>NC_139389.1:108310000-110710000 GCF_054392235.1 Sus scrofa | reverse complement strand
TTGCAGACGCGGCTCGGATCCCGCGTTGCTGTGGCTCTGGCGTAGGCCAGTGGCTACAGCTCCGATTCAACCCCTAGCCTGGGAATCTCCATATGCCGAGGGAGTGGCCCAAGAAATAGCAACAACAGCAACAACAACAACAAAAGACAAAAAGACAAAAAAAAAAAAAAAAAAAAAAAAGCTGCCACAGGAATTGTCCCGTTTGCACAGATGGCTCGGCAGAGGGACCCAGGGCTGGGCACCTGACCCGAGCTGGACAGTGAGTCTCTCCCATGAGACCTTGGTGTCAAAGCTGCCTCTCCAGGGACAGAGGCCAGAAGATGGGCAGCTCAAGTGTAAGTGAGGTCATGCTTCGAACCAATGTGCAATGAGGGAGAAAACCGAAGCAGAGAAGGCAGCAGAGAAGGGTCATGGCCAGGGGCAGAGACCAGGGTGTCTTAGCTGGCAGGTGCTAGAGAACATGGCAGCACTTCTCTTCAGGTGAGCGACGAGACCTGATTCCCTGGTGTGGCAGCTCGCGCAAGGGGGTTCTGACCCCTAACCAACTCACACACCATCTCATTCATCCATCCACCTGCTCCCGCCTCCCTCATTCATTCCATCACTGTTCCTTGAGTAGCCACACTCTGCCAGGCATTGTTCTAGTCCTGGGGATGGACTGATGCCCAAGGTGGACAGGTTTCTGTCCTCAAGGAGTGACAACACCTCGTTCCATTGACTCTAAGCTACACCCTTTTTTCACATTTTAACATCTTGGCAATCAGAATGCATCAATGGCATGCCATAGTTTATTTTAATTAGTGGTTCCCAAAATAATGGTGTCTTTAACAATACATGAGAGCATGGATTCAATGACATACGATACGCAAGTATAGCTGAGACTGCCCCGAGTTCACCAAAAGCAATTTCATGTTCTTCGCAGACACAGGAAAACCACCTTTCCCAGTCTCCCTCCCGGGTCCTGGCCAATGGAAAGCAGGCAAAGGGAGGTAAGCCACTCCCCGAACTGGCCCATAAAAATCTCCCATGGCACTCCCTGCCCCCACCCCTCCCTCTCTGTGTCCTCAACCATGAGCAGGCCCCACAGGATGCAGGTTGAGGCTCCAGGTGGGGGTGGGGGGTCCCAGGCTTTCGGGGCTGGCAGAGCCACAAGTTGGAAGGAGCCCGGGCCCCTGAAAAACCTCCTGAAATGCTATCAGCCAAGCATCACCAAAATGTGATGTGGGCACGATGCAACCTGTCAGGCAAAGCCACGAAACAGCGGCGGGGTGGTGGGGGGTGGGGTGGGGGGGGATGTAACCAAAGCGAGTGTTCCCCACCCGGACTAACACAGTAGGTAAACAACCAAAGAGGAGACATTCTTGCGATGAGCGCTAGGAAGAAAGAGCCAGGCCAGGGAGTAGAGGACAGGCTGGAGCAATGCCCAGACGGAGTGGCTCGAGAAGGCTCCTCTGCAGAGAGGACATTTAAGCAGAGGCCTGAGGAAAGACGGGAGGGAGGCGTTCAGGGAGAGCTTGGTGTTGGAGGAATGGCAGGGAGAGGCAGGCAGGCAGGCAGGCAGGCAGGCAGGGCCCTCTCCCAGCCAGGGGCAATCAGACCAGGCCAGGGTCTCAAAGGGCCCTGGTCTGTCCCGTGGACTCCTTTGCTAAAGAACCCCCATGATAAGCAGCTCACTGGTTCAGGTAACAGCTATTCCCATTTTTAGACAACTCAGATTGGTTTTTGTTTTTGTTTTTTCTTTTTCTTTTTCTTTTTTTTTTAAGGTTCTTTGTCAAGAGCCAAAATATTTCTTCTCTCTGGAGCTTTCGGTTATAGTGTATACACCTCTCTCCCTCGGGGCCTACAGAACACATCTAACCCGCTTTCCCGGTGACAGGCCTCTAGATGGCTGAAGGCAGCTTTCTGCTCCCTGGTGAGTCCTGCCCTCACCAGGAACACATCTCCCGGACCTAGAATCGCTCCTGCTCACAGGCTGTCCTCCTTTGAGAATAATCCATCTGCTCTGTTTACTCATAAAAAAGGAGCATCAGGATTGAACACAGCCTTCCAGGGGGTTCTGACCTGTGCGAAACACTTCTGACACCTCCCGCTTCCTAGACACTATACTTCTGTTGATGCGCCCCTAGATGGACTCAGCCTTTATGGCACTTGACGTCCACTCTGCTCCTCGTACGATCACACATCTGGGTCTTGTGTGTGTGCTGCTCCGGGGCCTGACTGCCCCCTTTCTAGGTGTGTGCCCGCAGGGCAGCGTGCCGACCCAGTAAGAGGGACCACACTTCCATCTGGGCACAGTACTGGCCCTTTCCGTGTGGCCATGTGCACAGCCGGGATGACACAGGAATCTCGGGGCTCCCAGCACCCATTTCTCTTCCTGACTCAATTTTTTAGTCTTTGTGCTAATGGACAGCCTGGGCAGATGACAAAGGGGCATCTTAACTCAGGTGTGGAGGTTGGGACCTGGCACTGCCGCCCCCTGGGAGCCTGCTCCTGAGCTCTGTGAAGATGATGGTTCTGGGTATGGACTTGGAGGCATGAGGGCATTGATTCCTTTCAATAACTTGCCATTCCCCCATTTTGCAGGTGAAGTAACTGAGGCCCAGAGGGGCTAAATATCTTAGCAGGGGGTCACACTGCCAGAAAGTGCTGGACTGAGTTACAGAGCAAAGGGAGCTAAGTCACAGCACTCTGCTGCTGGCAACAGCTGGGACTTCCCATCACAGTCCCAAGGAAGCAGAAGTCCTTCCCACAGCTGCCCACCCACCCTGGGGGTCGCTCTATGCCAGCTGTGCTGGCCTCCTGGCTGCTGCCTGGGGACTACCCCACACGCTCCCACTTGTACATGAAGGCAGGGGCTGATCGGCTCTCTTCTCTGCTCTTCTCCACTGTCTAGGACGCTTCCAGGCCCACAATAGGTGCTCAGAAAATGTCTGTCGAGTGAACAAATGAATACGGAGTCTGAGAGTTGGGTGGGATATGAGTCCTCAAGGCTTGTCCCCCTCAGGCTGTGACAGTCGTAGGCCTGAGCCACAAGACAGCGCCAGAGTCAGGGCAAGGGACTCAGAGGGCACCTCAGGAGCAGGGATCCAGCCAACAGTCCCACTGAAAGGACCTAAAGCGCTCCATCAGTGCTCATCAAATTTCACTAACCCTGCTGTAAAGTCTTTGCAAATTGTGTAAGTTGTTTTCTTACTTGGGTGGTTTTTTTCTTTTTCTTTTCTTTTTGTCTTTTTTAGGGCGTTGCTTGATTATATGTAAATTCCCGGGCTAGGGGTTGAATTGGAGCTACAGCTGCTGGCCTATGCCACAACCACAGCGATGCAGGAACTGTGGGATCGGAGCTGCATTACAATTCGTGGCAATGCCCAGATCCTTAACCCACTGAAAGAGGCCAGGGATCAAACCTGCATCCTAATGGATACCAGCTGGGTTCTTAACCTGCTGAGCCACAACAGGAACTCCTTACTTTCAATTTTTTTTCTAAGCACCCAAAACCATGTAACATGGTTGGCAGCAACTTAGAGAAGCTAGTGTCTCAGACCCACTTATCAAGAAATCTAGTTTGGGAGTTCCCTTGTGGCTCAGCAGGTTAAGAACCCTACTTAGTGTCCAGAAGGATCTGGTGTTGTCACTGCTGTGGTGCAGTTTCAGTCCCTGGCCCAGGAACTTCCACATGCCACAGACGTGGTGAAAAAAAAAAAAAGAAAAAGAAATCTACTTTGAAAATGTTAAAGAAAATATTTTAACACAGAAATCACTGTACTTTATGAAAACCAGTGAGAAGTGGGGTTGGAAAAAGCTTGTCTTGACTTTGGAGCCAGGCCCCTGATTCTGTATAAGCTGGGGGAAAAAAAGCTACTGATGCTCCCTGCCCTCCAGAGGGGACAGAGGCTCAGGCACAAGGGTTCTAGGCCCAGATCACCTATGTTTGAACCCTGGCTTTGCCACTCACTGTTGTGCAAACTAGTTGCTTCCTCTCTCCATGCCTCAGTTTCTTCATCTGCAGAATGGGTGAAGATACCATCTCAGGGAATTGTTCTGAGGATTACATGACACAACAAACAGAAGGCACTGCCGGCAGTGCCTGCAGGTCATTAGTGCTCAATAAACTTGAACTGCTGCTATGATCCCTTGGGTCTCTGGGTGCAGGTCCTTCCGGCCACAGCAGGGATGGTCTGATTATTTGGGTCTCAGGGAGTCATCTCCTCTATAAACCGGATGTAAGAAGAAAATGAGGAAAAAGGGGAGCAGCGGTGGGTCCTCCCAGGCTCCTTGGTCCTCCCTTACTCTGGGCCTTTGGGAGTGAGGGGCCAGGTTCAGCAGGCCTGCCCTTGGAAATGCTGTCACTTATCACGCTGACTCCTCCAGATGGGGCATTTTGACTATTGATCTGATAAATAAACAGCCTGCTGGCTCGATCAAAATGTTATTTTGCATTTCAATTACTGCTCACTAATGCAACCTTCATCTCGCCAAGATGCTGCTGGCAATGACACCAGCCCTGCCAGTGGCTTGAGAGGTGGAGCCACCCCCTGCCAGTCCCAAACAGGATTAGGGCCCTGCTCCCTGGGATGTCAGAGCAGGGGTGGGAAGACAGCTGCTCCAGGAAGGGGAGGCGGCGGGGTGAGAGGAACCGTCCTAGTCCTTCCTTCGAGAGTGGAGCACTCAAGAGACAGGGCCTGCTGTCACGTCCGCCGGGAGAGGCCCTCGGGCTGTCAGTGTGTCAGATGGGGATGCCCCAGGGGACCTCAGGGTCAGGCCTCAGCGTCCCCACTGTTTTGTTCGGTGGCCTTGGACAAGTCACTGCACTCCCTGCATCTCAGTTGCTGCACTTGTAAACTGAGTCCAAGAAAAACTACTGTCCTGGGTGGTTGTAAAGACTCAGTAAGAAAATCGACGTGGAAGCCTTTTGGAGAAAGAAAAACATTAATGCTGCTGTATTATTTTAATGCAGTAATAATCCTAAGTTTCCTTTCTTGTTAAGCTGCCATTTACTATGGGCAAAGTGCTTTGCACATACAAACATATTTATTCCTCACAATAACTCTGGATTTTTCGTCCTATTTTGCAGATGGGAAAATCTCTGAAGGCACAGATGGTGAACCTCCCAGGCCCAGACAGTTTCTATGGTACCATGAAGGGTCACGCCTCAATCTCTAATCCATCCTGTCACCCACACCAGGAGTGGGGGGTTTAGCTACTCTGCCCAGCTGCTCACCCCCAAAGACTAAAGCTCATTTCTGGAAAAGTATGATGACTCCCAACTCTTACTTCTTCCCTTTCTTGGCGAGACTGGCCTTTGAATGTGGCAGAACAGAAACTCTTTCCTCCTTGTGGTTGAGGAAATGTTAAAGCCTCTGTCTCTCTTCCTCCAGGAAGAGAGACAGAGGCTACTGAGAGCCAGAAAGAAAATGGCAGGTGGCACCACGCACTGTGTATGTCCTCCCCCTGGATTCACACATGGAAACCTAACCCCAATGTGATGCTATTAGGAGTGGCTTATGGGAGGCGATAGGTTCACAAGGGTGGAGCCCTCAGAAATGGGATTAGTGCCCTAATAAGAGACCCAGAGAGCTCCCTCTGCCCTCCACCATGTGAGGACACAGCGAGAGGACAGCCATCTATGAACCAGGATGTGGGCCCTCAGCAGACACCCAATGTGCCAGTGCCTTGATCTTGGACTTGGCAGCCTCCAGAACCAGAAGTAAATTTCTGTTTGTCTAAGCCACCCAGGGGTGGTATTTTGCTATGGCTGCCTAAGCGGACTAAGACAGCAGGCCTGAGCAGCAACTTCTCTGGACCACCCATCAAGACAGAAAGGATGCAGACCCTCAGCCTGCTCAGTGAGATGCTAGCCTTTTAGATCAGAAACCTGGGCAAACCTAGGTGATCAGGACACACAGAGGAGATGTTACCTAGAACTGGAAAAATTGCCAAGGCCATGTCATCCCTGTGTAGAGACATGGGGGGTAACGGGGGGCGCCCTGTGAGCCGTGAATATAGAAAGTCCAAAGTGGATGGACTAGGAACCCCAAATACCAAGAGATTGGCAGCTACAGGCTTAGAGGCCCTTTTGGAAAGGACTGCCCCCCGCCCCCACCCCATGTGCCTTGGAATTGAGGGTAAATCGGGGGTGTTTGGGCTAAATCCCAAAATTGCTTTGTTCTCTGTCCTCATAGTATATGTGCGCGCGCACACACACACACACACACACACACACACACACCCTCCCAGCTCCCCTTTCAAGGGCAGAATTGCAATTTCATAGTTTATATTTTAGGTTTAAAAAAAAAACAATAAACAGTGCAAGGGTCTTCTAAGTTCTTATTATACCAGGCAGAAAGAGCCCAGGGACTAACTGGTAAGGCTTCTGCCCCAGCTCCTAGGCTATGTGTCCTGGAGACAGTCACTTGTCCTGTCTGGTCACTCCATCTCCCATCTTCCCACTGGAGACAGCCTTGCCGTCTGCAGGAGAGGCCTAAAGACGCATGACTAGGGGCTAGCCCAGAGGAAGGAAGCTGGAGCACTGCTTCCGAGATTTTTCCCTGGGAAACCGACCCGCAGCCGTGAGTTTTTTGCTCATCCTAGTTTCATGAGTAACTCAAGGGTTAAAAATGAAATCACCTAAAGAAAAAAAAAAAAGCAAAAACCCACATTACAAAAGGAAACACTCCCTGTACCATAATGCCTGGGGTCAATATAACTGGTACAGATTGGGAATCCATAACTCTCCAGCCTCCGGCCCTGTCGTGTCCACGTCATGTTGTAACCAAACCCCAGTCCACCTGCCCCGCACAATAGACCTCCTCCAGCCAGGAACAGGGGAGCAAGGCTTTTGCACCCACATCAACCCCAAGCTGCCTGCCCCACCTATCTGCCAGCTCAGGGAGGAGGACCAAATCCAGGCTCCCCCAGTTCAAGTTCAAGTCTCAGCTCTGTCCCTTCTTTCCTCCATGACCTTTGGGAGATTCCTGACGGTCTCTGTGCCTCAGTTTCTTCATCTCTCTCTCTCTCTTTTTCTCTTCTTTTTAGGGCCGCACCTGTGGCATCCGGAAGTTCCCAGGCTAGAGGTCGAATCAGAGCTGCAGCTGCTGGCCGACACCACACCACCTCGGCTCAGATCCGAGCTGAGTCTGCAACCCATGCCGCAGCTTGCAGCAACACTGGATCCTTAACCTACTGAGCGAGTCCAGGAATTGAACCCGCATATCCTCATGGATACTACTTGGGTTCTTAACCTGCTGAGCCACAATGGGAACTCAGTTTCTTCATCTCTAAAACAGGGCTAACGCATCTTGCTACCCCATGGAGTTACTGTGGGGATCCATTTAAGACCTTATTTTTGAAAGCTTTGCAAAGTGTCAGCTTCCGGCCAGGTTATCACAGCCTCCGCGCCATCCTCCCGCTGGTGTTTCACAACCCTGGCTCCTGGAGAGGACGAGAACAATGTCTTCAGAGCAGTCAGTCCCACCAGCTCACCACCGAAATGGACCCTGCATTTCTGTGCACTTATGCATCTATCCAGGGACCCCTCAGCCTCACCCCCACTGTAAGGGGGCAGGAACGGAGGATGCGGGGTTCCTTGGTCAATGCTGCGTCATGGGATGAGGGTATAGCCAGGATCTGAACCCAATCCTGTCTGCCTCCTGCATCCCAAGCTCAACCTCAACACTTGACAGCCTCTCAACATCGCAGGTTCAGACGGAAATACAAAGTTTAACATCGCAAAAGTAAAACACCTGGCCAGCCAGCTTCAATGCCGTCAAAGTCTGAAAACTAAGAAGCGTCTGAGAAGCTGTCACAGACCAGACAGAGGAGATTTAAGGAGACGTGACAACTGAATGCAGGGGGCAGTGGTGGATGGGGTCCTGGACGAGGAAATGGGGGGACTTCCGTGGGAAATGAATGAAATCTGAACAAAGTTCAGTGTTTAGTCAATAGTAACGTCCCCATGTCATTTTCATCCCTGTGACAAATGTATCATAGTAACGGACGAAGTTGGTGAGAAAGCTGGATGGGGTACACAGAACCGTCTGCACTAGCTTTGCAGTTTTTCTGTAAATGCAAAACTGTTCTAATAAAAAGCTTTTTAAAAACTGGAAAAGAAAAGAAAAAGAAAAAGAGTTCCTGACTCAGGAACAGCAAGTTAAGAACGCAACATTGTCTCTGTGAGGAGGCGGGTTCAATCCCCGGCCTCACGTGGTGGGTTGAGGATCCGGCTATGCCGTGCGCTGTGGTTTAGGTCACAGACACTGCAGCTCTGATTTGACCCCGGGAACTTCCATACGTAGCAGGTGCAGCCACAAAACAAAACAAAAACTGGAAAAAACGTAAAAGCTCCAACTTTGCCTCTTGAAGAGCAGGTAAAGAGCCATGTGTGCTGACCTGTCCTTAGCGGGCAGCTCCCTTCTGAGCGCCCGCTCCTCCCTCTGGGCCAGAGGGCTCCTGACAAGCCCTACTCTGCCTTGGCTCCGCTGCTTTGCACCTGCAGACCTGCTGGCTGGAATGCTGTCTCTCTCCACCACACGTAGCAGCATAAGCCTTACTGGTCTAGTCACAGAAATGATCAAACACTGATCCAGTTACCTCAGTTCCTACTGACTTACACTAAGAAAGGTCGCCAGAAGCCAAATGCCACATGCTTGAAATGTGACCTGCAGTATTCACTTCTAACACACACATGCACACACACACACAGGGAACAACCTCAATGCTGTGTTGAATTTTGGACACTTAAAGCAACAAGAATTAGGAGTTCCTGTCATGGCTCAGCGGTTAAAGAACCCAACTAGTATTGATGAGGACACAGGTTCGATTCCTGGCCTTACTCAGTGGGTCAAGGATCTGTAGTGTAGGCCTAAGATGAGGCTCGGATCTGACGTCGCTATGGCTGTGGTGTAGGCCGGCAGCTGCAGCTCTGATCCACTCACGTCTGGATCCCACAGCACCTGGTTGAGTGCTGGACACAGGCTCTTAGTGACGCTGAATGAACGAACGATTCACAGACCAAGGCAGAGGCGGGGTTGGCGGTACTTAGAGGCAGGGTTTTCTGGGAATTTGGGAGCAGGAAGGGATCAGAAGGCTCATTGACTTCAATCCTCTCTTTACAGAAGAAACTCAGGTTCAGAGAGGGTAAGGAATTCGCCCCAGGTCACTCAGCCAGGCAGGGCCAGGCGCCTGGCTCCCAGCTCACCAAGCCAGGCCACGGCATCTCTGGGCAGGCGCCCTGGACCCCCGGCAATCAGGCCAGGTCCTCTCTCAGGGGAGGGATGGGGGAGGGGGGGAGGAGAGGGTTACAGAGTATCACCCTCCAATCGGGGATCGTGCTAATCGATCAGCTCAATTAAATCTAGAATGCTGAAAAAAGTAATAAACAAAAAGAGCAGCAGAAAGGAATGACGAATAATCAAGTGAAATTGGATTACTTCCGTGCTGACTGGTTGGGGTGGGGAAGAAAGTGAGAAAGTTCACGGGCGTGAGGGAGAAACAGCTAGCTCAGCAGCGCGGGGACGCCGGAGACCTGGGGAGGACCGGCAGGGGCAGAACTGCAGGGCCCCCGTGAAGAACTCCGCCACCCAGCAGGGAAGGCTGTCCAGGCCCTGTTGGAGCGCAGCACTTCATCTTAGCAGCAACGCTAAGAGGTCAGAACGCTGACTATCCCATTTTAAAGATGAGGAAACTGAGGGGCAAAGTAATAAGGGCACACGGCTGTTGTAAAGCCAGGATTACTTTGGACTCCAGTGGTCTAACACCAGGGTTTAGCTTTTAAGGACAGGCTGATGCTCAGGTTGGGGGGGCTCTATATGCCTGGGGACATAAAAAGTAGTTACTACTGGGGAGCCCATTGTACTCAGTGGGTGAAGAACCTGACTAGTATCCATGAGGATGCACGGTTGATCCCTGGCCTCGCTCAGCAGGTTGGGGAACCGGCATTACCATCAGCTGTGGTGTAGGTAGCAGATGTGGCTTAGATACCACATTGCTATGGCTGTGGTATAGACCGGCAGCTGCAGCTCTGCTTCGACCCCTAGCCTGGGGACTGCCATGTGCCACAGGTATAGTTGTAAAAAGAAAAAAGAAAAAAAAAAGTGGTTACTACTGGCTTATTTAATTTCACTTATCACACATTTACTAAGTCAAACAAAACAGGGGCTCTGCCCCTAAGCACCACACCTCACAGCAGATATAAACAAGTGAACACTGGCAATAAAGCATCCATTAGTGTTCTGACAGTCACATGTACATATGCATGGATTCTTGAAGCCGAGAAGACGGGTGTCTAACAGGGAAGGCTTCCAGGAGGAGGCGTCCTCTACACTGTCCTCAAGTAAGGAGGTAGCCAGGCCAATAAGAAAAATGGGTGTGGCATGGCCGCTAGGCAACGGGACCACCATGCACAGACAGTCACAGGTGGGAAAGAGCAGCACCCCGCTGGGGTGAGGGGGAATGAGAATCAGAGGTCTGGGACAGGGCAAACAAGGGCATGACAGAGATCTGGATGGAGACATGGGCAGGTGCTCTTTCCAGAAAGTCCCTGGGGGCTACATTGGGGTGTTTGGACACTGGACGTTTGCAGGGGTGGCTGTGGGAATTCCAGTGCATCTGCTGGGCTGGTGCATCACGACTACACTGTGGGAGGCAGTCTAACCTGCCTGATGCGGTTAGAGATGCCTTAGCTGCACGGCACAGCCTTTACCAGTTCACTGTCCTCCTGCCTGCGTGGCAGAGGCCGGGCAGGGTGGCCACTTCTCAAGGAAGCTGGGGCTTCTCCAGGTAAGTGACCATCACGCCCCAGGGTTAGAACAGAGACTTCCTGCTACACAGTTTTAACCCTTTTTTTCTCCCCGCCCCCCTTTCTTTGCTGCGCAAATGCATTAGCAAAGCCAGCTATTTAAAGGAACCCCGTAGCTAATCCTTGTGTAAACGGAAAATCTTTAAGCAAAGCTAATAATCGCCCTGTAATCCAGCTGTTACATAATTCTGGGTTTAACACTGCAGCGTCAGGGCTGAGGTCTTCTGGTCTCTACAAAACTTTCCAGGTCGGGAGAGGAAACCTAGACCTTCCCCCACCCACTCCCCAGTCCTCCCCAACAGCTTGGACTGTGATCCACTGCCCTGTTCTGTCTCCCCTATTTGATTGTTGGCCCCCTGTGGGCAGGGTCCACTGACTATGTTTGTCTTTGTGACTCCAGCACAGAGCAGAGTGCCAAGTAAACAGTAGGTGCTCAATAAAGATGTTGAGTTAAAAACTAAAATTGGTTTACTTTATAGAAATTAGATTCAGACTGGAGATAATAGAGAACCAAGATCTTAATTTAAAGCTGGTAAAGGTGTTCCCATCCTGGAGCGGCAGAAACGAATCCGACTAGGAACCTTGAGGTTGTAGGTTCCATCCCTGGCCTCACTCAGTGGGTTAAGGATCCGGTGTTGCCGTGAGCTGTGGTGTAGGTCGCAGACGCAGCGTGGATCCTGCATTGCTATGGCTGTGGTGTAGGCCGGCAGTTGTAGCTCTGATTAGACCCCTAACCTGGGAACCTCTATAGGCTGAGGGGGCAGCCCTAAAAAGCAAAAGAATAAAAATAAAGCTGGTAAAGGGAAGGGAACAAAAATGAAATATCGCATTTATCGTTGTGTCTCTTGTAGGCCTATCATTACACTAATTCCATTTTTAAAAAATCTTATTATATAAATGGAATTCTATTTTAAATAATACGAGCTATTAAATAATAGCAAATACTTGTATAAAAATGCAAGAACAATATTGCTTTTATATTCTGGCTGAGGGAACTTGTACAAGCAGATGAGTAATATACAAAGGTTATCTAGCTAGTATTACTATAATTGCTGAGATTTATTGAGAGCCCATCAGGGGCCAGGGGCTATGCCATCATATCAGTCAGACCTCCCAAGAACCTTATGAGGTTGGTACCATTACCATCTGTAATGAGCTGGGTGCTGACCCTAGATTCTCTCTTTTTTTTCCTTTGTAAGGCCACACCTGCAACATATGGAAATCTCCAGGCCAGGGGTCGAATCTGAGCTGCAGGTGCCAGCCTATGTCACAGCCCCAGCAAGGCCAGATCAACCTAAGCTGCAACTTTCGGAAATGCCAAATCCTTAAACACACTGAGCGAGGCCAGGGATCAAACCCACAACCTCACAGTCACTATGTCGGGTTCTAAACCCTGCTGAGCCACTCCACTCACACACATACCCTCACCCCGCCCCACAAGTGCCTGGTAGGGAAGTGGACAGAAAGCCGCCTATAAGATCCTGATAAAGCAGAAAGGATTCACTCAACGCCCTCTGCTAAAGGGGTGTCTAATCGAGAGTCTCTAAGCACCATGCCTTTGCATGTTTTCATCCTGTTTTGAGGATGCCTGGATAGAGGTGGACAGAATGACAGCACGGAGGTCTCCTAGAAAAGAACTGGAGAAATAAAAATCCAAGGGTAAGCTTTGAGCAGTGCCCTCTTTTCAGGACGGGCATTTGATTCTGCAGAAAGACCACAGGATGTAGTGCCAGATCATTGACAACTTAGATTTCAATGCCCCCACTCATCAACTGGCACTTTACCAAGCTGAGCCTCAATTTCTCCGTCTGTAAAATGGGACACCCAGGCTTCCCTTGCGGGTTTCTTGGTGGGATTAAGAAAGCTGTGCATGCACCTGGGAAGATCTGGGAAAAGATACAAGATTCACAGAAAACTTGGTAGCAGTGCTTATTTTGGGGAGGCTGTCTGTGGGTCCAAGGACTAGGGGAAAAAGAATAACTTATCAGTCTCAAACTGTTTGACTTTTTTGGTTATACATGTGAATGTTGCTTTTTGTAAAAAAAAAAAAAAAAGAAAAATTGAAAAATGAAAAAAATGTATATAAAGGGACTCAATAAATTCCTTTAAAAGTTTGCTTCATTCTCTGCAACTGGCTGAAACCATCATAAGTGCATCCCCTTGGCAATGTTGGGTACAGCTACACCCAGGGCCTGGGGAAAGCACCCCTTCTTCACTTCCTCAGCCTTCCCACTTTCTCCCTGCCCCATCCCCCCCCCCAAATCCTCTCCCCCAAGGAGCCCCCTCAGCTTGTTTGGCTAATGTATTCGAAAACCAAATTAGGGGCCCTGGCTTCCAGGGAGGTCCCCAAGCCAGTTGCTAGACTCAGAGAATTAGATGCCATCTCGTGCTCAAATCCAATTAGACCCCACCCCCGCCCCCGCCCCACATGCAAAAGCCCACTTTCTAATCAATTTTACAAAGGGCCCTCTGCAGATACACACTAATGGTATTGAGCTGAGATCTTTGAACCAAGTCTGCAAGAAGACTGCAGAGATCAAATGTACATACTCGATGAAGGAGGAGGCCTGTCGCCAAAATGTCCTTCTCTTCAAAGGGGTGGTGGTTCTGGGGGAATGTCCACTACAGACAAATGCCACCCCTGCTCCAGGGATACCATGAGCATCAGCTTCTCTTTCACCTTTCAAACCGAACCCTTGCCCCAATGTCCCGATTCCTGCCCCTGAAGTTTCTGCGTCATTTAACCTTGACATATTAGAGGCCCAAAAAGTGATTCAGTGACTGCTATGCTTTTCTCTCTCTCCTAATTTTTTTTTTTTTTTTTTTTTTTTTTTTGTCTTTTTGCCATTTCTTGGGCTGCTCCCGCGGCATATGGAGGTTCCCAGGCTAGGGGTTGAATCGGAGCTGCAGCTGCCAGCCTACGCCAGAGCCACAGCAACACGGGATCCAAGCCGAGTCTGCAACCTACACCACAGCTCATGGCAATTCCAGATCCTTAGCCCACTGAACGAGGCCAGGGATCGAACCCGCAACCTCATGGTTCCTAGTCGGATTCGTTAACCACTGAGCCACGACGGGAACTCCTCTCCTAATTTTTTTTTTTATTTTATTATAGTTGATTTACAGTGTTAAGTCCATTGCTGCTGAACAGCAAAGTGACCCAGTCGTACATCTATATACTATATACGTTGTTTTTCTCATACTATCTTCTACCATGTTCTATCACAAGTGATTGGATATAGTTCTCTGTGCTATACAGCAGGACCTCAGTGTTTATCCATTCTAAATAGAATACTAAACCCATCTCTCTCCTAATTCTTGATCCCCTAGACAGCCGCCACACAGCAAACACTGCTACCAAGTTTTTTGTGAATCTTGTATCTTTTCACAGATTTTCCCATATGCATTCACAGCTTTCTTTTTTCTCTTTTCCTTCCTTTCTTTCTTTCTTGCTTTTTTTTTTTTTTTTTTTTTTTTTTTTTGCATTTTAGGGTTGCACCCAAGGCATATGGAAATTCCCAGGCTAGGGGGCAAACTGCAGCTGCAGCTCCCTGCCTATGCCACAGTCACAGCAACTCGAGATCCAAGCCTTGTCTGTGACCTACACCACAGCTCACAGCAACGTCAGATCCTTAACCCACAGAGTGAAGCCAGGGATGGAACCCACAACCTCAAGGTTCCTGGTCAGATTCGTTTCCATTGCACTACAACAGGAACTCCAGGCATGGTTTTCTTGATCCCTCCAAGAAACCTGCAAGGGAAGCCTGGGTGTCCTGTTTTGCAGATGGAGGAATCGAGGCTCAGAATGAATAAGTACCTACTGGTAAATGGTTTAAGGCTTGGCCCTACCACTTAACACCTGCATGGCCTGGAGCATTAATTTAACCTCTCTGGGCCTTGGGCTACACAAGTGGAGAATGGGAGAGATAGTAATCTCCGATCTCCAAGCAAGAGTTCCAGAGAGAGATGCTGGCACTCCCATTCTCCATTTGCATAGCCTGAGGGTTAGGAACGGGTGGAAGTGCTCAGAACACTGTCTGGTTGGGACTCAGCATTTAATACCTTAGCTCTCACGTCTCGCCTCTACCCTGCCACTCACCCCAAACTTCCTGGCACTCCCCAAGTATTTTATGACTCTAACATCTTTGTCTGGAATGCCTTTTCCCTCTTCCTCGTGAAGAAACCTCCCTGGCACCTTTCTCACTCCTTCCTCAATGTCCCCCCTCCCCTCCCCCCTTGCTCGCCAACAGAAATTTACTTGGTGCCTACTGTGTGCAGCACTGTGATTGGGGCTGTCTCCTGCTTTACAAATGTTTGTGCCTTGGGGCATCATTTAAGCGTTGGGTTCTTTGAGGACAGGGACTGTTTTATTCATCTTTGTGTCCTCCTAGAGGGGGCCTAATACATTTTTATGGAATGAACAAGAGCGAATCAGTGAAGCCAAGGCTACTGCTACCTGGTTTTCTGCACTCTTTTGGGGCCAAGGCCTGATGGCCCCTCTAACCTGTCTCATGATTCAGGGATCCCAAGTCTGCTCTCGGACATGAGCAACTGCAGCCAGATACCCTGTCCTCACGGATTGTCAGTGCACATGGGACCTGCATCCCATATGCTACTTGATGTCTGTCGCAGGGCTAGGCAGCCAGGACCAATAGTCTGGCATCCATAGTCATCTGGCTGCACCAGAGGAGTTCACGGGCCCTTTGCACAAGCAGATCAGGCTGGGAGGATCTATCCAGCTTTGGAGAAGCAGTGAACTGACTGCTCCATCCACACTGGGCTCTCTAGCCTATGGTGGCTCGACTTTCAATGCCAGCACCCTTGTGCCCTGTGGGAAGGTAACCCCTTATCCCTGCCCTCCTGGGGGCAGCCAGACCTGCTCCTCCAAGACTGCACAGCCCCCATCATTGTCCAGCAAGAGGGCTTCAGGCTGAGTATGAACCAAGCCACATGGCCTGGCTGGCCCTGCAGGACCTGGTGTGTGTGCCCTAAGCAGCCTGTGTGGCTGGCAGCTCCCAAATCCTCTGGTCTAAAAAAAAAAAAAAAGGAAAACTAGAACTCTGGGTGCCAAGGGATGCCAAAACAAGAGTCACAGTACTCAATGCACACTCCTGGGTCCTTGAGAGGAGCAGCCCCTTATCCCCACCTGCTACCACCTTTGGAACCATGGGCTCTGAGATCACACTACTTTCCAGGTTAGGGCAGCCCTGAGGCTCTAGGTTCTGTCTCAATCTGCAAAATGAAGCAAAAGTTATAGCCAGTTCTGCGTGAGGGCTGCTCCCAGGGCACTCTGGTGACCAGCAGCATCAGTATCAGCCAGAGGGTTTGTTCAATTCAGATGCCTGGGCTCTTGCCCAGACCCAGGGAATCGCATCTCTGGGGGTGAGGTTTCCACCCGCACTTTCCTATGCTCTCCACAGGACTGCTGTAACCAAGACGGAAGCTGGAAAACTGCTGGTCTCTGAGCTCGCAGTGAGCACCCGGAAACCCTCTGCAAACAAAAAATGTGTTCTGACTCCTGGAGCCACTGGCACATGAGTTTATCATTTGAAGAGTGCATCTCTTCTCGCCTGATTCTCCCAACAGCCACTGGAGGCAGGCGGACAAAGACCATTCATTTTCTCATTTATGGAGCCAACCATTATTTACCATGAGGCGTTATTAACTGCCAGGTACTGTCCAAGGTGCTGGAGATGTTCGCCTCTGGGAACAAAAAACAAGCCCACTCCGGAAAGAGGGTCCAGACAGAGCACATGCAAGTAAATAAATTAATGCATGCCAGAGGACACTCCCTTGAAATGATTTATTTGTCCTCGTAGTATTAACGGCTCCTTAGCATTGCATCATATATTGGTGAAGGATGAAGTGCCATTTTAACTAAGTTGTAACATCAACTAGAGTCTTGAATGAAGAGAGAGAGGGAGTAAAATGAGCATCTGGAGGGTTAGACGAGAGGCACCGCAGGCAACAGAACAAGGATTCAAAGCCCTTTTACAGTTGAAACCAACTAAACATCAGAGAAGAGTCCAGAATCCAGCCCTGACTCCTCGCCCCAGCTCGGGGCTCTCAGAGACCCCCGAGTTCTCCAGCCATGATTTCCTCTTTGGTCCCCCTCCCCCTCCTGCCCCTTCCCTACGCTGTTACTCCCAAGGGCAGACCAAGGTTGGTTTGTCCACTCAGTTGTATATACACAGAGCTTCCAGTCTGTGATGGTTTTTAAAGATCTTCACATGTTTGAAATCAGCACAATGTTATTAATCCCCAAGCATGAAAAGGAAAAAATGCAAAATCAAAAAAGTTTCAGTGTTTAAATGTTCACAAAGCATAACATGTGTCAACTTGCCTCGTTAATGGTGTCTACATAAATATTTCAGCACACTGAAAATCATCAGGAGGTTAGATTTTTCTTAATAAGAATTTCTCAGTTGGCTCTGAGTTCCAAGATATCAGAGCTTATTGTAAATTCAAAGAGTTATTTGCATCCCTCAAATTCCAAATGGTTTTTAGGCTTTCCAAATAATTTTTACAATAAAAATATTAATGAATCATTTAATATGGCTGCTTTGATATGGATTTGGGAAGCTCTTAAAACAGCCTTGACTAGGAGTGTGCAATTCTGTGCTAAGCCACGAGAGCAGCAGCAGGGGCAAGAGCTCCAGATCAGAGCTCCTGGAGCTTGGGCAGGAAGTGGCAGTGAAGCCCAAGCCCAGCACTGTGGACAGAAGGAGGACTCTGTCCAGCAAGCGGTAGTCTGTGACAGTCAGGGCCACCATTCTGCCCCACCCCACCCTCACCCAGGGTAGCAGGGTCAGCCCCTGCCTCTGCAGGGGTCTATCAATCACTGGGGAAGGGCCTGGCCCCCTGGGTAGCTGCAGGTAGTGAACACAGGGCAGAATAAGATTTGAGCACAGGAGAGAGGAAATCCCTGGCAAGTGGCGTGGCAGGGGCAAAAGGAAGGCCTGGCAGAGAGAAGAGCTAAATTAACCTTGGTTTACCAAACTGACCACAGCAGGCCCTTGGAGATTCCATTTCCCTCTGGCCTCATGGGTCTGTCTGCTGAAGTTCATGGATGCCACACCCCCAGGTTCACTTGTAAAAACTGCCAGACACCCCACCCTCTTCTGATTTTGCCCATTAACTCAGCATCCAAGCTCCCGAACCACCTCACAAGGAAACTGAGAAGGTGGTTCCTTCCACTCTCTGGGCACCCAGCCTTCTTCTCAAAGTATTAATACTCAAAAAAGATGAGTCTGGTTACTGCATTTCATTTATCATCTCTGGGTTAGTGACCAACTTGGCCAAGAAAGCAGCTCTTTGTGGTTCCAAATGACTTTTGCCTCTTAGAAAAAAAGGTAAAAATCATCATTACGAATATTCAGGAGGCTGAGCTGGGGCCAGAGATGACTCTGAGCACCAGGGGGTCTCTCCAGACACTGCTGAGCCAGAGGGAGCAGGGAGAAGAGAGGAGGGGGAGGAGGAGGAAGGGAAGGGGAGGGGCGAACAGAGGGGAAGGAGGGTTAGAGGGGGGCAGAGGGTAGGGAGGGGGGAGGGGTGGGGAGGGGAGGAGAGGGGGAAGGGCGGAAGAGAGAGGGGAAAGGTAAGGGGAGGGGGGAAGAAGGGAGAAAAGATGGAGAAGGAGGGAGGGAGAGCTGGAGTAGGGGGATGGGAGGAGGAGGGAGGGGAAAGGAAGGGGAGAGGGAGAGGAAGGGGAGGAGGAGAGGGAGGGGAGGGGGAGAGGGAGGGGAGAGGGAGGGGGAAGGAGGGAGAGGAGGAGTGGGGGAGGAAGCAGAGGAGGGGAGGAGGGGAAGGGGAGGGGAGGGGAAAAGGAGGGAGGGAGAGTGGGAGGGGGGAGGGGAGAAGAAGGAAGAACTGGAGGGGGAAGGAGGGGAAATGGGGGAAGGGGAGGGAGGGAGGGGAAAAGGGAAAGGCGGGGAATAAAGGGAGCACAGGGAGGGGAAGGAGGGAGAGGAGGAGTGGGGGGAGGGGAGATAAGGGAGGGAGGGGAGGAGAGAGGGGGAGGGGAGAAGACAAGGGGGAGGGGAGGGGAGGGGGAGGGGAGGTAAGGGGGGAGGGGAGGGGAGGGGGACTCCCGTGGGCACCTCGTGGCAGGGACAAGCCCTGATGCACACTGGCTGCCGAAGACAGATGAGGTCGCAAGCCCCCAAGCACGCACAGGGATCCTCCTCTGTGAAACACCCGCGCGCAAAGGAAGACGGAGCCACCTTGCTGCTGGGCAGAGAGGCAGACAGAAGGCCAGAGAGCTGGGAACACCCGGCTTGCCCACGCCTCGCCAATTACGGGAGCAGAAGCGCTGCCCGCTCCCGGTTAGCCGGGTCTTGCTGCCTCCTGTGACCACCTCCGCCTGCCCGGGACTCCCAGGGATCCCCTCCGAGGGCTCCGGGCCATTTGGGCCCCAAAGGAAACAGCGGAGCAGGGTCTGCCTGTCACCAGCCAGGGGGACCAGGACCAGGACATTCTAAGCCGATGAGCTGCCCTTCCCTCGGGAACCTGAGCACACTCTGCAAGCACATCGCGTTTCTCTCTCCGAACCAGCGGTCATAATCTCCTCCCGTTCCCCAGTTTCTCCAATTGCCCCTTGGCCGTCACTAGACCGACTTCACACCACAGGCCTGCTGAGGCCTCTGCTTCCTTTCTTCCTAAAGGTCTCCCAGCCACGCGATGCAAAGCAGGGCAGCCTGGTGGCAGAGGACATGGTTCTGGAGGACATGGGCCTGGGCTCAAGTCCTGATGTCCCACATGTTAGAAAGTCACAGGAATGCTTTGTGCCTATTTCTTTTTTCTCCATACACACCCCCCCCCTTAATTTTTTGCTTTTTAGGGCCACACCCGAGGCATATGGAGGTTCCCAGGCTAGGGGTCAAATCAGAGCTTAGCTGCCGGCCTACACCACAGCCACAGCAATGCCAGACCCAAGCCGGGTCTGCGACCTTCACCACAGCTCACGGCAATACTGGATCCCCAACCCACTGAGCGAGGCCAGGGATCGAACCTGGAACCTCATGGACACCAGTCAGGTTCGTTTCTGCTGTGCCATAATGGGAACTCCTCCATGGGATTTTAACAGGTATCTTTCCTGCTCCCCACACGCTTCCACACACATACAAAAAAAATTATTGTCACATAAATAAGTAAAACACTTGGGTGAACAAATCAAATGGATTTCTTTACTGCAGAACTTCTCCGAACCTTTAATACCCTAACAGGTACGGGAAGGTCTAAGACACGGCTATGGTAGAGAGTGTCCCAAATTCCTCTGACCACAATAATGATTAATTTTATGTGTTAACTTGACTGGGCCACAGGGTGCCCAGATATTTGGTCAAATATTGTTCCGGCTGTTCCTGTTAGGGTGATGAGATTAACATTTAAATTGGTAGACTAAATAAAGCAGATTGTCCTCTCTAATGTGGGTGGGCCTCACCCAATCAGTTGAAGGTCAGCATAGCCCAGAAAGGCTGACCTCCTCCCCAGTAAGAGGGAACTTCTCCTGCCTGCCTGACTGCCTTTAACTCGGGACATGGGCTTTTTCCTGCCTTTGGACTCAAACCAAAGGGGCTCTCCTGATTGTCAGGCCTTTGCACTTGCTGGCTCACCCTCAGATCCTGGGACTTGTGGGCATCTGTAATTGCATGAGCTAATCCATTAAAATCTCTGTGTGTGTGTGTGACACATATAGATTTATATACACACACCCTCTTCATTCCGATCCTCTGGAGAACTCTGACTAACATAACCACAGAAACATTTTTTCCCCAGAAGGGCATCTTGCATCCTTAAGTTCCACGAATGCTTCAAGGAACGCTGCCGTCGAGGGTCAGAATCGAAGAGGACCGGAGGCCTCTGCTCCCACCCACTGCCTGCAAAGTGGGGCTACCCCCCACCTAAACCCTGGGGCACTGTCTGCAGTAATGTGTCACTGAGGTCCTCCTTCATCCTGGTCCTTTCATCCGAAGGTTTCCAGGCTAAAAAGACCCGAGTGGGGATTCAGAAGGCAAACTCTTTCATGAATGACAGTTCCCAGTCTGTTTCAGATTCCCTTTTTGCTCCCTTCTCCTTTGACACGAGGAACTGAGAGCTTTTCTCCTCTCGATCCTCCCACGTGAATATCTGGGGCTGTGCCGGCGGCGGCCTCAACAGTGGCCTGGCCCTGAACTGCTGTCTCCACAAAGGGTCACAGGAGCCTTTCTTCTCGGACACGCACCTGCTGACGCCTTGCAGGAGGCCAGACCTCAGGGCACAATCCGGGGAGGGTGAGGACACGCTCTCTGCAGGGGAGCTTCACCAAAGCAGCGGAGAAACCTCTTATCTTGGCAACTTCGAATCAGCTGCCCTCTGAAGAGCACAGAAAGCAGAGCTCCACGCTGGGTGGGGTGGGGGAGTCCTGGGGGGATGGAACCCCGTCTCTTAGGAGCCTCTTCCTTGAAAATCATCAGGTGGGAACACTAGTTTCCTGTGTCTGCACTTGCTGTTCTCAGGTTCCCTACAGAGCCTGTGGTCTGCTTGGGGACACCAGGGGTCTGGGTTCTGGGTTCTGGGTTTTAGGCCAGGCCTTCCCTATCTTTCAGTCTCACAGAATGAACCCCACTCCACCCCACCAAATTTGGGAGCCAATACAAGGCTGACTGTTTTGTCAAGTAAGAGCATTAATGAAAAAAAAGAACCTAATATGACCATCATTTCTTAAAAGAAGAGCCATGTAAAAAGAAAGAAAGAAGGAAGGAAGGAGAAAGAAAGAAAGAGAGAGAAGGAGTTCCCATGTAGCATAGTGGGTTGAGGATCTGGCATTGTCATTGCAGCAGCCCGGGTTGCTGCTATGGCATGGGTTCGATCCCTGGCCTGGGAACTTCCAAATGCTGCAGGAGTGGCCAAAAATTAAATTAAATTTAAAAATTTAAAAAGAAAGAAAGAAAAGCCATTTTAGTATCCCACATGAGGAAGGCCATAATCTCAGAATAAAGGACAGTCTTGCACTAGAAGCGAATGCTTCTAGAAGGCTCGCAGTGCTGTTCTTACTTTCCTCATTTTGTTCTCATCTCTAACAGTCTTCAGACCAGCATTTGAGGTCCATCTGCTGCTCCGCAGGGTTCTCCACCCCATGCTTTGCTTTTTTCCCCAATTTATGCTCTTGACTTGGCTATTATCTCATTCAAAACTTCTAAATCTCTACCTTTCCCAGAACAGGTTCTCTGGAAGTTTTCCTGGAAGCAAAATGCCAGGGGATGGCAGGACAAGAAAAGGGGAATTAAGTGCCCACTTTTCGAGCTCCTACTGCTAGGCTAATTCTCAAGAGCAAATAATGTACCAGCTAGACCCTCCAAAGCGCCGGCTCTGCTCACAGGGCCCTCCTGGCCAAAGCAGCGTGCATTCTGCCGAGTAATTTGCAGGTTTGGCTGGTTAGACGAGAAAGCTATCGGCATCTTGCTGGGACATTACTTATTCTGCACCGAGCAGGGACTGAGCCTGACCCGTGGCTGTCACAATTACCTAAGATCCCCCTGGATGCCTGCACTACCCCGCCAAGTCGGCTCCGCCAAGCTGTGGCAGCTGATCAGGAGCAGCAGGCTGTGACTGTGAAGTCAGGAGACCCATGGTGACCAATTGAGGCTTATACACCGGGGAAAGGCTGTCCCTTCCAAGTGGTCTCCTTGGGCACCTCTTCCCAGTTCCCAGTGATACTGTCTTTGGTCAGAGCATTTTTATTTTTTCATTTTTTTGCTTTTTAGGGCCGCACCTGAGGCATATGGAAGCTCCCAGGGGTCGAATCGGAGCTGCAGCCCCTGCCTACGCCATAGCCACAGTCACGCGGGATCCAAGCTGTGTCTGCGACCCACACCACAGCTCACAGCCACCCTGGATCCTTAACCCACGGAGCGAGGCCAGGGATCAAACCCGAGTCCTCATGGATACTAGTCTGGTTCGTGACCGCTGAGCCACGATGGGAACTCCAAGGTCAGAGCATTTTTAAAGCTGCTCTTGGGAGCTGCCTTTAGAGCCGGAGGATCTGAGAGCATCACCTCCTCATTTTTCTTTGTAATCAAAAATCACTTTGTCACCCAGCGAATTCCCTCCACGTGCCTCCAAATGACCTTGGCTCTGTTAAAAATGAAATCCACCCCCAGAGGAAGAAGACTCGTCACCAGTGAGCACATTTGGAGAAGATGACGCAGGTGCCGCGGGTCCACCGAGGAGGAGCAAGCAACAGAGGCACTGCTAGGCTGTGCCTCCCAGGGAGTCCAGGCTCACCATTGCTGGAGGCTTGATTTCACCCAACCCTCACATGTACCCAACGAGCTGGGGTGCTATTCCCCCATTATACCGATGAGAAAATGGAGGCGTAGAGGCCAAGTGACTAGTTAAAATGACAGATCTACCAAAGGGGCTTAGAGAGGGCCTTGGACTCCAGGGCGCTTCCTGCTGGATGGGTCAAAGCACTGCACCTGTTTAAATCAAGAGGTCTGCACTGATTTAAAACCACAACAACCAGCCAACCAGCCAACAAATTACCCAGTCTCCTCCCCTTGCACACAGCCATTTCCTCCCAAATGATCAACATTTGCTGTTTGGACCCGTCTGCAAAAAGGGCAGACTGGAGCAGGGACACAGTGGGGCCTGGTGCTGACTCTGGTCCTTTTTACTTGTGTGTGTTTGTGTGTGTGTGTGTGTCTGCACCTGCAACATAGGGAAGTTCCCAGGCCAGGACTGAACCTTCGCCACAGCAGTAACCAGAACCACAGCAGTGACAATGCCAGATCCTTAACCCACTGAGCCACCAGGGAACTCTGGTCCTCTGTTGATGAGTGACTTCAACAGGACACTCTGGGGCCTCAAGGTCTCCATGTGGAAAATGAGGATGATAATCCCTCACTCATCTATGCAACTGCATTCCTTCTGTTCTCCCTTCATCCTCCCAATAACATAGCAGGAAGTTCCCATCATGGCTCAGCAGTTAATGAACCTGACCAATATCCATAAGGATGTGGGTTCGATCCCTGGCCTCACTCAGTGGGTTAAGGATCCGGTGTTGCTGAGAGCTGAGATGTAGGTCACAGATGCAGCTCAAATCCAGTGTTGCTGTGGCTGTGGTGTAGGCCGGCAGCTACAGCTCTGATTTGACTCCTAGCTTGGGAACTTCCATATGCCTCAGGTGCGGCCCCAAAAAGACAAAAAAAAAAAAAAAAAAAAAAAAAGCAGAGGCTAGGAGTTTCTTGGTGCATCAGAGGGTTAAGGATCTGGTGTTGTTACTGCTGTGGCGCAGGTTTGATCCCTGGCCCAGGAATTTCCACATGTGGTGGTTGCAGCCAAAAAAACCAACCAACCAAACACAGCAGAGGCTAAACTGTATAAAATGCAGGACAGCGGTGGAGAGGCGGAGTTAGGAATCAGGTAGATCCTGATCTGAATCCGACTCCACTGTCCACTAGCTGATGACCCACACAGCCTCTCCAGGCTTCAGCATCAGCGTTTGCACATTGAGGCACGAAAGTACTTCTGCCCCAGTGGGTTGTTGCAAGGATTCAATGAGTATTTGTATCTGGCACCCAGAAAGGCTGACTCTGAATGAGATGCCCGACATTAAGCACCCCCTCCCCTAGGTGGGTGCTCCCTTATTGCCAAGGGTGGTGCCCTGAGAGCCCTCTTCTCGGACACCCTCCCCTGCCGCCCTGCCGGCCTCCCATCCACTAGGCAGTAAGTGGCAAAGCAGAGACCACCCAGTTTCATGACTGCCTTTAAACTCTGATGGCATATGAGAGTTCCCATCGTGGCTCAGCGGAAATAATCTGACTAGCATCTATGAGGACGTAGGTTCGTTCCCTGGCCTCACTCAGTGGGTTAAGGATCCAGCGTTGCCATGAGCTGTGGTGTAGGTACAGACATGGCTTGAATCTGGCGTTGCTGTGGCTGTCGTGTAGGCTGGCGGCTACAGCTCCAATTGGACCCCTAGCCTGGGAACTTCCATATGCCGCGGGTGCGGCCCTAAAAAGATGAAAAAAATAAAAATAAATAAAAATAAACTCTGATGGCATCAACAGGGGCAAATAGGAGAACAAAGCAGTTTCTGACAGAGAGAAAAGAATACGGGGGTGGCGGGAGGGGGGAACCATCTGTCATCCACAAGTATGTCCAGCAGGGTGGACTTGAAGGCAGACCTGGTTCAAATCCTGGCTTTGCCTTTTATGAGCTCTGTGGCTTTGGGGATACTACTCAACCTCTCTGAGCCCTGGTCTTCTCATCTGTCAAATGGGAAAAATATACGTGCCTACCTTTGCAAGTACTGTTGAGATTCAAAGACAAAACAAAACAAAAAAATAAGTAAAAGCATGCAGTGCTGTTTCTGGCACATAGTAAATACAGAGATATGTGTTAGCTTTCAGGGTTATTGAACCAACGTTCCAATGAGGGCAGCTGGCTCAGGAGGCTTGGAAAAATCAGAAGTAAAAAAGTACGATGATGTCCAGGGTGGTTCCATGCATGTTCACCATCTGCTCCCCACTGACATGAAATGAAGGAGTTTATTCTAAAGGGCAAAGCATACAACAGCAAGCTCAGTCCAAACAGGTCCCCTTCCCACTTACATACCCTTAGCGATGGAGAACTCAGTGCTCAGAAGGTAGTCCACTTCCTAGTGCTAAATATTCAGGTTATTTAAAGACTCTCTCCTTTGTTTTTCTTGTTGTTTGGTTTTGATTTTGTTGTTGTTGTTGTTGTTGTTGTTTTTTAAATGGCCTCACCCCTGGCACATGAAAGTTCCCAGGCCAGGGACTGAATCCCAGCCAGAGCTGCAAGCTATGTAGCTGTGGCAACACTGGATCCTTTAGCCCACTGCACCCGGCCTGGGATCAAACCCACACTTCCAGAGCGACCCGGGGCCACTGCAGTTGGATCCTTAACCCACTGTGCCACAGTGGGAACTCCAAAGACCCTCTCTTTTGCACCAAATTACTTTACCCCAAATAATTCTATTTCGGAATTACTCGAAAGCCAGCAACCTCTTCCTTAAAGAAAATACGGATCTGAGACTAAAGCTGAGATTCCTAGGGTCAAGATCAAGTTCTATACATTTGCTGACACCCCAGATTGGGTACTTGGCACTTAGGCTATTTTGTGTGGGAAGAGTCAGACTGCAGGAAAGGAACCTACAGAGCTGGGAGCACCAGGAAGCTCTGGTGCTCAGCCTGGTCCTGTGGGACGGATCTGCCAGGTGCAGCGAATAGGGTCTTGCCCTCTCTGTGGCCCTGGGTCTCCCTGTGCAAACTCCATCCCAAGGCATCCCCAGGATGGGAGGCCCCAGGCCCATAGGCCGCCTCCGGAGGCTGTGTCTACCTGTGACCTTGAATCCGAAGGCCCTGCCAAAGGAATAACAATGAGAAATGTCAGCAGACACAGCTCTCTTTGATGTGTCCCGACCTGGGGAATTGGTGTCAGAAGACACACAGAAAAGCCAGATGGTATGTTCCAGGGTCACGGTCCACCATGGAGGGAAGCCCAGGGCCCCTTCCTCTCCTTTCCCGAGTCTGTCCACGCCAGGGTGGCGGGGGTGGGAGGTTGAGAGGCGGAGGAGACACAAGATTAATGGCTTCCGAGGCAGGGGGCAGCTGCCCACGCGTCCTCTCAAGATCCTCCAGCAACTGAAGCGGAGAAAGACATTGGTGGGGAGGCCAACCCTTGCCAACCCAGCAGAGCCTGGCTGCCTGGTCCACTGTCAGCACCACCCCTGGAGCCCAGCCTTGGGGGGGCACTCGCACCCTGGTTTGTTCCTGCAGCTGCTACGCAGAGGTACCCGGCGTGGTGAGCCGTGCACTGCGGGGGCTAAGGGGACCACAAGGGGGCAGGGAGCCGGGCAGGGACAGAACCCCATTTCTGGAGTTTGTAGAAGGACACGTTTTAATTTTAATGTTTTTCTTAGGAGCGTTTGTTACGTTGCTTGCTTCTGTCAGTTTCCTTAGGTTTAAAATTTGAGTTGTGTTCATACAGAACACACATACGCACCACCAAAAGGCTAAGGTCAAAAGAAAAATTGTTCCCAACTGCAGGACTCCCAAGCAGATTCCCTAGAGGTGGCTCAAATGACAGGGTTTTTTTTTTTTGTTTTTTTTTTTTTTGTCTCCTTCCAGAAGTTCCCAAAGCAGATGCCCAGCGTTTGAAATTTAAAAAACCATCGATGTGATTTTGCCATATATTCTGTTCAGCCATCCATCGATGTGATTTTGCCATATATTCTGTTCAGCCATCTGCTCTTTTCCACTTAACTCTATGTTGTCTCTATTTCCAGGTCAGTCCATATAGACCTAGGAGGGCCTCTTTTTTTTTTTTTTTTTTTTTTTTAGGGCCACACCCGTGGCATAGGGAAGTTCCCAGGCTAGGGATCCAATCGGAGCTACAGCCGCCAGCCTACACCATAGCCACAGCAACACGGGATCCCTGACCCACTGAGCGAGGCCAGGGATCGAACCTGCATCCTCATGGATACCAATTGGATTCGTTTCCACAGTGCCACAAGAGGAATTCCAGAGGGCTTCTTTTAATACCAAAGCATTTCTTGACTCCCCCAGATCATAATCTTGGTATCTTTATTTTTCATTCATTGGAAGAATACATAATACATGTACAATTCGGTCATACTTTAAAATGAATCTGCATGTTTCTTTCTTTCTTTCTTTCTTTCTTTTTTTTTTTTTGTCTTTTGTCTTTTTAGGGCCGCACTCACGGCATATGGAGGTCCCCAGTCTAGGGGTCAAATCAGAGCTCTAGCTGCTGGCCTACGTCACAGCTCACAGCAATGCTGGATCCTTAACCCACTGAGTGAGGGCAGGGATCGAACCTGAGTCCTCATGGATGTAGTCAGATTCATTTCCACTGAGCCACGACGGGAACTCCTTCACGCTTCCTTTCAATAACCACAAAATGTTTACAGAGAATGCCTGGGGCATGAGGGACTTTGTGAGGTCCTGACACATCCCTCTGTGAGCATTTTAAAAGCATTACTGCATGAAATCTCCCCACAACCCTGTAAGTGAAGGATTATTATTTCCATTTTTCAGATGAGACCAGCAAGGTGCAGGGAGGTTAGGTCTCTCCCTCTAGGCTGTACAGCGGGGGTGGGGGGTGGCGGTGGGCAGATTGCCAAGTGAATTCAGACCTGTTGGACATGGAGGGTTCAGCCCTGCTCCACCACCTCACACAGAGATGGTCTATTCCTGCATGTTCACTGGAGTGAGTCTCAAGTCAGGAAAGGACTCCCTCTTCCTCCTCCAAGGAGCCCTTCTCTAGCCTCACCAGCCCCACCAGGTGCATTTCTATGCACAGGAATATCGCAGACCCTGACGCCGACCTCAGATCAGGGATGGCCCATTAGCTGCTGACCTTGGTCATGGGCTAGGATGCTGCCTGAAATTGCCCCACAGGATTGGCAGCAGGGCAATGCATTCTTCTGTGGTGCCAGCCATGGGGTGAGGCCCCAGGAGGCCGATATGAGTTGGGCAGAATACGTGGTCTTTACTGTCCTGTGGTTCAAATCCCCCACCTTCTCCTCCGCACACGCACTGAGAGAGGAGTTCTTGCTGCGTCTCTATCTTGGTCACCAAGAGCAGAGTACAGCCTAAGAAACGCCTGGGAGGGAAGCGTGAAGAGGCCCACAGGCCTGTGTCCCCAGAAGCGTGGATGGCAGAGGAACCATGCAGAGAACGAAGCCATCAGCTCATCTCTCATCCTACCAGTTTCTACCTATTGAAATGCTCTCAATTCTTTTTTTTTTCTTTTTTGGCTGCCCTTCAGCATATGGAGTTTCCAGGCTAGGGATCAGAGCTGAGCTGCAATTGCAACCTAAGCTACAACTGCAGCAACACTGGATCCTTAACCCACTGCAAGGGGCTGGGGATCGAATCTGTATTCCAGTGCTCCCAATATGCTGGCCATCCCATTGCATCACAGTGGGAACTCCTCTCAGTTCTTTGATTTAAAAAAAAAAAAATTTGGAAATATTCATGTCAATCTATCCAGCCCCCTCTGGTTCTCTGTCTGGCTCCCTCTGTCTTGTCGCCACCTAACCCGGCCTGGCTGGGGTGGGTGCACAGTGTGACAGTGGAATGTGGAGACGGTGACATGTACTGCTCAGACCTGAGGCTCATTCATGTCCTCACGACCACAAGACCTGGAGGCCCTCATTGAAGCTGAGGACAAAGAGGACATATATCCAGAAAGACAGGTAGCGCATGACCAAGTGCTGGGTGGGTCTGGGCTGGGTTCTGCACACGAGCTGCAGGACTATAGACGACACCCTCATCCACTCTGGGCCTCAGTTTCCCCATCTGTAAAATGAGGGCTTAGACGCCAAAGACCCTCCTGGGTCTCACCCGGCCCTTTCTCTCCGCCTTCTCCACCCCCCCCACCCCCTGCCGCCCCCGGAAGAGGGGAGTCCCGCACACCAGCCATGCCAGGCGCTCAGGTGCTCCCAGGAGCGAGTCTTCAGAACAGAAGCCCCAGACAGAGAGGAGGGAAAAGATGTGAGCAGCCACAGGAAGGGCTTTGCAAATTCCAGCGCAAGGAGGCTGGGGCTTTCAGGATGATGCTGTCCAGGGCGGCTGACCTGGGGAGCAGCAAGGCAGGGGTACCTCACTCCCCCTCTCTCCTTTCTGGCAAGAGGAGGCACTCTGCCCAGCCCAGTACAGACAGGCCCTGACATCCACACGTCCCGATGCCCTGACCCCCTGCTCAGCTGTCCCCGGGGAGGACCTGGTGGCAGCCTCAGGAGCCAGGGACAGTGCTCCCCCTTCCTGAGCTCGGGGGCAGATGAGAGATTCCGCTTGGGACCCTGTTTACACACCAGGGAAAATGTCAGGAGGCCTGTGCTATTCCAGGCAGACTTGGATCTGCATCCTGGCTCTTTAAGTCACCTTGGGCAAGTTCATCATTGCCTCTGGACCTCAGGGTCCTCTTCCATAAAGGGAACGAGGATTCCCTACTGTACTGAGGTGTTCCTGTGCAGATAAAGAGACCGTGCCTTCGAACGCGCCATGCAGTGCTAACATAGCACGTCACTTTCCCCATAAGTTGCTGAGTCCCAGTGCTCCCTGGAAATCTACTCACAGAGGCCTTAAAGCCTGGGGACCTCCCTCCACTGTGCCCTGCCAGCCAGGGCACCTGGTCTGCCCATACCCCACACCCACACGTTTCCTGGGCCCTTGAGTCTGGGAACACGGAGCCCAGCATCTCTCTGCTCCCATGGGCACCCTGATGCAGCAGCAGCAAGAGCAAAGCCTGGGTGCCCCTTCCTGGTCATGCCTGCCGAGAGCTGAGGGACCCAGAACTGCAGATAAACAGAACAGAGCACCTTCTGAAGACTTATCAGGCTCTAAATTCAGGCTGCAGGGATGGTGCTAGGCAAACAGAAACAGCAGACGTTAGAGAACCAGGGCACATATTAGTGTCAGGGACCTGGGACTCCTCAGCCCCTTCAGGCCCTGAACTCCTTGAATATTCTCTCACCTCTTCTCCCTGCTATGTGTGCCCTGGTGTGAATTAGAAAAACTAGGTTCGGACCTCACCCACTCCCTTAACCAGGCCCTTTTGGTCAGTGAACAACCTATGCAACTGTATAGGTGGCCCATCCAGAGCTCAACTCAATGCACACATTTTCTCAAAATGTATCCAAGCTGTCACCTCATATTTACTGAAGGCTCCTCCATGACTGGCCCTGTGCTGCAGAGTCACATATAAATCAGACCCAGGTCCTTAAAGGGCTCAGGGTGATGGGAAGGTGGGAAGGAGGGTGTCATTCTCAAAGCTGCCTCCTCCTTGGCAAGGCCATTTCCAAGAGCATTTCTCTATAGACCAGGGATTCAGAGAATGAAGTGGGCCCCCCATGGTGAGATGCACCCCCCTCCCGGTCCCAGAAAGCTGTGCAGGCCTCACCATTGCTCCTGTCTGCAGGTTGCAGTCCCCTTACCACTGAAAGCAGGCTGGGCTGGCCTGGGGGCTGAATGTGACTGAGTCACTGAGCTGGGCCTCCTGATGCCAAAGATCAGAGCCTGAAAGCAATTTCCAAGAAACCTCTAGTGCAGAGACCTCCTCCAGGGCTAGAGATGGCTGGGCACAGGGAACGGGCTAAGGAGGAGTCCGGAGCGTCTACGGACCAGACGCTCTCAACTTCCCGCATTCCTGCAACTTTTCCAGCAACCACAGCACTGCCAATGCAACCTTGGCTCAAACTGATGATAGCACATGCACTAACTTGGGGATGGCCTGGAATATTTTCTCAGCGCCCCAAACCAGAGAAGCCCTTGTCTTCTCCCGCATGGCTGCCCTCCCTGGCAATTCCAGGGAGAGAAGCTGTCTGTTCACGTGATCTAAGGGACCCACAGCAGCCACCACAGAGGCTCCCCTCACCCTGGAGTTTGGCTGTTCTTAGCACCACTCTTTGTCTCTCCTGACTTCACCTGCGCCTGCCTCACCGGTTCAGCCCTGTTGGTGGCTGCTGTGGTTCCAGTCCCTCTCCTGGTTCGGAAGCTTGAGTGTACCTCTCCACCGGGGCCATTCCCCTGGAAGTGTTTCCTGCTTCCTGCTTTTCGCTACTATTGGGAAACCCCAGGGGCGAGGGTCCGGCAGGGAAAAGCAATAACCTTACCCTCTTAGCAGAAAGCTCATATTCTGCTATCGGGGAAGGGTGTGCATTTTGATAGAATTTGGATAGGGGAATTCCTGCTGTAGCAAAATGGGATTGGCGGTGTCTCTAGAGCACTGGGACGCAGGTTCAATCCCTGACTTGGTAATCGGAATGAATAAGCAATGATATCCTGCTGTGGGGCACTGGGTTAAGGATCTGGCACTTCCACAGTTGGGGCTCAGATCTGATCCCTGGCCTGGGAGCTACATATGCCCTGGGGTGGCCGAAAAAGAAAGAAAGAAAAAAAAAAAAGAATTTGAATAGGGATATGCTGGAGTCGTGAGGAAGAAATACTAAAAAAGGGAAAATTTCATGAGCATTTACTGTGTACCCGTCTCTGTTTTAAGTACTTTATATTGATCAAATTTTAATCTTTACAGCAGGGAAGGGGTCACTGACATTGAGGAATCTGAGGCACAGAGAGATTAAGTAATCCAGAGTCACAGAGCTGGGATGTCACACAGTTAAGCAGCGGTGTGATAGTAAAGTTTAACAACCACTGGGAGAGGGGGACCCATCTGTCTATTTCCATGGTGTAAATATTCCCATTATGGCCAGTTTGCAGCTACCAGTATGACATCACTGATGTGAAGAGATGAGCAATAATAATCAATCCTATAGTATCCCCACCATATAGACATATTACATGCAAATTTGTCTTTTTTTTCTTTTTTTTTTTTTTAAGGGCCGCACCTGCAGCATATGGAAGGTACCAGGCCATAGCTGCTGGCCTGCACCACAGCCACAGCAATGCCAAATCCAGGCCGCATTCATGACCTTCGCCATAGCTTGCGGCAGCACCAGCTCTTTTAACCCACCGAGTGAGGTCAAGGATTGAACCTACATCCTCCTGGATACGAGTTGGGTTCTTAACCCACCGAGCCACAGTGGGAATTCCTACGATGCAAATTTAGTTCAAGAACATACAGGTAGTAGAATATTAAAGTAATGAGTTTTAGGTATGATCTTTGTTTTTAAGACAATGTATTTAATTGTAACGGTATATGATTTCATTTTTAATAATGGTTGTGTTTAATAATCAGCTACAAAAATCCTGAAAATGTAATGGCTGGCTCTCCCAAGCCAGTGTGAGCTGGTTCCAACATATCCCGGGGGCCAAGATTTAGACTCAGTCAGTCTGGACCCAGAGGTTGTCCTCTGAACTATTACACTGTACTGTCCCCAAGAAAGGCACCGCCCACCTAGCCAGCCAGATCTGCCCTCACTGATCAACAAAGCAATAGATGCTGCAGAGCCAGGGCCCTCCTGGCCTCTGTTTCCATGGCCTTCTACTTCCCTCTCATGCCCCAGAACCCCCTTTACTCATATCTAATCTCCCTAGGTGAGCCTCACTGACGTGCAGAAAGCACCTGCGCCATGCCAGCTGCTGTTCTGGGCAGTGGGGACAGAGATGAGCCTACACTCTGGGGGCTCATGAAGTAGTGGGAAAAGATAATCATATATTCAAATCCAACAGATGACAACCCGTTCAGGGGCGTGAACCAGATGGTAGCTGCAAAGGGAGCGAGAGATTCATTCCCCCTGGGAGGGGTCAGGAATGGCTTCACCCAGAGGGGATGATATGAGCAGGGTTCGGAAGGATACATAGAAGTTTGCCAGACAAACTGGGGGTAGGGGTGGGGGTAAGCAATGGTACAGACAGGAAATAATAGATCTGAGATGTATACTTATTTTTTTTTAGTTTCCTTAAAATTTTAAACATTTATTATATTTTATTTTTGGGGGGCTGCACCTTCGGCATATGGAGGTTCCTGAATTGGAGCTGCAGCTCCCAGCCTACACCACAGCCACACAACACCCGATCTGAGCCACCTCTGCGACCTACACCACAGCTCAAGGCAATGCTGGATCCTTAAACCACTGAGAGGAGCCAGAGATTGAACCTGCATCCTCATGGATACTAATCGGGGTTGTTTCCACTGTGCCATGACGTGAACTCCCTGAAATGTTTAGATAGAAGTGGTCCAGACTGGAGAAGGGATTGGCCAAGGAAGGGGAGATGGGGAAGAACTGAAGACAGGCTCCACACTCCAGCTGAGGGTCCCTGCATCGAGAGACAGACAGATGAGGAAGACATGGGGAGAAGCAGTTTGGTGCGCGAGGTGGCAATTCTCTTTTGCAGATGCTGGTGTGAGGTACCCCCAGGAGCCTAAGGTGGACACCAGAGTCAGAACCTGAGCTTCAGATGTAGGAGTTGTTAAGCAGGTGATGGAAGAACAAGGGGAGGACACGGGATGGGAGAAAATACAGTTTCGATGTCTGTTCATGACAGACTCAGAGGGAGGCCCGGAGGGGGTACCTCTGGAGGCTGGCCACGGGCCCTCGGAGGATGACATCATGAAAGTCGAAGCTTCCTTTCTTGGAATGGACAAGCAAAGAGATCCTGCTGTCCAGCACTGGGAATTATATCTAGCCACTTATGACGGAGCCTGATGGAGGATAACGTGAGAAAAAGAATGTACGTGCGTATGTGTGACTGGGTCACAACGCTGTACAGTTGAAAACTGAAAACACCGTAAACCAACTATAATGGAAAAAATAAAAATCATTTAAAAAAAAAAGAGAGAGGGGGAAAAAAAGAGAGAGAGGGGGGAAAAAAAAGAAAGTTCCATTGTCCACCCTTGCCCTCTGCCAATGACACAGGCTGATGGAGGGAACAGGACCTAACTCACTGTGGCCATTCTTCCCTCTGCCTTTTTATTTTATTTTATTTTATTTTTGTCTTTTTGCCTTTTCTAGGGCTGCTCCCGTGGCATATGGAGATTCCCAGGCTAGGAGTCCAATCAGAGCCATAGCCACCGGCCTACGCCACAGCCACAACAACGCAGGATCCGAGCCAAGCCTGCAACCTACACCACAGCTCACGGCAACGCCAGATCCTTAACCCACTGAGCAAGGCCAGGGATCAAACCCGCAACTTCATGGTTCCTAGTCAGATTCGTTAACCACTGCGCCACGACAGGAACTCCTCCTCTGCCTTTTTAGGAACGAGACCCTGGGCCCAATTTTTCCCTTTCATATCCACCCTAAACTTTGCCTGTGTGTCTGACCCATGCAGACCAGAAGAGGTGTTCTGAAAGCTGGACTTAGAGAGCTGAAAGTCTGGATGCAGTGAGTGACATATAAGACATGAAACACTGGTTGCTGTGCAGGTACGCAGCCAGAGAGCCCCTGAGAAAACCTCAGCTCTGCCGGCTGTGTGACCCTGGGCAAGTGACCTAGCTTCTCTGTACCGAGCATCCTTACCTGTGGAATGGAGATGGTAATAGGACCCACTTCCTATTATCCTCTTAACCCCATAGGATTATTGTGAAGAAGCAGTGAGTTAATACATGAAACTTTTTCGAGCAAAGCCTGGCACCCAGTCAGTGCTCGATAAATGTCAGGGCCTGTTACTAGTGCTATTCCTACATCGCCCACCACTGACCCAATGGTTTATCTGAAGTTCTCTTGTCTCCCCCCAAACTTTACTTCCAGATAACTGTACAATGATCCCCAGGGAATTAGGTGTCTTGGAGAAGAGACTCTGAAGACACAAGTCAATCGGGCTCTGAAAACAGCATTGGCTGTGGTGCTTCTGCCCACCCAGCAGCTGGAGGATGTTCCCCAGACTGAGTGAGGCCTGAGCCCTGGCCAGCCTGTCTGGAGGTCAGGGCAAGCCATGGAGACGGGGAGATCCAGCCTGTGTATGTGTACATGGGGGAGGGGGTGTGCATACCACACCAGTAGGCAACTGCAATGCTAAAACGCTTTGGAGCAAGGCTCTGAAAGTTAGTTCCAAAACCAGAGCTGCTTTCTGAAGCCTTAGCTGTGGGCTCACTCTTCCAGGATCTGGTGTTTTTGCAGGCTCCCTCCCACCCTTAGAAGGCCCTGTAGTAGGATGTCACCCATGAGCTGCAGTGCCAATGAGGGCCTGCAGGGGGCTCTAGAGCTCTTCCATTTCCCATATTCTGGGCTCTGAGGGTACCAGGCTTAAAACAATGGTTGCATTTACCGGGGCTGAGCGACTATGTGGCTCTGGGAGGTGAGTGAAGAGAAGCTGGGGTTCACTGGTTTCCCATCGGTGTGCCCCTGATCACCCATGCTCCCAAATAACTGTATCAGGTTCAGCATCTTGTCCTTCCTACTCTACCACCTAACACAGATTTGGGCTGTTTCCTCCAAAGCCTCCTGGGGGATGCCTCCAAAGGGTCAGCCTCTTGTCTCTTTGTGGAAAGGCAGGGAGAGGCCTCTGCTTTGCCCTCCAAGATGCAGCATGGGTAGCTTCCAATTGCCGGGGTGTCAGGTTCTAGTAATGTAGCCCCTTAACCTGCTTGAGACAGGTTCCCCAAAAGACTCGGCCCGCTGTGTTCCTCCCTAAGGCAAAATTCAGTAGCTCTGGGTGCTATGCTAGGAAACCTCATTCAGTAGATTTGTCTACCTAACTGCAACCCTATCAATATATCTGGATGATGGAAATCACTTGTACCCACTAACTTCTCTCTCTCTCTTTTTTTTTTTTTTTTTTTGGTCTTTTTGAAGCCACACCCTCAGCATATGGAAGTTCCCAGGCTAGGGGTCAAATTGGAGTTATAGCTGCCAGCCTGTGCCACAGCCACAGCAACACGGGATCCAAGCTGTGTCTGTGACCTACACCACAGCTCACACGGCAACTGGATCTTTTAACCCACTGAGCGAGGCCAGGGATTGAACCCTCGTCCTCATGGATACTAGTCGGGTTCGTTACCGCTGAGCCATAACTGGAACTCCTCTACTCACTCACTTCTAAGGACACAGCCAGCCTAAGAAGTTAATATTGGCAAAAAGTTAAAGGTAGTCATTTAAAAAGCAATTTGAAAAAACTATATGTAATCATTCTTTTGGGCTTTGTCAAAAGTAGAAAAAACAGGAGTTTTCTTGTGGCCCAGCGGGTTAAGGATCCATCATTGTTATGGCTATGGCATGGGTTCAGTTCCTGGCCCAGGAACTTCTGCATGCCGTGGATATGTTTTAAAAAAAAAAAAGAGGAAAAAATAAGGGAAATATGGGAGGCTTTTGGGGGGGGGGGTTGCCACACCCACAGCATGTGGAACTTCTTGGGCCAGGGATCAAACCTTTGCCCCAGCAGCAACCCAAGCCTCTGCAGTCACAATGCTTATCCTTAACTTGCTGCGCCACAATTGAACTCCAGAAACGTGTTTTATAATCAGACCAATTTAAGAAAACACCCACAGGTAGTGTTGCCAGATTTGGCAAATATCACGTGGGACGTATATATATTTATACATAAAATTATTTGTTGTTTATCTAAAATCCTAATATAATCAGGTGTCCTGTATTTTACTGGGAAACTTTATCTGTGATCCCAGGATATAGGGATTCATTCAGAGGAAATTTCTTATTCATCATCTCAGCCCAAATCATGACTCTCTCTGTAATCGCCTTGTGTTACATAGGGAAACCCAAGCCACACTGATCTCGTTAAACAAAGTAATCAGTTCAAGTGCCCCAATCTCACTGCAGAGTAGGAAGGACTCTCACTATGAGGTTGTATCAAAGGAATGAAAAGTAACTTCCAATTGATAATATCAAAAAATTAATAAGAACACCAAACATTGAATGTCTACCCACTATGTGCCCGGCACTTGTGAATAACCCCTGTTTAATCTTCACAACAACCCTGGGAGGTAGATACTATTCTGGAAACTAGAAAGAGGATCTGCAAGTCTAATTTCTGTACTTCTTGCAAAGGCATGTAAATGTCTGGTCAATTACTTCCCAGGGAGAGAGAGGGGAGGGAAACCAAGAGACAGACTGGATCCCATCAGCCAACCGGCTCCTTCACAATGCAGGGCTGGGTCTGCTGCTCTTTGGTTCTGTCCCACATACACAGGAAACAGTCTTAATTTCAAGAATCATCACTGCTTTTCGGTACAGGATTCTGGGAGAGAAGTGGGCGGGAAACCTGCAGAAGTTTTCAGTAAGTTGGCCTTACAACGGAGGAGGACGGACAGACGGACGTGTTACACCTCGGGATGAGAAACAGCTCATTTGCTGTGAATAAAAGGCACGCGCAAGCCACCCTGAACACTCGGTGACAATGACACGCAGATTCCAAATGTTCTCTGTAAGAAAAAACACCCTTTCTCCTAATCCTTCTTAAATGCAACAAGACTGATTGGTTTTTATTATTCATGAATTAATTTTTTACTCAGGGTCCAACAAGGGAATTGAAGCTATAACGTTTCTCACCGATGGAGGGGGGTGGGTTGGAAAGCCGATCTCGGCCTGAGCAGCACAGCCAGTTTCTTGCTGGGATTCCTTGTGGGGTGGGATGTTTTGTTTGTTAAATAAGATAATAATTAATTAATAACCCAAAGCTTTGGACTGTTGGGGGGTTTGGGGGGGGGAAATATTGAATAAGAACATGAATGAGAATATTGGGGTAGAAAAAAATACAGACCGTCGTGGGACTCTGATATATTAGATGCCTCCTATGATGTCAGGCTGGTATATGAGGTTGCTGTATTAGGCTGCTTCCTATTTTTCAGGGTGCATATACAAAAGGGGGGGAGATGAGAAAGGAAACAACAAAGTGCCAATTTCCAAAGCACTGCACAGTGTGCAGGTGAGCAGATCCGGGGCTGGGAATTGGAACGAAAAGTCACGAGAGGAGTCTTGGGGATCCAGAGGGGTTGGCTCCCTGATGCCCTCCCCCTAAGTTCTGCCTTCAGAGGGCAGGTTGGGGTACCCAGGGACAGGGACAACAGCCTGGTAGAAGCGGAAAGGCCAGGAAGATGATCAAGGGGGGTCGAGGTGACTTTGCCTCCTTCTTCCCCCAGGTCTCTCCCCGGCTACGCACACGTGCCACATCATAACCCGCCTTGTCCTCTGTGTGCCTTTGGTCTGCAAACTTCTCCTGAGATGGCAGCCAGAGGACCCAGGGAATGTGGTGGCATGGGGAGGCCGGGCAGGGTGTGACCCTCAGATGCTTGTGGTGGTGTGTGTGAGTGTGTGTGTGTGTGTGTGTGTGTGTGTGTGTGTGTCAGACCGGATACAGCACCCTTTGCAAGAAACAGCTCTCCCTCCCCACTTCAAAGGCAACACACCCAGCGTTTCTCAGAGGGGCCACAGGGCTGACACCATATTCTTCTCCACCCGTCTGTTCATATTTCAAAGCATTTTCTTCGCTCCTGGATGGATTGAGACATGCCCCCCCCCACCAAACATGCATACTTTGTATGTTTATGTTTGCAGAAAAACATGCATGGTCAGAGGCAAGACACAGCAGCCCTCATCCGGTTACTGTGAGAAAACTGGTTATGACAATTGCTTTACACTTTGGGGGAAGAAAAAGCTACAAGCCGTTACTACAGTTATAATTATTACAACCATTGCATTATTGCTATTATTTCTGTGAAAGCCGTGTTCTTTCTGCCAAAGCTTGTTAGCCCGACTGCTTAGGTAGACAATGTCAACACACCCAAGGGACAAATGACAAAGAGGGAGGCTAAAAGGAAAAGGATAAATACTGTACTCGGCCTGCGTGCAGAAGAGATGTCTCACCATCAAAAGGCAATGTTTTCTGCCGATCGATTAGGAAGGCAAAAACAAAAGTGTCTATCAGCCCCTTCCCTCAGCATCGCCAAGATCCCAAACTAGAGCTCAAAGTGCTAGGAAGTGAGATGAGAGAGGGGAGAGGTGGAAACATTGGTGTCGAATAAAGTTTGGCGCTTCCTGACCACCTTTCACCCATACCTCCTCGGGTGACAGACAACTAACCTGGAAATGTGCTTAACGCGGAAGGGTTTTACTCTCCTGGCCGTCCCCGCCAAAACGCCAGCGGGCCACTGACGGCAGATCAAGGTCTCGATGGCTGAATCGGAACCAAGTGGCCAAGAACAGCTATTTTGCTTTGGGACTGCTGACGCATCGTGTTCAGCCACCTCCAAATGGCTCCAACACACCTGCACACATGCACACATGCACACACACACATGCACACATACACACACAGGTGCCCACACGCTCCGATGGACACACACCCAGACCCACACGCCCTATGCCCTTTCCTCCAAAACATATAAAATCAAAGAGGGATGAAAGGACAAAGGCACACTAGAGCAAGTTGGAAGGAAAATAGAGGGAAAACGGTAAGTGAAATAAGGAAAATATGAAATCGTAAGCCGCGAGAGAATCTCATCTAAAACAGCAACCTCCACATCCTCCGCCCTCCCCTCGAGCATTTCTTACAACTGTATTTCCTTGTTCTTTGCCCTTCGGAAACCAAGAACACACGAAAAGACAAGCGATGCTCAAAACCCTTTGGCCAGGTATATAGAAAATACAAGCCAGGTGAAAAGATACCAAAAATATAAACCTAAGTAAATATTAAGAATTATATAACAACAAGGAAAAAATGAATGTATGCATTGGGTTAATTCAAGCAATTAAAAAAAAAAAAAGCAAGTCAAAACAATCGTCAGCATTTGGGATTTTGAAACTCGTAACTTCCTAGATAGAAAAGCTTGACTCTAATTGGGCACTTCGCGTTCGGGCAATTTTAATTCCGTGTTTCAGTAAATCCCAATGTTCAGGCATGAGGCTGACGGCTGCTGTAATTGGCAGGAGAGGATTCTGATATAGTTTTAAATGAAAATTGATCACATTTGAAACCAGATGATAAAAACAAAACCTTGTTGGAGTTTGTTTAACTGCCTTTTGACCTCTGGATGAAATGACATTGAGAAAGAAAATAACATTATCCAGAAAACCTTTCCCAGAAAAGGCTCAATCTCGGAGACACCGAATGACAATATCGAATAGAATATTTTAAAGTCCTAAGGACCAGAAAAGAAAAATAGAGAAAAGAGAGAGGAAGGGAGGGAGCAAGTGGGAGGGAGAGAGAGAGGAAGAGAAGGGAAAAAAAAAAGCAAAAAACTTATTTGGGACTGAAATGTGCATAGGTCAAAAAGCACGACAAAATGAAAATGAAAAAGATTAGGTGTCTAACCCCCAGGAAAACTTTTGATTGGGGCTTATTTTAACCCAAGCTCACCCAGCTCTGAAAGAAGACATTTAGCCAATAGATTTTTTTTTTTTCACTTTGTTGAATTCCATACTGAAAGTCCCATGTGCAGATTAAAACCAGTATGATTTTCCTTAAGCACACATTTGACCCTTTCCGCAGTGGTGTCTCAGTGGCCCCATCCAGGGAGAGAAGGGTTATTAGCAGGGACCCGCAGACTCCCGGTGCTCCTTCCAGCGTGGCCATCTGTTATCCCGGACTCCGGGTCTGCCAGCCCTCCTCAGGCCCGGGAACCAAAGAGAGAGCACCTCTGAAGCAAGATTAAACTGCTCGGGCTGCAGGGCCAGCCAGCCCTCAGCCCCTCTGTGCTCCCTCCCACACCGTGGAAAAACCCCAAGGCTCCCCCGGCAGCCCCGCTGGAATGTGGCCACCGCCTGACCTCAGCCCAGAAGAGGGGCGAAAGGCAGGGCGGCTGGGGCTGTGTTTAAACAGCAGAGCCCCTCGCCCCTGTGACTCCCATCTTAAAGGGGAATGCCACCGCGTTGTCACACACGTGCACACACAGAGCCTCCAATGTGGAAAGTCTCCTAGGAATGGATGCGGCTTTTGATGTTTCGGGGTTCAGAGATAGCCTCTATTTCTTGGGCCTTAAGGGCAACCAGAAAGGGCTTGACACTCCCTTAAGCCAATGCTTATAAATAAAGGTGCTATTAAGATCCTTTGTTTTCTAATCCATCTAGGAGATGGGGCGGGGGTGGGGGCGTGGGGGGAGGCATTGCAGCTCAGGTTGCTCCACTTGTCTGGATGGTGGTGTCTTCTGTTGGTTGTGGGGGGTGTCTCTGCTCCCGAAGACAAGTTGAGTCCATGCTCCCTTCTCCGTGTGGGACCACAGAGCTGTCCAGTTCTGCGGAGCACCCCCCGCAGAACCTGGGAGCTAGCAGGCAGTCTCCTCCCTCTGTCTGCTGAGCCCCAGGGGCACTCACTCCAAGTCATAAGATGTCCCCTCAATAGCCCTGCTCTCCCCAACAAGGCCCCCAGAGCCACAAAGCAGCATGTACCCAATCTTCCAGTGACCTCCTTCAAGTGTGGCCCAGGGAATGGCGTGAGGACATGCCTCAGGGCTGTCTTGTGGTGGGATCACATCCTGGTTGCCCCATCAGCAGCCTGCCACCCAGGGTCACACAGTCACAAATGGTAAGGGTCACTTGCCCGGGGGCCTTTGGAAAAAATAATCCCCCTCCCACACATACTACTGACATCTTCCAGGCACCTCTCCGAGGAAGGGGTCTGGCCCTGCCACCCATGACCCAGGACAACCATGCCATTATCAGAGAAAGGTCAGTGGCCTCCCCAGAGGCCTGGGGCGGGCTGGCCCAGGGAGGGTTAATCTGCCCGGCCAGCCGTCACAGGGGTCACTGCGATGGGCAGAGAAGTTGAGCATCGCAGTCCCCCAGAGCTGCGCTGCTAATTACATTTGCAATTATAAACACTGCAACCTCCCTGCACAGTGACCAGGCCACACCAGCCGACGGGGCAACCAGGATGTGATCCCACCACGGGCCACCCCAGCTACACCAGGGGACCCTGGGGCCAGCGGAAGCCAATGGGCCCCTCCTCCAAGAAATGACCATGCATATGACAGTGCCCCAGAGGTCTGAGGCTGCTGGGGCTGAAAAGGGGACATTCACCAGAGACAAAACCCAGTCAGGACTCACCAACACTTACAGTGCTAAAAAGACCTTTGATTTAGCCCTAAAAATCAGCAAATGGCCTCAAGAGCAAAGAGACAGGAGGTGGGCTCGGATTTGCCTGGTTCCAGCACATCCTGGCAAGGTCTATGGACCCTGTCCTTGAAAACCCTTCCCGAGCCCCTGCACACTCCAAACCACAGCCACTGCAGAGAACATCAGAGGCTCAGCATTCAAGTCATGCCAGGGTCCCCCATGGGACCGGCCAGCCAAAAGCCATCCGATCCGAGGCAGAAGCTCCCAGCAGAGCTGTGAGGAGTCCTGACTCATTCTGGGCAGACCTCCTGGTCAAGCTGGAAGAGCACTGGGAGGGCCTCACTTGCAGAATGCCATGGACAGGGACGATGATGGCCGGTAGGTTCGAGAAGGCACCTGGCGGGGCGTCCAGGGTGTGGGCTGGGCTTTCCTTTGAAAGAAAGGATTATAGTCTAAATAATATCTGCTGTTCCTTCCCCTTAAATTAGAACCACAAATCATCTTAATCGTAATGAGGAAGGCACTTAAAGCATCTGAGAAGATAAGTTCTAAAGAAGGGCATTGCCGAACAGCGTCAAAAGCATCCTGTCTCTGGGTCTCTGGTCTGTTTGAGCATCTTTGGAACGGAATTTGCTTTCTTTTGCAGCGCACACAGCCAGCTCCGCGCTCCGCCCCGCCCCAAGCATCCACCTTCACAGTGTCTTTCTCACACGCCCCGCATCCCCTGGGGCCTGCTTCCTTTGGGCTGCAGACTTGCACAGAGCTGCCCAGTCCCAAGTGCTCAAAAGAAACAAGGCAGAGGACTGAGGAAGGAGACAAACTTTTGCAATGCGTTTAGATTGTCTTAAAAACAAACCATTTGGCTAAAAAGGGCCATTATCAGGAACACAAATCAAGCATGGAGGACAAAGTCACACGTGCCCCCTGGGCTAGGGCTGGGGCGCTCTGAGAAGGCAGGATGGTGACATGAAATCTCTATCACGGCCACTTCCCTCCCAGAGCTTTCCCCGAAAGTCCCCTCTGTCCCTCCTCTCCCGGGCTAAATGGAATATGTATTGATTACCCCAAATCAATAGGATGAAAAGATTCTTGTTTGGTGGGTCAATTGGGTTCTTCATAGAGATATATTTTTAAGAAACAGCTTTTCCGTATGTCCCAATAATTGGTAAAATAGAGACTTGTTTCTAGAATGAAAGGAGTGGGGGAAATAAGCTCCAAGAGGAAATTTCCAGTTGATGTCAAGATCTCACTGAGCTGGAAAGGGCCTTCCCTGGGACCAGGGCCCTGCGCGTTGACCTACTGCTTCCTGCTAGTTTGTCGCCCTCAGGCCTGAAAGACTCCAGCCTCCTACCACCCCATCCTCTTCCACGGAGCCCACACCTCCAGAAGGGCGTCGGGCACACAAAGCTTTATTTTTTTAGAGCCCCTCCCTCGGCACACCAAGACTCATGTCCTCACTCGGATTTATTTTTAAATGTACCATTAAAAATTAATTTCCCCCTTTGTTTTTCTCTGGGTCACTGATCCTGAATTACCATGTGGCATTTTTCCTACGTGTGAACCCACATATTTTACCTTCAGGACAGTTTGTTCTTTGTTTCTTTAACAACAGCAAAGTGATCCTCGGACAGCGAGCGAGGCAGTGCCCCCTCCCCATCCCTGGGTTTTACACCCGAGGGTCTCCAGTGGGTCTGGTCCCCGACACATTGGTCCACACAAGCCAGCACACTCACTCCCACTCTGGCTGATTATATATGTACATAAAATATTGATTAGAAATGGTAATGGAGTCACCTACAAGACTGGCTACAGAAAATGAAAATGAAGGCAAGAGTAGGAAGGTATGGATATATCTGTGTGTGTGCATGTGTTAATTTCTCACCTGGAAAGTAAGAATAACACTAAAACATTAAAAAAAAAAATGCTCTCTGTATGTTAGCAGGTGAGAAGGAAGGCTGGAGAGTTCTTTCTCCCTGGACTGTGGTCCCTGTGCCCTTGGGTTTTTTCAAGTCTGGGAATGTCAACTCAGCCAAATAGGTAGAAACTGTGTGTACAGAGCATGAAAACCCGCTCAGGCATGTGTTCCCCAAGAAACATCGGCACCATAATGGATAGATTCATTCTAAGGTTCTTCCAACAAACCAAAGAATGCAATCCTCTGTCTTGTTACTTTGCTACCAGTGGCTCTAAAGCTACCTGTCATGAAGCACCGGGATTGACAGCAGCCTCCCACCCCCACCAGCTAGTCCTTGGAAGTTTTGTAAGCACAGCAGAGGTAAACCCTCACCTCACGGGGAGGCATGCACCTGTATATGGGGCTGGCTCACTAATACTTGAGCCGCTACCCAGCAGGTCCTGGGCATTAAGAAATGGCATCTCATAGGGATGCTTAGTTCCTCCGAGGAAAGAGCAGCATGCTTCTGGCTTTTCCTTGCCCCTTGGAGTGAGAAGCTAGTTCTCTGCAAAGAAACCAGGAAGGGTAGGGAATCCAAACCACTGTTGGGCTTATTTTATAACTCATCTCCACTTCCAACCCTTCCCAGACGCTCAGGCTCTCAGCTCCCTCACTCCCCTTTGCCGCTTCCCTGACATTCCTTCTTTGCTTTTATTTCTCCTCAAACTCAAGCCAGGGTTGCCGTCAACTCGTCAACTCTATGAATTATCCAGCTGCTAAATCCCCCATTTCTCCTTGCTTTCCTGGTCAACATAATCAAAGGGTGTACTTCCCCATGTGAAACTTCATATTTATTAGCTTTGACTTGAGCCAGGGACAAACAGATATTTTGAGGTCAACTAAAGAAGTCACCTCTGGAGAGAGGGAGCCTAAACAATTTAAATAGCCAATATTTGTCAGACTTGGTAACTTCACGTGAAGAAATGTCTCCCAAGCATCAGAGATTGTTCACAGCCTCACTTACCCATCCCGAGGTTGCCTTGGCCACTGGCACTCCCTTCTGGAGGGAGCGTCGCCCCACCCCCACCAGCCATACAAACTGAGATCAGTGTAACCTTTACAGAGAAAGAAAAGCCACTTTTCAAGCTGATGGAAATCTGAATCCATTATAATTAAGGATTCCCCTCATCTCCCAACCCAATCCCTACTTCTGACACTCTGTCTAAATTCTGGTGGCATCTAAAGGACCCCTCTATCCAGGGAAATCCCCAAACTAGAGCCAAAAAGGTCAGCACGGAGGCTGGGACAGTCCGGTCACCCAGAGGAGACACCGCTGTGACGTTGCCTCCTCTCTCACGCGTGGTCCACCTGGGGTGGAGGTAGTCGGTGCGGCGAGGATGGTGTAATCATACTTGCTGGAACCCCACGTTATCCAGAGTATTTGTTTTAGGGATGTCGTGGTTCTTAGGGGGAGGGGTGGTACTAAAATGAAAGGATGGTGGAACAAGAACTGACTTCAGGAGTTCAGTTTGCTTCAGAAAAAAAGAAGAGGAAGAAAAGCAAGAGGTTAAGCAGGTCCGAGAGGACCTAGAGTTTTCATTTCATTGTTGTTTGAAGCCTTCCGAGGGATCGCTCTGCGCGCGCCCACACCCAGATGTCCAAACCCAAGCCCCAGACCAGAGCGCGGCGGCACGCGGAGCGCGGGAGGGGAGATCCCGGCAGGTACCCGGGCAGGTGGAACGGAAGGAGAGCTCTGCGAGGGAAACCGCGGATGGGATGGCCGGAGCAGGACCCAGGAGAGCCCAAGCTGGTCTCGCGGGGCAGCCCCCTCAAGGTTCAAGGCATCAGTTCTCCGCTTTCCCACTCTGCGCGCTCCGCTCGCTGCCCAGGCCCGCAGCCTCCGCCGCCACCCACGCGCACGCCGAGCGGACAACCACAGGTTCCCCCGAGGGGAGCTCAAAGCCGCCCTAGGCACGGAAATCACGCCCGTCTGTCTGTTCCGCAGGGCGCAGTCTCCCCTCTAGCCGCGAGCCAACTTTGCCTCCGCCGCAGCGCCCCGCCGGCTGTCCCCACTGCTGGCGGGATGCGGGCTCCCCTCGCAGGACGTGCGGGGCACAGTTTACCCCGGCAACGTTGCCCGCACTCTTGGGGCTCCCTGGGTCCACCGCGCCGCGTGCGTGCCCTCGGGGCGCCCCTTTGGGACTGCGGGGCAAGGCAGCGCTTGCCGCCCACAGTTTCCAAAACCGCGCGCCACGTTCAATTTCGGAAATAAATATTGAAGTCAAAGGGCCCGCGAGGAGGTTTTCCCCGATGGGACAGGACATACTTGCAACATTCCCGCACCTGTTCCGGGCTTGCTTCCTCCCCATTTCACAGAAACTCAAATATTTGCTCCCCGCGGGAAAGATCCGAGAGGAAGAAAGAGTGAATGAGAAAGCGCTACTCTTAGGTAAAAGTGAGGGTTTGTAAAAGGGGGTGCGGGAAAAGTTTACCCCCGAGAAGGAAATCCAGGAAGTGAGAGGCTTTCCCCTTCCGACGTCCCCCAAGTGTCCCCGGGGTCCCCGTCACTTCAAGAATGCCTAGAAGAAGAGCCGCAACACCCAGGACAGGGACAGCCGGACAGGCGGAAAGGACAGACAGATGAGAAGCAGAGCACCTACTGGTTGTGGTAGCCGAGAGGGTCCGGGATGCAGAGTTCTGATACGTCCATCAGTCCTGTTTTAGCATTCCCAGTTGGTAGAGAAAGGCGGCGGGGAAATCAGGCGGAAGAGCGAGTGAAGGGCACAGGCGAGGTGCGAGTCCGGGCAGGGGCACAGTAAGCGGGAGGAAGCGCCCTGGCGGGGTGAGAGGGAGGCAGAGAGCCGTGCGCGCACAGCCCAGCGCTCCCACTCATGCACACACTCCGAGCGGGCAGAGGGGATGGGAAGCCGTGGAGGAGGCTTGGGCACCAGAGACTTGGAGCCCACTAACCCTACTGTAGCTTTAAGGCTGGGAGACTGATGTATGGTTTGGCTCCTATTGGCTATCTCTCAGGGGCTGGACTTAAAGTGACAGAATCGAGCTGGGGTGGGGGAAGGGGGGTGAGCCTGAGAGACTTCAATGGAATCAGACGCTCCAGCGAGGTCCCCACCTCCTGAGGAGTAGGAGGACTGTGCCTTAGAGCCACAAGGCCTGTTCTCTTGCCATTAAAAAAAAAAAAAAAAAAAAAAAAGTCCAGCTGGCTAGTGGGACTCAGGGGTGGAAAGACTCTTGCACCCACCTCCATTCCTGAATTATAACTAACAGGTCCAGCAAATTCACCTTTTGGAAGGGGTCTCTTTTACAAATTAAAAATGACTCACATTTCTCCTCTCTCCTATCAGGGAGAAGAGGCCAGTGCCTTTAAAATTCACAGCCTCGGAGTTCCCCTCCTGGTGCAGCAGAAAGGAATCCGACTAGGATCCACGAGGACACCGGTTTGATCTCTGGCCTCACTCAGTGGATTAAGGATCCCTGAGCTGTGGTGTAGGTCACAGACGCAGCTCCGATCTGGAGTTGCTGTGGCTGTGGCTGGCAGCTACAGCTCCAATTAGACCCCTAGCCTGGGAATCTCCATATGCCTCCGGTGTGGCCCTCAAAAGACAAAAAAAAAAATTCACAGCCTCAAACCTGGTGTTTGGTGCACAAAAGTGAAAAGGTTCAGGCCAGCAGGTGAGGCCCAGCAAGGGCCTCCAGGGGAGGAGCAGCAGGTTCCCTTCCCAGCTCTCATCGCCTGGACCAGTGGGTTCTGAATGGTTCTCATGTGGCTAGACGCAGGGTGTGCTGCCATAAAACACTCTCTAGGGAGTTCCCCGTTGTGGTGCAGCAGAAACAAACCCCACTAGTATCCATGAGGACGTGGGTTTGATCCCTGGGCTCCCTCAGTGGGTCAAGGATCCAGCATTGCTGTGAGCTGTGGCGCAGGCTGACTATAGCTCTGATTTGATCACTAGCCTAGGAACTTCCATAGGCTGCGGGTGTGGCCCTAGAAAGCAAAATAAAAAATAAAAAATAAATGCTCTCTAGATGTATAAAATGATGCTCTCTTCATTCAGAAACGTGCCCAGGACACAGACACAAACGAATAAATTGCTGTCTGCTTCGGAAAACACAATTGTGGTTACAACAAGGAACTTACCTGCCACATCCACTTAAAGGTACAAGTAGACACGTCAACATATACACATGAATCCCCAATTATAAACACACGTGCAACCCTGTCTGCTGCTTATTCCATGAACCCCAACATTATGAGCTGCCCCTGTACCAAAACCAGCTGTAAGTGGGGACCCCCAAACCTTCTTCTGAGGCTTGTCATATTTTGAGATGTGCCAGCCACAGGGTAATAATCAGTTTGATGATTCAAATGAATGTGGGGAGGGGATAGGTATAGGATTGTTTAAAGGGCGGGGGTAGCCCTTGGGAGAGACCACCACCTAATTCTCCTATATTCTACAAAAGACAATGAGCTATAGGGGGAAAAACATCATTTTATCATCAAAACCATGTCTAAATGGAGTGTAACTGCAGGCAGTGTTCAAGCACTTCAGGAATAAAAGCAGGGAGGAAATCCCAGGAGAAACCGGCCGCTCAGGAGGGGCTGGGAACGGGCAGCAGGAAGGCAGAGGACACTTGACTTGGATGAATGTAAGCTCTTGCAGGCTGGGAAACAGAGCATGTGGGGTTTTTCATGTGCTGAAGTGGAGGAATGCGTGAGTTTCTCCAGGTGCCGAGCGCTGGCAGGTATCTCACAGAGAGATGGATGAAGATGTTGGCCTGTCAGCAGAACCCCAGCAGCCCTGGATTCTTTTAAATCACATAGGTGCTTGCTTACATTGGAGACAGAAAGGGGTGCAGAGACACAACCACCATCTCTTGCCAAGACCTCAGTGACTGGTTTCCCTGCATCCTTTCTGGCTCCAGAAATCCACTTTCCAAGCACAGAGCAGCCAGGAAGCACTGTGTAACATGCACAGCCAAGGTCCCCTTTGCGATTTGTTGCAATTAGGAAACAGGCTCCAGTCCTACCCCTTGGCTTACAGGGCAGGCCTCAGATAGCAGATAGCAGGCCTGCACACCCCTCCTCTATCCATACCGTGTTCCCTCCATCTTTGCACCTGCCACCTAGAATGCCCTACCTTCTAGGTCACACCAGAACCTTCTGCTTTTTGCCTTGCTTCAGGTAATTTATTAGTTTGCAATTATACATGTATGGGTATGAATAATACCTCTGTACCCCCCCCTCACTAGGTTGTAAGCTCCATAAAGGCAGGGACCTTACCTGTTTTTGTTCACTGGAGGATTCCCAGTACTTACTGGTGCCTGGCACATAGCAGGTGCCTGCTGAAGACTTTGTTGAATGAAATGTCAGCCCACAGCAGTTGGGGGGTAGGGGCATGTGCAGAGGGGCAGGCCAGCTGCTCCAGAGGGGGTCATAAGATCCTCTGTTGCCCCCTCGCTTTGGGTGGGTGCAGATTTTTTAACTGGAGCACACCTTGTGGATCATGAAAGGAAAGACAACTTCATAGCCTTGAGCAGTGGATGCAAAGCTACTGGGGGCAAAAGAGGAAAACCAGAAAGTCGGTGTTGGTTCAGAAACTAGGCTGACGCCTGCGCAGCTGCTCTCTGCATCTAAGGCACAGGGATGCAGGTAACTGATGGCCTTGCCCCTGGGCACTATTTGATTGTCATCCGGGGTGGGAAGGAGGCCCCTGAGGTCCAGTCCTCTTCTGACTGTCCACCTCCAAGGGGCCTGCCCAGCCTGCTTGCACACAGCCCTGGGCCAGATTTCTTCCTCCTTCCCTCCTGGCAGAGTGACTGCACTGCAGGGGAGAAGAGGGCCTGCCGGCAGGGACACCATGAGCACCTGATCCAGCCTGGCAGGTGCAGGCTTTTCCCGTGGTTTTCCAGGTGAACGTGGCTGGGTCCCACCCTGTTCTTGGGACCAGCCGTTCTCCTTCTCCATCCTCAGCCAGCTCACGGGGCATGGGATTCCTTCCCAAAGCTAGGTTGGTTCCATGCCTCTAGCTGGCGAGGTGGCAGTGTAGGAGGAAGCAAAGGGCTAGGGATCTGGTCCTGACTCCTGCACGTGGCCTGACCAGTGTCCTCTCTCCTCCAGAAAACAAAGGCGGTGCTGGGGGCAGAATGGGGTGGGCAGGGCTCTTGGGCTCCGTCAAGCTTGAAATTCATTTAGCTTATCATCACTTCATGCCTCCTCTGCTCTCCTTCCTAGGGCAGGTGCTATTTGTAATGCACCCCAGCAAAAATCTCTCAGCCACCCTTCACTCTCCTGTGTTCCAACACTGGCTCCCCTGGGTGGGCAGGTCCGCGGAAAGGGAATGGAACGGAAGGCTTCAGACACAGTAGTTGGGGGCTAAAGCAGATGGCAGCTTACTTTGTTCTTGTGACAAACGCCTTTAAATAGACATTTATTACATTTGCAAGAACTTCCATTTGGGGGAGAGGTGTCTCGAGGAATCATTTAAGAACATTTATCAGACTTAATAAATAAGGAAATTTGAAATGTCATGGTGAAATGACCTACCCAAGGTCACACAGTGAATAACTGGCACAGCATAGATTTCTATTATTCAACTCCTCTTTGTACCCAAGTCTCTTCCCTTTCCCTCCTCCCTCCTTCCCTGAATTCCAGCTCTTTCCCAAGGAATATGAAGCCAAACCAGAACCCTGGGCAGCACGCCCACACACATATTGCCCGGGAGACTCGGGCTTCTGTGTCCACACTTTTCCCTAAATGGTTTCCTTCGGGGGTTCCCAGAGGCAGGTAAGTAGGAAAACCTACCCAGACACAGCTCAGCCTGCCCTGTTCCCCCAACCTATGTTCCTCTGAGTACAAAAAGCACCAAGTGTGCTGAACCCAGGCCCACACTCCCCACCCACTCTTTCCCACCCCAGTCTGGCTAAGTCCTCAGAATGGGCGATTCTAATGCCTGCCCCTGGTTCTCAAGGGTCCCTGGAGCTGTCTGAGCCCAGCACCGCACCCCTCGCCGCAAGTGTGCTGACGATCGCCGTCCTTACACTGGTCTTGGTGGGTATTGTCCCCGTCTGGAGGTGACCCCGCCCACCCTGCCCCAAAACCTATCACTTCTGCACACGTAAGGCAGCTGCAAGCCGTGTCTCTCGGGTTCTTGAATCCTCTCCCCGGACGTGCCATCCCCAACAGTGAGTAGGCTTTTCTCATGTTTCAAGCCAGGCAACTTAATAGGAGGACTTGACCACTTCATTGCTAAAAGACAAGACCCGGGAGTTCCCGTCGTGGCTCAGTGGTTAACAAATCCGACTAGGAACCATGAGGTTGCGTGTTCGATCCCTGGCTTCGCTCAGTGGGTTAAGGATCTGGCATTGCCGTAAGCTGCGGTGTAGGTTGCAGACGCGGCTCAGATCCCATGTTGCTGTGGCTCTGGCGTAGGCTGGCGGCTACAGCTCCGATTAGACTTCTAGCCTGGGAACCTCCATATGCCATGGGAGGGGCCCTAGAAAAGGCAAAAAGACAAAAAGACAAAAAAAAAAAACCAAAAAACAAAAAACAAGACCCAACAGGAGTTTTTGGCAATTCCACCACATGCTCCCTTAGTGCTGTGAATGTGGGACACTGATCGTTTGGTGACACCACCCCTGTCCCTCAACCTTACCCACGTTCCCCAAAGCGAGTTTCCAGGTAAGAATGATGCCTTGAGAAACACAAGTGTGTAGTCGCTTCTTACCACCAGCCCAGCAAGGAGAGGATGCTTCTGTGGAAGTGCCTGATCACTGTCCAAGCCTGCTTCTGCTCCACCCCAGGGTAGGCGCTGGGGGAGGTGAGTCGGGGAAGCACATCCACTGATGGTCCATGATGACTAGGGTGGGCCTGGTCTGGACAGGGAGCCTAACCGAGGCGTCTCTGGGGACACTGCTGATCAGGCCAAGGCTCCATGGACTCCTGGCCAGGGAAAAGATCCCTGCCCACACACCCCTGTGGACCCACTCTCTTCTCTGTGCTTGAATTGGGGGTGTGGAGTTATATCCATGGGTGCTGGTCAGCAGACTGGCAGCCCACTGGCTGGCACATGTCCCAAGGACCGTAATTAACTGATAACGCTAATACAATGTGAGTTTGTGCTTCCATAATAGTCTCCTGCTGACAGATAAATGCTGCGGAAACATGATGGCTTTTCCTGAAGCTGTAATGGGCCATTATGGGGGCAAGGAGGCTCGTGTCCTATTAGCACTGCCGCCGCCACAACACCAAAGATAAACTTTGAAAGGGACGATGTCTTGAGTGGATAAATGCCTGGGTTCCCTCCCACCACCACTGTCATCCATTATCTGAAATTCCTACCAGGGGTCTTGGAATGACTTCCAAATATTTCCAAGCTCTGTTGTTTGGTGTGGTGGTGGTTGTTTCTGAGCTTCGAGATCCCGTTCTCACCCACAGAGCTGAAGGCATATTCAGGTTCCCTGTTTGCCCAAAAGACGCTTTGCCCTGTGCAAGATGGCAACTGCAGTGAGTGGGCCGACTGTGGGGTCAGGAAGGTGAGATATGTCTCTCCAGAGAAACAGAGATCTTTTCCCCTCCTACTTGCCAGGAAAAGAGGAACACATGACGACTGTAATAGCTTTGTCACCAGCCCAAATTTCCGGTGGGGGCAGGGAGAAAGAGGAGCGGGAGGAGTAGAGAGAGAAGAAGGAGGCTGGGGCGGGGGACGGACGAAGACTATGCCTCCTCCACCCGCCCTGGTACCGAAGAGGCATTAAACAACTAGCTATTGACCGAATGAATGATCTAATTAAGTATTTTCCATTACAGTGGATTGTGGGTTTTTTCATAACTTGTAAGAAAGAGATTTGACTATTTTCATCTGCGTCACCTATTCATTTGTCATCCAATGTCTAATGGCCTGTGCCTCATTTAAGCCTCAAACATGTTGGTTTCAAATACCCGTCCCATTCATTTCGAGGGTCTCGTCAAAGGCAAAAGGAAACCTTGTTTTCCTTTGATGACAGTTTAACTGCAAAAATGCCACAGTCAACACTAGCCATAGAAAGAACGAACAGTTTGCTTTGCAAATACACAAATTACACCGCCCAGGACATTCCTATTGTCAGGATAGCTAATGATCTTAAAGAAACCATTATCATGCATGAAACTTTTGAGAAATTAATTCTCAACGACCACACCCACGTGAGGTGTCGTTATTAAGTGAGAAACAAGACATGCATTGGCGGAAGCCCTCTCCCTGGCGTTGATGACATAAAAGGCAACACTGGGAGCATCCGAATGTGTTTTCATTTCCTAACGGCTCAATTAAAGTAGAACTTCTTATTTCATTATTTTTCAGAATAAAATGCATTTTATTTTTGCTCTAATAAAATGTTTTATAGAGAGCGAAAAACAGCAAACGCTTTTAGGCTTTAGGAAAAATCAAATGTAAGTGTTGTGTGAAAACTCTAAAGTGCAATAGTTACATAAAATGTGATTAAGGTGATAGCTCTTGACTGCGGGGTTTTGGGTTTTTTGTTTTGTTTTGTTTTGGTTTTTTTTTGTTTTTTTTTTTTGTTTTTTTTTTTTTTTTTGCTTTTTAGGGCTACACTCATGGCATATGGAGGTTCCCAGGCTAGGGGTCGAATCAGAGCTGTAGCCACCGGCCTACACCACAGCCACAGCAACTCGGGATCCGAGCCATGTCTGCGACCTCCACCACAGCTCGTGGCAACACCAGATCCTTAACCCACTGAGCAAGGCCAGGCATCGAACCTGCAGCCTCATGGTTCCTAGTTGGATTTGTTTCCACTGTGCCAGACGGGAGCTCCAGCTGTGTTTTTACATGAAGAAAGTGCTGGCCATCAGCTATCTTTCCAAATGTATGTTGTCTTGAAAGCAGTTCCATTGGTGAAGTCCACGCTGCTCTGACTCGCGCCTCATAGGAGGGCCATCTCTGACAGCTTTATTCTTCATAAACAATGAGGAACAAGCTTCCGTAGAACTCCTGACTTAGAAAGGTTTGCCTTTCCAGGAAGGACAAGGCGAGGCAGGAAGGGAGACAGAGGGAGGACCAAAGAGAGTTGAGAGAAATGGGGAAAGGGCAGTCAACGATACAAGATTTAATATGGATAAACACCGGTAATACACTTGTCAGCAATGACCCCAGAATGAGCCGGACTGTAGGAGAGCCGGTGGCAGGGCAGCGATGCAGAGAGACATCTGGGGTCAGGACAGATAGCACATTAAACATGGGCCTCCAGCTCAATGGCATGATAAACACTGCTTTGGGGTAATTCTACAAAACCCAGCCGAGCAAGGAGCAGCAATAATTCCTCTTTACTCTCCCTTACTGAAGGCACAGATGGAATTTTATGCTCAGTCCTGAGGGACTTGCTTCCAAAGCAGACTGGAGGGTGATGAGGAGAGGGCGTCAAGAGCAGTGGAGAAGGTGGCCAAGGCCTCCCGAAGGGGGTCTGAGCCCCACAGGAGAGGGACAAACATGGGACAAGGTGGGATGGGTTGTCTCTGAGCACAGAAGAACAAACACCTGCGTCCAAAGCCCAAGCCTCATGTGCACGCACTCTGATGGTGTCACGGCAGGATCCCTGGCTGCCTCCTTTTTCTCTGGCTGTCTCACCTCCACTTCCGGGGCATGGGATCTGGCTTACTGAGGGGCCAGATGACTCACCCCAGAAGTTCAAAAGGGTGGCTCCCCCACATCCCTCCTTTCTTTCTGCTCTCTGTGCCCTGTTTCATGGTGCGATTTCTCTTTATACATCTTCCAGAACAGACATGCATCCCAAGGAACCTGCTAGGTCTCTTTGAGGCCAGATGGGACATGGTGACCAGCACAGTACATGTCATAGGGCATTGTTGGCATCTGTCCCCTTCCCACCTCCCCTTTTCATCACCCTCATTTCCCTCACCTTACACTTCTCAAATGATGAGTCAGCTTTTGTTGTTGTTGTTGTTGTTTATAGGCCACACCCACAGCATGTGGAAGTTTCCAGCTTAGGGGTTGAATCAGAGCTGCAGCTGCTGGTCTACACCGTAGCTATACCAGATCTAGCTCACCACGTGGCTGAATCCTTTAACTCACTGAACCAGGCCAGGGATTGAACCCATGTCCTCACAGATACTAGTCAGATTCTTAGTCTGCTGAGCCACAATGGAAACTCTGATGTGTCAGCATTCTAAAGCGTGCCTCAGGCTCTGTTTTCTAGGGGACCAGGTCTAGGATGGAGACTGAATCAGCAAGTGGCTTAAGGCCACTGACTTTCTCTCCATTCAAACTATTTTATCATTTCCTGCACCTTTCTTGGCTGGGAAGGAGGAGCATAAGGAGGGCAATGATTGGCAGATTATTGTGGGTGGTCACTGCATAAGATACAGCCTCACCTGGCTTCCAAAAGCCCACCCACTCACCCATCCCCTCAGACACCCTGGCTCTGGTTCAATTGCCAAGACATCCAGGCCAGTCAGTGGTGTCCTCTGAAGCCAGCCCTCAGGACCCCCTGGCCCAGTGTCCATTCTCCATGCTCCTTCTTCTCCTCCACACCCAGGAACCCATTCCATACTCTGCTCTCTCTTCTCCCTATTTTCTCCATACTGAGCTGAGCTACTTCCTTGAGTGACTTTCCCCACATGCTTATCCATCCAACAATAACTCTATGTTGGTTTTGTCTTCAAGCACCAGGAGAATTCAGTGGCTTTGGAAATTGGAGTCTCCGGCCGCACATGGCAAAGACTCTGGGGCACGTGGTTTCATTTTTTTTGGTGGACCATCTTAGCATACTGACCATCGCGTAGACCCTGCTCCCCCACGGGTGAAGGATGCTTCTTGTGGTCTAGGCACCCCTTCCTCACCCAGTGTGTCCTAATTCAGAAGGGGGAGGGTGCATGTGTGTTCATGTTGGGAGACTTGTCACCCCTTATGTCTCTAGTTGGTTTGCATTGTTTGTTTGTTTGTTTGGATTTGACTTGTGTCAGGAAGAAAATCTTTCCCAGGAGGTCCCCATCCCCACTCCAGCAGACTTAGCCTCACATCTTCTTGGCCAGAATCCAGAACCACACTCATCCCAAACCAATCTCCTGTCAGAGGAGAAACGGATAGCTGTGATGAGTTTAAAATACGTTTAGTCCCTGAAGCTGGGGGAGAGGCTCACTTTTTCTGACTACATTAGCGTGTGGTGACAAACAGATCCACTTCTGTTAGAGGAGAAAGAGGGAATGGCTGTTGCATGAGAAATCAGCATTTGCCACACCTGCGGGTATACCATCGGCAGGGCAGTGGTGACAGGCCACCAGTGGGTGCAAGCAAGAGGCTCATCATCTGGAGGGTGTAAAACAATCATAAAACCGACTCTTAAGTCATGCTACATTTTTTTTGGCCGCCCCATGGCATATGGAGTCCCTGGGTCAGGGACCTAAGCCACCTGCCCAGCCAGGGATTGAACGTACGTCCTGGTGCTGCAGAGATGCCTCCAATTCTATTGTGTCAGAGCAGAAATTCTAAGTTGGGCTACTCTTTGTTATCACCTTGCTTCAGCAAGTCAAAACAATGTCCGTGATAAAATACTCCTCCCCCAGAAAACCTCTTGTTGGTCTAAGTTCTAAACAATTCTCACAGCTGCTATTGAATTTTAACCACATATGTAAGCTTCAAATGAGCGTGTTCTTGTTACCTATTCTTTAATATAAATTGCATCACACATGGAGGTTATAAAGTCAGCCACTCACACACGAACTTAGCTACCTTGGCTACATCAGTGCTTCAAGAGTCAATTCGTGGAGTTCCCATCATGGCGCAGTGGAAACAAATCTGACTAGAAACCATGAGGTTGCAGGTTCGATCTCTGGCCTCGCTCAGTTGGTTAAGGATCTGGCATTGCCGTGAGTGAGCTGTGGTTTAGGTTGCAAATGCGCTTCAGATCCCACGTTGCTGTGGCTGTGGCATAGGCTGGCAGCTGTAGCTCCAATTAGACCCCTAGCCCGGGAACCTCCATATGCCGAGAATGTGTCCCTAAAAAGAAAAAAAAAAAGAGTCAATTCTTAAAGAATTGAAGTCAATTGTTCAAGCTCACTTAAGGCCCATTTGTGCCTTGGCCCCTGTGGTACTTATTAAACATATCCCTGTGTTCAAATGGTAGATTGAAAATGAACAATGATAGCATAGTGAATCTAGAGACGGAGAAAGAACTCACCTCACATCAATCTTACTATTCTATGTGATTTTTTTTTTTTTTTTTTTTTGTCACTCCCAGGGCATGTGGAAGTTCCAGGGCTAGAGATTGAATCAGCACCACAACAGTCACCTGAGCCATAGCAGTGACAGTGCCAGATCCTTAACCCACTGTGCCACCAGGAAGCTCCTCTATGCAAAATTTTTATTTGCATATAAAATTCAAAGCAGTGAAACAGCAGAACTGCAATTGTGATACCTGTTCAAATACTGGTTTCTACATGACACATTTTACTGAGTTTGAATAATATCTTTAACGTTGAACGTTGCTCATGGCTTTGAAATGTCTATTTTTAAACTAATCAATAATCAGGAAAATAATGATTATTATTAATGATAACATGATTATTTCTCAGTATTAGTTTGTTGTAGAGGAGGGCAGATTCAGACAGCAAATATTCAGCCCACCATTCCTCCTCTTACCCATTCTTCTTTTTTTTTTTTTCCCTAGGGCCACTCCTGAGGCATATGGAGGTTCCCAGGCTAGGAGTCGAATCGGAGCTGTAGCAGATGGCCTATGCCACAGCCACAGCAACGTGGGAACTGAGCCATCACTGTGACCCACACCACAGTTCACGGCAATGCCGGATCCTTAACCCACTGAGCGAGGCCAGGGATTGAACCCTCAACCTCATGGTTCCTAGTCGGATTCGTTAACCACTGAGCCATGACGAGAACTCCCTCTTACCCACTCTTTGTCTCTTCCAACCCCTTGCTGGACTGGTGGTCCTGAGAAATGGAGGAAGGTGACTCTAATAGTTCCCTAGGATTTTTTTCCCCTTTTTTGGCCACACCCTTGGCACACAGAAGTTCCTAAGCCAGGGACTGAACCCATGCCACAGCAGCAACCTGAGATACAGCAGTGACCATGCCAGATCCTTAACCCTCTGAACCACCAGGAAACTCCCCAGGATATTTTTAAGGGAATTTAGCTCCAAACAGAGCAGCAGTAACCATCCCTGAGCCCAGAAAGTGTCCAGACATCCCCTCAGTGCCTCCGTCTTGTCTCAGTCTACTCCATCTTCCCCCACTTGAGTCATTCTGCCTGTTATCTAATACCAGCAATAGAGGCAGAACCTCTATTTCTTATTCATGATATGATCCATTCCCTGTTCGGGTCCATCATTAATGTTGTAGCATTTTCATTTTCTCCCTGCTTTTTATTGTTCGTTGAAGCCTGCGAGCTCTAGTGTGAGTCTTCAGACTCAGTGATGCGGGCGGAGGGAGGTGTGGGGGGGAAGTACCATTTCTTGAGCATCCGCACTGTGCTGGGCACCCGGCATCCTGGCAGTTAGCCCTAACCCAGGGTACCTTAGCCCACTTTGCATCTGAGGTGGGCATCATCACTCTCATTTTATCTTTTGAGGAGGAGAGTGAAGCTCTTTGGGGAAGTGGCTTGAAGCCTGAAGATGATCTGAGATTTGAACCCAATTCTTGCTCATCCCGACACCTGCGCTCTCTGTCCATTCTTCCATGTCACCTTGAGTGTCCACATAACTCTGTACCTTACGAGTAAGGAAGAGGATTTTATGGGCAGGCTTGGGAACCCAGGCCCAACGGATAGATGGGAAAAGATATGCTTAGGTCCAATCAACCAATTTGCAAGAGTACTGGGAAGTCAGTGCGGATCAGACCTAGCTCCACGGTACATTTAGGGAGACATCTTCATTCCAAATAGAGGAGTCCTTTCAAATCCAAAGGAGTTGTGCTCTTAGCACTGAAGGGAGAAAATGAGAGAAGGAATATCACATCGGGGAAGAAATCAACTGGTTTTCTGGAATGATGCCAAAGGGTGGATTTTAACTTTCTACAACTTGGAGAAGGTGAAGGGCAGCTGGAAGATGATGGGGGGCTGGTGAAAAGGAAGACTCTCTACTGCCAAGCAAAATTTCCCCATTAGGGCCAATTTGCTTGGTTGGAGCAGGTTCAAACGGGCAGCAGTTCCAAAACCACCTGGGTGCACTTGAATGGCTTATGCACACACCCAAGGGATTAGGAGCCCCCTCTGGAGGTAGAATAAATTCCCAAATAAAACCAGGAGGGCTCCTTACCTCATATTCCCTCCTTGTCCCATCTGAAAGGCCACCATAAGGCTGAACAGGTGGTCTTATTTTCCTGTTTCTTCCAACATTAATCAATGTACATTTCTTTTGTTCCTTGGATCCTAACTAACCTAGCCATTCCACCCAGGAGATGCACTTCTTGCCCCATTACCAAAGGACAGGCTAGAGGATGGGTCTTTACAGAGATGTAGTTCCTTAATAACTCTTTGTGTATGTGTGCTTTTTAGACACATATGGAGGCAGGGGGTCCAATCGGAGCTACAGCTGCTGGCCTACAGCACACCACAGCAACATGGGATCCGAGCCACATCTGCGACCTACACCACAGCTCTTGGCAACGCCGGATCCTTAACCCACTGAACCAGGCCAGGGATCAAACCCGCAACCTCATGGCTCCTAGTCGGATTCATTTCCACTGCCCCATGATGGGAACTCCCACGACTCTTTCTTTTTTTTAGGGCTGTACCCGAGGCATATGAAAGTTTCTAGGGTAGGGGTCAAATTGGAGATACAGCTGCCACCCTATACCACAGCCACAGCAATGCCAGCTCCAAGCCACATCTGCAACCTACACCACAGCTCGAGGCAATGCCAGATCCTTAACCCACTGAGCAGAGCCGGGGATTGAACTTGCATCCTCATGAAGACTAGTTGGGTTCATTTCCACTGAGCTGCTACAGGAACTCCTTAACAGCTCTTCAGAAACAGCCAGCATGCTGGTTCACAAGAAAGAGGCTTGCCCATAAGCAATTATTTTGCCTCTGGGATCACAAAAGCATCATTTTAAAGCAGTGGTTTATAATAATAATTTAAAAAGAGACTTTCTTGAGATGGAACTGTGCATAGAACTCTGTTGTATAAAGTAGCAAAAAAGCAGCTCTTCTGTTTGGTAAGGGGGTCTAACTCTCATCGTTCACCAACAATTCCAGGAAGTTCATGAACCACGTTTAGGGATCCTCCAACCCTCTCTGGAGCATGCTTTGAAAATCAAACCAGTATCTCTAAAATCAGTGTTCTCTGAAGCGCATTGAACCCATTAGTCAACCAATAAATAAATAAATAAAATAAGAAGCATCACTACCACAAATCAGCCCCATGCCTAGAACAGCATCCCCTTGGAGGCCCCGGGGCCATGTTAGAAGAGGCCCTCGTTGAAAGGTAGCCACCTACCTATACACCCTTGCTTTTTGGACCAACACCCTTTCCCACTCAGGGTGAGACCAACCCCACTTACGTAGCCGGCCTATGTGAGTGAGGACTGAACGGATCATGGGGGGTCGTACAGCTTGGTGGTTCTCAAACAGCATCATGACATCCAGATGGATTTCAAATCACGTCTGGTATGAAGTCAGTTACTAGGAATGTTAATACCGGTAAATATCCAAATTTGCAAGCACAATAGTCTTTCTCATTTAGTACTTAGTGCTGTTAAGTAGTACTTAATATTTTCACTTTCATTCACTTGTGTGGGATGTGTTTTTATGAGTGGGAGCAGAAGGGGTGAATCAAGATCTAGCTAGTGCTTTGTGAATCACATAGAAGACTCTGATATGATGGGAGACAGTCTCCCGCCGTCTGTGTCTGGGGGAGGCCATTAAAAAGCACCTGCAAAGAGGAGAACTGCCTCTGGCCTCTGGCCAACCTGTGCTCAAACCCTCACGCTGCCCTTCATTAGCTCTGGGATCCTGAGACAATATGTAACCTCCTTGTCCATCTTTCCTCAGGGGTTAAAATAGTTTGTTGCACGGGAGTGTGTGTAAAGCTCTTTGCACGGTAGCTGGCACATCATGCGTGATTGGCAGACACTGGCTCCACCCTGTCCTTTCCTGAACAGAGGTCCTGACCTCAGCACTGTGCAGGGGGAAGCCTGCCCCTCAAGGTGACTTTCTCCCTACAACACATCCATTGTCACATTATATGTATTCGTCCCTCCGGAGAAGTGCGCAGCTGAGGCTATGCACGGAGAGAGCCCACATGAGTCCGGTTCTCAGCTTTCCTCTCTGCTCTATTGCTGCTCCAGATCCTTTGGGGTCTGGGAGTGGGGGGATCTGGAGCAGCATCTTCCCAGCTGTGATGGGAGCACAGCTCCTCCTGGCCTAGCCACCCTCTGCCCACGTCCCCGTGAGCTTCCCAACCACAACCCAAGTGCTGAATGCCTGGCCCATTATAATGGGCCTCAGACTTTCATGCAACATCAAGATCAAGCCTTCTTGACTTGGACCATCCATTAGAGATGCTCTTGGGTCTGTTTTGAGTCTTCGTGCCACTCAAACTTGGAATTTCATGCCAACCTAACACTCCACTGGGATCTGAGTCTTTAGTGGAGGGTAAAAGGAATTTCCATTCCTGCAGCCTCTGAAGCTTACTCCATCCTTGGAAATCCTCCTTTATCCTATATGCCTGTTAATAGAGTCAGATGGTGCCCAGGCAACCCTCAAAAATATGTTACTCCCATCTCTTAATCTTGAAGGAAGAGTCATCAATATGTTAACATCCAAATATTGGCCATTTCTTCTCCAAAGGATCTTTCGAAGGTAATGAAAGGCCAAGGCTCATTAAATCTCCCACAGCTGGACTCTCCTCTCCTCACTGTGTGGCAGACAGGGAGCTCACTACCCTGATGTCCCCCTCACACCCCAACCTCCCATCTCAAGGGACCTGTCAATGCAGCTACCTTGAATGGTCTCAGACAACAGCCTAGGCAGAGAGGTGTGAGAGCCCCTGACTCCACCCGTCTGCCCCCTGGGTAGCCAAGTCACCTGGGATGTTGGGACCACCTCCAGTGTAGGATGGTCTCAGAGTAATGAAAACACAGGGATGCCTTCTCAAATGTGTCCTTTCACAGCATCATGACCAGCAATGTGAGAGAGCCTCCTTCCACTGTTTGCAGGAGGATGGGGTAGTGTGTGTGTGTGTGTGTGTGTGAGAGAGAGCGAGAGAGAGAGAGCGAGAGAGAGAGAGCGAGAGAGAGAGAGCGAGAGAGAGCGAGAGAGAGAGAGCGAGAGAGAGAGAGAGAGAGAGAGCGAGAGAGAGAGCGAGAGAGAGAGCGAGAGAGAGAGAGAGAGAGAGAGAGAGAGAGAGAGAGAGAGAGAGGCCTTGCCATCCAAAGCCCTGGTGGCTCTAGTTAGCTCATGATCAGAGGCAGAACAGTACCTTCCATCTGGCGAGGGGGAAATAAATAAAGCCAATCCACCCTCTGTGTGACACTCCTGGGTCCCTTCCCAGTGGGGGGGCCTGTGTGTGGAATGAACAGATACTAAAGATTAATAGCATGTCCTTGCAGTTCAGGATGGAATAACCCAGAAAGGCAGGCAGATGCTAAAAGATCTGAGATCAGGGGGATAGAGCAATAGCAAATCTTTATCATCTGTTAAGTCTTGTTATACACGATGCCAGTTAATGCAACCAAGTGTCCTAATAAAGCAGTGTGTGAAGCAGTGGACTTGGTGAGGTGCTCCAACTAATAGAAGAGTGAATGCTAAAGAGAAAGGGCGACCTTCAGCTCCCCTCCCCACATCGCCACCTCTACCCATAGCAAAGAAGGAAGAAGTTGTTAGTCTGATTGCTGCTCTGGCCACGTTCTACTACAGGCAGGATCTGTAGTAGGTAAAGGTTTGCACACCTGTCCAGGGCTCTGTCTTACCCACTGATCTTCAGGCTTCCAGCCTCCTGCAGGCAAAGCCAGCTTGGGCCAGCTCTCCCTCTCTCTTTCTCCAGTTCCTCCATGTACAAGTGAGCAGGTTGCGGGGTGGGAGGGTCTGCTACAGAGACCCAGGGGTCTTGGGTCCACAGGGAGGGAGCAGGGATGAAGAGCAAGCACCTAGAGGGGGAAATCTGAGGGTACCAACAGGAGCCCTACAGCATCACACAACCATCGGGAGGGGCTACAGGGGCAGAATTGCCACCCTCACACTCCAGGGTGCAGAGCAGAGCAACACCACAGTGTGATAGGCATAGCAGCAGGGCACTCAGCCTGCCATGCTCAACCAGAGGAGGGGGAAATAGCAGCCTCTGACTCAGGCTTCCCCCTGCTTTGGCACTACACTCAAGCTACTAAAATCTAGATTGCTGGCCACATGGCCTTGGCAAATCTCCCCTGCCTCCCAACCTTTTTCTATACTGTCCCTTGTAGAAAAGTCAGAAAATAGAAGGGGTGGAGTCTTGATGGTCCTGGATCCAGCCATACCTGAGGACAGGTTCTACATGTAAGAGATCCTTTCAGGCTCCGGCTTCTGAGTCGCATTCCTTTCATTTCCAAGTCCCAGCAAATCCAGCCCATGGTATTGTGCTTCCTGGATCCTTCCTCACACAGTGTATCCCCCTCTTCTCTTCTCAGGCCTGCCTTCCCCAGAGCCTACCTCCTCCACCACCCTTCCTACCCAACCTATCCTTTCCCTGGTCTTCTGTTGGCCTCCTTCATCCCTGGCCACTGCTGCTGGTGGTTCCAAGAGGGACTGACTGGGTGTCCATTGGCTCTGCCTGTGCAGGGCCACACACTCTGCACCTGGGCCTCCTGCTATAAGCCATGGGGCTTTGGGCAGGCCATCAGGATACTGATCATCTTGATCTCAGAGGTGATTCTGAGGACGAACAGAGACAAGGCACATAAAACTCCCAGCATAGTGCCTGGCCTGGGGTAATTGCTCAATAAATGTTTACTGTTTTTTCACCCCTAAAAAAGGTGCTCACTTGAGTTTAAAGATACAATGCGAAGGGTTCTAATTTGCACATTCCCCATCCTCGAATGATTTTGCCTCTATGTCTCTTTCACAACTGGCAACACCAATACCAGCTTTGGCTAGAGTTTTTGGAAGGCATTGGTAGGGCCAGTCAAAATCAATTTCTTCTGCACAGAGCAGAAGGCCAGATGATCGTAGGCACTGCCATCTTTTGGGGTGGCAGAATTATTATCATCAAGACCTAACACCGGCTTTGGTTTTGCAGAAGGAAGACTCTGCCTTGAACTTCATGGCCCTCCCTACCATTATGTTTAGGATTCCAGAGGCTTATTTTAGGGCAGCGATTCTCAAGGTGGATTCCAGGGACCAGCATCAGCATGATCACTGAGGAACTTGCTAAAAATGCAAATCCTTGGTCCTCCTACCAGACCCAGGTTGGACCCAGCTTATGTGTTTTAACAAGGAATCAAGTCATCTAGAAGATTTGAATGCATAGTCCAGGTTGGACACCACTAATCTGAGGCTTCACAGATACCAGGTACTCGAAGTTCTTAAACCTATCTTCTTGCTGTCCAGGACTTCAAATTCAAACAATTCCAGAGAAAAGGACTTTTAAAAACAATCCTTGGGAGATCTCGTCATGGCTCGTTGGAAAAAAATCTGACTAGCATCCATGAGGACACAGGTTTAATCCCTGGTCTCACTTAGTAGATCCCGTGTTGCAGTGAGCTGTGGTGTAGGTCACAGACATGGCTTGGATCTGGCGTTGCTGTGGCTGTGGCACGGGCCAGCAGCTACAGCTCCAATTTGACCCTCCTGGGAACCTCCATATGCCACGGGTGTGGCCCAAAAAAGACCAAAAATTTTAAAAAATTAAAAAAAAAACAATTATTATATTTTTTCATTTCTCCAAAGAAGAAGACATACAGATAGCTAATAGGCATATGAAAGATGCTCAACATCACTAATTATTAGAGAAACACAAATCAAGACTACACTGAGGTACCACCTCACACAAGTCAGAATGGGCACCATTAACAAGTCTACAAATAGCAAATGCTAAGGAAGCTGTGGAGAAAAGGGAAACCTCCTACACTGCAGGTGGGAATGTAAATTGGTGTACCCTCTATGGAAAAGAAAGTATGGAGGTTCTTCAGAAGACTAAAAATAGAGTGACTGTATGATCCAGCAATCCCACTCCTGGGCATATGTCTGGGAAAAAAAATAATTCAAAAAGATACATGCACTTCTATGTTCATCACAGCACTATTTACAATAGCCACCTAAATGTCTATCGACAGATGAATGGAAAAGGAAGATGCAGTATACATACATAAAAAGAATGAAAGGATGCCATTTGCGGCAACATGGATGGACCTAGAGATTATCATACTAAGTGAAGTAAGCCAGAGAGAGAAAAATAGCATATATCTATCTGTGGAATCTAAAAAATGATACAAATGAACTTATCTATGAAATAGAAACAAACTCAGAGACAGAGAGAACAGACTCGTGGTCGCCAAGTTTGGGGGGAGGTGGAGGAGGGATGGAGTGGGAGGTTGGGATTAACAGATGCAAATTATTATATATAGAATGGATAAACAACAAGGTCCTACTATATAGCACAGGGAAATATATTCAATATCTTGTGATAAACCATAATGGAAAAGAATATGGAAAAGAATATATATATTAATATGAATATGAAAAAGATACATATATATAACTGAATCACTCTGTTGTACAGCAGAAATTAACATTGTAAACCAACTATACTTCGATAAAATGAAACACAATAATTACTAATTTTAAATAAGAGGACAGTTTAGGGGAAAAAGAAAACCCTTACTGACTATGAAGGCTAGAGTTCAGGGCGTGTCCAATTAAATATCAGGTGGTTATTCTTTCTGTTTTTAAAATCTCTTTTTTTCTTTTCTTTTTTCTTTTATGTCCTTCGAATCTGCTCTCAGAAGTGAAATTACTGAGTTAAGGCCCTGAGTGTTTTATTAGGGCTCCTCATGATGGTTTTTAAAATACAAATCCCATTTCACTGGGGTGATACTTTTGCACTTTCTAAACTCCTCCCAGCATCTTACATTTCTGGATAGCCGATTTTTCTCTCCCATCCTCTCCTGAATTCAGAAAAAGCCTTTCGGTAGCCTTGGGGTAGGGGGAGTGGTAACTAGTGAATCCCTATCCCCACCCCCACCCCAGTAGATGCTCTGCTGCTGGGCAGGAACACAGGCAGGAGCTGGGACTACCCTCCCCGGTGCAGGTGGGGAGGAGAAGGGTTTCAAGGACAGGGGATCTCTCCCTTGGGGATCCTGCAAAAAGCCACCAGAGGTCTTACAAAGCCCTTCCCTCTTCTCGGGAGAGACAGAAATCATGGTGGAGGCGGCACAGTGAAGCCGCACGAAGTCAGACAAGAGAATAAGACGAAGGTAAACCCACAGAGGGGTCCAGCCACCCAGAGCGCAGGGCTGTGTAAGGACTGGGCGGGACAGGAGTGTTGTTTATTTGTGTGCTGTTTGCTTTCATTCCCCGAGGGCTCCCTCTTCTCCTTGAAATCTGGGCGGTGCCAAGAGGGAGCTCAGAGCTGGGAGGTCAGAGCAGAGGGCGCTCACCCGGAGAGACGGAGAGACGGGCAGGCCCGTAAAGGTGGGCTGGCACTGGAGGAAATCGGGCTGCAGGGTTTAAATTCAAATGTCCGTTCCGTCATCCTGGAGACAGTATAGCAGTGGCAGAGAGCCCAGTCTCCAGAGCTAGATTCTGTTTCTGTATCTGTACCACGTGGGAAGCACAGAACCCAGCTCCAGGGCTATGGTGAGGGTTAAATGAGTTACTCTGAGGAGACACTTAGGCACATCCAGTAAACCTTCCCCGTACACGCCCTGGGATGATGCTGTGGTTTGAAGACACAGCCACGGGAGATGGGTAAGAAGTGCCTGCCGTGCCCTTCACACCATCACCCATGAGCCCAGTGAGACATTCTGGCCCCTCCCCAGCTCCTCCACCCACTCATTCATTAGTCCATTTCTGGTGGAGGCGGGAAGGGGTTCTGGAGCAGGACAAATCAATGACAATCACCCTGGCAACGTCTACCTCAGGTGCCTCAGGGCTCCAGCTGGATGCTGGGGGATGACCAAGACCCAACCTATGCTTTGCTGGGGCCCCCTGCTTTCCAGGCCCCTGTGGTTACAAAAGAGACTGCAAAGGAGAGGGCATCTGAACCTCTGAACACATCACCTGAGCCTGAGGTGGTAGGTACTACTCACCTCTGATCAGAACAGGCAACCTGTTGACAGAGATGGGAAACCAGCATTGAATGATTACCTCCTGTGTGCTGGACCCCCTGCTAGGCACTCTGATGCACAAAGCCTCACACACGTGGATATATTATCCCATTTTACAAACGGGGAAACTGAGGCTCAGATAAGTGAAACAATTGCCTTCTCTTGAGCATCTACCAGTGCCCAGCAATGCGCTGGCCACTCAAGAGAAGGCAAACAGAAGATCTGATTTTTCTTTTTCAGAGGCGTCCACTAGCGCAGGAGAAACAGAACTGGCTCAGAAATCCTGACCCTGATCCACACAGACAGAAACTCAGTGCTGGGCAGGGTGACTCAGTGGAGTGTGGTGGGGGTGGAGCAGAGGAGACACGTGAGGCCTGGACTGGGGGGCGGGGGGAGAAGCAAGGGAGAGAAGGGGAGAGGAAGGGGGAGTGAGGCAAGCACTGCAGTCATTAAAGAGGGAGCGGGGATGAGACACACCAGGGCCAGCAGCACACACTCTGCACCTGGGCCCCCAGCTGCTCTGGGTTCTCAACTCCTCCAGCCTCTACTTGGTCCTTAGTGTCTTGTCACATGGCCTCTGCTTCAGGCTGCATAGAAGCCTACCTGGAAAGCAGACACACAGGGAGGAGGATGGGCCCAAAGGATGAGATCATTCAAGGACCCTGAAGAATAAAACAAGTGCTTATTTTATTTTATTTTATTTTATTTTATTTTATTTTATTTTATTGCTGTACCTGTGGCACATGGAAGTTCCTGGGCTAGGGTTCAAATTGGAGTTGCAGCTGCCAGCCCATGCCACAGCCACAGCAACGCAGGATCTGAGCCACATCTGCAACCTACACCACAGCTCAAGGCAATGCTGGATCATTAACCCACTGAGCAAGGCCAGGGATCAAACCTGGATACTAGGCAGGTTCTTAACCCACTAAGCCACAACGGGAACGCCCAAGTGCTGACTTTAAATTCGCTCCTCCCTGGCTTAGGCAGATAAAGCCCAGGAACATACACACCCCTCTCCCGAAACACACACACACACACACACCTCCCCCCAAACACACACCCCCCTCCACTCTCCATCCCTGGAGCCCACCCCACATGTTCTAGGCATCAGGCCCTGACTTTAGCCTGTCTCTTGCTAGTCCCTCGCCTGAGAAGCTGAGCCCGGAACAAGGGGCTGTGTAAGAGCATCTCCGGTTTGGTTTACTCGGTGGAGTTGCCTGAATCCCTTATCCCTGCGCATTTCCATCTCTAAAATGAGGAGTTCCCATCGTGGCTGTGGCGCAGGCCGGCAGCTACAGCTCTGATTCGACCCCTAGCCTGGGAACCGCCATATGCTATGGGTGCAGCCCTAGAAAGACAATAAACAAACAAATAAATAAAAATGGGTCTAGTGTACATTTCCTCCCCACCTGAGAGGCAATGGTGGGACATGTCCCTGGGAGAAGGCTGCTGCTATTGGGGCCTGGCTGCATCCAGGGAGCACCTGTTGTGTGCCTGGAGCCGACAGAGCAAAGTCAAAGAGCAAAGAGTCCCAGCTGTCAGACTCCGCAGCCCAGGAGCAGAGGCAAATAGGTAACACAGGTGACAGGTGCCTGGAGAGCTGGGGCTGAGGGCGAGGGTCCTGGCGGTCACAGAGAGACAGGAAAGAATTCACAGGAGAGTTTTGCCAAGTGGATGTCCTGGGGTGAGAGAGGCATTCTAGATGGAGAGGTGAGAGCAGACATACACAAGGGCAGGGCTGCAGCACAGCAGAATTTATCGGGGGCGGGGGCAGCGGGACCGTGCGACATCAGCTTAGAACCAGACCGCCAGGATCCAAATCCTCTTCCTGTGTGATCTTCCACAAGTACCAACCTCTCTGAGCCTCAGTTTCTCCTAGGTGCCACAGTCCCTCTAGATCTGACTTTTTTCATGATAAAATGAGTTATGCGTATAAAGTACTTCAAACCCTGCCTGACACAGGCTTTGACCCCCAAATAATGTCAGAGATGATGATGAAATCCTGAGGCTGGAATGCCAAGATAGGTCCCCATGCTAGACAGGGTGGGAACTCTAGTCTTAGGGGCTGGAGATGGCTGGTGAGTCCAAGATATATAGGGCGAACCTCAAAATGGGCAAAGTTGCAGATATCAGGCCCTTTTAGCAGTCCAGTCAGTTTCGACGTCATGCTAAGAAAAAAGTGGAGGGATGGGAGAGTATAGAAGAGCCACCCCTCAGCTCTGCTCCCTCTTTCTGGCTGAACAGGGGGCGGGGAGCAGTCCCTGACACCACCTGGATGAAGAGGGTGCCCTCTGCCCACCCTCTCCCTCCCTCTCCTGCCCTCTCCAGGCTGGTTAAGCTCCTGGACTCTCCAGGACAGCTGCACGCCAGCCAGCGACGCTGCAAAGAAAGACAGCTTTTCCTACAGACCCCCAGCAAGGAAAGAAAAGTCAGGGTCAAATGCACCTCCCGAACGTCAGAGCCAAGCAGGGACGTGCCCACCTAGTACTCACAGCAGGGCTGGCCCATCCTAAGCTGAGAGCCACCAGAGGGCGCCCTGGATCTCAGAGTGCATCGAGCTGCCGGGTGCGGGTGGGTGCGGGTGGGTGCGGGTGCAGGTAGAAATGTGCAGCCGTGCGAGGCTCTAGGGGCGAGGAAGAGAGCCTGCCAATGCCAGAGTTAGGTCTTCCAAGGATCTAGCCCCAAGCCATCAGGGTGGAGGCCTTATAAAAATGATACTACTGCTAATAAATGTGCATATTTCTCACTACGTGCTACACGCTTCAACCCAATCCTCGCTAGAACCCCAGGAGATAGATGCTATTACTGCCCTACTTTAGACTTGGAGAAATTGAGCCTCAGCACAGCCGGCAAGGATCAAAGCTGGGATTTGAACCCCCAGGGATAGTTGAAGACAGAGCCTGTGCCCTTATGGGTCACTCTCTAATATTATCTCTCTAGCAATCCATTCTTCTCCTTCCACCTGAGGGTTAATCACTTTCTAACTAGCAGGTCACTGGTGAAAGCCGCTCAACCCTTCCCTGCAGAGAAGATGTGTGTAGCTACATTTCTACTCAGCAGGTTGGCCTCCCTCCAGTTGTAAAATTCAAAGACCACACCACAGCCTCCAACAGATTCTGATTTAATTAACATTTATTGAACACTTACTATGTGCCAGGAACTGAGTTAATGCATTTACATAGGTTCCCTGCCACTCCCAATAATGGGTAAACTGTGTGTGTCCTCATTCTTATTTCCTTATTTTGCAGGTGAGTTGGGGATGGAGGTAACTTTCCTGGGGTCACCCAGTTAAAACCCGAGAGGCTCTGGGACTCCCATCACCTATTCATTCATTCAGCAAACCTTTATTGAGCACCAACTCTGTGCCAGGCACTGTTTAGGTGCTGGGGATTCAGCAGTCAACATGACAGATGAAAAGCTCCTGCTTTCTTGGGGCTTCCATGCTTCATCAGCTAAAGGAATCCCCAATGACATGAACTCAGTTCTTGTTTTTAGATCCTTTCTGAGAAGAGGCCGCATGGACTGAAGAGAAAGGAAACCAAGTTTTTGCATAGGGTGCCATATAAGAGATAATATTTTGAACTTCACCTGGAAGGAAGGGCATGGATGGTTATTACGGGTGAAATTGTGTCCCCTAAAATGATATATGAAAATCTAACGCCCAGTATCATGAATGTGACATCATTTGGGGACATGGCCTTTGCAGATGCAATCAAGTTAGGATGAGGTCATACTGGAGCAGGATGGGCCCTCCTCCAAGATGACTTGTAACCTCATGAGAAGGAGAGACAGTCGGACACACACATTCACACCCGTGACGGGGAGGTGCCGTGTGACCTTGGGGGCAGAGGCCGAGGTGCTGCAGCTGTAAGACAGGGAACTCCAGGGACTGCAGGCCATTGCCAGAAATGAGTTAGAGGCAAGAAGCTTCTCCCCTTGTAGGTTTTAGAGAGCGCAGGGTCCTGCTGAGACCTTGATGGCAGACCTCTAGGCTCCAGAACTGTGGGACCATAAATTTCTGCTGTTTTAAGCCACCTAGAGTGGGGTGCTTTGTTACAGCTGCCTTAGGAAACGACTATAACGGTATTTACTTTTTTCCCCATTAATGACGATAAACCTGGCTTACCTGCCCACTGTTTTCCTGACCCCACCCCCTCCACGGTCAGGGTCAGGGTCAGGGTATTACGGTGGCCGTGTCCTGGTACAGAGCTCTCTGGCCATAATGGCATCAATCCCAAGCCTGTGGTCCCAGCATGACCGTCCTCTACCTGTCTGAACTAGCCCATGGTTCCCAGCAGGATGACAAAGGTACCTCTAGTTGGCAGAGGCAGGGCAGACAGCAGGCAGGTGCGCCCAGCTCCTCCCCCTCCCCCAGCACCTCACCTGCCAACCCTGGCTCTGCCAGCCCCACTCAGCATCGCCAAAGCCCCATGTTGCTGCTGTACTGCTCACTGATTCCTGGAGTGTGGGGGGGCAAAGGGAGAGGCGGCAGCATGCTAGTTGGTCCAGCTGGGCCCAGGTGGCCCATGACAGTGGCAGATAGAGGGCTTGAGCCTCATGAGGAGTCATACACAGCCCAGCTCCTCTCATTCAACAGTCACTCCACAAAATGCCTTCACACAGCTGTCACTGTGCCTGGTTCACCTGAGCGCTCCCGGTTCTTAGGAGCGGAATACTGACTTGCGTGGTTTAGAATATTCTGGTTTGGAAATGCACAAAATGCCCTGATCTGAAAACTTTGGAGAGACCTGGTCCCTCCTTGTGAAGTGGTGGAGACATATGGCCCTAGTGGCTTCTGCCATCCTGGGAGGTTGGGGCCCCTGCAGCACTGACATTGAATCTCCTGGGCAGCCCTGCCAGCCTCCTGCCAGCCCCTTCAGCTCCCCGAAACTCTGCTGGGCAGACATCTCTCTAGGAGACAGCTAACTGCAGGGGGGGAAGAGGAATGGGGGAAGCTGGCCGAGCACAGCACCTGCCTTCCTCAGTCAAAGGAAGCTGGGCATGGGCCCCCTGCCTGCAGCTGCAGCTGGCTGGAGGGAGGACAGGCTTGAGGGAGAAGGAGAGGTTCCTTCTGGATTGTCCAGGCCAGCTTAGGGAGGGGGAAGGGGGGCGGAGATTGCACTCAAATGTCCCATTTGGGTCTGGGGCCAGCTCTTGGCTACAACCTCCCCTGGGGTGGATGTTTCAGAAATCAGAGAGAGTTGCTGGGTGAAGGCAAGAGGAAGGAGGAAGAAAAGAAACTCCACGTCATTTGCTAAGAGACCATTTGCCTTCCCCATGAACAGGTACCCAAGGATGGGGCGAGGAAGAAAGGATGCTGTCGGGAGTAATACTGCTCTCACCAAGCTTGCCTGCTTCTCCTTAGACCCATCGGCTGCATGGATGGAGTCCTTTCCTCCTTCCTGCTCTTCCTTCCTTCCCTCCTTCCCTAGTCACTCGCTCAACAAAACTTTACTATGAGTGCACTTCCCTGAAGCCGGGATTGTTCTAGGCACTAGGGATCCAGCAGTGAGAAAACAGACAAAACGTCCTGCCTGCGCAGAATTTACATTCCAGTGGACACACGCTCTCTATTTTCCTCGTAACGTCTCATTTCTTTCGCTCTTCTCTTACCCTCCACCCAGCCATTGGCAGTCAAGATAAACTCCAGTGGGAGAGTCTAAACCTCATTCATTCATTCAAAGTTGTGAATTACGTCTGGTGCCAGGCACCATCCTAGGCCCTGGACATCTTGGGGTCTGTTATGAGGCCACACCTCCCCAGGCGAATAGCAGAAAATTACCCCTCCTTCCAGACCAGTGCATCTCATGGGGTACAGAGCACTCACAGGGGGCTTTTTTTTAGGGCCACACTTATGGCATAGGGAGGTTCCAAGGCTAGGGGTCAAATCGGAGCTACAGCTGCCGGCCTACACCACAGCCACAGCAATTCAGGATCTGAGCCACATCTGCGACCTACCCCACAGCCACAGCAATGCCAGATCATTAACCCACTGACTGAGGCCAGGGAGTGAACCTGCAACCTCATGGTTCCTAGTCGGATTTGTTTCTGCTGCGCCACAACAGGAACTCCAGGGAACTCTTGATTATTTGAATTTTGCATACAGAATCCAAAGGAAAGTGGAAAGTCAATATTAAGCCAATGTGTTGAGCTAGTTTGGAGAGCCTCTACCTCCCACCTAGATTCACCTCCCTGCTCAGACCCAGACCGCTGGCTCCGTGACCGTCCCCCCGTTGTACCCTTTGGAGCCCAGCAGACCACAGCTGGAAGCCCTGGCCCACACCGGGAGTCATCTTGCTGCTGCAGCGGCCCTCCTGGTTTAATTAACTCCGCCCGGATGCGCTGACTCACTCATGGGCTCCGTGACCTGCCTGGTGGCAGAGGACACCTCCTCAGACACAATTACATTTGAGATTGAAGCATTTCCTCTGGGCACAGAACAAGCCCGAGAAAGCTTCTATTGGAGAGCAGGGAGGGGGCCGGCTTGGAGATGACTCACGGAGCAGACTCCAGGTTAGGGCGCGTCTCATTTAAACATTATCTGCTTGGTGGGCCTTATTACTCCACAGAGGTCTCTCTTCCTGGGGGAAGGAAGAAACGTGTTTACCTTTCCAGACAAAAGGGGCCTAAGGCATGCACGCAAAAGCACCTCTGCTTAGAAATTTCTTTTCTTTCTTGCTTACTTGCTTGCTTTTTAGGGTCGCACTTGCTGCCTATGGAAGTTCCCAGGCTACGGGTTGAATTGGAGCTGCAGCTGCAGGCCTACGCCACAGCCACAGCAATGCCAGATCATCCAAGCTGCATCTGCAACCTACACCACAGCTCATAGCAATGCTGAATCCTTAACCCACTGAGCGAGGCCAAGGATCAAACCCGCATCCTCATGGATACTAGTCGGGTCATTACCACTGAGCCACAATGGGAATTCCCCTGCTTAGAAATTTCTGAAGTTCCAGTGGCAATCAACAGCTCTGTGCTAAAATCAGCCCTATTTATTTAATACACTCTCTGTGCCTGGGAAGACCCAGAACAAATGGAATATGATCCTTCACCCCAGACTTGGACTCCAAGCTCCATAACATCCCTGAGAGGCAGAGATTCTTAGACCCATTTTATGGCTCAGGAATCAAGGCTCAGAGAGACCAAGTGACCTGCTTTCTCAGGAACCACACTGCCTTAAGAATGAAATTAACCCAAAACGTTTCCAAGGTCTAGTCCAGAAAAAAATGGAAGCCTCAGTCCCTCTTTCCTGGTGTATTTTGAAGATACAAGAAGAGAAAAGAAAGAAAGCAGCCTGCAGGGCTGCAATAGGACAGAATTCTGGTGGGAGGAGTCCTGTTGTCTTTGAGGTCCAGCCCCTTGGGAGCCTCTGGGGGCCAGCAAGCCAGACCCCATCAGAGGCTGAGCCCAGCCCGGCACCCTATAGGCGGTGGGGTGAGGAGGGAGTCCCTGGTATTTCCTTTGCTGAGAGCCAGCATCTGTTTAAATTGTAGCAGAGGAATATGCATTTTAATGATGATTTTCCCAGGTTTGCGCCACCTTGAAATGGCTGAGGATACCGGACAAGAGCGAGCCAACGGGAAACGCGGCACGTGTCTAGTTTAAAATGCAGATACGTTTCTTATGAAGCTGGTAGGGACATACACACCCATCCATGCAAACATCCAGGTAGTTCCTGCCCAGTTAGCAGGTGTCGGGAGAAGAGTGAACTAGACACTCACGGTGCACACCCGCCGAAGCTCCCAGTCCGATGTGCGTGCTATAAGTGATAACAGTCCTCAATACAGAAAGGCAAGAATCTATAAACTCCACTCCTGACCCCCCCCCGCCCCCGCCAACTAGCCCTGAGCAGCAAAATCAGGGTTTAAGCGCCAAAGGAGGAGAAACATCCATCAGAATAGCTCCTGCATGAGTAAGAGAGATGAAGGAAGGAGCCACTGCTTTGGCAATCAACTGGGTGTTGGCTCAGTGGGACAAAGAGGCTCCTTCTAAACTGTTTGCTTGGAGTCCTTGACCTCAAAGTGGGCCTACAGGAGATGCCCTGGACCTTAGAGCCAGCAGAAGCCGGCTTCGAGTCCTGGCTGCATCACTTAATAGCTGTGCAACTCTGGACAAATTACTTAACCCCTCTGGGCCTTGAGTTTTTTGGTTTTTTTTTTTTGTCTTTTTAGGGCCACACCCATGCCATATGGAGGTTCCCAGGTTAGGAGTTGAATCGGAGCTTTAGCCGCCGGCATATGCCACAGCCACAGCCATGTAGGGTCTGAGCCGTACCTGCGGCCCCCACAGCTCACGGCAACGTTGGATCCCCAACCCAGTGCGCAAGGGCAGGGATCAAACTCGCATCCTCATGAATGCTAGTTGAACTCCGCCTTGAATTCTCTATATGCAAAATGGAGCCATACCCACTTAGAATTGTTGCTGGGCAGATTAGTGAGCTGGCTTAGTGTCTGTGATATGCCCTCAGTGGCATCAAGTATCCATAAGAACAGCTCATATCATGTAGGCTGCCCCTGTGCTAAAGGCTTCAGGCAAGTTCATATTTAATCATCCCTCTCTATCCCAGGCCCGCTCTACTTCCTTTCCTTTCCCTCTCTCTCCCTCTCTTTCTCCCTCTCTCCCTCCCTCTCTCTCCCCCCCCCTCTCTCACACACACACCCACACACACACTCATGAATGCTATTAGTCCTTCTTTTTACAGATGCGGAAACTAGGACTCGGGGAACACGTAATCAGCCCAGGGTTGCCCAGATTTTGAGAGACCTCGCTGGGATCTAAGCCACGTCTCTCTGGCCCCAGGCCCCGTCACAATATTAAGCTTTTCTCACCGCTTGCACGCACTGGCGTAGATGGACAGCAGGCTAGTCTAGAGGCCGGACTCCTTAAGCCCACAGAGAGTAAGCCACATGGGATAAGAAAATATAAAGTCTGAATGAAGCCATCTCTCTATAGAGTGAGGCTGCACCCAGACGTCTAGCTAATTCCAAGGGGCCGGGCGGGATGGAGGCAGGATGGACGGGAAGGCTCCTGGCCAGCAGCAGCATTAGGAGACCCCGCTGGCCGGCTCTGCGGGCGGTGTCTGCTCGAGCATCTGCCTGTGAGTGTGCGTGTGCGTGTGCGTGTGCGTGTGTGTGTGTGTGTGTGTGTGTGTGTTGGGGGGCGATGTTATTCACAGCCGCTGGCCAACAGTAAATAAGACAGTGGGGCTTGATTCATGAGGACTGACAGGAAATCTATAGCACGTGGTGTCTATAATCCACACGCTACGACGTGGCAAAATGAAAGAACAACAGTCCAATTACGGAATCCTGGTTGATCCCATGCACACTCCTCAGACCAGGCAGGGCCTGGCTCAGGCTGGCGGGGGACAGCCTGTCAGAGCGGCCGGGGCAGGGCAGACGCCCCCCGGGCCTGGTCACGTGGCTCCCAGGCTCCAGAAGCAGCACAGCCAGCTGCCTGGGACACGGGAAGGGGTGGTCTGGTGGCCTGCATTCCCAGCCAGCTCACCGAGAATCTGGCCCCTGGCATCTTGAGGCCCAGCCTCGGAGGAGTCTCTCGGGCAGACAAAAAGCTCCCATGCGCTCCGTCCCTTGGTTTAGAACCGGGAGACACATTGTGTCGCCCTGGCTGGGTGCTGTCTTTTCAGGGTCCAGCCTTTGAGGCACCAAGAGAAGGTGGGACTCTAGAGCCCAGGGTGTAGTTTGCCTCCCCCCAGGCCACAGAGCAGTTCCCCAGCAGGTGTAACGGGAATCCCTGCAGAGGTTTCCCCACTTTTAGGGCAGGACCTGCTGCTGTTCCATCCTTTCAGCCCCCAAACAGCCCCGAGAGTGCCCAGGATTGAATACTGTCCCACTAAATACATGTCCACCTGTGAATGTGACGTACTTGGAAATAGGGTCTCTGCACATGTAATCAGGGGAAGGGAGGTCATCCTAGCTGAGGGGGGCGGGCAATGTCCTTCTCAGAAGAGGGAGGTTTGGACACTGAAACACAGACAGACAGAGGCAGAGACCAGATGCACCTATAGGGCCAGGAATGCCAAGGATTTCTGGCCACCACCAGAAGCCGGGGAGAGGCAGGGAACACATCCTTCCCTAGAGCCGTTGGAGGGAGCTTGGCCCTGCAGACAGCTTGATCTTGGACTTCCAGCCTCCAGAACCCTGAGAGAATGTCTGTTGTTTCCAGCCACCCAGTTTGTGGTACTTTGTTACAGTAGCTCTAGGAAAAGGAGCACAAACAGGATCCTGCACACGGGAAGGAGCCAATCAGGCAAATGTGTGCAGAGCACCGGAACGGTCTAAATTCAAGTCTTGAGGTCCCCCTGATCCTACTCAAATGCCCTGCCATGCCTTTCCTTCATGGCAGCCGGAACACGTGCTCAGAAGCTCGCATGGTAACAGAGCAGGTTTGGAGCACCTGTGTGCCAGGCACTGTGCCAGGCACTGTCCCAGTCCCTTGCAAGCAGGAGTTACCTTGATTTTATCCTCATAACAACCCTCTGAGGTAGGTACGGTCACAAATCCCATTTCACAGATGAGGAAACTGAGACCAGAGAAGTTATGAAACATACCCCCAATTACACAGCTAATTAGTATCGGCATTGAAATCCAGGCAGCCCAATTCCAGAATCTGAGCTGTGTGCCATTGCCCTATTTAAAATCACCCAGTGACTTCACGTTGCATTTAGAATAAAGTAGAAACTCCTTACCTTGACGGACAAGCTTTTGCCTGATGGATCTCTCACCTAACCTACCTCTCCAAACTCCCTAGTATGTGGTTACAAATTCTAAGGCCAGATCAGAAGCAGCCAGTCCCCTTGGATATTCACTCTAGGAACCCAAGCACCAGGCTGTGAGGAAGCCCAAGCAGCAGAAGCCCATGTAAGAGGACCTGAGACCCCTGGCTGGGAGTCTGGCCAATGGCCAATGCCCCCTGCTAGACATGTGGGTGAGCCATCAACTCCAGCCCCACTGCAGTTGGATGTTCGCAGAGCAGCCACAAACCATTCTCCCCAAGCCTTGCTCACATTTCAGATTTATGAGCAAAATTCATGCTTTTTATTGTTTTAAAACACTAAGTTGAGGGGTGGTTACATGGGACTCGAATCCAGACAGCCTGGCTTCAGGTTTCATGCTCTCAAGCACTGCATCACATTTTCTCTCCCCTCCTTAAAACCCCTCCAGGCATTCACACTGTGCGTAGAATAAACCACCAGCTCCTCACTGTGACTTTCAAAGCCCTGCGGGTCTGTCTGTCCAACTTCTTGGTCCACTCTTCCCCTCACTGCGTTCCACCCACTTCTGCTCCACGAACATTCTAAGGACCCCAGGTCTTTGCATGGCTGCTCTTGGCACGACTTGGTCATTCTCACATTTCCTGCTGACATCAAAAAGTCCCAAGGCACCTTCCTTGAACACTCCGTCTCCAAGATCCTTCTGTCTCCCCAGCCACTGTCTCGCCAGCGCCCTGTTTAATTCTCTCCTCACCATGTATTTCACTTTGCAGGGCTCTCACCCTGTTTACTCAGTCACCACCGCCCATCTCCCCACTAAGTGCCTCAAGAGTAGGAACTTGGCTGTCAAGTACGCTGCTGTGATCCTAGGACTTGGCACCGTGCCTGGCATGAAGTAGGTGCTTGATGAGTTATTTCCTTGATGAATGAATGAATGAATGAAGAATCCAGGCAGTTACTATTTATCCAGTTCTTACTCTGAGCCAGAAAATATGCCACATAACGGCCACCCAACAGCTCTGTGCATTCAATGTTACTCTTTCCGTTTTACAGATGAGAAAACCGAAGCTCAGGTGGACCGAACCCAAACCAGAGCTCTTTGGCCCCACTGCCCATGCTCCTAAGCACCTGTTTCCTCATCTGGGTTAAAGGGGATGATCCCATCACCAATCTCTCAGGAAAGAGTGCAGGTGGAGGTATCTGTAACATGCTATGTCAGGTCAAGGGGTGCCTTTGCTGTGATGGGCAGGATTCCCCTGGTCTTGGAAAGGCCTGGAGCTCACAGGCTTCACCTGCAGGCCTGCTTAGGGCTCTCACCAACCCGACCTCCGACCTTGGCCCCCAATGTTCCTTCTTACTTGGTAGGATGCCACCTCTGCTGAAAGGTGTGTGATCTGGAGAGGCAGAGGCAGGGGGTAACTCACACCTGGGCAGGCCTCCTGGGCACTCTGGTCCCCAGGCCTGGTCCCTGCTGTGACCTCCCATTACACCCAGGATCCCGCCACCATCCTCTGGCGTGGTCCTTAGCCCCTTGTCGCCACGTACATCCCCACGTCTCTGAGGGGAGGCCGGGCATCATCCTTGGGTGCACGGCCGTGGCCACAGCTACCGCCTGCCATTCTGAAACTCTACCCTGGGGTCCCCACCAGCCCACGCCCAGGGTCAACCAGGCTGGTGGCCTCACAAGGTGCTCTCAGGGACCATGAACTCCACCTCCCGACTGCCACCTGCTACACCATTCTCCCGCAGATTGGAGGCTATCCGTTTGGAGAAAGGGGAGACTGGGTTTGTCAAAAGCATCTCACAAGAATCCTCCTGTAGGGACCTTCTGAGATTAACCTGTCGTGCTCGGTCTCATTCAGTTTTGAATATTCTTACTTCCCTATCTGAGTAGTTTAAAGAAGATAAACTTCACCACCAGAACTAGGTTCAAATTCTGACTCTGAGAGACTGTGGGTGAGTTCTTTTTACTTCTCTGAGCAGGGACTGAGGTCTCTGTCTAGGAAGATTGTTTTTTCTTTGCTGTTGGTGTTGTTTTCCACTTTTTAGGGCTGTACCTGAGGCATATGGAGGTTCCCAAGCAAGGGGTCAAATAGGAGCTGCAGCTGCCGGTCTATACCACAGTCACAGCAACTCAGGATCCTTAACCCACTGAGAGAGGCCAGGGATCGAACCCGCATCCTCATGGATACTATATCAGGTTCTTAACCCACTAAGCCACCATAGGAACACCCTAGGAAAGCTGTTTTGACCAATTAAATGCTTCATAGAGAGCTAGCACTTGTGAATTTCAGACTATAGAATAAGGAAAATTATCATGGATAGAGAGAGGCATTACATAAGGATAAGGGGGTCACCTCTTTAAGAAGGCATAACAATCCTTACTGTATATGTGCCTGATAAGAGCAAGTCAAAACACATAAGGCAAAAGCTGCCTCGAGAAATAGACGACGCCACTATTACAGTTGGAGACAGCAACTCCCTTCCTTCCATCAGTAGTTAGGAGACCCAGCAGGCAGAAAATCAGCAAGGACATAGTTGGACTGAACAGGGTCATTAATCAGCTGGACCGAATGGACATGTACAAAATATAGACTACCTGACTTTACATCAAATTGAAAATATGAAAAACAGACTTAGGAAACCGGGGTTTAGGTGTGATAATTCAATTACAAAAAAAAAAAAAAAGAGCTAGCACTGAGCCTCTGCTCCCCATCCTACTCTGGGAGCCCCAGGGCCCATTCCTTCCTGGGACTTGGCTTTAGAGACCAGGAGCATTGCACACTTTTAAGCTGAGTCTCGAGAGAGACATGCCAGCTGCCAGGGCCTGGGAACAAGGTTCTAATGGTGTCGGGAGAGCTGGGAGGCCTTGGGGGCAGGAGGCCACCGGGAATGATCACAGGAACTGGTTATCGGAGGCCTGGCCAAAGGGGTGTGAATTTCAGGTACCTCTGAAAGAGGTCAGAATGTGGTGTGGGGGCAGGGGCAGCAGGGCGCGAGGCCCCCAGCCAAAGAGCTGGGACAGTGTCCAGAGAGGGCGAGCATCATGCTCTTCTGAGAAACGCCTGGTCTCCGGCCCCAAGAGGGTGCAGCTCAGAGCTGGAGACCCAGTCCCTGCAAGAGAGAAGAGGAGGGAGTGCCTCACGTCAGGGATGCTGGCACACGTGGATGAAAGGGGGCCTGGGCAACCTGGATTAATCTCAATGAACCCACCAAGCAGCTACCACCAAGCAGCTACCCGGCTGCGGACGGGTCTTCGGGGGCCACCGCTCCAGCCCTGAGAGGACGGGGAGATTACCCCCATTCTCGTGAGGAAACTGAAGCTCAGAGAGAAGAAATGATTGAACACCCTCCAAAGGGCACCAGCATTTCAACTCGGACCCAGCTCCACCTTGCATGCTACTTCTGTCACCCCTAAGCCAGCAGACCTCACCCAAGGCAGTTTGGCAGCCCTGCTGCTTGGCACCTCATTTGCCACCCCCTAGAGTCCCCTGAGGATATTCAACACTGCTGAGCGGAAAACTCACCTCGGAAAGCCGGAAAGCCGGGAGGCTTCGTCTTTAGCCTTTGATGATGTCAGCTGTCCCCAGGCCCTAAATAAGGCCACTCACCAGATGGTGGGAAGGAAGGAACAGCAGGCAGGAGGGGAACACAGCTACCTGCACACACATCTCAGTTCATGGTCATGGCTAACCCTCAGGTTCACAGGCAACAGAGCCCAGAGAGGTTAAGCTGCTCCGTCTAAGGTCACAGAAACTGACGTGCAGCCAAGGACCAGGCCATAGGAGTCCAACCCAGAACTTCCTTGCATTTTCGATGATGTCATTAAAAACACTGAGCAAAAAATGAAATTCAGAGCTAAAGAAACGAAAGAAGCATGGGTCAGGAGCACAGGGCCTGGAGACAGGGATTCTTGCACCTGTCCACCTCCAGGCCCTCCCCTCCCCCTGCCCCCCCCCCCCCCGTCCCCTGTCCCCGCAGTCCCTCTGAGGGCTGTTATCTGAGGCCACATCCCCTGCCCCTGGATGTCAGAGCCGGAGCGATTTCTTCTGTGTTGTTTGGGAAGGACGCGCTCCCTGGGTGAACGGCCACTCGCCAGCCCCCGCTGTCCTTTCCCTGCCTCCAGGGCCCCCCACCCTGGCCCCCCATTGTTATCTGTCAGGACACAGTAATTAGAGATGTGGCATGCTTGATAAAGATTGCCGCCTGCCCCAAGATGGAACTGCCCTCTTGGACGTGTCTAATTAAAGTCCTGATTGATAAGATGAAGAAATCCCGCCCCAATGGATGTGTGCTGGCCTCTCCCCGCCTCAGCCTCTTCATTATGGTGGCGGGAGAGAGATATAAAGGACCCCAGGAAACGCTCCTACAAACAATCAATATGTCCTTTTGTGCGACGTGAGGGGCACGCGGTGCAGTCTTTTGAACGGTTCCCGGGGCTGTGGAGGCAGCCGTGCAGCTGGAAGAGCCCCCGTTGCCTCCGGCTGGCCAGGCTGGGGGCTGCTCCTCTGCTCCAGCCTGGGTCTGCCCAGGGGATGCCCGGCCAAGGTGCCAGGCTGGCCCAATTCTCCCACCCAGACTGTCTCCTCCACACGGCGCATCGCAGCACGGCAGGACCCCTGGCAAAGCACAGGACGTCACACAGCTGGACACCACACATCCTCTAGCAGCCTCAAGCTGGATGGGCACCAACACGTACATTGAAGGTGGAGCCTGGAAGCCACTTGGGCTCCCGCTACGGGGCGCTGGTGGAAGGGGGAGAGGAGGTGATGCCCGTCACCTTCGAATGCTCACCATGTGCTGGACATGTCGCTGAGTGAGTTCGTTATCTCATTTCGTCCTCACAACCAACAAACCCTATCAGGTAGCTATTATTACCCCCATTATAGAGGCTGGGAAACTGAGGCATAGGGAAGGGAGGTTACTCGCTAAAAGTCACCCAGCTGCAGCCCCGCTTTGATGCCAGAGTTCGTGCTGACATCCACGATGCTACAGAGTGGAAACGAACAACGGTACCCAGATCATACCCTCCTTGGACACACAAATGTTATTTTAAAGAATTTTTAAGAGCCCAGAGAGGGAGTGCCCATCGTGGCACAATGGAAAAGAATCCGACTAGGAACCATGAAGTCGTGGGTTCGATCCCTGGCTTCCCTCAGTAGCTTAAGGATCTGGCGTTGCCGCGAGCTGTGGCGTAGGTGGCAGACATGGCTCAGATCCTGCGTTGCTGTGGCTGTGGAGTAGGCTGGCAGCGGTAGTTCTGATTTGACCCCTTGACTCCTAGCCTGGGGACCTCCATATGCCATGGGTGCAGCCCTAAAAAGCAAAAAAAAAAAAAAAAAAAAAAAAAAAAAGCCTAGAGAGGAACCTACTACACTCGTGATACTTGTCACTGGGGAGGGAGGGGAATAATGGAACTGGGAAATGGGCAGAAAAAGAGTCACTAACTTACCTGAATTGTGACTTCTGCTATCAAACTTGAAACATATATAACCACATATTCTCAATCATCAATTTGAGATGGTAGATACATACTATTTTCTTTTCTTTCTTTTCTTTTTTTTTAACAAACAAACCTATTCTCTAGAGGAAGATGAAATAGTCTATACTCTTCTCTCCCCAAGTAGGAGAGAGTATGGCTCCGGCGTTCTTGTAAATACGCTGCAGTTTCCTCGCTGGCTCTGCCGAGGACAGGCAGCGTGGGGCTGAGGGGCGCCCTCTGGCTATGAGAACACGCAGGTTCCTGCAAGGGGCCATCACCCCGGAGCCATAGGTGACTCTGGTCAGGTGTACCAAAGGCTCATCCCAGCTCCCCTGGAAGGCAGGGCTGGTGCCAAGGTGGTAGCTGGGGGCCGAGTGGCTGGGCACCCAGCACTGCCTTCCTCCAGCAGCCAGGCCGGAGCCAGGACCAGGGTCTGATGGAATGACATAGTGCCAGACCAGCTAATAAATAGAAGTAATTTGATTAGCCTTCTCTAACTGGTGATAAGATCCTGACAAACCCTTTTTTAATGCGTTTCTGGAGCAGGATGAAATTGTTTCATTCGGAGAGTAGGGCCCCCCGGGAGTCGCCTTGAAGCTCCTTTAGTGAGAGGTAAAAATATGCCAATCATTAATGAGGGGAGAATTACGGAGACTTTAATACAATCAGAAGAGGAGCCCTCAGGCAGCTCGGGAATAAAACATGCCCTTAAATCCGAGAGAGAGGCGGCTGGAGGCAGGAAGGAGGAGGAGGCTACAGAAGCACAAATAGCCTTAGCCCTGTGGCCCGTGTCCTCAGGAGACCCCGTGCCACACACATTAGGGATTCCTACCTGCTGGTGAGCGGGAGACACAGGACAGAGTAATAATGAGGCTGTGTTCATTGAGGGTCCCCCGGGTACGGTCTCCTCAGAACAACGACCAGGATCTCATAAGTTCCTAGAAACGCCAGTGATTGACGGAGGCCTGCTTCCTAGTGCAGCTGTGGGAACAAGAGCTTTGAAAAGCCCTTTTCTGGAGGGACGAGAAAGTCATTGGCATTGTGGAGAACTGCAGGTGATGGAGCGTCAGCCAAATGAAAAATCAAGCACCTGCCCCCCAGTCCAACACTCTCCCCATCACCTGCTTCCTAGAAAGTTCTATGGATTCTGCCCACAGTACCATGGAAAGTGAGAAGATGACAAGGGAGGTAAGCGGACCAGTCTTTTTCTGGAACGCCCTCAGTCAAGAGGCAGGGGCTGGAAAGAACAGAAACACTACCTCTGGGTACACTTTCTACCTGCCAGTGGTTTTCACAAAGCTGACCAGGGCAGCGGGGGGAGACTGGTTCCATGGTGGAATCCTCCACCTCCACCCACTGGACAGCTGACCTCGGCCCCATGCACTGGACAGATGGCCTCGGGGCCACTGCAAGTGGTTTCTGTCTCTCACTGACACCCTCAGTGAGTGGCATAAGGGAGTGGCCGTCCATCCTCGGAGGTTGACGGTCCCGTGGCATCTCTTTCGATACTTCTCACTGCTCCACACCAGCTACCGGCCTCCTTGCTGTGCCTTGAACACACCGAGCCCATCTCTACCTCAGGACCTTTGCACTTGCTGTGTGTTCCCTATGCCTGACCTGCTCTCCTATAGATGTTTGCAGGGCTCCCTCCCTCACCTCCTCGAGGTCTCTACTCAATTCCAGTAAGCGCCCTTGACGCCCTTGCTTTCCTATTTCTCCATGCACTTACCTACTTAATGTACTACACGCATTTATTTTCTTAGATTTGGTTCTGTCTTGCTTTTATCTGCCCCCCAAGCCGCTAACACACATGAATGTAAGATCCACGAGGGTGAGGACTTGTGTGTCTCTTGTTCGCTGCTGGATCGCCACCCCCAGAAGAGGCTGGCACACGTGCCGGAATCCCTGAAGAGGGAGAAGGGTCCTTGGGGAAGTCTCCCTACTCCCACTCCTGCCCTGGCCACATGGGGAGAAGCATGGCCTGCTGCTGTCTGGCACCCCAGGGGGAGGACCAGGGAAGGGAAGAGAGGTGCCGGCAATGAAGTGCGGGCACAGGGTGAGGAGGGCAGAGAGCAGTGGGCTGGAGAACCCAGGAATCAGGACCTACGGAGTTCAAGGACAGCTGGGAGGCAGGTGCAGACTCAAGGGGTCATGGGCTGCCCATGGGCCTTTCTGTTCTCTCCACCTGAGACCAGCTCTCTGCCACCCAATTTCTACTACCCCACGTAAAACAACACTCAGAAGTCAGCCAGAGGCTGTGGAGAGCCTGGGCCAGGACTGCTGCTCAGTTAAGACTGGGTCTTAAGCCCTTGGACTAGGCCCTTCCCATCTCTGGTCTTTGGTTCCCTTGGCTGAAACACAAGAGCAGAGCAGGAGAGCCCCAGCACTGCCATCCCGTGATGGCTGGAGCGTGTGGCGTGCAGCCTAGATGTAGCCAGTCATGGCGCCCTGTCAACTAAAAGGCAGCAAGTTTCTGCGAACAGGGTGAAAATAGGTTTTTCTAACCTGTTTTACATAGGAGAGGAGGCAGCTTCAGAGTGACACATGTGGTTTAGAGCACAGATTCTGGGGTCAGACTGCCAGGGTTTATATCCCAGGTCTTCCTGTTATTTGCTGTGCAACCTCAGACAAGTGACTTAACCTCTCTGTGCCTGCTTTGTCCTCTGGTAAAATGAATTGAATAATAGTACCTATTCCATGAGGTTGTTGCAAAGATTAAATATGACTGTATTACCTGTATTGGCAAAGTGCTTAGCACCTGACACTTAACAAGCATGTGATAAATGTTGGTGGTTGCTCTTATTAATTCATCACACCTGAGATCAGAGCTAGCCTAATCCAGACAGGGGCTTCCTGGCGGGAAGTAGGTAAAAGCTCAACCTAGAAACCAGCCTCACAAACATAAAGCAAGGGGGAAGAAAATGGCCCAGTCCAAGAATTATGCAACAGAGAGCCAACCAGCCAGGAAGCATTTATTGAGCACCTGCTGCCTATAAGACACAGGGCACATATCAAAAGAAGCCTGGGACACCTGTTGGTTTGTTTAATCTTCTCCACCAAACTGAAAACTCTGTCCCTTCGCCACTGTCACTACAGCACCCAGCACAGTGCCTGGCACATAGCAGAGCCTTCATAAACGTCGGGGGAATAAATAGCACGTACACATTAGAGCGTACTGGCCCCCCTGCCCCTACAGCTTCTTTTACGCCTCCTACTACAGCACTTCCCATAGAGTGCAAAGGTTTATGGGCTGACCATTTGCCCTCCCCACTGGGTGGAGCAAGCAGGCACAGCACCTGGTACATACTGGGCGCTCAGAGGTAGGGAGGATCGATCGAGGGATGGTTAGAGGGCAGCAGGAGTGCCAAGGGAGTGGTGCAGACTTTGGTGAGGTGGGTGGAAAGCAGAGAGGGAGTTGCCTGATGGAGATTGCTGTCGTGGTTGCGTGCTCAGGGGAGGCTCATGGAGGGGATGGGATGCAAGCCGGATGGAAGGGTGAAGGAGAGCATTCCAGACTGACTCAGTGCTAAGTTAAACAGGGTGGGCTGGGACCGGCAGCCCGCAGAAGGTGATCCAATAGGGAACCAAGGTGCCGCTCTTTCAGAGAAGAGCCAGCCAATCACAGGTGCCACCAGGATGCGGTCAACCCAGAAAGCCAGCTCCATGTGCCCAACCCCAAGGCTGATAGAGGCTCAGAGAAAGAAGAATGTCTCCAGGCCTTGGAGGATGAGCAGGTAGAATCCTCTACAGCCTCCATACTCACGTGGCCCCTTACCCCCGTCCCCCCAACCCGTGGTTCCTTGTCCCTGCTGTGAATCAGCCGGAACCCTTAAGGAGACAGTCAAGTCTCTGCTACCCCCCACTTCTATCTGCCCTAGCCGATGGTCACACAAATGTTTCTGGTTCCCCCAACCCACTTTCTTTTTTTTGTTGTTGTTGTTTGTTTTTTGTATTTTAGGGCCACAGAGGTTGGCATGTGGAGGTTCCCGCTAGGGGTCTAATCGGAGCTACAGCTGCCAGATCCACAGCAATGGATCTACAGAGCCACAGCAATGCCAGATCTGAGCTGCGTCTGCAACCTACACCACAGCTCAAGGCAACACTGATCGAGGCCGGGGATCGAACCTGCAACATGGTCCCTAGTCAGATTTGCACTGAGCCACGACGGGGGAACTCCCCACTTGCCCTCTTTTGGAAGAGAGTCACCGTCCAGAGAGAATGACTTGCAGGGCATGGCATGGCCAGAGGCTGGGCCCACAGCTGGACCCTGTCTGCAGTTGGGGAGCAGCCTTGGCACCAGAATGGGGAATGTCTTGTGGGCTGGGAAGCCAGCCCCCCCTCCTGGCAAGCAGACCCTTCAGGGGGGCCAGCCAGCAGGGGCTGCCTTGCTGCAAATGACTCCCTTTGTCATTCTGTTTTGTTATGATTAAAAATGCATGTCGCAGGCGAGGCCCTGGAGTGGAACCCAGTTGAAAATTGAATCATTAATATTCCCCCTCCAGCTGATGTCCCAGCGCTTCCCAGACGGCTGTGAGTGGGAGGCATGCAACAGTTTCAGAGTCAGAGCAAGATGGGGAAGACTGAGGGCGGCGCCAGGCCCCCCACCAGGGCTCACACCCCAGCCCTCCAGATGGAAACAGGTGTCAGGCAAAGTCTCAGCCTCTAGAATTTTCTCTCCAGTTTCTCAGGCTCTGTTCATGTAGCTGAAAAGGAATCCAAGCTCTCCAAGACTGGGCGTGATGGTGGCCACCGGGCCGGCCTCCTCTGCTGCCCCTCACCCCTGGCTACCAGCCTTCCCACTCTTCCTTCTGCTCTTTGTTTTCTGCCTTGCCTGCTCTTCCTTCAGAGTTTTGTTATCCTCAGTTCTCTAATTCTTCTCTTTAATAGCTAACATCTGATAGGACTTTCTGCCTGCCAGGCACTATTTTAGATCTTTATGTTTATGAGCTTAATTCTCATAACAACTCCAAGGGATAGGGTCTCTCACGACCCCATTTTGCAGATAAAGATACCAAAGCACAGAGAGGTTTAGCAACTTGCCCAAGGTCACACAGCTAGCAAGTGGCTCCAGACCTTGTACTCTTAATCTCTGAACTTGTGCTGTCAAATGCAGCTATCTGTGGCTATTGAGCCCTTGAAACGCCATTAGTCTGAATTGAAAAGTGCTGTGAGTGTAAAATAGACACCAGAATTCAAAGATTATTACAAGAAAAAGAATGCAAAATTGGAGTTCCTGTCGTGGTACAGCGGAAACAACCCCGACTAGAAACCATGGTGTTGCAGGTTCGATCCCTGTCCTCACTCAGTGGGTTAAGGATCTGGCGTTGCCGTGAGCTGTGGTGTAGGTAGCAGACACGGCTCAGATCTGGCGTTGCTGTGGCTATAATGTAGGCCAGTGGCTACAGCTCCGATTTGACCCCTAGCCTGGGAACCTCCATATACCGCGGGTACGGCCCTGAGAAGACCAAAAAAAAAAAAAAAAAAGAATGTAAAATATCTCAGTAATAATTGTTACACTGATTACATGTTGAAATGATATGATTTTTGATATATTGGGTTCAATAAAATCTATAGTTTTAACTTGTTGATTTTGACTTTTTAAAAATATGGCTATTAGAAAACTTTAAATTAGCTGAGTGGCTTCCATTTGTGGCTTGCATTAGATGTCCACCGGATAGCACTGCTCTAGCCCACACAGATCCTAATTTAGCTCTCTCCCAGTTACTCAAGCTGAAGCTTAAATGCCACCTCCTCAGAGTGGCCTTGTCCATCCTCAGAGAGAGGCTGCCCCAAGCATCCTCTTACCCACTTGAGTAGCATTGGATCCCCCCCAGGCACATGATAGATGCTTCATAAATATTCGTTGTAAGAGTGATCTAGAAATTGGTAAGGAGGAGTGTTGGGATGGAGGCAAGGCTGGCTTTTTGATTTTCCTGACTCTGAATCTAGGGTGAGAGGCAGGGACCAAAGCTGCAGTGCCCCGAAACAATGACCACTGAGTTGCCTGGGGGGCTGGCTACCCAGCCTCCTACTCTCTGTTCTAGGAGCCAGATCAAGTCCAGGACCAGGCAGGCTCCCAGCCAGCACGGCCAGGATGCACCCCCTCATCCCTTGCCCCTGACCAGGGTCTAGGAGCCAGCCGTCGGGCCCCCCCAACAGAACCATACATAGTGGAGCAGGGCTGAGTGGGAACAAGGCTGGCCTCTGCCTGCTGGTCCACGTGGAGACCTCCAAGTCAGCCCCTGGAGAAGAGGACAGGATGCTGCATTGCCCAACCCCCTGGCGCCTCCCCCTCCCCATACCTCATAACCCCTTCCTGTCGTCCTTCAACTTGAGAACCTTGGAAGGTCCAAGATCAGCCTCCCCCAGCCCACTTCACAAATGAGGGAAAAAACAGGTGGAAGAAGGAGCAAGAAGATCTGAACCCCACCCCACAGCCCCTCACATGCCCCCCCATCCCTGTGTCTTCTTTTCATTGAGCTCTCATTGATTTACAATATTGGTAAATTTCAGGTAGACAATAATTTCTAAAGATTAATACTCCATTTATAGTCATTACAAAGTATTGACTATATTCCCTGTGCTATGATATATCCTTGTAGCTCACTTATTTTATACACTGTCATTTGTACCTCCTAATCCCACCCCCAGGTCTTTAAGAGCAGGCACTAGACAGCTGGAGGCCTCATACAGCCAGCACTGCTCTGCGCCACCTCTGAGCTAACTCACATGGGTAGGGGCCTTCATCCCCCGGTTATAGAAGAGGAAACTGAGGCACACAAAGCTGATGGAGCCACAAGGCGAACTCAGGTCTTCTGATCCTGCAGCTGACAATGCTAACAACTGGGTGGTCACCACTGAGCACTGAGGCCACAGGAAAGGTTCAGCTGAGGCAGGCTGTGAGGGGTCAGGCAAGGGCTGGTTCTTCCTATTTTTTTCCTTTTTAGGGCCACACCTGTGGCTTATGGAAATTCCTGGGCTAAGGAGTGAATCAGAGCTGCAGCTGCCAGCCTGTGCCACAGCCACAGCAACATGGGATCTGAGCCACATCTGCGACCTACACCACAGCTCGCGGCAATGCCGGATCCTTAACCCACTGAGCGAGGCCAGGGATTGAACCCGCATCCTCACAGAGATGACATCAAGTTCTTAACCTGCTGAGCCACAGTGGGAACTCCAAGGGCTGGTCCATTCCTAATGACCCCTGGCAAGTTCCACCTGGCCGGATTGGAGGCTGCAGCTGCAGCGGTGAGGGAGGAGTCTGGGAAAGCCTAGCCCTCTCCCTTTGAGCCCCTGGAGGTCCCTGTTCTGGTCCAGGCCATTTCCCTTGCGTTCCAGTCCGGCGAGCCCTGCCGACATGGCAAGCAGAGGGTTTACTCTAACCCCTACCCTTTAGGGCAGGGCAAGGCCACCCAGAGGCTCTCGGGCAGGGCTGCTGTCAGTGTTGATTTGAGGGCGCAAAGAATGAAGACGAAGCCTCAGCTGCCAGTCCTGCCCGCTATGGGCTGCCCTCCCCCTCCATTCCCAGAATCTCCCATGAGCCCTCAGCCAGCCTCCACATCCATCCCCCATCCCACAATCCTGTCTCCTTTCGGCCCCAGTCCCAGGATTCACCCCGTGCCTTTGCTCATGCTGTTTCCCCCACTGGGGACACCCTCCCTTCCTGCCTCTACGCCTGTACTTCGTTTCAGATGGAGGCTCAGCTGGAATTCCGAACCCTTCACAGAGCTGCCTGATGACCCGCCCACCGCTGCCAGGAAGGGCTGCCAAACTTGTACTCTGGGGGCCCTGCTCAGCGTGGGAGAAACGGGTCAGAGGGAGTGTGCCAGACAGAGCAGGGGGCAATCTTGGCTTGGGGCCACCTCAACCTCATTTTGGGGACACCCTCAGCCACCTGTGTAGCTGCTGCCGTCTGGGAGGAGTCTTTGAGTGGTCACCCATATTGTTCCGCCAAAAAAAAAAAAAAAGCACAGGGCAGCTCTTTGGGGAATTCTAACTGGCAACCCTCTGCCACTGTCTCCAGGCTGATGAGAGTCCAAGTCCAGGAGCTCGGCCCTTGGGAAGACAGAGGCCTGTCTCTGGGGGCCGCACTGCATGGCCCTGACCCTAAGACTTCTGGGCCTCGGCCCCTCAGGCTCTGAAGGGTAACAGAGCATTTGCTTCCCAGAACCCAGGGCTTCTTCAGAACTCAGGGCCCCTCCCTGCACCATGAAAAGTCTGGACGCCTTGCCACTTGGTGACCGCAGCCGAGGGGCTGGCAAGCCTCATCACTCACCCATCCTGGGACGTGGGTGCTGAGCCAGTCGGGAGACGGGAGTGAGCAGGTGCCTCGTCCATTCGCTCCTCTGTTCCCCACCCCTTGGCCCCGGACCCTCACCCCGCCCCGCCCTCGGCCCCACTCAGTCCCCTCCCCCTTCCCCTCCCTCCCTCCCCCGCCCCCATCTCCCCAAGGACAAGCAAAGTTATTACAATAATGAATTAGCCCGCCCGCTTACTGCCGCCACTGGCGAAGACAATTATCCCCCCGCACATCCCTAGCCGCTGCCGGCTCCCTCATAAAGACAGGCTTTGGGGGCCGCTTTGTGCTTTGATTGGAAATGAAGAGATTGCTAATTAGGGAACACCTGCTGGGACCCGGGCCGGCTGAACAATGGCAGGACCGACCGTGCGGCCACTGAAGGCTGGGCCGTGTGTGTGCCCGGGAGCCGCCGGGCTCCGGTGCCCACGGGGCGGGGGCAGAGCAGGCGAGAAGGAGAGCCCGCGCCCCTCGGGCACCCAGTGATTGAATCCAGCTCCCCATCACCCCCACCTCGAAGCCGTAAACAAAACCCAGACATTTTATGGAGCTTTTCACCTTTTAAAGGATGCTAATTTGTTTAGGGGCGGCTGTAATTCTGCCCGTGTTTGCATAGGTCGGTGCCTGGCTTGGGCTGTGCCGGGTTTGCGCTGTGCACAGCTGTTTCCAGCTGCGCAGCCAGTGTGGAGGAGCTCCTGGCCTCCAGCTCCCTGCAGAGGGACGGGGCTGGGGAACTGGCACCCCCAGGTGACCCGCCAGGAGTGCCTGGTGTCAGTGAGAGTCAGGGACAAGAGGTCAAAGGGGAGTTAAACCTGAGATTGACTTGATTACTTTTTCTTCAGCTGGGAACCGCCTCCTTCTCCTCACGCCTCCCTGGGCCCTGGGAAAACAAGTTCACTGGTGGCCCCTTTCCCAGAATGAAAATCCCATTTTACACTAGAGTTAGTGAGGCATGGTGGCCAAACAGATACCCAATTACTTTTTTCATAAATACCGTAAAATACTGGCTGGCGAGCTCCCAGCTCACTCTGCCACCCTTGGCCCGTGCTGAGCAGTCAGTTCCCTCTCCAACCTGACTTTTTAGTCCTTGCTCCCTCTCTGAACTGGAAAGTGTACTAAGCAACTATTGTGTGCACAGAGGATCACACACACACACACACACACACACACACACACACAATTTCTTTAGGACATTTTTTTTTTTAATATTTGCAACACATTTCCTGGCTCAAGAGATCTCAGTTCCAGCAGGAAGACCCATAACTGTAACTCTGGTGAAGCTGCAGGAGGGGCCACAGGGTGCATAGTGGACCAGGGCTGGAGAGGTGACTTCTGCAGAGGGAGTAGCCCCTTCTTCTCTGAGAAGGAGATAAATAGTCATAAATGTGTCTGCGCAAGCTGGGACACAGGAGTGCAACCCAGCCTGGCCCGTGTTCAGGAAAACAGGGTTTCAGCAGAGCTGGAGCCTGGGACTCAAGGGCAGTGAAGGGCAGGAGGGAGGTGGAGGTGAGGGCGGAGCCTGGGAGGTGTGCTGGTGGGGAGGGCTATGTGGGGCCCTGGCCATGGAGAAATATTCTAACTGGACATACCCACACTCATGCTCTTTGAAGCACACTGATGCTCTCATGTGTGGATTGGGGGTGTCATCCAGAGTCATGCAAAAGATGGGGGGAGGGGGCAGTTAAGTGGCCTCCTATCCACACACCTCTCTGCTGGTCCAACTCTAGATGCTTCCTCACTCACCTCTATCTTCTGCACTTCTGGTGCCTAAAACACGAGAATGCATTTGCCCACAGGATGGAACATTTGCTAAAATGCACGAAAATATCCTAGCAACCCCTCAGTTCACCCCAGGTGGCAACGGCCCTCACAGAGTTCTGTTTTCACCTGAGCCCTGGACTGAGAGTGATCTGAACACTCGCCTCAGTTTTTCCACCTACAGAATGGGGGAGTACTCATTACTCATTTGGGGCCTCCTACAGCATTGATATTCCATAATTCCACTAAGCACTGCACAGTGTTGAGATGCAATGCTTAAAAGTACAGGTGTTATCGGAAATAAACCCTTGCAAATATGGTCACATGATTTTTTTTTTTTTTTTTTGTCTTTTTGCTATTTCTTTGGGCCGCTCCCATGGCATATGGAGGTTCCCAGGCTAGGGGTCGAATCGGAACTGTAGCCACCGGCCTACGCCAGAGCCACAGCAACGCAGGATCCGAGCCGCGTCTGCGACCTACACCACAGCTCACGGCAACGCCGGACCCTTAACCCACTGAGCAAGGGCAGGGACCGAACCCGCAACCTCATGGTTCCTAGTCGGATTCGTTAACCACTGCGCCACGACGGGAACTCCTGGTCACATGATTTTTGATGAGGATGTCAAAACAACTCATTCAATAGAGAAACAGTCTTTTCAACACTCGGTGTTGGGAAAAGTGGATATCCACATGCAAAAGAATGAAGTTGGACCCTTACCTAACACCATACACGAATGTTTTCTCAAAGACCCCAATGTAAGACCTAAACCTATAAAACTCTTAGAAGAAAACATAGAGCAAAGCTCATGACACTAGATATGGCAACAATTTCTCAGAGATGACACCAAGGCACAGTCGATAAGAGGAAAAAAGAGAGACACACTGGAATTCATAAAAATGAAAAACTTCCATATATCTAAAGATACCATCACCCTACGGAATGGGAGAAAATGTTTGCAAATCATACCTCTGACAAGAGATTAATGTCCAGAATACTTAGAGAGCTCCTTAAACCCAACAACAAAAAGCCCCAAACAACTCAGTTTAAAAAAAGGCGAAGGTCTTGAATAGATATTTCTCCAAAGAAGATTTACAAATGCCCAAGAAGCATGTGAAAAGACACACACCAACTGTAATCACTGAGGAAATGCAAATCAAAACCACAAGGGGATATTACCTCCCATTTATTAGGATGGCCACTGTCAAAAAAAAAAAAAAAAAAAAAAGCAATGAAAAATCTAGGGCCAATAAGGGTGTGGAGATACTAAAATGATTGTGCACTGTCAGTGGGAATGTAATATACCACAGCCACTGTGGAAAACAGCATGGCAATTCCTTGAAACCTGAAGAATAGATTTACCATATGATCCAGCAATTCAGCTTCTGGGTATATACCCCAAACAACTGAAAGCAGGGTCTCGAAGAGTTTTTTGTACATCCTTGTTCATAGCGGCATTATTTACAATAGCTAAAATGTAGAAGCAACCTGAGTGTCCATTGGCAGAGTGGTATATACACACCATGGAATACTATTCAGCCTTTAAAAAGAAGGAAATTCTAATATATTCTACGACCTGGATGAACCTTGAGGACACTATGCTATGTGAAATCAGCCAGTCGCAAAAAGACAGATACTGTATGATTCCACGAATATGAGGTAATTAAAGCAGGCAAGGTCATGGAGACAGAAAAGGGAACCGGGATTGCCAGGAGCTGGGGGGAAAGGGGGGCAGGGATTTATTGTTTAATGGCTACAGAGTTTCACTTTTATAAGATGAGAAGAGAACTCGAGATGGATGTTGTGACAGTTGCACGGCAATGTGAATGAATTTAACATCACCTAAAAATGGGTAAGATGCTAAATTTTATGTTATATGTATTTTACATTTGAAAAAGGTGGCCCAAAAAAAAAAAAAAACAAAACAAAGCAAGACAACTACAACATAAAGTGTCAACCACTTAATTTTTTAAAAAATGTTAAGTTTTTGGATATGTTATAAACACTATGGTTCAAATATTTAAAAGCATGCTTTTTTAAAAAAAGCAAACACGTTAGAGAGAGACGAGGCTCAAATCTCCGCGCTGCACTCAGCAGCTGTGTGGCCTGGGACAAATGGTTTAACTCTTCTGGGCCTCATCTTTCTCACCTATAAAATGGGGGGAATCATAGTATGAAAAGGAAGAACACCAAGCAAGATGTGTGTCCGCTCAGTAATGGGACTTCCCCCTCCCCTTTTCCTCCCCCATCATCATCACAAGCTGTACAATTTTCCATGGAATAAAAAAAAAAAAAAAAAAAAAAAAAAAAACACACACACCTAGCTTAGTGTCAATATCCTTCAGCACAATTTAACAAGTATCTTTGTTTTCGGAGCCACCTGTATGACTTTCCCCTCTGGCTCATGTGAGAATGGATATTTTTCCAGGCCTGTCAGAGAGACATGGAAAAGCTGGCAAAGCCCCACCCCAACTTGGGGTCCAGGCCCCTAGTGGGACCCACAGGCAGCCACAGATATGAGAGACACAGGGCCCCTTGGCTGAGGATCCTTTGCCAACTGCTGGCACAGGCCGGGCAACGAAAGCCTCTGATGCTGAAGGACAGTGGGCCCTCTGCCCGGCAGCCGGATGGACCCCTGAGAGACACAGAAACACAAGCCCCTAACAGGTTGAAGGCACAGCTGCGAGGTCACCCAGCCCAGGCAACTGCCAAAAGCCAGGGCTGGGGTGCTGGAGATTGGGCCGATGCATGGTGGCTCCGGCAGATGGTGGCCGGGGCACCCCAGAGCCCGTCTTCTACCTCGAGAAGCAAACAGGCTCTGGACAAAGCTGCTGGCAGGAAGGTCCTGTCTTCCCCGACTCCATGTGTGTGGGGGCAGGGGTGGGCACAGCCAGAGAAGAAAGCTGTGTGGCTTTTTAAAAGTGTCATGGAGTCCCGACGGTCAAGGAGGAATGAGGAATTGTGCAGACACATCTCCTACCCTCCTCCCTCCTCCTGTGTCTATGAGGGAATTCTTGAGTCAGCAGGGTCGTAGCTTTGACTAATATTACCATCGGAACTCCCCCCACCCCGCTGCCCTGGCGAGTTTGCATCCATGTAAACCCTATGGTATTTATTGTCCGTGAACTTTAGCCACCAAGCCACGAGGAGGGCAGAGCTCCTGAGCCCAGCCCAGTCTGTGCTTCCTTCTGCCTCATCTCACTTAATCCTCATGACAACCCCAGGAGATAGGCTTTGACCATCCTCTTTGCGCATGTGAGAAAACTGAATGCAAAGAGACACATGAACTTGCCTGAGACCATGAACTGAAGACACAGCAGAGCCAGAATTGGAACCTGAGTTTGCCCTCATTCAAAGCCGGGGCTTTTGCCATCCCCTACGCTTGGGGTCCCTGCATGCATGCATGGGGACATCATCGTGTCTTGAAGTTCCCTTTCCATTTGGAGAGTGCAGAGCACAGGGCAGTGTTGAGAACAGATCTGCAGGAGCCACTCTGACTGAGTGTGTAAGGGAAGGCTGAGCGGCTGTCACACAGAACAAACGCCTGCATCCGTGAGCAGGATGTGAACATCTCTGTGTTCTGGGTGCGTGGATACCTTGTGGAAATCGGTGATGGATGCTAGACATGCAGAATGGGGGTACTTTTCTGCTGGGCTTCAAAGGACTAGGGCAGCTCCAAGGAAGGAGGCATCAAAATATCATAGAGTAGATGTGGTTGGCATAGGGCTGGGGTGAGGGGGGCATGACATCGCATGACAGTGGTGGATGGGAGGAAGGGATTGAAGATGGCAGAGGAGCTCTTGCAAGTGGAAGTATCAAGCTCTCAGAGACTGGGCTGAGCTGGGCAACCTGGGCTCACTGGGCCAGCACATCCTCAGGGACCCCAGTGTTTCCAAAATCAGATACATAAGTCCTACTGGTTTAGCGATGCAATAACATGGAGGACTAAGAAGTTATCCAGCCTTGACCTGAAATCCATCTTTTCTATTCGTAGGTCTGCAATGCTCTCACGCAGGCTAATGTGGGAGCCTCTGTTCCTTCAGTGTGAATTGCAGATACCAAGCCCTTGGGGGTTTGCAGTGGCCATCAGATGCAATAACACCCAAAAACCCCAGCCCCATACTCTAAGCACGGTCCCTTAGCATACACGGTTCCCTCCTCTGGTACTTGCTTCCCTGACACACATCCCCTGGCCTTTCTCTTGAGGAGCCAGATGCGCTACAACCAAGCACCAGCATGCAGGTGACCCAGCTCCCCTCAGCTAATTTCAAACAAACAAACAAACAAACAAAAAAAACAAACCAAGCCCTAAGAACTGATCTTCCTGTATGTTCTCCACACAGAGCCAAGCATATGGCCATTTGTTTTTTGTTTTTGTTTTTGTCTTTTTATGGCCACTCTTGCGGCATATGGAGGTTCCCAGGCTAGGGGTCAAATTGGAGCTGTAGCCGCTGGCCTATACCACAGCCACAGCCACACAGGATTCGAGCCACATCTGCAAACTACACCACAGCTCACGGCGATGCTAGATCCTTAACCCACTGAGCAGGGCCAGGGATCGAATCTGCATCCTCATGGATGCTAGTCAGATTCGTTTCTGCTGAGCCACCACGGGAACTCCTACATGGCCATTTGTAATGAGCGCTGCCTGATAAGAGGTAATGCCTACTTAGCCAATCCTGGCCTTTGGCTGAAGACAAATCAAAGGCTAAAAGTGTCTCCTGGAGGGAGCCTTAATTCCGTCAAAGGGACCTAGAGGGAAGCCATCCTTGTGGAAGAGGAAGAGGCTGCTTCTTGCTCTGCTTCCAGCTCCCACAGTGTGGAAGCATGAAGTGGCGAGTGATCATCTCTTCCTCTGCCTTTGGTGAGAGAGCATATAACTTAGATCCTGGCATCGGCATCATCAGAGCCCCAGTCTTTGTAACCTGCCGCCTTCAACTCCCAGGTGCTTTATAATGGCTCTTTCCTGGGCTCATCCTGGAGGGTGACAGAAACTCATTGTCTAATTCCAAAGTGACCCACTGGAGGTGGAGAGACAGACCCACTCTAGGGCCCTGCCGCACATAATCTCTCTGTAGCAGATGCTGTTGGGGCTCTGCTCAGGTGCCCTTGCCCCCCAGTGTCCCCATCCCTAGCTACTAAGGGCTACAGCCTTCTCCTGAGAATTGCCCTTGGCCAGTGGGAGCCCCCTTGGTCCAGAAGGGTCTAGGGGGTTACTCCTTCACCTTGGGGCAGTTCTCAATCAATGACCAATTGGCATGGGTGTATAACTGGCCAGCATGCTTGTCTCAAGATGAGACAACTCTGGTGTAGTTCATGCTCCAGAGCTGCCCATGGATCAGGCTGAAGCTAGACCCCAGCTGAATCCATACCCTCACTTAGTTTCTCCGGATATACTCCTTCAATACGTCTTTTGTCCAGAATGTGCATTTCTGGTTTGCTTTGAGGGACACTGACCAAAGATGCTCTCCTCCCCTGCCTCTCAGGAGTCTTCTCCAAACAGCCAGGTGACAGTGGAAACGCACAAACAGGAGAAATGCCGAAACATCTAGCAGAGACACTTGCAGAGCCATCAGATGACGAGGCAACAACTAAGGAAGAGATTCACCCAGTCTGGGGAAGATGCTGGCTTCTGATCTACAAAGGCCCCGGAAATAGGGGAGAACACTATTAGCCTCCCCTGGGTCACTCTTACCTGGAGAACCAGGGCCTGGGTCAAAGCCACAACTCAGGAAATCAATAGTTCACCCTAATAGTCTGTCTCATACAGCTGGAAACCCAGTGACCTCCCCCAAGAGCAACCATAGTCACGTCAAAAAATACCATCCCTCCAACACACCCAGAAGAACTTTCATATTCTCCCTTCAAAAAGAGATGGAGAATAAGAGACATTTAGAATCTCAGACAAGGCAGGAAACAAAGTCCCCAAGGAAAGCAAGAACTTCAGAGATGGAAAAGGTCTCCATTCAGCTGTCTAAGCAACTTCAAGGGTCGCATGGACATTCTCAATGTAACATGGTGGCTTAGGAACAAGCGGGAAGCATGAAACGTCTGGAATTATATCAGTTGACTATCAAATACCCATTAGCAATTCATCGCAAAGGCCAGGCAAGTGACCCCCACCCCTCAGTCACCCCCACCTACTGTATTCATGACACAGATTGCAGACTACGAACGTCCTTTAAGAGAAAGGGAAGCCAGAGGAAAGGCAGAAACTTGATGGAGCTGTCCCCATGGAAGGACAGGGAGATGATAAACATTTTGTCCCAAATGGTGACCACATGCTGGACTCCATCCAAGGTGGGGAGATATTATAACTCTGCTCCAGAATGCGATTAGCATTCCAAGAGCCAAGGTGGGCAGACAAAGAGGAGATAAAGTCACAGGAGGCTGGCAAGAAGTCTAACCATCCAAGGCTGTGGCATTGACATTGGTAAGAGGCCCCTCCTGCCTTCCCCACTCCCTCAATTAAAAAAGGAGTGGGATGGATTATGGCCGGTGTGGCCCCTACAAGAGGGAAGGACACACAACATCCCACAAGACATCAGGATGATCTTGATGGTAGGACAGGGGTGCAGCACCAGAGTCAAGTTTACAAAGCAGATGTAGCTCTTAGAAGACAAAGTCAGGACAGATGACACTAAAGGGAGTAAGGTGAGGGAAAAGACAAAACGGGAAACATCAGGGGAATAAAAACATTACCTGTGGGCTGATGGGAGGGAGGATAGAAAGTCAAAAATGGAAAAGGCCATGGAGAAGCAGATAAGGAACAGTCAGACTAAAGCAGGAGAAACAGGAATGTGCTTTCTGAAAGAGGACCCTGAATCACAGGAGTTTTGTTTTGTTCTTTTTAGGCCTGCATCCATGGCGTATGGAAGTTCCTAAGCTAGGGGTTGAATTGGAACTGTAGCTGCTGCCCTATACTACAGCCACAGCAACACTGGATCCACGTTGCATCGAAGAATTACACCACAGATTGTGGCAATGCCAGATCCTTAACCTACTGAATGAGGCCAGGAATCGAACCAGCATCCTCATGGATACTCGTTGGGTTCTTAACCCACTGAGCCACAGTGGGAACTCCCACAGGAGGTTTTTTTTTTTTTTTTTTTTTTGGCCACACCCATGTCATGTGGAAGTTCCTAGGCCAGAGATTGAAACTGCACCACACCAACCCAAGCTGCTATAGTGACAATGCTGGATCCTTAACTCACTGTGCCACAAGGGAACTCCCATGGAAGCTTTTAAAGTCTACCCATTTTAGCCACAGATAAAGTCCACATGTTGCCAATACAGTTACCAGCTCCTCTGGAAAGGTTTAAAATACTGATTCAGGGGAAAGACTGTAAGTAGTGGCAAAGGAGAGCTAAAGATGATTAACAAGAGAACTCAGCTGCTGGAAGCATCTGTGTTGTAATATTTATAAGGGTGCAGGGACTTGGGGAAGAAAAGCTAGGATTGTAGGATCTCTTGATGGGTCTGGTAAGGGGCCATCTGACACTATTCAAGAAAATAGAAACACTGAAACTTTGAAAATGTTAGGCCAAGTTCAGTGTTTATGTAAATGATACCAAAAAGGTACTTGTGTGGTTTTCATTGGTTGCCAGGTTGCACTTGGCACTGCAGTATATTGTGGAGGGTGACGCCACACCATACAACTTACTACCTGGGTGACCTTAAGCAAGACCCTCAGTGCCTCTATCTCCCCTTCTGTAAAATGGGAATGATAATACCACTTACATCTCTCAGTCCTTTTAGGGGCCAAGTAAGACATACTATGTAAAGTTTCCAGCAGATAATGGATGCTCGATAAATGCCTCTTTCCTTCTCCCGCACTCCGAGAGTAGCTACAGAGGTGGAACATGTGAAATAGCCAAGAAATGAGGCAAGCCGTAAACAATAGTGTAAAGAAGCTCTAAAGAACTGTCTCAAGGCAATGGCACGCTCCAGTACCAAGCAATGGTGCTGTTAACATGTGGTCAGATTATTGTCGGGAAGAAAAATGGAATCGTTCCCAATACAGCATAAAAGAGTGATGCTGAGAATTGTTTTAAGGCTTTAAATTCATAACGTGGTTCATCTGCAATGAGAAAACTGCTGGTTAAAGAAAAAAAAAAATGAGGTTTTAGGGGCTAGAGAACAAAGCATGCCCCCAGGCTCAATATGGAAATGACAACGACCCAAGACCACCTGAACTGTGAACGTCCAATTGTCAGAGCCGTCCTTCTGGGAGATTTTGGTGGAGGACTAGGAAAGGCTCGAGATCAAGGGTCCAGCATATAAAGGAATCACTTTATAAGTTTTATGAAATGGCAAAGACAGAAGTGAAGGGGGCACGAGGGATCAATAGAAGTGGAGTTAGGGACTTATGGGAGAATATTTTAGAAATAAGTTAGAGTAAAAGAATTGTCACATAGAGATTAATGATAAAATCAAGGCCATTTAGTTAAAAAATAGGAAAAAAATCTTCATAAGGAAGCACGTAGGGACCCAGAAAATGGAAAAGGAATACTGTGTGCTCTGAGGTCTCTTTATTTAGCAAGTCTTCAAGGGTAATATTTTTAAATTAATAGAGTATGATGGAGAGAGGGGGGAAAAAAGAACAGAGACAGCAGAATGGCCATACAAAGAAGCAGGGATGGTAGTCAGGTCATTCCTAAAAGGGGTTTTCAGTGGATTGGTTTTAGGCAGCTCAATTTATGTATTGCTAAAAGATTTTCCAGTTCACACCATGCCCCGTGAAGAACACAGAGGGAGGAAATTCAAGGCATGAAGAATAGGAGTTCCCTGGTGTTTCCGTGGGTTAAGGATCCAGCGTTGTCACTTATGTGGCTTGGGTTGCTGCTATGGCACACACTTGATCCCTGGCCTGGGAACTTCTACAAGCCACAGGTGCAGCCAAAAAAAAAAAAAAAATCATCAGCCAAGCCTTTCTGGAAACAACCAAGCCCATACTGGGTTGGGGGTTGGCATTTACTGGTATCATTTCTTTCATGACAAGTTCAAAGGCAAGCTGGGTACGAGTCATGTCCAGGCATTGTGCTAGATAATGGGACCACCAGTCCTGCCCATGGAGCCTTAATTCTGGAGGGGAACCACATACAAACCGTTGTGATACAAGATGGGTTGAGTGCAAGGGAAGTCCAGAGCTGGACCAGAAGAGCGCCTGGCAGTTATGTAGTCCACTCATTCCTCTTACAGGTAAAAAACAGAGGCAGAGAGAAATCAAGTGATTTCTACAAAGTCATCAGATGATGGAAGTGCTGGGAGTAGGATGAGGGCTTCTGAAACAAATCTAAAGCCTTGCTCAATACACTGCTGTGCAAATCAGTTTTACTTCCATAAACTATTTGTAGCCTCCACAACAGTATCCAGCTACATTAGTAGAGTGTCATATTTCAAGGTAATATATCAGATATTTTTGGCAAATAGATTCCACAGATTTCATCATAAGGTATCCAACTGCCTTCTGTCTGCCCCCATCACCCACCTTCATTGATCAGGCAAATTCATCCCCCAAATAAATGGTGATGCATAGCATCTTGATGAGTTTTAAAACCTTAGATAGATGCTATAATCCTGTCTCTAGAATTTTCCCTTTTTTTTTTTGTGCTTTTTAGGGCTGTATCCACAACATATGGAGGTTCCCAGGCTAGGGGTCAAATCCAAGCCACATCTGCGACCTACACCACAGCTCATGGCAACGCCAGATCCTTAACCCACTGAGCGAGGCCAGGGATCAAACATGTGACTTCATGGTTCCTGGTTGGATTCGATTCCGCTGTGCCACAACAGGAACTCCCTAGAATTTTTCTGAATGCCTTTCCTTTATCAGTGATGCCTGCTCTCCAAATCCACCATGACTGCTCATTAGATTGACTCTGCTTCAAAGTTCTGTCACTCAGGGCAGAGATCCGGTTAAAGATTCTGCACAAGAAAGATGCCACCACCTTACATCCTTTGCCCAAGAGTAAAGCCTGAACTTGCAGGGACTAATATCCCTCTCACAATCTTTTCCCCTGGGCATAACGTGCTGCTTGTTTCCCACTCGTTTCCAAAGGAGCAACAGCAGATGGGCATCTGAAGGCAGAATGAACTCAAGAGTCATTACAAGAGGGTGTTCTCAACTGAGCGCCCTAGAGTAAATAGTAATTACATGTGCCTTCAAGATTGCTCTCATCCTGAGACGAGGAAAGAGTCATGGATGGCTGACCACAATAGCCTTAATGCGAACACGTGCGCACAAACACGCAGGCTGGTCACAAGTCTGGATTTGGAATTTTCCCCTGAGAACTTGGTGTCGGTTCTACAGGTCCCTTGAAATATACAAATTGGGCCCCCCTGGAGATACCAGAAATTGCTCTTACCTCGTCCCATTCTTCTTTCCTTGCTAAGCACTTGCTAAATATGCACCAGCACATATTTAGTGTGGAGAAGAAGAAATCCTCCCTCGGTTACGTTGTACAAGGAAGAGGAGTTGGTCCTGTGCAGACAGCCTTCCTGTGACTCTATCACACTTACGGGCACATGAGACAACCCATTGAAACCATTTCCAACCTCACCCCTGGACCTCAGCAGCCATCCATGCTAGGTCACAGAGAACAGATTCCATGAGGGGTGACAGGCTCGGCTAGATCACCCCAAACCCCAAACAGGCACAGGGAACATAATACCCTGGTTAAGGGATATGGAAATGCAGGGCCCTGTGGATGACCAGACGTATATATATATATACACATTTAAATTAAAGCATAGTTGATTTACAATGTTGTGCCAATTTCTGCCATACAGCAAAGTGACCCAGTCACACTATATGTACAGTCTTTGACCAGGTATATCTTTTTTTTTTTTTTTAGGGCCACCTCCGCAGCATATAGAAATTCCCAGGCTAGGGATCCATCTGAGCTGTGTCTGCGACCTACACCACAGCTCACGGCGACGCCTGATCTCCAACCCACCAACTTACTGAGCAAGGCCATGGATTGAACCCACATCCTCAAGGATACTAGTCAGATTCGTTTCCACTGTGCCACAACGAGAACTCCCAGCCAGGTATATCTTTTTTTTTTTTTTTTTTTTGTCTTTTTGCCATTTCTTGGGCCGCTCTCTCGGCATATGGAGGTTCTCAGGCTAAGGGTCGAATCGGAGCTATAGCTGACGACCTACGCCACAGCCACAGCAACACGGGATCCGAGCCGCGTCTGCAACCTACACCACAGCTCACGGCAACGCCAGATCCTTAACCCACTGAGCGAGGGCAGGGATTGAACCCGCAACCTCATGGTTCCTAGTCGGATTCATTAACCACTGCGCCATGACGGGAACTCCCAACCAACCAGGTATATCTTGAAACCATTTCTAGAGCTGCACATTCCACTGCATTTGTAAACTGCCCAGGGGGGTTTGGGAGGAATGTGGGAGGACTTTGAAAATTTCCTCCCTCTTGGCCTTTTTGGCATGTGAGCCTAGAAAATGACAACAGCCAAAATGTTTTATTACGGTTAACAATAGCTTTTGGAATTTGGAATCTAGCAGGCACTATTCAAAGGCCTTTACATGGGTCACCTTTCATCTTTGCAGAAACTCCCTGAGGGAGGTGCTCTTACCGTGCCCATTATACAGATGGGGAAACTGAGTGTGGAGTGGAGGGGGTGGGAAACTCACAGCTAGTGCAAAGTGGACATGGGTCCAGGGCATGGCTCTAAGGCCCATTTTGTCACCCCCTAAACCACTGCATGGAAGTCGCCCTGCAGGAGAATTAAAGTAGCCCCAAATAGGGGCTTAATTATGGTAGCCTCAAACAGGCAAGTGCTTCCCTTTCTATGGGGATATTTGCCCTCTGATTCTTTTTTTTTTTTTTTTTTTTTTTTTTTTTTTGCTTTTTAGGGCCACACCCCAGGCATATGGAGGTTCCCAGGCTAGGGGTCCAATCAGAGCTACAGCTGCCAGCCTACACCACAGCTCACAGCAATGCCAGATCCTTAACCCACTGAAGGAGGCAGGGGATTGAACCCGAAACCTCATAGTTCCTAGTTAGATTCATTTCCTCTGTGCCACGACGGGAACTCCTGCCCTCTGATTCTTTTTTTAGCTTCTTGCCAACGTTGTGAGGCACTCAGAACAGGTTCAGCACCTTTCCCTGGTGAAGAAATGAAGGTAGATAGAGATGAAGGACTTTTGGAGGCCACTCTGTTTGGCAGCTCTTCCCAAATCCCATCTGTGCTCCCACCAAAGGATTTAAGCAAACTCCACCTGGCAGGTGCCCAGCCACTGAGGGGACACCTAGAGGCCTAGATGCAACTTCCAGGGTGGAGGATTGTGAGGGAGGTGTATTAGGACTGCAGAGATACAAAACCATGGTCTCAACAAGCTAAAAACAAAACTAAAAATGAAGAGTTTACATATTTGTTTTTGAACAAGAAGGCCTGACCAGTTTTCTACACACTGTGCAGGTGTTCTTACAGATGAGAGAGGTGAAGAGAGAGAACAAGCTGTGGAGATGCTAGTTAATAGGGACTAGTTGAGTTGGGGAAAGCATGAAGTCCCCCAAAACCACATCTGGGCTCAAGACCTTGCAGGAAAGGAACAGAGGTGGGCTGGGCTGTGGTTATTGGTTATGTTAGGAGCCATCAGGAACAGCAGTTCTAAACTGGAAAATTTTTTTTTTCTTTGTCTTTTTGCCTTTTCTAGGGCCACTCCTGCAGCATATGGAGGTTCCCAGGCTAGGGGTCTAATCAGAGCTGTAGCCACCGGCCTACGCCAGAGCCACAGCAACGTGGGATCTGAGCCGCGTCTGCAACATACACCACAGCTCACAGCAACACCGGATCCTTAACCCACTGAACAAGGCCAGGGATCGAACCTGCAACCTCATGGTTCCTAGTCGGATTCGTTAACCACTGTGTCACGAAGGGAACTCCCTAAACTGGAAATTTTAGAGCTGCAGGGCCTAAGAGAGCTCCAGTCCCTCATGCTTCGAAGCAGGGAACAGAGGCACCTTCATAACCACTGATCTAACCCTAACTGGGTACCCAGCTCCCCCTCCATCCACCAGAACCACAGACAGAAGCATCCCTCCCTCCAGCTGACTTCAGTTTTTAACTTTTTTTTTAAGATAATTTTAGCTTCACAGCGAGGCAAGAAGAAAATACATGGGGAGGTTCTGTGCACATTTCAGCCCACCCCTCCCGCTGACTCACCTGCGCACAGAGTACACACCACAGGTACATGTGGGGAGGTAAGTCTCTTCCTGGGACTGATTTAGGAGCAAACAATCCATAACATCTCTTGCTCAGATCTTATCCTACCCTCCTCACTGCCATGAACCCCCCCTCCTCACACACACAGCCCAATCAGCAATAATTTCACTCCTGAATATTGCTAGGAAACTCACTAGGCCAAGCTAATCAATTGTCTCAGCCAGCGACCCGTCCCCAAGAGATGCTTAGACTTTTCATTGCTGTCATTTAACCCTCAGCAGCCTGAGTTCTTCCTGTCCTCCCAAAGAGAGCAGGAATACTGTTCTGGGAAGAATCCAGTACCTTAGGTAAGGGTCCAAGTTGTCACCTTTTGAAAGCCTTGTCTGGGCTAACAAAAGCTGACCCTCTGGGCCACTTTGGAAGGCAGGTCTCTCGTGTGCACCATCTGGGACCAGTGTGGTTAAAACAAAGGAGGCACATAAGGGCCCCACAGAGTGTGAACAGCCAGAGGAAGCAGCTCCAGCTCCAGATGAGGGCAGTAGTCATGGGACAGATACCAGTTTAGCAATCAAATGTGGCATCAACTTAGATGACACATCTTTACTGGACAGAATAAAATTCCAAGGAAGGTTTGTCCACATGTGAATAAAAGACACACCTTGGAGTTCCCATTGCGGTGCAGCAGAAACAAATCTGACTAGGAACCATGAGGTCGTGGGTTCGATCCCTGGCCTTGCTCAGTGGGTTAAGGATCTGGTGGTCGTGAGCTGTGGTGTAGGTCGCAGATGTGGTTCGCATCCTGCTTTGCTGTGGCTGTGGTGTAGGCCAGAAGCTGTAGCTCTGATTGGACCCCCTAGCCTGGGAACCTCCGTATGCCATGGATGTGGCCCTAAAAAGCAAAAAAAAAAAAAAAAAAAGCACCTTATTATTATTTCTTTTTTCCTGGATAGACGAACATGAAGACAGGAGGGACGGAGAGGGGAGAAAGGTGGGGGCAGAGACCATGGTCCGTGGGTCAGGAGCTGATGTAGTTAAGGAGCTGGACATTCATATCTTCAAACCACTCCCCACCCCACCCCCAATGATGAAGGGATGGGAAGTGCCCCTTTGAGAGGAGAGAGACTCGTTCACTTCGCACACGTTTATTGAACACATACTCTGTGCCAGGCTCTGCGCTAGGCACTGGGACATTCAGAGCTGAATGGCAAGGAGACAAAAGGGAGGCTGTGACCATTCAAGTGTTTAGTAGCAGCGCCCCCACCTCTAGGAGGGAGAGCAGAGAGCAGGCAGGGAGACGCTTGGGAAGTTTGGGTAGCACTGCATTCACATTCGGATCCCCTGAGCCGTGGGGGAAGAAAAGGAGGGGGGCTCACAAAGAGCGCCAAGGACATGGCACTGGGGACAGTGCAGCAGAGGGCATCTCTGGTGAGACTGGCTTAGCTCTTGGATTCATTGATCAAGGGACTCTCTTGTAGAGCGAGGACAGAGCAGGTACTTGCTGTCTTGAAAACACAGCCCGTGGGCTTCAAACCAGGATTGGCCTCGCCTGCCCTGTGTAAAGCCCAAACTGCCTGCTGCCCAAGAATGGGGGGTGGAGAGGGGTGCACGCGTGGCGCGGGGGCCCAAGAACAAAACTGCTCATCGGAATGTGAGCGGGGCCTGGAGAGTTGACCAAACTCTGTTTCTATAGAGCAGGAAAGAGGCAAGCCTTCTTCCCCTGACTTAGGGCTGCTGTCCGAAGCCTGGCTCCTATTCTCTGCTCTCCCACAGTGGTTTAAAGCCCCAGGTTCCCTTCTGGTTGCTGGGATGGGGAGGGGGGCGGGTTTCCCAGTATGCCTTGAACTCTGATTTCCAGTTAGAATAGCCTATTGGAGGGTGAAGCTGGAAGTGCTGCTGACACAGGACTCTGCTCACCAAAATTCAGGGCAAATAGCCTGACTGAACCTCTGTGCCTCCACCCAAATCCATGGGTTGCAGCCCTAGTCCCCAGTATGATGGTATTCGGAGGTGGGGCCTTTGGGAAGTGAGGAGCTTTAGATGTGGTTGTAAGGGTGGAGCCCCGTAATGGGTTTAGTTCCTTTAAGAAGAGGAGGAAAGCTGAGCTCTCACTCTTCTCCCCATGAGGTTCCTCCCCAGAGCCGACCATGCTGGCACCAGTCTGTGTGGCACTTCGCCACAGCAGTCCAAGCTAAGACATAGCCCTTTAGTGGGAGGCGTGGGGACCTGTTTTTCGTGGTGTGACATGATGTGTGCACAGGTGTCTGCTCTGTGCTGAGCCAACAAAGGAGCTGGCACTTCACATGCACTTCATCTCCCCAACAACCCTGAGAGTAGGTTCTATAAGCACCCCCATTTAACAGACGAGAAAATCGAGACCTTCAGAGATTAAGTCGCATAGCTGAGAAAAGGTGATGCTGGAACGTGAACTCTGGCTGCTTGACTCAGTGTGTGCTCTTAACCTCCGTTCTGTGCCGACCACGGGAGGTGAGAGGGCAAGGATGATCAACAGCTGGGCTTATCAAGGGGAATGACGCTTGGCCCCTATTGTTGGGGATCTCCTGTGCAGTGAGGGAGCCCCTGGGTGCAATGCCACCACAGGGGTGAGTATTGTAATGGAGGGTCAGTCGGGGCTCTAAGATGAGGAAGATGCCAACCATGTAAGGAAGGCTTTACCGAAGAGCTGGTGTAGACATTGTTCCAAATGCCACCTTGACTCGAGAAAGGGCTACTGCAGGAGGACTCACGTGCTGCTGAGCATGAAGCACTAAGAAAGAACAGTGCTCAGGTCGGAGGGCAACAAAAGGCCAGGGGACTCTGTGGATAGGAAGGTGGCTTCAGGAGCCTCTACTGGCTTCGTGGAGCAGGAGAAAGGCCAAGTGAAAGGACTCAAACTGCTCACTTGGCTTGTGGAGGATAAAAAGGCCAAGTGCCCACAGAGAATTCAGAATCCTCTTGTCTTGGGGATTCTGCTCTTGTTGTCCCGAAACTGGAAGAAGAAACTGCACTCCAGGGGAGCCAGGGCAGCCAGATGGCTCCAACGTTCCCCTCTCCTCTACGGTACCCCAGAGAACGCGGGGAGGGAGAGGGCAGCGCGCTTGTTCGGAACTCAGACTCCTGAACTCAGCTCTGCCTTGCCTCTGCCTGACCTTGGCCAGGGTGCTCCTGGCCTTCTCTGGCCGGTATGGGAGTTCTCAGCCTGCTTTCTCCTGGGCACATCGAACCGGATGGGCTTTGAGGTCCTGCTGTGCAGAGACAGCAGGGCTAAGGGACCAAGGGCCCCAGATGCATCACAGAGCTGGGGGAAAGGAGTGTGTGGGGGTGTGAATTTGCTCTCCAGGAGGAAGCCACCCCCCCACCCCTGAATTTCAGAGGCTGGACAGAAGTGGGAGAGACTCCACTCCCACCAGCTCCACTGGGCAGCCGGGCAGCCAGGAGCCCTCCAGCTGCTGGTAAATTGAGCCATTCTCCTCTCTCCACGTGCTCACCTCTGGACTGGAGGAGAATTGATTTGGAGAGTTGAAGGCACATGGCCCCTCCAGGCCCTCGGTGAGCCCAGGATCCAGGTCCGCTACAGGGGACCCTTTTCTGAACACATCAGCGCTTCTGATGTGTCCCATCTTCGCTTTATGAGATGAATCCCCTCTCTCCCCTCCACCTTCCACTTCGTCCAAGTCGTACAGCAGCCTGAAAATGCTGATGGCTTCACTGGTTCAATTTTTTTTTTTTTTTTTCCCCAGCAGCCCTGAGGGGTTTTAACTCTTTCCTCCTGCAGAAACCCTGCTTTTGGAGTTGAATGTTTAAACTCTCACTGGGAGACTCATAAATATTCGGAGTCACTCTCTCCCTCTCTGTTTGATTAGGAAATGAGCCTTTAACTCAATGTAATCCCCAAGCCATTAACAAAAAAGCCCTCAACAGCTCCACTATTAGAATTTCACTCTTAACCCACAGAGGATTGAATTAGATTAACATAACTACCCACAATCTGAGTTTATTTTCTGTGCCAGATAGAAATGTGTTTTTCAGGGAAGGCGAGAAGGGGGAGGAGCAGGAGGAGGGAGAGCGAGAGCACAGGAGGATAATGAAATGTAAAAATAGAGATAAGAAAAAGATGGACAGATACCCTGTAGAGGTGAAGTGATGGGGAGAAAGACTGCACATGGTCCCGGGTTGACTGATCCTGCCAGCTGCCATTTTTGATTTGTGGGCTCGTTGGCGAGACCTCAGCTCTGGACAATTGTTTGAATGAGGGGAGCGCTTTCCAGGTATTTGTGATTCCACCCACCTGGAGATTTGACGTCCTGCACCTGAGCTCTCTGTATTCCAAAGCACCTGCTTACCGGCCCCACTGTCCCCAGTTTGGGAGGAAATTGGGGCTGGGTTTCCACAAGCTCGCGGAAGGGGGGACCCATACAACAACAGCATGTACACAGGCAACTGTGAATTTACATCAAAAAAAAAAAAAATCAACAACGAGGAGGATGGCAAGGGTTCAATTTTACAGACTTGAAGTCACACACACAACTCCGTGACCAATTGCATTTAAGAAATCAGTTTGGGAAAAAAATGAGTTTGACGGGAGCTTGGTCCACATAAAATTAATCGTTATTGAAGCAGAAACTAAATAATCAGAGGCTGCCTTATGCAAATACATTGACGGTTTCCCCAACTCCATCTCTCTAAATAAGCCCAAAGGGAGAAACCACATCGTGAACTGGAGGATGAAAGCCAGCCTTACGTCACACGGCCAAACAAGCCCCCATCCACCTAAAAGCATCCACAGGTGGCCAAAGGAAGGAGCAGAACTTGTCTAAATGTTCCAACAAATATTCTTCCCTCACAACTGTTAACGCTAATGAGAACATAGGATTTGTTCAGAAGTGCAGGACTCTCTCCCCCTGCATTTAATCATGGGCCAGCAGGCTCCCTTGTGCCTGCTGAGGAGGGGAGGGAGCCGTTTGCTTTTGTATGACAAGGTTAAAAAAATGTCACACTTTTCCTAAAAAGCCATTGAGATCAGAAAGTCCTAGAAGTTCAATTTTGCAAACAGCTGACTGCTGAGATTTCTGAATGCAACGTCTCAATCACTGGATTCACTTGAGCTTTAATTAACAATCACCCACCAAATCCCATTTCAGCGTTATTGTGGGAAACCTTAGCAGGATATGTTTATCAAAGTAGATTCCTTGGAATAGAGAAAATAATAATGCTACATATATAGTATGCTTAATTCCTATTTTTTCCCTTGATTTGTGGGACTCGACTTTCCCCATTAGGTTTTAAATAGTGACATTTCCCTCCGTTTTACCCCAAATTCTTCATTCTGCATTTCTCCACCAACGAATGTGGTGAACATGTGACGTTTACGTTCTAATTTCTTATTCCTTCCCGATCCCCATTCTGTCCCCCAAAATAATAAAGGAATGGATTAAAGATCTTACAAACCTTAAATAAAGACAGATTAAAAATAAAGAACCAAGAGGAGGAAAGCGACGGTTTCATAAAGGTCAAAATAAAAATGAGATCAAATTCCCTAAGTACATATGTGTGTCCGTATTATTTAACTTGCCTCAGGTTAGATTTGCCACGATAACAATATTGTTTTTAATCCAAAATAATCCAGACATATCTGTTTGGTTTAATGTTTTAAAATTGTTGGGAAGATAGATTTGTTAGGATATTGTTTCCCAAGTAAACCAAGAAGTATTCCTTAGCGAGAGAGTATATGGTAAGCAGTGCATTAGTAAATAGAAACCCAGGTATTATTAGACTCATAGAAAGAAAGCAATGTCTTTCAAAAATTTGTAAATAATATACATTCTGCATCATATCTTATTCTCAAAATTTAAGGCTACTCTTTCTTTGTACATAATATATAGCAACTCTCCCCAAGAGCAGCATTTTTAGTTAACGCTATGCATTCTCCAGAAACTCAAGTCCCATGTTGGTCTATAGGAAGCTGATGGCATGGTAGCTGTGTGGACCCACGGACAATGCCTGGGGGCTGCCCTCCCTGGGGACCACCAGCATGCTGACAGAGCCTGGGCTCTGATTGTCTGAAACAAGCACGGCTTTGACGAGGACCGTGATATTAAGTTTCTTCCTTCTGGAAGGCAAGCTACAGAGCGATGGCTCAAAGACACTCACTCCACACCTGGCTTCTGTCCTTTCAGACACTTGTCCTCCCCCAGCACTCCGCCTCAAGTTCCCCTTTCAGGATGAGGAAAACACACCCAAAGAGGGAGCCAACAAAAGTCTGGAAGGCAAGACAAATTGTCAGCTCTCATCCCGACTTCTCATGATTCCCTCTGAATCTGGAAGCTCCCGGCTGAGCCCAGAGCTGCCAGGAACCCTCCATCATCACCTGTCCTGCGTGAACCGGGTCTTCCCTCTGTAACCTTCCCAGCTCACACAGGGCTGCAGCTGCCAGCACATAAAAGTTTTCATGCTGGGAGACAAAACCACCCTGCTGGGTCGCGTGTAAACTTTCCCTTGCCCTTTTGATTTAGTGACTTTTTCGCAGCGAAAACAAATAAAGATAGAAGGAAACCTACAGATTCCAGATGAATTTGTGTAACCATCCCACCCAGCTCTGCCTGGTCCCTCTGACCTTCCCGTGACAGTCTGCGAGAGGTAACATTTTCCTCTGGGCCATCCAGAGATGCTCGACTGTGCCGAGATCCGGGATGAAAGAGCAGGCATGGGGAGATATTTTTATCCATTAAAAGAGAGAGAGAGAGAGAGAGAGGGAAAGAGAGAAGGGGGGTGGTATGGGGGGAAAAGGACAGGAAGGTACAGGGCAAGAGTCTGGGGCGGAGAGAAGGGAGAAGTCCAGTACTTACATGCTTGGGGCTGGGCAGAGGACAGGGCTGGCGGGGAAGGGTCTCCCCCTCAGTTGTTTCCAGTTGCTGATGGCTCGTCGCTCAGCTCCTCCGGCACCAGCTGACAGTCCCCTGTCTGTGTCTCTTTGTGACTAAGGACACAGTACTCCCAACCTATAAATAGATCCCGACTCCGTGATTGATATAACAGGCAGCTGACAAAAAAAAAAAAAAAAAAAAAAAAAAAAAAAAAATCCCACAACCATAACCAGGTCTTAAACAAAATAGCAAAAAGCTCTGGACTTTCAACTCCACCAAGCCCCATGCAGACGACACAGGCGGGTATGGGAAAGAAGGGAAGAGAAATATACAATCGAGGGCAGGAGGAAAGGGAGGGAGGACCAAAAAAGAGGGAAAGTGGGGAAGACAGTTACTTCTCTAGCGGTGGAGCGGTCACGTGGGGTCACCAGAGAGCCCAGGAGTGATAGTCCGCAGGGAGAGCAAGGCGGGGACGGGCAGGAGGTCCTGACCCGGAGAAGGAGAGGCCCCCCGATCCCGAGCCCCTGGCCTGGTCAGGGCTGGAGTCAAAGTCCTGACTTGGGAGCATTCGTCAGCGCAAGTGCTTTCCACGAAAGTTTCCATGCCTCCTGCCAGATCAGAGGAAGGGAGGGAGCAGATCGAGCTTTCCTAGCCCAGGGGCCAGGCAGGCTTCTTGGGGGACCTGCAGGAGGCTCCTGGCAGGTGGCAGAGGATGTGCAGGTGAGGGCTTGGGAAGGGAGTCACCTGTGCTTGGTGAGGCAGGGCCCAGCAGACCCTGTCGCAGCACGTCATGGGTTTTTACAAGGACAGGGGATGACATTCCAGACAGAAGAATTGCCCAAGGTTGAAAGGCCATGGGGGAGTCCTTCCAGAAAGATTTCCTAGGAGACTGAGTTGTCTGAAAAAGTTTCTCCTTGGGGAAACGAGCCTCAGCCTTTGGGATACGGAGGGATCACAAAACACTGGCTGCCCCAGTTTCTGCAAAGGTGGGGCCGCCTCCTCAGGGTGGTTCAGCCCAACTCTGAAAGCTGAGCCTCAGAGCAAAGTTTCCGGAAGACAAGAGAGTTGTGGAGAAACAACAGAAGTGCAGACTGTCCAACAACTAGCCAGGTGAGCTCCTGGTCACCTGGAGACTGCCACTTTCTAGTCTCACACTGCCACCTGTTTGATCACACAAGGGTCCTCTGCCTTGATGGTCTTTCTTGTACACACTGGTCTACGTGGGATTTCCGGTGCAGCTCCCCCTTCAAGGAGGGTCATGGATGGGCCCAGCCCCTTGCTAGTGTGGTCAGGACTTGGTACTTTATTATCCTTAAAACTTCCCGATGACTAGATTTTAAAAAATGAAGTGGAATTTCCTTTTCGTGTTGGATCTAATTCTTTACTCTCCAGGTTAACAGAAACTCTGAGGTTGGGAGTACCCAGGCTGTTGAAGTTTAGTATGCAGAATGTGGAATTCCCTGGGGCCCTAGTGATGAAGGATTCCGTATTGTCCCTGCTGTTGCTCCGGTTCGATCCCCGGACTTCCAAATGCCACGGGTACAGCCAAAAAAAATTTGCAAGACTTTGAACATTTCCACAAATAGCCTGCCATTGGAATACAAGCTCCCAGAGGGCAAAGACGTGTTTGTCATGTTCACCATTGCATCTGCAATGCTACCATAACACCTGACACCTAGGAAGACTTTCCTGAGTATGGATGAACGGACTCACTGATTGAAGGAATGAATGAGTGGAAGAATGAGTAATGCCTAAGATACGCACCGTTTGAGTCATTCCTTTAGAGCAAGACATTCTAGAAATGTCTGCCTTGTGAGAGCAGCCCTAGGAAGGGAGAGAATTAGAAGTGGTGCTTTTTAGGCAGAAATAGTCTGACGCACCATGATCCGTGGTTTCATCTCAGAACGTCTGTGCTCTGGGTACCAGGCCAGTGAGTGTGGCCACCAGGCACTTCCCAGGCTCTTCCCCTGCTCAGGGAGGGCACAGGGCTCCAGACCAATTCCCAGGCTGATGCCTGGGGATGCAGCCACATGGGCACACATTCTCGGCCAGGCTCCTGCCCAGGTGCAAACCTTTGTTTTCTGATGCAGACCCGAGACTCACCTGCTTTCTCTTCAAATTCTCCAGCTGTGCCTGTTGGGACTCTCACTGACCGTTCCCGACTTCAGGCAGAAATCACGCGAGAGTCTTTCTCTGTGGCTGCAGCCTCTCCTAGAACCTCCCGGCCTTCAGCACCTGGCCTTGTCTGTGGTAAGCGCTCAGTGAATGGGTTGAACGAAGCCAATGCTCCTAGGAGGAGGATATACTTTTTCTTAATATTTAAAATTCACCTGACACAAAATTCACCATTTTACTCATTTTCCGGGGTAGAGTTGAGTGGCATTTCCTACATTCACTGTGTTGTGCAACCTTCCCCACTATCTAGACCCAGAATATTTTCTTCCCGCCCAAAGGAGACCCTGTTCCCATTAGCAACCACTTCCTATCCCCGCCCCCGCCCCGGCCACCATGAATCTGCTTTCTGTCGGAATGGATTTACCTATTCTGGACATTTCCTATAAATGGACTCAGGCAACAGGTGATCTCCTAACCTCCTGCCCCCACATGTCTGTCCTGTAGAAACAAGGAGCCGACCCTTTGGCAGTACTTCTTGTTGTACATGGCCCACCAGCTTCCATCTGCTTGCCTCTGCCCTGGCCCGGCCCCCTGTGTCTTAGGGTGAGCCTCCAGGACTAAAGATGTGACAGCTCTCTGTGAGCACCCATGATGTGCCAGATGCCTCCTTGGGGGCTCCCGAGATCTCCTCATGCAAACCCATGGGGAGAATTCTTACTCCCCTGTATGAATTTGCTAGGGCTGCCATAATAAATCCCCGAAACTGAGTGGTCCGCTACAGAAAATTATTGTCCCACATTCCTGGAAGCTAGAAGTCCAAGATCAAGATAGTTCCTCCCGAGGGAAGGAGGGGGACTCTGTCTCAGGCCTCTCTCCTAGTTTCCGGTCACTGGCTGAGAAACTTTGGCATCCCCTTGGCTCACCTCTATCTCTGCTTTCATGTTCCTGCAGTGTTCGTCCTGTGTGTGTGTCTGCTTTGGGTCCAAATTTCCCCTTTTTTGGGCCACACCCATAGCATGCAGAAATTCCCGGGCCTAACGGATGGAAACCATGCCACAGCAGTAACCCAAACCACAGCAGAGAAAATGCCAGGTCCTTAATCCGCTGAGCCGCCAGAGAATTCCAAATGCCCCCTCTTTATAAGGACACAGTCCTCACGAGTTGGGTTAGGACCCTCCCTAGTGATCTCACCTGAACTTGATCATCTGCAAAGACCCTATTTCCAAATAAGGTCATGTTCACAGGTGTTGAGGGTTAGGACTTCAACATGATTGGGGGGAAACAATTCAAACCAGAACATCACTTTTTACAGAGGAAGCAGCTAAAAATCCGGGAGGTCTTGCATTCCTTGCTATGGGACAGAGCTACGGGAGTGTCACCATGGAAAAGACACAGGCAGAGGGGAGCTGAGGTCTTTTTTTTTTGCTTTTTAGGGTCACCCCGTGACATATGGAGGTTCCCAGGCTAGGGGTCAGAATCAGAGCTGCAGCTGCCAGCCTACACCACAGCCACTGCAATGCAGATCCAAGCTGAGTCTGCGACCTATACCACAGCTCACAGCAATGCCAGATCCTTAACCCGCTGAGTGAGGTCAGGGATCGAACCTGCATCCCCATGGATAATAGTTGGATTCGTTTCCATTGAGCCACAAAGGGAACACCCGGGAGATGAGGTCTTGACAGCCCCTCTCTATGCCGTAGGCATGTGGGCTCCTATCCTGGCTCAGTGCCAGCAGACCCCCCCTTGGCTTGATCCAGTGTCATTAGTCCTGGCACATCAAGGTGACTTTACACTGTTTACAAGGGCCACTGAAGGAGCAGTCAACCATGCCCCCACTGGCTTATCAAGTCACTTGCCTTTCAGAGTCCCTAACAGACTGCAGTCAGGAGGGGTGGGCTGGGACCTGCAGTCATTAATCATCTCCTGCTGGGACACAGTAGACCAGGGAGCAGCCCTCATGGGCACCTGCATTACACACAAGGGACAGGTAGAGCCGGGGATACTGCTGGCTCTTTCCTCTGGGGGCGGGGGGGGGGGGCATCTTGCACAGGAGGCGCAGTCAACCTCTTCCTAAACGGTCAGGCATGAGAGGAGGTGCTTCCTCTGAAATAAATTATCACCCCCTTCAGTGGACACAGAACACCTCATGACCAGGAGTCCCACTTGCCTGGGAACTGCCAGGCCCATCATCTTGAAAACTGCCTGCAATCTTCTGGGGGGGGGGGGGTCCTACACTCTTAGAGGACAGCTTGGTACTAGAACAGGAACAGAGGAAAAAAAATAGGAGAACTAATATGGGGCCAAGTCAACAAATCAAAGACCCCCAGGCCCAGCACCCCCTCTCCCAATTTCTTCCCTTCCTGTGCCCTGAGACCCCTTGCTGTTGCCTACCCAGCCTGCCGGGCATTCCATCAACAAGCCATCCCTGTCAGATGCATTCCTGGCTCCATTGCCTTCCCTCTCTCTTCCCTAATTTCTCTTTACTCTTCAAGGTCAAACTCAAGTGTGCTGTCTACATGTCCACCCCCTGCCCACCAGGGTCCCACCTACAGATCTCCTACCACCAGTGGTACATCTCTTCCAGCCATCCACCACATCCCACTTTGCCTTGAGTTGCATGCTCTCTTCTCTTATGTATTTGCCTCGGGCACAACAAAGTGGTGATAATGGAGATAAGGCACCATGCTCTGAGCGCCTACTGTGTGCCAGGGTCAGTAAAACACCTGATCTATGTCGTACTTTTTTTTTTATTGTATTGTATTGTATTGCTTTTTTAGGGCCGCACCTGAGGCATATGGAGTTTCCCAGGCTAGGGCTTGAATCGGGGCTACAGCCGCTGGCCTACACCACAGCCACAACCACAGCAACACAGGATCTGAGCCCATCTGTAACCTACACCACAGCTCACAGCAATGCCGGATCCTAAACCCACTGAGCAAGGCCAGGGATGGAACATACAACCTTATGCTTTCTAGTCGGATTTGTTTCCCCTGTTCCATGGCAGGAACTCCTAAATGGCCACATTTAATCCTTACAACTACCTAGCAGGCAGGGAGACTTTCCCCTAATTCATCATCCAGGAAAATTCATCCTCCAGAGAATGGAGTGACATTACACAGTGGGAGTCAGGATTTGAACCCACATCTGCCTAACTGGAAAGGCTGAGATCCTGGCCACTGTTGAACCATCTCTGCCATGGCTATGCACTGGCATGGCTCTCTATGTTCCAGGGGATAAAATCCACATCCTTTGCCTGCCTCTAACCTATACTGAATAATTCTGCTCTGGCCTATACTCCTGATCACATCTCTCACTGCATCCTGCCACGTGGGCCTTTTTCCTCTAGGACATTGCATTCTCTTCCATCCCTCTACCTGGAACATACCACTCAACCTTCAAAACCCAACTCCAATGTCACCTCCTTGGGAAGCCCTTCCCAACTTCGGCCACTCCTTCCTCTGTACTCCTACAGGACTGTGTGGCACACCCAGCTACAGCACTTATCACAAGGTATTATAAATATTTGTTCACATATCGATCTCCATTCCTGGGATATAGCTGCTAGAGGATGAGGACTTGCTTTTTGCATGTTTATTTCATCCACCAACAAATCCCTCTCCCAGGTCCTGGCATTTACTAAGTAACCAAGCATGTTTATCAACTGACTGAATGAAAACTAATGAATTAGGAAATAGAGAGTAAGAAGGGAAAGGGTGAGGTAAGAGATCAATGTAGGATGAGTGAGAAATGGTCCACAGCACTGCTGGTTGAGTAGGTGATGCGCTGCATGACGCCAGAAAGCACCAGTCCTGGGATCACGCAGATCACCACTGTCGCAGGTATATATAGCAAGCCCATAAATGGAACAGACTTAGGAAGGCATAGACCCTCTTCCAGGAAAAAAAGAACCATCCCAGTTAATGTGGGTTGGAAGAGACTTTGGGCAAAGGAAACACCGATGAGAATTCTAGAAGAGGGGCCTGAGCAAGTTTGCAGCCATGATTGGCTGGCTACTCTGCAGTCATCTCCACAGCGTTTCCTGGCTGGTGGGGCCCCTCCCATACTGTAGAGCCTGAAAATGCCACTTTTTTTTCTCAGCCTCCCTTCTGGTTAGAGGTTGCCCTGTGTCCCAGTTAGACAATGAGACTTAAGGGGGAGTCTGTATGGGGAGAAGGGAGAGAGAAAAACATGAGCAATGCTGCAGAAGCCGTCTTACAACCGTGAAGAAAGAAGCTTGGAGAAGAAAAAGCGATATGCAGAGGATGGCAGAGCACAAGAGGGGAAAAGGCATGCGTCCTTGGTGGCATCAGTGGCCTGCTGAACCAAATCAACCCTGGAACCATATACTCTTGTTATAGGAGATGATGCCTGTTTTAATTGCTTAAATCACTATCAGTTATTTTTACACGACTTACATCCCAAAGCATTCTAAGTGATGTATGGGCGCGGGGGGCAGGTATCATGCTAAATATGGCAATGCAAGCTGGGAGCCAGCCAATTAATGCAAAGTGGATGTAAATGAGCAGAAGTCTCCTGAAACCTCACAGGTTAAGAATCCCTAAATACAGACAGTAGTCAATGTCCATGGTGTGAATTTGATTTCATAGTTTTGGTTATTCCGTTTCTCTCTGACTTAAGTATGTTAGATTGGTACTGTCTCTTCTTAACTGTAATCTAAGCCTCCTGCCTCCACTTCCTTCAAAATGGTTAGTCTTTGGGCCAGAAGAACAAATGCTGCATGTTTTTATGGCATTTTTCAAAACGATATTCATTTTGTTAAGTCACAATAGCCCCTAGGCAGATGGGATAGGGTGAGGAAACAGCCAAGGGACAAGTGGCACGAATGATGGTCACCTTTTTCTCTAAATCACTTGGGCTTCGTCAAGGAGTTTCTTGAAGTGTTCCTTTTGCACCCGATCACTTATCATGTGCCCTCTTCTAGGTACTTTACATGCATGACATCTGATCCTCACAGCTACCCTCTGAAGAGGAGACACCATTCTCATCCCCATTTTTCAGGTGAGGAAACTGAGGCAGTGGGAGGTCCTGCAACATTCCCACCTTGAAAGAGGTAGAGCTGCGATATGAACCAAGTCAGTCCCACTCCAAACGAATACTTCCCCTCCAACCTGCTCAATGGTGGAGGCAACTCCTTCCTGGAAAGAAAAGAAAGCTGTTCTGTGTTTATGAATCCATGATCCTCCAGGAAGAACCCTAGAGTTTGGGGAGGAGCTAAGCACCTCTCTGTCTGGGTTGGTCTATATGTAAGGGTTCTGCCAGCCTCCTGCTGTCTGAAGTCCTTCAGAATTTTCTGCTTGGGTTTCCCTCCTAGTGCTGACACCCAAGGGGTAGGTATGAGGGGTGGGTTTATCATTGCTACCACAGAATTACTTAATAAATAACCTGGAACTCCATAATCTTCCCCTGTAGATTGCTTGGTATTTGCCTTCAGTAAGTTCAAATGTAATTAAATTATTATGCAACCAGCCTGCAAGTCTCAGGAAAAGACCTGAACTAAAGTAAAGCTTTACTAATTCAGACAAATGGAAGGAGAGAGGGGGAAAAAAACCAGAAGGAACTATGGGTTTCCTTTTCAAAGAAACACATTTTTTACATTTCTGGTACTTAAAGTAAATCACACTAAACATTAACAGCAGCTAAATGGGTTCTTGCTGAGTTTGTGGGAAAGAATAAATAAAACTAATTTTAATTAGCATATTCCTTGTATGCAAATATCTTCTATTAATACTCTTTTGAGAGCTTGTTGCTTGAAGGTTAAACATTCATTCATTCATCTGAGAGGCATCATGGAGAATCATTACTGAGATTCTACAATGTGCTACTACGTGTTTTGTGCTCTAAGCCAAGGATAAAGAGTTAAATGAGATTCAGAGGATGCCTTGGAAGAATCTATATATGCAAACAAATACACTATGATACAACATGCTACGATTTCTTGGAAATACATAAGCAATGTACTGAGCAACCATAATCCATGGGACATCCGACTCTCCTCAAGAGGAGGTAAATGAAGGCTTCACTGAGAAGGTGGTGTTTGAGCTGAGTTTTGAAGCATGCATAAGAATCTGCCAGAAAGAGAAAAGGAGAAAGGCATGGGTGGCCACACGACAAGGGTCAGAAAACTATTCAGGAGCCCAGCAATGGTGCTCCAAGACAGTTATTTGTCATTCAGATAAGCTATGGCTCACATGTCACAAATTGTGAATTGTTGGAGTTGAACTTATCAATGAGATGATTTAATACAGAAAACTTCTTTTTAATACAGAAAAGTGCAAAGGGTAATAAATACCCATGTGCTTGTCATCAAAAGGAAGAAATGTCAACCTTATGTCATTAGCTACAGATTTTTTTTTTTTTTTTAGGAAACAAAATTTTACATCATTAAGACATTGACACTGCTCGTCAAATGTTCTATCCTCTCCTCCAGCAGCCCCTTCCCTGACTGCCCTCTACAGAGCAGACCCTTCTCCAGTCCTCTCCATTGTGAGCCTCTGCTTACTCCCCTTAGAGCATCTCTTAAAGTCTGAGGTCACCTCCTTGATTCTTTGACTCACCCCCGACTCTGAGGTCATATCCATGAAAGAGCTAGCTGGGCTGCCTTATCTCTCACGGGCCTTCTGTGCCTAACCTATATTAGGTGCTCAATTAGTATCTGTAGATGAAAGACAGGAAAGGGGGAAGGAAAGGAGGGTGAGCTTCTAGGTTATCATAAACCCTTTTAAGAGGCAGAAACCGTCTTCAAATGAAGGACACGTAGCATAAGAAGGAACAGCAATTTGGTCTAATTCTGCTGATACTCTGTGACCACCTCCAAGGTACAGGCTGGGAGGCACAGGACAGGCCCTTCTTCTAAGGCTCTTGCCCTCAAGGCTCCTAGGATCTGGCCTCTGGTGGTGGGTGGGAATGATGGGGAGGGGGTGAAGGGGTTTGGGGTGTGTCTGGAAGATTTGAGAAGTCTAGCCCTGGTCAGGCTTCTGGGGCTACAGACAAGGTGTCAAAGCCCCTGCCAATCAACATGGAGCAGAAGTGGCCAGGCTTTTGGCGAATCTGCCGTGGGACTGGAACTGCACATTGTAACCAAGGAGACAAAGCAAGGTGAATGTGTTACAGGCAAATAGAAGAAATTGACATTCAGGAAAGGTGACCAGTTACACATTAAACCATGGAATGGGAGAGGGCCAAACCTCCCCCACAGTGTATCCCCAAAGACCTGCCTTTGTGCTCGGTACACAGAAGTCTTTCCCTTTCAGACAGTTTTTTTTTTTTTTTTTTTTTTTTTTTTGGTCACACCTGCAGTATGCGGAAGTTCTGGGGCCAGGGATTGAACCTCCACCACAGCAATGACAATGCCAGATCCTTAACTTGCTGAGTCACCAAAGAACTCCAGACATTTTAAACATTTCCCTTCTTGCTACTACTGGGGAGGAGGTGCTGGGCTTGGGGGGTGGTGGTAGTGGTGTGAGAACTTGGTAGCCATGACTTAGGAAGAGGAGCCAGCCCTGGCTCATTATCCTGACTACCTGCCCTTCCCTACCCAGCCCACTGATACCATTTGTGAAGCAAATGTTGACTGAACACCTACTATGAGCCAGACATTGGACTAAGGACTAGAGAACCAAAAATGAGCAAGGCTTCCTAAGAAGACAAACACACAAAGTCGAAATATAACACCACATAGTAAATACTAAGGCAGAGTGTCCTGGATGCTCAGAGGACTCCAATGAAGTTGTTGAAAGAAAGTTTATGAAGAAGTGGAATATTTGAGCTGGGCTTTGAAGCCCAAAGAGGAACCCGCAGGCACATAGGCAGGTGAGAATTGTTTTCCAGGGAGACAAAGACAAAGGAAAAGCAGAAAGGGCCCTGGCATGCCTGGGAAGGAGTGGCAGGAGCTGGTCCCTGTGTCTAAAACATCCAACCTTGCCTGGCAAGCTCCTTCTTGTCATTCAGATCTCAGCTTTATGGTCACCTCTGAGGCACCTCCCCTGACCACTCACCTATCAGAGTGTCTGTAACTTACCCTAAAAGACCCCAGCATGTAAGTGTGATATTATGTGTGTGCAACTTAGGTTAAGGTATAACCTAGGGACTGCTAGCGTTTCAATCAAGAATGCAAGTGCAGAGTGAGGGTTGGCCATTTGCCGGGAGGCCCATGGTCAGAGCCTCTGGCATTTGTGTCTAGATCAACGAGTAACACTTGGCTAAAGCTGCACAGTCAGAAATGGAATGTAATTAGTAAATTAGAAATGAATTCCCCTGTGAAAGTTTCAAGATCTCTCCCACCTAGGTTCACCTGCATCTGAGGTGAACAGTTGGCAGCACTCCCAGCTCAAGCACATGTGTCTCCTCTCTTTTCTGCCTCTTTCCTCAGCTGACACTAGAGCTTGCTCTGCTAAAAGCCGGTCCACCCAGGAGGATTGGTGCCCCCGGGGCGGTGGGGGGGGGGGGAATCTTCAACTGATAGGAGATGGGAGTCACTGGATAAATACCCATCTCCCAGCCCTTTGGTGGAAAGATTCTGAAGTTTGCTCTACGTGGCGTCCCAGAGGGTCCTCAATGAATTAAGGTCCAACCGCTCACAGCAATAACTCTGTCCTTAGTCAAACCTTTGCTATCTTTTCTCTTCCCTGTTCTGCTTTCCCTACTCCCTCACATGTGCTTCCTGAAATCACCTGCAAAATAGCATAGCTGTACCACATCTACGGTACAGCTCATCTCAGGTCCACCTCTGGAGAACCCAACGTAAAACAACAGCTGGGCTAAAATGCTCTGTTAAATATTGAGGAGTGACAGCAGGTACAACTGAAGTCAACGGGGACCTTGTACTCTAAGAAGGGAGAGTACACATCACCCTTCGAGCCTACCCTTCGTAGGCTGTCGAGGTCATGGACACCTCTGTGAATCTGAACAAAGCTATGAACCCCTCTCTTCCCCAGAAAAAAAAAAAAAAAAAAAAAGTACACATAATGATACACATTAAACTGAACCTGAGATTTCAGGGACTCTATGGGCTCCAAGATCAAAATTCTTGCTTCCCGCCATGAGCAGGCCAGGAAAGCTTTTAAACAGATGTGTGACAAATCCAGCTTTTTTTTGGTTAGGGCCACAGGTGCGGCATATGGAAGTTCCCAGGGTAGGGGTTGAATTGGAGCTGTAGCTGCCGACCTGCACCACAGCCGCAGCAATGCCAGGTATGAGCTGCATCTGCAACCTACACCGCAGGTCATGGCAATGCTGAATCCTTAACCCATTGAGCTAGGCCAGGGATTGAACGCTCATCCTCATGAATACTAGTTGGGTTCGTTTCCGCAGAGCCACAATGGGAATTCCCAACTTTGTTTTTTAAGAGGATAGCTCTAGTGGTCCTATAATGATGGGGAGCAGAGAGCAGGAGGCAGGGGGACCAGTAGAAGGCTTTGAGATAGAACAAGAGGAAGCTGGTGGGTGGAGATTTAGGCAGCAACGAGGGAACAAAGAATGGGGATTTGGAGTAAACGTCTAGAAATAGAATTGATTAGACTTGATCACTGACTGGTTGGCTGGGGCGACAGAGGGAGAAGAGGCAAGGTAGCTGTGAGAGTTCTGGCCTGAGGCCCTGCTGGATGATGACACCCTGAGCTACGGCAGAGATGGGCCATTCCCCCGCTGCAGTATGTATGTGTATGGGGGGTGGGTGATGGCTGGACCCTCAGGGCTGAGTCATAACTGCAGACTTTTGTCTCCCCTCAGGCTGCCCTGCAGTTCCTAGGAAATAGCCTGAACCAAAGGGCCTGGGCAGGGGAGAAAGAACCCACTTCTCTTTCTGAAGGTGCCACTTTCCCTTGGCACTAGCTTTTCCCTCTTTTGCTGAGTCTTTGTTGGAGAAGCCAACTATTTAGTATGGAAACGCAAGTAAAATATGGCAGCCAGGGGACAAACAGGTCGGAAACCTTATTCTTCTTGATATCTGTGGCCGAAAGCAGCCTTTGGCTCACACCACACAGCTATTGCTGAACTGTCTGCGTTCCCAGCTGAGGCTCCATGGCCATGTAAACGCATGCGCAGCCCCTCCCACCTGCTCGAGAACGTGGCTCCCGCAATTCTCCCCTCTTTCTCCTGCATCATTAATTTCTCTTCCACTAGCCCATCCCAGCCATCAGAGAAAACAAGCCATTGTTTCCCCATTTGAAAAAACTCTCTCTGACCTCTCGTCCCACTGCAGCTTCTGCCCGTCTTCTTTGTCCCACGTCACGGCAAAGTTCTTTAAAAGAGGCGTTCATACTTCCTGTCTACAAGTTCTCCTCTGCTGATCTCCCTTGAACCCGTATACAAGAGCTTTCCTTCCTACCACGACACCGAAAGGCCTTTATCAGACACACCGATTGCCTCCGCATCATTAAATCCAGCAGTCAGTCGCCCATTGTTTTTTCTTTTTTTTTTTTTTTTGCTATTCTTTTTTTTAAATAAATTTTATTGGAGTGTAGTTGACTTAGTTATTAGTTTTAGGTGTATAGCAAAGTAAGTCAGTTATGCATATGCCTATATCTGTACTTTTTCAGATTCTTTTCTTATATAAGTTATACACAGTATTGAGTAGATTATCCTGTGGTGGGGATTGACATATACACACGACTATATAAAATGACAGGAAACAAGCTGATCGTTTTCTAATTGGGCCTCAGGGCGACACACTTAGCATAGTTGGTCACTCCCCCCTGGGCATGTTTCTCCTAATACATCTTCTCATTTTCTAATATGTCTCTAGATGTTCCTTCCTAGTCTCCTTTGCTGGTTTTTCCTCATCTCCTGTACCTCTGTTAGAGGAGCCTGGAGATTAGGCCTGGTCCTTACTTCTTTTCCACCTACATGTCTCTTGGAAACATCCTCAGGTCTCATTGCTTTAAATACTAGCTGTATGCTGATGCCTCCTAAATTTACGTTTCCACCCCAACCCTCTCCCTTGAATTTCACGATTTTGTATCCAGTAATTTGATTCCACTTGAATATCTAATAGTCATTTTCATTTATCAAAGTTGAGCTTCGACAATTCCCCTTCCTGCTTCTACAAACCTGCTCTTCTCAGCTTAGCAAATAGTTTTTCCATTCTTCCAATTGCTCATGACAAAATCCTTGGATACCCTTCCTCCTCCTCTTTCTCACCCCATATCTGGTCCTGTGGACTCCATCTTTGCACTTCCTCTTTTTATATCTTGACCCAAAACCCTTCCTACCTAGATTATTGCCTACCAACAAATCTTCTTGCTTCCTCCATCACCCTTTATCTGTTCACTACATAGTAACCAGAGCAAACCTGTTAAATTGTAGGTTGGTCATGTCACTCTTATACTTAAAACTCTCCTATGGCTTCTCATCTCATTTAGAGTAAAAGCCAAACTCCTTACAATGACCTCAAAGGTTCTTCATAAGTTGCTCCATTTCCTCCCTGACATCACCTTCTACTACTCTCCCATTGCTCATTGCTCCAGCTACACTGGCCTCCTTGCTCTCCCTTAAACATACTAGGTATCTCTGCTTCATGACTTTGCATTTACTGTTCCATCTGCCTGGAATGCTTATCCCTCAGATATCTGCACGACTTGCTCTCTCACCTCCTGCAAGTCTTCATGTCTGTGTCACCTTCCCAGGGAGACTTTAGCTGATTAATCTTGTATAAAATTACAGCTCACTCCCCTAAGTATTTTCTGTTCCTCTTTTTTCACATATTTACCCTAATGATTTTCATTATTTAACACACTATATATTTTACTTCATCATTTTGCCAATTTTCAATCTTTCCCATTAAAATACAAGCACCACATGGACAGGTATACCTCATTTTATGGTGCTTCACTTTATCACATTTTGCAGATATTTTGTTTTTTTGCAAATGGAGGGTTGTGGCAACTGGGCATTGAGCAAGTCTATCAGTTTCGTTTTTCCAACAGTGTTTGCTCATTTTGGGTCTCTCTGTCACATTTTAGTAACTTTTGCACTACTTCAAACCTTTTCACTATTATTACATTTGTTATAATGATCTGGGATCTTTAATGTTACTGTCGTAATTATTTGAGGGCACCAGGAACCCCACCAATATGAGACAGTGAACTTGATACATACCCTGGGGTGGACTGCACCACAGACAGGCCATTCCCCCTCACTTCCCTCCCCTCAGGCTTCCCTAATTGCTGAGAGACAATATAGAAATTAGGCCAATTATTAAGCCTAGAATGGCCTCTAAGTATTCAAGCCAAAGAAAGAGTCACATGCCTCTTACTTTGAATCAAAAGTCAGAAATGCTTAAGCTTAGTAAGGAAGGCATGTTGAAAGCTGAGACAGGCCAAAACTAAGCCTCTTGCACCCAACAGTTAGACAAGTTATGAGTACAAAGGAGAAGTTCTTGAGGAAGCCAAAAGTGCTAGTGAACACACAAATGATAAGAAAGAGAAACAGCTTTATTGCTGATATGGAGAAAGTTTGAGTGGTCTGGATAGATCAGTCCAGCCACAACAGTCCCTCAGACCAAAGCCTAAAAGCCAGAGCACATCCTTGACTGCCTTTAATTCTCTGAAGGCTGAGAGAGATGAGGAAGCTGCAGAAGAAGAGCTCCAAGCTAGCAGAGGTTGGTTCATGAAGTTTAAGGAAAGAGGCCATCTTTATAACATAAAAATGCAAGCTGAAAGAGCAAGTACTGTTGTAGAAGCAGCAGCAACATTTCAAGATCCAGTGAGGATAATGAATGAATGGGGCTACGCCAAACAGCAGAATTTCATTGTAGACCAAACAGACTTACAGTGGAAGATGCCATCTAGGGCTTTCATAGATAGAGAAGCCAATGCCTGGTTCCAAAGCTTCAAACTGTCTGACTCTCTTGTTAGGGACTAATGTAGCTACTGACTTTAAGTTGAAGGCAATGCTCACTTACTATGCCGCAAATCCTGGGGCCCTTAAGAATTATGTGAAATACAATATACAGCTGCCTGTGCACTATAAATGGAACAACGAAACCTGGATGAGAGCACATCTCTTTACAAGATGGTTTATTGAATTTTTTTTTTTTTTTTTTGCTTTTTAGGGCCATACTCACGGCACATGGAGGTTCCCTGGCTAGGGGTTGAACTGGAGCTGCAGCTGCCAGCCTACACCACAGTCACAGCAACTCAAGATCCAAGATGAGTCTGTGACCTACACCACAGCGCACAGCAACACTGGATCCTTAACCCACTGAGTGAGGCCAAGGATCGAACCCGCAACCTCATGGTTCCTAGTCAGATTCGTTAACCACTGCACCACAAAGGGAACTCCGACTTTTAAGTCTTATTATTTAAGGATAACTTTAATAAGGCTATAGCTGCCATGGATAGTGATTCTTCTGATGGATCTGGGTTAAGTAAGTAGAAAACCTTGTAGAAAAGTCTCACCATTCTAGATGCTAATTAGGACATTTGTGATTCATGGGGAAAGGTCAAAATATCATCATTAACAGGAGTTTGGAAGAAGTTGATACCAGCCCTCATGGGTAACTTTGAGAGGTCCAAGACTTTGGTGGAGAAAGAAACTGCAGATGTGGTAGAAAAAGGAAGGGGAAGTTCCCATTTTGGCTCAGTAGTAATGAACCTGACTGGTATCCATAAGGACTGTGGGTTCGATCCCTGGCCTCACACAGTGGGTTAAGGATCCAGCATTGCTATGAGCTGTGGTGTAGTTACAGGCACAGCTCAGATCCCTTGTTTCTGTGGCTATGGCTGTGGCTATGGCCAGCAGCTGTAGCTCCAATTTGACCCCTAGCCAGGGAACTTCCATATGCTGCAGGTGTAACCCTAAAAAGAAAAAAAAAAAAAAAAAAAAAAGGAAGAGCAAGGGAACTAGAATTAGAAGTGAAGTCTGAAGATGTAACTGAAATCATTTCAATTTCAACAAAATTTTGACAGATGGGGAGTTACTTCTTATGGATGAGCAAAGAAAGCAGTTTCTTGATATGGAAACTTCTCTTGGTGAAGATGCTGTGAAGATTGTTTAAATGACAGCAAAGGATTTGGAATATGACATAAACTTAGTTGATAAAGCAGTGGCAGGGTTTGAGAGAACTGACTCCAATTTTAAAGTTTGAATGTGGAGAAAATGCGATCTAGCAGCATTGCAGGCTACAGAGAAATCATTTGCGAAAGCGTCAGTGAAGCAAACTTCATTGTTGTCTTGTTTTAAGAAATTGCCACAGCTGCCCCATCTTTAGCAAGCCCTCAAGTTAACAGACATCAAGATCAAAGAAAGACCCTCTGCCAGCAAAAAGATTATGACTTGCTGAAGACTCAGATAATGGTTAGCATTTTTTAGCAATGAAGTATTTGTTTATTTATTTATTTATTACTTTTCTCTTTCTTTCTTTTTCTTTTTATGACTGCACCTGTGGCATATGGAATTTCCTGGGCTAGGGGTCAAATCAGAGCTGCAGCTGTCAGCCTACACCACAGCCACAGCAACACTAGATCCAAGCCAAAGCTTGCGGCCGTGGCGGATCCTTAACCCACTGATCAAGGCCAGGGATTGAACCTACATCTTCGTGGACACTGTATCAGGTTCTTCATCTACTGCATCACAGTGGGAACTCCAACAATGAAGTATTTTTAAATTAAGGTATGTACATTGGTTTTTTTAAAAACGTAATGCTAGTGCACACTTAATAGACTACAATATAGTGTAAGCATGAATTTTATATGCACTGGAAAACCAAAAAAAATGCATGTTACTTGCTTTTTTGTAATATTAGCTGTGTTGTGGAGGTCTGGAACTGAACCCATGGTATCTCTGAGGTGTGTCTGTACAGTGATTGTTTGCTGTTTATTTACTACTGTATCTTTAGCACCAAAACCATGCCTGTGGAGTTCTCGCTGTGACACAGCGGGATTGGTGGCATCTCTGCAGCCCCAGTTCATTCCCTGGCCTGGCACAGTGGGTTAATGATATTCTGCATCTTTTTGCCTACTTATTGTATATCTTCTTTTGTCTGTTTTAATCTTTTGTCAAGTTTTAAATTGGGTTGTCTTATTATTATTGACTTCTTTATTTTTATTTTTATTTTTTTGCTTTTTAGGGCAGCCCTTGCAGCATATGGAAGTTCCCAGGCTAGGGGTGCAATCAGAGCTACAGCTGCCGGCCTACGCCAGAGCCACAGTAATGAAGGATCCAAGCCGCATCTTCGACCTACACCACAGCTCATGGCAGTACCAGATCCTTAACCCAGTGAGCGAGGCCAGGGATCAAACCCGCATCCTCATGGATACTAGTTGGATCTGTTTCAGCTGCGCCACGACAGGAACTCCCTTTTCATGTATTCTTAGTACAAGTCCTATGTCTGTGTCTGTGTGTATTCTTAACAGGGTCTGTATTCATTTCCTATTGTGCTGTAACTAGTTATCACAAACTTAGTGGCTAAAAACAACACAAATATATTGTTTTATAGTTCTGGAAGTCGGTCAATTTCACAGGGCTAAAATCAAAGTGTTGGCAGGGCAGCACCCTCCTGGAGGTTGGAGAGACGAATCGATTCCCTTGCCTTTTCTAGTTTCTAGCGGCTGCATACACTTGAGGGCTGGTGGCCCTGCCTCGTTCCATCTTCTGCATCACATCTCCTCTCTGACCCTGACCCTCCCGCCTCCCTTTTAAAAGGTCCTTTGTGATTATATTAGGCCCAGGAAAATATCACTGTCCCAAGATCCTTGACTCAATCACATCTGCAAAGTCTCTATTACTATGTAAGGTAACACATTCACGGGTTCCAAGATTAGGACATGGACCTTTGCGGAAGACCAATATTCAGTCTACTGCTATGTCTTTCAATGAACAAAATTCTAGTCTGAATTAGTCTGGATTCTTCAGAGAAAGAACACCAGTAGGGGAATATCAATATCTTTAAGGAAAGAGGTATATTGTGAGGAACTGGCTCCTGTGATTATGGAAGCTGCCAAGTCCCAAGATCTGCAGAGCGAGCTGGCAACCTGGAGACTCAGAAGAGCTGATGGTGTGGTTCTCATCTGAAAGCTGCTAGGCTTGAGACCCAGGAAAAGCTGATGTTTCAGCTTAAGTCTGAAGGCAAGAAAAAACCCAATGTCCCAGCTCAAAAGCAAGCCAGCAGGAGGAATCCTTTCTTATTCAAGGGAGCACCAGCCTTTTTGTTCTAATTAGGCTTCGAATGATAGGATGAGACCCTCCCACCCTCCACTGACATTAAGGAGGGTTATCTACTTTATTCAGTCTATTTATTTAAAGGTTGATCTCACTCATAAAACACCCTCATAGTTTCGGGTTCCATCCCTGGCCTTGGTCAGTGGGTCAGGGATCCAGCGTGGCCGTGAGCTGTGGTGTAGGTCGCAGACGAGGTTCAGATCCCGCATTGCTATGGCTGTGGTGTAGGCTGGCAGCTGCAGCTCTGATTCGACCCCTAACCTGGGAACTTCCAGGTGTCAAGGGTGTGGCCCTAAAAAGACAAATACATGGATAAATAAATAAATATGCCAGTACTTTACTGCTGTAGCTTTTAAGTCTTGAAATGTGGTAGGACAACCTTTCCAACTTTGGTCTTTTAAAAAACATTTTGGTTTATTATGAAGCCTTTGCATTTCCATTGATATTTTAGAGAACGTTTGTCAACTTCTATTTTAAAAAAGCTTATTGGTGTTTTCATTGGAATTTAAAATCTGTTGATCAATCTGGGGAAAATTGACATCTTTGATTTGAGTTCTTCTCTAAAGTGATATCCTGTTAATAACCTGAGGATCCTCACTGATGCTATTTATAACAAATGATAATAAAAAGAAAAATAGCTCCAATTTTTTGACCTCAGCCTTGTATAGGTACTTTCCATATATAATTTCATGTAATAATCCCAGCAATCCTATTGGATAGGTATTATTATCCCCCCTCTTTAAAAAATGTATAGGAGCTCCCGTTCTGGCTCAGTGGTTAATGAACCCCACTAGCATCCACGAGGTCATGAGTTCAATCCCCGGCCTCGCTCAGTGGGTTAAGGATCCGGCGTTGCTGTGAGCTGTGGTATAGGTCACAGATGTGGCTCAGATCCAGTGTGGCTTTGGCTGTGGCATAGGCCGGCAGCTGTAGCTTGGGTTTGACCCTAAAAAGACAGAAGACAAAAATAAAAAATAAAAAAAGTAAAAAATGTATAGATGAGGACTAAGATTCTGAAAGGTGAAGTAACTTGCCTGAGGTTACAATGTTAGCAAACAGCAGAGTTAGGATTTGAACCTCTGGCTTCCTGACTCCAAAATCCATCTCTTTTCTTCAGAAATCCTACGGCTGTTTCTCATTGTTTCTCGTCCCCTGCCTCCTCTTGCCCTGATTTCAATTCCCACTTAATTGACTCCCTTGTTAACATTTATTAAACACCTACTATGTGTGCTTGGGGCTGGGCAAGCGGCCTGAGTCGCAGCATCTCCTTGACTCCCTCAGAGAGACACACACGCGTACAGATCCACGGGCACTTGAGTAGTGACATGTGCCTTTTCCACAGAAGTCCCCTGCGACTGGAGGAGGTCCCACCCATCATCTCCTCTGCCAAAAAAGCAGGAACCAGCTGAGGGCAGCTCCCAGGCCTGTCTGCCCACCCCCAGCACGTCCCAGGCCTCCTGGGTTTTGCAAGCCTCTCAGCCCCTCGGCCTGGTTGCTCATTGCGGAGGTGTTGGGTGAATGATTTGCTCCTTTTCTCTGACTCTCAATAAATAAGCAAACTTGCACAAACCAGCCCAGACGAATCGCAGAGGACCCATCTCGAAACGTGGGAAACCAGCGCTGCTATTTTTAGGTAACCCACTTGTTCTGCTCCCTCACCCCTCTGTGCGTGGCTTCCTTCTGCTCACACAGGGCTTGCTCCAAGGAAGCAGGTTTTCTGGACACTCTTTCCTTCCCGGCTTCTCTGATGCATCTCCCCACCCCATCTGTCGGCCTCCCGTTGCCCAGGCCCTCAGGTCTGGAGCTGCCTTTCCAAGGCCCGAAAGGACCGGCAGCAGCGCCTGAGCCCCATTTACTGCCTGGAGCAGCAGCGACATCTCTGTACAAAGTCCCCACTCTTTCAATATTAAGAAGGAACCTGGAGGCACCCAGGGGGAAAGGGCATCTTGGGAGCACTGTCATCTTGCCACCAGACTTAGCAGAGAATATTTAGACTCCAGGACTGCAGTGGGGGTACAATATGCAAAATTAGGGAAATCTTTAGAGGCAGGCTGGATGTGAGCCACATAAAGCTGTTCAGGCATTTACTCCCTGATTCAGCGTCCACGCATGCAACACGCATCGCAAAGTCCCCGGTACAATATTAAGTTCAGGGAACTCAAAGGTGAACATGACATAGTCTCGGCCTCGAGAAACTTGCAATCTAGTGCACAGGCTACAAAAAGCTCCTTCCATAGCAGGAGGAGCTTTGAGGGAAGAAAGAGAGAAACAACAGGGTAGAACAGGACTCTTTGGGTGGGAAGCTCACCCCAGAGAGCAGTGGGGTATCCTGTGCTCCAACTCTGTTCACAGGAAAAGGGTGGAGAATGGAGGATGGACCAGCCCAGGAGAAGGCACAGCCATCAGCCACTTCACCCAGTAGCTGAGCCACTCACGGCCCCGTCTGCGATGAAGACAGAAGGTAAGGAAATAAGCAAACTCCACAGTGCACAATGTAGATGGCTTGATGGTGCTGCTTGTGGATTGGGTCGTCCAACTCTCTCTATTTAGTTCCCTAAAATAAGGAGCTAGATAATGGCCTCAGACCTCAGGAAATAGGGTGGTGCCCCTCCTGCAATATAGTTAAAGTTCCTGCATGTGACACATTGAAAAATATGCCTTGAGAATTTTAGGGCAGAGTTAGGGAACTCAGGCAAAGGAAGACAATGCATTTGCTGAATGTGCAGTATCCATTGAGAGGGGATTAAGGGCAGACAGGGCTGGAGGTAGGACTGCCTTGTGTTCAGTTTCACTACTTATTGCTGTGTGACTGTGGGTGAATTATTTAACCTCTCTGAGCTCCACCTTATGTATAGAAAGGGTCTAAAATACTCCTTAGTTATAAGAAACAAGGAGGTAACTAATGTTAATCTCCCACCCTCTGCCACCCCCATCTCATACTTGCTAACTGAATGAGGTGCTCCTGACAGGGAGCAAACACTCAAAAATCACCCACTGTCATTATTATCATCATTCAAATTTCCACCCAGGGCTTCCCAGTGACTGGCCATACAATGCACATTTCCAGCACATTTGTAGCAAGTCACGCAACGCAAGTGCAGGTCTCGGCCAAAGGCTGTCCACTAATCAGAGCATTGCTTCTCTCTGTCATCTCTCCTTTGGCCTTTGGACCCAGGTCTCCTTCCTAATCCCAGCCAGCAATTTTCTGCAGTGAGCAGAGACGATCCTGGCCTGTACCTCTATCTCTGTCTCCGTTCTTCTCTCCCCTCCCCCCTTTTATTTTGGCCCAGGAACATGTCCCCAGCATGTCAACAGCAGTGGGAAGTAACCTAATTAGTAGTTATTTGATAGACTGCCCACCCTCCTGTCCCACTGGCAATCCAGCAGTCTTTTTCTGCAGACAGGAAAATATTTCCTTGCTAATTAATCTGAGCACAGGGATTTGAGTTTGGACCAAGGCAGGGAAATCCATCTCCACGAGTCTTGTTCAATTGCATCTGTTTCTCCGGCAATCATTTCCTTCGCTCCAACTCCCCCTGCTCCAACCCACCCCTCTCGCATTTCATCTTCTACCTTTATTAAGGCTGGTTACCCTGATGACTTTCCCGCATGCCCCCGGTGGCCCCTCTCGTGAAGAAGCTGCTTGCTCTCCGAGGACTTGCTTGGGGTTGATTTTTCCTCCAGCACCAGGTGCTGCTCGAGGATGGGAGAGTTCATGCTCCTCAGCTTGGGGCGGATGAGATACCAGTGGCCCCCATTTGTTCTGCTCCCAGGCCCCATCAGAGAAGCTACGCACCTCACCGAGGTGCCCCCTGCCCCCGCGATCCACACTGCCAAACAAATACAGACATCTACTGTCGTTTTTAAATAAGGCTCAGCTTCTGTCCCTGGGCCCTGCCCTGGTCCTCTGCAGAATCATCTACTTGCATCCGAAGCAGTTCCTACGAAGGGGTAACGTACATGTTATTTGCATGTGCTTCCTCTCTGGTCTCTTCTGCCTGGTCCCATTATGGCTCCAGGACACACACTGGACATGGGCAGGGGGAGGGGGACTTGGGTGAGGATGGGAGTCTGTGAAGGGAGGGAGGGCTGTCCATGACACGATGGTGATGAGCTCCTGTCTGTCGGGTGAGCCTGGGCTCCAATGCAAGTGAGGTAAAAGCCAGATCACTTTCCCATGGTAGACAAGCCCTGCCAGCCCTTGAACCCTTGCTTTCACCGCAGGAGGCTTGGACGAATTCTTGAGGACACTATCAAAAATTCTTCTCACCCAGACTGAGCTCCTCTAGACATAAATGACATGTATTTCTCCTCTTTCTGTTGGACAGGCTGAAATTAATCCTAAGGGAGAAGAACATTGTCCAGAGGGTATTTGCAAGTCACCTCTCAGCAGGACATTGCTTTTGGCTAGTCTGAATCTGTGCCTAAGGTGACAGTGAGAGAAGCCATCTGAGCTCACTTTCCCCTCTTAGGATGGAAGAACTGAGTGGCTGAGCCTCAGCAGGTGCCTCAGGTGCCAGGGAGCAAAGAGGTCAAGAGCACAGGCTCCAGAGTCCAGCTGCCTAGGTCCAAATCCTGGCTAGGCTATTACATGTTGTATGGCACAGCTATTGCTGTGTAACAAATTCCCCCTGAACTCAGCAGCTTAAACACTTCTTCTCTGATTGGTTTTGTGAGTCTGGGACTTGCCTGGCCAGATCCTCTGAATCAGCATCTCTCACAAGGTGACAATCAAGGTGTGCCCAACAAGGTGGTGTGGTCACCTCAGGGCCCCACTGGAGAATAATTTGCCTCCAAACTCACTCCCAGGAGTGTTGGCAGGTTGCAGTTCCTCAGGGGCTGTTGACCAGAGGCCGCCCTCAATTCCCTAAAGTTTCTCCACAGGGCACCTCACAACCCAGCAGCTTGCTTCCCCAGAGCCAGGAAGAGAGAGACTGAGCAAGACAGTTGTCACTGTCTTCTGGGACCTCATCTCTGAAGTGTTTTCCCATCACATTTGTCAGACTGTGTTCATGAGAAGCAAGCCACTAGGTCCAGCCCACACGCAAGGCCAGAGAAGGACATACAGGTGTGAACACTAGAGGTAGAGACCAGTGAGGGCATCTTAGAGGCTGCCTGTCACATTGGCCACGCGGCTTTGGCAAGTGATCTAATCTCCTAGGGCCTCAGGTTCCTCATCTGTAAAATGGGGATGTCACTACTTCATAGCATATAGTCCATGGGGATATTACATGGATTATATGTAGGTAAGGAACTTAGAACAGTGCCCAGAAAGTGTATGTTCAATACACATTAGCAGTTATAAGGATCAGAGGGCAGCAGAAACACCAGAAAGTGGTTCTGAGATCCTAGTCTGCACCCATCAAACCAAGCACCTGCCTCTTTTCTGCAGTCACAGATGACAATCTAGTGCTATGGTTGGGGGGGTGCGGAGGCTGTAGGTTGACAAGTCAGCGAGATGAAGATGCCAATGGTGGGAAAGGAACCTGGCAAGCAGGGTTCTTCCTGGAACCCACGTCTTTGTCTCCTAAAGGGGCCCAGGGTTCAGGTCTAGCTCATCTATGGCATCTACATATATCAGGCCTTTCTTATATACAAGGAATTGTGCAAAGCACCCTGCATGCCTTATCTCATTTAATCTTTGTAATATCTGTGTGAAGAAGGTACTATGACTACCCTCAGTTTATAGACTGTGCACAGTCTTAGGGGGAGAATTGTAAATCAGGGATTTAGGGATTGAAAATTGTTCAGTCTCTTGGGATAGAACATGATGGGGGATGATATTGAAAAAAAGAATATATATATATATGAGACTGGGTCACTTTGCTGTAAAGCGGAAATTGGCACAACATTGTAAATCAACTGTACTTTAATTTTAAAAAAGAAAAAAAAAAAACAAAAACAAAGAAAATGGAAGCTTCAGAGAGGTTAAGAAACATGCCTGGGATCACACAGCTTGGAAATGGCAATGAGGAGTCAAATGGAGGTCTGTCTGATTCAGTATCCGCTGGGCTAACAGGCAGGGGCCTGCAGAGAACAAAGAACACACTCACAGCGGCACCACCCTCTCAAGCTTTGAATCCCACTTCCTGGCCTCCCCAGACCTGCCCAAGCTGCCATGCGGCCTCTCCTCCCTCCCCGCTGCAACCCAGGGGGGTCCTTAATAGGGTCCAGCTCCAGACCACCTGACTCGGCGGCTCCTCGGCCCCTACTCCTTCTTACCAACAATCTCCCCGTCGTTCTGCTCCCGTAGATGCCCCACAGAGGGCACAACCTGACTCCACGTGCTTCCCAAAGTCACCTTTCTTCTCCACTCTCATATTAACCTTTCTTCAGATTGTATTCATCTGTCTTGAGCTCACAAGCCACCTTTGCTGACCCCTGATTCTTCCGATATCACTGAGCCGCTGCCTCACACCAACCGCTGCCGTCCGCCCTCTTCATCCCACCCCCGCCCCCACCGCTGCTGCTGCCCCCGCCAGGGTGATGCCCACCGCCCTGACAGGAGGCCCTCCTGGAAGAGATGAGAATTTTCCCTGCCGTCACCAAGACGGAAGAGAAGGCCAAAGCCCCAGAGGAGGGACGAGAGAATGATGGAGCCCGAGGTGTAGATGCGAGGGGAGACAGCGCGCTCCGGGGGGACTATAAATTCCCTTCTAATTCCAAATAATTCCGATTACACGGATGAGTAGTTTTCAATCAGGAAGATAATCTCAGAGATAGATGGTAGGATAATTGTTCGTAGCGCCGACGTAAATATTGTGTCGTTTCTATTAATCTCCGCGAATCGGCTGTCAGAGGTGTCACTCATTCATCACAACAAATTAAAAATAAAATTTTAAGAGAGAAAATCACGCCTGGGGGGTGGGGTGGAAGAGACTGGGGTTGCTGCGGGAACTGTGAATAAGAGGGGGAGGTGGTAGCCTGCAAGCTGTTGCCGGAAATAAATTTGACTTACCTATTTAACATATTTATTTATGAAAGCAAATGGTAACGAGGGCTGTAGATCTCTATTAACCTCCCTGTAGGGTGTGCACACATGTGAGGCTGTGCAGGCGGGCACACTCGTGCGGGGGCTGCCTTGCTCACATTGTCCGGAGGTGAGCCGGATCCTCAGCCCCTCTGGACCAGAGCACGGACCTCCCAGAGGCAGGTCACCTGTGCTCTGCACACCCCCATCCCACTTAGTCAACAAGGGGTGGTGAGCCAGGACTATCTGGGCAGTGAGACTCCCCAGCTGATCTCAACAAAGATCAGCCAGTGAGAAGGAGTAAACGGACCCAAGTTGGTGTTTCTGAAACTGGCAGGCGATTTTCTGCAACACTGTGGTCTGGCAGGGTTGTTCAGGCACCTAAGGGCATAAATTCAGAGTAAAGACTCTTTTGAGAGATACCCGAGAGGTTAAGAATAGGAGCTCATTCCCTTACTTAAATTCCTCAAGGTATGGGGTCCCTCCAGGAGAAGGCACACGTTTTCCAGAACCTTCCCTGCTACACTGTGCCCCCTCTGTGCCTAACCATCCGTGGCAGCAGATGTACCAAGGCACCGCTGGGGTTTAGCGCCTGCAGTGAGGCATATTCTCCAGCATCACAGAGGGATAATCAGCTTTACTCCTTGTATGTGTATTCATTTATATCAACCATAAGATGGCTACACCTGCATATACTTCCTAAATGCACACAGTGCTAGCCTGTATGGTCTTTGGGAGCAAGTCCATGGGCCCCAACACTGAGCCAACTGCTAGCACACCAAGTGCATTCCCTCCACCCATGTTTGCTGAACGAGTGAATAAGTGAGTGGATCAGTGGATGGAAATCAGGGTGGCATCATAAAGACAGGAATAAATTCAGTGCCCAGAAATTTATACCAGAATATTCCACACAACTTCTTGAGCAGGGCAGAACATTTGGGATGACATCTCCTGAAGACAATGCAAAGAAAGATGGTCCCTACGTAACAAGAGTCACAAGGTTCCTAAGCTGGTCTGTTCCTTGGCTGTTCAACAGAAGGAACTAAGGTCTGAGGGAGGGCGCCTTGCTTTATGATAAAGGAAAGATCAAGCTCCTGGGGGTCTTTCCTCTTGGTTTCATGGGTTTCCTCACTTCCACTCTCCAGCTTGAGTTCATGATAAATCTGACTGCTGGAGTTCTGGGAGCCCAGTGGGGAGGGGTGAGAGGCGATGGCCTCTCTGTGCAGACTTGCACTTACTGCTCCTGTTGTCCACATGGGGTGCCCGCCCTCAGGGGTGTCCGGAGGCACCAGTGCTGAGCCTTCCTGGCTCAGTTTCCCCAGAAAATAAACCTCTCTTCTTTTGCTGGGGTGGGTTAGAGAAATCTGTTGTCCATGCGTAGGGGAGGGTAAGGAAAGAATGGTCTAAAGTTTCCTTTTCCAAATTGAAGTCAGTCCTTCCGTTTTTAGTACCATCTATCTGCTCATTTTCCAAATGCTACCTGGTGCCTCTAACCCCTAAGCCTTTTTGAGATTCTGCTTAACCCACCTCCACCCCTACTCCTGACTGAGGCTTCAGCTTTCCCAGAAGTGGTCAGTACCCACTTGTTCATTCATCTTCCAACATCCAAAATTTAATTGCTACCATCTCCTTCTCCTTCTCTTTATCCTTATGGGTTCATGCCTTTTGAAAATCCCTCTACCATCCTTTTCACTGGGGTTGGGGAAGGAATGTTAGTAAAGGCATGTTTCCCACTGCTATACTTAATCCCATGTCTCAACAGCCTTCTTATAATGAATAGGCTTGTGTTTTTCCTACAACCAATGTGGCAGAGACCATGCCGTGGGTTCACCAGCCTGTCTTCTCTTTGGGGCACTCAGGGAAATGATATTTCCCAGACCCCCTTTTGGTTTGAGATCATGTCGCTGAATTTTTGGGAAAGAAAATGTAAATGTCAATAAATTCGGCTCACTGGTTTCCTTCCCCCTAATGCATCCATCCTCAAGAATGAAAGTAGGATTCAGAGACGGCCGAGGAGTCAGGTGGAAGCACTCTAGATTCTGGACTCTCTTTGGGAGGAGAACAACCTGACCCACATCAGACGCAAGGTGAACACAAAGTCAACCTTTATTGCGTTAAACCCCTGAGGATTCAGGGTTTATTTGTTGTTGCATCATGGCCTGGAATATCCTGACTAATACAACTGCTTTTTATAGCACACTTCAGGAAAAACCAAGGGCATTGTCCCAAGAGATGGTTCTATGGCGGGGTTGGGAGGGGGTTGGAATACCCATATGATTCTTGGATAGTTCTGGTTTGACCCAGGGTTGCAGTCTGGAATATCTGGAGAAATGACCCCACTGTTAATGCTCCGGGCAATCTCCTTGAGAATTACATTTTGAAGTCAAAATTTTTATGAATTGACCAGTTTAAATCTTTGGGGTTATATTTCTTATCAAGAATTTATAACACAGATAGTGTATTTCCAGTTAAGTGCTGAAACCTATACTTTGAAAATGAGCCAGATGGAAGGTGGGATTAACATTCTCTTATGAGAGTTTCCTTCATGGCTCAGTGGAAACGAATCGACTAGCATCCATGAGGATGCAGGTTCGATCTCTGGCCTCGCTCAGTGGGTTAAGGATCGAGCATTGCCATGAGCTGTGGTGTAGGCTACAATGCTAGCTCTGATTCAAGCCCTAGCCTGGAACCTCCATATGCCATGGGTGCGGCCCCCCAAAAAAACCCAAACAAACAAAACATTCTCTTATGAAAATGATGTTGCTAACCAGCACTCAGGCTTGAATAGAAGGACAGCTTTGGGGCCTCTGGAAAACAGAAGTCTAAGGGATCCAGCAAACAGGGCCAAGGCATTCCCTGAATAACTATTCTAAAATTCCTCCAAGACCTGCACAAGGAGGTAGAAGCCTGAGATGAATGGTCAGAGCAGCCATCTGTTTTATCTGCCTGTTATTATCTCTTTCTCTGGTAAGAATCTCTTAATTTCCCTTTGGGAGACCTCCCCTCCTTCCCTTTCCATCAGTGTGTGTTAGGTGAGGCTGACCTCACCTACACACGGACATGTGACCCTGGTCTGGCCCATCAGCACGCTGTGTTCTCCAGGCCAAAGTGACTGGTTCAGGATGAGCTTCAGATCTAGGTACACTGAAGGGGAGTAAATCCTAGGGATGTTGCTGAAATTCTTGGGAAAGGATTGTTGTTTTCCTGGGGTTGTTAAGCTGATTGAACATGACCCTGGGGTTGTTGACAACCCTGTTGTCATCCATGAGGGGTGTGAGTTTCCTGGGAATAAAACTAACCAAGAGGAAAGCCAAGCTGAGAGATAGAGGGACCAGAATCAATCTCCTTTGAGACCACAGATGCAGACAAATTAAAATCCCATTCTTTCTCTAGATCTGGGGGTTATATTTCCTTCTTTGTCTTGGCCAGTCCGTGTTGTGTTTTTGCACTTGCCTCGAGAAGGGTTTGGACTCACAGAAAGATCTTTCGGTCCACCTGTGGCTCACAGTAAATTCCAAAGACATACCCAGATTCATAAATAAGAATGAAGAACTGGAATAGGAAGGTACACTAGTCACCATCTGGACCCCAAGGATTTTCTTTACTTTTTCTTCAGCATAATTCATCTCCCTTGCTGTAAATATTGATATTAGACCCACATCTTCATTATGCTTTTGGCTGGTGTGAATTGATTTTTTTTTAAACCAGCCCCTCTGGCATTCAGAGAAACATCCAGGAATGCTTATGGAGACAGAACATTCCAAACAAACAAACAAACAACAACAACAAAAAAATCTCCCTAGTACAGTGAGAGGAGGTAACATCTCAAAAGCCCTCAAACTCTGTAATTTCACTGCTACCCATGATTCTTGGTATCTTTCTCTATTTTTATAAATCAAATCACTTTTAAAAATTGGAGTAGCAAGAACAGCTGTCATTTATTGAATCAGGACCCCTAACTTTCACAATGAGCCTATGGGGTAGCTATCATTATCCCCATTGTAAAGACAGAGACACTTGGCAGTTAAGCAATTTGTTCAAGGTCTATCAGCTAGTGAATGGCATAATTAGGATTTTTAAAACTGCTTTATTGAAGTATAATTTATATGCCATAAAATTTACCCACTTTAAGTGTACCATCTGATGATTTCTGGTAAGTTTACTAGAAACTTAGAAGTTGTGCAACCTTCACTATCAAATTTTAGAAGATTTCCACCTCCTTAGAAAGGTCACCTCCGTGCCCATTTGCAGTGACTCCCTGTCCACATCCCCCATCCCGTACCCAGCCCCAAGCAAGCCCTCATCTACTTTCTGGATCTAGAATCTGCCTTTTCTGCACCTTTGGTATAAATGAAATCATACAACATGGGAGCTTTCTTTCTTTCTTTTTTTTTTCAGCATCTCTATCTTTATTATCATTCAGCAAGGGATTGAACCTGCACCATAGCAGTGACAATGCCAGATCCTTAACTGCTAGGCCACCAAGGAGCTCCCAACATGGGAGTGTTTGCATCTGGCTTCTTTTGCTTAGCTAATGCTTTCAGATTCATCCGTGTTGAAGCACGGCTGAGCAGTCTGCTCCTGTGTGTCACTGGATTCTAGTCCACTATATAGAAACATCAGGTGTTATTTATCCATTCATCAGTTGATGGACGTTTGGATTGTTTCCATTTTTTGGCTATTATGAATAATGCTGCCGTGAACATTCGCATACATGTCTTCGTGTGGACAGATGTTTTCACTTCTCTTGGGTAGACAGCTAGGAGTGGAATTGCTGGATCATATTTGGGATTTGAGTTCCAGGTCTGACTGACAGCAGGCTTTAACTCACTACCCTATGCTGACTCTGTCTTCTCTTAAAATCACTCTCTGGCAGCTCAAACCCTGAACAAGGACATGCCCTTCCTTCCCTCAGCCTACCCTGCAGCAGGAGATTTGGGTTCCACTGGGTGAGACCCTGAGAAGGCGTACTCTGATGGTGGGTCCACGGAGGAAAACCGCCCTCTTCAAAGGCACAGGCAGAGAAGTGCTGCAGCTGAGGACCTGTGACCCCTGCTCCCTTAATTCTCAAGGGCTGGGGGGGCCTCCATCAGGCTCCTGGGGGTGTTTTGGCACAGCTGCATTTGGCCTCTGGCCACATCTGGCCTCTGGTCATATCTGGCCTCTGGTCAGCAGGCAGAGTGATGTGTGGTTCCTCTCTCCACCTCGAGCCCTCCGTGCCTTCCAAAGTGAAGTCACATTTGGAGGCTGTGCGTGCCTTTTGGGGGGAGGGTGTGAAGGGCAGGGTGGAGGGCTGACAGATACCTGCTGTCAGGGGCTGTCAAAACAATGCTGACAATAAGCCGTGCTCCCTGGGTCCGTCTCTGCACTAACACTGCGGCTTCTGCACATAGTGACCAGCTCTCGGTAGAGTCTTTGTTGAGCAGCCCAGCATTTGACTTCGTGGTGCCTGTCTCTTGAGGAGGACCCAGAGGCTGTAAGCTCCAGAGGTGTATAGGAGCTGAAAGTACATACAATTTGGGGAGCAGGGAGCTATAGAAGAGAATGGTTTGCCTTCCCCATCAGACTGTAAGCTTCTCCAGAAACAGGACTGCTGGCCAAACCCAGAGGGACTGAATAGTACCTGGACATAGCAGGTGTAAGTAAATATTTGTGGGATGATGGAGTGGGGAAGGGAATGAGTGATTATTTGATAGCTTGCAAGGACAGTGCTAGGAAATTCAGCAGAGAAGGTGGTCACTAGCCAAATAATTGTGGCCACACTCCAGTTAGTAGGAGATGTCCGAGCCTTAGGACAGGGTATCTCTTAAGAACACACAAAACACGGGGAGCTCCCGTTATGGTTCAGCAGGTTAAGGACCCAATGTGGTCTCTCTTAGGATGTGGGTTCAATCCCTGTTTCTCGCTCAGTGGGTTAAGGATCCAGCGTTGCCACATGCTGTGGTGTATGTCACAGATATGGCTCAGATCTGGCATTGCTGTGGCTGTGGCATAGGCTGGCAGCTGCAGTTCTGATTCTACCCCTTGCCCAGGAACTTCCGTATGCCACAGGTGCAGCTGTAAAAAGGAAAACAAAAAACCATAGGAAGCATGGGGTGGAGGGATCAGCCACTTTTCTGTTCAGACACCCCAAGGTGAAGAAGGCTGGACCACCACTGAAATCCAGGCCTCTCTGCAGTTCTGCCAGGGCTGATGCTTAGAGAAAGGCGGCTCAGTGGCTTGAGTACCTCCAGCACTCGCCCATCCTCCCTCCTCCCCCTTCTCTTCTCCTTGACAAGCAGCAGCTGGACCATCTGCATAGGAACAGCCATCAGTGCGGTGGGGAGAAGGCTCCATGCCCTCCCCTCCATCAGGAAAGATCTGCCTTGAGAACCTGAGAGCTGAGGGCAGCCAGGAGCTGTAAATGATCATGAAGAGTCATCAAAACATAGAGATATTGGAGTTCCCTGGTGGCTCAGTGAGTTAAGGATCCAGCATTGTCACTGCTGGTACGGGTTCGAACCCTGGCCCCAGAACTTCCACATGCCTGCCAAAAAAAAAAAAGCAGTGGTGCCAAGAGTCTCATCTTTTGGCTGGTGTGACAGTTTTGAATATCCTTTCCTCCTACAGATTCCAGATCTAAAATGTGTGGAATGTCCTACAACTTCCTTCAGAACTTCTAGTCCCATAGCACTCCATCTAAATAAGACCTCACAGCAACTTCGATGGCCTCCCTGAGCTCAGTTTCTTCATAAGTAAATGGGAATAATACCTACTACACCCAGCTGTGAGGGTTAAACGAGTTGACATAGATAAGTGCCAAGCATGAGGCCTGTCTAATATTTGCACCTTCCCTTCTTGGCCCCCAGGGCTGACCTTCTTTCTTTAGGAACTGGGAACTCAATGCTCACCCTATGCTTATCCCCCAACCCTACCACATGTCTCCCCACCATAGGGTCTACAGTGCATTCTTCTTGGCATCTGTGCCCCTCCCAAAACTTAGGCTTGTATTCTTCTGCCCCCATGGTTCCAATCAGATGCCAGTGAGGTTTGCAATGGTGATGCTTGTGATGCTGAAGCTGTAAGTCAAAACTTCAGCTCTTCCCCAGAGCATCCTCCAATCAGCCTTGCTCACCGCCGTGATCGTTACCATTTCCCCAGTTTCGCAGGCACATTTCACTCTCCTGTGCTTAGCAGTCATTAATGTGAGGGAGAAATCTTTTATTTTTTTTTTATTTTTTATTTTTTTATTTTTTTGCCATTTCTTGGGCCGCTCCCGCGGCATATGGAGGTTCCCAGGCTAGGGGCTGAATTGGAGCCATAGCCACCGGCCTACGCCAGAGCCACAGCAACGCGGGATCCGAGCCGCGTCTGCAACCTACACCACAGCTCACGGCAACGCCGGATCGTTAACCCACTGAGCAAGGGCAGGGACCGAACCCGCAACCTCATGGTTCCTAGTCGGATTCGTTAACCACTGCACCACGACGGGAACTCCGAGAAATCTTTTAGAACTTGGCGGGCAGCTCTCCCAGAACTCAAATGGCATCTCTTATGGTGATCGTGCATTTTTAAAATCACAATGAATGGGTATTTTTTCCGAATGTCAAAGCGGGAAAGGCCTATGGAATACCTTTCGTCCGCTTGTGGCATGACCGCAGCTCCCTCTGTATAAATTGCAAGACGCCCCCTCTAGGTGGGAGAACTTGAAAAAAATTTCCCCCTCTGGCAGACAGATGATGCCCCTTCCTCCTTGCAGACAGGGCCCTACCTGGAGACACGGGGCTCTGCAGTAGAGTGTGCATGCATCCCCTTGGACTTGAGGCACATGCATGGTCATACCTGGCAGCCTTGGTGTAATTCCTGCAACTACTACTCAAGAGAGTTGTTTTCAACAGTTTCCAGGAAACCAAGGCTCAGAGACATGAAGTAATTGCTCATTTCACTAGTTACTAAGTGGCAGAGCCAGGAGACAGACCAAACCTGCCTGACTCCAAAGCTTACCAATTACACAACACCCACTTCCTGCAGCAAAAGGAGCGGACATACGGAGATGGATCTACCCACTGGAGTTAGAGAACGAAGAGGCGACAGGAAATGAAGCCAAGGAAAGACGATTTTAGGGTGGGAGGCAGCAGTGGCACCCTGCTGAGCACTGTCCACAAGCATTTGTTCAGGTCTATCTGATCAGCACCGGAGTCAGCGCTGGACGTCAATACGCAGCACTCCCTGAAGTTCATCAGAAAAGACATAAAAGCCATGAGCAGGGAAGATTCCATCTCCCCACTGCTTCTCTTCCCAACAGAAGCCATACTGAAGGTACATAGGGTACATTTTTCCTAGGACCTGGCACGTCCACTCGTGGCTATTTACCCTAAAGAAATGAAAACGCATCTCTATAAAAAGATTTTGACACAATCACAGAGGTGTGTTCCTTAACAACCCCAGATCAGAAACAACCCAAATGTCCACCAATGAAAACCAGATAAACAAATGATTGTCCAGCCGTACAATGGAATTCTGTTTGGCAATAAAGAGGAAGAAACGGCTGATACAGGCAACAAAGTGGATGCATCTCATAAACGTTAGGTGAGTGATAGAAGCCAGACAGGAAAGACTCCACAGTGCGTGACTCCATGTAACTGGATCCAAGAACAGACACAACTAGCCTATGGTGATGAAAGTCAGAACACCGGTTGTCTGTGGTGGAGTGAAGGCATGGGGATGAGAGAACTTTCTGGAGTGATGGAAGTGTTCTATGTTTGGGGTCACAAATTCATAGGTGTACACATTGTCATAATCTGCGGAGTTGAGCTTGAGATCTGCTCATCGTATCCTATATAAATTATACTTGACTTGTTTTTTTCCAATGGAGATTAAAAAGGAAAAAAGAATAAAGGCCAAAGCTGCTCTGCTCTGGGGCTTAAAATGCCACGTGTCTCCCTTCCCCTACAGGTGTGGCCCTCCTACTGGTGACACCTGGCCCCCTCCCGCCTGCTCTCTGTACTCAGGCACGTCCACTCATCCTCAGCCTCCAATCGTATCAGTCCTTCCCCTAGCTGGTGATGGAGTTATCTTCACAGGCCCCTGGCTGGGGAGAAAGGCACTCAAGAAAGCTCTCAGCATCCAATGGAACTCCCCGGCTTTGGTTGCGATTGCCCCATTCAAGCTGCCATCTGTCAGAGCCACCTCACAGGCAGACACAGCCCAGAGGCAGAAGGGATAGCTCAAGCCTTCTGGTCCAGGGCATTCCTCAGGGGAAAAGGAGGACCCCTTGTCTCAACCCAAACTGAAGAAAGCAGGTGAAATTCCAACTGCCCACTGAGAAGCCGTGGTTGAAGTGTTGGGAATTTGAGGGAGAAGGCTTCTCTTTTCTGAGAGGCTTTGGAGTATGAGAGGAAGGCCACGTACTCTGAGGCAGACACGTGGGTTCAAATCCCAGCTGTGCCACTTATGGGGAGTGTGACCAGGAGCAGGTGACAGCCTCTCTGGACTGGGAATCCTACACACTTAGAATCCTACCTGTAAAGGCCCTCTCCCTCCGCCCCAAGCTAATCACGTGATACGCTGAGGCTCCTTGCAACCTTCCTGCTGTGTTTTCACAGACATAGAATAACAGGTGTGTGTGGAGGCCGCCTGTGTGTGCGTGAGCAGGCAGAGTGCTCTCATTCCTTCAGATCTCAGGATAAATGGCAGCTCCTCAGAGAGGCCTTCTCAGACCTCTTGCCAACCCAGTTAAACGCTCCTCCCACATTCACTCTCAAGCACACCTATCCCAAAATGCTATGATTATTTTTATTTTATTAGTTTTTATTTATATTGGAGTAGAGTTGATTTACAATGTTGTGTTAGGTTCAGGTGTACAGCAAAGTGGTTCAATTATATATATATATACATACACATATTTATTCTTTTCCTTTATAGGTTATTATAGAATATTGAGTAGAGTTCCCTGTGCTATACAGTGGGTCCTTGTTGATGATCTATTTTATAGAGAATAGTGTGTATATGTTAATCCCAAACCCCTAATTTATTCCTCCCCCACTACCCCCTTGGTAACCATAAGTTTGTTTCCTGAGCCAAATTATTATTACTATATATTCATTTGGGCTCATCTCCCTCCCCACCCCCAGGCTACTATTTTCATGAAGAGAGAGAATCTGCTCTCTTTACCCACGATTTTCAGTAAACACATGACAGTGCAGGGCACACAATGAGGCTTCAATACACATTTGTGAATGAATAAATTCAGATCCACAAAAAGGATGGTTTGAAATTTATTCTCCCCAGAATCCGGAATGTGAGAAAACCTGGTAGGTTACTGCACATTGCTAGAAATATGAGACGTTCCTGCAAAAAGACATGTGTTCGTAGAGATTATCATTAAAGTAAAACCCACAAAACTTTATCCTGGGTTGGGATCCAGCCATAAACTAGCATCTGGCAAAAGCATCATTTTTCACTCAAACAACCTGCATCTACGTGACATGTGCCCGTAATATGGCGTAGGCTTTTTCGCTTTTAAAAGCTCAGTAAATCATTTGTGATATCTTTAATGCAGATGAAATTAAATTAAAACTATCAGCTTTTATTTTTTATGCAGTTCACATTTTCACCATTTATTTTAGAATAGTACAAGATGGGTAAAAACCCAATGCTTTGAAATGGTCTGAGGTTTTCAGGTTAATTTCCATGTTAATTTAAACTACTAGTATGATTAGAAAGTAAATCTACTGCCAAAAGTATATATAAATGCATTTTGAAATCAAAGGTGCATTTGGGATTATCAGTGGATATAAATTTCCAAGGAGCCTTCAATTCATATGGGGGAGGATATAAAATGGCTCCTTTTCTACTAGTTAAGTTTTTATAGAGATCAGCTTCTTGAAATATCATTCCACCCTATTAATCAACAACTTCCCTTTCTTAAATCATTCCCTATGACTCACTTCTTCTGAGAAGCCTATTCCAAGCCCTCTTTAAGGGAAGCAAACTCAGATGTAACCCTGACCGCCTTCCCATGAGTGTTCCCCCAAAGGAGACAACAACTCTGAGTTTCCAGGAACATTCTGAACAAGGAGTCAGCTCACCTTTGCTTACCAGGGTCTTTGTGCTCAGCCTGAGTCAGTTACCTGATGTGTTTATTTCTGAGTATATACACTGTGTGAGATACTGTTCTGAAACATTTTGGTAGGTTATCTCAGCTCTATAAGGTTGACCTTTTTCTCTCCCCATTTTATACATGAAGAAACTGAAGCCCAGAGAGGTTAAATAAGTTGCCCAAGGTCATAGCAACGAAGTGGCAGAGCCAAGCAGACCACTGGGTCTCTTAATCACTCCACTCTCCTGCTGTGAGCTGAGCAAGCTCAAATGTAATGTTCCAGTGTTTGGAATGCTGGAAGGGCATCTACCAAGAAAAAGAACAAAGGGAAGGATCAGAAAGAGCCTGGCGGACCGCCCTGACTTACTCAAAGAGCGAATCTCAAGTCTTAGAGGGGAGAAATGGGAGACAGCAGGTGGGGCTCCAGAAGAGCCTTACCCCCTCTCCCCCGCACCCCACCGCTACCCCTGTGTGCCTGGCAAAGCCCTGGGAAATGAATCGCACTGCTCTATACACCCAACTGCTCCTGGGCGTCCCTCCCCTTCTCCCCTCCCCCACCCCAGAATTCCCTGCTGCTCACACACCCTCAGCTCCCAGCCTGGAGCCATACCTGCCCTTCCCTGCCCCAGGGCTGAACACACCTTGCAGCAAGTCCAAGAAACTATCATCACCCTCTGGTGTCGACAGTCTCTTGAGCTTCTGAGATCTCTTACAACTGGGCCAGTTGGTGAGGAATCTAGAAGCTAAACCCCTGTCCAGAAGACGTTGAGGGAGATGGTATAATAAAGGATGTGGGTTTTGGAGTCAGATAAATCAGCACTGAAATCTAACCCTCAATTTACCAGCTTCTGGACATGACTTACCCTCCCTGAGCTTCCATTACTTGCTTGTGAACATGAGAAAAGCAAAACCTCTCTCTTGGGGTGAATGTGTGGCTCAACATAAGAAGACTAGGAAAGCTGCTGGGGTGGATATTTCTTCTTGTCTAAACTGCATCCTGTCACCCTTCTATGACAAAGTCTTGGCTTTTCTACTGGAACCACTGCCCCCCTCAGTCTGCATGGTTTCATCAGGCGGACTGCCTTTTGTGTGTGTGAGCTGTGGGTGGGGAGGGGGATGCCAGGATCAGGCTGTTTGGAATCTCAGTGACTGGTGAAGAGATGGGCACGTGACTAGTCAGGGCCAATGAGAACTGGCCCCGGAACTTTTCCAGGTACCACTGGAATGGAAGCTTCCTTTTTTCTAGAGCTGTGGAGAAAACAAGGCGAGAGTTGAGGCAGTGATCTCGCCTCAATGAAAAGGAAGGCTTCATGAGGGAGGGAGGGCAAAATGTTCCAGACAATGTGGGGTACCTGGATCCAGCTGTAACAATGTGATCACAGCTTTTCAGATGCCGGAGGTGACAAATTCTTTGGCTTTTTCCACTGTGAATTGGCTACTGTCATGGGCTGAAATGTGTCCTTCCCAAATTCATATGTTGAAGCCCTAACCCCCAGTACCGCTGAATGGGACGGGACTTAAAGATCAGGACTTTTAGAGAGAGGTAATAAGTTCAAAAATGCTGCTGGTAGGGTGGGCCCTGACCCAAGGCGGACCCTTGTAAGAAGAGGAAATTGGACAAGAATAGAGACACCACCAGCATGTGCAAACAAAGGAAAGGCCACCGTGGGAAGACACGGCATGAAAATGGGCATCTGCGGGAGTTCCCATTGTGGCTCAGTGGGTTAAGAACCTGACTGGTATCCATGAGGATGCGGGTTTTAAAGTCCAAACTGAGGAGTTTGGAATGTATGTTGTAAGTGACAAGAGTCTGCTGATGGTCTTGGGGTAGAGGGGTGACCATTTGAAGGTGGTGTTTGAGGAAGCTGAGCTGCCTATAGGGATAGGGAGAGACCAGAGTCAGGGAAGCCATCTCTGAAATATGGAGCTCTTCCAGAATTCCACCAGGAAATGGAGAGAGGAGGCAGCAACTCATCAATTTGCTTGAGATAAGGCCCAGTTCCAGGCAAAGGAGTCTCTGTGGGTGGCAGGGAAGTTGATGGAAAGCTTGGGATTAGATGGGGTGAAATCTTCAGTCTGCCAATGCTCCCTACACTTCCCACATATTATTACTCTCTGCCTCCCCCCAGGGGCACAGCCAGATGCCATTGTCACTGCCAAGGGCACCCAGCTAACTCACCCCACCATTTCTGCCCCACCCCTACCGCCAATCACTTGGGGCTTCCCAGCTCCACTAACCCCCATGGTGTATTGAATATGCCTCATGTAGACAGTGAGGTCTTGCTACCCCAACAACACACCCATAGGTCCAAAGCACCTTCCAAATCCAGCCTCTGTCCTGGAAGAGGAGTGAAACCATCCTCTTCCTAGAGCTGTCCACAGTGGCAACTCCACAGAAACCAGCACCAGAGGCCTTTTCATTCAGTAAATATTTATTGAAAATCTGGAATGTGCCAAGCACTGTGATAGGCACTGGAGATAGAAACATAGAATTTAGGTAAGATCTAGGTGGGAGTCCATCTGCTGAGTTTGAGACATTACAAATTTATAGCAAAGAAGATTGTACTAAATTGACACATGAACAGGCAAATGGACTGATGGCATCAAATAAAGTCCAGAAACGGACCCGTACTTATGGGGTCACTTTACAACTAAAATAACACTGCAGAGCAGTGGGGGGGGTCACTTTACAACAAAAATAACACTGCAGAGCAGTGGGGGAAAGGATGGTCTTTGGAATAAGCGGTGCTGGGACAATTCGATATCAATAAGGCAAATAAAAAGAAAGACAGCTCTTATACAAAAATCAACTCCAAGTGGGCTATAGCTCTATCACAAAAACAGAACAGTGAAGCTCCTAGAGGTTAGTAAGACAAAAAGCACTGCCAATAGAGGAAGAGATTGATATATTTAATTTCATTAAAATATAAGAACTCCGGTTCATTAAAGACCCCATCAAGACAGTGAAAAGTGAGATTCCCTTGTGGTGCAGTGGATTAAGGAACTGGCATTGTCATTGCAGCAACTCAGGTTACTACTGTGGCGTGGGTTCAATCCCTGACCCAGGAACATCCACATTCCTCAGAAGCCAAAAAAAAAAAAAAAAAAAAAAAACGGTGAAAAGCAAGCAACAGATAATTATATTTGCCAAACATACAACCAGCGTAAGACTTATATTCAAATGCATAACTCCCCCCAAATCATTTTTTTTTTCTTTTTAGGGCCATACCTCTCATCTTATGGAAGTTCCCGGGCTAGGGGTCGAATTGGAGCTGCAGCTGACAGCCTATGCTACAGCCACAGCAACGTGGGATCTGAGCCATGTCTGTGACCTATACCACAGCTCTCGACAAAGCCAAATCTCTGATCCACTGAGTGAGGCCAAGGATCGAACCCGCATCCTGATGGATACTAGTCAGATTTCATTTCCACTGTGCCACAATGGAAACTCCCAAATCTTTTTTTTTTTTTTTTTTTAAGGCGAACACAAAAAAGAAAAATGGGTAAGAGGCTTAAGCAGGCAACTCAAAAAGAGGATTTCAAAGAACCAGAAAATGTGAAAACGTTGACCTCATTCCAAATCAGGAAGATGCACATCCAGAATGAGTAGTGACCATCTACTTTAAAAACCTACATACCTGTGCAAGTGACGTGTGAAGGAACAGAGACTCTCACGTGCTCCTGGGGGTGGGGGGGAACTTGTAAAAACAAAGTGAACACTTTGACCCAGAAAGTCCAGTCTTAGATCTACACCCCAGAAAGAAAAAAGCTTGTACAGGAACACCAAAACCCATGGACAGTCATAGTTTACAGGAAGACTTTTCAGAATCCTCAAAAGCTAGAGACTGCCCAAATGTCCATCAACAAGCGTCTGGATAAACAAATGGTGACAAATTCTTCCAGTGGGGTGCTGTACCAAAATGAAAATACACAAATCATAGCTGCATGAAACAACGTCAAGTTGGACAAGAGAGGTCAGACACAGAAGAGAATTTACATCATGATCCCAAGTAGCTCTAGTTCAGACCAAACTCACTGTGGTGCTAGAGGTCAAGGGAGTTGTTACTTGGGGGGGGGGGGGTGGGGGGGTGGGGGCGGTAAGGATTGGGGGGGAAATGTTCTGGGGTGCTAGCAATGTCTGGGCAGTGGATACACAGAAGTTCATTCTACAGTAATTGATTGCACTTCACACTTTATGTTCTGTGCAATTTTCTGTATACATGCTCTACCCTACAATATAAATTGTTTTCTAAGTTAATTTTTAAACCACCAACAAATTCATGATCAAGTTGGGAAAGCAGAAACGTAAACAGGCACTTATACCACAGTGAGATAAATGTGATGAAAAGCCAGAAGGCCTGGCTTCCCCTCCCAGCTCTGCTATAGCCTAGTTGTGATGACAAGTGAATTAGACTCTGTTGGCCTTTTCCTCGTGTATGAATGGGAATGATAATCATACCTGCCTCACTGGTTTGTTGTGAGATTAAGTGAGTAAATATAGGTACTAAGTCACTGATCGATATTTTCATTAGCCACTATTCTCATCATTGCCAGGTCCACCTCCGCTAGTACCGCAGAAGCTCAAAGAGGAACACATAACTCATACAAGGTGCAGTAGAATTTCCTCCATTTATACTGTCTTCTCTTTTTTTTTTTTTTTTTGGTCCCAGCTACAGCATGTGAAAGTTCCTGGATCAGAGATCAAACTGGCACTATAGCAATAACCTGAGCCACACAGTGTCAATGCCAAATCCTTAACCTCTAGGCCACCAGGGAGCTCCTATTGTGTCTGCTCTTAAGCAGTCTCCAGCCAGCTACTGTACTCAGGAAGGTGGAAAAGGAAGGCACTGTGTCACTCTGGCTCCAGGGTCCTGGAATCAGTCATAGCAATCAATTCCCAAACCTTGCTTTGCTCAGAATCAGGCAAAGGAACCCCAGAGCCACTACTAATGCCTGAGACATCATGCCAGTGCCCTGAACACAGTAGGTGCTCAACAGACGTTAATGAAATGACTGTAGAATAAGGGGATGAGGATAAATGAGAAAGTGGGCAAGTGGGTGAGTGAGCCAAGCAAACGGAAAAGCAGGTGAGAAACCCACAAGCACCAACAACTGTGAATGGAAACTCAGTGGTTTTTGGCTGCCCCCTTTTCCTTCCTTGTGGCCAGAATCTTTGTTCTTCCCTGTTTCTCATCCAGCTCAGACCTGCTGCTCACCCAGACTAGAGGTCACATCTTGATCCGCTGAGCCACCTACTGCTCAGATGACCATGTGAGGGAGTCGCTATTTATCTTTGTTACTGCTGCAAGTGTCCGAGAAAAAACAGCTTCAAAGATCACGTCTGTTGGGATAACCTATTGATTTGTGTCACATTTCTCCCAATCCCCATTTTATTGTTGTTCAAGACAGGGTCAGGGTAGGTCAAAAATAACTCTTTCCAATGGAGGCAACAGACTGGGGGATTCTGAATTCTCTAAAAGGCGTGGGCTGGGGGAGTAAATGGAAGACCGAAGTAGCCCAACCCCAAATTGGAGAATGTGGGGAGGGAGGGTCAGATGAGGCCTGTGACACTCAAGCTTGGAGAGAAAAGAAAAAATTAACCAGGAAGACAGGATGGATTGTAATTTAAGATCGACACTCAGTCAGACTTTTTAGCTTTTTAAAAATTAGTTCTTCACACCAGTTTGCTGAATATAGTCTAAGTATTAGCAAACTATTCTATGATCAAGGAAAGAGAAGGCGTTTCATATTTATGAATATCAGATCATCTGTCAAGTACTTCATCTATAGCAGCAGTCAGCAAAATACGACCAAATCCAGCCACTAGCTGTTTTTGTAAAGTTTTATTGGACCACAGCCATGTCCATTTATTTATATATTATCTGTGGCTGGAGTTTTTTTTTAGGGCCACACCTGCGGTGTATGGAGGTTTCCCAGGCTAGGGGTCAAATCAGAGCTATAGCTGCTGGCCTATGCTGCAGCCACAGCAATGCAGGACCTGAGCTGCATCTCTGACCAGCACCACAGTTCATGGCAACGTCAGATCCTTAACCCACCAAGTAAGGCCAGGTAACCTGCGTCCTCTCAGATGCCAGTCAGATTCGTTTCTGCTGAGCCACGACTGCAACTCCTATCTATGGCTGTTTTGCTGTAGTAGAGTTATGTACTGGCCTCAGAAACCATATGGCCTGCAAAGCCTTAAATATTTGTCATCTGGCCTATTGCAAAAAAAGTCTGTAGGACCTTAGTTAATTGCCACATCTCCATTTTACACAAGGAAACTTTAACTCATAAGGGTTAAATAACTTGTTTAAGATCAGATTTAAGGATGGTACTGGGATTTGAATACGAGTCGGCTTGATGCAAAAAATTTCCCCTAGTTGTGTGCCACTTTCCAAGGGAGAAGATGCTATGTTCACTCTTAACAACACCATCTATGGAAGTCAAATATCTGTACATATCATATCTATACAAGTCCAATTTGGTCCAATGACTGCTCGGACCCCACTGTTTCACTAAAATGTCATTCGGCTGAGTCGTTTTTGAAATTAAAGAAGCAAACGTCTTAGGTTTAGAAAGCTTTTGATTAGGCTGAGATTCCAGGGTAAGGGCATTTGTCATTGAGTTAACTTCTGGTCCATTTCATCTTAATAGCTCCAGTGTCCTCCTTGGTCTTGACAAATCCCAGTCAGTTGGATGGGAGAACAAATGCAAGCCCCCTCTTGCAGGAGGCTCAGTAGAGGCATGAAAAAGCGGTAACAAGGCATAATTAGTAGTGATTTAGGGATAATTCAAGTCTTCTATGTGTTTGTCTTTCATCTTCTCTCCCTTCCCTGGCAGTCAGGTCATTCTCTCGGACCCACAGCACGGCTATCACGATATTCAGCATGAGGAAGGTGGAAAACTGTGAAACTATTCAGAATGTAATGCTTTCCAAAACTCTCTGATTCTCTCAGATGACTGATAGGAACCTATAGAATAACTTATAGGAATAGATAACTGATAACTCAGGACAAAGACTTCATTGGGGTCACAATGGCATGAGGAAATATGCTACTGTTTGCAAGAAATAATTAACTGAGGGGAAAAAGGAAACAGAGGGATTCACAAAGGATGTGACATAACATCAGCATCTTTTTCTTCTTCTTCTTCTTCTTCTTTTTTTTTTTTTTTTTTTTTTAATGGCTACAACTGTGGCATATGGAAGTTCCCAGGCTAGGGGTCAAATCAGAGCTGCAAGTGAGGCCTACATCACAGCCACAGCAACATCAGATCCAAGCTGCATCCTTGACCCACTGATCGGACCCGCATCCTCACAGAGACAACATCGGGTGTTTAAACTGTTGAGCCACAAGTGGAATTCCCACATCAGCATTTTGAGAGAGATTGTTGAGGGATAACCAAGATGAACTAGCTCATAGAATGTGATGTTTTAATAGTTCCAAAGGATTCCAACGTCAACCCCTGGTCCCATGTACTCTTTAGCTTTGTTATTTTGGAGATTTTTTTACCAATGCTGTGGGTAGCATGGTCTTGGAGATAGGGAAAAAAAAAAGGGGGGGGTTCTGTTGTAGTTCAGTGGTAATGAAACTGACTAGTATCCATGAAGATTCGGGTTCAATCTCTGGCCTTGATCAGTGGGTTAAGAATCCGGTGTTGGGAGTTCCTGTCGTGGCGCAGTGGTTAACGAATCCGACTAGGAACCATGAGGTTGCGGGTTCGATCCCTGGCCTTGTTCAGTGGGTTAACAATCCGGCATTGCCGTGAGCTGTGGCGTAGGTCGCAGACGTGGCTCGGATCCCGCGTTGCTGTGGCTCTGGCGTAGGCTGGCAGCTACAGCTCCAATTCAACCCCTAACCTGGGAACCTCCCATATGCCGCAGGAGCAGCCCAAGAAATGGCAAAAAGACAAAAAAAAAAAAAAAAAAGAATCCAGTGTTGCTCTGAGCTGTGGTATAGGTCAAAGATGTGGCTTGGAGCTCATGTTGCTGTGGCTGTGGCATAGGCCAGCACCTGCAGCTCTGATTCAACTCTTAGCCTGGGAGTGTGGCCCTAAAGAAAGAAAGAAAGAAAGAAAAGAAAAAAAAATGATGCCTGAGAACTGCAGAAGAATCTCAGACGTAAAGAAAGAACGAGAACCACTGTGGGGGTATCTCACTGGATGATGTGGAGTAAAATTCATCAGTGCAAATGATGACAATTCCCCATCGCTGCCCACCCTAATTCTGAAGCAAAATACCTTTAGGAATGTGACTCTATTCAGAGTCATCCTGGGGACCCCTAAGAGACCCTAACCTTACCTATATTTGGGATAGGGATGCTTCAGGTTAAGCCTGCCCTCTTCCAGCTGTCCCTGACACCTCGGCTCTCTTCCCCAAATCTGATCCCTCCCTCACGTGATCCTGGATGAGGTTTCTCTTCCCACCTCCTCTCTAGCTTGAGGGCATGGACTGTCTGATGGGGTGCACTCCCCGTTCCTGCCATACAGCTGCCCTTTACAGGATCGCTTGCTGGATAACTGCCTTGGCATCTCTGCCCTATTGGCACCCCCAGAGAAAGTTTAGTTACAGCCATGGGAAAACCAGGAAGGCCCAGGCATGAGCAATGCCTATGAAACTGACAAGCCCGAAAGGAAAGACACAGGGATGGGAACACAGAAAGCCCCACTGAAGAATCTCAACTTACTTTGTTTCTTCAAACTTCCCCACCTATGTCCTAAAAGGGAAATGAGGTGGGGGGGAAAAAAAGAGACACTCTAAAGATGGAAAATGATACACCCCTTTAATATCAAATCTAACTCTGTTTTCTCTCTCTGTCCTGACCACCTTTTCCAAGGAAGACACTCAACCCCATCCTGTCTTTGAATGCTGCTGGGGGTGTGCAACCTCAGGCCGGAACCACTCCGGTCCCAGGCAGAGGCACCTCAGGAGTTAACCAGGGGTATTTATTTACAGGTTAAAGAGGCCGGCTCCAGAGCGAGCGCTGTGCGAGGAGATGCTCTCTCTCTAGCGGCATTCTGGGCGATTACTCCCGAGCACCCAGCCATACCAAAATCAATAAACAATTTCAGCGCAGCCCAGGGAACTTTGCCACACTTAATAAAAGTCTCCAGCTGCAGTTATGGCTTCATTTCACCTTAACGTCTTCTTTAACTGTCCCTTCTTTTCAAGATCAATTAGAGGTACATGCAAAGAGAATAAAGAAATCCGCACGTGCGGGCGCACACACGCTAACATAGATACCGCAAGCAAACAAGGTCTAAACTAGTTCCGTGTGTGGGTGGGCTCTCCCCTCCCACTCGAAATTTCCACTTTAGGGTGACCAACAGTGGAGACGTTTAGGGATGGGGTTGGGAGCATGGAATTCGGTTGAGGGGGGGTGAAGGAGACGGAGGGAGTGGGGGGATTGGCCCCCCGTATTTCTTAAGTACCTATAACTAATCCAGTTATGGAAGACACTCCTCCTCTGTTTATAGATTTCCAAGGAGCTCTTTCTCTTTGAATAATCACTCATGGTATTTTACCTTTGACTGTTTCCTGACTCCTCAGAACACGCATTTAAGAATAGACAGAAAAAGAGAGAGGAAATGAGGCCAAAATGGGTTGATGTTATTGTTGATGCCTTGAATTAGGGTTGGGAGACATTGCCTGGGGTAGGGAAGCTGGAGGAAGAAGAAGAGAAAAGCTTGTCTGTTGGCTAAAATGATGTGTGTTGTTGGGCTGTTTGCTTGTCTCTGCACATGTTAGGAGCCCACCATCCACACTGGCCCTGGAAATGGGACTGGTGCTTGTTTCAATGACCAGTCTCATTAGCCATTTTCCAGGCTTGACTGGATATGTGACGAAACTAAATGAGAATCTGTTTAATTTTTTAACAATGGTCCCAGTGTGTGTTACAGTCTGTACATTTGAAAGTTCATTATATATGCACATCTCTGTGCACAAACCCTTTCCTCTCGCTTTAGAAAATTACTGGACTCTCTGAGATGAACTGCTCACCCTTTTAGGAAGTCAATAATACTAATTAATTCATCATCTTTCTTGGATTCTTTGCCACTAAAGTGTGGTTAGAAACAAGTAGAAAGCTCTATCTGCAAGAAGCATGAAAATAAAGATCTTCTATGAAACAGACTCACTTACAGAAACAAAAGGAGTCACTCAACTGATGGAAACAGAGAGAATTCAGACCTTCAGAGTAGATATAGAAATGGTGACACCCGCCCTCCTCATTTGCCTTTCTCCAACTGCAACCAACTTTGAGCGGTGAACCCAAGAAAACCCCAAGCCGGCCATCTTCCTTCAGGTAGAGAAGTCCTTGTGGAAGAGGAGACAGTGACTCTAAGTGTTTAATTGATGCTCTCTCTTTTCCCTAGACCGAAAAGGCATTCTTGCCATTGGGTACATGAAAAGTGGACATGCACAGTTAAGGGGAAGGCTTTTACCAAGGGCTCTTCATCCCAGAGTCCTCTCTGCCTCAAGGTGTGCCAGTACATCGGTTCTCTGAGCTATGGGCTTTCTCCAATTTTCTGAAGACTCAACTCTATCATTAGAGCTGCATATGCTACTCAGTCCTCTGCCTTCTTCCTCCAACTCCAAGTGTTCTCTCTCTCACCTGCCATTCCCAGTAGACTCTCACACCTCACCAGATATTTTCCAATCAAGCATGGGGAGACACCAAGCATTCTGGAGGGTATAAGACATCAGAGTCCCAATTACAGCTAAGTTCACACTTCCCTCTGCTAGTATAGAAAGTGGGTCTGTGTAAAAGTTCCAATCCTAGAAGGCAGAAAGAAAACTTCTAATGATGTTACAATGGGTTGGAATGCTAAAATTTAGAGTTTGGGAGAATATTCTTTAGCACTTCAGAGTAAAGAATAAAGACCTACCAACCACAGAAATAAAGCAGACTTTCTAAATTTGTCTATTTTTTTCCCCAAGACCAAACTAGATATGTGGACAAGTCAACCATAGAACTGTCCATGCATTAGGCACTTCCATTGCTTACTAGCGTGACATGTTCCTGACACCTAGTTAACACATTAGGCAGGAAATCCTAAGCCTACTGGTAGCTACCATAGAATAAACCACAGGTACACCTACCTTTCTAAAACTCAGTCAATAAACACATTTGTAAAAATATTCCACAAAACGAGGACTGATCTGCAGGTTCCAGTGGAAAAACCTGACTACAAAGCTATGTGTTCTTGTGCCTTCCTCATGCCTCCATCCTATTTAATATTTTCATGGTGAGCACAGAGGGGAAGCCTCATGTCTAATTCTGTCTTTTGATGTCCTGCAGGAGCTCAGGATGTGCAACTATCTTTATAAGCAACCTCCACAAGCACACTCGTTTAAAAAATAATCAACTGAGAATCTGGTTAGCGTAACGCTTAGCTGTTGAGGACTAAGAAAGGCCAAGTGGAGATGAATACAAAACATATGAGATAGCTTAAAAGGAAAGCAGTTGGACCCCTGGGTATCTGAAGACCTCTTTTACTTTGAGAAATACATAAGACTTGTAGGAAAACACCTTCAAGTAGTGATGCAAATGGTATACTATATCAAATTTGCAAATGACAAGATCTGATCTGTGTGTGTTTTCTGATCTCTCTCTGGTTCCATATATCATGCAGAGCTTTGAAATATATATTTGGAACCAAACAACATAGAAACTGACTTCAGCTATGAATCAATTCCTGGCTTACTGATAACTTTTTAAGGAAAGTATTTGACAATTAAGCAAATATATAAGCCATGAGAGGTGATTGAAAATCTTTCTGTAGTGAAAGAGGAGACTAGAAGTAATCAGGCAATGTGCTGACCTGGCCTCTCCCAACCAGGCTACCTCCTATACCCACCTCATCATAACATGCATGGTGATTGATTGCCTCACACCCAAGTCTCAACTAAATTCACTCAGTAGCTAACACTGGGATTCTGAGTAGCCATCGCTAGCTCTGTACTCCATGCTCCTTTGTGGCATGCCTCTTAACTCATCCCATTTCCTCCAAGTCCTTCAGGAAGAAGTAAATATCCACACAAAGGATTGGGGTCTCTACTCTTTTTTTTTTTTTTTTTTTTTTTGTCTTTTTGCTCTTTCTTTGGGCCACTCCCACGGCATATGGAGGTTCCCAGGCTAGGGGTCGAATCGGAGCTGTAGCCCCCAGCCTATGCCAGAGCCACAGCAACGCAGGATCCGAGCCGCGTCTTCACCTACACCTACACCACAGCTCACGGCAACACCGGATCGTCAACCCACCGAGCAAGGGCAGGGACCGAACCCGCAACCTCATGGTTCCTAGTCGGATTCATTAACCACTGCGCCACAACGGGAACTCCCTCTCCACTCTTATTTACCAGAGTAGTATAGGACTCTGGTTCTCAGCCCGTCTACATTCCTCTGGTGGGTTGTGCAGGGTCCCCTGGGCACCAAGGATTAGCATGAACCCTTTCTTCTTCTCAGGGCAAATGATGACCAGTTTCAAAGATTTTCTTTTTTCTTTTTCTTCTTCTTCTTTTTTTTTTTTTTTTTTTTGATATGACTAAGGGTTTTTTTGTTTGTTTTTGTTTTTTGCTTTTTAGGGCATATGGAGGTTCCCAGGCTAGGGGTTGAATCGGACCTGTAGCCACCAGCCTACGCCACAGCCACAACGATGTCAGATCTGAGCTGAATCTGCCACCTACACCACAGCTCATGGCAATGCTGGATCCTTAACCCACTGAACAAGGCCAAGGATGGAACCTGCCTCCTCATGGATGCTAGTCAGATTTGTTTCCACTGAGGCACAACAGGAACTCCTGGTTAAGGTGTTCTTACTAGGGACTTCCTAAGAAGGTTATTAAGGATTACTGAAATTTCGTATTTACAGGCTTACATTAGCACATTCCCAGGGTTCACCAGGGTCTTCAAGTCCTGGGTCTTCTATGCCATCCAGCATCCACACAGTCCTTGACCACGCTGTGGGGCAACTCCTGATATGTAGGCATAGACTCAAGGTTCCCATTGCTTTGGAAAAGGAAAATTTATTATCAGTATGCCATTAGTTATCAGTGTTATCCTGAGTTGGTTGGGGATTTTAACACATCATTATTTTCTTTAATTATTAATTACTCCCATTTTGGCTTCAAAAATATCAACTTAGTTTACCATGGAATTTGTAGTATTTTCTGATACATACGTGCAAATCTACTTGGAACCTGCAGGTCTTGCAATTGCGTGGCTTAGAGACCTATGATTTTGCTATTCAAATGTGAATCCACCCATACCCTTTACGATAAAAGATTGGTGAATCTCCACCACACACATAATTTCACTGAAAGAGAAATTGCAATCACTGAGTTGTTTTTTTTTCCTTTTTTTCCATTGGAAAATGAAAACAGGTAGGTAGTTAGACAAAGTCACAGATTCTGGAATTTCCTTGAGCACATGGGGTTCCTGGATGTTAATATAGAAATTTAACACTGTGAGATATTACGTTTCTTAGTGACATTAAATTTGCACATGAGGAGTTCCTGTCATGGCTCAGTGGTTAGCGAACCCCACTAGCATTCATGAGGACAAGGGTTTGATCCCTGGCATCACTCAGTGGGTTAGGTAGCCTGCATTGCCATTCACTGTGGTATAGGTTGCAGATGAGGCTTGGATCCAGTGTTGCTGTGGCTGTGGCATAGGCTGGGGGCCACAGTTCTGATTGGACCCCTAGCCTGGGAACCTCCATATGCCAAGGGTGCGGTCCTAAAGAGACAAAAAGACAAAAAATAAAATAAAATAAAATAATAAAATGAAATAAAATAAAATGAATTTACGTATGAGACCAATCAAATTTTAAGCAAATCCCAGAACAAATTTTAGAGTTCCCCTGTGATCTAGAAAAAAAAAAAAAATCAACACTGTAATATTTACGTTTATACAAATTCCAAAAGTTGTTCCTAGTTTTGAGAGATGGTTCACAGAAGAGCTGTGCTAATACCACTATGCAAACCAAGCCTTTTCTAAAGATTGAATGAGAAAAAAAATTCAAGAAAGGGTAGTTCGTTGGAATGAAAATGATTCTAAGAAAATCAATAGTACATCTAAGAGACTTGGCCTGAGATTTTACTGGACTGTTCCCACACCAAAAATCTCATTCCTCTTATCTAAGCATCCTATCATGGTTTCATCCTTCCCCATCCAATACTATGGAAGAAAGATATTCTTTTTCTTCATTAATACCCCTTCCTTACAAAGGCTTGCTTCCATTTTATCAACTGCCACAAGAAAGAAGTTGTAGCAACTTCCAGAATTCAGACAAAAGGCAACTGCAATACACCAATGGATGAATCCTTGACTGACCCAAATTTCAGATGAGAATAGGTGCAACCCAGCTGACCTCATACCCTTTGTGACCCCAGCATAGCATGGTATGTTTGACTGTTGGCTTACTAGGGTTGTTAGTACATTTAGTTCTATTATATACAGCGTGGAGAGACATAGATATAAGCATAGACATAGATATAGAGGTAGACACACACATATCATATATATTGCATATATATATGTGCAATATATATAAAATTATGTAATGATTCTTTGCTATGTAGAAAGTAGGTTCTTTGAAAGGAAAAAAGACAGGAGGGTAGGGAATGTGAGTAGATGACTAAGAAGACAACATCTGAAAAAAATGTTTGCAGTACGTATATCAAAACTGAATGCACATCTACTCTATGACCCATCAATCCAGCCCCTAGATATGTGTACATATAGTCACCAAAAGAATGTACAAGAATGTTCATAGCAATGCTATTCATAACAGCCTCAAAGCAGAAACAACCTAGATGTCCATCAACAGTCACGTGAATACATAGATTGTGGTATATTTATACAATGAAATACTATCACAATGAGAATGAACAGACTATTGATATATAAAACAAATTGACATAATAACAAGCAAAAGAAGCCAGATCAAAAAAAGCAGAGTGCATGCTCCCTTGTGTATGAAATTTAAAAACAGGCAAACCTGATCTAGGTCCTTAGAAGCGGTGGTTTCCCTTGAAAGGGGCTATAATTTAAAGAGGGTAGAGAAAAGTAAAAACTTTACTTTTTAAAAATAAAAATATATTTAAGATGTATAACATGATGCTTTGATATATATGTACATAGTGATATGATTACTACAGCCAAGCTAGTTAACATATTCATCTCTTCCTATTTTTTTTAATATGGTGGAAATGCCTGAAATCTATTCTCTTAGCAAATTTCCAGTATAATACAGGGTTAACTATAGTCATCGTGCTGTACATTAGATCTCTAGACTTCTTCATCTTATATAATTACAACTTCGTATCCTTTGACCAGCATCTTTCAGTTTCCCCTGGAAACCACTGTTCTAATCTCTGCTTCTTTGTATTCAACTTTTTTAGATTCCATGTATAAGTGAAATCACGCAGTATTTTTCTTTCTGTGTCTGGCTTATTGCACTTAGCAGTAATGTCTTCTGGTTTCACCCACGAACTAGCAAATGGATATATACACATATACATACATACATATATACACACACATACACACATATATATGTATATATATATATTGCATTTATTTATCCACTCATCTGTTGATGGACACTTAAGTTGTTTCCATATCTTGGATACTGTGACTAATGTTGTAATGAACATGAGAGTGCAGATACCTCTTTAAGGTACTGATTTCATTTCCTTTTGGTATGTACCCAGAAGAGGGACTGCTGCATCCTCTGGTAGCTCTGTTTTTAATTTTTTGAGGAAACTCCATACCGTTTTCTATAGTGATTGTACCAATTTATACTCTATCAACAGTGTGCAAGTGTCCACTTTTCTTCACATTCTCATCAACACTTCTCTTTTATCTTTTAGAGAATAGCCATCCTAACAGGTGTGAGGTGACAGTTCATTGTGGTTTTGATTTGCATTTTCCTGATGATTATTGATGTTAACCACCTTTTCCTGTATCTGTTGCCCATTTGTAAGTCTTCTTTGGAAAATGGTCTATTAAGGTCATGTATGGTCAGGCCACTCAAGTTGGCTGCTTCCTTACTCTTTGTACGTCTGTTTGACCAGTCCCTGCTTCCCCTCCACCTACTCAGTGAATGTGCTTGCCCCCTGCCCCAGCTAGTGATTATTCTAATTCTTAGGCCAGAATGGCCCCACCTGCTCGTTTGTTAAAGAGAAATATCTGATCTCATGATGGTCTGTAACCTGAGGGGCTGTTAAAGGCCTGCCCCATGCTGGTTCCCCTGGTAACTAATGAGCCAACCTTACGTCATTCCCCCTATTAATTGTACCTCCCCCCCCCCCCCCGCCCCCAGTAGGGAAGTTAGCTGTTGTGCTTTGCCGGCTGGCTGCTCGCAGTGGGATGTTGCGCCAGGACCATTTGCTGCAGACATGTAAGATCCCCTGTCCAACAAACCATTGATGTCTCTGTCGATGCCTCTGGGCTCTTTCTTCGGTCTTGAGGCTGAGCAACTACAAGGCTTACAAGCCTGCAGGGTGCATCTCAACAATTGAAGAGCCAGCCGAGAGGCCAAGGAAATTCCCATGAGCACCAAGATATTGGAAGGTAGGATGGGGAATGGAAATTTGTAAGAATGATCCCAAGGTGGTATCTACTACCACCATGTTGGGCCTTGTGGCAGCTGACTGCCATGAGAGATGTTTTTCTCTTCCATTGTATTGATGATATCCTGTTAAATCACAGAATGAGTCTCTTTCTACTTTAAAAATAGTAGCCCAATGCTCATGGTTCTTCATTTGACTGCTCTGGGATCCCTGGCAAATATAGGCAAACACTCAACGGCCTGGGAAGCATACCCCAGACCCACAACCCCTGAACAATTACAGACACAGGCTCTAGGGATGATAACTCAGGGACAGATTGGGAATTGGATGTGGCCAGTTACCCTGAAGGATTTGGTTGGGGCTTGAGGCAAAAGCAAAATAATGAGTGCCCTTGGGCTTCTGGTCCCAGCTGTGGAAGTGGGCAGAGCAACCACATAGTGTGATGGAACAACAGCTATGTGTAGTTGACGAAACATTACAACAGGTGAAAGACATTACATAAGGGTATACAGGACCCCCATGGACATCGGGTCACAACCGGGGAGTCCACCCTACCAGCCATGAAGTTCAGGAATGGACCCATACAAATGACAAACGCTGGCATTTCTACCTGCCCTGTACCCCAACTGCTGCCTGCCTAGCTGATTGAAAGGATGCGTGGACTGCTTAAACTTTTAACAGCCAAGATTGGAGACCTGCTCTCTCGACTTGTGGAACAGGAGGCCAACTCAAGCCCTACATTCTATACCTGAATTTCCCAGGAGCAGTCATCCCAGCATCTAAGCCATGTTAACCCAGAGGCAACTAATCAACATCATCAGAGTTTAACTATTAGTCCCTGAAGGACCACTGACAACTATCGGTCAGGACAGTAACTTGCTTTTGCCCTTGCCACAGGATCTATCCCCGGGGAGCATGTTATAAAATGGCCCTGGGATTGGTAGGTGAGTCCCTGATAGTTTGGGTTTGCTGCCTGTGGGGAATAGGCTTATAGATGTCACCTGCTTTCTATTTGCCCCACTTAAGACTACTAAGGTAATTAATCCAGGCCCCTCCTGGAGAAGGCACCATTATATTAACCCTGCTGTCCATTGTTATACCACCTGACCAGTATTCAGCACTGGTTGTGGCACTGAGAGTAGACAGGCTGTATGGACTCCAGGCCAGTCCAGAAACCACAAGCGGGGGTGGGGGGAATTATCTCAGAATGCTGCTGCCGCTTGTATTTACTTAATAGTTATGATTTTCCCTGTATTATGCCTGTTAAACACTTTCCATTTCATCCCTAGTCTGAGCAGAGGGAATCTGTTTGTAGACTGGGCAATGTGGTCTCACTACAAAGTGAGTCTATGCCTAGATGCTCTTGTCATCCTCCTCTGGACTTTCATGGAAAAGTCACCTGATAAGCACCTGGCTTACTCTTTAGCTGCTGTTGTCTGTATTGCATTTGTGTTGTTTGGCTGCAGTGAACCTCTAAATGACGTCAAGGACATTGCAAAAAGGAGGTGGACCAAGATTGTAAGGGTTGTGCAGGGAGTGGGGGGGTGGAATGTATGGTCAGGTTGCCCAAGATGGCTTTTGTCTTTCTTTTTTGGCCATGCCCACATTATTGGAAGTTCCCAGGTCAGGGCTTGAGCCTGTGCCTCCGCAGTGACCCAAGCAGCTTCAGTGACAAGGCTGGATCCTTAACCTGCTGCACCACAAAGGAACTCCTAGGTGGGTGTTTTCTTGTTTTTCATACATCCCCTGCTCCAGCAGTCCCTGCTTCACCTACACCTACTCAAGGAATGTGCTTGCCCCTTCCCCAGCTAGTGATTGTTTTAGTCCTTTGGCCAGAATGGCTCTACCTGCTCCTTTACTTGAGGGAAACACCTGATCCCTATGATAGTTGTTAACCTGAGGGGCTGTGAGGGGCGTGCCCCATGCTCGTTTCCCTAGTAACCAATGAGCCAACCTGACCATCAGTTCCCCCTATAAATGGTAGCCTCTTTCCCTACCAAGTAGTTAAGTTGGCTGCCATGTCTGCCTGCAGGCTGCTGTACACAGTGAGGTATTGCTCCAAGAACATTTGCTGAGGACATGTAAGATTCCCCTGTCCAATTAACCACTGATGTCACTGTCACTGTCCCTGGGCTCTTTGGTTTCAAGGCTGGGCAACCACAAGGCTTGCTGGCCTGCAGGGTGCAGGCTAGCAGGTCCTTTGCCCATTTTTTAAATTGAGTTTGGTTTTTTTGTTATTGAGTTGTATGAGTTCCTCACTTTGAGGGGTATTAACTCCTTATTACACAGTGTTTGCAAATATTTTCTCCCAATCCATTGTGTTTTTTCCTTTGCTCTGCAGATGTTTTTAGTTTGATGAAGTCTCATTTGTTTATATTAGCTTTTGTTGCCTGTACTTTTGATGTCGTATCCAAAAAATCATTGCCAAGGCCCATGTTAAGAAGTTTTCCCCTAGGAGTTTTCTGGTTTCAAGTCTTAGGTTTTCCGTTGTTTTTTAAAAATTTGTTTAAATTGTAGTTAACTTACAATGTTCTGTCCATTTCTGCTGTACAGCAAAGTGACCCAGTTACACGTATATATACATTCTTTTTCTCATTATCTTCCATCATGTTCCATCACAAGTGTTTGGATATAGCTCCCTGTGCTATACAGCAGGTCACGTCTTAAGTTTTTAATCCATTTTAAGTTGATCTTTATTTACGAGGTAAGAGTCAGATTTCATTCTTCCTGTGAACATCCAATTTTCCCAGCACCACTTAGTGAAGACATTATCCTTTCACCATTGTGTATTCCTGGTGCCCTTGTTGAAAATTAGTTTAATGTATATGCGTGGTTTTATTTCTGGACTCTTCTGTTTCATTGATCTATATGTATTTCATTTTATGCAGCACTGTACTGTTTTGGGGGGGTGGTACAGTGATGGGTATGTGTTTATTTCAAATCAGTATCTTTCATCAATACAAAGAAGACTACATAGAAAGATATAAAGGGAGGGGAAACATTAACAATAGCAACAGAATTCGTAAAATACTTAGGAATAAGATTACAACAAACATTTTGCACGATCCTATGAAAGATGTAAAACACTAGAAAGACACAATGACTTGAACTGGAAGGACATACCATTGTTGGAGAGGAAGAAATCCTCTCGGTTCTTCTGGCTGGTCTAAAAGAATTAAATTGACATGAGACAGATTAACAAGAGAAAAATATCAAACTTGCAATAATAACATGTATATTTGAGAGAGGCCCAGAAAAACCAAGTAACTCACCAAAAGGGCTGAAATTCTCACCCTTAAATATCCTTTTCCTGCTAAAAACAAGAGGCTGTAGGGGGTGGTGATTTGGGACTTCAAAGGGGAGGAAGGCAATTCACCTGGAGATGAAAAAGTGAATGTTAAACCTTTGCTGGGCCAGGTGGAGACAATGGAGCAAAGTGAAGCCTTGTCTAAGTTTCCCAACCACACCTAGCCCATATTCATTGCAAATATCTCTGGTGATTCTTCTGTTCCTATAATAAGCCCTCTATCTCATTTCTTTAGGCAGTCAGGGGGAAGGTAAGTTTCTTCTAAGGCTCTTTTTTTTCTTTAGCTCAAAATAATCCACATGCCAAAGACATTTGGGCGGGGGGAGGAGCAAATTTTTTTTCCCTTACACTCTAGCTTCTGGACTGTGAAACTGGAAGTTTCAGAGGCAGAGTTGGTAGACTGTTCCATCTCATAAAACCAGTCTCAGTGCTGACAATAGGTCAGTTCTGTTAAATTCATTTCAAGAGCCAGCACCATATTGTTTTGATTACTGTATCTGTGTAATATAACTTGAAATCAAGAAGTATGACGCTCACCTTAGTTCTTAAGATTACTTTGGCTATTTGGGGGTCACTGAGGTTCCATACAAATTTTAGAATTTCTTCTATTTCCATGAAAAAATGCCGTTGGAATTTTGATAGGGATTGCATTGAACGTGTATGTCAATTTGGGTAGTATGGACATTTTAACAAAATTCTTCCAATCCCTGAAGCTGGGGTATCATAACTGACTTGTTTGTATCTTTGACTTCTTTCATTGTTTTCTAATTGTCAGTATGCAGATCTTCTACCTTCATTTTATTCTTAAACATACTTTGATGCAAATGGGATTGTTTCTTTTTTTTTTTTTTTTTCTTTTGGGATAGATCATTGTTGGTGTAAAGAAACACAACTGATTTCTATATGTTGATTTTCATACATCATGTAATTTTACTGACTGATTTAACAGTTGAATGTGGTCCTTAGTGTTTTCTATGTAATGGATCATGTCATCTGCAAACAGATAATTTTACTTCCTTCTAATTAGATTTCCTTTTATTTTTTTAGTCTGATTGCTCTTACTATTACTTCTAGTCTTATGTTGAATAGAAGTGGCAGGAGTGGGCATCTTTGCCTAATACCAAACTTTAGAAGAAAAGCTTTAGTCTTTCATCATTGATTTTGAGTTTAGCTGTGGGCTTTTCGTGAATGGCCTCATTGTGTCAAGGGAATTTCCTTTTATACCTATTTGGTTGACAGTCTTTATCATGAATGAATGATCAATTTCATTAAATGCTTCCTTTGCATATATTGAGATGTAGTTTTTAAAAATTATTTTTTATTGGAGAATTGTTGATTTACAGTGTTTCAGGAACACAGCAAAATGATTCAGTTATAGACATACATATATCCATTCTTTTTCACGTGCTTTTCCCGCTTTTTTATTTATTTTTTTAGGGCTGCATCCATGGCATATGTAAATTCCCAGGCTTGGGGTTGAATCAGAGCTGTAGCTGCCCGCCTATACCACAGTCACAGCAACACCAGATCCGAGCTGCATCTGTGATCTACACCATAACTCACAGCAACACCATCTCCTTAATTCACTGAGTGAGACCAGGGATGGAACTGCATTCTCATGGATAGTAGTTGGGTTTGTTTCTGCTAAGCCACAGCAGGAAGTCTCCACATAGGTTTTAACAGACTGAGTGGAGTTTCCTGTGCTATACAGTAGGTCCTTTTTGATTATGTATTATACATATATAGTAGTTTATATATGTTAATACCAAACTTCTAATTTATCCTTCTCTCCCCCCCATCTTTCGTAACTGAAATTTGGTTTTTGAAGTCTATGAATCTATTTGTTCTGTAATAAGTTTATTTGTATCTCTCTCTTTTATTTTTTAGGGCCGCACTCATGGCATATGGAGGTTCTCAGGCTAGAGATCTAATCAGAGCTATAGCTGCTGGTCTACACCACAGCCACAGCAACCCCAGATCTGAGCAACATCTGCGACCTACACCACAGCTCATGGCAACGCCAGATCCTTAACCCACTGAGTGAGGCCAGGGATCAAACCCACAACCTCATGGTTCCTAGTCAGATTCATTTCCGCTGTGCCACAACGGGAACTCCTGTATCTCTATTTGATTTCACATATAAGTGATATCATATAATTGTCTTTATCTGATTTAGTTCATTTGCTATAATAATCTCCAGGTTCATCCATGTTGCTACAAATAGCATTATTTCTTTCTTTTTTATGGCTAAGTTATATGCTATTGTACATAGCTACCACATCTTCTTTATCCCATTCCCTCTGTTGATGGACATTTAAGTTGCTTCTATGTCTTGACTATTGTAAATAGTGCTACAATGAACGTTGGTGCATGTATCTTCTCAAATTACGGTTTTCTTCAGATAGATGCCCAGGGGTGGGATTGCCTGATCATATGATGGTAGTTCTTTTAGGGTTTTTTTGTTTGTTTGTTTTTGTCTTTTTAGGGCCACACCCATGGCATATGGAGGTTCCCAGGCTAGGGATCGAATTGGAGCTCTAGCAACTGGCCTGTACCACAGCCACAGCAACACAGGATCCCAGCCATGTCTGTGATCTATACCACAGCTCCCATCAATGCTGGATCCTTAACCCACTGAGCGAGGCCAGGAATTGAACCTGTGTCCTCATGTATGCTAGTCAGATTGTTTCCACTGAGCCACAATGGTAACTCCATATATATTTTTTTTAATTACTCAAATGAATTTATCACATTGTATAATGATCATAACAATCCAATTTCACAGGATTTCCATCTCACAACCCAAGCACATCCCCCCCACCCCCTGAAACTGTCTCCTCTGGAGACCATAAATTTTTCAATGTCTGAGAGTTATCATCTGTTCTGCAAAGAAGTTCAGTCTGTCCTTTTTTCAGATTCCACATGTCAGTGAAAGCATTTGATGTTGGTGTCTCATTGTATGGCTGACTCCACGTAGCATGATAATTTCTAGGTCCATCCATGTTGCTAAAAATGCCAGCATTTCGTTTCTTTTAATGGCTGAGTAATATTCCATTGTGTATGTGTACCATATCTTCTTGATCCACTCCTCTGTTAATGGATGTTTAGGTTGTTTCCATGTCTTGGCTATTGAAAATAGTGCTGCAATGAACATAGGAGTACATGTGTCTTTGCAAGTCATGGTTTTCTCTGGATAGATGTCCAGGAGTGGGATTGCTGGATCAAATGGTAGTTCTATTTTTAGTTTTCTGAGGAATCTCCATACTGTTTTCCACAGTGATTGCACCAATTTATAATCACACCAACAGTGTACTAGGGTTCCTTTTTCTCCATACCCTCTCCAGCACTTCTTGTTTGTAGACTTTTTAATGCCTGGCTTGTGTAAGGTGGTACCTCATCGTGGTTTTGATTTGCATTTCTCTAATAATGAGTGATGTTGAACATCTTTTCATGTATTTTTCAGCCATCTGTAGGTCTTTTGAGAACTGTCTGTTTAGATCTTCTGCCCATTTTTTGATGGGGCTGTTTGTTTTTTTGGTATGGAGCTGTAGAAGGTGTTTATAAATTTTGGAGATTAATCCCTTGTCAGTTGAATCACTTGCAAAATTTTCTCCCATTCTGTGGGTTGTCTTTTCATTTTGTTTAGGGTTTTCTTTGCTGTGAAGAAACTTAAGTTTGATTAGGTCCCATTTGTTTATTTTTGTTTTTATTGTCATTACTCTGAGAGGTGGATCTGAGAAGATGTTTCTGTCAGAGAGCGTTTGGCCTGTTTTCCTCTAAGAGTTTTAAAGTATCTGGTCTTATATCTAGATCTTTAATCTATTTGGAGTTTATTTTTGTGTATGGTGTTAGGAAGGGTTCTAATTTCATTCTTTTCCATGTGGCTGTCCAGTTTTCCCAGCACCACTTATTGAATAAGCTGTCCTTTCTCCATTGTATATTCTTGCCTACTTTGTCATAGATTAGTTGGCTGTAGGTGAGTGGGGGTAACTCCATATTTTTGATTTTTTGAAGAACCTTCGCAATGTTTTCCATGGTGGTTGTATCAATTTATATTCCCACCAACAGTGTAAGAGAGTTCCCCTTTCTCCATGTCCTCTCCAGCATTTACTGCATGTAGACTTTTTGATGATGGCAATTCTGACTGGTGCGAGGTGGCACCTCATCCCTAATACTTAGCTGTGTTGAGCAACTTTTTATGTGCTTTTTGGTCATGTCTGTCTTCATTGGAGAAATGTCTGTTTAGATCTCCTGCCCAGTCTGTTTTTTTTTTTTTTTTTTTCCCCCTGATGAGCTGCATAAGCTGTTTGTATATTTTGGAGATTAATCATCTTCATTTCCAGATACTTTCCCCCATTCTGTGAACTGTCTTGTCATTTTGTTTATGGTTTCTTTTGTTCAAAGTTTTTAAGTTTAATTAGGTCCCATATGTTTGTTTTTATTTTCATTACTCTAGGAGGTGGATCCAAAAGATATTGCTGCAGTTTGTTTCAGTGTTCTGCCAAGGTTTTTCTCTAAGAGTTTTACAGTATCCAGGCTTACATTTAGGTCTTTAATCCAATTTGAGTTTATTTTTAGGTATGGTGTTAGAGAGTGTTCCAATTTCTTTTCTCTGTTCTTTCTTTATCTCGCTCTCTTTTTTTTTTTTTTTTTTTTTTTTTTTTGGTCTTTTTAGGGCCACACCCATGGCATATGAAAGGTCCCAGGCTTGGGGTCAAATTGGAGCTGCAGCTGCCAGCCAGAGCCGCAGCAACACCAGATCTGAGCTGCATCTGCAACCTACACTGCAGCTTACAGCGAAACCAGATCTTTAATCCACTGAGTGAGGCCAGGGACTGAACCCGCATCCTCATAGATATTAGTCAGGTTCATTACCATTGAACCACAATGGGAACTCCTATTTTATTTATTACTTTTGATGCAATGATAAATGACATCATTTCCTTAATTTCTCCTTCGGACATTTCATTGTTAGTGTATAGAAATGCAGGAGATTTCTATATATTTTGTGTCCAACTACTTTTACTGAGTTCAATGATGAGCTCTAGTAGTTTTCTGATAGTGTCTTTGAGATTTTCTATGTATAGTACCATGTGATCTGCAAATAGTTGACTGTTTTACTTCTTTTCCAGTTTGGATTCATTTTATTTCTTTTTCTTAATGCCATGGTTAGGGCTTCCAAAACAATGTTGAATAACTGGCAAGAGTGGATACCCTTGTCTTGTTCTTGATCTTAGAGGAAACGTTTTCAGCTTTTTGCTGTTGAAGATGATGTTGGCTGTGGGTGGTCACATATGTCCTTTATTATGTTGAGGATAGATTCCCTCTATGCTCACTTTCTTGAGAGTTGTATCATAATGGATGTTGAATTTTGTCAAAATCTGCTTCTGTACCTTTTGAGATGATCATACGGTTTTTATTCTTCAATTTGTTAATGTGTAGCACACTGATTGACTTACAGATATTGGAAAATTCTTGCATCCTTGGTGTATGATTCTTTTAATGTACTGTTGGATTTGTTATGCTAGTATTAAGGATTTTTGCATCTATGTTCATCAATGTTCATTAACCTGTAATTGTATTTTTTTTGTGGTATATTTGTCTGGTTTTGGTATCAGCATGAGGCTGGCCTCATAGAATGAGTTTGGGAGTGTTCTTCCTCTGTGACTTTTTTTTTTTGAAGAGTTTCAGAAGGATAGGTGTTAACTCAACTAAATGTTTATAGAATTTGCCTGTGTAGCCATCTGGTCCTGGACTTAGGTTGGGAGTTTTTAAATCACAGTTTCATAGTATCTGTGATGGGTCTATTCATATTTTCTATTTCTTCCTGGTTTAGTCTTGGACAATTGTGCCTTTCTAAGAATTTGTCCATTTCCTCTCGGTTGTTCATATATTTGCTTGTAGTAGTCACTTGCGATCCTTTTTATTTCTGCAGTGTCAGTTGTAACTTATAATTTTTCATGCCTAATTTTATTGAGACTTCTCCCTTTCTTTCTTGATGAGTCTGCTAAGGGTTTATCAACTTTGTTGATCTTTTCAAAGAACCAGATTTTAGTTTCATTGATCTTTTCTATTGTTTTCTTCATCTGTATTTCATTTATTTCTACTCTGATTTTCACGATGTCTTTCCTTCTAACTTTGGATTTATCTATTCTTGCTTCTCTAGTTGCATTAGGTGCAAAGTTAGGTTGTTTATTTGAGATTTTTGTTTCCTGAGGTAAAAGTGTATTACAGTAAACTTCTCTCTTAGAACTGCTTTTGCTGTGTCCCATAAGTTTCATCATCATTTCATTTTCATTTGTCTCTAGGAATTTTTAAATTTGCTCTTTGATATCTTCAGTGATCCATTGGTTTTTTTAGTAACATTGTTTTTAGCCTTTACACTTTTTTTTTAATGGTTTCTTGTAGTTGACTTCTAACCTCATTATAGTTCCCCCCCCAAGAAAAGATGTTTGATATTATTTGTTTCCTTAAATTTACCAAGGCTTGATTTGTGGCCCACCATGTGATCTATCCTGAAGAATATTCCTTGTGCACTTAAAAAGAAAGGGTATTCTGCTGCTTTTGGATGGAATGTTCTATAAATATCAGTTAAGTCCATCTGGCCTAACATGTCATTTAAGGCCTGTGTTTCCTTATTGATATTCTGTCCGGATGACCTATCCATTGAATTAAGTGGTTTGGTAATGTCCCCCACTGTAACTGTTATTGTCAATTTCACCTTTTATGGCTGTTGTTATTTGCCTTATATATTGCAGTGCTCCTATGTTGGGTGCATACATATTTAAAATTGTTATATCTTCTTTTTGCATTGATACCTTGGTCATTATGTAGTATCATTCTTTGTCACTGTAGCAGTCTTTAAAGTCTACTTTGCATGATGAGTATTTCCAGCTTTCTTTTGATTTCCATTTGCATGGAAGACTTTTTCCATCACTTTCAATCTGTATGTGTCCCTAGATCGGAAGTGAATCTCTTGTAGGCAGCATATATGCAGATCTTGTCTTTGTATCCATGGATCCATTTGTATTCATGTCTTTTGGTTAAAGCATTTAACCATTTACATTTAAGGTACTTATCAATATGCATGCTTTTATTGCCATTTGTTAATTGGTTTGGATTTGTTTTTGTAGGTCTTCTTTCTTCCCTCCCTTTTTTTCTTTTCTTGTGATTTGATGACTATCTTTATTTATTTATTTTATTTTTTGTATTTTTGCTATTTTCTTGGGCCATTCCTGCAGCATATGGAGGTTACCAGGCTAGGGGTTGAATCGGAGCTGTAGCCGCTGGCCTACACCACAGCCACAGCAATGTGGGATCCGAACCACGTCTGCAACCTATACCGCAGCTCATGGCAATGCCGGATCCTTAACCCACTGAGCAAGGGCAGGGATCAAACCTGCAACCTCATGGTTCCTAATCAGATTTGTTAACCACTGAGCCACAATGGGAACTCCTGATGACTATCTTTAACCTTGTGTTTGGATTCCTTTTTCTTTTTGTGTATGTGCATATCTACTGTAGATTTTGGTTTGCAGTTACCATGGGGTTTTGATAGACAGTATATTTATAATACATATTCAAGATTATTTTAAGTTGCTGGTCCTTTTTTTTTTTTTTTTTTAAATGCATTTCCAATATATTGCATTTATACTCTCCTCAAGATTTCTAGGTTTGGTATATTTTTGTATGGATGATTTCCTATTTTTATATATGTTTGCCTTCAGTAGTAAGCTTTTCCATGCATAATTTTCCCTTGTGTCTAGTTGTGACCTTTTCTTTTCTGCCTAGAGACACCCTTTAGCATTTGTTGTAAAGCTGGTTTCGTGCAGCTGAATTCTCTTAGATTTTCCTTGTCTGTAAAGCTTTTGTGTTCTCTGTCAAATCTGAATGAGAACCTTCCTGGGTAGAACATTCTTCATTGTAGGTTTTTCCCTTTCATCACTTTAAATATATCATGCCACTCCCATCAGGCCTGTGGAGTTCTGCTGAAAAAAATTAGCTGATAATTTTATGGAGATTCCCTTATATGTCATTTGTTGCTTTTTCCTTGTTGCTTTTAATATTTTTTCTTTGTCTTTAACTTTTTTCAATTTGATTAATATGTGTTTTGGCATGTTCCTCCTTGGGTTCATCCTGTATGGGACTCTTCTGCACTCCCTGCAATAGAGTGTTCCTTTCCCATGTTAGGGAAATTTTAGCTATTTAGCTCTCCAAATATTTTCCCAGGACCTTTTTCTCTTCTCCTTTTGGAACTCCTATAATGCAGATGTTTTAATGTTGTCCCAGAGGTCTTTTAGACTGTCCTCATTTCTTTTCATTTTTTTTTTCTGTTCTGCAGTAGTGATTTCCCCCATTCTGCCTTCCAGCTCACGTATTCATTTTTCTGCCTCAGTTATTCTGCTATTGATCCTTCTAGTGTATTTATTTCAGTTATTGTATGGTTCATCTGTTTGTCCTTTAAACCTTCTAGCTCTTTGTTAAACATTCCTTATATCTTACTCTATGCCTCCTTTCTTCTTCCAAGATCTTGGATCATCTTTATCATTACTCTGAATTTTTTTTCAGATAGATTTTCTAGCCCCACTTCACTTAGTTTGTTTTTCTGGGCTTTTGTCTTGTCCCTTCATCTGGAACATATTTCTCTGCCATTTCATTTTGTCTAAATTTCTATTTGTGTTCTCCATTCCACAGGCCGAAGGATTGTGGTACCCCTTGCTTCTGGTGCTTGCCCTCTTGTTGAGGCTGATCCAGGGGCTTGTTCAGGCTTCCTGGTGGGATGGACTGGTGCCTGCCCACTGATGGGTGGAGCTGGGTCTTGTCTCCCAGGTGGGCAGAGCTATGCCATGTGTGTTTAGAGGCAGCTGTCGTCTCAGGATGACTTTAGGCAGCCTGTCTGCTGATGTATGGAGCTGTGTTCTCACACCCTGTTGGTTGTTTGGCCTGAAGCATTGCAGCATGGGAACCTGCAGGCTTTTTGGAAGGGGCAGGTTTCAGTGTTAAAATGACAACCTCAAGGAGACCTCCTGCCAATGAATATTCCCTGGGGCTCTGCCACCAGTGTCCTTTCCCCTACAGTAAGCCATAGCTGCCCTCTACCTCCACAGGCAACCCTCCAAGACCCACTTGTAGGTATAGCCCAGCATCCTATGGAGTCATTGCTTTGGCCTGTGTCCTGGTGCACATGAATCCTTGTGTGCCCCCTCCAAGAGTGGAGCCTATTTTCCCTCAGTCTTGTGGAGCTCCTGAACTCAAGCACCACTGACCTTCAGAGCCAGTGTTTTGGGGACTTCTCCAAATGAGGGCAGATTCACAGGCTGGGAAGACTTGACATGGGGCTTAGAACTCACTCCTGTGGAAAAATGTTTGTGATATAATTATTTTCCAGTTTGTGGGTTGCCCACTTGGTGGCTATAGAATTTGATTATATCCTACCCTCTTGTTGTAGCTTCTTTATCTTTTGTTGTAGAATATATATATATATATATATATATATATATATATATATATATATATATATATATATATATTTTTTTTTTTTTTTTGGTAGGTTCCAGTCTCTTTTGTCAAAGGTTGTTCAGCAGTTAGTTGTGATTTTGCAAGGGGGGTGAGCTTGAGTCCTTCTCCATCATCATCTCTCCTTGACCATGTTTTTATCTTTCATTCTGTTTACATAGTCTATCACGTTGTTTGATTTACATATATTAAACCAACCTTGCATCTCAGGGATAAATCCCACTTTGTCATGGTGTATAATCTTTTTGATGTGTTGAATTTAGTTTGCTAGTATTGAGGATTTTTGCATCCATGTTCTTCAAATATTGGTCTGCAGTTCTTGAGTCTGTTTAGCTTTGGTATCAGGGTGATGTGGCTTCAAAAAATGTGTTTGGAAATATTCCTCTATTTCTTAGAATTTAAGAGGGGTTGGTAGTAATTCTTTGAATGTATGTTAGAATTCAGCTATGAAGCTATCTTGTCCTGAGCTTGCTTTGTTGGGAAGTTTTTGATAACTACAATCTCCTACTTTGTTATTGGTCTGTTCAAGTTTTCTATTTCTTCTTGATTCAGTTTTGGTATATTTACGCTTTTTATTTCTTCTTGATTTTGTGTTGGTAGATTAGGTTTCCAGTTTTATCCATTTCTTCTAGGTTATCCAATTTGTTGGCATATAATTTTTTTTAATAGCCCCTTGTGTTCCTTTTCACTTCTGAGGCATCCATTGTAATGTCTCCACTTTATAGATTGTGTCTTTTTCTTTATTAGCATAAAGTCTTGTCAATTTTGTTTTCAAAAACCCTTTAGTTCTATTTTTCTATTCTCTATTTGATTTCTGCTGATCCTTATTCCCTCCCTTATTTTTGTTCTTTTTCTAGTTCCTTGAGACATAAAGTTTGATTGTTAGATATATTTTTTTAATATAGGTGTTTATAGCTGTAAATTTCCCTAGTGCTTCTGCTGCATCCCATATATTTTGGTAAGTTGTGTTCATTTTCATTCATCTTGAGATTTTTTTTTTATTCCCTTTTGATTTCCTCTTTGACTCAGTAGTTGTTTGAGAATATGTAATTTAGTTTACACATATTTATGAATCTTTCCATTTTTCTTGCTGTATTTTATTGAAATTTAGTTGATGTACAATGTTGTGTTAATTTCTGCTACACAGCAAAATGATTCAAAATATGTATATATGTATATATACAATATTTTCATATTCTTTTCCATTATGGTTTATCTCAGGATATTGAATATAGTTCCCTGTGCCGTACAGTAGTATTTTATCCAATTTACATGTAATAGTTTGAATCTACTAACTCAACTCCCTGTCCACCCCTGCCTCACCTTCCTCCCTCTTGACAACCACAACTCTATTCTGAGTCTGTTTCTATTTCATAGATACGTTCATTTGTGTCACATTTTAATTTCCACATACAATTGATATTATATGTTATTTGTCTTTTTCTGACTTACTATGATAATCTTTAGTTGCATTCATGTTGCTCCAAATGGCATAATTTCATTATTTTTAAGGCTGAGAGGTATCCCATTGTAAATATATACCATATCTTCCTTATCCATTCTTCTGTTGATGGACATGTTTCCACATCTAGTTGATTGTGAATAGTGCTGCTATCAATGTAGGGGTGCATGTATCTTTTTGAATTATTATTTTGTCCAAATAATATGCCCAGAAAAGGAATTGCTGTGTTATATGATAATTTTGTATTTTTAATTTTTTTTGAGGAACCTCCATCTTGTTTTCAAGAGTGTCTTCACCAACTTCCATTCCCACCAGCATTTGTAGAAGTGTTCCCTTTTTTCCACACCCTCTCCAGCGTTTGTTATTTGTAAACTTTTAAAAGATGGCCACTCTGACCAGTATGAGGTGGTACCTCATTGTAATTTTGCTTCGCATTTCCCTAATAATTAGTAATGTTGAGCATCTGTTCATGTCTATTGGCCACCTGTATCTCTTCTTTGGAGATATGTCTGTTTAAGCCTTCTGCTCATTTTTCAATTGGGTGGTTTGGATTTTTTTTGTTATTCTGGTTGAATTGTATAAACCTTTTGTATATTTTGGAAATTAATCCCTTGTTGGTCACATCATTTGCAAATATTTTCTCCCATTCTGTAGGTTGTTGTTTCATTTTGTTTTCCTTTGCTGTGCAAATGCTTATGAATTTGAATTGGTGCAATTTGTTTTTTTTTTTTAATGATTTTTATTTTTTCCATTATAGTGGGCAATTTGTTTATTTTTGCTTTTATTTCTATTGCTCTGGGAGACTGACCCAAGAATACACTGGTATGATTTATGCCAAAGAAGAATATTTTACCTGTGATCTCTTCTAGGAGTTTATTGTGTCATGTCAAAAGACTTTAAGCCATTTTGAGTTTACTTTTGTGCACAGTGTGAGGGTATGTTGTGAAGGTGTGTTCTAACTTCGTTGGTTTACATGCAGCTGTCCAACCCCTCCCAGCACCACTTGCTGAAAAGACTGTCCTTTTCCCATTGTGTTTTTTTGTGGTTTTTTTTTTGTTTGTTTGTTTTTGTTTTTGGTCTTTTTGTCATTTCTTAGGCTGCACTTGTGGCATATGGAGATTCCCAGGCTAGGGGTTGAATCGGAGCTGTAGCCACCAGCCTACACCAGAGCCACAGCAACACAGGATTCGAGCCACGTCTGCAACCTACACCACAGCTCATGGCAATGCCGGATCCTTAACCCACTGAGCAAGGCCAGGGATTAAACCCACAACCTCATGGTTCCTAGTTGGATTTGTTAACCGCTGTGCCACGATGGGAGCTCCATCCCATTGTATGTTCTTTTAAAAAATTTTTTACTATAGCTGATCTACAATATTCTGTCAATTTCTGCTCTACAGTAAAGAGACCCAGTTATACATATATACACTTTCTTTTTTCCACATTATCCTCCATTGTGTTCCATCACAAATGATTAGATATAGTTCCCTGTGCAATACAGCAAGATCTCATTGTTTATCCACTCAAAATTCAATAGTTTGCATCTACTAACCTCAAACTCCCAATCCATCCACTCCCTTCCCCCTTGGCAACCACAAACCTGTTCTCCATGTCCATGAGTTTGTCTCTTTTCTGTAGATTTGTTTCTTTTGTGCCTTATATCAGATTCCAAATATAAGTGATATCATATGGTATTTGTCTTTCTCTTTCTGACTTCACTTAATATGAGAGTCTCTAGTTCTATCCATGTTGCTGTAAATGGCATTATTTTGTTATTTTTATGGCTGAGTAGTATTCCATTCTGTATATGTACCACATCTTCTTAATCCATTCATCTGTTGATGGACATTTATGTTGTTTCCATGTCTTGGCTATTGTAAATAGTGCTTCCATGAATGGGGTGCATGTATATTTTTCAATGAATGTTTTGTCTGGATAGATGTCCAGGAATAGGATTTCTGGATCATATGGTAGTTCTATATTTAGTTTTCTGAGTTACTTCCATATTGTTCTCCATAACAGTTGTACAAATTCACATTCCAACCAACAGTGTAGGAGGGTTTCCTTTTCTCCACACTCTCTCCATAATTTCTTACTTGGAGACTTACTAATGATGGACATTCTGACTGATGTAAAGTGGTAACTCATAGTAGTTTTGATTAGCATTTCTCTAATAATTAGTGATGTTGAGCATTTTTTCATGTGCTTGTTAGCCATCTGTATATCTTCTTTGGAGAAATGTCTATTCAATTCTTTTGCCCATTTTTCAATTGGGTTTTTTTGGGTTTTTTAGTTGTTTTGTTTTGTTTCGGCTGTTGAGTTGTATGAGTTGTTTGTATATTTTGGAGATTAGGCCCTTGTCAGTTGCATTGTTTGAAACTATTTTCTCCCATTCTGTAGGTTGTCTTTTTATACTTTCCTTTGCTGTGCTAAAGATTTTAAGTTTATTTAGGTCCCATTGGTTTATTTTTGTTTTTATTTCTATTGCTTTGGGAGACTGACCTAAGAAAACATTTGTACAGTTGATGTCAGAGAATGTTTTGCCTATGTTCTCTTCTAGAAGTTTGATGATGTCCTGTCTTATGCCTAATTCTTTAAGGCTTTTTGAGTTTGTTTTTGGGTATAGTGTGAGGATGTGTTCTAGTTTCACCGATTTACCCACAGCTGTCAAGTTTTCCCAGCCACTTGCTGAAAAGACTGCCTTTTTCCCATTTTATATTATTAACCTCCTTTGTGAAGATTAACTGACCATAGGTGACTGGGTTTACTCCTGGGTTCTCTATTCTGTCCCATTGGTCTGTATGTCTGTTTTGGTACCAGTACCACACTGTCTTGGTTACTGTAGCTTTGTAATATTGTCTGAAGTCTGGGAGATTTATGCCTCCTGCTTGATTTGTGTTCTTCATGATTGCTTTGGCAATTCTGTGTCTTTGTGGTTCTATATAAATTTTTGGATTATTTGTTCTAGTTCTGTGAAAAATGTCATGGGTAATTTGGTAGGGATTGCATCTTTGTGTTCATTCATGAATCCAAATCACTTTGGGTAGTATGGCCATTTTAACAGTATTATTCTAGTCTAGGAGCATGGAATAGCTTTCCATTTCTTTGAATCATCTTTTATTTCCTTGCTTATGTTTTATAGTTCTCAGGATATAGTTCTCAGGATATAGTTCTAAGGCTTTCACCTCCTTGGTCAGATTTATTCCTAGATATTTAATTTTGGGGTGTGTGATTTTAAAAGGCATTGTATTTTTATATTCCTTTTCTAATATTTCATTGTTAGTATACAGAAATGCAACCAATTTATGAATGTTAATCATGTATCCTGCTACTTTGCTGAATTCATTGGTCAGTTTGAGTAGCTTTTGTGTGGAGTCCTTAGGGTTTTCTATATATAGTATCATGGCATCTGCATGGAGTTACAGTTTTACCTCTTCTCTTCCAATTTGGATACCTTTAATTTCTTTTGTTTTTCTGATTGCTGGGGCTAGGACTTTCAATAACTGTTGAATAAAAGTGGTGAGAGTGGGGATCTTTGTCTTGTTCCAGATTTTAGTAGGAAGACTTGGCTTTTCTCCATTGAGTTATATTAGCTGTGGCTTTGTCATAAATAACTTTTATTATGTTAGTTATGTTCCCTCTATACCCACTTTGGTAAGAGTTTTTATCATGAACGGATGTTGAATTTTGTCAAATGCTTTTTCTGCATCTATTGAGATGATCATGTGGTTTTTGACTTTTATTAGTGTGGTGTATGATGATTTCTTTATGTATGTTGAACCATCCTTGTGAACTCAGGGTAAATCCCACTTGGTGGTGGTGTATGATCTTTTTTATATGTTGCTGGATTCAGTTGTCTAAACTTTTGTTGAGAATTTTTGCATCTAAATTCATGGAAGATACTGGCCTATAGTTTTCTTTTTTGGTAGTATCTGTTTGGTTTTTGTATTAGGGTGATGGTGGCTTCATAGAATGTCTTTGGGGAGTGTTCCTTCTTCTTTAATCTTTTGGAAAAATTTAAGAAGGATGGGTATAAGTTCTTCTTTGCATGTTTGGTAGAATTCACCTGTGCAGACATCTGGTCCTGGACTTTTGTTTGTAGGGAGTGTTTTTATTACATATTTCATTTCTAGTGATCAACCTTTTCAATTGATCTATTTATCTCTTTTTTTTTTTTTTTTTTTTGCTTTTTTTCCACCACTTTTTAGGGCTGTACCTGCAGCAAATGGAAGTTCCCAGGCTAGGGATCAAATCAGAGCTACAGCTGCCAGCCTTCACCACAGCCACAGCAACATGGGATCCAAGCCGTGTCTGCAACCTACACCATAGCTCACGGCAATGCCAGATCTTTAACCACTGAATGAGGCCAGGGATTGAACTGTGTCCTCATGAGTACTGGTCAGGTTTGTTTCCACTGCACCACAGCAGGAACTCCTTGATCTATTTCTTCTTGATTCAGTTTTGGCAGGCTGTGTATCTCTAGAAAGTTTTCATTTCTTCTAGGTTGTCAAATTTGTTGGCATATAATTGTTTATAGTATTCTCTTATGATTTTTTGTATTTCTGCAGTATCTGTTGAGATTTTTCATTTCTTTTTATTATTATTATTATTTGAGTTCTTTATCTCTTCTTGATGGTCTGGCCAGAGGTTTGTCAATTTTCTTTACCCTTTCAAAAAATCAGCTCTTGGTTTTATTGATTTTCTTTCTATTGTTTTTTAATCTCTATTTTATTTCCTTTCTGATCTTTGATTTCCTTTCTTCTGCTGACATTTAGGTTTTGTTCTTTTTCTAATTCTTTTGGGTAATAGGTTAAGTTGTTGATTTTGAGATTTTTCTTCTTTTCTGAGGAAGGTATCACTATGAACTTTCCTCTAAGAACTGCTTTTTCAGCATCCTACATATTTTGGGGGGATTTTATTTTTATTTTTTATTCTAATTTTTCCCCCATTATAGCTGGTTTACAGTGTTCCATCAATTTTCTACTGTATAGCAAGGTGACCCAGTCACACATACATATATACATTCTTTTTTTCTCACATTATCATACTCCATAATAAGTGACTAGATATTGTTCCAAGTTCTATAGCAGGATGTCATTGCCTATCCATTCCAAAGGTAATAGTTTGCATCTATTAACCCCAAATTTCCAGTCCATCCCATTTCCCCCCCCCCCCCCGGCAACCACAAGTCGGTTCTCCATGTCCATGATGCTATTTTCTGTGGAAAGGTTCATTTGTGCCTTATATCAGATTCCAAATATAAGTGATATCATATGGTATTTGTCTTTCTCTTTCTGACCTCACTTAGTATGAGAGTCTCTGGTTCCATCCATATTGCTGCAAATGGTGTTTATATTTTGTCCTTTTTATGACCGAGTAGTATTCCATTCTGTATATATACCACATCTTCTTGATCCATTCATCTGTTGATGGGCATTTAGGTTGTTTCCATGTCCTGACTATTGTGAAGAGTACTGCAATGAACATATGGGTGCATGTATCCTTTTCAAGGAAAGTTTTGTCCAGATAGCTGCCCAAGAGTGGGATTGTTGGGTCATATGGTAGTTCTATGTATAGTTTTCTAAGGTACCACCATACTGTTTTCCATAGCGGTTGTGCCAATTTACATTCCCACCAAAAGTGTAGGAAAGTTCCCTTTTCTCCACACCCTCTCCAGCATTTGTTATTTGTGGACTTGTTAATGATGGCCATTCTGACTGGTGGGAGATGGTACCTCATAGTAGTTTTGATGTGCATTTCTCTAATAATCAGGGATGTTGAGCATTTTTTCATGTGCTTGTTGGCCATCTGTATATCATCTTTGGAGAAATGTCTGTCCCCTATATTTTGAGTGGTTGTATTTTCATTATCATTTGTCTCAAGGTATTTACTTCCCTTTTGAAGTTCCCAGGCTAGGGGTCTAATCAGAGCTGTGGTCACTGGCCTACACCACAGCAGCACAGGATCTGAGCCATGTCTACAACCTACATAACAGCTCACGGCAATGCTGGATCCTTAACCCACTGAACAAGGCCAGGGGATGAACCCACAACCTCATGGTTCCCGGTTGGATTTGTTAACCACTGAGCCACTGTTGGATTCGTTAACCACTGAACCACAACAGGAACTCCCCCACTGGGTTTTTAGTAGCATGTTTTTCAGTCTCCATGTAGTCATTTTTTTCTCATTGCTTTTCCTGTGGTTGATTTCTAGTTTTATGCCATTGTGGTTAGAAAAGATACTTGAGATAATTTCTATACTCCTAAATTATTTTATCTATCTATTTATTTATTTGTTTTATTTATTTATTTTTTTTTTTGTCTTTTTGCTATTTCTTTGGGCCGCTCCCGTGGCATATGGAGGTTCCCAGGCTAGAAGTTGAATCAGAGCTGTAGCTGCCAGCCTACACCAGAGCCACAGCAACACAGGATCCGAGCTGCGTCTGCAACCTACACCACAGCTCATAGCAACGCCGGATCCTTAACCCACTGAGCAAGGCCAGGGGTTGAACCTGCAATCTCATGATTTCTAGTTGGATTTGCTAACCACTGAGCCACGGTGGGAACTCCTTAAATTATTTTTGTGCCCCAGAATATGGTCAATCCTTTAGAATGTTCCATGTGCACTTAAAAAAATGTATAAGCTGATTTATTTGGATGTAATGTCCTAAAAATATCAATTAAGGCTAACATTTCTACTGTGTCATTTAGGATCTCTGTTGCCTTAATGATTTTTCTGTCTAGAGGTTCTGTTCATTGATGTGAACATGGTGTTAAAGTCTGCTACTATTATTGTATTCCCATAAATTTCTCCTTTTATGTCTGTCAGTATCTGTTGTCTGTCAGTATCTGTTGTATGTATTTGGGTGCTCCTATATTAGGGGCATGCATATTGACCAGTGTAATATCCTCTTGAATGAATCTTTTTTATCATTAAATAGTGTCCTTCTTTGTCTTTACCTATGGCTTTCATTTTAAAGACTATTTTGTCTGATGTGACTATTGCTTTCTTGTCTTTTCCATTCACATGAAATATCTTTTTCCATCCCCTCACTTTCAATTTATATGTGGCCTCTGTCCTAAGGTGAGTCTCTTGTAGGCAGCATATTTTAGGCTCCTGTTTTTTGTGTTTTTGTTTTTTTTTTTTTAATCCAGTCTGCTACTCTTTTGGATCATTCAGTCCATTGACATTTAAGGTAATTATTGATAAATATGTATTTATTGCCATTTTAAATCTTGTTTTCCAGTTAATTTTATGTTTCTTTTTTGTACCTTTTTTTGGTTGGATGATTTCCTTTTATGTTTGTTTTTTTAGTTTCTGTGAATGTATTGTTTGGTTTTGATTTGTGGTTGCCCTGTTTTTCAAGTATGTTAATCCCTTCCTATATCTGTTTGCTTTAGCCTGATAGTCATGTTGGCTCAAACATTCTTTTAAAAAAAAGTCTAGATTTTTCTTACTTTTCTTTCCCACATTTTATGATTTTGATGTCCTTTTTTAACATCTCATGTTTATCCTTTTTTGCTGTTCCTTGTCTTTATCGTCACTGTTGTAATATGCTTTTTTCCTTTTAGATCTGCATACTGGCTTAAGTGATTACTTTTCAATTGTGATTTTCTCCATCCTATTTCTTCTTCTTTTTTATTTAGTGGATCCCCGAGGAGCCCTTTTCAGTATTTCTTTTACAAATGAGTTTAGTATTGCCGTACTTTTAGTTTTTGATGTTCTTGTTTCTCCTTCTATTTTAAATGATATTCTTGCTGGGTAGAGTATTCTAGCCTGCAAGTTTTTTTTCTTTTAGAACTTAAAATATATCTTGCCATTCTCTTTGGACATGTAGTGTTTTTGTAGAGAAACAGGCAGGTGTAGAGCATTCAGCAGTGGCAATGGCAGGGGGTGTGCATTCCCAGGGGAATGAGAGCAACAATAGGCGGTGCTTGGGTGCAGTGCCATCCTCCATGTTGACCTCTGAGGTGACTGGAATCTTAGGTGGTGCCTGTTCATGTACCCCTAGTGATGGCAGGCCATGCCCACCCTGGGAGTCAGAGATGACTGAGTTTGACCCCATCACCTTGTAGACCACTCAAGAGGTGCCCTGTTGGGCTTAGTCCATTCAGGAAGCACCACTACTCAGCCCACAAAAAAGGTGCCTCACTGTCTTTGGCCCTGCCCTCTGAGAGTCCACATGCACACATAAAGATATTCCTATGGTGCTCTGTCCTCCTACTCTTCTCCTCCCCAACAATTGTGCCCTCTCCTGAGGGCCCAGACCTCTTCTTGGGTTCCCTTGACTGTGGTGCTCCATTCCCCAGCCCTTTGTGCATGGCTGCTTAGCCCCCCAGGCTGTCTCCACAAAGCCAACTCTACTTCTCTACCTGGAACTGAACTCTGGAGCCTGTGTCTCAGCCCCCAGCCCCCACCTGAGAACCTCAGGCTGTGGCATCCTGGGAGGTGCTACTGATGGTCTGTGCGACTCTGCTTTACCTTCTTCTGTCCAGCTGCTGTGCTTTTCTCTAAGGTTTTGAGGTTCTGAGGTTCCTCCATCTCAGCTGATCTTCCCATCAGGAGGCCTCCCAGGTGCTGGTTCCTTTCCTCTTTCACAGCTCCCTCTCAGGAGTGCTAGTCCTGTCCTGATTTCTCTTTCTCTCTCTTTTTCTTTTGTTCTTCCCAGTTATGTGAAGGGTTTCTTGCTCTTTTGGGATGTTTAAGGTCTTCTGCCAGTATTCAATAAATGTTCTAGTGAACTGTTGTTCATGTAGATGGGTTTTTTTGTGTGTGTATTTGTTGAAGAAGGTGAATGTCACATCTTACTCCTCTGCATCTTGATCCAGATATCCCAGTGTATATTCTTGCCTCTATAAAAGATTAATTGACCATAGATATGTGTTTATTTCTGGGCTCTCTATTCTATTCCATTGATCCATATGTCTATTTTTTGCGTGTGCCACTTCCACACTGTTTTGATTACTGTAGCTTTGTAGTATTGTCTGAAGTCTGGGGGATTGTGCTATCTGTTCTGTTGTTTTTCCTCAAGATTGCTTTGGAAATTCTGGGTCTTTTATTATTGTTCATAAACTTTAGGATTATTTGTTACCACTTCTGTGAAAAGTGTCATTTCGGGTAATTAATAGGGATTGCACTAAATCTATAGATGGCTTTGGGTAGTATGGCCATTTTAACAATATTAATTCCTCCAAACCAAGAGCATGGGATATCTTCCTGTTTCTTAGAGTCATATTTAATTTCCTTTATTGACGTTTTTTAGTTCTCAGCATTTTGGAGTTCCCATTGTTGGTCAGTGGTAATGAACACAAGTAGTATCCATGAGGATGCAGGTTTGATTCCTGGCCTTGCTCAGTGGGTTAAGGATCCAGCATTGCCCTGAGCTGTGGTATAGGTTGTAGATGTGGCTTGGATTTGACATTGCTGTGGCTGTAGTATAGGCAGCCAACTGCAGTTCCAATTCAACCCCTATCCTGGGAACTTACATATGCCATGGTGCAGCCCTAAAAAAGAAAAAAAGTTCTCAGCATATTAATTCTTATAACTCTTTAGGTTTATTAAGTATTTTTGGTGCAATTTTTTCATTTTTAAAGTTTTATTTAAGTATAATTGATTTATCATGTGATAATTTCTGCTGTACAATAAAATGATTCAGTTATACATGTACACACATCCATTCTCTTTCAGATTCTTTTCTCACATAGTTTACCACACAATATTGGGTAGATTTCTCTTTGCTGTACAGCAGGTCCCTTTTGGCCAATCATCCCATATACCTCAGTGTTCTAGGCTAATCCCAAATCTCTAGTCCATTCCTTCCCCTGACTGGTCCCCTTTGGTAGCCATAAGTTTTTCAAAGTCTACATGTCTGTTTCTGTTCTGCAAATAAGTTCATTTGTATCCTTTTTTTTTTTCAGATTCCACATATAAATCATATCATATGTTTGTCTTTCACTGTCTAACTGCACTTAGTATGATTATGTCTGTCCATGTTGCTACAAATGTCATTATTTTATTCTCTTTTATGGATAAGTAATAATTGCATTGTATATATGTTGCACATCTTCTTTACCCATTCCTCTGTTGATGCACAGGTTGCTTCCATGGCTTGGCTATTGTAAATAGTACTACAATGAACATTGGGGTGCAGGTTATATTTTCAAATTATGGTTTTCACCAGATAGATGCCAGAGAGTGGGATTGTTGTATCATATCTATTTTTAGTTTTCTAAGGAACCACCATGCTGTTTTCCATAGTGGTTGCACCAGTTTACATTTCCACCAATAATGTAAGAGAGTTCCCTTTTCTTCACACCCTCTCAGTATTTGTAGACATTTAGATGATGGCCATTCTTTATTGATTAGTTCTAACAGTTTTCTGGTACTATCCTTTTAACTGCAAAGAAATTTTTTTTTTTGTCTTTTTGCCATTTCTTGGGCAGCTCCCACAGCATATGGAGGTTCCCAGGCTAGGGGTCCAATCGGAGCTGCGGCCACCAGCCTACACCAGAGCCACAGCAACGCCGGATTCGAGCCGTGTCTGTGACCTGCACCACAGCTCACAGCAACGCTGGGTCCTTAACCCACTGAGCAAGGGCAGGGATCGAACCCGCAACCTCATGGTTCCTAGTCGGATTCGTTAACCACTGCGCCACAACAGGAACTCCCAGAAATTTTTTTTATATACCACTAGCCATGAATGTCATTAGTTATTAAATAAATGCTGCCTAGTCATTAACCAAATGCATGGCCATTGTATCCCCATGGTTCACTTTCATATTTACAAACAGAATTTTCATGATTTATAGAAGTATATCTCTCAGGGAAGGTTTAATGCTGAGATACAATCTAGTATCCATAATATCTGGTGTTCTTCAGACAGCAATGTAGGAGAGAATTACTTTAATCCCCTTCCATTTGAGTGACCTTATGTAAAAGATAAATCAATAATTTAGAAGTTCTAAATCTCCAAAGGAGATTTTCAAATGCAATTATAGAAATGGTTACCGACAGTTTAAGAGCTTTAAGAAAAATATTTTTTTGTGTCTGCATCCTGCTATAGTTGCTGTACATTTTTTGTCTCCCAGCTGCTTTGCTTTGCCTGCAAGAGGGGCCCAGATAAGATGGATGTTTTGCTAGACTTCTTTAATATTCTGAACTTTCAGTCATTTTTCTTCAACCTGTTCATTATAAATTTAGCTTGGTGTTTCTGTTTGATTTCTTCAACTCTCTTCATTTCATCAATAGTTTTATTCCATAGTTCTCACTGGTATTTGACAGGTTCATTTCTACACTTTCAAATTCAGATGAATTACCCACTGTGAGCTCATTACCAGCTGTTTGCTGAAACACTTTAGTCCATCTTACCTTGCAAGGGTTGCACTTCTTCTTGAGGTTTTTATGGCATTTGGATTTGCAGAATCTGAATGCTTTGCAATCATTATGGATGAACATCATGCCATGGCCTGGGTAGATAGGCCCTAAACAGAAAAACACTTTTCAATCCTCATGATGAATGTGTATGGGGACCTGCCAGCCAAACATCAGCTTGGAGGCTTTGGTAGAATCTTTAGGTTTTTCTGTATATAGTATCTTGTCATCTGCAAATGGTGATAGTTTTACTGCTTCCTTTCCAATTTGGATTCCTTTTGTTTCTTTTTCTTCTGTGATTGCTACGGCTAGGACTTCCAAAATAATGTTGAAGAGTAGTGGCAAGAGTGGACATCCTTGTCTTGTTCCTGATTTTAGTGGGAATTATTCTAGCTTTTCACTGTTGAGAATTATGTTTGCTGTGGTGTTGTCATATATGGCATTTTTTATGTTGATGTAGGTTCCCTCTATGCCCACTTTCTGGAGGTGTCTTTTTTTTTTTTTTTTTAATTGGAAATGGGTGTTGGATTTTGTTGGTTTTTTGGTTTTTGGTTTTTGGGGTTTTTTTTTCCTGCTGAGAAGATCATATGGTTTTTATTCTTCAGTTTGTTGATGTGATGTATCACACTGATTTTGGAAAATCCTTGCCTCCCTGGGATAAATCCCACCTGATCACAGTGTATGATCCTTTTAATGTATTGTTGAAGTTGGTTTGCTAGTATTTTGTTGAGGATTTTTGCATCTGTATTCATCAGTGTTATGGGCCTGTAATTTTCTTTTTTTGTGGTAAATTTGGTTTTGGTATCTGGGTGATGGTTGCCTCATAGAATGGGTTTGGGAGTGCTCCTTCTGCTACAATTTTTTGGAAAAGTTATAGAAAGATAGGTGTTACTTCTTCTCTAAATATTTGATAGAATTACCTGTGAAGCTATCAGGTAAGCTATCTTGTCCTGGATTTTCGTTTGTTGGAAGTTTTTAAATCAGTGTCAATTTCAGTACTTGTGAGCAGTACATTCATCTTTTCTATGTCTTCCTTGTTTAGTCTTAGAAGATTGTACTTTTCTAAGAATTTGTCCATTTCTTCTAGTTTGTCCATTTCATTGGCATATAGTTGCTTTTAGTAATCTCTTATGATCTTTGTATTTTTGTGATGCCCATTGTAACATCTCCTTTTTCACTTCTAATTTTATTGATTTGAGTCCCTTTTTTCTTGATGAGTCTGGCTAAGGGTTTATCAATTTCGTTGCTCTTTTCAAAGAACTAGCTTGTAATTTCATTGATCTTTTCTGCTGTTCTCTTCATTTCTGTTTCATTGATTTCTGCTCTGATCTTTATGATTTCTTTTCTCCCACTAACTTTGGGTTTTGTCTGTACTTCTTTCTCTAGTTGCTTTAGGTGTAAAGTCAGGTTGTTTGAGATTTTTCTTGTTTCCTGAGGTAGGCTTGTATTGCTATAAAATTCCCTCTTAGAACTACTTTTGCTGCATCCCATAGATTTTGGACCATTTATGTTTTCATTGTCATTTGTATCTAGGTATCTTTTTATTTCCTCATTGATTTATTTAGTGATCAATTGGTTGTTTAGTAGGATATTGCTTATTGTAAGTTGGGTTTTTTTTTCTTGTATTTTATTTCCAGTCTTACAGCATTATGGTCTGAAAAGATGCTTGATATGATTTCAACTTTCTTAAATTTACCAAGGCTTGATTTGTGGCCCAGAATGTAATCTATCCTAGAGAATTTTCCATGTGTGCTTGAGAAGAATGTGTATTGTGCTGTTTTTAGATGGACTATTCTATAAATATCTATTAAGTCCATCTGGTCTAATGCATCATTTAAGGCCTATACTTGTAGTTTTTATATCATGTTTGTATATGGATGATTTCCTACCCTTTCCATATGTTTGTCTTTACTGGTGAGCTTCTCATTTGTAATTTTCTTGTTCCTATTTGTGACCTTTTCTTTTTCACCTAGAGAAGTTCCTTCGGTATTTATTGTAAAGCTAGTTTGGTGGTGCTGAATTCTTTTAGATTTTGCTTGCCTATAAAGTCTTTGACTTTCCCCTTCAAATATGAATGAGAGCTTTGCTGGGTAGAGTATTCTTGTTTGGAGGTTTTTTCCCTTTCATCACTTTAAGCACATGCCACTTCCTTCTGGCCTGCAGAGTTTCTGCTGAAAAATCAGCTGATCACCTTATTGATGTTCTCTTGTATGTTATTTGTTGCTTTTCCCTAGCTTCTTTCAGTATTCTCTCATTGTCTTTAAAATTTTGGTCGGTATGATTAATATGTGTCTTGGGTTTATTCTATATGGTATTAGTTGTGCTCCCTGGATTTGAGTGAATAATTCCTTTCCCATGTTAGGGAAATTTTATTAATCTCTTCAAATATTTCCTATGGCCTCACCCCCACTTCTGGCACCCCTATAATATAAATGTTGATGTGTTTAAAGTTGTCCCAGAATTCTTTTATACTTTCCTTTTTTTTTTCTTTGTTCTGACTTAGTGATTTCCACCAGTCTGTCTTCCACTTCACTTATTCATTCTTCTCCCTCCTATATTCTGCTATTGGTTCCTTCCAGTGAAATTTTTGTTCATCTCTGCTTGTTTAAATCTTTAAGTCTTCTATTTCTTTTTCTTTTTAGGGACACAACTGTGGCACATGATAGTTCCCAGGCTAGGGGTCAAACTGGAGTTGCACCTGCCAGCCTATACCACAGCCACAGTAAGGCAGGATCTGAGCTGCCTTTGTGACCTACACCAGAGCTCATGGCAATACCAAATCCTTAACCCACTGAGAGAGGCCAGGGATCAAATCTGAATCCTCATGGATACTAGTTGGGTTTATTTCCACTGAGCCACAATGTGAACTCCTATGTCTTCTTTTTGTTCATCATTCTTGTAATTTATGATCTTTCCCTCCAGTTTTTTTTTTTTTCCTGAGATCTTGGATCATCTTTACTACCATTACTCTAAAGTCTTTTCCATGGAGGTTTCTAATCTCAGCTCACTTAGCTGTTTTCCTTTATTTAGCTCATGTTTCTGTCTTTTCATTTTGTATGGCTTTTTCTGTGGTCTCCTTCTTGCAAGCTACAGGATTTTAGCCTCTCTTGCTTCTGGTGTGTACCCCCTTGTGGGTTACATTGTTACAGGAGCTTGTGGCAGGCTTCCTGATTGTGGAGACTGATGACTGCTCACTGGTGGAGCTACAAATTCCCTCTGGTGAGTGGAGCTTTGTCTCTGCATGTGATTAGAGGTAGCTGTGTGCCTAAGAGGACTTTAGGCAGCCTGTTTCCTGTTGTGTAGCACTGTGTTCCCACCCTGTTTGTTGTTTTGCCTGGGACTTCTCACCCCTGATGGGTGGGGCAAGATTTTCTTTTTTTTTCCAAAAAGGCCCCCTTTGGGGGAGCTTAATGATAATGATGTCATTTATTTCAAGATTTTTTTTTAACATTTTTATTTTCTCATTGACCCATTGGTCTTTTAGTAGCATGTTGTTTAGTCTCCATGTAATCTTTTTTTTCCTCATTTTCTTTTTCCATGATTGATTTCTAGTTTGATGTTGGTTGTGGTCAGAAAAGATGCTTGAAATAATTTCTATACTATTTATTGAGTTTTGTTTTACACCCTAATATGTTGTCAATCCTAGAGAATGTTCCATGTAGACTTTAAAAATGTGTATTCTGTTTGTTTGTTTAATGTCCTTAAAAAAAAAAAAAAACCCTGTACTAAAAAAAACCCCTGTACTATCATATCATTTAGGTTCTCTGTTGCCTTACTGATTTTCTGTCTATAAGATCTGTCTATTGATGTGAGTGGGGTGTTCAATTCTCCTATTAATTCCTATCAGTTTCAGCCTTTATGTCTATTAGTGTTTGTTTCATGTATTTGGGTGTTCCTATAATTAGGAGCATATATGGTTAACATGTATAACAGCTTCTTTCTATATTGATCCTTTTATCATTATATAGTGTCCTTATCATTCTTCATTGCCTTAGTTTTAAAGACTATTTTGTCTGATGTGCGTATTGCAACCTCTGCTTTCTTGTCACTTCTGTTTGCATGAAATATCTTTTTCCATCCGCTCACTTTCAATCTGTGTGTCCTTTGCCCTAAAGCAAGTCTCTTGTAGGCAGCATATTGTAGGTTCTTGTCTTTATTCAGTCTGCCACTCTGTCTTTTGATTGGTGCATTTAATCTACTAACATTTAAAGTATTTATTGATATATATGTATTTATTGCCATTTTAAACCTTGTTTTCCAGTTGATTCTGTGTTTCTTCTTTGTTCCTTTTTCTTTGTGTTTCTTTTTGTGGCTTCATTTCCTTATTTTATGCTTGTGTTCTTTTTGGTTTTTTTGTGAATCTATTATAAGTTTCTGATTTGTGGTTACCCTGTTTTTAAAGTATGTTAACTCCTTATATGTTTGCTTTAGACTGATAGTCATATAGGCTCAAATACATTCTAAAAAAAACCCCTAAATTTTCTTATTCTACTTTCCCACATTTTATTTTAATATTCTCTTTTACATGTTTATCCTTTTGCTATTTCTTGTGTTTATCATTGTTTTAAGAAATAGATTTTTTAATTTTTAAAAAATTTTGATCTGGCTTATTTAAATGATTTACTTTCCAACTTTTATTTCTTCTTTCCTATATCTTATTTGTAGATCTTTTAATATTTCTTTTAGGATAGGTCTGGTATTGCTGTATTCTTTTAGTTTTTGCTTATCTGAGAAATTCTTTATTTCTCCTTCTATTCTAAATTATAATCTTACTGGGTAAAGTGTTCTAAGGTGTAAATTTTTCCCTTTCAAGGCTTACTATATGTTTTGCCACTACCTTTTGGCCAGCCATGTTTCTGTGGAGAAATCAACTGATAGCCTTATGAGGGTTCCCTTGTAATTAATTTTATTTTTCCCTTGCTGCCTTTAGAATCCTCTTTAACTTTTGACATTTTGATTGTAGTATATCTTGATATAGGTCTGTTAGGATTTATCTTGTTTGGAACCCACTGTGCTTCCTGTACATGGATATCTGTTTCCTTCTTTAGCTTTGGGAAATCTTTAATCTTAATTTCCTCAAATACATTTTTGATCCCTTTTTCTCCTTTGGGAATCCCAGTTATGAATAGATTGGCATGCTTTATATTATCCCATAAATCTCATGTTGCTTTTTGTTTTTTCAATTTGGCTTTCTGTCTGCTGTTCTTATAGGGTGACATCCATTATTCTATCTTCCAGATCACTTATTCATTCTTCTGCCTTATTCATTCTGCTATTTATTGTCTTTAATTTCATTTGTCATTTCAGCTTTAATCTCAGCAAATAAATTTTCTAATTTTTCTTGGCTCTTCCTTATAGTTTCTAGTTCCTTTTTACAGTAATCTTCATTTCTGTCAATAACCATTCTCAATTCTTTCAGTATTTTTATTGTTTTGAACTCAGTGTCTTATTATACTGAAGAGGTCTGCTTCATTGTTCTTTCAGGAGAATTCTCTTGATCTTTTAACTGGGAGAGGTTCCTCTGTTTCATTTTACTTATATTTTCTTGCTGTTATTGATTTTTAAGTTTTATTCCAGTGGGGTCAGAAAAGACACTTGGTATGATTTCAATCTTAAATTTGTTCAGATTTATTTTGTGTCAACATGATCTACCCTGGAGAATGTTCCAGGTGCTCTTAAGAATATATTCTTTTATGGTTGAGTGTAAAGTTCTATAAATGCCTTTTAGGTTCATTTGGTCTATAGTGTCCAGGTCTACTCTTTCTTTCTTGATTTTTCTGACAGGATATTTTACCCATCATTGAAAACTAAGCTTTTGAAGTCTCTTACAATTACTGTATTGCTATCAATTTCTCCTTTCAGAACTCTCAGTATTTGTTTTATGTACTTAGGTGTTCTGATGTTGGTTGCACATATATTTAAAATTCTTACATATCCTTATGCAATTATTTTAACACTATATAATGAATTTCTTTGTCTCTAGAGACAGTTTGATTTAGTCTGCTTTGGTAGTATAAGTATATTCACTCTATTTTCTTTTGGCTACCATTTGTATGGAATCTTTCTATCCCTTCACTTTCAGCCTATGTGTGTCTTTGAATCTAAAGTGACTTTCCTACAGATATTATGCAGTTGGATCTTGAGTTTTTTCAATCCATTCATTCACTGTGTACCTTTTTATTGGTGCATTTAATCCATTTGCACTTAAAGTAATTATTGATAGAGAAGGATTTACTATTACCATTTAAAAAAAAACAATTTTGTTTTATAGTTCCTTTTCTTTCTTTCTCCTGCTGTCTTCCTTCTAAAAACAAGAACATTTTCTATATTGATATACTTTGATTCCTTTTCTCTTTGTGTAACTTCTACAGGTATCTTTCTTTGTGGTTACCAAAGGGTTTTTTATGTATTTTTCTCAGTATGTATGTCTTCCTTCAATAAAGATATTATTCCTGCTTTCCAGATTATAACAGGATATAAGAACAATGAGTACATGGATAATTTTAACATAAGTCTTTAATGTATCACCAGATTTTTGTGCTAAGTAGGATATCTTCACCTGCAAATAACGAAACTAACTTAATTGGATTAATCTAGAATATCTAAAGGACCTCACATACCATAAAGTCCAGAAGTAGTAAAATAATGAGATTATCATTGATAAAGACTGTGCTTCTTCCCATCTTGCTTTCCTATCCTGAAGCTAGCTTACCTTGTGTTTGTAAATGGCTACCATGATTCTAGAAATTATACCCATGAAAATGATGTTTAACAGGACTCCTCTTCCCATAATTTTTAAGTTTTTCAAAATTAAAAAAAAAATTGAGGCCATCCCAGAATATTGATGTTTCCTCATTATTCATTGATCAGAACTATATCACATGACCACTCCTGTACCAATCACTGCCAAGGGGATTGGAACCACTATGAATGATTGTAACTAATGAGCATTTGCCCTTAACTCAAAATGAGAAATGACCTTCCAAAATAAACCAGAGCTCTGCCAGCATGAGCAAAGAGAAAGGCCACTGGGCAGGCAGCAACAGGAGCACAAAGCAAAGTGAGGACTTGGATGAAGACTGGAACATCTGAGTGAGAAACTCTATAGAGTCATGAAGAACACAGGTTTGGTAATAGGACCTGGAGGATACGAGTATTTTTAAAAGTAGAGATGAGATCTAGAGAATATTTTTGAAAGTCTGAGGTGTATTTGGGGCACAGCAAGTGGTTCAATTAACTCTGTTTAGGGAAGTTATGGGAGATGATATAGGAAGCTCTTGCAGTGATCTGAGCAGTAGGCATCTAGTTTGAAGTAATGAGTCCCTGAAAGCTTCTCAGAAGAAATGTGGCAGGATCAGAGTTTCAGCAGCAGTGGTATAAAGGTTGGTCTTATTGTAATGTATTAGTTTACTACTACTACTACTACTACTACAACTACAACATAACAAATTATCCCAAAACTTAGTGCCTTAAAACAATAGTCTTTTGTCTCAGTTTTTGCAGGGGAAGAATCTGGGGGAAGCTTCCCCAGATGGTTGTGTCTCAGGTCTCATTAGGTTGCAGTCCTTTGAAGGTTTGACAGGGCTGGAGGGTCCACTTCTGAATTGGTTCACTCATAGGCCATTGGCAGGTGGCTTTAGTTCCTTGCCACATGGACTTCTCCACAGGGCTGCTTGAGTGTCCTCATAACATGGTAGCTGGCTTCCCCAGACCAAGTGATCCCAGAAGGTGGGGCTGGAAAGAAGAAGCTGCAATGACCTACCTTCAGAAGTTATCAAGTTTCAGGTAGAATATGACATCATTATAAGAGTCACTAAGTAGATCCTGCACCCAAGGGGTGAGAAATTAAACACCACCTCTTAAAGGAAGGTATATCAAATAATTTTTGGACCTATTAAAACCACCATACGTAGGTACTGATTCCCCAATCTCAATTTAACTGGCACCAGTAGCAGAACTACAGAAGACATACCAGCAAATGTGGCCAACTGGTCCTAGGAATGCATGGTCTCATGTAGCTAAGAAATCTGGCCCCTACTTTTTCCTTGTCCTCCCTAATCCCTCTTTGGTTGGTGAAAAGTGTCCAGGCTCTGGCCAGAATGAATGCTGATTAGGAATTGCTCTTATTGTCAGATGATAGCATTGGGAAAGAAGTCTGAATTTTCCCCCAGCAAATTAGCTCTTTTAGCCTGCCACCTATATTGACATGTCATCCACACATGTAGGTAGTGTTTCTCATTTTCAGAACATTCTCAAGCATCTGAGCAACACCACATAGAGTTTTGTCCAAATGAAAACTGTGGAAAAATTCAATACTAGTCAGTAGAGTGTACATGCTCACGGAGTCTAAATTTGCTTCCTTGTGACTCCAGTGGGAGCTACTCTTAATCTTGTCCAGCTGGAGTCCTAGTTTGGGTTAAGAATAAAGCCAAAAGACAGAGGCTATTTTGGGCAGTTTTCACTTTCTCATTCTGAAGGTGAAAAAATGAGATGGGAACTCCCAGATGGATAACCAGTTGTCCAACCTAGGATGGTTTAGGGGAAAGGAAAAGTTTTAGAAGAGTGGTTATTAAAGCACAATCCCTAGACAGACAACAAAAACACCACCTGTTAGAAACCAGGTAGCAATGCAAATTCTCAGACCCACCCATATCATCTGAGTCAAGCTCTAGAGTTGGGACCCAGCAATATGTGTTCCAACAAGACTTTTAAGGAGAATCTGATACATGCTGAAGATTTAGAAAAGGAAAAATCCTACCCCCAACTCACTACATATAATTTAATAACTTGGTAAGTAGTTGGCCTGGATACATTCATTTATTCTTGTTTGTACAAAAACACAATTGCTGAAACCCACAGGCATCAGGACTCATTGTACAGTGATAGAGATAACCACTTAGGGTTATTTCAGAGTCCAGGGTTACCTGAGTCCAGAAAGTAGAAAATGTCTAGTCTTTCAAGAAGAATGAGGAGGTATGGGGAAGTGAGGGGAAGAAAAAAGAAAAGGCAAGGGAGGAGGAAAGAAATCGTGTATTTCAAACTTGATTCCATAAGACATCAATTCTTAAGACAATCACAGAATTCAAACACCAGTGATCTTCAGACAGCCTTAACGTTAAACGTTTTCAATAATTTTATGCCCCATGACACTTGGCATTGTTGAGGCCGTTGTTCACATCTTTAAAAGAACAAACATCCCACCAGAGATATGTCTGGTACTTCAGAACTTTCTCCCAAACAACTAATTTGCTTTTATCTCATAGACACTGAGAAGGGAAGCGTTGATTGTGTTTCCTTCTCAAAAACTCAAAATCAAATTAGCAAGTGCACATCAATCAGCCTTTGGTATAAGAGCCTCGTGTGGCTGTCTTATTCTTCCTGCCTTTATTTCCCCTGCTTGATGTTCTTCCTTACTATCTACCTTGCTGTACTGTTCATATTTTTGTCAGACATTTCAAACCCTTTTAAGAACAAGACTAGCAATAAGAAAATAAATTCAAAAGGCAGAAGGATTATTTTCACAAGCAAACTGAACTCTTGGGAGGAAGAGCAGGGTGACAGTCATTGGTCCAGTGGGACCTTCCTGATCCACTTCATCAGTGGCTGCCAATGGCAGTGCAATCAGGTAGCCTTTGAAAATGCAGGAGAGAACAGAGGGGAAGAACAGCTCTGAGTGGCAGAAAAGCTTTGTGCAAGTTTTCTGGGGTTAAAAGGAGATGAGGAGAGGAAACCGAGGTCTGGCTTTTGCCTTTGGAGATGGACATATTTGTCCTCCTTAGTCTTAAAACTAAGCACCCACACAAGATTGGCACAACTGAGGCTCCCCACATACCAAGCACTTCTCCCTTTGGGTATAATGAGCCAGCAACAGACACAAACCACCCTGATTCCACTCTGCTCAGAGTTGCCAGGGAGACAGAGACAGGCCAGCAGCAGGACAGGCAAGTATAGACAACTAAGGGCAACTAGTTCTGGCTTATTGCAAAACTGAATTAATATTGTTTTGATTTCCTCTTTAGTTTGGAACAGGTCAAGGGTATTTCCTTGGGTAGCTACCTTGGAGAAACTCATTTTAGCTTCCAGGTAGGCTGACTGGCAAGGAATCGGGAGTCAGCCACAGAACAAGGCAGTGGGGGTTGTCTGGAGCTCCCAGTCCACCAGCCAGCAGTGCCTCCCAGGAAATTTTCCATCAAAGCTCTATCAGAACTGCAATGTCAACCTTGACCAGTCACTTCTGAGCCCAGTAGCATCCATAATGACACCTCTCCACCTTCCCCTTCCCCCAGGAGTGTGACGGATGAGAGATTTCATGGAACAAGAGATTTCATGGAACAATTCCCCGAGCTGTGATGGGAATCTGTCTCGCTCCACTGCAGGAAATATATATATCCCTGAACAGCTGGGAGGGATTCTTTCATTATTCATCTGCGGTCTTACTGCTAGTCCTCACTTTGTCTTTTTACAAGAAAAATGAAAACAGATTGACTATCATATTCTGACAACACTTGTTTTTAAACACCAGGCTGGATAGAATGTGAGAGAATGTGGTAGAGAGTACTAAGAACAGAGGTGCTGTGAAGCCTTGGGCTGGGGCAAGAGTAGAGCTGCCCCTGCCAAGTGGAAGGTGAAGAAGTTTCCCAGGGTGGCCTGTCTGCATGGTGAGCTCAGGGCTTCATGCTTATATCTCACTCAAATCCTTTTGTTGGGAGCAATTAACCACCATCCAGCAATCAGACTGGGGAAGCTGTGAGAAGAAAGGCAAATGATATCAAAGGCAGAAATATTCACAGTGAAGAAAGTGCAGGGCAGACATCCAGAGACCATATGCTTTGCTCAGTGTTCTCTCCACATTGTAAGAAACTACCAGGCATATTGAGAAGGTAAAAACGCTTGGAGGGTTCTCATGAGGGGCTTACCCTCTAGAAACTCATCCTAAGTTCAGGGTAAGCAGGCTGAGAGGAGATCATGAGGGAAGGGTGGGGCGGGGGGTGGTGTGAGGCATGTTGTTGGAGTACATCAGAGTCAGCGTTGCTGGATAGAAGGCTTGGCCAACTCAATCAGTGCTGATATGGGTCACAAACCACCTCAAAGGCAATGGTAGTGGTGGGGATGTTCAACCATCTGGTCAATTGCGAGAAGACTCATTCAGCTAAAACAAGATATTTGACCAGTGCTTAACTAGCCGTCTTATGTATTCAATTAAACATAAGTTTAGCAAACACCCAATGTATGTATTTTTTTTTACATTCTTTTTTTAGGGTTTTAAATTTATTTTTTAACTCAATTTTATTATAGTTGTCCAACCATCATCACAACCCAGTTTGACAACATTTCCATCCCCAAACCCCAGCCCATCCCTTCCCCTCTAACCTGTCTTCCTTTGGTAATCATAAATTTTTCAAAGTCTGTAAGTCAGTTTCTGTTCTGCAAAGAAGTTCATTGCATCCTTTTTTTAGATTCCACATATAAGCGATAGCATATGACTTTTGTGTCTCACTGTCTAACTTAGCATGATAATTTCTAGGTCCATCTATGTTGCTGTAAATGCCACTATTTCTTTCCTTTTTATGGTTGAGTAATATTCCATTGTGTACCACATCTTCTTTATCTACTCCTTTGTCGATGTACATTTAGGTTGCTTACATGTCTTGGCTACTGCATATAGTGCTGTACTAAACACTGGGTTACATGTGTCTTTTTGTCTTTTGTCTTTTTTGTTGTTGTTGTTGTTGTTGCTATTTCTTGGGCCGCTCCCGCGGCATATGGAGGTTCCCAGGCTAGGGGTCGAATCAGAGATGTAGCCACCGGCCTACGCCAGAGCCACAGCAACGCAGGATCTGAGCCGCGTCTGCAACCTACACCACAGCTCACGACAACGCCGGATCGTTAACCCACTGAGCAAGGGCAGGGACCGAACCCGCAACCTCATGGTTCCTAGTCAGATTCGTTAACCACTGCGCCACGACGGGAACTCCACATGTGTCTTTTTGAGTCATGGTTTTCTCTGTATAGATGTGCAGGAGTGGGATTGCTAGATCATATGGTGATTATATATTTTTGTTTTTTGAAGAAACTTCATGCTGATTCCCATAGTGATTGTGCCAATTTACATTCCCACCAAAAGTGTAAGAGGGTTCCCTTTTCTCCACACCCTCTCCAGCATATATTGTTTGTACACTTTTTGATGATGGCCATTCTGGCTGGCGTAATGTGGTACCTTATAGTAGTTTTAATTTGAATATCTCTGATAATTAGTGATGTCAAACATCTTTTCATGTGTTTTTTGGCTATCTGTATGTCTTCTTTGGAGAATTGTTTCTTTAGATCTTCCCATTTTTTGATGGGGTTGAGCTGCAGGAGGTGTTTGTATGAAGATTAATTCCTTGAAGGTTGCTTCATTTGCAAATATTTTGTCCCATTCTGTGAGTTGTCTTTTCATTTTGTTTAGGGTTTCCTTTGCTGTGCAAAAATTTTTAAGTTTAATTAGGTCCCATTTGTTTATTTTTTTATCGTCATTACTCTAGGAGGTGGATTCCAGAAGATATTGCTGTAGTTTATGTCAGAGAGTGTTCAGCTTCTGTTTTCCTCTTAGAGTTTTAGAGTATCCACTCTTATATTATATGTCTTTAATCTATTTGAATTTATTTTTGTGTGTGGTGTTAGGGAGCATTCTAATTTTATTCTTTTACATGTAGCTGTCCAGTTGTCCAAGCACCACTGATTGAAGGGAATATCTTTTCTCCATTGTATTTACTTGCCTCTTTTATCATAGATTAGTTGGCCATAGGTGTGTAGGTTTAATTCTAGGTTCCTATCTTTATCCACTGATCTATATTTCTGTTTTTGTGCCAGTACCATACTGTTTTGATGACTGTAGCTTTGTAGTACAGTCTGAGGTAAGGGAGCATGATTGCTCCAGCTCCACTTTTCTTTCTTCAGATTGCTTTGATTATTCTGGGTCTATTGTGCTTCCAAACAAGTTTTAAATTTTCTAGTTCTATGAAAAATGCCATTGGTAATTTTTTTTCTTTTTTCTTTTCTTTTCTTTTCTTTTTTTTTGGCTTTTTGCCTTTTCTAGGACTGCTCCCATGGCATATGGAGGTTCCAAAGCTAGGGGTTGAATCAGAGCTGTAGCCACCAGCCTATTCCAGAGCCATAGCAACATGGGATCCGAGCCACGTCTGCAACCTACACCACAGCTCATGGCAACGCCAGATCCTTAACCCACTGAGCAAGGCCAGGGATCAAACCTGCAACCTCATGGTTCCTAGTTAGGTTCATTAACTACTGAGCCACGACGGGAACTCCGCCATTGGTAATTTGATAAGGATTGCATTGAACCTGTAGATTGCCTTGGGTAGTGTAATCATTTCGACAATATTAATTCTTCCAATCCAAGATCATTGTATATCTTTCCATCTGTTTGCGTCATCTTTATTTTTCATCAGCGTCTTATAGTTTTCAGAATACAGGTCTTTTGTCTCTCTAGGTAGGTCTACTCCTAGGTATTTTATTCTTTTCAATGCAATGGTACATGGGATTGTTTTCCTAATGTCTCTTTCTGATCTTTCATTGTTAGTCTATAGAAATACAGTCAATTTCTGTGTATTAATTTTGTATCCTGCAACTTTTACCAAATTCATTAATGAGCTCTAACAGTTTTCTGGTAGCATCTTTAGGATTTTCTAGGTATAACACTGTGTCATCACAAAGAATGATAGTTTTATTTCTTCCTTTCCAATTTGAATTCCTTTTTTTTCTTTTTCTTTGATTGCCATGGCTAGGACTTCCAAAACTATGTTGAATAGCAGTGGCAAGAGTGGACATCCTTGTCTTGTTTCTGATCTTAGCAGGGATTCTTTCAGCTTTTCACTGTTGAAAATGTTGTTAGATGTGAGTTTGTCACATAGGCCTATATTATGTTGAGGTAGGTTCCCTCTATGCCCACTTTCTGGAGGTTTTTTGGTTTTGTTTTTTGTTTTTAATCAGGAATGAGTTTTGGATTTTGTCAAAGGATCTTTCTGCATCTATTGAGAGGATCATATGGTTTTTATTCTTCAGTTTGTTAATGTGATGTGTCACACTGATTGATTTGAGGATATTGAAAAATCCTTGCATCCCTGGGATAAATCCCACTTGATCTTGGTATACGGTCTTTTTACTGTATTGTGGAATTCAGTGTGCTAGTGTTTTGTTGAGGATTTTTGCATTTATGTTCCTCAATGATATGGGCCTGTAGTTTTCTTTTTTTTATGGTATCTTTGTTTTGGTATCAGGGTGATGGTGGCGTCATAGAATGAGTTTGGGAGTGTCCCTTCCTCTGCAATTTTTTGGAAGAGTTTCAGAGGATAGGTGTTAACTCTTCTCTAAATTTTTAATAGATTTCACCCCTGTGAAGCCATCTGGTCCTGGACTTCTGTTGGTTGAAAGTCTTTTTTTGTCTTTTGTCTTTTTAGGGCCACATCTGCGGCATAGGAAGTTCCCAGGCTAGAGGTCTAATTGGAGCTGTTACTGCTGGCCTATGCCAGAGCCACAGCAAGGCCAGATCCAAGCTGCATCTGCCACCTACACCACAGCTCATGGCAACGCTGGATCCTTAACTCACTGAGCGAGGCGAGGGATTGAACCCACAACCTCATGCTTCCTAGTTGAATTCATTTTTGCTGTGCCAAGACGGGAACTCCTGTTGGAAGTTTTTTAATCAGTTTCAGTTTCAGTATTTGTGATTGGTCCATTCATCTTTTCTATTGCATCTTGGTTTAGTCTTGCAAGATTGCACTTTTCTAAGAATTTGTCCATTTCTTCTAAGTTGTCTATTTTATGGGCATATAGTTGCTTGTAGTAGTCTCTTAGGATCCTTTGTATTCCTGTGATGTCCATTGTAACTTCTCCTCTTTCATTTATAATTTTACTGATGTGAGTATGCTCTCTTTTGATCAGTCTGGCTAAGGGTTTATCAATTTTGTTGATCTTTTCAAAGAACTAGCTTTTCAAAGAATCAGTTTCATTGATCTTGTTTGTGGTTTTCTTCATTTCTATTTCATTGATTTCTGCTCTGATCTCTATGATTTCTTTCATTCTGCTAACTTTGGGTTTTGTCTGTACTTCTTTCTCTAGTTGCTTTAGGTGTAAACTTCAGTTGTTTATTTGAGATTTTTCTTGTTTCCTGAGGCAGGCTTGTATTGCTATAAACCTCCCTCTTAGAACTGCTTTTGCTGCATCCCATAGGTTTTGGAGTGTTGTATCTTTGTTTTTATTTGCTTCTAGGTATTTTTTACTTTCCTCTTTGATTTCTTTGGTGATCCATGAAGGATATTGTTTAGTCTCCATATGTTTGCATTTTTTGCAGGTTTTTTCCTTGTTTTTGATTTCTAGTCTCATAGCATTGTGGTCAGAAAAGATGCTTGATATGATTTCAATTTTCTTGAATTTAGTGAGGCTTGATTTGTGGCTCAGAATGTGATCTATCCTAGAGAATGTTCCATGTGCACTTGAGAAGAATGTGTATTCTGCTGCGTTTGGATGGAATATTCTATAAATATCTATTAACTCCATCTGGTCTAATGCATCGTTTAAGGCCTGTGTTTCCTTTTTGATTTTCTGTCTTGAGATCTGTCCATTGATATAAGTGGGTGTTAAATTCCCCCGCTATTGTTGTGTTATTGTCAATATATTCTTTTAAGTTTGTTAGCAGTTGTCTTAGATATTGAAGTGATCCTATGTTGGGGGCATATATACTTATAATTATTACATCTTTTTCTTGGATTGATCCTTTGATCATTATGTAATGTCCTTCTTTGTCTCTTATAATCTTATTCATTTTAAGGTCTATTTTTTTCTGATATGAGAATTGCTACTCCTGCTTTCTTTTGATTTCCATTTGCCTGGAATATTTTCTCCCATTCTCTCACTTTCTATTTGTTTGTGTCCCTGTAACTGAAATGGGTCTCATGTAGACAGCATATATGTCAGTCTCATTTTTATATCCATTCTGCAAGGCTATGTCTTTTGGTTGGGGCATTTAGTCCATTTACATTTAAGGTAATTATTGATATGTATGTTCTTACTGCCATTATATTAATTGTTTTGCATTTGTTTTTGTTGGTCTTTTTTCTTCCCTTTTTCTCTTGTTCTCTTGTGGTTTGATGACTGTCTTCACTGTTGCGTTTGCATTGCTTTTTCTTTGTGTATGTATCTATTACAGATTTTTGGTTTGCATTTACCATAAAGTTTTGATATAGGAGTCTATATATATACAAGATTGTTTCAAGCTCTTGGTCTCTTAATTGCAAGTGTATCTCCAGTATCCTACATTTGTACCTTCCTCTTCACACAATTTCCAGTTTGGGTAGCATATTTCTGTGTAGGTGATTTCCTACCTTTACTATATCTATTACTTTGTAGTGAGCCTTGTCATTTGTAACATTTTCGTTTCTAGTTGTGGCCTTTTCTTTTCCACCTAGAGACGTTCCTTTAGTATTTGTTGTAAAGCTGGTTTAGTGGTCCTGAATTCTCTTAGCTTTTGCTTATCTGTAAAGCTTTTGATTTCTCCTTAAAATCTGAATGAGAGCCTTGTTGGGTAGAGTAATCTTGGTTGAGGTTTTTTCCTTTCTTCACTTTAAGTGTATCATGCCACTCCCTTCTGACCCACAGAGTTTCTGCTGAAAAATCTGCTGATAAACTTATCAGGGTTCCCTTTTATGTTATTTGTTTCTTTTTCCTAGCTGCTTTCAGTATTTTGTCTTTGTCTTTGGTCAGTTTGATTAATATACTGTCTTGGGGAGTTCCTGTCATGATGCAGTGGAAATTAATCTGACCAAGAACCATAAGGTTGTGGGTTCGATCCTTGGCCTTGCTCATTGGGTTAAGGATCCAGTGTTGCCATGAGCTGTGTAGGTTGCAGATGCAGCTTGGATCTGTCATTGCTGTGGCTCTGACGTAGGCAGGCAGCAACAGCTCCAATTAGACCCCTAGCCTGGGAAACTCCACATGCCATGAGTGTAGCCCTAAAAAAAACGAACAATAAAATATGTCTTGGGGTGTTCCTCCCTGGGTTTATTTTATATGATACTCACTGTGCTTCCTGGATTTGAGTGAGTGAGTCATTTCCCATGTTAGGGAAGTTTTTGGCTATAATCTCTTCAAATATTTTCTCTGGCCCTTTCTCTCTCTCTTCTCCTTCTGGCACCCCTATAATATGGATGTTGGTGCCTTTAACATTGTCCCAGAATTCTCTTAGACTAACTTCATTTCTTTTCAATCTTTTTTCTCTTTTCTATTCCCCATAAATGATTTCCATAGTCTGTCTTCCACCTCGCTTATTTGTTCTTCTCCCTTCTGTAATCTGCTCTTGGTTCCTTCTAGTGATTTTTCATTTCAATTATTGTATTTTGCATCTCTGCTTGATCCTTAAAAATTCTATTTCTTTGCTCAGTGTTTCTTGTAATTTATCAATCTTTGCTTCCAGTTTATTTCCAAGATCTTGAATTATCTTTACTCTCATTAGTCCAAAGTCTTTCATGGAGGTTGGTAATCTCCAGATTACTTAGCTGTTTTTCTGTTTGTTTGTTTTTTTCTTGTTCCCTTATCTGAGTCAAAATTCTCTGCCTTTTCATTTTGTATAGATTGTTGGTGTGGTCTCCTTTTTGCAGACAATTCAGTTGTAGCCTATCTTGCTTCTATTGTCCACCCTCCTTGTGACTGAGTTTGGTGCAGGGGTTTGCTACAGGCTTCCTGATGGGAGGGACTGGTACCTGCCCATGGGGAAGGTTGAGGTGATTCCTAGCCCTCTGGTGGGTGGGTTTGTCTCTGGGTGTGATTAGAGTCATCTGTATGCCTGTGGAGTCTTTAGGCAGCCTGTTTGCTGGTGTGTGGGGCTGTGTTCCCAATCAGTTTTTTGTTTGGCCTGGGGTTTCTCAGCCCTGATTTTCTCCACAATGGCCACTTTTAGAGTAGTTCATGCTCATGACTATTCCCAAGACCTTTGCCTCCAATGTCTTTCTCCTACAATGAGCCACAGTCACCCCCCGTTTTCCCAGGAGATCCTCCAAGGACTACAGGCAGTTCTGACCTGGATTCCTATGGAGTCTTTGCTTTGCCCTGGGACCCAGTGCACATGAAATTTATATGCACCTTTCAAGAGTGGAGTCTTCATTTCCCCCAGTCCTGCAGAGCTCCTGTGCACAAGCCCCACTGGCCCTCAATGCCTAGTGCTCCAGGGGACTCCTCCTCCCAATGCCATATACCCAGGTGTGGGAACCTGATGTGGGGTTCAGAACTCTCACTCCTGTGGGTGAGCCTCTGCAATATAGTTACTTTCCAGTCTGTGGGCCACCTACGCAGCAGGTATGGGGTTGCTTATATAATTGCCCCTCCTGCCATCTCAATGTGGCTGCCTCTCTGTCTTCTGGAGTGGAATATCTTTTTTGGTAGTTTTCAGCCTATTTTGTTGAAGATTGTTCAGCAGTTGGTTATAATTTTGTTGCTTTTATTAGAGGAAGTGAGCTCCAGTCCTTCTACTCCATAATCTTAATACTGTCTCTTAACATTCTTTTTTTAAAATATTCTTTTCCATTCTGGTTTACCATGGGATATTGAATATAGTTCCCTGTGCTATACAGGAGGACCCTGTTGTTTATCCATTCTATATATACTTGCTTACTTCTGCTAACCCCATCCTACTCCCTCCATTCCCCAACCCCCTCCTTGGCAACAAGTTTGTTCTCTATGTCCATGAATCTGTTTCAGTTTTGTAGTCATGTTTTAAATTCCACATATAAGTGATATCATATGGTGTTTGTCTTTCTGACTTACTTTACCTAGTATGATCTCTAGTTGCATCCATGTTGCTGCAAAGGGCATTACTTCACCTATTTTATGGCAGAGTAGTATCCCATTGCATATATGTACCACATCTTCTGGGTGTGGAGAAAATAGAACCCTCCTACATTGTTGGCGGGAATGTAGTTGGTGCAGCCACTATGGAAAACAGTATGGATGTTCCTCAGAAAACAAAAAATGGAATTACCGTATGACCTAGCAATCTCACTCCTAGGAATATATCCAGACTAAACTATAATTCAAAAAGATAATGCACCCATAATGTTTATAGCAGCACTATTCACACTAGCCAAGACATTAAAACAACCTAAATTTCCATTGACACTGTATTTTCTATGCCACTTAACGAATTATCACAAACTTAGCATCTTTAAACACATTTATGGTCAAGAGTAGGTCAGAAGTATGGACATAGCTTGGCTGGGTTCTCTGTTGAAGGGCCTCCCCAGGCTTCAGTCTAGGTGTTGGCTGGGGCTGTGGTCTCAGCAGAGGCTCAGCTGAGAGATCTGCTTCCAAGCCCCCTCATACCCCTAGCAAATTTCACTTTCCTGTAAATTTTGAGTGAGGGTTTTGGTTTCTTGCTAGAATCTACCCTCAGCTCCTAGAGACAGCCCACAGTCCCCTGCCCCATGAGGTGATTTAATTCATGCATCTTGCTTCTCTAAAGCCAATAATAGGAAAGGGATGGGGGATAGGGAGCTAGAGGGAGAGAGACTGCTAGCAAGACAGGCTTACATGACATAATCATGGGTGTGACATCCCATTGTCTTTGCCATTTTCTATTGGTTAGAAGGAAATGACAGTCAAGAGGAGGGGGACAGAGATTTAGACACCAGGAAGCAGGGATCATGGAGATATCCTAGAGCCCACCCATACACTGGCTATGAGTCAGATGCTGTTTAGGCACCAGCAGTATAGCAGAGAACAACAGGTCATGTCTTAGAGGCAGTGAAGGAGAAGGAGGGTGAGAGAGGGGTATCCATAAATTAAAGAACATGTCAGATTAAAAGTTATATCTACAAATCTCAATACCTGGACTCATTTGGGTCATGATTTTTTTGATGTTTAAAAAAAAAATCCTGGAGTTCCTGTCGTGCTTCAGCAGTTAGCGAATCTGATGAGCATCCATGAGGATGCGGGCTTGATCCCTGGTCTTGCTCAACGTGTTAAGGATCTGCCATTGCTGTGAGGTGAGGTGTAGCTAGCAGCTACACTCTGATTCAACCCTTAGCCTGGGAACCTCCATATGCTGCAAGTGTGGCCCTAAAAAGCAAAAAAAAATAAATAAAAAATCCTGAAATTTATGAAACTGGAAATTTGAATATCAATTGAGTATTTGAGGACATTAAGATATCATTGTTGGAGTTCCCACTGTGGCTCAGCAAGTTAACAACCTGACACTGTCTCTGTGAGGATGTGGGTTAGATACTTGGCCTCACTCAGTGGGTTAGGGATCCAGAGTTGCCACAATCTGTGATGTAGTTGCAGATGTGGCTCAAATCTGGTGTGGCTATGACATAGGCCTCAGCTGCAGCTCCAGTTCAACCCCTAGCCCAGAAACTTCCATGTGCCATAGGTGCAGCCATAAAAGAAAAAAATCATTGTTTATTTTTGAAGCATGATAATTATATTTAAAGACTTTTTTTTCCTGCACCCATGCCATATGAAAGTCCCCAGGCCAGGGATCGAAACTACACCACAGCAGTGACTCAAGTTGCTGCAGTGACAATGCTAGATCCTTAACCCACAGCACCACAAGAGAACTACCATATTTGTAGACTTGTAGTTGAGTCCTTAGCTTTTAGAAATTCATACTGAAATATAAAAGATAAAATGATACTTAGAGATTTTCTTCAAAAAACTATGGGAGTGAGAAGAAGGTAAAGCTATGAGATAGAATCCACAGAGGGTGATGGGTTGTGGGGCTAGAATGATGGGCATATTGGGAGTTCATTAAGCTATTCTGTCAACTTTTGTGGGTGCTCAAACTCCTGTATAATAAAAGCTTCAAATAAACATGAGTATATGCCCTTATTAGTAATCACAGACAAATGAAAACCATGTGATACTACCCTGGGTCTATCAAATTGTCAGAAAATTTTGTTAATGATAATGTCCATTACAAGTGAGGGGGTGATAAAACGCATACTCTGGTACACTGCTGGGTGGGGCTGGAGTGGGCTAGAGTAGAAATTGGTATACTCTTTGGAAATCATTTTTCTAATATGTATCAAGTCATGAAAATGTTCATATCCTTTGGAGTTCCCTGGTGGCTCAGCAGGTTAAGGATCCAGCATTGTCACTGCTGTGGCATGGGTTTGATCCCTGGCTCGGGAACTTTTTTTTGGGGGGGTGGGGGGAGGCCTTGGGAACTTCTGTATGCCATGGGTGTGGCCAAAAAAAAAGGGGGAGGAAATGTTCATATCCTTTGATCTAATAATTCCCTTTTTAGGAATTTACCCCAAAGAAATAGCTCTCATAATAGACAAAACTTGCCAAGATACTCATTATAGGATGCATAGTAGAGAATTCACTTTACAAAGAAGAGCAGTCCAGCCTTTGTACTCAGCTGTTGAGGGTGATCTCTAAGCCCTTGGAATGTCCCACCTGATATAAGGGTGTCATTTTTTTTACCTGAGGGACTTGGGCCACTGAACAGAACCTAACATCGTGATTTATGATGGGGACTTTGGGCCAAGTGGTATCCACTCTGTCTCTGGAGAGCCTGCAGATTAGAGGGGCAATCAACCATGGAGCCCTTGGATATGGTATATCGTAATCTCTGGATATTAAGGGTCAGTTGAGCTTTCCTGGTTGGCAATACTTGGGCATATGGTCACACACTGTTGCCAGAAAAGATAGCACTGTCTGGGACTCCATGGGAAGAGGAACGCCGGAAGCTCTTCCCTTGGCTGATTTTCAGCTGTACCCCTGAGCTGTGCTAAACCACAGCCATGAGAGTAATGGCCACCAGTGAGTGCTGTGTGTCCTTCTAGTGAATTATAGAAACTCAAGTTGGTCTTGGGAACCCTTAAATTTATAATGGGTGTCACAAGTGAGGCCAGGCATGTGAACTGTTACCTAACTTTGCAGTTGGTGTCAGAAATTAGAGCACTATTGTAGATTATGCTCCCCCGCCCCTGCTGTCTAACCTCATAGGGAGATATTTATAAAAGAAAAAAATTCCTGGGAACAACTTCATGGTTCAATAATAGAATCATTGTGTTTCATGCATAACATATTATGCAGGCATTAAATATAGCACTTATAAAGAATTTACATTAAGAGGGAAGCTACGTAACATGTCCAAAGCAAAATGTTTGATGTATACTATTACTCTACACATGTAGATTTCAAAATACATGTAGAATAATGTCAACATGACATACTAAAATGCAATGAATAGCTATTTTGAGGTAATAAGATTATGCGATTTTGTTTTTCCTTCTTCTCTAAACTTTTCAAATGGTCTATAGCATGCCAATATGTGTAACTTATTTTGATAATCAAAAAATGTGTGTTCAGTTTCTAAATTTAACCATAATTTCAATGATTCCATAGCATAAGGAGGTAGCTCATTATGAGATTGGGAAACTCTCAAAACCTCAATCCTGACTACATAACTAAAAATGTCACCAAAAGGAAAGAATGGGGCATGGACTGTAAGGAAATCTAAGTAGCTGAGGAGGAGCTTGGACAAGCACAAATATAAAGGGTAGAAAGATGAACCATGAAACCAGGGACCTATGTAACTAAGAACAGTGACAGGCAATGCTATAGAAAGGAAGTTTGTGATGACAGGGTGGTGTGAGTCTGACACAGGGGCTATGATCTGGTGAACCTTTAGGATCACTTTAGATTAATACTAAAGCAGAGGCTGCTGTACTTCAGTGAGGTAACAGGGTCTTGAACTGATACGGTGCTCAAGATACTTTCTTAAATAATGCCTCTCTTCTCATAGGCTTCTGTTCTTCAAAATCTTGGCAGAGCAGAATGCAAACAAAAAGAAATTTAATAAACAAAATGGGTTTTGGTTAAAAAGTGTCAGAAGACTGAAGCCAGAATGAGAGGAGACTTGCAAAATGAGCCAAGGGCATCAAAAAATGTTTTTGCTTTTTAAAGTTAAGTTTAGGGCAAGTCAAAGAGAAAGACACAGGCACTGTTCAGGAGTGGTGGTGATTTTTATCAGAAAGAAGGCAGAACTCGTATACTCCCTAATTTGCTTCCATCTTTTCTCTCAAATAAAATCTTTTACCATGAAATGGGTAACACAAATGTTGATAAGAGAAAATTAAAGCTGAGTGAAGAGATTATAAAAAGTGCACCTGTTTTCTAGCTACTCTAATGAATTAAAATCGCTTACCTCAATGAATTACTTTGCTGGATGCTGATAACCCTTGCAAATGGGATTGCTAAGTTATTGTCAAGGATCTTGGATGCAACCGGGAGAAGAGAAGATTCTAGAAGATGAAGGTTGGAGCTTTTATAACACAGCGCAGGTTAAATATAATGCATTACATTTCACTTAAGTATTTTCACACAAATTCTTGTTTGTTTTTTGCAACATACGAGTATAATTGGATCAAATGAGAGAATAAATGCTTACTGGTAAAGCTGCGTATGGAGACTTAAAATCATAAATGGGATGGAAAGAATTATTCCATCCATCTTACAGATGAGGATGCTGAGGTTCAAACAGACTTGCTGGAGTTCCCATTTCTGGTTTATTTTGCAAATAAAGGGGCTTGTTATACTCAAATGAGTCTCAAATTCTGAATAACCCCCAAGCACTTAGAATACAAAAAGAGTGAACCAGTGGATGCTGTGTGAATTCATTTATAAGCACATGCACATAACACCAGATTGACATCATTTCTATCTTTGCCATGATTATTAGGTTCTTGGATATTGTATTTCTGTAATTCAACAAAGGATTTCCTGACCCCCTCCCATCAGGCACAAGGCTGGGCTGTCCCTAATAGATGTGGAAGTATGTTAGAATAAGCATCGTCCAGGAAACCTAGAAAGTTGTGATAATGAGGCCAAAAGCTGAGTCAGGGAAAATTGGGACAGAGCCTGGTAACTATCAGAACCTGCACTTTAGGAGTTCCCATCATGGCCTAGTGGTAATGAACCCGACTAGTTTCCATGAAGACAGGGTTTGATCCCTGGCCTCCCTCAGTGGGTTAAGGATCCAGTGTTGCCGTGAGGTGTGGTGTAGCTCGCAGACGCGTCTCAGATCCAGCATTACTGTGGCTGTGATGTAGGCCAGTGGCTGTAGCTCCAATTCGACCCCTAGCCTGTGAACTTACATATGCTGTGGGTGCAGCCAAAAAAAAACCAAAAAAACAAAAAACCCTACACTTTATTTTTCATTCAGTTATACTGCTATAAGAAATAGACTCTCATACATTTAAGGGGAACAGTGGGCTTTCTTGGGAAAATACTCAAGAACTCACAAAAATTGGTAGGAAGGTGAAGAGGCAAGGCAAGGAGGGGCAGGACTCAACTGGCTAGACCTATCTTGTTGGGCACTCCCACTGGGATGCATGGATCTGGTGTTGTCTCTTGGGGATGGGAGGCTATCCTTGTATGTCACTCTACTCAAGATTGGCAGTTTGCTATAGCGAGTTCCACAGCTAACCTTTGGTGACAGGCCCATACCTTGAGCTTGGAGAAGGAGAGGAGAGATTTCATCTAAACATCATGAAGTGAGAGTGGAAGAGAACAGATCCCCAAAAGGGGATCAGAGCTATTGCTGGAAATAAGATGAATGAACTATATTTGGACCCCGGGCTAATCTGTTTCCAGGACACGTATTAACATATGGAGGTACTGCAGTGAGAAAACACCCCTCCATTTATAAGACAGTTGAGGTAGGAATTGAATGAGACAGTGCACAGCAAAGTGCTTCGTAAAGGGAAAGGCACCATAGATGCTTATTATTAACAGGGCAGAAACTTCTCTAGTGCATTTTGAGAAAGAGCAGAGTGTATCCACCAGCCCCCCTTCTGGGCTCTCTTGAAGTCTGCCCACCCACTGGGAGTCACCACTCTCTGTTATGTAGTAACTTGGTGGGATGGGGACACCCACATTCCATTCAGTTATAAAGCTGACATCTTGGTCTCCATCTCTTTGGTAACTGGGTCTCTCAGTTGGTTCTTGACTTTGGAAGGAAAATGGATCTTTTCTATCCACTTCCACCCCATCAAACCCAATCTCAGGGAAGTCAGAGGAACTACTAAGCAATCAATAGTGAGGGGGCTGGTGGAAGGCAAGCTGGAAGGCGTCCCCAAGGTGGGACACCCATGCTCATGGTGGCTTTATCCAGTCCTCACATAAACATGCAGCTGGTGAAAGTTCCAGAATGCACAGGCACATGACAAGGAATTTCATACTGCAGTAGATGAGATATAAGAGTTTTTAACAGCAAGAACCCAGAACACTTGGGTTTAAAACTTGGCTCTGCTCTGTGGTCTCAGGAAAGTTAATTAAACTTTTTGTGCCTCATCTATTTTTTCCTTTTCGGCCACCCCCACAGCATATGGAAGTTCCCAGGGCTGGGACTGAATACAAGCCACAGCTGCAACTTATGCCCACAGCTGCAGCAATGCCAAATCCTTTAACCTGCTGCACCAAGCTGGGGATTGAACCGGGACCTCCACAAAGAGAAGCCAGATCAATAACCCACTGGGCCACAGCAGGAACTCCCGTGCCTTGTCTGTTTAATGGGAGTAATAACAGTACCAACCCCACTGGATTATTATGCAGATTAAACGAGACAAGTCTGGCACACAGTAGGCTCAGTAAGTAATTGTCATCATTAAGAATACAGCAAAGGAAGTTCCCTGGTGGCTCAGTAGGTTGAGGATCCAATGTTGTCACTGCTGTGGTGTGGGTTCAAACCCTGGCCTGGGAAATTCTCATGTTGTGGGCTTGGCCAATAAAATAGAACACAAGAGTTCCCATTGTGGCTCAGTAGCAACAAATCCATCTAGTGTCCATGAGGTTGCGGGTTCCATCCCTGGCATTGCTCAGAGGGTTTAGGATCTGGCATTTCCATGAGGTGTGGTATAGGTCACAGACATGGCTCAGATCCTGCATTGCTGTGGTGTAGGTTGGCAGCTGTAGCTTTGATTTGACCCCTAGCCTGGGAACCTCCATAGGCCACATTTACAGCCCTAAAAAGTTAAAAAAAAGAAAAAAAAAGAAAACACAGCATAGATGCTAAGTTTAATTAGGGGAATCAGTAACTACCATACCCAGTGAGATTGCCTGAGAAATATTAACTAAAAAGAGGTTTCTAGAGGTTCTTCAAGGACACTGTCCTGGACCCCATCCTCTCATTTTCATCAGTGATATAACCAGATAATAAGGGTTAAATCTAAAGGAACTTAACAGGATTATGAATGAAAAGGAATCAGAAGAGGCTGGGAACCAAGTGGGAACTGGATGTAAGTGAAAGTGGGGGTAGTGAAGGGGCCTTTGGAGAAGAAACTAGGAGTGATGACCATGAGCACCATAAAACATATTTTTTGTTTAAGAAAATATTTTCTAAGAGTTGAGCTTTCTGATATGGATGAGCAATACTGAGAGGCAGTAGTATTCAGGTAACCATTGGGTTTATCAGGAAATTTATGGCAAATTCACACATTAGATGGAGGAATAGGGCCGCACCACAGGTGCAAGTTTTAGTCAATTCTGAATTTCTGTGATTCTATTATGAAACAGTGAATACACAGCCTTGTTTTGACTGCAAGCACAGCATCTATCATATTAGGGGACATCAATCTGTTATGTAACCCAGAAATTAAAGTTTAGTAAAGCCACTCCTAAGCTGCCATGTTTGATAGTTAGCCAAGCTCCTGACATACAGAATTCAAAGAAATTGAAGTCATGCTTTTCTTGATGCCCGTAGAGAGTTTACAATCACCTGGCTGCAGGCTGCAGCCCTCTGGATGGAAAGCATGTCTGAGTCAGTGCCTGTGTCAGGAGACAGATGGAAGCTGGCCACATGACCCCTGGTTCCACATCCATTCCACCAAATGGAGAGACATGACAAGCCTTTTATTTTCAGGACAGAGAGTCATTGATTATTCCCTGTTAATGCTTCCCTGTCGATGGCAGGCTGGGACTAGAGGGAAATGGAAGGATGTGATATCCGGGCCCCCCAAAGGGAAAATCAATGTGATATGGTTTGTATTTCATCCTAGGATAACCTCTTTCTCTGAGTCCCAACCCACAGGCCACTGTTTCTCTCCACCAACTCCTCCAGACACTGTCATGTCCTTTCACACTCACCAAAGGACAGGGGGGAAGGGGAGAAGAGATAAGGAATGGGCCCTAGGAATTGCTAAACTGCTTTCATTTTCTTTTAGGAATTACAGCCACTAAACAGGCTACAGGATACATGGAAACTTCCTCAAGCAGGTTCAGATCAGGGGGGAAGAGCCAACTAAGTCAGCTGAAGAAAACCCTTGTCTGACTTATTACAGATGCATCCAGCAGTCAGCTAGTCTCAAAGGATGACCTTGGAAAACTGACAACCTAGAAACTGCATGCCCCCTGGCACAATGCTGAAAGTTACTAGTTCAGAGAAAGAGGCAGAGACTTGTAATGCGGGGAAGCGAGAGGGAAGAAGCAACCTTTCTTTGTGTACACACACACACACAAATCAAACACCAAAAGTGTTTATGTTCCTCTCTCTCCAAAAGGAACTCAACATTTGAAAAAAAAAAAATGCTTGAGAATCTTGGATCTAACAGAGGTGAATTTTTGTTCCCTGTATGGTCCTAGAGGAAGAGAAAGCAACATTACTTTATTGCCTTTTTAAGTGGGGACGCAAACGAGTAATATCCTGATACCTAGAGTTTATACTCACCTTCTGGTTCCAGACAGGGCTTTTTATTAGTGTTCAACCTCCTCAGTGTGGCAGCCACATAGACCCATAAAGTAGTGTTGCTTCTGGATAGCTCCAGGATTATCTACTGCGGTTTTCCCCTTTTGTGTAGGAATCTCCCCAAGAGAAATGAACGGATGTTTTTTACACCACTTACCTTACTTCCTGGGGCCAGGGATCATGAACCCAGCCCTCTGGCTGGGGAAGGCTGGACCAGATAAACTTTCTTACTCTTGGACTCTGAGTAGAATCTCTGCAGTGATGACCAGAGAGGCCACGACTAGGAAGCTGTTTTCTGCCTGTAGGTATAATTGAGCAACTCGTGTTTTACATACCTACACAATGTGGATACTGATTCCAGTAGTTACAAGCAGCGCTTTTTCCAGTTTGCATTTCTAGATGTAGAGGTTTGTACCTGTGTTATAAACATGAGCTACTTTCTAATATCTTAGAATAAAAGCATGTGTCCTAGCAGGGATATGATTCGTATTATGTTAATTCAAAAATGACCTGCAAGCAATGCCACCAGAGAGGCTGCAGATGATGAACATCCTAGAACGGTCTTAAGGCAGTGGATACACAAGTCCTTGCATTTATTTCCCCATGAGGGATCAAGTTCATGCCTTGGGTTCTATCCCCATCAACTGGTCGAAGTGACTTCTGACAAAGTCCTTCTTCCCCAGGCCCTGGGGCTCCATCAATCTCACTTCCCTGTGGTCTGGGCTCTTAGCTCCACACTGACCACAGGTACTCAGGCTCTTGGAAGTTGTGGAAAAAGGGGGCTAAAGACATCTGTGGGCGGCAAATGGCTCTCTCATTTTTTTATGGCTAATATTCACTGTGTATAGATACCACGTCTTCTTTATCCATCTTTTGATGGGCATTTATTTTGCTTCCATGTCTTGGCTAATGTAAATAGTGCTGCTATGAATATTTGGGTGTTTCTTTTAGAATTCTCATCTTTTCTGAATATATGACAAGAAGCGGAATTGCTGTATCATACGGTAGCTCTACTTTCAGTTTTTTTTCAGGAACCTCTATACTGTTCTCCACAGTGGCTGTACCAGTTTACATTCCCTACAATGGTGGAGGAGGATTTCCTTTTCTCCACACCCTGTCTAGCACTTATTATTTATAGGCTTTTTAATATGGCCATCCTGACTGGTGTGAGGTGATACGTTATTGTAGTTTTGATTTGCATTTCTTCAATACTTAGTGGTATTGAACATGAACATCTTTTCATGTGCTTTTTGGCAATCTGTCAGTCTTCTTTGGAGAAACGTCTATTTAGATCTTCTGCCTGTTTTTATTTGATTGGGTTGTTGTTATTTTCTTAATTGAGCTGCATGAGCAGTTTGTTTATGTTGGTAATTAATGCCTTGTCTGTCACTTCATTTACAAATACTGTCTCCCATTTGGTGGATTGTATTTTTTCTTGTTTCCTTTGCTGTGCAAAAGTTTTCAAGTTGCATTAGGTTCTATTTGTTTCCTTTTTTATTTTCATTACTATAGGAAATGGATCTGAGAAGCTATTGCTCTGATTTATGTCAGAGTGTTCTCCGCATGTCCTCCTAAGAGTTTTAGAGTATACAGGCTTACATTTAGGCCTTTAATCCATTATGAGTTTATTTTTGTGTATGGTGTTAGAGAATGTTCAAATTGATTCTTTTACATGTAGCTGTCCAGTTTTTCAAACAGTAGTTACTGAAGAGGCTCTTTGCCCCATTGTATATTCTTGCCTCCTTTGTCAAAAATTGACCGTAGCATCTTGTTGAGAATGATGTTACCTGAGGGCTTGTCACATATGGCCTTTATTATGTAATGGTAGGTTCCCTCTACATCCACTTTCTAGAGGGTTTTTAACAGAAATGCGTGTTGTGTTTTTTCAAAAGCTTTTTCTGCATCTATGAGATCTAGTATGGTTTTAATTCTTCAGTTTATTGATGTGGTATATCACACTGTTTGATCTGCAGATACTGGAAAATCCTTGCATACCTGGAATAAATCCCTCCTGATTATGGTATATGATCTTTTTAATGTACTGTTGGAGTCAGTTTGCTGGTATTTTGTTGAGAATTTTTGCATCTATGCTCATTGGTGATATTGGCCTATAATTTTCTTTGCGTGTGTTTTTGTGGTATCTTTGTCTGGTTTAGGTTTCGTGGAATGAGTTTGGGAGTGTTCCTTTGCAATTTTTGGAAGAGTTTCAGAAAGCATAGGTGTTAACTCTTCTGTAAATGTTTGATGGAATTCACCTGTGAAGCCATCTGGTCCTAGATATTTATTTGTTGGGAGTTTTTGAATAACACTTTCAAATTTCAGTACTTATGACTGATCTGTTCATGTTTTCTATTTCTTCCTGGTTCAGTCTTGGGAGATTGTACCTTTCTAAGAATTTGTCCATTTCTTCTTGGTTGTCCGTTTTATTGATGTAGTTGCTTGTAGTAATCTTTTATGATCCTTTGTATTTCTGTAGTATCAGTTTTAACTTCTAAAAAGTTAAAACTAATTTATTGATTTGAGTCATCTCCCTTTTTTTCTTGATGAGTCTAGCTAAAGGTTTATAGTTTTATTAGCCTTTTCAAAGAACCAGCTTTTAGTTTAATTGATCTTTCCTGTTGTTTTCTTCATCTGTGTTTCAATTATTTCCGCTCTGATCTTCGTGATTTCTTTCCTTCTACTTCCTCTAGATTTATTTGTTCTTTTCTCTAGTTGTTTTAGGTATAAGGTTAGGTTGTTAGTTGCAAATGTTCTTGTTTCCTGATGTAAAATTGTATTACAGTAAACGTCCTTCTTAGAACTGCTTTAGCTGTATTTCATACGTTTTGGATTATTGTGTTTTTATTTTCATTTGTCCCTAGGAATTTTATTTCCTCTTTGCTTTATTCAGTGATCCATTTGTTGTTTAGTAACATATTTAGCCTTCACATGTTCATGTTTTTTAGGGTTGTTGTTTTTTTTTTTCTTGTAGTTGACTTCTAATCACATAGGATTGTGATCAGAAATAATGCTTGGTATGACTGCAATGTTCTTAAAATTACCAAGGCTTGATTTGTGGTCCAGCATATGATCTATCCTGGAGAATGTTCCATGTGCACTCAAAAACAATGTGTATTCTGCTTTCAGATGAAATGTTCTTTAAATTAAGTCCATCTGGTCTAATGTATCATTTAAGGCCTGCATTTCCTTATTAATATTCTGTCTGGATGCTCTATCTATTGATATGAGGTGTTAAATTTTCCCACCATTATTGTGTTACTGTTGATTTCTCTCTTTGTGGCTGTTAGTATTTGCTTTATATATTGAGGTGTTTTTATTTTTCATGCATATATATTTATAATTGTTATATCTTCTTGGATTGATCCCTTGATCATTATATAACTTTTTCACTGTAACTGTCTTTATTTTAAAGCCTATTTTGTCTGATATGAGCATCACTACTCCAGCTTTCTTTTGATTTCCATTTGCATGGAAGACCTTTTTCCATCCCCTCACTTTCAGTCTGTATGTGTCCCTAGATCTGAAGTATAATGGTATCTTGTAGACAGTATATATTCAGGTCGTGGTTTTTTATCCTTTCATCCAGTCTATATCATTTGGTTGAGCATTTAACCTGTTTATATTTAAGATAATTATCAATATGAATGTTCTTACTGTCATTTTGTTAATTGGTTTACATTTGTTGTTTAAAGTATTTTTTTCTTCCCTTCCTCTTTTGTTCTCTTTTCTTGTGATTTGATGACTACCTTTAGTGTTGTGGTTGGTTTCCTTTTTCTTTTTTGTGTGTATATCTATTGTACATTTTTGGTTTGTGGTTACCCCAAGGTTTTGACATAGCATTCTATATACATACAAGATTGTTTTAAATTGCTAGTCCTTTTTTTCAAATGCATTTCCAATATCTTGCACTTATATTCTCCCCTTTTCATGATTGCTAGTTTTGATGAGTCTTATATTTACTGTATGCTTGCCTCTACCAGTGAGCTTTCCCATTCATAATTTTCTTGTTTCTAGTTGTGGCTTTTTCTTTCTTGCCTATAGAAGTTCCTTTAGCATTTGTTGTAAAGCTGGTTTGGTGCTGCTAAATTGTCTTAGATTTACCTTGTCTGTAACGCTTTTGATTTTACTGTCAAATGTGAATGAGGGCCTTAACTGGGTAGAGTATTCTTGGTTGTAGCTTTTTTCTTTTCATCACTTTAAATATATTATACTACTTTTTTCTGCCCTGTGGATTTTCTGCTGAAAAATCAACTGATAACTCTATGCAGATTCCCTTGTATACCATTTGTTATTTCCCCTGGTTGCTTTTAATATTTCCTCTTCATCTTTAATTTTTGTCAATTTGATTAATGTGTCTTGGCAAGTCCTCCTTGACTTTATCCTATATGGGACTCTGTGCTTCCTGTACTTGAGTAATTTTTTCCATGGGAAAAACGGGAAATGTTAGGGAATGTTTGGGATATTGTCTCTTCAAGTATTTTCTCAAGGCCTTTCTCTCTTCTTCTCTAGAACCCCTATAATGTGAATGTTGGTGAATTTTAATGTTTTCCCAGAGGCCTCTTAAACTCCCCTCATTGCTTTTCATTCTTTTTTCTTTATTCTGTTCTGTGGAAGTAATTTCCCCCATTCCATCATCCAGCTCACTTATTCGTTCCTCCGCTTCATTTGTTCTGCTATTTATTTCTCCTAGTGTATTTTTCATTTCAATTATTTTATTATTCAACTCTGTGCTTTATAACTTCTAGCTTTGTTAAACATTCCTATTATTGCTTAATTGGTACCTCCATTCTATTTCTGAGATCTTAGATTATCTTCACTATCATTACTCTGAATTATTTTTTTGTGTAGATTGCCTATCTCCACTTAGTTGTTCTTCTGGTGTTTTATCTTGTTTATTCATCTGGAATATATTCCTCTGCCATCTCATTTTTCTAACATCCTGTGTTTGCATTCTCTGTTCTGCAGACTGCAGGATTATAGTTCCTTTTGTTTCTGATGTCTGCCCCCTGGTGGATGAGGATAGTCAAGAAGTTTGTGAAGACTTATGGCTAGAATGGACTGGTGCCTTCCCACTGGTTGATAGAACTGAGTTTTGTCCTTCTGGTGGGCAGGGCCATGTCAAGGAGTTTGTTTAGAGGTGACTGTGGGCTCAGAAAACTTTAGACTGTTCATCTGCTAATGGGGCTATGTTCCTGTCCTGTTGCTTTGGCCTGGTGCTTCCCAGCACTGGAGCCTACAGGCTATTGGGTGGAGTGAGGTCTTGGTGCCAAAATGGCAACCTCCAGGAGAGCTCATACCAATGAGTATTCCCCAGTACCTCTCCCATCAGTGTCCTTGTCCCCACTATGAGCTAAAGCTGACCCCCACATCAGGAGACTATCAAAGACCAATAGGTGTGTCTGGCCAATGCTCCTATAAAGTCACTACTTTTTTCCTGAGTCCCAATGTGCAGGGGACCTTGTGTGTACCCTCCAAGAATGGAGTCTCTCTTTCTCCTCTTTCCTGTGACCAAGCCCCACTGGGCTTCAAAGCCAAAAGCTCTGGGGGTTCTTCCTCCCTATACCAACTCCCAGGCTGGGGAGCCAGAGGTGGAGGTGGGACAAAAGATTCTCACTCCTGTGGGAGAACCTTTGTGATATCTACCTGGTGAGTATGGGATTTGATGGTATCATACATGCACCCCCACCCACCATCTCATTGTGGCTTCTTCTTTGTCTTTGGATATAAGATGCCTTTTTTTGTAGGTTGTAGTCGCTTTTATTGATAATTGCTTAGCAGTTAGTTTTGGGTTTTTTAATGGTTTTTATTTTTTTCCATTATAGTTGGTTTACAGTGTTCTGTCAATTTTCTACTGTATAGCAAAATGACCCAGTTGTGCATGCACATGCACACACTCTCTCACACACACACCACACACACATATATATACATTCTTTTTCTCACATTATTCTCCATCATGCTCCATCACAATTGATATAGTTCCGAGTGCTATACAGCAGGATCTCATTGCTTATCCATCCCAAATGCAGTAGTTTGCATCTATTAACCCCAGATTCCCAGTCTATCCCATTCCCTCCCTCTCCCCTTTGGCAACCACAAGTCTGTTCTCCAAGGCCATGAGTGTCTTTGCTGTGTAAAATTTCATTTGTGCCATATATTCGATTCTAGATATAAGTGATATCCTATGGTATTTGTCTTTCTCTTTCTGACCTACTTCACTTAGTATGAGAGTCTCTAGTTCCATCCTATTGCTGAAATGGCATTATATTGTTCTTTTTATGGCTGAATAGTATTCCATTGTGTATATATACCACGTCTTCTTAATCCATTCATCTGTTGAAGGACATTTAGGTTATTTCCATGCCCTGGCCGTTGTGAATAGAGCTGCAATGAACATATGGGTGCATGTGTTTTTTTCAAGGAAAGTTTTTTGCTTTTGTTCCTTTTTTTGGTTGGATGATTTCCATTTACTTTATGCTTGTGTACTTTCCTTTTTAGTTTTTGTGAATGTAATGTTTGGTTTTGATTTGTGGTTGCCCTGTTTTTTTGTTTGTTTGTTTGTTTGTTTGTTTTTTTAAGTATGTTAACCCCTTCCTATATTTGCTTGCTTTAGCCTGATAGTCATATAGGCTCAAATACATTATTTTTTTTTAAGTCTAGATTTTCTTACTTTCCTTCCCCACATTCTATTATTTGAAGTCTATTTTAACATTTTCATGTTTGTCCTTTTGCTGTTTCTTGTGTTTATTGTCACTTTTATAGTAGGTTCTTTTTTTTTTTTCCTTTTAGGTCTGTTTACTGGCTTAAGTAATTGTTTTCCCATTGTGAATTCCTCCATCCTATTTCTTCTTATTTTTTATTTAGAGAAACCGTTTCAGTATTTCTTTTAAAATGGATTTAGTATTGCTTTGCTCTTTTAGCATTTATTTGTTGGAGAAATTCTTTATTTCTTCTTCTATTTTAAATGATCCTCTTGCTGGGTAAGAGTATTCTAGGCTGCAAACTTTTCCCTTTTAGAATTTTATATCTTGCCACTCTCTTCTGGCCTGTAGTATTTCTGCAGAGAATCAGCTGATAGTCTTATGGGGGTTCCCTTGTAATTAATGCTTAGTGTTTCTCTGGCTGCCTTTAGAATCCTCTCTTTAACTTTTGCCATTTTTATTCAAATATGTCATGGTGTGGGCCTATTTGGGTTCAACTTGTTTTTGGCCCTCTCTGCTTCCCTGTATTGTGATAATCTGTTTTCTTTAGATTTGGAAAGTTTTCAGACATAATTTCTTCAAATATATTTTCAATCCCCTTTTATTTTTCTTCTCCTTCTGGAATCCCTATTGTGTGTAGATTGGCCCACTGTATATTATCCCATAGATCTCTTATCTTGCTTTCATGTTTTTTCATTTGGTTTTCTGTCTGCTGTCCTGATTTTGTGATTTCCATTATTCTATCTTCCAAGTCACTAATTCATTCCTCTGCATTATTCACTCTGCTCTTTTTTGCCTTTAGCTCAATTTGCATCTCCGCAAATGAATTTTCTAATTTTTCTTGGTTCCTCCTTATATTTTCTAGTCCCTTTCTAAGTAATCTGCATTACTGTTTATATCCACTCTTAATTCCTTCATATTCACCCTTAATGCCTTCAGTATTTCCTATCTCCCTTTCTGAACTCAGTGTCTATTAGACTGCAGAGGTCTGTTTCATTGTTTGCTGTTTTAGGTGAATTCTCCTGTTCTTTTAACTGGGAATGTTTCCTGAGTTTCTTCATTTTGCTTATATTTTTCTTTTTCTTTGAGTTTAGGGAAACCAAACTGTAGTATTAGAGGGCTATTTCTATGTAAGAGCACCCCTTTGTATTTTATGGGGGGGTTACTATTTATTTTTGGTGTGGGAGTTTGGATATTTGCTGTCTTTTTCTTTGGCATGAGCAGGTTGTTCTCCCCAGGGTGCTGAGTGTGTTTCCAGGGAAAAGGAGGCAAAGGGTAGGGCTGGTAGTCAGTGCCTGGTTGCTGGGCTCTTGACAGTAGCAAGGATCTGCAGGAAGGTGGCACAGGCTACTCCTAGCTGCAGGGCCCTGGGAATTGGTAATGAGCCTCAGGCAGATTAAGGCAGTGCCTAGAGCATGTGGCAGTAGCAGGGTGTGTGAATTCCCAGGGGAGTGAGAGTAACAGCAGGTGGTGTTGAATCACAGTGCCATCCTCTGTGGTGCCCTCTGAGGTGTTTGGGGCTGTAAGTAGTTCCTGTTCATGGAACTCTAGCGGTGGCGGGCCATGCCCACCTCTGAAGTCAGAGATAACTGTGGTGGTTTGCCCCCAACACCTGTAGACCACACAAGAAACACCCTGTCCTGCTCAGCCCATGCAGGAAGTGCTGCACAGGCTGCTCCCAGCTGCAGGGTCCTGGGAAGTGACAGTGATCAAACATGTGTAGGTGCTGCCTAGAGCATTTGGCAGTGGCAGGAGCAGGGCAGGCGTGTTCCCAGGGGAGTGAGAGCAACCATGTGTGGTGCTCGGTTCTGATGCCCTCTTTTTTGCCAACTTCTGTGATGACTGGGGCCACAGGTGGAGCTTATTCTCAGACCCACTAGTGGTGGCAGTCCACACCTCCCTCTGGTTTCTGAGATGACTGCTGTGGTTTGTCCCCACCACCTCCAGAGTCTGAGTCTCAGTGTCCAGCTCCTGCCTAAGTATCTCAGGCTGTGCTTTCCAGGGTGGTATTGCAGATGATCTGTGTGGCTCTCACTGTGCTTTGCCCTCCTCAGTCCAGCTGCACTTTTCTTAGCACTTTGAGGTCCTTCCATCTCCCTGTCGGTTAGGTGGCCTCCCAGGGTGTGGGTTCCTTTTATCTCACAGCTCCCTTTCAGGAACTCTAGTCCTGTCCTGATTCCTTTTCTCTCTCTCTCTTTTTTCTTTTGTTCTACACAGTTATGTGGAGGGTTTCTTGCCCTTTTTGGAGGTTTAAATTCTTCTGCCAGCGTTCAGTAGGTGTTCTGTGTGAATCAGTCTACATGTAGATGTGGGTTTTTTGGATGTGTTTGTGGGAGAAGGTGTGTGTGACATCTTACTCCTCTGCCATCTTAATTGACCTCAACAGTTAGTTTTGATTTTTCTAGTTTCATGAGAGAAGAGATCAAGTGCTTCCACTCTACCATCTTGTCTCCAACTTCCCTCTTTTAATTTTCTTGATAGTATCTTATGGAGAACAACAATTTGAGCTTTCTTGTGTGTGGGGAGGGGGGGATTTTTTAAATTTTTTATTATTTTTTTAATTCAATGAATGCTATTACATCGTACAACCATCATCACAACCTAATTTTGTAACATGTCCATCCCAAACCCCATCCCCCCAACCCTTCTCCTTTGGTAACTAAGTTTTTCAAATTCTGTGAGTCAGGAAAAAAAATAAAAAATAAAAAATAAAAAGGAGTTCCCGTTGTGGTGCAGTGGTTAACGAATCCGACTAGGAACCATGAGGTTGCGGGTTTGGTCCCTGCCCTTGCTCAGTGGGTTAATGATCTGGCGTTGCCGTGAGCTGTGGTGTAGGTTGCAGATGCGGCTCAGATCCTGCGTTGCTGTGGCTCTGGCGTAGGCCGGTGGCTACAGCTCCGATTGGACCCCTAGCCTGGGAACCTCCATATGCTGTGGGGGCGGCCCAAGAAATAGCAAAAAAGACAAAAAAAAAAAAAATTCTGAGTCAGTTTCTGTTCTGCAAAGAAATTCAATGTATCCTTTTTTCAGATTCCACATATAAGTGATAGGATATGATGTTTGTGTCTCACTAACTTAGCATGATAATTTCTAGGTCCATCCATGTTGCTGCAAATGCCATTATTTCATTCCTTTTTATAGTTGAGTAATATTCCATTGTGTATAGGTATCACATCTTTATCCACTCCTCTGTCAATGGACATTTAGGTTGCTTCCATGTCTTGGCTGCAGCATATACTGCTGCAATGAATAATGGGGTACATGTATATTTTCAAGTCATTGTTTTCTCTGGATAGATGCTCAGGGCTGGGATTGCTAGATCATATGATAATTCTGTCCTCAGTTTTTTGAGGAATTGCCATACTGTTTCCCAGTAGTGGTTGCATCAATTTATATTCTCACCAAAATTGTAAGAGGGGGTTCCCTTTTCCCCACACCCTTTCCAGCACTTATTGTTTGTAGACTTTTTGATGATGGCCATTCTAGCTGGTGTAAAGTGGTACCTCATAATAGTTTTTAATTTGCATTTCTCTCATAATTACTGATGTTGAACATCTTTTCACGTGGAGTTTTTTGGTTTTTTTGTTTTTGTTTTTTGCCATCTATATGTCTCTGGAGAATTATGTGTTTAGATCTTCTTCTGCCTGTTTTTTGATGGAGTTTTTTTTGTTTTGTTTTGTTTTGGTATTGAGCTGTAGGAGGTGTTTATATATGTTGGAGATTAATCCCTAGTCACTTCGTTTGCAAATATTTTCTGCCATTCTGTGGATTGTCTTTTCATTTTGTTTAGGGTTTCTTTGCTGTGCAAAAACTGTTTAATTAGGTCCCATTTGTTTTTTTGTTTTTATCATCATTACTTTAGGAGGTAGATCTGAGAAGATATTGCTGTGGTTTATGTCAGAGTGTTCCGCCTATGTTTTCCTCTTAGAGTTTTAGAGTATTGAGTCCTTTAGGTCTTTAATTTTGAGTTTATTTTTGTATATGGTGTTAGGGGGAGTTCTAATTTCATTCTTTTGCATGTAGCTGTCCAGTTCTCCCAGCACCACTTATTAAAAGGACTGTCCTATCTCTATTGTATTTTCTTGCCTCCTTTATCATAGATTAGTTAATTGTAGGTGCATGGGGTTAATTCTGGGCTTTCTATCCTATTCCACGGATCTATGTTTTTGTTTTTGTGCCAGTACCATACTGTTTTGATGACTGTAGCCTTGTAGTACAGTCTGAAGTAAGGGAGCATAATTGCTCCAGCTTTGTTTTTCTTTTTTTGAGAATGCTTTGGCCATTCTTGATCTTTTGTGTTTCCAAACAAACTTTAAAATACTTTGTTCTAGTTCTATGAAAAATGTCCTTGGTAATTTAATAGGGATTGCATTGAATCAGTAGATTGCCTTGGGTAGTATAGTCATTTTGACAATATTGATTCTTCAAATCCAAGATCATGGTATATCTTTCAATCTGTTTGTGTCATCTTTGATTTCTTTCATCAGCATCGTATAGTTTTCACAATATAGGTCTTTTTTTCTCTCTAGGTAGGTTTATTCCTAGCTATTTTATTATTTTTGATGCTTTGGTAAATGGGACTGTTTCCTAATTTCTCTTTCTGATCTTTCATTTTTAGTATACAGAAATACAGTTGATTTCTGGTATTAATTTTGTATGCTGCAACTTTTACCAAATTCATTAATGAGCTCTAACAGTTTTCTGGTAATGTCTTTAGTATTTTCTAGGTATAGTATCATGACATCCACAAACATCCTTTCCAATTTGAATTCCTTTTGTTTCTTTTTCTTCTTTGATTGCTGTGGCTAGGACTTCCAAAACTATGTTGAATAGTAGTGGTGATAGTCTTATTCCTGATCTCAGAGTGAGATTCTTTCAGCTTTTCACCATTGAAAATGATGGTACCTGTGGATTTTTCGTATGTGGCTTTTACTATGTTGAGGTAGGTTCCCTCTATGCCCACTTTCTGGAGGGTTTTTATCAGAAATGGGTGTTGGAATTTGTTAAAGGCTTTTTCTGCATCTATTGAGATGAAAGTATGGCTTTAATATTTCAGTTTGTTAATGTGATGTATCACACTGATTGATTTGAGGATATTGAAAAATCCTTACATCCCTGGGATAAATCCCACCTGATCATGGAGTCTGATCCTTTTTACTCTATTGCTGGATTTAGTGTGCTAGTATTTTGTTGAGGATTTTTGCATCTATGTTCATCAGTGATATTTGCCTATAATTTTCTTTTTTGTGCTATCTTTTTCTGGCTTTGGAATCAGGGTGATGGTGGCTTCATAGAATGAGTTTGAGAGTGTTCCTCTCTCTGCAATTTTTTGGAAGAGTTTCAGAAGGATAGGTGTTAACTCTTCTCTAAATTTTTTATAGAATTTACTCTTGAAGCCATCTGGTCCTGGAGTTTTGTTTGTTGGAAGTTATTTAATCACAGTTTTAATTTCAATAGTTATGATTGGTCCATTCATATTTTCTATTTCATCTTGGTTTAGTTTTGGAAGATTGTACTTTTCTTAGAATTTGTCCATTTCTTCTACATTGTCCATTTTATGGGCATATAGTTGGTTGTAGTAGTCTCTTATGACCATTTGTATTTCTGTGATGTCCATTGTAACTTCTCCTTTTTCATTTATAATTTTGTTGATGTGCATCCTCTTTTTTTCCCTGATGAGTCTGGCTAAGGTTTATCAATTTTGTTGATCTTTTCAAAGAACTAGCTTGTAGTTTCATTGATCTTGTCTATGGTTTTCTTCATTTCTATTTCATTGATTTCTGCTCTGATCTCTATGATTCCTTTCTTTCTACTAACTTTGGGTTTTGTCTTTTTTCTCTAGTTGCTTTAGGTGTAAACAATTAGGTTGTTTGAGATTTTTCTTGTTTTTGAGGTAGGCTTATATTGCTATAAACTTCCCTCATAGAACTGCTTTTGCTGCATCCCATAGGTTTTGGATTGTTGTGTCTTTGTTGTCATTTGCTTCTAGGTATTTTTTAATTTCCTCTTTGATTTCTTCAGTGATACATGAAGCATGTTGCTAATAGTTTCCACGTGTTTGTGGTTTTTTTGCAGCTTTTTCTTGTTGATTTCTAGTCTCATAGCATTGTGGTCAGAAATGTGATTTTGATTTTCTTGAATTTACTGAGGCTTGATTAGTGGCCCAGAATGTGGTTTATCCTAGAGAAATATTCCATATGCACTTGAGAAGAATGTATTCTGCTGCTTTTGGATAGAATATTCTATTAATATCAATTAATTCTATCTGGTCTAATGCATCATTTAAGGCCTGTGTTTCTTTGTTGATTTTCTGTCTGGATGCTCTATCCATTGATGTAAGTGGGGTGTTAAATCCCCCCCATTACTGTGTTATTGTCAATTTCTCCTTTTCAGGTTGTTAGCAGTTGCCTTATATATTGAGGCGATCCTATGTTGGATGTATATATGTATTTACAATTGTTATATCTTCTTAGATTGATCCTTTGATCATTATGTAATGTCCTTCTTTGTCTCTTATTTAAGGTCTTTTTTTTTTTTTTCTGATATGAGTATTGCTACCCCAGTTTTCTTTAGATTTCTGTTTACATGGAATTTTTTCTCCTAAACTCTCACTTTCAATTTTTATGTGTCCCTAGAATGAAGTGGGTCTCTTGTAGACAGCATATATATGGGTCTTGTTTTTATATCCATTGAGCCAGTCTATGTCTTTTGATTCGGGCATTTTGTCCATTTACATTCAAGGTAGTTATTGGTATGTATGTTCTTACTGCCATTATGTTAATTGTTTTGGATTTGTTTTGTTGGTCTTTCTTCTTCCCTTTTTCTCTTGTTCTCTTCTATTGAGGTTTGATGACTATCTTTGGTTTTGTGTTTGCGTTGCTTTTTCTTATTTGTGTGTGTGTGTATACACACACACAAAATTGTTTTAGAGTTGATGGTCTCTTAGTTGAAAATGCATCTCCAGTATCCTGCATTTGTACCCGCCTCTTCTCACTAGTTTCTGGTTTTGATAGCATATTTGCATGTGGATGATTTCCTACTGTAGATGTATGTTTCTGTTCATGAGCCTTGTCATTTTTAATATTTTTGTTTCTAGTTGTGACCTTTTCTTTTCCACCTAGAGGTGTTCCTTTAGTAAAGCTGGTTTTGGTGGGGTTTTTTTGGAGTTGTTCTTGTTGTTGTTGTTGTTGTCTTTTTGCCTTTTTCTTGAGCGACTCCCGTGGCATATGGATGTTCCTAGGCTAGGGGTTTAATCGGAGCTGTACCACTGGCCTAAGCCAGAGCACTCCCGAGGCATATGGAGGTTCTCAGGCTAGGGGTCTAATCGGAGCTGTACCACTGGCCTAAGCCAGAGTCACAGCAACACGGGATCCGAGCTGCGTCTGCAACCCACACCATAGCTCACGGGAACACTGGATCTTTAACCCACTGAGCAAGACCAGGGATCGAACCCATAACCTCATGGTTCCTAGTCGGATTCATTAACCACTGCACCATGACAGGAACTCTGAGTAAAGCTGGTTTAGTGGTCCTGAATTCTCTTAACTTTTGCTTATCTGTAAAGTTTTGTTTTCTCCTTCAAATTTGAATGAGAGACTTGGTGGATAGAGTAATCTTAGTTGGAAATTTTTTCCTTTCATCACTTTAAGTATATCATACTACTCCCTTCTTGCCTGCAGAATTTCTGCTAAAAAATCAGCTGATAACCATATTGGAGTTCACTTATGTGTTTTTTTTTTTTCCTAGCTGCTTTCAATATTTTCCTCTTTAAATTGTGGTTAGTTTGATTAATATGTGTCTTGGGTTGTTCCTCTTTGGTTTATTTTATATGCAACTCCCTGTACTTCCTGGATTTGAATGAGTTATTCCTTCCCCATGTTATGGATATTTTTGGCTACTATCTCTTCAAATATTCTCTGGTCCTTTCTCTCCCTCTTCTCCTTCTGTCACCCCTATAATGTGAATGTTGGTGCATTTAATATTGTCCCAGAATTCTCTTGGAGTGTATTCATTTCTTTTCAATCTTTTTTCTCTTTTCTGTTCCATGTCAGTGATTTCCACTAGTCTGTCTTCCATCTCACTCTTTTGTTGTTCCTCCTGTAATCTGCTGTTAGTTCCTTCTAGTGAATTTTTCATTTCAATTATTGTATTTTGCATCTCTGCTTGATTAATCCTTAAATCTTCTTTGTTCAGTGTTTCTTGTAATTTACCTAACTTTGCCTCCAATGTATTTGCAAGATCTTGAATCATCTTTACTCTCATTAGTCTAAAGTCTTTTTCATGGAGGTTGGTAATCTCCGGATCACTTAGCTGTTTTTCTGGTGTTTTTTCTTGTTCCTTTAACTGAGTCATAATTCTTTGTCTTTTCATTTTGTATATGTTTTTGGTGCAGTCTCCTCTTTCTGCAGACAATAGGGTTGTAGCTTCTCTTGCTTCTAATGTCTGGCCCCCTTGTGGCTGAATTTTGATGAAGTCCAGTTTATCTATTTTTTCTTTGGTTGCTTGTTCTTATAGTGTCATATCTAAGAGACTGTTGCCTAATCAATATCATGAAGATTTACATGTATTTTCTTCTAAGATTTTAATATTTTAGCTCTTACTTTTATATTTTTGATCCATTTTGAGTTAATTTTTGCACATGGTATGAAATGATCCAACTTTTTTTTACATGTGAATATCCATTTGTCCCAGCATCATATGTTAAAAACACTTCTTGATTTTGTAATGCTGATTCAAATTTTCATTCCTCAAATAAATCATATGTTAGACTCTATTTGCTAATATTTTGTTTAGGATATTTGTAAATATGTTTATGAGAAATATTGGTCTATAATTTCCTTTCTTGTAACATACCCTTCACTCTTTGGAATTAAAGTTACAGTAACCTCTCAAAATAAGTTGGAAATTGTCTATTCTTTTTCTATTATTTGGAAGAGTTTGTGTAAGATTATTTTCATTTCTTTAAACATTTTAGAAGAAATTGCTAGTGAAGTAATCTGGACCCAGAGATTTCTTTGTGTGAAGGTTTTAGTTCTATATCTACTTTTAAATATGAATTGGATTTTAACAAGAATTTAAAGATAATTCATATTGTCTTTTTCCTCTTTAGTTGGTAATTGTGTTTCCCTGTCAATTTCATTTCATGTGGATTTCCTGATTTTTTGGCATAAAGTTCTTTGCAGTATCTATTTATGACATTGATAATTTACACTTTTTATATATTTTCTTGATCTAGCAATTTTTTTCCTCACTTATATTATTAGTCTTCTTAACAAAGACTAATTAGTCTTCTTAATGAAGCAACCTCTAGATTTGTTGATTTTGTTTTATACATTTTTCTATTTCATTAATTCCTGCTACTACTTTCATTATTTTCTCTACTCTTCCATCTCTGGATTTAATTTATTTTTCTTTTTCTCTTTTTGAGTTGGATACTTAGATTGATTTTTAGTTTTCATTATCTTTTATATGAAGATTTAAAGAAATTCCCCTTTAAGTACAGTTTCAGCTTTCTTCTTAAAGTTTTGATGATATGCCACATTTTTATTGTCATTTAGTTCAAAATATTGTCTAATGTACACTGTAATTTCTTTTGTTATTTAGAAATATATTTTTTTGGGCATTCCCATCATGGCTCAGCAGAAATGAATCTGACTAGTATCCACGAGGATGCAGGTTCGATCCCTTTGATTCCTGGCCTCACTAAGTGGGTTGGGGATCTGGCATTGCCATGAACTGTGTGAGCTGTGGTATAGGTCACAGATGCAGCTTGGATCCTGCGTGTATGGCTGTGGCACAGGCTGGCAGCCAAGGTCAGATTTCAACCCCTAGCTTGGGAATTTGCATATGCCATGAGTGTTTCCCCCTGAAAGAAAGAAGAAATATATTTCTTAATTTCCAAATATATGAAGGTTTTCTAGTTATCTTTTATTATTGATACTACCTTAATTCCATTTTGGTCAAAGAACATATTTTGGATGGTTTCACTTTTTGGAACTTGTTGAAACTTACCATTATATGGTAAATTTTGGTAAATGTTCCACAAATACTTAGAAAGAATACATAGTCTGACAATGTTGGTTGCATGTCTGTTATGTATATCAATCAGATTAAATTTATTACTCATGCTGTTGAGATCTCCATATTCCTTTTTTCACTCTTTGTATCATCAGTTCCTTATAGTTCTGTTTTTGTAGTTTCTATATTTTGAAAATTAAGTGCAACAAAATTATTTTTAAAATTCATTTATTGAAGTGTAGTTGACGTACAATGTTAATTTCTTCTATACAGCAAAGTGATTCAGATAATATACATGCACACATATATAATATATATTTATATATACACATATCCACCCATTCTTTTTCATATTCTTTCTTATTATAATTTATCACAGTGTATTGAATATAGTTTCCTATGCTACACAGGAAACTGTAGGGCCTTGGTGTTTATCCATTCTATGTATAACAGTTTGTATCTGCCAATCCCAACCTCTCAATCCATCCCTCTCTCACCACCCCTTTCCCTTGGCAAACACAATGCTGTTCTCTATGTCTGTGAGTCTGTTTAAAAAATACAAAATTACAGAGTTCCCGTCATGGCTCAGTGGTTAATGAATCCAACTAGGAACCATGAGGTTGTGGGTTCGATCCCTGGCCCCGCTCAGTGGGTTAAGGATCCGGTGTTGCCCTGAGCTGTGGTGTAGGTCACACACGCGGCTCGGATCCCAAGTTGCTGTGGCTCTGGTGCAGCCAGTGGCTACAGCTCCGATTAGACCCCTAGCCTGGGAACCTCCACATGTGGTGGGTGCAGCACTAGAAAAGACAGAAAGACAAAAAAAAAAAAAAAAACCAAAAAACACAATTACTATATCTTCCTGATAGACTTGTCCTTTTTTAATGAACTATCTTCAGTAATGCTTCTTGACTTACATTTACTTTGATTGAAGTTTGATCAACCTCCTTTAGGTTAGTCTTTGCTTGGTGTATTTTTTCATTTTTTACTTTCAATCTTTGTCTTTACACTTAAAAGTGTGCCTCTCAAAAGCAATATATAGTTAGGTTTTTAAAATATTTTTCAGTGTGGTAAATAGCTTCTTTGAGGTGATCCCAAGAGTTACCTGGTAGCCTAACATAAGGATATGGTGTTTTCACTGCTGTAACCCAGGAACTTCCACATGCCAAATGTGCAGCCAAAAAAACCCCAAAAAAACAAACAAAAAAAACCTGATGATCCTAAATTATCCCCACCTTCTAGTATTCAATCTCTTGTATAATCTCTTGCCCCTTGCATATGCACTGAACCTGACACATCTCTAGTGAATTCTAATGATCAGCCACACTCATAATTAATTTGTTTCACACATACAATTTTTCACAGATACAATTGTATCTGTAAGAAAAATTCCTGGGATTGTTAGGTTAAAAAAAATGTAATGTACTTTTGTAATTTTTTTTTTTTTTTTTTTTGCCTTCTTTTAGGGTCACATGTGCAGTATATGGAAGTTCTCAGACCAGGGGTTGAATTGGAGCTGCAGCCACTGGCCTATGCCACAGACATAGCAACAGTAGGATCTGAGCCACATCTACAACCTACACCACAGCTCATAGCAATGCTGGATACATAATCCCTAAGCGAGGCCAGGGATCAAAGCCACATCCTCATGGATACTACTCAGGTTCATCACCACTGAGCCATGACAGGAACTCCTATACTTTTGTAATTTTGATAGATATTGCCAAACTCCACAGTTAGTATTAACTTTTACAGTGTGTGAAAGTGCCAATTTAACTACGTTTGCTATTATAGTTTTTTCCCCTCAAACTTTTTTTTTTTTTTTTTTGTCTTTTTGCCTTTATCTAGAGCCGCACCCGCGGCATATGGAGGTTCCCAGGCTAGGGGTCCAATCGGAGCTGTAGTCACTGACCTACGCCACAGCCACAGCAATGCGGGATCCGAGCCGCGTCTGCCACTTACACCACAGCTCACGGCAATGCCGGATCCTTAACCCACTGAGCAAGGCCAGGGATCAAACCCGCAACCTCATGGTTCCTAGTCAGATTCGTTAACCACTGCGCCACGATGGGAACTCCAGTTTTTTTTTTTTTTTTTTTCTTCAAACTTCACTATTTTTGATAGGTAAAAACCTTATTACAAGTGAGGTTTGGCATATTCTCATATTCACTGAGGGCCATTTGTATTTTCTGTGAAATGTCTGTTAATTCCCCTTGCCTATTTTTATGTCAAATTGCTGATCTATTTTTTATTCGAGAGGCTCTTTTTATGTTAGATAAATTAGTCCTCATTTTGGTGGAGTTACAAATACCTTGCATAAGTTCTCATTTGTTGATGGTGGTATTGTCATGAAGAAATTTTTTTTCTCTCTACGAAGTCTAATCAGGCAATCTTTCTTTATGTTTCCTGGGGTGTGTGACATACTTAGAAAAGGCCTTCCCCACTCTTAAGTTATAAAAGAATTTTCTTTTATCTTTTCTAGTATGTTTAGAGTTTCATTTTTTACATTTAAATCTTTGAACTGTCTGCAGTTTGTCCTGATGTAAGGAGTGAAATATGGATTCATCATAATTTTTTTCCAGAACACTACTCAATGATCCCACTTTCTGAATAATCTTTTTCCCACTGATTGAAAAGCTACCTTTATCATATACTCATTTCATATGTATTTAGGTTCATTTCTGAATCATTCTGTTGTTCTAATCTGTCTGATTTGTTCACAAATTATTACCACACTGCTTTAATTGCAGTGGATTTACAAATTTTAAAATATCTACCAAGCTAATCTCCCTTTGTTACTAACTCTTTCTTTCCTGGATATTCTTTCTCATTTATTTTTCCATATGAACTTTAGAAGCAGCTTGTATAATTTTAAAAAAATCCAATGGGTATTTTCTTGGATATCTCATTAAATGTAAGGATTAAGGAGAGATGACATCTTTATGACATCAATTATTCTATACAAGAACATGGTATGTCTTTCCATTTGTTCAGGCCTTGTTTTGTGTCCCTCATTACCAATTTAAAGTTTTCTACAAATATTTCTTAATGTATTCCTAAGTATTTTATATTTTGTTTTCTTCTATTATAAAATGGACAGTTCTTTCCTTAGAGCATGTAATTGGACGTTGCGTATACAAAGGCTATTGTTTCCTGAAATTAATTTTGTACTGGTCTAATTTATTAAATTCTTATTTGTAAATTGGTTAGTTGTCTTTAGTTTCTAGGTAAACAATCCAGTCATATTTATAAATCATAACTTTATGGTCTCTTCTAATTTCTATATCTTTAATTTCTTTCTCTTGTCTAAATGTTTTGTCTAAACAATTTTAAATAACGGTGATGATTACTGGATATCTTTGTTTCTGACTTTAATGAAATTGCTTCTCTAATTCTCAGTTAAGCATGATGCTGGCTGTGAATTGAGATAAAAATATTTTATCATTTTAAGGAAATACCTAGCTAATCTTAATACTAAATGATCCTAGTGTTCCTGAAATAAGCCTCACTTAGTAATGGTACATAGTCTTTGAGCTAGAGCCAGTTGGACTGGGTTCAAAGCGTAGCACCATTGCTCATTAGTTGAGTTCAGGCAGGACACTTTATCTCTTTTTGACTCAGTTTCCTTGTCTGCAAAATAAGAATGACACAAATATTCACCTAAGTTGTTGTGAGAAGCAAATAACTATAGAAAGTTGTGTCTTTTCATGTTTAAAAGACATTTGCTTTTTTTTTTTTTTTTTTTGTGAACAGTCTTCATCTCCTTTCCCTAGTTTCCCATAGGACCTTCTCTATTTTTAGAAGCTGTTAATTTGTGAAATAAATTGAAAGTACGTTTTCCCAGTTATCTGTTGTATTTTACTTTGGTATATTTGGGATGCAAAAGGTGTCTTTTTGTTTGTTGGTGGGTTGGTTGGTTTGTTTGTTTTTGGCATAGTCAACGATCTCTCTGTTGTATCTGGAGTTTCAAGTCATACTTAGTCTGGAGAATTACTTTACTGGCCTTAAATCTTCACCCTTCTCTGTATTCCCATCCTTTGCCATGTTAATTTATAATCTCTTTCACCAAAGGGGTGGAAAATAGTTTCCTACTGGTCCAAGAGAACTGAAAGACACGTGGAGCAGAGCTGCCTCAGTGGCGTTTTCATGCAATAACTAACCAGTACCGTTAGGAAGTTTTCCTCACTCCCAAGTCACATAGTAGGGGCTGACAACCGTTAAAAATAAAAATATTTCAGCAAATATTTTAGGGTTTACAACCAATTTTGTTCATGTCCTTTTCCTCCTCCTAGTTTATTAAATCCTTCAAAAGTGAAAAAAATTCTTATCTCCCACAGCCTAAAAGTAGACTCACAGGTTTGGACAAGCTGGTCTACTGAGGAATTCATCTTACTTTTTTCCAGTCATTGTATGGTTTAATATTGTACATCTAAATCTCTACTCAATTTGAAAATTATCTTGGCACATATTGTTAGGAACAGATCTTTTTTTCATTTTCTGTATGGGTATCCAGTGATACCAATACCATTCATTTTTATAGTCCATCTTTTCCCCCGACTGACTTAAGGCACCACCTTTTTTTTTTTTTTTTTCCTTGAGGTATTGTTGATTTACAATATTATATTTCAGGTATACAGCACAGCAATTCAATACTTGTATAGATTATACTCCATTTAAAGTTATAACAAAATAGGAGTTCCCATCGTGGCGCAGTGGTTAATGAATCTGACGAGGAACCATGAGGTTGCAGTTTTGTTTTGTTTTTTATCTTTTCGCTATTTCTTTGGGCCGCTCCCGCGCCATATGGAGGTTCCCAGGCTAGGGGTCGAATGGGAGCTGCTATGCCAGAGCCACAGCAATGCGGGATCCGAGCCGTGTCTGCATCCTACACCGCAGCTCACAGCAACGCCGGATCGTTAGAGGTTGCAGTTTTGATCCCTGGCCTTGCTCCGTGGGTGAAGGATCCGTCGTTGCTGTGGCTCTGGCATAGGTGGGTGGCTACAGCTCTGACTCGACCCCCTAGCCTGGGAACCTCCATATGCTATGGCTGCGGCCCTAGAAAAGGCAAAAAAGACAAAAAAAAAAAAAAAAGTTATAACAACATAATGGCTATACATTCCCTGTGCTATGCAATATATTCTTATTGCTTATCTATTTTATATGTAATAATTTGTATCTCATAATTCCCCCTTCTCTCTCTCCATTGGTATCTACCAGTTTCTTTTCTATATCTGTGGTTGTTTCATTATGTACATTCATGTATTTTTTAGATTCTACATATAAGTGATAACATAATTTTGTCTCCCTCTGACTTATTTCACTAAGCGTAATACTCTCTAGGCCCATCCACTTGTTGCAAATGGCAGAATTTCATTTCTTTTTTATGGCTGAGTGATACTCCAGTGTGGATATATAGAGAGGTCCTTCATCTGTTGATGGACACTCAAGTTGCTTCCACATCTTGGCTATTGTAAATAATGTTGCTATGAACATTTCATGCGTCTTTTCAAATTAGTGTTTTTGGGTTTTTTGGATATATACTCAGGAATGGAATTCTTGTGTCATATGGTAGTTCTATTTTTAGTTCTTTGAGGGGGTTTTTGGGGGGTTTTTTGTTTGTTTGAGGTTTAGCTGATAAACAATATTATATAAATTTTGGGTGGACAATATATTCACAATTTCTTTTTTAAAAAATTCTAAAGTATAGTTGATTTACAATGTTCTGCCAATTTCTGCTGTATAGCAAAGTGACCTAATCATTCATATATATATTCTTTTTCTCATATTATCTTCCATCATGGTCTCACCATTTCTAAAGTTTATGTTCTATTTATAGTTATTACAAACTACAGGCTATGTTCTCTGTGCTGCAAAATATATCCTTGTAGCTTATTTATTTTATACACTTTATGTCTCTTAATCTCCTACCCCCTCCACTGGTAACCACTAATCAGTTCTCTATATCTGTGAGTCTGGTTTTGTGTGTTTATTTACTAGTTTGTTGTGTTTTTTAAGTTCCACATCATACGGTATTTGTCTTTCTCTCTCTGACTTATTTCACTTAGCATAATCCCAAGTCCATCCATGTTGCTGCAAATGACAAAATTTCTTTCTTTTTATGGCTGAGTAGAATTTCATTGTGTGTGTGTACCACATCTTAATCCATTCATCTGTTGGTGAACATTAAGGTTGCTGCCATTATCTTGGCAACTGTGAATAATGTTCCTTTGAACATTGGGGGTGCATGAATCTTTTTGAATTAGTGGTTTCACTTTTTTTCAGATATTTGCCTGGGAGTGGAAGGTGCCAGGTCCCATGCTAGTTCCATTTTTACTTTTTTTGAGAAACCTCCATACTGCTTTCCACAGTGGCTGCACTAATTTTCATTCCTACCATCAGTTTAGGAAGATTCCCTTTTCTCCAATCCTTGCCCAAAATTTGTTATTTGTGTCCTTTTTGATGATAGCCATTCTGATATGTGTGAGGTGATGGCTAATTGTGTTTTTAATTTGCATTTTTCTGATGATGAATGATGTTGGACATCTTTTCATGTACCTGTTGGCCACCTATATGTCCTCCGCCCATTTCTTAATTGGATTGTTTGTTTTTTGATGTTGAGTTGTATAAGCTGTCTTATATATTTTGGATATTACCCCTTTATCAATCACATCATTTACAAACATTTTCTCCCATTCAGTAGGTTGTCTTTTCCTTTTGCCGAAGGTTTCCTTTGCTGTGCAAAAGCTTTTAGGCTTAATTAGGTCCTATTTGTTTATTTCTGCTTTTATTTCTTTTGGAGACAGACCCAAAAAAATTCTCTTCTAGTTTTATGGTTTCAGGTCGTAGATCCATTTTGAGTTTATTTTTGTGTGTGGTGTGAGGAAATATTCTAATCTCATTGTTTTACAGGGAATAGCCCAGTTTTCCCAGCACTGCTTATTGAAGGGACTGTCTTCTCTTCATTGTATATCCTTGCCTGCTTTGTTGTAGGTTAAATGACCACAGGCATGTGGGTTTATTTCTGGGCTTTCTATTTATGTTCTGCTGACTTAGGTGTGTGTTTTTGAAGTCGCAATCTTTATTGTATCTTGAATTTTCATATGCAGTTGGGTCTATTTCTGAATTTTCTATTGTGTCCCATTGGCCCATTCATGTGCCTAAACCACATTTTCATTTTAGAGGCTTTATGTTTTAATACCCTCCCTTTCCCAAGTGCTCTCTTTTTTTGGGTTTTCTTGAGCTAGTCTTGATCATTTATTCTTCCAAATGAACTTTAAACCATCAACATGCCGGGATCCAGAAGGAGCTAGACATTTCCAGCATTTTCAACGGATCACACAAAATCTTTCTACAAAGAATATGCAGTCTTGGATTTTAAACTATTTACTAGACTTGTTTAATGTTACAGGACTAATCATATCTTTCTAGATATGTGTCCATTTTGTCTAAACTTTCAGATTTATTGGCCAAAGTTGTTCATAGTTATTACTTTATTAACTTTCAAATCTCTGAATCTATAATTACATACCCTTTGATTCCTAATATTTTTGTGCCTTCCCTATTTTTTCTTGTTTAATAATGTTAGATTTGCCTATTTGTCTTAATTTCTAGCTTTGTTGATCTCTCAATTATATGTTCATTTTCTGTATCATTAAATCCTGATCTCATCACTATTATTTTATTACTTTTTTGCCTTTCCTTCTCTGGAAGAATAATGTTGTTCTTTTATGCTTACCTCATAAAATTTCAGTCTTTTCTTCTTCTTGAACTCAAAACATTTCAGACCATAAATTTTCCTCTAACTATCCCTTTAGCTGTATCCCAAGAGTATTAATGCATAGGATTTTTATGTAATTCAGTTCTAAGTATTTTCTAATATCCATTAGGATTTTTTCATTGATTCTTTGGTTTATATACGTTAATAAATTTCCAAATGCATTAGAAAAAATTTTCTTGACTTTTTAATTAACTTTCATTATGATTGGCAAGTGTGTGATCTAGCTGATTCTAATCTTTGGAATTTACTAAGGTTTGCTTTATGGCCTAAGAGTCAATTTTCAATCTGTGCTTGAAAATAATGTGTAATTGTTCATATTCTTGGGTGTAATGTTCTATTTATGTCATTGTGCCAAGCTTATTTATTTTGCCATATAAATATTCTTTATTGACCACCATTTCTGTCCATTTGTCATGTCAGTTACTGACATTTTAAACTTAGTTCTGCTTATGTATCTTGAGGCTATATTATTAAGCTTAGTTGAGAATTAGTAAATCACCCTAACAAATTGAACTGTTTATTAGTAATTGAACCATTTATTATTTTGTAGAGATATCCTTACTTTCTCTGATATCTGCCTCTTATATATTTTTTTCCTTTTCAATCTTTCTTTAAAGATTTAGATATGTCATTTAAAACTAGCATATAGCTGCATTTTTAAAATCCAGTATTACAGGCTTTATCTTTCAACTGGAGAGTTTAATTCATTTATGCATTACTATTTTTCTCAGCTTTCTAGTTTATCATTCCATTTTCCTCATATTAGCTTAAATGCCATACTCTCTATATTTATTCTTTTAACAGTTGTTCCAAACATTGTAACATGTCTACTTACCTAAAGTCCTACATTAATAAGACTCTTTACTCTCCTCTTGAATAATTAAAGGATGCCAGGACACATTAACTCTCATCAACCACTTTCAAAAGTATATGCTTTTGTTGCTTGGTATTTTGAAGTCCCTCTTTTATTTCTTGAAATATATTTGAAACATGTAGTTTATATTCCGTGTGTAAACATCTAAAGTGTTTGATAGTCTGATTCTCCTGTATGTCTTTTCTGATAACTTGCACTCATGGTATCTTTATTTCCTTCTTTGGTTTGTGGTTTTTAATTATGAGTTATCCATATTCTTTATAACATCTAAAGTGTTTGATAGTCTGATTCTCCTGTATGTCTTTTCTGATGACTTGCATTCATGGTATCTTTATTTCCTTCTTTGGTTTGTGGTTTTTAATTATGAGTTATCCATATTCTTTATAACTTTATCAGTGGGAGTTTTTTGATACCTAGACTGAAGTTTCATTCCTCCAGAGAGAATTCATGTTTGCTTCTGCCGGTTATCTGGGGGTTACCACCTACTGGGATCCACTGTAAATTTAATTCCCACTTGCCGTATTTTGGATCACACAAGTAGTATAAATTTGGGCCGTAAACCTTTATAAGGGACAACTCATTAAACACTTCTAGGGTTTAAAAAAAAAAAAAAAAAAAGAAAGAAAGCTTTTCCTCTATCCAGGGCCAAGGTCAAAAAGGCATGTTCCCTTGCTGTTATTTCTGCTTGGTAGATTTATTTAGTATTTACACTGTAAGTGTAGCCTTTTGAGCATTTGAGAGTCCTCGCTCTGTGGGAGGTCTCAGATTAAACTCCCTGCTTTGAGCAAACCCCACTTTACTTCCTGTTCTCATCACAGTCATAACGACAGAGGCTCAAGAAGATCAGCAGATACCTTCATGGTGAAAGATGGCTTTCATCTTACTTGCCTCCCAAGGTTCAAGCTTTCATATCCCTTTTGACCTCTATAGATTCTTTCATTTCTTGCCACTGCTTTGTGCATTTAGAAAGATATTTTTTGACCTTCAATGATAAAACCCCAAAAGTTAAGGAATTCAATAAGGTAGCAGAATTAAAAAATTAGCATGTAAAAATCAAGAGTCTTCACATATAAGAACAATAACCAAGTAGAAGACATAATGGCAGAGAAAACTGCTTTTACTAAGTAACAAAGATTAAATTCTTAGAAACTTGACGAGAAACACCAAAAACCTTATGAAGAAAATGTTTATAAACAGTCCTGAAGAGGCACAAAAATATACTTGAACAAGTAGAAATACATCCCCTATTCTTGGATAGGTTGACTCAACATTATAAAGATGTCAGTTTTCCCTAAGTTAGTAAATGTAATACAATCTCAATAAAAATATCAACACATTTTTTTATGGAGTTAGGTTTATACTAAAGTTTATAGAGAGAAACAAGTAAGAATAGCCAGGAAAACACTAAAAAAGAAAAATTACAAGAGGGGACTAGCTCTTCTGGGCATTAAAACGTACTATAACGTTATAGTACATCTACTGTGCACAAGTAGATGAAAGTCCACTATTAGACAAACAGCTCACTATTTGTCTACTTGTGAGATAGAATAGGAAGCCCAGAAAGAGACACAAGAGCATATGCATCCTGGATTGAATTTTTACCTAGAGAAAGGATATTGCTGGGAAAACTGGTGAAATTCAAACGAAATATGCAGTGTCATTAATAGGATTGTCTCAATGTTCATTTCCTGGTTTTGATACTTGTACCATGGCCATGTAAATTTGTTAACATAAGAAGTTGGAAGAAGGGCATATGATAACTCTCAGTTGTGTTCTTGCAACCGTACTATAAGTCCAAAATTATTTCAAAATAAAACATGTATTTTTTAAGGTTTTGAATAAAGGCCCCCAAAGAATTTAGAGAGGAGACTCTAAGTCATACTAATGACTCATCCTAGAAAAAAGGGCCCAAAATCACCACTGCTAAGAATAATTGGCTTTGTTTTACACAGTTTCAAAGAGTTCTAGCTCACTGTATTTATTTAAAGCAAGGTATGGATGATATGAAAATCATGGGATCAGAGCTTGGTGGGGGCCAGCTGCATTGGTTCTTTTTTTTTTTTGCCTTTTTGCCTTTTTGCCATTTCTTTGGGCCGTTCCCGCGGCATATGGAGGTTCCCAGGCTAGGGGTCAAATCGGAGCTGTAGCCGCCAGCCTACGCCAGAGCCACAGCACCACAGGATCCGAGCCGCATCTGCAACCTACACCACAGCTCACGGCAACACCAGATCCTTAACCCACTGAGCAAGGCCAGGGATCGATCCCACAACCTCATGGTTCCTAGTTGGATTCATTAACCACTGCGCCACGACAGGAACTCCCTGGTTTTATCTTAATGAACATTTTCTTTGGCCCTGAAATTGCAAAGATTGCAAAGATCCCTCATCTAAAAGATGTGGAATGAATCAACACAAGTTTATTGTCACTACTGAGAAACAAAACCCCACATGCATTACTGGTGGTTGACAGTAACAATTTTGTTACTGAAAAACAGTACTAGGAATGAAGACATTCACATAGTGTATTAAATTTTACCAAGATAGCTCAAGGGGAATAACTTCAGACTGGGATCACAATAGACCATATAAGGGAACTGGTCAGCCATGATATAAACTGCTATTTCCAATTCAGTTTAACATACTTCTAAGGATGTCAGTAGCTCCTACAAATAGGTGGACCTGGTTGTATTTTCTAGAAAGGTGACCAAGAAGATGCAAACCAGTTTACATTACAGTTCCAGTGCTTTGTTCACACAATAGGCCAGTTGCAACAGGGTTTCCATGATTGCACACAAAATACTACCCCAGCTCTCCAAATCAAAAAGCAAGCCAGTGTATACAGGGCCCTTTACTTTTGTCTCCACCCACTTCTCCCTGTTCCTCTCTGCTGTCTATGGCAGCCAGGCCAAAATACTTGCAATGTCCTGAGGAGACTATGCTCTTTACCCTTGGTTGGCCTCATCCTCTCTTTTAAATTCCTGCTCAGCTTTCAAGACTTGGCGCAGTATTTTTTGAAACCACTCTCTGTTCATTTTGAGTGACTTCTTCCTTGCTGCTAAAATACCTTGATATTCTTATCTCGCAATCAATTCACATTGTAATATTTGCTTTTCTTGTCCCTTCCTCAGAAGATCAAAAACTTCATGATAGCAGGAATGCCTTTCCTCTTTGTAGTTTCAGCTCCTAGCAGAATGGTCGGCATGAAATATGTTCTATGCACATCTGTTGATTGGAGGGGACATTAATAAAGGCCAAGACTGTTAAGACGGCTATTTTATAGCAGTTTTACATGATGTTTAGCAAGATGTTTGGAAGAGTCCATCACTACCCATAACAACTCAAAGCCATGTCCTCCTGGTTTCGGGATCAGTTTTGCTTTGTCACACAAAGGACAATACCTTTTTATTACGATCAGTTCATTAGATTTTATTGATTTTTTGCTCTAGTCACTTTCAAAAACAAAGTAGGTCATTCTAACAGGATGCCACAGAGATTGGCTATCTTCTTTCAGGGAAACGGGCACAGAGATTAGCCCATTCACAGTTGCTTTGATAGAGAAACTGCCCACCAAAAGCAACAGGTACATGAAGAGTCTCAGCAGACACCCAGCCCTGGGCCCAGTGGCATGAAGTTTATTTCAGATATATATGCCCACCAACAGTTCATTAATATTGTAAAAAGGGGCAGCAGGGGATACTGCTTGGGAACAGAAACTCTAGTATCATACAGACTTATATTTGAATCCTGGCTGACAATTACTAGCTAAGTGACTTCAAGTAAGTTAATTTATCACTGTTAAGTGTATTTCATTGCTTTAGAACAGAGATAAAAGTACCTACCTTAGTGTTGTTGAGGATTAAGTGAGATGCTCTTTACAAATAGTACATAATACTCAGTAACAGTCACCACTATTAGCAGGAGAACAAGCTCTAGAGAGGGTTCTAGTGGTTTCAAGGAAAGTATATCTAAGGACCTCATGAATATTCTGCTTTGGGGAAGCCACCCTTTTCCCCAAGAGGTTGCTGAGGAAGCCTGCCAGTGAGGGCTGAGTATCTGTTGAATCAGTGAACAGGGCAAGGGCTATTGTCATTCCTATCAGCTATTTGGCATCTAAACTGCTCTCCTGTGTTTTGAGGAATTCATACATCCCCAATGGAAGTTAAACATTCTCACTTCCTGCAGTTAGGACTTAGGCACCTGACTGGTAATCACATCTACCTATCCCAGATTTTAAATCAGAAATTACTGACATAAAGAAGCCAGGAACACAGAGAATCCCTTCTGGTGAGGGTGGAACCCCTAGATACAGTTCCAGAGGCAGCACGCAGTGATGGTGAAGTGGAAAATCAAGTTCCACTTTATTATTAGGAATAGTGCCTGAGATCCCAATAAAATGTTCTCTGATAAAGTAAGCTCCAGCATGGTACCCGAGGTCAAAAAGGAAAGGTGAGGAAATGGGTCTGTCTCATCCCCTAAACCCAAACTAAAATCTCACCAACAGCAGCAAGTGAAAAAACTGAAGGGGAGAGCACGAGATGTGGTGAGCCTCCTCACCAGTCTAAGACTGTGGAAAGCAGAACGCAGAAAAGGAGCCACAGTTCAGCCTGACTTTTCATGAAAAGCGACTAGTAAATAAATAGGGGTGATCAATGGTAGAATCTGACTAATGTGGTTAGCAATTCTTCCTAATTCGGAGGGCTTGAAGAGGGAACAAAAGTCAGGAAATGAACAGGCACATGGAGTTAGCCTTTCTAGTTTACAGTAACTATTAATGAATGTAAGTGCTTCACGCCAGTCTGGGCTTTGAGCCAGTGCATTAAGGTGGTACAGCCAAGGATCTGAAAGGCACAGGAGTATTAATGAAGTAATGGAGGTGAGGGCACAGTCAGACGTCCCGTCTGTGTTGGGCTGAACTACTGACCAATCTGCCTACCTGTGAAGACTAAGAAAGCATAGAAGTAGAAGAGTATCAGAACAGGATCAGAAAAAGGAAAAATTCCATAAAGAAGTGGTTATATGGTATCGAGACATAAAGATCAATTTAAGGACTAAATTTTGGTAATTAGAAGTCACTGGTGAACCCAGTGAGGACAATTTTAATGGTGGTGAGGGTAGTGGCCAGATTAGGCATGTTGGCTCCCAGCCCGTTCTGGTGTAACTGGCCTGTGGTTCAGGCAGAGGAATCAGGGTTTTTAAAAATCTCCTCTGATGATCCCCATGAGCAGCCAGGGTTAAAGAGTTAAAAACTACTGCTTCAGTAGATTGAGAATTAATGGATAGAAGGTTCAAGAAAGAACAGTACTTTGGTGCTCAGAGGGTAGAGGAAAGGAATTTTTGTTTGAAAAGGGAGTCTTTGAACATGTTTAAATGTAAGGCCCTACGTGTCAGGAGTGAGAAGCTATACTGAGCAAGGTAACTGATCAAGAGAGAGCACAGGAGAAGAGATGGTTAGGGGCAGGCAGGCATTTCCAAGACGAAGAGATGAGAAAGGGCGTGCGTGGGGCTTTCCCGTCTAAGGCTCTATTACCTGCTAGGGTAGGGGGAGATAGCTGCTGGCACGGAGAAGTGGAGATTCAAAGGCCAGTTTGCAATAGCTGCTGACGACAGGTGGAGGTTAAGTGAGATAAATATTTAGAGCAATTCAAATTGTCACCATGATTTTGGGGTGGCAGATGTCTCTTGGAGAAATACATGGCCCACTGGGAGGAGCAAGAATCTATACATGAGACAAGTTACCAAGGCTGTTTGTAAGTTCCCTATTATCTTCTTCCCTTTTTCAATTAAAAACATTTGAATGGGGGAGTCTGCAAAAGTCAGAATTCACTTCTAGGGAAAGAAAACATTAATTTTCATAACTCACACAGTAAAGTTTTTATACTCCCACACCTTGATAATCGCTAGTAACACTGACCTTCTTAGCCAGAGGTACTTTGAACTTTTTTTTTTTTTAATACAGAAAAGAAAAATTATATGGTGTTTTAGAAGATTACAGAAATAGAAGAGCTAAACAGCCTATAAATGTGCATTAATCATGTTTTTTTATTTTCTAATATTACGTTCTGACATCTTAAAAAACCTTCCTGGCTGGGGAGATTGTCCTTCCCAGGGCTGGCCAGTTCTTTGAGACAACAAAGGAATCAGCCCACAGCATGCTTTTGATGAGCAAACTAACCAGGTCTGATGGAGCCATACCTCCTTCAACTGGCTTGCACACCCCAGGAAGCAATCATCCCAGGCAACTCAAGCCCACAGTGTAGCTCTAAGGCCCTGGAGTTATTCACTAGCCATTCCTAAACTGTCCTCCCTGCCCTGCTTTTGCCTTTTTGGAGAAAACCCAATCAAGGCTTTCGCCTAACCCTAACCCTATCGCTTGCTCCCGTTTTCTGCCTCCCGACCCTATTTGTCCTGTGGCCTTGCATGGCAAGCCACGCCTCCTGTTTCAAAGGGACCTGTAACATTAGACTTCCCTTTCAATGTGTCATCACTCAGTCACCTTTATAAACAAAAATCTAAGCACAAAACATGAACATCTGAGGAAATGACACTAGAGAACACCTCTGTAGCCACACATATTCCTACAAAGAGAATTTTGGTTTGTAGGCTTTAGTAATAAAGTAAGCCCCAGTCAAATTCATACAGATAAACTCAAAAGAAAAGATGCCATGGTTTCATTTCAAAACTTTAAGATTAGAATACTATCTTCTGAAACACTGAATCCATAAGACAACAAAAAAATAAAACTTGCTGTTATTACCCCAACCCCTGAAGAATCACTAGCTGAAATGTAAAACAAAGACAATAGGGTGTGATTAAGAGGGATCACTGAAAATTGATTTTTACATGCTGTGAAGTACTGATATTAATTCCCAGCAAACGATTACCAATAACTCAACAGGTATTTATTACACAATAGCTATGTACTCAGAGTGGTTTTTTTCTTCCAATTTTTTTTTTTTTTTCATTTTTGTGAGCCACACTTTAAAGGCTTCATCATTATGATGCTGGAAAATACATGACATTTCCCATGAAACTAAGATGTGATGAACAAGGATCATAAAACCATGGATGGCAGTGTCTTACACAAATGTTTTCCTGTCAATTGCAAAAAATGACTGATCGCTCACAGACTAAAAACCCATTATTATATTTTAATCCACTTTTAAAAGGTTGTATCCATTCATCTAAAAATGGTCTTGACGGCATTTTTCTCTAGATCATCTTTTCTCAATGTCTCCAGGAGGTCTTTCAGGAGCTTGAGGGAAAACGTATGAGCAGTAACAACAGTTTCTGCAAAGAACCATACACAAAACATCTCTATACTTATGGAGGAAAGCATAAGAGCACCTCAGAGCTTAGGGGGATACCAGTATGTTAAAACATTTAACTGTGGCAACGCCTGTAGTTCTCAGAGTCCCCTGGAGTGCTTGTAAGACTGCTGGGCCTCACTCTGAGTTTCTGAGTCAGCAGATCCAGTGAGGGAGAGAATGTGTTGCTGTCGGTCTCGGGGCCCTTGCACCCCTGCATCTCTCCTTCTCTTCCTCTTGCCTTTCCAAAACTGCTTTTCTTGGTGAACAGCATCAGGAACTCGCCCATTTTTCAATACTGTGCTTGAAAAACTTTTTATTCCCCACATTTGGCAGTTTACTCTAGTGCAGTGAAATGGCAGGACAATTTCTTCTAACCATGAGTTTGTTTTGGCGGGCTTGTTAAAAACCTTGTAATTTTCACTCTCCAGCAAGGCCACTCAACTTCCTTATTTCTGATATTGCTATTTCCAGACATTTGATATTCATCTGTTTCATGATTTTTATGTAGGTGAGAGCATCTCCGGGCCACTTGCATTTAGCGCTAATAGCAGAATGCACCAAATTCCTCGCCTTTTCTCTCTGTACCAGCTTTCTAATGGGGTAAAACCCAACCTGATTGCTGGTCACTATCAGTAACTCCACTAACTGTCATGACCAGAACAGGAGATAAGGAAATACTGACAAGTAAAACAGGCAGCTCAAACATTAACAAAGGAAGCTGAAAGGAAGAGCAAACTGCTTCTACCACCCCTCCCACCACCCCATGAACCATGATACAGCCTGTATCATGCCACCAACTGTATCTATAGCTGCTAGAGAAAGCCACTCTGTTCTCATCCCAGCTAAGGTTCAACAAACACAGAAGGGTGAATACAGCTTCTGACACTGAGATTTTTACACAGCCTCCTCCCCAGGAAACAAAATGCTTGTGGCTCAGAACCATGGTAGTGAAGCCAAAATAAAGGAAAGACTTGAAATGAGCCATGCATCACCAGGAGCCTTTGCCTGGGGCCAAAATGGAGAACTCATCACATCAGCAATGACAGTGCCAGCATAGCTTCTTTCTCACTACACTCAGTGACTTGTTCAGCTCTAAATGACTTCTGTGATAATTCTGTTCCTATATTTTGCAGCATCAGAACTTGCTATGCTGTGGTCTAGATTGCATTTCAGATTCTAAAATGCAAAGTATATCAGATTCATCTATTTGGGATTCAGAAATAGTTTAATTACCTGTCCTAGGTGTTGAGCTTTACTTAGCAAAGGAGATACCATAAGATCACAGATTAAGAAGCTTTATTTCAGCTTTTGGTCATTTTGTTGCCAAAATGGCCTTGTTTGTAGTCTATTTCCATAGCCTGTCAAAACAATATCATATGAAATTTCCAATTGCATTTGATTTCTAAAGAATTCAAAGCTAAATGAGGCCTGTTTATCAAGAACATACCACTCAGTAAAGATCACTCTGCTCCTCCAAATTTGGCACATGTGAACAGCTACTAATTTCTTCTTCTAAACAGTTCCTGCCAAAAAGCAACACAAGAGTACTGATGCAAATGAAGCTGCTCCTTTAAAATATTGCACTGAAAAATAATCTCAAATTCCCTTAAACTTGTAAGCCAAACTATCTTTTAGAAATGATACTCATGTAAGAAGCTAATGTCTTAGTAAGAAGCTAACTGCCCACTGTGGAAAATACCCAAGATTAGGATTTAGATATGCAGACTGTATAGCCAGCTGGGCAAATCAGAACCCTGAAATAAGAACTGTGGGACTCTGCTTCAGTTATTACTTTTCACTAGATCAAACACATGTGTGTTCAATGGCTATCCTCAAACGAAGACAAGCTATCAGGTTTTTTTTTTTTTCAACAAATTATAAAACCTGATTTGAAATTATATCTTTTGATTTGAAATTATATCTTTTGTTGAAAGATAAATTTTTCTTAATTTATGACATTATACACTTTGCCATATAAAAAGGAAATTTAAAATTTAAGATTCAAAATACATGTGATTCTAAGGTTATTCCTCTGGAATGGACTCATACAAAAAAGAAGTAGTAGTCAGTTCTGTAAGCATGCTCATGCAGCAGTTTAAAATAAGCACAATTTACAACCCTGTATTAGAAAAGCATTTGTGTGCTTAATGGCTATTCTTAGGCAATTAATTTTCTTTCCTACTTATTATAGGTAGATATGGCATTCTGGGGTGCTCCCTGCTGAAAATATTCAAAATATGTAGGAAAGCTCACCCAAGAAAGATAATAAGTATTCATAGCATACCGTTTCAAAAGTATGGGTCTCCGAGTGACTCAGATCTATCAGTAAAAAAACAGAAGATTCTATCCCAGGGCAGAGAACATCTAGGATTTGTATTGGCTTCATTATGGGACCTGGGGCAAGTTACTAAGCTCTGTGACTGTTCTTGACTATAAACTGATAGCAGTCATCTACCTTTACATAGCAGAGATGTTTAAAACGTAAATAAAATTGTATATATAAATTACTTTTAACCACAGGTAGTAAAGGAGAACTACTAGGCTACATGTCATGAAGAAAAGACACTATCTGAACTGCAAGAGGTCTTAATAGGCCATGATCACGGGACTAATCTCTGCATGAGCCATGGAGCTTAGTGCAAAGAAAAAATTGTTTATGGAGTTCTCCCTTGAATCCAACAAAATACATCAGAAATGTGTGCCTCACAATACTATAGGGATGAAGTAAGAATGCACGAATGACAACAAAAATCTACCTTTATCACTAAAACAAGCGAGTATGGCCACTTACGCTTATCAGACGCCATGTCTTCTACACCCCTATGGGTGCAGCCCAGAAGGACGTGCACTCGCTACTACATGAAGGCCTGGGCGGCTCCCAGGGATGCAGGCTGGCTTCGGCACTGCTCCTCACTGCGTCGTCTCCATCCTATTCCGTTATGGACAATCACCATGTTCTCAGTCTTACATAAAGTGCTGTGTAAACTTAGCTTCAAGGTCCCCTTTCCCCCTAGGTTCAAACCCACCCCACTGACAAGGACACTGATTAGGACCATACTCTTTAAAGGAACACAACAGCACAGTGCACCATCACATTCTGTGTGAGAAAGAGGCACAACTGCACTTCAGGGAAAGGAGGCTGTGCTCCGCTCAGGACACGGCCAGGTGCAGGAGTTGGGAGTTCCTCTAGAATATGACCAAGCAGGGGGCATTGGGAAACGGCTTCTGTGTATTTCAGAATAAAAGCACTGAATTTGTACAAAAAAAGAGCCCTTCTGTCAACCAGGATCCTGAAAGACAGCCATCCTTGAAAATACTGTTTTAGAAAGGGTGGCTTTTCTCCAGCAGCTCTAGGCAGTCACTTATTCCTCATTTTGACAAAGTAGCATCCAACTTCAGGCATGGCGGTATTTATAACTCTACATGCAGCTGAGCCTTCATAAACACGCCAAGTATAAAAGCATGTCAAAAAGACATTTTCCTCCCCAAAAGTATGCCCCTAAGAAGCCATTATTATAATAGAGTATGAATTTCTGCTACAGGTTATTGACCTATAAGACTAACATAAAAGTCTCATTTAGTACATAAAGGCTTACACCGTGACATGAAGTATTAGACACAATTCACCGACGATTTTAAATCTGCCGCACACCTAAACCATCTTCTTCATTATACCAGTCTGTACATATATATATATATAGGTCCTCTTTTGGTGGAACACAAACTTCGGAGATGAGGCAGAGTACAATGCAGCTGCTGGCAATCCCATTAGGCCATCTAGAGAAATGGAATAAGTTTCCAAGGCCCATGCTGCTGGTGTCTCTTCTGAGCCTCCAAACTGAGGACTTGGTGGATTCATCCTATTGGCACTTGGCTTGGATCAAGCCTTATCTCCTACAAACAATTCCACACAGTAGGCCTTAACTCTGTTTAAATTTGCCTGGAACTGGCTGTACATTTGGAACTTCCTCAAATGGTATTAAATGCTCTACACAAATATGCAAAAGCAGTTACTCATTTTTCAAGAAAAAAGACATCTGCAAAAAAGCAATAGCTCTGTAAACAGAGCTGTAAGTAACTGTTGGGACAGCAATAGCAATGTAGCAAATACAGCACAGGATGACCTTTTTAAAAAAAAAAAAAAAATGTTGCCCCAATACTTTACAATTAAAAAAAAAAAATTCCACAACATGATTTTCTAAGAGAAAGAGTCCACTTCTTTGCTGGAAGAAGAGTCAGTCCTGGCGGTTGAAAGGACTAGGAATGTCAATTAAGATATGCAAGACAATAGAATACAAAGTCTGATACTTGTTTCAACAATATCTCTTAGACGGTGAAATACTACTGTCTAGCTGTATCCAGGGCTCTTTTCTTGTGGCATTTTAAAAAACGCAGCTGCAGTTGAGTCAGTGGCTTTCTCTGCGGCAGAGGTCCTGACCAACCACTCAGAGTTTGGAGATTTGGGGGCCTGTGACGCTGGTGTGGTTGGCTCCACTGCATCCATGTGAACTGATAAGAGCATTACCATGAAAGTGGGGAAAAAAATCAAGGGGAGACAAATTAGAATGAGAGACATGTCAACACAAAATTTTCTTAGTCCTTATACTTTATATCCTCTTAAACCAAGTGGCCACATAAGGGTTCTCTTTTTTTTTTCCCCATCAAAAAATAAAGGCTATATTTAAGTATGATAATATTTCTCCATCTCAGAAAATGAGTTTAACTCAACCAGTAAATAAATTCAGCAGTACAAATTCATAATGTAGTAATAATTAAGCATTTGTGTTAGGCACTGTAGTATCGAAACACTGCACATGTATGATATTTCTTTTTATTTTTTTTATGGCTGTACTCTCTGCATGTGGAAGTTCCAGGACCAGGGACTAAACCCGTGCCGTGGCAGTGACAACGCTGGATCCTTAACCTGCTGAGCCATCAGGGAACTCCTGTAATCTTAATGTAAGCTCTTAGAAGGAGATACTGTCATCTCCATTTACTGATTGAGAAAACTGAGGCACAGAGAAAGTGGATAATTTATTCAGGGACACAGCAGAGCTGCTTATGTAGCAAGACTTAAACTCATGTTCTGCACTCCAAACCCTCCACCTTTTTCTACGACTTCCTATGCTTCCAATATGTCCAATAAATACTGAACAGTAAGGCAAATGTAGAAGAATCATACAACCAAGCCCAACATTTTTCGACAAGGACATTAAGACATTCTGAACAGGATAATCATTTCTTGTGCAGGGCTGTCCTAGTTTATTTTAGGGCACTTACCATTCTGGACACTACCCACTGAGTGCCAAAAGCATTCCCCAGTCATTGTGACAACCAAACACTGTCCTCACATATCTAAATGCCCCCTGAGCAGAACAGTACCCCACTCTGTTGAAAACAAATACTAAAATAGAACAACATCTAGCAAAGTTTTATCTTTACTCTGTCACAATGATTCCATTCCCAGGAAGGAATGTAACCCAGAAAAGTTATTTTCAAATTATGGGTCAGGAGTTCCCCTCGTGGCACAGTGGAAACGAATCTGACTAGGAACCATGAGGTTGCAGGTTCTATCCCTAGCCTCGCTCAGTGGCTTAAGGATCCGGCATTGCCGTGAGCACTATGGTGTAGGTCACAGACATGGCTTGGATCTGGCTGTGGTGTAGACCCCTAGCCTGGGAACCTCCATATGCTGCGGGTGCGGCCCTCAAAAAGATGAAAAGACAAAAAAAAAAAAAAAAAAAGGGTCACAAAATCAATGTAATGGGTCATTACTGTAGTGGGACCAATACTTTTTTTTTTCCCTTAATGAAAAGGAATAGAAAATATCAGAGTGCACCCAAGGGTTTCAGATTTACATGTACACCCAATACGTATTCAAACACGAATTTCTCACTGTGAGTTATCAGGAAAAAAAAAAAACTTAGAAGAGTGTTCTAGAGGGCAGTGGCTTTCAAACATTCTGAAACTCTACCAGAGCAGCAAGAAATACATCTGACATTACAACCAAAATCTCTCCCACTTTCTCACAAACACGTGTGCATATTCATTCATTTCTATTTAAGTGAAAATAAATTTCATAAAACTATATCTACCATTTACTACATGATCTTCAACAACAGTGGAAAAAAAACTATCCTAGGAAAACATTTTTGCTACATATTTTTATTATAGTAAAATATACATACCGTAAAATTTACCATTTTAATAATTTTAACTGTATTGTTCAGTAGCATTCACACGTTGTTGCAAAACCATCACCACCATCCAGAACTTTCATCATCCCAAGTGGAAACTCTATGGCTATTAAACAGTAACTCCCCATTCTCTTCCTCACCCAGCCCCTGGCAATTACCATTCGACTTTGTTTCTAGGTATTTCATTATGTGTCTGGCTTATTTCACTTAACATGTTGCCTTCATCCATGTTGTAATGTGCCATAATTTCAGGCTAAATAATAATTTATTGTATGTATATTCTTCCCACATTTTGTTCACCCATTCATCCAGAGATAAACATCTGGGTTGTTTCTTTTTGGCTATCGTGAATAATGCTGCTGTGAACATGGGTGTGCAAGTATGTTTGAATCCTTGCTTTCAATTCTTTTGAGTATATATCCAGAAGCAGAATTGCTGGATCGTATGGTAATTTTACGTTTAAATTTTTGAGGAACCACCGTAACATTTTCCACAGTGGCTGCACTATTTTACATTCTTATCAGCAATGCACAGAGTTTTCAATTTCTCCACATCTTTCCCAACATGTGTTGTTCCTGGGTTTTTTGGGTTTTTTTTTGTTTTTTTTTTTTAAGCCATCCTAAGGACTATAAAATAGCCAAGAAAAACTTTTGCATATATTCCTTGATAGAGTAGTGCAATATTTTTCACAATAGCATGAGAAGCACAAGAATACAACCAAAATGTCCATCAAGAATGGTTAACTGATATATAAGCAACTTATACAACCCAACAGCAAAAAAGCCAATCAATCAATGGAAAAATGGGCAAAAGACCTGAATAGACTGTTCTCCAAGAAAGATATACAGATGGCCAGCAAACACAGGAGAAAATGCTCAAAATCGCTAATCATAAGAGAAATGCAAATCAAAACTACCATGAGATAACCACCTCACACCAGTCAGAATGGCCATCATTAATAAGTCCACAAATAACAAATGTTGGAGGGGTTGTGGAGAAAAGGGAACCCTCCTGCACTGTTGGTGGGAATGTACAGCCACTATGGGGAACAGTTTGGAGATACCTTAGAAATCTATACATAGAACTTCCATATGACCCCACACTCCCATTCTTGGGCATATATCCGGACAAAACTCTACTTAATAAAGAGACACATGCACCTGCATGTTCATTGCAGCACTATTCACAATAGCCAGGACATGGAAACAACCCAAATGTCCATCAATAGATGATTGGATTCAGAAGATGTGGTATATATACACAATGGAATACTACTCGGCCATAAAAAAGAATGATGAATAATGCTATTTGCAGCAACATGGATGGAACTAGAGAATCTCATACTGAGTGAAATGAGCCAGAAAGACAAAGGCAAATACCATATGATATCACTTATAACTGGAATCTAATATCCAGCACAAATGAACATCTCCACAGAAAAGAAAATCATGGCCTTGGAAAACAGACTTGCGGCTGCCTGATGGGAGAGGGAGGGAGTGGGAGGGATTGGGAGCTTGGGCTCATCAGACACAACTTAGAATAGATTTACAAGGAGATCCTGCTGAGTAACATTGAGAACTATGTCTAGATACTCATGTTGCAACAGAACAAAGGGTGGGGAAAAAAAATGTAATGTATACATGTAAGGATAACTTGATCCCCTTGCTGTACAGTGGGAAAATAAAAGTTAACTGTAGTATATTCACCCTACATATACAATAGAATATCACATTTAGCCATAAAATATGAATGGATTTTGGTAGGATAAGATATGAATGAATGTCAAGAACATAACTGGGTGTAACTTAACATGACAAATTTAACTTCAAAGATATGCAAAACTATACAATATATTGCTTAGAGATATATATGTCTGTCAAAACTATTTGAAAAAAGTGACAAATGATTAACCAAAAATATATATCAGGATAATGGTTACCTCTGAGGAGAATGGGAGGAAAAATTTAAAGGTGATGTTCTTTTTCTTAAAGTGGACAGTGGGTACATGGATATTTTGTATTGTTTTTCTTTCTTCCTCATACATCTTCTACAAATGTTCTTTTGTAGCCGTTCAGTATTTATTGAAAAAAAAATGATTTTAAAAAACATTTAAACTTAATTAAAAGGCATAGCAGGCACTAAAAATCTGCCCTATGACTCCAAGACAAGAGCCAACCTAAAATGAAACTACTGAATCCAATCACAGGGTTAGAATAATATTGAGAGTAACTCTTTTTCAACTTTAAGATTCTATTCACTTATTCATATAATAAATATCTAGTGAGACTGTTCTATGTGTGGACTATTATTTTTAGATGCTGGGGGTACAGCAGTGAGCAAAACAGGTAAAAATTCCTGCCTTTGTGAATGCATCTCTAGCATCACTGGCCTGATAACTAGTTATAAGGTTAAACATTAGGTACCCTTCTGACTGATGCTCTAAGGATACATATCCTCTCCCAGGATGAAAGAGGTCAAAAAAGGCTCTTGGCATAGCCAACACAGGGTGCTTAACATCTTATCATCCCAATTCTCCATTATCTAAAGCCATGTATTCACTTTTTGAAGGAATGGGAATTCCACACCCAAAGCTCTGTTCTGCTATTCTATTGAAGAAAATCATCTCAAAGAAATGAAGTCTTGTTTTCATCTGACTTCCTTATGCTTCTTATAACTACTTAGTCTCAATTTTTGGATAAAATCTTTTCCAGTCACATTCTAAAAGAACATACATAGCTGGCTCATTTCAGCATGAGGCAGACACTTGCTGGGCATTCCTTGTTCTTGTGTATCGAATTTAAAAGCAAGTTTACAGCTACTAAGATCCAGGGATGGATCTGTACACTAGACACCTGCATGTTACAAGCCGTAAAAGGGAGAGGAAAGGATATGAGAAAAATAGAGGTGCTATGCTTTCAAGAAGGACCTACCTAAGACCCTAAGAAAAGGTCCTTTTCCCTGGCCTTCATTAATATTAGTATAAAAAGACAGGAAGGCATGTTATTCCTTTTTGCTCTTCACCTTTCTAGCCTTATTAATATCTTTAAATCCAGTCAGTTTCAACTCAAAACTTTCCACTAGTGGGGGAGGGGGAAAGGGAAAAGATTTGTGGCTGCATGTTTAAGAAAGAAGCTGAATTCATCACAGTGACAGGGGGAGAGTGTTGGCAGAGATCTGAGCTATTTATTCTTTTAGGAAAATCCTATAAAGAATGACACAAGGAAGCCTCTATCTGCAGTCTTGTTCATCACACTGGTGAAGAGTCCGATAACAGATGTATGCAGGAGCGTGATTTAGTGCCAGGAGCTGGCCCCTGATGTGTATTAATACAGCGGCAAAGCGGAACACACCTCTCTTCATCACTCATTTCTATAAAAGAGGTGGAATCCGAGATGGCCCGATGTTAGGTAGAGCAAGCCCATTTGTTCTGCTGACTGATGGCGCAGGCTCGGGCTATGTCCTTCACCTCCATGGGGCACTCAGGTTGTGGATAGGAAAAAAAAAACTGTTCAGTAAAGCAGGCCTTAGTCAACAAGTGAGGGGAGGAGTCGGGCTCAGGAGGGGAATGTTTAATGCTCAAGTCCTATTTAATACCTCCCAGGACATTTTCTGATTTGAATATGGAATAAGGACTGTAAACTCTTCTCAACAGTTCTAAGCAATTAAAAGCTAGAAACAGAAGCCAGATATTAGGGGCGGGGGGACAAAAAGATAAAAGAGGGCAGATTGTGTCTTAATCCTTCCAATAACCACAGACTGGATGAGAATCTGGGTTTTGATGTGGAGTCATGGTTTGGAACCAATCTTGTCACATATAAGACCAAACACCTGCAGTGTTTAAGAGGGCAGCTATAGAGTCACAGGGAAATTGGTCTGATCTTGACTGCAAACCTTATCAACTATATAACCTCAGTGGGTGATTTAACCTCTCTAAGCCTCAATTTTCCCATGCATAAATTGGGACTAAAAAGATCATCTACCTTATAAAAATGCTGCAAAGATTAAATGAAATAATTCACACAAAATGTTAAGCTCAGGGCATGTCCAGGTAGAAATCACTAAAACAAACTTACTACCATCACCAGACCTGTGATTAAGACTAATGAAATACTATCAAGCAGTCATTCCAAACAGAAGCTCAAACAGGTCAGTTTCAAAGAGAGATCAGAGTTCCTACCTGTCTGAAGTCTACTCTTTATGTGGCTATCAACTGCTCTGATCTACATAATATGCAGTATTTTCTGAGGAAAATAATTTACGATACACTCAATTCTTTCAGAGTGAACTATCATCAAGAAAATAAGCACAGGTATTTCTGATACGTCCTACAAGCAGATCTGCTCTTTTTTTTTTTTTTTTTTTTTTGTCTTTTTGTCTTTTTTGTCTTTTGTTGTTGTTGTTGCTGTTTCTTGGGCCGCTCCCACGGCATATGGAGATTCCCAGGCTAGGGGTTGAATCGGAGCTGTAGCCACCGGCCTACGCCAGAGCCACAGCAACGCGGGATCCGAGCCGCGTCTGCAACCTACACCACAGCTCACGGCAACGCCGGATCATCAACCCACCGAGCAAGGGCAGGGACCGAACCCACAACCTCATGGTTCCTAGTCGGATTCGTTAACCACTGCGCCACGACGGGAACTCCAGATCTGCTCTTTTTAACCAGAATAATTCACCAAAAATGTAGTGAAATACTCGAAGTATGTCTATGATTACTAATTACATTTAACTATCAACTCCAAAGAAAAATATCTACAGATATCCAATATCTGGGTGATACAAATACCGCCCTTTTTTCATCTAAGGATAATATATATACATATGGACTACGTAAATCATAAATGCGCGGCTCAGAGAGTCGCTACAGGTGTACATGCTCAGTAATCCCCACCTAGTTCATGACAGAAAGCATTTCCGGCATCCCGGAAGGCTTCCTCACGTCCTCCTGTCCTCCTCCGGTCACCACCACCCAATGAAGATAACCACTATTTTGGTTTCTATGAACTAATTCTGCCCAGAAAACTAAAGGGTTTTAATTTGAAAACTTATTTTTTAATTAGAAATTTCATGAATGGTAAAACATAAGCACTCTATTCCACATTAAAACAGTGATAATGTACTGTATACCAAATATGAAAGTAAGTAAATCCATGTGGCTGCTTCACTACTGACCAAACTGCCACCCTACCAGGATTTCCATTACCAGACCCCATATCCTGTCTGAGCTAGAGCAAAAGTGCTGACGACTAAAGACTGTTGATAGTGGAGTACAAGGACTCAAGAAAGCCATGAGATGGTGAAAATGCACAGACTTCAGGGTCAGAGAGAACTAGGTTTGAATTCTGAAAATATCTGTGACCTTAAATTATGTAATTCTCACATTCTCAGTTTTCCCATGTAAAACGGAAATAAAATGACCTACCTTATCATAAAGGTGAGATGAAAGAGTATATAAAACATATAATTTAGTGTCTGACACATAGCAGGTGGTCAATAAAGGATAACTATGTATATAATTACCGGCACTTGGGCTGGACAGAGATGCTGTGGCCACAGGTTTCCGTTTCCTCTTGATGTCACGTGAACACGGGGGTCCCAGGTGTATGTTCGCCTGTCTGCAAGTATGAGAAAGAAAAAAATACTGTTTTAACTTTGTAATTCTTATTGTAAGAGAGATCCAGATGAAACCTTTGACACACTATAGACATACACTAACAAAATGGGTACCAGCATTTGCCTCGAGTGTTGGTACAAAATTACTCAGAATTAATCATAACTCTTTCATTCTATACCCATTCTAAACTTCTTACCTGAATTCAGAATAGCAAAGATTAATTTCAATAAATATGTTTCATTACATGCTGACTCTTGTACAATTATTTTTCATAAAACCTATAACCACAATTGTTCGAAACTCACCAATGAAATACCTACTCCCAAGGGGTAATACAGTGAAAAGTTTAATGCTGCATAATACAGATATTTGCATAGAACTTTAATAGGAATTTAAATTCTATCATTAAAAACCTGGACTTCTTTTTTTTTTTTTTCTTGAGCCACTCCTGTAGCATATGGAGGTTCCCAGGCTAGGGGTCGAATCAGAGCTATAGCCACTGGCCTACACCAGAGCCACAGCGATGCGGGATCCGAGCCGCGTCTGTGACCCACACCATAGCTCACGGCAACGCCAGATCCTTAACCCACTGAGCGAGGCCAGGGATCGAACCCGCAACTTCATGATTCCTAGTTGGATTCGTTAACCATTGCACCACGATGGAAACTCCTTTTTTTTTTTTTTTTCTTTTTCTTTTTTTCTTTTTTTGACCACAGCATACAGCAGCTTGATGTGGGATCCAGTTCCCAGACTAGGGACTGAACCTGGGCCACAGTGGTGAAAGCACCAAGTCCTATCCACTAGACCACCAGGGAACTCCCCTATAAATCTGTATCACAAAATAAATGTTTCATTTCTGTGACTTTTCAAAATATTAATTATATGCTAATAATATGTTCCCTCATCTGAACATTCAGCTTATCTTAGAAACAAGAGAGAGCTTCAAAGCTAGAAAAGTAAAAGATTCTCTGAAAGGTGATGGATTTAACACTAAAAGATCTGGTATGCTATTTCTACTTCCTCCTTCTCAACCTAGACAGATCCTACCTCTGATTAAGAAACAAGCTGAGTCTCACATTTACATAAAGCTGTCCTTGAACTTCAAGGCCTTATTTACCATGAATCATTATTTAAATGGTGTATAAGTTATCTTGTTTCCCTAATGACGCTAATTTCCTTGGGAACAGGGGCCATATTTATACTTCTTACATAATTTTCCAATTTTAGCCCAGGGTGCATAGCTGATCCCTACTCAGTATCTACTGACTAAAACTGATAGGAATAAAAGTTCTAAAAACCAATTATTTGATTGTATACTTATAGGTGGTTAAAAAGATAAATTTCATGTTATATTTTACAATTTTTAAAACACACCCAGAGTATAAAACAGATAAAAAAGACTCTAATAAAATCATACCAGATGAACTTCTAATTGGTAGGCCCAGCTGGGGAATTGAGTCTCATGTCTTAAGAGTCTAAGGCCGAAAGCTCAGTCAAATCTAAGCGAGCCTAGTTAGCAAGGCAACAAGACTACTGTTCAAAGGGCAAATTCAGAGGTCCCCAATCTGGCAATTTCCAGTTTAAAGGCATATGGGCATGTGCTCTCACTCTCTCACTCATGCACTCTCTCTCTCACACACACACACTGAACGGCAAAAGCTTAAGAGTCAATTCAATTAATAAATATGAAAAGATATTGAAATTGTAAGGAATTTTTTAGACTGTCAAGAATACTCAATAGGCAGAGATCTACAAAAGAAAGCTTGTGGTTTGGAAAATTCCACCCAAGTCACCTTACAGTGTTCATCACCTATATGGCAAAAGAGTTAGGTACTCCATGAGTAAATTCTGAAACCCCAAAATGAAATATAAATATGAACGTGAAAAACGGGGGAAACAATCCATTTTTTCTACCTTACAGAGTTCTGGGGATAAGTCTAGATCAACATGCTGATTTAATGATAAGAAAAACATGACAGAATGTCAAAGGTAAGCAGGTCTGAATGCAGAGGTAGTAATTCCCTCTGAAGCCAAAGAAACAGGCAGAAAAGAAAATGATGCTACAAATTTTGCTTTTCCTCAAAACAGAAAAGGTGGAAATAGAGCTTCCACCTTTTCTACAAACAAGGTACTTAAATATCTTTGCTCTAGTTCAATCATGCTTCTCCTGAAGACTTTCAAAAGAGAAACACGTAGAGCAAAGGGCAACAGTTTATAGTCATGCTTTCTTCTCTACCTTAGGCTCACTAAAGGACCCTCCAAAATGTTTGATCCAATGTTAATACCATTCTGCAAACTAAACTATGGTAATTAGGTATCAATACAGTGGTTACCTTGAGCTGTGGGTAGTGGGAGAAGAGAGACAGTGACTAGAAAAGGCATAAGGAACTCTGGATTCTTTCTGGTAAAGTTCTGTTTAGATGCTGGTTACTTGGATATGGCTTGAAAATTCGTCAGGTGTTTATTTCTCTGTACACTTCTCTGGATGCTATCTTTCAATAAAAACTTTAATTGCTTCTTCAAGGTTACTGTAAAATGCTGAGTTTTGACAGAAGCAAAATAAAAAGCATAAGAAAAGCACTCAGAAGGATTTTAAGATAGTAATTCTCAAAGTACCACTTGAGTTAAACAAAATAAATATTGCCTTTACACCATCCATCATTTCACAGCTCTGCATATTTGATATATGTCAGTAAGATGGTTGAGGGCACATATCATCACTCCTTTATGGACCTAGTCATTTCTTTCATATTTTCAAGGTTTGACCCATTTTGGAGTAAAAAAATGAAAGCTTTTATGTACCAAAATGCTTACATTTTTAACCACTTTAAATGGAAATCTGGTGGCTTTAAATGTTTTAGTAAAATGAAAAGAATATTACTTACCTACTATTCTGAACATAATTATTCACTGCACTATACCCTTCACTGTCCTCAGGAAGCTGCTGTGGATGTGAAGGCTCAGGTGGTCCCTACACCACCCTGCCTCTGGGCCATGTTTCTTGGATCCCCACACGTCCACTGCTCCATGATATTAAGGGAATCAGGGTTAACTGTCCCCTACATTAAATGACCCCTGATTGTCACTTCTCTGCAGTAAATGATATTCTACCACCTCATTCTCATTCCTGTCACTCTGAACATTCTAAATCCTTTAAATTTTAATTCCTCTGGTTATAACTTAGGAAGGAACTATAAGCTTTCTGAAACCAGGTAATGCAATTTATTAATAATCTTTTTTTTTAGTGTTATAAAAGAATATTTTTCTATGTGGACTATTTCCCTTCTATCAGCAGGGGGTTTGCTTCTTTCATTGTTCGCTGAGTTATTACCAAGCACTGGGGTATGGTGGTGCACAAAACAGAGAGTCTTGTCCTTCATGGGCTTGTAGCCTAGTCCCATTCTAGCTGCACTGTTTTCCCAGTTACAGAATCTCCCTAAAAGAGAAGCTGAGGTAGGGATAAAAAAAAAAAAAGTCATGCTCATTCCTAAAATTCAACTTGGTACTCCTTCGCTCTTAAAAACACTTAAGACCATTTCCAGGTTGGAGAGCTACTTCATAAGAAGCAGAATAACTTCACACCTTAGGGCTAGGTACAAAAGGGCTATTTTTCTCTATATCCCTTCCTAGCAAAAACGTGGGGAGGGAGGAAGAATCAAATCGTCAAGTGAGCCCAAGGAATGGCAGAGTTTACCGCTTGAGAAAAACCTTAGAGGACACAGAAGGAAGAGAACTCAGAAGGAGCCTGGGAAAAGCCCAGAGCGTGGAGCAGGAGACGGGGGATCTGCTGTGCTGAGCGGCGCGTTCAGAGCTCTGGGAGAGGCCTGGCCAGGAGTGAAGAACAATCTGTGGGGCTGGAAGGGCCCCTGTGTCCTTCGGGAATCTGAGCGCAGAGGCAGGCAACTGCTGCATCTCAGCTTCCTATTCAAAAGGCAGTTCCAATTTTGTGTTTACCCCCAAATAATTCCAAATCAATTATCTGTAGACATAAAGAATTAAGGAAGGGAAGGAAAAATAGACTGAACTACCCCCACCCCCAATTTCATTTACGAGTATTTAACCACTTGGCTCCCTTTCTGTTTAATGTGTTATTTCTTTAATTTGTGATGTTTTACTCTGACAGTGGCATTGTCTACTCTCATAAGACAGAAACTGAAAAGAGACAACACACAGGCGAGGCATCTCAAAGGACAGAGGAAGAGTCTGAACCTCCCCTTCTCAACAACACACAGATTCCCATCCTTACAGGTGAAAGGGTAGAAGATTTAACTAGATTTTTTAAAACTCTTTTTCAAGAGCAGTACACAACTGTCCTTGTGTGGTGAACCATGCACGTATTGTGTGAGGAGGAAAGGGACCTTTCAATTATGCAAGGGACAATAAAGGCTGAGTATACGTTAATTAAAATCTCTACTAAGTTAAAACTTCCTTCTCAATTGGAGTGGCAAGTGGTTATCAGAATCACATAAGGAACTTTTACAAAATACACATCTCCCACCATGCTGGGATGGGAGAAGAATCTCTAATATGTTTATTTTGAAATTCTTCCTCAGGTAATTCTGATAAGCTTCTACCTACTGTGAAAATTACTGAGCGAAAAAAAAAAAAAAAAAAAAAAAAATCAACCAAATTCCCAAAGCCAAGCTAGACCATAAAGAAGATCTAAATAAATATTTAAAGAATAACAGAATGAATAAATGAATAAAAACTTAGATAAAAACATTGTTCCCCAGTATGTAAGCAATTAACCTGAGGAAAGATAGACTGCACTGGTTCTATTTCATCTGATCTGGGCCTCACTCAGTATTCTTTGGGCACAACCTCTTTCACAGCATGAAAGTGCCAGGTCAGTACTTCCCCTAAGAGCATCGTGTTCAGCAGCTTTTGCCAAAAAGTACTGAGGGAGGTGGGGTGGAAGGAATCATTTAAGTAATAAATACACCCTTTAAAAATTCTTTAGGAAAAATCACTAAATTCACATCATAAATGTAAAGGTGAATACAGAAAATTAACCATGAACTGAAAGCATATTCTGCATATCCACACATAAACACATCTATTTTATTTTTTACTGTAGGTAACTGAAAAGATCAGGTGAGTTGTTTAAACTGCAATGTTATTTGGGAAACTGGGCAGATCACTATGTCCCTGGGGCAGGAATGTACTTTTAGGGGGAAAAAATTACTTTGAGAAATACATGCATGTTTAATAGAACCAATGTTGGCAAAAATAAATAACTCAAGTGACTGCTTTAGATTTAGAACAAAAATGTTTAGAGTCACGCTAAAGGAAAGAGAACACTCTTTATTTGCCAATGGCAGGCTAATTGAAGGAAGAGTTCACCTTCAAAAATCACTCATTTTAAAGACTCATTGAAAAGTTTATTTTCCTGTATGAAATAAAAATAATATTTATTATGAAAAGCTATTTACTTGCTGTGCTTTTTCTTCAACCTACACAAATAAGTAACATCGGGAAAAAATTAATGATATTTCTAAGGACCAAAGGTCTTATATATCATACATTCCAATTATTCTCCTTAATTACCAATCTACTCACCCCAATTATTTTTTAACAAAAATTTATGGAGGCCTACGCTATGCTGGATGTAGAGGGGTTACATACTAGATGACTGAGCCAAGGGCCCATTCGCCAGGAGCTCACAACGCCGTGAAGAAGACCGACGCATACAGAACTAACAGACACACGACACTGAGCTGCCATCAAGGAGCAAGCAAAGTACGAGTGCAAAATGAGGAAAGGGGACTCAATCTAAGGAAGCAGAAACCCCCTTCCTCACATGCAGTCTTCCCTTCAGGGTTAACTGACATTTATTAAACACCCAGTAGGGGGAATATTTTCGCAGACTTGCACATATAAGAGGACCCAGGCCTGTGACATTAGAAGCAGCCAGGGAGAGAAAACAATTTCACAATTAGGGGACATGAAGGAGGTTTACCTAATAGGAAGGAATCGTCACAATTCCGCCAGTGTTTTCACTCAAACCTAACCCTCAGTGGTCTGTGAAAAAGTGCTCACTAGCACCTGAAAACTTTCCGTAATCCACTTCCCTTGGCTGGGCTAAGGGTGGCATATCATGAAGCTGTTTCATGCCACCCACAGGAGCAAAACAGTTTCACATCCATTGGAAGGATGAGGATATTACAACAGCAAAACAGAGAGAGAGAAAATGCTTTCATCATTCTGCTCAGGGAGTAAGATGCCAGCTGACTGAGAGCTGATTTAAGACTATCCAACAGAGGACAAAAGATTCCAGAACTGTATGTACCATTTAATGGCAAGTTCCAGCAGGATTGTCAGCCTTATGGACAATACTATAGCAGAAATATTTCCTAAGACACTAAAGAGGTGAGTGAGAGCTGCTGTGCATCACAGCATCCCCATCAGATATAGGACTAATAAAAGGTTCTTTCCCCCAAGCCCTGAGGTAAAACCTGAGGCTGTTTACTATGGCTCCAAAGGTCAAAATTAATAGCATGAATTGAGTCTTCTTTTTGCTCTTTGAAACTCCTTGTCAAGTGGCACAGCCAGCTGGGCACACAACTCTGATATGCAGATCATAACGTTCGTGAACAGATAAAATGAATTACAATGAGTGCAGCCCATCGTATTTCAACCCTCTAATGGGCAGGAAAGGTCTCTCTTTTTCACCCAAGCACTGTTCAAATGCCTTCTCTTAGAGTCCACTTGAGGTCATTTAAGAACCTCAAGAATCTGTACTACATCTCATTAGTAAATGACTCTGGAAGCCAATTCAAGGTTTGTAAAACTGCAGTTATTCTAATATCCTAGATCAGGGTAGGGTAGTGACTATAAACAAAAATAATTTTAGCTACCACCATACTAAATATTCAAATACACCATTTCAGTTTGATACCCACTAGTCTAAAAAATATTGATATCCTCATTTTCAAGGTGAGGAAACTGAGGTACAGGGAGGTTAAGTCTTTCACCAAGGTAATGATAAGATTCTTACCTGAGTCTGCCTCACACTAATATGAGATGAAGAACTTAAAGGAGGAATAAATGGAAATGGTGATACACTACCAAGTCACCACCCAAAATCGAAGAAAGGTCAGGAAAGTTAGAGAAAACTCAAAACTGCCTCAAGACACTCAAAAACTACAACTGGTGACTTGTGCATCATACAAAGAGATGTGGCAATTAATAAGTTCCAGGTATGGTTTTCTCAGACAATAACAGTTATAAAAAAAAAAGCTACCCTTCACAATCAATAAATCTCTCATTTTGGGAAAAGCTGCCTACAGCACTAGCTCCTTATTACCATTCCACACCTGTGTCCTTGACAGCAATACCACTGCCTCTACCAGAACACCAATCACACCATCTGCTGTCTGAGCAGCTGCAATTCTTAACACCAGTACCAATCTTACTACTTTAATAGCAATGTCCACTACTAACAACCAAAACAACCAAAACAGCTGGTCTACAAATTTCATTTGTGCACCCCACCCACTATCCAACTGTCCACCCACCAACTCTGCCCATCTGTTAATCACTATGTGCCAGGCACTGTGCTAGCCCCTAACACTCTCTTCTTCACCTGCAGCAGCAGTTCTCCAAAGGGAAGAGCAGCCCAGGGTTCCACCTCCCATACAGAACTGTGCATACAACACCAAAACACAGAGCTCGTGCCAATTATGAAGTGGGATTTCCTGTTAAGCAAATTACGAAGCCCTAGTCATAAACCATATGCGTTCAGGGCAACAGTTCCCAACCCTGGCTATATATTGGAAACACCTGGGAGCTTCAAAATACTGCTAATGCCTGAGCCTCATCCCAGGCCAGTTAAATCAGAATCCTGGGAAGTGGGGGTCCAGCATGGATATATTTTTTAAGGTTTCTCAGGTGATTCAAAAGTATGGCCAGGGTTAAAAACCACCAAACTTAAGTATTTCTAGAGTGGAATTTCTGAAATCCTCTTAGCCCACAAATCGAAAGACCACAAAGACTCACTCTCACGCACATGCCATCTGGGCTGTATTAAAATGACACATCGAATGGTCTCTTAAAATTACAGTGCCATTATTTCTTTGTTTATAGCAAAGAAATGCTAAGCAAGAGTGTACCGTGAGGTCACTCATCGCCCCCCAGCGGCCCCCAGGCCTCACACAGAGAACCAGAGCCAAATACAGCTCCAGCAGTGCGGAGGTGGCTGAGGAGCCCTCACTCTCATGCAGCTGAGGGTGTGGGAGTGGAACTGGCCACATCCAGGCAGGAAGCAGCCTCAGCTCAGTAACCGACAGAAGGAAACCTTCACAGTTCAGGCATGATTATCAAACTCTTTGTGCTCTTACAGGAGAGTAATTATAGGCATGTGAAAAAAGGGAAGCACTCCCTGAGGAACTCTTCCTCACATGCTTCCCAAGAGGCAGTAGAGCCATTAAAAATTCCATGATGAAGAGGAAAAACAGCCTGGGAACAGCCAGGAGGCAATACAGCAAATTAATACACCAGCCCTCCTCGGGGAAAGCTGTGATAAAACAGGAAACACTTCTCTCTTCGCAAAATAAAATTATACCACTAATGATAACATAGTCACCACACACACACACAAATCGTTCTAATGATGGGTGTGAAATTCCCAATGCTGCCCAGATGCTTTGAAAAGAAATCATTTCGTACTACAAATAAAATGGAACAAGATACAATTTCCATTCGAAACAGTTTTTAATATAGTCATTCACCTGCCTCTTCCCTCACCACCACTCTTCAACATTTCTTCCTAGGTGCCAGGTTTTGTTAAATGGTCTACTCTCTACAAAGCCCACCATCCACTTCCGAATCCAATCTCATCAGTGAGCCACAGTGAAGCTAGACTGCCCTTGCTGGGCAGGAACCCCCCACCATTTCAAAGGAAAAAGGGGGGTCCCCGAGGGTTAAGTGTTCTATCATCTACATTTTCTAAAACCTGCAGAGAGGTCATTTGTGCTGACCATTTCCCACACATCAGTGATTATCTATCTTTATTGATTATGCACCTTCATCAGTAAGAAAATTGAGCAAACACTGAGCAAACACTCTTTATATATGTAATACATATAAAACAAAACATGTGCTGCTAGACTAATACATGTATAACAAGGAATTCCCTTGTGGTATGGCGAGTTAAGGATCCAGCATTGTCCTCCAGCTGCTCAGGTTGCTGCTGTGGTATGACTTCAATCCCTGCCTTGGGAATTTATGCATGCCACGGGCACAGCAAAAAAAAAAAAAAAAAGAATAATAAATAAATGCAAGTTTAAACAAATTTTCCCGCTACCCCAAAGAAACTTCCTGTTTGCAATCCACTTTGTATCCACTGCCCTGGGAGTGATGTCTAAAAGGCCAATGAGCTCTAATTGTCCATATACTCTTGTCTTGCTTTCAGCAACAGTCTGATGCAATAAGCAGTATTTCCCTAGAGCTGAGCACACCAGAAACACAGCCTAGGCTTGCTTATGTTTCCAAGCCCAGCCACAAGCACTGCAAATAGAGAACAAAGATAATGATGTGGATAATGGGATACACAAACAATAAGTTCACACCCACTCCAAGCCAAGGTGAGGCCTTACAGGTAGCAGAAAATATGATAAAAGCATGAATACCAATCTCAGCACAGCACAGCTCTATGTAGCAGAAGTAAAGGAAGGAGGGCAAATGATCCACTTTCAGCATCTAACATGACATGGTGCTACTCATACAGTTTTCCCAAAGAGCGTACACGGCCCTTGTTTAATTTGGTATTAAGACAAAAAGCTGGAGGACTGTTCTATGGACTGAAATCTTGTGTCTGGTTCCAAGACAGCTTGGGCACTACCACCTCTAAGAAAAGCTACCTGAGCCTGAGTTAGGCACCGCTCCTCTGTGCTCCATGTCACTCTGGTGCACACCTTTAGGCACACATCACTCCAAATTGTAGCTGTCCATTTCCACACCTGACTCTGCCAGGAGGATAAAAACTCCTCCTTAAGGGTAGTGCCAAACAAAGCGCCAGGCACATAAAAGGGAATCAGCAAATGATGAAAGAATGAATGATGCATGTGACTAAAGAAAACGACGGTGTTTAATATTCCACAATTTCCCAAGTTCTTAGTTAACACCACATGTGGTAGTCTCTCTTTGCAAAAGACCTTTCCTACTGAAGCACTACTTTTCCAGTAGAAGGCTGGGCAGCAGGTTATAGTGCAGAGTTTATTATTATAGCCTATAGTGGAATTTCTAACTGTATCCATGAAAGAATATTTTGTACACTCTACACCCCAAATCTACGAACACATCCACTTAAGAACATGTTAAGAAGAAAAAAAAATCATCATGGAATTCCCGTTGTGGCTCAGCAGGTTATGAACCCTACTAGCATCCATGAGGATGCACGTTTAATCCCTGACCTCCCTCAGTGGGTTAAGGATCCGGCATTGCCATGAGCTCCAGTGTAGGTCACAGATGCAGCTTGGATCTGGCACTGCTGTGGCTGTGGTGAAGTCCGGCAGCTGCAGCTCCGATTCGACCCCTATCCTAGGAACTTCCATATAACTCAGGTGCAACCCTAAAAAGCAAAAAAACAAAAACAGAACCTTGGAAAGAAATTCTTTGTGCTTCTAGAAATAACAGAAGTTCTATGGTTTGGCCTATGTGCACAGTAACTCGCTGGGGCAGGCTTCCAGTGAAACCATATTTGCTCTGTGAGTCACCCAACATAGAGAATTTATATTCAGAGGCACTGGTTTCATTCTACTACAGAAGTGCAGGATTCATTCTGACGAAGGTATGCTGAATGCCCAGTAAGTGCCAGAAACTGTGTTAGGTGCTGGGGACACATCAGGGAACAAGATAAGGTCCCGGCACTTCTAAGCTTATATTTTAGTGAGAGACGGGGGAAGGTAGGAAAAGAAACCAATAAACAGTCATTACAGACTGTGATTAAAGCTCTAAAGTAAAGAAATAGATAATGAGTGGTGAGCGGTACAGGTGGCCCCTTTAGACAGGATGGTCTTGAAGGCCCCCCGAGGAGGGGCCAGAGCTGAAAAGAAAATCATGGAAGAAGAGCTCCAAGATGGTGGGTCAAAGCAAAGGGAACACATGTGAAGGTCCAGCGGCAGAAGAGGATTGTGATTTTTTGAAGAACAAATGGGAGCTCCCTGGCACAGGTGGATCTCCTCCCCAGTGGGGAGGAAGAAGTCTATGAAAGGAGGTTAGACATGAAGCCAGGAGTCCGATCATGCAGGGTTTTGCAGGTCATGGCAACAGCCATTAATAATGTTTTTTTGAAGATGGGACATTTAGCAGAAGAAAGATAGAACAGGAGCCAGAGCTCAGGTCAAAGCTGAGATTTAAATCACATACTAGGGAGTTCCCACTGCGGCTCAGTGGTCAACAAAACCAACTAGTATCCTTGAGGACACAGGTTTGATTCCTGGCCTCACTCAGTGGGTTAATAAGTATCAGGCATGGCTGTGAGCTGTGGTGTAGGTCACAGACACGCTTCAGATCCTGCATTGCTGTGGCTGCGGTGTAGACCAGCAGCTGCAGCTCCAATTTGACGCCTAGCCTGGGAACTTCCATATGCCTGCAGTGAAGCCCTAAAATCAGTCAGTCCATCAATCAATCACATACTAGCCATGTGATCACAGAAAAGATACTTCAATACTCTGCCTCAGTTTCTACATCAGTAAAACAACTACTGACTTCAAAAGGTTGTTGTATAGATTGAATTAGATAGTATACACAAACATACTTTAATTTGAAGTGTTAAAAAAAGAAAAACAGTATCATCTGGAAAAAAACAGACCCTAGAAGAAATTACCTGGCAGAGCAGTGTGCTGGTGAACATCTCCGGTGAGAAGCATCAGCGAGAACATCCAGGGAGTAAAGGGGAGAAAGAGGATTAAACTGCAGGAACAAATGAGATTATTTTAGTAAGGTTTATGAAACAAGACTGATCCTAAAGGGCTGCTACCTGCTACTCCATTACTTTTCCCCCTTTGTTCACCTTGGTAAAGTTGAGCCCATTCAATAGTGGCCCCATGAATGTAGCAGGGTTAATCTAGCAACCTCAAAAACAGGTTATTCCTTGGTAAACAACAACTTTTCAAAAACTTCTGATACACAATAACTACTTACGTGGCAGGAGGTAGTACTTTCTAAATGACAAAAAGGGAACTTATGCCTATTGATTATCAGCCCTGTTCCCAAGGATACTAGCATGAAATTACCTTTTCATTTCCTTATCCTGGCAGATGTTTCCAGTGAATAACTGGTTAGCACATACCAGCAGCAGTGTAGTGGAAACAGAACTAGATTAAGAATTAGAATACCCAGCGTTTAGTTCCAGTCTACCACTGAGTTGCCATATATTAAAAACTACAAAATCTATCTGTAAAATGGATGTATCACTAGCCATCTTACCTATTTTATGGGGTGACTGTGAAGACTAAAGAAAATATTGCCTTCAGTTTATAAAGTAATTTCAATTTCTCATCTATAAAACATCCATTCACCTAAAAAGGGGGTTGTAAGGATCAACTGGGATACTATACATAAAAGTACCTCACTTTATGTTCACTAGCTTTCTTTGGATTTTTTTTCCACAATAAATAATCCTCCCTCCAAATTTCAGAACTAAATATGTATCAATCCTGGAAGACCTCTAATTTCAAAAGAACTTAAAAAGTATACAAACTACGCAATTGTTCTGTCATAGAAGTTCCAGTCCCGGAGTTCCCATCGTGGCACAGTGGTTAACGAATCCGACTAGGAACCATGAGGTTGCGGGTTCGGTCCCTGCCCTTGCTCAGTGGGTTAACGATCCGGCGTTGCCATGAGCTGTGGTGTAGGTTTCAGACGCGGCTCGGATCCCGCGTTGCTGTGGCTCTGGTGTAGGCTGGTGGCTACAGCTCCACTTCGACTCCTAGCCTGGGAACCTCCATATGCCGCGGGAGCGGCCCAAGAAATAGCAAAAAGACAAAAAGACAAAAAAAAAAAAAACAAAAAAAAAAGAAGAAGGTCCAGTCCCAATGCTGCTAGCTATATAACTGTGAATGAATAGTTTCAATCTCATTTGTAAATAACAGACCTGGACTAGGTAATCAACACAGGTCTCTCTGTCTTTAGATCCTCTGGTGCAAACACAGTACTATAGCTTAGCATTCCCTAAACTTCAGTCTTTCACATCCCACTTTAATGACTTTTTCCTTATCTGCCCACCACCTGCTCTACTACTTACTATTTTTCTTCATATCATTATTTTTACTCAGCCTTGTCCTTACTATATTTCCATGAAATGACAAGTTTGATATAATGATCACATTTGTCTACTATAAACTATTGTGACTTAAATTAAAAACCATGTATCTATATGCTATCTAAGTCAGAGAAAGACAAATGTCATATGATGTCACATATGTGGAATCTAAAAAAGATACAGGAGTTCCTGTCATGGCTCAGCTGTGGTGTAGGTCGCAGATGAGACTTGGATCCCACCCACACTGCTGTGGCCCTGGAGTAGACTGGCAGCTACAGCTCCAATTCGACCCCTAGCCTGGGAACCTCCATATGCTGCAGAAGAGGCCCTAAAAAGACAAAAAAAAAAAAAAAAAAAAAAAAGATAAAGCAAGCCCTCACCCAACAAAAATCAAAAGCTTCAAACATTAAAGGAACATATTGAGAACCACTGTTAGCAATTTTAAAATTATGACCCCTATAAAGGCCTTGATATTAGAAATGCCAAGGCCCCCTCAGGGGTAGCTAGGGAGAAGAGTAAGAGGCTTTAAGGCCTCAACTGCCCTTCACCCGAAGCAGCTCTACCTTCTATTTCACGTTTAGGATTCAACATTGTACTTAGCACTCTATGCTGATGCTGAACTAAACCATAAGCAGATAAGGTTCCTTTTGATTTCTTACTGCAAAATTCAAAATTAGAATAAAAACTGGATTCCTATGGAATGTGTTACAAGTAATAAACTGAAAGTCGCCATTGAACCTAAAAAGGGGAATTAGCTACAGTTCTTATCCATGTATATAAGATATTCTTGGAAAACAGTCCTCCAAGAAAATCAGAATAATTTAAGGAAAGGGAACCTTACCTCATGTGCACAAGCAGAAATGTGAGGAAAATCAGAAGTCAACGCTTTATTCTTTCTAAAGAAAAGGAAATCAAATGATAAAATAAAGATGACAAACAGAAAAGCAATCTTACCTGATTTCGCTCTCTTTTCCCAGTTGATGGTAACCAGAAACTAAAGAGAGGGAGAGAATAAAGGGAAAGAAAACAATAAAAGACATGGTAGGAAAATTATAGAGAGGAAAAGATAAAAAGTGAAGACAAAGAATGAGAAAAAAATGGAGAGGAGAAAAGGTGATGTTAAATGTATATGAACTTTTTTCCTCCAGAGAATAACTCTTCAAAGGAAAAAGAATGGAATGCAGCAGACTGGACACTAAAAATAAACTCAAGATTATGGTCTATCACCAATGCACTCTCAGCTAGCTGTGCAGTGAAGACAGGCTTCCCAATTCAACAAGGGCATAAACAACATTCACGTCTTGCCTATTTTATAATTTAAAACTTCAAGAGTTCCCTCTGGCTCAGCGGTTAACAAACCTGACTAGGATCCATGAGGATGCGGGTTCAATCCCTGGCCTCCCTCCGTGGGTTAAGGATCTGGCGTTGCCACGAGCTTTCATATAGGTCGCAGACACGGCTCAGATTCCCACATTGCTGTGGCTGTGGTGTAGGCCAGCAGCTGTAGCTCCGATGAGACCCCTAGCCTGGGAACTTCCATATGCCTCTCAGGTGTGGCCCTAAAAAGCAACAACAATAACAAAAAAGCTTAAAAAAAAAATAAACTTCAACCAGGCTGGATGGGTGTAGGATCATAATTGGACACTGACCATGACATGTACAGGAGACATCAAAAGAAAGCCAATTATGTTAGGGGACAAGGCTGTCACAAGAAAGGGTGGCATGATTTTCCTATCACTACACATACGCTTTCCAATTGCACTTAGCACAGAAGTTAGAACGAAATGGTATTTCTCTGTCTAGAGGTCTAAAAATGGGAAAGGCATATAGGAGAATATAGAGGCAATCACCCATTTTGAACAAAAAATTTTTTTAAAGATAGAAAAATTAGTTTAAGAAATAACATCCTATTGGAAGCTACTTTTATAATGTATCACCTATAGACATAAAAAGCAAAGAAATAAAAACTAGCCTGGAAAGAAAAAACATCTCTCATGAGTTCAGGGTGTTAGCCATGTTGGGTGTTAGCCATGTTAAGTGTCTTAAAGTATCAATCTTTAAGAGGTTCTCTTTCAGCTCTAAAAGAAAATTTCCAGGTTCTAAAATAAAACTTCCCTCTGCTGCCTCCTCCAAGGACAAGCTCTGATAGCCGGTAAATACATAAGCACTTACTCTTTCTGCCGAGGATCACTAATGAGGTGGCTTATCCTCTCAGTACCCAAATTACTTATGCTGGTCTCCTGAAGAGGCAAGGAAGACAAGAGTGTCATCTAACCACAGAAACAAATATGTAAGTATGACCTGTTGTCAAGCTCACACTTTCCCATAATTATACCAACAACCCCAAAGGCACATGTCAAATCTCAATCCTAAAACCCAACAGCAAACTATGTATCTTTTTGTAGGACCCTGCTGTAAAACTACTGCATGTTATTCTAGATTTATTTTTTTTTAGTGTTCAAAAAAAAGTCACTATAAACATGTTTTTACTATATATAATATTTTAATATAGTGAGTAATACTTCCTGGAGTATTTAAGGTATATCAAAATAGAAACACTTGAAAAAAAATTCAACAGCAGCCAATTTTTAATTTTTAACAGGCCACCACACCAAGCTCCCTAGTCATATGGTTACAGCTTCAAGAGCCTTCATAATGGGACATCTACTGAGTACTCACTGGTAACACTGAAGTATCCACTGACTAAATGTATACATATCAAAGAACTTTTGTTACTTACAAAAATCGTCACCCTTTATTTTGTCTGTTAAACATCATCTCTTAAAGTAAAAATAGGTGTTTGTATAGACTGGTTCTTAAATCTGCAGTTCTCAAGACTGTAATAGGAAGTTATGCCCACAAGACCACAAATAGTTCAGAAACTAATCATCTCCAAAAAACTGGAAAATGGCATAAGGCACTCACCCTTCATTTAACTTGAGTACATTTACAATGCCTACCTATCACAGAACCTAGGGAAGCATACCAACAGTACATGAGCAAGCGTTACGCACGTCTGCGTGTTAAGATGAGAGCATAAGTCACGGGCATAAATGTCAAAAATGGCAAGCCTGTTACTCAAAGACATTTGTTTCTGGGCAAATGTTGTTATCTGTATTCATCTATGTGTATGGATTAGCCTAAATATTAGGATACACATTTTAGCAGAACTAGCTATAGAAAAATTAAGTTGAGGTCAGACTTTGTAAATGAAATGGTTTCACACACTGTATTCTTCATACTCTTCATCCCGAACACCTAGGCCTCTGGCTCAGACATGACCATGGGAGTCGGGCCAAGGGAAAAGATGGGTGAAAAATGAGCTATTTGTTACAGCAGAAAAATTATTAACTTAAAGTGCCGTAATGTTTAAATTTACAGTTTATTACTGTGTAAATTACAAGCAGTACTTTGCGTAATTAGCAGCTCGCTGGCAGGGAGCTGTGAATGAAACTCATTATTTATGATTATAATTTAGAAAAAGAGAAGAGAGATGGGGGAGGGAGAGGAAGAGGGAGGCAGAACAGTGACCTCTGGTAGAAATGACAAATATCCCTTTAAGGTGATGAAGATGAATTAAACAAGTAAATATTATCCTATTCATTTGAAATCATTAAAGAAACATCCAATAGGCCCTACTTTCCTTCCAGGCAAGCTACAGGGAGACTTCAGGATGAAATGATTTACTTCCATGGAAGTAGAAGGCTCTTATTTTATAGGAGCTGAGACAAAGTTAGGTAGGTGGTAGAAAGAACATCATCTGTCAAGCCGAACCAATAAAGAGAAAAAATCAAACTGTCACTCTGTTTCCCACTCCCAGCCTCCTGCCTCCCTCCACCACACATACTCCTACCCTGCTAGCTGTCCTGTTAAGAATAAGCCCCCAGAAGAGCAAGTGCAGCATTTTATTGCCTATAAAATGAGTAATCCAAAAGAAGAGGTATCATTCTTCCAATAATCAAATGTCTTCCTAATTAGAGATTTGAAATTGAATTTAAAGATAAAAATAATATGAATTCATCTGAAAAATAAAGAGCCTCATGTTTTTTACAAAAAAGTTTCCTGATTAATCTACAAAACAGTAGCTCCCTGAGGGCAGCCAGAGTGTGGCTCTGACTACTACACATCTGGCTGGACACAGAGCCTGTCGCGCGTAGCCACTAAGGATGCTTACTGAGTGAACAGATACACTAATGCTCCAAAATGCCTCTCCTGTCCTTATTCTTTGTCCACCACAATCTTCTCTGACTGGGTATGAGCCTCAATCTTAACCTATTTTCAATCTCAATGTCAGAGTAAAAAATAAATTAATTAAATTAAAATTTTTAAATATAAAAGAGGGAGTTTCCTTGCGGCACTATGAGTTAAGGATCCAGCGTTGACACAGCAGTGGCTCAATTCTTTCTACTCTGCCACTTCTATCTGGGCAACATCAGACATTCCTTAACATCTCTGAACCCATTTTCCTCATCTGTTAAAGGGAGTATCACCTTTTTTATAAGATTTTGGGGAGGATTAAATGAACTGCATGCCTAGCATGGTCCCTGGCAAAGGCAGAACTGAGTCAATGGTAGATATTCCTCCCTCATGGCCAAGGAGAGCTCTTCAAATTTGTTAACAGCCCCCCCCCCACCGCAGTTTTTTTCTTTTTTAATGAATTCTAGAGTAAAAGACCAAAGTTAGAATAGAAGAAGCATTCATGAATTCAAGAGGAGTCATAAAGAAGCCAAGAGTATTTCAACTTATATAATAAGATCAAAAGAAAAGAGGAGACAGATCAGGTCTGTAGATTTCTTTACAAACAGAAGGCACTGTCACAACAGTGTTTGCAGTCAAAATTTCTGTATGAATCAAGCTTCATCTTTTATTGTGTGTATTCAGTCATGTCCTATATAATGTTCACTCTTGTGAACTTGGAAAATACCTTTGGCTTAATTAACCCCAGGGAGTTCTGCAGCACCTCTGATTATCCACAGAATATACAAATTCCACAAGGAATATTACTTTCCCAACTAGCCTAGCAAACAGGGAGAGCCATCACCTTCCCAACAAGCCTTCTTCGCCCCTTTCTGAGGCATCGAGCTGCAGCTCCAGGCAGACGATTAAAGCGAGCATGGTACCCTTTAAAAAAAAAAAAAAAACAAAAAAAAAACGACCTCAGTACTGAATACAGAAGATTTATTAGCAATGATAGGCTTCTAGTACACCAAAGGCCTTACTAAACTGACCTTAAATTAGTATCACCAGGCTATTTGCCAAGGATTTATTATCCCCACGTCTTTGTCACCAGTAGTATGATCTTAGGCATGTCATTTACCTCCAACTTAGGCATCCTCATTTATAAAAGAGGAATAATCACTTGCTCAGTCCTATTTTACAGGATTGTTTTAAAGACTCAATGAAATAGCGCATGGAAAGTACTTCATAAACTGAAAACACTACATAAATATAAGGTATTATCAACAAATTCTAATTACAAATTAACTGTTAGCTATTATCTCAAAAACAATCTAACTCATGAAATAGGTAAAAAATAACATGTATGTATAATCCCTTTCTTTTTCCCTAAGAGCTGTATATGTTCTCCATATAGAAGGACAACTGAGAGTTTCCATCATGGCTCAGCGAATCTGAGGACACAGGTTCAATCCTGGCCTCGCTCAGTGGGTTAAGAATCCAGTGTTGCCGTTAGCTATGGTATAGGTCGCAGACGTGGCTCGGATCTGGCATTACTGTGGCTGTGGAGTAGGCCAGTGGCTACGGCTCCAATTTGACTCTTAACCTAGGAACCTCCATATGCCACGGGTGTGGCCCTAAAAAGACTAACTAACTTATTAATTAAAAAAAGAAAAGACAACTGGAAGAATCCACACAAAATGTTATCAATGACTCTGAGTATGAGTTACAGGCCTTTAGAAGCTTCTTCTTATTCTTGCTCATGTGTACTTTAAGTGGTCCATAAAGAACTTTTAGGAGTTTCCATCATGGCTCAGTGGTTAACAAACCTGACTAGCATCCATGAGGACACGAGTTCGATCCCTGGCCTTGCTCAGTAGGTTAAGGATCTGGCGTTGCCATGAGCTGTGGTGTAGGTCGCAGACGCGGCTTGGATCCTGCATTGCTGTGATTGTGGTACAGGCCAGCGGCTACAGCTCTGATTCAACTCCTAGCCTGGGAACCTCCATATGTTACAGGAGTGGCCTAAAAGAAAAAAAAGACAAAAAGACAAAAAAAAAAAAAAAAAAAAAAGAACTTTTAGAAGTAGTTACTGAAACGTTTATGAAAGTTAATAAGGTAGCAAACAATGTGCCTCAGCCAGGCATGAGTCTTTACCAAGAACCAACTGCTCTGAGAAGGCCTTTCAATCACCCAAATTCATTATAATGAAATGCTATAGAATAGGAATTTATGGCTCTTAGTGTAATTCTGATCGCCAACAGATGCTCAACAAATACCTGATAACTGATTAACTGGCTGATAATTGATTACCAGGAATCTTTGCATCATAAATTTAATGAACCAAAAAAAGAAACCTCTGAAACAGTTTTGTTCAATGTCATGATATCTTAAGCGATGACCCTGATGTTCCAAGGAAATGAAGTAACTGTCACAGTCACAGAGCAGGGGAGACAGTACTGGAGAATATTACCACCACACTTCCTTCCCCTGTCCTAGGTGCATTCCACTCTACCTTGCTACATCATAACCGACGGAAAACAAAGGGAAAGGACATACGTTTGTGTTACAGTCCACAATAATGGAGTTACTAAAATAAAAATTTTTAAATATTTTTAAATCATCCATTTAAAAAATGTCATTATACCTTGTATGTGAACGCTGTTACTGAAATCTGCTCTCTTCCAAGATCTACTATTTCAGGCTTCCACTGAGCACTCAGAAGCCCATCAGTTTTCACAGCAGGACAAGCAGCAGTGACACACTGCTAGGCTTCTTAAATCTGGCACGAATGGCAATGGCAAGCTGAAGGAATGCCCTGCTAATGTATATATATTCCAAGAGTCTCCATGGACTGATTTAGGTAAGAGAACCTCAAGCTTTGAGACTCACCCTTGAATTTTTTGAGAAAAATCCCTGAGCTAGTTCTAAAATTCAGGTAGTTAGCACATGCTTACAGGTGTAAGTATGCTTCCCCAAAGAGAGCCATAAAAGTGTGAGGTATATTTTGGGCTCCTCAGAACTCACCTCTCTGAGCTGGCCGAGAAGGTAAAAGGAATGTGGAATCTGAAAGTTTATCCAGTCCGGAATCCATTCTCTCTACTTCCGAGCAATGGTCAGGAGCCCACTTGGGCAGAAGGTTAGGAACAGTGAATCCTGGGACACATTCTCCTTCATAGAACCAATCACTCTGCTCATCATCCCCTAAAGTAAAGAGATCCTCCCATAAGCTAGAATTTTAACATGCTCTATGAAAAACCAAATGGAAAGATGATTTCTCAGCGCTACAGATTTAAGAACACTTTAAAAACAAAGTACAAAAAAATTGTTTTGATACTTCTTGATCCATACTACAATGAAAACAGGGACATTAAACTAGTTTCACATAAACGTCATACTGTGGTACACTCAACTGATTTTGATGGTAAAAACTAATAGAGTTACCACTTACTAAGCCTTAGAATCCATGCTAAAAATCTGTAACTTTGTTACCTCTTTCAAACCTTATGCTAACTCTAACTTATAAATTAGGCAACTAAAGCACAGAGAAGTCAAGGTCAAGATAGTAAATGAAGCTACTGTTTGAACCCAAAGCCTAACTCCAAAACCTGTAACACAAAAATAAACTGCCTTCCATGTACCATTCTAAGTGTTATAAATGAATTTGAGGGTTCAAAGCCCACGAACGTTTCTCAATTCAAAACTAGGTATTCCCAAGGGATTTCTTGCTATATTTGTGTTTCTCATAATAGGTGAATAAACAATGTATATCCATAACTTGTTTCACCCTTGACAATTCATTAATGGGACAGAAAATCATCCTGATGGCAATCCAAGCTACCAGGAAAAAAACTAGCCATAAGAAAATCCCCCAAGGCTTGTCAAGAAGTTATGCAATATGCTCAAGGCAATACTCTTCATTAATGACAAAGTCAAGACTAAACCCATACAGCCAGAGTCCTGGTTCAAACTTCTTTCTACCGGATATAAATATAGCATCTCAATTTCCAAATTGAGCTTATTCCTGCCCATTAAGTGTAAGATGGATAACTTCATGTCTGCCACCCACATCTCTTTCAAGACAGCAAGGATGAAGGAAATTATTAAAGAGTTCATACTGCATTCATGCTCTAATGTGTTCTGGATCCCAGGGAAACTGCTCAGGTCATGCTCATCACATGAAGATTCATGGACCACTAACAGGATAATAACTCAATGCAGAAATCTTTAAAAGGGGAAAATGAAGCCACTAAAGATGTTACTTGAAGTGTTGGCTTATAAAAACATACTGCCAACAGCTATATTTCTAAAACAATGGTTCTCAACCTTTAGTGTGCATCAGAAGGACCAGGAAAGGTTACTAGAACATAGACTGATAGACCCTAACCCAAAGTTTCTGATTTTGGTACAGAACAAAATATCTGCAGTTCTAACAAATTCCCTAGTGACTGATGCTAAACTGGTCCGGGGACCACATTTTGAGAACCACTGCCCTAAAAGCATCTCACCAAACCATGTATAAGGATGAATTAAAGACAGGCATCAGAATTATCAATGATTAATTTTACTACAAGTCAATGTATTAATTCTTTCATATCCTTAAGTATTCCTTAGGCCATTTAGAGTATATTTAGCTAGATCATATTTTCTGATGACAAACAGCAGGCCACAATGGAGTTTTTTTTGGTTCTTAAGCTTTCACTCAAGATTTTTTGATAATATAAAAAGGGACTCACTGGACTGGAAGGAACCCTGTGAGATCATCTAGACCAGCAGTCTTCAACCTGGGTTCGCTAGGATGCCTGATGCAGGAGCTCCTCAAAAGAGTGCTGCCAGGGAATAAGGGAAAGACTCAGTGGATCAGGCTCTGGACGGCCTGCTCCTCTAGGATCTTGCTTTAACCAAAATAGGTTTGGTTGTTTTATAACTTAAGGTTCTATGTATAATCCTGTTTGAGGGAGAAAAGGGAGCATTTTCTCCTTATCTGGGTTCCCAAATAACTACTTATTAAGAGCTTATATATGTGCCAGGCAATGTGTTACCTACTGAGGTACCGAATAATAAAAAAGTCATGCCTCTGAAAAGCTTCAATAGCACCAATGCTATAAACAATAACGTAATAATATGGTGATAAGAAAGCAGTAAGGACAGGAAAAGAAAAGAGTTAAGGGTTCTAGATGACCCCTACACGGAGCAAATTAGAAATCCTTTAGGAAACATGCACACATTTAAATGGGGTATTTGAGATTTCAGTGAAGTGATCATTTACAAAGGTTTAGTCAGTATTAGGAGAAGCCAAAAGGATGCAGAAGCATCCTAGAGCCAGCACAGCAGGGAGTTTCTGCCATTCCTAGAGGTAGAGAGAACTGTGGTTACAGGAGAAGCAGCAGCCTTCCTATACACAGAAGAACATAATCATGACTAACCTGCAGTCCAACGGAAAGGGAGTTGGGGAGAACTGTAACCCGATGTGGTACACTGCATGATTGTTTCCAACTCTTCACTACCTCCCTATAATAGAATGATACACCCCTGCCCTTGGCCCTTTCCCCTTGAGACAGAGCACACTTCCTCATCTAAAAATACTGGGTTTATGGTCATATGACTTGCTTTAGATAGGAGAACATTAGTGGATGAGATTCAAGCCAAAGCTTTAAATATTCATATATGGTCTGGTTTGGTCATTTGCCATGCATATCTGCCACCAGGAGAAGTCCATGTCACAGAGAGCTCATTGTTCCATTAGTCTAGGTCACAGAATAAGAAAAAATGAGAAGCTACAAACCTAACTTGAAGCCTGGAGACCAGCTGAGCCCAAAAAAGATCAATTGAACCACAGCCAACCTCAAGTCCCACAGCAAGAAATTGATGTAGTAAACCACTGAAATCTGAGGTCTGCTAAAGAGTATTATCATAATAAAAACCTGACTAATACACCCAGTCTTATTTACCTCCTTCTCAACAAACCTCTGCTGTTGCCTCCTACTGGCCAAACCCAATGAGAAATTGAGGCCAAGAAAACCTACACATGGAGTCCATAAATATGCCCCAGAAGAGCAAAAGGAGAACTTTGTCTTGGAAGATGACCATTCAAGGAAGAGTAAGAATGAGATTTCAGGCAGAAAGACCAACGTAAACAAAGACATAGAAGCAGTAAATAACGAGACTTTGTGCTGAGAACTCTAAGCATATAAATATTACCAAAATGTGTGAAGTTGAGGCAGAAACAAAGAGGAAAGCTAAAACTATAAAATATTCTACAAACATCCATAATACACCAAGGATTCCTTAACAGTGGAAAGGCTTCCCAAAGGTCCCAAACTTAACCTGTTGTAATAGGTCCACATTTTCATATACCTCTATATACATATTCTATAGCCTTTAAGAGGTGCCTTATGATTCTATATAGAAGCAAAGAAAAAGAAAATGAGTATTCTGAAAGTATGCTCCAGTCTTTCCTAAGAAATCTAGACCCTAATTAGAGCCCACACAGCTTCTAATGACACTAGCTCCCTCAGAATCAGAAAATGATAGAAATGAACTCACAACCTCCATTATGGCAGGAAGCTCAACAACTCTATCTATGTCCCCAACTCTGGTATGGGTGAGATACCTTCTCATGATCTCTCTCCAAAATCAGGACCTGGAACCTAAGTCTCACAGACACAGGATCCCTTCAGTTACTAAGGAGCCTATCCGTATCAATCCAGACATGTAGCCACCATGCTTCTGTCCTTCAGTTAGTTACTTAACCCTTGGAGAAAAATCACTGGATTTCATTAGGGACTTCAGAGATTTTCCAAATCCCTTATTTAGATTAAGAAAACTAGAAGCCAAAGGAGCTCTTAGAAATTCTTTTTTGGTACACAATTAGTATGACACTAAGCAAGTGTACAGGACAAGACCAAATTACTGTTTAAGTAGTAAAAATAAAGAATAATTAACATATACCTTATTCACAGTGCTCACCAAACTTCAGAAAGATGTTTTCTATAATATATTAGCCCAGAACACTACAGTGTTCTGTAGAAATAAGACTATAAAATAATTTCTCTGTGAAAATAGGAATGTCTTAACATCCAGTAATAATGAGGTTATTTTGGAGTTCCCGCCGTGACGCAGTGGTTAACGAATCCGACTAAGAATCATGAGGTTGCGGGTTCAATCCCTGGCCTTGCTCAGTGGGTTAACGATCCGGCGTTGCCGTGAGCTGTGGTGTAGGTTGCAGACGCGGCTTGGATCCTGCATTGCTGTGGCTCTGGCGTAGGCCGGTGGCTGTAGCTCCGATTCGACCCCTAGCCTGGGAACCTCCATATGCCGCAGGAGTGGCCCAAGAAATGGCAAAAAAAAAGACAAAAAATAATAATAATGAGGTTATTTTTTGGTTTATAGAAGCAACTTCCCAAAGTCCCATCCTTGACACTATAACCCCCTGGGATCAATAATTCTCAAAGTCTTAACTACCTGCAAAAAAAATCACCACAGGTGCTTGCGAAAAAATGCAGATGCCAGGGGCCAACTCTAGACCTATTTAATTTCTAGAAGCTCATGAACCTATAGTTTTAACACTTTGACAGGTGGCTCTTATGCCCTGTCAAAGTGTGAGAACCACTATCAGACAGCCATCGTATTCTCAGGAAGTTACTCCCAGAACCATGAGAATCTTCCCAGAAACACTGAGCCAATGTCCCAAGGCTGGGATCAAGATTACCTTGCCGTCCTTCATCATTGGTAAAGAGCCCTGTGTCACTGCTGCTACACACACTGCTGGTTTCACTGAAAAAAAAGAGTAAGACACAAGAGAATGCATCAGCTCCAGTCACAAACAAAGCATGTCTATTCATCTTCTGGTTTTCAGTAAATGCTACATAAATGGAATGAACTCCTTCAAATCAGCTCTGTTGCCTCCCCTTGTACGGCCTCTGTGTCATGTCACTGCACTTCTCTAATCCTGTTTCCATGCACATAAAATGTGGATGGACTGCACCGAGGATGGGATGCTATGAGGCATGTGAACCCACTTTGTGAGGCTGTAGGGCTATTATGTGAAGGCAAAGGATAAAAGAGTAAAAAGCTACTTCTAGGGCAAAATTCTTACATGTTCCCAAATATTATTATTTCTGAGGCTAAACTAATAGTAATTTCCTCACTTGCATTCTTATTAAAATAGTAATCTAAATTCTAAGGGACTCAAATCTATTTTCACTTTAAAAGGAAAACTAATATGTGGCCTATGAAATCTAGTATTTTTCCTGCACTGAGTTCACCCGAGAGGGAGACACTGCTCTCAGCAGATATCTAAATGAGTATCTCAAGAACAGGTTTGGTAATTGAATTATTAGGAAAACTATTAACATAGACGGCTACTATTAATATCAGTAATACCATTTTTTGGATCTACTACAGGCCAAAGTACTAAGTGCTTTATAGTCATTACTTCATTTCTTCTACCACAAAACCTTATAAAGTAACTATGGCAACCTCACTTTACAGATGAAGGTATGAGGCTTAGAGAGGTTTAGCAACTTGCCCAGTATTACACAGCAAATAAGCAACAGGGCCAGGGTGGCTTATCTCCATGTGCTCGTTGAATGGCCACCAAAACATAGGTGGTACAGACAGATTCACTTCATTAACTAAAAGTAAATTCCATGTTTCTCTATTCATAAGATACTTAAGAATTTCAGCACTTCTCATTTCTCATTCTCCTGAAAATGTAAACAGATTAACTGAACTAGGGAAAAAGTATTCCTTTGCTTTGTGCTACTTAAAACATTCACACACAGCTGAAGCTCTCGCTGTACTTTGACTACTATTGCTTATTAGCTAAATATGCATCATACATGCTGAGCACCAAGAAAACTAATCACTAACTCACTTCAGAGAGAAGCTCTCCTCCTTAATGCCATATCTGAAATTTTAAAAATAAATATTCAGGGAGTTGCCGTCATGGCTCAGTGGTAACAAACCCAACTAGCATCCATGAGGATGCAGGTTTGATCCCTGGCTCCATTCAGTGAGTTAAGGATTCGGCGTTGCCATGAGCTGCAGTGTAGGTCACAAACATGGCTTGGAACTTGCCTTGCTGTGGCTGTCGCGTAGGACGGCAGCTATATCTCCAATTCAACCCCTCGCCTGGGAACCTCCATATGCTGCAGGTGTGGCCCTAAAAAGCAAAAAAAAAAATCAGAAATTCCCTTGTGGGCACAGTGGGTGAAGGATCCCACACTGTCACTGCAGCAGCTCAGGTCACTGCTATGGCCTGGGTTCGATCTCTAGCCTGGAAACTTCTGCGTGCTGCAGATGTGGCCAAAATAAACAAATATTCATCTTCAGTATACCTACTTAAAATACAACAATATACATTCTGAGGCTCTATACTTTGTTTGCTTTTATAGTTCTTGAGTGTCCCTCCTTTGAAATCAAAGTAAAAACATTCTTTTAGTAAGTTTTGGGAAAATATTAGTCCGAGAATACTATTCCTGAATTTAGCTTCACACTAAGTTAGGAACAAGTTTCAGAAGACCAGCAGCCACCTGTGGTAACCAGGCTCCCAGAGATTGCCAATGATCCCAGCCTCCTGGTATTTCACACCCTGGTTGGCCTATGTAACCATCAGCAGAGGCAGGTGGAAAGGTATGTCACTTCTAAGACTAGGTTATAACTGACAATGGTTTCCGCCTTGGGCACTCGAGTGAGAGTTCCCTCTTGCTCCTCTCTCAGACAGTTCACTCTAGGGGAAGACAATTACCTTGTCTCGAGGATGCTAAACAGCCCTGTAAAGGGGGCCACATGGAAAGAGACCGAGGCTCTCCAAGAGGAGAAGGAAACGAGGAAATGAGATCTGCCAAAAGCCCTGTGTGTGAGCATGGAAGTGGCTTCCTTAGCCCCAGCTGAGCCTAAGACAACTGTAGCCTTGACCAACAGTTTGACTGCAACAGTGTGAGACTCTGAACCAGAGTCAGCCAGCTAAGCTGCTCCCAGATTCCTGACTTAAGGAAATCTGAGACTATAAATGTTTTATAAAGTTACTAAGTTTTAGGGCAATTTTCTCTGCAGCAACAGATAATAACAGAATTTTTATGAATTCTTTCATGAAAATAATTCCCCTCTTCCTAGCTCTAGTGCGACACTTCTAACTTCAATAAGACATACCTCTCTGAATTCCCACAATGGAAAGGAAAAAACACAGCTTGTCCACTGACCTAAAATCTTGCTAATTCTTTCATTTCTAACCATGGAAAACTAAAAACTTAGAACTGAATGAGAGTAATTTATACCTTTCACAATTACAGTTAAGGAGATACAGAATTAGTTTATCTTCTATAATCAAAAGTTGGTATCAGTAAGTTACCACTTGCGATTCTCATTCAAGATTAGCCAAGTAGCTTAAATAAGAGGTGTCTTTTACATCCAATTTTGAAAGAAAGAAGCAGGACAGAGTTATGGCTTACATCATCATGCTAAGAAGTAAGGGGTTCTCATTTTAATGTTTTATTAAATAAAAATACATTTAACAAAAAAATATTGACTTAGAATTCAGAAAAGAAGAAAGGTCCCTCCTACACCTATCATCCAAAACATCTCTGCTCAACTTTTTTTCCTCCTTCTTCCTGGATTGAGGTGGTACATTTGTAACCATATGTAATTAGACTACTGAGTCCAGAAGTAAACATGACTGAGGGATAGGTTTTTCAGAGAAGTACCTCACACCAACCACAAGATTATTCCTGTAGCAGGTTATGAGAATGTAACAAGGGAGTTTGTTTTTCAGTTTCGTTCAGATGGTACCACAAAAGGTGGCAGCAACCTCTCTACTCTCACACATTCATTTACGCAGCTACTGTAACCAGGTACACTCTGTGGAGATGATAATTTTTGTCAGGACTCTACTATTGACCTATGGGATAGGCCTTAGAGAAGTCCCCCTATCCTGAGACTTACCTTTTCTTAGAGCTAACAGAGATTCATCCTCAGTTACATGAAATGTCTTTTCAGAGTAAACTTTTAAAGAGCATACACTCTGAGACCTGAATATCTGAGAATTAATTTCTGGTGCCTTTCCACCTGAAATCTATCTTAGCAATACATAAAATTCAGAGAAGGGGCGGGGGAAGACAGCAACATTCCCCTCCTCAAAATTCTACAGGCAGGTCTAGCCCCTCACATTCAGTGCCGTGGGGATGAAAGCCAACCTTATTTTCATCCCTTTTGAGACTTTTCCTAATAATTGCTCCACTCTCACCACCAATGCAGAATGCAAAAATACTGCCAAATATGTCTAAGGAGAGGTCTCTTTAGTTTTCCCTTCTAATCTCTATACTCAATTTTTTTTCAACCCAGGAACACGTTTTCTCTTCAGCTATACAAATTATTCTTCCACATCAAAGCTTTGGTTTCTTCTTTGGGAATATTTACATACTTGCCGATCGGGCCTCTATTCTCTGTCCTCCAGATCTATCATCTTCTCTCTCACTTTTATCTCCTCTCTGTACATTTTGGGAGAGTTTCCAAAGTTTTCCACATCACCAACTCAGTTTTCTGCAGAATGAATTGTCCTTCATTTTAACATTACAATTACATTTTGAATTTCCCTTCACTTTTTCCTCCCATACTAATGGGTTTGATATAGTTGTCTTACTGTCCTTATGACTCATTGCTCCTGTTTCAAAGTGACTATACCTCGTTGTATCCTAACGAAGATTTTCTAGAAAGTTCTTCTGGTTTCCACTGGCAATCATTTTCAAAGATGTGCTCTTCCTGTGAACATTCAGGATGATGATCTCTCTCCCTTATTCTGCAGAATTTGTTCAATGGCCTCCTGTTGAGAAGTGCTTTACCTAGAATTTGGTATACACCAACAGAAAGGGTATGTAATTACCCTGGTCCCATTCTCTACTCCCTTGGATATGGGTAACGTGCTCTTCTCCCATCTACAGCTGGCCAAGAGGATGATGTACAGAGTCCCTAGCCTAATTCCCAGTGTCACTGGTAGCATTTCATCTCATCCAGCTATGCTGGACTGAGACGGGATCTTCTTCTAACCCTCACTGATTCTGAGCCCACTCCAGGAGTTTGCAATAAATGAAGGTATATAAAACATTACAGTTTCCAGAATGCACTACTATTAAGAGTGCTTCTTCTTTCTCTCTCCATGCCAACAGTAAACTACTCTTGGAGACTGCATTTCCCAGGACGCAACACGCTATGACTACCTCCTCCTGCCAAACACAAAATGCACACACTATGATTCCCTATCTGAGAATATCCTGGGAGTTACACCCTCCAAATAGAAACTGAAAGATACTGATTGGGAAGTAAAGGATGAAACAACACTCTGGCTCAAAACTGAAGCTACCCAATTTTATGACTGAACCAAACCCTTCCTTTCTGAACCAAGGGCTGACTACCTACCGTCAGGGCAGGCTCAGCACTGCTTATGTGGACTTCCAGCTGCACCCTCCAGTGCAGCTCTATTAGCACTGGTGTCGGAGAAAACCTGGCCAATAAGTTAACTTTAAGTCCTGGTCTCTGGCAATGTATGTCTGCAATGTTTTATGTTTTCATAAGTATTTGGGGGAGCAGCTGAGGCTGCTTACCAGATGCTTTTTAAAATATGAAGTTACAGTGATGAGAAGGAGGTTGTGACCGAGAAGAATTACAAAATCAGTGTTGCAAAGGGCCTCAGAGGTCATTCAGTTCAACCTCTCCAACTCTACAATAACTCAGTAAGTGGTCGCCAAGCCCAGGGTTGAATCCCTCCAGTGATCTAGAACTCACTACCTGGTAAAACAACTCACTTCATTTTTATAAAGTTCTAATTTTCAGAATGTCGTGTTTTATACTGAGGCAACACTTGACTCTGTACTTTCTACCTATGAGTCCAAGTTCCATCCTCTGGAGTCACAGAATAATCTTAACATTTCTTTCAAGAAGACAGATCTTCAAACACTAAAGTATCAACTCCACCTTCTAAGTTGTCTTTTTCAATTGTTCCTAAGGAAATAGTAGCAGAGCTTTAAATAAATCTATATAAGCACACTATGCTAGCTATTCAATACTCTCAAATGCAATGGAACAATTTGCAACAAAGGTAAATATCCTCTTGGTCAGAACAGAAAACAGAACATCCTCAATCTACCATATATATTCTTTCCCACAGTTCCAGTAACCCCTGATTAATGACCTCCACTTGCAAAGGAGGCTACTTACCTTAACCATGAAATAATGAATGCTATTGATCCAACAAGCTACTGCTATAGAGTGTTATTGATCACCCAATCTTTGGTTAAAATGGTCCTCATTTAGCAATTTCACTGTCGCAAATACCTGGAGCAAAGCACGCTCATAATTAAAGAGTTTGAGGGAGTTAAAGTGAGAGGTGATGGACAGAGATCTCAGCTTTCTCTCATTTATTCTTGCTTCTGAGCTATTGTTTGTGTCAGAAGGGATATTGATTTTCTATAAAAATAAGAAAACAAGAGGCACCAAGGGGCCGCAGAAGGTCAGCTTGGGCTAGAGAAGGAGGGGGAAGGTTTAGCACTCTATCTCTGTCACTTGGCTTCCAAGAGAAGGGAATATTTTCTTTCCTGTGAGATCAGCTTCTAATACATCACCTTAGGAAAGCTCCTGACTGCAACTTCAGGCCATCACCAAACCAATTCACTTACGAAAGAAGAAAACTATACTTAAGGGAAATAAATTCATGATCTGTTAGTGAAGAATAAAGCAAAATTAGGCTATGACTCACCTAATTAATAGCTGTTATATAGACAATAGGAATAAAGATCAGTAGAAAATAATTTTACAAAAGAGTTGTTCCATTTTAGAATGGAAAACACATGCAGAGAAAAATAATAAAATAATAACTGCTTTTTTCAGGCATTAAAAAACTACTACATCATAACCACTTTCAGTTCCTCAGAACTCTTGAGGGATTGGTTGGGTACAGAATTGAAGGAAGAAGGGAAAGAGAAAAGCAAAAATTATCGGTTAAGCTGAGAATTACTCGATGTTTAGTTAGCAGGGTGAATTTAAGGAAAGTAGAAATAAAGTTCTTTGACTGAAACATACATTTTCAAACCTAAAACACCTAACACACACTTTTTAAAAGAACTCTATCCTTTGACTAGGCAAGTAATACTTAATGACAACTTCCTCCTAATAATTTTGCAAGCTGGATCATTTACTGACAACTCTCCATACCACTAACAAAGAGTAAGCTTCACACTTTGATTTGTATGCAAATAAAATGGCTCATCCAAGGAGATTTAAATAACCAAGAGGACTCTTGAAAGTATTACCTTTAATGCAGAAAAGAGGGAAAATTCTGACAGAACCAACTCACTAAAACAGTAAAATATCTAAATCATAAACTATTTCCTACTTAAACATACTCAAATGATGGTTCTTTTTTTTTTCGTCTTTTTGCCATTTCTTGGGCCGCTCCCACAGCATGTGGAGGTTCCCAGGCTAGGGGTCGAATCAGAGTCATAGCCACCGGCCTACACCAGAGCCACAGCAACTCGGGATCGGACTCGAGATACACCACAGCTCAGGGCAACGCCGGATCCTTAACCCACTGAGCAAGGGTAGGGATCGAACCTGCAACCTCATGGTTCCTAGTCGGATTCGTTAACCGCTGCGCCACGACGGGAACTCCCGCTGGTCCTATTTTATGAGGTGTGCCTAATAATTCCTCACTGCTGACAGACTGAACATAATATGAAGTCAAAGAATAAGTAAGAATCACCTTCTTTCCCCAGAGGGAAAAAAACACAAAGCACTTCTGTTTGTAACTACAGATGAATTAGCATAAGCAAAGGTGAACTTAAATAATTAGATTTTAAAGAAGAATTTTTCTCATTCTTTGTCTGCAACTATTCCACCCATTATGCCCTCATAGCTACACGGATTTTGGTGTCCACCAAAGAACTCTGGGTTCTTCGAAAAAACTCTTAAATCATGGGCCAGGGAAATAGCCCAAATAGGGGAACAAGGTCTCCTCAACTTGAAAAGAATAAGTATTTCATAAGAATTGCTGCCTATCTCAGTTTATCCAGGCTTTCAGATAACTAGAATATATATTATCACAACTTGACTAGAATGTGCAGCAGACATGTCTGGGGTAAGAAGAATCTAGAAAGACCGAAGTGCCTCACTGCAACGTTACAGGCTCTGTATCTGGAACCACACTTGGGCTGTGATCTCAGAGTAGACAGAGTTAACAGTCGCTCACACAATGATGTCATGATTTAACAAGAAATTCTGGGGAAGAAAGATACACACCCAAAAATATCATCCCCAGAAGAGATTTTTTTTAATTACCATTCTTAACAGCAAGATGATGACTATTTGGTATGTAAGCTTGATATTAAAACAAACTTGAATGCCTCAATTGAGGGTTTCAATATTGTGAAGTCAACAAGTTGACTAAGCATTTCTTGTTTGATTACAAGTAGCACGATGAGGGGAATAAAAATCTTTATATTCCAAAATTACACATACAAATTGGGTAAACAGGTCTTAGAATACACATTAGAGGAAAATCATGAAAGCCAAATTATAAGCCTACCTAGGTGCACAGACTGGCAAATATAAAGTTAGTAAGAAAAAATTTTAAAGCCGGATTAAAAACCACCTATGAAATGTACAGGCACACAGACCTGAACAGCTTTTCCTATTACTGACAAAGCATCACCTCCAAGTTCCTAAGATTTATGCCTTTGTTTTTCAGACAAACGTCAGAAGCAAAGTCCTCAGAAAGGTCATCCGTTATACACAGTCATAAAAGTTAAGAAGAGAGAGAAAAAGAGCCATGAAAAGGCAAGCTCAGAGAACACCACAACATCATGGTTAACTATGAGCTGCGTAATCAAGTCTGAGGTCCAGTTTTGCTACGGGGTGACCTCGGGCACATCACCTACAAACTCATTACCTCCACTTCCTCTTCTACAAAATACAAATAGCGGTACCTACCAGACAACGGAGTTGTGAACATTAAATAAGAATACATGTTCCACACAATAATACAGTGGCTGGCACACAGTTAGTGTTAATAAACGCTAACTAATATTAAAAATAATAGAATACAGTGGTTCTCAACTGAGACTTACTCAACCCACCTGGGGAGCACCCACAGAGCCATTTGTTTTGATACTATGAAAGGAGGGGACAACAGAGGGATGCCATACATGCTGTAAGACACGAGACACCACAAAGAACTGCCGCATCCAAAATACCAACGGCATCCTCACTGAGAAAAAGATATCACACATTAATATTCATAATAATATTAAAGTATCAAGCCAGGGAGTATATCAATAGTCCTAGGACTATCTACTTGAGATGTAAAAAAGTTAAAAGCCCCCAAAATTACACTGACATTTTAAATGTGCACTCATTAGAGACATATTTTTCCGGCCTGATGACATCTGCTGTAAGACTAATGAGATTCAGTACTGTTATTTTCATAGCCTACCATGTGTTCAGACAACTTGCATGTCAGCCATAAAAATAAACTCAATAGTCAAACTGTAGGTAGCATAGAACAAAATTAAAGCCTATAAATATCTAAAACCATGATTCTTAATGGGTAAAGACAGTTACCAGGAACATTTACAAACTCCGTATGCCTGACACCTGCATACTTCCCCCCAATCCACACATACACACCCCCCAGCCTCTGCTGAGGCCCTGGTTCTAAAAAACAGAAAGTATCTATATATGAAGTACATGGCATAAAGAGCAGCAAAATGTTTTAAAAATAAAACTCTTGGTTATACATTTGAGGTACATGTTTTAAACAATTTTTAGAAACAAGTGTGTTTCTATAAAATAAGCCTTTCTGGAGTTCCCGTCGTGGCGCAGTGGTTAACGAATCCGACTAGGAACCATGAGGTTGTGGGTTCGATCCCTGGCCTCACTCAGTGGGTTAAGGATCCGGCGTTGCCCTGAGCTGTGGTGTAGGTCGCAGGCGTGGCTCGGATCCCGCATTGCTGTGGCTCTGGTGTAGGCTGGCAGCTATAGTGCCAATTAGACCCCTAGCCTGGGAACCTCCATATGCCACGGGAGCGGCCCCAGAAAGGCAAAAAGACAAAAAATAAAATAAAATAAAATAAGCCTTCCTGATGTAGGCAAACAGGACCATGAATTTACTTTAAGAAGCTAAACACTACCTGATTAGTTAAAGGAGCTACAAAGTCAGCATTACAGTGGCAGGGGTGAAAGAAAGTTGAACTCATCAAGACTGGGGATTTGTGCTTTGGGTAAAATTAACCAGGAAAATCTTTGACTTAGTAAGGGAGATCTCACCATTCTGACATGTTCTCATCAGAACCCTGTTTTTGCTCATCTGCTTCACACTCCATCCTTTCCTTTCTTCCTGTTTTGCTTAGGAAAGTCCTCGTTTCTCCTGATTCACACAACCCATGACCTGAGGAGGTCCAAGGAGTATTCTCTTTCCAGCGGGACAGACGCTGCTTCTTAGCAGACTTGAACCTGCAGCCTCTCTCGTAGCTCCAATCTGACACCTTGAGTTTCTGCTGAAGGCTGGCAGCCACCTCTGATGTCACTCGCTTCACCTTGCGACGGCGTCTGAGCGGTCGACAAGGTGCATTTTCAGTAAAGGAGTCAGACTCATGCCAAGAATGTTGCTTACTCTTAACAATGGCGTTGAGAGCTGGATGCCTTTTGGCTACCATCGTGTCATCAGAGTCACTAAAATTGGTGACTGGGGCCATTTCTCGACAGTCCTTAATGGCTTCATCCAGACTTGACTCAGAGGCCTCACTGTAGCAGCAGGTATGCTCTGCCAGGTGAGTGAAGTCTGAACGGCGCTTCCGGCCTCTCCGTTTGCGAAGCTGCCGCCTCTGCTGCCGAGGGCTCAGGGCCATCTCCTCCCACAGCTCGCCGAGCTTATTCTGCTCAGATGTCTGCTCCAAGGCTGAGGCTAAGTCATGTACCAGCTCATCCATGAGGCCACATCTGCCAAATGGAAATTCGCCAAAAAAAAAAAAAAAGAAAGAAAGAAGAAAAAGAAAGACTCAGGATCTGTTGTTTTTGAATAATTTTAAAAAATTGATCATGGAACTGCAGAGTGCACCCTATCTATAGCAAATAAAGTCACTTTTTACCTGGCTACACTTAGACTCTATTCCTACCATCCATACTCCCTTAAACCACTAAACATAGGTGTCTGGCACTTGTTAAATTCCTGAGGTCAACATATTCTTAAGCACCAGATGACAACTGGGTTGTTAGTAACAACAAGCAAACTCAGTGAAATAAACCCTTCCCATTTTCCCCCAATTAAACTTGCTAAAGTAAATTACCTGATGATGAGATCTAAAAAGATGAGAAAATGTCTCATGAGATAGGAGCGGAAAAACACTCAACTTCAAAACCAGGATGAAAGACTGTTCTATGGTCTGGGGTCACTAATAAGAGTGCTTGTGGCAGGAACAGAAAGACAACTTAGTGACATACTTTCTGGAAGACTGCTTGCAGTTTTAGTGATCCAAGAATTTATAGTGACCCAGGCTTGTTCTCTGCATGGAAAAAAAAAAAAATCGGCACCCATTCTGGTCCCAACTACCACCCAGAAGCTACCAAGTAAAGAGCCTTATAGAGTACATGAATAATTAGAATCTTTTAAGTTCTCCTCATCCTTCAGAAAAATAAATTGAATGATCAACCAAATTCTGTGCTTAGGGCCAGATAATCACAGGATATAACTGAGGCTGAAATGACAAGTATGAGTGGAGTCTACAATGTCCAGCTAACAGCTTTCCAAAACTTCCTATTTTTCAACTTATTCTTGTCAAACCATCATACTTCAGGGATCACTTCACAGGCAAACCTTCCAGATCCTGAGAGGAGGAGGAGTGATTTTCAATATGCCCTCTTAAAAGGAAATGTCTAATATATTTCATACATCTAATTAAATACATTTTAAATTAGCTCTTTTTCCTTAGCCCTTAAGTCCAATGTATTTCAAGATCATAATTTGAGTTTAAAACTCTGTGGCACCACTCTCAGACCGTATTTACCTTTCAACGGTTTACATTTTGCAAAGGACTTCCTAAAAATCTATTTTCATGCCAACCAATTCAAAGGCAGAAGGAGCAATAAGGGCACCTAGCTCCAAAACCACCAACCAAACGAAACTTCTCAGTGTAAAAAGCCACACTCATAAAATGACCAAGTCTCTTTAAGCAATAAGTAGTTTAAATCTCCATGACTGGGGTTTGGCGAACAACTGTCCCTAAAACCAAGCTATATAAGTGGGGGCGCACTTATCTAAATCTATTTCCCTGAAAAGAACTACTGCTTTAAAAACCACAGGCAGAAGTGTACAAACTTCAACTTGGAACTAAGTTACCGAACAACTTGCCAATCAAATGCCTGTGCAGGAGAATGCTTGCCTCAAAGGCTGCAATTAGAGCAGTAACAGAAGAACCCTGGAACTCCCAGCCCTCCCTGGATGCACAGTCCGATAAGACCCCCGAGACAGGCAAGCAGAAAAGGCTGTTTTCTCCGCCGCAAAGGAAGGATCTCGAAACTAGTAGAAGTAAAATGAGAGGCCGGGCCAGGGTCGGAGAGGGAGACGGGATTGGGGGAGGGAGCGTAGGAGGCAACTTCTCTTTTGGACTGACCCGGGTCAGGGGGTCAGCCCTTCTAGGGCAGAAACTGACAAAATGCAAATCCTGACGACTAGGGTCCCTCGGGGCTCAGGGGTCGCAACATGGCCACGTACGTGAGAAAAAGCGTGTTTCGAAGGACTACCCCCCACGCCCTGGCCCGCTCCCAAGGACGAGGGGGACTGCAGCTCGGGGCAACAAACCCTTTCGCTGTCGCCAGCCCCAAAGGGCCAGAAAGCAAAGAAGAGAGAAGGTGACTGTCGCCCCGGAGATGGCCCGACCTTCATCTCCCGAGATGGGCCCTGAAAAACAAGGCTCCGTCACCCTCGCCCCTCCCGCCGGCCTCCGCGGCTCCGCGGCGCCTCTGGACACTCAGCAGCGGCCCTGAGCCGGGATCCTCGCTGGCCCCGGCCTCCTGGGCCCCGACCCCCACACCTCCCCTCCCCCTCACCGGTTGCCGCAGCCACCTCCAACGGCCGCCGCTTTTGGGGCCGAGTCTCCCCGCCGGGGCTTCCCTCTCTGACCTCATTTCCGGTCTGGGCCGGAGGGGTGGGACGGGGGTAGAATGGGAGGGGCTGTCTGCGCGAGAGGGCCCGCCCCTGTCGAGCGTTTCCTGCCCGCGGCCGCGCCCACTTCCGCCCCACGAGGGTGGGGGTGGGGCAAGGAACCCGGAAGAAAGGCAAGGCGCAAGGAGGGGAGGCGGTCAGGGGGCAGGCAATTCATGGGGTGCCTATGGGGTGGAGGTGACGGTCTTGGGGAAGGGCCTACCCTGGCAGGCTTCATCTACCTTGAGGGCGTCAGGAAATTGGACGCTGGAGAGAGGTATCGGCCTCGCCCTTGCTCGCCTATCTACTTTATAAAAGGTGCCTGAAGTTAGGGAACCCTTCGGGTTGTATCCCCTTTGGCGGGGTAGCGTTATAGTGAGTTACTCAGACTACTAAAAACACACTTGCCTTGAGTAACAAAGCGAGTAAAATAGTCTTGGATTATAACTTGAAATATAAAAGTAATATCCATAGGCCAAACTGATATGTCAATTATTGATACAAATAAATTTATAAATGGGTAAGAAGAGATAAATATCTGGTGCAGAATTCCGAGAAATTTATATAGATACTCCTCCAGGCATGCATAATTCACGATTCTAAATGTGGACTCTGCAATGACTTCCTTCCGATGAGTACAATATGGAAAGGGGAGAGGGGAGTAACTTTATAGTGGAGAAACTAGATAAGCACTACTTCAGCTGGGTGATCAAGGTTCACATAAACAGTGATAAAACATGTCGATAGTATGTGGACTAGATCCCATATGAAGGAGAATGGCATTTTATCTCTACCGTACTTTCCTTCCACAGGTCACAACCCCAATCAAATCATAAAGGGAGAAATGGACAACTCCCAAGTAAGGGACCGTCTACAAAATGTCTAACCAGCATTTCTCATAATTGTCAAAATTTTCAAAGATAAGGAAAGTCTCAGAAACTGTCACAGCCAAGAGGAGTCTAAAGAGACATGACAACTAAATGTAATGAGATATCCTGATGGGATAACTGGAATAGAAAAAGGACATTAATAAAAATAAAGAAATCTGGACTTTTGTTAATGTTATCTCAACATTGGATCATTGGAACTGTGACAAATGTGCTATACTAATGTGAGATGTTAATAATAGAGGAAACAGTGTGGAGTATACAGGAACTGCCTATAGTGCCTTCAAAATATTTCTGTAAACCAAAAATTATTCTGAAATAAAAAGTTTTATTTTTAAATATGCACATGCCATTTGACCCACAAATTCTACCTCTACAAATTTTATTCTTTTAAAAAAATGGAAATGAACACAAAAATGTTAAATACAGCTAAATTCATCTTTGTAGCATTCTGGAGGGAGGAGCAAGAATACTAGAATAAAGCCAGGAATCCTACCACGCGGGTTAGATACCTAAATTACAGTATAATTATGGGATGGAATACCTTGCAGCCTTTTAAAATTGATTGTGGAAGACTAATTACATGAAAAGGCGTTAGTTTCTGCTTGTGTAGATCTCTGTATGATGGCTGTACTTTAATAAGATTTAAAAATGTAGAGTATGACTCTACTCATACATAAAGGAAATTAAGTCTATACTTGCATGGGAATATGACCAGAATCATCCAAAATAGTTCCATTATAAGTGATTGTATCTCCCACCTGTCATTTTTATGAATTTTCAGAATTTTCTATAGGTGAAACTTACTGTGTAAAGAATTAAGGGAAGAGACAAAGATGACTGAGGTCTCAAGCCAGAGTGACTAACAGTCATTAGTGCCATTTGCACAGTTAGAGAAGTCTAGGAGAGAAAAAGGTTTGGTGGGAAGATGATTAATTCGACTTTGGACATGCTGAATTTATGACTCCCGCAGGACAAAAAGATGGAAATGTTCAAGTGTCTATAGCCATCAGCCCTTTTTTCTGCTTAAGTGAAGTTCTCTCCCACAAATCATATCAGCTCTCATGGTGTCAGTTGCCTCCATCAGCCCTGAAAGCTCCCAAATTTCTGGAAATCCAGCTTTTGATTTCAGCTTTCTGGTAGATATTTCCACTTGTTTTCTCCACCATCTCTCAGATTGAAGATGTCAAAACAAATCTTAGTTTATTCCAAAGCCCCTATCATATTTGCCCCTTCTCTGCTGTTCCCAGCTTGGGAAATATAACCACCATCATGCAGTTACCCAACGAGTTTGCCATTAGAACCTACTTTTTCCTTATATCTTCTACTAGCTAAATGCCAAGCCTCAAGGATTCTACTTCGGTAATTTTCTTTCTTTCTTTCTTTTTTTTTTTTTTTTTTTGTCTTTTTGCTATTTCTTTGGGCCGCTCCCGCGGCATATGGAGGTTCCCAGGCTAGGGGTCGAATCGGAGCTACAGCCACCGGCCTACACCAGAGCCACAGCAACGCAGGATCCAAGCCGCGTCTGCAACCTACACCACAGCTCACGGCAACGCCGGATCGTTAACCCACTGAGCAAGGGCAGGGACCGAACCTGCAACCTCATGGTTCCTAGTCGGATTCATTAACCACTGCGCCACGACGGGAACTCCTACTTCGGTAATTTTCTTGCATCCATCCTCCCTCTTTCACTTTCTGTCTGCCATTGGCCTCATCTTGGTTGGCCACCACTCTTCTGGATGGTGCAGCAGCCTCCTTACTGTTCTTACCACTTCCAGTCTCTCCTTAATAAGTCATTCTCTACACTGGTAGCAGAGTGAGATTTCTGAAACGCTGCTTCACATCATCCATCTTCCACTACCTCCTGCATCACGCTTGGTACACCAGACCACTTGCTATTTCTCCTGGGATTTGGGGTGATTTAAAGGCTTAATGCCAATGTCACCTTCATGAAGACTTCCCCTTGCTTATCTACTCTGTTGGGCTCTCTCAGCACTTGCCAGCATCTTAATTATAGCATTTTCTTCTTCAGCCTTGAATCTGAGCCAATTATGTGCAAGTTTGCATCCCCACCTAAAGGACTCGTATAACAAATATTTACTGAGTACCTATGACACGTGTGGCCCTATGCTAAGCTCTGGAGATAGAGCTGTGTGAACAAAAATGAAGCCTACTCCATTGCCCCAGAGACCCTATCCTAGCTGTTGTAGTCCCACCAATTCCTAGAACAGTGCTTTGCACATGAGAGGTGCTCAGTAAATACTGTCAGTTCAAAAAAAAAAAAAAAAAAAGCAAATACTTGTTTACTATGCGGGAACAGGAAATTAGAAGTGTATGTCTCAATATTAAGAGAAAATTTGAATGAAAGCTAGTGACAATGGGAGCCCTGGGCAGGACCACTCAAGGAAAAGAGGGTGCAGGAGAAGCTTGTAAGGGACAAAGCAGCCAGTTCAAAGAACAGAGAGCATTGGAAGAGAACAAGGATATAGAAGCCAGAGAAGGGGGACATTCAAGAAAGAGAGGACTGAACGGAAAATTGGAGAGGGACAATTCTCAGCAAAGGCCATCAGACTTGATAGTGAAGCAGGTACTGAGGATAAGGAGTTGTGAGCAGACTGGGAGCAGGCACACTGGAGGCGGGAGAGAAGCCAAGGGTGAGCCATACAGGATTAACTGTGTCCAAATGTGAAAGCATTTCCCCTAGAGCCTGACACAATTTAAGCACTCCAAAAAATATTAGTAATTATTGAGAAGAGGAAGAATCTAATCAACAAGTTTTCTTCAACTGATGATTAGGCTAGAACTGTAAGTTGAATGGGCAAATACCACCTGAAAAGGATCTGCACGCAGGAAGAAATACTAGGTTTCTCCTCCTTTATCCTAAAACAAGCAAAAGCAAACAAAAAAACCTCTGCTGATTCATTAGATTCCCTGCAGTTACAATAAACTGAAAGTCCTCATCAAGGCCTGCAGTCCTTGATCTAGCCCCTGTCCCCTGCTCCCAGCATGAGCCCACTAAGCTCTCCCTTCCTGCCTCCCTGCCCCCACCCACAGTGCCTTGGCATATGCTTTCCTACAACCAAGAATATCTGTCTATAGAGTTTTGCCAGTGAGGGTCGAGAAATCTCCTCATCTTTAAAGTTTGGCTAGAGTTCCTGTCATGGTACAGCGGAAACGAATCCGACTAAGAACCATGAGGTTGCGGGTTTGATCCCTGGCCTGGCTCAGTGGGTTATTAAGGATCTGATGTTGCCATGAGCTGTGGTGTAGGTTGCAGATGGGCTCGGGTCTGGTGTTGCTGTGGCTCTGGTGAAGGCCGGCAGCAACAGCTCTGATTAGACCTCTAGCCTGGGAAACTCCACATGCCGCACAAGTGTGGCCCTAAAAAAAAAAAACAAAAAAACAAAAAACAAAGTTTTGGCTAAAATGTCATTTCCACAGAGGGTTTTTCTAATACCATCTGAAGAAATCCTACGCCCCTGGCCATCTTCTCTCTCATCATCTTTATTTTTCTTATGGTCTGTATCATAATCCAATATCAGCTGTTTATTTGCTGTCCATTTGTTTATATTCTGTCATCTTCTATTAGAATGTAAGTATCATAAGAACAGGGACATTGTCTTTCTTTTTGCCTCGGTGACACTCCACAATTCTTTTCCTTGCTCAGCTCTTCTCCAAACTGATCCAAGACATTCTGGAATCTTTCTGGAAATATTTTCCAATAGCCATAGGAGCGATGTTACTAATAGAAGCAGTGTCCACCAAGGAGGGCAGGAAGTGTTTGCATTACCCGAAAAATGAATGACTCCCCAAAACTTGCTCTCCTCCTTGGTCCCAGCACTCTTGAAGACTTCTCTTTTGCACGTGACAGATGGCAGAGGTTTGCCCAAACGCCATCTATGCCACACATACCCTCTCGCATACCCTTCTCAACCATATAGAATTGGGGGGATGGGGGTTGTTGAAGTTACATTTATTGAAGGTTTACTATGGGCTGGGCATCATGCTGAGACTTTAATTCATGATTTCGTCTTCTCAATAAATGTTCTTTTTGACATGGATGTTTGTATTAGCTCCTCTGGCTGCTATAACAAATTATCATACATTTAGTGGCTTAAAAATAACACAAATTTATTCTCTTACAGTTCTCTAGGTCACAAGTTCCACATGGATCTCACTAGGGTGAAATCAAGGTACCAGCAGGGCTGTCTTCCTTTCTAAGCCTCTGGCAGAGAATCCATTTCTTTGCTTTTCTAGCTTTGAGAACTGCCTCCCAGTCCCTGCCCCACCACATTCCCCAGTCTGTGGTACCTTCCTCCACCTTCAAAGCCAGCAACATCGAATCTTTCTGATCCTCCTTCTGCTACCGAATCTCTCTGACCACAGCTGGGAAAAGTTCTCTGTTTCTAAGAAGCCATGTGCATCCATATGGATAATCCAAGATAATCATCCAATCTCAAGGTCCTTAATTTGAATCATGTCTTCAGAGTCCTTCTTGCTGGGCAAGGTAACATATTCAGATTCCCGGGGGGGAGGCATTATTCTGCCTATCACAGTTTATATTATCCGCATTCTATAGATGAGGAAACTGAAGCTCTGAGAGGCTCATAAACTTGCCTAAATTCACAGATCTAGTAAATGATAGCATCTACTCCCAAACTGACCTCTGCCTGACTCCAAAGCTTGCACACACTTTCTCTAAGCTGTGTTCATCTAATCTTAGTCTTTCCTTTCCTTTCAATACTACTGTAGTGAATACTACTGGCTGCCTACCAGGCAATCCTCCTCATTATTTTTAACAGAGCTGTCCCTCATATATTAGTCTGCTAAGGCTATCATAATCATACCACAGACTGAGTGACTTAAACAACAGGAATTTATTTTCTCACAGTTCTGGAGGCTAGAAGTCCAAGATCAAGGTGCCAGGAGTATTGGTTTCTCCTCTCTAGCCTTGGCTTGCAGGTGGCAACCCTCTTGCCACTTCTTCATGTGGTCTGTTCTCTGTGTGCACCCCTAATGTCTCTCTGTGTCCCAATTTCTTCTTTTTATAAGGACACCAGTCAGATTAGATTGGGGATCTACCCTAACAGCCTTATTCACTTCTAAATGCCCTGTCTCCAAATACAGTCACATTCTGAGGCACTGGGTTAGAGTTTCAACTTCTAAACTTGAGGGGCAGAAGGATAATTTAGTCCACAGCACTCCCACTAATCCATGTGCTTGTAGAATGTTGACCTCATCTCCATCTCAAGGGGTGATGAATCCCATTCCCCATGCAGATTGTTTCAGGAGTCAGCACATCACCCAATTATGAGCAATGAGACATGAGGGGAGAATTAATGGGGATGCCTTCTGAGACAAGTTTCTACTCTTAGACGCAAGCATAGGGAGATACCAAGTCTCTTCTTTTTCTGGAAACTGTCATGTCTAAATATGACATCTGAAATTGTCACAAACTTCTTGCTAACATACCAAGGCTGAAGTCAAAACTGAGGATAAAAGGACAGAGAGAGGAAAAGAACCTGGACCTAGGATAACACTGTTGAGCCCTGAATCAACCAACCTTGAAAAATCTATTCTAGAACTTATGTGGACTATGTGACATCTATTTCAGGACTTATAGCAGACTATGTGACATACCAGATGTCCTTTTGTTTAAGCAACTTTGGGTTGCCTGCAGCGAAGAGCATCCTAGCTTTTATACCTGCCCACCATCAGGCCACCTTTCATATCCACCACCATCTTGTTGCCTATTGTCAGGACCAAAAGATGCTCTGCCACTTAAGGCTGGCAAAACCTGTAGCTCCTCTATCCATGTCCCTCTTGCCTTCCCTTCACAGAAATGACAATGCACTGTGTACCCAGCCTTCTGCCCTTACATGCATAAAGATTGTTCAGCCATTGAAAGCTCAGACAATACAAATTCCTGGAGTTCTATGTTTGAAACGGGCTCACACAAGATGCAGGGTCCATCTGGGCAGGTAATGAGGGGCTGATATAACTAAGCACAACTTTCTCATACTCCATGCTTGCCTGAGCTTGCTTTTACATGGAAGGCATGTTTCTATGTCTCTTTTCTTCTTGTCAACGATTGGATTAGGGACCCATATGACTCTGTCTTTAACTTGATTATATCTGCAAAGATTCTATTTTCAAATAAGTTAACTGGAGGTTAGGACTTGGACATTTTTGGAGGACACATGAAAAATTAGAGTTATTAATGACATCATCCCACCACAGTCCTTCCTCGGGTCACAGTTATACATGTTCCACACACACGCAAAATATTCATACCCCATCCCAGGACACCCAAAATTTTCATCCAACTACAGCATCAGGATAGGAGTCTCAGATGCTATGATCTACATCAGGACCAAATCAACTCCTTAAATGTGGCTCCTCTTGATGCAGAGATTTATTGATTAAAAAGGACAATTTCGGAGTTCCCGTTGTGGCGCAATGGTTAAAGAATCTGACTAGGAACCATGAGGTTGTGGGTTCGATCCCTGGCCTTGCTCAGTGGGTTAAGGATCCGTGAGCTGTGGTGTAGGTCGCAGACATGGCTCGAATCCTGCATTGCTGTGGCTGTGGCGTAGGCCGGTGGCTACAGCTCCAATTAGACCCCTAGCCTGGGAACCTCCATATGCCTCGGGAGCAGCCCTAGAAAAGGCAAAAAGACAAAAAAATAAAAAGGACAGTTTTGTCTGGCTGGGCTGGTGTGGTATGGTGGAGACCAGAGTTATTTATAATATTTATATTTTAATATGATTGTTGATATGGTTAGTATATTAGTTTTCTAGGTCTGTCATAATGCAAGTACTGGAAACTGGGTGGCTTAAACAAGAGAAAGGTATTTTCTTACAATTATAGAGACTGAAAGTCTAAGATTAAGGTGTCAGTAGGTTTGGTTTCTTCTGAGTCCTCTCTCCTTGGCTTGTAGAAGATTGTATTCCTTCTATATCCTCACACTGTCTTCCCTATATGTGCGTCTGTGGCCAGCTTACACTTCTTATAAGGATACCAGTCATATTGGATTATGGCTCATACTGACAATCTCATTTTAACTTAATTACCTCTTTACAAGATCCTATTACCAAATACAGTCACATTCAGAAGTACTGGGAGCTAATCCATCAACATACAATTTAAGGGGATACAACTCAGTCCGTGTAACAGTTAGGTTTAATTCTATCATCGTGCTATATATTTTCTATTTGTCCTACCTGCTCTTTGTTTTTTCCCCTCTTTTTCTTCCTTCTTTTTGGATGGAATGTTTTTATTATTTAATTTTATCTCTGTTGCTAGCTTATGAGTTATACTTCTGCTTTATATTTTTAGTGGTGACTTTAGGGTTTATAGTATATATCTTTAACTTATCTTAGTCTGCTTTCAAGTACTGTTGTAACATTTTATGCCTAGTATAAGAATTTACAACAATATACCTTCACTTCCTCTCTCCCAGACTTTGTGCTAGTACTACCACACATTTTATTTCTAAACGTGGCAGAAATCCCAGAATACATTTTTATTTGTTTTCTTTAAACAGTCAATAATCATCATTTAAAGTGATTTTTTTAATAAGAAAAAAGTTATAGTTTCACAAATATGATTTCTGGTGCTTTTCATTCTTTTGTGTAGACCCAGATTTTTAGGTGATGTAATTTTCCTCCTGCCTAAAGTGTTTTCCTTAATATTTCTTGTATTTCTGGCATGTTGATGATTCCTTCAGGTTTGTCTGGAGAAATCTTTATATTGTCTTCATTTTTTGAAAACTATTTTGCTTGGTATAGAATCTTGGGTTGATGGTGTTTTTCTTTCAGTACTGCAAAGATATTGCTCCATTGTCTTCTGGCTCACATTACTTCTGAGATGAAGTCTGCTGTCATTCTTACCTTTCTTCCTTTATACAGGAAATGCCTTTATACTGTTGCTGCTGTTAAAATTGCTTTCTTTATCACTAGTTTTAAGCAATTGATTATGTATCTTAGTGTCATTTTCATCATGGTTACTGTCCCCGGAATTCACTGAGTTTTTTGGATCTGTGGATTTATAATGTTGAGTTTAGAAAGTTATTGGCTATTAGTTCTTCAAATATTTTTCTCTTCTCATTTCCTCTCTACTTCTGGGACTCCACATATTTTAAATTGCTTTAAGTTATTCTTTTGTTCTTTCTTTTTTGTTGCTTTCTTCTGTTTGTTTGTTTTTTTTTTCCTCTGTGTGTTTTATTTTGGATAGTTTATATTGCTATGTCCTCAGGGTCAGAAGCCTTTCTTCTGTATTAATTTGTTGTGAACTCCACCCATTATATATTTTTTCAATTTTAGACATTGTATATTCATAGAAGTTAGATTTGGGGCCTTAAAAAAGCTTCCATGTCTGTCTTTAATATGCTCATGCTTTTCTCTACCTTGTTACATATGAAATATAACTATAAAACCTATGTGATGTCCTCATCTAATAGTGCTGTCATCTGTGTAATTCTGAGTCTGTTTTCATTGATTGATTTTTCTCCACATTATGATTGTGTTTTCCTGCTTCTTTGTGCCTTGTTATACAAAATTTATTGTTTTCCAGACATTACTAACTTTACCTTGCTGGAAAATCTTGTATTCCTTTAATTATTTAAGGTGGAGGAGTAAATACAGTTCTTATTACTGCATTAATGCCAAAAACAGAAGTCCCAGGCCTTGTATTACATCAAAATATTTTACTGGCTTGGGATGCTAGAGATTATTTTTCAATCCAGAAAGTTATGGGCCCTTTATATTCTCTCTAAATTCTGCTGACAAACTAGCTGTTTTCTTTTTTTAGTCCACCATTTTCTCGTAGTACCTTATCACATTCAGTTAATAAGAGCGAGCTGATCCTTTCCACAGTCTTATCTAAAAATCTCATTAGTCAAATCCATTAAGTTCATTAAGTACTTTTCACCATCCAAATCACCTCAGACAACAGTTTTATTGATTGTTTAATCATACATAATATGGGCCACCTTTTTTTCCAATCTACTATAGCAATATCTTTATCATTTTTCTAGCCTCTACTTACTACTTGCTTTCCAATCCCAAAGTCAATGTTTGTATCTTAGGCTTGTGTTTTGATTTATTTTTGGTTTTGGCAGCATCAAACGTCTCAGTACCAATTTGTGTATCAATTATCTACTTCAGAATAATGCTGTATAACAAGCCACCCCAACATTTAATCACTTAAAAAACCATCCACTTACTATTTCTCACAAGTCCATAGGTTGGCTGAATAGTACTGCCCACCTGGCCTAGGACTAGCAGATCTTGGCTGGGCTCGCTCATGTACCTGCAGTCAGCAACTGCCTACTCTAGAATATCTTTGGGACAATTTGGCTGTCTTCCACATGTTTCCCACATACCTCCAGCAGACTGGCACAGTCATACTCTCATGTCAGAGGCTAGCCCTGGAATAGTCTGATGACTGTGGTAGCACTCTAAGAGAGGTACACACAGAGGTACACATTTTAAGATAGAAACATATCAATGACTCAACTTGAATCAAGCTTGTAATGGAATCAGCCAAAGCTAGTGATGTGGCCAAGCCCAGAATGAGTATGGAAAGTCTCTGACAAAGGGTGTAGACACAGGGAGACATGAAAGACCAGGACAGTAATGCAATCAGTCTGTCCTATCATATGAAGTAGATATTAGTATTATCATCATTGTCCCCATTGTATGATAGGGATCTGAGGCACAGAGAAGTTAAATAACTTGCCCATGGTCTCAGCTCATATGAGGTTTGCACTCAGGTAATTTGGTGGTGGAGTCCCTGAGCACAATGTGGTACTGCCCTCTGGGAAAGGCCTAGGGCATTATAGGAGCCTCTATCCTCCCCCTACCCTATCTGGATAATGGGTCATCCAGCCTCCTCTTGGAGCCTTGCAGGAACAGATGGCCAGCTCATCCCTCCCTAGTTGAGCCACCGCCCCCAGAGAGCAGCCAGAAGCCACAGCTCTCCAAGGTCTGGCTACCAGTGGTCAATGCGGGCAGTGCCTACCAGTCCTTATTTCCTGGCCTCCAGTGCCTGTGGTCCCACGGTGAAGACTTTCAGGGGTTAAAGGCAAGGAAGTGAGAAACAAAAGAAGGAATAAAGTCAAGAAATATGCCATGAAGCTTCTTGCAGCTCAGAGCAGAGAAAGTCATTTCCAACTTCTTTCATCTCCTAGATGAAGCCACTAAATAAAGGGGCAAAGCGGCGAACACAAGGGCTTTTAATCTGTCTCATCTCCTTCATAATAACTGCAAATTTCCCTGGGCCCCTGGGAGTGAGCCTCTTCCCTCTGCTCGGCCTTATCTCCCCCTCCACATTTCGCCGGCGCCGCGCAGCTCCCCGCGCGCGCTGCCCGGGCAGTCCCGGCGAGGCCTGGGGGAGCCGGCGCTTCCCGCCTCATTGTTCCGGAGGCCCGGGGCTCGGAGGAGGGATGAAGGCCAGTCAAAGGGAAGCGGGCTCGCCGCGGCTTCATTAACTGCCGTCTTTCAGTAGCGCGCATATCAGAGCGAGGCCTTTTCAGAGGCGCTAATTAGCAATTTGGATCCTTCCCCCCTCTGGAGAGGCGCCTTCAATCTAACAAGTGGGAAGAGCGCTGCGCTCCCTTTTTTCTTGTACTTAATATTTATTGTTTTCCACGTCTCCTCTCCTTCTCTCCCTCTCAACCCTCCCCGCGGTCCAGCTCAACGCCACCTGATAAGGCCTGTGGGGTGGGGGGAGGGGTGCATCATTAATCACTCTTTTAAGTCTCCCCTAATGATAACTTTCTCTCTCGCACTGAGAGAAGTTAATCTTTCTTGGATGTTGAGAGAAAGGGGAGAGTTGCGACAGGGTGGGGCTGGGATGAGTGAATGCTGATGGCTGGAGATGACAGAAGGGGCTCCTCTAATCCCCTCTCCCTCACCTGTTCCCCAACCTTCCCACCTGACCTGTTGGCCTTCCAACTAGATACCTTCATTCTTCGCGCCCCCTCTGTTGAGCAGCAATCTTTCCCAACCTAAAGAAATTCAGCTTACTCTTCAAAGTTCAGTTCGGATGCCACCTCCTCTGTGACACCAATCCTGATTGCCCTGTCCTGCTTGAATTTCCCTCTCTCCTCCTGAAATCTGGTAGCACTTCACACACAGCTCTTATGGTGAATTCTGCCCACACATCACCAATTCTTGAATATGTTTGTATCCTCCATAGAATCAGTATGAGTAAGGGTTGAATGAATAGATCAGCAAATTCCTGACTTCCACCTGAGTATAGGTTTTTAGTTGTGTGTGTGTTGGGTGGGCGCGGGGGGGGGGGTGGTGTTTGTTTTACTTCTTTACAAAACATATACCAAAGAGCACATGCTACTTCCCAGGCACTATTCTAAGTACTTACTAACATTCAGTTATTTAGTCCTTGTCCAATCCTACAAGGTAAGTATTATTCCCATTTTACAGATGAGGAAACCAAGGCAGAGAGAGGTTAAGTAACTTTCCTGCGATCACAGAGCTGGTAAGCAGCAGAGCTGGGATCCAAACCACTAGGTTGTCTGGCTCCAGAGTCTGTGTTCTTAAAACCACTTTGCTAGGATAGGATCTTGGCTTCCACAAAGCCTCTGCCTCTCTACCTGGATGCAGAAATGGGCCCAAGCCAAAAGTCCAGGCAGGCACAGAAGGTGGCAAATTAGCAAGGCCTTCACCTGGAAAGCCCACACAACAGCCAGATCTGACACCTGGTGTTTGGCCTCTGGCCACTAAATCATCACTATCGGCAGAGGTCTGGGCCCTGGGCCCCTGGACCATGACCGTGTCCCCCAGCTAACCTGACCTCCCTTCTCACCCCAGGCCCACTCCACTCACTGAGGCAACAGGAGCAAAATTCCCAACAAACTCTGGGTTCTGCTATTCTGAAGTGAGTGGAGTGCCCCCGAGAAGGAGGGAGGGCAGGAGAGCCCCTGAAAATCCCCTCCGAATTATAAACATATCCTCTTTAAGTACATTTCTAAGGATAACATTTGTATTACTCTGTCCTGTGCCTGCAGATAGGGCCGTGTATATCTCCTCCATCTCCCCTCCTTTCTCTCCACTCTGCTGGGAGCGGTCCCTATCTGAAGCCACGCTGGCAATCCGCTTCCCTGCAATTGTTTCGATCGAGGGGAAAAATTAATTTCTGCCTATCGTTAATTGAGAGAATTGTGTGGAGGGCGAGGGAAGGGGAGGGGGGTGGAGAGGAAAGAAGAAGGCGGAGGGGAGCAATCGTGTTATTAACCGTGTCCCTTTCATAAGCAAATATTCTGATTGCCATCAGTGAGATGAGAGGCTCATTAATGCAGGAAGCAGAGAGGTGATTAGAGAACTTTCAAGAGCTATTGAGCTAAACTGGAGGGAGGGTTGCTGGGATCTGGAGGCCAAGGGAATTTGGGAAGGACTGGGCTGGGGGGAAAGCCACTGGCCTTTGCGATGGGCTCTCCTGCTTTTCTGCTCCCCTCTGGCCCTTTCCCCAGTACTGACTTCCAAACAGTCCCAAGAGCTATTAGCTAGAGTTGGGAAGAATGCAGAAAAGTGGGTGAAAACTTTGCAAAAGTCACACCTTCTCCAGAGACTTGATCCATCCTAATGTTAAACTGGTGGTCTACAGGTCACATCTACTAGCCCCTTGACAGGTTTGTCTCCTAGGACATGTTTTAAAAATGTTGTCATTGTCTTTGCAAGACAGTCTCTACTCTCTGACTTGTTAGTCCCCACGAGTGCCTACTTATCAACACCATCCTGCCTCACTTGTGTATGTCCCTGCCTGGTCTGTGACAGCATTTGCGTAGGCAGCCCAGGTCAGACTGAGGCTGCAGAGCTCAGAACTGCTGGAGGCTCTGGGGGTTGGGGGTTGAGAGAGGGGTTGTTGAAAGGAAGTGGGCTTTGGGTTGGTGGCAGAGGTAAATCCTATTGCTGCCACCTCACATCCCACAGGCCCAGCTCTGATTTCAGCCATAGCTGTGCTGGTCAGGTCCCTGTGAACTCATCCCAACCAAACCCATCTGGAGCAGAAGCCTCACATTTCTCTGCAGTTTTCTGTCCTAGGGATTTCTCCAAGAAGAAGGCACTCGGCAGTAGCCCTCGCCCACACACAATCATGGTGGAGAAATATGGGAGACTTTATATGCCTGGGGGGCAACCCTTAGCCAATGGGGGACACGAGCCTGTGGACAAATACTCCAAGCTTTCCGGAAACACAATTTGGGGAGATATTTTTTACCCAGCCCAGAGGGCCTGCTGGAGCTGAGCCCTGCTGCCTGTAACAGCCCTGTCAGGCACTCACGCTTGTATCATGCTTGCCTCTTTATCACTCTCACTTTCTCCACCCTTCACTCCTGCTTCTCGTTGTCATCTTTCAAACTCTCAATAACCAAGTCTGCCCAGGCTCTGCATTTTGGGGAACACAAATGAAGACAGGAGCCATGTATGGTCTCCAAATGAAGGACAGCGGATGGTCACCAGGAAAAAGTGGCATGTTCTGCATCAGTGACGGCTCCATGTGGCTCAGGGCAGCAGTGGTGGTAGAGACAAGGGCAAGTGTGAGGCTGGAAGAGCCAAGACCAGGAGTCAGGGAGGACAGGGAAGCTAGAGGTTGAGCTCAGGTCCTAAGACAAAGCCACACGGGGGCAGGGCAGAGGTGAGAACAGCCAGAAACTGACTGTCTGCCTGGGTCAGGGAGAGAGCTACGTATACAACCCAGTGGCAGCACAGCCTGAGGGTCAACTTCCAAGACGGTGGCCAACCAATGCACCAGGGCTCAGCGTGCCTCAGACACTCTACGGACATCTCTAGATGCTTCCACCCCCCTCCCAACCTTCTCTCCCAAATGTGGACAGGGTAAGCTCCCCTTAACAAATAGGAAGCTGGTTATGCACAGTCCTTCTGCACACCCAGCTCCTTTACCTCCCAGCATTAATCCATCTGCTGTTTTCAAAGTAGGATGCTCTCAGCTGGAGGTCCAAAGGGAGGCAGAGGCCACCTCTGGCAAAGGAATCTCAGGGAGAGATAAGGGATACAGGGCTCAAGGGACAGGCAGCCGTGGTTTTTCTGTCCCCCAACCCCCACATCCAAAGAACATTTGGATTCTCTTCCAGGAACCAAATGCTCCCTCCCATCATATCTGACTCTAAAAGTAGGTGAGCGACCAGCAAAGAGACCAAGACCAGGAAAGATGCCAAGGAAAAAACTAGGAAGAGGGAAACAAGAAAAGAATACTGGTGAAAAGGGAGAGAAAAGAGAGGGCGAGGCACTTGGAGATTTTCAGAACAATCTCCATTCTCTACGGTGCTTTCTGTTTAAAAAAAAATGAAAAAGGAATGATGGAGAAGGGGAGAGAGTCAGACAAGTTTAATGATGTGTGTTCAAAGCTCAGATTGGAAAAATGACAGAGAAAAGCAGCCTGTTTCGGCACTAATAAATTGTTCTCTGCCGTAAGAGGCGCCTGTCGCGGCATTAATACAGGCCCCTAATACACGGGTCAGGGTTAAGTAATTCTCTCCGGCAACTTAAGCGAATAATGAAGCTGGCAGCGGCTGGTGGTGCGGTGGGAGAGATGGTCTATGCCGCCGGCACTTTGTCTTCATTTATTATGCCAGCGGCGGCACGGACGGGAAGCCTCCGCCGAGGAGATATCGCTTCATTTCGGCAAGGTAATGAAAGCCGGGTTGGGGGGAGGATAAACCAATTTGCCGGCTGACACTGGAAGGAGTGATTTGCGGACTCGAGAAGGGGAGAGGAGGGCCCGTGCACAAGGAGGCACAAGGCTAAACCAAAGTGGGCCAAGGCCCTTCTGCTGCGCAGAGCCCAGGTCGGAGCACTGAGCAGGACCAGGGCGCTGAGCTGGTGGAAGGAGGGGGCAGATCCCAGGGCCCAGGCAAGAGGGAAGGTGGCTGGAAGGACCCACTGGGAGTGAGCGGAAGGAACAGAGAACAGGCCAAGAAAAAGAAAGATCGCAGGCATGTTGGGCTGAGGCTTGGGAATGAGGTACTGTGGGAAGGAAACAGACAAAAGCTGGAGGACAAGGGAAGGTCAAGGCTAGTCTGGCAGAGAAAGCTGGATGGGGATTGCAGGGAAAGCGTATATTCACTGATAACAAACTTGAACTGTCTGGAGGTAAACTGTCTTTGAACGGAGAGTCTGAGGTTTCCCCCAAACACTCTGATGTTTGATGATTGCTTCCTCTGTGGGCAGGGTGGGCAAGTTGAGCCAATAGACTCACCTTTGGCAGCTTCTGTCCTCCAGGGAAATCCACAGGCAGTAATCTGAATTTAGGGCCAGAGGGTCTGAGGTTGTCATTAAGGGAGTATTTTGGAGGTGTGCTCTAAAACCCAGAGCATCTCTTCAGTCTGGACTGGTCCAAATCACAGCAGGTGCACCCTCCCCACCCACCACCCCCGCCCCCCGTCTTAAAAGGACAGCCTGTGCCAGGTGTTCAAGTGAGTCTCCCTTGCAGTTGAGCACCCACCTCTAGCAGTCTGACCCAATTACAAGTTGCCGTTCTTCTCTGCCATATGGTAGATAGGTAAGAAAGCGAGGCCAAATTGGTTCAGGGACCCAGTCCTGCCAGTCTGCACAGAATGTTGGTAACTGTCTTGTATGTGCTTCAAGATCAAATCTGAGCCAGCTGAAACACCCGTGGGTGCAGACATAACCCCAGGGATCTAGATGGGGTTATGTAACATTACCTTATTATCTTCCCAGACACTATCAACTCACTTTTCTTCCCTTCAGCACCAAGACTTTTGGACAGCTCCAGCCAGAGGACTGGCTTATTAAATAAGCTTTCGACTCCTATTACCAGGGTTTCAGATTCCCTGAGATCTGTTCCTCCTCTCTTGCCCCGAGATTAGGGTGAACAAATCTTCAGCAGTCAATAAAAGGAGAAAAGTCTCAACCTCCCCATCCTCCTCTTGCCAACATGCACTTCTCTCCCTCTTGCCCTACACCCAATCCCCCTCCCCATCCTCCCACTCACACGCTCCCAAGTAATGCTGCCACTTTTCTCCCCTGATGTGGGTTAAGGATTTCCAATAAGGACCAAGTATTTGAAGCTTAACACTGCAGTCTCTGGAGGAGCCAGGCCAATTTCACACTAATCTAACCCATGAAGGGAGAGAGCATCGGAAGCAAAAATTACATCAAAGAGAAGTTAATGCTGAGAAGCAGGCGACATAAAAAGGAGCTGCTTTCAGTTTCAAATGACTACACCAATCTGGATTAAGAGATCAGCCTGCCGAATGCCTGTATCACCATTTCTGTGCCCAGGCACCAGGCAGAATGAAGCCTTGTTCTCAGGTGCCTCTTTGAAAGGGGGGGTCAGAGGAGAAAATAAAACTTCCAACCTAACTCCACAGTCAGTGACATGACCTGGGCTAGGTGCTTTTGGGGAAAAAAAGTTAAAGAGATACAAGAAAAAAGACTAGAGGGAAGCATATCAAAATGCTAGCTTTATCTCTAGGTGATTTTTCCCCCCTCTATGGCTCCACATGTTCTGTAATGATCTTATATTATTTTCATAGTGACAGAAATAAAATAGATATTTAAACACCAATGGAAACTTAATGTTTTTCTCTCCATGCGTTTTCCTTGGCACAGTACTTGGCATAGTTATGTTTACATGTAAAAAAAACACTTTATAAATTATTGCGTGGATTATGATGGTGTGGTCAGTGATGGAAGGGCTATAGGTTCATTCATGAAGACAGAAATGGCAACCTGAGGAATTCCTAACACTTTAATTTTCTCCTTTCTCTCAGGATGTGGGGGCTTTGTGCTATTGAATTCTCAGCACTTCATAGAGTCTGACTGAATACTGTTTATCAAATGAGTAGAGGAGTGATGAAAGGAAAAATAAACATCTTTTCCATTTCATTTGACCCCCAGATGGAATTGCTCCAAAGCAGTCAATTTAAATCTAACTCTTCTTCCCCACAAGACCCCACTACTCCCTCCCAAACACACAACTAGTGGCCAGGACAGGATTCTTTGTGTCCTCACATGCGCCCAGAGTGACAGATTTGCTTGGGCAGCCAGTGCACGCAGCATTGAGATAGCCCATCTGCCTTAGTCTTCCCACTGCTGGGCTTCTTCTGGCTCCTTGAGCCTGAAGCCCACTGACCCTGGGGAATGACCCACAGGATGACATGGAGGGGCAGCAAGAGCAAGTGGATCCAGGTTGCCAAGCTCCCAGGAGGGGAGAAGCTGCCAAAGCCGCCAGTCATCCCCTTTTAAGTAAGTGGAGCTGAAGTGAGACCAGCCTGCTGCCCACCCCTCCTCCTGCCCACCCCCAGGCGGCAGCATGACAAGTGTAAATCCCAGAATGAATGAAGGCGCCCGGCCTGGAGAAGCCGGTGTCTCCGCGCATCTCCGCGCTGATTGACTTGTCGCCTCTGTGAGGCTGACTCTATCAGCTCCTCGGCGCCTCCAATTCCAGGTGTGATTTAGTTTGGAGATGAGAGGTGACAGTTAACATTGGTACTCGTCACTGTAGATCAGACGCAGTCACGCTGTCTTCCCCCTCCCCTCCTCCCCAGTCCGCCCGGCCCTCTTCTGGGAGACTCCGCGGTCAGCACGCGGGCTCCTGCCGCGCCCATACACCGCCAGGCCGGCCGGCGAGGTCCGCGGGTCCCGCCCAACTCCTTTCACCCTTGGCGGTCCGTGCCTTCCTTGGGCCTGACCCGAGTGTCCCCTTGGAAGCCCGAGAGGCTTTCTCTTCTGCCACCACCTCGTCTTCTCCGTTTCCTGGTTATCCCAGCCTCTGAGTGTTCTCTGTTCCGCTGGCCCCTGGCTCAGGATCCTCTGCCTCAAGACCCCCTGCAGCATCTTGGGCTAGTGCCTTCCTCAACAGAGAGAGGGTTTGGGTTTTGTTTCTTTTACTTTTTCACTGCGGTATAACTCATAAAATGCACAGTTCTTAGATGTGGGGCACAGTGGCCTTTTACAGAACCACTCCTGTGGCCATCACCCAGATGAAGCTATCAAAATTTCCAGCACCTGAATCACTTCCCTCATGTTCCTGCTTCCTCCCACCCGTGCTCCTCCCCTCCCCCCTAGTCAAGGAGAGATTTGAATAGTAAACTCTTGCTGAAAGGATTACCTGAGAGTGAAATCCCTCGGGTCTGGAGGACCCAGAAGAGTCTAGAAGGTTGTTGTCTCCGGACCCAGAAGAGTCTAGAAGGCTGTTTTCAGGAGGGTAGTGTCTCTGCCAAGTTCCAGGAAGCACACAGCCTGGGGCAGCCAGTGTGGCAGAGGACTTCTGCTCATATTCACAGCCATCTCCTCTGCTTTAAATAGTGGGGGCTCTAAGAGTACAAAAGATCTCCCCCACCCCCACCCCCATCCAAGCAGGGTCATGTCCCAAACCACTCTGGCCTTTCCGGTTTCTGAAGGGTCACCCTTGTTTCAGCAAGTTGTGACTTTGTCAGTGGGAGAGCTTATTCTTCCTCCAAGCCTAGGAGCTTTCTTCTTATTTTTTTAAAAATTTTTTTCTGAATGTTTAATATTTGTGGGGGTTGTCCATTTTTTTTTTTAATTTTCTTTTTATGCCATACCTGTGGCATATATGGAAGTTCCCAGGCTAGAGGTTGAATCAGAGCTGCAGCTGCCAGCTTACACCACAGCCATAGCAATGCCTGATCTAAGCCATGTCTTCATCCTATGCCACAGCTCACGGCAATGCCAGATCCTTAACCCACTGAGCAAGGCCAAGGGTTGAACCCACATCCTCATGGATACTGGTTGGGTTCTTAACCCACTGAGCCACAGTGAAAACTCCCTAGTCTCTCTTCTCTTGAAGCCCGTTTCATTCAACCTGCCTCTGTTAAGGGCCTGGTGGGTATAAACCCCACAGTCTTATCCATGCAAAGATAAGGAAGACATAGTCTCTATTAACCTCTAGTGTTGCAGGGCAAACAGGCATGACCCTTTGGTCTCTCTATCTCTCTGTAGAGAAATAGGCAAAGATCCAGAGAAGAAAAAAGAAGTTAATTCTATTGCTGGGGGGGTAGAAGAGAACTGAAAAAGGCAAATATTCCAAATGAGACAGAGCAGTGGGGATAAGCAGTTATGCCAACCTTGCAGCTCTAGTCTGCTGAGGTGCCAAAGGTAGGCACTCCCATGGATGCCTCAGCACTCAGCAGTATAAACCAAGGCAGGTCATGAATAGGCGCACCCTTGGAGTAACCCAATCTGCATTAATATCCTGGAATTTTTTTTCATGCAATCACAAATTATTGGGTGGTGACTAAGGCAGATAAAGTCCTTATCCTCACAGCACTTAGGGGTAGAAGACAATCAGTAAGATCATTTTAGATGACAATTATAGAACTAGGAGTCTGGAGACCCCAGATATTTTTACTGAGGTATAACACATATGCAGCGAAATGCACAAATTTTTGGTGTACAGCTAGCTCATTGTGTTCTTATATATGTATACATCCAGTGACATGCTGGCAAATGTTTAACTGGTTCTTCGTGGGAAAAAAGCCCTGATTGTAACTTTATCCATTACCGTGGTGTAAATACTCACACCACGGCTAATTTCAAGTCGCTAACATGACATCACTGAATGCAAAATTCGGAAGACATGCTGGTGTGAGCCAGTTTGAATTGGATCCAGCACCATCTATATATATAGATAAAATATATAATTTTAAAATTTATATTTTTTAATAAAAATTGTATATATATAAGGTGTACAACATGATTTTACACACACACACAGTGAAATACTTACCACAGTCAAGCTAATTAAAATATCTTCTCCTTACATAGTCACCTGTGTGTGTGTGATGACTGTACCTAAAACCCATTCTCCCACCATATTTCCAGTGTTCAACACAGTATCATTTGGTACATTAACCATGCCTGTAACTTATCTCTCTAGACTTATTCATCCTACATAACTGCAACTTATTTTACCCTTTAATCAACATCCCCCAAAGGGGAAGTTTGGACACAATCTTTTTTGGAAGAAGAGCTGCATGATATTTGAGCAAAGTCCTCAGGCCATGCAGGACCCAGAATAATCCAGAATGTTGATAAGAGGGAATTCCTTGGGTGAGCAGCTGTGCCTTTCTAGGCTTCCAGAAAGTGAAATGTTGAGTGAGATGAGGGATTTTTAAACTTGCCACCCGCAGAGTGCTGAGGGATCCCCAGAGATGCTTCAGGGACTGATGAAGGGCTACAGATACAGGAGTGGGTACGCCTCCAGACCCCAAACTCCTCTTATCCAGCTTCAGTTTTACCTGTATAATCCACTGGGTTTCTGTGTTGGATTTCATTTGCAGAAAAAGTTCTAAAGCTAAAAATAGCCTACACTTACTTTGCTGCTTCAAACAGTCTCTGTAGAGCTAGCGTGCATTGATTCCCTGACCACTGTCTGTCCCTGCAGAACCTTTGTTCTCTCCCACCTTTGTTCTCTCCCACCTTCCCTGAACCCCACTGGGCTGGGGAAAGGGTTCCCATCTTCTCAACGGAGAATGTTCCTTACCTCTCCCCACTACCCACTCCCATTCTAACCTCAGCCCTATTTGCCTTGGCAGCTGCTGAGAATACAAATTCGTGAACTTTGGGTATTACCGTGGGGATTGTTTAGGGGGCGAACTTCAGAGTTCTCCTGGGCAAACGTGGAAGAACAAGAAAGAAAGGGAAGCTTGGCTAATGTCATCCTCTTCCTCTAACTCGAGCAAGAATTTTTTAAAAATTCCTTTCTTTTCATATCTCGGACCCTACACATATTTTGGGTAACCTCAAAGTTGTTCACATATGAAAGGAGGAAAGCAGCCTCTGACATCAGAGAACTGGCCTGGCACACACAACTAGATCTAAGGGCTTTCCTGGTGATTGTAAACAATTTCACAGAACACTAGCATCAGGCAAAGCCAGTCCATGACCATGATGAATCGGGGTGAAAACAAGACTACTTTAAGATCACACCTGAAAACAGACAAAAATGAGACCAGTATCCAAAGCACAACATGGCCAACCATCCCCGTATCCTGGCCAGCAGGATGACTGCTGCTTCTTTACCAATTACAGCTTTAGCCTAGATCTAGTCTTATCTTCTTCTGGATAAGATTTACAAAGATAACCAATTATAGAACTAGTCCATCTTCATCAGCATCAAACCCAGAGCAAAGCCCCACTTCCTTGAACCCTCCCCTCACATCACCTACTATGAGTACAAATATAATAATTTTTTATTTTTAATACCCCTTTATCCAGACATCCCACAGTGCCCCCATGGAGTGCATTCCGCCTTACAGCAACAAGTCAATAAAGCCCAAATTTGCTCAACTATAAGTACATTTCTGATGGCTTTGGCTGGATAATATTGGAATAGACGTTGTGTTCCCCCATTCACAAACCTTAATGCAGAGGCTCAAGGACAGGAAGTGGTGTGCATCACTGGTGGAAGCTGGCATGAGTGTGTGTGTGCTGGGTCCAGAAGGGAAGCAGGGAGCAGGGTTCAAGTCACCAGGAAAATGGGACTCGCATTTATAGGTCTCGCATTTCTCATATGAGTGTTTCAAAGCTCCCTACATTCCAGAGAAAGGGTATGAGCCCCGTGTTTACAGCTAAGTAGAAAGAATAATAATTTGCCAAAGCTACACAGTAAATGAATGGGATTCTAACACAGGTGTAGAATGAAAGTTTGTGTCCCTCCAAAATTTGTATGTTGAAGTTGTAACCCCCAGTGTAATGGTATTTGAAGGTGAGGTCTTTGGGTGATAATTAGGTTTAGATGAGGTCATGAGGGTGGGGCCTCCATGATGGGATGAGTGCCCTTTTAAGAAAAGGAAGAGGAACCAGTGCTCTCTTCCTCTCTCTGCCTTGAAAACACACAGTAAATGGAGGTGGCTCCATACAAGCCAGAAAGTCTGTCCTCTCCAGGAACTGAATCAGTTGATGCTTTGATCTCAAACTTAGATTCCAGAACAATGAGAAAGAAATGCCTGTTGTTTAAGCCACCCAGTCTATGGTATTTTGTTATTGGAGCCTGAGCAAACTAAGATATCAAGTTTGTCTAATTTCAAGGTCTACACCATAGAAAGCCATACTCCCTAATAGATTTTCCCCCATTTTAGTATTAAAATTTAATTATAAAATACAAAAGTAAATTGTCATTATAAAAAATATATGATTGATAATGTTTGGCCAAACTTAAATCTGGGTCTCTTCTTAATTTCCCAGAGGTCATTGCCATTAGAAATTTAGTGGGTAAACTTTCAGTTCTTTTTCTATGTACTTACATACATATATACGAATACCCACAGAAAAGACGTGTCAGTGTTCTGTGGTGTGGCTTTATTTTTACAGAAATGGCTTTCTATGTGCTTTCTGCAACTCACTTTTCTCACTCAGCAGAGATTAGAAGCCCCACAAGCTCAGAGATTTTTGCCTGTCCTATTCACAGCTGTGCCCCCAGGACCTAGAAGAGTGCCTGGCACATAGTAGGTACTCAGTAAACATTTTTTGGTTAGATGAATGAGTGAACAAACACGAAATTTTAGAAAGCCTTTCATGTGAGTGCCTACAGCACTACCGCATTCTTTTTACCACTGCCTGGCGCTCCATAGTGGGTGGGGCAGGATGTGGCTCTGTTCTTTGTCTAGCCTGTCCTTATTGATGGACACTGAGGTTGTCCCTGGACTGTCACTACCATGGTGCAGCAGGGAACATGGTGCCCATGTCACCTTGTGCACATGTTTCTCTAGAATGAACACCAAGATGTGGCATTGTGGATCAAAAGGAATCATGGTTTTAATTGTCTCTTCCAAACAATCCTTTCAAGGAGGCTTTACAACTTACTGTCCCACAAGAAGTATGTAAAAGTACCCACTTCCTTGACACTCTTGATAAATTTGATATTACTACACTTTTTTATGGCCACACCCACGGCATATGGAAGTTCCTGGGTTAGAGATTGAATTCGAACCACAGCCATGACCTCCAACACTGGATCCTTAACCCACTGTGCTGGGCTGGGATCGAATCTCATGCCTCAGCAGTGACCCAAGCCACCAGAGAGACAAGGCCAGATCCTTAACCTGCTATACCATGGCAGGAACTCTTACACTTTTAAGTATTTATCTATTTGAAGGGTGGGAAATGGTATCTGCTTTAATTTTTCTTTTTATTCTCATGTAATTACTTATACCAAAAGATCCCTCATATGATTTTCTGTGGAAGAAAAGTTGAGAGAGAGAGACAGAGGAACCCCTAGTGTATATTCAGGGAAACTGAGTAAAATGCTAATTGCTGAAATTTACTAAGCACAGCCCTGGCTGGATGTCAAATCCACAGGGAGGTAGACATATCTGGACTTGAGTCCTGGCCCTGCCACTCGCTAGCTGTGTAACCCCAAGTGAGTCTCTTGGCCTTTCTGTGTCTTGGGTCCCCTGTCTGTTAAGTGGGGAAAATGATGGCACCCACCTTACAGGGTCGTTGGAAGAATTAAATGAGTTAATATTTGTCAAGTTCTTAATGTGTCTGTCAACAATGCTCTATTAGTGTTCGTTAGATAATTAAAAATACATACCAAAGTCTACAGTCTTTATATAAAGAATGACTCATTTGGGTCTCACCTAAGTTTTAATGAGGCAAACACATCCTGTTGCAGTGCAGTGGAAACGACTCCTTCTAGTCACCATGAGGTCATGGGTTCAATCTCTGGCCTTGCTCAGTGGGTTAAGGATCTGGCATTGCCGTGAGCTGTGGTGTAAGTCAGCGGCTGTAGCTCTGATCTGACCCCTAGACTGGGAACCTCCATGTGCCATGGGTGTGGCCCTAAAAAGCAAAAACAAAAAACCCTGAAACTCTAATAAGGCAAACACAACTGTTCATCCCATTTTAAAGGCAAAGAGAGGCTGAAAAAGTTGTCTGACGTCACATAGCTCTGCTGTTATGGGCCGAGCTAGGATTTGAATCCCAGCGCCACGTGACCACTGTCTATATGTCCATGTTGTAAAAGGGAGGAGACAGAATTTGCTTTTGGGGGAGCTGTGAAAAGTGGAGGAGAACTCTCCAAGGCGTTCAGGAAGAGGCCACCATAGCCTCTGTCAGCACGTACCCCTGCCTTGTCCAGGGTATCCCAGCCTCCAGGGCTGGGGACCACTCTTCCCTCCATCCTGAACAGTTCTGGAATCCAGCATCCAAAAGCCTTGTGTCCACACTGCAGCCCCACCACTTCCTTGCTCTGTGAGCTCAGGCGAACCTCCCACCCTGGAGAGCCCCCTCTTCCTCAGGGTCCCCCGAGGATTAAAAGCAGTAACAGCAGCCAAAGCCCTGCGTATCACAGAGACCCAAGAAAACCTTATTGTCCTCTCTCCTTGGGGCCTTAGGGCTATTTCCAGAGTCAACCTCTTCGCAATTCTCTTTCCCAAAGCGCACATCATCTCGAGGATGGACCAGTGGTGCTCAGGGTGGGGCCATGAACAGAGTCTGCTCCCAGTACCGGCAATGAGGCGCTGCATTGTCTTAAAACTAATATTGATCGAAAGTTGGCCTCCTTTTTAGTATTATTATTATTATTATTTGTCTTTTTGCCTTTTCTAGGGCCGCTCCCGCAGCGTATGGAGGTTCCCAGGCTAGGGGTCAAATCAGAGCTGTAGCTGCCAGCCTATGCCAGAGCCACAGCAACTCGGGACCCGAGCCGCGTCTGCAACCTACACCACAGCTCACAACAACGCCAGATCGTTAACCCACTGAGCAAGGGCAGGGACTGAACCCGCAACCTCATGGTTCCTAGTCGGATTCGCTAACCACTGTGCCACAATGGGAACTCCTCCTTTTTATTATTAAACATGCTCCGGCCATTCAAAACTATGCCAGTGATAAATATTCCTCCTCAACAAACGAAAACAAACAAACAACCAACCAAAAAAAACCCCACTTTTATTTGTCTTAAGTTCTAAATGCCAGGAGTTCCTGTGGTGGCTCAGCAGGTTAAGAACTCAACATACTCTCTGTGAGGAATGAGGGTTCAATCCCCAGCCCTGCTCACTGTCTGGTGGTGCTGTGGCTGTGGCATAGACTTGTAGCTGCAGCTCTGACTCGGCCCCCAGGAATTTCCATATGCTGCAGGTGCAGCCATAAAAAGGAAAAAAAAGTACGTTCTAAGTGCCTGCACTCAGGGTGGACCAGCCTCCCGCCTTCCCCTTGGTTCGCCACCGGATAGGAATTCTACTTGGTGCAAGGTCATTGCAGGGTCATCTGCTCCAATAAGGGGTCCTTGCTTTGGCTTCTTGGCAGGAGGGTAGCAAGAAACAAGGAGCAGAGGGAGGATGGCTCTAGGGATTACAGCATAACAAAGCATCCCAAAATAACATGGCCGAAAACAAGTACCATCTATTTTATTTTTTTCTCTCTCTCTCTTTAGGGCTGCACCCAAGGCATACGGAAGGGCCCAGGCTAGGGGTCAAATCGGAGCTACACCCCAGCCACAGCAACGCCAGATCACAGTGTAGGTCTGTGATCTACACTGCAGCTCACAGCAATGCGGGATCCTTAACCCACTGAGTGGCATCCAACACACATCCTCATGGATACTAGTCAGGTTCATTGCCGCTGAGCCACGACGGGAACTCCCACAAGCACCATCTTATTGCTTATGATATTGTGGGTTTGCTGGCCACAGCTCCGCTGGGATGGCTCATCTCTGTACCATGTGGTTTGCCTGGGCTTGATCTGTGGCTGCAATTTGGGCGGAAAGATACTAACTGGCCTCCTTCTCATGCCTGGCTCCTCAGCGGGGATGGCTGGAAACCCTGTGACTTCTCTTTTCTCCTGGCCTTCCATCCTCTAGGCTTTTCTCTGCACGTGATTTTTCTAACAGGATGACCCAGACTGCTTCACACGGTGACTCAAGAGCTCCAGGAGAGTGAAGGCGGAAACCACAGGCCTCCTTGGACCTGGGCCTAGAACTTGCACGCCCTCCCTTTTGTCACAAGCCATAGGCCAGTCCAGGTTCAGGATGAGGGGGAACCATACGACACTGGGAATCAGAGAGGCACAGTGCCCCACCCTGCAGGGCAGGAAGCTGTGACTCTCCTCCATTTAGGAAGTGGCCAAGCCTGGGGGACACGGCCATGCAGCAACGGGTTCTCTCCGAAGCCTTTCGCAGCCTCACCCCAATACACGGTCTCTGGGTAGGGCCTGGTCTCCTCAGGACCCTCCCAAACCCACCCTGCAGGATAAGCCTTTCCAACTCCCATTAAAATGTACCCTCAGGACTGGCTGGCGTCACTGACCTGTGCTAACGTGTCAGGCAGTGTGTGAATAAGTCCTGGCCAGTTCCGGGCCTGGCCCTCCCACCCCCAGGCGGCCGCAGTGGTCTTCTGGATCAGCTCCCTTAGTGACACTTCCAGGCATTGCTGCAAGAGGGGCGAGGGAGGGGGTTCCTGAGCAGGTAGGGGCTTGGCATCTCCTGGTCATCTGTGTCACTTCATGTCCCTGACTGACCATCTGCCAGTGGAAAGGGCCAAGCTGTCCAGAAAAGGAGAGACACCTTGGTCCAGGCCATTCGGGGGAGTTTTCTTTTCAGTTATCGTCTTGGCTTTGCTCTGTCTGCACCTCTCCCTTCCTTCGAAGCCAAGAGCCATCGCAATCTCAATGGCAAGCACTCTTCCCGGCTTTGCACTGCCGACGGGGACTCGCCTCACTGCGTGGAGGGTGCTGCTGTTGGGGAAGCGGGAGGAGTAGCGCAGAGATGCTCCCGCCATCCCTTGTGCTCTCAGCTCACCTGTGAGGCCCGTCGCACACGGCCCCTGCCAGCAGATCCCCTTCAGGGACCCTCGGTGCATCACACCCTCCCCCTCTCCCTGAGCTGCACCCAAGTGTGCATGTCTATTACAAAAGGGGGAGAACAACCCAGCAGTATGTCACGGGAGTGATAATTACATCCCAAACTCCCATCATGCCGTCTGCTGCTGACCTCTCACCCTTCCTCTCTTTTAATCACCCCCCAGCATCACTCACTCTGACAGAGCAGCAGCACAGGCCCTGTGACCTGTCAGCCCGGGGACATGACTTATAGGGCCTCGCAGGTGGACAAAGGGAAGGGAGATAGGCCACATAAATCTCCCGGGTGAATAAAAGAGAGTAATGGAGTGCGCTCCCCAGGCCCGCGCTAGCAGATTCCGGGGGTCTTGCTATTTGGCGCAGTTACGGTGATGAGGAGGTGGCCCAGGCTGACATGTGGGTCCCAATCAACCTTGCCAAAGCCAGCCGCCTCCACAAGAGTCCCAATGTCACATCCATCCCCCGCGTTCCTGGAGAGGGCGGGACCGGCAAGGACAGCTGACTCCTAGGCTGGTTTGTCACATCCCCGAGGGGAGGGGAGGAAGGAGAACCAGCCTCAAGCCAAGCAACCCCTGGCCTGGCCCCTCCTCGAGTGGAGCTCTCCGAGCAGCTTGTCAGGAGCTTCTTCCAGGCAAGGGACAGGGCAGGCCTGGAGCTTTCCCCAGTGTCTAGAGAAAGCCTGGAGTGGGACCTTCTACCTGGTAAGAGGTGCCCTGGACAGAGGGCTCCAGGGGGACGTCTTCATGGGTTGTGTGCAGGAATCATCAGGGCCTTTCCAAGTTTCACTGATTAGCATAAGGGGACCTGTCCCCATTAAGGCATCTGAGAAGGAATGGGCATCTGATGGCTTGGACACCTGAGCTGGGCAGACAGGCCCCCTTTCCACGGGGGGACCCTCGAGTGAGGATGAGTCGATAATTCTCAACGACACTCATTCATAAGACACCAGTGCTTCCCGGGTCCTCTTTACCTTTCATTTAGCTTTAGGACTGCAGACTGGGGCCCATAAGCCAAACAGGGTCCATGGGTGTCTTTTCTTTGTTCTGTAGTTGATGGATCAAATTAGAATTTGCAATTCTTCAGACAGAGCAGGCTCATTCCAGTCCACACTCCACAGACACCTGCCATTGCACGCGATCCCGGTTCCAGTCATTTATGTCCCCTGCCTCTTCTCCATAGGAAGCACAACCCCAAGGAAGTGCGTGGGGGCACTGGCTCCTAGGTGGTCCCACTCGGACCCTCCATCCTGCCTGAGGCCCTTTTCCACCTCACCTCCTACCTCTCTTTGGACACTGCATTAACTCCCTCAAACCCTTGCCAGCTTTTGCTGTGTCTGAGCCTCATAATCCCCATGTGGACAGACAGACACTATGAGGGGGAGGGGGTTACCTGGCTTGCTCTGGGCCATATAACTGGCCAATGAAAGACAGAGGAGGACCCAGAGATTCTGATTCCATATGTCTTTTCCCTCCAGACCGTAATTCTGCTGAATTGTTGCCCCCCCCACCACATCCATCTACACATTTATAGTGGAATCGTCATATCTCAGAGTTCAAGGGCTATTTGGTCCAAAGCTCTGCCCTATGCACAAGCAGCCTTCATGAGAACCCCAACATAGATGGTCCCACAGCCCCTGCTGGCGCCTTCCAGGGCCAAGGAACTCGCCACCTCAGAGGGATGATCTAGTCCATCCTCTGGCAGCACTTGCCCTTAGAAAATTCTTTCTCATCTTCCAGGACCCCAAAGCCGTGAGATTACTACCACCATTGGCTCTTCAGCTGCTCTCAGGATCCACATGGAAAAGGCTTATTCACTTTAAGAATCTAAAAACCCTGGAGTTCCTGCCATTGCGCAGTGAGTTGTAAGAATCTGACTGCAGCAGCTATAACAGAGGTCACAGCTACAGTGCGGATTTAATCCCTGGTCTGAGAACTTCCATATGCCTTGGGTGTGGCCATTAAAAAATAAAAATAAAAATAAAATAAAATCTGAAAATCCTTTGCCTTTTTCCACAGGCTCAGTTGCTGTGTCAGTAAGAATCACAAAGGATAAAATCTTGACCTAAAGGGAATTTATTGATTCATGAAACTGGCAAGATCCAGGGTTAGATACTATGGGACACAGGGGTTCCAATAATGTCCTGAGCAACCAGTCCCCATATGCTGGCTCTGTCTTCCTCTGCATTGACATCATCCCCAGGCAGGCACTCCTGATGCGGTAGCTCTTGGCAGACTCAGCAAATGCAACAGAAAAAGAGTTCTTCTTCCCCAATAAGTCCAGAAAAAAACATGGGTAGGACCGTCTTTGGCTGAGCTTGTGTCACATGTCCACCCCTGAACCAGTCCCTGTGTCCAGGAAGGGGCAAATCGTTGAATGGTCAGGCCTGGGTCACACACCCTCCTCTGGGGGTTGGCCCCACCCATGTGACATGGCCAGTGAGATGGAGTGTTTTCTAGAACAAGGGAGGATGGAGATTGGGGCAAAACAACCACTGCCCACTGTAGTAGTGATGTTTTCAAGGCCCATCCCAGCCTGGTCACTTTCTCTCTGTGCATTCTCTGGTGTGTTTCTATTTCTTTGTGGGGTATAGTTTAGAGAGTAGAACCTAATAGCCCATGTGAAGTGTCAACTGTGAAAGGTGGATCCCATCCTACCTGACTCCTGGACATTCCACTTGCCTCTTACACAAAAGGTCCCATTTGCTATTATGTGACCACACCACAGTTCTGGCCCCCTGAGCCTGCAGGCAGCTAACATGCCCAGGTCTTCCAACGCATGTACTGCCATTTAGCTACCAGTCTCCACCTCTAGTACAATAGGGTTTTCTTTAAACAAAGTTGCATAGCTTTATATGTAATCATTGTCAATCAAGCTTCACAGTTTCAGCCCCATCATTGCAGCCCATTAGAATCATCTAATGTACGTGAGCTCTGGCAGTCCAAAAGTGTGGCCGTGTGTTTCCTAAGTCCTTCATTCCAAAAAAGGCATAGCAGGACAGGATTAAGAGAAGAACCCCATGCCCAGCCACTAGAGACTCCATCCAGGCCAACATCATTTCAATGGTCAGACCTCTTTAGTGAGAATAATAAGAGTACCCATCTCATAAGATTGTCATGATGATCAAATCAGTTAATATTTGTAAGGCTCTTAGAACAGGGCCTAGCACATGGTAAGTGATATGAAAGTGTTGGCTTAAAAAACAGCTGGGACTTGGTTGATCAAGAAAGATGAACAAGCACCGTGCTATTACTCAATCCTCATTTCTGGATCAGGGCCCAAGTCTCTTGTGATAGGTTTTATCAAACGCTTTGACATACAAGAATGTGATATCAATCTTACATAACACACAAAGTGAGGTTTGGCTGGTATGAAAAATGTTGGCCCCTTGTGACCCACATACCTCTCTTTGAGCTCCAAATCCATCTACTTAATAAGCACCCTATTCTAAAACCAGGGAGTATCAATTTTCCACAATTTAGGAATGCATGGTGCCACCTATTGGAAATTTGGGACAACATGGTATTAGCATTTCTTCTTTGAGTCAAAGTTATACTCAATCAAGAAGAGTAAATTCAGTTTCCTTGAGGCCCAAAACAACAATCCCCAAAGTCTAGACCCTTCCTTTCATCACTTACCAAGCTAAGCAATAAAGGAAGCCGTTTGTATCAGTTAAAAATGCTGTGACCTGCAAGTAACAGAACATACAGCCTTAACCATAACGATTGGTACAGCCTGCATACAATGAAGTCCAGAGGTAGTAGGTCTTAGGGTTGGCTTCCAAGCTTAAACATGTCCTAAGAACCCAGAATATGTTTGTTTCTGTTAGGCCATCCTTAACTGTTGGTTAATGCCTCATAGTCACAAGATTGCTGTTGCAGCTCCAGACATCATGGCAGTCTTAGGGGCACAAAGAAAGTAGAAAGGTCAGCACCAGTGAATTCTCTTCTCTAACCTTTTGCTATGGGGTAACAAAATACATTTGTTAGGAGTCCCAAGTGCATCTCCCCTCTTCACATCATTAGCCAGAAGGTCACATGGCTATAGGTGAGGCTAGGAACAAGAGCATCTATATTGTACAGTGAATGGTGGCAAAGGATAAGTGGGTTGGGAATGGCTGCTGGGTAGCTAACAAACATGACCTACCACAAGGTCCTTGGAAAGACCATAGTCCTATATATCCACAGCCTGCCGCAGCCCAGATGTTAGCACTGGAAGTAACCTTCAATTCATCTTGTCCAACTCCCTCATTTGGCTATGATAAAACAGAGACCCAAAGAGAAAAAAGACTTGCCCAAGGCCACATAGCTAGTTAGTAACTAGTTAATAGCTGAACAGTGTCTTTATCCATATATGAGGATAATGATATGTTTTCGTCTCCCTGTCAGAGAGAGAGAAATTGATTTTAAGACACATGGAATTTATGAGAACTGGTAGGCCTGAAATCTATAGGACAGGTGAGCAGCCTGGAAATTCAAGTAAGAGTTGATGTTGCAGTCTCGATTCCAAATTTTAAGGACAGTACGCTGGAAACTCAGGATTTCTATGTTTCAGTCTTAAAAATTTCTTCTTCAGGAAACCTCAGCCTTAAGGCCTTCAACTGATCAGGTGTGGCCCACCCACATTATAGAGGGCAATCTGCTTTACTCAAAGTCTATTGATTTAAATGGTCTTTTTTTAAAAAATCTTTTCCTTTCCTTTCCTGTCTTTCTTTTTTTTGGCTTTTTAGGGCTGCATTTGCAGCATATGGAAGTTCCCAGACGAGGGGTCGAATTGGAGCTACAGCTGCTGGCCTGTGCCACAGCTACAGCCATGTAGGATCCAAGCCTCATTTGCGACCTACACCACAGCTCACAGCAACACCAGATTCTTAACCACTGAGCGAGGCTAGGGATCAAACCTGCATCCTCATGGATACTAGTCAAATTTGTTTCTGCTGCACCACAACGGGAACTCCAACTGATTTAAATGGAGATTGCATATAAAAAAATACCTTCACTGCAACATCTAGACTGGTGCTTAGCCAAACAACTGGGTACTACAGTTGACACATAAAATGAATCAGCACACAACAGTGTCTATCCCAAAAGGTTATGATGATTAAAGGAGTTAACACTTTTAAAGCTCTTAGAATAGGGCCTGGTACAAAGTCAGTACTGTGAAAGTTTTTGCTCAGTAGATTGCTATGTATACAAGCAAATTGGGACTTGGACCCAGGTCTTCTACCACCCTGGTTTCCAAACTGTGGACCAAGGTGTTCCTGGACCCTGAAGCACACGGGGCATTGTAAGATGTCTTGAACTTTCCAAGTAAACAGTCAACATCTGCCAATGTCGAGGAAATGCTTGACATCTGTCAGACACCATGTGAATTAGTAGCTCATAACTTCAACATTAGATTACGCTACCTTCTTTGTAATGGTGACGTATCTTTGAAAAGCTGCATTTTCAGTGGTTGCTGTGATAAAAATCAAAGCTGAACCAGATGAGGCTGGTGGTGGTTGATCTTATTCCAAAGTCTGAGAAGACGTGCAGTGCCCAACAGGCGCACACATCTCATTGGTCTGTAACTGGGGTTAACAATGAAATACAATCTTTTCAATTTAAATTTATGTGCACCACTTTTCCAAATAGCTCATCAGTTTTGAAAACACAAATATTTAAGTTGTTTAGATCTGACTGCTTAAGAAACAAAACTTTCAGCTATTTTGTTGAGCCAAGGGCTACCATGAAAAAAATGATCAAGAAACTGAGAGCACCATCAACTAAGAAATTTTAGGAACCTCTGTTCCTTCTACTTCATCACATGTCTCACTACTGCATCCAACACTTGTCGATACCCAAACATCCTAAAAAATGACTGGAAGGGTAAGGAGATTGGCAAGGCTTCATCTACTCAGTTATTGTAAAATGCCCTGGGTGGGGGTGTTCCAGACAAAACCAGGAGTCTGGCAGGTGGGCCAGTGTGTCACCCAGCCTAGCCCTAGAGACAGACCCAAACCCCAGGTCCCTTTTCCTCTCTGGGGCAGCGTCTAGAGTGAGTAGCATTCCCCCCATCCTCCTTCTGCCAGCCCCAACCCCCAGCCTAAGCAGAGTCAGGCTCAGCTGAACAGCCCCATCCTTGCTAGGAAGGGGGCTGCCATGCAGTCCTGGGGTAAGTGAGGAGGGAGACACCCTCCCTTTGTAGCCTCACCAGCTGGGCTGGTGCCTCGGAAGAGCTGCAGTGCACAGCCCCCCTACCCTCCCCCCATCTGCCGTTTAACGATGATGGAAGCTGCTGTCAGTGCGTGGCGACAGTAATAAACACTCTTCTTAATAACACAGGGTGTACCTCTTATTAAAATGAATGGACTCCCACAGCGCAGCCTGGGGCCGCACGGCTGGCAGCCAGCCGGGGACAGCAGCCCTCAACTGGAGCAGTTTATCTGCTGTAATTACTGGCAGGACAACGCAGTGGGGGCTTCTGGGGACGGGCTGAGGATGGGTTTGGGCCCAGACCCAGCTCAGAGTTGCATTCACACACTCAGAGATACCTCACACCTAAAGAGCTTGGTCTCCCCCAGACCCAAGAATTCTTCCCACAGCTGAGAGGCACTATACACACCTCTCCAGGGTCACAGCACACATCTGAAGTTGACCCAGGACCCCTCTGAAGGATTCCAGGTATCCATGTATACCTGATATAGCAAAAAGCAGCAAGAACTGTCATGCTCTCAGGTACGACCCAATACCACGGGTATGGGGAAGAAATAGGGTTATGCACAGAAAGCTCAGAAAGCACCCACAGAGCTGCAAGGGACGCTGGGAACCAGGTGGGAAACTACTTGGCAGTGTTTGAGATCAGGGAGATCTGTGGAGACCTCAGGGCTTATGATACCACAAAGTCATGGGCCTGGGCTCTCGTGGCACCATGGCATTTAACAGAATTGTAATTCATCATTTTAAGATTCATTAACTAGTTTGTTAAAGGAACGTACGACTGGATGAGTGAGTGAGTTAGTGAATTCATCAGAAGGGGAACATGATGGGCACGAAGACCTTTCTAAGCATTCATGCACGCATGCATCAATGCATTCGTGAACACACACTCAGGCACAGACACACACATGCACACACACAAACACATGTGTGTATAGATGGACGGGCATACATGGACACACATAAACACTCACATGTAGATGGATATACACACACAGGCACACACAGGCACACATGTACACACATGCACAGACACACCCACAGACACTGACTACTCACAGCTGACACACCCCTCTCCCCGGCTCAGCCAGTGTTGGAAATACCAGCTGCTACTAAAAACCAATACACTGTCACCTCATGCAGGTAACTTGAGACCCACAATTAGAGACTTTGCTTTTTAAATTACATTTCCTCTTGAAAATTGAGGAAAACCTGTTCTGTGACAACCCAAGAGAAGGAGAGACGAAGAGACTGAGGGGGGCCCCCGGCATTCCTTCCCTGTGGCCCCAATTCAGCCTATGGCAGCCCAGCCTGCCCATGACTAGGTTGAGGCCCCATCAGGCATAGCCCAGTGGTTCCCTGTTCACAGGGACTTAGAGATCCCTCCAGCACTCTCCCCAAGGAGGGGCCTTCCCATAAGGTAGAAGTTTCCAACTCCACCCCTCTGTTGGAGGAGGCAGGGAGGAAGCTGAGGAATGAGAGGGAGGGAGAAAGAGAGGGTGCGAGAGAGAGAGAAAGAGAGAGCAAGAGAGAGAGAGAGAGAGAGAGGAGAGAATATGTGTGTAAGTGGGGATGCACTGGCAGCACAAGAAGGGCCAGAATTTCTCTGCCCCCGTTGGAGCCACTCTCCTTTTCCATCCTAGTACTGGGGCTACACAAAAGAATTTGCCCAAAGGGCTCTACTCTTTACAAATACACGAAAATTGAAAACCACCAAACTAGCCTGGGAACAACTACATCTTCCTCAACTTAGTGCAAGCTGGAAAACATCAGAAGCTGTGGAGGTGAGGTTTTAACCTATAAAATGCTGATAAAATCAATCATTCAAGCTTCCACCAAGCATTTCCTCTGTGCCGGGTGTGGTTATGCACTTTAGAGAGGTCATTTTGTCAAATCCCCACATCAACCGTGTCATCATCTCTAGTTACAAAGGAGCAAATAGATAGTAAGTAATAGTATAAAGATTCACACCCAGGATGCTGACCTGAGAACTCATGTTCTCCATCAGTGTACAACACTGTCCTTGGAGGGAGCAAATACATGAACTTGAACTCATGAGCCCACACTGCAGTCATCTGAGTTCATTAGCCTGATGTTCTTGGAGGCTCCTCCTTACAAACGAGGTGCTGTGTGGGTATCTTTCAAGCGAGCCTCTGACAGATGATGGTGGCTGAAGTGGGGGCCTGGCCCCATGCCTCACATGGCCATGGGGTTGTACTTTTCCTTCTGGTTTTGGACAATTAACTGGTATCTGGCCAACCAGGCTTCCAAGAAGAACTAGTAACGCTGGACTTTAAAATGCAAAGTATACAACAAAGACGAACCTTGGGAAGGTTAAGCTAAGTGAAATAAACCAATCATGGAAAGACAAATACTGCATGATTTTACTCATATGATGCACTAGCATAGTCAAATTTATAGAACTGCAGTTCAGGGACATTAAAAGGGTTCTGGAGATTGGTTGTACAATATGAATACACTAGCACTAGTAAATCACACACTTAAAATGGTTATATTTTATATTATGTTTATATATTTATATTTAGGAGTACCCAAATGTATAAAATGAAGAGTAATAGACCCAAAGGGAAGAATAGATAGCAATACAAAAATAATAAGGAAATTCAATATCCATTTACATCAATGGATAGATGATCTAGACAGAAAATCAATAAGGAAACATTGGCCTTAAATGACACAATGGATCAGATAGACTTAACAGATAAATACAGAGTATTTCATCCAAAAGCAACAGAATACATGTTCTTCCCAAGTGCACATGGAACATCCTCCAGGATAGTTCATAATAGGCCATAAAAAAGTCTTAACAAATTTAAGAAGATTGACATCATATTAACCATCTTTTCTGACCACAACAGTATGAAACTAGAAATCAATTACAAGAAGAAAATTGGAAAATTTACAAATATGTGGAGATAAATGATATGCTATTGAACAAATAATGGGCCAATGAAGAAACCAAACGAGATATCAAAAAATACCTCAAGGCAAGTGAAAATAGAAATACAACATAGCAAAAATTATGGGATACAGCAAAAGCAGTTCTAAGAAGGGAGTTCATAGAAATATATGCCTACCTCGAGAAACAAGGAAAATCTCAAATAAGCAATCTAACTTTATGCCTCAAGAAACTAGAAAAAGAAGAACAAATGAAGCCCCAAATTAGTAGAAGGAAGAATATAAGAAAGATCAGAGCATAAATAAATAAAAAGAAGACTAAAGAGATAAAATAAAAAATCAATGGGGAGTTCCTTTCATGGCTCAGTGGTTAATGAACCCAACTAGGATCCATGAGAATACAGATTCGATCCCTGGCTCACTCAGTGGGTTAAGGATCTGTCGTTGCCATGAGCTGTGATGTAGGTCACAGACATGGCTCAGATCCTGCATTTTTGTGGCTGTGGCATAGGCCAGTGGCTATAGCTCCTATTCGACCCCTAGCCTGGGAACTTCCATATGCTACAAGTGTGGCCCTAAAAAGCAAAAGCAAAAAAAAAAAAAAAAAGATCAATGAACCCAAAAGCTGTTTCTTTGAAAAGCTAAACAAAATTGACGAAACTTTAACTTGACCAAGAAAAATAGAGAGAGAACTCAAATAAAATCAGAAATGAAAGGGAAGACATCATAACTGTTACCACAGAAATAGAGGACCATAAGAGACTAATGAGACTACTACAAACAATTATATGTCAACAAATTGGACAACTTGGAAGAAATGGATACATTCTTAGATATATACAACCTTCCAAGACTGAATCAAAAAATAGGAAATCTGGAGTTCCTGTTGTGGCTCAGTGGTAATGAATCCAACCAGTATCCCTGAGGATGTGGGTTCGATCCCTGGCCTCACTTAGTGGGTGAAGGATCCAGCATTGCCATGAGTTGTGGTGTAGTTTGAAGACATGGCTTGGATCTGGCACTGCTGTGACTGTGGCATAGGCCAGCAGCTGCCGCTCCAATTTGACCCCCAGCCTGGTAACTTCCATATGCTGCAGGTATCTCAATAAAAAGAAAAAAAAAAAAAAAAAAAAAAAAAGGAAATCTGAGCAAACCAACTACAAATCAGGAGATTGACTCAGTAATCAAAACCTCCCAACAACAACAACAAAAAAACCTCCAGGATCAGGCAGCTTCACTGGGGGGAAATACTTCCAAACTCATTTTATGAGGCCAACATTACCCTTACACTGAAACCAGAAAAGAACACCACAAGGAAACAATATTACAGGCCAATATCCTCGATGAATAAAGATGCAAAAATTCTCAGTAAAATATTAGCAAACCAAATTCAGCAATATATTAAAAGGATCACAGATGACAATCAAGCGGGATTTATTCCAGGGATACAAGGATGGTTTGGCATCTTCAAATCAATCAATATTATACACCACATTAGCAAAATGAAGGATAATAATCATGCTCATCTCAGGAGGTGCAGAAAAACATTTGACAAAATTCAACATCAAGTTGTGATAAAAACTCTCAACAAAGTGGGCCTAGAGGGAACATACCTCATCATGAAAAAGGTCATATAATATACACAGCATACTCAATTCAATGGTGAAAAAAATTGAAAGCTTTTCCTCTAAGATCAAGAACAAGACAAAGATGTCTATTATTTCCACTTGTATTCAACTTAGTACTGGAAGTCCTAGCCAGAGCAATTAGGCAAGAAAAATAAATAAAAGGCATCCAAATTGGAAAGGAGGAAGTGAAACCTTCACTATTTGCAGAGTACATAGTATACATAGAAAGCCCTCCAAAAAACTATTAGAACTAATAAATGAATTCAGAGAAGTTGTAGATACAAAATCAATATACAAAAATCAATTGTGTTGTTATGTACTAATTAAGAACTATAAGAAAAATAAAGAACACAATCCCATTTAGTATTTCATCAAAAAGAATAAAATACCCAGGAATAAATATAACTTAGGAGGTGAAAGATCTATACACTGAAAACTGTTAGACACAATGAATGAAATGGAAGAAAATACAAGTAAATGGAAAGGTATTTTGTGCTCATGGATTAAAAGAATTAACATTAAGATGTCCATGCTACCCAATATAATCTATAGATTCAGTACAACCCCTATCAAAATTCCAGCAGCATTTTTCACAGAAATAGAACAAATGATCCTAAAATTTGTATGGAACCATAAAAATTCCAAATAGCCAAAGCAATCTTGAGAAAGAAGAACAAAGTAGAGGCATCAGTTTCCCTGATTTGAAACTATATTACAAAGTATAGCAATCAAAACAGTGTGGTACTGGCATAAAAACACGTAGGTCAACGGAACAGATAGGTCAACGGAACAGATAGAGACCCCAGAAATAAACCCAGACATATACATCAATTAATTTATGAAAAAGGAAGCAAGAATATACAATGCAGAAAGGACAGTATCTTCAGTAAAATGTGTTGAGAAAATTGAATGGCCAAGTGCAAAAGAATGAAACTAGACCACTTAACACTGAAACAAAAATTAATACAAAATGGATTAAAGATATGAATGAAAGTACAGAAACAAAAAACTCCTAAGTGGAAACAGAGGCAGTACTCTCCTTGTCATTGGTCTTGGCCATGACTTTTTTTTTGTTGTTTTGGATTTGATACCAAAAACAAAGGCAACAAAAACAAAAACAAGTGAGACTATATCAAACTAATAACTTCTGCATAGCAAAGGAAACCATCAACAAAACAAAGAGGCAACCTACCAAATTGGAGAAAATATTTGCAAACCAGATATCTGATAAGGAGTTAATATCCAAAATACATGAAGGACATATACAACTCTGCAAAACAACTGTTTTTTATTTTTTAGTTTTTTTTTTTTTTTTGTCTTTTGTCTTTTTGTCTTTTGTTATTGTTGTTGTTGCTATTTCTTGGGCCGCTCCCATGGCATATGGAGGTTCCCAGGCTAGGGGTCGAATCGGAGCTGTAGCCGCCCGCCTACGCCAGAGCCACAGCAACACGGGATCCAAGCCGCGTCTGCAACCTACACCACAGCTCACGGCAACGCTGGATCGTTAACCCACTGAGCAAGGGCAGGGACCAAACCCGCAACCTCATGGTTCCTAGTCGGATTCGTTAACCACTGCGCCACGACGGGAACTCCAAAACAACTGTTTTTTAAAATGAGCAGAGCATCTATATAAACGTTTTTCCAAAGAAGACATACAAATGGCCAAGAGGTACTTGAAAGGGTGTTCAACATCACTAATCATCAGGAGGAAAATTATTATTTATAATGTCAAGATATAAGGACAACTTAAGTGTCCGTAAATAGATGAATGGATAAAGTAAATATTTTATGTATATATACACACACAATTATATACATACACGATGGAATATTATTCAGTCATAAAAAGAATGAAATCTTGTCATTTGCAACAAGGATGGACCTTGAAGGCATTATGCTAGGTAAAATAACTCAGACAGAGAAAAACAAATACCATATGATTTCACTTATACGCAGAATCCAAAAGAAAAAAAAAAAGTTCATAGAAATACAGAGAATGGATTGGTGGCTGCCAGGGGTAGAGAGAGGCATGAAAAGGATGAAAGGAGACAAAAAGTACCAACTTCCAGTCATACAATAAATGAGCCCTGGAGATGTAATTAGTACCACAGAGCAACTATCGTTAATAACACTGTATCACATATGTGAAAGTTGCAAAGAGAGTAAATCTTAAAAGTTCTCACCACAAGAAAAAAAAATCTGTACCTATGTCTGATAGGGATGTTAACTAGACTTGATTGTCGTCATCAATTTCACAAAGAGTAAATTGTGAATAGTAAATCATCACGTGGTACATTTGAAACTGACAGGATGTCGTATGTCCATTATACACATAAGAACAAATGGAAGGAAGGATTTGGCACAGCGAGGCCAGCAGGAAGGCCACCCAGATCCCCTGCAGCCCTCAGCACCTGTCTCCAGCCCTCCAGCCACCACCACACGCCCTGCAGCCTCGCCCACGACACATCCCGATCCTCCTGACTCCCCCAGGGGATCATCAGGTCAGCCTTCAGCTGAGGGGGGCTCTGCAGCCACCTCTCCAAAATTAACCCCCTCATCGCCCTTCTCCTCCTCCTCTCTTCCTCCCCTCCCTACAGCCTGCCCGCCTCACCTGAACCACAGCTGATTCCTCTGCTTTCGTTTCCCCGATGCTTCACTTGGCTCCAAACCAGGAGCAACACCAAGTTAGAGCAGAGCCAGTTCAAAACCACAGTTCCTGGTTTGGCCCAGGTTTGTTCCAGGTGGTTCCGGGGCCAGCTTTTGGTGGCAGGTGATGAGGAGGCAGGATCCAGAGCCACTAATGTTCATAAAATGGCACGCCTTTGGTGCACACCTCATGAAAAGAGTCTTCCATCCATTGTCTCATTTCACGCTCACAGCAAAGCTATGGTGGGAGCGTGAGCCCATTTCACAGATGAGGAAACGGAGACTCTGAATGATTACACAAGTTGCCCAAGGTCCTGAGCTTTGAACCACTGAGCCACGCTGCTTCTCCTGCTCCCTGAGGAAGCCAGACACCCTAGGGTTCCTTCCCACGAGAATAAAGGAGAGCAAGTATCTTCTTTGGGGATGCCGAATAGGGATGGTGGTGACTCCAGTGGCCCTGGAGCTGAGGCTTGCAATAAACTCCACTCTGGAGCCTCCAAAATTTGTGTCCAGGTGTCCTCAGCGGAAACCCTGAATGGATCCGGAAGTTGTGAAGGAGGATGTGGGCTGCGGCAGGGAAAGGGAGAGCGTCACCTGTGTTTCTTTGGCGGTGAGGACAACAACCAAATGTATCATGGTTTGAGTATCCACTACGAACGAGGCCCCTGCTCTGATGCTCCACATCCCTGCTATTAAAATTGTGATCCATCAGGCTCTTGGGCCCCACCTCAGCCTTGCTAAGGGAGAATCTACGTTTTCATAAGATCCTCAGGCAATTTGCAGGCACTGCTTTATACCTTGTCTTATTTAGTCCTTAGTACAACGTTCCCAGGAAGTGGAACTTTCTTTCCATTCAGATTTTACAGATGAGGATCCTGAGGCCCATGGAGGTGGATTTCGTTGTCCAGGATCATGGGTACGAAATGGTAGGTAGTGGTGCAATTTGAGCCGAGGGCAGTGTGGCTTCAAACTCAAGGAAGAAGTGATGGGAGGTTTTTTGAGCTGATTCTCTGATGCTGAGCTTTTGAGTCTTGCTTTTTAACCAGGTTGCCCCCCAGAAGGACACCTGAAGCTGCTTTGGGGCAGGGGAGTTCCTTGAGTTGCTGCTCTGGGCTCTCAGGCTCACCCCCTCCTCCCTCACCCCAAGTGGGGCTTCCGAACTTGGGAGGCAGCTGGGAGGGCACTGCTCAGGGTGCAACAAAGAAGCCCTCTTGCCCGCCCCCTCCTGCAGCTGGGGCGTGGTCCCCCTGACACTCACAAGCCACAGGGGCAGCTCAGAGAGCCAAAGACATTCTCCCACCTGCGGGGGGGCTGGGGCAGGAGTGTGGCCCCCACTCCCTCCTTCGGAAAGCCACGAGGCTGTGCTGCTCTCCACCAGCAGCATCTTAGCCCATGGGGCTGTGGCCCACGACGTGTCTCATTCCAAACTCCTCAATCTTCCCCATTAGCTGAGATTGCAGGTTCAGAGCACAAACATTGCCGCCTGTCACTGCCGCCGCCCGCCAGCCATCAGCCAGGAATGGTCTCGTCTCCTTCAATCCATCACGAAGGGTTTCTATCCTCTCACTCGGAGAGATGACTCCGAGCCCTCCCGCCAGCGCTGGGCCCAGGGGATTCGCTGCACTGCCAGGTGTGGGGAGAGAGGAGGCAGGAAGCTGAGGGCAGCGGCCTCTCAGGAGCCGAGCCCAGCAGCACCTGCAGAACCCAGCCCCCACCACGGAGCAGACCCGCTTCAGATCCAGAGGAAGCAGGAGAGGAGGTGGAGGAGGCAGACCCCTCCCCCACCCCCACACTCCCGAGGCCTCAGACCTCTACTTGCCGCCTTTGAACTTGAAGTCCACTGTGGTTAGAACGCCAGATCCCCTGGGCCTTTTGACTCGGTGCCTCTGGGGTGGCAACTGAGAATCTGCATTTTAACAGGACTGCTCCATGTGATTCTGTGGCCATAAGTTCCTGAACCCAAAGCTGAGAAACTTTGAGGACAGAGCACTGTACCGGGTTAGGCACGATGGCCCTGTCGGAACCAACAGCCCTCCAACCCTCCCCAGCTTAATACAGCAATTCATTTCATGCTTAAACTGCATGCCCAGGGCACACTGGTGAGGGCTCATCCTGTTTACCGTGGTTACTCGGAGAATTAACGGACTGAACCCCATCTGCACCAGATTTCCACGATTGCCAGGCCAGTGATGAGCAGAGCTGGCGCATCTCCCATCAGATAAATGCTCCAGCCTCAAAGCAACGTGCAGCACTTCTGCCCACAACTCGCCGGCCAGAACTGATTATAAGACCCTGCCCAAGAGTTCCCGTCGTGGCTCAGCGGTTTGCGAACCTGACCAGCATCCATGAGGAGGCGGGTTCCATCCCAGGCCTTGCTCAGTGGGTTAAGGATCCGGCGTTGCCGTGAGCTGTGGTGTAGGTCACAGACACAGCTCGGATCCCTCGTTGCTGTGGCTGTGATGTAGGTTGGCGGCTTCAGCTCTGATTGGACCCCTAGCCTGGGAACCTCCATATGCCCCGGGAGCAGCCCTAGAAAGACAAGAAGAAAAAAAGACCCTGCCCAAATTTGAGGGGCAGAGAAAGGTAATCCTCCCCAGCGCCAGGGGAGAGAGGACGGGATAAGGAGGTGCAGCAGCAAGAGATGAACACCAGGAGGCGGAGGCCCGGGCCCGGCCACTGCCACAGCGCTTCACCATCTCCTAGTTTAGTCGCATGGGTTATCACATTAATGATTAATGCTGCAGAATCATTAATGCGATATTTATAAATGTATATCATACATATTACTTCACTTCGCTCTCAGAGCAGCCAAGGGCATAGCCCAAGGTCACCGTTAGTTAAAGGGAAGGACTGAGGTTAGCGCACAGGAATTCGGGCTCCTAGTCTGAGGCCCATCCAATCAGGCTCAGGCCAAGGCGGAGCCAGGACAGGTGGGTGCCACAAACTTCATGCTTATTGGTTTGGGTTGCGCTTCCACTGGGCTCAGTCCTGTGCCCTTGGAAGCCTCATGTTAAGTCTGTGTGGGTCCAGCTAGGCTCTCCACCCCTGTGATGCTACTGGCAGCCCTAGAGCTATCACCTTTCTCTTCCATCAGCCGCCAACCCCTAGCTGTCTGTTCATTAGCACTGGGGCCCCCACCTCCCTAAGTCTGGTGGGCAGACCACATGTCAGGATTCGATGTCAAGGGTAGTAGGGAACACAGATGGAGCAGATGAGCGGTGTGTCTGAGATGAAGAAGGGTTGCTGTGGGATGTTAGGGCAGGTGACTGGTCCAACCTTGGAAAATAAGGGGATGAATGGCCTTAGCGGAACCCTTACTTTTACCATTTAGCTGTGAAATCCTGGCTAGAAGGGGCCAGTGAAAACACGACAGTCTGGTTACACAGTTCACATTCTCGAGGGTTCCTTGGGCCCCGGGAAATTGCAGAAGCCCACAGAGGCCCTGAGGCCTGTCCTCAGGCTGGGCTGAGCTGGCCACCTGCTCCAGGTGTGGGGTGTAGGGGGCTGCTTTAGGCATGAGCCAGCGGGGGGCGCTCACCACAGCCAGCACAGCCAAGCACCGTCTGGGAAGCCAGCCCTTGAAATGTGGTCACTTCTGGGCTGTTCATCTTAAAAGAGGTTTGTGCCCCTCGCATGTGCTTTTTATTTTCTACTGAAAAAAAAAGTAATATGTGGCTCAGGGGTCCCCAAAACCACTGAGAGAAGCATGTGCTGCTACGGAGCCATGCTGTGGCCTTCAACCCAAGACCTCATTTTCCCGCTTCTGTCTTTACTGTGCACCCCACTCCCACCCAGATGGTCAAGGGTGGGGTGGAGAGGGGTGAGCTTGGGCCTGCTGACCCTCCGCCAGGGTACACTCATGGGCAGCTAGCCTCAGGTCTTTTTTTTTTTTTTTTTTTTTTTTGTCTTTTTGCTATTTCTTTGGGCCGTTCGCACGGCACATGGAGGTTCCCAGGCTAGGGGTCCAATCAGAGCTGTAGCCACTGGCCTACGCTAGAGCCACAGCAACGCAGGATCCGAGCCGCGTCTGCAACCTACACCACAGCTCACGGCAACGCCGGATCGTTAACCCACTGAGCAAGGGCAGGGACCGAACCCGCAACCTCATGGTTCCTAGTCGGATTCGTTAACCACTGTGCCACGACGGGAACTCCGAGCCTCAGGTCTTGAAACTTCACGGAGGCAGGTGGGGGTAGGGGGTGGATGGAGGGAGAGAGATTTGTCAAGTTCAAAGACCTGGGATGGAGTTCCTGGCTCAGTGATTTCCTACCTATGTGGTCTTGATAAATCTCTTACTCTAACTTCCTTATCTATAAAATAGGACAGGAATTACCGTCTGCTTTCTAAGACTTCAGTTCATTCCTCCCCACAAATATTTATCAAGTAGGAATTCCTGTTGTGGCTCAGCAGGTGAAGAACCTGACTAGTATCCATGGGGATGCGGGTTTGATCCCTGGCCTCGATCAGTGGGTTAAGAATCTGGTGTTGCCATCAGCTGTGGTGTAGGCAGGCAGGCGCAGCTCTCATTTGACCCCTAACCTGGGAACTTCCACATGCCTCAGGTGCAAAACTAAAAAAAAAGAACACTAGGGGAGTTCCCGTCGTGGCGCAGTGGTTAAGGAATCCGACTAGGAACCATGAGGTTGCGGGTTCGGTCCCTGCCCTTGCTCAGTGGGTTAACGATCCGGCGTTGCCGTGAGCTGTGGTGTAGGTTGCAGACGCGGCTCGGATCCCGCGTTGCTGTGGCTCTGGCGTAGGCCGGAGTCTACAGCTCCGATTAGACCCCTAGCCTGGGAACCTCCATATGCCATGGGAGCGGCCCAAGAAATAGCAACAACAACAAAAGACAAAAAGACAAAAGACCAAAAAAAAAAAAAAAAAAAAAAAAGAACATTATTAAGCAGGTGCAATAGTCAGCAGGGTGAGGGGGAGCATACAATAACCAAGCACACTAGGGAGGTCATTACAGTTGTAGTTAAGTGGGTTAAGTGGCATGAAGGAGGTAAGCAGGATGGTGAGTCAAAGGGTAACTGGGTGAAGCTGGAAGGCAGCTAATTTAGACTAAAAGGTCCGAAAAAAATCTCCCCCTGAGGAGGTGATGATTGATCTCCGACTAAAGAGCATGTGAAGATCTGGGGAGTGCATTCAGGCCAAGGGATGTGCAAAGGCCCTGTGCCAGCAAAGGGCTTGGCAGGCACAGGCGTGGCCAGTGTTTCTGGAGACGAGATAGGGGGTCCACCCCTGGGAGAGGTGTGCTCAGATGCCACAGCAAGCAAGGCTTGGGGGCTAGAAGGTAGAAACCCGGGCTTCCTGCTATGTGACTTCTCCCCTCACCCTGTCCCCCCATCAGCTGCCTCAGGGGGAACCAGGAGGGGTAAGCAGAACTCTAGGCTGGCCAGGCAGCCCTGGGACCACACGAGCCCTCCCACCGCCCCTGGGCAGCTCAGGCATGGCTGGCCTGGCTTGTTGGAGGGGAGCAGCGCCCACCCTCTCAGGCCCAGGCGTTGCAAGGGGTGGTGCTCTGACTCCTGGCCAGGTGGGCCGGGACAAAGCCTCACGGGAAGAGACACCCAGGGTCCCGGTGCCCACTCAGCAGCCTTGTTTCTGGCCTCCAGGCTACACACACAGATGAAGAGTGACCTCTAGTGATGGATGCCCGGCAGAGAGCTCGGCTGCCCAGCCAGCTGCCACCCGACCCTGCTTCAGGGCTCAGAGTGGGGACGGCCACACGGGAACTGAGGGGCCACGAGACAGCCTGTGGACCCAAAGCACTGGCTGTTCTCCGATGTGTGGGAAACAGCCTAGAGCGCTGGCAAGGGTGCTCGGCTGGGCTCAGGAGTCCTGAGCGGAGTCCAGGGCTGGGCGACCTGGGTGGCTGAACATGCTCTGGTCTCAGTTTCCCCTTCTAGGCTTTGTGAGAACCCCCTGAGACTCACAGCAAGACTCTAAGGTAGGTGTTGGTCTCACCATCTCAGAAATGAAGACATGGAAACACGTACTGGGCTAGAAAGTACCAGAGCTGAGATTCAAGTCAAGATCCACCGGATCTAAAGTCCGCCCCTTCTCATTGTGCCTCATGCTTCCTCTGCCTGGACCTCTCCGGGGGACCCGCACTTCTCAGGACACTGGTGAGCTCTGGGGCCTGGTCAGCCCTCAGGGGTCCAGTCTGGGGCCACATGATATAGGACGTGGGGCCAGCAGGAAGCCCATGGGTACAAGATCCGTGTATGTGCAGGATCCATGTGTCCAGCTCAGAGCAGGGAATCCAGTCCCCAGCCAATCCCAGGTTCCATCACCCTATTCCCAACAAGTGGTTTGAAAATGGACACCTGCCCCAGTCAGAGCCAATGGGACACAAGGAGTCTGTTTCTGGGCATCTGAAAATATGCTCTTCCCAGTGGATCTGAGGACCTGGTGCTGCTGCAGCCATCTTGTGACAATGAAGTAGACACGCTGTCGTATATTAACCACCACCAAAATGAACATGTTAGTTTGTTTGCAGAAGGATTCTGCTGTCCTGCCTCTGTGCATTTTGGTTTATATAGTTTAGGAGATGGTCTCTGCTTCCCCCACCTGGCCCATCTTCCCTCACAGTCACCCACCTGGCTCTCCGATGCTCTCAGACTTGGCATGCTTTCCTGGGCCACTGCCTTCTGTCTCACCCTTCTCTGAGGACACTTCCTCCCCTAGGTGTGCTCAGGAACACCAGACCCCTTCGGTGTCCAAAACCAGAGCTTCCAGATCAAAAGGCAGCACCTGCACCTGACCAGCCTGGATGCTCTAAGGGCTCAGTCAGTGGAATTGGGCATTTGCAACCCAGGCTTTGTCTACAAAGGGAGCTGGGTCTTGACTGAACCCAAAAACCCTGTGCACGGTCCTGGCTCCTAGGTGGGGAGAACCACCCTGCGCCTTCAAGGGCCAGCTGCCACAGGCCCAAAGGTAGCCTCCTGGTGCCACCATTGTCCATTTATTGCGCTTAGCCCTGGAGGCAAGCAAAGGATGCAAGAGACAAGATAGGGCGAAGTCTGAGGTGAGGAGCCCTGAGGCCTTGAGGAAGCAGTTTATGGAAACCCTCCCACCCCCATTCCTGGGACGTGGTGGCCCAAGGGACCCAGGCACTGCCCTCTGCACACCTGCCCCTCCCCTCTGAGTTCCATAGCCCTGAATATCCTCTACAAGGTTGCCCTTGACCTCTGCCTTGCCCTAGCCCAGTCTCTGCTCTGTAGGGTCTTCTAGAGTGGGGACCAAATCGCATGTTGTGTCTAGATCTCTCTGGGGCCTCACAGCGCTGAGCACGCTAGGAACGGCTGTCTGACCCCAAGGGAGAGATAGAAAGCATTTTCTCAGGCTGGGGGAAGACAGAGGGGGAGTGTGGCTGCTGTGATAGTGTTTGGGGAGGGGGTCGGGGACAATATGAGGTCGCCATCATTTCTGGGGCTTGGAGACACAGGGAGTGTCTTCTCAGCAATGTCTCAGTTGGAAACACCTTCTTCCCCAGCTGCCAATTGTGAGGATTTAAGTTTATGAGGCCCCTGTCAGGCTAGAAGCTTAAGCCACCATCCATTGTACTCCTGTAACAAGTCAATGGGGTACCTGCTGTGTGCCCCATCTAGGACCTGGGGAGCTACAAAAGAGACACAATCGCCATTATTTTGAGGACTCCGTTCCCATGAGGGAGTTAAGCAATGACTAAAATGACCAAGAAAATAGCCAATAATGATAAGTGTTATGTAGACATTTGAAATGGGGTGAGGTGACAGGGACTGATGAGGGGACTACTTTAGCTTGTGGTTGGGGAATATGAATTTAGAAGGAGTCAGCCTCAGGAAAATCAAAGGAAGAACATTCTGGATAGAGAGCTGGGCTGGTGCAAAGGCCTTGGTGTGCTGGAGGAACAGATGTCAAGTAACACGATCTTGGCTTTACTGAAGGGCGATTATGTGCAGGCAATGTTCTCAGCCCTCTAATATTTCATTTAACTCTTCACAACCACCCTCTGGGGCTTTATCATTCCCATTTCACGGACGGCAAGACGGAGGCATAGAAACGTTGCCCAAGCTCTCATAAGTAACAAGCAGCAAAGTTGAGATCCAAATCCAGGCAGTCTGACTCCAGAATCTGTGCTCCTTTTTTTCTTTTTTTTTTTTTGGCTGCACCCACAGCATGCAGAAGTTCCCAGGCTAGGGATGGAACCTGTGCTGTAGGTGCAGCCTGTGCGACAGCAGCAGAATCACTGGATCCTTAACCTGCTGTGCCACAAGGGAACTTCCCAGAGTCTGTGCTCTTGGCCACAGTGAAGGCAGCCTGCGGCAAGGGCAATGCTGTAGAAAGAGATGCGAAGCCTTGAACATGAATGATATTACAAGTGCCAGGGCTGGACTAGGAGGCTCAGGCTGAAGCCTAGAGAGAGAAAAGAAAGCGAAGAGGGCTGGGGTCTGAGCGAGGAGCACTCCAACATTCGGAGGTGGGGCAGAGCTTGCAAAAGAACAAGAAGGAGCAGCCACGGAGATGGGAGGGAGATGGAAGCCTGTGTTGTCATGGCAACCACGGAGGAGGCGGCCTCGGGAAGCAGGCTGAGGACAGTGGTCACCCACGTCAAGTGCTGCAGAGAGGCCAAGTGAAGTGAACACAGAGAAGTGACCATGATTTAGCTTCAAGGGGGGTCACTGTTGAGAAGAACAGGGTCAGTGAGGTGGAGGGGTCAGACTCCCCACTAGAGGGGGTTGAGAGAAGACTGTAAGGTGAGCAAGTGGAGATGGCAAATTTAAGCAGCTCTGAAGTACAGTGAAAAGAACACTAGACCAGGAGTCCAAAGACTCCCCCCCCACCACTAACCCTGTGACCTTGAACCAGGGGTCTAACTTTTCTGAGTCTCAGTTTCCTCATCTGTAAAATGGGGGTGATGGTTAATACCTACTTTGCAGGATTGCAATGAGAAATCCAACAAAAGACGTGCAAATGCTTCAAAACCCACAAAGCCCTGTGAATATACAAGACATTTCAGGGCTCTCGAATGGCTTCCTTGGTGTAGGAATTGGGATTTGCTCTCTCCCTCTTTCTTTGCTTTAACCATCTGTCTCTCCAATCTGAAATCTGTTCTGCCTGACCCCTAGCTGACCAGAGCCTTCCCTCTCCCTCTGTCCTGCCACAGCCTCTTCTGCACCATCCCGGCTTGGCTCTGGGGGGCTCGGCTGAATATGCAAATGTCTCCCCAGCCAGCTGGTGTCTGCTTCCCAGAAACACATGTTCCAAAGCCCCTCTACCTCACCAGGGAGGGGGGCCAGAGACTCTGCCGGCCCCACAGCCCAGAGAGGACACATGGCCAGGCAAGGAATGACACAGCCAGCAGATGGGGAAGAGCTGCTGGGCACAGGCGAAGAAGCCAGGAGAGGGGCCGGGGATGTGTGCAGGCGAGGGGACCGATGGCCATGGACGAAGGGAACGGAGTGGGGCTTCTTGGTAAATTTTACAGCCTCCAAAATTCTATTGGGTTTTGCAAAATTAGCCTTGCTTACTTTAAAAAATATATATATATACACATACATATAAATGTCATATATAATTACATATGATATATACAATATTTAAATATATAATTAATATGATATATACATATGCATTATATATAATACATACTATATATAAATAATATTATAAAGTACTTAAGACCTACAAAAACATATTAAGAATAACATGAGAGACTCTCATACTCCAGCTTAAGAAATCACACATTTTCTCCCCCAAATTTAAGTGAAGGTCCTGGGGGGGGGAGGGCCCTCTCCACATGCACGCCCCTCCCCGCTATCCCGAAGGCGGCGTTTCTCATCCCTCTGCATTTCCTTAGACTTGCACCGTGTATGAATGTGGCCCTAACGACAATGGTACCTCCTAGGCACTCCTGTTTTGCATACCTCACATTTCCGTAGGAATGGCCAGGGCAGAGTTCATCTCCTCTTGCAACGTGCTCTTTTGGCTCTCTGTTCTGTGGCTGGGGTTCCAACATGGTGATGACTCCCTTGCCTTCCTGCTGTCTTGCCCGTATGTTTCACTGCACCTCTGAGAGGACTAGAGAGCACGCATCTACGGCCTTGACCCTCCAAGGTTCCTCATCGCCCTGAGCCCAGACACAGACTCTGGGGAAACCTGGCAGAAAATCTCAAGCTAAGACCTGTGGTTTTGGAGTTGACGGGCCTGCGGAGGCCCTGAGGAAGGAGGCCCCTGCAGGGGACAGACCCAGTAGCAATCTTGGCTTCTGCCCAGTAGGGGTAGATACCGAGCCGCTAGCACAGGGCCGATAATCACCACTGTCACCACCACACCATCATCATTGTCATCATTCCAAGCACTTCACGTGCATGGACTCATGCCACCCTCACCCAGCCCCATGGGGTACATCTATTCTTTCCCCCATTTTCCAGGTGAGGAAACCGAGGCTCAGAACGTTTAGGTAACTCACCCAAGGTCACCAGTTACAGAGCCAGGACTTGAACCTGCATGAACGACAACATAACTGCCCCAGAACTTGAACCTGCGTGAACCATAACATGACTGCCCCAGGTGCACCCCAGGTTTCACCATGTGTGCCCCTCCCCATCGCAGGTCATCTCTGGGCCTGATTGGTGCCTCCAGCCGTCTGCGAGCTCCATGGTGCCAAAGGAGCCCCATGAAAGCGTGAGGCACAGACAACAACGGAGCAAAGAGTCCTTCTTTCCAGCCCTGGTAGGCGGCTGTGAGCCCAGCTTCCTGAGAGCAGGGGTGGTTCTGCCCGCACGCAGCCTCGGAACACAGCTGTTTGGATGCAGTGGGTGTCGGGCTGCTTATTTGGAAAACGGGGGGACAGAGTAAGAGACAGTCAAGGTTGTTGGCCTATATAGTTTCTAAAACCTCTTCCATCTCCCAAGCAAAATGACGCTAGCAGAAGCTGGCAAACATGTCTGTCAAGGCTCAGAAAGTAAATATTTGAGGCTTTGAGGACCATACAGTCCATGTCGTAACCAAGCCACTTTGTCGGTGCAGGGTGAAAGCAGCAGACAACATGTAAACAGATGGGTGTGATGGTCTTTCAATAAAACTATGTTTATAGACACTGAAAGTTGAATTTCATATCATTTTCACGTCATGCAATATTGCTTTTTCTTTTGATTTTTTTCCCCTCAACCACTTAAAAATGTAAAAATCTTTCTTAGCTCACAGGCCATGTGAAAATGGCAGGCAGATGGCAGTTTGCCAACCCCTGCTCTAGAAGGAAAAGCCTGGCTCAGGAGACCAGAAGTCCTGGATTCAAATTACACATCTGCCATTTTTAGCTGTGCAATCATGAGCGAGTACATAACTTCTCTGAACCGATACCTCCTAGGTACAATGGAGAACCACCACCTCCCTATCACCCCCACCAGGACAACTAAAACGAGAAGATTCAAGAGCACAGGATCTTGGCCGCAGAGGCAGCCCTAGGGAATGTTCGCAGGTCCGATTCTTCCCCGCAAACCTTTTCCAAGCTGAAAAAGCCAGGACACTGTATGTCCCTTTCCATCCTTGGCCGCCGCCTCCTTCCTCCTTCCTCCAGCCCTGGGCCACCTCTGCTCCCCAGAAGGTCCAAGGCAGGCACCATAGAGAACCCAGGATGAGAGCGGGCGCCACCTTGTGGCTACAGGCCTTGCCCAGAGATGTGTATCTATTGCATCAAAGCCCTTGGGAAAAATTCACACTGCTCACACCAGACATTCAGACCGTGAAAAGCCCTTCATTCATGCCTCCTTTCTTACAGCTTTTTGTTCAGGAATCTTACTGACTGGGTGGTTCCAAATGTACCAGGAGTCTGGCTTCTGCAAAGACCGAGAGTCCTCTTGTGTCACAAACATGGGATACATTTTCTGACCAATGGCAAAAAGGGAAGAGCCTTAAGAGCCGAAGGGGGTGGGGAGGGTGTGGAAGTCGGGCCTCACAGAGCTATGAGTGTCCCATCCCCAGGGCCTGGTGGTGGGCAGCGGTGAGCCTCGGAGGAAGCACCTGTGCAAAGGCTAGTGTGTTCCCTTCCTTGAGCCACGTGCCATCTGGATTCTGGCCCCAGCAGGAAAGGGAAGCAGCTCGAGCTCTTGTCTTTGGTACTCACAGGCACACATCATGCATGTCTGGGCCAGGGAGGGAGGGGACCCAAGGCAAGGAGCATCAAGGCAAGGTCCCCCTGCAAATCACCACTTGTGTTAGTTTGCCAGGGCTGCCAAACCAAAGTACCACTGACTGGCCGGCATAAGCAACACAAGTTTATTTTCTCACAGTGCTGGAGTGTGGAAGTCCAAGATCAAGGTGTTGGCGGGGTTGGTTTATCTTAACGCCCCCTCCCTGGCTTGCAGATGGCCACTGTCCAGTGTCATCATGCGGCCGTTCCTCCGTGTGCAGGCACCCCTGGTATCTTTCTCCCTTATTATAAGGACACCAGTCACATTGGATTAGGATCCACCCATATGACCTCGTTTTACCTTCACGACCACTTCGAAGGCCTTTTCTCCAAATTCAATCACAGGCTGGGGTACTGGCGGCTAGGACTCCAACATACGGATTTTGGGAGGCCACAGCTCACAGCTCATAGCACCATCGCCCCACCTCCAAGCCTGAGCTCTTCAAGCCTCCTCCTGTGATGATGTGGGCCCCAGGAGAGCCCTTGAGGTGCTGAGCCCACAGGTCCTTGCAGACGGGAAAGGGCAGCTTCACAGGGTGGGGGATGGGCATGTTTTTGGAGATGGGGGGTTGGGGGTGACTCTGTGTGAATAGTGAGGTTGGTAAGAGAAGGCTGTATCAGTACATGCGTGGCGCATTCCTTGAGGACCAAACATGAATATCTGAGATTCTAGGAAATAACAGGTTGGAGGGCCCCAGAGGACACTCGGATCCCCGCAGAACCACAGCTTGGAGGCTGCACCTGCCCTCTGCTGGGCAGCACCTTCTGTCCCAGCTCTGCATGTGGCTGGCAAAACTGAGCAGTGGCACAGTCTCCAAAGAAAGCCCCAGTGCAGTCTGTTCGAAATTGCTCCATCAGGAGGTTCACATCGTGGCGCAGTGGAAACAAATCCGACTAGGAACCATGAGGTTGCGGGTTCGATCCCTGACTTTGCTCAGTGGGTTAAGGATCGAGCATTGCCGTGAGCTGTGGTGTAGGTCGCAGACAAGGCTCAGATCTGCTGTGGCTGTGGTGCAGGCCGGCAGCTATAGCTCTGATTCGACTCCTAGACTGGGAATCTCCATATGCCGTGAGTGCAGCCCTAAAAAGACAAAAAAAAAAAAAAAAAAAAAAAAGAAAGAAAGAAAGAAAGAAAGAAAGAAAAATCACTCCATCAGTTTCCCAGGTTCCGGCTATTTCACTGTCACCCTCCCCTCCAAGAGGGCTGGGCATGGGGGTGAGTGGAGGGTGTGCAGAGAGAGCAGGAGGTGAGGGCACGCCGTATGCTGACAGAGCCAGCCTTCATCTCCCCTCTCAGGCCTGCCCCAAGCCGTGCCCTCTCTCCTGCCACTGCCCCACGGAGTGGCATGAACTTTCTCCAACGTGTGCGCTTCCTTCCTGAGCTCCACCCTCCCCCCCACCTCTGCAAGAGACCAGGGGAGGGGCGGCCGAAGAGCTGGGAGCTGGCTCACGTGCCACCTCTCCTCTGTGCGCGCACCTCCTGGTACAATTATTAAACGCAAATTACAAAAGACGTGACCCAAACGATCTTTATTTCTTCTTTCAACAAGTGCTGCCTGCAGGGCCCTGATTCCAAATTCCGTTTCAATTATCTCGGCCATTTTAGACACAAAGCGCCAGGTGTTTACGATCGCCAGCGAGGAAGGAGGCAGAGAGAGGGGAGGTCCAGCGGCTCAAACTCAGGATGCCTGCCTCTCCCGTCTGTACCTGAATTTGCAACGATTAAAGGCACCCAAAGCAAAAGACAGATGTGCTGGAACACATCACATCACCATATTACCTGCCGCCCAGGGGATGAGGTTACAAATCCACAAGCCCCAGAGACTCCCCTGGCGGGCAGCAGAATGGGCTAGAGCAGCCCTCCTGGCCTCCCCGCAGTGCTACAGCTCCCCTCTGTGTCTCACGGCTCCGGCTCCCGGATGGACAAGAGCAGGAGCACAGGTCTACCCACTACTGATCACTCGGTCTGGGCAGAAGATCCCTGCACACAGGGCGTGGTGTCGGCAGGAGGATTCTCACGAAGCAGAGAAGGAAACTGTTGTGAATTTTGGAATCTTCCTCCAGGACCCCCAGCCCCTCAGCAGGAAATCATAAACCCTGGAGGATGGAGATTACAGCTTGCTTCCCAGTGTGCCCAGCTCGGTGTGAGGCACACAGGACCTGGTGATGAAAAGCCCTGATTTTATTTATTTACTTATTTTTGGCTGCACCTGCAGTATGCGGAAGTTCCCGGGCCAGGGATCGAACCCATGCCAGAGCAGTAACCCGAGCCACGGCAGTGACAATGCCAGATCCTTAACCCACTGCACCACCAAGGAACTCCTGAAAAGCCCTGATTTTAGAGTCAGGGAGGTCTGTCTTTGTCCTGGCTTGCCATTGACCAGCCAGATGACCTTGGCTGAGTTCTGTGACCTTGCTAGACCTCCATCAGAGTCTTCATCTGTCAAACAGGGACAGTCATGGTAACTACACCTCATGGAGTTTTTGCAAGGATTAAAGACAGTTTCATGGCAAGCCTTAGCATGGTGCCTGGCAGGTGTAAGCATGTGGTGAGTGCCAGCGGCTGGAGTTCTGGCTCAATAAAAGCCAAAGTCCAAGCTACCCAGCCAAAGCCACAGGTAGGGGTACCTTCTCCCCACCTGCCACCCGGCTCCCTCCTGGATGCTTATGATCCCAGGAAGGCCTTGAGGGGGCTGGCCAAATGCCAGTCCACTAGCTGCCTGTCCCCACCAACCGGCTACTCGGACCGGGCCGCCCGGCCATGGGAGGGGCGATTTACAGCTGCACTTAGAGGGCTGGTGTGCCATTTGTCACGCGGGCCCGGGCACCTTGTTCCACCTGTGTTGAGTGTGTTTTATTGGTGTTGAGCAGAGTGAGGCCAGAGTCGAGTCGGGGATGGGAAACCCACTCAAGTGAAAAATGAGGAAAGCCAAATGGGATTGAGAGCGCGAAAGGGGGGGAGCTGGCGGGAAGGAGGTGAAGGGGCGGATTGTAAAACACAAGACAAATGTGTGCCGGGGCCGGGGGTTACTGGAGAGGGGCTGGGGCCTTCCGGCCCTTCCTGCTATCTCGGGACCCTATCAGGACCCAGGGAGGCGTGAGCAGCTGCGATGGCAGGTGGGTCAAGACCATGAAGAGACCAGAGACACAGGGACACGCTGACAGCAGTAGGGGCCGTCGGCTCTGGACTGGAGGAACCTAGGAGCCTGCAGACTGCGGGGCCCGAAGCAAAAGGGTTTTACAAAGAAAAGCAAACCCATCCCGAGGCTTCGGCCCCCCAGTCCTCTCCCCGCAGCAGCGCTCTCCCAGCCTATACTGGGAAAACGAGGCCGGGCTGATCCTCTTAGAATTTCACCCCCTTCCCTCGGCGTCCCTCAGCACAGAAGTTTCAAGTCCAAAATCATGAAACAGCGATCTCCCTGTTAGGAATAAGAAAGGAAGGAGCAAGGGGGCGAAAGAGGCAGAGGAAGAGAGAGAGAGGAAGAGAGGGGGAGAGAGAGGGAGATAGAGAGATAGACGCTCAGCTTTGTGCCTGCAACAAGCCACTAAAGGTGCATTTTTAATTAAATTTATACAAAATGTGTCAGTTTTATCTCTAGGTTTCAAACCTGACTCTTTTCTATCAAAGAGAAGTATTGATCTCCATTGCCCCGGAGCTACCTGACTGAATTAAACAGAATAAATAGAAGGAGAAGGACTGAAAGGGCTCAGAAACAACTGCAGAGAGGCAAAAATCTAATGGCTCCACAGTCATTTGCTGCAATTAAAAAACAAAACCATTTAGAGGGCCTGTTAACACCTTGAAGTCAGAAAACTCTCACTTCAAAAAAATTTTTAAAAAAAGGCTCCAAACAGCTCCCAGGCAAAACATTTTAATTGCTCTAAATCCTTCCATCTTTGGCGGGCACTTGGGTATCTGTGCTTTTTCCTGCGACACCCAGGCTCGGGCGCGGCTCCGTTCCCCCCGCGGCCCCCACCCTCCCCCCGCGTCAGCCCCCCAGCTCTCTGGTTGTTTGCACTGAGTGACTCCCAGCCCCCGAGGCACACGCAGGCTTAAGGAGCTGCCTCCCTCGCTCACCAGGCAGGTGACTGTGCTTCTCTCCTCCTCACTACCTTCATCTATAAAAGAGCGACAATGACACACACTTCACGGGGTGGTTGCAAGGACCAAGAAAAGTAATATATTAAAGGACTTTGTGCAATGCCTGGAAAGGGTAGGTAAATGCACAATAAATGGTAACTTAAAAAACTAAAGGTCCATCCACAGACAATGTCAAGTTCTCCTGAAGGTGGTGACTTCACATAAATACTGGCCATGGCCCCCTTCCCAGCAACTTCTTTGAGACATTAACCCATTGTGTTTTCCTAGTTGGGCCTTTTCCCTCCTAAGACTCTAAATTGTGACTCTTAGGCCCTATGACCTCTCATTTACTCTCTGTGGCATCAGAGGTGGACGTTCTAAGCACCTGAGAAAACTGCAGAGTGACCAGCAGGCCACCAAAGGGATGGTCACTCTGTTTGGCATGAAGCTACTGGCAGAATCGCGGCCAAGGCCGGCTCTGTGGCATATGGTTCATGTAGCTGCGCAGAGCTCTGCTCTTTAGAAAGGGCTCACAGAGTTCCCGTCGTGGCGCAGTGGTTGACGAATCCGACTAGGAACCATGAGGTATTGGGTTCGATCCCTGGCCTTGCTCAGTGGGTTAATGATCCGGCGTTGCCATGCACTGTGGTGTAGGTTGCAGACATGGCTCTGATCCAGCGTTGCTGGGTTCTGGCGTAGGCCGGCAGCTGCAGCTCCGATTCAACCCCTCGCCTGGGAACCTCCATATGCCGCGGGAGTAGCCCTAGAAAAGGCAAAAAAAAAAAGACAAAAAAAAAAAAAGTAGAAAGGCCTCACACTCAGCCTAAGGCTCTGTTGTCCCCGTCTTGAAATTCATCATGATTTTTGAACAATGGGGCTTGCATTTTCATTTTTCACTAGGCCCTGCAAGTTCTGTGCCTTGTCTTGACCTCGGCATATTCCTAGGCTACCCCCACGTGTGCCCTTGGTACTGCCTTCTGTCAAGCGCTGTACTGCCCGTGACCCCAAACCACAGAGGCGCCTTTACTTCTTCCCTTGCATTGCCCCTACGGTCATGGAGAGCCTGCTGCCTCTCTGGACCAGATGCTGAATCCATATCCATCCCTCCCCTTTCAGTCCAACCTCCCCTTGGCTCAGCCCCTCACCACCTCACAGCTGGGAAGTGCGATCATTCCCCTCTGCTCAAGTCTCTTCCTCTTCCACCCCTTCCCATCAAGGCACACTTGGCCACTGTCTGTCACTAGGCTGAGGTCAGCCCGCTGGTGCGGGGCCACTCAAAGTGTGGGCCTTATACCAACAGCATCAGCACCACCGGGAGCTCCTTAGGAATTCAGAGTCACGGCCAGCTGCCAAATCGGAATCCCTGACGGGGCCCTCCCGGTCATTCTGAGGCTGCCTGAGAAGCATGGCTTCTCAGCGGGGACTGGTCATCAACCGCCCCTGCCTCCCTGGCCTTCCAGCCCCAGGAGGGCCCTCACTGGGCCTCATGCCCTTGTCCTCAGGCCCCTCTGGGGAGGTGGAATGTCCAGGCCACAGAGTCCATCACTCCTCTGCCTATCAGAGAACCCATCACTCCCATCTTCACGTGGGCACTGGTGGGCTGACCAGCCCGGCTTAATTAAATGGGGGGAAGGATCAGGTTAATGCCAGATAAGCAGGCAGGATTAAAACAGACAGAAAGAATGGACAAGGGGGGAGCTGTCAGCACCCTGGCCTGTCTAGAATGATTATTAATAATGATAAGCAGGAGAACGAGAATAATAAAGGAATAATGAACTGGTTCTGAAAGTGACAGGAGATGGAATCTGATAGAGGGCCGAGCCCCGGGGGCCTGCTGAGGAGCAGGGCTGGGGAGCAGGGCTTGTTTGTGATGGAGGCTCAGGGCTGTGGAAAAGCCTCTCTTCCTTCCAGGAGGCCCAAGAAGCCGATCTGAGCCAGGGCCCGGTTAAGGCTGCATTCACTCTCCTCCCTCTGGATGACTACAGGTCTTAAGCCTTAAGGTACAGCAGAATCACCTGGGGCGCCGCATCCAAGATGCTGGTTCCCAGGCCCCACCCCAGAGATTCCAATTCCCCAGGCGTGGGGTGGAGGCCAGGCACCTGCATCCGGTAAGCCTTCCCCGGAGGAGCTGATGCAGGTGGTCCGTGAACTATTCCATAGACACACTGCTCTCATACCAGGGATAGTCCTAACCTGGAGTGGGGGGCACGTGGATGTTTGGATGGTCCTGAAAACACACCTGGCAGTCGCTGCCAAAGGACAGAGAGCAGAGGGGCGGGCAGAGGTAAGCCGCTGCCCTCCACATACGCTCTGCAGAGCAAGGCAAAGGCGGGACTCCATACAGGAGGAAGGAGACTGTGCCAGAATGGGCCTTGCCTGTCAAGCCCTGGTACCTGGCATTGATGCTGATAGATATAGGCAGTGCCATCTCTGCTGGCCGGTGGTCACAAATTCAAAATGTCCATGGAAGCCAGAGGGGAGAGGCAGGGCCTGGGGCACTGGAGGGGAGTGGGAAGCAGTGGCAAGCCCTGTCCCAGGCCCTCCAGGCAGCGCAGTGAGGGAAAGCAGGCTCAGGGCTGCTGGATCTTTCCAAAGAAGCAGAAGTCTGTTTGTTTCTCCTATGATATTCCTGATTTTTAAATACCGACCTCTAATGGAAAAATGTGGAGTTCCTTTCATGGCGCAGCAGAAACGAATCCGACTAGGAACCATGAGGTTGCAGGTTCGATCCCTAGCCTCGCTCAGTGAGTCTAGATCCAGCGTGGCTATGAGCTGCGGTATAGGTCGCAGACGTGGCTCGGATCTGGCGTTGCTGAGGCTGTGGCGTAGGCCAGCAGCTCTAGTTCCAATTAGACCCCTAGCCTGGGAACCTCCTTATGCCATGGGTGCGGCCCTAAAAAGACAAAAAAAAAAAAAAAAAAAAAAAGGGATAATGTTAAGAAAACTGTTCTATGAGTGCAGACTTTAGCCTATGGGTCAGTGGTTTGCAAAGTTCTCAAATGGGGTCTGGGGTTTGGGAAGGTGCTTATTTAAAATGCATGTTCTCAGGTGTCTTCTGCCCAGACTCTAATCCAGCGGGTTGGGGGCTCAGGAACCGGGACGCTGATAAGCTCTGTGGATGCCTCTGCTGCAGGGGCTCCATGCCAGGCAGCCACCTTGGAGAAACCCTGACTTGCAAGTGTTGTCATTTTGCCTCTAGACTCTAGGATAACACCTTAAACAGTCAGAAGGACAAACCTGATGTCCTTGTCACCCTATGCCCAGTGTTCCCCTCATGCTGAGCTGATGGGCAGAGCCATGGCACATCTACTGTCCCTCACTGAGGAGACTCCATGGGGGGGACGGAAACGTGCCACGGCCCCGGTCAGGAAGAGGAACCAACAGAACAGCAAACAGATACAAAACAAAAATGAACACGGCCCACCGCAGCTAGCGCTGCATGAGGATAAAACGAGAAAGGCCTGGGTGCAGCCTCACTTTCTCTTACCTCTAAAATGGGCATGACTGCGGTACCCACATGGTGGAGCTGAGAAGATGGAGGGAGGTAAGAAGCTGAGTAAGGGCTGCATCCACGTTAGTTATTACTCTTCTTGGACGTGACCGGGGACACAGCGGGGACTCAGCCCTCAGTCCTAACCAGGGACAAAGCTGCCTCGGTGAACAGCACGGGACACGGTGCCTGGCCACAGAACACTCAGCAGTGTGTGAAAGACAAATGATGAGCAGGCCTCCAGGGCACCCCGACTCTGACTTTCCCTCTGGGGCGGGAGATGACATGCCCACCTCCTGCATCACACACAGACCAATCCCTCTGGGGCCAGAGATGACATGCCCACCTCCTGCATCCCACACAGACTGGTCCAGCTTTGCAAGCCACCACAGCACCAATGTCTTCTCGCTGTGGCCTCACGCTTGCTCTCCTCAGCCCCCACCCTCTTTGCCCTGGAATAACCACCCAGAGGACTGGGGTTCCCCCTGCCATTTCTTACTCAGCGGTGGTTTGGAATGAGTAGAGAGCTACCTGTCTTCTCAGGGGCTTGCTGGCAGGCTGGCAGGCTGGCAGGAGGAATTTGGAGGCGAGCTGGTCCTGGGGGGGGCAGCAGGCTACCTCAGAGCAGGCAGGATGGAAGTGGACTCAGTTTGAACGACCATCACGTGGAAGGGCTGATAAGGGGATGGAACCGTGGGGTAGCACCTCTAAGGAGGAATGCCTACCGTTTAGAAGAAGGAGGAAGGAGTTCCCATTGTGGGGCAGCAGAAACAAATCCAACCAGTATCCATGAGGACATGGGTTCGATCCCTGGCCTTGCTCAGTGGGTTAAGAATCTGGTGTTGCCGTGAGCTGTGGTGTAGGTCACAAACACGGCTTGGCTCCTGTGTTGCTGTGGCTGTAATGTAGGCTGGCAGCTGTAGCTCTGGCTTGACCTGTAGCCTGGGAACCTCCATACGCTGTGGGTGCAGCCCTAAAAAAAGCAAATACAATAAAATAAATAAATAAATATATAAATAAATAAGTAAAAGAATGACGAAGATAGCATTATAGAGAGGAAAGTTCTGCAAGAACTCTAAATGGAAAAAGCCAAATGCAGGCCACGCTGGCAGAATGGGCCCCACAGCAAAGGTACAACTAAGCTCTGGGTCTCTGTACGTCCATGAGTATACAATGTGTAGAAACCTCTGAAAGGACACCACGGTCACCTCCGGGGAGGGCTGTGGAATGGGCGGGGGCAGGGCAGAGTAGAAAGAGATATTCACTATATTCAGATAGTTTTTAATTGAGTGATTACGTATACGTGCAATTTAGTGAATATGGACATATACAGAAAATAATTTTAAAATAGGATTTGTAAGCTTTTAAAGAAAGAAAAAAAAAATTTTTTTTAAAGCTCTGGTATCAGAAGAAGTTTCTGTATTCCTGCTCATCCCTCGGGTCAAAAGATTTATGGCAATGAAAAGATGGCACAGCCTGCTCTCTCTGGGGTCACATCTTTTTTAAACAGTCTTGGGTCTTCAAGATTCCCTGTGTCCTTTCTTACTCTGGACTCAATGGACCTGCGTTCCCATTAGAAAGTCAAAAATAATCCCCAAATGCCTGTGTTTTACTTCAGATTGGACTCCCTGTGGCAGTCAAACTTGCTGGATTTTTCTTTCATGGAAAATGAAACTGCAGATGAAACTTAAAAGCTGGCTTTGAAGTCTGGGCAGACCCCTAGCCTGAGCAGGGGCTGAGGTGCCCTCTCAGGGCATCTCTGCTTCCTGACCCGGTTCTCAGGGACGGCCAGGCTGCCAGCCACCATGGCACAGGGGATGCTGCCAGAACTGGTCAGATGCCATGGGACAAGGGGAAACTCGGCCAGCTCAGCTGCCTGAGATGGTAAGGGGTGACAGGGAGAGTCTTTTTAAAGTCATGTTTATTGAGGTACGATTTACATACACTAAAAATCACTTTTTTTTTTCCTTTTTATATGGAGGTTCCCAGGCTAGGGGTGGAATCGGAGCTACAGCTGCTGGTCTATGTCACAGCCACAGCAATGCCAGATCCAAGCCATGTCTGCGACCTACACCACAGCTCATGTCAACGCCGGATCCTTAACCCACGAAGTGAGGTCAGGGATTGAACACACATCCTCATGGATACTGGTCGGGTTTGTTACCACTGAGCCACAACGTAAACTCCTAAAATCGCCCTTTTTAAGTGGACAGTTTGCTGAGCTTTATGAAGAGACACATGACAATCTCTACAATCAAATCATGGAATATTCCCATTGCCTTCAAAAGTTCCTAGCATCCCCACCCTGCCCTGCCTCAGCCAGGGTTTGGTTTTATTTTCGTTTCTTTCTGTTCTCTAGTGAAAAAGCTAAACTGACTTCTTTTCCCTTGCTTAGCAGCCCCTACAAAACACTATCTCCTCTAACTACACCCTGAGAAGCGGCTTTCCTGTTCAGTCTTGGCTCCAGGGCCTCTGTCCTTAAAACAGCAAGAGCACCTCAGAGGACCTTGTGCCTTGGGCAAGGTGTGGTGCTGCCCTCTGGACGGCCTGACCCTTCACAAAGCCCCAAGTGGCCTCCCCTCTGTCTCAGAGGGCTCACCACCCCACACGGCTGTGAGGCATGGGTGGCTTGGCTCTGGGGTGGGCCCTGCCCCCCACCAAGAAGTCTGGGGTACAGTTCCTAAATGCCATCTCTCCTCCCACCTTCGGCAGTGATGCCCCCAGACCCTGATGGGCGACATGTGGCCCTCTGGAAGGCACCCCCATTTCTTGGCAGCCTGGTATCCATGACACCCCCTGTCCTCTGGCCGTAAAGCCACCAACACAGGCTCTTCATGCCCAACCCCAGCCAAAAAAAAGGAGCTGTTCTCTCTTCCTGCTGAGATGACAGCACATTCCTTCGCCAAGTGCCTGTTATGAGATTTCAGTTCCTGCTTTCCCGGCCTCCTCAGTTGGATCAGGTTCTAAGTCAGCATTTACATGGGCAAGAGAAGGATCTAGCTCTGGCCAACCTCTTTCTATTCCTCTCCAGGAGTCCCCCTCCAAACCCAACCAGGCCACTGGGGTCTGGGAGGTATGTGGATTTAGGGGGAGAAGGCACTGCCCATACCCCTGACCAGCTGCCTCCTCGCAGCCCTGCCCGGGAATCCTGGCTCACCGAGTTCAGCTGGACCACCCTGGGCCCACTGTTGGTTCTGTGGGAAGCAGACACCAGGACAGGAAGATAAAGGGGAGAGGAGGCAGGAGTAACAGGCAAAGGCTGCAGGCCAAGGTCTGACAGCTGTGAAGAGGAGGGGTGGGGGGAGCAGGATTGAAGAGCTCGGGTCCCAGGGCCGTGGTGCAGCTGAGACAGCTCTGGCCAGCCCCAGAGGCTCTGGTGCAAAGACTGCCATACAGGAGTCCCATGCTGGCCGGGATCGGTGAGCCCTGTCCACTACCAGGCTTAGCAACTGGCCGGCTGCTGCCCGGGAAGCTCAGGGCCTCAGCCTGGAGGCAGATCCTGAAGGCACCTGCGCTGGAGGTGGCCGACTAACTCCTTGTGCAAATTCTCATGAAGGCTGAGTTGAGTGGTGCATTCGGGACCACCCCTCCTCTCCTTGCCAGCTCAGCACGGGGACCCTGCTGGCCGGTGGGTAGGGTGTGCTCTTCTGCCCCGGAGGCCTGAAAGCCAGGCCTATTCCCTGCAGCCTTGGCTGCCTTCAGCTCCATCACAGCTCAGCAGCAGGCCTGAGGCTCAGATGGCGAAAGCCAGGCCCGTTCCCCGCAGTCTCAGCTGCCCCTGGCTCCATCACACCTCGCAGCATGACCAAGTATGGGTGGCGGCGGCTATACAAACCTCCCGACTTTCTTCTGACTGCTAAGCTGGACCCTCCTCCTGAGCAGATGCCATCAGCTCGAGGGCAGAGTTTAAACAGTCCAGCGGAGGCCAATGGCTAAGGGTCTGGTTACTGGCCCTGGAAATATCCCAAGACTCTGCGCAAACTCTTGTCAGACCCATGCTGCGCACAGGGTTAGGATTCCTGATCAGAGGAGGAGACCCCCAGGGGAGGTAAACTGGATCTTCTCCAGAGCTTCTGTGGTTTGGGGTCATCCATCAGGCCGGGAGGCCTGGTTACTGACAAAGGACACTGGCCTGCAAGTCAGGACTCGGTAGCCATGACCTTGGGTAAGAGCCCTGGGGGGAACAGGATCCTCAGAGGGAAAACGAAGAGGTGGGGCAGGGGTCTCCAAGTCAGTGCCTGCAGGGTCCAGGCGGAAGTTGAAGAGTGGGGGGGGCGGGGCGGGCTGGCCTGCCCCTGACTCAAAGGAGCTGTGGCTTCTCTGCTCCTCTCAGTCCCTGCCCTCGGGGGACTGTGGCCTCAGAGTGGACAGATCTCCCAGTTTCCTAAGAGAAGCTGGAAATCTGAGTTTAATGTGAAACCTTTCCATTTTAAATGCTGATAATTAACCAAACAGTTAAAAAAAAAATCATGTGTCAGCCAAATCAAACACATCCTGTGGGTCCACGTCAGCCTCTGAGCTTCCAGCTCATGACCTTGGGACAGATGCCCCTGTGGGTCCTGTCAGTGCCGAATGCCCATGACTGGCCATCGGGGGGAACACTGCCTGTCTGCCCAGTGTGATTGGAACTAATCTTCCTTGAGTGCTTGCTTTATGCTGGATGCTTGAGACAATAACGCCTTGACGAAGACAGGACGTGTTTTCTACCTCACTCTATAAATGAGAAAACGGAGGCACAAGGAAGTATAGGAACCTGCCTGAGGTCCTGCAGCTGCGATGTGCCAGTGCAGGGACTTGCACCTGGCATCATCCGCATTTTTAGCCTCCCTGCCCTCCTCCCTCTGAGTTGACCTCTGACTCCAGAGGGACACTTTAATACCGAGCAGCCCAAATAGTAACCACGGAGATTCTGGGACTGGTACTTTGGAGGGCGCCCCACCCCTGAGTGTTTTTTCCATCGAGGACTGTGGCTCCCTTGGCCCTCCCCCTCCCAGTGCCATCCCGTGGTGTGTCGCCTCCGGTCTATGTGGCTGGCGGGTCGAATCTACTGCAGCTGGAGATCTGGAAGAGATGGGACCCACTCTGGTCTTTGCCCAGCCCCTTCACAGCAGGGGCTTTCTTGTGGAAAGCACTCCCTCTCCCCAGGCAGTGGTTTGCTGCAGCTGCAGCAGATGCTACAGGGCGAGCTGGCCAGCCATCGTTCTGTGGGAGCTAAGAGCCTCGGCAGCCCGGGAATTCTGGGCTAATGCTCAGCCCTGGCATGGTCCCCTCTCTCGCTGACCCCTCTGGTCCAGGTCACCGTGACAGATGCTGGGAACATATGCCGGGAATTAATTCGCTCCGCCTCAGCCACAAGAGGGGCAGCCTCTTCCTCCGGCTGCTTCTGACACCCTTACTTTCTGATTGCTGCCTCACCAAAGGGAAAGTCGGGCTTTTCCCCTCCCCTGCTCCTAACCCCCCTTCACTGGGCTTTCTCACCATTATGCTAAGCCCGCTGCCAAAGGTATTTGATTCCTAGAGACCCTTCTCCTCCCGTATCTCAAGCAGGACCTGAGGTCAAGGAGCCCACTTGACCTTCCCAGCTTTTTATCTCCGGAGAGATTCTGTCCCAACTCTGCTAGAACAGATGAGTGGATTTTTGTTTCTTTCCTTTTCTTAAGCGAGGTCTGTCTCTCTCTTCCAGGAGCCAGACTCTCCCAACCCTTCCGGTCTGTCTTTACACGGAACTCAAGTCACTCCTCCTGCAGCTGCATTTCTGGATCAACGAGCAGCTGGACTTTGGGCGCCTGCGGGTATGATTTTCTCACTTTCATTCTTTTGTCTAAGGATGGACGGGCAGACTTTTTCTGTAAAGGGCCAGAGAGCAAATAAAATTCAGGCTTTGCAGACCATATGCCACATGGTCTCTGCCACAGCTCAGTTCTGCTACTGTAGCCCCAAAGCAGTCACAGACGATATGCAAATTCAGGAGCATGGCCATGTTCCAGTAAAACAAGAACGGGTGGCTGGCTGCACTTGGTCCACAGGCTGCAGTAGGCTGATCCCTGCTCTATGCAAACCAGCCCAGCTCTGAATTTCTTGTGGGCAAACGAAGCTCCCTCGCTCTCTCCCTTCATCTGTACTTTGGGTCCCCCCACTCATCCAGAAAGACTCTGTGTTTCTCAGAATCAATGCTTTGAGAACACAGAGGAATCCTGTCTATTTCTCTACTATCTTAGGAGCTCCTCGGGGTCAGGACTATGTCTTATTTGACTTTGAACTCCTGGAATAAGCAAGAGCCTTGCTGGAAACTCAAACAACACCCAGTCTTATCCTGAAGAAGCTTTCAGGCTGGTGGGGAGAGCAGACAGCTGAGCTCTGTGTTCTCAACAGAGATAAGCTCAATGACAGGAAGAAGGCAAGAGGGAGGAATCAGGAGAAGGTGCCTCTGATAAATTTAACAGTGACCTTTGAAAAATATACAGAAAGGAGACAGGAAAAAAAAAATCTTAATTTTTACTGAATTAATCCAGATACCCTAAAGCACTGAAAAAACAAACGCACAAATAAATAAAACGGATGCCCTGGAAAACAGTTGGGCAGTTTCTTAAAAGTTAAACAGAAATATACCATCTGACCCAGCAATTTCACTCCTAGGAATCAACCTTAGAGAAATGAAAACGTCTGTCTGCACAAAGACATAGACATAAATGTCCACAGGGACTTTATTCATAACGGCCGGAACTGGAAACAACTCAAATGTCCATCAACTGATGAATAGTTAAAATGTGGCCTGTGTTCACACAACAGAAAAATAGTCAGCAACCCAAAAAGAACGAACCACTGGCCCACGCTACGGCATGGGTAGACCTGAAAAAGATGTTGAGTGAAAGCAGCCAGGTTCCAAAGACCACATGTTATATGAGTCCATCTACATGAAATGTTCAGAAAGGACCAATTGAGAGTCAGCAAGCAGATCAGTCAGTGGTTGCCTGGGGCTGGGAACAGGCGTGGGGGTTAAGTGTAACTGGACACAAGGGAACCTTGTAGGATGATGAAAATGTTCTGGAAACAGAATTATGGCGCTGGCTGCCTAACTCCCTAAATTTACTAACATCATCAAATTGCATACTTTCAGGGGGTAAATTTTAAGGCATGCAAATTATGCTTCAATAAAGTTGTTATCCAAACAAAACCAAAAAACCCTTATGCCAAACCATTCTTTATCCACGGCGGAGAGATGACGCGGAAGGGGAAACAGAGGTGGGAGCCCCTCGTGAGACGCAGGTGTTTGTCGTTGCAATAAAATATCCAATGTGACTTTCCCCAGGTTCCCTCTTCCATCCTGTCCTGTTCCAACATCTAAAAGCAGTCTGCTTTTACTGGGCATCAGAGTACTGCTCGGATCCCCATTTTATAGATGAGAAAACAGGATCAGAAGAGGAAAGGTGCTTGCTCAAGGGGACGGTGTGGCAGAGCTGGGACTGGACCCAGGCCTGCCTGATTCCAGAATTGGTGTTATTTGCTGCTGCTCTCTCCCCACTCCGCCCACGCCACCCCCTCCCCCCGACTCTTTGGCCCTGGGGAGAAGAGCGCAGCACTGCTTGGCCAAGCAGAGCAAGTAGCAAATACTACTTTTCCTTCAGGCCTCCAGCACCAGTGCTCCCAGGAGCCTCACCACCAAGGTCTTGATTTATGTGGGTAGCGCATGGTGGTCCAGCAAGGCTGGACGGGGGCATCGGTTTCTGTCTGGGGTATGTGGCTTCAAAAGCCTGTCTGGGGGTGGCCTGGAGTTCAGCAAAGATGAGCCAACGGGCAGAGATGACCTCGGGTTCAGCCACAAGCCTGTCCCGGTGAATTTCTCGCTCGAGCTTCTCATCAGAGCCACAAGTTTCCAGGGAGCGTTCCACGCAAAGGCCACGCGGGGCCGCCATCTGCCCTGCGCTCCCTGCAGCAGAAGAGCTCATGGCTCGGCACACTCTCAAGGTGAGGCATGAAAGGGCCATGGGGCCATGTGAGCAAAGTTTTCCAAAGGCTACCTGGCAGGTCCACAGAGCCTGAGGGTGCTCATGTCCCTGGAGGGCCCGAACCTCAGCCACACAGAGGCCTTTTCTGCGGTCAGCCCAGGCCTGGGCCCAGCAAGACAGATCGGCCCTTCTCCCCATTCCCGCCCCGCTCCCAACTTCCAGACCGGCTGCTGCTACTCACAGAAGTCAGGCCTGCCCCCTCCTGGCTTTTGCAAATACTGTTCTCCCTCCTTCCTTCACCTTCTTTGGGTCTTTGCTCAAATGTCACCTTCTCAGTGAGGCCTCCCCTCACCACGCCATTTAACTCTGCAACCTGTGACCCCAATGCTCCCTTCGCCGTTCCTGCTGAATCCTTCTCTGCAAGACCCACCACCATCTGACAACCTATTTGACTTACTGGTCCCCCTCCCCCACTGGAAAGGAAGCACTTGGAGGGAAGGGAGTTGGGGTTGTCCAGCACCCTCTCTGCCGTGTCTGGAACAGCGCCTGGCACACACTAAGTGGCACTCGGTATCTCAGGAAAAGACATGCTTCCCCACCAGGGCCCGGCCTACAAAAGGCAGCTCTGCAGCTACCACCCCACGCCAAAGACACTGTGGGAGATTTTGTCAGAGATTGGCTGGGTCTTAGCCCGCTCCGAGGTGACGTGAGCTCAGAGACAATCCACCACATGCACGAGGCCCACGCCACGCCTCCCCCCCGACGTCTGCAGAAAACTATACTGTGGTACCTGCAGTGCTTGTCCATTCGGTCATCACTCTTGGGCCATCTTCTTGGGAGACCCCTGAAGTCGTGGGTGGGTGACACACTGGTTGGAATACAGAGGGTGTCTGAGAAGTCAAGGGAGGAAGGGAGTCAACCCCTGGCCCCGGCTCGGGCTGGCTGAAGCCCCCCACGTTTATCAAGCCCTAAGCACGTGAACTTGCCAGTGACTAACTGACTGCAAATACTGCCTTTCCTCCCTGGGGGTTTCTGAATGATTCAGGCTTAAGCAAAACCAGCCGAGACGGAAACTTCTCAGTGACCATGGGAATTATTCCAAAGAAGGGCTGTCTGGGCTAAAAGTGTGACTCTGGAAAAGGAGGAAAGGGGACCCCAAAGCCACTAAATCCCTGAGTTTATAATTAACAGAGAAGCATTCTCTGTGCCTGCTCTGGAGCCAGTGCCTCACCAGGGAAGGGCACTGTGGTCACGAAAAAATAGCCCCCCAGTGGGTTTCTGAAGTGTTGAGCCTCTTTGTTTTCCTGAATTTTAATGAAGGGCTTTCCAGGCAGGATGAGAGCAGCGCTCAGCACTCCCCATGGCCAGGAGTGGGGCTTGGTTAGCTGCTGCCAGCCTGCACCGGACTGATCCAAAGTGGCGTCTAGGAGGGGCAGCAGGGAGACGTCCTGTCCTCAGATGAGATGTCTTGGGGAGAAAGAGAGAAAAACAAAAACAAAAGATGTCTCTGTTTAGAAAAAGGGTTGGGCTCTGCTCCAGATCTCGGCGCTCTTTGGAAACAGGCAGCGATGCAGGCACTTGGGGGAGCAGCAGCTTCGCTTCTGAAAGCTGGGGGAGGGGCGGTCGCGGGCTCCCTGGGAGAGGGTTTGTGTAGAGGGCTCAGGGCTGCCGAGCTGGCTCCTGCTAACGAGGGCCAGAAACGATGCCCTGGGAACCTGTGGCAGACGGGAAGCGCGTGCTCTGGGAGCCCCAGGCATAGGCTGTGGGGAAAAGGGGGTCGGGGCGTGCTGTCAGAAAAGCCACCGAACTTTGACGCGGGGGATGGGTCACCCCATCACACCCACTGCTTGCTGTCTCCTCAGCTGAGTGGCCTGAAAGCATGAAGAAGACAGTGCAACCTCACCAAGGTAACCGACCCTCCACAAAGAGAAAGGCTCTCCCCAGGGCCCGCAGGGGGCCACTCTCCACCTCGGGTTATCAGGGGTTATCCCTCTATCCAGGTGCTCACAGGAGCTGCTGCGGCCTCTGTGAACTGAGCGACTTCCGGAAGCACCTGCTGCTTCTCCCCCTGACTCCAGCTTTCCCTCCCGCCCTTCTGTGATGGGGAGAGGTCCCGTCAGTGGCTTGAAAGCTGCCCTCCTTCACCCTTCTGCCAGCCTGCCACACGGCCACAGCAACGCAGGATCCTTAACCCGCTGAGCGAGGCCAGGGATCAAACCCGCATCCTCAGGGATATTAGTCGGGTTTGTTAAGCCCTGAGCCACGATGGGAACTGCCCTCCTTCCCTCCTGACCCATCTTTCCAAGGGGGTCCTGGAAAGACGTGGAAGAGAGAGCTCCAGAAACCAGCAATTGCTCCCAACGGAATGATCCAATGTGGCCCACTGAAAATAGTTATTTTTATTACAAAATGGTCCATATAAAAATTCTAAGCTGCTGGCAAGCTTCCTTCGTTTTAGGTTTATGGCAGAGGTGACCGCCTGCAGGAGAGCATCTGCTGACCCCCGGAGCTCAGGTGTGTGCGGACGGTCCCCCGGGGTCCTCCTTGTCCGCGTGCAGCAGGTCCCACTCACTGAGGAGCTCTGAGGACACCTCTGCGTACAGACGGTCCCGGTCCCAGCTGACATCGTCCTGCCGAGAGAGGCATCGCGGGGGACCATGGGGGATGCCATCCCCTCAGTCACAGCCAGCCTCCCGCCCTGGGCAGCCGAGGGGCAGGCGTTGCCGCAGCCACGTACCTCTCGCACCTCGTGCTCCGGCGCCAGGACTTTGGTGAGGAGCTTCAGGTCGATCTCTCCATCCTGTGAATGTGACAACAACAAAGGCGTGCTAGGTGCCTTGGGGGGGCGGGGGGCGGCAACCTTCGGCCAATGAGCTCTGGCAAAGTGAAGAGGACCAGGTTGTGGGGTAGAACTTTGCAAAACCACACCTGCAGGAATTCCTGTGAAAGAGCCAAACTGCGGGTGGCCCTGGGGGCTGCTGAGAACTGGGGGACTGTCACAATGTCCTACTGGCTGGGGACTCTCTAGGGAAAGTTCAACACTGGGAGGGCAGGCGTGACAGCTGCAAATCTAGCGATGCCACGTGGGCAGCCAGGAAGCAGCAGGGAGAGACTGGCCCTGGAGACCCTGGAACATGTCGGGTCCAGGGATGCTCTGATAGCCAAGGATGATGCCTCTGGCTCATGGACCATTGCCCGGCAGCCTCAGAGGCCCGTGGAGAAGAGGCTGCATGGCTCTGGAGGAACCGAGACATTGCCAGGGACGCTGCCTGGAGCCCACTCCTCTATGCAGAAGCTGGCCCACTCACCAAGGTCTGGAAGGCTGCATACTTCATGAGGTCATTGTCCAGGTCACGGTAAGTCATCACCCGGTTTACCTGGATGCTACAGGAAAGAGAAAGTGAGCAGGGCCCACGGGGCCAGGAGTGCTGCCAGGCCACTGTCCCCAGAGCTTCCTAGGCAGCTGGGAAGGACCAAAATGGGAAGAAAATGTCTAATACAGTGGGAAGCCTGGCCCATCACCAGAGACACGTGGATCCACCCTGGAGGGCAGCACCACTGGAGACGGCGTCTGGAGCATATTAATCCACATGTTTGCCACTCCCAACAACGTCATACTAACTGAACGTACCTGGGAGGGGCTGCCACCTGCAAAACGAAGTCTTCCTCCTGTACCTCTTCTAGGTCTGGAATAACAGGAATATCTGCAATGAGAGGAGGAGGCAAAACGGTCAGCAGCACGGATGGGGATCCTGCCTGCTTCTCCACTGATTACTCACACCCGCCCCATGCCGGCCATGGGGAGGGCTACAGGCCTCGGGCAGCATGGACACTCAGCTGCTCTCCTGCCTCTAGGAGCCCCCAGTCTAGGGCTGTGGAATTCAACCAGAAACATTCATGACAATCGGAGGCAGAATTCCAGCAATTTCTGAATCTCAGGCTTTGGCCCAGAACTTGCTGGCCTGGAATCTCCTGGTGGGGCTTCGGCATCTGTATTTGTCCCTAAGATTTCTTAGGTGATCTGATGCTGGCTCCAGGTTAGGAGTCATGGGAGAGGCTCTCCAAGGAGAAATGGAAAGAAATGGGAAGAAAGTCCTGGACAGCACTTGGGACATGCTTACATGACAGGAGAGGGAGGATGAAAAGGAGCCGAATGAGCCTGGCACGGTCAGAGACAGAGGAACTGGAAAGTGTAGTGTCACAAGGTGGCTGTCACCATGAGTGCACCTGCTCATGACCAAGTCCGCCATACATGAGCTCATCCTAGTCTGTGCAGCAGGCACAGTCCTCACAGCCCCGAGCCTGCATCTGAAGGTCACCTTACACCTAATGATGTGACCTGGCTCCCCGGCAGTGTGTCTGGGCTCAGCGTCTCCCTCTGCCAGGTCTAAGATGATGAACAATGCTGACTCCAAGGATGCCACTTCCCTCGCTGTTTGGTGGAGATTCTCCTTCTCTGCATTCTCCATGTGAGACAGACATACAGACGGAGGAGGCTATTTCTTCCGTCAGTCTAATAAAGTCACGCAGATGGAAAAACAGAGAAACACTAAACTAGCAACTTGCTTAAGGCAGGAAAATCGTCCATCTCCTCACGGGGACACCCTAACACTGTGAAGAATTAAAGAATTACTGCCTTTGCCCGGTGAGCCTCACGTATGGGTAGAGGGGCTTTCTTTGTTTTAATCAGTCTGCATAGAGGAAAAAAACAAGATGGGATGGGGGAAAAAAAAAAAGCGCCAAGCTGGACAAGGCAGTCCTGGAAATCCCAGATCAAGTACAAATACTAAAAGGAAGGAAAATTCCAGAAAGAAGAGAGTAGTGAAGACATCCTTCATTTTTGCTTCCATAGACTGGATTGGCTTCTTTTAAAAAGAGACAGAGAATCATTCCAAGAACAGCTGGCAAGCCCCTTGTCACTTTCGGGCTATGCATTATTTAGGCTTTGCGATGGTTCTAGTCAAGCTAGGCCCGAGTATATAAATGTCAGTTCCCAGCCTGGCGTCTTTATTATTGCTTCTGACGAAGTTACACATGCTGTACCTGGAAAGAGAGAAAGCATGCAAGGGAGAGACGGAGGCACAGAAAAGAAGACAGAGAGAAAGAGACAGGCAGAGAAAGAGGGTGATTAAAAGGATGAAAAGGGATGGAAATAAAAAAAAATGCTGATAGGGGAATAAAGAAGACACATACCCTCCCCCCGCCTCCCCCCCCACCCCCGACCCTGGAAATAATGAATCACATTCAGCAAGTCTTCTAGAAAGAAGCTGTTCGGAGCCTAGATTATATCTCTCTATCCTGCTAGATGGAATTCTCTAATTTTCTATTTCTTATGCTAATAGAAATTCAGCTTGCTTGTTCCCTCTTGCTCTAAGTGATGAAGAGAGTCTATGTGAGGGCTGCTGACAGCACTGTTGTCCCCGAGCCCAGGCAGAGTGGGGCTCCAGGCTGGCGGAGCTGCCAGGGCCCTGCGGTGGGGCGGGGGAGGGGGGGAGAAGCTGGCCATGCCATGTGCCATCAGCAGTGTGACAGTTCCGGAGTGAGACAGTTAGCGGCTCCTGGCTCTCCTTGGGTGCACAGAGCCCAGCCTGAGATGAATATTCAGAAGTTGGTAAGGAAATGCCCCCTGCTGGGCTTAGGGCTCAGGACAGGGGTCTTCCCCAAGTCCCCTCTCCCTCCACGATGTCAGCATTTGGGTCCTGTCAACTCTGCCCAGCCTCTCCCAGCTCTGAAGAGCTGCACTTCTGCCCAATGTCCACTCTGACTCCCTGTGGGCTTCCTTCTTCGTGCCCACCCCCTTCCCAAATGTGCACAAAGGAACGTGAGCCTGGCCCATCTGTGACAGAGCAGAGGTCAGCTCAGGCCTTGGCAAAAGGGCCGCTCAGAGTGGCACTGGTGGGGCTGGCCACACAGTGGGATTTCTCTCTAATTGGAAGCCTGGTGCCCAGCAGAACCCGGTGAACGCCTGAGTGGGACCGAGCCAGCGATGACAGCCAGACCAAGGCAAGCTGGAACATTCCGGCGCAGTGACAGCTTGAGCCACTGCCGCAGAGCCAGGCCATCCAACTCCCGGCCCCAGTGGAACAGGTGGCCGCAGAGCAGGTTTTGGGCAAACTTCAAAGAACTTCCTAATTTTACCATTTCTGATTTACAATCACAGACCCGTGCTTGCTTATGGGTACAGAACATGTTCCCAGGAGTTTCCGTCCTCTTTTCCTCCTCTCCTCCTTCCCTCCCTATTTCTTACACACACATATACTATGAACCAACCTAGAAAACAAAAACAGGCTGGAGAAATCCGCTTCTTCATTAAATGACCTGCATGGACGGATCCAGCCCTGCCTGCAATGACGGCAGTTCCTTTGACCCGCGAGCCTGGCTCAGTGACCTAGTCTGATTCAGGGCGGTCAAGTTTCACGTTTAAAAGCACATGATTTGGGAGTTCCCGTCGTGGCGCAGTGGTTAACGAATCCGACTAGGAACCATGAGGTTGCAGGTTTGATCCCTGGCCTTGCTCAGTGAGTTAAGGATCTGGCGTTACCGTGAACTGTGGTGTAGGTCACAGACGCGGTTGGATCCCGTGTTGCTGTGGCTCTGGTGTAGGCCAGAGGCTACAGCTCCAATTCAACCCCTAGCCTGGGAACCTCCATATGCCACAGGAGTGGCCCAAGAAATGGCAAAAAAAAGACCAAAAAAAAAAAGCACAGGATTTGAACAGAGACAACAGGAGGAATAAAGGAGCCCGCTCTAGCCCTGCTGAAAGACTAGCGCTATTTTAAACATTTTAATAATGATGCCAACTCTAGTTTCGTTTTTTTCAGCGCTGGTAATAGTAAGAACATTAACGGAAACAATGGGTTAGTTAAATGGCTGAGAGTGCAGGCACTGGATGCAGGCTGGCCAGCTTCAAATCCTGGCTCCCCCATGGCCTAGTTGTGTGACTTCATCTTGTCTGTGCCTCAGTTTCTTCAGCTGTACAAAGGGAATCATAATTACACCCTCCCCATCTGGTTGTCCTAAGTATTACATGTAATGATCTCTGTAAAATATCAAGCACTATGCTCAGTCTATAATAAGTATTCTATCTTATTCATTTAGCGGGCATATTATTGAGCATGGAGAGAAACAATATGGCTTTCCCCTCATTTTCTCACTGAATCCTGCCCAGTCATCACCATTTTCCAGAGGACAATACTGAGGCTCAGCACGATGAAGCAGCTTGCAAGATATGAGATCATTAGTGAGGGATAGGGCCAGGCTTCCAGCTCAGGTTCGACTGCAAACCCTGGACCGTTACACACACACACACACACACACACACACACTCACACACACACACACACACACACACACACACACACACAGAGGCTATTTTTGCAGATGTACTGTGCTTGCAAAGACGCCTCCCCCCAGGGGAGGCATAAGACAACTGCCTACAGCCGGGCAGCTTTGCTTTTCCTAAGACTCGGTGTCCTCTGTTCTTGGGTGCTTCTCTGTATCCCAAGAACCATAAATAAATGAAGTCTCTCCCTCACCATATGCCCGACTGGTTAATTCCCCACAATGAGGCCAAATGGAGCAGAAAGAAAGGTGAGCCAACACGGGAGAGCTCAGAGGCGCTCTCCCCACTGCCTGTGTCTCTCTAAACCAGCCCCTAGGAGAAGAAGGTGGCTGGACATCTCCAACGGCCCCAGGAAAGGGGACCTGGAGGTAAGAGGGCTGTGATGCCAGTGCCACAGGAGCAGGCACCCTCATCCTCCACCTTGGTTCCCTGGGGGTGGCGCCTCCGCTCCCAGACCCCCTGCCGCTGACTCCCAGCTCCGACTGCATAACAAAACGGGCCTCTCTGGCTCTTCGAATTTGCTCCCAGCCTCTTAGGTCAGCACAAGTTGTTCGCCTGTTTCTGGCCCCACGTGATGCCCAGTTAGCTATGCTGTGGGGAAACTGCACTTGTTCATTCATTCATTCACCCAAGGATGAATGAAAGAATGAAGCACCCACTCTGTGCTAGACGTGCCAGTAACAACAGCAAATAAAACGTCATGGGCCACGTCTTCATGGAGCACCAGTGCCGTGGGGGGATTGTAAACACAAATAAATGTAGTTTACTGCCTGCAAATTATAATGCACATGGTGAAGGAAACTAATTGGACTCTATGACCAAAAATAACAGGGAGAGCTCTGGTCTTATTTTTCAATGGTTAAAGTAATATCATATGTGATAATAAATTCAAATGCTATAGAAAAGTTTAAGATGAAAATGTCAGCAGTTCGTGTCGTGGCTCAGCGGTTAACAAACCCAACTAGTAGCCATGAGGATGAAGGTTCAATCCCTGGCCTTGCTCAGTGGGTTAAGGATCCAGCGTTGCCATGAGCTGTGGTGTAGGTCACAGACACGGCTTGGATCCTGTGTTGCCATGGCTGTGGTGTAGGCTGGCAGCTATAGCTCCGATTCAACTCTGACCCTGAGAACTTCGATATGCCACGGGTGGGGCCCTAAAAGGCAAAAAAAAAAAAAAAAAAAAAAAAAGATGACAATGTCTTTTCTTATATGAACCCCAGCCATCTCCCTACAGGTAACTGCTATTAACCATTTTTCATATATATTTACTGAAAACAATTTCTGCACACACAGCAACATGTTCTTTTTTAAATGTGTGCGAATGGCATCATGTGACATATCCATTGTTCCAGGACTGACTTGTATCTTTCCTTTTCAATGTACAGATACATATTATTCTTTAAAATGTCCAGCTAGTATTCCAGTGAATGGATGCTGCACAACGCACTTCATTCAGTCCAGAGAGGATCTAATTTAGGATTTCTGGCGGTAGAGTAGGGAGCTGGGGAAGGTCTCTGAACTAGGACAGGGCAGCCGAAGGATCAACAAGACCAAGCCGGGCAGGGGACAGCGTGTGCAAAGGCACGATGAGGCGAGGGGGGACTCGCTAAGGAAGGCCGCTGTGGCTGGCGGGCAGGGCCTGGGGCGGAGTGCACAGGGTGAGGCAGGAGAGAAGGAGTCTGCTTCCAGGTGAGGAAGGACCTGCATCGATTGGCCAGGAAACACGGTCCTCTACGCAGCAGCCCTCCTGAGACACATGAGGAGCAAAGCAAGATGGATGAAGCATGGCAAAGCTGCAAAGGGAGGGTCTAGACATTTAAAAATTGAGGCTAAATGAGCAGATTAAGGACAAGGCACATTGTTTCCTTTGTGAATCATCCTGGAACCCAACAGGCAGAATTCCGAGCTTCCTACTCTGTCTTTCCACCACACTTTATTCAAGGCCACAGGATGGACCTCACCAGTTCGCGGTGGGCAGGGAAAGTGGAGTGTGCCTTCAGCCTACCTCCTAGACAGTAAACTCATGGTGGAGGGTGAGGTCCACGTCCCAGTCACGTCTGCAAACTAAAAGACAACGGTACAGAACTGAACCAATCAATGCTCTCAAATCTCAATGGCCACGTCCATCTTCTCTGTATCATTCCAGTTATAGCCTAAGTGGTACTGAGTCCCCAGGTTGCCTAAGCAGGATTACTTTCATAAGAACAACCAGAAGCAATCCCTAGCTATACTCCCTGAATTTGATGCCATCGGATGCTCACTCGGGAGCTGCAAAGTCTGCTGGGAAGAGCCTGTGCACATACAAGAAACAGTGGATGAGCGGGGACAAAGTTATAGAGGAAGAGTCATTCAAATGTGACCCCTGGGCATCCATCCCGAGGCTGGGTCACACTGCGCTTCACCAACCCTCCCTCCTGACCTCCAGCTTGCCCCACTGTACCACTCCACTTTCTGGAGCCCCCAGGAAACACTTGTTCGTGTACAGCAACAGCAGAAATAAGAGCGTATTTCAAAGAGAGAGAAGCGGCCAAATGGCAAAGTCGTTATGATACCAGCACTGGTATCATGCTAGTCTGCCAACAGATCTAACAACAAACCAACCACCAGATGTAATCACGGAAATAAACGAGGGGTGCCTGAATGAACAAGAGAAATAAATAACAGAAACACGTGGGAACACCAGTAGGATCAATTACAACTGGTTTTGAAGATGTGAGAAGCTGCCATTTGCCCTGAAATACATTCATTGCGGATAATACCGTCACGCCTGCATGCTAAAATGCTATGTACCCAGGGAGGTTCCAGAGGGATCCTTGCCGGCCCCTGTGGCTTGACAGGATGAAGCCTGCCTGTCCCAGACCTCTGCGATGCATGTTGTGAAAGCCTGCCATCACAACTGGCTGTTGTTTGCTCGTTTTGGTACCCCAAGAACAGAAAGTGATTTCTCGGACTGGGCTCAGCGCAGAATGAGTATACTCAGAGCATCACTAGGCTCCGTGGCTGGCATGTAAGTCTTCCTGAAGAGGAAGGAGAGAATGAGGGAGGTACCCCAATCTGGCCCCGGGTTCCACCCAGGCAAAGACGGGAGCCCTTCCTCTCTGTGTTCCTTTAGGTTCCACTCTTTGCTGATGCTCCTGGTTGGGGGCTTCTGAATGGAATCTCCTGGTCATGTCCAGAAGGGTTTCTAGACATACAGGAAGTCTCTTCTAAACTCCAGCACTCTCTGACCGTGACACCTGACTCCACGATACACGGGGGCATGCTGGCCTCCCTGCCAGCTTCCTCTGGGTGCTGACTGATGACATCTGCCCTCCTCACTTCACCCACCCACCTCACCCCTGACCGCAGATGTCCTGCATGGTCCCAGACCTGCTCCCCTGCCCAGGGGCCCGGCCACTGCAGAGCACTCTCGGGCTGCCAAGGGCTCGTGTCCACCTTTCCGAAGGCACAGCCATGTTCAACAACCAAGCCACCTGAAAAGGCCCTGGATCGATGCTTAGGGACACCCCAAGAAAAGCAGTCCAGACAACCCCCAATGTTATGCCCAAAGTCAACAGACCCTGAGCAGAGCTCAGAAGCAAGAGGAAAGAAGGTCCACATTTCTAGGAGATGGTAACTTTACACCCCAGATCATTATAATTTTTCTCTGCAGCTGCAAAACTTTGTTTTACTGAATGCTGTTACCTTCTGCATCACGTATGGGGAATTTTAAACAGGCAAATGGAAGAAGGTCTGATTGAAGATGAAGTTAAGTGAAAGAAATTGGTCTCATTTAGCACATGACAGGATTCATCTGTGTTCCCAAGTCCACTGAGGTGGCATCATGGGCGTTTCATATTCATGAGCTGCTGCGACACTGTGTCCCCTCATTTACAAAGAGCCGTGTTCAGCAAATTCTCTCCCTGTGGACACTCCATGCATTTCATGGTCTTGTCAGAGAGACATCAAACGCTCCAGTAACCAAATACCAGAAAATGGCTTTAATTAGTGGATCTCAATCGTATAAATAATTTTTTTTTCTAAGTGAAAAAATGGAGAATTTTTTTTAAAGGGAGAAGAAAAGGGGAAAGCGATAGGCAACAGGCTTCAATCACCCAAAGGAACAAGGGAAAAAGACGGTCCCAGAGGAGCTCCCGGGCTCCTGCATGCCCAGGATGGATCAGGGTTCCAAGGCAGAAATGCACCTGAAGGTCCCCGGTGGGTCTGCTTTATGAGGCCTGATGCCCGGCGATTTTACCCGTTCCGGCTGGGTCCAGCCGACAGCGTTCCTGGGAGGGGAGGAGAGAGGCAACGTGATGATGTTGGCTAGAGGGCCTGCTGCAGAGGCTGGACCACAGGACTGACCATGAGCAAAGGCGCCCAAGCAGGTCCCAGAGGAAGGGGGTGACAAGGAAGAAATGATGCCCATTCTGAGGTGCTGGCTTGGGGCGGGGGCTTGCCTGTGTGTCCTCTGTTGAGATGTCTCTGTAATCCTGCCAAGCCGCCTCCCTCACGCTGTTGGGGAAAGACATCAATGACCTCAAGGAGGACATCTGAACAGCTGACTGCTCCCCACTGCCCCCCGAGCTGCGGCAACTCTCCTGGCTGATGACAGGTCAGAGAGGAGGGCTTGGACCGAGCCCGGTTCTGAGACAAGCCAGGCCGCAGCGTGGCGGGGCACTGGCTGGACCGTGAGCAGAGGGGAAGCTATGCGGACAGCAGCGACAGAGCTCGTGGTCTTCTTTGCATGCAGAGACCCGGCCCCAGGACCTCACGGCAGAGGGATGGCAGCATGTTCTGGAAGAAACCAGAATGCAACAGCCCAGAACAAGCTCTTCCCCACCACCCGACCCAGTCCACCAGGTGCTGGGGAAGAGTCGGCATCCACCACGCAGAGGGGCGTCGACCAGGACGGACCCTTCGGAGCAATTCGTAGGCCCTGCTCCTGGGAGATAAGCTCAGCCCAGCAAGGGTTCTCTGTAGGGAGGAGCCTGACATGGTGGGAGGACGGCAGTGTCACCTGCTGGGGTGACCTCTAGGGAGCATCGCACACTGGCTACCCACGGTGGGAGGAAATGAAGAACAATGAACAAGGCTGCTCCCTGCCGCCCCCCCCCCGCCCCAGCTCCCTGGAAGCTCCATGGCGACTCCAGCTTTGATCTGTGATGTGTTAAGGACAAAGGGGGGTAAAGGAGGACTTTAAAGGTGATGAGGAATGAGGCGGCTGGAAGGAACCGAAACTGAGGACTCGCCACCCTCTTCAGTGAGGCCCAAGACGAGCGACACAGTATTAACGTGACAGGGAGCGCCTTCTCAGAGCCGCCGGTGCCAGTGTGTTAGAAACCAGGCATATCCGATTCTATTTCATCCTCTTCGCGTTACGCTGAAAAAAACAAGACAAACTACACTGCTTTTATTCTAAATCCTTCGGTTTTTGTATTTTTCCTTATATATATTTATTAAAAAAATGCTCCTTTGATCGGTGCCACCCGTGACACCCCCACATAAGGCAGGCTTCTGAGCGGCTCCCTCCACGCAAGGCCACTGCTGGTGACAGCCAGCTGGTTTTGATCACAGCCATTCCGGATCGGATTTTCATAAGATAGATGAGGAGTCTTAGTGCTGCTCTTTCTCTTATCAGATGAGAAACAGAGGGGGAGGGGGAGGACGGGTCCTGAGGGAACCGCGCAACAATCAAGGGCTGCCTGGTTCTTTCTCTGTCCCTCCGCTGCTGCAATTTTCAAAGGCATTTGCCTCGGGCACTTTTAAATGATGGTGTCTCAATTCTGTAATCATCTTTCAAGAGCTTTCTCTTCAAGGGTCTTTTAGGTAAACCCAGTCCGTCAACCACACTTATGGACTCAGGAATCACAGTCCCAGTATGTGTCCTCGTGTGTGTGAGTGAGTGTGTGTGTGTGAGTGAGTGTGTGTGTGTGTGTCTGTGCGTGCAGGCAAGTACACATCTACACACACTGAACATCTGGGCATTTTTACGGAGCTTGGGAGGACCTGAAGCTGGAAGGGAAGAGCTAGCACTTGGCCACATCAAGTTCCTCTCCTGCTAGAGAAAGAGGGTCCCCTATCACCTCTCCCTTGGATTTCTGCTATCCTAGGCTTCATTATCTCAGGTCCTCCTTTGGAAACTAATCGCCACCTGTGGTAAGGGAGGAATTCTCGCCCTAAGGTCAAGGGATGTGCTGAGGCCAGCCTCAAACGCAGTCATGCCTGTTCCTTGCCATCTCACCAAAGCGATGACACCTGGCGGTCAGACTTCAGGATGAGTCAGACACCATGGCCACCTGCTTGGAGAACATGGTCCCCAGGCCACCACCTGCTATGGTTTGCTTACAAAGACTGTTTGGGGCACACTACAAATCCACCTGTCTTTTTTTGTTGCAGAGAACACCGTACCTCTTCTTTCTACAGGCCCCACCCCTTGAAACAGACATCCTAGGGCACCGAGCCTCTATTTCGTTCTAGCAAATAAAAATCTAAGGACTCCATGATGTCCCCAGGCAGTGGTTCTCATCAATATGGTCTCACCTCCTCTCAGCCCTCATCCGCCCACTCCCTTCACAGCAGTGAGGAGAAGTGCCGATGCCTCTCCGGGGAGCTGGACCATGGCCTGCAGTCACAGCTGGGACAGTCTCACAAAACTAAATGGGATTAGCTTTGTCCTACTCTGATCCTGTCTTCTGTATTCAACCGGGACAGAATCCAAGGAGTTCCAGAATAAATACCCTGATCTCTAACGCGTTCAGGGAGAGTTAGCGCTCTTTTACTTTTGTCTGTGCTTAATGTCGGGTGATTTATTATTAATCACATTCTTCCAAACAGACTCTGGCGTGCCAGAATGCTGACGGAGCCATCTCCGTGTTCCTGGATGAAGGTGACCACAACCCGCTGCCTTTACAAGGTGTGTGCACGCGTGCTCAGTGCAAGGCTTCTGTCTCATGTTCCCCATCCTACCCCTCCTGGTGGAGACTTGACAGTAAGCTGCTCACATGAACAAAGCAAATGGAGTCCCAGGGAGGTCACGGTCAACTATGTCCCGGGCAAAGATGTCTGGGACGGAAAGTCTAGAGAGCCCGGTGCGACCCAAAGATCACAGGGGGCACTAGGGACCTAGAGCATTCTGCTCCCACTGCGCCAGGGGAGCAGGAGGTCTGGGCTGTGGTCTGGGCTGTGCTCCGCAGCTGGACCAGGGGGAGGTGGGGAAAGACGGAGGGGACGAAGCAGAACAGCTGAAATCTGCTCTGAGCTTAATTCTGTTTTCAAAACTTCCCCAACAATCTGCAATCTGCCTCTTCAAGAGGCAAGGAGAACACAGCCAAACCAGTCTCTACTACTGGGTTTGCTGAATCAAGTAGTCCCATCACATCAACTCCTAGACACCTGCTCTATGAGGGTGCGTGCTTTTCCCAGGGTAGGCTCACGGGACCCTGAATCGCCTCCTGCGAAAAAGAAAACCAAGTCAAAACAACTTCCCTTGCTGCATTAAGGAAACTTCTGGCACGTAGCCTTAACGTCTCTGGCATCTCACTTGCTCTGGGACCATTCCTGGCCAAATCCACACTGGGGAGTCGAGAAGTCCGCCCTGGGGCCTCAAGAGTCTACACCCATTAGAGTTCATTTTTCTTTTGCTGCCAGGAATGTGTCTTAACTGTCTATCGAGGAAGACCCAGATCCCGATTCCTAGTCCACGGAGTTGACCTCAGCCCGTACCTGTTGAGGAGCCAGGACACCTGGGTCCCAGATCTGCCCCTTATTTGCTGACCAAAATAAGGTCAGTTATTGTCAACTCTGGTTCTAAGTTTCCTTATCACCACAACGATCCTTTTCACCTTCTACCTCTAAAACATCCTTATTTCTGGGATGTCCAATAGAATATACCTTGTGATATATTAAAAAACAAAACAAAACAAAACACCTCTCTGTCACATCTGCCTATGGACGCATCTTTCCCAGTGTTCTAGCCACAGCCCGGGTCTGCAGGGAAAGTGGCTGAGTCTTTGTTTAGAGAATCACTGCATAGAAAAGCTCCTTTTCTATAATGTGATGAACGTGCATAGGTGCCACCTGTGGCCCATGGTGACCTTAGCTCTGTATCACACCATGACCCAACAGCCCTGGAGGGGCCTCTCTGATGGCCCAGGCAGTCTTTTGAGTGTCCCCTGTCTCTGAGATATCAGTCTGTCTCCTCAGCTGTGTCTCAAAAGATGGGGCTGGTAGGAGGGCCCCACCCAGAGGCCTCCATGGCCCAGGTGGCTCCCTGTGGGGTCTCTGTTCTGAACTCTCCAAAGTCCCCAGTATTCACGCTGCCACCCACACAAGCCCAGTGACATGCCTTCCTCTCACCCAGCACAGGCACAAGAATTCATCCTTGAGAAGCCATCTCAGCAGATTGGAGCAACAAGGAAGTCTAAGATGAAGGAAAGGAACGGTTCAACCTGGAGACTCTGCTTGAAGTCACAGGGCTCTAAAGACCTGGTCTCTTTGGCTTTTCTCTACTCAAGTTGGGGTGTTGTTGACAGGATGTCACAGGGAGAGGTCCAGCAGAGCTGAGGACTGGGGCCAGCAGGTAACTCTGAGAAGCAGGAACAGAGACTAAATCTGCAACAGGGCACTGGCAAATGAGTGGAGGCAAGCTCCCCTGGTTAGCAGGGTTGAAAAAAGGAAACTAACACTTTGACAGCAAAGAGGAAGGTGGTGACAGCAGGTGTTCAGAGTCACGAAGGCCACGTCCCAACTCCAGCTCCACCACTTCCCAGCGGTGACGTGCTGCAGCAGCTGCTGCTGGCTCGTCAGAACCCAGGGCTACGCTTTTAGGAACATCGCATGCAGGTTGTTAAACAGAAACATTGTTAAAGATGAAATTATACATCTTATAATTAAATAAATTGTATTACAAAGGTACCTATGCTCTTGAAAAATGGACCTCTATCATGGAAATACGATACATGGCTGTGTGACTGTCCATCTCATCCCAGTTCTGTGGTCAGCGATGTCCAACTGGGAAACTGAAGCCAGTTGTTGTCAAAGTGTTAGTTTCCTTTTCTCAAGTCCGATGTGGAGTATTTACACCACAGAAATCGGCAAACACTACCATTGGGGACTTCTTCCCTTGGAGAGCTGGCTGTTAAATATTTACCAACACATCTCTGCTTATTAGCTTTGTGAGCTCGTGAGTTTTAACTACACAAGGCTTCAGTTTCTTCCGCTGGAAAAGGGTGATGATCATAGTGTCTCCTCAAAGACACATGGTGAGGATGAACTCAAGTACTGCAGGGGAAGCAGCACAGTGCCTAGCTCTTGGTAAACACAAACATTAATTGTCAACCCCATTTTCTGTATGAAGGACTTCTTCAAATTTCACACCCAATACCTGATCAATAGAACAAAGCTTAACAAAGCACAGAGACAGCGAATCCTTGGACCACTGAGTCCCGCCCCACCCCAGCCCTGCCACCTTCTGCTCTGGATATTTAGCTAAAAGGAGTTCCCGTGTGGGCATGTGTCAGGGAGGGGTGGGGAGGCAAAACCTGAGTGTCTAGTCCTGGTGTCTTTGAGTTTAGAAGAGGGAATTGATTTTAAGGAGCATTATTTAATAAAAAAAAAAAATCAGTGTTGGTTAGGGTAGTTTTTAAAAAATTAGGGCAGCAAAGAGACTAGGTTTGGATACCATTTAAGAAGTCCCATGTGCTGTATTAAGCTTAAGGAGGTGACTGTCAACATAATGAAACATTCTTACTAAGCAAGGGAAAAGAACTGAGACATCTAGGGTCCGAGTCATCTGCACTTAAAGAATTCTTTCCACTTTCTCTTTCTCTGCATTAAAACTGCTGGGGCTAAGAGCGACTGCTGTGGGCAGGAGAACAGATGAAGGCTACGGTGGAAGGATTAAGCAAGGGGTGAGAAAGAGCCCAGAAGAGTTAGAAAGCCTGGAGACAGAGATGAACGGGGAGAGCGGTGATCGCCCACCACAGATAGTATTTTTCTAATTTCACTGACAGTCTAGCATCTCACATCTCATCCAGCCTCATTGCTTGGCTGTGTTCAGCCACTTTTACCTATTTTCCCTGTTGACATGGATAGAAAATTGAGCAATTACCCTTAAACTCGGAGCTCTCAGATCATCCAGATTGCTACACTTGCAGAATTAAGTCCCCAATTGCCCCTGGCTAGAAGTGGCTCAACTCAGCCTGTCCTTTAGGAATTACACACTTTCAGGTTGGCCATAGGATTGATTATTCTTTAGGTTTTGAGGCATTCAATTCTGTCAAAACTGGACCCTAGGATGCAAAGAGCACAGCCCTCTCCAGTGGGGAGGAGGCGCACACCAGAGGCATTGGGAGCTACCGGGAAGAGGGAGTTAAAATTCCGCCCACAGTCCTGAGTCACACCAAGATGCGATGGTTACACGCAAGAAAGATGTAATTCTTTTTTTTTTTTTTTTTTTTTTTGTCTTTTTGCCTTTTCCAGGGCCACTCCCGCGGCATATGAACATTCCCAGGCCAGGGGTGGAATCAGAGCTGTAGCCACCAGCCTACGCCAGAGCCACAGCAACTCGGGATCCAAGCCGCATCTGCGACCTACACCACAGCTCACGGCAACGTTGCATCCTTAACCCACTGAGCAAGGCCAGAGAATGGACCCACAACCTCATGGTTCCTAGTCGGATTTGTTAACCACTCAGCCACAATGGGGACTCCTGTAATTCTTTTTTTAAGCTCCTGTTTTCAGAGTCTTTCCACCTTTTAAAGCCATGTTTTGGAGGCTCACAAGATCTTTCCTAATTTGAATTTAGCTCCAGGACAAACTTTTTGAAAGTTGAGTCCATATCTAACTGTGTTTTCAGAAATTATCTCAATCTGAATACTGCTCATCTTTTTTAAAGACAAAGGATTTCTTTTTTTTCCATTTGTGGGCCTCGCAATGTTCCTCTTTCAAGTTTCACTATCTAGGCAGAGGTCACCTTCTGAGAGTTGGATTTTAGAGCTGGAAGAGACCAAACACAGGCCTGGAAACATTTCTGGGGTCAGAGAAGTGACAGGACTTTGCACCTACTATCTCCTCTACCGGGTCCCCCCCAGCCCCAACTTCCACCCCTCCTTTGCTGGCATCTTCTACTCTTCCTTCGAACTGACGTTTAAAATTTGCTGCTTCAGAAGGGCCCTCCCGATCACCCAACCCAACTCAGGTCTCCACATTACTCTCATGCACCCTCTATTCTTCCTTCAGACGAATCAACTGCAATTTGTCCTATTTATCTGTGTGACTACTTGTTTAGTCCCCATTTCCCCAACTAGACTGTAAGCTGGATGAGGACAAGGACTAAGAAGGTTTTGGACACTGTCGTACCCAAACATCCCACACAGCAGGTGTACAACAAATAGTGGCTAAAGGACTGAATGAATGATCTGCCCAAAGTCACTTGTAAAGACTGGGTTCAGTCCTATTCCAGAGCTGGTGTTCTTTCTCCAACATCATACAACCTTCCACGATAGAAGAAGTCTAAAGGCCTTAGGGCAAACCAGAAGCTTGATTCCAAGAATAGGAAGGGATAATGAAGCCACTAAAGGAAAGACCCATTTTGCTATTCTACAATTTGGGGACCCTGAGGTCCTTTGGGGGCTATTCTCCCTCCTGTGAATCTCAATTTCCCTGAAGCATTGTACCAGCTCTGTAAGTCTATCTAGAATCAGCAAATCAGATGATTGGCACTCTTCAAACTTCACTAAAGGCAGGTTAGATGGAGAGGCTGAGTATCTGTGGTTGCGAATGGACCAGAATGAGGGCTTAGCTCTGCAGAACCAGCTTCTCGCCTGGTTACCGTCAACTCCTCCATGTGGAGTCGCTTACCTTGGAAGGCTGTGCCCACGTCCCTCTGCTCAACCTAACCCCCAGCCTTCAGGACCCAGGCAAGTTCTTCCTTCTTCCTGAAGGGCTCTCAGCCCATGGGGATTACTTGCTCTTCTAACCTCACAGCCAGTAATAACGTCAATCACCAATACAGCAACAGCCGTTCGCCATCTCTGCCACTCACTACACTGCTCTCTTAGCCATGTCACTCTTGTAATGCTTTCTGTCTTTCACATTTTGTCCCACAAAGTTCTATGCTCCTTTTTAAATTTTATTTTATTTTGTTTTTATCTTTTTAGGGCTGCACCTCCAGCATTTGGAAATTCACAGACTAGGGGTCGAATCGGAGCTGCAGCGGCTGGCCTACTCCACAGCTCATGGCAACACTGGATCCTTAACCCACTGAGCGAGGCCAGGGATCAAACCCACATCCTCGTGGATACTAGTCGGGTTCATTACCACTGAGCCAGGACAGGAACTCCCTCTGTACTCCTTTAGAGCAGAGTCCTCCAAGGTCTTACGAAGGACCTGCACTTCACTTCCTACAGTGTAGATGCGTTTTGTTCTGTTCATAAAGTGATGTTTAAAAATTCTGTCATTTTTTTTTTTTTTTGGTCTTTTTTGTCTTTTTGTTGTTGTTGTTGTTGTTGCTATTTCTTGGGCCGCTCCCGCGGCATATGGAGGTTCCCAGGCTAGGGGTTGAATTGGAGCCGTAGCCACCAGCCTACGCCAGAGCCACAGCAATGCGGGATCCGAGCCGTGTCTGTGACCTACACCACAGCTCACGGCAACGCCGGATCGTTAACCCACTGAGCAAGGGCAGGGACCGAACCCGCAACCTCATGGTTCCTAGTCGGATTCGTTAACCACTGCGCCACGACGGGAACTCCAAATTCTGTCATTTTTGAAATATGAATTTGAAAACCTTCAGGTCATGACATCTCTCCTCCAAGCTCACCATAGGCCCCACCATGCTTTACAGTCAAACACTTCTGCTGCTTCAAGTGTTTATATTACCTGCCTGGCCCGGAAAAACATCTGAGCTTGGTCTTGCAAATGGTCCCACTGCGGTACACTCCAGTTAACCCACAGATCCCCAACCGACCCCTCCACAGCGCTCACTCTCCACACCTCACTCTAAAAACACACCTTCTTCTTAATGGCTCCTTCTTCCTCCTGTTTTTCTGTTCTCTTCCCTCGAGCTTAAGGCGTCAATGGACGCAAGGAAGTGCTTCTCCTCTCCCTCGCTTCCCCCAGGAGCACCGTGGGTCATGAGGAGGCTGAATGCGGAGAAATACACCTCGAGAGACTTGGCTCCTCAAAGTCTTCCACAAAAGCAGGGGAGGAAAGAAGACAGGGCGTTTCTCACTAGATCAGAGGCTCCTGGAGGGTAAGGGCAGTCTGACTTGGCACCATCTCCAGCAACCGGAGCAGCAGGGCCGTAGAATGCACTGTATGGAGAGCCTCGGCTCTGCTCAAGACAGCTCACCTCCAAGGTGGTGGGAGGAGGCCCTGGACCCTGGCTCCTCCTTTCTGTTCCCCGAGATTCATCTTTTCCTTTGAGACTGCTTGCTAATCACCCACCCCTACCAAGGACTAGAAGATGACATGCTGCCCCTTCCAGGTGATAATCCTCCTCATCAGTGACCTCAAAGAGTTCAGACGTGATTCTATGATGGGAACCAGGTGCCCAGAGACCTGCTTAACATCCTTGCCGCAGGAGCATCCATGGATGGTTCAGGGCCATCACTCATGGAGTCTCCCCATCCACTGGTTATTCCAAGTTCAAAGGAATAGCCTTCACCAGCCAACCAAGTAATTCCCTGAGTGAAGATAATTCTCAAAGCTAGTTATACGTAACATATGATTCCTATGGCATAATGGATTCTAAACATTCACATACAGTGAGATGGACTAAGTCAAGTGTGAAGTATAACATATGAACTGATTCTCCATTAAAGGACTTCGGCATAACTGCATGGAACACAGATTTCTGCCAGGTAAGAGGCGCCTCTTCTAGAAGTAACACCAAGTGCACTCCGACAAGAGAGGGTTTCTTGCGTCGAACCTCCAGAGCCAAAATAAAGGGAAAAGAGTACTAGAGGTAGTCTCTGAAAATAGGTATCTTTCTTCTCTCCTTCCTTCATGAAAACATATTCAGCTTCCTATCAACCATGCTCACACTCTATCTTACACACCTGGGAGCGGACATGAACACAAGCTCTCTGTGCAAGGAGGTGCCAATGGAGTGGAGGGTCGTACCATTTATTACAGCCCAGAGGCCAAGAGTGAGGCCTCTGAGGCCAAGATCTGCATTCAAATCCCAGTGCTGGGCTGTGCTGCGTTGGTCATATAGGGTGAGCACAGCTGCCTTCCAAATCCTGGGGCTGTCACTTACTAGTTGGGTGCCTTTTGGCAGGGTTACCTCTCTTTGCCTTAGTCTGCTCATCTTTAAAATGTGGATAACGAACAACTGAAATGACCCTCAGTGGGAAAACAGATAACCAGAATGTGGTATGTCCATACAGTGGAGGATTATCAATAAAAATGAACAGGCTAAGGATACATGCAACAGCCTGGACGAATCTGAAAATCATTCCTAGAAGCAAAAAAAGCCAGACACGCATACATACACATGACTCAATGTACATGAAATTCTAGAAAATGCAAACCACTCTATCAAGACCGAAAAACAGATCATGGGTGCCTGGAGACAAAGTCGTAGGAAGGATGGACTGGAGGGTGGCATGAGAGACTGAAATGTTTTACATGTGGATGGTGGCGGTGGTTTAACTGGGGATATACATCTGTAAAAATTCAAATGGGCACTTTCATACTTTCCTGTGTGAAAGTCAGACCTCAATAAAACTGATTTAAAACGACTTTCCCAAAAATTTGTTTTGAAAATTAAATGAGAAAGAGATGGCTGTTCCCACAGTGGCTTAGTGGTAACGAACCCAACTAGTATCCATGAGAACGTGGGTTTGATCCCTGGCCTCGATCAGTGGGTTAAGGATCCAGAGTTGCTATGAGCTGCAGTTGAGGTTGCAGATGGGGCTCGGATCTGGTGTTGCTGTGGCTGTGGCTGGCAGCTGCAACTCCGATTCCACCCTAGCCTGGGAACCTCCATATGCTCCAGGTGCTGCCATAAGAAGAAAAAGAAAAAAAGAAAAGAATAGAAAAGAAAGATGTAAAACACTAGGCTTAGTGGTTGGCACACAGCAAATGTCTGGGAACGATGGTACTGGAGTGATGCTGGAGGGGCCCATAGTATGTGAGTAGAGTGTTCCCTTGGGGGGTTAGAAGACCAGCATTCTCCTTTGAGTCCTGCTGTTTTGTATAATAATCTTGAAGCCTCAGTCTCTTAACATGTCAAATGGCAGGTCTGGACAAGATGGCCTATAGAGTGGCTTAAAGCTGTAACAGTTTGATTCCAATGTGATGACACCACAATGGCACCCAGTACATTCTAATATACTATTAATAATTAGTACATAGTTCTAATAATGCATCTATGATGCGTATAAACTTTAGTGTTCAGAGGGGTTTGCTGTAATATTTAACAGTTATTCCTGGAAATGTAGCATTTTCACACACTGAAAACAATGGAGAAGGTAGGATTTGAGAAGTCCTTTGAAGGATTTGGAAAGAAGTCCAAGGTAGGGTGGGGAGAGGTATGAAGAAGAGTCCCGGTTGAATAAGCACCCATAGACCATGAATTTAATAAGCACCTCAGAGTCACCGGCATCACAACTTCCAAGCACACTGTGCCTTAACCACCTAGCAATTCTGTTCATGTCTGGCAGGGACCCTGCCTCCTTGAGTCCGTTGGCACATCCTCCTGGGGGTTACCCTGCTGCCCTATGCAACCAATGGCTGAGGCAAGAGTGTGTGAGCACAGGCTGACCCAAAGTGTGGCAGGAGCCACCAATCGCCGAGCATCACAGCTGCCAGGGTAGCAGTGCAGAGGACAACCTGGCAACATGTCTGGGAAAAAAGACTCTAGGAACAGAAGTGCAGGAGACCTCACTGAATAGGGTCACTGGGAATTATTATAGGTGAGGAAGTTTGGCAGCTAAGGGGATTTTAGTGAGTAGAGCTAAGGAGGAATATCTAGCAAAAAGAAATGAGCTTGTCAATAATAAGAGAAAGTGGAAAAGCAAAGAAAAGTGCTAAAGAATGATGGGTGCCTGCTCATTAGCACCTACTAACTCCTAGGGTGTGGACTGAACTCCTGATGATTCACTTTGCTATATACCTGAAACAAATACAACACTGTAAGTTAACTACACGCCAATAAAATTTAAAAAAACAAGAAGTAGTATTCTTTTCACACAACTCCCTCTCCAGTTCTCAATCCTGGCTTTGGAGGCATCAGAGCAGGGCTATCAAACTTCACTGTGCAAATTATTTATCCAGGCAGTGCACTTAAACTAATGCAGATTCCCTGGGCCCAAACTCCAGCCTCTGCTTTGCGGGTGGCCTGGCAATCTGTATTTTAACCATCATCCCAGAATATTTCACGAATGTCCTATATGACCCTCACCTTAATTCTGTGAAGTAGCTAAAGCACAGAGAACTGTGTAGTTGCACAGAAGGTTAGTTAAGAGAAAGCTTTGGGGGGGGGCAGGGAAGAGGGATGGATTGGGAGTTTGGGATTAGCAGATGCAAACTATTACATATAGAATGGGAGATGGGATTAGGATGGTGGAATAGAAGGACTGGAGCTCACCTTCTTTCATAAAAACAACAAAATTACAACCAAATGCTGAACAACCTTCATCCAAATGGACTGGAAACTTTCAAAAAGATATCCTACTCCAGAAGACAAAGAGGAGGCCACATCAAGTGGTAGGAGGGGCGATTATGTGATATAAGCAGCCCTATATCTGCCGGGTGGGAAGCCCCACAGACTGGAAAGTAACTGTATCACAGAGACTCACCTACCGGAGTGAGAGTTTTGAGCCCCCAAAAGCATCTGGCATTGAAGGCCAATAGGGCTTGTGTGCAGGAAATCCACAGGACTGGGGGAAACGGAGACCCCATTCTTGAAAGGTGCACATAGACTTTCACATGCACTGGGTCCAGGGCAAAGCAGATGCTCCATAGGAATCTGGGTCAGACCTGACTGCAGTTCTCGGAGGACCTTCTGGGAAAACAGGGGGTGACTGTGGCTTGTTGTGGGGGAAGGACATTGGAGGCAAAGGTCTTGGGAATATTCATCAGTGTGTGTTCCTCTAGAGGTGGCCAGTTTGGGAAAATCTGGACCTACCCATCAGTGCTGAGAAGCCCCAAGCCAAAAAATAATCCAAGTGGGAATCACAGCCCCACCCGTCAGTAAACAGGCTTCCTAAAGACCCTCCTGGCACACAGCCTCCTCTAATCTCACCCAGAGATAAAGCCCCACCCACCAGAGAGATAGGAATTAGCCCCACCTACAAGTGTGCAGGGACCAGTCCCTCCCATCAAGAAGCCTACAGCAAGCCTCCTTACCAACTTCAGCCACAAGGGCCGCAGACATCAGAAGTAAGAGAGGCTACAACTCTACTGTCTGCAAAAAGGAGACAACACCAAAAACATAAAAATGAAAAGGCAGAGAACTATAACTCAGATAAGGGAGCAAGAAAAAACTCCAGGAAAACAGCTAAGTGATCTGGAGATTCTCAGCCTCCAGGAAAAAGACCTAAGACTGATGATGCTGAAGATGATGCAAGACATTGGAAATAAACTAGAGGCAAAGATTGATAGTTTACAGCAAACACTAAGCAAACAAATACAAGTTTTAAAACTTAAGTAAGCAAAGATGCAAAATACAATAAATGAAATAAGAAATTCATTAGAAGGAACTAACAGCAGAGTCAGGACGAATAAACGAGGTAGAAGACAGACTAATGGAAATCACTGGTGTGGAACAGAAAAGAGAAAAAAGATTGAAAAGAAATGAAGACAGCTTCAGAGAACTCTGTGAAAATGTTAAACATACCAACATCCGTATTATAGAGGTGCCAGAAGGAGAAGAGAGAAAGGGACAGAAAAAATATTCGAAGAGCTAATAGCTGAAAACTCCCCTAACATGGGAAATGAACCACTCACTCAAATTCAGGAAGCATAACAAGTACCATATAAAATAAACCCAAGGAGGAATAAACCCAGAGGCACATATTAATCTAACTGACCAAGATTAAAGACAAAGGGGAAATACTGAAAGCGGCTAGGGAAAAGAAACAAATGACATACAAGGGAACCCCAATAAGGTTATCTGCAGAATTTTCAGCAGAAACTCTGCAGGCCAGAAGGGAGTGGCACGATATACTTAACATGATGAAGGGGAAAAACCTCCAACCAAGACTGCTTTATCTAGCAAGGTTCTCATTCAGATTTGAAGGGAAAAGTCAAAAGATTTACAAATAAGCAAAAGCTAAAAGAATTCAGCAACACTAAACCAGCTTTACAACAAATACTAAAGGAACTTCTCTAGGCAAAAAAGAAAAGGCCACAACTAGAAACAAAAATACCACAAATGACAAGGCTCATCAGTAAAGGCATATATACAGCAAAGATAGGAAAGCATCCACACAGACAAATATGCTACCAAAATCACAAATCATGAGAGGAGGAGGGTACAAATGCAGGACACTGGAGATGCACTTGCAATTAAGAGACCAGCAGCTTAAAACAATCTTGTATACATATAGACTCCTATATCAAAACTTCAGGGTAACTGCCAAAAATCTACAATAGATACACACACAAATAAGAAAAATCAACTCAAATATAATACTAAAAATAGTCATTAAACCACAAGAGAAGAGACCAAAAGAAGAAAGGAAGAAAGGAGAGCAACAAAAACAAATCCAAAACAGTTAATAAAATGGCAATAAGAACATACATATAAATAATTACCTTAAATGTAAATGGACTAAATGTCCCAACCAAAAGACACAGAGTGGCTGAATGTATACAACAACAAGATCCATATATATGCTGTCTTCAAGAGACCCACTTCGCTTCTAGGGACACACACAAATTGAAAGTGAGAGGATGGAAGGAAATATTCCATGAAAACGGGAATCAAAAGAAAGCTGGAGTAGCAACTCTCATATCAGAAAAAACAGACCTTAAAATAAATAAGATTATAAGAGACAAAGAAGAACATTACATAATGATCAAAGAATCAATCCAAGAAGAAGATATAACCATTGCACCCAACATAAGATCACCTCAATATATAAGGCAATTGCTAACAACCTTAAAAGGAGAAACTGAAAACAAGACAATAATACAGGGGGACTTTAACACCCTACTTACAGCAATGGACAGATCATCCAGACAGAAAATCAACAAGGAAACACAGGCCCTAAATGAAGCATTAGACCAGATGGACTTAATAGATATTTATAGAACATTCCATCCAAAAGTAGCAGAATACACATTCTTCTCAAGAGCACACAGAACATTCTCGAGGATTGATCACATTCTGGGTCACAAATCAAGCCTTGGTAACTTTAAGAAAATTGAAATCATATCAAGCATCTTTTCCAACCACAATTCTACACAAATGGAAATCAACAACAACAAAAAAATTGCAAAAAGCACAAACACGTGGAGACTCAACAACATGCTACTAAACAGCCAATTGATCACTGAAGGAATCAAAGAGGAAATTAAAAGATACCTAGAAGCAAATGTCAACAAAGATACAACACTCCAAAACCTATGGGATGCAGCAAAAGCAGTTCTAAGAGGGAAGTTTATAGTAATACAAGCCTACCTCAGAAAACAAGAATAAGCTTCAATAAACAACCCAACTTTACATCTAAAGCAGCTAGAGAGAGAACAGACAAGACCTAAAGTTAGCAGAAGGAAAGAAATCATAAAGATCAGAGCAGAAACCGATGAAATAGAAACAAAGAAAACCATAGAAAAGGTCAATGAAACTAAGAGCTGGTTCTTTAAAAGACTGACAAAATCGATAAACCCTTACCAGACTTATCAAGAAAAAAAGAGAGAGGACTCAAATCAGTAAAATTAGAAATAAAAAAGGAGAAGTTACAACAGACATCACAGAAATACAAAGGATCCTAAGAGACTACTATATGCAACTATATGCCAAGAAAATGGAAAACATAGAAGAAATGGACAAATTCTTAGAAAAGTACCGTCTCCAAAGATTAAACCAAGATGAAATAGAAAAGATGAATGGACCAATCACAAGTAATGAAATTGAAATTGTGATTAAAAACTTCCAACCAGCAAAAGTCCAGGACCAGATGGCTTCACAGTAGAATTCTATCAAACATTTAGAGAAAAGCTGACACCTATCCTTCTGAAACTATTCCAAAAAATTGCAGAAGGAACCCATTCTATGAGGCCACCAACACACTGATACCAAAACCAGACAAAGATACCACAAAAAAAGAAAACTACAGGCCAATTTCACTGATGAACATTGATGCAAAAATCCTCAACAAAATACTAACAAACCACATCCAACAATACATTAAAAGGATTGTACGTCATGATCAAGTGGGATTTATCTCAGGGATGCAAGGGTTGTTCAATATCCACAAATCAATCAGTGTGATACACCACATTAACAAACTGAAGAATAAAAACCCATATGATCCTCTCAATAGATGCAGAAAAAGCCTTTGACAAAATTCAACACCCATTTCTGAAGAAACCCTTCAGAAAGTGGGCATAGCGGGACCTACCTCAACATAATTAAGGCCATATATGACAAACCCAGAGCTAACATCATTCTCAATGGTGAAAAGCTGAAAGAATTCCCAATGAGACCAGGAACAAGACAAGGATGTCCGCTCTTGCCACTATTCTCCAACATAGTTCTGGAAGTCCTAGCCGCAGCAATCAGATAAGAAAAAGAAATAAAAGGAATCCAAACTGGAAAGGAAGAATTAAAACTATCACTATTTGCAGATGACATGATACTGTACCTAGAAAATCCTAAAGACGCTACCAGAAAACTATTATAGCTCATCAAAGAATTTGGCAGAGTTGCAGGATACAAAATTAATACACAGAAATCGACAGCATTTCTATACACCTAACAACAAAAGATCAGAAAGAGAAATTAGGAAACCAATCCCATTTACCATTGCATCAAAAAGAATAAAATACTTAATAAACCTACAGAAGGAGACAAAAGACCTGTACTCTGAAAACTATAAGATGCTGAGGAAAGAAATCAAAGATGACACAAACAAATGGAAAGACATACCCTGCTTTGCTTTGGGCTGGAAGAATCAATATTATCAAAACGACTATACTACCCAAGGCAATCTACAGATTCAATGCAATCTCTATCAAATTAGCAAGGACATTTTTCACAGAACTAGAACAAAACATTTCAAAGTTTGTTTAGAAGAACGAAAGACAGAATAGCCAAAACCAGCCTGAGAAAGAAAAATGGAGCTGGAGGAATCAGGCTTTCTGACTCCAGACTATACTACAAAGCTACAGTCATCAAAACCATAATGGTATTGGCACAAAGACATAAAGATAGATAAGTGGAACAGGAAAGAAAGCCCAGAATTAAACCCACGCACCTACAGTCAAATAATCTATGACAAAGGAGGCAGGAAAATACAATGGAGAAAAGACACCCCTTCAATAAGTGGTGCTGGGAAAACTGGACAGCCACATGGAAAAGAACGAAATTAGAACATTCCTATCACCATACACAAAAATAAACTGAAAATAGATTAAAGACCTAAATATAAGGTAAACTTTTAGAGGAAAACAAAGGCCAAACACTCTCTGACATAAACCACAACAACACCTTCTCAGATCCACCTCCTAGAGTAATGACAATAAAAACAAAAATAAACAAATGGAACTTAATTAAACTTAAAAGTTCCTGCACAGCAAAGGAAACCCTAAATGAAACGAAAGGATAACCCACAGAATGGGAGAAAATATTTGCAAATGAAGCCACTGACAAGGGATTAATTTCTGAAATTTATAAACACCTTCTGCAGCTCAATACAAAAAAAAAAAAAAACCATCAACAAATGGGCAGAAGATCTAAACAAACAATTCTCCAAAGAAGACATACATACGGCCAAAAAATGCACAAAAAGATGTTCAACATCATTAATTATTAGAGAAATGCAAACCAAAACCACTATGAGGTACCACCTTACACCAGCCAGAATGGCCATCATCAAAAGGTCTACAAACTGGAGCTCCCATTGTGGCTCAGTGGTTAACAAATCCAACTAGGAACCACGAGGTTGCAGGTTCAATCCCTGGCCTTGCTCAGTGGGTTAGGGATCTGGCGTTGCTGTGAGCTGTGGTGTAGGTCACGGACATGGCTCAGATCCCTCATTGCTGTGGCTCTGGTGTAGGCTGGTGGCTACAGCTCCGATTAGACCCCTAGCCTAGGAACCTCCATATGCCCCGGGTGTGGCCCCAGAAAAGATTAAAAAAAAAAAAAAATCTACAAACAATAAATCCTGGAGAGAGTATGGAGAAACGAGAACCCTGTTACACTGTTGGTGGGAATGTAATCTGGTGCAATCACTATGGAAAACAGTATGGAGATTCCTCAAAAAACTAGATATAGAATTACCATTTGATCCAGCAATCCCACTCCTGGGCATCTATCCAGGGAAAACCTTGACTCGAAAAGATACATGCACTCCAATGTTCATTGCAGCACTATATACAATAGCCAAGACCTGGAACAACGTAAGTGTCCATCGACAGAGGAGTGGATAAAGAAGATGTGGTGGTACATATACACAATAGAATATTACTCAGCCATTAAAAGGAAAGAAAGAATGGCATTTGCAGCAACATGAATGGACCTCGAAATTATCACACTAAGTGAAGTTGGCCAGACAGTGAGATACCAACATCATATGCTATCACTTACATGTGGAATCTAAAAAAAGAACACAATGAACTTTGCAGAACAGATACTGACTCACCAACTTTGAAAAACTTATGGTTTCCAAATAGACAGGTCGGGGGGTAGGAGGATGCACCTGGGGTTTGGGATGGCAATGCTGTAAAATTGGGTTGTGATGATTGTTGTACAACTATAAATGTAATAAAAATCACTGAGTAATTTTTTAAAAAGCCAGAAAAAACAAGAAAAAAAAAAAAAAGAACGGACACATAAGGTCCTACTGTATAGCACAGGGAACAATATTCAATAGCCTGTAATAAACCATAATGGAAAAGAATATGAAAAAGAGTATGTATATATGTATATATATGTGTGTGTGTGTGTGTGTGTGTATAGATATATAATGAAATCATTTTGCTATAGTATGGCAGAAATTAACATAACATTATAAATCAGCTATACTTCAACAAAATTTTAAAAAATATATAAGGCTTTAGAACTCTACTGTAGCCATGAGAAAGAAACTGGTCCCAGACTTGCCTTCTTGCTTTAAACATTAAGAAAATCAGAAAAAAAAATAAGATACAACTGTTTTCACACAGTGGACAAGAGGTAGCACAGAACTGTGATCCCCATGGGAAAGGAAAAAAATGAAGCAGGCCCTGCAGTCACCCTGGCTTCTGCTTGAAGGTGCTTCCTGGACACTGATGCAGGGGTAGGGAGCCCAAGATGGAACATGGGGAGGTCTGGCTGAGTTGAGAAGGCAAAGGTTTAGGGGGCTAAGGTGGCTGGTATGAGGAGCAACCTACGTGTTCATTGAAAGATGAATGGACAAAGAAGATACTGTGTGTGTGTGTGTATAATGATATATATTATACATATACAGTAGAATATTATTCAGCCATAAAAATGAAATCTTGCCATTTGTCACAACATGGATGGACCTAGAGGGAATTATACTAAGTGAAATAAGTCAAAGGAAGACAAATACCATATAGTCTCACTTACGTGTCGAATCTAGCAAAAACACAACAAAAACAGACTCATAGACACACAGAACAAACAAGTGGCTGCCACAGCATGGGGGCTGGGGTGAAATAAATGAAGATTAAAAGGTACAAACCTCCAGTTATAAAATAAATAAGCCATGGGGAAGTAATATACAGCATTAGGAATATGGTCAATAAAACTGTAATGACTTGTATGGGGACAGATGGTCACTAGACTTATCATGGTGATCCTTCTATTAATGTATGCAAATTCCAAAATCAACAGGTAGTATACCCGATACCAACATAATATTGTACATCACCTATATTTCAATTTTTAAAAAGGAAAGAGATAATGGCTACAATTCCCTGAATCTAATGAAAACCATAAATCCACAGACTCAAGAAGTTCTAGTAGGATAAACACAAAGTAAACCACACCAAGGCAGATCATAACCAAGGTGCTGAAAATAATGGATAAGGGAAAATCAACCTTAAAAGCAGGAGAAAAAAACATTCTGCATACAGGGCAACAAAGATAAGGATGACCACTGACTTCTCATCAGACACAATGCAAGCCAGAGGACAATGAAATAAATACCTAAAGTGCTAAAAGGAAAAAATGGAGTTGTCAGCCCAGAATTCTGTATCTGGTGAAAAATAAAGACATTCTCAGACAAACGAAGTAAGAGAATTTGTTGCCAAAGGAGCTGCTCTACCAAAAAAAAAAAAAAAGTTAAATGAAGTCCTTTAGGCACAAGGAAAATGATACCAGATGGAAACTGAGTTCTACACAAAGGAATAGAGTGTGGAAATGGTAAATCTGTGGGTTAAAAAAAAAAAGGCTTTGATCGTTTGGGCCCTAAATATAATCTCTCCTCTAGTAGGTTTCTTGCAAAAAGTATACACAAACTTTTCTCTTCTCTTGAGTTTTGAACCCAGGCTTCAGCCATGACAAGGCTACTAGTGTTTAGAGCTGTTTCTCCCTCATTTACAATGTCAGCCTTTAACTGACTACGACACATCACGCACCAGAAATGCAAAGATAGATAAGACATGGTGTCCACCATCATTAGAGCCTGGCAGGAAGAACGATCAAGCCAACCAAGAGTTAAGGTGTGATAGTCCCTTAGCTCTGGGGCCATGGGTAAACTGACTTAACCTCTCAACTACAAAATAGGGATAGTGAGAGCACTATATTGTAGGGTTGTTGTGAAGATTAAATCCTTTAACATCTATAAGCTGGCAGAAAAGTGCCTGAGGTATAATAAACACCTAATAAATATTAGCTACTATTGATGGGGTGGTGGTAGTTCCAAGAAGGTTTGCCCAGGAGATTGCGGGCACACAGAGAGTGCGGGGGGTGGGATGGGAAGGGAAGACATTTCAGAGGAGGCAATGCTTTGGTGAGTTTGGAAGGACAAGGAGGGTTAAGGATAAAGTGCTCCAGGCAGAGGCAGCAGCATGAGGGAGGCACAGAGATGCAAAACAACGGAGAGGATGAGGCCATGGGAGAGGTTCCCAGTAAGGCTGCAGCAAATGGGCCCTTACCTGTAGCTCAGGAAACTCTCCCGGATGTCTCTGGAAGCCCTTTTGACTTCCTCCAAGGGAATCTTACCTCCTCCATCATCTGATCCATCCAGGCTCTGCTGTCTGAGGCGGTGACTGTCACCCAGGAAGAAAGGAAAGCAGAAAATGAATTTCACACACAGAAACTAACCCCATGACCCCCGTTTTTATGGCTTCCATTCTTTCTTCTAGATGAAAATGTCTCTGGACCCACTTTCCTCCACCAACCTGGGCAGACTTGATCAGGCAGCTGGGTCTGCCGTGCACGGATGCACCATCCCAACAGACAGCATGGCACAGACCCTGCTATGACGTGCTGTCCACCCCCACACGGGAGACTCAGGGGCCCTGCCTTTATGCTCCATCTTTACCTAGCAACCTTCCTTCTTTCTTTTTGATGTGAGTCTTAGGAAAAAGCTAGGTTTCAAAGGCTGGCATTGGTGCCAATCTGCATCAATAAAGCAGAACCCACGGGTCAGTACTCTTGATATCCGAACATACAATTTTAAAAACCATGGTTTGGGAGACATAACATGGGCATCAAGGCCAGAGCCCTGCCCTTCTATTGAGGAAGGAGCATCCCCCAAACCCCTGACTCCACGTTCCCAACTCCAGCCCCAGACCACAGCTGGACTGGTACTGGTTTTGAACGCTGTGTTCAACAAAGGCTGAACAGAGAGGTATGGTCACCAGACTGCACTGCTCACTAAGGTCACCACACACGCTGGAAGAATAATGCAAACATACTCTTCTATTTCTTCAGAAGCCTTCCTTCCCAACCTGGAAAACACAAAAAGAGACAAGGTTTAGAGAACCAGCTAGTTCTCTGCACTGGCGTGGCATGTTGGAGAGGGGGTTTCAAAAGTGGGGGCAGGAGCTCCCATTGTGGCTCAGTGGGCTGAAAACCCGACTAGTATCCTTGAGGACAAAGGTTCAATCCCTGGCCTCGCTCAGTGGGTTAAGGATCCAGCGTAGCCACAAGTTGCAGCACAGGTCGCAGACGCGGCTCTGGTGTTGCCGAGGTATGGTGTAGGCCTGCGGCTGCAGCTCTAATTCAACCCTTAGCCTGGGAGCTTCCATATACCACTGATGGGGCCATAAAAAGAAAAAGAAGAAAAAAAAAGTGGGGGTAAATGAGCCTATCCCAAGTGCTTTATTTGTCTGGATTCCTCTCTATAGACCACAACCAATGTTAGAAAATTACAAAAAACAAATTTTTTTAAAATTATAGTAATCCTTCCTTATGGTCTCATTTTCAGCATGACTCCAAATTAAATTGTTGAGCTTGAATGCAAGTTGAGAGAGAAGCTCAAAACTAAAAAGGCTATAGACGATACAGTGCCTTCCCTTCTTTCAACAATCAAATGACCAATTTACAAAGGGCTTTCTTAGCACTGAGGCCACAGGTCTTCTTCGGAGCTGATGTGTTACCACGTGCAGCCTCCTAAGAGCAGAAGGGGAAGTGAACCGGCCGTGCCATTTAGGCCGCAGGTTTGGGGCCTGACTTTCTGTTTGCTTCACACGATGGACTTGATGATCCTGTGAGTGACAGTCGGACAGCAGTGCCCTGAGATATTCCATGAGAACAGGAAGTCTGTCCACACGCACAGGCTTCTCGGAGGCCCTGGTTCTCCAACCTGAATGCACCTAAGAATCAGCTGGGAAGCCTGTCGGATGTGCACATCGCTGGACTCGGCAGTGAGACATTTCCGAGTCAGCTGGTCTGGGGGAGCGGGAGCCCCAGATGCGCATCTTAAACAAATCCCCAGTAATTCTAATCCAAGTGGGTCCCTACTGATGCTCTGAGAAACACTCGTCTTATGAATGAGTGGCTAAATGTTGACAATTATTAAAGTGGGGTGCGGGGAGGTGGGGATTGTTTTCCATTGTCTGAAAGTTTCCTCAGTGACAGTTTTTTTTTTTCTTTTTTAATGAATTATTTTAAGTCAGAAATCAATCGTGACTGAACAGGGGCACAGGGCAGTGGCAACATCATAATGGCCAGGAGGCAGGATGCCCGAGAAGGACCTCGGCAATGCTGGGCCCACAAGCCTCCCCAGGAGGAGCTACGCTGGAACCAGCCAGCAATTCCTGCAAAGTGCAGACAGTTCCCCCAAGAGGAGAATCACAAATGAAGCCCAAGTTTAAGTAGTTTACCTCGCACGAAATGCCAGTCAAAACTGCACTGTAGAAAGAAAGACAGAGAGAGAGAGAAGGAGGGAGGGGAGGAGGAAGAATGGGTGAATCTCGGCAGAAATTGGGGAGGGAGAAGTGAACAGGTAGGTAAAGTTGGAAGAACAGGATGGAACGATTCCGAGGGGACCTCCTAGGCTGCAGTTTTTGATTCTTAAGGGGCCAAGAAAAGAGATGGAGCAACTTGGGGTAGGAGGGTGAGTGGGGCTTCCAGGGCAGCAGGGGGCACGAAGGTAAAGTGCATCAGGTGCCCTGGGCATCGCCACCACGGTGCTGTCTAATGACGCGGGCTTCTGACATTACTCTAAATCAAAGGAATCCTAAATACAGCTCCCCCCACCCCGGCCAGCTGCTGACACAGTGCCTCCCTGTGTGGGAGGGGGCAGCTCTGCGCCTGACTTGCGCTCCCAGGACCACCGCCTCTAACTGTCCTGGTGAAGTCGAACTCCCTGAACCCACGGTCCAAATGACCCCATCATATGTCACCAACGGGAGAAGGGCTTGGATGGAAATGCACATCAGAGCAGAATAATGGGACTCAAGAGGAAGCCGGGGAGCCCAGGCCGGCACCTTCACGCTGGACAAAAGGGCCAGATCCGCCTCTGATCACCCTCAGGAGTGCCGACAGAGTCCCTCCTTCCTGAGCCATGTTGTGCTGGGCAGGGCAAAAGGAGCAGTGATTTGTGTCTGAAGGAAACAATAATGAGAACGCTATTCTTGGGGGAAGGCGGATTAATCCCTGTTTATCGACGCATTGTCCAAAAAGGGGCTGAGTTCCCTGTTCTGTGTAACGGCCGCTGAGCCCGCCTCCGGCTCCCTCTCCCTCTGCGGGGAGCCCAGCATCCTCCCGCATCTCCTGTCCACCCAAGGGGAGGAGCGAGGCCGGAGCTCGCCCTCAAGGATGGCATTTTGTCTGTCTGTCTGGTTCTCTATCTCTCTGCCAGAAACAGCAGGTTCTGGCGGTGGAAAGCCTAGTGGGGACGTAGGTGGGGCCCGGGAGAAACGGCCTGAGAGAGTTGGCCACTTCCGAGCCTTAGCTGACTTGCAGGTAAGTTTGGGCTGCGCCACACTGCTGCTGCTTTTGGTTTGGCTTAATTGCGTTCTCTTTTAGTGACCACTTGTTGTCCAGATTGGAAGGTTTTATACAAAAATCTTGATTTCTGAATTCTCCAAACACAAGCCCTGGACCTGCATTCCCTCATGGAAAATTCAAGGACGCTGGGCTGTGGCTGTCCCCACCCCATCCCCAGGCAGCACTAGCTCTTTATCACTGAATCTGGCTTTCTTACAGAGGTTAAAGAGGCCAATGAAGCATTTCCAGCAGCTACGCAGCAACCAAAAGTGAGAAGGCAAAGGCTAGACTGAGTGGGAAGCATGCTTTAGGACAACAGGCAGAGGGCACGTTTCTGGTTTTGTTTTTGTTTTTTTAAATTTATTTTATTGAAGTATAGTTGATTTACAATGCTGTGTTAGTTTCTGTGTATAACACTGATTCAGTTTTACCCCCCCCACACACACACACATTCTTTTCCACGTTTTTTCCTGGTTGATCACAGGATGGTAAATATAGTTCCCTGTGCCACACAGTAGGACCTTGTTGTTTATCCATTCTACATACAATAGCTTGCATCTGCTAACCCCAAACTCCCAATCCATCCCTTCCCCACCCTTGGTAACCACAAATCTCTTTGTCTCTGTGTGAACCTGTTTCTGTTCCCGTCAATGAGTCCATTTGTGTCATGCTTTAGATTTCACATACAAGTGCTATCACATGGTATTTGTCTTTCTCTTTCTGGAGCGTACATTTCCTCACAGAACTGTGAGTATACAAATAATGTGTACATGTACCCCAGTGATATAACTGAAGGTGCCATATCTGAAATAAAACACAGACTGCTTTACCTGCCCAGTCACCAAAGGCACCTCGGGCCATGCAGTGACATGGAATCTAGCCCAAGGATTTTCAAACCACAGGTCATGATGACCCATTGGTGACTCATGAAATCAATTTAAAGGATCACCAGCAGCCTTTCTTTTTTGTCTTTTTTTCCCAATAGCAAAGAACAATGAAGAGTGTACTGCAAATAGTAAGGATAAATATTAAACACGTTTTTTCAGTTTTCATTACAGCTATACCCAGGCTGCCACAGACTGTGGGTGGGTGGAAGCTCCAGGGAGGGACCATGGGTTCTGGGCCCTCTCTTCCTCATGGACACACTTCCAAGAAAACAGTGTGAGCTGGTCCAGCCCCGTGGCAGGAGGACTGCGAAGGTGCAGTCAGCTCCAGCCTGAGCTTCTGGCCCCTTAACGCAACCCCCCACCCACCGGGCCACAGGCCTCCTTCCCCAGAAGTGACGGCTGGAGGGTCTGGGTGCCTGATAATTACAATACGTGAGACCGCCGTCAGAGATGCAGCACATTTCAGGGTCTTTCAAAGACTTTCTATCAACATTAGGTCTGAAAAAGAGACAAAGCAGGTTTCAGGAGCAAAGCATCCTTCTATGTAAGACTGGGACATGGGCTGCTGGCTGTGTGCCTTGTCCATATCACAGAGCAGGTCAGTGATGAGGCTGAAGCAAGAATCCCCATCATGCGCCAACCACCCAAGATTCCAAGCCCTTTCACAAGCAGGTACCCGCTGATTTTGAGATGTCCCCTGGGCCCCCGACGTCTGTTTGGATTTCCTGCACTCATAGTCATTCCTGCTTTCCCGTGATCAGGGAAGGCAACAGAAGCGACCTGAAAGCTGGAGAGTCCTTTACCCCAGTGGGTCTTAACCAGTGGCACACAACAGAAGCACACCTGGGAAACTGCGGCAGTGTCCATGTGCTAGGCCCCCTGAGGCAGTAATTTCTAGAAACGGAACCCAGGCACATATGTGAGAATCACTGCCCTAAACCTTATTTCAGACAGCAGGCTGCACGCTCTGGTTGCTAAGCAGCAAAACGTCAACCGTCCCGCCTCGTCCTTCTGAGTTGCCTACTCCTCTCGGAGGACTTGTGACTTGACCCACAGGCTGAAGGGAGGAAGGAAACGGCCTCGCAGACTGAAGGCTCCTTTCCTGAGTGAGCCCGAGCTGGCTCTCCCGAAACAGAACAGGGATCCCTTGGTGTTCTCAGGTACTTCCCACCCGGGGAGGCCCAGAAGCAATTCAGATCGGATTAAAGATGCTTGTTCAGTATTCAAAATGTAAAACACAGAGGTTGCTGAACCAGCACTTTGAAAAGTTAATTAAATGCCAGGTTTCTTTTTAAGAGCTACTCCATCACCTGCTGACTGCTTTGGCCATTTTGCAGAATGAAGCTTTAACTCCGGACAATGAGAGTAAATGTTCGTCCTCACCTCCCACCCTTGCCCAGACAGGGGGACAGGAGTAAGGGCGCCCTGGCCTCTGGCTTTCTGACCAGGGACGCGCCGCACCTGGTCAATGACTCGGCAAGAGGGGAAGCCACGGCTCTCTCTGTGTGGTGTCTCCCAAATGGCGGAGAACCTCAGCCTCGCGGGGAGCCACCTGTTCTCCAAACATCGGGCTCTTAGGTGGCGATGCCAAGGTTAAGGGGCTGCCTCGTTATCCCTACCTTCATCGAAAGCCTAGTCCTTCAGCTCCACACTCAACCCATCCCCTCCTGGCGTTGACCCCACTCCTCTACCATCCACATTAGGTTTCTCCTCCTCGGCACCTCACAGCCGCCCTTGGTTCTCAGGGGAAAGCTCATTCCCAGGCTCTGGGCCCCACAAGCCTATCACAAGAAGGCTGATGACTGACGATAACAGCAGTTAACACTTAGGAAGCTTGTTGGCTACCAGGCAATCATTATCTTATTTACATACTGCTATTATACTGCATATATAATATATACTGCATATATAATATATACTGCATATATAATATATACTGCATATATTATATATACTGCATATATTATATATACTGCATATATTATATATACTGCACATATTATATATACTGCATATATTATATATACTGCATATATTATATATACTGCATATATTATATATGCATATATAATAGCAGTATATAAATAAGATAATGATATACTGCATATAGGAAGCTTGTTGGCTACCAGGCAATCATTATCTTATTTACATACTGCTATTATACTGCATATATAATACATACTGCAGTATATTTTATATACTGCATCTTATTTAATTATCTCATTATCTGATTTAACTTGTTCTCTTTACCGATGAGACAGGGGCTCGGAGAAGTAAAGTAACTCACCTAAGAGCACCCAGAATACAAGGCCCAGTTTTTTTGCTTTTTTTGGTCATACCACGGAGGCAGTATCAGTGAAATTGCTGAGTCCTAACCACCAGACCACCAGGGAACTCCCAAAGCCCAGGTCTTCACCCTTACATGATACAGGCGCAGAGGCACGACCTGGGAGGAGTGCTGATTCTAGACTCTGCTTCAGATCCAACTAATATTTTCCATGATGAGATGAGGACGTACTTTCGATTTACAGTAGTAGCTTTGTCAGGCCCGACACTGTGGTAGTTAATATTGGCTTCACTGTTCTTTATGATTTACTGTGTATTTTTATTTACAACATGACAACTTGTGTCTTGGCAGAAAGGCAATCTCATCTAGCCAGGTCACCCTTCCCTACATGTATTCGCTGTTTCCAACTTCTTTTTTTTTTTTTTTTTTCCTTTTTGGCCACCCCACAGGATATGGAGTTCCCGGGGGGGTGGGGGGTCAGATCTGAGCTACTCTGAGGACTTGTGACCTAGTCCACAGCTATGGCAATGCTGGATCTTTAACTTGCCAAGCTTGGCCAGGGATTAAACCTGCATCCTGGCACTGCAGAGACACCACCAATCCCATGGTGCCAGTGGGAACTCCTAACTTCTCTTGCTCAGATGAAATTCCTTTCTTTCATTTAGAGACCCCGCTGACATGCACCAGGCATGATTTGGTTGGCTGAGGACAAGCTTGATGGCGCTGGTACATCTGGTGTCTGCAGCCACACAGGACCACAGCCCAATCTCAGATCCGCGGTTTCACTCGGGGACTCAGTGGGAGAGAAGGGCTGTCAGGTGAGAACCCTCCCCACCCACGGAGCCCGTCTCCACTGCCCACCACGCTGCAGCAGCAGAGGGCCTCAGAGGCTGCCTACACAGGTCACGTGCTGAAGGGTGAAAGGCGGCCCTAATGTAGACATCATCTCAGTTAAAGTGTTGCTCTCGAGTTTAATGGAACACTGCAGAGATCTAAATGGAGATAAAGTACCACGGCTCAGAGAACAGCCAGGATGCTATCTTTATGCAGCATGACAATGTTCAGTGGTTAATTAGACACCGTTAACCTATTTTAGCAGGGGACATAACTGGGATAAATGGGGGGAAGTGTCCTTGAAGTCTCTTAATATCCACAGCACATATTGGACCCTAGACTCACCTCCCTGCTGCAAGACAGCATGGGCTTAAAATAGAGCCAAGCGCCGGGCACCAGGAGGCACCGGGAGGTCCAGAGTCCCAGCGGCAGGCCCTCTGCAGGGCCTATCCCGCCTGGGCCGCAGCTTCTGACCGGAGAGGGATGTGACAGGTTTAGATAAAGGGTAACGAGTGCAACTTGGTGTTCAAGAGAGGAAAGCTAAAGCCACAGTAAGGAGCTCCCGGAGCTTCCGTGATAAAAAGAAGACACTCTGCAGCTGGGGGCCAAATTCGTAAAGAAGCACATGGTGAGGGAAGGGCAGGAACAAGGACCAGCTAAACTGAAGCCAAAGCCACTTTACATTTTCAAAACATATCGCTCCCCTGGAGGAAAAGCGGCCCAGACCCCCCTTTTTTGGGGGGGATGACCAGGTTTTCTACTCTCATAATCCTTAGATGTCTGATAAACATCTCGCAAGTACCTCCAAACCTCACTGAGGGCAGTTTTATGAAGGCTTGAGAGAGAGAACGCCATCTGTCCCAGGTCATATGACACATGACCAGCACAGTCAACACTAAGGCTCCACTTTACAAACTGTGTGACCCACCAACTGGGCCTTCCCAGTGAAAACCCAAATCTGAGCAAAGCAGAAACCTGCCATTGTAATCTTGGCTACCGGGTCCATTCAGCATCAGGCAGCAGCGGCTTACCTGGGGTTCCTCTGCTCTGAGACATCCCACATCTGTAATGATTAAAAATCAGATAGTTCTCATGAACCGAAGTTGTCTTAGGCCAACAGATTTCTCCAGGTTGAAATCTCTCCTGAAAGTTGAAGCCCCTACTCTTTTCCTCCTTGGCTCCTAATGCTTGCTGTTCATATGTTTAGTGTCCAGAATGTACTTGCAGGTATTGTACCTTCTCCCTTCTTTTAAAGACAAACAACTCCCAAGCACCCAAATTCTGGCCCTTTGGGGTTCTAGGTCCTATTAGAGTCTATTTCGCTCCTGTTGGGATTATCAACAAGGTATCCACCTGAAAGATGAAAACCAACCTCCAAATCCTATCTGTAGAATGCCAAGCCCTGAGAAGTCAAAAGTATAGCAAATCGACTACAAGGCAATTCCTGAGTGAAGTTTGCCCCCTGCTGGTTAGATTCAAAATAACATCTTTATTCTGATTGAAACTCTGAAGGCTCATTATCGGGAGGAAAAAGGGTTGAAATACATAGAAACAGTTTCAGTAGCTAAATATAATTATGGGAATATATAATAATGCATGTATATACCTGTTAGAAATAAATCAAAAGGTAGAACTTATATCTCTAAAGCTTAGGTTATCTTAAATGAACATTATTTTATTCAGAAAACTTACTGGGTAACTAATTCTCTATTAGGCAGATAAATGAGAGGTTTTGGGATTTGGGGATCTTTGGCTCTGAATTTTACAATCTGCTGGAGAAAAGAACATCATAGAGATAACAGTAAGAGCTCCAGAAGACTCACTCACACACTGGAGGGCCTGAAAGACCACTGCCTCCATCCCCCCTTGTAAATGGAGACCAGAGGTGGTTAAAGTGACCGCACTACAGCCCCAAAGTGAGCCGGACACAGAGCTGGAACTAGCGACCAAGGTTCACAGTCCTTCATCTACTGCTGGTTCTAGTGTGCCCCAAACTTAGCAGGACAAGTGGGGTGAGGGCAAAATATCACGGTAGCACTAAAGCCTGAACTGACCACCCCAGTTGGGGGAATCTGGGAAGACTTCCTAGAAGTCGTGTCAATTGAAAGATAAGGGTGGGGGGGGAGTGAAAAGTAGCAGGAAAGGCTTTTCCGGCTGAGGAAACAACCTGAATAAAGACAGGAGGCATGAAAGGGCCAGTGTGCTCAGAAAACAGCAGGGGAGCTGGTGTGGCATGAGAAGGGCCTCAGAGCTGGCTGGGGGCATAGCCAGACTGGAACAAGATGCCATCACCTGCTGGAATCCACAAGCATACACGCTGATGTCGGTCAGGCATCAGGAGGGAACTGTGGAGCTAGAAATTTTCACTGAGCTCCTTTTTTCCGCCTTCCCAAGTCACTAAGACAATTCAGAGAGTCTGCAATGAACCGCAGGCAACTGGTCACCTATCCTGCGCATTAAAAGCAGCATGTAGAGGTCAAGTGGAAGAAATTCTCATTCCCATCTGGGGACCTGCTGGGAAGAGGTGCTATCGGACGGTGTTGCCCAAACGTCTACATTTTCAAATGCCACCTTCACAAATGTTGCTGTAACTGTGTACTTTCTGCACCTATTTTATCTATGAAGTACATTCCTTCCTTTTACTTTAATAAATTTATTCAAATGAAAACTTTATATTCTGGATGGAAATCTGGCATCACCAGCCATATAGAAGGTAATTATTAAAGACAATAGAGTTTAAATAAAACACAAAAGTTATTTTATTAGAGCTCCATATTGCTCTGTGCCCAAGTCTGAGCCTATGGCTTAGTCTTTGTTAAAAAGGCAGATTAGCAAGGTTAGAAAGGTGTTAAAGAAACACTAGGTACAAACGGAGACCTTCCCATTGACATGATCGCAGGGTTCACTGGAAGTGCTGGGAAATTCTAGAGAAATTTTGTGACTGAGCATCAGTCTTGGATAAATATAGCCATAAGGACTGAGAGTGAAATGATGCAGGATGTGGTGAGCAAAACAAGTGGAAATCACAGCTCCGCAAGTTGGGAGCAAACTTTTATCGGTGTTTCTGAAAACCTTTTTTTTTTTTTTTTTTTTTTTTTGTCTTTTTGCCATTTCTTGGGCCGCTCCCACAGCATATGGAGGTTCCCAGGCTAGGGGTCGAATCAGAGCTGTAGCCACCGGCCTACGCCAGAGCCACAGCAACTCGGGATCCGAGCCGTGTCTGCAACCTACACCACAGTTCACGGCAACGCCGGATCCTTAACCCACTGAGCAAGGCAAGGGATCGAACCCACAACCTCATGGTTCCTATTTGGATTCGTTAACCACTGAGCCATGATGGGAACTCCATTCTGAAAACCTTTATTTTAGCTCCTTTTAGATCACTGAATGGCTTGAGTCTTTGACTTCTCCTGGAAAGAACTTGCTTTTCTGTAATAAAGAAACCTATAAAGATGTCCTTCTAGTCACTCACTAATTATTTTCTCTGCCCTTCTTTTACATCCTGTGGTGCCCCTGAAGCCCACGCATACAGTGAGACTCACCCAAGTGACAAGCTACTCAAAGTGCAGGTGCCGCAGGTTGTTAGTGGTGGGCCCCCTCCTGGGGCGGGCAAGGGCTCATGTGGGGCAGCCTCCTGGAAGGTTTAGGACCCACCCTGGTGACTCCCTAATGTAGATGAACCAAGAACACCGTGGCACTTCTAATCATGGGTTCTTATGCAAGGACCACTGTGAAACCAGGACAAAATGGCACTGTCCCCAGTAACCAGCTGTAGTGCAGGGAGATGGGACAAAGAATAAACCCACTGGCAGACCCACTAGACCAAAAAAAACCTGGATTATATGGGGGGTGGAGGTGGGGGGCTCTATTTCTTGTGCATATTTATGTCTGCCCGGGCTTGTGGCTTCTACATGAAAACTGCTTTCGCTTCCTTCTCAATAAAGGACTAAAGAGAAAAGGGAAGAGGTAGGTGTGATGTTCACAGACGCATTTTATTTTTGAGAGACTGAATCCATCAAAGGGAGAACAAGGAGAGCATCCATGTCGGGAGAATTTTAACCAATGGCTGGCTTCCCCTGTCACTCCCTGCTGGCTTTTAGCTGCTCACTCGGCAAAGTGGCGAGTCCCCCTTAGCAGACTGGCTGGCTCAGGGGACACAACTTTCTTCCTTGAAAGTTTTTTTTGTTGTTGTTCAATAAGATTGCTTCATATGATCAACATCTCATTTCTGCGAGGGTCCCAGAGGACTGCAGTAAAGACGGTTTTATTCTCACAGACTCGCTGTTGCACAAACAGTGTAGTGCATGGCCTTTTCATGAACTTGAAATAAAGGCGTGCAGCGCTCAAGGTTTGAGGATGGCATGGCTGCAGAACGAGAGGCACATTCTATTACACTAATTAGCTGTCTGACCTTGGGCAGCGGGGCAAGGTGACATCTGAGGGCTTTTCTAACTCTTAGGCTTCTATACCTGAGCCATTTAACTGCCCCATGCCTCATTTTCTCCATTTTGAAACCAAAGGGGCCACCCTCCATGACCTCTCGGGTCCCTCCCTGGCTCTGGGAGTGACACGGACCCTGCCTCTCCATGGCCCCCACCCCATATGCTCCCATTAAGATAATTTCCTATTCTGATACCTCCAAGCAGCCCCTTCCCCACAACTGGTTGATCCAGCCCTAAAATTTCAATCACTAATGTACTGGTTTGGCGATCCCAAAGTCAAGTGGTCGGTGAACAAACCACCACGCTGGGGAGTGGGAGGGGGGCAGGAGAAGAAGAAAGGGGGAAGGAGGGAGGGAGGAAGAAAATCAACCCTTTGCCCCGTATTCAATCTTTTTTTTTTTTTTTTTCTTTTTCGGCTGCCCTGTGGCATATGGAAGTTCTCAGGCCAGGGATCTAATCTGCACCACAGCTGCATCCTTAACCCACTGCATGGGGCTGGGGATTGAACCTCGCCTCCACAGAGATAAGCCAGATCGTAAACCCACTGCATCACAGTGGGAACACCTCAGTTAGTTAGTTAGTTATTGCCTTTTTGCCTTTTCTAGTGCTGCACCCGTGGCATATGGAGGTTCCCAGGCTAGGGGTCTAATTGGAGCTGTAGCCGCCGGCCTACGATGCCACAACCACAGCAATTCGGGATCCAAGCCACATCTTCGACCTACACCACAGCTCACGGCAACACCAGATCCTTTACCCAGTGAGCAAGGGCAGGGATCGAACCCGCAACCTCATGGTTCCTAGTCGGATTCATTAACCACTGCGCCATGACGGGAACTCCATTTTTTTAGAGTGAAAGTTAACAGAGACTCTCTTCTCACTTAAGAATTTAAGACACCATGCTGTACAAACAGAAGAAAGGGTGGGGGAAAAACTGTAATTGTAATGTATACATGTAAGGATAACCTGACCCCCTTGCTGTACAGTGGGAAAAAAAAAAAAAAAAAAAAAAGACACCATGCTGTACAGTAGGAAAAAAAAAATGTATTGGGGAAATAACGATTGATTACAATTAAAAAATAAAATAAAATAAAGTAAAAAAGAATTTAGGACCTTTTCATCCTTGGTCCGCCCTTGTCTCCTTTTCGGTGCTGTCAGAACCTGCCGCCGCTTTCCCAGTTTCACCGAGGACCCTTCCTTCCCTCCCTCCGCCTCTCCCAGACGCTGCCCCCGCTCTTAACAGCCCCAGTTGCTTTCCTCCTCCTTCAGGGCCCTGTCTACCTCCCTTCGCTCTAAGCAGTCAGAAAGGGGGCATCTGTTCACACCTGCCAGCCCCCCACACCTCCCAACAGGGCATCTCCGAAAGCAGCCCTCTGTCCTCCAGGTCTGGGAGGACCGGGCCTTGGGCTCCGCTGGCTCTGAGGATGGGCCCTGGAGGCAGAGGGTTCAAATCAGCATCCTTGGTGTGCTCTTGGGCAGGTCCCTTAAAGTCCGCAAAACTGGTAATGACACACGCTTCGATTCACAGGGTTGTAAGAATCAAATAAGTTAACTCACACAAAGCGATTCGCACAGGACGCGGCACACAGGATGTGACAGGGAGCAGCAGCCGCTGCTGTTATCATCATGATTATTTTCACTCCACAGGACGTGCTCAGCGAACAGTCACCACTGCTGCCATCATCAGCCTTATCATTATACTTAGTATTTTCACTCCAGTCTCTGGTCCCTGTGCTGCTAATCCTCGCTCCAAGATGCTGTCTCTCTCCTCCTCGGTCCTAGAACTGAACCCTCGCCCAGAGATGGGTGCTGGCCAGGTGTGCCCGGCTGTGGCTTCTTGCTTTTTGCTTCTAGACCCAGTGATCCTCTGCTTTCCACCATCCTGCCACCTCTGGCCGAACCTGCCTGGACCCCTCAGCCGACACGGAGACACACCGGCATCCCCCTGGCCCCACAATGACACCTTTTGCCCAGCTCCCCGTCTTGGCACCAGCCGCCCTCTGCTTTCCACAACAGCAGGTGGCCTCCAGGCTCCCCGCAGCATTCTCGGTGTGCACCCTCTCATGTTGTCCATCTCCTGCTTTTACTTTTTCTGCCTCTTGGTTCCCTTCCTTCATTGCATTTCAGCCTCTTTTACTTACCCTTGACTAAAAAGCAACATTTTTCTGAAAAAATTCTTTCTTGAAAGTTCTTTCCAAAGGATTCCCCCTTCTGAGAAGCTTCCAGAATTAGGTGCAACTTTTTCATGCCCCTAAGCACACCTGACCCTCCACATTGCACGACACGGTCTCGGCGGGCCAGTCTCATCCAATGATGTCTGTAGCTCAGCCTGACGGATTCAACCACAGAAAGTCATGTCCCCTTACTCTTGATTCAAACCCTAATTTTGCTTAGGATGTCTATAAGTCCAACTAAAAATATGCCTTTCCCCAGCCTCTTTCATGCCAAGGGGTGAGCACATACCACATTTCTGATCAACGAGAAAGATGCAGCTGACCCTGGAAAGCGACCCTCACCTCCAAAAGATAAATTCTTGCTAAGAAGGAGCCTGTCACTTTCACTTCCATGTCATCCTCTGTTCTTCCTGCCTGGAAGAGAGAGGTGAGGCCTGGAGATACAGCAGCCATCGTATAATGATGAGGCATGAACGTGACAGCAAAGGTCCACGTGCTGAGGATGGCGGGCAGGAAGAGGCAAAGAGTTCCGTCCCTGCTGCCACTCACCAGCCCTGGGTGGCAGAGCCCTGGACCTCCTGTTTCCGGAGACAAACCTCTTTCCCTTCAGGTCTCTGTCAATGGGCTTCTCTGCTGCTTCTGGATGAAGGTATTCTCACTAATACAGCACAACTGATGGCAGGTGAGAAGTCATTCTAGTCGAGAAGGAACACGTATCCTATGGGAAAACCCAGCTCATCATGTAATCATAATTATGCTCCCTTCACACACGGTCTCAGAAGAGAAAGCAATGATGTGCCATGGATACAAGAGGAGTGGAAGTTGCAGGAAACAAAATCTGCTGGGAAAAAAGGTATCAGACTCGGGGGAGAAGTGGAGCCGGGCCTCTCCACCGCTCCATCCGGCGTAGAGAGAGAGGAGCCTGTTCGCTATTCAGAAGGGAGCTGAGACACCCCTTAAGAGGAAGACTCTACCTTGGGAGAAATGGAAGTCTTTTTACATCTGTAAACACCCCAAGGTCACGCCACAGCAGAAAGACTTTCCGAAGAGGTGTGAGAATGCAGCCTACACCGCTGTCTCACACCTGGCAACACTTCAGCGGCTCGCTGGTCCCCACCTTGTAAGACACACGCCTGCAGTTCCAGGCCCGGCAGGTGGGGCCTGCCCTGCCGGACCACTACTTCCTTTGCTTCTCCAGACAAACCCTGGGCCTCAGTCACCCTGCTCTGTGCATCCAAACACCCTGGGACACATCTGCGCCTCCTACACCGGCCCCTGTGCCTGGGAGGCCTGCCTCGCCTCGGGGTCTGTCCACCGTTTCATTTCAAGGCCGTGATTCATGGACCGAAATGGCTTGTTGCAAGCCTCCATCTAGAAAGCATGTTTCAGAAGGGCACACACTCTTTCTGAGTTGAGCTCACTCAGTTTTAACGCTGAAGAGCCAGGGTGCTGAGCTGGCGGCACCAGGCGACCGTGGGCCTCCTCTCTCTCCCAGTCAGAGCTCAGGGGAAAGGAATCCTGGGTGCACGGGGCTCGGGGAGCCGGGAGTTCCCAGAACCGTGACATCCTCCAGCTGAAGGGGAACTGAGGTCATCTCGTCCAAACCCTTTGGGAACCTCAATCCAAAGAGTCCCCATGACCTGGCCCAAGGTCACAGGGTGAGTAAGCGGCAGAAGGGACTAGAACACAGGCTGATGTTCTGACTCCCAGGACAGACATGGGGCAGGGGTGGCCCTAAGGAAGGAGGGGACAGGAAATGGGCTCGGGAAACGCCCTCCAAGGCAGACGCTGGACGGCTTGGAGGGCCTCACTCTGGGCTGGGAGCCTCCTGGGTGCCTCTGCCCTCAGTCTCGGAAGGAGTCGCAGCCCAAAACCGGGGGCAGGGCTGCTGGGGCCCCAGCAACTAGAACTGGCTCCCAAGCGGGCTGCCTGGGAATGGATCCAGTTCTTGGAGGGCACGGCAGGGCTGGAAGGAACGATCATTTCCAATGCCTAATTGAACTTAATGACGAGCCTAATTAGGCCTTTTAATGGCAGGACTGGCATGGCCTTGGCTCGTGCCCCCAAGTGCAGGCTGCGTCCTTCACGATGTGACCTTCTTCTCGGGTCAGGAGGCACCAGAGCCAGCACTGCGGGCAGGTGGGCTGGAGGCGGAGAGGCCCTGCATTCACCTGCCGCTGCTCTTCCCACAGGGGATTGAGTCGGGGGCATGGGCTGAGCTCTATGCAGGGCAAAGGTACTATGCCAGGGTCAAGGGCACAAAACGGAAGGTGGTGAGGCACAGTGAACCAGAGCATGATCCTAAGGTCAGACTCACCTGGGCTGAGGTCCTGCTGGCTACTTACTAGCTGGGTAACTGTGAGCAAGTTAACTTTTCTGAACTTGTTTCCACATCTGTTAGTGGGGATAATAAGAGCACCTACCTCGTGGGGCTGTTTTGAGAATAAAGTAAGACAGCTATGCTCGTGGGGCTGTTTTGAGAATAAAGTAAGACAGCTATGCTTGGGACACACAGTACCAGCACAAAAGCCACAATAAATGGTGTGTGTGTGTGTGTGTGTGTGTCTTTACCCAGCCATACAAGAGGGCTGGACAAGACACATGTCCACCGTTGGTTCTATAGCACAGCTCCAGAAGATGGAATCTGGACCAGAGGATGGAGTTGCAAAAAATGAGCTACTTAAAAAACAGCTTGGGGGTTGTGTGTATGTATGTGCGCGCACGTGCGCATGTGTGTGTGTGTGTGTGTGTACACTCACGTTTATACACACACACACACACATACAGTCCTCCTTCCATATCCACAAGCCTTTTTTTTTTTTTGGCTGCCCCAGAGCATATGGAGTTCCCATGCCAGGGAATGGATCCAAGCTGGAGTTGCAACCTATGCCACAGCTGCAGCAATGCTGGATCCTTAATCCACTGTGCAGGGCCAGGGATCGAACCTGTGTCCCTGCTGCTGCAAAGACACCATCCATCCTGTTGCACCACAGCTGGAACTCCCCTATCCACAGGTTCTGCATTTTCATATCTCCAATAGCCACAGATATAAAAATATTCAGGGGGAAAAAATCTCAAAAAGCAAAACTTTAATTTGTCGCACTCAGGCAACTCATGTATATCACTTACACTGTATTTACAACTATTTACCTCGTATTTACATTGTATCAAGTATCACAAGTAATCTAGTGATGATTTAAAGTACACAGGAGGGTGCATGTAGGTTTTTTGCAAATACTACACCATTTTATATAAGCGACTTGAGCATGGACGGCTTTGTATCTACGGGCATCCTGGAACCAATCCCCCTCAGAAACCAAGGGACAACTGTATATATACTTTTCTCAAAGTATATCTATTGTGTAAAAATATATAACATATCTATTGTTGGTAAAAGATACCAATGAACTGTTACAAGTAGCTACTTCTAGAAAGACCACTAGTGTTGGAGGAGACGATAGTCTCGAGAAAATTTTGCTTTGTGTCTTGTTTGAATTTTTATACCATTAAAGTGTCCGTGGTTTGCTTGTACAACTAAAAAAGATTTTATAAAAATATAAATGCTTCCACTGCATTCCCCAGCAATGGAGGGGTTCAAGCAGGCCCCAGACCTGCACTTGCAGAGACACTGGAATTTGACAGGAGAGTGGACAGAACCTTCTAGTCTTAAGACATCTGCACTATGTGATAATCCAGAGAGACGAAGGAATATTCCAGAGGACACCGAGCTCTTTGGCTGGTATTACTTAAGGAATATTAAGGAATATTTCCGTGGGCCTGTCAGTTCTTTGCTGACCCGCAGAGACCCTCTCCCTTACAAGCCTCCCCTTGGTTCCCAGAAAGGACCAGCTCTGGTCGCAGGAGAATCCGCACCTCTGCAAAACCAGAAACTGCAAAGGATCAGAAGTCGAAGCCTTCACAGGACATGCTAAGAACCCATTCTAGAACCATGCCTGGTTTTCAACAAAAATAAAACTCAAGGGTAGCTGAACCAGTTAAGAAAAGCTGAAGGCCTGCTGGGAGCAGGCTCCGGGCGAGGTGGGGACCAAGGCCTGTACTTTGCAGTCTTTGGCAGACCTTCCAACAGGCCTCTCCGCAGGCAACTGGGAAGCAGTACCGCTGACTTCAGCCCTAGAAACCCAGCTCCTGTATGCCGTGCAGTCTTGGGGCTCAGCTGTCCCTCCCTGGTGCACAAGCGCAGGCAACGAGTTCATCTCGGGTCGCCGCAGGTGCCCCTCCACTCCTCTCTCCTCATCAGGAGTTCACCTCTGCTCCAGGGACGGGCTGACTAGGGCCACTGGTCAGGGAGACGGCTCCACTTCTCAGAGTGGGCAGGGAAGTATCCAAATGCTACTCCATGGGAGCAGACTACCATCACCTTCAGCTGGGAGGCACTTGACCGAACTGCAAGATTCCAATTATTTCATATTTAGTCATTTGCATAAGTAAATTGGTTCTGTGACACTCAACTAGTCATCCAAGGCCCTAAACTGCAATGACATCACGTAGAATACTGCTTTTATCAATCCAAATGGACCTGTGTGAAAATGTCCCTCCCCCAATCCTCAATGAAGAAAAGGCTCCATCTCTTCCGGAGCCTATGAAATCTCTATGTACCACATTTGAAGCCTTTCTGATACTTTCCAAAGAGTCGCATTATGGCCATTACATGGAAAACACTGCAAGTCTGCTTTCACAGCCTGGGAAAATATCACACCTATTGTCTGCTCATGATTATTTATATTGAGCTGGGAACTTCTGGAGTACTACACAGCCCTTAAAAATGAGGCAGTCCTACTCTACTGAGATTTAGAAAGATCACCAAGAAATACTGTTATATGATCAAAGAAAGGTGCAGAAAAGATATATTACCATTTATGAGGGGGGCATAAAAGTATGTATTCAACTACTTTTTCTGCAAATGGGAGGAAACTGAAAAACGAACTGGTGGACAGTGGTTGTCTCCAGGATAAGACTCTGGGCATCTGGGGGCGAAGGAAAGGCAGAGAGAAACCTCCATTTCATATCCCATCCTTCTTAATTTTTTTGAAATTTATACTATGATTTGTTTAAAGATAAATAAAATTAAAAATCCGCTGAGAGTTCTAATATCTCAAAAGATGACATGAGGTTATACAACGTCTAAAATATAGGATTTGTACTGTCTCTACGTCCTACTCTGTCTCTCTCTCACGCAGTCCTCTTCGGGAAATGATTCACCTTTCTCAACTCACATTTGCGCTTTAAGGGCTAACAGAGCTTACTCCATAATAAGGCAGAATATGGTGGGGGGGGGGGGAGATTTTGTCTCCTGAAGTTAGACTGGGGGCATGTGCTGGGCGAGGGGCAGCGCCCTGGTCCCGTGTCTGCAGAAAGAACAAATGCTCACCTTCACCTCTGCCCTGTGCCTGACCACCTCCAGTAAGTAGCCCACGGCTGTGCACACTTCAGGGCTCGGCGGGGAACAACTGCTCAGCTAAGCCCTGCCATCGACATCGCCACCGTCCAACCCTCATCCTCACTCCTCCCGGCCCAACAGCTACCAAAACAACACAACTGTCTGAAGACAGAAAGGACAAGGACAGAATGAGCTCGACATTCCCAACCTTCCCCACCTCACTACTTGTTTCAATGGACAGAGTTTGATGTAATTTATTTCATCTTCGGATCCCAATGAACGTAAATGATTTGCAGTGATGAGCAATACAATTAAATTCCAATTAAAAAAAAAACGGTGAATTCTCTTAAGGTCATTAAAGTAAAAACTTCTCTAGTTCCTCCTCTGCCATCTTTCCATCAGAGCAAGAAATTCCTCTGTGGGGAGCCCACACAGAACAAACCAATGTAAGAGGTACAGTAAAGAGATAAGTCGTTGCTTGGCCCCGAAGCCCCCCTTTCGAAATCTGCCACATGGAGGAAAAGCACACGTGCAGGCAGAAGCAGTGATGATAAAGCAAGATGGAGGCTTGAGTCTCGAGGGCACCTCCAAAAGCCACAGAAACAGGGACGTGGTGCCCGAGCCCTGGGCGCAGCTGCTGGAAATGGATGCATAATAAACTACCTGAGATGGTCTCTTCTCAACGGACTCTCACCTCTGATGCCTGACCAACCTCACTGAGAACTAAATAACTGCTCACCCATGAGGCCCAGGACCCTTGCCGTGTCATGTCAATTCTAGGTTCTCTGTGGCTCTAGTGAAAAGTAAATTTTGTAGCACGTGAAAAATAAATTCTCAATGCTTCTAATGAAAATTATATTTATTGATGAAAATCTGAATGTCAAGAACTCAGGGATACCTGGTCCCTTTTAAATTCCTGGAGCACTGTAATAAATGCCCAGTAGTCACTCAGTGATCAAAAACGTACTGAGAACCTATATGTGCCAAACACTACAGACCCAGAAGCAAACAATACAAACAAACCAAAAAACCCCAAAAAACAAAACAAAACTCTTGTAAAGTAACTATTTACTAGTTAAATAATGCGAATGCAAAGGTAGCTGTGCCTTTCAGACCGTTCAGTACAAAATAAAAACAAAAAACCAGAGAATAAGAAAAGTGCCACATGCAGTGAAACATTATAACAGGGTATCGGTTGCACCATTCTCACAACTTTTCTATAGCTTTGAAGTTTTTCAAAATAAAAAGACTGGAGGGGGGAAAAAACAGGATTACAGGTATCGTAATCATATTTCAAGCAACCAAACAGTTGATGACAGAAAGTTCTTCTCTCTCTCATTTTTTTTTTTTTTTTTTTTTTTTGGCTGTGCCCATTGCATGTGGAAATCCCTGGGCCAGGGATCAAACCCGTGCCATAGCAGTGACAATGCCAGATCCTTAACTGCTAGGCCACCAAAGAACTCCAGGTAAAAGTACTTTATGGAAGAATTTTCTGTTAATAAGTGAAAATTAGAAAATCTTCTGACACCCTCTAAGGCAGCAATCATCAACAGTTGCTTTGATCACTGGCTGGGAGTTTGGAGGGAATGTAACACGGAGGCTACAGCCTTGACCCCAAAGATTAATCACAGCCTCACCTAAAGTGGAACCCTGGACAGCTGTGCCTATGGATGCCAAGTAGAAGGACCACCTGTGAAGGACTCCCGCCCAAACAGGGAGTCTGCGTCTAACCACCACTTTAGCCCGATCTGACTCCCAGCTTCACAGGGAACATGGGGCCAGAGGAAGCAGGTAAACACCATGACTAGGAAGCAATAGGCCAAATCCAGAATGTGGGACACTGTACAGGACCAGTTTCTTAAAAACCACAGAAAGAAAGAAAGTCAGTGGCATGGGAGAAAAAAGAGGTGGGGGCGGGGTGAGGGGTAGTGTGGAATCCAAGAGACCAGAGACATCCAATGGCTACATACAGGTGAGGACCTTGATCTGCCCTTTTCACAATCAACTATAAAAAGACATCTTTGAGACAATGGAAGGATATCCGATGACATTAAGGAAGCATTATTCGTTTTGATAGGCATGGTAACAGAATGATGGTTAATAAACAAAAACAGTCCCTATCAGTTAACAAAAATTATCTTCAGCAGGAAAAGAAGGAGGGAGGAGGGCAATGATATTTTTACATATTATCAAGCTCCTCTACTCATCCTTGGCCTCATAAAGGATAAAGCATTTTTCACATCTATAAGTACATTTTCTTAAGAAGAAATAACTATATACTATATATACATAAAACTACATACTATATATAACTATATACTATATATACATGAATATATATTCTCTTTTAGAGTGTGTGCGTGCACATGTGTGTGTGTGTATAAAACCCAGAATTTCCCCATCTTTTTCAGGACTTGGGGCACTTGGAAACAGCTGAATGGAAAACTGAGAAGGACGGATGAGACTGCCTGCAGCTACAGATGACACCCCAGGGGCCATGGCAGCTCTAAGCCGGGCCCGGCAGGTCCAAGGACAGAGCACCCCACAGCTGGGCACATCTGCACACCAGCGGGCAAGCTCCAGCGAACCTACCCTCTGTGACACCTTCCTACAAAACTCACTTCTATGGGATGGACATCCTGGAACAGAACTGGTTTAAGAGGACAAAGCATATGTCTGTGGCTGTGCTTACAGATCTAGAAGCCTGGCAGCCCTGTGAGTTTTTGCCTTTCACACTTTTGTAGCCTAATAAGAATTAACTACTTGCTGCTAACAAGAAGGTAAAGACGCTCTGGTATGGCAATGACACAGAGGGAGAGGACAGAAGCCCTTTAGTATTCTTGGAACATCTATGCCATTAAAAAAAAAAAAAAAAAAAAAAAAAAAAGGCAGGAGGAAAAGAGGGAAGGAGGAGGGAAAGGGGCAACCTCAGGACCGGCACGCGGCTGTTCCGGGCCATCTTGATGTCCTTGACGCGTGCGGATGGTGTGGAAGGGGCTGGCACCAGAACAGCCCATGAGAAGGAATGAGCGGCCAATGGAGATTTATGTGAGGAGAGTGAGATGGACAAGGTAAAATTGTCAGGAGGAGTTGTTAGAAAGTAAAATATATTGTGACAATTCCACTCCTGCCGTTCATCAATAAACTGACAGATCATTTAGTGTCAATTAGGAGTGATAGATGGACAAGTCCCCATGATCCTGGGCCAAAATTAATGGCTGGGAGGGAGAGGGTGATTGAAAATGACGGCTGACATTGAGAGCAAAGTCCTCAAAGTCCCCGAGGGGCCATTACTTGCCTCATTCCCTTGCAGATCAATGCAGGGACAAACCCCAAAACAGACACTTTGAGACAAAACTTAATCAGACTACCTTTCCTCCCTCTCCTCCCCAGGTCTGGTTGGCTCATTCAGCTCTAGTCCCCACAGCCAAGTCAGTGACCCACCGACTCCAAAGGCCCCACGTCGGACAACTTTGGAGCCAAGGACAGCCTGGCTCTAAGAAGGAATCTTTGGTGCAGCTATGACTGTGGTGCCAGGAGAAGGGACAGGTAGTGGTCCCAGGTCCCAGGCAATTCCTGAATACAGCCCTATCGTGTGGCTCGGGGCTGAGTATTTGAGTTCTTGCAGCCAACATCTCTAGCCAGTGTGTGGGTGACACGTTCTGCTCTCTGTCTTGGGCAGTGTTATGCAAACAAAACAAAGGGATTCCAGACCCTCATGTCCACTGGCTGGGGGCTCCTCAGTTAGATCTGTAGGCAGCCCTCCCACTTCCCACTGGCCACAACATAGCTGTAGACCCCCGGAAGCCTCACTTTCCTCCTCCTCCCCTGGTAGAGGGGTATCTAACTTAGAAACTAGAACCTACCCAATCAGGTTAGCATAAAGCACATATAAGGTGCAGCTACAGACTGAATGCTTGTGGCCCCTTAGATTAACACACTGAGACCCTAATCCCCAGTGTGATGGTATTTGGAGGTGGGGCCTCTGGGAACGAATTAGGGTGAGATGAGGTCATGAGGGTAGAGCCCAGGATGGGATTAGTGCCCTTATAAAATGAGGACGAGGAGTTCCCGTTGTGGCGCAGTGGTTAACGAATCCGACTAAGAACCATGAGGTTGCGGGTTCGGTCCCTGCCCTTGCTCAGTGGGTTAAGGACCTGGCATTACTGTGAGCTACTTTGACATGATACTATACCTAGAAAACCCTAAGGACTCAACCCCAAAACTCCTTGAACTGATTAATAAATTCAGCAAAGTGGCAGGATATAAGATTAACATTCAGAAGTCAGTTGCATTTCTGTATACCAGCAATGAAGCATTAGAAAAGGAATACAAAAATACGATACCTTTTAAAATTGTACCTCACAAAATCAAATACCTCGGAATACACCTAACCAAAGAGGTAAAGGACCTATATGCCGAGAACTATAAAACCTTAATCAAAGAAATCAAAGAAGATGTAAAAAAATGGAAAGATATTCCATGTTCCTGGATTGGAAAAATCAATATTGTGAAAATGGCCATCCTACCCAAAGCAATCTACAGATTCAATGCAATCCCTATCAAATTACCCATGACATTTTTCACAGAACTAGAACAAACAATCCAAACATTTATATGGAACAACAAAAGACCCAGAATCGCCAAAGCAATCCTGAGAAACAAAAACCAAGCAGGAGGCATAACTCTCCCAGACTTCAAGAAATACTACAAAGCCACAGTCATCAAAACAGTGTGGTACTGGTATCAAAACAGACAGACAGACCAATGGAACAGAATAGAGAATCTGGAAATTAACCCTGACACCTATGGTCAATTAATCTTTGACAAGGGAGGCAAGAACATCAAATGGGAAAAGGAAAGTCTATTCAGCAAGCATTGCTGGGAAACCTGGACAGCTGCATGCAAAGCAATGAAACTAGAACACACCCTCACACCATGCACAAAAATAAACTCCAAATGGCTGAAAGACTTAAATATACGACAGGACACCATCAAACTCCTAGAAGAAAACATAGGCAAAACACTCTCTGACATCAACATCATGAATATTTTCTCAGGTCAGTCTCCCAAAGCAATAGAAACTAGAGCAAAAATAAACCCATGGGACCTCATCAAACTGAAAAGCTTTTGCACAGCAAAGGAAACCCAAAAGAAAACAAAAAGACAACTTACAGAATGGGAGAAAATAGTTTCAAATGATGCAACTGACAAGGGCTTAATCTCTAGAATATACAAGCAACTTATACAACTCAACAGCAAAAAAACCAATCAATCAATGGAAAAATGGGCAAAAGACCTGAATAGACATTTCTCCAAGGAAGATATACAGATGGCCAACAAACACATGAAAAAATGCTCAACATCGCTGATTATAAGAGAAATGCAAATCAAAACTACCATGAGATACCACCTCACACCAGTCAGAATGGCCATCATTCATAAATCCACAAATAACAAGTGCTGGAGGGGCTGTGGAGAAAAGGGAACCCTCCTGCACTGCTGGTGGGAATGTAAACTGGTACAGCCACTATGGAGAACAGTTTGGAGATACCTTAGAAATCTATACATAGAACTTCCATATGACCCTGCAATCCCACTCTTGGGCATCTATCCGGACAAAGCTCTACTTAAAAGAGACACATGCACCCGCATGTTCATTGCAGCACTATTCACAATAGCCAGGACATGGAAACAATCCAAATGTCCATCGACAGAGGATTGGATTCGGAAGATGTGGTATATATACACGATGGAATACTACTCAGCCATAAAAAAGGATGACATCATGCCATTTGCAGCAACATGGATGGAACTAGAGAATCTCATACTGAGTGAAATGAGCCAGAAAGACAAAGACAAATACCATATGACATCACTTATAACTGGAATCTAATATCCAGCACAAATGAACATCTCCTCAGAAAAGAAAATCAATCATGGACTTGGAGAAGAGACTTGTGGTTGCCTGATGGGAGGGGGAGGGAGTGGGAGGGATTGGGAGCTTGGGCTTATCAGTCACAACGTAGAATAGATTTACAAGGAGATCCCGCTGAATAGCATTGAGAACTATGTCTAGATACTCATGTTGCAACAGAAGAAATGGTGGGGGAAAAACTGTAATTGTAATGTATACATGTAAGGATAACCTGACCCCCTTGCTGTACAGTGGGAAAATAAAATTAAAAAAAAAAAAAAAAAAAAAAAAAAAAAAAAATAAAGTGGGAGGCAGATCATAAAAAAAAAAAAAAAAAAAAAAAAAAAAAAAAAAAAAAAAAGAAGAAAGAAGCCAATTCGAAATGAAATCCCCCCAATCCCCTCCTCTCCTCAGCCTTGGCCTTTCCAAGCTCCCTCATGTCCTGGAGGATAAACATCCCTGCATCTTCCTGTCCAAGCTCAACTAGTCTCTCCTGGAAGGTCTTATCCGACCCCTCCCGATCCGACGCCTTCCCATTCCATTTCCTCTGCAGCGACTCTTTCCCCAGGTGTCACACACACGAGTCTCAACAAAGACTCCCTTCAATACCGCCCCATATCTTTCCTTTCTTTCTCTGTATCACTGTCCCCAGATCCCCACGTCCATCTTCCCCTTCGACCCACTGTAATCTGGCTTCTTCCCCTAATGTAAACCGCTGTAACCACTTTCTCAGAGGCGCCTGATACCCTGCCCACAGTCAAATCCAAGGCTCTGTCCTCTACTTGGATAGAGGACTCCGACTGCACCTTTTTGACCTCTCTGCTCGACTCCCACCCTGCTGAGCTTATCTATTGACCTGGACCTCCATCAGCCCCCAAGGCAGGTCTCTCCTCCTGCGCCCCCCCCCCCCATCGGATGGCACCACTACCCACCCAGTCCCCAAAGCCAGGTACCTGCAGTGACCTTCAATGCCTCCCTCTGCCCTGCAGCCAACCAATGGCGCGTCTATTACCTCTACCTCCAAAACGGCTCTCGACTCCTCTCCTGTTTGTAGTCACAGGGCTGTCCTGGCTCAGGCTCTTATCACCCTTCGTGCAGAGTATCACCTCCCCACAGGCCATCCAGCCTTCCAGAGTTCCACTTCCTACACGCATACGACGAGTGACCAACCAGAAACAACGATCTGATCATTCAAGTGCTCAATAAATCGTCGCCGAGCGCTTCCTATGGCCTGGGACTGTCTGAGGCACCTGAGTATGTTAACAAGAGTGTCTCTCCTCTCGTGGAGCTTATATGACAGCAGGGAGATGAGGACAAGACACACATGTGCGAACACACACGTGTATGAATACATGGCAGGTAGTGACACCTCCGGCAGGAGATGGGGAACACAGAGCAACAGAGGCTGCTGCTTCATATAAAGCGAGGTCAGGTAGAGCCTGTTAAGCCGTGGTAAAGACTGCAGGGTGTTGCGAGACATGTTTTTATATTTCCTTAGCCTCTTTGCTGAAAACTCCATCTTGTCCTTCTTTACTTTATCCCACCTTCCTGCTTGAAATACAGTCACAGTGCTGGTAAATGACTTAAGCTTAAGAACAAAGACCTAAGGGCATGGGTTATGTGCGGGGTCAGCTGAATGAGGACATAATACAATGGTCTAGGCATGCCGGACCTGTGCAGATTGGCACGCCATTTGCACAAGCATGATATGTCCTCTAAAGAATAAGAGAAAGAGGAACCTCATGACCAAGTGGTTTAAGAGTGGTCGTTAACAGAATATGCATTAGAAAAGAGAACCAAGGTACAAACCTAGGCACACAGGGTTGCCACAAATAGGCATGCAGAAGCACAGTAAGGATTCTCTGAAATGCTATGCATAGACAGCTAACTCAAATGCTAAGGATTCTTAAATGCCTATAGTTTAGAGTAAAAAGTTGAACCATTTACCAGCTAAGTGACTTTTAAAATAATAATAATAATAATAATAAAAAACCCTATGTCCTGCACCTACAACCCCCTTTTCTCTTGAAGAGCACAATAAAAGCAGTGTGGTTTCTTGAGGCAGGGCTCTTGGTCCCTGAGACCTTGAGTCCCCTGGTTCCCACCTTTATTAAGATAAACGTCCCTGTGTCTTCTTTTATGTTAACTTTTTTTTCCTTAAGCTCCATAGCACCCATTCTTCAGCCCTATCCTGCTAAGCTGGTCTCGGCAGCAAGGTTTACTCCGTGGGAGGCAAAATGCCCCTGGAGGGTTCTGAACAGACAACTGAAATGATCTCACCTATATTTTAAAAAGGTCACTCTGGGAGTTCCCACTGTGGCACAGTGGAATGATCTGGCTTGTCTCTGGCATTGAACTGGTGCAGTGACTTGAGGATCCGGTGTGGCCACAGCTGTGGCACAGGTGGCAGATGCAGCTTAGATTAGATCCCTGGCCTGGAAACTACCATATGCCATGGGTGTGGCTGAAAATGGGGGAAAAAAATTTTTTTTTAAAAATAAAAATAAAATAAAAAGGCCACTCTGGCTCTGTGCAGTAGGACTGAGGCAGGCGAGGGTGAATGGGGTGTCCCGCCGGAGGGCCTCGCTCCATCAATGCTGGGAATGACGGTGGCTGCCCGGCTGGCAGTGCGGATGATGACAGGTGTGTTTCCACTGCAGACTGAACACGGCGTGCTGATGGACTGAACCTGAGTGCAGACAGACGAGTCCAGGATGATCCCAAAGTTCAGAGTCGGAGGGACCAGGAAGATGGAGCCATCTGTGAGACTTGAGGCGGCTCCGGGAGGCATAGGTTAGGGGATGGCGTGGAAAGAAGAGAACTGATTTGAACATGTTAGGACCGAGTTGTGTATTCAGGTTAGATGCTCAGGGGAAGGGCTGGGCTGGAGAGACAGACTCTGGAGCCATCAGTGTGCAGGGAACAGTAAAACACCCGAGACTGGATGGAGGTCCCAGCAAGAGTGAGCGAGGACAGAGGAGAGGAGGCTGAGGATAAGGCCCAGGCATGCCAACACCAAGGGCTCGGGACTAGGCCAAAGAGGAGGCGCCAAGCAAGGAAACCCCTTGAAAAGTAATATAGGACACAGAAAAGCACCTTCTTGCCAGCTGCTTTTGATCTGATCCCAGGGGAAATTGATCTGATCTGGAAAAATCTTTAATATGCTCACTGAGAAATGCACACTTGAGAGTCTTTTTTTTTTTCCTCTAAGAAGCAGATATGAATTTGTCTCATTTCCATATTTCAAAATAAATTTCAAATAATTACATACACTAGAATCCCCTAACAATTTAGAAAAACAGGACTCTTCTATAAGACTCTCACTAGCATATTTCAAAGTCACCTTCTTTTTTTTCTTTTTAGGGCTGCTCCTGTGGCATATAGAAGTTCCCGGGCTAGGAGTGAGACTGGAGCTGCAGCTGCCAGCCTATCCTATAGCCATAGCAACGCCAGATTCAAGCTGCATCTGTGACCTACACTGCAAGCTTGCAACAACGTCAGATCCTTAATCCACTGAGCAACGCCAGGGATTGAACCCGCATCTTCACAGACTATACCAAGTTCTTAACGGGAACTCCTCAAGTCAGCTTCTTGTTCTTGGTTAAGAGGAAAAAGCAGTGATATGTTCAGTGAAGGAATGGTGTGGTACTTAATAGCACATGAATAAACAGAAAGACCACTAGAACAGAATAACAAGTCCAAAAGCAGACCCGCGTACATACACAGATATAGACTGTGGGGAAGGTGGCTTCTAAGTTCACTGGGAAAAGATGCAGTTTCAAATGAAATGGTGCTGGGACAACTGTCATTCCGAAAAAAGATAAAACTGGATCTGTACTTCATACCATACACGAATTAGTACCACATGGATCAGAGATCTACATTTTAAAATGTAGATTTAGAGAGTGGTAGTGCTCAAAAAAAAAACCATGATCTATAAAAACAGGGGGATACACACTTATGATCAACGAATCTACAACGAAGGAGGCAAGAATTTACAGTGGAGAAAGACAGGCTCTTCAATAAGTGGTGCTGGGAAAACTGGGCATCTACATGTAAAAGAATGAAATCAGAAGATTCTCTTAACACCATACACAAAAATAAACTCAAAATGGATTAAAGACTTAAATGTAAGACCGGATACTATAAAATTCCTAGACAAAAACACAGGCAGAACACTCTTTGACATAAATCACAGCAATATTTTTTTTGGATCCATCTCTTGAAGTACAGGAAATAAAAACAAAAATAAACAAATGAGACCTAATTAAACTTAAAAGCTTTTGCACAGCAAAGGAAACCATTGATAAAACAAAAAGACAAGCCACTGAATGGGAGAAAATATTTGCAAATGATATGACCATAAGGGGTTGATATTTAACTTACATAAACAGCTCATACAACTCAACATCAAAAAACAACCTGATTTAAAAATGGGCAGAAGAACTGAATAGACATTTTTCCAAAGAAGAGATGCAGACGGCCGACGGGCACAAGAAAAGACGCTCAATATCACTAATCATCAGAGAGACGCAATCAGAGCCACAATGAGATTTCACCTCATATTTGTCAGAAGGGCTATCATCAAAAAGAACACAGGAGTTCCCGTCGTGGCGCAGTGGTTGACGAATCCGACTAGGAACCATGAGGATTCGGGTTCGGTCCCTGCCCTTGCTCAGTGGGTTGACGATCCGGTGTTGCCGTGAGCTGTGGTGTAGGTTGCAGACACAGCTCAGATCCTGCGTTGCTGTGGCTCTGGGGTAGGCTGGTGGCTGCAGCTCCGATTGAGCCCCTAGCCTGGGAACCTCCATATGCCGCAGGAGCGGCTCAGAAATAGCAAAAAAGGAAAAAAAAAAAAAAAAAGAACACAAATAACAAATGTTGGCAAGGATGTGGAGCAAAGAGAACCCTTATACACTGTTGGTGGGAATGTAAATTGGTGCAGCCACTGTGGAAAACAGTATGGATACGGAGGTTTCTCAGAAAACTAAAAATAGAACTAACATATGACCCAGCAATTCCACTCCTGGGTATATATCCAAAAAACCCCCAAAAACCAAAAAACTAATTTGAAAAGATATAAGCACCCATGTTCACAGCAGCATTACTTACACCTGCCAAGATAAGGAAGCAACCTAAATGTCTACCAACAGATGAATGGATTAAGAAGATGTGGTAATATATACACAAAGGGATACTACGCGGCCATAAAAAAGAAAGAAATTTTGCCATTTGCAGCAACATGGATGGACTTTGAGGGCATTATGCTAATTGAAATAAATCAGAGAAAGACAAATACTGTATGATATCCCTTACATGTGGAATCTAAAAAATACGAACAAAGTAGTGAATATAACAAAAAAAGCAGCTGACTCACAGATCTAGAGATCAAACTAGTGATTATCAATGGGGAAGGGGAGGGGCAGTATAGGGTGCAGGAGCAGGAGGAACAAACTACTGAGGGTAAGACAGGCTCAAGGATATATTACACAGCCAGTATTTCGTCACAACTGTAAATAGAAAGTAACCTTCACAAATTGTACAAAAGCCAGTGGCTACCCTGTGGGCCACAGTTTGCTGACTCTTAACATACAGAAACAAAGAAGGATACATTTAAGCATGATAAACCAGAAACTAATACAGAGGTTACCCACCGGAGATGGATGGCATGAGGTGGAAGGAATAAGGATGTGAGTGACAGAGCTCTGAGCACATCTTTCTACACCATTTTGATACAATAAAAAGTACACAATATCATAGCAACTGTCTCTCTCTCTCTTTTTTTTTTTTTTTTTTTTTTTTGTCCTTTTTGTCCTTTTTAGGGCTGCACCAGTGGCATATGGAGGTTCCCAGGCTAGGGGTCGAATCAGAGCTACAGCTGCTGGCCTATGCCAGAGCCACAGCAATGCCAGATCCAAGCTGCGTCTGCGACCTACACCACAGCTCACGGCAACACCGGATCCTTAACCCACTGAGCAGGGCCAGGGATCGAACCCACAACCTCATGGTTCCTAGTCGGATTTGTTTCCACTGCACCACGACTGGAACTCCTCATATCATCTGTTCTTGCCAAAAATCTTTTCTTTTTTTCCCAAAAATCTTTAACTTGAATCTAATTGTGAGGAATCAGAAAAATCCAGAGTGTGAGACATTCTATAAGACAAGCGGCCTGGATTCCTCAAAAAACTCAATGTATTGAGTGAAGGTGTCGGGGGGTGGGGGGGAACAGGAGCTGAAATTATTATAGAGACTAAAAAGAGACAGAACTACCAACGCAATGTGTAAACTCTGGTTGGATCCCGGAACTACAAAAGACATTCTGGGGATGACTGGGGGAAATTATACAGAGACTCTATCTTAAATATTACTAAATCACTATGAAATATCTCAGATGTGAAAATTATCCTGAGATTATTTGGAGAATGTCCTTCATCTTTAGAGACGCAGGCTGCACTATTTAGAGGTAATATATCATGGTGACTACATCTTGTTTTCAAATGATTCAGCAAAGAAAAAAAAAGTGTGTGTATGTGTGTTTAAGAGCTGGGGAGAGGCAGGGAGGATGAAGGGGGGAAAATCAGAAAAAAATTTTTGATAATAATTTTGAAGGCAACAATTTGCTGAAGGAAATTCTGAACAGAAATAATGTCTATTCTTTGAGAAAAAGAAATTCTTTTCCTGAGTTTACCTTTAGTTAAACTCAATCGATCACTGGCCATCCCACTGATGTGGTAAATACACACACACATACATGTGTATACTGGCTTACCTTTCATCTAAGATTTAGTGCTAGGGATTAAAGACCAAAATGATTTGTAATCCAGTCTTTGCTAATAGGCAATTCCATTCTGTTCAGAAAGTAACTTACCAACACAGAATGTCATAACACGGATGAACTTTGAAAACGTTACACCACGTGAAAGAAGCCAATCATAAAGGACCACCTCATAGGTGATTCCACCTGTATGACATGCCCGGAAGAGGCAAGTCACCGGGTCAGGAAACAGACTGGTGGGTGGTGGGTGCCTAGGGCTGGGGAGGCTGGGGGACATGGGCAGTGACTGCTAACGGGTATGGGGTTTCTTGGGGGGAGGTGATAAAAATGTTCTACAAGTGACTGTGGTGATGATGGCGCAACTCTGAACACACTAAGAAAGACCGAATTGTACATTTCAAACGGGTGAACTGCAATGTACATGAACCACATCTCAGTAAAGCTGCGATGAAAAGTCAGAGAACACAGGAGCCGAGGGCCCCCAGCACCTCCCCCAGCCGGTGGCACTCACTTGAAAGCCTTCATGGAGTAGTCGGCCCAGCCTCCTTGCCGGCGGGGAGGCTTGGGAGGGGGAGTCTGCAAAAGAAGAGAAACCAGAAGAACCATCACTCGACATCCGTGTTCAAGCAAACGGGCTGAGGTTAAGGTCACTTAAACCAACTGTCTAACCAACTATCAAAACCTTTCAAATAAAAATACAATAGTATGAAAATCTGGGTGCTTTCATGCTCTTCTGGAGAGCAATCCGGCAATGTCTACTGAAAGTCCTAGAAATGCTCACACGTTTTGAGCCAGCACATCTAATCCCAGGCATTTACCCGCCAGGAAACAACGAGAGAGAAACATAATGTCACTTTTGAATGGTGAACTGGAAGCAACCAAAATGGACAGCAATGAGGAATTAGCTAAGACACAGAATACCCATGTGAAAACACTATGCAGTAAAGAAGAACTGTGTTAAAAAAGAATACCTAATGATAAGAAAAAGTTCAAAATGTGTTAACTTTTTAAAACAGGTCTCAAAACAGTAGGTACATGCTTCTGATTTTGTGAAAAGATTACTAATACACAACATCTAGTATTAATTAGCTTCAAGTACATGAATGAAAGGAGATCCAGTGATAGAATTACAGCAATTTCTTTTCCCTTTTTTATGCTGTTGTGCATTTTCCAATTCTTTTTAATGACAACTTACATTACTTTGTTTCCTGCCCCCACCCCCTTTAGGAGGGCCATGTCCATGGCATGCAGAAGTTCCCAGGCCAAGGATCGAATCTGTGCCACAGCAGTGACTCCAGCCACAGCAGTGACAGTGCTGGATCCTTAACCCACTGAGCCACCAGGGAATTTCTTATATTACTTCTATAAACAGAAAAATAATAAAGTGAAGATATAAGAGAAAGCCTTGCTTAAAAGACATGAACCAAACTGGTGGCTTAAAAGTCTACTCAAGTTATCTGGGCAGGGAGCATTCACCTGCAGTGGGTACATCCAGACACCCAAGTGGATGAAAGAGCAAGAACCTGCCCTATATTCAATCACCTAGGACTGCAGAGATACTAACTTTCTTCTTCCAGGAACTTCACATAATCATAACTGTTGTTCTCGGTCTGAGGAGACACTTAGATGAAAGGACTAAAATGATGGCTGGCAAACGTCTAGCATAAAGGGCTAGGTGGTAAATATTTTGGATTTTACAGGCCACACAGTTTCTGCTGCAACTGCTCAACTCTGATGCTGCAGGGCCATCAACAGCCACAGACAAGAGGTAAACACCTGGGTGTGGAGAGTTCCAATAAAACTTCACAAAAACAAACAGCGGGCCCAACTTGGCAGGAAGTATGTGGTCTGCAGACGCCTGGGCTAAAATCACTGCAATGTCCTTACGATCTGTTGCTTAAAACCCAACTTGCAGCTTTTAAAGAAAATATCCCCTCAACATGCCCAAATACCTTTTAACTTTTGATATTTTTATTTTACACCAAGATACACTTCCTTTCCTGCTTCTCTGGTACCAGCCCAGCCTGCCAGGGACGTGCTCCGTCCAGAGACTGGGCTTTTCTGTGGGGAGAGGCAGAACCGGTTGGAAAGGCCTGATGGAGAAGAAGCCAAGTCCTGGAAAGCCTGCATCCAACTTAGCTCCTGGGAAACCTAAGCAGCACTTGAGAGGAAACGAACTTGAGTTTTCTGCACTAGAGGCAGGGAATGCAGCTGTGTGGGGGCTGGGTACTCTCAGGAATGACCAGCAGGCAGAAGCAGAAAATGAGCTCTGGCTTCTGTCTCAGGGTCCTAAGAGATCCCCACCCTCGCTTCCTAGTCCACACACCCTCTTCTGGGGTCCCTGTCACCCACCCCCAGCCGTCCCTGAGCTGGATGGAGAAACTCCATCCCGTGACCCCTCTTCCCTGAAACATGGTGGACCGAACCAGGGGTGCACCAGTCTGCCCCAGTCAGAGCTGACCAAGTTCTCTGTCCCAAGAATCTGGAATTGGAGTTCAGAGGTCAGGCTGCTCAGACAGCACTGAGTGTTGGAACTCCGAGCACCAGCAGGCATCAGAATAAGCCCCAACGACCACAGGCCAGAGTTGTGGATAAGCCGAGACCAAGGACCTTGTCTTGCTGACCTCTTGCAGTACGTAAGGCACTGCAAGTGCAAGAGAACCAAACTGAACCATATCAGGCCCTTCCAGGAGGTTCCAGATCAGTGTGGCCCGCGGCTATCATCATCCTTAGGCTTTTGCAGGGAACATCCCACTTTTCCTCCCCTCCCTCACTCCTTCCTTCCTTCTTTCTTTCTCTTTCTTTCTTCTTTTCTTCCTTCCTTCCTTTTTCTCCTTTTTTTGGCTGTGCCCATGGCACATGGAAGTTCCCAGGCCAGGGAGTCAAAGCTGCGCCTCAGCAGCAACCTGTGCTGCTGCAGTCAGACTCTCAACCCACCCATCCCAGTGGTTACTCCCAACATTGCACTTTTCTTTTCCCAAGGGTAAGACCACCTTGTGACCATGTGCATCTCTGAATGTGGACACAAACTAGGACTGGCATGTTTGGTCTGGGCAGACAGTGGGTTTTGTCTGTTTTAAAATTTAAACTACCTTTTAAAAAATTGTAAGATTTCTGCACAACACATCAGTTTCCTGGGAGTTCCCTGGTGGCACAGTGGGTTAAGGATTTGGCATTATCACTGCTGTAGCTCAGGTCGCTGCTGTGGCAGGGTTTGATCCCTGGCCCAGTAACTTTCACATGTGGCGGGTGCAGCCAAAAAAACCCATCCGTTTCTGGCTTCTCTCAGAAAACTGGAAACTCCAGTAACACTGAGGCTAAGCAGCAGCTGCCCTCTGTAGACTGGGCTCTTCCAACCCAAAATTCTCTCTCGGCTCCTACATCTACTGGAAGAGGGAAAACGAAAGCAGTGTCAGGTATTCTGAGAAACGTGCGAACAAGCATATTTCTTGGTTGGAGGCACAATCTTTTCTTACAGCATCAGTGCGCAGACTGAGGGTGGCCCTGGGTCTAACCCCCAGGCGCCCTTCCACTCACCGGCTCCCTACCCAGCCCTGCGGGCATCTGGCAGCCCTGAACTAGACTCTCAGAGCTGGGATTCTCTGCTTTCTTCCCTTTCTTCGGGGCGGGGAAGGACAGAGGAACCCACGTAAAATCGATGGGGCCACAACGCCAGGAGGCCCAGGTCTATTCGGCACTTTCCTCACTCGGGGTTCACAAGAAGGAGCGAAGGGACCTGGTGGCCTTGGCACCTGTTTCCTGCCACGGGGTGTGGGTGACAATGGGGACAGGAGGAGCAGACACTGAACTGGGAAGGGACTGTGAGAGATTGGGAGGCAGGCGAATGTAAGTGGCATACATTTCTGTCAAAATGCGCTCCTTTGAATAGCCGCTAAACTGCTGAGGGATTAAACCACGACTACCTGGTGGGAGCTCAGAGCGGTGCCTGGCACCTCATAACGGCTCTATCTTTTCCGCTCTCATCATCATCGCCGTCACCAATGCCAACATACGAAAGGTTACGCCACGTGCAATAAAATATACTATACCATTTGGAAGAAAGGGCAAAGAAGACTCCTCTGAGCCTGGCCTGAGCTGCCACTTAGCCTACTAAAGCAACGTATGGTTGACCAAGTTCCCGAAGATTCTAAAACCCAAAGTGATCTGCTTTACTTCGTTAGCCGCAAACGCCAGGAAGTCACGGCTCTCGGAGGATGAGTGAGAATCCTTCCTGCCCAGAGATGACACAAAGACACGTTTTTCTCCTATCTTCTTTCCATTGCAAAACGGTGCCAGCTGCTAAATGAGGACAGCAACTTCCAAAGAGAGAGACCACCACACGAGTGAGTCACTTCTCTGAAGCCAGAATTTAACAACGAGTCCCCACATCAAAGGGGCTTTGGCCCTAATAAGTGAAGGCTTCAGGAGGTGACAGCATGTTGTAAAAACGACATACGCTACTGGGCCTTGAGATGGCCTGGGAGAGGAAGGGTAACAAAGAATGTCTCTGCTCAAAACAAGGCCGGGTTGTGCTTGCCTTCCTGCGCCCCCCGAGAGTCATGGCCAAGTTCAGGGGGAGTCGCTGGGGGGCAGGCAGAACTCAGCCCTCTGTAAGGTAGGGCTGGGCCATTTAGCGGGAGGTATCTGTCTTGACGGGGAATCCTTCAGCTCATGCTGCGGGACCCTGAGTCCAAGGAGAAGAAGGTTTTTTTTTGGTAAATGAGTCTTGTTATGGCTGCACACAAACACCCTGTCTGCCTGAGCCAGACGTAATTAAGCACTGTCACCAAGTTACAAAGGCTCCTCCCCAGACGTCATCCTTGTTCCGATGGGGGGAGCTGGGCACCCTGCTATACACGCCGGGTGAGTTAGAAAAAGCAGAGACGTCATCCTCCAACGAGACCCCCGTCCGGGGAGGCGGGAGGCAGGGTGTGGGCATGGACCTCTGGGACTGGGCGTCAGGCTTAATCTGAAGCTGAAGAGGCCACACTGGAGCTGGGAGGCAGGCGTGGGGAAGGCTGTGCTGGGAGTCCTTCGAGGGAGAGGCTGCGTCCAGGGTCCTGGGTGAGGCTGAGGAGGAACACCCGGCCCTGGGAGTGCCCCTCCACCTTGCAGTTCTCTCGTCACCGCTGGTGATCCTTCCTGGGCCACGCTCCCCTGGGACATCACTCAGACCGCGCTCTGACAGGCATATGTGAGCTTGTGAGACGTGACGGAAGGCTACACGGAACTGCACCATCGCGGGAGGTACTGAGGACAGGGAGACTGACGGGAGCTCTGTGGAGTAAGTGGGGCCTGCCCTGGGTCGGGAAGAGCAGCAGAAACACAAAGGAAAAGCATCCCAGAAGCAAAAGCAGATAGAAGGTGCAGGGACACCAGGGTGGCACACTACACGCAGGCTGTGGCAATGCCACTCACTGACTGTTGTATTGGCAGGGGGCCCGAGGTCCTCAGCACCTGACACTGTCCAGTGCAGGCTGCCAGGGAAAGCTGATGCAACTTGAGCATAATGGAGTAGTTTAAAATTAGGTGCAAATGGTCTGTTTGACATCTAAGTGGATGAATGGCTTTTAGCAATACAATTTAAAAGGTCTGATGGGTTCTTCTGCATGGACTGTCCGGCCCCTGAATGTCTGGCTGCGGCCCAGAGAGCCATGATGCCATCATCTAGATGCCTAGTTAGCACTGTTTCAAAAAGAGCCCTCCGGCTCTCCAGCCCTCCCCCCAGGTCGATCAGAAACACAAGACACACGCTAGACCAAGATGCTACTGTTGCTCCTTTGGGGACTGTCACCACTGTGCTCTCCCTGCCCTTGATGACAGATCAGATGCTGGGGGTCTCTGGGAGCCTGTCAGAGCCACGTCCTCCCAGGGAGTGGTGAGGAGGTGTCACCCCTCCATTCGGGCCAAGAGCCCTTCCCTCTCCTGCCCACCAGGTCTGCGGAGGACAAGAGGAGACGTGAATGTGAGATGTATTATTTCTCAAACCCTGTGTCTGAGTTCTCTGGGTGATGACCTGGGCATTTAAAGGAGAAGAAATGGACTCTTGTTTCATCCTTGAAACTAGAAACTTAATCTAAGACAGTTGTGGCGCTTTTATCACAGAGCCCACCAGCTCCAGAATCCTTCTTGACTCAGCACTTGGGAAGACACTGCCAATCTGTGTGAGCTACGACTTGGGAGGAAATCAGTTTCCTTCCCCTGTGTTGGCGGGCTGGAGGGGGTGAGGGTGGAATCCTGGATGGGTGGGAGAGAGCTGAGCTCAAATGACCTTAAAAGCCACAAAGAGAGGACCTAAACCTAGAATTCAAAAGGCCCGGTTTATTCTTTAAATTGCTCCGCTTCTGAAATTCAGAGGCATGGCCCCAAGACATCTGCTGGGAAAACCATTTCCAATTTTGGCAGATGTACCGCAAGGTAACATGACCCAAACTTGTTTTAGAAGAAGAGAGAGTCTTAAAACGTGCCACACCAGGAGGGACAGAAATAGGAACGGGTGACGGTAGCCCGTAGGCAGTGACTCCCTCGTGTTCTCTCTTAAAAGCCGGAGTCACGTCTCTGAGTGTGGGAAACCAGCACAGCCTGCCGGGACTGCCGCCTGATGGACGCAGGGGGCAGGACCCTGCATAGCTCCTGCAGAGAAACAAAAATGTGCTCTCTCCGAAAATAAACAGCGGCAGGAATGGCAGCGAGTAAAGAGTCGAAAGCACGTGACTGGCGGTTGCGGGCCTGAAATACCAGCTTTCTACAAAAAGGAGCCGATGAGAAGGCAGGGAGCAGGAAATTCAGGAAACAGCCGCTTTATATGGTCTCATCCGAATGGGCCGGGATTCAACTAACTGGAATTACCAAGTCAGAGGGAGCCTTACGGGCTAGACTTGTCACTGGTCTTTATTTGGTTCCCCCAGATGCTTAAGATGCCAAAATAGAAAAGATACTGCAGTGCCAAAAAAGGAGCCTTTTGAGTTTAGGAACTTCTCACATACGCTCGAAAGTCCTGGAGAAACCCCACAATGTGAATCAGTCCAAATCCAAACGGCAGCCTGTTTCAAAAAGTCGGTCCAAACAAGCGTGTGAGTTCCCAACAGGAAAGACATGCAGTTGAGCAAGATCCGCAGCACACCTACCCCCTTCCAGCTTCTAGGGTCAACACACCTCCTGGGTCCAACCCTGGATTACTGGCTAAAAACAAACGTCCTTTCCTTTCTCCAGCAGCCTGAAAGAAGATCTAGGAAAGCTGCTCTTACATGCCCGATGAGAGAGAAGCCTTAACACTTCTCAACACGGTCGTACACGGGCAGGGCTGGCGTTCGTTCCTTAAATCTGTCCACCATGCACAGTCCCATCTCTGTTAATCTCTTCCTCCAGCCTCAACTCCTCGTTTTCCTCATGGATTTCAGGTCAAGGCAGATAATGGACCATCCAAGCTTATAACTGAAGCCCTGTGAGAAAATACAGCCCTTCCAAGCCGAAATGGACAGAACAGAATGCAAAAATCTTTTTTTAAGTGTAAGAAAGAAACCTGATCATCAATAGATGCTAAAGCCATTGGGTGAAAGCTTGACTGGCAGCGAATCAGACATTCTCCTGGTGCCAAAGACCCAGCCCACACACAACGTGCCAGGTACGAGGCAGGCACTGCTCTTGAACAACAGAGGTACCTCTCGCCACCCTCTCTTGGTGAGTAGACTCAGTACAGGGACAGCAGGGCCGTGATGTGCTGACCCTTGAAGCACAGCCACCCAGGAAGTTAAACTGCCACGAGCATTCCGTGGTAGGGAGTCAGACTTCTAATCTGATTTCTGGCTCACAGCAGGTCAGGTGAGAGAGGAACATCAGTGACACCAGAAAGAAAGAATCAGAAAAATCCAGGATGAGGGAAACTCTAAGAATAACTGGCCCAGATTCTTCAAAACATTAAAACCATTAAAAAGGTCGGGGTGGGAGGGTTGGCGACTATTCCAAATTAAAAGAGGCTCGAGAGAGAAACCTGGTGGAGTGCTCCTGATTGGATCCTGGTTTTTTAAAAAAATAGCTATAAAAGACATTTCAGAGACGACTGGGGGAAATGAATATGGCCTGGGTCATAGGTGACGTTAGGAAATTGCTGATAGTGTCGGGTACAGAGCCGTGGCTTTCTAGGGAAACCACTAGTTCTTAGAGATACATACTCAAGTATTTAAGGGTCATGCCATGATGTTCGCTTCGAAATAATTCAGCAAAAAGTTACATCTAAAACGTGTCAATACAGATTTTAAGACAGTTTATTAAACTAAGTGATCACTTAAGCAAATGTGGGAAATGCTGAAAACAGGTGAATCCAGGCGGTGGGGTTGTTTGTTGTATTGTTGTTTCTACTTTTCTGGAGGTTTCCAATTTTGTTTTATTTATTCATTATTTAAGGCTGCAATGATTTTTTTTCCCCATTATAGATGGTTTACAGTGTTCTGTCAACTTCCTACCGTACAGCAAGGTGACCCAGTCATACATACATATATACATTCTTGGATGTTTCCAATTTTAATGAAAAGCTAAAACTGGAAAAGTAGATGCATGAAGTTTAGGTTCACAAGAGAAAAAAGACAGGGGTGTTGAGGAGGAGGGCACCAGTAGGAGGGTTGTTTACGGAAATATCTGCTCTAGGACGACCTGTGCTCAACAGGAACAGAGAAGTTTTTCCATGTCATGGCTGGGAATTCCTAACACCAGCACCCTGAGGACCAGAGACCAACTCTACACCCCAAAAGTTAGGATGCCAGAGCTAGACATGATGGGAGAATGAATTTCTAAATAAAAGGGCCTCCCACCCCCACAATCTGCTGTGGACTGTTTTTTTTGTTTTGTTTTGTTTTTCTTTTTGCCTTTTCTTGGGCCGCTCCCGTGGCATATGGAGGCTCCCAGGCTAGGGGTCTAATTGGAGCTGTAGCCACCAGCCTATGCCAGAGCCACAGCAACACGGGATCTGCGCGGCATCTGCAACCTACACCACAGCTCAGGGCAACGCCAGATCCTTAACCCACTGAGCGAGGCCAGGGATCGAACCCACACCTCAAGGTTCCTAGTCGGATTCGTTAACCACTGAGCCACAACGGGAACTCCATGGACTGTATTTTAATTGTGTATACATGGATATGTGGGACTTCAGTAAGAAAAGACATGGTAGAAAGAACACATGTCAGACTGCTTCTCTGCTGGGTTCGAGCCCTGACTCTGCCATTGATTAGTTCACAGCAGAGGTGACTCCTCCCAGTTCTATAATGTTGTGATTCTTCGAGTCTATGAACTGTCTTTTCAATTCAGGGGGAGGGAATGTAGCCCTAAAAGATGTATATGATGACAGGAAACAGTTATCACCCATTTGAACTTGTATGAAGGGGATGGGGACAAAAAATAGAGAAGACAAGGTTACCGAGAATATGTAAGCAAAGCACAAAGACTTGATTAGTGGTGAATAAGCCAACCCAGGCGATGCGAAAGAATACTTTAACTAACATCCAGCTAATCATCACCATAAGAGCCGACATCTATTGAGGGTTTACTATATGCCAAAGTCTCAGGGTTTTAGGAGGATTTTTTTTTAATGGCCACATGCACGGCACATGGAAGTTCCAGGCCAGAGATTGAATCCGAGCTGCAGCTTCGACTTATGCCACAGCGGCGGTAACGCCAGTTCCTTTAACCCACTGCACCAGGCCAGGGATGGAACCTGCACCTCCACAGGGACTCAAGCCACTGCAGTCAGATTCTTAACCCACTGTGCCACAGCGGGAACTCCAAGCAGGGTTACTTTGCAGAATCCCCAGTGCAACACAATCCATGGTTGGCTGAATCCATGGATGAGGAACCATGGACACAGAGGGCCAACAACGGGACTTGACATCTGAGCATTTTGGCGTCCACGGGGGTCCTGGAACCAATCCCCTGCAGACACCAGGGGACAACTGCAATCTCTATCCACTGATAATATAAATATGTTCAGTAAGACAGGAGGACCAGCAAGAGGCTTGGTCTAACCCTCACCTCTTTCGTGAGGCAAGCTGAGGGAAGGGTTATGGGTAAAGTCAGGATTAGAAAGGGATGCCAAAAATAAACTCTAACAGCCTATGCACTGGGCCGGACTCTGTTAGGCTGAATTCAATACAAATCTCGGTACTTAGAAAGTAGCTGAGTCTTCACTGCACGCCGCAGATACTCTCCACACACCAACAGCACGGAAGCTCTGAAGCATGAGGAACCAAAGAGGAAGAAAGGGACGCTTCCAGAAAGAGATAAAGGGGAAAAGCTATAGTTTAAAGGGGAGGGAAGGGAGGAGAGGGAAAGGAGGAACAGTCTGGGTTCAACGTCTGCAATCATCACTTTCAAGCTAAGTGGACGGACGAGTCACACTTGCACGAGGCCTCTTTTCCTTGTGCACAACATGAAAATAGTCATGAGTCTCGTAAACACGGGAGACCGACAATGGCACTTAGAGCAGACACTTCGTAAGTGGTAGTAACAGTGGCTACTATATTATTTATCAGAATTAATAATGGTCATGACATGCAGCCTTTGGGGGAAAATAATCGTGGATGCCCAGGGTTGAGATAATGAGAAGTTATGGGGAGGTAAACACTGCAACGCCTTTCTCTTGGGACGGCCTCGCACAAGTTTCATTCCAGGGATCCAACGGCCACCTGATCCGGCTTCCACTGCGAGAGAGAGAGAGAGAGAGAGAGAGAGAGAGAGAGAGAGAGAGAGAGAGAGAGAGAGAGAGAGATCTGAGTTGCCTGAACCAAGAGGAGGAAACCACAGTTCCTGGGGTCCGAGGAGTGAGTGAGATGTTCAAGACAACCACAGTGTCCGGTGATCACACTCCCCCAGCATTCCCACACCCCCTGGAATAAAAAGACCCATATCCCATATCTCAATACATGGTCATCAGACTGCCCACTTCAAATGACTCATGGACAGGGCTGCCAGCAATGTGTTGCAGAGGCTGACCCAAAGAGCAGATTTCAGACCCCAAATCGTCCTGGATTTTCCTACCTCGGGTGGCATCCTCTTAACCTCAACTATGTCCCTTTGGGTCATCCCAAATCAGCTCTCTCGGGGCTACACCTTCCAGACACTTACGAAGAAATGCCTTGTTCCCATGCTTTCTGCAGTTCAGCCAAAATAAACATTCCTTTCAACTTGCATCATAAATCAAAACCTCTATGTTTATCTCATTCTCTTAATACCTTTCAGTTGGTTAGAACCCATCTGGCAGGTGTGTAACGGGAAGCACCCACGGTGTTGAGAGTGTAAGTTCCCAGCGCTCCAGGAAGCGACCCCTCCCGGCACCTGTGACTTTGGATAAGCACAGTCTAGACTTGCTACCTCAACCGAATCCAGAAGGCGATAACCTGCAGCAAGTGGGCAGCACAGGGGCAAGCTGTACCCTTGCTGCTTTAAAACCTGATCTCTGGCAGTTCCCGTTGTGGCTCCATGGTAACTAACCTGACTAGTATCCAAAGAGGATGCGGGTTCAACCCCTGACCCCACTCAGTGATTAAGGATCCGGCATTGCCATGAGCTGTGGTGTAGGTTGCAGATGAGGCTCAGATCCATTGTTGCTGTGGCTGTGGTGCAGGCTGGCAGCTGCAGCTCCTATTCTACCCCTAGCCTGGGAACTTCAATATGCCACAGGTGTGGCCCTAAAGAGACAAAAGAATAAAAATAAAAAAATAAAATAAAATAACACCTGATCTCTCATGAAACGCCTCAAGGGCAATGATGAAAAGGAAGCGGAGGGTGCCTGGAAGAATTAACCCAAGGCATTTGTACTGGGCGCTTTGAGGACTGTCTACAGAGATGTGGGACTTGGGTGCCTTTATTACAGGGTATGTGGGAATATTGGGGGACACTCCTGGTCCTGTGAGGGAAAGAGAGGAGTGTCTGGCCCCATCCCCACTCTGTTCACCGCAGTGAGACCACAGGCATCACAGGTGGTTTCTCAGCCTGCTGTGGTCGTGGAGGTGAGAAGAGGAGAGGCTCCGGGCATAGAGCAAGGTCATGACTGGCAAACCTACCCCCTCACAACACTGCAACGGACCTAAGTAACCCTAAAACTTTTTTTTTTAATAATCCAGAACTGTGTTTCCTAAACTTGTAGATTTCATAGACAGCCAGTTATTTCAAAAAACAAATTTTGTTTGTGGAGAGGTGGGGGTGGGACATGGAATTAATGGATCTTTAAAAAGGGAGTTCCCTTCATGGCTTAGCAGTTAACGAACCCAACTAGGATCTGCGAGGATGCAGGTTCAATCCCTGGCCTTGCTCAGTGGGTTAAGGATCCGGTATTGCCATGAGCTGTGAGGCAGGTTACGGACACAGCTCGGATCTGGTGTGGCTGTGGCTGTGGTGGTCATCGGCTGTAGCTCCGATTCGACCTCTAGCCTGGGAACCTCCATGTGCCACGGGTGCAGCCCTAAAAAACAAAAAACAAACTTAAAAAAAGAAACCACCACTATTTCCTCTTTCCACCATTTCATGAAAGAAGGGATCTTTTCAACCTCCCCAAATTAGGAAGGACAAAACCAGAATAAAGAATGGTCCTTTAAGTTGAATAAATTAGGTGATGAAGAACATACTGCATTGTTCTTGGTTTTCTCATTTTGGTAAAAATGTCCTGCAGACTAGTGTTAAAAATGTGCTATGCACTATCTCTTTTTCAGCTATCAGTCCAAGCTTAGAGTTGATTTCTCGGGCTCTCTTTCACAGAAGAGAGGCTGAAGGCCATCACTCTATTGCTCCAGGTGACAAGAGCCTGATGCAAAAGGCATGACCTGGGAATATTCTTAAGCAATTTTCCTACTCAGTTTGATGCTATACAGGAGGACCTCCTGCCCTGGACGCAGAACCCTGCCAACCTCTCCAAGCCTAGCGGCCTTTTTTTTCCTTCCAGTTTTTTTTTTTTTTTTTTTTCTTTTTATGGCCACACCAGGAGCCTATGGAAGTGGTGTAACTTCCAGGTCAGGGGTGTAACTGGAGCTGCAGCCATACCCACAGCAACACGGGATCTGAGCCACATCTGTGACCTCACTGCACCTTGCAGCAACGCTGGATCCTTAACCAATGAGCGAGGTCAGGGATCAAAGCTGCATCCTCACGGACACTATGTTAGGTTCTTAACCTGCTGAGCCCCAATGGGAACTCCTTCTTCCAGTTTTACTGAGATTTAACTGATACACCACACTATGTAAGTTGAAGGCATACAGCACAACAATTTAATTTACACATATCATGAAGTGATTATCACAATAAGTTAGTGATTATCACCTTACATACAAAATTAAAGAACTAGAAAAATATTTTTTTTTCCTTGTGACGAGAACGCTTAAGATTTACTCCCTTAACAACTTTGACATAAAACACAGAGCAGTGTTCATTATATTTATCATGTTGTAGGTTATATCCCTAGTACTTATTCATCTTGTAAGTGGAAGTTTATGCCTTTCGACTGCCTTCGTCCAACTCCGCCTCTCCTCACCCCTACCACTCCCACTCCCTCCTCTGGTCATCACAAATCTGATCTCTTTTTCTATGCGTTTGTTTTTCTGTTTTCGAAGTATAATTGATCTACGCTAGTTCCTGTGACACAGCACAGTGATTGGAACTTCCATACATTTCAAAACGATCACCACGGTGAGTCCAGTTACCCCTTGTCACCAGACAAAGACATCACACAGCTATTGACGATATGTGCATTTCACCCCTGTGACTCATTCATCTTGCAACTGGAAACTGGCTGGTACCTCTTCATCTCCCTCACCTGTTTCTTTCCTCCCCCTCCCCCCATCTGGCAACCATCTGTTTATTCTCTGTGTCTATGACCCTAGAGCCCTTTCTAGACTAACTTCTCATCAAAGTGCTTAGCAAGGATGAGCCCTTACATCCTGGTGACCGAACCCCAGGTCTCTGAGCTTCTTTCATACCCATGCTTCTGATCATTACTCCTAAACCACCACTGGTGTCAGGACACTTCCTGTCTCAACAGCTCACGTAGCCCAATGCCCCTCTCGATTATCCTAATGGAAAATGAATACCACCTCTTCCTGCAACAACCCCTCTCATTCTCTTCTTACCAACAGTACCACCAGAAAAAAACCAAAAACAAAAACAAAACCCGCAGTGGGGAGTTCCCTTCGTGGCTCAGCGGTTAACAAGCCCGACTAGGATCCATGAGGATGTGGGTTAAGGATCTGGTGTTGCCACGAGCTGTGGTGTAGGTCGCAGACACATCTTGGATCCTGTGTTGCTGTGGGTGTGGTGTAGGTCAGCAGCTGCAGCTCTGATTTGACCCCTAGCCTGGGAACTTCCATATGCTGCAGGTTCAGCCCTAGAAAAGCAAACAAACAAACAAACAAACAAACAAACAAAACCCACAGTGTATTCTGAAACAACCCAAAAGCAATGGGCAGGCTGTGGATCCAGTAATGAGGGAGCAGGTTGTATTTAACTAACCTTCACACAGATACCAAGTATAAACTTTGGCCAAAATATATAAAACAATTGTTTGGAGGCCCTGTAGGGCAAACAAAAGCAGTAGGGGAAACTGGAGGGGATCTGACCATTGGAAGAGAAGAACTGCACTGGGTAAAAATCCATATTTAAGTGGATTTGCCCTCTGATTGAACTCTCCAGTTTGGGTAGCAACGGAGCAGCTAGAATTCAAGCAGAAATCTGTAGTTTCATTGGTTTGAGAACAAATGTGGGGCTGTTTGAGACCCTAAAAATATACAGGGAGAAATCCTGCAAAGGAGGGAGCCCGAGAACTGCATATAAACTCCCCTAAAATCCCGTAGTCAATACCTTAATTGCACATACATAGAGAAGACTCCAAGAAACTCAGTGAAAAGCAATTGCTGAAGGGCTAAAACAAAACAAAATAAAACCTGAGTGGAGATAAGATTTCAGTTGCTGCCCACTGCAGGGATGACAGGAATTGGAATGTGAGTGCCACCAAGTTAGAGGTACTTGGTACACGCCTTGGGTTTTCCATTGAAATCCCAGAAAAGAACACACCTTAGGAGTACAGACCGCATCCCGGGTTTACTGAATTTGCTCTAAGACTAAAGGCAAAACCAAAACAGACCTGACCTAGCAAAGTCTAAAACCAAGTCTTCATAAATTCAAGATGACCTGCAAATAATTAAGCTGCCTACTAAAACAAAAATCAACACTTTTCAAAGGAAAGTAATACAATCCAGAGTTTCTACAATGTTTTATTAACAATGTCCTGCGTATTAACAAAAATTACTCAACATGTGAAGAAACATGAAAATATGACTCACAGTCAAAAGTTAAAACAAGAGTTCCCCAGTGGCTCAGTGGGTTAAGGATCTGGCAATGTCACAGCTGTGGCTTGGGTCACTGCTGTGGCACAGGTTTGATCCCTGGCCCAGGAACTTCTGTTTGCTTTGGTCATGGCCAAAAAAAAAAAAAAAAAAAGTAAAAGCAACAAAAACAGACCCCAAGGAGTTCCTGCTACGGTGCAATGGGATCAGCGGTGCTCTGGAGCACTGGGACTCAGGTTTGATCCCTGGCCCAGCTGGGTTAAGGACCTGGCATTGCTGAAGCTGCAACACAGGTCACAACTGTGGCTCAGATCTGATCTCTGGCCCATGGGGTGGCCAAAAAAGAAAACAAAAGAAAAAAAGACACCAAGATGACCCAGATATTGGAATTAACAGACAAAGGAGTTCAAGCAGCAATTATAAATATGTTCAACGACTCAAAAGAAAAAATGGCCATAATGAATGAACAAATGAGGAGTCTAATTTTTAAGTTATGTAAACAATTGGAAATTTAGAATTTAAAAGTTCAATATCTGAGAAGTTCAGTTCGTAGACAGAAGAAGAAATAATCAGTGAACTTGAAGACAGATCAATAGAAAATATGCAATTTGAGGAACAAAAAGATAAAGGAAAATGGAAAATTAACAAAGTTTCAGGGACAAAAAACACAGGACAAACCTATAGGACAATACCAAGCCGTTTAACATATAGGCAATTGGAATCCCAAGAACAAGGAGAGAGAAAATGGGGAGGAAAGATAAGAAGTAATAATGGCCTACAATTCCCCAATCTGGTGAGATACATTGACTTACTGGTCTAAGAACCTCAGCAAGTCCCAAGCAGAACAAAGACAGAGCAAACCACCAAGGCACATCACAGTCAAACTGCTGAAACCGAAGATAAAAAGGACATCTTTAAAGCAATCAGAGGGAAGAGAAGACGTACATAGGCAAACAATCACGAGAAACCATGGAGGCCAGAAGACAGAGGAATGACAGTCTTTAAAGTGCCGAAAGGAAAAAAAGGCTCGATCCAGAATTCTATGTCGACACAAAAGAGCCTTCAAAAACACGGGTAAGATAAAAATATTGTCAGATAGCACAGAGAAGTTGTTCTTAGTACGACAAGAAATGCGAAGGCGAGTTCTACAGGCTACAAAGAAACAACATTAGACAGAAACTGTATCTACAGGAGGAAAGGGAGAACAATTACATGGTAAGCACGGGGGTGACTAGAAAAGACCATCCATTCTTCTTAACTTCTCTGACAACTATTTAAAGTGAAATGACAATTGTATGGTAGCATTTATAAAGTACATAGGCTTGGGGATTTTTTTTTTTTTTTTTTTTTTTTTTTTTTTTTTTGTCAGCTGCACATGGAAGTTCCCAGGCCAGGGATCGAATCCAAGCCACAGCTGTATCACAGCTGCCGCAATGCCAGATCCTTAACCCACTGTGCCACAGCAGGAACCCCTAAAGTATGTACTTTTAAAATATACGACATCATGAGCACAAAGGATAAAAGGGGACAAATGGATTTACACCGTCACAAGAGTCTCAGGTTTTATGTGAAGTGGAATCATACTAACACCAGCCAGTGATAAGTTAAAGATGACTATTTGAATCCCTAGAGCAGCCACTAAAAAAAATTAGATAAAAAGCTCTACCTAAAAAGCCAACGGAGGAATTAAAACGGAATATAAAAGCAATCGGCCAAACACAGTGACATAATTCTCCATTATGCTGGGTAAAGGCATGTGACCAGAAATGTTTCAGTCTGTCACCAATGACATTCAACATGAGTCAGTGCCCTCTTTCTGTAAAGTGTCATTGTGAAAAGAAGGTTTTACTATCATTCTCCTCCTTCTCAGTAATTATTGACATGCTACATAATAAGAAGAAATCCAGCCTAGCCAGTGATTCCAATGAGGCCTTCTGGTCACAATCCCATGGTTCCCAAGCAGATGAGATATTCTCTATTCACAGCCCACTCTTTCCCCCTCCTTGCTCCTCTGAAATTCTGACTTTCCCCCGTGGACTTCGTTTCTCTTGCAGCTCTTTCAAATAGAGCCTGCTCGGTCTTTAAAACCCCGCAAACCAGGGTCCCAAGATAACCCTCCTGCCTCACTCCCCAAAGTTCCCCTAGACCATTACTTTTTCAAATTACTATGGAACATTTCTTCTGAAAGTCATCGTGTTCAGCGACATCACCTCTCTTGGCTCCTTCATCCCTGTCACTAATAATTGCCTGAGCACACATTGATCAAAACTGTGGACATTCCTGCTCCACAACTAATTCCATCATTCTATGGAAAGTCAATGTTCACATGAACAGTTCATCTAATGCTTAGCCTCACAGGTCCCTGACCCTGCAAAGGCCAATGACCTTTGCAAGCACTTTCCAAGCACTTTATAATCTGGAACTGCTCCAGTCTCAACTACCTAGTTCCCTCCTCCCCTCCTGATCTAAGAACTTCCTTCTAGGTTTCTCTTCCTTCCCGATCAACCCAGCTCTCTTCCGTGGTCCTGATGGTATTCGTTCCCTACACTTCCCCTAGGAACCCCCCCCCCCCCCCCCCCCGCCAAACGGGATCAAGCCAACCCTATGCCTTCACTGTGTCCATACGTAGCCCACTGAGCAGTGTTGGAGGAAACTGCACAATCATTCAAACGAAGGCTTCACTGTTTGTCGCAGCTGAGTCCTACCTCGGCTCCCTGTTTCCCATCTCCGATCGTCTACTCCACACCTGCACAGGGATGCAGGAGGTACAGAGAGTTCCGGACACAGAGAAGGAGTGAGCTCTCAATCAGGAGGCATAGCGATGCAAGCATTCTTGATACACTGCCTAACAAGGACCCCCAGAAAGGAATTTGGATATAACCAAGGCCTAGTAACTTGGCTGCGATTTCTCTTTCCGTTACAAATAAAGATTTACTTTCACACCTCATGTTGAATTCCTAATTTTGAATTCTTTTTCTTCAAGAAGGTTGTGTAAGTTTCACAGCATCTGGATCCATCTCAACCAATTACTGCCCAAGCCTTCTTCCTACAACGCAAGTCTGACTGCATCTCTTCTCTGCTTAAAACCCTCACACTTTGTACCTGGAAATCATAAAGAAGGTGTGCTCCACAAAGGAATCAGAAGCTCTTCCTAGAAGTTCTTCTTAGAGACCCCAGAATATATGACATAAGCTGGTAATTCCCACTTCCCAACTTTCTCTTGAGCTCCAGACCAAATTTTCAACTATTTACTTGACCGACTGCTTTGAAAATCTTGAAGGCAATTCACATTCAACATGCCCCAAACTGAAACCATTATCTCTTCATGCTCCCCCGACTGCTTAGACTCCTAAATTCTCAGTCTCGGAAATATCATTAGCTGTTAGGTCTTTGCAGCTGCACATGCAGTCAGCTCCACACTCTCCTTCCTTCCCACCTCCAGCAGCCAATCTGCTACCACCTCTTCTCCATCCTCCATGAAAAATGCCTCTGGGCACTGCCCTCTCCCCTTCCCCACTCTGCCAGGCTTCAGTTTACCGTTTCCCAACGTAAAGTACATGTGCCGCTGGCATAAACGACACGATTAGAGGTGGGACACGGAAGTGCCTCTTCGAAGCAGCCATGTGTGTATACGAACGTGTCCTGGAAAAAATATAACTATGACAAACTGTAGTCTCTTTTCAAAAATAAATGTATTTAAGTTTAAACAGGGAGCTGATTTAAAGAAGAATGTTCACACTAATGCAAGTGGTATGTGGATGCCCAAAACTGTGAAAACAGCCTGGGAATGCCTGACGTTTGGGAACACTGCCTGGTTCCTGCCTCTCCATCTCTCAGGAGGAGAGGCTCTAACCGCCTTTCTCTGTCTCCCTAACAGCCAGCTCTCCCGGCCAGACTCCCCTCCACAGAGCGGCCAGACTTAGCTTCCTAGAAAACGAAGTCAGGGGCATCACCCCCTGCTGTAAAAGTCTCTGCGAAGTCTCTACAACACATAAAAGAAATCCAGATGCCTCCATCTGGAACCAAGGCCTGAGATGCTGAGTTGCTCTCGATGTCCCAGAGATGCCAGGCCCTGGAAGGTCGCACACGCCAGAAGAGGCTTTTTCTGCTGCCCGTCCCTCTCCCTGGCCAACCCCTCCTCATTCATTTCAACCCACCTCAAGGGTCACCTCCTTCCCTCAGGCCCAGGCAGGGCGGTTGCTCCTTCTGTGCTCCTACCCTCTGAAGCCACTTAAATATTACCACTTTGCTGTCTAGGTGTGTGGCTCTATATGACCAGAAGATGAAGTTATCTGATTTGTTCTGGCATTGGGAAAATCCAAAGTCCATGGAGTAAATAAGTAGAAGAACAAAACTTTTATATATGTCAATAAAAATATACACGAATGGAGGGGCCAACAGTGGTGTGGCGCATGGAGTTCTCTGCCATCCCTGGTGAGGAATACAAAACAGAAGAGATCCAGACAAAAGGGAACGAGGAGGGGAAAAGGAGAAACGGAGGCTCAGGAACAGAGGAAAAGGCCCAAAAAAGGTCTGTGAAGGAGATGAGGAGGCCCTTTAAGGTTGGTGGTGAGCACGTGAGGGTCACAATCTGCTCCCTGAATTCTTGCAACAAGTATTTACTGAGCGGCTACTGGGTGTGGTACCGTGCAAGGGTCCCAAGGGCCCCTCTCCCTCCCTTAAAGTACAGGCACCCCACCCCCCATTGCTAAATCAAATAGACCCGCTCTCGCCTGCTCCGACCCTGTTGGTGGCATCAAACACTCTTGACCCCCAAGTCCTTGACGCACTCTCTCATCTCGGCCCTGGACACCGCAGGGGCTCCCCTCAGGCCACTCCTCCTCGGCCTCCTCTGATGAGCCGTTCTTTGGCCGCGTGTTCCTTAAACACGGGTGTTGCTTGGGGTCTGTCTAAGGATCTCTTCTCTTCGCCTGCTACAAACTCTCCTTTACCTCCTCAAGACGAACAACTCCCACATCTTTGGTTGCAGCTCAGAGCCCAGTCCAAACATGAGTCCCACACGTCAAAGCCTCCTGAGCTTCTCCAGCTAGTGGTCTCACAGGCCCCCAATTCATCCGCCCCTGAACCAAAGATGTCATCCCCCCACACCTGGTCCTCATTCACTGGATGACTAGGTACTGGGGACCTGCAAAGTGCCAGGCTCAGGGGAGCAGAACAGGTGCTTCTGGACCTTACAGTTAGTGAGGGAGATGGACCTAGCGAATGACACAGACAGACAGTTACCATCTGTGCCTGGGATGACAGAGGAAACAAAACAAAATGCCAACAACAACAAAAAAAGCTACAAGGGAGTATAATACGGGAAGTGAACTTAAATGAGAAGGTATTGTTCTCATTTAAATAGAGGAAGGGCTATTCAAGCTGAACCCAAAGAAGTAGGGAGTAGTGAAGTAAAGAGTATAGGTAAGTAATATTTGGTTTCGGGATTTATTTCCATTCCTCTATCAAGCATTAAATGAGTGATAGCTGTTTCTTCAAAAAAAAAAAAGTATAGGTAAGTATTCCAGGGACCTGACCTGTTCTGTTCTAGTCTATCCTTCCATCCTACTCCATCCCATGCTATCCTATCCTATCCTATTCCATGGAATTACAGTATTCTAAGGAACTAGAATAAATGGGGACTTGTACAAGCAAAGACAAGACTCCCTGTGACTGCAACAAGGTAGCAGGTGTAAATTAGGCTGGAGAGGTTACGAGGGCCCAAATGATAAAGGAGCAAAGTAAGCAACGGGGATTTTTGTTATCCTAAGGGCAATGGATGTCCTTGAAAGGGTTTTAAGTGTAAAATGAGTGACACACACTTTCATAAGGCCACTCCGGCTGAGCTGCAGGAGGGGTACAATATAAAAGGAGAGACCAGTTATGAGGCCGCTGCCTCAGTCCAGATGAGTTTAGAGTAGCTTAAACCGTTTCTCTAATCCTCGATCTATTTTTTTTCCTAACCAGAATGCTATTCGCAGCCAAAGATTCTGAGAAGTTTTTGCTCTAGGAATCTTGCCTGAAAATAAGTCAATTCTCATTACAACAAAAATATCGTTACCATGAAAATTTTCACATACCAAAAAAAAAAAAAAAAAAAAATTTCCTGAACATAAGCCAGTAGCCCACTTTCTCCAAACAGGAGTCAAACCAAATTCCAATTCTTACGATAGAATCTGACCCATTCCATTTGGAATGGTCGTAAACAGATATGACCTATGGTTGTTAATCATGTGGATGAGACTGGGGACACTGAAGACTAAGATGGGGGTTCTTATCCCTCTGGAGGCAACGCAACAGTAGGTCACAGGCACTTATTGGGCTTATATCACTGATTCCTTTACACATACTTTTATTAAGCATCTAGCATACACTTGTAATTAGTAGAATCTGGGTGACTTAGTCTCTTATTTTGTGAAATCAAAAGACATTTTCTAAATCCCACTGGATCATGACTAATTCAATGTTACTTCCATAATGGGCACATTCCTCTCCTAGAGTTACTAGAATCTAACACACACACACATACTATCTATCCTCAGAGGAAGCTAGGAATTTTTAGGACATAAATTAAGTATGGACACTGTAAATTACTGGTCTTCTGAGCCCTTCCTTATAAAGGATGAGCCAGAAGTGTTCCAAGCATCAATACTGTGCTCAAGCACATCTCAGAGGTTTTTCTTGACCAGAAAACACAAATGCATAGGGAAGGGTCATGGCGGCACTGACGACACAGCAGTGAAAGACAAGGCTAGAAAAACAAGGAAAGGTCACAGTCTCACCTTCAAAATATTACCAGTTATTTCAGTGTATATACGAAATGGTGGCCTCATATGGTTCATTTGTCAAAAAAAAGGCAAGGGGGCTGGTTTTCAAATAAAAGTCACTGAGGACCACGACCCATGACCTGTATAGTCAATGGCTCCACTAACAAATCCCATGTGCCAGGCTCTCTCCTTCGCCTCTAAAACTTGGCACATGCTCGTCTCTCAACTTGGAATATGCTCCCTGCTTGGCCTACCCAGCCCTTCCCCTTGGCTAACTTCTACTCACCCTTTAGGTTTCAACTCAACAGGATTTTTTCCTAGGCCACCTTTCCAGATGTCCTCGGAGGACGAGGGCTCGGTGACGGCACTTCCATGTTGTTCTGTGTTCACCCCCAACCGGAACTTAATTCTCTGCAGCCCCCACATCAAGGATCTAGCAGGACAGGAAGTAAGTCTGGTTTATCACTATTGCCAGCTTTGAACACAATGACTGGTACATGGAATGCTCTCCATCGAGGAGTTCCCACTGTGGCTCTGTGGGTTAAGAACCCAACTGGTGTCCAGGAGGAGACGGGTCTGACCCCTGACCTCACTCAGTGGGTTAAGGATCTGGCGCCGCCACAAGCTGCTGCATAGGCCACAGATGCGGCTGGGAACCGGTGTGGCTGTGGCTGTGGCTCTGGTGTGGGCCAGCAGCTGCAGCTCCGATTCAATCCCTGGCCTGGGAACTTCCATATGGCGTGGGTGTGGCCTTGAAAAGAAAAGAAAAAGCTCTCGACCAAGTTCCACAAGTGAATGCATAAATGAATGAATGGCACCTTCTATTCCAAGGACCCTGAGGTCACCAAAGTCACCCCTGCCTTCCTCATTTTCTACCCTTATGCCCCATTACAACAAAATGATGTACAGTCGGCAATTAAGGATTATTCTTTCTTTGGAAAGACTGCCAACCTCTAGACAGAGGGTTGGGTTTTGAAAGGCATTACCAAATAACTGGTCAAGGAAATAAATAAAATGAGTCATAAGTGGCACAAAGAATTCTCACCAAAGGACTCCTCATCCAAATGTTCCCTGCCCTAAAAGCTACTTAGGGCTATGAAGTAAAAATATCTGGAGTTCCCGTCGTGGCTCAGGGGAAACGAATCTGACTAGCATCCATGAGGACGCAAGTTCCATCCCTGGCCTCACTCAATGGGTTAAGGATCCTCTGGAGTTGCCGTGAGCTGTGCTGTAGGTTGCAGACTTGGCTGGGATCTGCCATTGCTGCGGCTGTGGTGTAGGCCAGCAGCTCTGGCTCTGATTCGACCCCTAGCTTGGGAACCTCCATATGCCACGGGTGTGGCCCTAAAAAGACAAAAGAAAAAAAATCACTCTATCCTGAAAAGAACGGCAATTGAAGATAAACTGGCAATGCTTTCTAATTCTCATGTGACACCGATAACGACAATGATGGTTAGCCCGTGGCAGGCGCTGTCCTGAGGGTTTTACACATTCTCTTACTTAATCCTCCAACAGGCCGAGGAGGTAGCTACTGCATAACCTCCATTCAACACGGAGGAACAGGCTTAGGGGAGTTAAGTAACGTGCCCAGGATACACACCGAGTAATAGGCAGAGCTGGGAGGAAAGACCAAATGCTCCTGGTTTCTATTGCCCAGGTTGTGTGGATAATGACGACAAGAGCTAACCTGATGGAGCACTGAGCTCAATAAACTCTCCCCGGTGCTTCTGACTTGCCCTTCCCCAGAGCGGAGGGGGAGAAGAGTCGGTGCTCTTCGAGCACCACCTTTTTCCCCGGGGACTGGTACGAAGCCAGCTGTCCACGTGGCAGAAGGAGACACGAGCTGTCCCCGTGCACCGGGCTGGGCACTGAAGGGGCCCAAGCAAGTGCCGGAGGAGAATCCTGAGAGGCGACTTCCAATCCCGTGAGGGGGGCCGAGCCCGGGATGACCCTCCGGCCCACCCAAGGGAGCGCTCGAAAGGGAGGCGGGCCGAGCGTGCCCTCAAGGCAAAACGTGGGAAAACACCTTGGCTGTGAACAGGTCCGCATCAGATTCCCGGCATCCCTCTCCGACGACGTTATCAGAAGCATCGTTCCATCCAGCCCATTGGAGAGGGACTACGAAAAAGGCTGAAAAATGTGACTCATCTAGGAAAGCTATTTTTGTGAGAAAGAAGAAAAATGTCACCAAAAAGGGTCAGCAGATAACCCTAGCTGGGCTGAAAATAACTGCCCGCTGGCAGACCAGGCAGGAACAGGCGGAGGGCAAGAGACGTAAGGCAGCGTGCCGGGGGCTCCAGCTGAGGGAAGCTGCTGGGGGATGAGGAAACTGGCCTAATTTGGGAACATGAGCCCAGCAGCATTTCTCAGATTCCTGCGAGAGAATCTGGCTGGGTTTCAGTTCTGCGTCCAAAGAGGAACACCGAAGGGACTGGGGCGGCGGAGGAGGAGGAGGAGGAGAACAGCTGGGTCTCCAACACTTTTCCAGACAAGTGGACGAATAAGGATGATCAAGTGAGTTCTCCTTCTCCGAAAGGATTCCAAGAGCAAAACCCCAAAGTCTCTCTTAGCTCCCTCCAAAGGCCTTTCTCTACTGGGAGGTCTGTGCATCCGACCACCTAGCCCACAGGAGAGGTTAGGCAGTGGTTAAGCACCTGGCTGGAGCTGGAGTCAAGTCAGCTCTTGGCTGAACGACTGTGGGGAAGACACTCAGGTCTCAGTGTCTTTGTAGCTAAAATGAGATAATCAGTACAGTACCTGCTTCAAGAGTTACCATGAGGCTTAAAGAATGCAGGTAACTGACAAGTAGCAACTGTTCCGATGTCAGCTATAACTATTAGTATTAAAAGGACAATCTGCTACATGTATAACTGAATCCCTTTGTCGCAGAGCAGAAATCATCACAATCTGGGGAATCAACGGGACTTCAATAAACCGTTTTTTAAATAAGGACAATCTGCAAAATGAAAGCGAGGCTACCAGGAGGTCTAGTCGCAAGTGAGAAACGCTCATCCAAAAGATGGGCCAGCGCTGAGAGTTGCTTCCCCCCAGCCTCAGTGGGTAGCAGAGGGTCACATCATGGTAGAAAGTGTCTGGGTGTTTTCTTGAGGTCGTGTGAGAGCAGCAGCATTTGAATCGCGACAGAAGGTGAAAGGTCAGGCACAGAAATCCAGTTGCTCAGAGCTGCTCTGCCCAGAGAAAGTTATTCACTGCAGACGTACAGACACGCATCGTGGCATCAGTTAAATTCTCCAGAATTGCAATGCCAACCTGAACTGCTAACTGAACTATGCATCTAGTGATCCAAGCCTGATTGGTGAGAGGTGGGAAGAAAAAACAAAAACAAAAACACAATCACCAAATTTCTTAGTACTTACCACTTCCTGCGAGGGGCCTGGGTGCTGGATACTGCGCTAAGCCTTTATGTGTGTTACCTAATTGGGCCTTCACAGCAACGTGACAGAAGCAGGCACGACTCTATAATCAACTCCAAGCTAATAAAACTACCTGAAGAGCTCATCATTCTGGTTAATCAGGAGGATTAGGGAGGTAAGTTCTTGGCAATTATTTGAAAACTTACAGATTGACCAAGCCAAAAAAGGAGATCCATGCTCTTCTTTTAGAGAGGGAGGAAGAATCTAATTACCTGGGCTGAGCCACAGGTGTCCTCCAGGCAGGAAGCCCCCGAGCAGAGACAGAGAAACCAGGAAGAAGGAAAAGACTGAAGCTGAATCTGCCACAGGCAACAACTGCATCAGGTGTCCTGCAACTGCAGGGCAGCCCATGTTCCCTGAACACTACACAATCGCAAATCAGAAAACTGGAGAGGAATGGGGATTTTTTTTTATGCTATTAAAAATAATTTTTTCCGGAGTTCCCGTCGTGGCGCAGTGGTTAACGAATCCGACTAGGAACCATGAGGTTGCGGGTTCGGTCCTTGCCCTTGCTCAGTGGGTTAACGATCCGGCGTTGCCGTGAGCTGTGGTGTAGGTTGCAGACGCGGCTCGGATCCTGCGTTGCTGTGGCTCTGGCGTAGGCCGGTGGCTACAGCTCCGATTCAACCCCTAGCCTGGGAACCTCCATATGCCGTGGGAGCGGCCCAAGAAATAGCAACAATAACAACAACAACAACAAAAGACAAAAAGACCAAAAAAAAAAAAAAAAAAAAAAAAAATAAAGTAAAAAATAATTTTTTCCTTTCATACCCAAGCCTACCAATAAAAACTTGGTATAAATTCAATTTTTTAAAAAAAATGACCTGTGAGGCACAAACTGCATACTCAACAGCCATTCTTCCTCTTCCTAACCCCTAATGGATGTGGCAACATGCCCAGTTGAAAACTTTCTTGAAATTTAAGGTTGTTTTTTCTTTCTCTCTTTTTTTTTAAAGGTCTGTACCAAGGCATATGGAAGTTCCCAAACTAGGGGTCAAATCGGAGTTGCTGCTGCTGGCCTATACCACAGCCATGGCAATGCGGGATCCGAGCTGCATCAGCGACCTATACTGCAGCTTGTGGCAGCACTGGATCCTTAACCCACTGAGCGAGGCCAAGGATCGAACCCACATCCTCACAGGGACAATGTTGGGTCCTTAACCCAATGAGCAACAACGGGAACTCCTAAGGTGGTTTTAAGACCCAGTTCTGGCCAATGAAATGTAACCAGATGTCTCCTTGGTGAGGCTACCATTTTCCCAATGAGCAGGGACATCCTGCCTTGGCCTGAACCATGAACTCTTCTTCAATTCCCTCTCTGACCTAGAACACAGACTGGATCCCCGGGGAACAATCAGCCATCATGTCAGCTACCATGAAAACAAGTCACAAGCTCCAGATGGCAGAGCCGGTGTCCAGAAGGGGTGGGAGCAATATGGGACCTTCTCCAGTGACCACACCTGCCCTGCTCTGCCTGCCACTGGACCTTCCTGCTGTGAGAAAAATCACTCCTGTTTGCTCCAGCCACTGGGGGTGAGTTTTTGATGCCTGCACCCAAATTCAATACCAATAGATACACAAGGAAACCTGAAAATTAGTCCATCCTAGAAGAGCAGGAGTTTCAAACTCTAAAGGAAATAGGAGCCAGGCAGATCAAATGTGAGTAAATCTGCGAGTTCACATTGTGGCACAGCGGAAATGAACTAGGAACCATGAGTTGCAGGTTCGATCCCTGGCCTCGTTCAGCGGGGTTAAGGATCTGGTGTTGCCATGAGCTGTGGTGTAGGTCGCAGACGCGGCTTGGATCCTTTGTTGCTGTGGCTGTGGCCTGGGCTGGCAGCTGTAGCTGCGATTCAACCCCCTAGCCTGGGAACCCCCATATGCTGCAGGTGCGGCCCCAAAAAGCAAAAAAAAAAAAAAAATGTGAGTAAATCTGACCAGGTATACTCAAGTCAGAAGTGGTGAGGAAAGGGGGAGAAAGTGGGAAGGAAGGGGAGTTTGGGGCTGGTAGATGCCAACTATTCCATTTAGAATGAAGAAGCAATGAGCTCCTACTGTGCAGCACAGGGAACTAGGTCCAGTCTCCTGAGATAGACCACAATGGAAGATAATACAAGGAAAAAAAGTGTATATGACTGGATCATTTTGCTATACAGCAGAAATTGGCACAGCCTTGTAAATCAACTAGTTTTCATTTTAACAAATTGAAAAGAAAGGAAAAGAAAAGAAAAGGTGAGCTAGAGAGGACGGGCCGCACGTAAGCAAGCACGGCTGTCAGCTCCAGCTGTCTGCTGCCACGGAGGTGCCAGCCCAGCGTCCCCACTGTGTCCAGAACCTCAGGTTTCAAAGAGGAGCCCCAAACCTGGGTTTTCACAGCATGTGTATCAATGGTAACATCCAAGTTTTAAAAATGTTTAATTCTGTACAGATCGAAGAAGACATGACCGCAGGCTAAATTCAGCCTAAAGGCCACCAGCGTTCAACCTTAGCTCAGAGGGTTAAGGCGCAATATCGAAACCCCCAAGTTCTGGAGAATTAGTAATGGAGAGCAGTAATATATTGGGCACTTATGTGTCAGACTGTGTTAAAGGCTTTTTTTTTTTTTTTTTTTTTTTGACATCTGTTATCTTGGTTTTTTCCTTTCTGGCCACCCCATCAAGTATGTAATACTATTAACCCAGCTTTACCAATAAGGAAACTGAGGCTTAACGAGGATAGCAGCTTGCTGAGTCAGAGCCCGGATTTCAGCCCAGGGCTGCCCGCTCCCAAGGCCTGTGCTCTAATCCACTCCTCCAGAGGAAAGCCGCTGCGCCCGGAAAGCACAGACCTGCTTGGGACCACTGCTTGTCAACCTGGGGATAAATGAGTAGTACCCCTGGAGAGACTTCCAAAGCAGTTTGTTTGTGTTTTTTTTTTTTTTTTTTTTTTTTTTGCTTTTTAGGGCTGCACCCACGGCATATGGGGGTTTCCAGGCTAGGGGTCCAATCAGAGCTGCAGCTGCCGGCCTGGGCCACAGCCACAGCACCAAGGGGTCGAAGCCACGTCTGCAACCTACACCGGATCCTTAACCTCCTGAGCGAGGCCAGGAATGGAACCTGCGTCCTCTTGAATGCTAGTCAGATTTGTTTCCGCAGAGCCACGACAGGAACTGCCCAAATCAGTTCTAAAAGAAACCCAGGCCTACACCTTCCTTTTCTGCAGCCCTTGAATCAAAACAGCAGGGTTCAGTCCAACCAGTCTCTTACTCACTACTTACTGGATGAATGAACATCTGTACAGTGCCCTGCAGCTTCCCAAGGTGCTTTTAAATGCACATCTCACTTAACCTTCACATCAACCTGCTGGTACTGTTACTGCTGTTTGACAGATAATGACCTGGTGGATTAGAGAGATGAGTGGGTTTGTTCACCATCCAGGCAATTAGCAGAGCCGAGGTTCAACCCTGGTTTTCTGAGGCCAGGCCTGTGTTCCCTCTAGTCCAGCAGACCGCTGCTCTGCTTCCTCCACAGAGCTCCCCACCTGCCACCCCCACCCCCTGGCTGTGAAATCCGCAGTTTGAACTAACTGCTACATAACTTGAAAGTAACGCTAGTGTGTCTGACAGCCACCAGGTACCATGTTGATGTTTTACGAATAGCTTCATCCTCGAATATAGTCAGTGAGAGGACAAAAATAAATCTATCAAGTAATACATTCAGAATTGGAATGCAAATGGGCACACACACAAGTCTTGGGATCTAATTTTAGAAAGAAATAGCCAAAAAGTCCCACACAGTGCAGTGAGCATCTGGCCCCGGGGGAGGCTGCCCACACTGCTTTAAGCTTCAATTAACTCAGGGAGAGCAGGGATCCTGGAATTCTGACTGGTATTTTGCTGTCAGAGGCACCAGCTGGGTGAAGAACAGAATGATTTTTCATCTTGTTCTCCCAGAAAAACACTAAGGCCCAGAGTGAGGGGAGGAAAAGGAAAAAAAAAAAAAAAAAAGAGAGACGAGAAAGGAAATGCCTCTGCAGAAACAGGCAGGTATTCCAGAAAGGCCGAAACCCTGACAGGTTCATCACAGCCTGGGACTTTGGAGTTGGGGGCTCACAGTGGACTCTCGCCTAGGAACCAAGGGAGGGCTGATGGGCAGGTGAGCCAGGCCTACCGACCCCAGCCCGGCTGGAGGCTACACAGGGCTTCAAGGCCAGCAGGGCATTCCGGCCCATCTCGGGTCACTCACGTTACCACTAGAGGTGGCTAGAACCTCTTTCACCGCCGAGCAGGCTTGTAAGTAGCCTTTGTGGCTGCCCCTGACCATGAAAATATAAGTTCCATTACCAGAGGGGATTTGTCCCTTGTTTACTGAAATATGCCAACCCCCTAAAATGGTGCCTGGCGCACAGTCAGTGTGAATAAACACTTGTTAAATAAATAAATAAATGACCTGACGTTGGGATGGATCCTCCTAGACCCACAGTCTGAAGCGGCCAAAGGCCAAGAGCGGGCTTCCCTTAACCCAATCACCAGCTGGCCCAACTTGCCTTTAGAGATCTCCACCCCTGCAAGTCAAGTTCCTTGAAATCCAAGGTCGGGCCTGGTACGTCTTCCTTCACTATCTCCGTACGCTCTATCACCAACCCCTTAACGGTGCCTCCCAAGGGCCACTATCTGCCACCCCGACCTGTGACGCCCTTATTCAGCTTCTAAGAGTCCTCATCACACACCACATACCTCACCGCTCACCCTGTGCAGAGTCAAGGGCATGCCTGCTCGATGCCAGGCGCTGCCATAAACGAGGGAATACAGGTGAGACACAACCCCCGCCTTCCAGAAATCCCCATCTTCTACGGAGCCAGGCACATGAACAATTAGAATACAATGTAATAAGCACTGTAATGGGGGTGCAGCAGTCAAAGTCACACACTGACGACCCTCGGGCCTAATCTAGCCCACATGGTGATGTACTATTTATACTCCGTCGCTCGCCTCTAAAAATCTGTTGCTTTCCCATCAAATTCTAGACTGCCAGAGTCTCTTGGAAAATCAGAAGAGCTGGCGATGCTGGGCCTGAATTCCCCAGGCCGGCGGTGGCTAGGTAGCGGTTGCCCCTTTAGAGGGTACACGTGGCCTCTGCTGCCACCATTCCGCCGCCCATCCTCTGCCTGCAGGTGTCAGGACAGGAGGCCAAGGGTCGGCCGCCAGCTTTGCTGTGTCGGCGGGGCTGTCATCTGAGAGGAGAGATGGTTCTCTGCACCCGCATCTGCGCAGGACGTGAGAAAATCAAAGAGCACAGCAACGGGCACGTGAGGCACTTAAGAGCCCTGGCGGGGAACGTCCTTCCTACAAGAGCCGAGGCTCTTCCTCCCTACCTGGTATGTATGTCAAGCGTGTCTGTGCTGTGTCCCCAGCACGCTGAGCTGAGACACCTGCCTGGCCCATTCGGACTCCCAGCACAGATGCCCTCATCTGTTATAGACCTACCACGGGCCAAAGAGCTGGGTCACCTGTGGGCCAGCAACTCACGGTTTTGTGGGCCAGACACATAAAATGAGTGCATAATGTGAGCTAGTCTAACAGGGACTTGGGGAACTGAGCAAGGGGAGCCCGAAGTCGGCCTGGAGAAGCCAGGAAGAGCCGACAGAGGACCGCCTTGAAGCCAGTGCTTGAAAAGGGCAGAGTGTTTTCAACGGGCAGCAGAGGGTGAGAAGATGTTCTGAGTCAACGGCCGAAAACAGTGCCCTGGCATTAAACGCACGGCTCACCCAGATCACCCACCCTCTGGAAAGGAGCTGGATAAATTCCCACGATTCCAGGCCACTTGGAAAAGTTTCCAGGAAAGCAAGGCCAGGGCAGCTCCCCTTCCTGCCTAAAAACTGTAGAAAGCGCGGGTCACCACAAACGTCCAGTTGTGTAATCCAGCTTTTACGTCAGCGGCATGCCTCCCTGGCATTTGGCTGGCAGGAATAAAAACCCGGATTTTGAATCTTCCCAGTCCCTCGCTTCAGCTAACGTACAAAACGTCTTCCCTGAGACTATAAAGCGATACACAGCCACGACTCTGGCATCAAAAGAAAAAAGTTCCTCTTCCGTTTCTTGCTAACAGGCCCAATGCCGGGCAAGTGAATTCCCCAATCAAGACAGGAGGGAGGCTGACAGTAAAGAGAAGAAAGAGAAAAAAAAACACATGAGAGACCAAATCCTTGCTCATTGAGTAACCGCTAACAATTAGAGTGCATTTCTTCAGAGCTTTTTAACACTCACCTCTGCAGTCAGAGGGGAAGAGGCCGTCTTGCCACTGAGATGGTTCTCGGCTTGAGCGGACTCCTGTTGAGCTCGGCGCCCCATCCTGGGCCCCTGTAAGGAGAGATGAGGGGCACTGCTGACCCAGATGTCTCTGAGCCACTATGAGGAGGACAATTCTGCAAAGGTAAGCAAGCATGGGCTTCACGGTGACATGGGGAGGAAGGGATTTGAGCAACTTGACTGAAAACTCAGAAAATGCCCCAATCCTTACAGCAAAGCACCCGAGGTCCGTTCTAGATGGTAAAACAGGAAATCCATGGGGGACCACCGTGTTTTCTGTTGACAGCCACAGACCTTTCCTGCCCATGAAAAGCAGCTAGAAACTCCCCTAGAAGGGGCACCGACCTCATGCCACAGCTCGGGAAGAGTACGGTCAAGGCCCCCATCTTCCTATGCGGGAGTTGAGGAAGGCTTACCCTCAAAGCTGCAGCTCGGCATGAAAATTGTTATCAAAAAGGCTTTGGGGAGGGGGCAGCAATTCTCTGGGAACTGAAACCGGAGAAATACAGATAGCAGTTGCTTTGACGTGTGCACTAATTGGATTTGCACTTACAGACATTAAAGAAAAAGTACTGACAAGAATTTTGAGACATCAGCTTTGGAAATCAGAACATGCCAAATTCTGAGTCATGAAATGAACCCTTTGCAGGTGTTTCCCAAAGCTCTCCTGGGGTGCAGGCTTTGTCTCAAAGGCCTCCAAGCGTATACACAAAACTGTATTGAGGCAGACTAGTGGGTGTTGAAATGTTTATATTTCTCATTTTTTGCTTTAAAAAAAAAACAGCATTAATGTAAGCACTTTTGGATCTCATTGGACTTCACAATAAGAGAGACTGAGACTGAGGCCTTTTACAAATGAGGAAACTGAGATCCAGGAAAGCAACTAAGTAACAGATAAATCCAAGAGCAGAATCATCTGCCTTCTAACCCTGAGTTCTTTCCTCTACACCCTGCTGGAATTTCAGTTTTAAGATGTTCTAAGAACTGACTGCACCAATACATTGAGAGCTGCATAAACACCCTTATGTAATGTTTACATGTCAAATTCTAAGTAATCATTTTGGTTTCAGGGATGATAGAAACAGCCTTTCTGACAATAAGCAGCTCATTTTCTTCCCAAGGTAGACAATCCCACTTTGTCTGTGGGGTTGTCTATGGCTGCCCTTTTCCATTTACCATAACATTGGGTATGTGATCCTGGCATACAACATGCAGTGACTGTGCTCCAACAAAAAGTCAAGGATCTTGCCTCTCAATGCTGTTTATAGATGGTTTCTCCAATAACTGTCACACAGTCTAAGGTTTTTAAAAATTCCAAAGACCCTGTATAAATCCACTGGAATGACTGAGAAAAACTACTCTCTGGTTTTATATATTTCAAAGTAGAGTCTGTTTACTGCCTGTCCTCTCACTGGAACATGAGCCCCATAAGGGCAGGGACTTAAGTTTTGTCACTCTTGTATCTTCAGCACCTAAAGACAATCAATGCTGGATACACAGATGGGGCTCAATAACTATCTGTTGAAAGAATGAATGAATGAGAACATTTATAACCCCCAGGTACTAAAAAAGTGCACGGATCCGAAAGGTCTGATGACCTAATATTCTCCTTGATCAGTCAAGCAATCCGCTTCGCCCTAGAGCAATTTGCTCCTGTTCCTCATCTCTCTCCTCTAGTAACTTAGAGGACATCAGATGGGGCCCTTCAGAACTCATAGAGACTCCACAGCAAAACTAAAGACCTGCCCGTGAGCCAATCTTTTTTTTTTTTTTTTTTTTCCCGTTACTTGGGCCACTCCCGCGGCATATGGAGGTTCCCAGGCTTGGGGTCGAATCGGAGCTGTAGCTGCCGGCCTACGCCAGAGCCACTGCAACCCCGGATCCCCAACCCGAAACTTCATGGTTCCTAGTCGGATTCATTAACCACTGAGCCACGACGGGAACTCCCCGTGGGCCAATCTGTTAGTGACTGCGATCTTCAATAATTTTAAAGGTAAAAAGGCTTGATGGGGCTGTGACGGAGTTAAAACACACATACACATACACACACACTGAACTTGGGTCTTGAATATAGCTGTTATGTACATATAACCTTGAGTAAATCAATAGCAGCTAACCTCTTCTAATATCTCAGCACATGCCAGCCACTGTATTAAATGCTTTCCACACACATCTCATTTCATCTTTCCCGCAACTCCTTAAAGTCGGTATCAGCATCTCCATTCTAGAGATAAGGAAATTGAGGTTCCAGGAGGTTAACTTCTTTTAACCCAAGCAACAGCTTTATACTCCCTCTGACCTCTGGGCTCCACCCCCACCCCCAGCACCTAGACTTTCCCCCACGTTATAAATCTGCTTCTTGATTTCCTTAACTATAAAAACTGAGGTAATGCCCCCCTACCGCCCCAAGGGAATTAGTGGCAAGAAAGGCCCTCCCTGTCTACCTGCCTTCTGTCTACCTGCCTTCTTTCCTTCCCTGAATAAAATCGTACGGTTTTCACAAAAACCTCTGGCATGACAAGTCTAAAGGGTAAAGCTCGAGGAGGAATGCAAGTGCGACCCTGACCAGGGCCCCTCCAGTCCGTCACCCTCAGATCTCCCCATTCTATGGGAGTTGGCGTCTGGACCTCCAGGGAGCGGAGAGAACCTGGGAAATGTCCCACCGGTCCCAGAGGCCGGCAGAGGCGGAATCTGTTTTCCACTTTTTGAAGATTTTAAAGAAAGCAAATCCTAGCCCAGCAGCGGAGGAGCTGCTGCCCCAGGGGCGGGACGAGGGAGGCCACCTCCTCCCCGGCCTCACCCACCCCACCGCCGCAAGACTCAGGGCCCGCCAGCTCCCGCCTCCCGGGACAGGCTGGGCCGAGGCACCTCAGGGAAGCCGGGGCCGGCGGGGTCATTCCTGCCCACCCGCCAATTGCTGGCCCCAAGCCCCCGAGTCGGTCCTCACGGAGAAGGCCGAGCCGCGACGCCGCTCCTCGCCAAGGTCCAGCACGTCCTCCATCTCCACGGCCGCTTGGCGTCACTTCCTGGAAACCCAGCGGCCTACTCGCGTCCCTGACGACGGCTCCGCCCTTCCATCCCCCTACTTAAAGGGCCCGCCGCATTGTTCTTGGATATGCTAACCTCCAGTTTAAACCAAATCTTTCTAAACCTTTTTTGTTTGACTTCTGGAAGAAATCTCCAGATCTTAAATTCTGCTAAGGGTGCTCCTGTGGTACAGTGAAAACTTTTAGTCCTTAGAAACTGCCTACATCTGTTCCAAATACATAAGTTAAGGGCCAAGCACTACTACTAGCAGTAGAGATTACCCCAATTCCTTCCATTTGTGCAGCTCTTTGCAATGTACAGAGGATCGTCACAGTTGCTAACTCATGTGAAGGGCATAACACCTTTGTGTGGGAAGCAAGATAAGGTGTATTGTCTCCACTGGGTAGATGAGAAAACAGGCACACAGAGGGTCAGGTGCTAATAAATGGTTTATAATGAAAAGTGCGATATATGTAATCTCTGCCTGAAGTTTACAGAGAGGCTGAACCAACACACCCAATACCTGAGTATTCATAATTTTCAAAACTACAAATAATCCCTCCAGCACCCTTTGAGGTGATCAAGGGCAGTATCTCTATTCAACAAGTAAAAATATTCAGGTGCAGGGCGGCGCCTTGAGGAAAATCACCTGAGTGTTAAACAGTAGAGCCAAGTGCCTTTCTTCCACCAGATTTTACTAAAGAACTTTCCTCTAGCACGTGTTCCTGGGTGCCACCCATTCTCCCAGGCCAGCAGAGGAAGATGGCCCTCAAACTCCCAGCCTAATGAGAAAAGTCAGTTGAGCCTTCATTAGCTCACCCTGTAAGACCCCCAGGTCAATATTACTGACCAGGCCTTGGTATTGGGGAACCCCAGCTTGGACCCCCAGATGGGCTTATCGCCCTGAAATTTGCAACCTACCCCACAGCTTCAGCAATGCTGGATCCTTAACCCACCATGCCGGCCAGGGATGGAACCGAGCCTCAGGAGTGACCTGGGCCGTGCGGAGACAGCAATGGATCCTTAACCTGCTGTGCCACCATGGGAACTCCTGAATTTTTCCATTTCTTGTGAGCTCTATTAAACAATAATCAGTATCAGGGCTGCAAAGAACAAAGAGCTTTATTGGAGGGCTATCTTAAGAATTGTTGGGAGACAGATTCTGGTAAAATCAAGAGTGTTCCAGGGAAAAGAAAGAGTCAGGGGCTTACAAAAGGCAAAAGTCATGAGGCTGTTCTCTGCTACTACGAGAAAGGAAATGTTTGTCCTTAAGGAATCACGAGTTACTTCCGAGTAAGGGTCTGATAAGTAGATAGGCTGTCACGAGTTATTGTAAGGTAGGGGTCTGATAAGTATCTTGAGTTTCTGGCAGATCTTCTGGATGCCTTCATTAGGACAATAAGTGGTCAAAAGGTCAGATTTTATCCAGGCTGAGACTTACATAATTCACACTCCCCCAGTGACCTTTTAGTTCCATTGTAGAGAGCTTTCTTAGCAAGAGCGACTCTATTTCTTTCTTTCTTTCTTTTCTTTACTTTTTTTTTTTCTTTTTATTTGCATTTTAGGACTGCACCTGAAGCATATGGAATTTCCCAGGCTAGGGGTTGAATTTGAGCTGTAGCTGCCAGCCTACACCACAGCCACAGCAACACGGGACCCAGGCTGCATCTGCAACCTACACCACAGCTCAGGGCAATGCCAGATCCCCGACCCACAGAACCAGGCCAGGATCGAACCTGCATCCTCATGGATACTAGTTGGATTCATTTTTACTGCACCCCAACGGGAACGCCTGAGACTCCATTTCTATCTTCTTCCACAGCTGCACCATCACCACCTTGGGGCCACTTTCCAAGCCTTCACTCCTACTTCTTCCCTGACTTCCTGAAAGCAAGAGGTGCTCACTGTGTGCAGAAAGAGGCCCTGGAGTAGTGTCTTCCAAACCTTGCACTGACTCACCTGCAAAGTTTGCTAAAAACAGATGTGAACTCTGATTTGCTAGAAGTGGAGCCCAGGCGGGTATAACTTCAACAATTTTCCCTCCTGTTTTGCAAGTATTTATTTAAAGGCCTCCACAAGGCCTTCTCAGATTTTAAACTGCAACATTTCCCCAACCTAGGCACTTCCTCTCCTCCTTCCCTGCTTTATTCTCCACCATGGCATGGACCTTTTACCATTATTACACTGCTTACACATTTATTTCATTTATTGCCTTCCCATTGCCCCACCTCCACCTCGAGAATATAAAGTCCATAAGGGAATGGCTTTGTTTCATTCACTGCTGCATCCACCGAGCCAGGAACAGGACCTGGCATATAGTAGATATCAAAATATTTCTCAAATGAGAGCTGAATTCCAGAGGCAGTATAGCATAGAGTAGTTAAGTGCATAGATTAACTGGCCACAGATTTCCTGGGTCCACATCTCAGTGTTGACGCTCACTAACTATATGACCTAAAGTCATTCAAAATAATTTACTCTAGAAAAAAAAGTTGTTTTAATTTTTTAAAGTTTTATTGAAGTACAGTTGATTTACAATGCGATCATTTCTGCTGTAAAAAGCAAGTTACTTTAAGCTTTCTGCATCTAGGAATATTTCCCAAACCTGAAAGCCCTTGTTAAATATTACCACCACCACTCACCAGCGGTGTACGCTCGAAAATCGGTCCGTGCCTCCGTTTCCTCAGCTTAAATTGATCAGCCACTGCCCTGGGGAGGCTGAGAGCATCCCTTCAGTTAGCGGCCTAGGAACCAGGAGCAGAACAGGCCCTCGCAGGAAGGGTCAGGAAGGCTGGGGCGAGGCGGGATGGGGTGGCGGCGGGCAGCAGCACTGATTCCCAGGAAAGTGATCAATTCAGAGACATTCCTGAGTTGGCGGGGCGGGGGCAGGCGTTGTGGCTTGCCCTCCCTACGTTTTTGATGGGAAAAGACCTAGAAGCTTAGGCTGAGAAAAGGAACGAAAGTGGAGAGAAAACCTCCCCTCACCCATCTGGGAAATGGGCTCGGGCCAACTGCTGACTTTGCGCTCGCTGGCGCAGCTCCCCGCGGAACCCTCGGCGGGGAGGGAGGCCAGCAACATCTGGAGGACATTTCTGCGAGAGCCGCTGCAGAAGGGGCTCCGGGAAGGGAGAGGTGCACTTGTACGCACCTCGGGCCGGGAGGGAGCCTGTTCCCCAGGGCACCTGATCTTGTTTTCTGCACCCTCCTTCGCGGCCCCATCTCCCCAGGCCCCCAGCCTTACCCCCAAACCCTCTGGGCCTGCACGGCTCCGACCCGGGGAGCCCCCGTCACTGGCGGCCTCGCCTCGCCAGAGGGCACCCTCGATCTGCCGGAAAACGCCACCATTTTTCAATGCCCCTGGAGCGTCGCCAAGCTTCCGCGAGCCACCCGACTCCAATCTTGTCAATGAAGAATCGGGGCCAGCATCGCCGCGGAGCTGAACCCAACTCCAACCCCGCTCCCAGGCCGGGCGTCACCCCCACCGAGGGTGGGCACGGCCGCCCCTCCCACGCCCCGCGCCCCTCTCCCCCCGCCCCGTCCCTGCCTACGTCCCGCCAGGCCGGGGGGCGGCCGGGGACGCGGGGCCTGGGAGGGATCGAGAGACCGGCCGAGGAGGGGACGGACTGACAGCTGGCGAGAGGGCGAAGGAGTCGGGGGGGAGAAGGAGGGAGGGGATTCATCGGAGTAACTTTCCAGAAAAACAGTCAACGTGTAGCAGGAGTGACTCCAAGAGGGGAAAAAAAGTTCAGTTACCACGTCGATCGAGAGGACTCGCAAAGTATTTTTCAAACGGGCTCGGCTTTTCCTGTGCCTGTTTAAAACATTAAAATCGTGCAGCAAAAGAGGCTGCGTGAACTGGTCCCTCCCCCCCAATCCCCCACCTCCTTTGCCCCCCCCCCCCCGCCCCCGGGCCAGAAACGTCATGGGAGGGAGGTATAAAATTTCAGCAGAGAGAAATAGAGAAAGCAGTGTGTGTGCATGTGAGTGTGTGAGAGAGAGGGAGAGGGAGAGGGAAGCTAGAGGGAGAGAAAGGGAGGGAACCAGAAAGCCAAGTCCAAGGGAATGAGCAAGAGAGGAGGCGAGAGATAGGGGAAGAAGCATGAGAAAGAAGGAGTAACAGCTTTCCGGAGGAGGCATGCAGTGAACCAACCGGCTTCTGTTTTATTCTTCTTTTCCTTTTTATTTTTATTTTTTAAGAAGCAGGGACCAGAAGCAATGGCCGAGGGAGAAGACAAGCCGAGGTGCTGGTGACCTGGGCGTCCAAGTGGATTATTGGGGCTACTCTCCAGGGGCTGTCCCCTTGCATTCCAATTGCACATAAGCCCGCATCCCAGCCAATGAAGATGAGAGGCAGCATGAACAAAGTCATTTAGAAAGCCCCCGAGGAAGTGTAAACAAAAGAGAAAGCATGAATGGTGTGCCCGAGAGACAAGTGTGTCCTGCGCTGCCCCCACCTTTAGCTGGGCCAGCAGCAGCCTAGCCCTGCCTCTCCCCACCTACTCACTGGGATCCGACTTTTTAAAAAAAAAATTTTTTTTCTTTGCTTTTCCATCCTCTTTTCTTATTCTCCTTCAGGGCAACGCAAAGATTTTGATTTTTGGGACCCAGCCATGGTCCTTCTGCTCCCTCTTTAAAATACCCACTTTCTCCCCATCGCCAAGCGGCGTTTGGCAATATCAGATATCCGCTCTATTTATTTTTACCTAAGGAAAAACTCCAGCTCCCTTCCCACTCCCAGCTGCCTTGCCACCCCTCCCAGCCCTCTGCTTGCCCTCCACCTGGCCTGCTGGGAGTCAGAGCCCAGCAGAACCTGTTTAGACACATGGAGAAGAAACCCAGAGCTTCAAGGCACACAGTCGGCTTCTTCGTGCTCAGGGTTGCCAGCGCTTCCTGGAAGTCCTGAAGCTCTCGCAGTGCAGTGAGTTCATGCACCTTCTTGCCAAGCCTCAGTCTTCGGGATCTAGGGAGGCCGCCTGGTTTTCCTCCCTCCTTCTGCACGTCGGCTGGGGTCTCCTCCTCACCAGGCCTCGCAGCCCCCGGGCCTCTCTCCCCGGCTCACGCATGAAGATGCACTTGCAAAGGGCTCTGGTGGTCCTGGCCCTGCTGAACTTTGCCACGGTCAGCCTCTCCATGTCCACTTGCACCACCTTGGACTTCGACCACATCAAGAGGAAGAGGGTGGAAGCCATTAGGGGACAGATCTTGAGCAAACTCAGGCTCACCAGTCCCCCCGATCCATCGATGTTGGCCAACATCCCCACCCAGGTCCTGGACCTTTACAACAGCACCCGGGAGCTGCTGGAGGAGGTGCACGGGGAGAGGGGAGACGACTGCACTCAGGAAAACACCGAGTCGGAGTACTATGCCAAGGAAATCTATAAATTCGACATGATCCAGGGGCTGGAGGAGCACAGTGAGTCCAAATTCCCGCTGGGGTGTCTGCTCTGGAGGGTCTGACCGGGAGTAGGGCGCTCCACAGAGGGGGGCCTGGCGGTGGCCACACAGCGGGGTGCCCAGGGTTCGAGGCCCCAGGGCTCCGGAGGTATGATGCGCAGCCAGAGGGCTGGGGAGGTGGGTGGGAAGAGGCAGAGGGACCTTCCTGGTAAGAGCTGGGTGCTGCTGGGAGGCCGGGAGCCCTGCAGTTGAGCGGCCTGCTAAACTCCCATCCCATCATTGACCGATTTTAATTCGGAGGGATGTGGTGCTGTCGCGTTAACACATGCGCTGTGGCATATGGGTCAGATAGGTATCTGTGAGCCTGTGGATGCCGCAGAGGGACCGGGCTGCTCTCTCCTAAGAGAGCCCTTGCAGTTCTATGAGGCTGGGGACCTCGGTCTGCCCCCTGCTTTTCACACCTCATTGTGACACGTCTCACGCTCGGTTTGTCCACAGCTGGGGACAAAGAGTATACTTGCCCCAAATTAATGCCTGTCCAGTTTTTTGAAGCCCAGGCAAGAGACAGCTTCTAGCTGTCTAGGCCTTTCAGTCCACGCGACACATGTGACCCACGTGAGCTGTGTGGGGGAAGGGGATGCACCTCTGTTCACGTGTACATGTGCTTTCAAGCGATGTGGAGCTCTGGCTTTGCACAGAAGACTGATTCATGTGTGCAGTATGGGCGTCTTCCAGGCCTGTGGACATGGAGAAAGCAGGGATGTGGCTCTGGATGTGTAGACGACGCTGGCAGCCCTTTTGTGTCTGCGTGTCAGGGAAGAGTGGGTGGGAAGTGTGGCTGTGGGTGCAGAGGGGACGTGTGTCTGGGAGTGTGTCTTCCCAGGAGGCTCCCGTCTGTGCTGCGAAGCTGGGCGGCTTCTGGGTGAGACGTCTGTGTGTGTTTGTACACGTGTGGAAGTCATGTGTGTTTACTGAACGGGGATTTAAAAAACCTCAATACAAGAAAGAGAGATTTGGCAGATGCTGAGAAACTGACAGCCCAGGAAGGAGGAATGTGAGCCACTCACGGGCCAGGGACTCTGGGAACAGCTCTGTTTGCTTTTCCTACCAGCAGGTGTCCTTGATGCCCAGGCTACCTCAGCCTTGGCTCACCTGGGAGGTGGGCAGTGCCTGGAATAGGGGTGGGAGAGTTGGACGGAGCAGGCAAGGTGCGTGTGGTCGGCAGGGGAAGTGCAGGGTCAAAAGGAACCTGCCTGGAGAGGAGGAGGAGTGGGCAGCCGGGGGGTGGACCAGCCCTGGCAGAAGGTGCCAGAGGCCTCACTGGGAGCGCCGGGCCCAGGAGCGTGTAGTTACCGGCGAGGGGCTCCTGATCCGATTTCCTATGGCTGCCTTCGATGTAGCTCCTGTGTGGGGTGGAGGCCGGAGAATGAGGCACAGCTCGTGTGCTCCCTTCCCGGGTCCTCTAGGCGGGGCTGGCTGGGGGTCTGACGGGGGTGGGGGTGGGGGTGGCTTATGGTTAGCAGTTGAAGAGCTGAACCCGCAAACCCTTGGGAACACAAAAGCGGGAGATAGTGGCCTAAGGTTGGAGGAGGGTTGAAAGCTGACGCCTTCGGGAGAGGTATGAGGAGGGTCCAGGGCCAGAGGGAAGGACCTTAATGATCCGGGTCAGGAGGCGGAGTCCTGGGGAGGAGGGGTTCTGAGTCACCAGGGCCCATACAGCCTGGCATCTCAAGCTGAGACAGATGCAAGGGCACACAGGTGCCAGTGGACGTTTGTATAAAGACTCAGAGTACAGTTAGAGGACAGCCTTGTGGAAACCAGGGAAGGGCTGCACCGATGCTGGGCAGCACCATGGCTGCAGCACCAGGACCTTCCTTGAAACTGTAGTAGGTGGGGGCAGCCCAGAGCCGCCATCGGGCCAGAAGGAAACTTGGCACAGTGGGCAGGATGCTACTGGGATGTCATGGCGGGTCCAAGGCCCCACGGACCACGGGCGATGCCAGTGAGGCTTGCAGGTGCAAACAGGAAGCAGGCCCAGACGCTGCAGCTGCTGGAGGTGACACAGAGTCTGAGCAGACGCAGGCCGGGCCCGCCCTGCAGCTGGCCAGGTGCTGAGCCAGCCCCAGAGAGGCGGACGCACAAGGCGCAGTAATTATAAAGAAGGCCTGGTGCAAACGTCCCACAGATGCTGAGCGGGAGCAGACAGCCATCATCCAAGGCCTGGGCGCGGGGGCCTGTCTGGAACACACGAGGGCGGGCTGGGGTCTGTGGTGGGGCACGGGCAGGGTCTGAGTGCCAGAGCTGCCGCTGCCGCCCAGGTGATGAGGTCACATTCTCTTCTTCATCTCATCATTCCCAGCCCCCTCTGGTGCCAAGTAGACAGGCTCTCACAAGGAAGTGACAGCAAGGGCCAGGGCAAGGAGACGGGGTTCCTGGACAGCCCAGTGCTAGAAGGAATAACTTCTGGTGGCACAGGAGAAAGAGCACCCAGGTGAGAGCAAAGAGGACGAGACCCATTCTCTGGCTCTGTCCTGTCCAGACAGGTAACCTCATCTCCCCATTTTACAGATGAGGAGCCTGCAGCGTGCATCAGTTAAATAATTTGCCCCAAAGAACCGGGACTGTAACCTAGACATTCTGTCTACAGCATGCATGCTGTTAAGGTGAGATGTGGGACTTCTCCTGTGGCTCACGGCCTAACTACTCAGCATTGTCTTTGCAACCGCCCTGCTTCGATCCCTGGCCCAGGAACATCTGTATGCCGCCATGCAGCCACATGTTTTTTTAAAAAAGATGCAGATGTATGAAACACACATTTTAAATCCCACCTTTAATCTTTAGGCTCCAAGAGCACTTTGGTTTACAATGGGAATGACTCCACAGGTTGGGCCAAGCAGGTGGGCCTAGGAGCTGCTACGTTGGTAACCTGGTGGCAGATTGCATAGGGATCCCTGGGGGTGTTCTTTCTTTGCTCTTTCTATTTTTATGTAGCCGGGAGATTGTGGCATTTTATGCCACAAAAATGTTCTCCTAAATTCGACAGAAGGGTTTTCTGGGTTTTCTTCATCTGCTGAAGAATTTCAAGCAGGTTAAGCAACTACACCATGTGGAATTGAGCAAGTCCTCTCTCTGTCCCTCAGTTTCCTTATCTGTAAAGTTAGAGATAATCTCTAAACTCGTTTTCAGCCTAAACAATTCTATGTATATCTCTGGGGCGATTCAACAGGTCTCTGCTGGGGAGTGAAGGCAAGCCTCATATTTACCTTACTCTCCCGTGTAAGTCTCCAGGATTTTGCTCTGGGAAGTTGGTAGAGGCTTTCTCCGACCCACGTGGTGGGGCAGGACACAGCTATTTCAGTTCTTTTGTCATCCTTGTTATCACCATATCACTAGTGTAGGTGTTGTTTTAACTTGTGGCTTGTAATTATCCATGTCTGGTGGCAGACTCTTGTTTTCATCCAAGGTTTGGTGCTGAGATAATGAGCAAAACCAGAGTTCATGAGCAAAGAGAAAACTTGATATTTTAGCATTCTTTGCTGGATGCTACCTTTACCTCTTGTTCATTCTGAAAATTAAAAGAGGTTTCATATTGAAAGAACTCACCTGTTCTAAGTGCTAACGCCCTCTGCGAACTAGGCCAGGGCTAAGGATATGTGAAAAATGTGGATTCCCAGGCCCCAGCCCACCCTTACAAAATCAGAATCTCTGGGAGGTGTTGTCTTGGGAAATCTGAATTTTTAACAAGCTCCCTATTGATTTTTAAGTTCACTTAAGATGCTTAAGACTCAGTGAAGAGAGCAAAGCTTGAACTTAGAGGGCTCACAACACAAGTGCTCACAAAGGCCAGGTGGCTGAAGCAAATGATCTAGAGAGAAACCTGCAACACAGGGACTGTGACAAACTGCATAGGACACTTGGCCTTGGGGTCCTGGAGGGAATAAGGTGTGTAGGGGAGTCGGCAAGGGTGGGGTGGGGAGTGGGGGGTGGGGGAACTGGAACCAGGCAGGTCCCATTAGAAGAGGCCATCCATTGCTCAGCTCCTGCCAATTTTTGTGTTTGGGAATGTGGGTTCAGCTTGACTAGATTTCAACTGCTTCCCAGAAGGGCAGAAAATCTGAATCTTTCTGTGAAAACTTCCAACTTTTAACCTAGGCTCAAAATGTGGGCTTCTGATTCAAAATTTTACAAAACGATGCATTGGCCAAACAGTATTTTAGTGGGCTAACATTTAAAGGTTAACCCATTTAAAGAGTAAATCCTTAAACCTGTGGTTTATCAAACTTCCACAACATCTGGACGCCATGGTACCCTTTGCAGAGCACTGTAAACTGTGGTTCTCAAGGCTGGCTCCATATTAGAATCATCTGGAGAGCTTAAAAAAAAAAAAAAAAAAAAAAAGGCCCTGGACCCGCCCATACTCCAGTGATGTAGTGGGAATTTCTGGGGAGCAGGTCCAGGCATCATCTGTTTTTAAGCTCGCCAGGTGACTCTAAGGAGGAGCTATGATAAAGGGGGGGATCACTACTGCACTGTTATAGCTTGTCCCATCCTTGGAACCAGCAGTCATTTTTACCAGCAGAAATAATGGTACATAAGCAAAGGTACATCAAGGAGCTCAGGTGACTGAAAGCATTAAAAAAAAGCACAGTCTAAACATGGTCCGCTGTTTCTAGGTTTTTCCATGAATACTCTGCAGGAATACTCTTTGCTTATTTTTCTCTCCCTATAGCAAAAATGAGAAAGTGTATATCCTTTGTGTGCAATGGAAAAAGTTGGTCATAATTTAATTTGTAAAAGTGGACCCCCCCAGGCCAGCTCTCAATCATACTAGTGTTCTGTAGAAGCAGGGCTTAACCTTGCACGCAACTGACTGGGCAGGGGCTTTTGTCTGTGGCGTAAGGTGGTACCCTGGGCCCATTTCATGCAATCCTGCTGCATTTTGTTGGCGAAACCATCCCTCTCCTAGCTGATCTCTGAGGTCCACTCCAACTTCCAGTCTCTGCTTCAGTAAATGAGGTCAGGAGACCTGGGCTCAAATCCCGTCTCTGCCACCTACTAGCTGAGTGATCTCAGAGATGGGATTTAACTTTTCTGATGCTCCTTATTCTCATCTGTAAAGCAGTAAATTTTACTTCTCCTCATTCTCCTCAAGGGTCGTTAGAGGGTCAGATGGGTTAATAGAAGCTCTATGAAATGTAAACTAGTGTTATTACCTTTTGTTGGGTTACACTCTGGCACGGGCCACATGTGGTGATGATGATGATGATTTTGCTTTTTTAGGGCCGCACCCACAGCATATGGAGGGTCGTAGGCTAAGGGTCTAATCAGAGATACCGCTGCCGGCCTATGCTACAGCTACGGCAGCGCCAGATCTGAGCCGTGTCTGCGACCTACACCACAGCTCACAGCAACACGGGATCCTTAACCCACTGAGCGAGGCCAGGGATCGAACCCGAAACCTCATGGTTCCTAGTCGGATTTGTTTCTGCTGCACCATGACGGGAACTCCTCATTCCATAGATTATTTAAAGCATTGCTCGTGTTCAGTGGATTTAATTGTCAAGATTATATTTACATTTTGTTTTCTCTTCTGTGCAGTTCTTTTAAAATCACTAAGGATTGTGTCTGAGCTTTGCTTGCTAGTGTCAGTTTGCTTGTGTCAGCTGATCCATGTGTGAATTCTTGGCCAAGACCCCTCTGGGCATGAATTTCTTCCTCTGAAGCGGGTTGCACTAGAGGCCCCCTAACTTCCCTTCTGAGTCTTCTGGAAGTCTTAGGTCCCAGGGGTAAAACATGACCCTTCCCACCTCCTCGAAATCTCCTTGAAATTCCCACCAAGAGGAGTCTATCTTGGGGAGGCGCTGTCTGATTGATGGGCTGGAAGAAACAAAGGGGGGTGGGGACAAGGGTGTCCTGAAGAGCCTCCAGGCTAGTTTCCCCCACCCGCAGGCTCTCCACGTGGACGCAGGCCATCTTCTGTTTCCTTTTGCCTTTGCATAGCAAGCAAGACCCATGCTACGCCGACGTATCTTTTAATCCCTCTTTCAACAGTTTCTGGAGGTGCTGTCCTCACTGAAGCCATATGGGTGACAGCTCCTCCGAGAACAGAGTCTATCAGTACTGGAGAATGTTTCCCGTCCCGGAGCCTCCCCACGTCCAGAGGGTTACAAAACGTGCAAACTCAAAAATGAAACTGCCATCACGAGTCCTCCTTCTGATTCTATCTGAAATGGTTTAGGAAATAGTTGGCGGTATTCGTTCTTTCAAAGCCAGTTATTAATCAGGGTTTCATTAACTGGCATTCACACATTTGTTTTCCCAACATCTGTTCCATGACTTTTCTAAGAACCAGTGGCAGACCCACCAGATGGCAATTTCCAGAAACACTGGCTCATCCTTTCCTAAAGATCAGTAGTGCATTTGCTTGGGTCCAGGCCTCTGATCCTCCCGCCTTGTCCATGACTTCCTCACCCTCCCTGTGGTGATTATGGGCTTGTTCCAGCCATGTTCATTATGCGTGGAATCTGGGTCTCTGAGCTTGAATTTCAAGTTCTGGCTATTGTTACCATTTCTGTAGAAAGTTTTTCTCTGGGTGTTAATGCTGCCCAGACCTTGAGGTTGCGAAGAAAAGACAGGATCTTTCTCCTTTATCTGGCTCTGAGCAGGTGGGGGAAGAGCACGTGCTACCTTCTGTCTCGTGGATGGAGGTGAAGAGGCCATTGGGGTGACAGAGGCGGGCATAGCATGTGCTGTCAAGGAAAGAGGAGCCAAGGGTAAGGGCCCTGCTGGGTTTAAAGAAACATCTGGGGGTCTGCTGGGTTCCAGATGTGGGCTCTTTGTCACATCGATGCCGTCTCATGAGATCTAAAGCACTGTGTCACTTTCCATGGCTGCCTACTGTTAAGGAGATAAAATCTAACCCCTCAGTCTGTGTCTCTGCCTCTCGCAGTGGGCCCGATCTGTCTTGACCTTGTCTCCTGGGCTCCAGGCTGGTTGTTTTGGGTCCCTCCCCTCTTACTCGCTTGCATTCCCTACCCTTCCTGCCTTTGCTTCCAGCAGTCTTTCCATGTAAGACTGCATCCTTAGAGCCTTTCCTTCTACAGACCCACAGCAAATAGGCACCACTTCCATGAGGTGCTCTCGGCTGTCTCCCTCCTCTGGCCTCTTTGCAGCAATGCCTGGGTTTCTCTAAAGGCCTTGAACACTTTCCCTCTGGTCCTGTTGTTTGGTCCATGTACGAACAGCCTCCCTTGGATATTAGTCTCCTTGAAGGCAGGGGCCCTGTCTGTCCATTTTTGCTTCCCAGTGTTAGCCTACACTTGACACATGGTTTTGGCTCAATGCACATCCCATAAATGAAAGAATGCCTGAAGGAACAAACATGTGAATGAATCCGCTGGCGATGCCATGATTAAACTACTAGGGAGGAATTGCTGATATCTTTGGAGAATCTGTATTTTCCAAAAGAGTAGGAAAGCAGGTTGGAGAGCCCGCTAGAACGCAGATGGAGTGGCCGGGGAGGAGGGGCCAGTTGTTAGCACCAAGTCCGTGGGCTCCAGGGTCCCTCTGGTTCTGGGTCAGACCTGTGTGTGATTCCAGGGCCACCCAGGATCTTCCTCCCATTTACACCTTTACTCTTGAGCGTCAAGACTCTAGTGAGGTCACAGGTGGGACCCTAGCCCCTTGGTGAGTGTCCGCTGGCAGCATGCTGTCCCCATGGGTCTCGCTCATGCCATGCCTCTCCCTGCTGCTGTGTCCCCTAGATGATCTGGCCGTTTGCCCCAAAGGAATCACCTCCAAGATTTTCCGCTTCAACGTGTCGTCAGTGGAGAAAAACGAAACCAACCTGTTCCGGGCAGAATTCCGGGTCTTGCGGATGCCCAACCCCAGCTCCAAGCGCAGCGAGCAGAGGATTGAGCTCTTCCAGGTGAGCCCCCTCCCAGGACAGACCCCACTTGGGTGGGAAAGCTGCTTCCTTTGCCAGACTGGGCTCTGCTCAGAGTTCAGCAGACCTGGGTGTGAATCCTGCCTCCTCTGAGTCTTCGTTTCTGTATCTGTCTTCGTCATCAAGAGGATTAGACTTAACTGAGGAGCTCGAAGGAGCATTTAGCAAGTCCTCATTTGCTCCTGCTGACCTCGCCGTCCTGCCCCAAGACACATGGTGGGTGGGACCCTGTCCCTGCCTCCAGACTTACTCCTTCCTCTGCCCTGTAGATCCTCCAGCCCGATGAGCACATAGCCAAGCAGCGCTACATCGACGGCAAGAACCTGCCCACGCGGGGTGCCGCCGAGTGGCTGTCCTTCGACGTCACAGACACTGTGCGTGAATGGCTCTTGAGAAGAGGTAGGTTGACTCTTAGGCTGAGTATTTTGGAAGCAACCTCAGGTACCTGGGTCCTTCATGACACAGAAGGAAGAGGCCAGAACTAGGGGAGACAGAGATCTGGGTTCAAAACTTAGCTTCGCCATTGACCGGCTGTGTGTCCTTTGTTCACTCAGCTGATATTGACTAAATGCTTGCTCTGAGCCAGGTCCTGGGGACTCAACAGTGGACCAGACAAGTGAGGTCCCAGACTGCATGGGGCTTTTGGTCTGGGGGAGAGACACACAGTAAACAAGTGACTGTACAGATGAATAGGACTTTCTGATGGTGATAAACAGAAGAGGGTGAAGTGACAATGACTAGCTGGAGTCCAACACAGATGCTCAGGGAGAGTCTCTATGAAGACGAAATTTGTGCGCTGAGATCTGAGTGAGGAGAAGGAGCCAGTCTGTGAAGGTCAGGACAAAAGATGCAGCAAGCAATAAAAATCCTAGCTTAATTTGTTCGAGCGGCTGCAGGCCGATGGGTGTGGCTGGAGCACAGGGAGCTGGGGGGTCAGAGAGGTAGCTGGAGCCAAATGATGTAGGACCTGTAAGGCCACAGTCAGGGGTTAGGACCTCTTCCGGGGGAATGAGACATCCTGGGAGGGTTATAAGAGGGGCTGGGGATGTGGGGTGTGGTGATTCGGTTGGCATAAGGTCAAGGGAAGCAGTTAGGGGCCATTGACGCAGCTTGGATGAGAGCAACATGGGCTTCCGCCAGGGGAGTAGCCGTGGGTATGGAGAGGGTCTGGATTTGTTCTGCATTTTGGAGGCACTGGCTGACTGATTAGGTGTGGGGTGAGAGGTCACAAGAAGAGTCTAAGTGACTCTGAAGATTTTGGTCTGAACACCGAGCTGGTGACACCCGCTGTACTTGCAAGGCCTGGGAGAAGAGCAGGTTTGCAGACAGCTTCTATTTCAGCCGGTGAAGTTTGAAAGGTCTGGGAGTTATCCAAGCAGAGCTGCCCAATAGGCCTATCAGACTTAACAGATATCTTACGTACTCGCTCTGCTTCCTCACTTGAAAAATAAGGTTCCTTCCCAGCCTGCCCGATGCTTGGTGCAGCGAGAATACCTACGTGGTCCTTTCTGTTCCTTGCATCCCTCTTGTGAGGAATTTCCTACTCTCATGAGCTGCTGTAGATGCACAGTCCATCTGCGCGCGAACTGACATCCACAGTCCCGGGCAGGCAGGCAGGCCCTTCCTCGTCCTCAGTGTTTTAGGCAATTAGAGGTTAAAGCTCTAAGGCAGAGATCACAGATTAGTGGTCTCCACATTGTTTCAAATTTGGTGGTCAACAGGTTTTGTTTTTGTTTTAAGGCCAGATTTCTCATAAAACCTGGACTTCTGGCTTTTCTTGAAAAAAAAAAAAAAAAATCATCGGATCTGGTAACCAGCCATCAGCGATGAGCAGGGCCTTCGCTGTGTGAGGTGGCACATGCGCTCTTCAAGTCACCACAGGCCCCGCCACTCCCCAGTGGTCCCCGAGAGAGGCCGGCAGCCTGAATCCAGCATGATACACTGGCCCACTTTGCTCCCTTACATAACCTGCTAGGCTCTGTAGGCGTCCGAGGCTGCAAGCCCCACTGTGAGGGGCGTTAAGTTGGTAGCCAAGCTGGCAGGTAGGGGGCTGGAAGTCCTGCCTCAGCCCCAAGGGTACTGGGAATTCCAGCCTATCTCCCTACTAAGCACGAAGGCAGAAACCTCAGAGAGCCCACGCGCATCAGCTGACGGCGGCGCGATGGGAATTCTGACTCAGACGGCACTCTGCCTAGAGCCCAACGTGGCTGCAGAAAGGAGAGGCTGGGGAAATTACTCTCTTAGCTTCCCTGTCTGATTTTGATCAGCTCCACCTGGATTTCTTTGAAGCCCTGGGCACTTGAAGGAGTTCTTATTTTCACAGCTGCAGAACTCAATGAGAAGTTTGCATCGAGAATGATTTCCATCCTCCTTGAGACATCAAAAAGATAATTTCGTAATAAAACCTATGGGTTCCCCACCCACCATTCCCACTGCTGCCAATTCTGAGGTTAGTTCTTCACTGGAGCCTTCAGCTCCCACTCGGGCAGATGCTGCCCACCCCTCGCACACAGACTTGACTTCCTGACCCTCTTGAGGGCTCCTGCCCCCGCAGACAGGGCAGCAAGTGGGCTCCAAATGTGAGGACACTGACTCACACCTGTGGTCTTGTATTAGTTCAACAAACATCCAAGAACCTACTGTGCACCGTTCCCAGGCTGCCTTCTGGGTCCAGAGCCCCCCGGAATCCTCTCCAGGGTTGGGGGCTCAGGTGCCCACAGGGTCTGTGGCTTCTCTCTGTGCAGGGCCAGGCCTCCTCCCCTAGCAGGCTGGGTGGTGGCTCAGGACAGGGGGCACACTGGGAAAACACGACCATTTTCTATCTCTGTGAATGGTGGGCATCTTCCTTGGTGGTCTCTGCTAGGCCCCCTTTGTCCCTAACAGTTAGGGGTGTGGCTCTGATATGAGGCTTCTTGTGTTTGAGTCTTGGTTCTACCACTTATTGGTTGGATACTGGGCACAGGGCATTCAGTTTCCTAAGCCTCAGTGTCCTCATCTGTATAATGGTGGGTGGGGGTGGGGCAATAATTGTTCCTGCTCTGTAGGATTAGCATGGAGATTACATCAATGAGTCAGTGCACATAGAGTCTTAGAGCAGTAGCAACACTCAACAAATGCTAGACAAATGCTAGACAGAGCCTGTTAGCCAAGCAGGCCACCATCTCACACTCACCCCTGCACCTACCCCGAACTCCCTCCAACACATGTGTCTGTGGCTTTTTTTTTTTTTTTTTTTTTTTTTTTCAGGGCCATACCTGCAACATATGGAAGTTCCCAGGCTGGGGCTGAATCTGAGCTGTAGCTGCTGGCCTACACCATAGCCATAGCAATGTAGGATCCGAGCCGCATCTGCGACCCGCACCATAGCTTGCAGCAATGTTGGATTCTGTCTGAACCCACTGAGCAAGGCCAGGGATCGCATCCTCGTGAATACTAGTTGGGTTCTTAACCCCTGAGCCACAATGTGTCTGTATCTTGACTTTTTAACTCACAGGCATGGAACATGTACACTCCAGGTCTCTCCCAGCATACGTAAACCCTTCAGGAACAGGGCTTCCCTTCCCTGTGAAGGTGTTTTATGCACCTATTTCAGCTGCCAGGAAGGTGACACTCCTTAGGGCTCCCTCTCTGTTCACGTCTTGTTCTCCGTCTGGGGTTCAGCTTCCTTGGCCCCTCCCCTCCCCACTACAGCTAACCTTTGGGAACAGACCTCTTCATGCTCAGCAGGTGTCAGTGTATCCCAGAAGCTGCCCTGACTTGGTATAGAGTTTATGGAAGAAGGGACTGAGCTGGTTTTTAACCAGTAGAACTGGGACATCCAGGCCTGCCTAACAGTGACTGGTATCTCTGGGCTTGAGCCATTCTGGCCACCAGAAGGATACACAACTGGCCTGGACCCTTCAGGGTTTTTCCCTGATGACACCATATTTCAGGAAAAGCCCAGGCTGGCCCCAAAGATGGATGCTCACACAGAACGGGGTGACCTCAGAGAACAATGAATCACCTAGCTCCTGGAAATGCTGACCCTGAACTCAATACCTGACCACAGCTGGCTGCTGCCCTGCATCAATAGGGCTCCCTTGATTGAGTCTTACCCACCAGAATTGACATGATAGCAGATTTTGCCTGGTTTCTTTGGACAACACTACCGGGTTCAGTTCAGTTTTTCATTTCTTTTCTTCCCTTTCTCTTTCCACTTCATTCCCCCCCTTTTATTAATTTCCTTGTTTTCCCAATTTTAGTTCCCCAAATACCTGGTCCCACAACCAAAAGGAGCAAGGGGCAGAACTCGCCTTTTTGGCTGCAGAATGTCAGTCACCAAACGCTGGCCCCTCCAAGCTTCCTCACACTTGTCCTTCCTGAGGTCACGCCACCTGGACCCTTGGCCGTGGCCCTCCGCCACCTCCTCCCACCTGCTCTCATTTCGCAACTGTCTTCCTGAGCTGGTGGTTTTCCCTCCGCGAGCCACCCACACCCATCTTTCCAGCTCCCCTGTTAAGGTGAAGAAGGATTCCCAAAGAAGAAACTCCAAAGGAACCTCATCACATCCCTGTTCCGTACGGAAAATGCAGCCAGTTGTAACTGCAATTTGCCTTTCCCTCCTCTGGAACCTTCCACTCCCTCTGCCTGCAGTCACAGCCCTGGTGGCCGGCGTCTCACCTTGACTGATGCTGCTGCCTGCCTGCAGGAGAACTTGCTCCAGCCTTGCTTCCTGATTTTGAATCCTAGAGCTCAGACTGTGCCACCTTCCTTCCAGCGTGTGACCCTCTGAGTTCGTGGCCTTTTGAATCAAGGCCTCTCTGCTCCGACATTCTTCCATCTCCCCTTTCCCCTGGTCTCTCTCTGTCCCTCAGCCTCTCCCCTGCATCATTTCTCACCGGCTTGCCTCAAATATCTCCTCGCCCAACCAACACAAAGCGGGTGTGACTGGTCATTTCCTTCTTTCCTGTCTCCTCATTCTTTTGTTCCCTCGTGGGTTGGTGACAATATTTTCCTAATACCATCCTTCGAAAAGAGATGACGATGAAAATTCTCCTTCACAATGGCGGCTGGTTTACGCCTCCATCTGGTTGTTGGTGAGGGAACAGGAGTATGTGGAATGTGGCAGCAGGCGTGTGAAGCGCTGCCACAGCCTTGACGCACTTTGTCTCCCGTGACCCTCAGTCAAGGCCCTGGCCCTCCCGGGTGTGGCCGGTGGGTACACCTCCGCCTCACACAAAGCTGCGTTTCTCACTGACTCTGTGTCTTATTTTGCAGAATCCAACTTGGGTCTGGAAATCAGCATTCATTGTCCGTGTCACACCTTTCAGCCCAACGGGGATATCTTGGAAAACATTCAAGAGGTGATGGAAATCAAATTCAAAGGTAACAGAAAAGATGTGTATGGGAGGGTGGGGGGGCAGTTGATGAGCCAGAATAGACCCCCTGCCAGACCCCAAGGAGAGGAACCGAGCTCCCTCACAGAGCTAGCCAACTATTTTGTACTTGAGGGGTTCTGCCTTGCCTCTCATGCAAGGAGTGTGCCTTTCAGTTCATGGCAATTGAGGCCACATTAGCATCTGGAGGGCAGTGTCATGGTGATGAGAGGCCTGACAGGATGCGGGCAAGCTGGTCCACTTCTCTGAGCTCAGTCGGTAAAATGGAAGTGAGAGACCCTCTTTCACGGGGTTGTCACAAAATTAAATAACAAATGTGAAATAGTGACGGATGCTCATGAAATAACACTTGTCTTCCCTTTCCCTAAAAGAAATGAACGTTGGTGGCTGTGAAGTCGAGTGCTCTGACTGCTGGACTTGCCACATGTCGCAGGGCCCACCCGATCAGTCATCTGGGTGTGAAACGATGGCTTCGGGCCTCAGGGGTTTGGGCTGAGATGGCAAAATAGTTGAGAGTCATTTCTGGTTTTGCCAGACAGTCTCTGGATTTCAGGGAAGTTCCATTTTCCTTTCAGAGCCCCGCTTCGGGTAACTGAGGCACACCTGAGGCCAGGTGGTTTGTCAAGGTCAAAGCAACCAAGTTAAAGCCTGAGATCAGAGGCAGGTCTGGAAAAAGGGGCAGGCCTCTCTTGGATTTCCAGCCCTGGGCAGTTCTTTCACCCATCACGGGCTTTGTTTCAGAGCCTTTTTTTCTTTTTTTTAAATTTTCAAAAGCAGAGCATTTGACATCCTAATCACAGAACCACAGAACCTAAGAGCTCCAAAGAACTGTGGCGTTCTTACCTACAGGCCAGGTTAGGGTGAAACCCTCTCACTTTGGTAAACAGTCATCTTGTTCATCAATATTTTCAAAAAAGGAAATCTGAGATCCAGTTTCCCGTTTATCTTGCAGTCCCAGGGCCCCTGCACGAGGTCCCAGTCCCTCCTGTCACCATGCAAACTCAGCTCCTCATGTTCCTGTCCCTAGTGGAGATGGACAACAGCTGGCAGCTGTCACAAAAGAAATCTTCTTTTAGTTCAGACTCTTTCTAATGCAGTTTTTAGTCTTTGCAGATGAAATAGCAGGTTTTCCTTCCAGAGTTTGTCTGCTAAGCTGTTTATCATACACTTCCTGATCTCATCTGAGTTTTACAGAAGAAACACTTTTGAAACTCTAAGTGCAGTTTGAATGTTAACGATCCTTCATTCTGGTTCCTCTGGTTCCGGTCCGAACGATTTTAACTTGTGACACTTTAAATCATAGGTGAAACTTCTGCGCCATCTTGACCAGTTCAGATTATAAGAGAAACTCATACCCTAGGTCTCAGAATCTAAACTGACAGCCCAAAGGAATGTCTTAGCACTGCCCAGTGACAGGGAGGCTTCATGGTCCCTGAAGGTCCCCCAGGAGGCATCTTGAGAAGGGCCCTCTGCCCTCTGGAAGATGTATGCACAGCAGTCATGGGGGATTCAATCAGGGGCATCGTACGGGTTCCCTGGATATAGGCTCCTCCGCCTCCACCGGGTTCCTTCTGGCAGCCGGATGTTAGCATGATGCTGCATCCTACCCTCGGCTCCCTCGAAGACTGCTCCATCCCTCCTCCTGAGCAGGGACGAGAAAGCAGCCTCCCCCACCCGCCCTCCTTAAACAGGGGACCGTCACCTTCCACCCCTTCTGCAGGTGTGGACAGTGAGGATGATCCGGGCCGTGGAGACCTGGGGCGACTTAAGAAGAAGAAGGAACACAGCCCTCATCTAATCCTCATGATGATTCCTCCAGACCGGCTAGACAACCCAGGCCTGGGGGCTCAGAGGAAGAAGCGGGCCCTGGACACCAACTACTGCTTCCGGTAAGCCTGGGCCCACCTGGCCCCCGTGACCTCCTACACAATGCTGACTGTGTGCCTCCTGGGGGTCAGGCCCCGGGCTAGGCTGTGCCCAGCTGAGGGTCCCTGATGCGTTTCGCAGAAATCCCAATGCCGATTTAGCATCTCTTACAAGTCTCTTTCTGTTGTTCTGGGAGCACCGCTGTTTTTCCGCAGCTCAACTCTGGAAGGGTCTAGACAAAGCAGAGGAGGAGGAGGAGGATGCTGCTAAAGCGCTTTGGATTGGAGAGGCTTGACCTCTCCATGGTTTTCATGGTTGAAAGTGACTTGTAGGGTATGTTTGTGTGGCGGGGAGATTCAGGCAGAGATTTCCATTAAAGAAGGGCTCAGTTCCCCACGAAGGGGCCAAGGATACTACGGGATGAGGGAAAATCGGATGTCTCCATGTGCAGCAGAGAATTTGAGCTCGAGAAATTATAACCTGAATCGGAAGGAGTGGGGTGGCACTGTAAAGAGATGAAAAAAGAGCATCCTCTCTTATTTCGGGGTAGTTTGGTTTCTCACTTATAAGGGAGGGGGAATAAAAAAAGCACATGTACCAATTACTGAAAGGTAGAAAATGACCACATCCACGGGAAGGTCTCAAGTTCTTTACGAAATGGAACAGGAGCTCCTCTATGGATGCAGGAAAGGTGTCAAAGGGTGTGGAATTGGAGCTGAGTCTTCAGGGATGAGTGAGGCTTGGGTACATAGGGATGTGAGAGGAGGAAGCACTTCCAGTAAAGGAAGGAACATGAATGGGCCGGTTTGGCTGGAGAGGAGGATGCCCGGAGCTGGGGAGAATGAACTGGGAAATCTTTAGAGTTGGAACCATGACTTCTGGATGAGCTGAGGATGTCGAGCTTGGGGAACAGGACATGAAGGAGAGGCAGTGTGGTTGCCTCCAGCTGTCTGAAGGTGGCATGTCGATTTGTTCTGTGTGGCTCTTAGTCAATTAGGAACGGATGCTCTTGGCTGCAAGTGACAGTGGCTTAAACCACAGAGGATTTCCTGTTACCAAGAAGCGTGTAGCAGCAGGTCCAGGGTTGGTCTGGCTGCTTACTTATACCCTTGAGGACACAGGCTTTCTTTCTCTCCAGGCTGCCAGGCTCAGTATGTTGGATTTTCATCTTCTTGCTTATGGTCACAGTGACTGCCAGAGCTTCAGGCATCTTGTCCATGTTTGAGACAAGAAGAGGAGGGAAAGAGCAGAACCAGCAGCTTTCCTCTTCCATCTGTGACTGAAAGAATCGAATATCTTTGCCAGAATTTGCCCTCACCCACTGCATATTTCTTCTTAGATATGACTGGTCATTGCTAGGTTACATGTCCATCCCTACCTGCAAGGGAGGCCAAGAAAACAAGTATCTGGGGTTCCAGGTTGTGACAGGAGGTGGCAAGGGAGGAGGGGGACTGGAATGGCTTGAGTAGATAAACAAAAGCATCTGCTATGGTTCACTTTTGGAACCCACAAAAGCCAGCTTTTGGCCAATAGTTGCCTTGGGTAGAGGCAAATTCTAGGTCTCAGTAGATATAGATGTACAGGCCAGATGCCCACTTGGCAAGAGGTCTTGCCAAATGGATTTCCGTAGGCAACAGAATTAAAGCGGCCTGATGATCACATGTGGGGTAATCCAGGAATCATGAGTCTCCCAGAAGGATGCCTTGTTTTGATTCAGTAGCTTCTAGATTTAGACAAAGCAGTCATCTTCTAGAGAATACAAGCTGTGTACATTAGATAGAAGGTAAAAATAAAGCCAACCTCAACAAAACTGAGCTGGCTAATAGCATTCAGTGCTGGATTTTATGTAAGGCACTTCAAGTCTTGGTTTTAATTTGCAATGTAAAAGGGGGAGGGCAACTTTTGCCTCTTTTCTCTTCTTCATACATTATCACTGTATGTAGGTATCTGTGCCTATGTTCTTGGGATCCTGGTCTTCAAAAAGGAAAATGCCATTGCAGCTAATATTCTACTGATTAGAACCACCTCTTACGATGACCAGTAAAGACGCCAAGTGCAAATAAGGAAGCCATTTATGAAGTTTTTCATATTGGTGATTTCGTTTCAGGTTGATTTTCTATAAATTTGTTGTTGTTATTGCAGCAATTTGGAGGAGAACTGCTGTGTGCGCCCTCTCTACATTGACTTCCGACAGGATCTGGGCTGGAAGTGGGTCCATGAACCTAAGGGCTACTATGCCAACTTCTGCTCAGGCCCTTGCCCGTACCTCCGCAGTGCAGACACAACCCACAGCTCGGTATGGAGCAGGGGCAGGCCGTGTGGGGCGCCGGGGGCTATTAAAAGCATGCATGAAGCGCTGTGTGCTAAATGAGCAGATGTCAACCTGGCGGTCTGTGTACAATCCCTTTGGTGAGGGTTCTGAAACTGGCACATTGGCCCAACTCTAGTGGGTCACAATTTACCCTTTAAAATTTCATCCATAGTTTTAACCAGACTTTTAATTTGCTTTTTGTACTATGGAACTTGATTGGCTCTCACAAAGCTACCCTCTATGTCAGAGATGCTGGGGTTGAAAGAGATGCTGGGGTTGAAAGGCTTCTACTAGCAGATAAAGAACTCTCTCCTTTTGAACGTAGAAAAGTTATTTTGAAAGACAATAGGAAGCGCCTAGAAGAAGGAAACAAAGGCCTAGAAGAAAGAAACAAAGGGAAGCGAGGGAGAGAGGGAAGACTCTGAAACTAGCTTGTTTTTCCCTCAAGGGGAATCCAAGAGAGGGCAGTATTTGGGAAACGTTTGGGAAGCATATTTCCTTAGAGCTCCTTCCTACCGTGTCCCGTCTGGGGCCCCATCCTCTGGCCCTTACTGAACGGCCCAAGGCCGTGTTTAGTGAGAACGTGTCTTACCAAAGTGACCAGTTACAACTAGGAAGCACCAATATAGGGCTGTTTGTTCACAGCCAAGAGAATTTCATGATCCATTCAAAGCCCCCTAGTAACTGGGTTTTGCTCATGCCATGTGCAGCATCCCGTGTGGGTGAACGGCAACCACTGATTTACCCAAACCATGTTCTGCCAATTCCTCTGAGGCGGCATTGGTGCCCGGTTTGCCACTTGTTCAGTCTCTGGAGCAGCCCCCAGACCCCACGGGATCCCTGGGCCCCAGGCCCCAGGCCTGGCTCTCCAGGCCCTAAGTGACGCATCCCTCTGCAGGTGCTGGGGCTGTACAACACCCTGAACCCCGAAGCCTCGGCCTCTCCGTGCTGCGTGCCCCAGGACCTGGAGCCCCTGACCATCCTGTACTACGTCGGGAGGACCGCCAAGGTGGAGCAGCTCTCTAACATGGTGGTGAAGTCCTGCAAGTGCAGCTGAGCCCCGCCTGCCACCCAGAGAGGGAGGAGAATTGCCACTGCCTGCCTGCCTGCTCCTCGGGAAACACAAAAGCAACAGACCTCACCTCGAGGCCTGGAGCCCACAACCTTCAGCTCCACGCAAGTGGCCGAGACGGAGGTTCCCTTTCGGAACATTTCTCTTTCTTGCTGGCTCTGAGAATCACTGTAGTAAAGAAAGTGTGGGTTTGATTAGGGGAAGGTTGAACTCTTCAGAACACACGGATTTTCTGTGACGTAGACAGAGGTGGTGGGGACAGAGGAAGAGGGATGGCAAGCGGATGCCGCGTGGGGCCATGGGATTTGGGATACCCAAGGGAGGAGGAAGGGCAGAGAATGGCCAGGACAGGGCCAGACTGGAAGATGCTTGGAGCTGAGGTCAGATGGCTCATCGCCGCCCCAAGTCTGCTCTAGGGAATCTGGATTACGTCATACAAGGCAAGTGTTTTTCTTCAGACAGGTTCCCAAGACAAAGTCCCAGAACTGTACCTTATACTTACCTGGGGTTAAGGACAAATCTGTTAGTTTTGCAAATTGTCCCATGGACATCAGTCAGCATCAAGGGTCACTACAGGGAGAAAATCCAGGTAAGGTAGTTCCCGGGCCGTCCACTATATTGGGCCCTATGGATATGCTGAACTCAGAAGCAGAGGGTGGGAAATTAACCCTCTCTGTTCTGCCCCCTGGGTTCCTCCTCTCGCCTTCTTCCTTGATTGTATTTCTCCTTGGACATTTGGCTAGACACCTTCCAGGTCAGGGCGCACATTTCTGGAGTGTGGGTCTGTGCAGCCCTGGGGCATTATGGGTTTCCTCTCCTGACCCCTCTAAGACCTTGTGCTCATCTGGTGTTCCTGGAAGCAGGTGCTACAACGTGTGAGGCGTGCGGGGAAATTGCACACGTGCCACACAATGACTTGGCCCCAGATGCATAGACTGAGGTATAAAGACAAATACAAATATTACTCTCAAAAATCTTTGTATAAATAAATATTTTTTGGGGAATCTTGGATCATTTCATCTTCTGGAAGATTGTTTCTAAACAATAAAGGCCTTATTCTAAGGTGTAAGTCTGACTTGCTAAGTATCCTTAATTACCCTCTTCTTAATGCCATGTTCGCATCTACTAATCAGAGGTGACTGGAATCTCATGCACTGAATACACTGCTGGCTTTGCAAACCCCAGATGGTGGCACACCGTGCTGCCTCCGCCGCTGGAGAGGACTGCACTGCTGTCTGTGTCCCCTTCCCTCTTGCAGGGCATGTTTTTCTCAGACACACAGAGGCCGCGCGCGGCTCAGATTAGCAGGAAGTATATGCATCTGACCTCCATTTAACAGCAGGCAATATCACTTGGTGTGCATCCTCGCATATGGAAATATGCTGGTTTGCAAATTCACTATAAATGACCAACATCGCCAGTTTTGAAAATATCATCTCACCCTCAAAATCAGGTGAGAATTAGAGAAACTGTCTGTGGCACATGGCCTAAGAATATGAGGCTGATTCTGTTCTCAAGCTGAGGCCAGGGGAGCTCACCAGGGACGCCTATTCAGAGGAGGGGCCTCTTGCCAGGGATCTGGAGATGGGAGAGGCAAGGAAAGCACAATCCCGTAGTTCTCTTTAGAGGTCACTGATATCTGAGCAACACAGAATTGTTTTGTGGTTTCATATCCACCTGAAGCAACTATTTGCAGGGAGTGAGGAACCATGTGCCAGTTCCTGAAAAGCATGTTTCTCCATTGAAATCACTTTACCACTGGTTAAAAAAAAAAAAAAAAAAAAAAAATCCATCCGAAGCTAGAATTTACAAGGTGAAGGATGTGCACAATACGTTTGCACGTGTGTGTGTGTGTGTGTGTGTGTGTGTGTGTGTGTGTGTGTAGGTACGTGTATACCTTGCTCCTTCTGGAGTTGTCCCAAATTGAACTCAAGAATTTGGTCAGCAAGACTTTTTTCCTGCTTTGTCTATGCCCAACCAATTCTAAGAGCTCCTCACTTAGCCTCTATCCCATGTGGCTCCCATTTACTTCTGCATTTTGGGGGCAATACCCCCGCCCTGAAATCCTGGCTGGTGGATTGCGTTCCATCTGACCCATGGGAGCCACTGGGTCTGGAGAGGGGAGGCAGCATGCCTAGCTCTTCAGCCACAGCCAGAGCTACCCCAAATCGCAGAGTCTCTTCATGGATGGCAGTTATGCTCAATTTTTGGTGGGCATGAGAACCACACGGTGCTTATTTAAAATAGACAGTTTCAGGCTGCAGCTTTAGAGATGTCTTTAGGACTCAGCTTACCTAAAACTATATTTTGAGAAGCAGGGCCTTATACCTGACATCGTTGGTCCTTGAGGCTTAAATAAGGAAGAGAGAAATAATCTTTCTGGCCCTAGAAGAAATCTTCCTTTTTATCTAGCCTCAGAGGACATGCCCAGAATGCTGGCCTGTGGTTCATCCTAACAAATCAAGGCAATGAGCAGTGTTTCCCGAAGCGTCCCAAAGAAAATAGAACGGTCATTCCAAAGCTGCCTTTTATGTTAGAGCTCTATTCTTATCTTACTCAGATGATGCAAACATGGGCAGGGGTCTGAGGCCCAGCCTCCCCATTCCTCACGCCACTTATAGGCACCATAGAGACTTGAACCACCGTCTGTCCACCTTTAAAGATACACGCTTGTTTTGGGGAAGGTAAGGAGGGAGGATCATGTGATTTGCCTGTTTTATTACCCAGTCAAGTTCCAGGAGTAATGACATTAAGGCACTTGGGTACATGAAGGGAGAGAGCTGAAGTCTGATCTTATGCCTGATCAGCACGTGACGCCCCCAGTGAGAAATTTGCTTGAGGATGCAATTCTGGTGGTTTCCTAGGGCAATTCCAAACACTCTAGCTGCTTGGCTCATACCCTCTTACTGGGCTCATACCCTCTTACGCTTTTGCAAAAGACCCATGTGGTGAGGCTCCCCAAACACCTTATTTCCCAATTCTACACATCACAGGGGACTAGGAGAGAATTCTAATCTGTCTCCCCACCAGTTCATAACCAAGACAGTCCTCACACTGTTAACCAGAAGTCCCAGGAACATCTGGAACACATTCTCTCTGCTCTCCTGCAGCTGAGAGACCTTATCCCTCACAAGCAGACGGAGTGTGCCAGTGCGCTCAGACCTGTTGGACTCACTAAGAAAGCAATCGAGTCCCTCTTTCTCTGCCTTTTCGGGTGTCCTTTTTCTTTTAGTTTCAATGTTTAATCTATAGCATCTCATGGAAACCCCAGATGCTGGATTCTCACCCGACGACTCCCTGCGGCAGCTAGGTCAGCCTTCAGTGGGCTCTGCAGCCCACCTTTCAGCCTTTTCTTCAGTGGAAGCCAGAGAGAGGACCTGGGACAGAGGAGGAAGCAAGAGAGCAGAGGTCAAGCAGAAAGCAACGGGGCTGTGGGGCAGTGTTCGGACGCACTGTTAAGGTGAACACTGTACAACTGGCCACAGCCCCATGTGCCACTGGAGGGCCTGTCTGCCTTGGTCTGATAATAGAGGCACCCGCCAGTACCAGCTTTCCTGTGCGGGAGCTGCCCTGGGGAACAGACTGGACCCACCATCTGCTGAGACCAAATATAAGAATGAAATATCTCTTTAGAGCTCAGATTTCATTTTCTTTTTTTCTTTTTTCTTTTTGTCTTTTTGCCTCCTGTGACATATGGAGGTTCCCAGGCTAGGGGTCGAATCGGAGCTGTAGGCACCGGCCTACACCACAGCCACAGCAACTTGGGATCCGAGCTGCGTCTGAGACCTACACCACAGCTCATGGCAACGCTGGATCCTTAACCCACTGAGCAAGGCCAGGATTGAACCCACAGCCGCATGGTTCCTAGTCAGATTTGTTAACCACTGCACCATGACGGGAACTCCTAGAGCTCAGACTTCTTAACTGAAGTTTGAAAAACTGCCTGACAAAGAAATGAAATAAGTTGGTCCCCTTTCAGTCTTGTCTGTGAATACTGACTGTTGGGAAATTAGTAAATGGAAAAAAAGAAAATAAAAATAGACTTACTTTATTAATTTTAGAAATCAATAATTCCAAAGGGTACCTTTACTATGGCTCAGGTGGTCAGCAGCACACCGATTTTTCTCTTCTCTCTGGGAACCTCATGATGTAAGTGCCCCCTTCCCCTAAACCCTCTGGAAAGGGAAGAACAACTTTGGTAGATAATGTTGTTGGGATTTTAGGCTTGTAGGAGGTAAAGTTTAATACTGCAGTCTGGAAAAGAAGAGGAAGCAAAATACAAATAGCCAAAGAGCCTCTTTTATATCATCTCTGTGTGGTAGCAGGAGAGGGGCAGAGAAGACCTAAGCGGGGGCGGGGGGGGTGTGGTGAAAGGGGAAAAAGATACACGTGTGCTCTGATGGGGTATATCACGCATCAGCTGAATGTCCCCAAGCCAAGTTCCATCGAAAGCCAGCTGAGAGGTTTTCCTGTCGTCTCAGGAAAAGTCTGGATTGGTGATAGGCAACCATCTGCCGCCACTTCTGCTGGAAGGCATTGGGGACTGAGGCAGCAGAAAATACTCTGGACCCCTTGCAGCGCTGGTGGATGCTTCACTGGCAGTCACACACCAGGAGGATGGCATAGTGAGCAAGTTTTTCCTCCACGTCTTTGTGGTTCATCTTTTGGTGTGAGTAGGATCTGCAAGAGACAGTCACCACTAAGTGTCTGAAATGATGGGGGGGAGGGGTTTATTAATCGATAGCAAGGCTTGGATTAGTTGGCATTACTGAAGAATAAAGTAGCTGTGGCCCCAACAGATGAAGGTCACCTTGAAATAGAAAACTATTCATTTTAACTATTTTTGTTGGAAACCACTCGAAAACACTCCCATTCTTTTTGTGTGTGCGTAGTTTTCTTAGTTTCTCCCTGAACCCCCCATGAGAACATTTTCTCCCTCTTGCTTCGTAAATAGAAGATGCCAAATAAGTCAGCCTTTTCTAGAAACTCAGAGTCAGCATTATTAGCATTCGATATTGAACTGCATGGAAAAAGTGCTCAATGTACACTTTCAGACTGTCTAAATCTTCCCTACATGTCAGGTTGTCAGCTAACACTCTGCCTTGTACAACTGCCTTGTACCCCTGCCCCCATCCCCCCAATACACGCCTACACCCACCTCCCAGTTTAAGAAAGGAACATTTCCGTGACCCCAAATCTCCTATGAGACCCTCCCAATTCTTTCCCATTCCCCTGCTATTCTAAATTTTGTGTATATCTTTCTCTTGTTTGCTTTTTAAAGTCAGGTTTATTTACTACATACACTTACATCACTAAATCCTATACTGTTGAGTTTACGTGGTTTTGAATTGTATGGTGCTATTTTATTACGTGACTATTCTTATATGTGATCTCAGCACACAACTGGAAGAATTTCTTTAGATAGATACTTAGGAGTGGAACTGCCGGGTCAGAAATACTTGCATCTTCAACCCTCTAAAAATAATGCCAGATTATTTCCATAGTGGTTTATACCAACTTAGACCCCTCTGCCAGTGGATGAGCTTACTCCCATCCCACCTCCTCAATGAAGAAGTGGCACTGCCTGACTTAAAAACTTTTGTGAATCAAGTGAGGATACGATGGTGCCCTACTGTGGTTTTAATTAGCACCTGCTGGCTTAGGAATGAGGCCGAGGATCTTTTCAAGTATCTAGTATTGCACATACATGGTTTTTCTCTTGTGAAATGCTTGGACGTACCTTTTTCTTATTTCCCTATTGAGTTGTTGCTTCTTGAGGTTTATAAGCAGCTTTATTGAGATGTGATTCCATACCATACAATTTACCCATTTAACATGTACAATACAGTGGCTTTTAGTATATTCAGAGTTGTGCACCCCTCATCACAATCAGGTCTAGAACATTTTCACTGAAAGGAAATGAAAGCCCTTATCTCTTAGCCATCATCCCCACACATTTCATCCCCTAGCCCTAGGCCTCCATTAATCTACTGTCCCTATAGATCTGCCTATTCTGGACGTTTCATATAAGTGGAGTCATACATGTGGTCTTAGGTGTCCATCTGCTCTCCCTTACCATAGTGTTTTCAAGGGTCATCCACCTGCAGCATAAATCGGTACTCTATTCCTGTCTATGGCTGAGTAATATTCCATGTTGCGTATACTACATTTTATTTATCCACTCATTAGTTGATGCGAGTTTGAACTGTTTCCACTTCCTAGTTATTATTAATGATGCTGCTATAGACATTCATGTACGAGTTTTTGTGTAGACATACATTTTTATTTCTGTTGGGTTACATATGTTAGAATGGAATTGCTGTGTTACATGGGAACTCTGTTTTATGGTATGAGGATCTGCCACACTGATTTCCAAAGCAATTGCACCATTTTACATCATTCCCGTTGGCAGTATGTAAAGCTTCCAATTTTTCACATCCTCACCAACACTTGTTCGTTTTTTCTTTTGATTATCGCCATCCTGGTGGGTGTGAAGTGATATTCTGGTGTGTGTTTTTCCCTAGGCAGCACCCACAACATGTAGATATTCCCAGGTCAGGGATTGAAACCGAGCCTACAGTCACAGTAGTGACAATGCTGAGTCCTTAACCATTAGGCCACCTGGACACTCCATTGACTTATGTCTCCCCAGTGACTAATGTTGAGAATATTTTCATAAGCTTATAGGCACTGTATACCTTTTTTGGAGAAATGTCTCTTCAGTTTTTTTGCCCATTCAAAAAACTGAGTTGTGGGGTTCCCTTGTGCCATAGTGGGTTAAGGAACTGGTGTTATCACTGTAGTGGCTCAGGTTGCTGCTGTGGCACAGGTTCAATCCCCAGCCTGGGAACTTCCATGAGCTGCAAGTGCAGCAAACAAGCAGACAGGCAAACAAACAAACAATTTTAAAAATTGAGTTGCCTTTTAAATTACTGAGTTGTAAGACTTCTCTATATATTCTAGATACAAGTCCCATACCACATACATGATTTGCAAATATTTTCTCCCATTCTGTAGGTTTTCATTTCAATTTGATGGTATGCTTTGAAGCACAAAATTTGAACATTTTGATGATGTCCAGTTTGCCTATTTTTTTCTTTTGTTACTTATGCTTTTGATGTCATATCTAAGAAACCACTTACTGATTTTTTAAAGTTCTTTGCTTAATACCTGGATCCTAATTTTTTGCGGGGGTGTTATAAACACCTTCACCTAGTTTGTGACTTCTTCACTCTCTTTAGGGTATCTTTTTTTTTTTTTTTAAAGATATTGTTTCATGATTTATTAATTTAGAAGGAAAGTCCTACTCAGAGATAAAAATTAGATTGCATTTAGATATATATTATTAACAAGAGACTTTTTCAAAAAGTGATTTTGTTTTAAATGTTAAAACTTTAGAAAATCCAGGGCAGTCTCCATCAAAATTGTTTCATTTAAAGCCTTTTGAAAATGAAAAATTTCAAACGTCCACAAAAACTAGAAGAGTATAAGACACATCCCTGTTCCAATCTTCTCTCCACCTTTTTTTTTTCCCCAGAATACTTCAAAGCAAACCCAAGAAAACAAATCATTTCACCCATAAATACTTCAGCATGTATCTCTAACAGAAAAGAACTTAAGGATAAAAGGAAAACAAAACAAAACAAAAAAACCCACAATATCTTTTTGGTGTCTTAGAATAGAAATTCTTAATTTGAACAAAGTCAAACAATCAATGTTCACCTTTTTGGTATGTACTTTCCTTACATTATCGTCACAATGTATTGTCCTATAATGTCTTATAACAGGCACTTTTGTCTTTTGTATTTAAGTCTCTAATCCAACCTAAAATGAAGCACACATCTACTTTCACTTTTCCCCACAAAATAACTGTCCTGGCATTATTTATTGATAAAGCCATCCTTTCCTCTAACCCATCCTTTAACTGCAGTATCTCTAACATAAACTATTTCTGAATAGAAGACCAGTTTTCCATGCCAACACCACACTCTCTTAATTACTGCAGCTTGATAATAATCTTGAGAATAATTCTTGGTTTCTGGTAAGACAAGTCACGCATGGCCCTCTCTCTCTTTCATTCCCATCCTTTAGGATTAAGGCTGATGCTTGGCCCTTTTTTCTCCCATGTAAATTTTAGAATCAGCTTGTCAAATTAAAAAAAAAAAAATGAATGACTAATACCCCCTTCAAACTAAAGATCAATTCTGGGGAGAGCTGACATCTTATCAACTAACTTCATTTATGAATATCTCTCTCTCTCCATTAATGTGCTTTTTCTAAGTGACTCTTCATAGGGTTTTATAACTTTTAAAATAATAAGTTACATATCTTTTTTATATTTCCCCTTAGGTACATGATATGTTTTGATGCTTACAACTTTGACACAAAAGGTATTTTTTCTAAAATCACATGTTCTACCTGTTTGTTGCTCATCTAAGAAATGTAATTGATTTTGGAAAACTCTTATAAAGCCAATGATTTATTTGAACATTTGTTTTGGGTTTCCAATCAGACAAATACATTGTGTGAGAATAATGACAGCTTGCTTCTTCCTTTCTGATTCTAGGTCATTTCCCCACCCCACCCCCTTGATTCTACCTTCCTGACCAAGACTTTCAGTACAACGTTCAACACAAGAGCTGGGCTCTCTTGCCTTGCTCTGCATCTTAGAGGGAAAGTTTTTGGTTTCTCAACTAATAGAATGATGGTTGCTATTGGTTTTCTGTAGAGATACTCTATGATTAGGTTCCCTTCTATTCTTAGTGAGCTAGGAATCTTTTTTTAAGTCATGAGGACACTGAATCTTATCAAAATGCTCATTCTCTATCTACTGAGAGGAGCATATGATTTTTTTTACCCTTTAATCTGTAATTGTAGAAAATCAAATTAGTCAATTTTTAAATATCAAACAATCCTTGAATCTCTGATATGGACTCAACTTGATCATAACACATTGTCTTTTTTTAAAATTTATTTTTTATTTTTTTTCTCTATAGAGCTGCACCCCCAGCATATGGAAGTTCCCAGCCTAAGGGTCAAATCGGACCTGCAGCTGCTGGCCTACACCACAGTCACAGCAATGCAGGATCCGAGCCACGTCTGTCACCTACACCATGGCAAGACTGGATCCTTAAACCATTGAGTGAGGCCAGGGATCTAACCCACATCTTCATGGATACTAGTTGGGCTCGTTAACCGCCAAGCCACAGGATGAACTTCCCACATTGCCTTTTTGAATACTGCTGGACTCGGTTTGCAGATGTCCTATTCAGAATTTTTGTATTTATATCCACAATTAAGAAGACCTTTTAATTTTAGAACTTGTGGGGGGGCTGTCCTTATAAGGTTTTGATATTAAGATAATACCAGGAGTTAGGAGATGTGCCTTCTTTCCCTCTACTCTAGAACAGTTTGTAGACGATTGGTGTATCTGATCCTCAGATGTCCAGCAAAACAATAAAAGCTTAGTGTTGAATTTGTGCCAAGATTCTTGTTCGATTCAATTTCCTAATTAAAAGAATATGTGGACTTTACATTTCTCTTGAATAAATTTTTCTAAGTTAAATATGAAAACTGTATCCATCTCACCAAGTTTTAAAAGTGTATCAGAAAAAGGTTATTCATACTATCTTCCTACAGTCTGTTTAATCTCTGCGGGATGTATATAATAATGTCTCTAATTATTCCTCACGACGGTATGTTTATTTTCTATTTTATTGATTTTTTCTTTCATCCTTATTACTACTGAATTTACTTTTTTCTTTTTTGAACAACCTAAGTCAGATATTTAGCAATTGATTTTCAGCTTCTCCCCTTTCCCTAGCATAACATTTCCTTTAATATTGCTTCTTAATATCCCTCAGGTTAGTGCACTTGCGGCACATGGAAGTTCCCAGGCCAGGTATGGAATCGGAGCTGCAGCTGCCGGCCTACACCACAGCCACAGCGATGTGGGATCCGAGCCGCGTCTGTGACCAACACCACAGCTCAGGGCAATGCCAGATCTTTAGCCCACTGAGTGAGGCCAGGGATCAAACCTGTGTCCTCATGGATACTAGTCAGATTTGTTTCCCCTGAGCCACGATGGGAACTCCCCAAACAGTATTTTCTAATTAGGATTTTTTCGATGTTAACTCTTAGTTTCCAAACATTTGTGGATTTTCCAGTTGTCTTCCCGCTCCCCCCCACCCCAAATGTCCACAGCATGTAGAAGTTCCCTGGCCAGGGACTGAACCTGTGCCATAGCAGTGACCCAAGTTACTGCAGTGACAATGGCAGATCCTTAACCTTCTGGGCCACAGGAGAACTCCTCCAGTTGTCTTTGTTTTGACACTGTGATCAAGGAATAAGGTCTTTGAAATGTGATTTAAGGCCTCATACATAGTTTCTGCAAATACTCCATGGACACTTGCAAAGAATGTCTATTAGGCACTCAGTTCGATGTTCTATACATACCTATTATATTGAGCCTGTTAATTTTGTGGTTCAAATTTCCGAAAACATAATTGATTTTCAGACTGCTTGATCATGTAATTACTGAGTTACATGAAAACATTCCATTATGAAGATGGGGTTGTCTATTTCTCTGTGGTTCTGTTAAGTTTTTGCCCAATATATTTTCCATAAATATGCATTTTATTTAATTTTAAAAATCAGTAAATATACTAGTTAAAATAAGTCAACAAGAAAAGGTTAACTACTTTCCTGGTAAATCTGTAGATCTTTTAGCCATAATGTAGCAATCCTCTTTATTTCTCAATATGCTTTTTGCCTTAAAATCTATTTTGTCTGCTGACTATAGCTACATCCTCTTTGTATTTTTCCAACCTTTGTCCTTCATTCTCTCATCCTTTTTATATACTTAGGTTTTAGATGTGTCTCCTTCAAAGAGCCTAAAGTTGGATTCTTAAAAATCTAGGCTGACAATATACCCTGTTTTGGTCGACCATTTCTCCTAATTGTTACATTAGAAATCAGGCTCCCCAACCGCCCCCCTCGCCCGCCCCTGATGGCCTGCACTTCCCTCAACGTGCAAGTCCTGTCCTTGGCCCCCAAGTCCTTCATGATCTGGCTCCTCATCATCTCTGGAGGCCCCTCTATGCCCTTTCTGCCCCTTGCTCCCTCCACTGCGGCCCTACTGGGCTGCTTGTCTTTCCGGAACGCAGGAGCCAGTGTGCTCTTTGAGGCATGTGCTTGTGCTGTTCCCCGCCTGGAGTTCCCTTCCCCTCGCTTCCTTCGGGTCCTCAAACGCCACTCTGCCCGACGACTCTGTTTAGAATAGTGACCTCTTGTTCTCTACCTCCTTTCACGGCTTTCCCTTTCCTCTAGGACTCCCACGACTACCTAATGCACTATTTGTGTTACTGATGTGGTCTGTTGTCTACCTCTCCTGTCAGGGACTTTTGGTTGTTTTGTGCACTGCTCTGTGCCAGGTACCCAGTGCCAAGGGCAGTATGTAGCACGCAGCAGATGCTCGGTAAATACTTTCCAATGAATCAGTCTTTGACTCTCACTGGAACATTTAGTGTACTCACATTTTTGTAATTACTAATATTTTTATTTATTTCTATGATTTCCCCCCCTTTTTTTTGGTCTTTTTAAGGCTGCACCCATGGCATATGGAGGTTCCCAGGCTAGAGGATGAATTGGAGCTGTGGCTGCCGGTCTACAGCACAGCCACAGCAACTCAGGATCTGAGCCACATCTACTACGGCTCACGGCAACGCCGGATCCTTAACCTGCAACGCCGGATCCTTAACCTGCTGAGCAAGGCCAGGTATGGAAACTGCGTCCTCATGGATGTTAATCAGATTCGTTTCCACTGAGCCATGACGGGAACTCCTATTTCTACGATCTTAAGTTGTGCTTTGTATGTGCTCCACCTTTGCTGTGTTTTCTTTTTCTCCTTATGAATCTATTATTTTTCTCATTCCATTTTCTTTTTACTGCTTTGGAAATTTTACATTTCTAATCTTTTAGAAGTTACTCTATTCATTTTCACATTTGTATCTATGAACTACGTAAGGCTGAAGTTAATCAGTATCTTCACCTTTTCATTGCACCGTGTCAGGGGAGACTACTTCAACTTTGATCGTACCCTCTCTCTTGATTTATATGATATCGATGTTGGATATTTTCATCCTCATCACCTTTTAACCTCACAAGAATATTATCACTTCACTGGTTATTATGTTTATATTTGTCAATATTTTTATCCATTCTTGGCTCGTAATTCCTTCTTGAACCTTAGACCTTCTTTGGGTATCACTTTTCTCTGTTGAACTATTCTTCAGATTCCTTCTTTTTGTGGAGGTTTGCTAGGGACTAATTCTTTGGAGTTTTATGTGTTGAAAAATGTCTTTATTTCACCCTTATCCTTGAAAGATATTTTTGCTTAAAATACATATCTGGCTTGGGATTTTTTTTTCTTTGGTCATCAGTGGTAAGATTACACTGTATTTTTGTTTTTACTATTGCTGTTGAGAAATACGCTATCCATCAAACTGGTATTCCTTTGGTAAAGCTTCTTTTCCCTCTAGCTACTTTTAATATCTTCTTTGTCTTTGGTATCCTAAAATTTTAGTATGGTGTGTTTAGGGGTGGATTTCTTGTGATTCACTGCAATCTGAGTACCTTTTAATTAGTTTTAGACAATTTTTAGCCATTTCTCTTCAAATATTGTCTCTGTCCCATTTTTCTTTCCAGAACTCTGATTAGATGTCTATTAGGGATTCTCACCTGGTTTTCCAACACTTTTTCTTTCTGTACTACATTACAGATAATTTCTTTAAATATATCTTCAGCTCATTAAATCTCTCCTCAACTGGGTCTAATCTGTATTTGAGATTTTTAAACTTTAATTATTTTTTTAAACTATTTTTGTTTTTTCCATTATAGTTGGTTTACAGTGTTCTGTTAATTTTCTACTGTACAGCAAAGTGACCCAGTCATACACATATATACATTCTTTCTCTCACATTATCTTTATTTTTTCAATCTGAAACTGCCCCTTAGTTCTTTTTCAAATCTGCTTGGTTATAATTTTAATCTCCTGGTTTTACTCATACTTTTATTCCCTCCTTTAATTTCCCTAAACATATGATAAAGTTTTTTTTTTTTAATTGTATGCATGGTAATTTCAGTATCTTAGTCTTTGCAAGTCTGATATTGATATGTTATTTTTGCTGGCTTTTATGGTTCTGTGTTTCCTTATTTGTTTTATAATTTTAAACTGTTATCTCACAGTTCTTAGAATGTTACCTGTGGGAATTATTCAAGATATAAGCCGAAGGAGGATTTCGCCAGAAAAAAAATATTTTTTTTAATTCTACTGAGTGCCTGGGGCCACCAGTAGCTTAGGATCACCTTAAACTAAAGTCTCAGTGAGAAGTTTTTTGGAGCACCTAGGGAACATGATTCCTTGCCCAAGCTGACATGAGGGCCAGCTTGTGATCAGGAATGGTCAGAGGAGAGTCCCTACTCCAGCCCCTTCTGTGCTGAGGTTCAAGACAGGCAGTTTTTTTCTAGGGCCTGAGTGGGTGGAGGGGCGGTGGGAGGAGAGGTTTCTATCTGGTTAACCTTCGCATGGGGAACACAGCCCTTAGGGGGTCCCATCTTTAGGTGGAGGGTCTCCAGTTAGACTTTCACCTGGTGATCTGCCTGTTGGCCCTTACGCCTGCCACAATTCTGGTGTACAGCTGCTTCAATCCCTACTCCTGCCTGGTGACCCAGAGCTGGGGTCATTAGGGAAGGAAGGGTACATAGAATAATAATGTTACTGTATTTCCCCCCTCACTGCCTCTGTGGCCATGATTACAGCCCAGCTCTTTTTTTTAGAACCTCAAAAAGCCAGCCATTGTGCCATATGTTATATTCTAGATATAAGGAACTCTGTCTAGTCACTTATGATGGAACACATAATGTGAGAAAAAAGAATGTATACATGTAAGTGTAACTGGGTCGCCATGCTGTACAGTGGATATAAGCCAGCCATTGAAATTAACCCATTCTCTTTTTTGCTTTGCTGTCCTAATGTGGAAATTGTTTGTTGGTCAAATGTCTAAGGATCATACTGTCTATTTACACACTCACTTGGCATTTCTCAAAGTTCCATCTTACTAGGTGAAACAATAAGCAACATAAACATAAATTATCATCATAATAGCTTTAAAAAAAATCTCAAGGCACCTATAAAATACATTATTCTGGGAGTTCCCATCGTGACTCAGTGGTTAATGAATCCGAATAGGAACCATGAGGTTGCGGGTTCAGTCCTTGGCCTTGCTCAGTGGGTTAAGGATCCGGCGTTGCCATGAGCTGTGGTGTAGGTGGCAGACGCGGCTCAGATCCTGCGTTGCTGTGGCTCTGGCGTAGGCTGGTGGCTACAGCTCCAATTAGACCCCTAGCTTGGGAACCTCCATATGCCGCAGGAGTGGCTCAAGAAAAAAGACAAAAACAACAACAACAAAAAACATTATTCTGGTTTGACAACTATCAGAGTCCAACAAACCCAATTTTTTCTTCCAGCTATCACCAGATTATAGTAACTGCCTTGTGTTTCTTCCTTTTTTTGGGGGGGGGTGGCTCTACCTGCAGCATGTAGAACTTCCTGGGCCAGGGATCAAATCTGCACCAGAGCAGTGACTTTAGCCACTGCAGTGATGCCACATCCTTAACCTGCAGTGCCACAAGGGAACTCCCTGCCTTGTGTTACTTTAACATAGCAAATAAAAGAATTTTAAACATTTACCAAGGTGAAATATACCATGACAGGCATCTAGGGACGGCGAGGGCACAGCAGATTCACATTCTACTCTCACTTTAAGGCATACATTCCCCAAGCAGAACAGTGGACAGACTTTCCCAAGTTATCTAAATCATTGTTTCTTAAACTGTTTTGGGGGTGGTGGTGGTTAGGGTGAGGGGAGGGGACTGTGTCTGCATGTGTCCCTCATTTCCCCTGCTATACCCTTTTAAGCACAGATACTATGTCTTTCAAACCTTCATGTGACCCAAGCTCCCAGTGTTTCTGCCCTGTGAATATTTACACGGGGCTGCTTGATAAATATTTGACTGACTGATGTGGAAAATGACCAATGCATAGCAGTGTTCCTGATGGGAATTAAGAGACTTTCAACTACCAATACAAACTCTGCATCTGCAAATGGCCAAAGGCCTGGTGGTGCTAAGCAGCACCCCAATCCACGCTCCAGACCAGAGCTCCTACTACCAGCTGTCTGAAGGGGACGCAGATTTCCAATGAGATCATCTGACCACGGCTTTTCTAGTTTCATCACGACTTCCATTCCAATAAGGGAGGCCCAGACATCGAACAACATGAACATATAACTGGGATTATTCTTTTCCCTCCAAGTTCTGAAGTGATTCAGAGAAATAAAAATAAAAACTTATTTTTAAAAATAATCTAAATGTAAAGACTTTTAAAATTGTGCCTCTTAGATTTGTCCCCCAGGCCTTTCCAACTGATCTGAGTGGCCCTGGTAGTAATCTCTGGCAGCATACTGGTTTGGTAAGAGAGGGTGAATGAATCGCTTTATTTATATCCTGAGTGACATTAGAAGAAAGGGACAGCTGGGGAGTGAGGGCCAACCTGCTGGCCCCTCACCTTCCTGGGCACAGTGCTTGTATGCAGGAATGAACAACACAGGCACAAGAGCATCAGATCCATTTCATGAAACCCTGCCTGGGTGACACAAAGGCAGCGGGCACAGCTGCAGGGGGTTTGTTGAAAGCAACGGCAGCCCCCGCGGGACTGTGAAATGCAGTCACATGGGAAAAGGAGCTGACTGCCCACGGCAGCACGAGCCTCCTAGGAGTCCTTCTGCATGTCTAATGAGAAACCAGCATGGGCTCAGGTGTACATCCATGGGGGCGATTACCTCCTACTTGCAAATGAGTGCTGAATAGCTGTAATAAAATGCTATTTTAAGGAATTTTACTGTAAAGAACTGAAGTCATGTAAATGGTACACACCTTACTCTTTTAAGAAAGCTATACTCACCTAATTTCCAAAAGTGTATTTAATTCTTACTAACCTGTAAAAACTATGTTACCCTTATGCTGGTTCATTTTCTTATTACGACAAACTCTAAAATGAGCGGGGTAAAGTTACATCGTGGAAGAGGATGATATAAATCTATCTGAATGACTTTCAGATGTCACTCAGTGAAAAGTGTTTCTTTTTTTTAAACTACATTCAGATACTGAGTATCTGAAGGGCAGACCATTTAACATATTTGCTCAGAACTTCTTTTTGCATAAGGGTACTTGATAACTTTCCTTTCGTTAAAATTTAAAAATTCCAAGACTGATCTAAATCAAAGTCCTTGGGATCTAATTCTATGATTCATCTACATTCATCTAGTTTTAAAGCATAATCCACTTAAGCATATCTGATATATATATATATTCACATATGTTTTATATATTTTTACGTAATGTCTACATATAAAATGTTTATATACAATGGACATGTAAATAAAATCTGAGCTTATAAAATAAGTCACTAAATCATTACAAGGGAAATTATTTCACAAAAGGTTTCTTTTCTTTCTTTAGATTTAATTTCTTCATAGAGAGTTCCAGAAATGAAGAGCGGTAGAGCAATAAATGCCATGGACCTTGATCTGATTTCTTCTATTCATTAGCCTTCTAATCTTTGTAATTTAATAATGATTATTGTTTTCTAAATATAGGATAAATTCATGCTCACTATAGAAAATCTTTGGTAAGGTTTAAAAATGATTTTTTTTTTTTTTTTTTTTTTTTGCTTTTTAGGGCTGCACTAGAGCCCTAAAAAGAGGCTCCCAGGCTAGGGGTCTAATCGGAGCTACAGCTGCCAGACCATGCCAGAGCCACAGCAACGCAGGATCCAAGCCACATCTGTGACCTACACCACAGCTCACGGCAATGCCAGATCCTTAACCCACTGAGCGAGGCTAGGGATCGGAACCCACAACCTCATGGTTCTTACTTGGATTAGTTTCCACTTCGCCACAAATTGCAACTCCTAAAAATGAATTTTTATATAGCTTTGAATTCAAAAGAACTGATGTACAGCGGGATCTTGCCTATTCTAGAACAATTATTTCCAGCCTGATAAAAATTCAATCTCACTCCTCCTACAGTAGATGCAATATTAATTCAAAAAGGGCACTGGATACCAGTTCTTTGCCTAAGGATCAGGAGAACAGCAGACTTTCAATTATCTGAGGAAAGTAAATAAAGCGACCCTAAACAAGTGACTTTCTTCTTTTTCTTTTTCTTTTTCAGGTTGCACCTGTGGCATATGGAAGTTCCCAGGCTAGGGGTCAAATTGGAGCTGCAGCTGGAGCCCACACCACAGCCACAGCAACGGAGGATCTGAGCTGCATCTGCGACCTATGCTGCAGCTGGTGGCAACATTGGATCCTTAACCCACTGAATGAGGCCAGGGATCGAACCCACAACCTCACAGCAGACACTGTCGGGTTTTTAACCCTTTGGGCCAGGATGGGAACTCCCCAGTGGCTTTAAAACTTTTTTTTTTTTTTTTTTTTTTTTTTTTTTACTGTCATGCATAGTAAAAAATACATTTCGTATGAACACAAATATAAATATCTTTAAGACATAAAGTCTCACAAAACAACTATTACTTTTATTATAGATGGATCCTGGTACTTTTCTTTCTATTCCATTCTGTTCCATTGTGGGGGGAGGGAGGAAGAAGTTACAAGCAGTGGTATGCTAGTAAATGTTTAACAACTGGCTCTCTGTGGTACAGTAAGCAAACAAAAGCCCTGGCTTTGTGTCATTGGCTGATTTCAACCAGAGCTGAGTTCAAGTAAGTGATGTGAAATTACTGGAGGAAGGGTTGAGAAGAAGCATGCACGCTAGCTCTGGTGAGCCTGCTAATGACCCACTTAATTGATCTGATGACCCACTTCTAGGTCACCACCTACAGTTTAAAAACTGCTGCTCTATAGTCTAGACAATCAAATTCCTTAGTAGGTTTGTGGGAAGCTGAGAGGAGCCAGTGGACACTGTTTCCAGGAAGTACTGAATGAGGATACATGTGCTGGGATGACAAGCTGCCTAGGACCAGAGAGGAACACCTCATGCCCTCTCTGCCTTGGGCATCTCTGATCTACTCTGCCATCAACTTCTTCAAGACTGATCATCTTGGGAAAGTGAGAGGTACCAGCAGTCACCCTAGGAAAATCACAATCTCTCTGAGCTTCTGTTTAACAATACCTTGGGTATCTCACTGCATTGTTGTAAGATAATCCACAGGTTGTAAGATAATTCTGATAATTGTCAAGGAATCTATAGGACAGTATTCATGTAAAAATGACTGAATTCAATGAAATCTTATTCACAGGCAATTAAATATCATCCATCTTTGCATCTGAGCTCATCAAGCATTCCCACCTCTTGATCTCTCCTCTGCAGTTCTCTGAGAACCTGAAACAGCCCCGTAGCTGTCTCAAGGCTGGTTTCTTGGACTCCTCCGCTTGCTCCTTTTCCTCCTTTGCACCCTGTTGCTCTTTCTTACATCCCTGCCCTCAGAGAATTTGTCCACTGACAGTTTTAACAGTTAGGTCTACAAGGACGACTGCTAAACTCTACATCCAGCTCTGACTTCTCCCTGGCTTTTGAGAAGACTTTCCTGAGTTTAATGTTCAGCCATCATTCCAAATTTGACTTTTAAAACATATCCAGGAAGCACTGAGAGTCTCAAAGAGGATCAACCCAAAGAAGACCACACCAAGACCATACCACTGTAATTAAAATGGCAAAAGCTAAAGATAGAGAATATTGAAAACAGCAAGGGAAAGACAACAAGTTGCATACAAAGAAATTCCTATAACACTATCAGCTGACTTTTCAGCAGAAATTCTACAAGCCAGAAGGGAGTGGCATGGTATATTTTAAGTGCGGAAAGAGGAGAATCTACAACCAAGAATACTCTACCCGACAAGGCTTTCATTTAGATATGATGGAGAGAGAAAAAGTTTTACAGACAAGCAAAAGCTAAAAGAGTTCAGCACTACCAAACCAGCTTCACAAGAAATGTTAAAGGGACTTCTTTAAATGAAAAAGGCCACAATTAGGAACATAAAAATTACGAAAGGTAAAACCTCATTGGTAAAGGCAAACATACAGTAAAGGTAGTAAATCAGCTATGGATAAAGCTAGCTGGAAGGTTAAAAGATAAAAGTAGTAAAATCATCTATATCCACAGTAAGATGGTAAGGGTAAGATATATGCAAAACAAAAAGATGTAAATATGAGGTTAAACCAGTAAACATTGTGGGGGGAGGGAGTTAAAATGCAGAGTTGTAAAAATGTTTCTGAACTTAAGAGATCTGCAACTTAAACATGTATATCTATAGTGCCGTGTACGGTGTGGGGGTACAGTAAATAACAATGAAACGTCTTTGTATGGTGACGTATTATAACTAGACTGACCACAGTGATCATTTTGAAACGTATAGAAATACCAAATCACTATGTTGTGTAACAGGAACTAACAGAGGTCAGACATATTTCAAAAACAAACAAACTCATAGAAAAAAAGGTAAGATTTGCGGTTACTAGAGGCAGGGGGTGAAGGGAGGTGGACTTAGACGAAGGTGGTCAAAGGTACGTGATAAATATGATTACTGCTGCTGTATGTTACATATGAAAGTTGTTAAGAGACTAAACCTTTAGAGCTCTCATCACAAGAACATACGTGTTTTCTATTTCTTTAATTTTGTATCTATATGAGACGATGAATATTCCCTAAATTTATAGTAATAATCATTTTGTGATATATATAAATAAAATCGTTATTCTGTATACCTTAAACTTATACAGTGCTGCATGTTAATTATATCTCAATAAAAGCAAAAGAAAAAAAACGAAATATGTGCTCATAAAATAAAATAAAATACTGACAGTGTCATCTGTCCCACTCATCCACAATCACTCATCCACAATCCTGGGAGCACTCATCCTGTCAGTGGCACTTGTATTATCTCAGTTACCCAGGGTGAATTTAAAAGAGCTTACAACCATCTCACACTTATTGGGAAGGCTACTATAAAGAAAAAAAAAAAAGAAAAAGAAAAAGAAAATAACAAGTGTTGGGGAGAATGTGGAGAGAAGGAGCCCTTGAGCACTGTTGGTCGGAATGTAAAGTGGTGCAGCAAACACCTAAAAACAGAATTATCATACAATCCAGATATTCCACTTCTGCGTATATACCCACAAGAACCAAAAGCAGGGTACTGAACAGATATTTGCACACTCATGTTCACTGCAGCACTATTCACACAGCCAAAATGTGAATGCAACCCAAGCATCCACCCATGGATGACAGGAAGGAATTCTGACATGTGCTACAACACAAAGGATCCTTGAGGACACTCTGCTGAGTTAAACATGCCAGTCACAAAATGACTGATACTATATGATTCCACTGACGTGCAGTATCTAGGGTACACAAATTCACAGAGACAGAAAGTAGAATGGTGGTTGCCAGGGAGTGGAGGAGGGGAAATGAGAGTTAGTGTTTAAAGGGTACAAAGTTTCAATTGTGCAAGACAGGTGGATGGTGGTGATGGTTGGACAAAGTGTAGATATACTTAATCTGTACAGTTAATACACTGAACTGTACACTTAAAAATGGTTAAAATGGTAAATTTTGGTTGCGTATTTTGCTACAATTAAAAAGAACATATTCAAAGAATAGTATACACTGATCTATCACTTATTCTGCTCCAGGCACCCTATGACGTACTTACTGCATATATTGTCTTATGGTCTTACGTAGTCCTATATTTGTACAGATGCTAAGGGTGGAAAGTGGGGGGAAATCTATTGTTTTTTTCTGCTTAGCATCCCTTCCTATCTGCTTACGGTTCCAGCTCCTTCCACCTCCTCTGGGAAATTGCTCTTTACCTCTTCTCTTCCAATCAGGTGATAACGGCCAGACTGCAGATGTTAGTCCTATACCTTTTTTGTTCCTTTTTGTATGTTTTAGGGCAACACCTGTGGTTTATGGAAGTTCCCAGGCTAGGGGATGAACTGGAGCTATAGCCATACACCACAGCCACAGCAAAGTGGGATTTGAGCTGCATCTGCGACCTATACCACAGCTCACAGCAACACTGGATCCTTAACTCACTGAGCGAGGCCAGGGATTGAACCTGCATCCTCACGGATACCAGTTGGGTTTGTAACCGCTGAGCTACAACAGAAATTTCCACTCCTATACCTTGTGATCACAAAAGTCGGCAAATGATCCGGACTTGGCCAAAGTCACCATCCCTTTCTCAGTGGCAATTGCCTTACGAGGTGGCCATGTCATCCAACCAAAGCCAGTTGCAGCCTTTCCTTAGGATGTATATGCACTCACATAGAAAGAGAAGAGTTCTCTTTACTCTGTGGTCATTAAACTGGAAAGAATTAGGCTGGAGCAGCTGCTTAAATTACACCCCTCCACCTGACCTTGCTATGTAGAAGAAACCATGGAAAGAAGAAAGAGGGAGGTTAGTGAAACTGTGAAGAGACATGAAGACAGACAAAGAATGATGGAGAGAAAGATGATGAGGCAGAGAGTGGTGGGAATAAACAAAGTTCTAACCACACTTAATTCTTGGGTCCATCCCAATCCTCTCTAGTAATGTGAGTTAAAAAACCCCCTTCTTCTTAGCTCTGTAAGTTGTGGTTTGTTATTGCAACCAAATGTGTTCTCGATACCACCACTGGAGACCCAGATGTCAGAATCACTAGAATGAAGTTGAGAGCTCGAGTTCTGAAAATAAATAAAATAACAAGCCCAGAGAAAGAACACAGAGGAGAAAAACCGAAGGGTACAAGTGACCTAACGTACCCCTCAGAAGGACCACCCTGATCTTTGCTGGAGCAAAGGGCTGGCCAGGCATTTGGAAGAAAATTAATCTTAGAACTATGTCTGTTTTCTAAAGAGAATCAGAGGAAGGAAGAATCATACAAGTCTCAACTGAAAAGTGAGGCAGGAAGGACATGCCTCATAGTTGTGTTAAGTGAAAAAAGAAAAAAAATCCATGTAAAACTACAGCACCTGGGATATGGCAGGTGCTCAACAGACCAGACCGCTACTACGGGTGTCAGGAGTTTTCAAACTGTAGTGACAAAAAGAAGAGACAAATGGAAGACTAAAATTACCATGTGAAGAAATAGAGAATGAGCTTGAAGGCTGTATATAGTAACTTAAATTTCACTTCTTCAAGGTCTCTCTACTTTCAAAACTGTTTCTGTTTGTTTTTGAAAAGGAATCTGTGTACACATTTTAAAAAATTCAAACAACACAAAAGGATAATGAGTTTAAAGTGTCTCTTCCACCCTAGACTCCTTGTTACTGGTAGGTATGACTGTATCCTTCTCAGAATAGTCTATATACACATATAAACAAATATATGATAAACATATATTCCTTCTCCCCTCTTTACACAAATGGGAGCATAACTTAGAGTGGCATTTCTTTTTTTAAATCTTTCACTTAGCGATATATCTCAGCAATTGTTCCACACCCACATAAGCATCTCCTTCAGGAGAACTCTTTAGGTAATCCACAGAAATACTATTTGAATTCCCAGACACTGTTTGAGTGTGGGTCATCTTGTGAAATCCTCCTACCAGCTCACTCTCTAGTTCCACAGCTTTTTGTAAGGAAAACCGAAACGAACCCTAGAACCAGTCTGTCATCTTGTTATCGTGCAACCAGGAGATAACAGGAAACAGCCTCTTCCTCTCTTACAGCAAAGGGCCACCCAAGGGGGAGTTCCAGCAAAGCAGGAGCCAAATATTGGAGCTTAGTGTTTGGAGATGTTCCTACAAGTGATGGCTCTTAAGAGTGCTCAGAAAGTAAAGGGAGTTTCACCTCAGGTTAGCATCACTTTAGAGACAAAAAAGACAGCTGTAGGTGAAGAGAAGTTTCACCTTGGGCAGGAATGGTGACAGCTTTGCCACACAGACTCTGATGGTTAGACAAACATTAGACAATCAAGCTGACAATGCTACTAAATTTAGAGGCTAAAGCTACTGGAAACTCAGTGTACTTACTGAGGAATCAGATGTCAACTCGCTATTATCACAAAGCAGGTGTCCTCTGGATCCTTTGAACTAAAGCTTGAGTTCAACTCACATCCATCCCTCTGTTGTAAAGATCTTCCTATTAGTTCTCAAAAGGCTTCTGGATATGTCTGTTACTTTATATTTATCTTCCAAACTAATCCATACAGCCCACTCATCATTTTTATTACTTTTCATTGGATTTTCTGTAACGCACCATCTCTCTGGGCATTATGTTCACTGCATGCCCATTTCTAAGCTCCTATCTTGTAACCCTTTTTTTGGCCTATTAACAATAAAAGGATGATTAGAGCAGTTTCTTGACCTTTTATGACCTATGCTCCATCAGTCAAGATTTTGTCCCATTTTACTTTCCGCAGTTTGTTTTATGAAATCTATGAATTTCTTATCACTTTCCATATATAAAATTATATTATAGTTTGACTATGGTTTTTTCAAACTTATGATCTCTTCCCTCCACCTTTCCCCCAGGGATATACCTCTGGTTGAGAATTACTGCATTAGATACAGACTTAAGAATGAATTGTACAGTTTCTCTTCAATCTAGTCCACAAATGCTCTTCTTCATTCCCAGACAAACTTGTCCTTAGTGTCAAAATTTTCTGTCTGCCAGATCAGAACAATCTTAGCTTGACAGAAAGGTAGAATGGCCAACAGACTGTATCAGAGCACCCATGTATTTGATGAAGGTGAATCTACGTTACCATGTGAAAATTGCCAATTTGTCCATCTCTTAACTTTTTATTTTTCCTTTATTAAAAACAAAACACAACTGGTGCGGTAGGCAGCCTTTAAGATGGCCTCCTGTGACGCCTGCCTCCTGGTACTCACGTGGTTATGTAATTCCCCTGGGTTTGGACCAGACTTATTGACTTACTGCTTACAAAGAGAATACAGCAAAAGTTAGGACATGTCACTTCCGAGGTTAAGATACATAAAAAAAAGACTGTGGCTTCTGCCTTGGGTGCTCTCTCATTCTCTCACATATTGCTTATCCCGGGGAGACCAGCTGCCACGTTGTGAGTCAGTTGTATTAGTTTACTCAGGCGGCCATAAGCTAATACCACATAATGGCTGGCTTAAAAACAACATAAGTTTATTTTCTCACAGTTCAAGAGGCTGCAAGTCCAAGATTAAAGTGCAGGCAGGCTTGGTCCTTCCGTGGCCTCTCTCCTTGGCATGCAGATGGCTCCCTTCTCCTTGTGTCCTCGAGGGCCTCTCCTCTGTCTATCCCTGCCATCTCTCTCCAGGTCCAAAGTTCCTCTTCTTGTAAGGACACCAGTCAGACTGGATTAGGCTCCACCCATATGACCTCCTTTTATTTACTACCTCCTGAAAGGCCCCTTCTTCAAATACAGTCACATTGTGAAGAACTGGGGGTTAAAATTTCACATTTGAACTGGTGTGAGGGGGCACATCTTGCTTCATACGGCAGCCCTTTGGAGAGGACTGAGCAGAAAGAAGCCTGCCAATAACCATGTGAGCGGCCTTGGAAACAGGCCCCCCAGTTGAGCCTTCAGATGTGATCACAGCTCCCAGGTGACAACGTGACGACACCCTCATGAGAGACCCTAAAGCCAGAGGTCCCCAGCGAAGCTAGAATGCCTGACTCACAGAAACTGTGAGATAATAAATGTATGTTGTTTTAAGCCATAATTTTGGGACAAAATTTGTTATACAGTCATAGATAACTAACACAACCAATAACCTCACGTACCAACAAAGAAAGTTTGTCTCAGGTGGGATGCTTGGGCAAAAAATACTGTGGCTACATGAACTTCTTTGTTAATTGGGATTAAGGCTTAGTTTTGCCTCACTTCAAACCTTGCTGAAAATGAATCAACATACTTTTCTGTCAAAATTTTTGTCTTTGATGACTGAAGAGTGAGACTGTTCTAGGTGTTACTTAATAATAAAAAGAAAAAATCAACAAAATTTTCACAGCACTACCTCATCTAGTTTTCACAGCCACCCAAGAAGACACAGTAGCTATTTTAATTCAGGTGCCAAGCAAAGCACTTGACACAGAGCGGGCATTCAAAAAATACTTCTAAATTGGGGTTCCCATCGTGGCTCAGCAGTATGAACCTGACTAGTACCCATGACATGGGTTCGACTGCTGGCCTCGCTCAGTGGGTTAAGAATCCAGCTTTGCTGTGAGCTGCAGTGTAGGTCGCAGATGTGGCTCAGATCTGGCGTTGCTGTGGCTGTGGTGTAGGCTGGCAGCTGCAGCTCTGATTCAGCCCCTAGCCTCGGAACCTCCATATGCCTCGGGTGCAGCCCTAAAAAGAAAGCAAACAAAAAACAACCTTCTAAATGAATGTATTTCCATTTTACAGAAGAATAAATTGAGCCTGAAGACATTCACTAACTTGTCGAAGATCACACAGTTACTAAGTGGCAATTATGATAATATCAACCAAGTCTAGGATTTTTTTTCCTACTGTACCATGTTACCCAATATATTTGCTACTAGCGCCTTTCTTCCTTGAAGTTATGGGTAAAAACATTTAAAAATAATAATAAAAATTTCAGTTAACTGACGTATTTATTTTACATATTCCCCCCTTTGGGGCTGTGTTGGGAATGAATGCAAAATAGACATAAGAAAACAGCTATATGCTGAAAAAGGTTGATTCATAAGATATGGGCACATACACCCTAGTAGGTTGCTCCTGAGACAATTCAGCAAGATTTGTATTTAAACCACCTTATCTTTTTAAAGTCAACAAGTAGTGGATTTAACACGTTTAGCTCAGTAAAGATAGGTACTCTACTATATGCCTATTCTTTCCCCCACATGGGTTCCTAGGTGAATGGGGGAACAGAGATCTTGAACATCAGGAAAAATTAACTACAAAAATGGCATGGAGTTTTTGTTTCCTCTCAGAAGTCCTGGAGACAGATAGAAGTATAGAAACAGTTATTGAAAGACCCATGTGAATACTGCACAGTTGATCTAACGCTGCCCACAGATTTATTTGGTGAATGTTAAATCTTATCAGCAATAGAAACTGATCTTTTATCTCACATTCACTTACTGAATATCTACTAAATGCCCAACATTATGAAAAGCCTTTTGGTGATATAGAGGTGAATGATGTAATTCCTGATCCTTCTGGAAATTTACAATCTACTGGGAGAGGTCAACAAATAAAATACCATACCTTTTAGAAAATTCAATCACAGAGGAAGGTGAAAGATGTTATGGGAGTTGAGTTGATGGTAAGAAGGGGAAGTGGGTACAGAGGTCAGTGAAGGACTCTGGAAGACCTGACAAGATCTAGAGTTAGTGCAGGGGAGATGGGATTTCTACAAAGAGGAAACATCTTGTGCAGTGGCACAGAAGTTCGAGATAATGTTTAGAATGACTGGAATTTAAAGGTAGGTTTTGGGGAGGGGTGGAAAATAAGGGCAGAGAAGAGAGCAGACCATGAAGGGCTTTGATTATCCACTTAAGGATTTTGCACTTAAAGCTTTTGAAAACTTTTTAGTGGGAAGTATCAAAATTATAATTGTTTCAAAATGACCACCAATAGCAATGTTGAGGATAAAAGCAGAATGCGGCTGGGGGCAAAGAGATCTGGTCTTTTTTTTTTTTTTTTTTCGCCTTTTCTAGGGCCATACCTGCAGCACATGGAGGTTCCCAGGCTAGGTGTCCAATCGGAGCTGTAGCTGCCGGCCTAAGCCAGAGCCACAGCAACGCCAGATCTGAGCCGTGTCTATGACCTACACCACAACTCACGGCAACGCCGGATCCTTAACCCACTCAGCGAGGCCAGGGATCAAACCTGCAACCTCATGGTTCCTAATCAGATTCATTAACCACTGAGCTATAACGAGAACTCCAGCAAAGAGATCTGTATGGAAAACACTGTAATAATTCAAATAAAAAGCGACATGCGTCAGAATTAAGGCAGAGGAGATGAATAAGACTGGACATAAGATCTTTAATGAAGGTGAATAGGGAGGGACCATAGGGGGTGTGAGTCTGAGAGGATAAGCAGAGTTTAGGATGCGCCGGGTCTGAGATGACTGACAGATATCTGGGAGAGATGTCTAGAGGCTCCTGGGATAGATGCACCCCGAGAGAAGGTTAGGCTGAGAAGACTGCTATGTACACATTTTATGTATATGGCATTTCTAGAATTGTGCAGCGCACAACTCATCTGTGAAGCCATAGATGACAGCCCTGGCTGGAGGCATAGGTTTCGAGCTGTCAAATACAGAGGTCAGCTGATGACTACAGGAAAGGACAAAAGGCAGGATTCTAGGGAATGAAAATTCACAGGTAAGCAAAGGATGAAGAGCTTTATACAAGTGACTAAGGAGGAGCTTTCAGAAAGGTGAGAAAGTGGAAAGCCAACCTTACCAAAAACTCAATATTACTTAGATGAGTATTTCAAAGATGTGGCTATTTTCCCAAACTGAATGATTATGTAAATCATCCTCATTGATTCCTGACAAGGTGTATCATTAGACAGACTCTTTAATGATGTTAGTATTGTCTGGCTATGGCTGATCTTAGAACTTAATTTTATCTTTAGGTGAATAATTTTATACCAGAAGTCACTACTTTCTCAAGGTACTTAGAGTACTATCTTTGCTTGATCCTATTTTCACATTTTTTTCCCTAATGTATCTCTCATTTGACCCCTGATCCAGTTGTTCCTTGAATTTTGTGTTTCATGTTTTACTCACATTACTGCCTTAATACACCTAACGTACGGAACATCATAGCGTAGCCCAGCCCACCTTAAATGGTCTAAGAACACTTACATTAGCCTGTAGTCAGGCAAAATTAATGAACACAAAGCCTGTTTTACTATAAAGTGTTTAACAGCTCACGTAATTTGTTGACTACTGTACTGAAGGTGAAAACAACAGCTGTCAGAGTAAGTGTATCGGTTGTCGACCCTTGTGATCAGGTAGCTGCCTGGGGGCTGCAGCATCACAAGAGAGGGTGGTACATGCATCACTGGCCCAGGAAAAGATCCAAATTCAAAATTCAAAGCATGGTTTCTACCGAACGCGTATTGCTATCACACCATCATAAAGGTGAAAAATCGTTAAGCTGAAACGATCATAAGTTGGGGAACCATCTGTATATATGAACATCTGTAAACATACGAGTTTGTATTTTGCTTCCCTCTGAAATCTGAAATTCTGTTTTTTCTTGTGTACATGAATACTCTCTGAATTAAGGTTGAGGATCGTGTGTTTCACTTAGTTTTTTATTCCTTGTGTGTACCTAAGAGGGTATTGACCATAATTATTCACAGAAAATTTCCACTACACATCCAAAGGCCACATGAGAATAGTAAACCTCTCAAAGGTGGAAACAGAAAACACAAGTTTTAGAAAATGCTTCGAAACTCTAGGTACAAGCCTGTGTTTGTTTGAATAATTGCTCTGGCCCTTAGGTTCAGTTTTTAGAACCAAAAGTCACCTTGCCACATATGAAATGACTTTTCATTTACCTGTGAATAAGATTAGAAAGTTGAAAAGTTACTTTAAATTGAGGTTGGTAAACATAACATGTAATGGATTACAGACATGTAGCATTTTGGAGTTGAACTTCATTTCTCAAAGTGTCAAGATGTTAATCAGCATTATAGGAAAACAGTCTCAGGACAGATAAATCTGAGAAATGCTGGGTTAAAAACAAGTTTCTTTACCGAAAGATTCCTCAGAGCCTTTAAATAGACTAATACATATTATGACTCTTAAAGAGTAAATGGCATAGAGTAACTGGCATTTCTCGAACTTATCTGACTATGAAGACTTGTATTTTGCAGAACACACTCTGGGAAACACTGCAGTCATTTCACAGAGGAGGGCTTTGAGCCTAAAGAGGTTCAAAGACTTGCCCAAGATCACACAAATAATTAGTAGCTGAGGTGGGCGGAGAGCCAGTTCCTTTGAGTTTTAATCAGGCCCTCTTTCCACAATACCACACTGCTGGTATACTGCTTACTTTTCATCCTAAACCCTTTGTGGAGGGTAGAGCACCAAACCGATGCCACCGACCCACAGAGATTCTGCCTTCAAGCCTCAGAGAGGTCCTCCTTCCGTAGCAATGACAGGATGATTTCTTGGGGAGCCTGTCAGCTGCTCTGTGGCCAGGAAGTAAACTGTGGGGGCAGGAGGGTGCCCTGGGAGGAGGAGCACCCTGGGATGCTTTAGGATGCTTAAAAGAAAAGTGGATTTATGTGGAGGATAATTCCTGGAACAGATGTGAAACCAAATACTTCATATCACAATCCTGCCCCCACCCTTTCTGAAAGGGAAACGAAATAGCAGGATTAACCTGCTCTTCATCAGATCCTGCTTTGTTTCTTTCAAAAAGTCCCATGACCGGGCAGATTCCATTTCCTGCTACTCTCCTTCCTACGGCAGTGAGGGGAGGGCCCCGGGGAGAAGAGGCTTTTCTCCTGCTCTGTAAGCACCAGGGTGGTGGTCAGAGACGCAAGGCAGCAAGCAGGGTAAGGCCCGACTAGAGCTTTTACCCCCAAACCCAGCTGGATTTCTCTTACAGGGCATTAGGGAGCATTCTTTTATAAATGTAATGACTATCTTAGGACATTGATAAATTCATCAGTTTGGGGAGAGGGAGAAATTAGAACTAGTTTCATTCTAGGGCTCTGTGAAAAAAAAAATATACTTTTTTCTTTCCTGTTGGCCATAAAATTCAGGGTCTGTGAAAGATATGGATACATTTTTAAATAAACGTTAACATCTTGACCAGAGAATGACAGCAAAGCAGAAATATAGCATATGACACACACACACACACACACACACACACACACACACACGTAAAACCATCATAAAGCCAGTTGGGCCACGCTTTAAAGGGATTTGATAACTCAAGTGTCTCTTTTGGGCTAAGAGACCAGGCGGCTTCTTGCTGTTTGCATGTAGCACGAAATACTGCTCTCTCTAATGGCCCTGGCAGCTAGGCAGGGATCTCGGGGCAGTCTGCGGCAGTCACCTTCCTTCCAGACCAGGCTGGCTGGAAGTGTTATTAGCCCAGAGAAGACCTCTGGTGCCCATGGTAACGAACATCAAGAGCATCCCCGCAAGCCGGGGACTGGGTCACTGAAGGTGTCTTTAAGAATCACCTTTCAAAGCCCAAACCACTTGTTCAGTCACATCACAAGTGGGCAACAGGACAGTGTGAAGGGAGGGGTGCCTGTGGACGGCAGAATTAAAGGGATTAACAATGGGGGCCAAGCAATTGGTGGCACGGCCAGCCCCATTCTCAGCTGCTCTGTCTTGGATTTGCAGCATGAGGTGAAGCTTAAGGCTCTGAAACTATAGTTAAGGCCCTCCTTGCTCTGTGCTGACTTAAGGCAACAGAAATACTGACACCTTTCCAAACAGGGAAAAAGCAAAATGAGGCCAGGCCCAGAGACAGCTGCTGTCGCCCAGGCACACCGCCTTACTTGGAAGAGGCAAGGCGGACCCCACAAACCTTTCCGCCGAGGACCTGACCGCACACCTAGCACAAAGAAGGCAGACCAGCATTGGTTGAATTAATGAACAGAAATAAATATTTAGTGTATTCAGAAGTATTTATTAAATAAGTATTTACTAAAGAATGGGGCTATCTCAGGAGTAAGTACAACTTGAGTGATTACACTGAAGGCCTTTTGTTTTGTTTTACTTTTTCGATATCAACTATTAACTTGAAAGGTGTGAGATATATTTCACATACTGATAAAATTCGCCCATTTAAAGGGTCTAGCTCAGTGGTCTTCAATGTAACCCTCACCGCAACCTAATTTTAGAACACTTTCATCACTCCCAAAAGAAACCCTACCACCACAGGCAGTCGCTTCCCGTTCCCCCTCTCCCGCCTCAGCCTAGGAGAACCACTCATCTATGGTCTCTATGGGCTTGTCTATTCTGGACATTTCACACAAACCGAATAATACAATATTCAGTTCTTTACTCACTTAGCATTACAATTTCAAGGTTCATTCATGCTGTAAACAGGTATTGGTATTCATTCTTTCATATGGCTGAGCAATACTCCACTGTATGCACTGTATGTATACATCAAATTTTTTAATCCACTCGTGATCTGACAGACATTTAGGCTGTTTCCACATTTTGGCTACTGAGTAATGCTGCTATGAACATTCATGCACAACTTATATAGACATATATTTTCATTTCTCCTGAATATTTTCTTAAGAGGAGAACTGCTGGGTCATATGGTAACTCCATGTTCGAGAAATTGCCAAACTCTTTTCCCAAAGCAACTGCATTTTACATTGCCATCAGCAATGCACTGGAGTTCCAATTTATCCATATTCTCACCAACATTTGTTATTACCTGTTTTTTGGTAGGGTGTCAAGTGGCATCTCATTGTGGTTTTGATTTGCATTTCCCAAATGACTAATGATGCATCTTTCATGTGCTTATTGGCCAGCTGTAAATCTTTGGAAAAATATCTATTCAAATCCATTGCTCATTTTACAATTGGGTTATCTATCTTTTTTTATTTTTCCTTTGGGAGCTGTAAGAAATCCATACATATTTTGAATACAGGTCCCTTGCTAGATAGATGATTTGCTACTATTTTCTTCCATTCTGTGGGGTCTTTTTACTTTCCTCCCTCTCTCTTTCTCTTTCCCTCTCCTTCCTTCCTTCTTTTTTTCTTGGCTGCACTAGTGGCATGCGGAAGTTCTTGGGCCAGGGAGCGACCTGAGCCGCTACAGTGACAATGCCGGATGCTTCACCTGCTGTGTCACAAGAGGACTCCTCTTTTCACTTTCTTGATGGTGCCTTTTGAAGCACATAATTCTTTTCATTTTGTATAGATTTTTATTCAATTCTTTTTAAATGGAAGAATAACTGATTTGTAATACTATATTAGTTTCAGGTGTACAGTACAGTGATTCAGTATCTTTATAGATTATACCCTTTTAATAAAGTTATTATAAAATAAAGGCTATAATCCCCTGTGCTGAACAATATATCTTTCTTATATATCTTATACATATTAGTTTGTATCTCTTAATTCCATACCATTATCTTGCTCCTCTTCACTTCCTTCTCCTCTCTGTGGAGAAGCAAGGTTACCACTTTTTGTGGTCACCACTAATTTGTTTTCTATATCTGTGATTCTGTTTAGGTTTGCTATGTACATTAGTTTGTTTCATTTTTAGATTCCACCTATAAGTGATATCATGCAGTATTTGTCTTTTTCTGTCTGATTTATTCCACTAAGCATATTATTCTCTAGGTCCATCCACATTGCTGTAAATAGCAGAATATCATTCTTTTTTATGGCTGGATAAAATTCCATCACACACACACACACAACATCTTTATCCATTTATCTGTTGATGGAAACTTGGATTGTTTCCATATCAAGGCTATTGTAAATAGCAATGAACACTGGGGTGCCTGTATCTTTTTGATTTAGTGTTTTCATTTTTTATGGATATATACCCAGAAGTGGAATTGCTGATCATATGGTATTTTTATTTTAAGATTCTTGAGGAACATCCAGACTGTTTTCCACAGCAGCCACACCAATTTACACTTCCACTAACATCTTCGTCAACAGGTTATTTGTAGATTTTTTGATGATAGCCATTTTGACAGGTATGGGGTGATATCGCTTTGTTATTTTGACATGTATTTCTCTGATGATTAGCGACGTTGAGCATCTTTTCATGTTCCTGTTGGCCATCTGTATATCTTCTTTGGAAAAATGCCTATTCATGTCTTCCGCCCAATTTTTGATTTTTTTTTTTTGATACTGAGTTGTATGAGCTGCTTATATATTTTGGGTATTAATTGCTCGTTGATCGTAATATTTGTCAATATTTTCACCTATTCAATAGGTTATCTTTTTGCTTTGTCAATGGTTTCCTTTTCTGTGCAAAAGTTCTTAAGTTTAATTATTTTCCATTTGTTTATTTTTGCTTGTATTTCTTTAACCTTAGGGGACAGATACAAAAAATATTATTATAATTCATGTCATAGACTGTTCTCCTTATGTTCTCCCCTAGAAGTTTTACAATTTCTGGTCTTATATTTAGGGCTTTAATCAAATTTCTGTGTGTGGTGTGAGGAAATGTTCTAATCTCATTGTTTTACATGTAGCTGTCCAGTTTTTCTCAGCATCACCTATTGAAAAGACTGTCTTTTCTCCACTGTATATTCTTGCCTCCTTTGTTGTAGATTATTAATTGATCACAGGTGCCTGGTTTTCTTTCTGGGCTCTCTACTCTGTTGCATTGATCTATGTGTCTGCTTTCGTGCCCATACCATGCTGTTTTGATTACTGTAGCTTTGTAGTATTGAAGTGTAGGAGGGTGATACTTCCAACTTTGTTCTTTTTTTAAAAGATTGCTTTGTGGTTCCATATAAATTTTAGGATTGTTTAGTTTATTCTATAAAAAAAAGTCATGGGTATTTTCATAGGGACTGCATTCAATCGGTATATTGCTTTGGGTAGTATGGCTATTTTAACAATATCAATTCTTCCAATCCAAGAGCATCAGATATCTTCCCATTTCTTTGTATCATCTTCAGTTTCCTTAATTAATGTTTCATAGTTTTCAGAATATAGGTCATTCACCTCCTTGATTATGTTTATTCCTAGGTATTTTATTCTTTTTGATGAGATTTTAAATGAGATTTTAAAAAACTTTCTCTTTCTGAGAGTTATTACTGTATAGAATGTTCCATGTGTACTTGAAAAGAATGTGTATTTTGCTGTTTTTTTGGCCATGCCCATGGCATATAGAAGTTCCCAGGCCAGGGATCGAACCCATGCCATAGCAGTGACAACACTGGATCCTTAACCCACTGAACCACTCGGGAACCCCATGTATTTTGCTGTTTTTGATATAATGTCGGTGGATATTTATTAAGTCAAATTGGTCTATTGTGGCATTTAAGACCACCATTGCCTTCCTGATTTTCTGTCTGGATATCTGTCCACTGATATAACTGTACTAATAGTTTGTTACTGTCAAATTCTCCCTTTATTTCTGTTAGTATTTGCTTTATATGTTTAGGTGTTCCTGAATTGGGTGAGTATAATATCCTCTTGAAGCATATTTTTAAAAATTTTGATTAATACAATCTATTTAACTTTTCTTGTTGCTTGTGCTGTCTGATGTCATAATAAAGAGGTGATCGTCTACTGCAAAGACATGAAGACTTCCTCCTATGATTTCTTCTAAGAATTTATTATTTTAGCCTTACATTTAAATCTTTTATCAGTTTTAAGTAATTTTTTGTATATGGTGTGAAGTAGGGGGTGCAACTTCCTTCTTTCACATGCAATAAACAATTGTTCCAGCACTACCAATCACTTCAACCACAAGTTGAATAGTTTTGGCACCTTTGTTGAAAAGCAATTTGCCACAGATGAATGGATTTATTTCTGGTCTCAATTCTATTCCATTGATCTCGCCTAAGCCACACTGTCTTGATTACTGTAGCTTTTAAATTCTACTTAAGATTCTCTGACTCATTACCACCAGGCTCCAGCTCTATTCTTTTTGGAGAATTTCAGCTAAGACCAGAACACAAGGAGACTTTTCTTTAAATGAAAGAAGGGTCATTGATAATTTTAAAAGCTGTTTTTTGTTTTCTGCATACACACTTGGGGCATATGGAAGTTCCCAGGTTAGGGGTCGAATCAGAGCTATAACTGCTGGCCTATGCCACAGCCACAGCAACACCAGATCTGAGCCACGTCTGCGACCTACACCACAGCTCAGGACAACACCAGATCCTTAACCCACTGAGGGAGACCAGGGAAGGAACTGGCATCCTCATGGATACTAGTTGGGTTCATAATCCACTGAGCCACAATGGGAACTCCATAAAAGCTGTTTTTAAAACAGCTATACTCTAAGTAAAATCTTAAGAAGACAACATACATGAACAGAATTTAGTATTATAATAAAATTAAACTTATAGCAACTTAATCTACATAATTTGAGTATATATAATCATTCTTTTTCAGAATAACCAGGAGCAAATAGTAAATGATTTATGTAAATGGTATCATAAATTTATATTACACTTAGAGGAAATTTATTATTTTAGTAAACACATTTATAGGATTCTTTTTTCTCTATGTCTCATTTTTTCCATCTTCCTCCCTTACAGTAATCTTTCTTTCATGAAGATGGTGACTCTCATGTGTTCCTGAAATCTTTAGGTACAGATACTGCCCACCCCATGTTCTAAGAGCTAGGTCTGGGGCAACTTGGGTCAAGTAATAGCATTTCTATTTGCATCAGTCCAGAAGCTGGTGGAAAGGGGCTGCAGAAAGGTGATGAATCCCATCCAACAGGGGAGGAAACTCTGGAAAGAAAACATGTTGTGGCAGAAACTGATCGATGTTTCTCATCCCATCTTTAACAAGAGAACCTGAGTTTGCTTGGGGAGGGCATGTGTCCAGTTAAAAGACTATCTCTCCAGACACCCTTACTGCTAGGGAGAAGCAGGCATGGGCCCCAGAGCTGGCCAATGATATATTAGTTGGAACTGCTAGGCCTCCAAGAAAGCCTTTTTTTTTTTTCCAAGTGGACAGATTTAGCAGGCATCTGTCTTTGGCCCACCTCCCACCCTCTTCTTGTCTGGAACATGGACATAATTCCAGTAGGAACTGGAATCACCTTATGCCAAAAAAAAAAAAAAAAAAAAAAAGCTAATGCTTTAGGGTTAGTTGAGCCAAAGAGAGGAGCCTGATTCCTCCATTAGGTCTCTGAAAAGTTGCCATAATCCTGAGTTTCCTGTCTCCGAAGTTCTTGACATGTAAGAAAAATAAAATCCTTACTTATGTTAGCCATTGATTTTCTGAGTTTCCATTACCTGCAGGGACTGCTCTCCTAACTCATCCAGGGGTGAGTCCCAAACCATCCCTCTTTTCCCCTTAACTTTCCCTTCCCACCTTAAGCTCCACCCTCTTCTGTGGAGGTCCCAAGATCTTGCCAATTAGAAATTCTGTGCCTTCAGAGGGGTTTCTGGAGACTGGAGATGTGGGAAAGCTTATTTCCCCCCCCCGCCAACCTAGGGAGTGGAGGCAGAAGGCCATCTTGTTGATCCTTATCCTCCCCCTTCCCAGGTCTGGCTGCATCCAAACGAGGGAAAGTTAAATTGTTGGGTTAAAGGCAAGCTGGCCCCACCCGCACATGCCCTCACACTGCCAGGAATCCCCCGCCAAGCAACTGGAGATTAACCACTAGGCACTTCAGGGAGGTCCAGACTAGAGGGCCTGGTGACCGGCCACTTCACTCCATTAGGAAAGGAAGCTGGGAAAATGAAGCCACCTAGAGGGAACTAGAGTTTTGATATGATGAGGCAGTTCAGCAGATTCTGGAATAAAGCCACCTTGGTTTGAATTTCAGCTCCATTACTGTGTGGTTTGGACACATCACCTAACTTCTGTCAGCCTTCATATATAGTTTCCTTATATGCAAAACAGAGATAACAATGCACAATGCTTAGCACAGTTGCTGGCATATAACAAGTGCTCAATAAAATGACGACTGCTGTTTAACTGCTGTAATGATGGTGGTTAAGAGCAAGGATTTAGAAGTGGAATCTAGGTTCAAAGCCTGGCTTCACCATCTGTCAGTTATGTGAACTGGGGCTCTTTTCTAGTCTCCTCACCTTAATTTTCTCTTCATTAAGTGAGGAAGAAATGGCTGACTCGGTCATTTACATCTATGGCAAATATTATAAAGGAGAGTTACATGGGTCTCTGTAAAGGGGGACGTGCTCTGATCAGAGAGGCCAGAGAAAGGAAATGCTCTAGAGGGTAGGGGAAGAACATTCCAGGTAGAGCAACACCTGCGAAGGCTCTGTGGGGAGTTCAGAGAAGGCAGGATGGTCAGTATGGAGAAAGCATGGGGGAAAGTTGGTATGGGGTAAGGATGGAAGGTAGGCAGGCCATGGAAGACCTTTATCCAGTTTTATCTAATCCTAAGAACAATGATCAGCTTTTCTGAAGAGCTTCAGGGGTGTGTGTATGAGTATCTCAGACAGTTTGCATTTTGAAATGCTCATTCCATAGTGATGTGAGCATGGAGAGGAGGAAGACCAGAGATGGTAAAGGCTGATGCATTCAGAAACCAGTACACTAGGTCCAAATGAGAATGTCTGGTGACTTGAGCTTGAATCCTTGCAAGCAGGGCAATATAACTCATGTTTCAACTATGGAGTTGAGTCAGTGATTATGAGTTTTAGGATCACTCAGAGAATCCTCTCCAGAAAGACACAAATGCAGCACACCTGGTGTTCTGTATATAATTTCAGGGGATTCATAGATCAACTATGCACTATAGCTCTTAGGTCACACTCTGCAAATCAGACAAGAAAGTTTGATAAACTCTTTGAATGTATCGTGACACATTTGTTTTACCAATACTTCTTTACTAAAGGTTATATACTGTGCTTGCTTTCTTATCTCCCTATCCCTTTATCAATGTCCCAGGAGGATGACAACAGATGAGTCAGTTTTCCTAGTCCCAGGAATAGGAGATGACTGATGACTCCTATCTTATTTTGTTAAATAAGAAAATGGTCTCTGCTCCTTTCATCCATTAGATCCTTGGGTAAATAATGGCTTCAGGTACTTATACCTGAAACTTGTGATGCTCACAGTATTCTTAGATTCAGGCCAGGCCTGACGAGAACTATGGATTTCTCAACAACACCATGATCAGATGTCAAAATGGAAGAACAACATTCATTTAACCCAATATATTGCCAATGTCAACTTAGAAAGACATCAACGATGTTTTATAAGACATAATCCTTTAACCCAGGATTATTCAGAGTGGAGTCTCAGTTTTGAGAATTCTGTTATTAGATTACAATAAGATAAGTTTAGAAATTTAAAGCAGGGAGTTAAATCCTACAATATAAAAAATTGTCATAGCAATTTTATGTCTATTGAATCTAATAATATTAAATGTGAACTTTTCTGTTAGAAGTCTTATTTAGCTTATCCATTAACTTATTTTTTGCCTATTTTATAAGAGTATCAGTCCATACAGGATTGGAAAGGAAAATAACCAGTCCTTAACCACCAATGGTTTGAAAAGTATTGCTTTGGCCAGCTGAAAGTTTCCTAATTCTGTCTTTAACAATGCAAATGATAATATGGAAATTCTACTCATGAATACAGAGGATTGGAAACGAACCTGAGTGGACTAGGAGGCTAAAACCTGAGATTTAGTTTTAAATTTTTGCTATAGTAACCATATTCTCTCCCTTCCTTCCTTCAGGAATGACGGACAGTCCCTCCTCCACTGCAGCCCTCAGCCCTCTCTAGGAACTGCCCCATTACTGGAGGGCACGTCCTCTTCCCAGGCAAGTTCAATACAGAGTAAGCATACAACCTGTATCTCAGCCCCCTCACCACAACTCACAAGTCTGAAAGACCATCCTAGTCTTAGAGCATCCTGTGGACAACTGAGGCCATTCTTGTCACTTTATCAAAGCCCAACTTCTCCCATTGTCCAATTCTGTCTCCTTCCATTCCTTTTCCTTCTGTAGGAACTGATGCCAAGAGCACTCTTTAATAAACTTTCTGAATACTAATCTATATCTCAGAGTTTACTGTTGAGGACACCCAACTTTTGATATTATTTAACAAGAACACCACCTCAAGGATCATAATGGGAACTAAAGAAGCTACATGCTTTGAATGGTGGCACTACATTTACTGAGTAGCTATCATGTGCCAAACACTGCACTAGGAACTGAGTAGCTATCATGTGCCCAACACTGCACTAGGAACACTGCATACAGAACCTATAGGTTTTTATGTATGTGTGGCAAAAGATACATAACATTAAATGAGATTGAATTAATAATAAAAAACCTCTCGACAAACAAAAGTCTAGGACCAAGTGGCTTTATTGTTGAATTCTACCAAACATTTAAAGAAGTATTAATACCAATCCTTCCAAAACTTCCAGAAAAATACAAGAGGAAGGAACACTTCCAAACTCATTTTATAAGGCTAGCATTACCTGGATCTCAAACACAAAGATATCAAAAAGGAAACAATAAAAAAATAAAGAAAATAACAAGCCAATATCACTGATGAACAGAGATGCAAAAATCCTCCTCAAAAAATATTAGCAAACTACATCCAACAATATATAAACAGGTTGATACACCATGATCAAGTGGAATTTACTGCAGGAATGCAAGGATGGTTTAACATCCAGTTAATGCGATATACCACATTAAAAAAAATGAAGGATAAAAATTATACGACCATTGAAATTGATGCAGAAAAAACATTTGGCAAAACTAGCATCCATTTATGATGAGAACTCTCAACAAACTGGGTACAGAGGGAACATACCTCAACATAATAAAGGCAAAAGCCCACAGTTAACATCATACTCAACAGTGAAAAGTTGATAGCTTTTCCTCTAAGATCAGGATGAAGACAAGCACACCTGCTTTTATTTGACATAGTACTGGTTTAGCCAGAGAAATTCAATAAGAAAAAGAAGTAAAAGTCATCCAAACCAAAAAGTAAGAATAAAACCATCACAATTTGCAGATGGCATACTTATACAGAAAACCCTAAAGACTCCACCAAAAACTGTAAGAATGAATCCAATTAAGTTTCAGGATACAAAATCAATATGCAGAAATCAGTTGAATGTCTATACACTAACAATTAACTATCAGAAAGAGAAATTAAGAAAACAATCTCATTTACAACTGCATCAAAAAGAATAAAATATCTAAGAATAAATTTAACCAAGGAGGTGAAAAGACCTGTATGATTAAAAACTGTAACACATTATGAAAGAAACTGAAGAAGATATAAATAAATGGAGAGATATTCTCATGGATTGGAAGAATATTATTGTTAAAATGTCCATACTACCCAAAATAATCTAAAAATTCAATGCAATCTCTAATTTCAATGACAGAATAAATAATTCTAAAAACAAAACCAAGGAGTTCCCGTCGTGGCGCAGTGGTTAACGAATCCGACTAGGAACCATGAGGTTGCGGGTTCAGTCCCTGCCCTTGCTCAGTGGGTTAACGATCCGGCAATGCTGTGAGCTGTGGTGTAGGTCACAGACGCGGCTCGGATCCTGCATTGCTGTGGCTCTGGTGTAGGCTGGCAGCTACAGCTCCGATTAGACCCCTAGCCTGGGAACCTCCATATGCCACGGGAGCATCCCAAGAAATGGCAAAAAGACAAAAAAAAAAATAAATAAAAACAAACAAACAAACAAAAAAACCAAACAGAAACAGAACAACCAATCCTAAAAACAAACAGAAATAGAACAAACAATCCTAAAATTTGTATGGAGCCAGAGAAGATCCCAAAAACAATCTTGAGAGAGAACAAAGTTGGTGGCACCAGGCACCCTGATTTGAAAATATACTACAAAGCGACAGTAATCAAAATAGTATGGTACTGACATAAAAAGAGACACACAGGGAGTTCCCTGGTGGCTCAGTGGGTGAATTTTGAGTTGTCACTGCTGTGGCACAGGTTTAATCCCTGGTATGAGAACTTCTGCATGCCACAGGTGTGGCGAAAAAAAAAAAAAAAAAAAAAAAAGAGAGAGAGAGAGAGAGAGAAAGAGAGAGAGCAATGAACCCATACATATACAATTGATTAATTTAAGACAAAGGAGCCAAGAATATACAATGGGGAAAAAACAATCTACTCTATAAATGGTGTTGGGAAAACTGGACAGCCACATGTAAAAGGATGAAACTGGACCACCATCTTATACCATACACAAGAATTAATTCAAAATGGATTACAGACTTGAAACTGACAATCTATGGACTAGGAGAAAATATTTGCAAGCAATGCAACTGACAAGGGATTAATTTTCAAAATACATAAATAGCTCACACAGCTCAATTAAAAAAAAACAAAAAACAAAAACCAACTCAGTCAAAAAATGAGCAGGAGACCCAAATAGACATTTCTCCAAAGAAGATATCCAGATGGTCAATAGGCACATGAAAAGATGCTCAACATGGCTAATTATTAGAGAAATGCAAAGCAAAACTAAAATGAGTTGTCACCTCACACAAGTGACAATGGCTATCATCAGAAAGTCTATAAATAATAAATGCTGGAGAGGGTGTGGAGAAAAGGGAACCCTCCTACACTGTTGGCGGAAATGTAAATTGGTGCAACCACTACAGAAAACAGTGTGGAGGTTCCTTAAAAAACTAACAATAGAGTTACCATATGATCCAGCAATCCCACTCCTGGGCATATATCCAGAGAAAACTCTAATTTGAAAAGATACACGAACTCCAATGTTCACTGCAGCACTATTTATAATAGCCAAGACAAGGAAGCAACCTAAGTGTCCATCGACAAATGAACGGGTAAAGATGTGATATACACACACACATGAATATTACTCAGCCACAAAAAAGAATGAAATAATGAAGCAACATTGATGGACCCAGAGATTATCATTCTAAGCGAAGTCAGACAGAGAAAGACAAATATCATAATATCACATATGTGGAATCTAAAAAATGATACAAATTATTTATGAAACAGAAACAGACTACAGACTTATGGTCACCAAAGGGGAAAGGCGGGGGGGAAGGATACATTAGGAGTTAGGGATTAACAAATACAAACCACTATATATAAAATAAATAAATAACAACAGTCTACTGTATAGCACAGGGAACTATATTTAGTACCTGTAATAACCTATAATGGAAAAGAATCTGAATATATATATGACTGAATCAATTTTCTGTACACCTGAAACTAATACAACATTGTAAATCAACTATACTTCAATTAAAAAAAACCAAAACAACCCCAGCCCCCCGCAAAAGAGACTTGAAACTGTAAAACTCCTACAAGAAAACACAGGAGATAAGTTCTTTGACATCAGTCTTGGATGATTTTTTTGGATTTGACACCAAAAGCAAAGGCAATAAAAGCAAAAATATACATGTGAGATACATCAAACTTACAAGCTTCTGTACAACAGAGGAAACTACCAACAAAATGAAGGCAGCCTATGCAGTAGGAGAAAATATCTACATATCACATATCTGACAAGAATTTAATACCCAAAACATTAAAAAAAAAGCCTCATAGTATGCAATAGCAATAAAACCCCAATAATCCAATTTAAAAATGGGCAGAGAATCTGAATAGTTTTCCAAAGGAGACATACAAATGGACAACAGGTACAGGAATAGGTGCTCAACAACACTAATCGCCAAGGAAAGGCAAATTAAAACCTTAGTGAGATATCACATCACACCTGTCAGGATGGCTAATGATCAAAAAGACAAAAATAACAAGTGTTGAGAGTTCTCACTGTGACTCAGTGGTAACAAACCCGACTAGTATCCATGAGGACTCAGGTTTGATCCCTGGCCTCATCCAGTGGGTTTAAGATCTGGTGTGGCTGTGAACTGTGGTGTAGTTTGCAGACACAGCTTGGATCTGGCACTGATGTGGCTGTGGCGTAGGCTGGCAGCTGCAGCTCTGATTTGATCGCTAGCCTGGGAACTGCCATATGCCATCAGTGTGGCCCTAAAAAGCAAAAAGCAAAAAAAAAAAAAAAAAAAAAAAAAGAAAAGAAAAGAAAAAAGAAAACAACCCAACAAGTGTTGGTGAGGAGGTGGAAAAAAGGAAACCCTTGTGTACTGTTGGTGGGGAATGCAGATTGGTACTGCCACTGTGGAAAACAGTATGGAGGTTCCTCAAAAATAAAAAGTACCATATACTCCAGCAATTCCATTTCTGGGTATTTATCTGAAGAAAAAGAAAACATTAACTGGAAAAGATATAGTCAAACCATGTTTACTGCAACATTATTTACAACAGCCGAAATATGACAACAATGAAAGTGCCATTGATGGACGAATGGATGGAGAAAATGTGCTACACATGGTGGGAAATAACATGTGTATATATATATATATATATATATATATATATATATATATGTGACTGAATCACTTTGCTATACAGTAGAAATTGGTACACTGTAAATCAACTCTAATAAAAAATTTTTTTAAATGTGATATACATATATACATATGTTATATATATATATATAAAACACAGTGAAATATTATTCAGCCATAAAAAAATAAAGAATGAAATCTTTCTATTTGTGACAATATAGATGGACCTTGAGGGCATTAAGCTAAGTGAAATAAATAAATCAGAGAAAGACAAATACTTGTATAATCTCTCTTAAATGTAAAGTCTGAAAAAAGGACAAAAACAAAAACAACAAACCAAATTCATAGCCACAGAGAACAGACTGGTGCTTGTCAGAGGGGAGGGGGAAAATTTATCATCTTAAACATTTTTCTTTTTCTTTCTTTCTATGGTCACACCTGCAGCACAACGAAGTTCTTGGGCTAGGGGTAAAATCTGAGCAGCAGCCACTGGCCTACACCACAGCCACCAGCAACACCAGCTCCGAGATGCATCTGTGATCTACGCTGCAGCTTAAGGCAATGCTAGACCCTTGACACACTGAGTGGGGCCAGGTTTTGAACCCATATTCGCACAAAGATAACGTTGGGTCTTTAACCCGCATCCTCAGGGAGCCTATGTCAGGTTGTTAACTCACTGAGCCACAATGGGAACTCCATCTTAATTTTTTAAGTGAACAATTTGGTGGCATTAAGTACAGTCACTTTGCCAATCATCACCATCATCTACCTTCAGAACTCTTTTCATCTTAAAAATTGAGACTCAGTAACCATTAAAAAAATAACTCCCCATTCTACCCTCACCTTCAGCTGCTGGCAACCATCATTCTACCTTCTCTCTCTATGAATCTGACTACTTGAGGTGAACAGAAGTGGAATGATACAGTATTTGTCACATAATGTCCTCAAGGTTCATCCATGTTATAATATGTATCAGAAATTCCTTCTTTCTTAAGGCTGAATAACATTCCACTGTGTGCGTACAACCACATTGTGTTCATTCATCCATGATGGAGAGCTGGGTTGTCTGTACCTTTCAGCTACTGTGAATAATGCTGCTATGAATATGGGCATACAAATATCTGTTCAAGACTTTGCTTTCAGTTCTTTTGGACAGAAGTAAAATTGCTGAATTGTGTGATAATTATAGTTTTTTTTTTTTTTTTTTTGTCTTTTTGTCTTTTTGCCTTTTCTAGGGCCACTTCCGCGGCATATGGAGATTCCCAGGCCAGGGGTCCAATCGGAGCCGTAGCCACTGGCCTACGCCAGAGCCACAGCAACATGGGATCCGAGCCACGTCTGCAACCTACACCACAGCTCACGGCAATGCCGGATCCTCAACCCACTGAGCAAGGCCAGGGATCGAACCCGCAACCTCATGGCTCCTAGTCAGATTCGTTAACCACTGCACCACAACAGGAACTCCAATAATTATAGTTTTAATTTCTTTAGGAACTACTTTAAGAAGCTGTGCCATTTTATACTCCCACCAATAACACACATAAGGGTTCTATTTCTCCATATCCTTGCCAAAAGCTGCTATTCCCTGCTTTTTTATTTCTAATGGTATCTACCCTAATGAGGATAAGGTGGTACCTCATTATGATTTTTTTTTTTTTTTGTCTTTTTGTCTTTTGTTGTTGTTGTTGTTGCTATTTCTTGGGCCGCTCCCGCGGCATATGGAGGTTCCCAGGCTAGGGGTTGAATCGGAGCTGTAGCCACCGGCCTACGCCAGAGCCACAGCAACGCGGGATCCGAGCCGCGTCTGCAACCTACACCACAGCTCACGGCAATGCCGGATCCTTAACCCACTGAGCAAGGGCAGGGACCGAACCCGCAACCTCATGGTTCCTAGTTGGATTCGTTAACCACTGCGCCACGACGGGAACTCCTCATTATGATTTTGATGTGTGTTTCCTTTACGATTAGTGATGCTGACCATCTTTTCATGTGCTTATTGGCCATTTGCGTAACTTCTTTGGAGAAATGTCTATACCAGTCCTTGGTCCATTTTAAAATCAGGTTGATTGGTATTAGTTGCATCATCCTGTAAGACTGATGTTTTCATGCTCACTACACAGATGTGAAAACTGAAACTCAAAGAGGTTATGTGATTAGCTCATAGCTGCCAACTGGGAAGTGGTGGAGCCCAGACAGGTCACATTAACTTCAGCGTTATGCTCTTTCCAGTTTATATTGGAATTCTTACAAAAGTTAGGTATTATTTCTGATGATGACAGTGATTTTGCCATATGGCATTGAACTTGAAGGAAGAGGAAATAGTGAAGGTGAGAGGTAAGGGTTGAGAGAACTTTAGTTTTGTTTCTGAGAACACTGTACAAACATAAATAAAAGTGTAACATATGATTCCAAAATGGTAATGATAATTTTATACTTCAGTCAATACTAGGAAGAGCTCGAACGCTATAGTGTCCAGTTTCAGGTACTGTACGATTTAAGAGGAGCCTAAAGAATTCATAGAGAGTTCAGAAGAGAATAAAGTAGTTCAGTGTTCTAAAGCAAAACCTGATCTATGTGATAAAGTCAAAGAGCTTCAACAAGTTGGTACAGAGGGGAAAAAAAAGCTGAAGGATAATATTTTTCAAGAACTAAACCTCGTTTTAATTTTGCTCCCTTATAAAGAGATCCTTGGGTGCGGTCTAAAACATCTTTATACTGAATCCCGCCTTGTAACAGAATATAGTATAAAGTTATAAATGTGTATGAAGTTGTTATCTGAAGGGTAGGTACTAGTCCTTTCTTATTTTATAGGAAATAGTTTTAAAATATTGCAAGGAAAAAATAAAATATTGCAAGAAGTAGGTTATAAATATTAGGTAATTTACAGATTAAGTTATTTTAATTTTGAAGACTATGTAATGATAAAGTACATTATTTATGAAATCTTCATTGAAAGATTTCATCTTCTGAGGTTAAGGATTTTATTTGAAGCCCAAAGAATATAGGGAATAAACTACTTTCCAGAAAAAAATTATGTGTATTATTTATTCTTTCCTTAAAGGCTAATGTTACATGGTAATGAAGGATTTTTGGTATTGCTAGGGATTTAAGAAATTTATGGAATGTAATCCTGCCCTCAAGCAGTTTCTGATCATAATGAAGAAACAATTCACCCTAGAAGTAAGTAGTGATAAAAGATGACATGATACAATGAAATGCTGAACTTTGTGATATAAAATGTAAGTGCCCTAGAAATTTTTTAAAAAATGGCAAGATAAATGTAATTACATGAGTAAGGATCACTGGAAGAGACAAAACTTAACTGGATCCCTAAAGGATAAGAAGTATTCGCATACGTGGACAGGTATTACAGAAAAGAATAAACAAATGCAGAGTACAAAAATACACTCATTCCCATAATCAATTCAAATGTCTTTCTTCTTCTTCTTTTTTTTTTTTTGGTCTTTCTGTCTTTTAGGGCTGCACCTGTGGCATACGGAGGTTCCCAGGCTAGGGGTCCAATCGAAACTGTAGCTGCTGGCCTATGCCAGAGCCACAGCAATGTGGGATCAGAGCTGCGTCTGTGACCTACACCACAGCTCACGGCAATGCCAGGGATCGAACCTGTGTCTTCTTGGATGCTAGTGGGTCCGCTGATGGCTGAGACATGACAGGAACTCCCAATCCAAATTTCTTAAGTCCCTACTACAGGTTGGGCACTGTGCTAATTCTCGAGGTTTGAGAGTCAAATCAGAGCTGCTCCTCGCCTTCCAGGGAACTACAGTCTAACGGGGGAAGAACAGTCAAGTAATCTGTAAGGATAGAGAGTGTTGTGAATGTCACCGCAGAGGTAATCCCAGAGTGCCATAGGAGCACAGTCAGAAAGCTGACTGAGCATAAGAATGGGCTGGGGTTGGGAAGGAGGGAGGAAGACCAATAGGCGTTAGTCATACTGGGGATGAAGGCAGGCAAGAGGAGGCAGATGGTACCTAGGCAGAGGAAAGTCTACACAAATAAAGGAACAGAGAAGAAATACGCCATACGATGGGGTTGGGAATATTGCTTAGCTTCCAGTTTTCACAAGATGCAACCTGTGCCACTAGCTTCCCAAAGCATACAGATGCATCTTCAACCAGTAATGCAGAAGACTAGGTGTCTGGGCTTTGGTCTAAGAGCACAACTGGCTCTTACCAAGCAATCAATTGAAGGAAGTTGTATTTTCAGATTGCCTGAGACACATGCAGCCCATCCGGTCCTCTGAATAACCAATACCTTACCCATGGGTTATGCTGGACCACAAAGAGACGTAGGTTACATTAGTTTTGTCCCTCAGAAAATCATCTTCGTTGACTTGCACTGAAATATTTTGCCTTCGTGTTGGTGATGCCAAGAAGTATGACCTACTTCTGTTATGTTAGGTCGTTGAAGGCACTATCACTTCATTCACTGCCCCCTATATAAAGTATGCAAAACACTTCTTTTGGAACTAGAGCTAGGAAAAAAAGCTTAGTTTTCCCCCAGAGTATTTATCCCTTTTTGTCCTGGTTGTTAGAAGATTCAGAACTAAATTTAACCTCAATTAGAGTAATTTTATTTGGTCTTCTATTTGAAAAGTTTGAAATATCTTGTTTTCTGGCCTTGATTATCCCTTCATTTTATGGTTTTATTGCACGTGTTTTTATATTTTAAGATTCTCTGCTAGAGATATAAAGCCTATGCTGTCCTGCGGGCTACAATCTCACCTGAAGAAAATTGCCAGAAATTCATATGCTGGCAGCTTTACCTCACCTAATCATGCTAACACTAGTAGCAGCCTGGCATCTGCCTACCTTTCTGCACACCAGTGGCACTTTGCTGGCTGACGGAATGGAAAATATATTGACTCTGTCTTTTGAAAGCTGAATGCAGCAAGTGGGAGAGAAACAATCACACAGAGAGGCTCTGAGTCATAAGTAGAACTGTGAACCTGGGGACAATGTGAGCTGGCTGCTGAGAGACAACAGGTGACCTGATCCTAGGGCTGGACTAACTGACTCGCTGTTTAGCCACTAGAGTCACTAATTGTCCAGATAAGGCTACAGGTGTTCCTGAGGTCTGGCTCCTAAAACTGTTTCAACTCTGCGCTGATGTACAATCACTTTCTTTCACAGGGGTTGGTAATCTGAGGGTAGGCTCATCTAGATAATCAAAGGTGACTTCAGACAACTCAAATCCTCTGCAAAAAAGAGGAGGGTAAGAATATGTACCAGGCATGGAGGTGATTTGTACTGGAAAATGGTAGAACGGATGAGTAAATACAAAACAGGAAGCCCGAGTGAGGTCGTATTTCTAAAAATTTCATATCCCAGCATCTGATGAATAACTATGAACACTACCTAAACTTTTTTGCAGCTCAGCTATAATAAACTAAAAAAAAAAACAAACCTTTCATCAAATTCCAAGACATCTTCATTAGGGCTTGTCACCTGTCTTAATTTCCCTGGGAAGTAAATTAGAAGTGAATGGAAGGGGGGAAAAAAACACCTCAAAGTCACTTTCCAGTCCAGCTGATCTAAAAGAGTGATTCTTTACTTCACCATCACCACAAAACCAACAAATAAACAACATAAAATGGCAGCTTCTAAAATAGCAGCTGACTTTTCTTCACATCATCTTACAGCCAGGTTGGCTTTCCCAGGTATGTTCCCATTTTATGGGGGATGTGTGCTGTTTTATTGATGTAGCCAGTGGGACATTCCACACATTCAACCTGTTCCTTTCTGGTATCAGATAACTAGTTAACCTGGGTTTAGGTTACAAAAGAAGAAGGCTCCTTGATACCTGCAGAAGCCCTAAATGGACAAAACTCGCATATCTGAAAGATAAGAACAAAGAAGTACAAGATACTATTGTTTAACCAGGGATGCTCTTCATTCTGAGGACTTGGGAGAATCTGAGTTTTTTTCCTTATAATCGCAATTTGAAAGAATAAATGTCAATGCCAATCATGCCAACAGGACAATATACTTCAAGTCACTGTTCTGCACACCCTGCATCACATCCCTACTCTCTTTGGGACCTAGTTCAAATTCTACAGATCAGGCCAGCAGAGCTGTAAATAGTTCCATGTGCAAAGTTTGCATTTTCCAAACACAGGCATGGCTTAGCATGCAGTTTTCGTTCTTTAGAACTTTTAGGAGCAATTATGTCCTAAGGATATAAGCACGGTGAAGCAAAGGTATATGCCTATAACAAGCATCTCATTGAAGCTGGCAGCACGATGTGTGGGTTCATGGGATGAATAACCACAGAGTATAGACTGATAACTTGGAGTGATAAGGATAAAGACTCACAGAGTAAGGCAGTGTTATGCTGGTTACTTGCCCAATTCCGAACTACAAGAATAAACAGGATCTTTTTCCACCAAAGCCAATGGATGATACACAGGATGGCACAAATCTGCTACAAGATGCAGTGGTAGGTACAACTCTAACAATCCAGGGGGCCAGGCATTTTTTCCAGACGTGTGTGCTTCTGTAATATAAATGTAATAGGAGAAAGGAGCCACTGCACGCCCCTGTCTCTTTATTAACAAAGTAGTAATTGTTAACAATTGAGGAATCATCACTCCTCTCTTGGGACTTTGCCAGCCCAGCAAGAGACAATATCAGTTTTCAGATGTTATCTCAGTGGTCCATTTCTTAATCCATTTCAGAAATAGATTTCCCTGGTTTTCTTTAAGGCAAACGAACCCCCTTTGAGTCGGTTCTTAGAAGTAACCCCCTTCAGCCCCCTAAACTGAAAATCAGGCTTCTTCCTCCCCTACTCCCATCCAGGTTGTTCTGCTATGCTTGAGTTTTGTTGCTGAATGTAGACAGAGTTACTAAAAGAAATGAAAGAGGCCTCAGGACAGGAAAGCACGACATTTCAATGGCTGGCAGCCAGGCAATTCTGCCATGTGGAGGGATCCACATCCTTCTTGTGTGGCTACAGCCAGAGTGAGACTAGCAAAACACACACTGTTAAAACAGCGCTTGTGCAATACAGCCTATAATGAAGTGAGTGCTGTGACCTGTTGTTTAGAACTGGGTGATACTAACCGAATTGATTCTGAATTTCATCTGGTTCCTTGTATTACAAACCAAAGATATTCTTCTATTGCTGTGTGTTCTAAGAATGTACATGGTGGGTATGGTGAGCTAAAGTCAGTGCGGCCAAGGAGGAGGTGAGAACGAGGCTTGGCAAGAAATAGCTGACTTTACTGCCAGGTTCCAGGGTGGGGGGTCACTGCATACCACCCATGGTCACAGGGGCAAACACCAGTGTGCTCAGGGGACCGAAGACAGCAGTGAGGGGGAAGTCTATGCAGGGCATTGATAACAGCTTAAGACTGGCCAGTCTGAATAATTCTAGTGGGCTCTGGGCTACAGGGGTGGTCTCTAGTTGCCTGGCCCCTGGTACTGGAGTGATTTCGGGCCAGGGGACTTTTGACTTGCCATGTGAGAGTTCAATAAGGAGGTGGATGGGGCTATAAGCTTGGGATGGGCTGGTCTGTATGTAAAAGGCATGCTCGTGGGCAAGGCGTTCTTACCTTTAGGAATTAAAGGAGAAGTCTCTCCCTGGGTCTGTGCGTACCCAAACACCAAAGCATCAAGAATACAGAAAATATAGTTAATATAATTGACTCTGTGATGCATGGGTGCCAAATTGACAACACAGAATAAAAGACACAGAACAATGCATTTGTTTAAATATGATCCTTGCCTGGGGCAACATATTGGGATCTCAAATAGCCTTTAGTCCCCAATATCCTTCAGCACATTTGCCTCATTCTTTGATAAGTACAACTGATGTTTTTTTTTCAGTCTTATATAACATGTTATGCAAACACACTTCAAATTCTCGAATCTAACCTGACTGCCTCGCTAAACTGATATATGAAGAGGTTCTGGGACTGTCACAGCTGGTGATGACATTTTTTGTGGCTGTGGCTGAAAGGACCTCTGCTCAAGCAATGGTTCTGCCTACGCTGCATTTACAAGAACAAAGCGTGCCTCTGGGTGATGGGCTGTGGACTCTGCCTCTTTACCTGGTAACCTAGCTAACTACTCTGCCATCTGCCAGGCTGGTGGGCCTGCCTCTAAAGCCGGCTGGCAGTTATGCTGTGCCCAGTGTCTTCTGGGTCCACACACACTTGGCATGTGGTCTCACCACTGCCATTTGGGATCACCCACCCCTGGCTCACATACAGCCAAGGCTCTGCAGTGCTGTGTTTGCAACAGAAATTTAAATGTTGAGAGATGGGATCTTTCCCAAGGCCTCTTTGCTGATGATCCTATTTTGCCATGTAATGTTCTGGGTGGATTGTAAGGGATACTCATGAAATAGGTTCAAGGAAAGCGATATTACAACTGCGGCAAGTCCAAGTCTCACAGCGCTGGAAACGGATGGACATTAGTACTTCTTGGCAGGCCATTGGTTTGGTTTGGAGCTTGATGTCATATTCATTCTTCTGGCTGCCAGTCTCCTGAAGGAAATATTGACCTTCTTGCTTTAGTTTTCTATATTTTATGAGTCGTTCCTCACCGGATAGGCTGCTCAGTATCAGAATTAAAGGACCATTGGCTAAGTATTACTAATAAAATTCTGGTTGTTTTCAGTTTCTCTGGTACATTTTGGTAGATGACCAAGCCATGGATTTGGTGTTCTCTTCTCTCTTCTTATTCCTTTTTGGAAGGAGTTTAGATGGGCTGGGGAAAGATATTTGAAGCTTTCTGATCCAATGTAAATGAATCCTGTGGTGGGTAAATAATTTTCCTCCCTCCCTTGCTCTCCTGGGGTAGTTTGATGAATAATGCTTCTCAAATAAGTTTATAAATATTCTCCTAGAGGTAAGAAGAGTATTAAGCTCATAGCAGGTGTGCCATTAATGCATTAGTGTGTAGGGTAAAGCAAAGAGGAAAGGAATCATTAAAACCTTGAGGTTTCACAGAATTTTCTGAAAAGTTTTGAAGGCCATAGCTGGCAACAAAATACTGGGGGCCACTTTGGTGAAGTGTGGGTACAGCCTTATCAAGTCAGGTCATTCCTTCAGTGTAGAAGCTCTTTCTGTATGGGTGGAAGGATGGGGTTTATAGTTTGTTTTGCGTCCAATTACGGTACGTTTATCTTAAGTAACTCAGAGAAAAAGCATAATTAATCAATCTCACCAAAAAGTTTTAAAAAAATTTTGCTTCCTGACTGACTCCCATTATCTAAAGGTCTAGTTCACAAACTACCCATCTGCAGTCTAAAAGTCTTCTTTAATAATCATCTTTAATAATAACTATTCATTCTCTTTAGATGCTATTGCAATTTGACTGTCAAATATCATGCTTTTCAATACATCTGTTACATTTTACCTGTGATAACTCAATTATGGCTTTAGTTTCTTTCTTTGATCAGTCTCAATGCCCCCTTACTTTTAATCAAAAGCCTCCATGATAGCAAGGACATTTCTTACTGCCACAGCGCCACCTACTGGTAGGTCAATACAGAAGCAAGCCAGTGGTAGCTTAACTGATCCACGGTTTTGGAGAGTCCTGCCTGAGCTTTGTTTTATAAAATGTCAATTTCCTTGTCATTTTGAGAAACTATCACTTCTCTTGATAGCTATTAAATCTCTTGCTGTGGTATAAAGTCAGCAAGTTATAATAAAAAACTATGCTTTTATTTCTTACTGTTACCTTAAATTGGCCCTGACTTCACCGACTTTGATTTTCTCTGTCCTATAACTGTAGCAAGAGTTCCAGATTGTGTGGGCAAGGGTTTGGATCTGGCGAAAACAATTTGGGGAGCTTCCAAAGATCCTGAAAAATGTAAAAAAAACAAAAAACAAAAAACCCCTACTTAACACTTTATTTGATCTTGGCTGAAAGGACAAGCGGTCAAGCAAGGTTTTAGGGGATCATCGTTTTCCCTGATGTTGGTGTCCCAAACACCGAATCTATCCTTTCTCTCTTGCTTTCTAACAACATAAAAGTGGGTAATCAGCCCAAACTCTTGTCCCTTGGGTTCTGGGGAGAGAAGAACGTTTGGGGCACAGCAGAGGGTATAAGACACCAGGGTGAGCATCTCAAGAGCTTTATTTATTTTTATTATTAATCTATTATTCTTAAGCCACCCCAGATCTCCAAAAGGTATACAATACATGTGAAAAGAACAAGAATATTACAGTAAAAATAGGTCATTCTGCCGAGAGCTGCCAGGAAAATAATTTCACTTGAAAGTCAGAGTGATTTCTAGGTCCTTAGGGTTTAAGCTCCACTGGGTTTACTTTATATTAAAATGAGTTCCTTTTTCTTGTTGTCTCACTGATAATGTGAGCAGGCAGAGGCACCCTGACCTGCTGCTGCCTCGTTCCCATGCAAAGAGCCTAAACCTACAGTGGATTTTTTCAGGGCCCCAAATGACAAACACTTAACAAGGCACTGCTTCTCACTTTCCCTAAATGAAATCCAGCATCGGTGTTCAAAAAGTGTAAGGTCCCTTTCTCCAACTATAGATCAATAAAAGAGTTAAAAAAACAAAAACCAACCAACCAACCAAACAAAAAAACACCACAGTTGGGGGGAGGGGAGCATGTAGAGGCTGGGCTCCAGGACAGGAAAAGCTTAGGCGGAAGCTAAGGGCCAGGGATGAGGGCAGCTGGGATGCTTCAGGCCCTACAGCAACGGTAGTTTACGCCATCAAATCAGCACGAGAGAAATGCCAGTTATCTAATCTGTTGCTCTCTGCTATTTTAGTTCACTATCATCACTTCAGAACTCAAGAAGAACACCATGGTTATAAAGAAGGAAGGCCAATGGCTTTGGCTTTGAGCCAGAGGCCCTCACTCCAGCTTCCTTCTCAAATTTCCAAATTTGCTGACTCTACACCTTCCCTTCTATAGCAAACACAGAATATATAGCCTGAGGTAGGGAAGTCAAGGAAAGTAACATTCATGGAGCATTCCAGGCACTCTGCTAAGGGCTTTCACATTCACTACCTCATTTAATGTTCATAATAAGAAGAATGTCACTAAGCCACCATCAGCAGGAAAGGACTCCGAGTTGTTTTTCAACAGTGCCCTGGGATGAACCACTATCTCATTCAGACTGCCTGCTGAACAAGGTCACACAGCTTTAAGGCCTGCTTGGCTAGACTTGGGGGAGGGTCAAGGGGTCAGGAAACAGACTTTTGCTATATTCATGGACTCAATAACTGAGTTAACTTGACCAGACAGGGCTAAATACCTTTCATAGTCAGTCTAGTGATTCCTATACAGGCAGAACTTCCCAACTCAGAGAGACGTGTAAACTTTTTGACTTATTATGGGGGTTGTTTTTCCCTCTTGTAGGTTTAAAGAAAAATGTTTTAAAAAGCAACCTAACCTTCTCCTTTTTATAGGATACTCTTCTGAACCCCTAGAAGAACACCTTTAAATCTATGTGTAATAGAGAAGAACATAATTTGTAGTTGAAATGCTGACGTGTCAGGGAGTTATTTACTAGCTTTATAAATAGTTCTAATAAGGTTAGTTATTATTATATTGCTAAGTGTTTTATTGGAAATGTGGAAAATGCCTGAGCCTTGCTACATCATGTTCATGAGTATTTCTTTAAGGATCAGGAACACCGGGAAAGTCACAGAAGAGAAATACATTCGACGGACTTTTTTAGAGGTCTAGAGTTATTTAGAGACTAAAGAAGAAGAACTTCTCCTTGCTCTGTTTTCTTTTTTTTTTTTTTTTTGTCTTTTTGCTATTTCTTTGGGCCGCTCCCGCGGCATATGGAGGTTCCCAGGCTAGGGGTCAAATCGGAGCTGTAGCCACCGGCCTACGCCAGAGCCACAGCAACGCAGAATCCGAGCCGCGTCTGTAACCTACACCACAGCTCACGGCAACGCCAGATCCTTAACCCACTGAGCAAGGCCAGGGACAGAACCCGCAACCTCATGGTTCCTAGTCGGATTCGTTAACCACTGCGCCACGACGGGAACTCCTCCTTGCTCTGTTTTCATCACAAATTCAGTACAACTGTTATAAAAACTTCTAAGTAACGCCAACAATCAGTAAATATTAATTCATGATCAAGATGCTGAAAGCATGACCAACGTGGCCCCTCAAATTTCCCCCTTCCTCAGCCAGAGTGCATGCAAAGAGTTCAATTATGTACTTAATTTACCAATTAGACATGTAAATAAAATGAGCAGGCTTCCTGGATCTGCCAAGCTTTGTACACCTGTCCAGCCTCAGCAAATGTGAAGAGCTGCAGGGGCCCTCACTGCTGTATCTCATGGAGACCCTTGCAACCAGTCCCAGGTTATCTTAGCCACACTTCTCAGGCCGTACGAGTTCCAGGTGGAAATTTAACTTCCTTAAAAATAACTGCAGTGTTTTAGTAATTCTTTTGGGGTCCCCTGACGGGGGTAGACTATACACTCATCACAATCAGATGTATCTTTTTTTTTTTTTTTTTTTTTTTTTTAAGTGCTGCACCCATGGCATATGGAGGTTCCCAGGCTAGGGGTCTAATCAGAGCTACGGCTGCTGGCTACAGCCACAGCCAGAGCCACACCAAATCTGAGCCGAATCTGCGACCTACACCATAGCTCATGGCAACGCCGGATCCTTAACCCACTGAGCGAGGCCAGTGATTGAACCCACAACCTCATGGTTCCGAGTCGGATTTGTTTCTGCTGCACCACGACAGGAACTCCCATCAGATATATTTTGAATTCAGATTCAAAAAGTTTAAGTGGAGAATAAAATCTACTCTTCTCATAGGATTATCTGACTCAGATGCAGTAATAGTGCCGTTCTCTTTATATTGCTTCCTTTGGCTCTCAGAGTAAGCCTATGATGCAGATGTAAGTAGCCTCATGATACCGTCAAAGTAATCAGACTCCTCAGCGAGCCTGGTCATTTTAAGGTGTACTGGGTCACACACACACCCCCTCGCAGCTGGGCCTTAAACTCCTTCACGGCTCCCCACTGCTCTCAGGAACAAGCTCCCTCCACGGCTTAGAGGCTGACCCTGTACCTCTACAGCCTCTTGCCACTCCCTGCTCATCCCTGGTCCCCAGCCACACTGACCCCTGAGGTCAGCACCAGCTCCCTTCCCACACTGTTCCACCCCACATCCCCAACTCTCCTGGCTGACCTGTCCATAGTCAGACTCCCGCAAAGATGCTTATTCCTCTAGGAAGCCCGCCCCAATCCCTAAAGCGCTTGGGCCAGGTTGCTTGGCTTCAAATACTGCCCCACCATTTACTAGCTGCGAGGTTTTACTTGTTTATTATTATTATCTTTTTCTTTTTTGGCCACCACGTGGCATAGGGACTTCCCTTTTGAGCCAGGTATCTGGATCAGAGCCGTAGTTGTGACCTACACTGCAGCCAGTGCAACACAGGATCCTTAACCCACTGTGCCGGGCTAGGGATCCAACTTGAGTCCCAGCACTCCAGAGACACCACTGATCCTGTTGCACCACAGTGAGAACTCCCAGCTGGGAGGTTTTAAGTGCATTTCATAATCTGTGCCTTTATTGCTTCAGCCATGAAATGGGGAACACAGCTCCTATATTATACGCCCATTTTGTGAACAAATGAGTTGTGACATGTAAAGCATTCAGGACTGTGCCTGACACATAGCAAGCGCTCAGCCAACTCTGTCTATTATTCTGAGTCCCCAGTGCCTGCTAGTCCCCCCTCCCAGGCTCCCCAGGGCAGGGGCTGTCTGGTTCACCTTACGTGCCTCAGTGCCCAACATGCTACTTTCTCAAGAAGTGCTCAAAAATAAGTATTTGTTGAATTGAATCCAAGTGATTTGCTTTCAATTTTCTGAATAGCTATTTGAGTATTTTTCTAAATTATTATTCATAGAAAACTATCCCTGCACCTCCACTGAGAGGCCCTTAGCAACTACCTGGCAACAGACCGTGACATCAGCATGACAGGATGCACATCAGACCACAGCTCTGGATCTGCATCCATGGAGCATCTCCCACAGGCCCCTTGACTTTCTGAGCCTCTGATTCCTCATGCGGAGGGACGAGGTTAGACCTCACAAGGTGCAGTGAGGATTTAGCGAGAGACCCCACATGCGGAAAAACCATAGAAACAGTAAAACACCAGTCGAACAAGGCATTTTTACCAATTGCTGCAAACCTGCTGACATTCTACCAGACTGGGAAATTCCAAATATCCCAAACCAGTTCTGGAAAACCATTTACTCCTAAAATGTCGGTATCGTTTGAAAGAAGAAAGGAACAAAACACCCATTTGCCAATGCTTCAGAAACCTGGATGCTTCGTACTGTGGACTGGCGCTCTCTTCAGAGGCAGCCCAGCCCCTCCCCGCTGTCTGGCCTGGAACTCACCTGCGGAGCTGGTGATGGGCACGAAGGCTGCAGAGTTAAGGCTGCTCTGGAGTCCACTCAGCTGCCCTTCCGTGGAGGATCCTCTGAAACACAAGCAGCTTGTTAGAGCTGCAGAGAGAAAGCGAGGTCAAGTCCAGGCCCTCCAATGGCTCTGCCTCTTGCTCTCGGCATTGCTACTCATTCCCTTGCTTCTTTCAAGACCAGATGTCATCTCACGAGAAAGGACTTATACGATCAATCCATCCCCTTCTTCTGAAAGGTTATGTATCTGAAAACTGATTGTCCACCTCTCCACACTGGAATGTAGCTTCAAGAAAGCCCAGACTTTGATCACTACTGTGTCCCCAGTGTTTAGAACAATGCCTGGAACCTGAGACGCACTCCACCAATATTTGCTTATTAAATGAATAAATTAAGTTCTTGGTATTGACTTGGATAAATCATATCTTGTATGATACCACAAATGTCTCAGCATTACCAAATGCCCCTCGTGGGAGGGTGAGGGTAGCGGGCAAATCTGAGGATAGTGATTCTCTACTGGGGGAAGGAGGAGGGGCAGATTTGTCCCCTACTCTCACCCTCCCACAAGGGACATTTGGCAATTTCGAGGCACTTGTAGTTGTCATAGCTTGTGGAGCCTAGTGGGTCGAAGCCAGGAAAGATGCTACACCTTTCCTACAGAGCACTGGAAAGTGTCCCCAAACAAAGAAATGTTCTAGCCCAAGATGTCCATGGTGCCGAGGCCGAGAAACCGTTATTTGGGGGCAGCTGTCCTCATGCCACCTTTGGCAAGAGATAGGACAAAGAATATTAGACTCTTTGGGCACAGATCTCCCAGGCTCGTGTTTTAGAAATTCTATGACTACCTTGATGTCCTACAGACCATGCCAGGTTTCTCTGCTATAGGCTCTCACAGCTTTGTAATTCGTTCATTGCATTTATCAAAATTCTAAGACTGTGTAACTGGTTGCTTAATATCTGTCATTCTTGCTGGAATTATAAGCTCCATAAAGACAGAGGTTGTTTTAATCTTATTCACTGTTCTGCCTGTAGCTCCCAATATTGCATTTTGTATACCTTAGGTATTTATTTATTTATTTATTTAGTCTTTTTAAGGCTGCACCCGCAGCATATGGAAGTTCCCAGGCTAGGGGTCTAATCAGAGCTGTAGCCTCTGGCCTATGCCACAGCCACAGCCATAGCAACGCCAGGTCCGAGAGATGCATCTGTGACCTACACCACAGCTCATGGCAATGCCGGATCCTTAACCCACTGAATGAGGCCAGGGATTGAACCCACAACCTCATGGTTCCTAGTTGGATTCGTTTCTGCTGCGCCATGACAGGAACTCCAATAAGCATTTTTTTGAAATAATCTGACCCACTGCCCCATGACAATACTTAATTGTTGGGCTCATCTATCTGATTTTAGCTGGTGTGTAAAAATTTTACCTGGGTGATTAAGGTTCTCATATACTCACTACTTTATTTGTTGAGCAGCATTTACTCCAACCTTAGGCACCCTCTCCCAACACTATTTTTTCCATTTATTCACTCACGCAAAACATACTTATTAAGCATTCCCTGTGCTCAGTACCAGTGAGCAGGCAGACACTAGGCAACCACATAAGATATAAACTGTGATACATGCTAAGGAAAAGCAGCGCAGGGTGTTAGGAGAGAATGAAACAGGGAACCTGATTTAGATGGTGAGGAGAGTGGTCGAGGTTGGCCTTTCTGAGGAAATCATACTTTAGCCAAGTCATGAAGTGAGAAGCAGGCGTGAGCCCACAGTAGGGAACAGGGAAGAGCTTTTCACAGGGAAGAAATGGCCTATTTAATAATTCTAAGGGAGAAAGGGCCTTTGAATGGCCAAAGTGTGCGTGCGTGCGTGCGTGTGTATGTGTGTGTTGGTGGTGGTGGTGGTGAAGCAGTGTTCGCCAAATGTCCTTGACAGGAATCACCTGGTGTGACTTTCCAGGCCTTCCCTCGGAGCCTCTGACTCCGTGATCTGGGACAGGCCTTGAGAACCTAGGCATTTCATAGGAGCCCAGGGGTCCAGGGGGTTCGTATCACTAGAGAAGTGAGGGAAACACTGATTGGTGGGTACAGAGCAAGGTGGTTTGCGGAGCACTTGGAGAGCCTGGTGGTGGCTTAGGTGCCCAGGTGGTCCCTTCGCCCCCAGCGGACATCTGCCACTTGGGAAGACACCCCAACAGCAATGCAAGGATCACACTGCCTTACAGCCCTCCCCGTCTAGTGAGCTATGGGCTGGGCTCTACCCACTCCTTTCCACTTTTGAGGACAGATGAACCACAGTGGCAAAAAAGGAGAGAAAGGAGCAGAGGGCTTCTCCCTTTACCTAAGCCTCAGCCTTGGAGAGCTACATCTGGAAGCTTTCGCAATTTATTGCAGCCACTTATGGACCCCAAAACACCATCCAAAGCATCTGTAGGCTGATCTTTGCTCTTCCAGGTCCAAGTGGAAAAGGAGACGTTCTGGAGGGCCTAGGTGAGTCCTTTCCTTTGTAGAAGTTAAAAAGCCAGAGGCCCGTTTGCTTGTGTTAGGAGCAGCTGAGTCAAGAAGCATCATGGGGCTCATCTCGGTGTCACAGAGGAAGCCCTGAGTATTAGCGGCAAAAAGGGAGGCAGGCAGGTACAATTTTGAAGGCAACAGAAGAAACCGAGGCAGGGAACAGGGAGCTACTGGCTGGATGTGACAAGTCCCCGGGGGTTCAGAGTGGACGCATTCCCTTCCTCCTCCCCTCTCTGGAATTCCCATCCCACCTTCCACCTTTACAGGCTTCCTTCTGTTCCTCACCCAGGACATCCTACCCCTATGGCTCCTCTGTCTCCAGGTCCACTCACTCTTCCACCCTCCTCCTCCACAGGCCTTGGGAGCCACCACTGGCTCTGACTTTGAACATTTCTAATGGTTCTACTGTTTCTTGCACAAGGTCCCCTTCTCCCCCTCGGAGGAGCAGTGTGTCCACAAGCATCCAAGGGGAAACCCAGAGTAAATCTTTCCATGGAAACACTGGTACACAAAATGGTTTGAGTTTATGTTATTACTACCTGAGGCACATCATGGGTAAATATGCTTTTGTTGTGATCACATCATTTCCTTGGGAAAATATGTTCCAACTCCTGGACAACCCACTCCTAAATGAGAACTGTGAAAACATAGCTTGTCTGTGTAGCTTGCACTCGCTGATCTGCTTCTGCAATGATTCTTTGCTCCTTTTCGGGAAGTATCTGTGTTTTAGCGAATATTTACATAGGAGGGTATGTATATATTCCCTTGGTTCATTCGTTCGTTCTTTCTTTCTTTTCTTTTCCTTCTTTCTTTCTTTCTTTCTTCCTTTTCTTTCTTCCTTTCTTTCTTTTTCTTTCTTTCTTTCTTTCTTTCTTTCTTTCTTTCTTTCTTTCTTTCTTCCTTCCTTCCTTCCTTCCTTCCTTCCTTCCTTTTCTTTCCTTCCTTCCTTCCTTCTTTCTTTCTTTCTTTCTTTCTTCCTTCCTTCCTTCCTTTTCTCTCCTTCCTTCCTTCCTTCTTTCTTTCTTCCTTCCTTCCTTCCTTCCTTCCTTCCTTCCTTCAGGTCGAACCAGAGCTGTAGCTGCTGGCCGATGCCAGAGCCACAACAATGTGGGATCTGAGCCGTATCTTACACCACAGTTCATGGCAACGCCAGGTCCTTGACCCACTGAGGGAGGCTAGGGATCAAACTCAAATCCTCATGGATACTAGTCAGGTTCTTAACCTGCTGAGCTACAATAGGAACTCCCCCTTGGTTGTTTCTGAGTCAGTTACTGGGCTTCAACATCAAGGTAACAGGACCTACCTCCGAGGGTTGTTGAGGATTAAATAAAATGGAGGATGTAAAGCACATCCCAGTACAGTGTCTGGTATTACATTCAGGGCTAAATAAACATTAGCTATTAGTAGTACTTCTTTTGACTTAGGAATACTGACAGTCTCTGCATTCACTCACTTTAAGCCTATCAACATAAAGAAATAGTAAACTGGATGACTCAGAGACTAATTCAGTATGGATTATTAGTACTAAACTGTAGAAGAATTAACTGTAAGATATTCAGAACCTGGAACTTAACAACAATAATCTGCTATTAGAGTCAAAAGGTAATTGACAACCTATAAGGCGGAAATCAAAATTAGTCACAATTACTCTTAAACTCCATTTGGAAGAGTGGTCTCATTTGAGTTGACACACTATTTCTTAATAAATCTAACATACACATCTTTTTTCTCCCAGTTATCAGAATTTACCAGTTTCAGTGAAGTAGTTGGCTTGTCATACAGAATATGTGTCTTTTGGCATGAGACTTACTAACAGGAGGATGCTCTTTCTTGAGAGACGCTCATGGGAAATGAGACTGACTAGAGGAACAATGCATCTCCCATGACATCCTGAGTGGAAGAGCCGGTGGAATCAGCCACTATTGGAATTATACCTTCTCTTTCTCTCCACATAGCTGAATGCGCAGAGTGAAATGTGTGTTGGATGCAGCTCCATTACCTACTGTTTTCAGATGACAGCACAAATGGAGTATGAAGAAATGGCTAAAGATGAATTCAGAAAAATGAGGCATAAAAGTATCAAGAGTTTTGTGATGAGAAATACTGAGAAGATGCGACAAGAAAGGTGCCATTAACTTTATGTTGTACAAAAGTTAGAGTTCAAATCAAGAAGAGTGCTGGGTGTGACTATCTGATCCTGTAATGCTCCATAATTATTATTCTTGGAAATGGTGCAAGTTCCAGGAGGTGGAAAAGAGGTAGATGTAGTCAAAGCTTACTACCATCTCAGCTGTGGTCATGGGCTTAGTTCAGACCCTCTTCTGCAGATGAATTATCTGTCCATAATTATCAAACGCAGCTGAAGGGCAGGCTTCTTGATTAAGTGAGCCACTTAAAAACTGAAATAAGCTACATGGCCATACATAGTAGCAATAAAGAGTAAGAAGAATGCCCTTAACAGTGAAATCTCAACAAAGGCAGGAACTTTCCTTGGGACATGTTCACAGCTAGTGCCTACAGAGTTTCCTTCAATATTAAATCTACACTTCCTAACCCAGAACTCAACTTGCTTGCTCTAGTTCTACCCATTCCTCTTGCTTCTTCCATTTTCCTAAAGTCCAAGAAAGATCCTGATATGGGCATTAAGGGGAAAGAGCTCTCCTGGGCCTTTCAAAGAAGTTATTCAATAATACATTATAAACAAATAATATCTCTGTAAGTGGAAATATTGCCTGCGTTTATTATTTTGGAAGATTTCTTCTAGTGCAAGTCTCAACTTAGGGAATACAAGCTGATCAACAGGCTGGCTAGGAATCCCACGGGCATCAAGACCACACCATACAGGAGGTCTGTATAACACAGGTCACCAAGGAGGACCATGAGTAAAATTCTCATCCATTTTGCTGGTAAGGGTGACGTGCCTTTTCATGGGTCTGTATTTCCTTTATTTGTGGTTTCCTCTTCCCCTGGCCACTATTTTGATCAGTGGAAACTTTGCTGAAAGTGATATGCTTTCTTTAAGATCTGTTTTGTCCATTACTCCACAAGGTTGACTGTGGTTTGGTGCTGTATTGCTTCTCTTTGGGTTCTTTTCAAGGCTTGACACATCTCTAATACAGAGGTACTAGTTTTCTATTTCAAGAGTTTAGTAAAAGTTTATCTTGGATTCATGCCACTACCTCAGGGATGACCTTTCTGTAGAAGGAAGAACCCATGAAAGGAAAATGCTCACAATTCTTTCTGCAGAAGAAAGAATACAGCTAGAAATGCTGACCTCACCCGGGCTGTGGTAAATAGCCATGGTGGCATTTGTGAAGGTCCTAAAAAGAGAAACCCTCAAACTTGATCATTTTCAGAAAATACTAGTGACAACTAACTACCTTCAATTCCCAAAGAACAGAAGAAATCTTAAGGTGCAAGTTAGGTTAAAGAACTGGATTCAACCCACTGCTGTGGCTCGAGCTGCTGTGGAGGCACGGGTTTGACCCCCAGCCCAGTGCAGCACAATGGCCTGGGAACTTCCACATGCCGGGGGTGTGGCCATATGAAAAGAAAAAAGAAAAAAAGAGAGAATTGGATTAAAAAAAGAGAAAGACTGACTTTTCTTAGCAAGCATACATGCATTTCACAAACACAAGTTATATGCTCAAACTTACCAAGTAACAATTAGAACATTATTAATATGGGTCTGGTTCCAAAACTCATTCAAGAAACATTTAGTGAAGCCAACTCTTGAGTAGTAGTGGTGCTTAGGACTCTTTCTATAAGCATATTACACATCACCTAATCCATTATATTTGTTGTTACATTCCTTTCCATTCCTAATATTATTTATGCGGGCCTTTTCTCCTTTTTTATTTAGTAGTCTCTGCAGAGGTACGCCTCTCTATCGTTTGTTATCAATTTCACTCATTCTTTCACCAGGTATTTAATGAGTGCCTCCCATGTGCCAGATACTGATTAAGGCACTTGTTTGCTCATGTTCTCCCACAGCCAGGATGTTCTAGGTGATTTCTGCTTTTTTATTATTTTATTTTTATTAATTTATTCTGTTGTACCTTTTATAGCATTTCAAGTTAAATGAATAACTCGCTGATTTTCAATCCTTCCTGTTTTTGTTAAAACTGTATTTAAGGCTACAAATTCATTATCAAGTGCAATTTTGGATACCTGTAGTACTTTCATGTCATTCAATTCTAAATGCCATATGATTCTCATTACGATTACGTCTTTAACAACTGAATATTTATTACATTCTCTATTTTTAAAAATTTCTAAACATATGGGCCTTTAAAAACCCATCTTAGTATTTCTAATTATATTTATATAATTAGAGTGTGATATTGATTTGATATTGATTTTTTGAAATGGGTGGAGCCTTCATTTGTGACATTGTATGTGCTGAATTTTTGTAAATATTCCCTGTATACCTGAAAAGAATGTATATACTCCCTTTTGGGCCAAGGAATCTATGCATGGCTATTAATGCTTCTTTGACTGTGAGCTGTGATGCATAAGGAGGCTATAAAATCAATTTAGGGGACACGATCGGCATTTTAAAAAGGAAGGGAAATAGTATTTTGTGAAACTTATTTCATATACGTACACATAGATATTTTTGCTGGACTGCATATAAAATATATTTTTAAAATTATGAGTAGCAGCCATAAAGATTAAAAGCCACTTACTAAAGCAATTTTTTTTTTCCTTTTTAGGGCTATACCTGCAGCATTTGGAAGTCCCCAGGCTAGGGGTGGAATGCACGCTACAGCTGTTGCCCTACACCGCAGCCACAACAATGCCAGATCAGAGCTGCGCAGGAGACCTACACCACAGCTCACGGCAACACCGGATCCTTAACTCACTGAGTGAGCCCAGGAATTGAACCCAGGGATTGAACCCGCGTCCTCATGGTTACTAGCTGGGTTCATTACTGCTGAGCCATGATAGGAACTCCTTAAAGCAAACTCTTAATTCTGCATTCCAAATATTCAAAACCCTAAGCAATTTTCATTTGAATTACCTATCAGTTACAGATGGACATACATTTAAATAAATCACCCACTGTGCTTGATAATTGTGAATTTTTCTTTATATTTTGTTAGCTTTTGATTTATATATTTTTTAATTACATTAAGTGCACACAAATGCTTTTCTTTATAGATGCCTTTTGCTTAATTTTATCTATTGCTACACTACTTTCCCTTCTAATTAATACTACATGACTTATCTTTTTCTAATCTTTTACCTTTCTGTGAGATTTTACTTTATGTTTCTTTTAAGGAGTCTATTACTGAATATTTTTAAAAATGGAATTTGGTATCTATTTTTTAATAGAAGAATATACTCTGTTAACATTTATTGTGATTACTCATGTTTCATTTTCCATTTACCATCTTTTCCCTTTGCTTTTCGAATTTTCATTTCCTGCCTCCGACTGGATTCATAGTTTCTACATTCCCTTCTCTCCCTCTCAGTTTGAAATCAATAGACTATATATAGATTATTTAGCTTTTTTTTTCTAAGAAAGTGTAAAAGCCATTCAGTATTTCCGTCTTGCCCTTGAACTTGACATAGATCTGTTATTCACTGACTACGCATTCTTGTCTTTGAATCCTGTCTTTGCTGTCTTAAATGTATTATCTTTTTAAAGAAGACTGACAATCATTTTTATAGTCACTACCATTTATAGACATTTTATAAAATTTTTGTACTTCATTGTTTCATGTCATTCTATGTTCACTTTTATCTTTGCTAGTTCTTTCGTAAGGCCATGGGTGGTATACTCTTAGACGCTGAATATCTCAAATTATTTTTGCCTCCCTCCTCTCTTAAATGATAGTTTAGCTATATATAAAATTTTAGACTGAAAGTTACTTTAACTCAACACTTTAAAGCCATTAGCTCTTGTCTTCTGCCACTTCTTATTTCTGAAGAGAAGAATGCTGGAATTTTGCTGTCCTTGTAGTCAAAATGAATTTTCTTTCAGGTAGTTCATGAGACTCCTCTTTATGCTTAATGGTCTGTACTTTCACTGCATGTTAGAGGTACATTTATTTTGGTACAAGAATGATTTTTTTTTTTTAAGCAAAGGTGAGAACTCATATTTCAGAAAATTCTCAGTTATTATTTTTTAAAGTATGGCTTGTTTGCTTATCCTTCAGGTCTCTCTTCAGATATTCCTATCAGAGTCACATGTCATGTTCCACAAGGTACTCCTATTAGATACATGATCTTATATGTCTGGCCATTCAAAAATATTAATTTCATCTGTAAGAAGTTCATGGTCCAATTGCTGATTCTGTTGACAATCTTTTTTTTTTTTTTTTTTTGCTTTTTAGGGCCACACCTGCAGCATATGGAGGATCCCAGGCTAGGGGTTTAATTGGAGCTATAGCTGCAGGCCTACACCACAGCCACGGCAACGCCAGATCTGAGCCGCATCTACAACCTGCACCACAGCTCACGGCAACACCGGATCCTTAACCCACTAAGTGAGGCCAGGGATCAAACCTGCAACCTCATGGTTCCTGGTCAGATTTGTTTCTGCTGCGCCACAATGGGAATTCCACAATTTTTTGTAATATTAGATTTATTCATGTGTTTTAGAATGCCAGATTGCGGGCTCATTTTGAACAGGAATCCTTTTCCTCCTTACTGCTCTACTTGCCCATGCCTCCCTGTCTGAAGATTTTACAGTTGCCTCCATCCAAGCCCCTGACCCCAGTCCAGGACCACATTTTCAGAGGTATTTTGGTGTCCTTACCTCAAAGATATTTAAAAACCCAGGTGAGCTCTGAGACATGAACAGCTGCAAGGGTATTTCATGATCTTTTAAACTCTGAGGCCCACAGTCTCACAGTTTCCAGCGTGTCAGTTTCCTTTTAAGAGAGCCCACAGCATTCTTCAGCTCAGGAATTTTCAACCTTGGTATCACTGAAATTTTGGACTGGATAATTCTTCACCATGGGGAACTGTCCCTGTGCTTTGCAGGATGCTCAGCAGCATCTCTGGACTCTACTCATTAGGGGTCAATAGCAACACCCTCCCTCTCCCATGCTCCTGCCCAGTTATGACAACCTGAAATGACTCTAGCCACTGACAAATGTCCTTGGGGCGGGGCATAATTCCCAGTTGAAAAATCACTGTTTTATTTTCTATTGATGAACCTGGACTTAGTCTTTCCTTTTGTGGAGGGTGGTCTTAGGCCTCAGTGTGCCCCAGGAGCTTAACTTCTTGCTGCCATTGTCTGATTCCATGGTAGAGCTCAGAAAGCTTGTCGCTTCAGCCCCATTCACTGGCTGTCATTCATTTCTGTACAGTTTATGGCCTCCTTTTTTTCTTCTTTAAGCTTCTCCTTTTTTTTTTGGTCTTTTTATGGCCACTCCGGTGGCATACAGAGGTTCCCAGGCTAGGAGTGGAATCAGAGCTGCAGCTGCTGGCCTACACCACAGCTACAGCAACGCCAAATCTGAGCCATGTCTAGATGTACACCACAGCTCATGGCAACGCCGGATCTTTAACCCACTGAGTGAGGCCAGGGATCAAACCTGAGTCCTCACAGATACCAGTCAGATTCGTTTCCGCTAAGCTATGACGGGAACTCCTTTCTTTAAGCTTTTTATCTAACTGCTACGTGTCTGAAGCAGGTGGGGGGGGGTGGGGATAATAAGAGTAGAATTTATAAAGCCAACTTGATTGGAAGTCAGTAGGTCCAAATCTAATCTTTCTTTTTTTTTTTTTTTTTGAAACTAAGCCTTTGCCTTCAACAGTCATTCGAGTTATTAGTGTTCAGGAAATCAGAATGTGTTTGAATTTCCACAGCCTTGCTAGCTAGAGCCAAATCACACTTATGAATATCAGTTTACTAACAACAAAAATGTGATTTCTTTTTATAGGGAATAGTAACAGCAGCAGAAATCACAAGCTACACCAACCATTATGCAATGGATACTTAACATGGGTCAGAGAAACACAGGATCTCATTTAATCCTAAGCACAGCTCCAGGATGTAGGTAATATTCTACAGATAACAAAACAGAAGCTTAGAGGTATCCCTAAATAAGTCAATTAAGTGAAGGAGCCAGGATTCAAATTTAACTTGAAACCTTGGCTATTGGCAACTGTGCTCTCTTGTCTCCCCAACACTAGTCTACAATTAAATACCTGGGAATAAACCTGACCAATGACATGAAAGAATTATATGCTGAGAACTATAAAACATTAATCAAGGAAATTAAAGAGGATTCAAAGAAATGGAAAAATGTTCCATGTTCCTGGGTTGGAAGAATTAATATCATAAAAAGGGCTATATTACTCAAAGCAATCTACAGATTCAATGCAATCCCTATCAAATTACTCATGACATTTTTCACAGAACTAGAACAAACAATTCAAAAATGTATATGGAACCATAGAAGACCCAGAATTGCAAAGCAATCCTGAGAAACAAAAACCAAGCAGGACGCACAAGTCTCCCAGACTTCAGGCAATATTACAAAGCTACAGTAATCAAGAAGTGTGGTATTGGTACCAAAACAGACATACAGACCAATCGAACAGAATAGAGAACCCAGAAATAAACCCCAACACCTATGGGTCAATTAATCTTCAACAAAGGAAGCAAGAATATAAAATGGGAAAAGGACAGTCTTTTCAGTAAGTGGTGCTGGGAAAACTGGACAGCTGCACATAAATCAATGAAACTGGAAAACACCCTCACACCATGCACAAAAATAAACTCAAAATAGCTTAAAGACTTAAACGTAAGACAATATACCACCAAACTCCTAGAAGAGAACATAGGCAAAGCATTCTTTGCCATCAACAGTACAAATGTTTTCTTAGGTCAGTCTCCCAAGGCAACAGAAATAAAAGCAAAAATAGACCAACAGAACCTAATCAAACTGACAAGCTGTTGCATAGCAAAGAAAACTGTTAAAAAAAACAACAAAAACCCCCCAAAAAGACAACCTATGGAATGGGATAAAATAGTTTTAAATGATGCAACTGACAAGGGCTTAATCTCTAAAATATACATATAACATATACATCTCAACAGCAAAAAAAAAATCCAACAACCCAATTGAAAAAAATGGGCAAAAGACCTGAATAGAGATTTCTCCAAAGATATACAGATGGCCAATAAGTACATGAAAAATTATTAGAGAAATGCAAATCAAAACAACGAGGTACTACTTCACACCTGGCAGAACGGCCATCATTAACAAGTCAACAAATAACAAAGTCTGGAGAGGGTGTGGAGAAAAGGGTACCCTACTACACTGTTGGTGGGAATGTAAATTGGTACAATCACTGTGGAAAACAGTATGGAGCTACCTCAGAAAACTAAATATAGAACTACCATATGACCCAACAATCCCACTCTTGGGCATATATCTGGACAAAACTTTCCTTGAAAAAGATACATGCACCTGTATGTTCATTTCAGCACTATTCATAATAGCCAAGGCATGGAAACAATCTAAATGTCTATTGACAGATGAATGGATTAAGAAGATGTGGTATATATACACAATGGAATACTACTCAGCCATAAACAACAACAAAATAATGCCATTTGCAGCAACATGGATGGAACTAGAGACTCTCATACCAACTGAAGTAACTCAGAGAAGGACAAATACCGTAGGATATCACTTATATCTGGACTCTAATATACAGCACAACTAAACCTTTCCACAACAAAGAAACTCACAGATTTGGAGAGTGGACTTGTGGTTGTCAAGGGGGAGGGTGAGGGAGAGGGATGGACTGGGAGTCTGGGGTTAATAGATGCAAACTACCGCATTTGGAGTGGATATGCAATAAGATCCTACTGTATAGCTCAAGGAACTACGTCTAGTCACTTGTGATGGAACATGATGGAGGATAATGTGAGAAAAGAATGTGTTTAAATGTATGACTGGGTCACTTTGCTGTACAGCAGAAACTGAGAGAAGACTGTAAACCAACTATAATGGAAAAAATGAAAATCATAAAAGATAATAATAATTACCAAAGAGATCATAGTTATTTAGTGATCCTTGATGCATTCACTGTGATGCAAAATACCATGATGCCACCATCTCCATTTTCCTCACCACCTCCTCTACCACCATCTCCTGAGAACTTATCATGAATACGAGCTACGTCAGGGGCTGGGGCCTGAGCTTCTCTCAAACTCAAACTTCATGAAAACAGGGCTCGTGCCTTCTTGTCCTCTGGTGTTATCACCAGTATCAAGAGCAATGCATGACAGTAGACATTCAGTATGTAAGTGATAGAAGGATGAAGACAAGATACTTGTCCCTAAAAGACTTATGGAAAGCAGAACACATATGAAAAGGAAAAATAAGACAAGGAAGTAGATGTCAGCTGAGGCACCGGGAATGGGGCAGTTGAGAAAGACCTAATAAGGTGGTAGGTTAAAACCTGATCTTGAATAAAAGGCACGACTTCGATTCACGATGGTGAGGGCATTCTGTGTCAGGGGTATGACATGAGGAGGTAGGAACCATGCATGGAACCAGGCGTTTGAAGCAGACTGGTTATAGGACGGAGGACTCACCGTAGAGGCCTTTAATGTCCAGAGTAAGGACTCTCAACTTTATTTTAAAGGCACCTGGAAGCCAAAGATTTCAGAAAAAAGCTTCAAAGAACTACTTTAGACACGCTATTTTAAAACTGCTTCATAGGCCTACACATGTACCTTATTTCTTTAAGAACCAATCTGGATAATTTAAAAACTTCTACTTTGTCCCACCTGGATTTTCTTTTCATTAAAAACCAATTTTGATAGTTCACATTTTTCAAAATATCTCATCCAGTATAAAAAAATTTAGTAGCATACAATTATGTGCAGTGTTCTCATAATTTTTCAATCTCCCCTATGTCTACTTTTAAAAGCTTTTATTTTAATTCTCTTATTTTTCTGGCAGTGCTGTGTTGACTTTCTCCTTTCCTGTCCCCCATCCTGAACTAAATTATGTTTTAAATTTAACTAATTTTGCTGCTTGCTTTTCAGTTTATATTGCCTTTTTCTTGATTTCCTTTGATCTGTTTTTCTTAGCTTTGTTTTATGGACCCTTTTCTAACTTCTAGAGATGGAAGCTTAGTTCAGGTATGACAAATATGTGCTGGGCATATTCGCTACTCTCAACATCTTCCCTGTTGGTGGTAGACGTAGCTATTCCATCTCAGCACTCTCTCTTGCTGGGCTCAGAGAAGACCTCATAATTTTTTTTTAACACAACACTTAGCTGTGATCAGCTGAAGCCAGTACACTGGTTAATTTCTTTTCAGTCTTTCCATATTTCAATATTGAAAATACTTATGAATTTACTTTTGAGTACATCTTTGCTTATATTTCAAATATAGGTTTTCTGGTTTTTTTAATAGACTTTTTTTTTTTTTTTTTTTTTTTTTTTGGCCGCAGCTTGATATAGGATCTCAGTTCCCAGATCAAGGATTGAATAGGCCACAGTGGTGAAAACGCTGAGTCCTAACCACTAGACCACCAGGAAATTCTTGAAAATATAAGTTTGATATATATGATTCTTTATTTTTAAAAATATTTCAGCTTTATATTAATTGACATAAAATTATAGGATATTTAAAGTGTACACCACGGTGATCTGACATTCATATATATCGTGGAAGGATTCCTCCTATTTAGTTATTTAACACATCTGTCACCTCATGTACTTTTCTTTGTATATAAGAACATTTAAATTCTACTCTCTTAGCAAATTTCTTTTTTTTTTAATTTTAATTTTTATTTTTTTGCATTTTAGGGCTGCACCTGTGGCATATGGTAGTTCCTAGGCTAGGGGTCAAATCAGAGCTACAGCTGCTGGCCTACACAACAGCCACAGCAATGCAGGATCTGAGCCACACTGGTGACCTACACTAGAGCCCACGACAAAGCCACATGGCTGACCTGCTAAGGGAGGCCAGGGTTCCCGCTAAGGGAGGCCAGGGATTGAACCCGTGTCCTCATGGATACTAGTCAGATTTGTTTCTGCTGCACTAGGACGGGAACTCCTCTCTTAGCAAATTTCAATTACACAACACAGTGTTATCAACTAGAGTTACCGTATTTTACATTAGATCCTCAGGCTTTTTCACTTACAGCTGAAAGTTTGTATCCTTTTACCAACCTATTTCCCCTACCCTAGTCCCTGGCAACAACTTTTCTCTGTAGCTATAAGTTTGACTATTTTTTTTCATTCCACATACAAGGGATACCATGCAGTATTTATCTTTCTCTGTCAGGCTTATTTCACTTGGCATAATGTCCTCCAGATCCAGCCATGTTGCCACAAATGGCAAGATTTCCTTCTCTCTCATGGCTGAATAATATTCCATTATAAACATATATACCACATCTTCTTTATTCATTTACTGATGGACACTTCAGTTGTCTCCATATATTAACTATTGTGAGTAATGTTGGAGTAAACATGGGAGTGCAGATATCTTTTCGACACCCTGTTTTCATTTCGTTTGGATATATACTAGGAGTAGGATTGCTGGATCATATGGTACTTTTATTTTTTATTTTTTGAGGCACCTCCCTACTATTTCCCATAATGGCTGTAACAATTACGTTCTTACCAGCAGTGCATAGTGTTTCCTTTTCTCCACATCCTTGCCAACACTTATTATCTCTTACCTTTTTGATGACCATCATTCTAACAGGTGTGAGATGATACCTCACTGTGGTCTTGATTTTCTGTCCCCTGAGGACTAGTGATGTTGAACGCCTTTTCATGTACCTGTCGGCCATTTGCATGACTTCTTCGGAAAAATGTCTATTCAGTTCCTCTGTCCATTTTTTTTTCTTTTCCTTTTTTCTCCTCTCCCCGCCACCCGCTGCCTGGCATATCAAATTCCCTGGTCAGGGTTCAGCAACACTGGATCCTTAACCCACTGTATCAGATTGGGTATTGAACCCGTGTCCCAGCACTCCAGAGATGCTGGTGATCCAGTTGCACCACAGTAGAAACTCCCGCCAATTTTTTAGTTAGATTGATTTTTGCTACTGAACTATATGAGTTTATATATTTTGGACATTAACCAAAATCATGTATCAGATACATGATTTACAAACATTTTCTCCCATCTAGTAGGTTGATTTTTATTTTGATGGTTTTCCTTGCTGCCCAGAAACTTTTAAGTTTGGTGCTGTTCCACTTGTTTATTTTTGCTTTTGCTGCCTTTGGTTTTGGTGTCAAATCCAACAAATTACTTCCAGAGTTTCTGTTGTGGCTTGGCAGTAATGATTCCGACTAGTATCCATGAGGACATGGGTTTGATCCCTGGCCTCACTCAGTGGGGTTAAGGATCTGGCATTGCCAGGAGCTGTGGTATAGTTTGCAGATGTGGCTTGGATCCCAAGTTGCTGTGGCTGTGGCATAGGGTGGCACTTACAGCTCCGATTTGACCCTAGCATGGGAACTTCCATATGCTGTGGGTTTGCTCCCGTCCACCCCCTCCCCCCCAAAAGTCATTGCCAAGATCAGTGTCAAGGAGATTATTGGCTACGTTTTCTTTTAGGAGTTGTATGATTTTCATTCTTGCATGCAGATCTTTAATTCATTTTGAGTTAATTTTTGTGCATGGTGTAAGACAGTTGGTCCAGTTTCATTCTTCTGCATGTAGCTGTCTGATTTTCTCAACACCATTTACTAAAGAGACCGTCCTTTCCTCCACGCATATTCTTGGCTTCTCTATCATAAATTAATTGGCCAGATATGGCTGGGTTTATTTTTGGGATCTCTGTTCTACTGATCTATAATGTCTGTTTTTGTGCCAATATTGTTTTGACTACTGTAGCTTTGCAATATAGTTTCAAATCAGGGAGCCTGATGCCTCTAGCTTTATTCCTCTTAAGATTGCTTTGGCTATTCAGCTCTTCTGTGGTTTCATACAAATTTTAGGATTTTTGTTTTATTTCTGTGAAAAATGCCATTGGTATTTTGATAGGGATTTTGCTAAATCTGGAGATTGCTCTAGGTAGCATGGACATTTTGACAGATTATCTCTTCCAATCCATGAACACAGAATATCTTTCCATTTATTTGTGTCTTCAATTTCTTTCATCAGTGTCTTATAGCATTCGCTGTACAGACCTTTGACCGCCTTGGTTCTATTTATTCTTTCTGATGTAACTATAAAGGGCGTTGTTTCCTTAATTTCTCTTTCTTATAGTTTGTTATTAGTATATAAAAATTCAACAGATTTCTGTATATTAATTTTGTACTTTGAAACTTTACTGAATTTGTTTATTAGGTCTAACGGTTTTCTGGTGGGGTCTCTGGGGTTTTCTAGATATAATATCATGTTATCTGTAAATAGAGACAGGTTCACTTTTTATTTTCTGATTCTGATTCAGATGCCTTTTATTTCTTTTTCTTGCCTAACTGCTGAATAAAAGTGGCTAGAGTGGCTTATTTGTCTTATTCCATACGTGTAATTCTTATTTTCAATGTAGTTTCCAATATAATTTTGATCCAAGTCACTTAAAAGAATGTTTTAACATTCTAAAGTTATTTGGGCACTTTTGTCCAGACTTTTATTATAATATCTCATTTTATTGTAAAGTTGTCAGAGAATGAAGACTGCATAATTTTTATTTTCTGAAGACTTAACTGAAATATTCTAGTTTTGAAAAATACTCAAAAGAGGTCCATGGGAGCTCTGCAAGGCATAAGATTGCATATCTATTAATTTAATCTCATTAATTATATTGCTCAAAATCCTTTCTGTCCTTATGTTAGGTCTATTTTGCCTATAATAAGGACTATTCTATTCTCATTCTGAAATTCATTATTTTAGGTTGAATCTATCTTTTCTCTCATCATTGTGTTAATCTTTGTATACCTTTTTTCTCAGAATTTTGGCAGAATTTTAAGAATCTCTCCTGCATTTCATTAAATCAATTTTCTGCAGCGCAATCTCTATTCACTCTGTTCAATCCCATTTTTCACTCAGGTATTCTCATTCTATCCAATCTTCCCTGACCCCAGACTAGTTGTTCTCTTGTGATAGCTTTTTCTAGCTCGACACACCACTTCACCCTACTCTTTTATTGTGTTAAGGATTCACATTAGGGATTTTCTAAAATGTTGATTAAGCTTATTTCGGAGGTTGGCAGCTCCTCTGAATCTTCTTGGAGCTTTCTTTTAAGCTACACCATTTACTTCCAGGCCCCAAGATTTTTAAATATTTGCTCATCTTTAGAGAAGAAAGTCTAAGTTTGCCAATAAGGATCATAGAAAAACTGATATGGATTCTATCAAAGGCTGGTATAAGTTCCCGCTCAAATCCTTTAAAAAGGAATTTTCATAATCAGATATGAAAGAAGTGAGAGATGGGAAATATTCAATAGTTATATTACCATTTTAACAACCAATTTAACATCCCAGGAAGCAGGATGAGAAATAAGATTTTAATTTAAATTAGTCAACTACGAATCACCAAAGGAAGACCCATCATTCCATATTCTCATGTATTCCTTCTTTCCACTGGATCATACACATCCCTATGGCAACTTTTGGTTAGTCGTGATTACTAGTATCTGGTTCTCTGACTGATGTCATCATCCATGCCAGAAGCAAACCCTAAGATCTCCTAAAGCCACCCCTGAGGTCCAAATGCTGAGGGCAGGGGTGGGGTAGAGGAAAGAGAGTCTAAATGGCAGGCTCCTTGACTGGCCTGCATGTCTTTCCAGCTCCAGGCTTGACACTTAGAGTGAGAGGGTATTACTGTTTGCTCTATTCCTGAGCTCCCATTCTTTTCCTACAATGCACTCTTACAGGAACTCAATACTGTTCCTCAATCAAATCCTTCTTGTAGTACATCTACCGGAAATTCCCCCAACACCTCAGCATAACAGTGACACTAATTCTTTCTTTTTTTTTTTTTTTGAGTATTTTATCGGCCATTTAAGTGGTAAAACGGTGTAGAAAGGAAAGGAAGTGAGCTCCTAAGTGCTGATATGGCATTTTCCCAAAGGCAATATTTTCAGATGATTAATCTGCCATTTGCTGTATAGAATGGATTTGAATGGCTTGGTGAGGGCCTACTGGAAAGAGTATGGGGTTAGCACGGTAGGCGATAGGAGTTCTGGCTTCCGTTCTGCCACGGACCATCTGCATATCTGGCTACACTCAAAGTCCTGCACTATGCTTCCACCAGGCCTTGATCTTCCAGCACCAAAAGTCAATGGTTGTACATTTTGGAAATGCATACTTTAGAAATCCCATATTTAAGGATATGCTACGGTTTCAATCATATCTCTTGAAACTATACACAAGTCTGAAAGGCTTATAGAAGATGGTTAACCTACAACATTAGATTTTTCAATGCTCACATCAAGAACCTATTTTTAGGTCACTGTAACTCCTGATCACTTCGTCTCACGTTAAAAACTCATATATTAAAAAGACAAAACACACATTTTTCCCTGATTCTTATTTTTATATTTTTTCTGACATTAATCTCTGAGCATCTCCATCATACTCTTGATATCACCAAATGTTCAGGTGACATCAACTGGTATTTAGTTCAACATGCTCCTGTGCTCCCGACTGCTTTTCTTCTTCCTAATCTCGAACAGCCTTTAGCAAACACCACTGTCCTGGGTGCTGACACAGAACAGCAGTTGCCTTCGATTTCCACCTAAAGGAGCTCACCCTGATGCAGGATATCCTCAAACTTGGGCAAGAAAGGTAACCCCAGCTATTTAAAGAAAAGCCCTTTCTGGTGTTTCTCACACAGTTTTCTTTCTTCAGCAAAAGTCCCAAGGTTAACAGCTTTGACCCTGCCCTTCCAGATTCATCTCTAGTCTATGAGTTGTGCCCACATCCCTGGCAAACTAATCTCAGGTGTCTTTCTCCATATTTCCTGGAGAGTGTGACTGTGGCTCCAGAAAAAAAAAAAAAAAAAAAAAAAAAAAGGTCTCATAAGAAAGAGACAGTTCATATGCACGCAGTTGTTCATATGCTGTTATCCTTCTTAGTTCAGCTGACCGCTTGGAAGAAATACCACAAATAGTTTTGAAAGGAGGATCTGAAGTGGGTACTAAATTATGAAGTGTTGCAAACATTAAAGAGGAAAATCAAGAAAGGATATTGGCACTATGGAAAAGGTACGAAAATTCTAAATCATTCTTTTCACAGAAATGACAGAAGAGACTCCGCTAAAAGAAATATAAGTATGTGAATTTGAGAACTACAACAGAGAACTGCCGGGCCCAGAAGGGATGAGGAAAATGGTTCTAAAGTATCAGAATTAAAAAACAAACGTGCTCATAAAAAAGCTTTCAACAGAACAAATCCAAAACAAGTTATTTTGGTTCATTATTCAGTGGGGACAGTGGTTTCTGTTGTACAGATGGGAAACTGAAACCTTTACAGGGAAAGTGACTTGACTATTATCATAGAGAAATAGGACCCCACTGTTCTGACTCTCAACTCCCTGTGCACCAAAATCCAAGCGACATTCCATCTTTTATGTTCTATTGTTCTCTAAATTCAATCCTCTAGGATGAGGAAACACTGATGCTCTTGGAAATGGCTTCTATATTCGTCCAGTGCCAACTTCTGTGCTAGGAGAAGTCTGAAGTTCAACCCAAAAACACAGGGCTTGGCACCGTCAAAAGCTCATTACAACTTCTCATTAGCTGTCTCTTGGGATAACTATGGCATTCCTGAACGTGACTCAGTATCACCAGTCATAACGGAGGGTTCCTGGTTAATCTGAACTGATCCAGAATAAAGGCCGCAATCAGCTCCAAGCAGATGAAGCAACACATCTTGCAGGAAGAAAGTAAAAAGTTATGTGACAATTTCTTGCAATGCCATCTTACTATTAACCATAATACCTAACACCTATTTAACATTTATTATGTATCAGACACCGTTTTTTGTGCTTGACATTCATGCATTCATTTATTTCTCTTAATAACCCTGTGAGGCAGGGTCCTATTATTACCCCTGTTTTAAATAGGAAACTAAGTCACACAGACGTTAAGTAACTTGTTCTGCTGGCTTAAGAACAAGAATTACTTTAGAACAATAAGAATAGTACTTCAACTGATATTCAGAATCCTGATTTCAGGAGTCATGAAAGGTTTCTCTAGATTAAAAATAACTTCATCAATCCAAGTAAAGTATGGCGTTTAGTTCATGGTAATGTACCAACGACAGTTCCTTAGCACGGTGCACTCTTCAAATGTATGGTGGCGAGGTAGGATGTCGACAATGGGGAGAGCTGGGTGTACTTATCTTTCTGTATGTGTCCTATCTCTACAACTTTCCTGTACATCTAAAATAACTCTTAAATCAAAAGATGATTTTAAAAAACTATCTGGATACTTCCTAGAGGGAACTTTTCACTTGAGTCAGTTCAGAGAAAAACAAGGCTATTCTTTTTCCTAAAAGACGGAAGCATATTGAAAACAGTGGGAGAGCCCTCACGACACTACATTTTATGGGGAAGGGAGAGAATGTTAAGGTCTCCATTAGAGCTACCATTTAGCTTCAGAGACTTGTGCTGGAGTTTTAAAGGCAGATTGGAAAGTATTTCCTGGAACAACGCCTCACAGCATGCCTTTTGATACTTGGATTATATTTCTTAAATTCTGAAGAAATCTTGCTTCCCCCCCTCTTCTGTGCATTTTTGGTGCTGAGCTGTTTCCGGTTTTCCCACACTCCTGCCTGTCAGAGAGAAGAAACCACAAAAATGCAGCAAAGCAAAGTTTGTCCATGGAGCTGCATTTCCATCTCAGAAGCCTGACAAGCTTTCCTGCCAGCAGCGAGTGCAGGGCAGCGAGCGGGGTCCTCACATGGCCAGCCCTGCTGCCCGCTGACGGAGCTCCCTCTCCACCAGCAGAGCAGCCACACCGGCAGCCACCCGCTGTCTCAGTAACAACGGGAGAATCCACAGACAAGGGGCACAGGGCAACTTCAACACTCCTGTCCAACTCACTGACTTTCCCACCTAACTGGGGGCTTCTCAAACCTGGGGAGGAGAGGGCGTATGACAGAACACGTATGATGGCTGCTAAGGCTTACTGAGTTCTCAAGTGTGCTAGGTCTTGTTCTGTGCACTTCACATGTATTAAGTCTGCGAATACTTCACAACTGTCCTATGACAGCAGGTACGAGTTTTACTATCCCCCCTTCACAAATAAGAAAACTGAAGGGAAGAGTTTAAGTAACCTGTAACTTGCTGAAACCTCAGGTCAATAAAGTGTGGAGGGGGGATGGGAACACAGGCAGTCTGGCCTCAGAGGCTGTGCCCTTAATGATTTGACTCTCCTCTTTCTAGGGTGAGGGGCCATACATCCTTCTTATTGCTCTACTGGCTTTCAACTACGAACTGCAACCTTCCTATGGCCCTTCTCTAGCGCTCTGGAGAGCTCTAGGAAGTCAATTTGATGCCAATAATTCCTAGAACAGTGCTTGGCACTTAGTAGGCACTGAATAAATATTTGTTGGATAAATGAATAGTGGCAGCAGCATAATTAAAACAACTGCAGGGATTGTTTTTAATCTAAATCCAGAATATGATTCATTATCCAAGGAGGAAAAAACAGGACCTGCTTTTTCTATGTCCTAGGATTCCACTAAATTTTGTGAAGGACAAATGAATGGGGAGCCTCAGTGAGAGCAAGAGAAATGCCCCAATCTCTTCTAGGCATTTATCCATCAGGGAGTGTCTGCTTCTTCCAGACATCTTTGGTAAGTTCCTCAATTTTGGAGTTCCCTTGTGGTGCAGTGGGTTAAGGATCTGGCGTTGTCAAAGCAGTGGCTCGGGTTGCTGCTGTGACGTGGGTTTGAGTCCTGGCCTGAGATCCTCCACATGCAGTGGGTGTGGCCAAAAAAAGTCCCCCAATTTTAAATGGAGAAGGGCTGCTAGAACCAACATGCTTTTTACCAGTCTGTTTCTGGTTCAGTGCAAAATGGCTGGAGATAGGAGTGAAAAATGTGACCTTAAAAAGTGTGGTTCAGGCATGGAAATACCTTCTTTGAGGTAAAACAGGTAGACAGTGACAAAAGGTATTAGAAACACTGGTTCTATACAGAGCCTGATGGCTAATGTCAATAAAGTTAATCTCTTCAATGAAATCCCAATCCTACGTCTTCCCTCCCAAATGCCTAAAATGAACAAAAAAGCAAGGGTGAGGGTAATGGAAAGGTGTTACTTTTTATGTGAAATTGAAAAGATCTAGCTCTGTAGAACTGCCAAAATTAGAACACTTTCAGCAGGAAGTTTTCATTTCCTCCCTTCAAGCCCACAGTTCAGCGCTATTACCCGGGCACCGTCTGATTATGGCTCCTGCTAGAGGCCAGAAGCGATCGTGAGAAGCGACCCTGAACCCTGCCCACAGCCCAGGCTCATTGTGATCCCCAGGGAACTTAAAAGAGCAGTGCCTGCCCCACCCACAAGGTACAGCCTAGATGTTGGTGGTGTTTCACTTGCTCCCCAGGTGACCTAATTTGTAGCCTCTATTCCCCATCAGGTGTTCTCCTTTTCAACATTTCAGTACACACCGCCATGAGCCTCTATAAATAAATACTGACACAGAATTGATACAATTCAGAAGAAACTGAATAGTAGACTACTGAAAACTTACTTGGAAGTCCTCTGGGACGTTGCCTTTCTGAGGACTTGTTTGTGACTGGATGGGGGTTTGGGGACCAGGGAGGAGGAAGAACTTGGAGGTGGCACCACTTTTTGTGGCAGAGTGGTTGGCTTCTGGCCACTGGCTGTGGCGCTTGAAATTCTGCAAGCTGCACCATTATTTATTGTCCATAAACTGGAGTTAGGTAGTGTCTGGCTGCCAAAGATTGCCTAGGAGAAAAAGAAAAAAATGAGCGATGGAGTTGCTCGTCACAATCCATTTGCTATAACTGAATAACTGGTTTGTAAACCTGAGGTGGGATAAAAGGAAAAGGGAAACAGTGAAAATTAGGTAATTTTAAATACTGCCAGCACAGGTCTAGACTGAGTGAAGGGAACGCTCTTTCAGCAGAGAGTTGAGGTGAAGGTGCACTGAGCTAGGACTCAGGGCAGGTGGGCACCGAGTGTTGTCTACATGCGTGAGTTAGAAGAGCGTCTGGTTTCTGTCTTAGCATCCTTCATTGTTACATTCAACAAGCATTTAATGAATGTCCCTTATTAGGAATCAAGTGTAAGACATACAGCATAGCCCAAAAGTGACTTGAAGACTGAAGCAATTCCAGCCCACTCACAGGACTCTGGACTCCTCTAGAAGGTTTGTACTTTGGAGGAAAGTAAAGGAGCCAGTGCTGGTGGGGCAGAGCGAGCCAACAGGGAGAGAGAGAGGAAGGAGGTGGGAAGAGAGACAGGAAGCCAGACCGTGGATGCCAGAAAGGCTCTTGGTAGAAGAATTCTGGCGTACTAACCTCTTGACGACCTATAGATTAATACAAGACCTTCCACTTGAAAACTCTTGCAAAGTAAAATCACTGATGAATACTAGTTACTATACATGAATACAAGATCAAAAGAAGGGTATTTTCACGCAGAGGGTAAGCCTACAAGTACTAAACAAAGACCTAAAAGTCCACCGTGTGAAAACCACAAATGCCAACCTGGAGGATGTATGTAAACGGACACTTCCTCAGGGAGATGCTTAACACAGCTCTTACAACTTACTTACCCCATTAGAGAGAGTTTTTTGGTGTCGCAAATTTTGATACTGATTCTTCAATTGTGTTACCACTGCTTTCAAATGCATGCCTCATGAAAGCTTTAAATATGAGTTCCCTTGGGGCACAGTGGGTTAAGGATTCCGTGTTGTCACTGCTGTTGTGTGGGTTTGATTCCTGGCCTGGGAACTTCTACATGCCACAGGTGTGACCAAAAAATAAATAAATGAATAAAGTTCAAAAAAAATTTTTTTTTTTTGTCTTCTTTCTATTTCCTTGGGCCGCTCCCACGGCACATGGTGGTTCCCAGGCTAGGGGTTGAATCGGAGCTGTAGCCACCGGCCTACGCCAGAGCCACAGCAACGAGGGATCCGAGCCGCGTCTGCAACCTACACCACAGCTCACGGCAATGCCGGATCGTCAACCCACTGAGCAAGGGCAGGGACCGAACCCACAACCTCATGGTTCCTAGTCGGATTCGTTAACCACTGCGCCATGACGGGAACTCCCAAAAATTTTTAAAAAGATGTAAAATGATATTAGGAGGAAAATAATACAATTGACAAAATACATAGGTCTTGTTAGTAATAGGATTCGGCAATTAATTTCCATCTGCAGGCACCGCATCTAAAGAGGCGTAGGAGAAACATCATTTCCTCACAGCAAAGCCTAAAGGAAAAAGATCAGATGCTCTTAGGAAACATTCGCCTTCTGGGTAAACTTCACAAGCATTATTTTTGTCTTTTATTTTTTTAAGATATAAAAGATGAACTGGGTGGCTTTACTCAGCGTTATCCAAACCTTCTACACTAAGGCCTTGGAATGTCCCATTTCAGAAAAATGTGTCCAAAGGGCCGAGTCTGGGGAGATGTGAGGGGCCCCAGGGGGCTTGTGTGGAGGGAACAGGTTTGGCTGAAGCACGACAAAGAGCAAAGTGATTTCAGAGGTGGAATATCGGGCTGCTGTCAAACAGACCAGTTGGACTGGGCTGTTTCTCATCTCTGGAAATCACCTCCATCTCTGACCAGAGCAGGGGAGCCAAGCAGACCCGGGCCCAGGGCAAAGCCAGGAGCAGGGTGCTGCGGGTGTGTACATGGGGGTGGGAGTGGTGAGGGGCGACCTGCAGTAGCCAAAGGGTGCCCCAGAGGCCAGTTTGTGGGACTGGCTCAAAAATAAATGCACTCCTTTTGGAGTTCCCATCGTGGCTCAGTGGAAACAAATCCAACTAGGAACCAGGAGGTTGCAGGTTCAATCCCTGGCCTCTCTCAGTGGTCAAGGTTCCGACGTTGCCGTGAGCTGTGGTGTAGGTCGCAGATGCGGCTCGGATCCTGAGTTGCTGTAGCTCTGGCATAGGCCGGTGGCTACAGCTCCTATTAGATCCCTAGCCTGGGAATCTCAATGTGCCATGGGAGCGGCCCTAAAAAGACAATAAATAAATAAATAAATAAACCCATTCCTTTCAAGCACTGTTTCCATACCTGAAGGCCTCAAAAATCTGTGTGAGAGACTCAACCAGAAGGGGGAAGGAGGCAGGAAAGGCCTGGCCTAGGCTTCTACTTTCACCACTATATCCCAGTAAGTGAGTTTAGGTTTTCAACCTGGGGTGCTTGAATGTATATGTACGTACCACTGGGTCTCTCTGTTGTATGGTAGAAATTGACAGAACACTGTAAATCAAGTATAATAAAAAAATTTTTTTTAATTAAAAAAAAACAAAAACAAACCCCAAGCAAACCCCCCAAAGAGTCCCTGAAAGATGCCTTGTTCAGGGTAGGGAGGAGACCAGAAGTCGAAATGAGGCTGAAGAGTTCTGCATTGGCTATGCATAAACACTTTCACCGGATGAGTGGCAGGGGAGGAAGACCACTGTTAGTGACGAGCTCTTGGAGATAAAAACATTCTTTACTGAGTTCTATTTTTCATGCTGCGAGGGAACTGCCATCAGTAAGAACATCTGTTCAATACATGTTGCCCTGGTGACAACCATTTTTCAAATTCACTGAATTCTGTTAAATATTTCTAGGACATCTAAATACAAAGATGAATAAAAAGAGCAAGATCACGGAGGTCCCTGGTGGCCTAATGGTTATGACTTGGCGCTCTCACTGCTGCAGCCCGGGTCAATCCTTGGACTGGAAACTGAGAGCTCACATTGAGGTGCTGCAAATGGCGGCACTCCTTCCCGCCAACCCCCCCCCCCAAAACAACCAAAAAACCCCAAAATCAGAACAGTGAGTATAGTAAATTTCTACTTGTGTAAAAAAGAAAAAAAAAAAAGGATACACGCAAACATACATATATACACCCATACACATACACAAACATATTGGTATCTGCATGGAACAATTCTGAAAGGATATTTAAAAAACTGGTAACCTCCATATAAAGAACTATGCTAGGGGCCAAAGGACGAGGGAAACTATTTTTATTATACATCATTTGTATCTTTTTGAATACTACCATCTATATGTAGTTATTTATTACAAAATTAAGGTCAAAAGGATGTGAAGTTCTAACAAAATTTGAGCAGGTAGCAGATAAACTTTCTAAGTATAAGTCAAAGTATCCAAATGAAGCCCAAGTTTCAACCAGTTGGTTGTAGGACTTGCCATCAGACTGAGATGAAGAAGGAACTGACTATTCAATAGTTACTTATTATGGGCTACAAAACCAGATTAGGTCATCGGGCGAAAGGCAGAGGTTCAGGTAAATGGAAAGGAGCATGGCTTTGCAGTCAAATGTGCTTGGGCTCAAATGTGGGCTCTGTCCCCTATAAACTGGGTGACCTTTTCAAGTTACATAACCTCCGAACTCTCTCTAGCTTCCTCATAAGCAGTTATAATTACTTAGCTGGATTGTTGGGGACTAAGTGAAGATCACAGGGGTAACTGCAGCCCAGGCATTCAGTGAAGGTTTCTCGACAGAAATCAAGGTATCAAGCACACAGTAGACCCTCAAATGAGCCTTCCTTTCCAAAGTGCCACCTCAACTTACTGAGGAACCAAAGGAAGGGCTGACATGTGAGTTGGCTTATCTGTAATGACTTGTGAGTAGCAGTTGGTTCTGCATTTTTCAACATATTTTTCTAGTCTCATGATGCTGCTTACTAGCTGTAAAAGCAAACTCTTAAAATGAAAACATATGTTTGGGTTCCCCAGATCATATTTACTCAATTCTCTTTGGCAGAAGTAATCTCTTCCTCTTCTGGACGCTTATAAAAATTTATTTGTAAATGTCTTATCATATTTAGCACATTCTACACTGTATTACAGCCACTTATATATGTATTTTTTTCCTCTTTCTGGACAATACCTACTGGAAATGCCTGGATTTATACCTGAATAGTTTTTATTTCACTAACACTGCCAAGTTGAATGCCCTGTATATAAACGGTGCTTAAAAAAATTTACTCCATGGGAGTTCCCGTCGTGGCGCAGTGGTTAACGAATCCGACTAGGAACCATAAGGTTGCGGGTTCGGTCCCTGCCCTTGCTCAGTGGGTTAAGGATCCGGCGTTGCCGTGAGCTTTGGTGTAGGTTGCAGACGCAGCTCGGATCCCGAGTTGCTGTGGCTCTGGCATAGGCCAGTGGCTGCGGCTCCGATTCGACCCCTAGCCTGGGAACCTCCATATGCCACGGGAGCGGCCCAAAGAAATAGCAAAAAGACAAAAAAAAGACAAAAAAAAAAAATTTACTCCATGAATGAAAAAAAAAAAACACCCTCACATTATACCAACTATCAGTCTTTTTTTTTTTTTTTTTTGATGCAACAACTAAATTCTTATATAAGAAAATAGGCATGTTTGTGTTTACACAGAGATGTAGTATATAATAGGACCATTCTCTGGAGTTTGAATAGTGCCTAGTATGTTTTGTGTTCAACTTACATGTAGCCACAAAATGTAGGTAAGCCCTGCCATAGATCCTGAACAAAAATAACTTCGCCTTCCTAGACGCAAATTTTGTGGCAGGACCTTAGACACTGATGGTCCATCAGTCTTCACCTCAACAATAAAATATAATAAATTAGGAGAATTTATTGCTTAGGAGACATTTGCCTGGATACTAATAATTCTTTCTTTCTTCCTAATAAAAGTGATTTTGCTTGGCAAATAATGTGTGCCCAGATTAAAATAATAACATTTCTCAATCTCTCCTACACCTTGAGATAACCACGTGACAGAGTTCTGAGTTGTAAATAGAAATTTCCACGTGCAGTGGCTGGGAAAGCTCTTTAAAGGGGGGCAGACTGGGTTAGTTGGTGCACGACCCTGGCCCTGTTCTGCTCTTCTCCAGCCCAGAACGTGGATGTCCACCTAGAGGTGGACAGGCAGAGGGTGGAGGTCACTTGCTGAGGACTGTGGCGGATTAAGACAGGAGGAGTATGGGTTCCTGACAGCACCATGGACTTTGAGAAAGGCTATCCCTAGACTTCTGATTATACAGGGGGAAGAAAATAAATCTCTTACTTGTTTAAGCCATGAGTGGGTGGAATTCTAGTATCCTGCAGCCAAATGGGATCCTAACTGAGCTGAGATATAATTCTCAGTCTACCAAAGAGTCAAGCTCATTTAAGCCTCAATGTAACGTAAATGCACTGCAACACCAAAAAGCAGATAGTCTTTCAAAATACAGTAAAAAAACCTCTAGGTTTTCATTTGTTGTTTGGTGATCATGAGCTCCTATGCTGAATGGATAATGAAATTATTAGACTTCTATGCCATCCCAAATTCCCAAAAGTCAGTAACGTCTGGGATAGGTCCCCAGGTGTTTTATCAAAGCTGAGGCTAAGTGGAATGAGATTAAAGTGATCAAATATGGTAAAAAGAAAACTAGGAAAGTACTTAGGCAATGTTAAAAGCAGACAGAAATAGAGGTGCTTAGACTATTGGCAGAAATTAGCCTCCTGCGCCCTCTTTAGCCCGGATTGGCCCTAATCCTACCACTCTACCAATGACAAATTAGGAGGAATGTTTTGTCCTGATAGCCATTCACAAATGAACAGAAGAACTGTATAAAGTTCTCTCCATATACTTTCTAGGAAACGTGAGGTATGGACATACAGTTTTAGCACTTTGCACTTGTAGGTTAATGACCCAGGGCCGGGGGCTGCACTGACACAGCCAACATTCTGGGAGCTCTGCAAGCGCTGGCCTCCACTCATGCCCTGCTCAACAAAAGTCGTGCTTCTTTCCTGGGTGTGGGAAACAGCAATGCTTCAGCAAGGAAACTCAGAGAAAACCAGAGTTTGAGAGTTGGCTTGGCTTCAGACAAAAGACTGGAAAGGCCCTCCTTCTCCCACAACAGAAGGGTACTTGTGCGTGGGAAGGAGGGATTTCTGATAGACAGAACACAGACTGCAACTTGGAAGGTTACAGGGGAGCAAGAGCTGGGCTCTCTTAGTAGAAAGATAAAACTACTCAGAGATTAAATTCTGGGAGGTTTTTTTTGGTGGGTATATGCATGTGTTCTCCTCCAGAGAAAGACCCCTTTTAGTCTTTATTCAGGCTTCCTTGTGGTGGAGCAGAGCTGGAAGCTTCCTTGCAGTGAAATAACTCTCTAAAGTCTCTTTTTTGAAAATTAAGGGAGAGGAAGCGGGCAGATGCTAATCTCTATTTGCGTGGGTTAATGTCACTTTGTGCCACTTTACTCTGATTTTAGAAGAGCAAACATTTTTAGGCATTATTCTCCCCATAGGAGATTTTATCCTAACTTGGACAAAGTTCCCATTACACAGCATACAAAGCCACTTCTAGTTCTGGCAGCCCAAGTACTGGGATGGTCTCTCTTCCTGAGCAGATAAGGTACCAATCATTCACCCTACTACAACTAGGCCAAGAGCTGTTCAATGCAAAGAACACATTATGTCTTTTGTGCAACCATATGATGCTGTAAAAAACTCAAGGACAGGGAGAGAGTGAGGATAGCTGATTCTAGTTTGGCAAAAGCAAGCTTCCAAAGGGTCTTTGTCCCATAGTGCACACAGTTTTTGGCTGTTTTCCATTCACAATGTTTGTCAGCAGGGACAAGGCTGAAAGCTGAGCAAAAGAAACAAAGTACAACTTCTGGTACTGAGACAAGGCACTGGGCAATACTATGGCCTCGACAGGGATGAGGCAGAAACCCTGGAGATACGCCTGTTTATCCAGAGAGCGACTGAGACACAAACACTGAGATGGGACTTCGAGATGCCAAAGACATTGGAAGTCCTCTGCATACCCTTCCATTTCTAAAACTAACTAGGAAGCTACTACTCCTTTAGCAACTAGAAGACTCTTACTTAGAGTAATGACTTACTGCAAAGGATGTGAATACAGGTGCTTACCTGAACTGAACAATTTAGGAGAAACTATGACTCACCAACCAACTGAAAATATGGTGCCTTAAGCAACTAAATTAACTGTACTTGCTAATACTTGAGAAACAATGCAGGTCATTAAAAACAGATATGCAAATATACTTATGTGCCTCAGATTCCTGCATCTAAGCAAACCAAAGATACCAAAAGTGTTTCTGGATTGGTTTTTCAATAGTATTGAGACACCGGAACTGATCTTGGGCTAGGTGTGACACATGGATGACACACCTTCACTAGCAACCCCCCCTTCTAAAAACAGAACCAGTTAAAAGCCATACATTGATAGAAGCTTTATTTTGATGGTAAATTTAGATTCCGATGACTGTAGACTTTGCTTTGCTTTCCACTTCTTTTTTTTAATGTGAAATTGCACTTTTATTTTTTATTTTGATTTATTTATTTTAAATTTTATTGCAGTTGACTTATAATGTATTAATTTTAGGTATACAGCAAAGTGAATATATATATATATCTTTTTTCCCTTACAGGAAATGTAATTGGTACAACATTTACAGAGAGCAATTTGAAAGTATGTATATAAAAAAAAGACTACAAACTTTTGAGTGCCCTGTGCTATACAGTAGGTTCTTATTAATTATTTATTTTATACAGTAGTTGTGTGTATTATTCCCATCGATCCCAATTCCTCCCTCCTCTGACAGTCTTCCCTATGGTAACCCCAAGATTGGTTTCGAAATATGTTTGTTTCTGTTTTATAAATAAGTTATTTTGTATCATCTTTTTTAGATTCCACATATAAGTATATGATATGATATGATATTTGTCTTTCTCTGACTTACTTCACTCAGTATGATAATCTCTAGGTCCACCCATGTTGCTGCAAATGGCATTATTTCATTCTCTTTCATGGTAATAAAAAGTAATATTCCAGTGTGTGTAAGCACTACATCTTCTTTATCCACTGTCAATGGATGTTTAGGCTGCTTCCATGTCTTGGCTGTTGTAAACAGTGCTGCAAAGACCATCGGGGTTGCGTATTTTTTTCTAATTATGGTTTTCTCTGGATAAACACCCAGGAGCGGGATTGCTGGATCATATGTGCTTTCTATGCCCAGCAATATTTGGCAGGCCAAGGTTTTCATGTTTTATTGAAACACTTTTTCTTGAATACATGTTCATTTGAAAAAGGAAAACGGTTTTAAAAAGTCATTTCAAATTCTACTCTCAGAGATGACCTCCAATAACATTTAGACTTTTTTCTGTGTATAATCACTTATTTCTATGTATATACACGTATTTCTGTGGGTTTATTAAAATGGTACATGATATCTGATGTTTTGGAGACTTTTTCATTCAAATATCTATCTTGAACATTTTTTTTTCATATCTATAAGGATAGATCTGGATCACCGTTTTTAATGGCCGTATATTTTCTATTATGGCTTATTACAATTTACTTAACCAATCACCAATAGTAGAATATTATAAACTGACACAGTAGATCTATATTTGCAATTATGGAAATAGGTTCCTAATACATTTTGAGTGGGAAAAAGTAGGCCTCCTAAAATCTTAAAACTTCCATTTTGAAACCTCACACACACATATTAAGGCCGACACCAGTTTATTTTGCTGTTTAAGAACTATATTGTGATAAATGTATTATTTCTATCTTTTGACATATGCTGGATCATTTCCTTAAAATAATTTCCTTGAAGTAGAATAGCTTGATCAGAAGGCTGCTGCTTCCTTTGTTTTACGTCTTTTTTATACATAGTCTCAAATTGCCCTCTGTAAAGGCTATACCAATCACATTTCCAACAGTATGTTTGAGAGAATAGTTTCCTTATCTTTCCTTGACTATTATAATGAAATACCATGTGTCTCACGGAAAGGTGACTTATAATTTAATGCTAATATTGTTTCTTTTTTTAATAAGACATTTATGCCTTTGGACAAACATATTATTCTTTTCAACATTTTATACCATGGTACTATTAATCATTCTTTCTACTCTATTTCCTCATATCTCTTTCTAGTAATTGTGAACAAATTAACTACCATACAATTTTCAGCTGTCCAAACAGGTAAATGTTAATTTTAAAAATGTAGCTAATTAATACTTCATGAGCCTTTAAATACCTTTTAAAATACAATTTAAACCAATTTCTGCTTCTGGCATGGGGGGGTTAACTAAAACCCCAAGTTGAAAATATACTGCTACATATATTTAAGGTTAAAAGTAATACATAATAGATGTCTGCACATCCATGTTCACTGAAGTATTATTCATAATAGCTAACGTGTGGAAGCCATCTAAATGCCCATCAACTGGTGAATGGATAAAGAAAATGTATGTACATACATGTCAGAGAGTAGCATTCAGCCTTAAAAAAGAAATCCTGCCATATGCTACAGCATGGATGAACCTTCAGAACATTATGCTAAGTGAAATAAGCCAGTCACTAAAAGACAAATAAGGAAGTTCCTGTCGTGGCTCAGTGGTAACAAACCTGACTAGGATCCATGAGAATGTGGGTTCGATCCCCGGCCTTGCTCAGTGGGTTAAGGATCCAGCGTTGCTGTGAACTCTGGTATAGGTCGCAGACATGACATGGATCTCACGTTGCTATGGCTATGGTGTAGGCCAGCAGCTGTAGCTCTGATTTGACCCCTAGCCTGGGAACCTCCATATGCTGCAGGTGCAGCCCTAAAATGCAAAAAAGACAAATAGTACATAATGCCACTTATCATGAGGTATTTAAAGAGTAATCAAACTCATAGAAACACAAAGCAGAGCAGTGGTCACCAGGGGCTAGAAGAGGGGGAAACTGGGAGTTATTCAATGTTCAGTCATGCAAGATGAAAACTTTTAGTAATCGGCTGTACAAAAATATGGATATAGTTAACAATACTGTACACAACACAAAAATTGTTCAGAGGGCAAATTTATGCTATTTTTTTTACCACAATGAAAGTAACATAATAATAAGAGCACTGAATTTTTATTGAGCTTTTATCATGGTCAGTATTGCTCTAAGCGCTTTACATGTTATTACAACATTTAATCTTCCCAGCCATTTGAGGTGGTCCCATCATCACTTCCACACACAGAGGAAGAAACCAAAGCACCAACAGGTTCTATGATGGCATGGCTACTAAGTAGTAAGTGAGATCCAAGTCCACGGAGGAGTCGATTTCACAGCCCCATGACACTATACTGCCTTCCTCATTTATGCTATGCTGACTCCTTTTTTAAAGCCCATCCACTGGAACCAAATCTCCCTTCCAAAGCAAATCTAAAGCAAACACAGCAATGTGTCCAATTTCCACCAGATGCATTTAAAAGAAATTTCACTCACTTTACTCCAAGAAAGAAATGTTGAAAAAAAGTTGTCTGTAAGAAAATCTGTTACTTATTTTGAAAGTTAACTTCGAAAGATTGGCAATGACTCCAGATTGAGAATTCAGTTGGTTTAAAAAAAATTACGCACAACCTCATTCTTCAATTGTCTCTTTTATCTTTTACTTACTAGAAGCTTTAGGGTATTCTTTATATACCAGGGTCCTTATTCTCCCTAATAACATGTTTGCGACTTATATCTCCTGATGAGTAATGAGAAATAATTAGATAAGGCAATATCTAAGTTCTTTTACAACTTTAAATTCAGAGTTTATAAATATCTAACTTGTCTTTGTCTTCAAATACATAGTTTGTTTTATTTGACTCAGAATCTCACATGTTGACCTACTGCTCATCTTAGCCTTTCCTGTCATACATCTGTTAAGTTTTTCCTTTGGCCATTTCCATTGCAGATGAATGGGGTTCTTTATGTTCAAAGATGAGGTCTCTCATCATCTTACACAAAGTTACTGCTCTGTGTTCCTCATATGCCAATGGACAAACAGAAAAAGAGAAAGGTCACAGAGAGAGAGGGCATGGAATGGAATGAGTCATCAGGCAGCTACAGCAAAACCACACTTTAAGGATATACAACAAACAAGGTCTATTCCAAGTGGTTGGCAGGTGAACAGCTGCCTCTTACATACCCACAACCAAGTGGAGTTCTGCAATTTGAATCATTGTGCTGACCTTTTCTTTCATATTTGTGTATATGGGTGTTCAGCAGCAGCAACAACAACAAAATTGGAATGTCTTATCTGACGATAAATGTATAAATCAAGAAGAAAATGAAAACTCACTTAATCGAGGGAGAGGGAGGGAGAGTGAAAGCTCTGGTGATGTTACCATGTGCTAAACACTGAACTTGGAGTGGCAGTTGTGTTATCACAGTGAATCTTTGGGCTTTGGAAGCCTTCTGACCTGGTTTGGTGCCTGTAAGTATAGTTGGCAGCTGGACAACCTTGTGTAAGTTAATTCAGCTCTTTGAGTATCAGCTTCCTTATTAGTGGAACGCCACAGCACACAGGAGGCATATACTATATGCTCATTTCCCTGCCCTCACCTTCTTCCCTCTAAGATTCCAAAGGGACACTTCTCTAGCTTAGAAAACAACCGGGTAGTAATCAGGGGACTTCTTTCTATTGCTATTAGTATTGAATTAGCATCATGAATGGATGTCTATATTGTAATAATGCATTAAGAGTCAGATTTCTATGGTATTGAAAAAGCAAGCATAACATTAATCATGCAAAAGCATCACCTGTGGTATTCACATTTGTAGATACCTGTCATGTTTCCTAATAGTCTTCTCAAAGACATGCTCATAGAAGTAAAATTAAAACAGTATGACCAATAACAATAATAGAGTTGAAAGGACAAAGTGGTAACTGAAGACATAATTCCTGTTATTAATATCAACCCACACACATGCTATGAATCTCCAAACTTCTAGAATGTATTTCCGGACACTATATGACACAGTGGTCCTTGTCATGAATAATAAAAGCACAAGGGGAGGTGTTAAAATATGGGTATTTCTAAGAGTCCTAAGCCCAGGAACACCTTATTAAGATATTTCTTTAATTAAGAATTTGAGGAGTTCCCGTCGTGGCGCAGTGGTTAACGGATCCGACTAGGAACCATGAGGTTGCGGGTTCGATCCCTGCCCTTGCTCAGTGGGTTAACGATCCGGCGTTGCCGTGAGCTGTGGTGTAGGTTGCAGACACGGCTCGGATCCCGCATTGCCGTGGCTCTGGCGTAGGCTGGCAGCTACAGCTCCGATTCGACCCCTAGCCTGGGAACCTCCATATGCCACAGGAGCAGCCCAAAGAAATAGCAAAAAGACAAAAAAAAAAAAAAAAAAAAAAAAAAAAAAGAATTTGAGGTCCCTGGGATGACAACTTTTTTTTTTTTTTAACAAGAGTATATCTGAATAAGGAGACTAGTTACCTGAGAATAAGTTTTCAAATACAGTTTTATAGCTGTCAAGAAGTACCTGTGTGAATGAATGGACTGCAACTTAAAATGTATGTAATAATACATACAACTACTATTTACTGAATGCCTAAATACTGTGAGGGTAGTAGTATACAACACGATAGCTGAGCGTTTGGATGCTGGAGGCTGCCACTCCTGAATTCAAAACCCCTGGCTCTTTCATTTATTACCTTCGTGAGCCTGGGAAAACGATTAAGTGATGCGCCATTTTTACGTCTATAAAATAGGGCTAATAAGAGGGCAGTGGTGAGGATTCACTGTAGTTGGTAACACAACTACCACTCCAAGTTCAGTGCTTAGCACATGGTAACATCCCGAGGAATATAATCCTCATGATAACCCACAGATACACCTCATCATCACCATATCAGACATAAAGAATGAGGTTCCAGGAAGCCCAATAACCTGACCCGCGTCATGGGCTCAGGGATTATCTCCCTCCAAAGCCTGTCCACGGTGTTCATTTCCAAAGAGCTGAATGCAGTCTTACGTATGTTATTTCACATATTTTCAATGTATTTTTATTAGGTAAGAAGAAAAGAGTTTGGTTTGGCAAAATCTGCTGAATCGAATGGTTCTAAGAAAATCATAATCATAAACAAGCTATAAACTAAGTATTATTTATATGAGTTCCTGATAACAGTCACAAGAAAATGTAAAGTTGAACAAAAGACCCCAAAAATAGATGAGAACAAAAAACAGAGCAGCAGTAGGTTATGACGTTCAACCTGCCCCAGGAGCTTCAGCAACATGTAGGAGCTGGCGCCCCAGCCTTCTTCCAGATGCTCTGGTTAGAAAGAGGCAGGAAGACTCCCCCTGCAGAGCTCGTCTGCTTGCCTGCTCTCCCTGGGCCACGCTGAGGAGCTAGCATGTTATTGCTGGCTGCCTGGAAAAGCCCGGGTGCCTCCTGACTTTTTCTTTCCCCTCCCCCGCAACACAAACACACAGCGGCTGAAGGTTTGGAGAAACAGTATTCATTCCTGCAGGGGGGCAGAATTTTTCTGGACACATGCAATGAACTTTTAGGAGCAGAATAACAAGACTTGGCTGGGTTTATATGGGAATCCTCTCCACACCTGTGAGGCTATGCTTCTACTCACACACCATTAGCAAAGGGCTTATTACAAGGCACTCAAGATGTCGCTGTCATTCAGAAAGATCCCTTCAGGTGACCACTCAGCCAGTCCCCAGGCCCTGCTTGCTTTGGAACGTTGGTCTCTGATGCCCCTCACCAAATCTAGGTTAGTCTGGTGAACCTGGGCATCGTAGGATGGGGGAGTAAGGCAGAGAGTGGAAGGATGAGAGGAACTTCGGATATGCATGGTTTTCTCCTACCTTGAGTTACCTTACAATGTTGAAAATTAAGTCTACTAAAAATGCAAGGGCTTTGGAAACCCTTAAGATGGACTTAAAATCTCCTCTCTTCCCCTTTGCTGTTAAAAGAAATTTCAGCAGTTCTGCCTTGGCCATCAAAATATCCTTAATTTTTCTGCTTTTTTGGGCTTTTTTTTCAGTCTAGAGGAGGGAGAGGAGAGGGTGGGAGGGCAGGAGAAGGGGGCTGGGAGCAGGGGTTTAACAAAGGATCACTTTAACAGAAACTACTGAGTAATCACTGTGCCCTGGGCCAAGAATAACATCAGCTCAACGTCAGCAATTAGAATCAGGTCAGTCGGGCCTCACAGCCAGTGCAGCCCTCCTCGTGGACCCCAGCAAGGAGGGCTACTCATGCTGATGTCACCAGCAGTCACGGCTGCTCAAGAAAGTCCCCCGACTCAGCTGAAAGAAAACTTTTTTATCCTTTCCTTCAGGGGCAGGAAGCCAGTATGAGAAGGAAGTGGGAAGCAATGAGGGGAACCAGAGCGAAGACACATTGGGATATAGCAACATAGAATTTACCATTCCTAGACTCCAAGATCCTGCCATCTCCTCAACCATCCTCGATGTCATTTTAAGTGAATTAATATATGTAAAGAATCTGGAATAGTGCTTGGACCACAGCAAGCGCTTACTAAGTGGTGGCTAGTCCTCCTAAAATGAAGAGGAAGGAATCTGTCCCATTACTTATCTCTCATCTATCAGAAAACTTGACTCCTAGGAGCAGTGATTGCTGAGCAGAATGTACTTTGATAAGAAGAATGAACGGGAAGTTTCCAAGGAACGGGAAGTTTTCAAGTTTGGAAAATTTATTTATAAGGAAACTGTGGTAGACGCAGTGGAAAAGATGGAAACGAAGTTCCTATTAAAAAATGATTGCCTGACATTTTATAAGGGCAACGCTAAGTTGTAACAAATCCAGTTCCCCTTCCAAAAGAAAACAAATAATGAAGAGGAGACCTTCCTAATCTCTTTCTAGCTCAGTGGTTCTCAAAGAGTGGTCCCCAGAAGAAAAGCCATCATCATCTGGGAACTTAGAAATGGAAATAATTGAGCTCCATCTGAAACCTACTGGATCAGAAGTGGGGTGACGGAAGCAACTGATATTTTAACAGACGCTCCAAGGGGTTCTGTTGCTCAAAACCAGGAGTCTGCAAACTAGGGCTTGTAGGCCAAATCCAGCCTGCTGTTTTTGTAAATAAAGTTTTACCGGAAAACAGCCACATCCATTCATTTACATTTGTCTGTGGCTATTGTCATTCTACCATGGCAGAGCTGAGTAGCTGCGGCAGACCCTATGCTTGCTTAGCCTTCAAGGCCCAAAATGTTTACTATATGGCCATTTATCGAAAAGTCTGCTGACCCCCTGCTCTGGTTTGGAATGATTTTTTAAAAACTGCTCATTTTACCCATCAGTGTATAAAAGTTTATAGTTTCAATTTTGTCTTATTTTTATTTTTCATGCTCTCTATCAAATGGACAGGATCACACCTATTTCCTCCTACCTCTGGCCCTAGAAACCTCTCTCATGTGCATGTTACAGGATCGGTTTTTGTAGGGGTGATTCAGTACATGACAATTTCTAGATTTATGAATGACATGCTAGACAGAAATGAGGGTCAAAGTGCATATTTGCATGAATGGTTAGAGATGTGTGCTTCCAAACTCATATCCCGAATTGGAGTTTTCCTTCTTGAAATTAATATCTTCAATAATCTGGCTATGTAAGTGCAGAAAAGGATGGAGAACGTCCTCTGCATGTGATGCAAGCAAGGCTGCATGATTTTTCCAACAGTATTTTTAGGTGATCACTAGGAAAGGCACTGTCCATGTATAGTAGTAACATAATACAATATAACTTAATATAATTAATATAAAACAATGTAATACAATGCAGTATAAGAGCACAAAGCCCCTTTTAATGTCTTGGACCATAAACAGGTCTTTCTTGTGAATAAATGCTAGGTAAATCAGATTTCAATTCTACACTAGTGGATTCTCAAACAGGCAATTAACAAAACTATAAGTTATATCAATGGCTACCTACACTTTAGAAAAAATTGAATTCAAAGCATAAGAAGTTCATGAGAGAAACCATCTCTATCTAAAGGGGTTAACCCAAGGAAAGATAATTAGGACATACTGGGAATGCAAACCATATTTCAACTAATAATTTGGTTGTAGTTATAACAGTCAGGTCCAGCACCATCACAAGGTAAGCTAAAAACAGAAGCTTAAAAATCTAGTAGGGTTTTGCTTCTTCTGTGGAGTGTTTCTTAATGCCCTGTGAAATAAAGTGCTCGAAGTTACTAAATACTCTTCATTTTAGAACGTTTAATATCTTATGTGCTACTTTATTAGTTATAAACTCTTCAAGCTAGTAGAATTGAGTTCCTTTTGTTCTCCCCCGACCCCACACTTTACCTTTAGTCATTTTAACCTAAATCAACTATGGATTAGTAGAACGGGGGGAAAAAAATAAAAGGATGTTATAAACATATATAAAATTATGATAAATAATGATTTCCTGCTCCCTCTCCAGGAGACACGAGATAACTCCTTTCTGGGGAGTTCTGACTCCTCCCTCAAACAGGTATTCTGACAGGATCTCAAAAACATATTTTCCATATACTTCATATTTCAGTGAAACTCAATCGGCATAATCCTCAGTAAAAAAAAATCCACACAAGAATAGCAATACTCTGAATTTTCAAAGGAATGTGAGTTGCTGGAAGCTAATCAAAAGAATGAAAAGGACTTATAAATGAAGCAGTTCCTAATAGTGAAAATCAGCAAAGCTGTCTCTCTTTCCTCAAAACTTCAGTGCTCTATAATCACTTCCTTTAAAAAAAAAAATCATCCACCATTTTAAGGTATGGAAGCATTAAAAGGGACCAACTGTCTACATTCTTTAGAGCCATAAATTATACACTACTAAAGGAAATAAGGCTATATATGTTTCCACTATCCAGCACCTGATTAAGTTGGTTTTTTTTTTTTTTTTTTTTTTTTTTTTATGACTGCACCTGCAATATATGGAAGTTCCTGGGCTAGGGACCAAATCGGAGCTCTACCTGAGGCCTAGGGCACAGCCACAGCAACACTGGTTCCAAGCCACATCTGTGATCTACGCTGCAACTCGGGGTCAGGGATCAAAACTACATCCCCATGGATACTATGCTGGGTTCTTAGCCTGCTGAGCTACAACAGGAACTCCTAAGTTGGTATGCCTAAGCACTTTGAATGACAGGGAATTAGGTTTAAAAAGTTTTAAGAAATTTATATAAATTAAAAAAAACTAAGATACACTGTGGAAGGAAGATAAAAATGGAGTTGGTATTGCTACGAGAGTGCTCTAAAATGGACATGGAGGCCACTGGGGAAGTGTGACTTCTGCACATTGCAGCACGGATGGAATCTGAACTTTGACCACTTCTTGTCTTAACGTAGGCATCCAGGACATCTGTCCAGTGCTTCAGAAACTCGAGATACTTAGTGGACCCACTCTAAAATAACCACTGATAGCATATTTATTGATTGGACCCTTACCCTAAAATAACTCATGACATCCTATCCTTTAAGGACAAAATTTCCTTTCCTGCATCACGGTCAACAATAATTCCTGAATAACCTTGTGCCTTTTGTCTTTGTAAGTACTGACTCTTTCTCTTCCCTGGGACAATATTTTGGTTTTACCTAAATTTGTCTCCCAAATTGGATTTTTTTTTTTTTTCTTTTTTGGCCACCCCATGGCACATGGAGTTCCTGGGCCAGGGATCAGACTTGAGCCACGGCTGTGACCTAGGCTGCAGCTGTGGCAATGCCAGATACTTAAACCACTGTGCTGGGCCAAGGATGGAAATTGTGTCCCAGTGCTCTGGAGATGCTGCCAATCCCACTGTACTACAAAGGGAACTCCCCAAATTGGAATTCTTAAGACCCAAATAAAGCTCTTTGTACTTTGCAGTCACAAAACTGATTACTGTTCAATCATACATTGATATCTGCAATTGTAGCAATGCAAACTGGCCCATATGCTGCCAATATCCCATATATATACATATATATATATTTTTTTCTTTTCTTTTTTTTAAAATTACTTAATGAATTTTATTATATTTGTGGGTGTACAACAATCATCACAACGAAATTTTTACAGCATATCCATCCCAAACCCTCAGCCCATCCCCCCACCCCCAAACCTGTCTTATTTGAAAACCATAAGTTTTTCAAAGTCTGTGAGTCAGTATCTGTTCTGCAAAGAAGTTCATTGTGTCCTTTTTTCAGATTCCACATGTCAGTGATAGCATTTGATGTTGGTGTCTCATTGTCTGACCGACTTCACTTAGCATGGTAATTTCTAGGATATCCATGTTGCTAAAAATGCGGGTACTTCTTTCCTTTTAATGATTGAGTAATATTCCATTGTGTATATGGACCACATCTTCTTGATCCACTCCTCTGTTGGTGGACGTTTAGGTTGTTTCCATGTTTTGGCTATTGTATATGGTGCTGCAATGAACACTGGAGTACATGTGTCTTTTCAAGTCATGGTTTTCTCCGGATAGATGCCCAGGAGTGGAATTGCTGGATCAAATGGTAGTTCTATGTTTAGCTTTCTGAGGAATCTCCATACTGTTTTCCACAGTGGTTGCAAAAATTTACATTCTCACCAACAGTGTAATAGGGTTCATTTTTCTCCAGCACTTATTGTTTGTAGACTTTTGGATGATGGCCATTCTGGCTGGTGTAAGGTGGTAGCTCAGAGTGGTTTTGATTTGCATTTCTCTAACAATGAGTGATGCTGAACGTCTTTTCATGTGTTTTTTGGCCAGCCGCATGTCTTCTTTAGAGAGTTGTCTGTTTAGATCTTCTGCCCATTTTTTGATGGGCTTGTTTGTTTTTTTGGTATTGAGCTGTAGGAGGAGTTTATAAATGTTGGAGATTAATCCCTTGTCAGTTGATTCATTTGCAAAGATTTTTCTCCCATTCTGTGGGTTGTCTTATCGTTTTGTTTAGGGTTTCCTTCGCTGTGCAGAAACTTTGAAGTTTAATTAAGTCCCATTTGTTTATTTTTGTTTTTATTGTCATTACTCTAAGAGGTGGATCTGAGAAGATGTTGCTGTCAGAGAGTGTTTGGCCTATGTTTTCCTCTAAGAGTTTTATAGTATCTGGTCTTATATCTAGCTCTTTAATCCATTTTGAGTTTATTTTTGTGTATGGTGTTAGGGAGTGTTCTAATTTCATTCTTCTGCATGTGGCTGTGCAGTTTTCCCAGCACCATTTATTGAAGGGGCTGTCTTTTCTCCATTGAGTATTCTTGCCTCTTTTGTCATAGATGAGTTGACTGTAGGTGTGTGGATTTAATTCTGGGCTTTCTATCCTGTTCCACTGGTCTATATTTGTCTTTGTGCCATACCATATGGTTTTAATGACTGAAGCTTTTTAGTATAGTCTGGAGTCAGAAAGCCTGATTCCTTCAGCTCCTTTTTTTCTTTTTCAGGATGTCTTTAGCTATTCTGGACCTTCTGTGCCTCCAAACAAACTTTAAAATATTTTGTTTGAGTTCTGAGAAAAATGTCCTTGGTAATTTGATAGGGATTGCATTGAATCTGTAGATTGCCTTGGGTAGTATAGTCATTTTGATAATATTGACTCTTCCAATCCAAGAGCATGGTATGTCTTTCCATCTGTTTGTGTCATCTTTGATTTCTTTCTTCAGTGTCTTATAGTTTTCAGAGTAGAGGTCTTTTGTCTCTTTAGGTAGGTTTACTCCTAGGTATTTTATTCTTTTGGATGCAATGGTAAATGGGATTGCTTCCCTAATTTCTCTTTCTAATCTTTCATTGCTAGCATATAGAAATACAGTAGATTTCTGTGTGCTGATTTTGTATCCTGCGACTTTGCCAAATTCATGGATGAGCTCTAACAGTTTTCTGATAGAGTCTTTATGATTCTCTAGGTATAGTATCATGTCATCTGCAAATAGTGATAGTTTTAGTTCTTCCTTTCCAATTTGGATTCCTTTTATTTCTTTTACTTCTCTGATTGCTATGGCTAGGACTTCCAAAACTATAGTGAATAGTAGTGGTGACAGCAGGCATCCTTGTCTTGCTCCTGATCTTGGTGGGAACTGTTTCTGCTTTTCACCATTGAGAATGATGTTAGCTCTGGGTTTGTCATACATAGCACCCACAGCATATGGACCCTCTGAGGCTAGGGGTCAAATCAGAGCTGTAGCTGCCAGCCACAGCAATGCCAGATCCAAGTTGCATCTGTGACCTACACCACAGCTCAAAGCAATGCCAGATCCTTAACCCGCTGTAGTGAGGCCAGGGATCGAACCTGCATCCTCATGGATACTAGCTGGGTTCGTTAACCCTGAGCCACAATGGGAACTCCCCAAAGACTTTTTAAATAAGGAAATTTCTACATGATAGAGAGCTGTGTGGTGATGCTACATTTCATGCTTTACAGATAAGAAGTCAGGATTTTTCTCCAGTAGAAATGACCTAAAAAATGACTTTACAAATGCCTGCACTTATGATTTCTCAATTATAATGAATTAATACAATATACAGAGTATATTATCACAGATAAAGATGATCAAGTGATGAATATTGAAAAAATAAAATTTGTTTGGACCTGGATAGTAGCTGAAAATTCAAGTAAAGATAGAGAGCATAATGATAATTGTTTTATTTAGAAGGAAAAAAAAAAAACTTCGGGGACTCTGCCTTAGTCTTCGGATGAGTGTTAATTTTGCACAAACTAACACACACTACAAACTACATTTTTATAAGAGCAAATGACAAAAGATTAAGCTGATACAAGCTATTTCCTCACATAACCAAGTATCGGGGAAGCTCACAGAACCAATATAGATTCAGTCCAACACAACCTGTAGAACATGGCAACTGAATCTAATGATAATCCTAAGTCATTAATAAAAATTTAAGTCTTCATAGGTTGACTTTTTTGTAATTGGGGCCATACTGATAGATTAGTGCAATATACTTACATAGTTCCCTTACACCCCTACCCAGGAGTTTATCGCTTTATAGACAGTGAGTAGGGAATCAATATTTCACTAGGATGTAATTTCTATAACAACAAGGATTCTTGTGTCTATTTTACATTTTTGTGTACAGTGTGGTATACAAACTGTCAAAACAGAAGAGTAACAACCTAACTTAAAAACCATTTTCCGAGTTCCCGTCGTGGCACAGTGGTTAACGAATCTGACTAGGAACCATGAGGTTGTGGATTCGATCCTGCCCTTGCTCAGTGGGTTAAGGATCCGGCGTTGCCGTGAGTTGTGGTGTAGGTTGCAGACGCGGCTCGGATCCCACGTTGCTGTGGCTGTGGCGTAGGCTGGTTGCTACAGCTCTGATTCGACCCCTAGCCTGGGAACCTCCATATGCCGTGGGAGTGGCCCAAGAAATGGCAAAAAGACACACACACACACACACAAAAACCGTTTTCTACAAGAATATGAATGTTATTTATTCCTTGAAAATCTTGATAGGCCATGAAAGACTAATGTATGCTTATATATACCAAGTCTAAGAAGGCAAGGAAGTAGTGTATTTAGAAAAAAATCAGAGTTCCTGTTGTGGCGCAGAAGAAACAAATCCGATTAGGAACCATGAGGCTGCAGGTTCGATCCCTGGCCTCGCTCAGTGGGTTAAGGATCCGGCATTGCTGTGAGCTGTGGTGTAGGCTGCAGACACGGCTTGGATCTGGCGTTGCTGTGGCTTTGGTGTAGGCCAGCAGCTATAGCTCTGATTCGACCCCTAGCCTGGGAACCTCCATATGCCACAGGTACGGCCCTAAAAGGACGAAAAAAAAAAAAAAAATCTTCAAAACATTGGCTTTTGGGTATCTGGGAATTCAGACCCTTTGGGAAATTACTGAACAAAGATCATGCAACAGAAAGGGTAAATACTACAAAAGAGATTTTTGTGGAGAAACATTCAAATGAAAAAAATGTCAAAACTGATTCAACATCACCTTCCAGCAAAGTCAACATAGGGCTTCAGCACATTTCTTTCCCATGTTTAGAGTCCCTAGGAACCAGTCAAACCATGGTGGCACTGCTAAACTTTGGAGCAACTATTCCTACATTTCTCATCAACTTTTTTTTCAAGCCAACAGAAGGAAGATATTAACACATGGAAAAGCCTTATCTTGAATTACCTGATGCCGGGCTCGACTCTGGTCCAGAAGCTGCCGGGACTGTAGTTTTTGCTGTTCCAGTTGTTGCAGGGCAAAATGGAGTTGGTAGCTGCCTGCTGTGGGGTGGTACTTGTGCTGGGGGACCACCCCTGTAGCCTTGCTATACGCACTGTTCTCCACCTCTCCCTCCCAGGCAAAGCCACCTGTTTGGAGGCTCCTGAAGGAAAAAGAGAATGGAATTCTTAGAGTAGTTGTGCGAACAATGAAGGAAAGGAGAGAAATAGTTCAGTTATTTTTCTATTATAGAACTGAACATGGTTTGGAATTACAAATTTGTTTGTGTGATAAACTGACTGACTCGCCAACTAAACTGCAGCTCAACGATGACCCAGGTGGTCTGCTCTGCTCTCCATTCTCTTCACTTATCAAAAGGCTTGGCACATGGTCAGTTTAATAAAATATCTATTGAATGTTACATAATTAAGATAGGGGCGTTCCCACTGTGGTGTAGTGGAAACAAATCCGACCAATAACCATGAGGTTGCAGGTTCAATCCTTGACCTCACTCAGTGGGTTAAGGATCTGGCATTGCCATGAACTGTGGTGTAGGTTGCAGACACGGCTTGGATCCCACATTGCTGTGGCTATGGCTGGCAGCTGCAGCTCCAATTCAACCCCTAGCCTGGGAACTTCCATCCATATGCAGCAGGTGCCGCCCTAAAAAACAAACAAACAAAAACAACAACAAAAAAGAAAAATTATTAAGGTTAGGAATTTCATTCCTCTGTAATTGCCAAGAGGAGCCCAGAGAGCTTCAAACGCATGATGGTAGGTTATTTTAAGGTAAGAAGAGAGGCATAATCATCTTCTGTAACATCAACTTGAAAAGAATAGGGGTCAATTACAGAAAAGTCTTAGTTTTCTTAGCCACCCATGAGTGAAGCATCTACATTTTGAAAAGAAGTGTTTATATTTGAGCCTATATGTCCTCATCATGGGATAACATTACTGATGTGAGAAGATACACTTTTCATTGTTCCTCTCATCAGGGTCCCCAGGCAGGCTGATGTTTAGCTTTAGCTTATACACATTGGAGATATTTTGCTAAGTGACATAAGTCAGTCAGAAAAGGACAAATATCGTATGATTTGTCCCAGAACAGTCAAACTCCTAGAGACAGAAAGTAGAAAGGTGGCTGTCTGTGGCTCGGGGGCCAGTGGCACAGGGTGTTAGTGTTCAGTGGGTACTGAGTTTTAGCTTACAATGATGAAAATGTTTCGGAGATGGATGGCAGGGATGGTTGCACAATACTGTAAATGTACTAAATGCCAATGAACTGTACACTTAAAAATGGTAAGTTTTACTTGGTGTATTATTTTGCCACAGATTTTTTTTTTTTTCTTTTTAAAGGTCCCCATTTATTTTTAGAACAGTCTTATTTGGAAATCCTTCCATCGCCTTCACACTTTTGGCGATTCATCTCTGAGCTTTCCTTAACTACACTGTATTTCCATCACCCACCCCCCGCCTTTTTGTTTTTGGCCACACCAGCAGCATGTGGAAGTCCCCAGGCCAAGGACTGAACCGGGGCCACTACAGTGACAACATCGGATACTTAACCCACTGTGCCACCGGGGAACTACTTTTTCCCTTTTAGAGTTACAGTGACCAAAAAAATTGTATGTAGAAGAAACACTAATCGTTTCACAGTGAACAACCTTATCCCAAAATTTTGGCTAATGGGGCTCAGGAATAAAACAGTGCCTAATTCAAGAGACATATTCATAGAGATTCAAATCATCATGTTATTCTTTCCTCTGTAAACATCCTTTGGTGTTAATGGTCGTTTCAGTGCAGAGATGCAACAACAGTGGGGTGAGTTCCCACACCTTCCTGAGTCCTGACCTACCAGCCGCCTGGTTATTAACAGCCTGGTCTCAGTGACCCCAGCTGGCCCTGTGGGGAGGGAGCAAAGTGGGAAGTCTGTTGAGGGCAGAGCCCATGCTCCTCCCTTGCCTGAGACCTCCTCTCTCACAGCTTGGTCCTTTGGTTTCCCTAAGTCTCTCAAAGAGGTTTCCAGACACTTAGTTAAGGGAAAGTCTGTGTAATATATTCTGAAGGCCATGGATGAAAGGTTTTCTATTCACGTAATCTCACCCCTGATATGTCCCATCCCTTGCTCACTTCCTCCCACAGTTTGGCTCACACGGTTCAGGTGCACAAGTAAGTGCTTTCAGTTGGAGAAAGTATCTCCTTGGAGAAGTGGTACCAGAGAGCGCAGAGCTTATTCTTTTTTTTTTTTTTTTTAGTATGACAATGATCTTCCATGATCCCTCCTGAATTGCCTTCATGTGTGTGTTGCTGGACATGATATTTCCCAAGGGGTTTCTGGAGGTGTGGAGAAGTCTGGGGACAATGATCAAGTATAATAAATACCTGAGTATGTGAACAAAATGTTAACATCATTCTCAAAGTGAAGTGTTGAGTGGGAAGTCGAACAGCAGTTACAGGGTTAAGAAGGGAGGGGCCGGAGAAAACCTTTATCTCTGTTCTCACTAGGGAGGGCAAAGAAAAGCTTACTCAAGATAACCTGCAAGAAACAGCTAAGCAACTGAGTGAGTCCCAGAGTAGAAGGCAGGGCAATGGAGCAAGGTACTTAGGTGTAAATGAAGAGAAGGCTCGAGGCAGGAGTGAGCTGATCCACTGAACATATGTCCACAAGGGAAGAGATGATGCAGCAGGAGCTGCCTGGCTGAATAACCTTGAGGTTTCCATGGCAATTCAGGCAGGTATTTGAATCTAGAATGAAACTACTATTTATGATGACTGAGCCGAAAGTGAGAGAATTCATCAATTGTGATTCTGCTTCCATTCCTGGCTTGCTGGTTACACAAAAGTTTCTGGCCACAAGAAGCAATCCAGACTCAGGAATTTGACAAAAGATTTATCAGAGTTCCCTGGTAGCACAGGGTTTAAGGACCTGGCATTGTACTGCCTTGATGTGGATGTGATCCCTGGCCTGGGAACTTTCTTGCATGCCACAGGCACGGCCACAAACAATTTATATACCTGTGTAGCTTGTATTAGAGCTCATCTCATGGGCTAGCTAGATGGTTGTTTTTTTTTTTTTTTTAATTGCTTTAATAACAAATATTCCTGGCAGGCATTTACCTTAATGCCTTCCTGTTGTGATCAGAAATCAGAATTTGTAACTAGGTCCCCTTGTTTGGACAGTCCCAGGTGTGTGTTTGCAAAGCGGGGGTCTGTGGCTGTGTAAGAGGCAGATAAAATGAGGGACTTCGGATGAGAGGAGGTTTATTCATCCAACTGCACACACAATGAGCAGACTGTAACGTCATAAACTTTTGTAGTGAAACCCATTTTTAATCTCATTGGTAACATAAGTACTATCTCCAAATCACAAATAGGAGTTTATCAAGCAAGTAAAGGCTTCTGGCAAAGAGGAAGGAAATTTTTACAGCACAACATTGGGAGGAGTGGTGTGCAGGAGTGCTCAGCTGTGTAAGGCAATGTGGTACATGCCATGAGAACTTGTTGGCTTTGAATTCTGGTGGGTGTTACTCTGGCCACCATATCTCACAGTTAAAGAACAAGGCTTTGGGGTTTGCAATCTTCAAGGACTGTAATGACTGACATGGAAGGTGTCAGGTGGGCTCTCACTCGGACTTTGCCTGTGATTATGTGTCTACATATCCTTTGTGTGGCATATAAGAATTTCCATTCCCATCCAAAATTCCATTCCAATTTCTTGAACCTCAGTTCATTCTAGTTTACTAACAATATATTTTCTACTCTCACCAAAAACTTGAGATTCAATTATTCTAAAATTTAGTTTTTATGTAACTCTTTGCTCAATACTAAAATACAATATTGCATACATTCCCTGTAAATAACTTCCAATAGTTCTGTATTATTTCTAGAGCAAGATATACAGAGTCAAAAGAATTAGCCATGGGAATGCTCAGGGTGTTTAACATTTGATTTAAATTCAAAGAATCAAAGTGAAATACCTGTATTTTGCTCTGATTACATATGCAGCTAATAGGCAACAATATGGCAAAATTTTCTAAGCCACATGTCCTCTTATTAGCTTTTTTTGTACAACTTTGTCTTACCTTCTTAGATTACACTGAGGCTCTGCAGGACGAAGTGTTTTTTTTTTTTTTTTTTTTACCATAACTGCCCTTCGAGCAGCACACCCCTCACACCAACCTCTAACCAAAACACACTAAAGGGCTGTCTCTTTTCCTTTTTAATAACTGTTCCATCAAATGGATGTTGGTTGTAAGGAACGTGGAGGAAATTTGTAAAATGTACAAATCTTGAGTGAAGCAGGATCTCCTGAGCAGGCTGTTGCCCTCTTTGTAGATATGCTTTCAGTGTCAAGATTTCCCAAGAACGATGTGCAAGAGCGCAGGGTACGGATGAGACAGAGGAATAGGACAGTGTACAAAGCCTGTGATTCCGCAGTCCATTTCCCCAGCTTCCACCATCCAATCCGAGCAAAACCTGAGCAACTCTGTATGAGGACACCTTGTTCTCTTGAGGGTGTTAGCAATGGGGGTGGGGGATTTCTGATATTTAGGAGGTAGAAGTCAAGGATGCTAAATGTCCCATAACGTGAGGAAGAGCCCTGTGCTAGGAAAGTATGTGCTACTCAAAATGCCAATGGTGCTTCTAATAAGAAGCACTGAAAGGCCATGAAGGAGGTGCTTTCTGGGAAAATCTTGCCATTTTTTTTTTTAAATAAAAAAAGGTATCTACCTACTTCCATGGTGCTTATTCCACTATACGTCATGGAATTTACAGATATTTAAGGATGGCAGAGGGTACATTTTCTTTGTCCATAAATTTTCAATCTCAAACAAAGTAGTCATGGCGCATAGCAAGGGCTGGAAAGGTGCTTTCAATGCCAAAAGTCCTACAAATGAGAGAGTGGCTCCCACGAGCTTACAATGCAGTGCTGGTCAGAATAAGGAAGCTATGTGATCAGAATGCCATTAAAAAAAAGTGGTGGGATCTCCCTTGACTTTGAGGGGTATTTCCAAGGACAAGATGAGAGTGATTCTGCATGGAATGTTGTGTGCTCCATTCCCAATCCTTCCCAGGACAGTTGGGATTGAGTCATATTCACAAAGACCAAATGAATAAGGAGAGAATAGGTAGGGTAGGGCTCTCCACTGAGGCCTTTATTACATCCAACTTCTCTATGCTTTATTAAACTTTCTTCATCTGTAAGGGCTCCAAAAATATATTCCCACCACCAACACTACTATTACTTTTCTTCTCTCTAGTGGTTTCCTTTTTTTGTCCTAGACAGTGCTGAAGGGAGAGTGAGAGAGAACCGGACAGGCCTCTGGAACGCCTTAAAACTGATGATCCCAAAGGGGAGTTCTACCCGCCACCCACAGAAATAATGAAAATAGAACCCTCTCTACTTTAATATGGCTTCTTCATTCACCTCTTTTTTTTTTTTTTTTTTTTTAAAGAGCCGCACCTGCAGCATATGGAGGTTCCCAGGCTAGGGGTCAATCAAATCAGAACTGTAGCTGCCAGTCTACACCACAGCTCACAGCAATGCTGGATCCTTAACCCACTAAGCAAGGCCAGGGATCAAACCCACATCCTCATGGATACCAGTAGGATTCATTACCACTGAGCCACCATGGGAACTCCTCATTCACTATTTTGGATATTAACTCTCTTGCAGTTAAAGCAAAGGCAAAAACCAAATTAAAAAAATAAGAATGTAAGGAGTTTCTGTTGTAGCACAGAGGAAATGAATCTGACTAGTAGCCATGAGGTTAAGGGTTTGATCCCTGCCCTTGCTCAGTGGGTTAACGATCCGGCGTTGCCGTGAGCTGTGGTGTAGGTTGCAGACACGGCTCGGATCTGGCATTGCTGTGGCTCTGGCGTAGGCCGGCAGCTACAGCTCCGATTCAATCCCTAGCCTGGGAACCTCCATATGCCGCGAGAGCGGCCCAAGAAATGGCAAAAAAAAAAAAAAAAAAAGACAAAATAAAGTTCCCTTGGGACTTTCGCTTCTGAGAAAGTAGGAAGTTTCATGAGATTATCACTTTTACCTTAACAAAAAGAACAAGCTGAATAAACTGCTAAATCATACTTACTTCAAACCCAACAAAATGCCAAGGACATACAGAAACCTGTATGAATAAAATCCCCAAAAGTGACAAGCTTGTTGCTTTTAGCCAGGATGGCCCTTAGGAGGAGAAGGAACCTGCACAGATGGGAGTTAAGGCACTACCAGCTCAACTTTGGACAGGCTTTTTCTATCTACATATTATCCGCTGGTATGACAGGTTAGGCTCCCTGAAGCCCCAGCCACAGACTGAATCTGCACCACCTATCAACTCTTCCATCATATGCACAGGGATGATGAAGGCTGGGGAGTGGGCAGGGACTGATTAAAGTGCCTTTCAGAGAAATTATGGATATTATTCTTTGACCATCACCAAAACTCAGCAAGCAGTAGTCTAAAAGTTCGTTGTAATGTAGAATCTGAAACCAATTCATACTTTGAGCTCTTCATACTTTGTTGGTCAATCTTGCATTTTGAATGGATCCTTTTATCCATACAAGATTTTTATAACATCAAGCATTAGTCTCTAGGAATATTGGTTCACTGAGTTATGCAGACCTTCCAAATGTCAACACATTTCATTACATAATGTTAAAAAACTATATTTGTTACTATCACTTGAATCTCATCAAAAGAGTCTGAATATCAGGAAGGTGTCAAATTCATAGTGGTAGATATAAATTTTTCAAAATTCTTAGTTTTTTCTTAAAAGCCAGAATTTTATCACTGACAACCAATTCTTCTAATTTTTTCCCTTGAAGAGGATGGGTTGCGTATTTTTGAGAAAACATCTGTCAAATATCCAAATAGGAAAAACCATAGTTTGTCTAGAAAATATTCACGTAAAAACCGTTCATGAAAAAAGTGGCTAGTTTAGACTCCAACTCAGACATGCAAGTGCTTTTCCTTGAGACAATTATAATACAGTATGCAGCAGAAGCGTTTCAGTTGTACATTCCACTTTGTCAGATAGAATATTAAAAAGAAATATAATCCAGGGTTGAGATTTAGTTATTACTGCTTATATCAAGGCTATTCTGAAGTAGCACTGGCATTTCTCTTGTAACTACAATGATCTGGTCGTAAAGAATACAATGATTACCACAAAGTTTGGTGCCACTGCCTTAATTTGCGTTAAGGAATGAACAATTTTACAAAATCACCATTGTTTTTTGCACCATCAGTGTACACATCAGAATAGCGAAAGATGCAGAAGTCTTAGAATTGCTATGAAAAAATGTTTGACCCTATTGGCTTCCTCTGAAGGTCTTGAGGATTCCCCCTCCCCACTGCCCCTCCCCCACCCTGATCTACAGGTCCATGAATAGCACTTTGAAAACCCACAGACCTATTGCAAGACAGGCTGCCACAGCCTGGGGATGTGGGGAGGTGGGAAGAAAGCAAGATTGGAAAGAAAAGGACTCCTTAGCTACCCAAAAAGCTGATATTCAGGATGAAAAGCAGAGATCTCCCATGGTTCAGAAAAATGACCACATGATTGCAGAGCACAAAAAGATCTTTAGATTCTTACTGTTGGTCCCATCTTGCCCCCAAAATATTTGGAGCTAGAGGTGAATTAAATCTAACTAAAGCCACAACAAAGTCCAGACACAGCTTAATTATCAGACTGGCTTAACCCCTTCTCCTTCTGCCCCCTTCCCACACATCAACAGCCTAAGAAAAGAAAGAATATGTATTTTCTTGGGGGGGGAGCATGCTATAAATATCATTTACTTAAGTGTGGTTTTACCTAAAATGTTCAGCATATAATTAATAATTATAAAAGACATGCAGAAACAAGTAAATACTAGTCATGAGAAAAAACAGCCAACAGAAGAACACTGTGAATGGTCCTTCTGGTACAGATAGTACAGATGTTGGACTTAACAGACATGGACTTCAAAATAACTATGATAAATACGTAAAAGAGGCTAGTGTGAAAGGTGGGCAACACATACATACAGATGGAGGATTTTAATAGAGAGGTAACATCTATAAAAAAAGAACCAAACAAGAATCCTAAAAATGAAAAAAAAAAAAATAAGATCAGAAATGAGGAGTACATTCAAAATGCTTAACAGCAGATTGGACACAGTAGAGGAGAATATCTAACATACATAAAATTGGAATCTCAATAAGTTGAGGGAGAATGGGGCAGAAGAAATATTTAGATATACTGTGTTCTTGGATTAGAAAATCAATACTGTCAGAATGACTATATTACCCTAGCCAATCTGCAGATTCAATGCGGTCCCTATCAAATTACACCTGGCATTTTCCCCAAAACTAGAACAAATAATTTTAAAATTTGTATGGAAACACAAAAGACCCCAAATAGCCAAAGCAATCTTATGAAAGAAGAGCAGAGCTAAAGGAATCAGGCTCCTTGACTTCAGACTATACTATAAGGCTATAGTCATCAAAACCATATAGTATTGGCAGCAAAACAGAAATACATAGATCAGTGGAACAGGACAGAAAGCCCAGAAATAAACCCACACACCTATGGTAAATTCATCGGTGACAAAGGAGGGAAGAATATGCAATAGAGAAAAGACAGTTTGTTCCACAAGTAGTATTGGGAAAACTGGACAGCTACATGCAAAAGAATGAAATCAGAACATTCCCTAAAACCATTTACAAAAATAAACTCAAAATTGATTAAAGATCTAAATGTAAAACCAAACACTATAAAACTCCTACCTAGAGTAAAATATAGGCAAAACACTCTTTGACATAAATCACAGCAATATCTTTTTGGATCTATCTATACTCTAACCACAATGGTATTAAATTAAAAACCAGTAACAATAAAATATCTAGAAAATTCCCAAATATTTGGAAATTAAACAACATACTTTAAATAATCTATGGATCAAAGAAGAAATCACAAGAGAAATTAGAAAATACATTAAACTGAATGGTAATAAAAACAAACAAAATCTGAGATGCAATTAAAACAGTCCTTCGGCAGAATATATAGCATTATAAAATCTATGTTCTAAGCTTCTACTTTAAGAAGCTAGAAAAACACAAAGTAGAAGAATAAAAAACAAAATAATAACAGCAGAAATCAAGAAAGTAATTAAACAAGGAAGCCATTCACTGAGAGGGCTCTAATGCCTTGACAGTCTCTGTAAGCAAACCAAAAGCCAAGCCAGAGTCAATACACTCACATTTGAGAAAATGAAATTTTTATTTTTTTTTTTTGTCTTTTTGCTATTTCTTTGGGCCACTCCCGAGGCATATGGAGGTTCCCAGGCTAGGGGTCGAATCGGAGTTGCAGCCACCAGCCTACGCCAGAGCCACAGCAACTCGGGATCTGAGCCGCGTCTGCAACCAACACCACAGCTCACGGCAACGCTGGATCGTTAACCCACTGAGCAAGGGCAGGGACCAAACCCGCAACCTCATGGTTCCTAGTCGGATTCGTTAACCACTGCGCCACGGACGGGAACTCCGAGAAAATGAAATTTAAGAACAATCAATCACAAACAGTCAACGAGGCTTTCCCAAATAAGGCAACCACTTAAGCTACAGCCACATAATTTCCTTGCTTTACTTAATTAAGAGTATGCTCTATTGAAAAAAACAAAAAAAAAAAACAAAAACCTTCCCTTTAGTTCTTGCCTGTGGAGTGCTCCTAACCATTTTCAGTTTGGTGCAGTCCAATTAAAATCAATGTTTGCTTAAAATTTAATGTACTTCAGTTTTCCTTTTCACACAATGAAATAGAAAATGAGCAAATAGTGAAGATCATCAAAGTCAAAAGTTGGTTATATGAAAAGAATTAAAAGGCTGATAAATTCCAAGCAAGTTGATCACAAGAAAAAAAAATTTAGTATCAGGAATGAAGGGGGGGAATGTCACACAGACAATATAGCTATCCAAAGTATAAGGAGAAGTCTAAGTCAGCTATGCTCCAATAAATTTTTTTTTTTAAAAAAAGGATAAGGAGATATTATGAACAACTCCATGTCAAATTTTCAACAACTTAGATGAACTGAAGAAATTCTTGGAAATACCACTTTTTGGATGTGACACGATGAGGGAAAATCTAAATATATAAATTTAACTTGTAATCAAAAACTATCTGAACAAAGAAAATTTTAAGCCCAGATGGTTTCAGTGAATTCTAGCAACGATTTAAAGAAATAATTTCAGTCTTTCAGAAAAGAGAAGGGAAAACTTCCCATCTCATTTCATGATGTTAACATATCTCTGATACAAAAAATGTGACAAAGACATTACAAGAAAATCACACACCAACATACCTGATGAACACATGCACAAAAAGCTTTAACAGGGGAGTTCCCATCGTGGCACAGCGGAAACAAATCTGATTAGGAACCATGAGGTTGCAGGTTCGATCCCTGGCCTTGCTCAGTGGGTTAAGGATCTGGCATTGCTGTGGGGCTGTGGTATAGGTTGCAGACACGGCTCGGATCTAGTGTTGCTGTGGCTGTGGTGCAGGCTGGCAGTGACAGCTCTGATTAGACCCCTAGCCTGGGAACCTCCATATGCCATGGGTGCGGTCCTAAAAAAAAGGACAAAAAAAGAAAAAAAAAAAGCTTTAACAAAATACTAGCAAATCTAATCAATTTATCTATCTCATTTATAGGATACATATCATGACCAAGTGGTATTTACCACAGGAATAATTTAATGTTAAAAAACTCAATTACATAATTTACCACATTAAGAGAATAAAGAAGAAAAAGTATATGAGAAAATTATTAGATTTCAAAATACACTGGACAATCCATTCTTAAGAGAAACTCTCAGTAAACTAAGAAGAGAAAGTTGCTCAACCTAATAAAAAGTATATATGAAAAACCTCTGGCTAACATAATACTTATTGGTGAAACAGTGACTACTTTTCCTCAAAGAGCAGGAATAAAGGAAAGAAGTTTGCTCTCACCACTTTTATAGAAAATTAGTAAGGTAGCACCTGGCCAATGTCCTAAGAAAACAAACATGATTGTTTACATAGAAAATCTCATGAATTTTATAAAAACATTGGTAGAACTAATAAATAAGAACAGTAAAGTTGCAGGAATCAAGGTCCATAAACAAAATATAATTATATTTTTATAGGCTAGTAATATACAGTTGAAATTTAATTAATTGAAAATGAAAATTTAAATAGCATTACAATATCATAAAAACACACCAAACATCTAGGAATAAATATAATGGAAAATATGTAAGATCTCTACATTAAATTTATAGAATATTAATGAGAAATATTAAATAAAACCTAAATAAATATAGATATACTATATCTTGACTAATTAGAAGACTCAATATTGTTAATATGTTTATTCTGTGCTACAGATACCGGATTTCTTAGTTCCATAATTTCCATCTGGAAATCTGTCTTCAAATTTCCTATTTTTTTATTCATTAAAACCTATTTCCTTTTACATCCTTGATCATAATCATAATGGCCACTTTAAAATCCTTGTCTGTTAATTCTATCTCCTGAGGCTTCTTAGGACTGGTCACCAATGATTACCTTTTATTCTAAGAATGGGTCATGTTTTCCTGTTTTTCTTTTCTTTTTTTTTTTTTTTCATTTGTCAGTTTCATATTGTATCCTGGATATTGTGAACTGCTTTAGATACTGGATTGCACTATATTGCTCCAAAGAGTGAGTGAGTGAATGAGTGAGTGTGTGTATAGGCAGTTAACTTGGCTGAACTCAAACTGCAGTTCTTTCCTCCCCGCAGTGGGCCATGTTCATGTTCCATGTTCAGTTCCTGTGGCTGCAGCTGTACGGTTTGGAGTACAACTTGTACGTACATCATTCAAAGGTCAGCCCAAGATCTGAGTGAAATTTATACAGACAGACATTAGGTTCTCCCTTTCTGGCTGCCTCATTTCCAGGGTTCTCTGCTTATTCTCCAGAAGTGCTTGTCCTAAACTCCATCCTCCAGTTTGTCAAGAGTCTGGATTTCTGTGTAAGTTCTAACTGCTCCATGTGGTACAAACTGGTCTGCCCTCCAGCTAAAAGGCAATAAATAAACAAAAAACAAACATTAATTCACCCCTATAGTTCCCTTCTTCCAAATGTTGGTTCTTTTCCACTATCAGCCAGCTTTTGTTTACCCTCCAGTGCCTTCAGGTAGCAGTGCTATTTTGTATTTTATCCAGTGTGTTGATCTGATAAAAGCTTAGTTGGCCAATACTAGAACTGGAAGCCACCCCCAACTGATGTATAGATTCAATGCAATCATAATCAAATTCCCAGTAGGCTTTCATGCAGTTGTTGAAGAAACTGACAAGTTGATTTTAAAACTTATATGGAAAAGTCAAAAAATCTACAAGAGTCAAAACAATCTTGAAAAGGGAGATGACATAACCTGATTTCAAGGCTACTATAAAATGACCACAATCAAGACAGTACAGTATAGGCATAAGAGTAAACAACCAGATGAACAGAACAGAATAGAGTCTAAAGCGTCTAGAAACAGACCAATAAATAAATGGTCAATTGAAATTTATCAGGTGAAATCAACAAGGAAAAGTTTTTTAAACAAGTTTTTTAAACAAACGGTGATGGAACAAAGGGTATCTTATGGGGAAAAGAAAAAAAATGAACCTCAACTTCTTTCACTACACACGCAAAAGTAAATTTGTGTTGGCTCACGGATCCTTAAACCTAAAAGCAGGTACCCTAAAGCTGCTAGAAAAAAAATAGGAGAATGTCTTTGTAAGCTTGTCATAGGCGAAGATTTCTCAGACAGGACACAAAAGCTCTAATCACAAATGAAAAAAATTTGGTAAGCTATTAAAATTAAATTTACCTGCTCATCCAAAGGCATTACTAAAAAAGTGAATAGGCGAGCTGAAGAAAAATATTTGCAATACATATATGTGACAAAAGATTCCTAGTAATAATATATAAAGAACTCCTATCATTAGCAGTTGACTTCAACAATAAAACAAGCCAACTGAAATGTGTATAAAATATCTGAATACATACTTTACAAAAGAAAACAAACAAATGGCCAAATGAAAAGTTTCCAATGTCAGTAGTCATCAAGAAAATGAAAATACCATTTTACGTCTAATAAAATAACTAAAATCAAACAGATAACACCAAATGTTGGTGACGTGGAACAACAAGAATTCTCATACAGTGCTGATGGGGGTGTAAGGTGAAACAACAGCTTCAGAGAATTATCTGTCAATCTCTTATAAATTTAAACATATAGTTATACGACTGACAATTCCACATCTATGTACTTATCTTTCCAGAATGAAAAAAAAATGTTTACCAAAAAAGTTACATAAGAATTTCCATTGAATTTGTATTTATAATAGTAAAAAAATTGGAACCAATCCTAAAGTCCAATAGGAAAAAAGATAAACAAATTGTGTAAATATACACTGTGTTGAATGAAAGACGCTAGACACAGAAGAATATTCTATTATTCAATTTATATGAAGTCCAAGAAGAGACAAAACTATATTTGTACACCCATGTTCACAGCATCATTATTCACAAAAATGGCGAAAGGTGAAAGCAACCTACTTGTCTATTTTTTTTTTTTTTGTCTTTTTTTTGTTGTTGTTGTTGCTATTTCTTGGGCCGCTCCTGCGGCATATGGAATGTTCCCAGGCTAGGGGTTGAATCGGAGCTGTAGCCACCGGCCTACGCCAGAGCCACAGCAACGCGGGATCCGAGCTGCGTCTGCAACCTACACCACAGCTCACGGCAACGCTGGATCCTTAACCCACTGAGCAAGGGCAGGGATCGAACCCGCAACCTCACGGTTCCTAGTCGGATTCGTTAACCACTGCGCCACGACGGGAACTCCCTACTTGTCTATTGATACATTCAGGGATAGATAAAATGTGGTATATATATATATATATACACACTGGAATATCATTCAGCTTTTAAAGGAAGGAAATTCTGACAAATAATACAACATGGAGAGACCTTAAGAATATTATGTTAAGTGAACCAAACCACTCACAAAAAGACAAAAGTCGTACAATTCCACTTAAGTGAAATACTTAGTCAAGATCACGAGATAGGTTGCCAGATGCTCGGGGAGTGGGAAATGGGGAGTTAATGGGTACAGTTTCAGTTCTATAAGATGAATACAGTAATGGGGATGGATGGTGGTCATGACTGTACAACAATACGAATGTATTTAATACTACCGAACTGTACACTTAAAAATGGTTCCAATGGTGGGAGTTCCCATGGTGGCTCAGTGGTTAACAAATCCGACTAGGAACCATGAGGTTGTGGGTTTGATCCCTGGCCTTGCTCAGTGGGTTAAGGATCCAGCGTTGCTGTGAGCTGTGGTGTAGGTCGTAGACGCGGCTTGGATTCTGTGTTGCTGTGGCTCTGGTGTAGGCCGGCGGCTACAGCTTCGATTTGACCCCTAGCCTGGGAACCTCCATATGCCACGGGAGCGGCCCAAGAAAAATGGCAAAAAGAGAAAAAAAAAAAAAAAAAAGGTTCTAATGGTGAATTTCATGTTATGTGCATTTCACCACAAGAAAAAAAGAAAAAGTTAATCTATGATGAGAGAAGTCAAAAGTACGATTATAGGGGAAGGGGTAAATTGACTGGGAAGATACACTAGGGAATTTTAGAGCGTGATGGAAATGTTCTAGATCATATGTTGAGTGGTGGTAACATGGATATGTAAAATTGTCAGAACATCTGTATGAACATTTAAGATATGTGCATTTTATCACATGTAAAGTTGACCTCAATAAAAAAGATCATTTTGCAACATTATAATTATTGAATATGTTGTATACCTGAAACACATTAATGTTATATGACAATTATACTTCGTTTAAAAAATCAAGTGGCGAGTTCCCGTTGTGGCGCAGTGGTTAACAAATCCGACTAGGAACCATGAGGTTGTGGGTTCGATCCCTGCCCTTGCTCAGTGGGTTAAGGATCCGGAGTTGCCGTGAGCTGCGGTGTAGGTTGCAGACATGGCTCGGATCCCGCGTTGCTGTGGCTCTGGCGTAGGCCGGTGGCTGCAGCTCCGATTCGACCCCTAGCCTGGGAACCTCCATATGCCGAGGGAGCGGCCCAAGAAATAGCAACAACAACAACAACAAAAAAAACCTAATTATTAGAAGTTCCCATTGTGGCTCAGTGGTAACAGGCCCAACTAGTATTCATGAGGATGTGAGTTCAATCCCTGACCTCAATCAATGGGTTAAGAATCCAGCAGTGCCATGAGCTGTGGTGGAGGTCACAGATGTGGCTTGGATCCTGTGTTACTGTGGCTGCAGTGTAGGCTGGCAGCTGCAGCTCCGTTTTGACGCCTAGCCTGGGAACTTACATATGCTGTAGGTGCAGCCCTGAAAAACAAAACAAAACAAAAACCTAATTATTAGTATTTCTTGTTTGTGTATATGTTACACCTCTGTTCTCAAGTTACCTGATTTTAGTTATAAAAGTGCTCTCTTCATGCATTTTGCAATACTGGAATCATAGATAAAAATACATGCTTATGTAGTTACTTCATTTCAGGGAATTCAACTCACACTTACTGGACACTGTTTGCAGATGCATAGAGACTACCAAGAAGAACTGCACAAGCACCTGCTCTAAAGTGTTCAGGACATGAAGGAAGCACATCTGTTTGGGTGACTCTACTGGGAAGATGAGGCGGTGGAAGGAAGGTGGGGAAGGCAGGACTCTGGATGAATTCAGTGGCACTTTCAGAGAGGTTTGAAGCCTCAGGGCAACAGTGTTGGGTAGAGCCTGAAGGGGAGGTAGCCTCCACGATGAGGGCAGTGGGGAAAAGTACATTAGCCTCTGAAGGATCAAATAAGCCAACAAGCATATCTGAAGAAGTGAGGGATATGCAAGAAAGTGACTGTAATGATGGTACATGAGCACTTGGTTGAAAGGCAGGCACTACGGACTCTGGGAACCTGGCCCTGAAGATGTGCTATAACATTAAATGTTTTTTTTCGTTAGAAGAGCGTCCAAGGGTCAGTGATAATTAGTTAAGTTTAGCGTTAAAACTGCACGGTGTAGTCTCCCAGAAAAAAAATGCCTGCTTATGAAAGGCTTTCAATGAGTGGATTGAGAACTTTTTTCACTAGTAAAAGACTAAAAAGTCAAATTGCATGTAGATACCAATCTAATAAATATTACTGAAACTGTCTACTAGTAAGTCTTAAGGTTTGCTGTTAGTAACTGCTGACTGGACAGTGAGAGCTAGCCAAACGAAATTGGTGATTAAAATTATTGAAGTAAAACAAATTAGACAGAACTGCCAAGAGATTTTATGCTCATGGTGACAAGTACCTTGATACTTAGAGAATTTTTGTGTAGGAAAATTATTTTAAAATTATCTCTAAAAATGCAAGTGCTAAAGATTAAAATTTTTTACCTTTGAGTTTGGTCTTTGAGATAAGACTATATATGCTTTTATCTTTTCCCTGTTTTGAATTTATGGAGTTACATTGAGAGAGTTTTTTGGTAGGAAGAGTTGAAGTAGAATAGAGGTAGGATTAGAGGTACAGAAAAGCTCAGAAACTATCTGGAAAAACTCTGAACTTTCGGTGACCTATATGCTAGTCAAAAGCACAGAACTATATGAAATTATAAATGCAAGCTGATCTTTCTGCTTGAGAACAGGGTGAAAGTGCTTAAAAACTTTTAAAATATTTTGTTTATTTGAGAGGATGAAAGGCTCTTGGGAAAGGATTAAAGAAATAATCCAAAAAAGAAGACAAGAAGAAATAAAAGGTTTCGGATGCTGGAACGGAATCAAAACCAATGCAAGAGCTGGGTTACTGAGAGCATTCTGGAGGAAGAGCAGAGACCCCAGGCCCCAGGATCTGCAGCACAGGTTCTGACCTGGACAACCCTCAGGAGAGGACAGCTTAGTGACCAGGAACTGGACTCCTGAATGAGACTGCTAGGTTTAGATTCTGGCTCTACCACTTTAAGCAATGTACCTAATCTCGCTGTGTCTTGGTTTCCTCAGCTGTGAAATGGAAATAGAACTCAAGCCCATTTCTCATAGGGCTGGCTCCAGAATTAAATGTTATCATCCATCTAAAGCATTGTGCAATGTCTGGCATACACAATAAATGCTCCATAAATGTGACCTGCTATCATTAGCATTCTTCCTGGGGAAAGTAAACCCAAAACCTTGCGAAAACAATCAATAGGGATGCTAAGGAACAGGTGCGAGAAATTCCACCCCTTCTCCGAAAGAAGAGAAGCAAAGAAGTATCTATAATCCCCTTACCGAGCCCTGTGTCCAGGTGGGGTAAGCTGGGTGATAAATAGGGGAACCAATCGAGTGGATCTGAAAAAAGGACTGAGGAATCACTCAGCACATGTGGGCAGGGAACAGTGACAGCTGCTGCCTGGCAGCCCCCACCGGAGGTCACCCCCTCAAGATGGAGGCCTGCTGCTCTGAACCAAGTCAGCCAGAGAATGCTCAACCACGGGCCGGGAGCTGGGCCCTGTGGACAAGGGGTGTTTACCAATAATGCTGGTTACCAGGGAAGGGCAGTTGATCAGGATCTGACAAGTGGTGAGACCATCACCATCCTCCTTCCCCACCCCACATCTGTTAATAAAAGGCTAAGTCATCAGCAAAGGCTACACTGCCTTTTGCCTTTTCAAAATGAAACAAAAGTAATTTTTTTGTTTAAGGAGCAAAAGCTGTATACTCTCAAATGCCATAAACCTGAAAAACACAAAAAGATAGGAAGGCAAAAATCAAAAGTCATCTATCTGTCCTCCACCAACCAAAGATGGCTTCTTTCAGCATTCTGTTGACATTTTGTTGTACATGCTTCCTTGGTGGTTGTTTCCCTCATGCAGACAGAGTGATTCTGTACTATCCGCTTTAGAGTCTGCTTTTCTCATCTGGTAATACGCTGTGAAAGATTTCCAACATGATAGTATTGGGTTTGGCAGTTCTTATTCAACTGTTAACTTCAATTACACTTAAAGTCAATTTAAACCTGTAAGCCTTCTTCACTTGAATTTCTGAAACCATGTGAAGAGCTTTATGTTTTTCCTTATTAAATTCCACGACTCATCATTCTAGCCTGTTTGAATCATTATGAATTGTCGTCCAAGGTACTCAGTATCCCACCCTACTTCATGGCACTTGAAAGTAGGTTTAGTATATCTTCTAGATTTGTAAGTGCTTAGTACATAGTAAGCACCTAAAATATGAATGGATAAATTAATTCAATGATTAAAAATGATGGCTTAGTGGGCTATATCACAGAGCCTCAGAGACTTCATTCTCACACTTACACTGACTCACTGTTTGAGTACAGTTGTCTCTTAGTCACCAAAAATTCCTAATGATAGTATTATCTCGTTCACATTTCTCTTTCATGCTCACCAGATTTCACTGTGTCTTGTCAAAACCAGTCATGGCAATTTTTTTTTTTTTTAGTCCCCTGATCTCTTACTAAAGTAATTCCACCACGAAGGGAAATGAGCTTAGTCTAGCATGACTTATTTATTTATTTATTGTCTTTTTTTTGCCTTTTCTAGGGCCACTCCTGTGGCATACGGAGATTCCCAGGCTAGGGGTCTAATTGGAGCTGTAGCCTCCAGCCTGCACCTGAACCACAGCAACGCAGGATGTGAGCCACGTCTTCAACCTACAACACAGCTCACAGCAATGCCAGATCCTTAACCCACTGAGCAAGGCGAGGGATCGAACCCGCAACATCATGGTTCCTAGTCGGATTCTTTAACCACTGAGCCACGACAAGACTCCTAGCATGACTTATTTTTTTCATGAATCAATACTGGGTTAAGTAATTCCCTTTTCCTTCTCCAAGGGCTGCCAAATCATTGGTTTGCTAATCTGTTAGATTTTTGGTCTGAAACTAACATCTCAATTACCAGTTTATATATTCAGCAACTAGTTTATTCTTCTCTTCCCTTCTGTTTCCTGTGTATAAGCTCTCTCAGTGCATGTGAAATCATACACTGAATCATAATCAAAGGACTAGGAACCATGAATCACAAGTTAGTAATCATAAGAACTGCCCCTCTTTGTACATAGTAATTCAATTATTATTTTTTATTTTTTTCTTTTTACAGTCCCACCTGTGGCATATTGAAGTTCCCAGGCTAGGGTCAAATTGGAGCTGCAGCTGCAGCCTATGCCACAGCCACAGCAACACCAGATCCGAGCCACATCTGCAACCTATGCTGCAGCTTGTGGCAATGCCGGATGCTTACTCCAGGAGTGAGGCCAGGGTAGGAACCTGCATCCTCACAGAGACAACGTCAGGTCCTTAGCCCTTGGAACTCTAGTAATTCAATTAGTAAGTAGAGAAAATAAGACTTGATTCAGTAACTTGACCCTTGTAGGTTTAATTTTCCTTGAGGAATAAAGGGGTCGATGGGACAAAGATGTGCCCTGAAAACTAAGAACCTAGTTAAGGGTTCTTAGTATCAATATAAAATCAATTGGCACCCCCAAATAAATCTCTCATCTTTTGTTTACTACACATGCAGGGAGGCAGGACAACGCATTAAAATAAGGTAGCTCAAAATCAATCAGGAGGGGGAAAAAAGGCAAGACTCAAAAGAGTGAGCAGGATCCAACTTAGATATATGATTTGAAATACAGAATTACAAGCAATTGAGAGGAGAGGTTTCTGATCATTCATTCAATAAGGAGAGATATATATAAAGAAAAAGGAAGCAGTAGTGATGACTGAAAGATGTCTGGGGGGTTATCCTCTGGCTAACTTTAACTTTGATTTTATTAATACTGTGTGACCATGACATACATCTGGGAAGAACACACTGAGGTATCCAGTCAAAAAGCTAAGAGCCGATATGCCTGCCCTTTAAAAGTACAGAGAGATCCCAGCCAGCTGGACTTGACAATGGATTCAGAATGTGAACCAGACTTCTGCCGTCTCCATACTTACACCACTCCACGACTGAATGATCCCCAGGAGGAGGAAATTAGGACAAAGTTGGACTTCTCAGTACATCTGGCAGACAATCTGGGGGCAAGCTTTATGGAATACAAAGCTGGATATAAAACCAAACCTTTCAAAAGGCTAAGTTCATAGCACTGTTCTAGAAGACAACTTAGGATTCTGGGAGTCGGCCAGTGATGTAGCTGGAGACTCCCTGGTCCTTTATCTATTAGCAGTCTGGATCTGCAAAGACAGATTGATCCTTAGCCTTATTAACAAGAAATGCCTTTGATCCAGCTCTTTACTTTGGCATAACCAGCATACCACATGAGGTCTGAAAAACGTAGCTGTGAACTAAAAAAGAAGTGAGCAAAGGGTGACCTTTAAGAAAGCCAAGGGAGAACTCCCCGACACCAGTTCATTCAACAATGAAGACTGGATACAGCTCAGCAGGATCTTTATCAAATAAAGGGAAAAGTCTGATGACTTTGTGATAACAACGCAGGTACACAGGCCCAGCTGGCCCTTGTAAAACTGGACCACCACCACCGAGCTTTCACAGCCTGAGAAGACAAGCCAGGAAAAGTTTGCAGAGTGAAAGTCAATGTGCACAGTGTCTAGGGCAGCTGACATGCCTGTTTCCAAGAACTTCTACATTGAATTGTAGCTGGGTTCAAACCTAGTGCACACAAACAGCTTGCAAAGTGTCACAAATTTAGAATTCCTGCCTCATCAGATCAGTTAGGCTCCTTTCCTTTCTCCTATTTTCCCCAGGAAGCAAAACAGCAGGCGACTTGGACCAGTCAAGTCTGCAGCTTTTCTGGCTTCAGTAACCCCTCTCTGCTCCCCTTCTCAATTGGCCAAGGGAAATGGGAGATGGTGCCAGAACTCCACCTTCCTTCCTTCCTTTCCTTTTTCTTCTTTTTTTTTACCCTCTCCACCTGTCCTTTATCTTCTTTTTACAAATAATGATGTTTTTATAAAAGGGGGGAAATACTGGGGAAATCACAAGAAAGGAGTTTTTTTTTTTTTTTTTTTTTTTTTTTTTTTAAGCCACAGGGCCAAAGAGGGGAAAATAAAGTGTGTATGATGGTCAAGGCTTTTTCTTACTGCCCCTTCGAGGTTCTCTGATGTATCCCACTGGATCACTGGCAGAGTGGTTAAGAACATGGATTCTGCTACCACTTGTTTGGGTTTGAATCTTGACTGCCACTCACCAATGTGTCATTTTGGGCAAGTCACTTCATTTCTCTGTGCTTAGTCTCTTCATCTGTAAAATGGGGGTGATAACAACACTTCTCTCATAGGGTCGTTGTGAACACTAAATCAGTCAATACATGAAAAGCTTTGAGGACATTGTTGACATACAGTAAATGTTACCTATTAAATGTGTTAAGGTACATTAAGCATTTAGGACCTAGCATATCACAAGTACTGCATATTACTATTAGCTACTACTATTTTAGATATGATCTTATTTTTGAGATTCAGTGGAATGTAACCTGGATTTCTTGCAAATCAACAGGCAGTCTATGTTCCTATATGGTTAAATGTATCCTCTTGGTATAGAGAAGCTAATCGGCTGCAGTATAAATATGATATAAACACGAATACAGAATTTGTATCTTAGGGGTGAATCAACAAAACTCCCTACCTCTAGAGCTCAAATTCCAGACATTACACTTGCCGATGAAGAAATGTCTGATTCATTTCTGTGTCTATCTATGGCCAGATTCTCCCTACAACGAGTCCATAAATGGCCCGGAGGCTAAAACGGACATCTTTCTTTATCTCTTCTTCTTTTTATCCTTTTCATGATACCATGGTTCCTTCCCTTCCACATTTGATCTTAGCCAAAAGTCCAAGAAGCATAAGCAGTGAGGTCCTACTGTTTGGCACAGGGAACTATTTCTAACCATTTCTGATGAAATATTGACAGAGGATAATGTGAAAAAAAGAGTATATGCGTGTGTGTGTGTGTGTGTGTGTAACTGGGTCACTTTGCTGTACAGCAGAAACTGACAGAACACTGTATCAGCTGTAATACAAATTTTTTTAACTCCCCCCAAAAAAAGTCCAAGAAGTGATGGTTCTCTTCTAAAATACCATAGTTGTTGAACATGTTTGTTAAATCATAGCTAAAATTTACACATTTATAAGATGTGTTGACCAGCATCTACATGATTAGGCCACTGTAAGAAACCAAGAGGACAAAAAAACCCAAAAAAACAAGAAAACCCTATAATTTCCATCCTCTGGAGTCACGATATTTCCCTTGTATTAAATTACCCATCATCAAAGACAGCTCTCCTAATCTTCCTAAACTGCTGGTTCTAGTCTGTGAAAGAAATTAAGTTTATACGCTAAAGAGTCAGCATACAAAGCAAGTGGAAATTTCACCCATATTTAAATGCCAGCCATATACTTACAGTTAGCTTCTTCAGTCTATTGATACGTCCTGCCTCCACACAAAGCATGACATTAGTGTCTGGTAAAAGTGAAAATCTGTATAGATTCATAGACTACGGTAGAGATATTCATAACACTGAACTATAATGCTCCAGCTACTATATTTGTCTTCAATTTGGTTCACAGAAATACTGTTTCATATATTCCACCAGTGATGGTTTATTTTCAGAAATATTTCCACTGCTCCTTTGCACATCATCATCACTAATAAATGGGTCTAGACTAGCCTGGGATGCCACTGAAAAAACTGGTACTGATTTTCCTCTCCCCACAAGTAGGGAAGTTGGGAGTAGTAAAAAGGGCATGAACTTTCACATCAGAAAGAGCTGAACTCTAATGTGGACATTTCTAAGGCCATTTAATTATCTGAACTTTAGGGTAACAATACCCATGTTCTGCCATGTTTTCAGGAATAAAAAAGGTAAATCATACAAAGCACAGGATCTGGTACAAGCTGGGCAGCCAATGAATGTCAGTTTCATTGGGTTTCTCTCCCTTTTGTGCCTCTTTAACAAGTGGTGGAACAGAATCTTATCACTTCAAAATAGGGAGAAATATTTCTAAATTAACAGCAAATTGTAGGGCACGTTAAACAATACAAAAACAAATTTAAAAATTCATACATGCTGACTATGGAAATGTGTAAGTACTGAAAAATGTATAGGAGGAGAGGAAACGTCACCCCTAGTCCCACTTCACAACCATGGTGTGGATTTTGGCATGTTTCATTCCAGTCTTTTTCCATTACATTGTGATTACACTATCCTGCTTTTATCATTTCGTGTTAACCCTAACACATGTGGGTATATTTTATTTATTTATGCACTTGGAAAATAAGTGTATTTTTTTTTAATTAAGGGGAAAACTGCTGCCACTTCCCATACTCTGCATGCCACCATGCTGGGCACCGGACATTGGCTTCAGAAAGCAAGAGCAAGGGAACAACTTCCTGTGGGGGAAATCAAGGAAGGCTTCAAAGTAGAAATGGTCTCAAAGGATGCCCAGAGAAAGACAAATATCCTATGAGATCACTAATATGTGGAACCTAATAGAAATGATACAAAAGAACTTAACAAAACAGAAACAGACTCAAAGATTTCAAAACCAAAGTTAGGTTTACCACAGGGGAAATGTGGTGATGGGGGGATAAATTAGGGGGCTGGGATGATGTATATACACTGCTATACATCAAATAGACGGTAACAAGGACCTACTTCAGAGCACAGGGAAATTTACTCAATACTGTGTAACAACCTATATGGGAAAAGAATCTGAAAAGGAATGGATATACGTATAACCGATTTACTTTGCTATATGCCTGAAATGAACACAACTTTGTAAGTCAACCATATTTCAATTAAAAAAAAAAAAAAAAGATGACCAGCACTTTGGCAGCTGGAAAGGACAGTTAGGGTAGAAGGAAGAACATATAAACATATCGACAAGCAGGGGACAACAGGAAATCCACTGTGGGGGTAGTGGAGAGTGAAGAGACACTGTGATTAAGGCCAGTGAGAAGTCTCTCTCAAATATTCAGAAATAGAGCTGTTACTGGTCAAGACTGCCACCTAAGCAAAGTGCAGCACAGCCACTTTACCTGGAACCACTCATGTGCTCATAATGAAGCTAAAATGAAAAGGATAAAAGCTAAGGTTTGGGGAAGGCAAGGCACCCAAGTGATGGCCAAGCCCAGAGCCAGGCAAGTTTCACTGCAGTCACCAGCATTAGCATGAGGGCTTTCGAACTGTGTGACTTCAAGTTAAGCCCTTTACATTGTTAAAGCTACACCATGGTTAGCTTTCACAGAAACCCACTCAGAAAGGTATTATAACTATTCCATTTCAGAAATGAGAAAACTGAGGCTTAGGTTAAATGACTTAGGTTTAACTGCACTCACAAAGTAAGTGAAAGAGCTGGTTTTGAACCTAACTCTGTATGGTTCCAAAGTTACAATGAAGAACAGAAAATTAAAACCTAAAACAGTCTTTGCTAAAAACTCTGTAACAAATTATTACTGCTATAGAGCTTTGTTTTAGAAATACTAAAATCATCCAAGATCCACCCGAACATGCTCAACTGACTTCTGACAAAGCTGCAAAAGTCAATACTATGAAGGAAGGTAAAGCCATTTGTTTGCTAAAAGATGGTGCTGGAGCAGTTGTATGTCAACAAGCAAAAAAATGAACCTCAACCTAAACTTTAGACTTCACATAAAATTGTTTACTTAAATGTAAAACATGAAACTATTATAAAATCATTCTTGAAAACATTTGAAAAAAAAAGTTTCAGTTTTAAAACACTGCAGACAATGTAAGTAAGGATACCAAGAGAAGAAGAGTGGGTGTCAGGCAGGGTGCTAAGTGTTCCCTACGCCTTAACTCACTGACACGGCTAACACTCTGAAGAGCCAAAGGCTGATAACTCCTGGCATTCCCTGTGCAGAGGTCCAGGAGCTGCCCAGCTAACTGTAGAGTCTAAGCCCTGCCCTGCGCTGCCGCCTGCCCTGTCTGAGTGCCTCAACCTCGGAAATGGCAAACATTTGACATAAAAAGTGAGATTTTGTCTTGGACACGATGGCCTTTTAAAGGCACCTGAACAAAGTTCAAATCAAGATGGTAGAAGAGCCAGCTGATGCAGGAACTTCAAGTGCTCCTTCTCCCCCTTTCATCCCCACCCTCTGCTGGGGATAAACAAACAAACAAACAAACAAACAAATAAATAAAGCAAGTGCCTGTCCTTGACCACCTGGAAGTTGTAAGGTCAGGGAGTGTCTTGCTGCTGCAATCAATTCCACAGTGGCAGGAGTGGACAGACACAAAAAGAAACCAAGGCCTGAGGCTCCAGACGAGCTCACGGACTTCCCTAGAGGCACCCGAGAGGACTTCTGACTGCAAGCAGGCCTTTTGTGTCGTGGGACCATTACTGACAAGGGGAGAGAACCTGTCTGCCACTTGGGGGTTCTCATCTCCCCTGAACAGCAAGGGCAGAAAATACTGTCACCCCAACCTGGCAAGCTACTGAGCAAGCAGGCTGCTCCTCATCCAATACCCAAGTCTGACACACAGAGAGAAATGCAGGCACGCTGTGAGGTGTTTTAGCAAGCAGGTGCTCCCTCACTGCTCCATTGCGTGCCTCCACCTTCCTTCTTTTCGCCCTAATTGATGGCAACAGGGACACAGACACTGTCCATGTGCCAGGACTTGAAAGTGGACACTAGCTCTGCAAAGCTGACTCGGGGACTGCCAGGTATGGAAGGGTTAAGGCATGTCCTGGGCTGTTGGAACTCCATCATTATCACTTTGAAAAGCGCCTGGTTTACAGGAAGAGTGTGAGAATGCTGCAGCTTTCCTGGCCAACATTTGGTTCCCATTACCGTGAATAATCTCTCTCCTCTCTCTTTCCCCAACCCCCACCCTTCTTCTACTTTTTCCACATTTTATATTAAAAGTACCTCAAACACTTTTCTTCCTTTAATATTTTCCTTAAGCTTCCCTCACTGAGTTTGCTGGGTTCTGTGACTTTTCTGGTTATTCATTATTTAGGGTGGGGAAAGGGTAAGCCTTCTTGGATGAAATCAGTCAAAAACAAAAGCAGGAGAGAAAAGCACCCAGCAGTGCAGTGACGGGGAAAGAAGGACTCACAGGGACTCTTTCCGGTCTTAACTGACAGAGAAGAAAGAGCCTACTGAGAACCCTTTTACCTTCCTGCTTCCTGGCCTCATCTCAGATATAATCTCGCTCCCAAACAAAGCATCTCTAAAATGATGTATCTGAAAATGGGTGTATTCCTATTTCATCATCAGTAAAAACAGGAGAGAATTTGCAGGAAATGGATGTGACTGTCCAGAGGAACAGATGTGGCAAGCGTGTGGAGAAAGGACGCACTCCGGCTTGGAGGGGTACAACCCTTCTAGAGCCCTTCCGGAGGCCAATTTGACAGTATCAATTCCAATTCAGAGTACACATATCATTTAGTACAACAAATTCCATTCCTGGAGTGCAGCCTATAGAAATACTTGCACATGTGCACCAAGTTACATACATATACCAGGCACCGGCTGCAGGTGGCTAAACTGTCCATGATGCAGTCCTCTTTAAGAGGAGAGCGGTAAAATAAATTACGGTACTTTCACTCTTTGGGAAACTACCTAGGGGTTAAAAATATTCAGATAAACTTATAGAAACAAACTGGAAAAACGTGGTGACATCAGGAAGGAAAAACCGTCACAGAAAAATACATGGAAAGATAGACCAAACAACCTTTTAACTGTGGCTACCCCTAAGAAGGGGGCTCTATCTCCTCATGATCTGTATATGTTTCTGTTAGATTACTTTATTTTTATTTTTATTATTTTTTTTTTTTGTCTTTTTGTCTTTTGTCGTTGTTGTTTGTTGTTGTTGCTATCTCTTGGGCCGCTTCCGCGGCATATGGAGGTTCCCAGGCTAGGGGTTGAATCGGAGCTGTAGCCACCGGCCTACACCAGAGCCACAGCAACACGGGATCCGAGCCGCGTCTGCAACCTACACCACAGCTCACGGCAACGCCAGATCGTTAACCCACTGAGCAAGGGCAGGGACCGAACCCGCAACCTCATGGTTCCTAGTCGGATTCGTTAACCACTGCGCCACGACGGGAACTCCCAGATTACTTTATGATGTGGCTATATGTATTACTTGTTCAGTTAATTTTTATAAAGTATGAACATAAATATTTCAGTCTAGAGAGAAAAAAGGAACACACACACACACACACACACACACACACACATACCACTTCCTTGGACACAGCCCGGTGTAAGTTGTCTTTTTTTTTTTTAAGTTATATTTCCCTTATGTGGTCTTTATGTAGCGCTTCCCCTCCCCCCCCACAGGGCCACACCAGCCTCATGTATGGAAGTTTCCAGGCTATGGGTCAAATTGAAGCTACAGCTGCAATGCAGGATCCCCAACCCAATGAGCAACGTTAGGGATAGAACCCATATCCTCATAGATACTAGTCAGGTTCATTACTACTGAGCCACAATGATGGGAATTCCTAAACTCTCTTGAAGTGGAAAAAATTAAAAAAATTTTTTAACTTCACAACATGTACCAAGTCAGACAAAATGACAGAGAAATGGATAAACAGAAAAGAAATGATGACTCTAAGAGGTCCAAAAGTTTCCAAAGGCTCAGTCGTGATAATGAAAACAGTAAACACTGATCAAATTGTACTATGTGTTCACGGCAGGGATGGGAGGAAGGGAAGTGTGAGTGTGTGTGTGTGTGTGTGTGTGTGTGTGTGTGTGTGTGTGTATGAGCGTAGATTGGGCGGGGGCAGGAGGAGGTAGGAAAAGAATGCCACACTTCCATCTTCTGATAGGAACTTAAAAAATAATATATAAAAGTCTTCAAACGGCAGATAAATAAATGATTTAGATATATGAAGGTAAATAACAGAAGAAATAGCAACAAAAAAAATTGAAAGCAGTTATCTCTGGATTGAGGAAATTAAGGTTGGGTAGCAGTGGGAAAATAAGTGCAAAGGATTCCCATTTTCATTAGAAACTTTATGGAATTACTTAACTCTTAAAACAATATAGCAGAATTATTGTGGGAACCAAGATGGCCCCCAATGATCCCACCTACAGGGATTCATACCACACTGTGTAATCCCCTTCCACGCTGAATAGAGCTGCCTGTGTAAACAACAGGATGTTGCAAAAATGAAAGTGTGTTTGAAAGACCTAAACATAAGAGCTAAAACTATAAAACTCTATAGGACAGAAATAGACTCACAGACATGAAGAACAGACTTGTGGTTGCCAAGGTGGAGGGGGAGGGAGTGAGATGGACTAGGAGTTTGCGGTTAATAGATGCAAAGTATTACACTTAGAATGGATAAGCAATGAAGTCCTACTGTATAGCACAGGGAACTATATCCGATCTCTTGGGATAAACCACAATGGAAGACAACATAAGAAAAAGAATGTGTATATATGTATGACTGGGTCACTTTGCTGTACAGCAGAAATTGACAGGATACTGTAAACAGCTATAATAAAAAAAAGCTATACAACAAAAGCTTCACAACACCGGATGTCACAACAATTTCTTGGGTATGATGCCAAAGGCACAAGCAACAAAAGAAAAATTTTTTAAATGGTACTTAAAAACTTATATATATCAAAGGATACTATCAACAGAGTAAAAATGCAGCCTACAGGACGGGGGAAAATATTTTCAAATCATACATCTGACAATTCAAATATATTTGAAATATACAGAGAACTCCTAAAATTCAACAACAGAATATCAAATACAATTTAAAAATGGGCCACAGACCTGAACAGGCATTTTGCTTAAAAAGACACAAAAATGGCCAAGAAGCATGTGAAAAGATGGTCAACAGCACTAATCATTAGGGAACTGTAAATCAAAACCACAGGAGTTCCCATCGTGGCTCAGTGGAAATGAATTTGACTAGCATCCATGAGGACGGGGATTCAATCCCTGACCTAACTCAGTGGGTTAAGGATCTGGCGTTGCCGTGAGCTGTGGTGTAGACCAGCAGCTACAGTTCTGATGTGACCCCTAGCCTGGAAACCTCTATGTGCCATGAGTGCAGCCCTAAACGGACCAAAAAAAAAAAAAAAAAAAAAAAAAAATTCAAAACGAGAAACCACCTCACACCCATTAGGATGGCTACCACTTAAAAACCAAAAAGTGTTGGGAAAGATGTGGAAATTCAAACCCCTGTGCACTGCTGGTAGGAATGGCAAATGGTAGAGCTGCTCTGGAAAACAACATGGAGGGTTCTCAAAAAGTTAAAAATAGGACAGGCAAAGAATATTGTGTTGGAGATGGGATTAAGATGGTGGAATAGAAGGACTGGAGCTCAACTGCTCTCCTAAAAACAACAAAATTTACAACCAAATAATGAGCAATCTTCAACCAAATGGACTGAAAACTTTCAAAAAGATATACTACCACAGAAGACAAAGAGGAGGCCACATCAAGAGGTAGGAGGGGTGATTACATGACATAAGCAACCCCATACCTCCCAGATGGGAAGCCCCACAGACTGGAAACTAACTGGTTCACAGAGACTCACCTACAGGAGTGAGAGTTCTGAGCCCCACATCAAACTCCCACGAGTGGGGATCTGGCACGGGGAGAAAGAGCCTCTGGAGCATCTGGCATTGAAGGCCAGTGAGGCTTGGGTGCAGGAGCTCCACAGGACTGGGGGAAACGGAGACCCCATTCTTAAAAGCACACACAGACTTTCATGTGCACTGGGTCCCAGGGCAAAGCAAAATCTCCATAGGAATCTGGGTCAAACCTGACCGTGGTTCTTGGAGGACATCCTGGGAAAACAGGGGTGAATGTGGCTTGTTGTGAGGGAAGGACATTGAAAGCTAAGGTCTGGGGAATATTCAGCAGCAGTGCCCTTCTCCGGAGGTGGCCATTTTGGGAAAATCTGGACCCATCCATTAGCATTGAGAAGCCCCAGGCCAAACAACAATCCAGATGGGATCACAGCCCCACCCATCAGTAAACAGGCTGCCTAAAGAACCCCAGGCACAAAGCTGCCTCTAATCTCACCCAGAGACAAAGCCCCACCCACCAGGGGATAGGAATCAGCTCCACCTACCAGTGGGCAGGCATTAGTCCCTCCCATCAGGAAGCCTACACCAAGCCCCCCTACCAACTTCAGCCACAAGAGGGACAGCCACCAGAAGTAAGAGAGGCTACAACTCTATTTTCTGTAAAAAGGTCACCACACCAAAAACCTATAAAAATGAAAAGACAGAGAACTATAACTCAGATGAGGGAGAAAGAAAAAAACCTCAGAAAAACAGCTAAGTATAGGAGAAGATTCTCAGCCTCCAGGAAAAAGTCTTTAGACTGTTGATGCTGAAGATGATGCAAGACATTGGAAATAAACTGGAGGCAAAGATTGATAGTTTACAGCAAACAGTGAGCAAAGAGATACAAGATAAAAAAAATTTAGCAAGAGGAGATGCAAAATACAATAACTGAAATAAAAAACTCATTGGAAGCAGCCAACAGTAGAATACAGAGGTCAGAAGAACGAATAAGAGAGGTGGAGGACAGATTAGTGGAAGTCATGGATACAGAAGAGTAAAGAGAAAAAAGATTGAAAACAAATGAAGAGAGTCTCGGAGAACTCTGGGACAACGATAAATGCACCAACATCCATATTATAGGGGTGCCAGAAGGAGAAGAGAGAGAGAGAAAGGGACAGAAAAAAATATTCGAAGAGATAATAGCCAAAAACTTCCCTAACATGGGAAAGGAACCACTCACTCAAATCCAGGAAGCACAATGAGTACCATATAAAATAAACCCAAGGAGGAATACACTGAGACACATATTAATCAAACTGACCAAAATTAAAGACAAGGAGAAAATCTTGAAAGCAGCTAGGGAAAAGAAACCAATAACATACAAGGGAACCCTGATAAGGTTATCTGCAGATTTTTCAGCAGAAACTCTGCAGGCCAGAAGGGAATGGCATGATATACTTAACGTGATGAAAGGAAAAAACCTCCAACTAAGAATACTTTATCCAGCAAGGCTCTCATTCAGATTTGAAGGAGAAATCAAAACCTTCACAGATAAGCAAAAGCTAAGAGAATTCAGCAACAATAAACCAGCTTTACAACAAATACTAAAGGAACTTCTCTAGGCAGAAAAGAAAAGGCCACAACCAGAAACAAAAATACCACAAATGACAAGTCTCACCAGTAAAGGTATATACAGCATAAGATATGAAATCATCCACGCACAATAATGCCACCAAAATCAGAAATCGTGAGAAGAGGAAGTTACAAATTCAGGACACTGGAGATGCACTTGCAATTAAAACAATCTCGTACATATACAGACTCTTACATCAAAACTTCAGAATAATTGCAAACCAAAAATCTATAATTGATACACAAACAAATAAGAAAAATCAATTCAAATGCAACACTAAACATAGTCATCAAACCACAAGAGGAGAAAACAAGAGAAGGGAAGAAAAATGAGCAACAAAAGCAAATCCAAAGCAATTAATAAAATGGGAATAAGAACATACATATCAATAATTACCTTAAATGTTTTGTTAATGGACTAAACACCCCAACCAAAACACACAGACTGGCTAAATGGATACAAAATGAGATCCATATACATGCTGTCTTCAAGAGACCCATTTCACCTTTAGGGACACATAGAAATTGAAAGTGAGAGGATGCAATCAAAAGAAAGCTGGGGTATCAATACTAATATCAGACAAAATAGACTTTAAAATGAAGAATATTTTAAGGGACAAGGAAGATCACTACATAATGATCAAAGGATCAATCCAAGAAGAAGATACACCAATTTTAAATATCTACGCACCCAACACAGGTTCACCACAATATAGAAAGCAACTGCTAACAACCTTAAAAGGAAAAATTGACAATAACACAATGATGGTGGGGGACTTTAACACCTCAGTTACAGCAATGGACAGATCATCCAGACAGAAAATCAATAAGGATACATAGGCCCTGAATGAAGCATTAGACCAGATGGATAAAATAGATATTTATAGGACATTCCATCCAAAAAGCAACAGAATACACATTCTTCTGAAGTGCACATGGAACATTCTCTAAGATTGATCACATCCTGGGCTACAAATCCAGCCTCAGTAACTTTAAGAAAATTGAAATCATATCCAAACATCTTTTCTGACCACAACCCTATACGACTGGATATCAACAACAACAAAAACTGCAAAAAACACAAACACGTGGAGACTATTTATTAGGGAGGCAATCCCGTTTACCATCACATCCAAAAGAATAAAATACCTAGGAGTAAACCCACCTAAAGAAACAAAAGACCTGTACTCTGAAAACTTAAGATACTGATGAAAGAAATCTAAAATGACACAAACAGATGGAAAGACATACCATGCTCTTGGATTGGAAGAGTCAATATTATCAAAATGACTATACTACCTAAGGCAATCTACAGATTCAATGCAATCCCTATCAAATTACCAAGGACATTTTTCACAGAACTCGAACAAAATATTTTAAAGTTTGATTGGAAGCACAAAAGACCCAGAATAGCCAAAGATATCCTGAAAAAGAAAAATGGAGCTGGAGGAATCAGGCTCCTTGACTTCAGACTATACTACAAAACAATAATCATCAAAATCATATGGTACTGGCACAAAGACAGACATATAGATCAGTGGAACAGGATAGAAAGCCCAGAATTAAACCCACGCACCTACAGCCAACTCATCTATGACAAAGGAGGCAAGAATATACAATGGAGAAAGGACAGCTTGTTCAATAAGTGGTGCTGGGAAAACTGGACAGCCACATGTAAAAGAATGAAATTAGAACACTCCCTAACACCATACACAAAAATAAACTCAAAATGGATATAAGACCAGATACTATAAAACTCTTAAGAGAAAAACACAGGCCAAACATTCTCTGACATAAATGACAGCAACATCTTCTCAGATCCACCTCTTAGAGTAATGACAATAAAAACAAAAATAGGAGTTTCCGTCATGGTGCAGTGGTTAATGAATCCGACTAGGAACCATGAGGTTGTGGGTTCGGTCCCTGCCCTTGCTCAGTGGGTTAACAATCCGGCGTTGCCGTGAGCTGTGGTGTAGGTTGCAGACGTGGCTCAGATCCCCTGTTGCTGTGGCTCTGATGTAGGCCGGTGGTTACAGCTCTGATTGGACCCCTAGCCTGGGAATCTCCATATGCCATGGGAGCGGCCCAAGAAACAGCAAAAAAAAAAAAAAAAGACAAACCCCAAAAAAACCCCACAAAAATAAACAAATGGGACTTAATTAAACTTCAAAGTTTCTACACAGCAAAGGAAACCCTAAACAAAATGAAAAGACATCCCACAGAATGGGAGAAAATCTTTGCAAATGAATCAACTGACAAGGGATTAATCTCCAACATTTATAAACTCCTCCTACAGCTCAATACCAAAAAAACAAACAAGCCCATCAAAAAATGGGCAGAAGATCTAAACAGACAACTCTCTAAAGAAGACATGCGGCTGGCCAAAAAACACATGAAAAGATGTTCAACATTACTCATTCTTAGAGAAATCAAATCAAAACCACTCTGAGGTACCACCTTACACCAGCCAGAATGGCCATCAGCCAAAAGTCTACAAACAATAAGTGTTGGAGAGGGTGTGGAGAAAAAGGAACCCTAGTACACTGTTGGTGGGATTGTCAATTGGTGCAACCACTGTGGAAAGCAGTATGGAGATTCCTCAGAAACCTAAACATAGAACTACCATTTGATCCAGCAATCCCACTCCTGGGCATCTATCCAGAGAAAACCACGACTCGCAAAGACACATGTACTCCAATGTTCATTGCAGCACTATTTGCAATAGCCAAGACATGGAAACAACCTAAACGTCCATCAGCAGAGGAGTGGGTCAAGAAGATGTGGTACATACACACAATGGAATATTACTCAGCCATTAAAAGGAATGAAATACAGGTATTTTTAGCAACATGATGGACCTAGAAATTATCATGCTAAGTGAAGTCGGTCAGACAATGAGACACCAACATCAAATGCTATCACTGACATGTGGAATCTGAAAAAAGGACACAATGAACTTCTTTGCAGAACAGATGCTGACTCACAGACTTTGAAAAACTTATGGTTTCCAAAGGAGACAGGTTTGGGTGTGGGGGGATGCGCTGGGGGGTGTGGGATGGAAATCCTATAAAACTGGATTGTGATGATCATTGTGATGATCAACTATAAATGTAGTAATTTCATTGAGTAATTAAAAAAAAAGTTAAAAATGGAATTGCCTTTCTACTGCAAGAAAACACCAAATGGTGGAAGAGGCTAAGAGGTGACCATAGCCGCGTCCATGGTGGCAGTTTCCAGTGCCAGGGTTGGATCTATGCTCAGGTGGCAGCCAAGGCCACAGAGCTCATTGAGGCAAGGTTAAGGACAAGAAGTGGTTCCCTGTCACCAAGCCAAGCTGCTTGGCCATGGACATGAAGACCAAGTCCCTGGAAGAAATATATCTCTTCTCCTTGTCCATCTATAATCAGGACTTTTTTCTGGGGATGACCCTAAAGGGCGAGCTTGAAGATTACACCTGTGCAAGAACAGACCCACACTGGCCATCAGACCAAGTTCAAGGCATTTGTTGCCACTAGGGACTACAAAAATCAGGTCAGTTTGGGTAGTAAGGGCTCCATGGAGGCAGCCACTGTCATCCACGGGACCACCACCCTGGCCAAATTCCCCATCAGTGCCGCGTCATGAGGCTACTCAGGGAATGAGATTGGCAAGCTGCATACCATCCCTTGCAAGGAGACCAGCCGCTGTAGCTCTATGTTGGTGTGTTTCACCCCGACCCCAAACTCTGGCACTGGCTCCTGTGCTCAAGAAGCTGACAGCCAGTATCAATGACTCCTACATCTTGTCTGGGGCTGCACTGCCAGCCTATGCAACTTCACCAAGGTCACCTTTGGTGCCATCTCCAAGACCCATAGCTATCTAATCTCAACCTCTAGACAGAGACCATGTTCACCAAGTCTCCCTACCAGGAGTTCACTGACCGAATGGTAAAGAGCCACACCAGAGTCTCTGCAAAGACCCAGGCTCCAGCTATGGTCACCACGTGGAGTGATTACACAAGAAGGATAAAGTGAATTAATTAAGCTTATTAAATAAACAGAATTATCATATGAGTCAGCAATTCCACTCCCGGTATGTACTCAAAAGGACTAAAAGTAGGGCCATGAACCATTATGTTATCCATGTTAACAGCAGCATTATTCACAACAGCCAAAAGGCAGAAGAAACTCAGGTGTCCACTGAAAGATGAATGAATAAACAAAATGTGGTATATGCACACAAAGGAACATGACTCAGCCTTAAAAAGGAAGGCAATTCTGATACATGTTACAACATGGATGAACCTGGAGGGCATTGTGCTAAAGGAAAGAAGCCAGTCACAAGAGGACACATTCTATATAATTCTACCTCTAGGAGGAACCTAGAGCAGTTAAATTTATAGAGACAGAAATGGTAGTTCCCAGGTGCTGACAGAAAATGAGGAGTTATTTTGTTACTGGGTACAGAGTTTCAGTTTTACAAGAGGAAAAGAGCTCTGGCAGTGGATGGCAGTGGTGGTTGCACAATAAGGTACTTAAAGCTACCAAACTACATTTAAAAACAGCTAAAATGGTAAATTTTATATGTATTCTCCCACAACTAAAATTTTTCTTTTTCACTTTTTTTTTTTTTTTTTTGGCTGTGTCCACCACTTGTGGAAGTTCCAGGGCCAGGGATCGAACCCTCTCCATAGCAGCAACCTGAGCCGCTGCAGTGACAGCACCAGATCCCTAACCCGTTGTGCCACAAGGGAAATCCTAAAAGTTTTTTTAAAAAATGACTGTATATGACTCCTGAGCTAGGTCATAAGAGACGAATGGCTTCTGTCTTTCTCTTAAGTCTTTCATTCTGGAGGAAGCCATGTCAGGAGGACACACAGGCAGCCTTGTGGAAAAGTCCACCTGTTGAAACACCGAGGCCTTCTGCCAACAGCCAGCAGGAACTCATCATCCATGTGAGAGTGAGCATCAGAGACGTGGATCCTCCAGCCCCAGGCAAGCCTTCAGTGACTGCAGCCCTCCTGGACGACATCTTAACTGCCACCTCATGAAAGAGCCTGGGCCAGAACCACCAAGTGAAGCTGCTCCTCAATCCCTGACACACAGAAACTAAAATAATAAATGTTTATTGTTTTAAGCTGCTAAAATCTGAGATAATGTATTACAAAACAAAAGATCACTTATGCAGTTAGATGAATTTGAAAAAGAAAAGAGAAGTTAGCTTTAATGCATTATCCTATCAGAGTGGCCTGTGCCACCAAAGCATGTGCCAGGAGACTTTATCATGACAGTGTGCTGCTGGACTGCAACACCTGTCTTCACTAAAGCCTTACGAGAGAGATTCTCCACTTCTCTGTGATGAGAAAACCACACCAGTGTGTAGGTAGGATCAGTGTGTAAAGTATACGGAGCCTTGGATTTTAATACAGTGTTGCAGTTATGTTTGTCAGATGGATGCTGGGCTGGTTGGAGCATGTGGCATGGTGCAGAGCAGGGTATATATGTTAAGAGGAGAAAGGCAGCATCAAGCTGGTGCTGAATACAGATTGTGTGTTTGTTAGACTATGAAGAAGCTTTTCCTCATGAGAATATTGGAGTCTTGTCAGAGAGGTAAATAATGCCACCCACACAGCCAGGAGGAGGAATAAGTGAGGAAAAAACGGTAGCAGTTTAACGGACACTGTGAGATACAGCTCTACCTTATTTATCTCTCTATTTTTGTCTGTGCCCACAGCATGCAGAAGTTCCTGGGCCAGGGATCAAACCCAAGCCACAGCAGTGACAACACGGGATCCTTAGCCTGAGCCACCAGGGAACTCTGACACTGCGCTACTTTACTGTAGATGTGACCACACAGGATTCACCTGGTTGGGTACTGTTTTGAGTCTTTTAAGTCCTTTGAGTGTGCGGAGCAAAATCCTACCACATGGACGGTTGCGTTCTGCAAACGCAAAAGGGGTGACAACTGCTGCCCTAACAGATTTTTACCTAGCTTAGTGTTGGGGTTCTTTTCTAGATGAAGGCAAAGTGGAAATCCTAAAGATGGCCAGTATGTTGAGGTGTGGCTGGCTAAAGGAGAAAGTCTCGACCTGATCCACCTAAGTTCTGGTGGTGCCAAAAGCAGGCGTTAGTGAAAGAGCTGCCCAGATGGAAGGCTGGGCTTGATTATGAACCTAGACATTTAAATTCATTCAGCATACATTAAATTAGCGAATACTATGTGTCAGATGCCACATTAAGAGACGAGAGTATAAAGATGTAGAAGTTCTGACTTCTAAGGAAAGACAAGAAAATCTAATTTTTACCCAAATACAAACAATAGAGCCAAAGGCAAGGAGGCTCCCTCTGTGTGGGATGGCAGTAGAGGGTGCACAGAGTAAGAACTGCAGTTGAGCTGGATCCAGAATGACACAAAGAATTTGCCAGATATGAATGGGCAAGGGAAAGACAGTGGAGACATCATACATAAAAGGTCAGAAGAGTGAAAAAAAAAAAAAAGAATCCTCAATAAACTCCACTGACTTCTTCAGCTGACATTAATTAAAAGGGCGGATAATGGGAGAAAGTCCCCTTGGCACAGCATAGTAGGCACTTTAATTTGCCCATCTCCGCCTCGGCCCTCGCCTGTGTGCACGCCACGCTCGCACAGCACTGCGCCCAGCACGCTCTTCCAGCCTCCCTGCCTTCGCACAAGGCTCTGCTATTCTCACCTAGTTACCAAACAATAATGCAAAGTCTACTCTGGTCTTCCTTGGATAGAGCTTATTCCTTGAGGTCCCAAGATGCCTTTTATTGGCATGTGTTTTGTACCATGACTGCTCTTCTCAATGACCAGTTCTCACCCACTGGACCAACCATTTAAGGCAGTATGTTCACCACCCTGGTCTCTGTTCACTCAGAGCCTGGACAGATACAATCATGCAGGGTTTGCTGAGTGAACAAATGCATGAATGAACACTCCTTTTTCTGGAGCAGTCCTATGTTCCACCTGTAGAAGGGAAATCTAGAACAATAACCTTTTGGGGAGTCAGAAAGATCAAATGGAAGATTTATCAGGCAGAGAATTAGAAGTCCTGGGTTCTAGTCCTTACTTTACCACCAGACAGGCAGGAGTATTTGCACAATCTACTTCTCTGGGTCTCAATTTTTTTTTTCTTTCTTTTTTTTTAAGGATGCACCTGCGGCATATGGAAGTTCCCGGGCCAAGGGTCAAATAGGGTCTGCAGCTGCCAGCCTACACCACAGCCACAGCAGCACCAGATCCAAGCCACATCTTCAACCTACACCACAGCTTGCGGCAATGCCAGATCCTTAATCCAATGAGGCAGGCCAGGGATCAAACCCGTGTCTTCATGGATACTATGTTGGATTCTTAACCCACTGAGCCACAAGAAGAACTCCTCTGTGTCTCAAATTTTAATACCTGTAAAACAGGGCATGGAAAAAATGATGTGGGTATGTTTACAGTAATTCTCATTTATTGAGCACTTACTCTGTGGCAGGCACTGTAAAAATGCCTTCTTTATGTCATTTAATTTTCATTTGTTCCTTAGGACATTCCTAGGAATTAGGCATTTTATCCTCATTTAGGGATAAGTACAGTAGTTTCAAAGAACTTGCCCTAAGCAACATCGCTAGTAATTGGCTGAAAAAGGGAGGGGTCCAAATTAGCCTGCCTCTATAAAATGTCCACTTTCAAATACTAAGTCATAAAATTTAAATGTGAAACCTTAGATATCTTAAAAGAAATTGGACCTTCTGAAGCCATACAAGAGTACTAAAAAATGGCGGTGCTTGTTACTTTTCTCAGAGAAGGAGCTGCCTCGTGGTGGCAGGAACTGGGTGACAGGTACTTGGAGATGCACCAAACATAGCCCTGAAAGGGGGAATGACCTTTTTAGAGGAAAGGTCTGAGTCTAGAGAAAGACAGAGAATGTAGGATGAGATGAAACGGAAAGGGAGGCCTGGCAGAAAAGCAAGGGAAGGGAGAGGCCAACAGAAGGGGAGCCTGCGCCGTGCTGCGGATGAACGTGCGGGCTGGACGGAGGGAGCGTGAGGACGGCGCCCAGCGCCGCTAAGGACAGAGCTGCGGGAGGCAGGGGTCACGCTGGGAAGAGAAGGGTCCAGCAGGATGGCAATTCCAGCCAAAACCGGGAGATGGGATGGGACGACCTTGCTTCTCTAAGAACTGAGCTGGTTAAAAGAGAGAGCTCAGCTGGGCCGGAGGGGAAAAAAAGGGAGAGACATATGAAAAACGATGACCCCACAGGTCTGAAAGGAAGAACCTGCAGACTGAAAGAGAGGTGATGACCGGGAGTGCCTGGAATGGAGCGTTTAATGCTTTAAACCTGTGCCAAGCTGAGTAATGTGGGATTGAACTTGTGATTTACCGCAGCTCTGGGAGAAATTAGTCTCTGTATCACTGGCAGCATAAACAAACATTAGTGATGCTAAGTACTATTAATACTGAAAAGACCTAATTGTGCGTAGTACTTCGGCGTTTGCAAAGCATGCTCATGTGGATGACTTCACTGAAATCCCATGACAGTCCGGGTATCTTCACTCTCTACATGGCAAAATTAGGCTTAAGTGCCATCAAATGATTTACCTCCAGCCAGGAAATTCCAGGCGGACCTGGGGTTGGCACCCAGGTCTTCTTGTTCTGGGGTCCAAGTTCTTTACGTTGGAATAAAATATAGCCTGTGCCTTTAACAGACTTACAGCTCAGGAGAGCAAGAACAAAGGCATAGAAGACAATTACGCAGGGGAGTCTATACTATACTCCAAAAGAGTGGAGTTCAGGAGAAGGAACAAGTTTGGGGGTGGCTGGAAAAAGTCTGAGGTAACTGTAGGCTGGATGGGAGAAAGGGACCACTTAGCAAAGCAGCAAGGCAGCAGAGAAAGCTCAGAGCGTGGGCTTTAGAGGGATGCGTTACCTCCCCAGTCCTTCCCCACCAGCATCGCAGCTGCAAGTACAATCATCTAACAAATATTTACAGCTGAGAGTGTGTGAAATGCTGAGGATCCCAGGGTGAACAAGATCTACACTCCAGGATTTTACTCTAGGATAAGAAGTATCAGGGTTGCTCGCTGTGGGGAGGTGTGTGGGGGGGTGTCTTCTGCTCTTTTGGAAAAAGGGGATGTTCTGTCCTCAGAGTGAGGCCCCAGGCCACAGAGAAATGCAGGAGTTCCAGTTTTTCAAAACTTACTATTTTCCAAAAATAGAAGAGGACTCTGTTTGCCTCTCCTTTGGCAGGTGATCAGAAAAGGTCAGAGCTGAAAAGGGAAAAAGGAGCATTAAAGTGGCTATTTCACAGCAGTCATGGTAAAAAGAAGCAGCATGGGGGTTGTGTTTAGCACCTTACTCCACAATTTTATATTTACCCTCCCAATATCCAAGCTCCATTGTGCACAGAAAAAATGCGATATGGGAACACAGTGAGAGAGTCTGCAAAGTGCTGAAACAGCATACCTGGCAGCTGCTAAAACAAAACTTCAAAGATTTTCCTTCTTTGAAAAGCCATCAGGCAGGATCCCACCCACTCCCCCTGCTAGCCACAGCTTCCCTGGGAGCTGGTACACATAACCACTTCCGCATGTTTGGCTCTGTTCCCCAGGGCTATAGCAGCTCTGAAAGCCAAGTCAGCACTGCCAGCCAAGCAGGTGGGGGCCCGGGGGCTGGGTAAGCGTAGGGAAGCAAGACCTCTCCCCAATATCTAGTCATGGCCATGTCTCAGGAAATAAAATGGTAATGCTGGGATCTGTTTTAAAAGTCCTTTCCTTTCGGTCAGCCCAGCTCTGATTGGTTAGACACTGGTCATTCAGAAGCTCTGAGCTTTTGAGATTCCCAAGGCACTGGAATATGTCCCTCCCACCACCACAAATTAGTTCAAGAACAGCATCTGTGGTGAATCTCTAAACAAAAGAGGCTTGACATCTACAAAGAGCCTAAGAGGATAATCAAGAATATGCCTTCCTTTGTACTTTTTTTTTCCGCTGACCAAGTTTGGGTCTTTATCACATCTTCTGGGTCAACCACCTTGTCCGGTGCTGCCCAATATGGTAGCCACAGCCGCATGTGGCTTTTTTGAAATGTGGCTAGTATGACTGAAGAACTGAATTTTTCACTTTAATTTTAATTTAAAATTAAACCCCACATGTTTACATAGCATTTAATTATATTAGGTATCAGAAGTAATCTAGAGATGATTTAAAGTATATGGGAGGATACGTATAGATTATATGCAAATACTATGCCATTTTATTGGTTACATGCAAATACTATGCTGGACTATAGCAAATTCAAGTTTTGCTCTTTGGAACTTTATGAATTTTCTTCCTAAATATTTCAACCTGTAGATGCAGACCTGTGGATACCGAAAGCTGACTACAAGTCTATCAAATAAAGGACAATGAGGAGAGGGGAACTACATAGAGAACACCAAGAGCCTGAAGCGTCAACCAGTGTGAACAGGCTGGAGCAGAGGGAGCTGTCCTACACTGGGCTGTCAAAGACGGCAGGCGCCCTTTCACTCATCAGCTCCTTCCAGGAACGGCTCTCAGGACTGCTGAGGGTTAGATGGGGTGGGGAGGGGAGGGGAAAAGGAAGGGCCTCTACCTCTTCCAACACTCCCCTGCCCAAGAAATCGAAGGGCCTTTTGCTTGTAGGGCACTTTTTACCTTGGATATTAGAAAGAACTAAATAGTGTTCAAAGGAGAAGCAATAAGGACCTGAGGACTTGGAAAGGCGGCTGTGTGAGCTCTAGACTCACTGGAGAAGAAGCAAGGTTTTTTCCCCGAGCGTTTGGATCACTAGGATAAGAAGAGCCACAAACGTCGATTCTCTGGGAATTACAATGTGCACTTAGCCAGAGCTTCCTCTGAATTATCTTTTAGTAACATCAGTGCAGTGGATAAGGACCAGAAGGAAGACAGAGCCTACTGACACCTGCTTGGGATGTCATCAGGGAAGGTTATAGAAGGGCTGAGTTGAGCTGAGCCCTGTAGAAGAAAAGGTTTGGACATGCAGAGATACAGGTGAGGAGCAGGGTGCCCGCTCATTCATTCATTCATTCACTCATTCTTTTACTTAATATTTGTTCTTTATGTTTAAGTGCCTACTCGTTATGAAGGCATTTGAACACAACAGTGAATAAGACAACTTACACTTTCAAAGGGGAGTGACAGTAAGTAAACAGTAAACTTTTTTTGGCCTTGGCATGCAGCAGCTTGATGTGGGATCTGAATCCCAGACTAGGGATTAAACTTGGGTCTTGGGCCGCAGCGGTGAAAGTGCTGAGTCCTAACTGCTAGACTACCAGGGAACTCTAAGAAAAATACACTATTTTTGATCCATTGAATTTGGCTGCAACTAAATGTGTGAAGGATAAAACTGGAAAGATAGACTGGGTTAGATACAGGTATTTATGTTGAAAATCAGGCCACGTTATTTTTCGAGAGCTTGTTTGGAGGTTCTAGCAGGGGAGCGCAGCTACTCGTGTACCCTTGACTGAAGAACGGTCCTCCTCCATCGGGGGTGGTCGGCCTCTTCCACCGATTGCGCAGCTTTGGGAGGGACACACCGGGAGCGGTAAGGGAGGAAGGGGACACCCGCCTAGCCAGCCAGAGCAGCCGAATCAACCCTGGCGATCAATGGGGTGACAGATGTTGCAACCAGATCGCCCTCACATCCAGGTCAAGTTAGTTTTTGATTTTGTTTCTGTGGTACATTGGAAGGTCTTTATTTCTTCCTTAAAAATTTTGTTTTAATTATCAAAATTAACAAAATATCAACAAAGAAAATCTTTAGAATAAATAAATCAGAAGATTTAGCCTTGAAAGGTAGAAGCCCAATTGTACCATATTTCCAAGAGGTATTATTCTCCAATTCATCTTTGTCTGTATTTTGCTATCTTTTTTCTATAATTTCTCATTTAGCTGTGACCTGAAGGACGTGGAAAGTATGATTAATGATGCTTAGTAAGTCCCCAACATCAATTTTTGGAACTTTTAGTTATATAAACTGAAAAACCTCCTTTACTGTTAAAAGCCAGCCTGATTTCAGCTTCGATCATTCAAAACTCAGTGTTTTGACTAACACATTCTATCAGCTGGACTGGTTCCTATTCACTGTCCCTTGAAAATGCCTTACACACCTTGTACATCGTCTCTTTTTCCGCCCCCCTCTCCTTTTCTGCACCTGTCTGTGACCTATACATAATCTAAATCTGAATTTAAACCCTACTTTCAACCTCTGCAGAGCCTCATCTTTCCACCCACCTTTAGCACCTTCTCTGCACTGTGAGCTCTTCTGAGCACCTATGCCCCTTTTAATCACTCACGCTGTATTTCACATGCAAAAACGAAGTAACTATCCAGGGCAGTCTCATCTATGCCCCGCTGAAGGGCAGCTCTAACTTACCGGAGAGTGGAGCACATCTCCCAATCTGCTCCCAAATCCTTGCACAGTGCCAAGCACAAAGACAACGTGCCATCATCTCCTGATTAACTTTGGCTTCTCTGCCTACCCAAGCTCCAGCTGCCCCTTTCTCTTCCGTGACCTTTTTGCCACTTTCTCCAGTGAGAGTGATCAATTTCTCCTCTGAACTTGAACTGCTTATAGCATAATCCTCTTAGTCAACAATTAAGTACATATTGCCTTACAGTAGTACTTGTATTAATAACTTAAATGACTATCAACTTTCCTCCTTGGGGACAGAGACCCTGTCTATTACCTCCTTCAGAGTCAGTCTGGGCCTTGCATTGAGGAGATATTCGGTAACATGTTAACTTTTTTAGAATAACATTGTTTTAACAACTAACAGGTGACGCCATTTCCCAGCTGGAATATTACTTATACCAGTTTCACCTTTCCTTTTTTTCAAATATTTCAATATACTCAATGTTTGGTGAAAAAGGTAACAAAATGCTTCTCTTAGGGGCTTGTATTTCAAATGTCAGTGTTGGGTTTAAGCAGCTAGCAAGATATTTGAGAGCATTAATAATATAGGCAGACTTTTTTCATCTACTCAGCTTTCCTTGATGTAACTCTGTTTCACGAGAACATAATTTGAGTTCCCGTAGCCTTTAAATACAACCTATTTATCACCCCCACCCCCACCCCCACCCCTTATGGTTTCCTTACCCGTGGTGCCAGAAGGGCTGACTTTCTCATCTAAATCCTTCTAGATTATGGTCATATTACTGAGATGCGCCCATATTTCATCTCATCACAGAGAGATAAAACTTCTTTAAAACAAAACAAAACAAAACAAAACAGGCAAAATGTGGTATTGATTATTGGCTTTGAAGCCAAATTAATACAAGTCTTAGCCAGATAATTTATGAAAGCCAAAAAACATCCCTTTATTGCCTCTGAAGCATAAGAATGGTCCAATTAGGACAAGAGCGCCTACCATTACTTATTATGAACACCTGGGCCTGCCACAGGCCGTGACATTTTGAATTCCTAAGCTCTCATACACTGCCTCTCTCACACCTCCAGCCCTACTCACATCTCCCAAAGAGCACTTGACTCCATATTTAAATGTTGCCTTTTAAGTTTAGCTTCTCTTAGTTATTTTTCCAGAAGAGCATTTTAATAGTTTGGAATCAAAATTTGAATATACAGATCCTTACTTCACAATAAAAACAAATAACATAAACCTCAGCATTGTGACTAAGTGTAACTTGCTTTCCTGCTATGATAAGATATGACACTGCACATGAGCAATGGCCAATTCCTAAACTCAGTGGTATAGCAATACCATATCCTAAGCAAGTCTAACATTAAGTTTCTCTCTTTTCTGGAAAGGGAACTAAGAGTTATTAAGAATCTATACCAAAACCAGAACTTACACCAAAATTTTGCTCCTCAGAATGGCTGGAGGGATGAGAGAACCTATATTCCTTTTCATACACTATGAGTCTATTATTTTATTAAAACAGATACAGGAAGTTTTTTCCTTCTAGCCTCTTAAATCCTAGGACTTAAAAAAAAAAAAATAGGACTGATAGCTGTACTTGGTCAGTAATATGCTGAGTCTTTCAGCAGAAAGATAGGCAGGAGGGAAGGATGGGATCTTTAGCTAAAGGGTCAGGGAAGCCAGCTGGTCATCCTCCTGAAGTCACTGAGTAAGCATTAAGTAAGCTTTAAAAATGGATCATCATCTTGCTGCAGAGCACTGGGAACTACATCTCATCGATGGAGCATGATGGAGGATAATGTGAAAAAAAGAATGTATATGTATGTGTGTGTGTGTGTATGTGTGTGTGTGTGTGTGTGTGACTGGGTCACTTTGCTGTACAGTAGAAAACTGACAGAACACTGTAAACCAACTATAACGGAAAAAATAAAAAACCACTAAAAAAAAAAAAGGTTCATAAGGAGTTCCTGTTGTGGCTCAGTGGAAACAAATCTGACTAGTATTCATGAGGATGCAGGTTTGAGCCCTGGCCTCACTCAGTGGGTTAAGGATCTGGCGTTTCCATGAGCTGTGGTGTAGATCGCAGACACAGCTTGGAGCTGGCATTGCTGCAGCTGTGGTGTAGGCTAGCAGCTGCAGCTCCGATTCAACCCCTGGCCTGGGAACCTCCATATGCCACAGGTGCAGCCCTAAAAAAAAAGACAAAAAAAATAGGGATTATCAATATTTCTCTGCAGGAGTCAGAGAGAAAGAAGCAGTATTTCTTCACCACTGAGATTTTTTTCCAAACTCTTTCAGGGCTGGTAAACAGGTTGGAAAAATAGAAGATGACAGAGATGTGAGAATTACACTGGATTATGAATTAAGTAACTCTGATATAATTCCCTAATTCTAGAGAAAAGGCATCTCATTCAGCTTGCACTTGGATCTTTGCCATTTGGTCCTCTTAAAATCAAAATAATCTTCAATTATGGATGGCTATCAAGTTACAAAGTGCACAGCTAAATAAGATAGGGTCTTGCCTCTAATGATGACTCCATGTATGTGCCTGGGTGCGCATGCGTGTGTTAATCCGAAGGAAATGTATGTCAGGGAGTTTATCGTTAATACTCTGGGAGGGAGAGGAGGAGGCAAACTAAATGAGAAAAATGCTATACCGGCAAACCGCAAAGCAAGCTGCATTTTATTTTGGCTTGCAAATAAGAAAAGATCCCCTTCTTTCACTCCTGATACTGGGCCCAAACATTCCCAAACTTACTTTGCCTGGGCCCCGGTATGATGTCCAGCCAGCTATCTTTGGCACAGTTCCAAATTTTACCAACATTCCTTCATCAGGCGGAAGCCCAATCATTCTGGCCTTGGCACAAACGCCTATGGCATTGAGCTCTCTTGGTGAAGGAGGAACTGCAGAATCTGTCACAGAGCTTGAACCAACACAGAACATAACCCTGGAGAAGTTACACGTCTGGGTGAGTGACAAAGGAGGCAGAGGAACTTCAGATAGAAATTCAGGCCTTTATCATTCATGTGCCAGAGAAATGTTTTACTCAAGGGGCAGGAGTGGTGAGAGCTAAGACTCAGGAGGAAAAAGGTCAGGTAAACTTTATTTTATGGGAAAGAAGGAGAATAAGGAGTGAAATATCACTTCTACAGAACTCTGAACAAGAAAGATTTGTTTTGTTTTTAGGCCCCCCCCAAAAGTGGTTTCTTTTTGTGATTGTGCTTTTTGGCTAGAGAGTGTTGTTTATATAACAGGATAAAGTACAAAATTATAAGCTCCAAACTCCTCCAGAGAAAAGCTCTCCCAAAGTTGGACCCCCAGGATGGATGGAAAATATGAGTGTTTACTGGCTGGAACATTGAGCTGCAATGGAAATTTCAACATTCAGAAGATAGCAGAGAGGCAGGGCCTGTTGAGTAGAAAGAAGTCACCCTTCAACAAAGGGGTCAAAGAAAAAGGAAGAGTCTTGTTGGCCCCACTCTGATGCCTTCCCTTCATCAGCTGGAAAGGCCCCATCTCTGTAATGCAGCCCCAGGAGTGCACTGTATATGGGTGACACCAGGTTCCTCTACCCAAGATACTAATATAAGCAGTGAAGCAATACCACTTTCCAAGCAAGTCTAATTTTAAGTTTCTCCTTTTCTCCTTTTTTTTCTTTCTGGAGAGGGTACTAAAAGGTATCCTACATCAAAATTGGCTCTAGACTGGCTACTTTCACATACACAACTCAACTAACAATTTAATGAGGTCAGTATTATTATTATTATTTATTTATTTATGTATTTATTTATTTATTTATTTTTTAAGGCTGCACCTGTGGCATATGGAAATTCCCAGGCTAGCGGTCAAACTGGAGCTGCAGCTGCCGGCCTACACCACAGCCACAGCAACACAGGAGCCAAGCTGCATCTGTGACCTACACCACAGCGCACAGCAACGCTGGAGCCTTAACCCACTGTACGAGGCCAGGGATCGAACCCCATCCTCATGGATACTAGTTGGGTTCGTTACCCGCTGAGCCATGACGGGAACTCCAGTTATCAGCATTTTTAATAGATGGGGGAATTATAGCTCAAAGAAGCTACATAACTTGCCCAAGGTCACAAACTCAGTAAGGCAAACCCTAAAGTGCCTTCTTCTTTCACTACACCATGCCATCTTGCTAATGGGGATTGATGGCCCCCCTTCCTATAAAGTTAACATGCTTTTAAAGAAATAAAACATGTAAGGGATTAGTTTCAGAATAATCCCCTTAAACAGAGGCAGAGGATGGAGGCAAAGCCTTGCCATTTTTGTAGCTGAGTAATTTTTGCAGAACTATGGGGCTCTCCTATTAAAGCTTACATACTCCTCCTCCTATTCTTTTTTTATTTTAGTAAAAAAAAAAGGTATGCCTTTAAATTTACCATCAAAACAATTTTTGTGAGTACAGTTCAGGAGTGTTAAGTATATTCACACTGCAGTGTAACAGATCCCTAGAACTTTTTCATCTTGCAAAACCAAAACTCTATAGCCATTAAACACTAATTTCCTCTTCTCTATTCCCCCACCCCTTGTCAACCACCTTTCTACTTTCTGTTTCTAGGATTTAGGTAACTTTAGATACTTCATAGGAGTGGAGTCATAAAGTATTTGTCTTTTTGTGACAGGCTTATTTCACTTAACACAACATCCTCGAGGTTCAGCCATGCTGCAGCATGGGACAGGGTTAAATCCTTACATGCTCATCCTGATACTCTTTCTTAATTACCTGTACCACAAAATTTAAATATTTGTTATATATTGCCCAACACCACACCCTAACTATCCCATGTGTATGTGGCTCCTCGCTGCTTAGTGATAATACCTTATCTTCAAAGTCCTTTAGCCTCTACCCAGCACCCAGCTCTAGACTGAGAACATGGGAATACACCCTGGACAGTAAATTCTGGTGGCCCGGGGACTAGTTTAAGTCTAAGTCTTAGTTGTTGCTACTTCCCCCAGCTAACTAACATTACACATGGAAAATGAAAAGATGGGACGTCAGAGACCTGAATCTCCTGCAACATTTGTAAGAAATAATCTAAAAGAAGGGAGGAAAGTATTAGCTAAACTAGAGCCAGAATCTTTGAAAATCTGTTCCAAAAAATTATGTAAAGAAAGGTATCAGGCTACAGTTAATTACTAACGAGTAAGAAGGCAGAGGAAAAGAGTGACGCTAAATACTGACCAAATTTCCAAGATCTGAGGCTTCATAGTGCCCCATTCCCTAGTACCGAATTTCAAGTTCTGACACACAGCTGTTCTCCAAAGTGGAGGCCCCCAGGCCGAGCAGCCCAGGCCCACGACAGCTTGCCCTGGCACAAAAAGGAGGAACGAACTCATGCCTTCAGTCTCCCCCACCTTTAATATCGAGGAACAGACAAATCCCCAGGTTGCGTGTGTGAAAAAGCCAGAGATGGATAAAAATAATTTAATGACAAATGCTGGAAAAACATACAAAGGGGCAGAAGCCAGACATTCGTGGGATTCCCTGACAGCTCGATCCACAAGGAAGGGCTGGACTGGAAAAAAACAGAGCCTCAGGTTCCTGCCAAGCCGTCTGAGGCCCTGTCCTTCCCAAATCATTCCAAGCAGCAGCCAAGATGTTACAGTAACCCTTCCAGGTCTCCTGGAGAACAATGCGCCGTGAACCCACCGAGGGCCCCTCACCTTGAAAGTGCTCCTGCTTGCTGTGCTCCAGCTCCACGTGAGGCTGGCAGCAATGAGGAGAGGCTTCTGCACAACAACTCTCAGCTCCTAACCACTCCCCATGTGCCCAGAAAAACGGAGAGTTAAAAGGCAGCCTGAAAAGTCCTATCCATCTCCTTGGCTAAAGAAAAGCTCAATACCCAGGTATCAGCATCTAGAAACCCAATATGATCACTTTAAGAAAAAAGAGGTCACGAAGGCTTGGTACCTGCATCCTGGAGGCCTGATTGTATAATTCTAAATCGGCCTTGCTTAGAGGCACACCTCAGGCTTCTCAACATGTGACTGTACTTGGCCCTGACTACTCTCTCTTCTGGAGAATGGCCTGCAATTAATCTCACTTATTACCTCTGAAAAGTAACAACAGAAGGATGGCTGGCCAAGTCCAACTGCAGAGTGTCTAGGGAACTGCAAGCTCCATGGCCAGGCCTCAGACTGTCTGGGCAAGGCGTGGGCTCTCTGCCTTCCTCTCCCACAACAAAGCTCCAATGGGGACTCCAGACAGACCAAAGGAACCGAGGGATTTGAGGAGTTGGGCTGAGCTCACACTGACCCAATGGGAGACGACAGCCCTGGGCTACATTTGGGGTGGTTTCAAAACAGCGGGGGAAGAACAAGGTTGTCTGGTGAAAACTTGTGTGATCCATAAAATTGAGAACAATAGCAACGCCACAGGGAAATGAAAAATAACACTATTTGCAGAGTTCTTGTGAGTCACCAGTTTTCATTCCTGTGGCTACCAAGTCACTGAATCCTCCAGGATGCAGATGAAAAGTACAGCCAGCATTGGATTCTCTTTGCATCTTTTTACTGCTCATAGGGCAGTCCCTGGTTTAGTGAAATATGGGAGTTTATCCGCACTAGAATCCACTGATGCTGTTCTCGACGAACAGGTTAAAAGTACCTTTCGTTTACTGAGCACCCTCCGCCAGGGAGATCAAAGTGCTTTGAGGACAACTTAAAAGCTTTCAAAACAGGCCAGTTTATATATCAGTATGCTTACCCAATAAAAAGATTAAATGAATAGTTTAGGGTCACTTAGTGTCAAAACCAGTAATAAAACTCACATTTCTAAGCTACTAATCTCTTATTCATTAAACTTAGTCACCCTAAGGAACAACAAGAGACTAAATAAATATCCACAAAACAGTGACTTAGCAGGAAGATAAACGGGGGCATGGATCTCGGCAGAATGCCTGCTGGAGGTCTGGCTGGGCCCCACATCAGAGGATGGGAACTCTGAGAATTCACTTCGGGCTGCTTTAGGGTGGGTCTCTCTGGGAATAGTGCATGCACCTGGAACTCCCAAGCTGAGCTCCCAGGCTGTACTGGCAACAAGAGGTTATGTGGGGGCAGAGGAAGATTTTTCCAGGGCTACACTGGACTGGAATGAGGCCTGAAAATTGGTCCGCAAGAGAGGGATGTTATGGGTATAACTAACCCCCAAAGGGAAAGACCATGGGCTCTGTGGGGACTCATTTCTGGTGCCAGTGGTTCTGTAGGGGACCGTATCGTGTGCCATCCTACCGAAGCTCATGAGCACAGGCTGGCTGGGAGAAGGCCACCCATAGTGCTGGATCCTAGGTCCTGCCTCTGACCTTGACAGATCCCTTCATCTTTCTAGGTCTCAGCACTAACAGGTGCCACCAAGAGAAGGCTCTAACCATAGCCTTAACTTTTATTCCATACACAAGTATGAAAAATGCTAAAAATCTTTCTCCAAAATGTGTAGTCTTGACATTTTGTTTATAGTACGGAAAATGGTTGCAGTCTTGTCATATAGGTAATATATCCAAGATTGCAGAGAAAAATGTTTTCCATAGAAACAAGGCTTTGATTATACAAATGAAAAGGGAATATTTGGAAGTATTTTGTATGGAAAATAAAGCTCTGTGGTATAAACAGAATTTCTTTTTTACGACTTATGTTTTAGGAATTCGGTTACTCTGTAACTGTAAATCACCAAAGGAAAGACTGCTCCTGTGAAGAGAACTGTATGGGAGGATGTGCTGTCTTCCAAAGTCCTGCCACTTGGTCTTCAACGCATCATCATTCTGAATCGAGATGATTCTTCTCACTTTGTCCACAGAGATCACTGGTATGAAAGACCCTGTACCAGAGCACCGTGGCATGTGCTTATGTTTATGGGGCTTCCTGGGCAGTCTCTGCTTCCCGAAGTAGTTCTTTAAGTAATCATTCCAACACCGACAGATACTTGAACAACAATTAGGTATTTCCTCCATGCCCAAGCCTTCAGTCGCCTCTCCAACCTCAGCGCAGGGCAACATTCTAAGAGACGGCTGGTTGGCAGAGGCTGGCAGTGCTGGCCTGGGGGGAGGGACCTGGTGGGACACCTGTGGCAGAGCTTCTTTATTTAGAGGGAACAATATCTCAGCTGGTCAGAATATTTCACTGTAACATTCTGCTCTAGCTCATCTGACTCAAGGACAGATACAATTAAATCCAAATTTAAAAGCCACTAAAGAAGAGGTACTAAGAATCTGTTTCTTCTTAGGTTTTTTTTTTTTTTTTATATCGGGGGACTTAAAATATGGATTTTAAGTCAATACAGTGGTTTCTTTCTTTATTTTTTATCTTTTATTATTATTATTTTTTCACAGCTGCACCTGCGACATACAGAAATTTCCAGGCCAGGGGTTGAAGTGGAGCTGTAGCGCCACAGCCATGACAACACCGGATCTGTGACCTCTGCTGCAGCCTGCAGCAGCACCAGATCCTTACGCCACTGAATGAGGCCAAGGATGGCATTCGTATCCTCATGGCAATAACGCCTTAACCCTCTGAGCCACAATGGGACCTCCGGTGGTTTGTTTTTTTAAATCAGACATCGCTCACTTTATGGACAGAATCTATTTGAATTTTACCCTCTGCCACTTTGCTCAGCTACGTAAAGGGAATTCCCTTCCTACTTCCCAAGTGAATCTTGTCCAGGGAGGCTGAGTTTAATTAGATAAACTAGATGAAAACACATAAAACAAGTATGTGCTTCAAAAGAAAAGAGTCCAAAGTTACTGAAACACAATATGGAGCAAGGTATAAAAAAGAATTAGGGAGTTCCTGTCGTGGCTCAGTGGTTAACGAATCTGACTAGGAACCAGGAGGTTGCGGGTTGGGTCCCTGCCCTTGCCCGGTGGGTTAAGGATCCGGCATTGCTGTGAGCTGTGGTGTAGGCTGCAGACGCGGCTCGGATCCCGCATTGCTGTGGCTCTGGCGTAGGCCGGTGGCTACAGCTCCGACTGGACTCCTAGCCTGGGAACCTCCATATGCCACGGGAGCTGCCCAAGAAATGGCAAAAAGACAAAAAAAAAAAAAAAAAAAAGAAAAGAAAAGAATTAGGAGACGAGGAGAAAATGTCAAAAGTTGATACATGAAAATGCTGACTATGAGCAAGGATTAAACATAGTACAAATGTTTGCCCTTTTACCCAAACTGTTTCAAAAATTTCCTTTTAAATTGATTTGTCCACAAACTGTCTTATAAGTAAAATGAGACCTTATATTCAAGAACCAGAAGATTAGGACAGGTGGGAAAGGTACCTGACGTACTGGTGTCTGTGCAGGGAACTCAAAGTGAGAATGACTTGCATAGGACCCAGGCTGTCCCCGTGTGACCCAAATGATGGCTCCATGGCCCTTCGCATACCTGCTTCCAGGAGGGGTGGTGTGGCTCTCAGGAGCTTGGGGGTCTGACTGTACTGGCCACATTGGGCCACCAGGACTGATGACAGGCCGCAGCGAGGGGGGAGTTGAAGCACTGCTTCTGTTTATGATGCCACTTGCCAAATTCAGGTTTGTTACCTAGAAATGAAGTGAGGGAAATGATTTTACAGAGTTGTAGAAAAGTATCACTAAAAATATTTCAGGAAAATCAAGTAGAGTCCAGGAGATCCTGACTCTTCTGAGCTGAAACAGTGGCTGTGACAAAGGCAATCATTTAAAGGCTGGTTTCTGTGCATATCTCAGAGCAAAGGTGAGCAGGGGTAGTGTCACATAAGTTAGCAAGTATTTATTCTGCTCCTATTAAGTGCAAAGCACTATACTATGCTAGCTGCTGTGAAATACAAAGACTGAAAAGCAAAAACAGGAGTTCCCTTCATGGCTCGGTGGTTAATGAACCCAATCAGCATCCATGAGCATGAGAGTTCGATCCCTGGCCTCACTCAGTGGGTGAAGGATCCGGCGTTGCCATGAGCTGTGGTTCTGGTCGAAGACATGGCTAGGATCCGGCGTTGCCATGGCTGTGGTGTAGGCTGGCGGCTACAGCTCTGATTTGACCCTTAGCCTGGGAACCTCCATATGCTTTGGGTGCAGCCCTAAAAAGACAAAAGACAAAAGGCGAAAAAAAAAAATAACAACCCACAGCAGGTATTTACTGAGTATTCACTCTGTGTCAGTCAAGGATTTAAGAATGAGGCACACTACTTAGCTTTTCTGACCCTTGTTTCCTCATATGAAGGTTGTAAATGCTCAAGAAACTTCAGTTATAAATAATAGTAATTATTGGAGTTCCTGTCGTGGTGTGGCAGAAACAAATCCGACTAGGAACCATGAAGTTGTGGGTTTGATCCCTGGCCTTGCACAGTGGTTAAGGATCTGGCATTGCCGTGAGCTGTGGTGTAAGTCACGGACATGGCTCAGATCCTGCATTGCTGTGGCTGCGGCATAGGCCGGCAGCTGTAGCTCTGATTTGACCCTTAGCCTCGGGCTCTCCATATGCAAAAGGAAAAAAAAATAATAATAATAAATAATAATAATTACTATACAAAGAACTCATTGATTTAGAAGAAAATGCATAGGCAATACAAAAATGGGCACTGACTTCAATAAACAATTTACAAAAAGGACTACAATTAGCCAATTAAACTTTTAGAACTAGTCATTTCCACTGACAAAGAAATGCAAATTACACAGTAACACTTTTGTGTGTTACTTTGACATATAATAAGAAAAATATAGTACCTAATAATGGCAAAGGGTAATATTAGAATTTACTTACACTATTTATGAGACTATTAAATGGTAGAATCTTTCTACAAATAAATGTCAATATATTACCAAAGGTATCCAAATATTTGTACACTTTGATGCTATAGTCTAAATTCTAGGAACTATGCTAAAAAAACAATTGAGATTATTAATGAGGTGACTATTATAGTAGCAGTTACTATTAAGCAGAACTTAAAATGTACAAAGCTGTGTGTAAACGAGCACAATACATGCATCTCACTCAAACTGTCATAATTCTACCGACAAGTACTATTATTAATCCCCACTTCACAAAGTAATAAATAGCAGAACTAGGATCTGAACTGAACCATAATCTTTTTTTTTTTTGTCTTTTTGCCTTTTCTTGGGCCGCTCCCATGGCATATGGAGGTTCCCAGGCTAGGGGTTGAATCGGAGCTGTAGCCACCAGCCTACACCAGAGCCACAGCAACGCGGGATCCGAGCCGTGTCTGCAACCTACACCATAGCTCATGGCAACGCTGGATCCTTAACCCACTGAGCAAAGGCAGGGACCGAACCCGCAACCTCATGGTTCCTAGTTGGATCTATTAACTACTAAGCCTAAAACATGTTAACTACATGGATCTGTTAACTACTAAGCTTAAAACATGGGTAGGGAGAGTGGAATCAGAAAAGGATGCTTTGAGAAGCATTTCAAATATAACACACAGGAGGTGCTGAAAAGAGGGGGACTCAAGGCTGAAGGCAGGGTGCTGAGTGGGAGACACTAGCGAACAGTGACCCAAGGAGACCTAAACTCCAAGAAAAGTATCCTCCTATGAAGTGACCCAGGAACTGAACAATTTGGAAATTTACAAATAGAATTATTTGGGATTTTTTAAAAATCTGAAAATTCTGAAAGAAATTAAGTCATTTTTAGCAACAATATGGTATTTCATTCCTAGTTACAGAATCAAGTGACAAGAGCCCAGGGCTGTCTGCACATCAAAGGACCCAAATATTTTTCTTGGGACAGAAAGGCATGTTCCCTAGGTCAGGAGTGACTGCTGGTGTCCGTGGAGGCTAGGGTACAGGACACTGGGTTGGGCCCTCCATTGTGGACCAGTCTTCAGAGGAAGCCTCAGAAGCCAACCTTTGCCCGTCACTTCTGACCCCTTTCTGCCACACTGACAAAAGGGTGGGGAAGACACTGTGGCAGAATATGGCAGTCAGTGTTCTCTGGCCCCCAGCCTCTGAAGAGCCCTGTCCTTCTCCCTGAACCCTGCTGAGGGGCAATAAAGGTCAGGTTCTCAGACAAGCAAACAGACTCCCCATTGGACTGAACTCATCCCGGCCCCACACTGAGTCCTCCTCCTTCCTGCCGTGACCCCTGGCCCTAAATACTAGGCTTTTCAAATTAGACATGAGCTTGCAGCTTATAAAAATACTACAAAGTGAGAGAGGTCTTCAGGATAAGAGCTTCTCCAATTACTGCTTCAGATGCTTGTGCCAAAAACCCAGTAAAAGAGGCTTATTAATAATTCATAGTGGAACAGCAATAAAATAAACAAAACGTACATATTTTACCATGTTTAGTATAAACTGTAGAGCCTGGAGATTAGTGAATGGGAAGGAGAAGAGATATCAGATTTGGTACATCTTCTCCCTTCGGGCCAGGCTGTCCTTAATTTAAACCTCAGGATTTTCATCCCACACTGACTGAATGCGCATCATGTGCCCTGGGCCCGCATGTCCTTGCATCATCTTGCTGTGCATTATCTCAAGTAACTCTGAGCACTCTTCTGGAGGAGGTCCTATTGTTACCCCATTTTACAAAAGAGGAAAGGGAAGTCTTGAGGGGGTAAACAATTAGAAGTAAAGTGCCTCTTAGGTGGCAGGGCCAAGGTCAGAGCCGAGAATGTTCTCCTCCAAGTGCATGTGGCATGTTTTTTCCAAATTATATGGCTTAACTCTTGAGTACTTACAGTAACAGTGCCAGGCATCTATAAGTAAGCATGGTTTTGTTGGCTTTTTTTTTTTTTTTTTTTTTTTTTTTTGCCACACATGCAGCATATGGAAGTTCCCGGGGTAGGGATTAAATCTGAGTCGCAGCTGCAACCTACACCATAGCCGCAGCAATGCTGGATTCTTAACCCACTGTGCCAGGCAGGGGATCAAACCCATGCTGCCACAGAGACAATGCTGGATCTTTAACCTACTGCATCACAGTTAGAACTCCAGTAAGGTTTTCTATTTTACTCCTTAGCCATTACTTACAGAGGTGGTACTCCCTTTTCAGAGATGGAGAAACAAAGGGTCAGAGAGGTTATGGTAAGTAATTTTTCAAAGGTCGCATAACAGGTGCAGAGCTGGTACTGTTGCTTTAAAAGTTTTCTACTTTAAAAGTAGGAGGGAAACTGGAGTTCCCATCATGGTGCAGCAGAAATGAATCCCACTAGGAACCATGAGGTTTTGGGTTCGATCCCTGGCCTTGCTCAGAGGGTTAAGGATCTGGCTTTGCCATGAGCTGTGGTGTAGGTCGCAGACACAGCTCAAATCTGGCGTTGCTGTGGCTCTGGCATAGGCCAGCAGCTGTAGCTCTGATAAGACCCCTAGCCTGGGAACCTCCATATGCCGCAGACGCAGCCCTAAAAAAAAGACAAAAATAAAAATAAAACTAGGAGGGAAACAATCTCAGTTACTCTTAATTTATTAGAGATTTTTGAAAATATAATCAGATACAGACCTCGAATTCTGAGAACAGTGATTACACAAAGGATCAATTATACCAAACTATACCAGCCTTTTCTTTTCCTGAAATTTTACTTCTCACTTGCTACCTTTTACCAGAGGATATCAAAGAAGTTGAGTAACAACAACAAAAAAATCCAAACAACCATCCTCAATCAATTTTGTTTCTTAGTAAATACAGTAAAAAATGGCATAAAACTTATTTTGGACTCTTGGTAGATTTTGCTTTTTTCATGTAACATCCATTCACATTTCATGGATAAGCCAAGAATCAGTAGCCATTAAGATTTCCTTCTCAAAAAAGCAAAGCATCCTTAATTTAGAGAAAAAGAGCAAAAACGACCACTGCTTAAATGTGAGATTATATAAACATAAGATTCTCAAAGCTTCTCATTTTTCTTTTCCAAAGATTCCTACTAGGTGTGGAGAAAAAGGAACACTAGTACACTGTGGTGGGATTGTAAATTGGTGCAACCACTGTGGAAAGCAGTATGGAGATTCCTCAGAAACCTAAACATAGAACTACCATTTGATCCAGCAATCCCACTCCTGGGCATCTATCCAGAGAAAACCACGACTCGCAAAGACACATGTACTCCAATGTTCACTGCAGCACTATTTGCAATAGCCAAGACATGGAAACAACCTAAATGTCCATCGACAGAGGAGTGGATCCAGAAGATGTGGTCCATATACACAATGGAATATTACTCAATCATTAAAAGGAAAGAAGTACCCGCATTTTTTGCAACATGGATGGACCTAGAAACTATCGTGCTAAGTGAAGTCAGCCATACAATGAGACACCAACATCAAATGCTTTCACTGACATGTGGAATCTGAAAAAAGGACAGACTGAACTTCTTTGCAGAACAGATGCTGACTCACAGACATTGAAAAACTCATGGTCTCCGGAGGAGACATTTTGGGGGGTGGGGGGATGTGCCTGGGCTGTGGGATGGAAATCCTGTGAAACTGGACTGTTATGATAAATATACAACTACAGATGTGATAAATTCATTTGAGTAATAAAAAAATAAAATTTAATTAAATTTAAAAAAAGATTCCTACTAAAAAAAATTAAAAAAAAATCCTGTCTCTATTAAATAATAACCACCTGCCCTTCTAAATACTCTACCCTTATTTCTGTGGTTTTGTATAGAAGACACTCAGTGCCCAGGCCACAACTACCTCCACTCTACCCCACCCAGCTCTGTCTTCCTAGGACATACAGTGCTAATAAATTATCAAACAATTTGGGGCACACTTAGATATGGCCTCAGAATCTTTTTTACACAGCCCCACTCCAGGCAGCCATCACCAATCAGAACTGACAGGGTAGATGACTATTTTCAATCTAAAACAGAGCCAGCCAACAGTGTACGTTGTGATGAAAATGTTCTATGAACTGCACTGTCCACTACAGGCTTTTAGGCACTTGAAATAGGACTGATGTGACTAAGGAACTGGATTTTAAACTTTATATAACTTAACTTTATATAACTTCATATAAAAAGCCACAAGCAAGAGTTCCTGTTGTGGCTCAGTGGAAACGCATCTGACTAGTAACCATGAGGATGCAGGTTTGATCCCTGGCCTCGCTCAGTAGGTTAAGGATCTGGCATTGCTGTGAGCTGTGGTGTAGGTTGCAGACATGGCTCAGATCCTGTGTTGCTGTGGCTGTGGTGTAGGCCGGCAGCTACAGCTCCAATTCGACCCCTAGCCTGGGAACAGCCACATGCCGTGGGTGTGGCACTAAAAAGACAAAAAAAAAAAGCCACATGCAGGTAGTGGTGACTGAGAGGACAGCCCACTCTATAGCCTCAACCAGATCTGGCTGAATCTTATGGGTATGGATTTATGTCTGGCTAAAGTTCAGTCTAAGTAACTTACCTCTTAAATGAATTAAGAAAGCCTCTGGTCCTTCCTTTCAGCTTCTGGTTTTTTTCTAAAATAGGTAGAAGTCACTAAACTAAAACGGACCCAAGCATCAATTCTGGCCCCAGTAGCACCTTGTCTTGACTAGGGAAGTCCAAATGGCAGGACTAATCTCCTAGCACTGGACAGACCTTAGGAAACCCTACAAGCCAATTGAAGTTGACATCTGGAAGTTTCTTCCTTAACAGGACAGAAGGATGATGAATATTCCTGTCACCAGGCTGCATCTGCTTCTCTGTCCATCCATGTTTCTCCAGATTACATAACAAAACCAGCTTAGATCAGATGAAGAGAAAGTGGAAAACGTACTTATTTAAACCATATTTGCAACAATGGTTAACATTTCATTACTAAAGAATTTTTTTAAAAAGACAGGCCCACAGCACATAAGAGATATAGCACCAGTCACAATATAGGGGCCCATCATTTTAATTAGTAGTATTGGGCTATTAATGTAGTGATTGTCACCACTGGGCCAGTTGGCCTCTCTGGACTAAGAACCAGAGGCTATGCTACTAAATCCAGACTGGCCAACTCATGAATTTAGGCCCTTGATCACAAAGGGGACTGGAAGATGGATGGGACAGTTAATTAAAACTCGTTTTAATTATTGCAACCATGACTCAAAGAACTGGCTTTGTTGAGAATGGGTATTAACATCTTTATGTGCAAAAGACAGTACGTACATATAGGAACTTTATAAGTCTATGTTTAGACCTCTAAAACATTCTGCCATAATCATTTTCATGCAAATAGGAAACCTTTCAGGTTCCATGACAATAACAATAATAATAACAACGTCATATTGGCACTAATGATGGCTAAATCTCATGAAGGCTTCTTTTTTGCCAGGCATTGTTCTAAACAACTAACTCATTTAATCTTCAAAACAACTTTGTTAGGTACAATTACTGTCCTCATTTATGGATGGGGAAATTGAGATTAAGAGGTAACAAATTGCTCAAGAACAAGTAATTGTTACAGGTCAGCCCCTAGTTTCAATTCTTGGTCTGCCTGATACAAAACCTCCCAATCTTATATTTTAACCATTGTGTTATTCCCTTTGCCTTATACCATTGAACCTGGAACTTAGCATTCCACCTGTGGACCAGTAGCATCTGGTTTACCTGGGAGCTTGTTAAAAATGTAGGCTCTGCCGAGCCTCAGCCCCAGTGAACAGAAATCTGCATTTTACAAGATCCACAGGTAATTCACATGCATCTTAAAGTATGAGAAGCACTTGCTATAGGGGATAGTAGAAAAGGAGAAATAGGAAAGAGGAACCACTCAATGCTTCTCCTCCATAAAGCTCAGGAGATCATCTAAAAACCAGGAAAAATACCATAAAGGAGTGAGGAGCAAGATAAAAAAACAACCAAAGGGAAGGGGTAGAGAAAATAATTCTATAGAGAACTTTAAGGTTTTAGTATCTCTCACTGCTGTTTGGATGCTCAAACGTTAACATGAGTAATTGTTAAATGTGTCAAGTATGCAAAAGTGGATGAAATAGTTTAGAACAAGCTTCAGGAAACTTCAGGTCTGCTCACTACGCTGCCATGAGAAATACTGGTCATTAAAAAGAAACCGAGACAGGAGTTCCCGTCGTGGCGCAGTGGTTAACGAATCTGACTAGGAACCACAGAGTTTCGGGTTTGATCCCTGGCCTTGCTCAGTGGGTTAAGGATCCGGCATTGCCGTGAGCTGTGGTGTAGGTCACAGATGTGGCTCGAATCCCGAGTTGCTGTGGCTGTGGTGTAGGCAGGCGGCTACAGCTCCGATTAGACCCCTAGCCTGGGAACCTCCATATGTCACAGATGCAGCCCTGGAAAAGGCAAAAAAAAAAAAAAAAAAAACCAAAACCCAAGACAATGAAGCCTCATAACAATCAGATTGTTAAGTATTCTTCCACTCCTGCCTTTGTCTAACTGGTGAGCTAAGTCAAGGACTGCCTGGGGGAAAATCTAGTGATGGGGCTTGTACCTGAGCCTTAGGGCCTGTTGGCAGAAGTTTCACCCCTTGCTCTCTTCCACCTTCTCCTCTTCTGCTCCCACTCTCCTGGAGCAGCTTATCCAGAGCCTCCCCTCCTCATGTCCATTGCCACAGTGACCTCAGTACATTTTTTCTTTTAGTACCAAAACACTGTTTATTTTAGATCCAACCTTCCGAATAAGGCAGGTGAGCAAATATCTGAATGTGTGGGGTAGGGACATGCTGCACGCATTCCATCTAGACAGGTGTTTAAATTACAGCAGGAATAAATACAGGTGATGGATTGAAAAAGGGGGTAGGAGAAACACAGAGGGGGAGGCCAATTTCCGGCGGCTGGCCCGCCCAAGTGTTACTGCTTTTTACTGCTGTTTGCTAAAAGTAGCACTGCTGCCAGCGCTATAATTAAAATATGATGGTACTGCCCTGATGGCTTCCCAGAATATACCACCACCCACCCAGATACCTAACCTTTTGGTATCCAAAGAGGGTCCAGGGCCACGCCTAACTAGATCACTGTTGCCCTACTGGCATGCTCTAGAAGTGCTACAGTCCTGAATGCTTCTTTTCTAAAAAAGACTAAAATTCAAAGATAATTCAATATTTACTGTATTGCGGATCACAGGCAAGGCTTTGGGTGAAGTCCTAAGGATCTAGGTATATACAGATGAAAATGTGGCTTCTGCCCTTAGGAATCTAGTAAGTGAGACAAGAAACCTAGACAAAGAGCAATATTAAAGGCCTCCAGAATGTGGTAATCGCCGTAATAAAGGTTCTAACGAAATTCAAAGAAGGCATTTGAACTGGGCCTAAAAGAACAGGCAGGAGAACTAGTGTGGGGGCAGTGGGACAGAGGGAGCTCCTAGGGGAAAAGAAAGGCAGGAGTAAAAATACACACAGGTAAGAAGGAAGAATGTCTAAGAAACAGAAAGCACTCTAATTTGGCTAAAGCTTAGAGTAACAGAAGATAGGAACAGACAGAAGACCATCTTGGGGAGGTCCTTGAAAGCCACTCTAAAGATTCTGCTCTGCATCTAGTAGACAACAGTAAGCTGGCTCAAGGGCTCTGACAGAGTAACGCTGCAGCCAAACTGGCATGGAAGCAAGGAAATCTACTGCTGTTTTGTGGAGTGGGTTAGAAGGTGCTAATAGGGGCAGTTCAGGCCAACTGAGAGTTGCAACAGTCAGCAAGAGACAGGCAAGAGACAATAAGGCTGGGAGGCAGGACACCCTATTGCTGGTCTCTCCTCATCCCCGAGGAAAAGGGCTGGGCCTTGGGACTAGAGAACTGGGTTTGTAATATGATGACAAAAGCTCTGGAGTTCATGTGTGTGTTGTTCATGTTTTCTTTTTGCATCAGTCCTCTTCTGGATTTCGTCTTCCCAAGCAGCTGGTGAGGCAAGACGGCGCTGCCTGCCATTTAAGGGATGGTCAAAGAGTGGGCATCTGAGACCAGCTTTGTTCTAGGGCCTTTCATTAGATGTATCTTTCCATGCCTCTCTTCAACGGTAAAGTGGTTTGTGGATCAAGACTGGGGGGTGGGCCTGGGGGGAAGTACCCAGGAGGCTGACTAGATGACTTTGGTCTAGGCCTTAGGCCTGGTGGCAAAAGAAGACATTGGATCATCTAGCCCATGTCACCAAAGCTAGGAATGCCACTCAGGAGTTTGGAGCCAAAAATATTATGGTAATTAAGAGAAGCTTTGGCCTGGACAATCCTCTTTGGGCATCTTCTCCTGACCCTCAGCTTAGTGGCTATGGAATCAGGATTCTGGTCACAGTTCTCTCTCAATCAGTATTTAATGACCACTGGTGCGGTAGCTTCTAGATTCACCAGGGAAAAACAAAACCAAACAAACTGATATTTAAGGATGGTGAGCTTTTAGTAGATATTTGAAAAGACAATACAAGTTAATGATAAAAAAAAAAAACAAGACGCCAGTCTCTCCGGATACTGAGTCCTCCACCAGAACAACGTTAACCAGCACCTGCCTCTGTGTGCACATGCTCTCAGTACCCCCGGACAAGATGCTCTCCGCTCACAACAGATGCCAGAATTCTCTGTTTCTGTGGATATGGCCTGTCTATAAATGAGTGGCAAAAACCCTTCTCTGACTGGGACTTATGGGTTTTCACATGACTTTCACCTTTCTTAACACAGTACCAAGGTGTATCGTTGTTGCTGCTTAGGAAAACACAACCAGCAAATAGAGATACAACTATGCCAGGAGAGGCAAGAATTATCCCCAACCTGGAAATGGAAAAATCAGAGGCTTATTAGGTATTTTATCATTTGCCCTAGCAAGGTCTTTCAAACCACCTCAGCACAGGAGGACCCTGAAATCTTGTTGCTACCACCTTGTGTTTTACTTCAAATGTGAGATTTCTTTTTCACAAAAGATCTCCCTCAGCTGTAAAGAATCCTAGCCATCACATTGCTTAAAGAGCACAGTGGTAGAGTTGAAAGGGTTTCATGCTATGTTTTGCACTGTTTTATAATTACAGGCTTATTTGCCTATCTCGCCCCCAAATTACATGCTCTTTTAGGACAAGGACTGTATCTTATTCCCTGTTGTATCCCTAGAGTTTACCCAGTAGGCATAAAAGCATTTGTATAAATGAAGTGGGTCTCATCTTGTCCCAAATACACACACACACACACACACACACACACACACACACGGCCCCCCTCATCTCCAGCTAGTAGCTCGTTTTATCAGTGAGCAGAAAAGTGATTCATGTCACTGGAAGGCTAGAAGGGAAATTAAAGGTCCCAAATTACTTCTTTTTACAAATACCACAAGGGAAGAACAGCTTTGGAATGGGGGAAATGAAATAATCAGTGACTAGAGTGAGAGATAAGTGTTGCTCTTGCTTTACTGCCCTGCATAATTTTAGAGATGATTTCTGCCTGGTCTTGAAGCCTTGGGCAAGGTTCTCAAACTGGTAAAATAACAGCTTAGACATACAGATTTTGTTCCTTGTCAACACAATGAATATATATATTTGCTTCTTCTTGGCACTGAAACTACAAAAGGTTAACATCTCATTTGAGATTCACTTAGGGAACCTCAGGTTCTCTAAGACCATTTGCAAATTTCATGTACCTTATTTATCAAAATGGAGATGAAAAGTCAACATTAAAGACTTAGTTATAGCTTAACACATGAGCAAATCAGTAGCATAGTGTTTCCAATGCAGCCTAAAATCTTGGCATGGCTCAATCTCCTCATAAGAGCATGGTCCATAAAATATTGAATGTCTTGCCTGATGAGGTCTAGAGATGGGGCTTCAGGTTATTCCATCAATCCAACCAATATTTATCAGACACATACTCTGTGGCGTTCTTTTGAGCACTGAGTACAGTACAATTTTTTTTTTAATTACAAAAATCCTTGCCTTTATGGAGATTATGGCCTAGAGAGGGGTATCAGTGAAATATACAAAGAATGTGTGAAGCAAAGATAATTACAAATTTGGAATGAACAGTTTGGGCCAAATTATTGATATTAATGACCATTAGCTACCTAAAAGTCTTCAGAAGTTCTTAACTTGGAGACCATGGGTTCACAGGACATCAAGAGGGAATGTCCGAACCCTTTGTTTTTTTTTTTTTTCTTTTTTACTAACTCTTCCAATCCATGACCATGGTATATCTTTCCATCTATTTGTGTCATCTTTGATTTCTTTCATCAGTGGCTTGTAGTTTTCAGAGTACAGGTCTTTTGTTTCTTTAGGTAGGTTTACTCCTAGGTATTTTATTCTTTTGGATGCGATGGTAAACAGGATTGCTTCCCTAATTTCCTTTTCTGCTTCTTCATTGTTAGTATATAGAAACACTGTCGATTTCTGTGTACTGATTTTGTGTCCTGCGACTTTGCCAAATTCATGGATGAGCTCTAACAGTTTTCTGGTAGAGTCTTTAGGATTCCCTAGGTATAGTATCATGTCATCTGCAAATAGCGATAGTTTTACCTCTTCCTTTCCAATTTGGATTCCTTTTATTTCTTTTTTTTTTTTTATTTTATTTTCCCACTGTACAGCAAGGGGGTCAGGTTATCCTTAGATGTATACATTGCAATTACAGTTTTTTCCCCCACCCTTTCTTCTGTTGCAACATGAGTATCTAGACATAGTTCTCAATGCTATTCAGCAGGATCTCCTTGGATTCCTTTTATTTCTTTTACTTCTCTGACTGCTGTGGCTAGGACTTCCAGAACTATGTTGGAGAGTAGTGGCGAGAGCGGACATCCTTGTCTTGTTCCTGATCTCAGGGGGAATTCTTTCAGCTTTTCACCATTGAGAATGATGTTCGCTGTGGGTTTGTCGTATATGGCCTTTATCATGTTGGGGTAGGTTCCCGTTATGCCCACTTTCTGAAGGGTATTTATCAGAAATGGGTGTTGGATTTTGTCAAAGGCTTTTTCCGCGTCTATTGAGAGGATCATATGGTTTTTATTCTTCAGTTTGTTAATGTGGTGTTTCATACTGATGGATTTGCAGATATTGAAGAACCCTTGCATCCCTGGGATAAATCCCACTTGAGCATGATGGACAATCCTTTTAATGGATTGTTGGATGCGGTTTGCTAGTCTTTTGTTGAGGATTTTTGCATCGATGTTCATCAGTGAAATTGGCCTGTAGTTTTCTTTTTTTGTGGAGTCTTTGTCTGGTTTTGGTACCAGGGTGATGGTGGCTTCATCGAATGAGTTTGGGAGTATCCCTTCCTCTGCAGTTTTTTGAAATAGTGTCAGAAGGAGAGGTGTTAGCTCTTCTCTAAATGTTTGATAGAATTCGCCTGTGAAGCCATCTGGTCCTGGACTTTTGTTTCTTGGAAGTTTTTTAATCACCTTTTCAATTTCAGTTCTTGTGATGGGTCCAGTCATCTTTCTATTTCATCTTGGTTTAGTCTTGGAAGATCGTACTTTTCTACGAATTTGTCCATTTCTTCTCGCTTTTCCATCTTCTTGGCATATAGTTGCATATAGTAGTCTCTTATGATCCTTTGTATTTCTGTGATGTCCGTTGTTACTTCTCCTTTTTCATTTCTCATTTTATTGATTTGAGCCTTCTCTCTTTCTTGCTTGATAAGTCTGGCTAGGGGTTTTGTTGATCTTCTCAAAGAACCAGCTTTTCGTCTCATTGATCTTTTCTGTGGTTTTCTTTGTTTCTGTTTCATTGCTTTCTGCTCTGATCTTGATGATTTCTTTCCTTCTGCTAACTTTAGGTCTTGTCTGTTCTTCTCTCTCGAGCTGCTGTAGATGTAAAGTTAGCTTGTTTATTTGGGCTTTTTCTTGTTTCCTGAGGTGGGCTTGCATTGCTATAAACTTTCCTCTTAGAACGGCTTTTGCTGCATCCCATAGGTTTTGGAGTGTCATATCTTCGTTGTCATTTGCTGCTAGGTATTTTTAAATTTCCTCTTTGACTTCTTCAGTGATCCATTGGTTGTTTAGTAGCATGTTGTTGAGTCTCCACGTGTTTGTGTTCTTTGCAGTTTTTTTCTTGTTGTTGATTTCCAGTCGTACAGCGTTGTGGTCAGAGAAGATGCTTGATATGATTTCAGTTTTCTTAAAGTTACTGAGGTTGGATTTGTAGCCCAGGATATGATCCATCTTAGAGAATGTTCCATGTGCGCTTGAGAAGAATGTGTATTCTGTTGCTTTTGGATGAACTGTCCTATAAATATCTCTTAAGTCCATCTGGTTTAATGCTTCATTCAGGGCCTGTGTTTCCTTATTGATTTTCTGTCTGGTTGATCTGTCCATTGCTGTGAGTGGAGTGTTAAAGTCCCCCACTGTGATTGTGTTATTGTCGATTTCTCCTTTTAAGGTTGTTAGCAGTTGCCTTATATACGGTGGTGAACCTGCGTTGGGTGTGTAGATATTTAAAATTGTTATATCATCTTCTTGGATTGATCCTTTGATCATTATGTAATGTCTTTCTTTGTCCCTTAAAATATTGTTCATTTTAAAGTCTATTTTGTCTGATATGCGTATTGCTACTCCAGCTCTCTTTTGATCCCCGTTTGCATGAAATGTTTTCTTCCATCCTCTCACTTTCAATTTGTATGTGCCCCTCGAAGTGAAGTGGGTCTCTTGAAGACAGCACATATATGGGTCTTGTTTTTGTATCCATTCAGCCAGTCTATGTCTTTTGGCTGGGGCGTTTAGTCCATTCACATTTAAGGTAATTATTGATATATGTTCGAACCCTTTGAAATGAATGCAATTTCTAAGTGTGAGTGCACGCCTTTTTTTCAGGAGAATAGACTTCATTCAATTCTCAAAGGGATCTCTGACTCCTAAAAGGTTAAGAATCACTTCGTATCACTGATAAGAAGATAAATTTTTCTAAATCTGTATTCACAGTGCACTCAGAACTATACCAATACCACTTGTGAACAATGTTCTCTGCATCATCATAAACAAAGACTCATCAGAATATGATGGGGTCAACTGAGCCCGTCATGGAATCTTCATTGCCCTGACCGTGGGGCCCTGAATGATGTGGAATGGGGAATGCAGTGGCTAGTCTTACCTGACTTGCTTTACTATATGTTGCTGGAACAAAACTCAATCCTTGAATAAAAAACACCAGTGGACCAAGATCTGTTTCACTCAAGATAAAAGAAAATGAAAACCCAGAGTGCCAGATCTGTACTTATTACATGATTTTCATCACTGGATAAATATAAAAGAAAATATTCAATGCCATTTGCAACAACATGGATGGAACTAGAGACTCTCACATTGAGTGAAGTCAGAAAGAGAAAGACAAATACCATATGATATCACATATCTAGAATCCAATATAGGGCACAAATGAACCTTTCCATGGAAAAGAAAATCATGGAGTTGGAGAATAGCCTTGTGGTTGCCAAAGGTGGGGGGAGGGAGTGGGTGGATTGGGAGCTTGGGGTTAATGGATGTATACTATTGCCTTTGGAATGGATTAGCAATGAGATCTTGCTGTGTAGCACTGGGAACTACATCTAGTCACTTATGACGGAGCATGATAACGTGAGAAAACAGAATGTGTAACTGGGTCACCATGCTGTACAGTAGGAAAAAAAATTGTATTGGGGAAGTAATTAAAAAAAATAATAGGGAGTTCCTGTCGTGGGGCAGTGGTTAACGAATCCGACTAGGAACCATAAGGTTGCGGGTTCGGTCCCTGGCCTTGCTCAGTGGGTTAACGATCCAGCGTTGCCGTGAGCTGTGGTGTAGGTTGCAGACGCGGCTCGGATCCCGCGTTGCTGTGGCTCTGGTGTAGGCCGGTGGCTACAGCTCCGATTGGACCCCTAGCCTGGGAATCTCCATATGCCGCAGGAGCGGCCCAAGAAATAGCAAAAAAAAGACAAAAAAAATAAAAAATAAAAAAATAATAGGAGTTCCCGTCGTGGCGCAGTGGTTAACGAATCCGACTAGGAACCATGAGGTTGCGGGTTCGGTGTCTGCCCTTGCTCAGTGGGTTAACGATCCGGCGTTGCTGTGAGCTGTGGTGTAGGTTGCAGACGCGGCTCAGATCCCGCCTGCATTGCTGTGGCTCTGGCGTAGGCCAGTGGCTGCGGCTCTGATTCGACCCCTAGCCTGGGAACCTCCATATGCCGCAGGAGCGGCCCAAAGAAATAGCAAAAAGACAAAAAAAATAAAAAATAAATTAAAAAAAATAATAACAAAATAAAACAAAGAAAATATTCAATCAAGAACATGAAAAGAATAATCTCTAAACAGTTACTTTTTACCCATTCCTTCAAGGGCACTTCCCAAGTAGGTATTAAATCATTAGCCACAACAACTGACATGTTTTAAGGGAGCTTTAAAACATATTCTTGGATACCGATAAAATGAACCTCAAGAAATCTATACACTAAACCGCAGGAGATAAGAGTTATAATGTTAACCAAATGTTTAAAGGGATTAGGAAAAGCAAGGAATCTCTGTAGTCCTGCTACATCAGCACAGAATTCTCTTGTCATATCTTCCCTCTCTGTTGAACGCTATCACTTGCAATAACATACAGGTACATATAGGCACTTAGTGTTCCAAAATCTAGAAGGAATTCCAGATCAGGAATCACCAAAGATGTTGCTGTGGCTGTTGTGTAAGCTGGCAGCTGCAGCTCCAGTGTGACCCCTAGCCTGGAAACTTCGACATGCTGCAGGTTCAGCCTTTAAAAAAGCAAAAAGCAAAAAGCAAAAAAAAAAAAAAAAAAAAAAAAAATCGCTGAAGACATTTCTGGAAAACCTTATAAGATGATCAAATCCTTCCTAGTGCTTCCAGTTTATACATTCAGTTTTTGTGAGTCGATGGAGGGCTGCCACTGCTGTGATAATTAGATCCATTCTTATTGCATCTCTGTGGATTAAGAAAGCTGCTCAATGATCAATGACTTTACTACAAAATAATCTGATGAAGAGTTCACTCAACAAATAGCTGATAATCTGGACAGAGCCACATATTTCTCAACCTACTTTGGAGAACTGGAGAAGCGTTTCTAATCATGAAAACAAAGGAAGTTCAATTCTTTTTTCTCTCTGGTAGTTCAAGCACTGGCTTGGCTACACTCTGCAGCAGTGTTAAGCTCAGTCACTACAGTCTGATGAGAGGTAAGAGTCCTGATTCACACAGGAAGAGGCAGGAAAACACAAAGAGAAAGATTGTGAAGTTAGAGAGACTTGGGTTTGAGTCCTGGTATAGTCACCTGCCATTTGTGTGACCTTATCAGAGTCACAAATCATTTCAGCTATTTTCTTTATCCATGAAATACAAATAAATAAATATCTACTTCATAAGGTTGAGGAGATAATGCATATAAAATACTTAGCACAGTGCCCAGTAAAAGTAGACATTCAACTAATGTCAGATGCTTTATTAGGAAGGGCAGGCGTGGTATCGTCAATAAAATGGAAGAGGAATAATTTTTAAAAAGACTATAAAACCCAAGAAAATGCGGAAGAGAAATTCTTTTGCATTTAGCAAGCATGTGATAAGTGCTTACCAAGTGCAAGGTTGCTGCACTAGGTGATGGGTTAGAAGGAACTGCTATCGTAGAGTTTATAACTCAATAGGAAAGAAGAGATGCGAAATATTGGTAATAGATTTATTATAGAAAGTGTCTAATGAAGGGCTAACAGGGCAGAGACAATGGAAAGACGACTTCTGGCTTTATTTATTTATTTTATTTATTTAAAAAAATACATAGAGTGCAGGTTATATACTAGGTTGGAAAAAACTGGTGAAAAAATGGACATGGTCCCAATTTTCAATCAAGTAACCTTACAGTCCAGTAGAATGGGCACATTCACTGAGTGTCACCCATGAGTCAGGTTTGGAGGCAGCAAAGGACAATGCCTCCAGAAGAGCTTACTATCTACGAAAGGGGATAGCGATCTGGACAGATAGCGTGACAAGTAAAACGGCATGCTTAAAAGCAAAGTGGCACCTATATTGAGCCTGGACAAGCACATAAAGTTAGAAGTGGTGACTGGGGAACACTTCCCATGAGAAAACAGCATAAACTAAGGAATGGAGACTGATAGGAATTTTAGGTAAGCTGCACAAAAACATGTGTGATGGGAGGGAGACGGGCTGGAGAAGTAGCCTGGAGAGAGATTCTATATATAGGCTTTGAATAACATTCGAAAGCTTGGGCTTCATACTGGAGATAATAAGAAGCCCCTTGAGATTCTTGAGCCAAGGAGTATTATTATCAGACTTGTGATTTAGAGATCCTTTAGAGCAAAGACCAGGATGAACAGAGGAGAATGGCCAGGAGACCATTTAGGAGGTAATTGTAGCTGTCCAGTCCAGAGATAATTAAGGCCTTAAGCGGGACAGTAGATGGGAGAATGAAACAGAAGAGATATATATCAGAGACATTATAGAGTCAGAATCAACAAGAACCTGGCAACTGCCCAGACATACAGAGAATGGGGAAGCAAAGAGAGATGATGATAAACCAAAGGCTCCATTCCTAATCCCTAGGAGAACCTCGGTGTCACTATTGTGGAGAGGGAAAAAGGGAGAAGAACAAAAAGGTTTTAGAGACGTTGAATACTTTCTGAATATTTTCGAACTATGTTTGGAATGTGTTGAATATTTTGGATCCTTGTAATACAGCTGGATGGAAATGTCTAGCAAGCAGCTGGCAATTTAGACACGTCACTCAGCAAACAGGTTCAAATTAAAGATGCATATTTGGGAGAAATCTGCAGAACAGTACTAGATGAAGCTGTGGGAAGAGAAAGTTTACCCAAGGGGAGACTAGAGAGAGGAAAAAAGTTGGGTTGAGCTCTGGAATTCACAGGTATGTTGGAGGAAAGCCATGAAAAGCAGGGAGAAGCAAATGCCCAGGCATCAACCCTCTTTTCTGATCAGAGAGACTCCGGCTGTATATTTGGGATCTATGTACCAGTAGCTTTTAAGAAATGTTGAAAATGGAACCTAGTTTTTCAGGGGAAAGTAGAGGATGAGGTCTCAGAGGAATTGCTGAAGGGCTGGAGAGGCTAAGGGGAGTTTTCAGGTAGGAGGTGGTCAATAATTGTGCCATGTGTTAAAATAGAGTGAGGATTAAAAATAGGTGACTGAAGCTGGCACTTCCAAGGTCATCGGTGACCTCTGAGAGAGAGTAGGTTAAAATGGTAAGAGATAAAGAGAGGTTATTTTAGAACAAGAGACCAAGGACCTAAGGAAAACTGGGGATTTAAAGCCTCAAGAGACACAGAAGAACAAGGGAATGAGACAGGATCAATTGGAGCCAGGACCTAGAGCAGGGAGGCACAGAGATCCAAGAGATTTCATCTTGATACTGAAACTCCCCCCACTTTACAGAGAAGAAAATCAAGGCAAGGTCTCACTGGCTTGAGTTTCTGCTTTTTTTATTTACCTGTCTGTTTCTAGAAACGGAAAAAATAACATATATGATTTAAAGAAGTATAATTCTTCTACTCAGAAAAAAAATACAGAACCAAAGGAGCAAGACTGCGGAAACAACTACAAAATCAGAACACAAATGTACAGTAGTTCACATGCGACCAGAATCGTGAAGGAGGCAGGAAGAGAGTTTCCGGCGCCAGATGCCCAAGCTTGTGATAAACTGGGTGCCACTGGCTCCAAGCCTAGAGAACATCTGTAACTATTTCAAAAATTTAACTTCCTCTCTGCCAGTTTCACCTTCAAATTGGATTTCAGAAATTGAGATTCACTCAAGGTCCCCTGTAGTACCCGAAGAAATTAGCACGATCTCCGTGATAACTGCTGGAGCAGAAGAAATGCTAAGGAATTGTTTGTACAGGAATGAGCGAGAGCGAAGGAGGAACCAGCGAGCAAACGTTCTCTGCCTCAGCACATGCCCTTCTCTAGGACCAGGCAGGAAAGCATCAGGGTTAAGGAACAAAAACGGAACTCTAAGTGAACTCTCCATCTAAGTGAAAAATGCGAGAAGCACAGAGTATCTCCTCCCTCCTATGTATCTGTCAGCACATTTCCAGGAGGCCTGGCCACATCCCGGGCACTGGCTGGCTGGGGAACAGAGCCTGACACAGCACATTCACTAGCACTGGAGCCCTCGCCTGGGTGGTCTGCTGTTATTCCTTTGATTAAACTCCCAGGCTGGAAGAGCTGGAGCTGCTCCTAACGATAGATAGCCGGGTCCTGAAATCTCACACTGGCCCGCACAGAGAGGGAAGCCCTCCCTCTGCCTCCCCGCCTCTCCCTCCTCGCCACAGGGCTGGGCTACTACGCCACATTCCTCTGTTCACTGACAGCAACAGCCACAAAGGGCTACTTCAGTGTGTGCGCAGTGCTACAGCTGTAAAGCACACCTCTCCTGGCACTGGGTGAGACAGAGGTAATGAGACCTCACACCCAAGCTCTACTCCGGCCCCTGTCAGCTACCACAGCGCTCCCTGCCACAGAGGAAGGATGCTTCTGGAAGACTCTGATTCCAGGGACATACACACTGATTTCCAGAGATCTTGCCCCCTAAAGATAACCAGCCTCTCATGTACCAAGGGAAAGAACTAAATTTGACCTGCTCTCTGCTCAGACTGGTTAGGTGTTTCTTGAGTAATCATACATGAGGGACATGTATCTCTGTATTTCAAGCACATACGTGCTGGCACAAATGCTTCCGCGATGACCACTTTGTGTGACAGAGAAAGTTCAATATTCTCAAGTGTTCTAGGCTATAAATAAAGTTAAATCAGAGTGGAAATAGTAAAAGCAAATGAGGTTCTGTTTTTAGTCATAAAAATTTGTAAGAATCTAGCCTCTAATGGAAATTCTGGATAACTCAAAGTTTTATAATCACATTTTGGGGTTGTCAGAGTTGCTTCTTTTTTTTTTTTTTTTTTTTTTTTTTTTTTTGCTTTTTAGGGCCACACTTGCGGCATATGGACGTTCCCAGACCATAGCCACGCGGGATCGAAGCTGTGTCTGTGACTTACACCACAGCTCACAGCAACGCCAGATCCTTAACCCACTGAGCGAGGCCAGGGATCAAACCCACAACCTCATGGTTCTTAGTTGGATTTATTTCCCTTGAGCCACTTCAGGAACTCCAAAAAAAAAATTTTTTTTCCCACCACCCCAAGAACTCCCAGAGTTGCTTCTTTTCTTTTGGCCAGTCCATTGTTCCTCAGCAACTTCACAGAGCAGGGAGGAAAAGGGGATGCCACTGCTTCATCTTGCAACCCATCCTCCTCCCAGCTACCTGAGTGATGCAGCCCAGTTGTGTCTGTGGCTCCCTGGCATCTGTGAGATAAAAGGCAGTCCCTTCTCAGGGCAGTCAAGGCTCTCCCTGAATCAGCCCTCATCTTCTCGTCCAGCTTCTATCCAGCAGCTCCCAGCCGACTCCTTATCCTCCATCATCACTAACTACTTCTTCACATACACACACTTGAGCTTTTACTCTGGAGCCTGCCCTACCCTTCTTCTGCCATCTACTGTCTGCCTTTAAGACTCAGTGTAGATATAACATCTCTTCCAAGAGGCTGCTTTGGCCTTCTTCCCACCCCCACCCACAGGCTGGGCTGGGCATCCCTTTGGTGGTTGGCATATTCCATGCTCGCACTATCCTGTATTTATGTGCCCGTCACACCTAGCAGCCTGTGAGTTATTTCATGCTGAGGTCTATGTCATATATCATCCCTGTGGGCTTAGTACCAAGACCTGGAACACTCTTAAGAGTGTAATAAAATGCTTCTGAATGAATGAATTAAAAAATACATTTGAAAAAAAGTTTTATAGAGACTGCCACTAAAAGCTTTAATGGGCTAAACAGTTGAAATCGTAAACAAAATCAGTGATTTGGGGGAAATTCCCCCAAATTTCAATATTTTTTATACTCGTCTTCCAAAAAAAAGCACAAATAATTTAAAATCAGCAAACCTTATCTAGCAGAAAGTCTCCTAACATCTTGCCCAGAAAAGCAATGCAAAGATATATCAGAGTTTATGTAATATAAATCAAAGCAATACTCAGAGGAAAATTCATAGCTTTAAATATAATAAAAAACAAGAAATGAGTGAAAATAAATGAAGCAGCCAACTCAAGAAACAGGAAGAAATAACAAAATAAAACAGGGGACAGCAGATTAGGAAATTGGCAAAGATAAAACAAGATAATTAACCAACAATAAAACAAAAGAATGAATAAATATATCCTATCAAAAAAAAAAGAGAAGGGGGAAGAAAATATTGATCAACCCTATCCTGCAATTATTATAAGAAAATACACAAGTAAGAGGAAATAAAAACCATTTAAAGTGACTACCGGACACAAAGTTTTTTCTGGTGGAGCTGAGTTGAAGGAATCACGCCCTAAGTCAGAGAGAGGAGCAGAGCTGGCACCACATTCTGTCTGGGTGGCCGCCTTTCACCAGAACCACAGACATCTTATCGCTTGGCTCGGTTTGTAGGGAACCAAGGCACTTTCTTTCGAGCACAGCTAGGAATAAAAGGAAATAGCTAGTAAACTAATGTCTCAGTATTAACCCACTATCACATGTTATTATTTACTAGAAAAAGAACAATAAAAGAATTTTCCAAATTCCAAATTAAGGAATTACTTTCTCCACAGGGAAATGACACAAATAACACCTGCTCAAGTTTTTCAGTAACAGCATTCATTTTGGTAACTATATTTTATCCAAAAACTGATTTCAAATCAAATTAGAAACAATTTATTATTGAGAGCCTTTTATGGCTGAAATAACAATCTTTTCCAAGTAAATGGCATTTAGACTTTCCAAAGAGGTTCTTGCCTACTATCCTCATGACCCTGGTGAATGGACCCTGAGGTTGACAGAAGCTGAGTGAACTGCCCGAGATCACACAGCTAGTAAGTGGTAGGAGAAGGCAGGTCCGTAGATGGCTGATCCAGCCCTCTTTGCACTATTCCACCCCGCTTATTACACACTACAGCCTCTCCCTCAGAATTGTGCCAAGCACCAACCACCCTATTACCAAGGCTCTAAAAGTTAAGACTGACATCTAATGGTGAGTTCAGATCCCTATGAAGAGAAGTCTGATGGAATTTTAACTCACTGGCAGTGAAATTCTTCTCAGATGAGAAAGATGGATGGAAGGGGAATAACTTTCCAATTAGGACACAGTCACCTTGGATTCTCACAGGATCAGGATCCTGTCACTTTGGCAAGCTTTGCAGTCTATCAAATGATTAGACGTGAAAATATGTAACCACTAACATCGGCTATGTTATTTTACTACAATTGTAAAGAAAATTTCTTAATGTTTTGGTGCTTCTAGCTGCTCATTAAAAATTGGAAACATATCCTAGTCAGTGACCCAGTGAAAGAAGTGTAGCCAATTGATTGGCGGCCCTCTCCTTTCCTCATATGTACTTCACATTTTAAACTTCCTTCCCAATCTACCATGGTCATGATATTCCATTCCCTTTTATCTTCATTCTATCACTAAAATCTAACTATCCGAATCCCTTCAAGTTTCAACACTGCCCCTGTAAGAATCTTCATTTCCTAATGAAGCTTCCTCATCTTAGGGATTTAAAAAAGAAAATTATTTACAACCTCACACTCTGGGACGAGGTTGAAGCAAAGCTAAGGCTTACCTGGAATTCTGATCCAAAATTTCATACAGAAAAGTAGGGCGCCACCAGGGAGCAGTGTATTGCCTACTTTTAACACGCGCTTGAAGTAATTTTCAGCTTTATTTTTTTTAGACTTGATTATCACTAGAGAGTTGCTACCAATTAAGGAACATGACACCATAAAGATACAGCAAAATATAACTGGAGTTAAATTATAATGATTCCTTTGGAGGACTTTGATGGCATACCGCATTAAGGAAAAGGAAGAAATATAGGTTCGACTTCCAGTTAAATACCGTGGGGATATTTCGCAAAAAGGGCAAAAAGAATCCCAAAGTTCTTAAAAATTTCATCTAACTTCACGGTATTGTAAGCTTGTTAGCATATATAGAGCTTAAAGTCAAAATCCTGGTATCTGTCAAGCTTTCCGGATGACCCTGTTATACTACTCAGTTCAGCCTCAGTTTCCTCCATCTGTAGGATGGGGAGAATAACATGCGTTGGATGAGGGTGTATGAAATAATTCATCAATCAGCACCCAGAAAACATCCTGTCATCAGGCGATAAAAGGTGGTACAGTTTAAAAAAAAAAAAAGTAAAAGGTAATGTTACGGCATTCTGGTAAAAAGATTAATAAGACTACAACTCACTGGAAAATTTTACCATAGAAATAAGGTATTTTTAAAGATCCTTTAAAAGTATATTTACAGCTGAACATTCAAGCCTATTTGTCCATGAAAAAGTACAACATAGGTAGCAGCAGACTTAACTTTGCAATACCTGTGACAGAAACTCTTTCTTTAAAGCTGAAGAGAAACGCTTTCATTTTTTAGTTCAAAACCAACTAATATTCATTCAACAAGCATCAGCATATGAGCATCATTAAAGGGAAGGAAAGACAGAACACCCTGCGGTTAATCCTATCCACAGGTCCAAAGAGCTCTCTGACACCCCAAACTGTCCATACCTGCTGGGTGAGGAGGCTGATGTGAGTGGATGGTGAATACTGCCTTGCCGCCTGCTTCTCGGCTAGCCGCTGAAGTTCAGCAGTAACCATACTTGGGTTGTACCGTCTGCTGTATGAAGAACCATCTTCTCCCTCCTTTTGTGTTTTGGCTACTCCTGAATGCTGCTTGTTTGGATGGAATGAAGCTGCTAAAAAGAAAAGTTTTCGTTCAGTTAGGAAGAAAAGCCCTGAAAAACTCCGGACAATGACAGAGAAATCGCAGCTAAAGTATCCTTTACTGAATCCTAGGGATCTCTGACAATAAGGAGCAATCAACTATCTTCAAAGGCTCACAAAAGTAAAAACAAATCCTTATCATGTCCTAGAAACTCTTCCATACTGTCACAAGCATTTATGACTGTGTTTTTGCACACTATGAGTGCTTTGCACACAAAAAAGAATTTTTATCATACATAGTGGGGAATAACTGATCTTAGAATTTACTAAAAAGTGTAGCCTTAAAACTCATAATAACTTGTTTTTCTTGTTTATAAGACCATACTCATCAGTAGTCTACGGCATCCATTGTCAAATCTTCCACAATCCTTCTTAGAAAGCTCAAATAGGAAATAAGGATAAAAAGTAAAATCGAATATATTTAGAAAAACGCAATAATCCTATATTATCAAATTTCAATTGATTTTCCTTTCAGATTTCAATTTCTTTAACTATAATATCAGATAAATCCATTATTTCTGAGCACTGAAATTCTAGCAGTAAGAAATTATCTAATGCCAAAATTAAGGTTCATATTTTTTTCTATGATAAAAGTCAAATAACTCATTGAAAAAATTTAAAACTCAGAAAAGTAGAAACACTATAGTGTGTTTCCTTTCTGTATTATTAATGCTTATATAACCATGATCATTCTGTATAGACAATTTGGTGACACTGCTTTAAAAAAATCTGTATCTTTTTTATATGTTTATTGTATTATTTGACACATACAAAAAATATTTGCAATTGATGTAGATGTTATAAAGCATATTATAATGAACACCTGTGAAAAGAACACCCAACTCAAGAACCCTATTAACGTGTAAGAAGCCACATGCTCATCCTCATCCTTAATCTCCCCTTATCATTCATTCCCCCCCCCTTTTTTTTTTTTGTCTTTTTGCCTTTTCCAGGACCGCTCCTGTGGCATATGGAGGTTCCCAGGCTAGGGGTCCAATCGGAGCTGTAGCCACCGGCCTACGCCAGAGCCACAGCAATGCCAGATCTGAGCCGCGTCTGCAACCTACACCACAGCTCGTGGCAACGCCAGATCGTTAACCCACTGAGCAAGGGCAGGGATCGAACTCGCAACCTCATGGTTCCTAGTTGGATCTGTTAACTACTAAGCCATGGCAGGAACTCCTTATTCCCCTTTTTTAAAAAATATAGTTTTATTCTTTGGTAAACAAGATAGATTTTTTTTTTTTTTTTTTGTCTTTTTGCTATTTCTTTGGGCCACTCCCAAGGCATATGGAGGTTCCCAGGCTAGGGGTCGAATCGGAGCTGTAGCCACTGGCCTACGCCAGAGCCACAGCAACACGGGATCCGAGCCGCGTCTGCAACCTACACCACAGCCCACGGCAACGCCGGATCGTTAACCCACTGAGCAAGGGCAGGGACCGAACCACAACCTCATGGTTCCTAGTCGGATTCGTTAACCACTGCGCCACGACGGGAACTCCTTTTTTTTTTTCCTTTTTACGGCCACACCTGTGGCATATGGAAGTTCCTGGGCTAGAGGTCAAATTGGAGCTGCAGCTATAAGCGTAGGCCACAGCCACAGCCACACTGGATCTAAGCTGCATCTGTGACCTATGCCACACCTTGTGGCAACACCTGATCCTTAATCCACTGAGTGAGGCCAGGGATCAAACCCATATCTTCATGGGCACTGTGTTGTGTTCTTAACCTGCTGAGCCACAAAATCCCATAATTGGATTTTTTAAAAAATTAAATCTGACTCTTTTTCTAACAAATTCAACCCATTTATACTTATTTGGTTCTTGATACATTTGGACTTGGTTTATCATCTTTTAGGCTTCTGCTTCACGCATTTTCTAAGCTTCATGCTTGCGTGCCTCTACATTTGTGGGTATTTCCTCTGCCCCAATTCCTTTTTCTTCTTCTCACAGGTTTAAATTTCTGTATTTTGTTTTTTTTCAGTGCTAACCTTTGAAGTTTGATACTGTGTATTTCTCTTTTAAAAAGTCTAAATTTAAGAAATATCTTAATTTCATTCCCAAACTATTAAATCACCACAGAAAAATTTGACTCCAAGCACTTACAGGCTATTATTGTTGTCATATATATTATCATCAACTATATATTGTTATCTATATATTGTTGATTACTACTGTTTAAATCATTCAGAATATATTCTCTGACCACAGTGGAAATAAGCTAAAAGGAATTACAAAAAACAGAGAATGCCAACTACCTGAAAATTAAACAATATACTTATAAACAATTCATGGGTCAAAAAAGAAATCACAATAGAAATTGGGAATTTTTTTTTTTTTCGTCTTTTTATGGCTGGACCCATGGCATATGGAGGTTCCCAGGCTAGGGGCTAAAGTGGCACTACAGCTGGTGGCCTACGCCACAACCACAGCAAGGCAGGAACCAAGCCATGTCTGTGAACTATACCACAGCTCATGGCCACACTGGATCTTTAACCCATTGAGGAAGGCCAGGGATTGAACCCAAGTCCTCATGATTACTCGTCAGATTCGTTACCACTGAGCCACAACTCGAGCTCTGGGGAAATATTTTTGAACTGACTAGCTTCTTTTGACAAGCTGATCCTAAAGTTCATATGAAAATGCAAGGGATGTAATAGCCTAAACAATATGAAAAAAAAAAAAAAAAAGAATAGAGTTGAAAGAAGCACCTACTACAATGCTATGGTAATGAAGACAATGTGGTACCCTCATAAGGGCAGACATTTACATCAGAGGAATGGGACTGAGACTCCAGAAGGAACCCCTTACATTTAAGATTAAATGATTTTTGACAAGAGTACCAAGACAATTCAACAGGGAAATAATACTCTGTCAACAAATGGTGCTGAGACAAGTGATATCCACATGCAAAAGAATAATCTTAGACCTTTATGCCATGCCATATACAAAAATTAAATCAAAATGCATAAGAATTAACTCTAAGAGCCAAAACTACAAAATTCTTCGAAAAACATACATATAAATCTTTGTGACCTCGGGTTAAGCAATAGTTTTTCAGATATGATACTGAAAGCTCAGGCAACGAAAGAAAAAATAAATTAGACTTTATCAAAATTAAAAAAATTTAGGACTTCCCATCATGACTCAGTGGAAACAAATCCAACTAGTATCCATGAAGATGAGGGTTTGATCCCTGGCCTTGCTTGGTGGGTTGGGGATCCAGCATTGCCATGAGCTGTGGCATAGGTTGCACAGGTGGCTCAGATCCCACATTGCTGTGGTAAAGGAACTGTACTCAGAATATATAAAGAACACTTACTACTCAACAACAACAAAAAAAAACAAATACCACAATTTAAAAACGAACAAAGGATTTGAATAGACAGTTACCCCAGGAAGGTATATGGATGGTCAGTAGGCACATGGAAAATGACGTTCAACCTCATTAGTCATTATCATTAGGGAAAAGAAAATGATAACCATAAAATGAGACAATACATCAAACCTACTAGGATAGGTAAAATCAAAAAGAGAGAACAATAAATGTTGATAAGTATGTGGAGAAATTGGAACCTTCAATTGCTAGTAGTAAAACAATGTAGCTGCTTTGGAAAACAGTTTTGAAGTTCCTCGAAAAGAGGAACCATAAAGTTCACTATGTGATCTAGTCATTCCACTACCAGGTATATACCCAAGAGAAATAAAAACACAGATTTACACAAAAACTTGTACATAAATATTCATAGGAGCATTGTTCATAATAGCTAAAAAGTACAAACTCAAATGTCCATCAACTGGACAAACGAAGATACAAAAAGTGGTATATCTAAACAATGGAATATTATTCAACCGTAAAAAGGAATGAAGTACTGATACATACAACATAGAGGAACCTTGAAAATACTGTGAAAGAAGCCATTCACAAAGACCACCAATTGTATGATTCCACTTACATAAAATGTCCAGAAAAGGCCAATCTATAGAGGCAGAAAGCAGTGAAGTGGTTGCCCGAGGCAGTGGGAGGAGGAAATAGGTGTGGTGTTTCGTTTGGGATAATGAAAACGTTCTGAAATAAGATGGTAGTGTTGGATGCACAACTCCGAATGTCCTAAAAACCACCAAAGTATAGGATTTAAAGCAGTAAATTTTATGGTATGCATAAAACACCAACAGTTTCTCAATAAAACTGCTCTAAAAAATGGGGGGGGGGGGGACTTGATCAGGTCTACTTCATTTAAAAGTAAACACTCTGGGAGTTCCCATCATGGCACAGCAGAAACGAATCTGACTGTGAACTATGAGGTTGTAGGTTCAATCCCTGGCCTCGCTCAATGGGTTAAGGATCCAGCATTGCCATGAGCTGTGCTATAGGTCGCAGATGCGGCTCAGATCTGGCGTTGCTGTGGCTGTGGCGTAGGCTGGCAGCTGTAACTCCAATTAGACCCCTAGCCTGGGAACCTCCAAATGCCGCAGTGTGGCCCTAAAAAGACAAAAGACCAAAAAAAAAAAAAAAGTAAATACTCTGTTTTAAGAATTCTTTAACCAAAGAATTATTCAGGTCATACTTGACTTTAAAAAGATTAAAAAATAAGAAATACTAATTTGTCTAATGTTAGGAATAACAATTTGGGAGTTTCTGTTGTGGCTCAGTGGGAACAAATCTGGCAAGTATTCATGAGAACGCAGGTTCAATCCCCAACCTTCCTCACTGGGTTAAGAATCTGGCATTGCAGTGAGCTATGATGAAGGTCGCAGACATGGCTCAGATCTGGCATTGCTGTGGCTGTGGTGTAGGCTGGTGGATACAGCTCTAATTCGACCCCTAGCCTGGGAATCTCCATGCTGTGGGTGCAGCCCTAAAAAGACAAAAAAAAAAAAAAAAAAAAAAGGAATGACAATTCGAAACAGAAAGAATGCACATAGTGCACTTACAGATCAATAATTATCTGTGATGGAAAACCTCTTGACTAGATACTCAGCTCCCAGTACAGAAGCCCTGTCTTATTCATCTCTTTATCACCAGCACCTAAAAGAAGTCTGGTTTAATTTTCTATCAATGAATGAATGACGCTAGATCAAACGCCAGATTCTTCTTTAGTCACATCAGAACTATGCAGTCTATATCTTCTTAACTTTCAAAAGAAAAGGCAAAGGGAAGAGAGGACCTTCTTTTTAAATAGGAGCTGGGGAGGAGCTGATGCTGTGGACTGCCCTTCATCTTCTCACTCACCTGCCTTTGCTGAAGAGGGACGAGACAGCTTCTGGCTATATATGTGTGCCGCACTTTGGAAAGAGGAAAAGGGGCCAATGGTGTAACTGCCTGATCGACAGCGTGGCGGGCCAGCGGGGCTTGATAAGTTCTGTGTCCCAGGATGTATGCCGGGAGAAGCACTGTCAGGGACTGTGCTCAGTAAAGCTGCTGGCTGGTGAGGCATGCTGGGAAGAGCTGGAGGAATGTGAGATAGAGAAGAATGGTGGCCTGACCCTGGTGAGAGGTCAGAGGTGGCAATGATAGATGACAAATGGGTGTTGGGAATTTTCTGCAGAAGAGCAGCAGCAGGACCAGAGAAAGAAGCAGAGGAAGAATTGGTACAGACAAATTTAGCCTCTTTTTCTGCTGAAGTAGTAAATCCTATTAAATCAAAAACAAACAAACAAAAAAACAGATCATTTTAGAAAAGCTAACACATAATCCCTACACGTAAACATGAAATAAACATTTTTAGACATCAAAATCAACTTAGCATGAAACAGACATAATGAAAAATACAAATTTTAACGAGTATTCATCATGAACTTAATGAATTTTGCCTACTGAGACAACCTGCCAAGAGAAATAGTTTATTTCTGGTCCTTTCTAAAAGCTGGAGTGGGGACTACCTCCATCAATCAGAGCAGGTGTTTTACAAATGTTAGGGCATCAGAGCAAAGTTACTGGTAATGAGGTAATGACAGCTAACTTTTCTCTCTCTGCTTTTTACAATTCTAGAAGAAAAAGTGCTCAGAATTTTAAACATTAAGAAAGTGAAAAATTCCTTGGAATAACAGGTTATAAGAGGAAATTCTAAAGGAAAAAGAACAAAGAAAAGAAGCTTCTTTGGAATGTCATATGCTCTAAAATCATTTAATATCTGATGAATTTTTTTTTTCAATAAGACAGCAGCAAATCTATGTAGGTCTGAAGTCACTCACGAGATAATTTATCAGAGTGAATTTCTGTTGCCTGTTGCTGCTTGGGCTGCTTTATTTTCACTTCTTCCATTGTTTCAGGGTGATCTGGAATAAGAGATAAATACCGAGTTTAGTGCTGGTACTAATCAAATGCTAGAGCATTGCTCTGCGTCATTTTGTTTCCAAAATATAACACAACTAGTAATCAGCGCTAGGAACCACTGCATTTCTCACCACACTTTTCCAAGGATGGCCACGCCCAGAGCCCTGTTGAGAGGGACACCACCCAAATGATTCCCAAAAAGCCCAGCTCCAGTTGACTGAACCAGGGAGAGATATGTAAACCCAGAGCAGCCACCCATGGACTGCCAACAAGCTAGGACATGCTTAAAAAAAAAAAAAAAAAAAAAAAGTAAGGGCAGTAAGACGCCTCTGCCAAGAATTCAGACTTGGGGAACGAAGAGACCAAACTGGTCGGTGGTACTCACTGGAGCAAAGAAGTCATAATATATGTGGAGCAGGCAATTGCCAAGAGATAGAAAGAACAGCCCCAATATTTACTGGTTGGCACGATACCTGGATACTACAATGGCTCTGTATCTTAATCTCTTCGGTTTTACCTGAATAAGCAGACTGAATTTGCTTGAGATAGATTGATCAGCATATTCAATAACAAAATTACTGTAATAAAATGAATTTTCACTATAATAAATTAGTTTTTTTTTCTACCACAGAATTTTGAAATAGAACAGCCAGAGCTAATCGTATACTCAGAGAAATATTCCAAAAATCTTTCTTAAGGTTCATACAAAAACTTAAGAAACGCCATTTTGGAGAGTTCCTTGGTGATCTAGTAGTTAGGATTCAGCACCTTTGCCACTGCAGCCCAGGTTCAATTCCTGGTCTGGAAACTGAGATCCTACATCAAGCCACTGCACACAGTAGCCAAAAAAGTTTTTAAAAATTTTAAAGGCCATTTTTACAGATCATCTTTTGGAATGAAAGAATAAGGACATATGAATTCTCTTTCCTCCATTATCACCGGCAGTGATAACACTGTCACACATTTGTTTGCTCATGTTTGAAATGAGTCCAGATACTATCAAATCTCATAATGTTCCCTTGATTGAGGCCTTCCTACTGCCCCTCTAATTATTCTGATCGGTATCGCTAGGTATAGACCTTATTATGTCAACACAGTCCTTAACAGATGAACCTCTGAATCTCCAAGGATGCATACGTACAAACAGGTGCTGTTAAGAGCTTCCCCTTTACTGCCGGGGAGAAGCTACTATCTGAATGTCAAGCTAGGACCTCACCTCCCTAGGTTAGCACACTCTTCCCTACGCCAACCTCATCATAAAAATTCCTCAGTCTCCCTTCTCCAACACTGTTATAAGGTCTTTTCAGAACTTCCACCAACTTTCCTCCTGTATTTACTCACCCAGCTTCATCCACCAGATAATAACTATTATAAAGCCAAGGATTGCAACGGTCCTGGTCCCTGCATCTCTAGTAAGTATTACTGTCTGACACATAACAGATGTTCATTAAAAATGTGAGGAAGGAATGAATGAACAGATGAACAAACTAGCTTTAGAACCTAGATAAGTCAGGAAAGCTCAAAGAAGAGAGCTGGACTCAGAATGATTTTCAATTATACAGTGACCTGAATAGGCTTCTGTAGACTAGCCTCTGAAGCTAATCAGTTTTCAAAACATTAACACTATTTCCTTTGGAAAACACACGCTACATTTTTTTTTTCACTCTACATTTTAAATGCCCAGTTTTCCTGGCTATTTCCACATTAGACTATGATAGCCCTAATGGTAGGGAAGAAGTCTACATCTTTGAATCTAGTGCTTAATTAGCACACTACAAAATTAGTATATTGATTACCTATGTCTAATACTTGCACCTAGATTTTAAACGAATCTTACACCTGAAGCACAAGCTTTGTTTATAACTGGAAATCGCCACTATTTTTTGATCCTGTGACATTAGCTAAGTAGTTTGTCCACATCGATTCCAAAATCCCCAATCAGGAATTTCCCAGCAGTGAGAAAGTTTAGAAATGCCTGGGAACATTCTGGGTTATCACAATGACTGAAGGAAGACAGTAGCATTTAGGGTTTGAGACTAAGGACATTAGACATTCCATCAAGTATGGAACGGTGCCAAACAACAAAGAATTCTCCCACCCCAAATGCAAATGGTGATGAGCTGGAGGAAACAAAAAAACTTAAGAGTGAAAAATAATCATTACGAGAGGCAGAGAGTAAGAACCTAAGCTCTGAGTCAGGCAGATTAAGGTTCCGATTCCTGTTGCACTGTACAGTGAAGGGTATCCTTAACTGAGCAAGCTACTCCGTCTCTTTCAGCTCTGTTTCCTCATCTGTAAGGAAGTTTTAAAACAGCAACTACTCCATATGGTTTTGGAAATTTAAAAAATAAGATCATGTCCAATAGACAATAATATGAGCATTTTCTAAGCGTTAGCTATTATTAGCTTGTCTTCAAAAGCTCTCTGCTGTTAATTATCACAGGGGAAAAAAATTAGACCATGTCCCTTTTCCACTTTTAGAACAAAAATGTAGGCCCTCCTCATCCCCCACGCCCGTACTTCAAAATTTCACCACCATGGAGTCTATTAGTGCTTAGGCAGCACATTATTTGTGGTTCTCTTTGCACATCTCATTTTTTCATTTGTTCTTCTTATTTTTCTTAATCCACCAACATACTTACCACCCTTTGCCCCGCTATCAGAAAAACTGTTGCTGTTTTTAGAACTTTTTGAATGAGTCCCCAGGAAGACACTTGCAGACTTGTTTTTTTGGGTATAAAAAGTCAACACCTCCTCCAGTTCAGCCTCACTGAAATGGGTAGAGAAAGTATGGTCAGAACAGGAAGTTGTTCTGGAAAAATCTTTCCACCAGATTTTATCATGGAAATGGAGTAAGCTGAAGAAGGGGAAAATGAAAAGTACAAGCTGAAACCCCCCTATTAATAGATTGTTAATATGGGATATAAATGCAGGAAGCAGTTCGAAAAATTTAAAGCATGACAAGGTTTTATTCATTCCATAGTGAAGTTCCTAGATCTGCACTGTCTAATATGGTAGCAACTAGTCATATATGACTATTTAAATTTAAATGAATTAAAATTAAATATATTTAAAGATTCATTCCCTTGGTTACACTAGCCACGTTTCAAGTACTCAGCAGCTACAACACAGAAAGTTCCATTGGACAGCGATGTTCTACAGCTGGGATCAACAAACTACAGACTGTGGCCCAAACCTGACCAGCAGCCTGCTTTCATATGGCTCCCAGCTAAGCATGTTTTTTTATATTCTTAAGGAAGAATATGCTATAAAGAGCACAAGTAGCTCACAAAGGCTGAAATACTTATTATCTGCCCCTTGACAGTCCCCCCCCCCTCGCCATTTGTAGGTAACTGGCGCATATTCACTCAAAGAACCACTTTGTCATAAATAAGGAAACTCATCCATGTAGTGCGGGAAGTCTTCCCTGTAACCACACAATGGAGACAGTACTAGATGCTCTCCAGGTCATTTCAAATATTGAAATTATATGCATCTGTTTTGAACATCCACAAAATAATAAGTATAAAGAAACATATAAGGGCCCTTAGAATTCTTCCAGTAAACATATGCATGGGTTTTATAACATCTGTAGCAGCTTCTGAATGGCCTTTTGCATTTTTTGCCTGGAGTCTGGCCAAATTCCAGATAACTGGCCTTTGAATAAGCAAAATACTCCTGTATTATTACAAAGAACCTACATCCCATCTTAAGAATACACTGTAGAGTTCCTGCCATGGCACAGTGGGTTAAGAATCTGACTGCAGCGGCTCCGCTAACTGTAGAGGTCCAGGTTCGATTCCCAGCCCAGTGCATTGGATTAAAAGATCTGGCATTGCCATAGCTGCAGCTCAGAGTTAATCCCTGGTCCAGGAACTTCCATATGCCAAGGGGGTGGCCATTTTATTTTATTTTATTTTTTGTCTTTTAAGGCCACACCTGTAGCACATGGAGGTTCCCAAGCTAGGGGTCAAATCGGAGCTGTAGCCGCCAGCCTACACCACAGCTCATGGCAATGCCAGATCCTTAACCCACTGAGCAAGGCCGGGATCAAACCTGTATCCTCATGGATACCAGTCAGATTCGTTTCCACTGACCAGGATGGTAACTCTCAAGGAGGCGGCCATTTCCCAAAAAAAAAGAGTGAGTTCCCGTTGTGGTGCAGAAGAAACAAATCCGACTAGTATCCATGAGGACTCGGGTTCGATCCCTAGCCTCACTCAGTGGGTTAAGGATCCAGCGTTGCTGTGAGCTGTGGTGCAGGTCGCAGACGCAGCTTAGATCCCGTGTTGCTGTAGCTGTGGTCTAGGCCAACAGCTGTAGCTCTGATTGGACCCCTAGCCTGGGAACTTCCATGTGCTGCCGGTATGGCCCTTGAAAGACAAAAAATAAATAAATAAAATTTAAAAATTTTTAAAAATATAAAGAAAAAAGAATATAGTGTACTAACAACCTCAGAAAGGGCTCCTCTGAATTTCAGAGAAAACCCCAAAGTTTCCAAAGTAGGAAAGGGCCACAAGCTGAGTGCTTGGAATAACCACGAAGACTTAAAGCTGGGGGCGCAAAAGACAACTGCCTCTGCCTGCTGCTGTGTTTTATCAGCTCTTCACAGAATAGGAAGCATTAAGGTTGGTCAAAATATAAACTGCTTTACACCCCTGTCTTATCCTCTGTCCGCTTTATACAGTATGTTTCCCTGCCTGACTCCTATTTGAATTTACTAATCCTGCCAAAGGGATCCATGTACCACCCCAAACATAATAAAAGAACTGATGCTACCACATATTTCCAACAGTCAACACTTCATCACAACCAGTACGTTCTAAAATATTTTATCTCCAAGTTTATACCATTGGTTAATAGTACAGATAATTAATTTTGAGTATCCAATTAGTCCTGGTAGGGGAATACCCCTTACTTTAAAAATTTTTTTTAATTTTATCTCTCTTTTTTTTATATTTTAGGGATTTTGAAGGTCTCTAGGAGCAACTAGAAAATGTTTAAAACTAGAGCCATTTTCTGGATATAATCCAATTTTTTTCCTATTTTTATAAGGTTGATGTAAGAAAATGTTTCTTGCTTTGTTTCTATATCAGCTTTATCAATCACATTCCCGGAGACCCAGGAATGTCAACAAAGTAACATTACGCCAATTATGAAGTCCTATAAAAGGATACATTTGTTTGTTGTATGTTTAAGCAGAAGATCCTGAGGCTATAGTTAAGTGCAGTCGAGGTATTACAGACTGATCACACTACGTTGGTGGTTATGTGACTTAACTTCACAAATCAACAAAGAGTGGATTTTCTACTGCTTTTCTCCATACTGTGACTTTGGTAGCTGAAGACTAATTAAGGGGGTTTTATATATGTTTTATCCTTTATTTTAGTGGTTTTGTACAACTCTCTGTTTTAGAAAAAGACTTTCCAGGACAAGCCTTCTAAAAATTAAAATAAATGTCTTTATTCCCTCTTCCTTTGGAAACATGTCGTAAATAGACAAAACGGGCTGGCTGATTTGCATAAAGATAGAGAGCTGCACGCTGAGATTTTCAATTCCTAAAGGCTAAACTTAAGCATGAAGGACTTGTTTTATTTTATATAAATTAGGCGTAACCCTCACAGTGCTGAGGAACTGCCAATTCCTCAACCCACTCAATGTAGGCAAAATGTGGTCATCTCCACTGCCTCAGTAGGTCGGGAATAAATTCAGATCCAGTAAACACTAGAAGCCTCTAACTTCAACTTTCCAAAGTGCTCCCTCAGCACTGCAAGTGGTGTGTACTTTGAAGGCTGTCTAGAAATACAGCCCAAATACCCAAGGCAGTGTTTTGATAACTGAAACCATGGCAACAGCCAATAATTGGCTGAGATATGGAGAGGCCAAGCCTATGAAACCCTTTTTCTACTTCTAAGAGTGATTTTAGTCACATCCATGTTAGACACAAGGGAATACTGGGAATTCCGTGGGGCACCATGGAAGACAGAATAAGACACTTTTATTAACTGAGAATGTCTTCTACCTTGCTTGTCGGATGAACTCCTGAAAGTTTTCCGTATTCACCCCATCTTCCTCTTCTTCCTCAAGTTTCTTCTTCGATTTCTTTTCAGCCATTTGTTCTGTTTCCTATCCAGTCCCCAACCCCACAGAAAAAAAAGATAAAACTGACTCCCGATAAGCGCACACTTCATCATCTAGTTTCATTACCCTTAGGTTACTTTGTCTTTATGGTAAAGACATTAAATTCCTTCATGTACTTTTGCCACCTATAAATTTAATGTATTATTTCTGCCATTATTTCATGAAATGTTTGGGTTTCCAAGTTAGAGTCGCAGAATAAATACAAATTTTCATCACGTTTCTACTTCTTATTCAGGTATCCGAGTGAAAAAAGAGCTTGGCAATGTCTGTGGTCACACTTGAAGCTTTGACAGTATGACAACTGAGACACTATTTTGTTACACATAGGGAGTAAAAAGCTAGGTCTTGGCAAAACTCCTACAGCAGCATGCAAACTGAGTAAATTCTTTACTTATATAAGACATAAAAAAATTGTCAATAGAGCTGGAGTAACTCTTAGCTGTGGATTTGGTGTGTTAATATTGTATTGCCCATTCCACACATTTTATAAAAGCCATTTGAATTTTCAGGCCTTAACTTTCTCTTCTGAAAAATGACCATACTTCCCCTCAACCTCTAAATGACATTTTAAAGCATTCTGAGACCTCTGGATAAAAGACGCATTGCAGCTATTCTAACTATATACTATTCTAACTAAATAGTATATTTTCAGGGCTTGGGTTGTAAAATGAAGTCACTATCTAAAATGTTCTAGAGAACAACTCTCTCAGGTAAGACGACTGGGTCATTATATTAAATCCACAGTTCAAATCTGCTCTCAAATAATCAAGTCACCAATGTCTAACAACAATGCAAATTCACACAGCCCAAGATTCATCTCAGGTGCAATAGCACTCAAAAGGAATATGTATGCCTTTTGATGAGACTGAACTATGGACACTGGGGCCTCACAAATAAGTAGCTTTTCAGACCAGCCAGAGTTTGGAGTGAGGTCCTACTCCCCCACAGGAGTCACACACAGCACATGATGATGCTAGAAAAGGAGGAACCTCTCCACCCAGCTGGACAGAGCTTTCCGGCCTGTTTCTGACAGTGTGTGGCAACCGAAAGCACAAGACTAACAGCTAAACTGCCTACCTTGTTGTACACAATGATAAAGTCACCCAGCTGGTGGGCCAGGATTCTTCTGCGTTCCGGAAGTGCCAATCTTCGACTGGGTAATACCATCCTCACTGAATGTTGGAGGTTACTTGATGCTCGCTTGAGGAAACGAACCACTAGCTCCTATAAAGAGTCATTGGGGGAAAAAAAAACAGGCATTGTGCTAAGCAACAAAAGATAAGCTACAAAGGGATTATACAACAGAGATACAAGAAGAGGTATACTATACACTTCAACAAATAAGATCCAGAGCAAACATACTAGGTATAACAAGGCTACAGTAAGATAAGAAAAAAACAGAACAAGGGTATCCTCTTCCCTTGATCGGCTGGCAATGAGAAAATCCAAATCAAATACGTATGCAAATAACTATATAATAAAGCAGCAGCTTTAAAGCACCACAATTCATATCTACATGCTGCTATAATAATTCAAAGTGCACCTAGCACTTCTAATAGGGTGATCAGAGAAAGCTATTTAGGGAAAGCAGCACTCAAGCACAGTCAGCAGAAACTAAAACCGTGGGGACAGATGAAGTCATCAAAGGTGAGAAAGTAGAGGAAAAATACAGAAATACGGACACTCGAAGATAGGAAAAAAGGAAGACGATTCAGAAACAAACAAACAGCAACAACAAAAACAAACTATGGCAGAAACATCAGAAATGTAGAAAGAAACCCAGGAGAAAGTATTGTCACGGAAGCCACGAGAGGAAGGCTCCCACATCACAAACCTCCCGGAAGCTGGAGGTGGAAAGGAGCACAGCCACTTCCAGCAGAGTCAAGGGAACAGAAAGAAGAGTTAAGAAAAGAATGGATAATAAATAGACATGAAGAGTAGAAACTCCTGATTTAGAGTTTAGTGATGAAAAAAAGAACTGTTACTATGCTTGAAAGGTGAGAGCTTTTTATTTTACTTTTTTTCTTCCCCAAGAATAAGGGTGCTTTCAGAGTCAGGGGTTGGCAAGGAGGGCACAGGGAAAGGTTGTTAAAGGTAGAAGGATGCATCTCACTTCAGATGGGGCAAAGAATTTTGAAATCTGAACAGATACCGGCCAGATCATTCATAAAATCACAAATGCTTCAAAGATTCTGTGAGGCCTGGGGTCTTAAAGACAGTCCCCTCATACCCCATGCCCGCAATGCAATAAAATTCCTGATGTTTTATTTGGATTTGGGGACCTTCTACTGATATGCCTTCTGTGAGTTATGTGATGAAGAATTCTAATGCTAACCTGGATCACAGAAGGCAATTCTACACCTACCTTCCTCCTGAACAGACCACCGCCACAGTAGTCAGGTAATGGGGCAGAGTCTGCTGTCTAGATATATTTTTAAAAGGGAATGCAGAGAACTAAGTTTTACAGTGATGATCCTAAATATTCTTATGAAAAGCCTTACAGAAATCCTGTGTGAATTCCAAGCCAGCAGTTGCAATGGTTATCCTCTTCTGAGATCTTTTTTCTTCTTGAATTTGATTTTGGTTCATTGTCCTTTGGTGCCAATTTATTCCAACATAAAGAAATAATCTCATAACCAGAGGGTTGGATTTCATAGTTCTACTCTGCTCTTTTACTATAGGGTGGTTTAAGCTGTTATATTAAAACATTATTTTTTCACAGTGGAGCAGACAAAATGACTCTCAAAAAGGCAGTTTCAATTTTCCACTTGGAAAGAGCACAGCTAACATTTTCCACTGATGGTTGAAGAATTATTCACAACACACAAGGTTTTATCTCTGGGCTGTATTGGCTACTTTAAATTCACAAGTTGTTTTCTGGGATATCCATCATGTTTTTATAACAGGCCTGGCATACTGTATGCCTCTTATATGTGGAGAACTGCAAATTACAGTAGGATCACTGAGCTGGACAAAGGATGCAGCTTTCTCAGACTTAAAGGTCCCTCTCTTTTTAGTGGTAGATCCCTGTGGCTAAAAACGCTATGGAAGGGCCATGGCTTCTGTAAATGCTGACCTTATCAAAGAGCTTGAAGCTCCCTGTCATTCTGATCCAAAAAGAGAAACCTTGCTAGTATATTAAATTTTAGGCATGTTGAAATGACTGGTACATGATAAAAAGTAGTATACACAAAGTTTTTTTTCCCCAGGAATCTAAGAATTTTATAAAGTTATAACTAATAATGAGAAAATGTTAAAAGGAAGGATGGTACATTCTCAGAGGCCCTGTGATAAAATGTTAACTTTCAAAGAGCTAACTTGACCCCTCAGAATAGCAAATAACCTTATAACCCACAGAAAGAGTGAAAGAACAAATACTGTACAACTGTAACATCTGAGTTTAAGTTCCAGCTTCACCACATACAAGCTATAGGACAACAGGCAAGTTATCCCTTTTCTTGAGGTCTTTGCTTCCTCATCTGGGAAATGGGGATGATCATGCCCATCCCAAAGAATGAATAAGACGGGAAGCTGTTGGGGAAGAACTCTTCCAACTGTTATTTTTTTCCTAGGGCTCTGCATCTAATGAGCAATCAGTTTCCATTTTCAGAATGAAATAAATTGATGTGATGAACATGGCTCCAGATCCAAGATTTATTTCACATCAAAGTAAGAGAAATCTATAAACTATACTGTGGAATAATTCTTTTTTTTTTTTTTTTTTTAAGTGCCGCACTCAAGGCATATGGAGGTTCCCAGGCTAGAGGTCAAATTGGAGCTATAGCTGCAGGCCTACACCACAACCACAGCAATGCAGGATCTGAGCTGCGTCTGCAACCTGCACCACAGCTCACAGCAACACCGGATCCTTATCACTGAGAGAGGCCAGGGACTGAACCCGCAACCTTATGGTTCCTAGTTGGATTCGTTTCTGCTGCGCCACAAAGGCAACTCCAAATTCTTTCACCAGAAGCATATTGTTCTTTACCCTAGTAGGGAGGGAGGGAGGGAGGAAGGAAGAAGAGAAGGAAGAAAGGAAAGAAGGAAGGAAGGGAGGGAGGGAAAGAGGAGGGAAGGAAAGAAGATGAAAGAAAGAGAAAGAAAGAGAGGGAGAGAAATAGAGAGAGAGAAGAGCAAATAAAAAGGTTCCAACAAGAAGAGCCTCACCATCTGTTCATCCTCTTTGGCAGCCCAACTGGCACTGCACGTCTGACCTCCACTGTCTTTCATCAGGCGAATTTGAACATGCTGGAGATAGGCAGAGAATGCTACTCGGGCCTGCACTTTGCTACAGAAATCCAAAACAACATCCCGTTATAAGACAGAATGGTGCACCTACCAAACGGTGCTTGCCTCTCTCAAACTGGCCTTTGAGCATCCTTCTATTAGGATGGCTATGAAAAACGAGGCCCATCATCAAACAGTCACCAAATAAAGATTCCTCCCACCCAGTACATGAGATTTCTTTTTTTCTATTTAAGGGGTCAAAGAGGAAGAATCCTACTTATTTTCTCATTATTACCATGGGGGGAAAAGATCAAACAAAAATAGAAAATCACATTCCCTACTCTAATACCTTATCTCTTTGTACTTTTTAACAACTTTCCTGGGGAAATGGACAGAAAAAATATTAAATCTTCACAAGAACCTTTGTATTAATATAGAAAGATTTTTCTGCCCTGGGGGCCCTTAAAAACATACTTATCAGTAAAAAGTATGGCTTTTGCTATGGCAACTAATATTTCTGGTGTGCAAAAGCCTCCAAAGGAGGAAATAGATAAATCCTCACAAAAGAACTTTTGAGACCAATTTTTAAGGTCAGACTTTTCTCAACTATAAGCCGGGAGTGGCTGGAACCCAAAACAAATGAATGAGGTCCAAGGGAGTCTGGCGTAGATGCACTGACAGGCTACAATGAGCCCCGATGTTCTGTGGGAAAAGGAAACCCACACATAGAGTCGAAAGCACCCCAGTGACATCCCTGAAGAACCCAGCTGATTCCGGCTTGGTGCTCTGTGTTGGAAACAAGGAAGCCTGATCAAGCTAGAGTCAGAGTAGAAGGTCAGAAGTACCAGAGCAACACTGATGACTTTCACTTCAGCTGCTTATTGCAGCAGATCTGTTTCCTTTCAGGGGAGATTCTGGTTACTTTAGCCAATCAGCTTCTGACACGCTGGCCAAAATTACATCATCGGAGATTAGGGCCCAATGCAAACTCTGTTTACAATCTTCACACATACAATCACTGAATGCTTTCTATTCACTGTCCCCAACGTTAGGACAAAGAACTTGTCCAGAGTGAACTGGACATCCCAGGAGGGTCTGAGGCTGGCTTCCATGTGAGTGCTAGAGGGGCTAGAGGGGAAAGGGGTCAGGCTGGGGAGTAGCTTTGCTTGTGAAACTTTAATACATAAGCTCTTCCCAACACGCAATCGGGTAAGGCTCCATCTTTGCTACTAACAGGAATAGTTTATGGGAACATATATGATTTTGAAATTTATATTTTCAAATGTTTCTCAGCAAGGACAATACTTAAAATCCTTGTTCTGGAGACCACATATCACTTGCCCTTCAACCATTCCCATATGCTTCACCTCCACAACAACTTATCTTCAAGTTAAAATAAGACTCAAGTGATAATAAAAAGACTCTCTATTTTGGTCAACAAATTCATTTGCAATATAATGAGACAGAAATGGCATGTTTAAGATACCTCCAAACATAACAGAATACCCAGTTTTATTGATTATTTCTCTAATACTAAAATATGAAGGTCTTTTGGAAAAGGGAATTATTGCTTAGAAGTTGAGATTTCAATCATCATTTTGTTGCAAATCATTGTCATAAATCAAATCAGCGAGTTCTGCCTTTTCCATTTCTATAAACCTTACTAACAAGATCTGCGGGATGTTAACCCGGAGGCTGTCCCTAAGGTATTAGACACACTGCTCAGCTAGTCATCTGCAACAAATAAACCAAAAAAATAAATAATTAAAAGAACGAAAACTGGAATGATTTACACTGAAGACACCTGTTTTTAAAAAATAAAAAGCCCATGTGGATTCTCAGTGTACAAAATACACAACTAGAGGCCTGGAGTCTTAAATCCTTGCTCTGGACCCTCCCCAGATCCCTCACAGATGCCCCACAGAATGATGGGCAGCTCACAGTTTGAAAACCACTGATTTACATTAACACACCCTACAATCCTAACAATTTGCTAATTGAAAGTGAGACCCATAGATTTATGAACGACTAATTTATTTCTACAACATCTTTAGAGTGTTACTGGTGGGAAGGACCTGAGAATAGAGTTCAGTGGTTTTCAGAGTTCTATTTCAATTCAGTGGACTTCTTCTTTCCCCTCCAGAGAGTACAGTTTGAAAAACCCCATCCCTGGCCTAACAGAAAAGGAAACTAGGCCTTAGAGAAGCTCTTTGACTTGCCTGTGATCACACAGCCAAGTGGTGAACACAGAAAGCCAGAGCCAAGTCTTCTGAGAGAGCTCAGCGGGCTCTCCCCTAAGGCAACTATTCTCATTCTCCATGAACCACTCCCACCGTTAACTCTACCTCTCCCGTCCCCTTTCTCTGATGAGTTCCCACTTTCCTTTTGTTCATCGTCAAACTCTCGGACCGAGTGAGCTCACACTTGCTTTCTTATTTCAACTCACAATTTCTCTTCCACCCACCAAGTCTACTCCCTAAGTCATAAATGCATGAAGTCTCTTTTCACGCCTCATCCTAACTCGGGCTGCCTGAGGCATTCTATACCGTGAAACTCTCACCTCGGAATTTTTACCGTACTGCCCCCTCCCCGTTTTATGGCTACCTCTCTACCTGCTTTCCTGGTCTTTTTACGATTAAACATTGGTTTTTCCCAGGCCTCAATTCTCCTCCTTTTCTCCTTACCTAGGCTTGCTGAACCAAACTGAATTGGACAAGCTCATCCACTCTGAAGTCTTAAACTATCAATTGAATAATCCTGTTCACCTCTGACTTTTAAAGCTGTGTTTTCATCTGTCTACTGTACTTCTTCAACCCAGAGCACTTCCACCTCACTGTGTCCCATAAAAAACACATTATTTCCATCATGAAACCAACTCCTGTGCTCCTTATAGTGACTGATGGCAGTACCAAGTTACCAAATTTGGAAAATTCAGTCTCTTTGGGGTTCTTACATCTCCAGGACCAAGCCCTGTCAATCTGAACTTGCAAATTTCATTAACTCCATCCCATTCTCTCCATTCCTACAGCCATGGCTCTGGTCAGGGCCGTCATCTTCCTAGCTCTGGGCTACTTTAACAAGCCCCAACTCACCTTCTACCTTTATTTAGCAATCATTATCCCACAATGCAACCAGAGTTTACTTTCTTTTTCCTTCTTTTTAGGGCCACACCTGTGGCATATGGAAGTTCCCGGGCTAGGGGTCAAATCAAGAGCCACAGCCACAGCAACGTTGGATTCAAGCCACATCTGCAACCCATGCCACAGCCTTAGGCAACGACAGGTCCTTAATCCACTGAGTGAGGCCAGAGACTGAACCCGCATCCTCATGGACACTATGTTGGGTTCTTAATCCACTGAGCCACAACCTGAACATCTGGAATTTACTTTTGAAAGCAAGATCTGACCACATCATTCATCTGCTTAAAAATTATCCATCTAGAAAAGCACAGGCTCCTCTAATGGCCCTTTATGATCAAATAATGTCCAATTTCTTTTGGCCTCACCCACAGCATGTGGAAGTTCCTGGGCCAGGGACTGAACCCAAGCCATAGCTGCGAACCTACACTGCAGCTGTGGCAACGCTGGATCCTAGAACCAGGCCGGGGATTGAACCCATGCCTTAGCAGCAAACCAAGCCACTGCAGAGACAATGCTAGGTCCCTAACCCACTGTGCCACAGCGGGAACTCTGACATCCAATTTTTAGCCTCACTTCTTACCACACCCTTCTCTCCATGTAGCTCTACGCCACTAATTTGTATTTCTCAAACTTGCCAAGCTCATTCCAATTTCAAGGTTTTTATACTGCTGTTCTGCCTGGAATATTCTGCACCCCGCACCCGGTATTCACATGACTTATTCCTTCTCATCATTCAAGACTCACCTAAAGGTTACCTTTCAAAGCCCAAAGCCCCACAATCTAAAGAAACTTTCTGTCCAAATACACTCTAAGACTACACCCTATTTTACTGTCTATATGCACTTCTCACTGTCTGAAACTACCTGCTTCTTGTTTCCTATCAGTCTTGCCACTGACAGACTGTGAGCTCTGTGAGCCTGTCTTGGTCTCTACTGTAACACTATCCAAACCAGGACAACTCCTGCTGCACAGCAGGTGCTGAGGGACCGACTGAATGACTGACTGTCCTCTCGGCCGTCCATGCCTTTATTCCTCTCCTAGCACTCCCATACTTGGCTGTCACCTCCCAAATCCTGAAAGCCAACTCATCAGTCAAGGCCTGGTCCAAATATTGCCTCCTTCCTAATGTCTCTCTAGAACCTCCCAGGTGAGACCAATCTCCCTTTTTCTGTGTCCTTAGAGCCCCTTGTTCATTCTGAGACCATAGCTCCCATTTCTTGAAGTGTCCCCGCACTAACCCATGAGCTGCTTGAGCTCCTTCTCTCAGTTGTGCTCTATGTGACTGACACTAAAACCTAACAAGTATGTGTTGAGCCAGTGAGACCTGGGTTTGTATCATAGCTCTATACCTGGGACAAGCAACTTCTCTAAGGCTCAGTGTCCTTGATAATAATAATATCAAATCATAGTCATTAATTCACAGGATGCTGTGCTGTGCATAAGAAATGAAAAATGCCACCAGCACAGTACCTGGTACACAGAACAAATCAGCTGTTATCAGTTTTACTATTGTAATTAAAAAAGATACAGGAGTTCCCGTCGTGGCGCAGTGGTTAACGAATCCGACTAGGAACCATGAGGTTGCGGGTTCGGTCCCTGCCCTTGCTCAGTGGGTTAACGATCCGGCGTTGCCATGAGCTGTGGTGTAGGTCGCAGACACGGCTTGGATCCCGCGTTGCTGTGGCTCTGGCGTAGGCTGGTGGCTACAGCTCCAATTGGACCCCTAGCTTGGGAACATCCCATATGCCGCGGGAGCGGCCCAAGAAATGACAAAAAGACAAAAAAATAAATAAATAAATAAATAAAAAAGATACATACCTAAGATTGCCATTATCTTGCAGAATCTGCATCAGGTTAAATTTAGGCTCTGGCTCTTGAGTCTCGATTTTGCAGCACTGTTCACCTTTGTTATTCCATTCAGGAACTTTCATAGCATTTTCTTTGGGTGAATTTTCTACCATGATGGTCAGTGAGGATGTGTACTTGGCTTGATTTTCTCCAAGAGACCCTGCAGATTCCTCCTGGGAAGCCTCCTGTTCTTCATCTTCATTGTCTAACGCAACTTCTTCCTCCTCTTCACTCTCTGTCTCAGTTTTAACATTCATTTCAGCTGGTTGGGTAATCACTAAATGCGAAGAATCACTAATGTTGCTGAAAAAAGGATTAAATTTTCCGCTCTCCCAATACCTTCCTTTTATCTTTTTAGTAAAAACCCACTTCTAAATCAGACAACAAATAATGCACAAAATTAAGAGCCTACACATACCCTTCTCCAATGTTATATATCTCAGTACCAACGGCTCTCTCACAACTTAATGCAAAAGACACTTTAGCAGAGTAAAGACAGTGTGTTAGAGGTTTTTAGAGGGTGACTTTCAAAAAGGCACAAAGAGGAGTTTCCATCGTGGCTCAGTGGTTAATGAACATGACTAGCATCCATGAGGACGCAGGTTCAATCCCTGGCCTTGCTCAGTGGGTTAAGGATCTGGCACTGTCGTGAGCTGTGGTGTAGGTGGCAGACGTGGCTCAGATCCCACATTGCTGTGGCTGTGGTGTAGGCCGGTGGCTACAGCTTCAATTTGACCCCTAGCCTGGGAATATGTCTCCATATGCTACTAGTGCAGCCCTAAAAGACAAAGAAAAAAAAAAAAAAAAAAAAGGCACAAAGAGAAGAAGAATATCTTTCAATTCTATGTTTAAGCATTATCCTCCTCCTTCACTGCATTGGAAGGTCTATGGGGACAAGGAACTTACCTTTTTTATTCACCAGTTAAACCCCAATGACTAATGTACCTGATACATGTAACAAACAAATGAAAGAAGGAGGGGAAGGAAGAAAGTCAATTTGTCAGTGACAGATCTGTAACACTGGAGATTCTAGGAGAGAGAAAGAAATTCTCCTTTTCCTGTTCATGTTTAAAATACCTACACCATGCAGCAATGTCAAACAATGAACTGGATTTAATATCAAATCATAAAAAACCCGAACCACAATGTTCAGGGTTCCTTTAAACTTAAGCCAACTATCAGGTAGTTAAATGATGCTGGAATAAGAGCAAAAGCCAAGATGCGCGTGCTTCGGATATTCTTCAACACAAAAAAAGTAAGCATATGTATGTGATCAGGCAGGTTGAGATTCATTAAGTGTTAATTACAAACCTAACTAATTAAGACGCTGATTAAAATCAGTCTGACAGGACACATGGTGTTTGGTGAAAGCTCACCAGCAGGTACCTGGGTATTTTGGCCTCATTGCCCTCAATCTGCCACTCCGTCGTCTACGTTTTCGCACCTCCAAAGACAGGAGCTTCCTTTCATAGAGAGCAGCATGCAACTTGGCCTTCGAATTCATACTCTCTACCTTCAGTTCCGGTGCTCCATCAACCACCATTCTGTGGGAAAAAGCATGGTAGCTGGAGCCTTCAGAAAGTTCTCGCCTTTATCCCAAGGCTAAGCGTGGCAGCACTCTGTGACGATGTCAGGCATGGCTGCGCTGGGGACTGGAAGCACTGGGATCTATGTCAAAAGCTTCGCTAATGGCCAATCTGAATTTGTTAGTGTTCTGAACAAAAATGTATCTGAAAACGATATTTAAGCATTTTTAAGTACTCAACAATACCGGCTGACTATTCGTGGCAGAGATCATAGTAAAGTGCTACCCGACACCTATGCCTTAAGAATGACTGAAGATACTGGAAACACTGTAATTCTTAAGCTGGGTGATGGCTAGAGGTAAATGTATTGTTTTATCCACTCATTATAACCTATTTAGAATTACACAACTATTTTTTGAAGTATACAATATTTAATAAAAGCAGATTTAGCAGAGGTTGAGATGGAGAGGAGTGCCTGAGAACCTGTGAATATGGTAGCACAGAGCTGAAGGAGACTCACAGGGCAAGTGTCTTCGTGCCAAGTCACCAAGACCTTGGGACGCAGCAAGTCCCGAGCTTTCCAATGTGAAGGTCTTCTTCCTTAGAGCCTACATACATCCAGGAGGAGTTGGAGAGAGGTGGCAGGCCTCTCCAGGGGCTGAGTACAGGTCAGGAGTTAGGGTCAGAGCCTCAGGCAAAGGAAGGCAGCAGACGCGGGATAAGGCCAAATTCCATCGGACCATGGATGGGGAGAGGGGATGGCCGCGGCGGCATTAGCCATTAGTTCAAATAAGGCAAATCACAAATTAGGAAAGTGAAAGGAATCAGGCCCAAACCAGACAAGGACTGGGCAGAGGAGCAAGCAGGCAGAGATAAGCAGGTCACCAGAGACAGAGTTCTTAGCTGTTGAGTCAGAAAAGACGTATCCAGGTTAGTGCCTGAAAGCAGGCAGCCAGCTCTGTACACCCAGAACTCAGGATCTGACTGCCTGGCTCTGACCTCTCTCTCTTCTGATCTCTTTAGAATGCAGAGCACATTCCCTTTGAGGTCCAAAGTCGTCTTCGTTCCTCTGGGAATTTTCAGTCTCTGAGATGGATGGAAAGGCTGTGTCTTTTGGCCCATTTAGGACTTCTAAGGACTTCTGGGTGGATGGAGTGGATAGTAAACATTTCAGAGGCCTCCTCTCCAGAGCAGGAAACTGAGCCAAGAACAGGGAAGGTCCTGACACTGGGGTCAGAAATGGGAAGCAAATAAACTTTAAAAATAGGAAATTCCCTTCTTGGCTCAGCAGTTAATGAACCCGACTAGGATCCATGAAGATATGGGTTCAATCTCTGGCTCGCTCAGTGGGTTAATGATCCGACACTGCTGTGAACTGTGGTGTAGGTTGCAGACACACCTCAGATCCCATGTGGCTATGGCTGTGGCGTTGACTGGCAGCTGTAGCTCTGATTTGAACTCTGAACTTCCATATGCCGCACATGCAGCTCTAAAAAGCAAAAAGAAAAAAAAAAAACAAACTTAGTTCAAACCCAGCTTACCACAGTCCCAGCTTCTAAATACACAGCGTTGTCAAAACAGACTTTTAGTCAATTAAATAATAAAGAAATTAAAAGAACTCTAATAATTTAGTGTGGCCCTAAAAAGAAAAAAAAAAAAAAGTTTGAACCCATCTTATCACAGTCGTGGCTTCTAAACACCAACCCCCACATATACACCATGTTGTGAAAACAGATTTTTAGTCAATTAAATAATAAAGAAATTAAAACAAATCTGATAATTTAAAATAACAACTATAAGCTTCTAAGGAACTCTCAGCAGACATATAAATCACAACTGTTATAAGGGAGGGAGGTAGAGAATGTTGGGGAAAGTGCAACCGATAAAAAGAACTACAGTTCTAGGAGGGCCAGGCCCATGCTTGCCTTGTTTCTCCCTGAGTCAGTGATGCTTAACGAAACTGCTTAGCACACACCCAACATACCATAAAGACTTCTAAATTAATAAACAATTGAGTTCCCTATAAATAAGTTGTATTATCTTTTATTTATATTTTTTCATTTTGTTTTTCTAACACTTTATTATGAAATATTTAAACAAATAGAAAGGTTTAAACAACTATACAATGACCATCCATATACCCACTGCCCAGTTTCTATAATGACTATTTTACTATATTTGTTTAATCAAATATATACCCAATCTTCTCTTCTTTTATACAACCATCGATCCATACACACACACACACACATTTTTTTTTTTAGGGCTGCAGGTGTGGCACATGCAAGTTCCCAGGCTAGAGGTTGAATCGAGTTGCAGCTACCAGCCTATGCCACAACCACAGCCACGCCAGATCCGAGCCATGTCTGTGACCTACGCCACAGCTCACAGTGACACTGGATCCTTAACCCACTGAGCAGGGCCAGGGATCAAACCTGCATCCTCAGGGAACTAGTCAGGTTCATTTCTGCTGAGCCACAATGGGAACTCCTAATCCACCTAGTTTTTATAGCACTTCAAAGTTGCACACAGACATCACTGTGCTTAAACACTTCAACACTCAAATCATTAGGATCTAGAGTTCAGTATTCATTTTATAGGGCTTTGGGAGTTTTTCCCCTTCTCTTTCTTTCTGAGCTAAAAACTAGACACAGTGAATTATTTGAATACTAAATGTCCATACATCCATTTGATAAGTTCTGACAAATACCTGGGGCTATATAACCCAAACTCTCCCATATTATCCCCTCAGAAAGTTCTCATGCCCCGTGCCAGTAATTCCCTCCCTCACACTCCCAAAGGAAACCATTCTGATTTTTTTTCATCACCTCAGGTCTGCCTGTCATAGAACTTCATAAAAGCGGAATCATACAGTAGGAACTCTTTCGTGTTGTTTCCTTTCATTCAGCATGTTTTTGAGTTTCATCCATGTTGTATGTACAGTATGTATCACTTTCCATTGCTGAGGATTAGCCCATTGTATGAATAATTCACAGTTCATGTAGCCCCCGCCACTGGACACTTAGGTTATTTCCAATTCCATAATATTATGAGCAATGCTGCTATGAACATTTTTGTACAAGTCATTTAGTAGTTATGCTTTTCATTTTTTCTGAGGGAAAGATCTCAGAGTGGAATCTCCTAGGCTAACAAACTGCCAGATTCTAAAGTGCTTGTATGAGTTTATGTCACCGATGACATTTTTTTTTTCTTTTTGGCTGTACCTGCGGCATACGGAAGCTCTGGGGTCAGGGATCGAATCTGAGCCACAGCTGCGAACTACGTCACAGCTGGCAGCAATGCCAGATCCTTAACCCACTGGGCCAGGCTGGGGACTGAATCCAGGCTCTCACAGAAAACAATGCCAGGTCCTTAACTGCCTATGCTACAGTGGGAGCTCCTGCCGGTTAAGCACATTTTCATAGGTACATTGGCTATTCACATATCTTCCTTTAAAAACGTCCAAACATTTTACCCATTTGTAACTAGATTGATTATCTTATAATTACTTAGCTATGGGAGTTTGTTATATTTTCTAGATACCAGCCCTTTGACAGTTATGTTTGATGAATATCCTCACTTAATCTATGGCTTGCCTAGTCATTTTCTTAATAGTGTCTTAAAATAAACCAAAATTTTTAATTTTGAGGAAATCTGGCTTATTATTTTTTCCTTCTTGCTTATTGCTTCCTGTGTCATGGTCAAAGTTTTGCCAAGCCCCAAATTGACAAAGATGTTTTCCTCACAAAGTTTTATAGTCATAGCTTTTATGTTTATGTCTATGAATCACCTCTAATTTTTGTGGGAGATAGAAGTTGAGGTTCTTTTAAAAAATACAACATCCGATTGCAGGCCCATTTGTTAAGAAGTTTCCTTTCCCTACTGGATTACTTGAGGCCTTTTGTTTAAGGGCATATGGTCCTATTTCTGGGCTCTTTACTCTGTTCTACCGATCAATTTGTCAGTTTATCAATTCTGCCATCTTATCAATGAACGATTTTGGACTTTTTTTTTTTTTGTCTTTTCTAGGGATGCACCAGCAGCATATGGAGGTTTGCAGGGTAGTCTAATCAGAGCTATAGCTGCCGACCTACGCCAGAGCCACAGCGACACGGGATCCGAAGTGTGTCTGTGACCTACACCACAGCTCACAACAACACCGCATCCTTAACCCACTGACCAAGGCCAGGGATCAAACCCGCAACCTCATGGTTCCTAGTTGGATTCATTAACCACTGCGCCATGATGGGAACTCTCCAATTTTGGACCTTATTAATTTTCCTTATTGTTTGTCTTTTTAAATTTGACCTGTCCTTTATTATCTCCTTCTTCACCTTACTTTTGGTTACTCTCCTTTTTCTAATTTCATAAAATGGAACATTAGATCACTGGTTTAGTACTATCTTCTAATAAGAGCATTTAAAGCTACAGGTCACCTCCACCTTCTTCAACAGTACTTTAGCTGCATCGCACACATTATAATATCATATTATCATTCAGTTCACAATATTTTAAATTTTCCTCATTATTCCCTCACTGACCCATGGATTATTTAGAAATGTGTTGTTTAAATTCCCAAATATTTGGAGCTTTTCAATTGTTACTGACTTCTAATTTCATTGTACACATGTTCTGGATGACTTTAATCCTTTTAAATATATTAAGACTTGTTTCATGCTCCAGCCTGAGGCCTGTCATATGCCACCTTTCATTGCCTTATACCGCTATCCCACCAGAAAACCCCTACTGATGGCAATGTAAAATGTCCTTGAAAAAAGGACAAAAAAAACGGATCTTTGCATGTTCTTGTTTAAGATTTTTTCTTCTAATTTCCAAATCGATGGTACACTCTAGGAAGTATATTCCTTGACTAAAAACTGGCGGGGGGGTATAACTTAAAAACTGAGGATGACTTTCATTTGGAAACAAGCTACAAAACTTGATTTCTCTCAGTTTTCCTTAAATTAAATGGCGAGTATATTTTCTGTGTTTAAAGAAAAAGTAGATTTATGCTTGAAAAGATTTGGATGAGAAAATCAAGTTTATCTTAATTCTTAAAGGTGAAACAAAGCTAGATATAGTATGTTTCCTTCTTATGGTCATTTTGCCTTTTATTTTATTTTTATTTTTTATTTTATTTATTTATTTACTTGTTTATTTATTTTTGTCTTTTTAGGGCCACACCCACAGCATATGGAGCTTCCCAGGCTAGGGGCCTAATTGGAGTTACAGCTGCCGGCCTACACCACAACCACAGCAACGCTGGATCCTTAACCCACTGAGCGAGGCCAGGGACTGAACCCCCAACCTCACGGTTCCTCGCTGGATTCATTTCTGCTGCGCCATGACGGGAACTCCTCTTTCGCCTTTTAAAGAGGTACAGCACAAAGGGGATATAAGCAATGTCTCAAAACAGAGGGTGTATATATAGGGTTAAGATTTTTTTGTTCTGGTTCTTGCTCAGCCGGGCAAGGCCATACCAGCTGTTCTTCCAAAACTTTTCGCTCCTCTGCCAAAATGAAGAGCCACGAGTATTTTTGTGCTTTTAGTTCCACGGCAAACCGGAAGCAGCTCTGCTCGATCCCATGTATGCCCCAGGTATGTCAAGGCCAAAATATAGCCTTTTCTTTGAATTTAACAGGAGAGTAATCTTGAAATCTCATTATTACTTTGGGCTCTCTCACATAGCCAAACAAGAATACTATTATTATCACTGCGATGACATATTTGAAGTTATAAAAATGTAAATCCCAAACTTAGTTTCTAAAAAGTTGTCATGGAATAGTGTTTCATCAGAAGACATATTTATGTTACTATTCAAGTGGAGTCAACTTGAAAATGGCTATATAAAGTATTATGCTTGGTCTGTGCATGGTCACATATTATGCACATGGAAAGAATTTCTCAGCTTTTAAAAATCAGTTACCGTGTTCTTCCTGTCAATAAGCTTCTTCTTGGGTTTCCCCTACAGAAGTAGAAAGGATAAGTGGGTTAGAGCACTATGAAGATATTCTCTCCTGAGTACACACACGCAAACACACACACACACACACACACACACACACACACACACACACACACACACACACACACACACACACACACACACACGCTCTCTCTCTCTCTCTTACTCTCTCTCTCCTGGATTCAACATGGAATTTTGCCAGGGGAGCCATCTTGGGATAGAAGTAGAGAGATGAACTGAGAACATGCTCAGAAAAGAACAGAGTACCATGGCTTTAGGGAAGGATAAATAAAAAAACAAAAAAATAGGACAAATGAATTGAGAGAAAAATTATAACAATTCCTTGCATTTGCATATCCAGCCACAGACCTAATCACACTTACTCTTCACAACAACAACATGAGGAAGGTTGTCCTTAGCCCCATTTATGAAAAGGAGCAGGCTAAGATTATTTTGTGGCATGTTCAATGTCAGAGCTTTAAAGGGTTCAAATGTGAACCCAGGACTTTGGTCTGACTCCAGTACACTTTCTACTTGCTCTAACCTATATTAGGAAAAGAAACCAATCTCAATTCTTATGGCGTTCAAAAAGGATGCTTATAAGAAACAGAATTTTCAACAATAAAAAAAAATTTGAAAAAGAGAAATGTTCTCCAATGTCTCTAACCTAGAGCTGGGTTCTAACCACAGGAAGTGAGTACTATTCAGGTTTATATTGGCTTTTGCTTTTCATTAAATTTCCTTTCACTTGACACTTTAAAAAAAAAAAAAATCCCCATTTTGACTTATACTCATTTGTGAATGTGCATATTTATGTTTGGTACAATTTTATCATAGTGCAGGTTCATGTACCACAGACAAGATACTGAACAATCCCATCCCGTCAAATAAGGACCCCCTTATGCTGCTCTTTTGTAACCATACACCTCTTACCTAACCCCTGCCTTCCTTTATTATCATTTCAAAATGCGTTATATAAATGGAATAATAACATGTAGCCTACAGTACTGGTTTTTTTTTAAGAGACAGATGCAATAATCTATAGAAAAATCAAGTGAAAAATCTGTCTTCACCAAAACATTTTATCTTTTCCTTGCCATGCCTTCTATCTGTGCCAGTGTCTTAATATTGTCAATTTATTACCACAAAGTCTTAAGATTATTTTTCCTTTTTGCACCAATAATCTGCAATCATGGCTTCACATTACAGTCCCTGGGCAACTTTTAATAAGTACAAGACTTCAGTCTGCAATAGGCCAGGACACAAAGACGGTATTTCTAACATGCAGCCAGGGTAAAACTACTCTCATGCCATGAGATGGGAGGTCAGACACTGTTTGCCAAGACAAGGTGGGACAGTGGGGATGGGTGGGAGACGGCAGGGAAGATAGACAAAATGAACCTATTATGAAGTAAAATGACTACAGAATTACTTTGAAAGCAGTTCTGACAATTTATGCCACAGGATTTGCAAGACAGAAAACCAATTCAGATCTGAGAGAAGAGACTTGATGGAATATGTAGGGCTTGCAACAAACACAATTTCATTTTTTATGCATGTTTTTAAAGTTTACCACGTAGGAGGTTCTTGGTGCTGACAAAGACGAACATAAGAAGTACCTACTCTTAAAAGCCCACTTGAGAATAAACGGGGAAGTTAGGAAATGGGCAATTATAATACAATATGTACGATGTGGGGATCTAAATCCCACGGAGGGCTAGGAAGTGCTGGGAGAACTTCCTCCTGGTCTGGGTAGGAGGATGAAGATCACAGCTAGAATAAAAATTCAGGGGTAGGAGTTCCCGTCGTGGCTCAGTGGAAACGAATCTGACTAGCATCCATGAGGACACAGGTTCGATCCCTGGCCTTGCTCAGTGGGTTAAAGTACCCGCTGTTGCTGTGAGCTGTGATGGAGGCCAGCGGCTACAGCTCCAATTCGACCCCTAGCTTGGGAACTTCCATATGCTGCTGGTGCGGCCCTAAAAATAGACAAAAAAAAAAAAAAAAATTCAGGAATAAAGCGAAGGCCACTCCAGGGAATATACGGGAATTCCAAGGGACTGTTAAGGATAAGGAGGCATGAAAGAGCAACAGATATGGTCTACTTGGCCATGGGGTGGTATTGAGTTAGGCTAAATATGTCGGCAAGAAGAAATCATGAAGGCCTTTCTTTGCTAAACATGGAAATTCATTTTTTTTAAATAAAATCTTTTAGAATACTTGATAAGCAGGAGTTGTTACTAGGTGCAAGGGAGGGCACCTGAATAGGAAAAAATTAAGCCACTAACTGAAATTTAGGATGATATATATGTAAGGGACCATCCACGGTAGTACAAGAGTGATTTTGTTACTAAAAGACATAACGCCATGTTTTTCATATTAATTTAGAGCTGTTCCAGGGGTCTCAAAATATTGCCAACACTTATCACTCTTTTTTTTTGTTGTTGTTGTTGTTGTTGTTGTTGTTGTTGTTGTTGTTGCTATTTCTTGGGCTGCTCCCGCGGCATATGGAGGTTCCCAGGCTAGGGGTTGAATCGGAGCTGTAGCCACCGGCCTACGCCAGAGCCACAGCAACGCGGGATCCGAGCCGCGTCTGCAACCTACACCACAGCTCACGGCAACGCCGGATCGTTAACCCACTGAGCAAGGGCAGGGACCGAACCCGCAACCTCATGGTTCCTAGTTGGATTCGTTAACCACTGCGCCACGACGGGAACTCCACTTATCACTCTTTTAAATTATGGTGGCTCTTAGATCACTCCTAAGTCTTATTACTTAATGTGTTAATAAAGAAGCACATGTAGTAGTACATCTAATTTGCTTTTTTTATTGTTATGCCTCCCCCAGGAGATTGCCTCCTAATTTTGGTGGTAGTTCCCAAACTGCCTGTTCCACCTTCCTTCTCACTCATGGGAAGCTCAATTATGGAAAGATCTAGCCTCAGGCACAGAGTCCATGTCAATTCAGAAACAGATTGTACAACCTTTGAGGAACCCCACGCAAACTATCAATCCTAAACAAATAGCCCATTACTTATAAATATGACTGGACAGTCAGAAACCATAGTCAGCCATTTCAGTAAATATAACAGCATAAACTAGAAAGGATGAGATGAACAAACAGAGCTATTCCAGAATTAAAAATAATGCAAAAAAAACAAAAAAGAGCTTTAAGCAAACTAATTAAGGTAGTCAAAGAGATGTAAAAAGATATTTGCACTACTGCGATACATATGAAAGAAACAGACATTTGGTCTTCATCTCTGTTTCCAGCACAGAGCTCCCAAAACCCTTAACATTTCCTAAGTGATGAGTGGCAAAGGTGTTCTTTGTTATGTTAATGAAGTGACTTTAAGAAAGCCCTTGGATCAGCTAAGGATGCGAGGACTTGGGCTGGTCACCAGAGGAATCAACAATGTGACCAGAGGGTTGATATTTTCAGTCACAACCCCCTGGCTTCCTGGGAGAGAAGGGCTAGAGATAGAGTTCAATTATCAGTAGTTGATGATCTGATCAATTATGCCTGTGTAATGGGTCTCCATTAAAAACCCAGAAGTATGGAGTTCCCATCTTGGTTCAGCTGTAACGAACCCAAGTAGGATCCATGAGGACAAGGGTTTGATCCCTGGCCCTGCTCAGTGGGTTAAGGATCCGGTGTTGCCATGAGCTGTGGTGTAGGTTGTGGGCAGAGCTGGGATCCCTCGTTGCTGTGGCTGTGGTGTAGGCCAGCAGTTGTAGCTCCAATTCAATCCCTAGGCTGGGAACCTCCATATGCCGTGGGTACGGCCCTAAAATACAAAAACAAAAACAAAACACGGAAGTATGGGGGTTCAGAGAGCTTCTGGGCTGGTGAACAAGTGGAGAAATGGGGGAGAATGGTGCACCTGCAGAGAGCATGGAGGCTCCCTATCCCCCTAACCTCACCCTGTGTACTTCTTCCATCTGGCAGTTCATGAGTTATATCCTTTTATAATAAACTGGCGATCTAGTGAGTGAAATGCTTCTCTGAGTTCTATGAGCCACTCCAGCAAATTAATAGCACCCAAGGAAGGGGATGTGGGAAGCTCTGATGTGTAGCCAGTAGGACAGAAGTACAGGTAACAATCTGGGCCTGTGACCAGCATCTGAAGTTGGGGAGGGTGAAATCTTGTAGGACTGAGACCTTAAACTGTGGAATCTGAGGCTAACCTCCAGGAAGACAGTAAGTATGGAGTTGAATTCTTGGACAGCAGCAGGCTGCAACTGCTTGGTGCTGGGGAACCCCTAGTTCCTCCACATTGGAATTGGTACCAGAACCAATTTAATATTACATTCATAAACGATGAAAACTAGCTAAAAAGCAAAAATAGCTCTTAGATATTAAAATCACACTTGCCAAAAAATAAAAATCAAATGACTCTTTCCTGTGTTGGTACTGAATAACAAACAGGTAAGGCTGAAGATCAATTTAGAATTTTAGAAGACAAAGTTCAAGAAATCTCCAAGAATTTAAAGCTATGAGGCAACGAGAACAAAAGTATGAGAAACAAGTAAAGAAATGTGGAGAATATGGCACAAGATCCAAATTTCATCTAACAGAAATTCTATAAGGAGAAAAAAGACAAATAAGGAATAAGGGGAATATTTCCCACACCTAATATAGGCTTAAAACTTCAAAGTGAAAGAATTAATCCATTGCAAAACCAAAATAATGAAAAATAACACACCAAAACACATCGTGAACTCTATGGATAAAGAAGCCTTGTAAACGTTTCTAGAAAGGAGAGAGGGGGTAGAGGGACTGGGACCGTGTTATACATAAAGAACCAAGCTTCTACGTCTTCTCAGTAAATCTCAAGATCTCTTTCATTAGAAACTAACTACACAGTGTAATTAATCAATGGTAATAACCATAAATTTACAGAGAGACTGGAAATCCATATATTTCCTGATAATGAATAATGAAATTATAAGAAATGACTGAAATCTGAGTATCTATTTTTAAGAATCCCACAAAAAAAGCACACATACCTTGAAAATAATATAGATTTCCTTAAATAGCTGAGGTTCCTTGTTAGTCAATTACTGAACTGCACTGTAATGCGGTTATGTCTCAGGGGCAACAAAAGTATGTGGGACTGAGCAGTCCCCCGACTGTGCTATTGGAATTCCAGTGTCTGCTTTCCATCATTTCTCCCCTATTTTCCCTTGTATTAAGGTTATCAGCTGACATTTCTTACAACTCTCACAGTATTTATTTTGTGAATTACCTCCCCTCCACCTTTTCTAATCTGATCACTCTAATCTCTTCTAGTCTAGAAAAACAGATGATCATGTCTGTTAAAATTGTGTCTAAAGTGAAAAAGCACTGAGTAAGGGCCTTCCCTTAAGAAGGAAAAGTTTTAGGGTATATGTTGAGGTTGCTTAAAGATCTTTATGGTTTAATTTGTGGCATCTGGAAATATTACAAAGAGCTGAGAGTTAATGAATTCTTTAAAAAGGAGGTTTTATATTGAATTTAATGTAAGGCTCTTTCTATCAGAGATTTTACTGAAGACTTCTACAAAGCCTCTTTTCTTGTCTTTCATGTGCTTTCCCATAATTTTGTGATCTAGTGCCACTAAATCTGTAACGTTAGCGAATGCCCACCTGTCCTGGAAGAGACGCGTCGCCAGCATGTAGTTCATGGAGGTCTTGTGTTCAAGGTAGGATCTGAAAGACAAAGAGAGAAACTGATTTTTTCTTAAACCTTAGCTGAAGGGGAAAATACAGAAGTACAAACACAAATCAAGCACAGCAGTGACAGGTTACTTACACATTGTTTCTTAAAAAAAAAAAAAAGAGTCTCTAAAGTGGCAAGGGAGATTTGTTCAAATTATAATTACAAATACTAGAATAGCAGAAAATACAATAAAATTAAAAGAAAAGCGGACAATTTAGAAAATAGAAAGAAAAGACAGGATTTCTTGGATTAGTAAGAGGTGGTGTACTAAATTCAGAAAATAAAACTGGAAGATTAAAAACAAAACAACTGGAATTCCTGCTGTGGCTCAGCAGGTTAAGAACCCCATTAGCATCTAGGAGGATGCTGGTTCGATCCCTGGCTTCACTCGGTGGGTTGCCGCAAGCTGAGGCATAGGTCGCAGAGGCAACTCAGATCCGGTTTTACTGTGGCTATGGCACAGGCCAAAGCTACAGCTCCAATTTGACCTCTAGCCCAGGAACTTCCATATGCTGCAGATTCAGCCCTGAAAAGGAAAACAAACAAACAAACAAAAAAACCATCAAAAATCACACATAGCTAGAAAAGAGGTCAAATGAAGCTGGAAATGGGAAGTACTTAAAGGGCATGAGAATGTCGACAGATTGTCCCAATCATCTTATTTCTTAAGCGCTTTCAGTGGCTCCTTCATGCCAGCTGCAGAAGACATACACTTTCTCTTCCAAAATTTCAAAAGCTGGGTCATCTATACCACCAATCTTTTGGCCTTTCTCCACACAGTTCCACAATTTGGATTATGAAGCACAATCAGACAAGTCTCCTCATAACCCTCTCACACCAAAGCCCACGGATCCTTTTGCTCCTGTCCAGGCACCTCCTCACACCCTCGGTACTTAACCATCATCCACCCTCAAGAAGTCAGTCCATCATGCTGCCCAAAGCCCCATAATACAACTGCTCCAAGTCTATAGCGGTGCCCTCGTCCTGGCTTCTACCTCACCTGCACTGTATGCCTGAGGGACCTGTCATACACTGTCTCAGAGAGTAAAATTTTTCTTCTGGGAAAGCAGAATGATGCAACAAAGAAAAAGGAGGATCTGGAGTCAGAATACCTGAATCAACTCCCGCTGTGTAATCATGGCCAAGTCACGTTATTTTACTGAGCCTTATTTTCCTTAGCGTTAAAATGGGAATAACAATGATATGTATCAAGTGCATTGTAATTACAAAGAACTATACAAATAGGAGCTGCTGTTTTTATAACATGTACAAATAATTTCTCCATAATCACACTGCTAACTTTCAAAGGGCAGGGATCCCATCTAATATTTATTTAAGATCCCAAAGCACCAAGCATAATGCTAGGCACTGACTGATATTCAATAAATAAGTATTAATTTTAAAAGGCATATTTGTTAGCAGATAAATACATCTTCCCTACTCTATATGACGGTAGCTCAATTAGTTAAAAATTTTTGGAGCTTTCGGCTACTCTTCTCAGAGGTCCCAGGAGAGGCAGAGTGATTTATTGGATTGGTAACTTAGGAAAAATTCGACAAGCTCCTCCCTTCTTTCTTAGGGGAGACAATTTTTCCTTAGAAAGCACACATCCTCTGTTGCTCCTACAGGGTCAAGAGCTCCCAACACATAGTTCAGTCTAACCTTCCCTACAAATGAGATGTAAATCTGTCCAATTCTAAGGTTCAACAGAAAATGCACTTGCTTGCAGAGATATAATAGAGTCTCCCAGCTGAGGCTTTTTCAGCATGGAAAGTAATGTTTTGGCCCCCACCTCTCAGTCCTTGTCTTGTCTTTTGTTTCAGAACCAAACCAGTAAAGGAAGGTATCATTATCAGACTCCCTAAGAAACTCCAACATTGTCTGTAATTGGTTCCTTAGAGAAAGGCACTCAAATAAGGACTTGCCTCTTAAAAGCTTGAGAGTAGAGGATTCCACTTTCATTAATTACGAAATACATGTTTTCAAGGAGCTGCAAATATTTAAATTATTCAAATATATATATAAAAAGATATACTTCTATCCAATTTTGAAAAGCCAAGCAATATCTTTCTGTGAATTCCTAGGTCTTTGTAAGGTTTACCTATGTGGATAGAATATTTTGCAAGATAAAAAGATTTCTCGAGAGTTCCTGTTGTGGTACAGTGGAAACAAATCCTACTAGGAACCATGAGTTCCTAGCCTCGCTCAGTGGGTTAAGAATCTGATGTTGCTGTGGCTGTGGTGCAGCTGTAGCTCTGACTGGACCCCTAGCCTAGGAACCTCCATATGCTGAAGTGTGACCCTGAAAAGCAAAAAAAAAAAAAAAAAAAGATTTCTCTATGAATAACTGGGTTTTCAAAACAAAAGAACTATTTCTTTTATTCTTCTAAGTTGTATCTCTATACTTAGAAACATTAATATCCCAACTAGATCATAAGCCAGTCACCAGAGGAAGAAAAATGTGTTACCTATAAACAAGTACTATAAACAAGACGTTCTCAATCTTATTAGTAATCAGAGAAATGCAAATCAAGACCAAAATAAACACCATTTTACACTCAATATTTCTACAAAATTAAGAAGTTGACAGTAGCACGTATTGGAGAAAACACAGGTCAACATGCTCTCCTAGGCATTGCTGACAGGAATATAAATTTATATAGTCACTTTGGAAAACAATTTAGTATTATCTTTTTCGTTGAATATACACAGATCTTATGGCCCAGTAATTCCACTCCTAGATATATACGCAGGAGACACATATAAGAATATTTAGAGCACAGCAGTTTTTAACAGCAAAAGACCAGAAAGAAATCAAATACTATCGCCAGGAAAAATGGGAATTTTAACAGCAATATAAACACGCAGATTATAATAAAGCAGTGAAAAAGAGTGATTTATAGCTACATGTAAAAACATGAACACAATACAATATTGAATGAAAAAGTAAGAATACATAGAGCATGCCATTATTTCTTAGAAAAAGTTCGAAACTGGAATTCTCTGGTGGCCTATTGGTTAAGGATTCAGCATTGTCACTGCTGTGGTGTGAGTTCAGGAACTTGTGCATGCCACTGGCATGGCCAAAAAAATATAAAAAGTTCAAAAGTAATAAAAACTAAACAAAATTTTGCTTCTATATGAGATAACGACTGCTGCAGGACTTGCCCTTTTACCATAAACAACTACAAAAATGCACAAAATATATAAAACAACTGTTTCTAGATATTAAACAATTGGCAGTGTGGGACTGTAATATCTAAAAAGGGGAAATAAAGGGACCCCTCTGATTGTTCCACATTTCTACCTAGAGGCAATTAATGCACAAAGAGAAGGAATTCAAGAAGAACCCAAGAGTCTCTGTATTGAGACGACAAGAGATCAAAATTACAGGAAGCAACCAGAATTTTCAGAACAATGCCCTGTAGAGGAAGAAGATATGCATAAGAAGAAATACAAAAAATCATCACAAAAGACCCTGCGAGTCTTTGGGGTAATACAAATTTGCTCAGGTATAAGGCAAAAGTCCACAAGACCGGGCCAGGAGCAACTGCCAGGGTAAATGAACACTAAGGAGAAAGTGTAAGCTGAATACTTCCAGAGTTCACACAGGGCTGCCAACTGATTGAGTTCTCACCAGCCAGAATGGAGACATCTCAATGAATATGTGAGTCATTTAACAGACAGTCCAAGAGTCTCTAGTAGTGGAACTTATCCTAGCCCTAAACAAAAAGCTATTCTAAACAAACCATCAAAATACTTTTAAATGATCCTGAAAAAGATTAAGCTCATCTACAAGTAACTGAGGTGTCTGCCCAAAAACACTGAAATGAAATGAAAAAACCCACTTTCAACAGGGTCTAAAGAAGCAATAAAATCCAAACACACTAATACAATACTTTCAATGTTCAATTAAAATATCCAATTTTAAAAAAGTCACTGTACATGTGAAGAAACAGGAAAAATATAACTCGTTAACAATGGAAAAATCACTCAATAGAAACAGACTCAGAAATGACAGGCATTAAAAAGATTTTGAAACAGCTACTATAAACATAATATTTGCAGAAGAATCTAAAGGAAATCATGAAAATAATTTTTAAAAGATAAAAATAAGAAAACAGATGGGAGTTCTAAAGATGAAAAATAAAGTGTCTGAGATGGGAGTTCTAAAGATGAAAAAAAGTGTCTGGATGGAATTAATAGAAGAGTTAACACTGCAGACACACACAAAAAAGATGAATAAGTGGAAAAAAAGAGAAACAGAAAACCATCCAAAATGGAGAAAGTCTAAAAAAAATGAACAGAGCCAGACTTGTAGTACAACATCAACGAATTTAACACGCAACCAGAGTACTAAAAGGAGAAAGGAGATGGAGAGGAGAGAAACGGGAGAAAAAAAAATTTTAAGAAATAGTAACCAAAAGTATTACAAATCTGATGACAACTCTAAGCCTATAGACCAAGAAATTCAACAAATCCCAAGTGGAAGAAACATGAAGAAAATGACACCAAAGCACATCACAACTACACTGTTAAAAACTAGTCATAAAGAAATAATCTTAAAAGTAGGCCAAAAAAGGAGTTCCTGTTCTGGCTCAGTGGGTTACGAACCTGACTAGTACCCATGAGGATGCAGGGTTCAATTCCTGGCCTCACCCAGTGGGTTAAGGATCTGGCATTGTCGTGGGCTGTGGTGTAGGTCATAGATGCTGCTCTGATCCCGAGTTGCTGTGGTTGTGGCTGTGTCACATGTCAACAGCTGCAGCTCCAATTCAGCCCCTAGCCTGGGAACTTGCATATGCTGCAGGTGCAGCCCTAAAAATAGGGGAAAAAAAAAAAAAAGTAGGCTGAGAGAAAGAGATGTTATGCACGAAGAAAAAGATAAGAATCACTGCATGCGTCTCAACAGAAAAAGGTAAGCCAAGAGAACACAATAGCATTTTGAAAGTGTCAGGCAGAAGTGGCAACCTTGAACTCTATTACCAGTGGAAAAAAATCTTTCAAAAATGAAAGTATAAGAAAGACTTTTTCAAACAAACAATAGGGAATTGACTGCACTACAATAAATCCTAAAAGAAACTCTTCAGGTGGAAGACAATGATGCCAGTTAAAAACCTAGATCAATAAAAAAGGAAGAACAGTGGAAATGGTAATATATGTGTAATTATGAGACTTTTCCTCCTATTTAAATGTCTTAAAACTGCTCAAAGTAAAAATAAAATATACTATGAAATTCATAACCTATATGACAATGATAGCATGAAGGACAGATGGGGAAGTGGAAGTATACTGGTTATAAAATTCCTAAATTATACTATTTTAAGGTACACTACAGCAAGTAAAAGATGAATATGGTTATTCTAGAGCTACCACACTTTAAAAAAGCAAAACAAAGAGGCAGGAGAAATGAATTAATCCAAAGAAGGCAGGAGAAAAGAAAAAGAGGACAAAGAACACATTAGATAAATAGAAAGCAAATAGTAATGTGGCAGATCTAAAGCCAACCATATCACCATGCTGTACATGAGCTTCCCAGAATTTATTCATCTTGTAACTGAAAGTTTGTACCCTTTGACCTTGACATCTTTCATTTCCATTTCCCCTACACTAGAATAGTGGCAACCACTATTCTACTGTTTCTATGAGTTCTCCTTTTTTTTTTTTTTTTTTTAAGATTCCACATAGGAGTGAGATGATACAATGTTTGTCTTTCTCTGTCTGGTTTATTTCACTTAGCACTATCCCTCCAGGTTCATCCATGTTGCTGCAAATGGCAGAACTTCCTTCTTTTAAAGAATCTACTTTAACTATAAAGATACAGATAGATTAAAAAAGAAAAAAGATACACCAGGCAAACACTAGTCATAAAGCTGGAATGAGCTGTAGGGGTGAGGGGAGGAGGAACTGGATGAAGGCAGTCAAAAAGTACAAACTTCCAGTTACAAGATTAAGTATTAGGGATATAATGTACAACATGATAAATAGAATTGATACTTCTGTATGTTATATATGAAAGTTAAGAAAGTAAACCCCAAGAGATATCATCACACTCAAAAAATTTTTTCTATTTATTTAACTTTGTATCTATATGAGTTGATGGATGTGCACTAAACTTACTGTGATAATCATTTCATGATGTATGTAAGTCAAATCATTATACCATACATCTTAAACTTTGAAGAAAAAAAAAAAAGAAAGAAACCTAGAGGGGATATATTATAGCAGATAAACAGACCTGTGGACAAGAAACATTATCCAGGATAAACAGGGGCATTTCATAGCAATAAAAAAGACAGTTTATAAAGAAGACATAACAAATCTAACACAGATGTACCTAATAACAGAGTTCCAAAACCCATGAAAAACTGACAAAACCAAAGGAGAAACTGACAAAATCAAAATTACGATGGGAGATTTCAACACCTGACTCTCAATAATTGAAAAAAATTGTAAAAATAGAGAATGTCTAAACAAAACTGTCAATCCTCTAGACCTAATGGACATTTATTTATAGAACACTCTACCTAAAAATAGCAGAATATGTATTCTTTTCAATATACATGTTACATTTACCAGGATAAGTCATATTCTGTTGTGAGCCACATGGGAAGTCCAATAAATCATATTCTGAACCATAAAGCAAGCCTCAGTATCTTTTAAAAAATTAAGCTTATACAAAGTATGTTCTCTGAGTACAAAGTAAATTGAAACCATTATCAGAAAGATCTCTAGAAAAACCCCCAAATATCTGAAAACTAAATAACACCCTTCTAAATAACCTATGGAACAAAGATAGAATAATACCAAAAATACAACAATCAAAATTTACGGGAAGCTGAAAAAGCAGCACTTAGTAGGAAATTTATAGCACTTAAACACTTACACAGAAAAGAAGGTAAGTCTTAAATCAATGCTATCAGCGCCTACTTAAAGAAACTAGGGGGAAAAAAAGAGAGAGCTAACAAAGCTCACAGTAAGTTAAAGGAAATAAATACTAGAGTGGAAGCCCATGTATAAGAATAGAAAAAACAAAACAAAACAAAAACAATGAAACCAAAAAATGGGTCTTAGAAATTCAATAAAATGGATAAATCTCTAGACAGCCTGAATAGGATAAAAAGAACAAACAAATCGCCAATATCAGAAATGAGAGAAGTAATATCACTACAGATTCTACAGATATTAAAAGGATAAGTGAATATCATGAACAATTCTATGCTTATAAATACAACATATATTAAATGGACGAAGTCTTAAAAGACACCAACTACCAAAGCTCATTAGTAGAAATAGATAACCTGAATAGCCCTACATCTGTTAAGAAAATGAACTTGAACCCCTGGTCCAGACGGCTTCACTAGTGAATTCTACCATTAACTAATGAATTCTACCATAAACTTTTCTACAAAATTGAAGAGGTGAGAATACTTTCCACCCCATTCTATGAGGCCCAGCATTATCCTCACACTAAAACCAAAGACATTATATGAAAACGATAGATCAGGATCTCTTATGAACACAGATGTAAAAATCTAAATAAAATTTCAGCATATCAAATCAATGATATATAAAAATGGATTATTTATCATGAACAAATGAGGTTTATGTCAGGAATTCAATATTGAGTTTAACATTCAACAATGTAATTCACTATATTAACAAAAGAAAAAAAAAAACCTTATGATTATGTCAAGGGATGAAGAAAAATCAATTGATAAAATTCAATACCTATTTCTGATAAAAACTTGTAGCAAAGGAGGAATAGAAGGGAACTCCCTCAATCTGATAATGGCCATCTATGAAAAACCTAAAGATAATATGATGCTTAATGATAAAAGACTGAATGTTTACCTTAAGAACAGGAACCAGACTGGGATGTCTGCTCTCATTGGGCCTATTCAACATTAGGCTGCAGGTACTTACCAATGGAATCAAACAAGAATAAAGAAATAGAACGCATCCAGGTTGGAAAGAAAGAAGGCAAACTGTCTTTATTCACAGACAACCTCTTCAACTAGATAGAAGAGTCAATGGATTCCCCAAAAACCTTCAGTGACTGATACGTGAAATTGCAGGACATAATGGAAAATCAATGGCATTTCTATACACCAGCAACAAACAATCAGAAACTGAAATTAAGATAAAATCATTTATAAAAGCATCAAAACATACTAAATACTTAGGAATAAACCTGACCAAAAAAAAAAAAATGTAAGAGGTCTGTATCCTGAACATCACAAAACACTGTTGAGAGAAATTAAAGATGACCTAAATAAATGGACAATGGGTTCAAAGACTCAGTATTGTTGTCAATTCTCTTCAAAATGACCTAGAGAGTCAATACAATCCCAATCAAAATCCCAAGCAAGCTTTTCTGTAGAAACTGACAAACTAATTCTAAAATCCAAATGGAAATACAAATGAGCTAGAATAGCCAAAGCAACCTGGAAAAAGAACGAAGTTAGAACAAGATTTTTTATAAAGCTACAGTAATCAAGACAGTGTGGTACTGTATGGCACAAAGACAAAAAGATCAATGGAAAAGAACAAACAGTAAATGAATAGACCCACACAGCGATTTTCCACAAAAGTAAAAAGACAATTCAACGGAGAAAGGATAGTCTTTCCCAAAAATGGTGCTAAAACTACTGGATACCCAAATGGTAAAAAAGAGCTTTGATCCATATCTGGTACCATATACAAAAATTAACTCAAAATGGAGTTCCCGTGGTGGCGCAGTGGTTAACGAATCCGACTAGGAACCATGAGGTTGTGGGTTCGATCCCTGGCCTTGCTCAGCGGGTTAAGGATCCGGTGTTGCCGTGAGCTGTAGGCCGCAGAAGCGGCTCGGATCCCGCGTGGCTGTGGCTCTGGCGTAGGCCGGTGGCTACAGCTCTGATTCGACTCCTAGCCTGGGAACCTCCACATGCCGCGGGAGCAGCCCAAGAAATGGCAAGAAAGACAAAAAAAAAAAAAAAAAATTTAACTCAAAATGGATCAGATTTAAATGTAAAACTTAAAACTCCAACATTTCTATTAAAAAAATAGCAGAAAATTTGGAATGTGCAAAGATTATTTTAGATACTAAAGCACGGAAAGAAAAATGAAAAAAAGGACAAACTGGACTTAAAATTTAAAACTACTGCTCTTCAAAAGACACTATTTAAAGGATAAAAAGACAAGTAACATACTGGGAGAAAAAAAATTCTTTGCAAAACGTACATCTGATAAAGAAATTATACCCAGAAAATATAAAGAACTCCCACAACTCAATTTAAGTGGGGGGAAGCATCATTTAAAAAATGAGCAAAATATTTGATCACCAAACAGCAAATAAGCACATGAAGAGATGCTCAACATTAGTCATTAGGGAAATACCTATTAAATTAAATTAAATTAAACTGACCATACAGCTGTCGGTGAGGATGTGAAGGAACTGGAACTCTTACACACTTATGATAAGAATGTAAAATGGTAAAACAAAACGGCAGTTTCTTAAAAAGTTATACATATACAATGATATGATCTAATCATTTCATGAATAGGTATTTACCCAAGAGAAAAGAAAGCACATATCCATACAAAGATTTGTACATAGATGTTCAGAGAGTCCTTCCTTGCCATAACCAAAAACTAGAAACAACCTAAATGTTAATTAACAGATGAAAGAATAAACAAATCCTGATAAATGCAAACAAGAGAACACTACTTGACAGTAAAAAGAAATAAAACCACTGCTACATGCCATAACATGCATGAATCTAAGAATAATCTTGCCAGGCAAAAAAGACCAGCAAATAAAAGAACAATCTATAGAATTTTATTTTTGAAATTCTAGGAAATGCACATTCCTCTTTACTGACAGAAAACAGATCAGTAGCTAGCTGCCTAGAGACAGGAATAGGCAGGGAAGGAAGAGGCAGCAGAGGAATCATAAGGGAGAGCAAAGAAATTCTGGGGACTGATGTATATGTTTACTGTGTTGATTGTGGTGGTAGTTTCATGAATGTATAAATACATTAACATTTATCAAATTGTATACTTTAGATATGCACAGCTTCCTGTATGTCAATTATAACTCAATAAAGCTATTATTAAAACATTTACAATATCATCCAAAAGAATGAAATACTAAGTGATAAGTTGAACATGTTCAAGATCTTTATAATGAAAACTATAAAACATTGCTAAGAGAAATCAAAGAAGACCTAAATAAATGGAGAGATATATCATGTTCAAAAATTGGAAAATTCAATATTGTTAAAATATCCACTCTCCCAAAATTAGTCTATACATTCAATACAATGCCAATCAAAAGTCAGCAGACTTCTGCATAGAAATTGACAAAAATATTCTAAAATTTATTTGGAAATACAAAGAACACCAATTAGTCAAAAACTTCTGAAAAAGAACAAAGTTGGAAGACTCACACTACCTAATCTCAAGACTTAGTATAAAGCTATAAAGACACAGATCCATGAAACTGAGTAAAGTTTAGAAATAGACACACACACACACACACACACACACACACACACACACATATTTCAATTAATTTTCAATGTAGATGCCAAGTTAAATTCAATAAGGTAATTTCAACAAATGGTGCTGGAACAAATGGACATCCATATGGGGGGAAATGAACCTCAACCTTTACCTCCTACCACACACACCAAAAAATCAATACATATTGGAGGCCTAAATATAAAAGACAAAATTATAAAACTTCAAGAAGAAAACACAACAGAAAGAGCTTTGTAAAGTTGGGATTGGCAAAGATTTCTTAGGTAGAAAATAAAAAATGCATAAATTTAAAAAAAATTGGTCAATTAAACTTCATTAAAATTTAAAATTATGTCCTTTGAAAGCCACTGTTATGAAAAATGAAAAAGCTAGCCATAGACCTGGAGAAAATATTGGTAATATAATATCTGGAAAAGAACTTACAACATCATGATAAGAAGACAAAAACCTTAAATTTAAAATGGAAAAAAAATCTGCAAAAGGTCAATAATAACAAGTGAATGCTCAATATCATTATTCATCAGAGAAATTCAAATTAAAACTACAGAGAAACACTATACACCCACTAGAATGCCTTAAATTAAAAAGCCTGACGATACCAAGTCTTGACAGGATGGGAAGCAAATGGAACTCTCATACATTATTGTTAAAATGTAAAATGATTTTCTCTCTTTCTTTTTTTGGCCATGTCTGCAGCATATAGAAGATCCTGGGCCAGGGACTGAACCCATGCCACAGCAGCACCCCCAAGTGCTGCAGTGACAATGCCAAATCCTTAACCCGATGTGCCACAGAACTCCAAATTTATTTCTTATCCCTTATCATATGACCCTTCTATTGCATTCCTAGGTATTTATTATATCCACAGAGACTTCTACATAAAGGTTCATAATAGCAGCTTTCTTCATAACTGCACCAAACTGGACACAATCCAATGTTTCTTTCACCCAGGTGAATGGCTGAGCAAATTATCCTATAATCATGCAATGAAATAGTCCATAACAACAACAAGGAATGCATGACTACTGTTTCACACAACATGGATAATTCTCAAAAACTTAATGCCAAACAAAAAAAATCCTGGTATAATCAAAGAATATATATTGTATGATTCCATTTATATAAAATTCTAGAAAAGCTATAGTGATACAAAGCAAATCAGCAGATGTTTTAGGCTCAAGGTAATGAGGGAGGCTGACTGTCAAGGGGAATGAGAGGACCCTGGAGGTGGTGGAATGTTCTATATCTTGATTGTGGTGATTAAACTGATATCTGAATTTGTCAAAATTCATCAACAAACTTAAAACAGATGCATTTTACTGCACGTAAACTTGATTTCAACAATGACTAAAAATAAACAATATATTGTTCAGGTACACATATAGATGATGAAACAATTTTTTTCAAACCAAGGTAATGATAACCACAAAATTTAGGACAGTGTCTAACCCTGGGTTAGGGAGCTAATTAAGGAGAAGGCAGGGTTGGGTAGAAGGGTGGGGGAATCCCCGTCCTGGCTCAGCAGAAACGAATCTGATTAGTAACCATGAGGTTTTGGGTTCAATCCCTGGCCTCACTCAGTGGGTTAAGGATCCGGCATTGCCGTGATCCAGACTTGTCTTGTATCTGACGTTGCCGTGGCTGTGGTGTAGGCTGGCAGCTACAGCTCTGATTCGACCCTAGCCTGGGAACCTCCATATGCCGCAGGTGCGGCCCTTAAAAAAAAAAAAAAAAAGAGGAGGCGTGGGCTTAGAAAGGGAAGGAATGATACACACAGAGAGACTTGTACATCAATGTTCATAAAAGGTAGATTAAATTACCATTAATGCCCTGGTTCTTGGGTAGGGTAATATTCACACTGTTATAAACAAACAAAGTAAGAAAGGCACCATTTGGACAGCAATGATGATACTGTGTCACAATAATTCCAATTCTCTGGAACTGAAGCACAGATTTCAAAAAAAAAAAAAAAAGGTAGTCACCTCACCCATATATTTCCCAAGTCTCTGATGTAGGGAATATGCGAATAAATCCACCTCTCCGATCATTCTCCTCCTTCACCCTCCGTAAAACTTTGATCTATGTGGAGGAAGAGAAGATAAAATAAAATGAGTACCTATTTTGAAAAGTGTAATTCATGTGGTTATTGGACAGAGGAAGAGTTACGACTCGCAAATATAAAAAAAACATGAAAAAAGAAATTAATTCCAGGAGTTCCTGTCATGGCGCAGCGGAAACGAATCTGACTAGGAACCATGAGGATGGGGGTTGGATCCCTGGCCTCACTCAGTGGGTTAAGGATCCGGCATTGCCGTGAGCTGTGGTGTAGGTTGCAGATGTGGCTCAGATATGGTGTTGCTGTGGCCGTGGCATATGCCAGTGGCCATAGCTCCAATTAGACCCCTAGCCTGGGAACCTCCATATTCCACAGGTGCGGCCCTGAAAAGACAAAAAAATTAAAAAAAAAAAGCTTTAAAAATAAAAAGAAATTAATTCCATTTAAGATACTGTTTTTAATTTCTTTTAATTTATTATTTTTTTAATTGTATACTTGATTTACAATGTCATGTTAGCAAAATGCTTTTTTTAAAGAAACCATTGCTCTCCCTGGAATCTTTCTTTTTTCAATGTAAGACATGAATTGTTGTGAATGTTATGAATCACTCATAAATTGTCATGGATCCCCAGGTTAACCACAGAGGCCTGAAATGGAGTTATCTTTACCTCCTCCATTGACAGACCAAGCACAGACCCTCCTAACTTCCCAGGCACTTTCTCTCGTCCTGAGCCCACAAGGTTTTTCATTTCCGCGTCACTGGCAGAGAGTGGACGGGAACGCTAAGGAGAAGGAAAAACAAAACCAAAAAAAGTTGTCATCATCTTCTTCATTTCCCTCAAGTCAGTCCCTCAACATCATCATGTTTCCTAATATATATCATAAGCTCAAACCCAAAGCCCATTTTCTGCAATTGATCCCTTAGCCTGAAACCCTGGGAAACTGATGAAAGCTAGAACACTCAAAGAAAGGAAGAGAAAAAAGAATAGGAGGAAAACACTATAGGTAGAGGGAGACAGAAAGAGAGAGAGGAAGGAAAGAAGGGAGGGACGAAGAGGAAGGAAAGGGAAAGGAAGGAAGGAAGGAAGTTGTCCACATGCCTTTCTCAGGTAGTACTTATTTCTAATCTTGGTTTTAGAGTATATCTAATATTTTGAAAGACATGGGGATAAAAATCTGAAAATAACCCCAATGTTAGAGTAAATGTACTTATTTCAAAGTAACTATATTATTTTCAGCACTGGGGAAGGAGATTTAGAAAAAGTGAAACATAAGATAGAAAAACAAGGAGCAGTCTATTATGTCACAGATGAAAAAGCTGGGCAGTGGGATGTTTTAGAACTCGAGGGGGGAAATATTGAGATGAGAGTCATCGATGACTCAGAAAAGATCTGTGACCAAAAGGCTACAACTTGAGAAACACTGGAGACCTGGATCTAGGATGACTTTCTTAGGTGCTCTGAGGAGGTAGCCAAATGGGCCATTCTCCTCATGGATCCCCCAAGATGATCTGGGCTACTTCAGCTTCTGAATGATGATCAGGAAGGTTGTTAGAGAACAGAAGTTTCAAGTGATTTTGATGTAATTAGAATGCAGAAATATACAGATGGTATGAAGCATGAAAATATACTATTATTGAAAAAGATGACTGCTTAAACAAATAAATCTCCCAAGGAGGAAGAATAAGCAACACTCCAAGAAATGGGAGTGTAATTTGTCTCTCCAGAGCCTTAGAAGTAACTTTGACCATACACAAGTCCTATGGTCAAGAACTACTGTTTATTTTTCTCTTTGTATACACAATCTATGGAAAGGCATCTTGATAACTAACTTTTGACCTTTTCAGCCATACTCGTTATGGACTAAATGTTTGTGTTACCCCAAAATTCATATGTTCAACCCCAACCCCTACATAGTGATGGTATCTGGAGACAGGGCTTTGGGGAGGTAATTTGGTAAGATGGGGACATGAGGGGGAGGCCCTGGTCTGATGGGATTAATGCCCTTTAAAGAAGAGTCACCAGACAGCTTATACTTTCTCCTTTCTACCCGAGCATGCACAAAGAGGGCATGTGAGCACACAGCAAGATGGCAGCCACCTACCCATCAAAAGAAGAGGCCTCAGAACAAAACCCACCTTGCAGCACCGTGATCTTGGCGTTCCCACCCCTCAGAACTGTGAGAAATAAATTTCTGTGGTTTAAGCCACCCAGTCCGTGGTCTTTTGTTACGGCTGCCCAAGCAGACTAATATATATCTGTACATAAATAACCACGAATGACTTTCTTTACCTTTGGACACAAGGGAGATCAATACTAATCTCCAAAGCTAGCATGGAGTTATAAACCACATGTTCTGATAGGCAACTCCATGGAAGAAAAACCATGAAATCAGTAGATATAGGCAACAAGTGAAGGTGGGAACGTCTACCCATTTAGCTTTTCCTGTAGTGTCTTCAGCATCTAGAACAGTACTTGGGATGGAGTAGGAGATCAATAGATACTTGTTGAACATATAAACAGATGAACAATGTGCTGATACACAGACCAACCATGGTCAGAATGAAACTTTGCAGACGATTTAGGGGAAACATTTAACTCTTCTTTTTTTTTTTTTTTTTGCTATTTCTTGGGCCGCTCCCACGGCATATGGAGGTTCCCAGGCTAGGGGTCGAATCGGAGCTGTAGCCACCGGCCTACGCCAGAGCCACAGCAACGCGGGATCCGAGCCGTGTCTGCAACTTACACCACAGCTCACGGCAACACCGGATCCTTAACCCACTGAGCAAGCGCAGGGACTGAACCCGCAACCTCATGGTTCCCAGTCGGATTCGTTAACCACTGCGCCACGACGGGAACTCCCATTTAACTCTTCTAATCTCTGCTTATACATTACACAGCACATGGTGGGATGACAGGGGAAACAAGAAGAAAGTTTAAAGATTTAGGAAGGGAATCAGTATAAGTAATATAATCATTTTAAAAGGTCTTCAGGGAGTTCCTGTTGTGGTATAGCAGAAACAAATCCAACTAGGGGTGGATCCTTGGTCTTGCTCAGTGGGCTGGGGTTGAGGACTTTCATAATTTTCACGATACTACTTATCGTTTATGAAAAATACTTATCTGCCTTACCTATGAAGGCATGGCTCTGACCGGAAAGCCATGGCAGTAGATCCTCCCAAGCCTTATTTAAGAATAACTTAAGTAGCCTCACACTATTTAAGAATATCTTAAAGTCCTCTGAAATTATGTAAGAAGAGAATATGAACTAGGCATTTAGGAGTTCCCACTGTGGCACAGTGGAAATGAAACCAACTAGTATCCATGAGGATGAGGGTTCGACCCCTGGCCTCACTCACTAGGTTAAGGATCCAGCATTGACATGAGCTGTGGTGTAGCTCGCAGATGCGGGGTTCGACCCCTGGCCTCACTCACTAGGTTAAGGATCCAGCATTGACATGAGCTGTGGTGTAGCTCGCAGATGCGGGTCGGATCTGGTGTTGCTGTGGCTGTGCTGTAGGCCAGCAGCTACAGCTCTGATTCAACCCCTAGCCTGGGAACTTCCATAAGCCGCAGGTGCGGCCTGAAACAAAACAAACAAAAAAAATGAAGTAGGCATTCATTTTAATGATGTGATAAAAATTAAGATTAAGTAGAGATTCCTGGTGGCTCAGCAAGTTAAGGATCCAGCGTCATCATTGCTGTGGCTTAGGTCACTGCTGTGATGCAGGTTAGATCCTTGGCCCAGGAACTTCTACATGCTGTGGGCATAGGCAAAGAAATCAATCAATCAAATAAAGACTAAGCAATTTAGGAATAGAAGGACTGGAGCTCAACTTCTCTCCTAAAAACAACAAAATTCACAAGTAAAGGCTGAGCAATCTCCACCAAAATGGACCAGAAACCTTAAAAAAGATGCCCTACTCCAGAAGAAAAAGAGGAGGCCACATCAAGAGGTAGGAGAGGTGATTTTGCAATATAAACAACCCCATACCCCCTGGGTGGGAAGCTCTACAGACTGGAAACTAACTGGTTCACAGAGACTCACCTACAGGAGTGAGAGTTCTGAGCCACACATCAAACCCTCATGTGCGGGGATCTGGCAGAGGGAGAAAGAGCCCCAGAGCATCTGGCATAGAAGGCCAATGGGGCTTGTATGCAAGAGCTCCACGGGACTGGGGGAAACGGAGACCCCATTCTTAAAAGCACACACAGACTTGCAGGTGCACTGAGTCCCAGGGCAAAGCAAAGTCTCCAAGGGAATCTGGGTCAAACCTGACCGCAGTTCTTGGAGGACATCCTGGGAAAACAAGGGTGAACGTGGCTTGTTCTGAGGGAAGGAAATTGAAAGCTAAGGTCTCGGGAATATTCAGCAGCAGTGCCTTTCTCCGGAGGTGGCCATTTTGGGAAAATCTGGCCCCACCCATCAGCCAGCTGCTGAGAAGCCCCAGGGCAAACAACAACCCAGGTGGGATCACAGCCCCACCACTCAGTAAACAGGCTGCCTAAAGACCCCTCAGGCACACAGCTGCCCCTAATCACATCCAGAGACTAAGCCCCACCCACCAGAGGAATTAGAATGGGCTCCTACTACCAGTGGGCAGGCATCAGCCCCTCCCATCAGGAAGCCTACACCAAGCCCCCATACTGACTTTAGCCACAGGGGGGCAGACATCAGAAGTAAGAGAGGCTACAACTCTCTATTATCTGTAAGAAGGTCACCACACCAAAAACCTATAAAAATGAAAAGACAGAGAACTATAACTCAGATGAGAGAGAAAGGAAAAACCCCAGAAAAACAGCTAAGTATAGGAGAAGATTCTCAGCCTCTAGGAAAAAGACTTTAGACTGTTGATGCTGAAGATGATGCAAGACATTGGAAATAAACTGGAGGCAAAGATGGATAACTTACAGGAAACACTGACCAAAGAGATACAAGATATAAAACTTCAACAAGAAGAGATGCAAAATACAATAACTGAAATAAAAAATTCACTAGAAGCAGCTAACAGCAGAATACAGGAGGCAGAAGAACGAATAAATGAGGTGGAGGACAGATTAGTGGAAATTACGGATGCAGAACAGAAAAGAGAAAAAAGATTGAAAACAAATAAAGAGAGTCTCAGAGAACTCTGGGACAACGTGAAATGCACCAACATCCGTATTATAGGGGTGCCAGAAGGAGAAGAGAGAGAGAAGGAGACAGAAAAAATATCCCAAGATATAATAGCCGAAAATTTCCCTAACATGGTGAAGGAATCACTCACTCAAATCCAGGAAGCACAACGAATACCATGTAAAATAAACCCAAGGAGGAACACCCTGAGACACATACTAATCAAACTGACCAAAATTAAAGACAAAGAGAAAATCTTGAAAGCAGCTAGGGAAAAGAAACAAATAACATACAAGGGAACCCCAATAAGGCTATCGGCATATTTTTCAACAGAAACTCTGCAGGCCAGAAGGGAGTGAGATGATATACTTAACGTGATGAAAGGAAAAAACCTCCAACCAAGATTACTCTACCCAGCAAGGCTCTCGTTCAGATTTGAAGGAGACATCAAAACCTTCTCAGATAAGCAAAAGCTGAGAGAATTCAGCAACACTAAACCAGCCTTACAACAAATACTAAAGGAACTTCTATACGCAGAAAAGAACAAGAGAAGAAGGAAAGGAAAAAGAGCAGCAAAAACGAATCCAAAGTAATTAATAAAATGGCAATAAGAACATACATGTCAATATTTACCTTAAATGTGAATGGACTAAACGCCCCAGCCAAAAGACATAGACTGGCTGAATGGATACAAAAACAAGACCCATATATGTGCTGTCTTCAAGAGACCCACTTCACTTCGAGGGGCACATACAAATTGAAAGTGAGAGGATGGAAGAAAATATTTCATGCAAACGGGCATCAAAAGAGAGCTGGAGTAGCAATACGCATATCAGACAAAATAGACTTTAAAATGAACAATATTTTAAGGGACAAAGAAGGACAGTACATAATGATCAAAGGATCAATCCAAGAAGATGATATAACAATTTTAAATATCTACGCACCCAACGCAGGTTCACCACCGTATATAAGGCAACTGCTAACAACCTTAAAAGGAGAAATTGACAATAACACAATCACAGTGGGGGACTTTAACACCCCACTCACAGCAATGGACAGATCAACTAGACAGAAAATCAATAAGGAAACACAGGCCCTGAATGAAGCATTAAACCAGATGGACTTAAGAGATATTTATAGGACAGTTCATCCAAAAGCAACAGAATACACATTCTTCTCAAGCGCACATGGAACATTCTCTAAGATGGATCATACCCTGGGCTACAAATCCAACCTCAGTAACTTTAAGAAAACTGAAATCATATCAAGCATCTTCTCTGACCACAACGCTGTACGACTGGAAATCAACAACAAGAAAAAAACTGCAAAGAACATAAACACGTGGAGACTCAACAACATGCTACTAAACAACCAATGGATCACTGAAGAGGTCAAAGAGGAAATTAAAAAATACCTAGCAGCAAATGACAACGAAGATACGACACTCCAAAACCTATGGGATGCAGCAAAAGCCGTTCTAAGAGGAAAGTTTATAGCAATGCAAGCCCACCTCAGGAAACAAGAAAAAGCCCAAATAAACAAGCTAACTATACATCTACAGCAGCTCGAGAGAGAAGAACAGACAAGACCTAAAGTTAGCAGAAGGAAAGAAATCATCAAGATCAGAGCAGAAAGCAATGAAACAGAAACAAAGAAAACCACAGAAAAGATCAATGAGACGAAAAGCTGGTTCTTTGAAAAGATCAACAAAACCCCTAGCCAGACTTATCAAGCAAGAAAGAGAGAGGACTCAAATCAATAAAATGAGAAATGAAAAAGGAGAAGTAACAACGGACATCACAGAAATACAAAGGATCCTAAGAGACTACTATATGCAACTATATGCCAAGAAGATGGAAAAGCGAGAAGAAATGGACAAATTCGTAGAAAAGTACGATCTTCCAAGACTAAACCAAGATGAACTAGAAAGATGACTGGACCCATCACAAGAACTGAAATTGAAACGGTGATTAAAAAACTTCCAAGAAACAAAAGTCCAGGACCAGATGGCTTCACAGGCGAATTCTATCAAACATTTAGAGAAGAGCTAACACCTCTCCTTCTGACACTATTTCAAAAAATTGCAGAGGAAGGGATACTCCCAAACTCATTTGATGAGGCCACCATCACCCTGGTACCAAAACCAGACAAAGACTCCACAAAAAAAGAAAACTATAGGCCAATTTCACTGATGAACATCGATGCAAAAATCCTCAACAAAAGACTAGCAAACCGCATCCAACAATCCATTAAAAGGATTGTCCATCATGCTCAAGTGGGATTTATCCCAGGGATGCAACGGTTCTTCAATATCTGTAAATCCATCAGTGTGATACACCACATTAACAGCCTGAAGAATAAAAACCATATGATCCTCTCAATAGACGCAGGAAAAGCCTTTGACAAAATGCAACACCCATTTCTGATAAATACCCTTCAGAAAGTGGGCATAACGGGAACCTACCCCAACATGATAAAGGCCATATACGACAAACCCACAGCAAACATCATTCTCAATGGTGAAAAGCTGAAAGAATTCCCCCTGAGATCAGGAACAAGACAAGGATGTCCGCTCTCGCCACTACTCTCCAACATAGTTCTGGAAGTCCTAGCCACAGCAGTCAGAGAAGTAAAAGAAATAAAAGGAATCCAAATTGGAAAGGAAGAGGTAAAACTATCGCTCTTTGCAGATGACATGATACTATACCTAGGGAATCCTAAAGACTCCACCAGAAGACTGTTAGAGCTCATCCATGAATTTGGCAAAGTCGCAGGATACAAAATCAATACACAGAAATCGAGAGTGTTTCTATATACTAACAATGAAAAAGCAGAAGAGGAAATTAGGGAAGCAATCCCGTTTACCATCACATCCAAAAGAATAAAATACCTAGGAGTAAACCTACCTAAAGAAACAAAAGACCTGTACTCTGAAAACTATAAGATACTGATGAAAGAAATCAAAGATGACACAAATAGATGGAAAGATATACCATACTCATGGATTGGAAGAGTTAATATTATCAAAATGACTATACTACCTAAGGCAATCTACAGATTCAATGCAATCCCTATCAAATTACCAAGGACATTTTTCACAGAACTTGAACAAAATATTTTAAAGTTTGTTTGGAAGCACAAAAGACCCAGGATAGCCAAAGACATCCTGAAAAAGAAAAATGGAGCTGGAGGAATCAGGCTCCCGGACTTCAGACTATACTACAAAGCAACAGTCGTCAAAACTGCATGGTACTGGCACAAAGACAGATATATAGATCAGTGGAACAGGACAGAAAGCCCAGAATTACATTTATGCACCTACAGCCAACTCATCTATGACAAAGGAGGCAAGACTATACAATGGAGAAAGGACAGCTTGTTCAATAAGTGGTGCTGGGAAAACTGGACAGCCTCATGGAAAAGAATGAAATCAGAACACTCCCTCACACCATACGCAAAAATAAACTCCAAATGGATTAAAGACCTAGATATAAGACCAGACACTATCAACCCCCTAGAGGAAAACACAGGCCAAACACTCTCTGACATATACGACAGCAACATCTTCTCAGATCCACCTATCAGAGTATTGACAATAAAAAGAAAAATAAACAAATGGGACCTACTCAAACTTCAAAGTTTCGCAACAGCAAAGGAAACCCTAAACAACACACAGAATGGGAGAAAATCTTTGCAAATGAATCAACTGACAAGGGGTTAATCTCCAAAATCTATAAACACCTTCTGCAGCTCCATACCAAAAAAACAAACAACCCCATCAAAAAATGGGCAGAAGATCTAAACAGACAGTTCTCCAAAGAAGACATACAGATGGCCAAGAAACACAGGAAAAGATGTTCAACATCACTCATTATTAGAGAAATGCAAATCAAAACCACTCTGAGGTACCACCTTACACCAGCCAGAATGGCCATCAGCCAAAAGTCTACAAACAATAAGTGCTGGAGAGGGCGTGGAGAAAAAGGAACCCTAGTACACTGTTGGTAGGATTGTCAACTGGTGCAACCACTGTGGAAAACAGTATGGAGATTCCTCAGAAACCTAAACATAGAACTACCATTTGATCCAGCAATCCCACTCCTGGCCATCTACCCAGAGAAAACCAAAGACACATGTACTCCGATGTTCATTGCAGCACTATTTACAATAGCCAAGACATGGAAACAACCTAAATGTCCATCGACAGAGGAGTGGATCCAGAAGGTGTGGTCCATATACACAATGGAATATTACTCAGCCATTAAAAAGAACGAAATACCAGCATTTTTTGCAACGTGGATGGACTAGAAACTATCATGCTAAGTGAAGTCAGCTGTACAATGAGACACCAACTTCCAATGCTTTCACTGACATGTGGAATCTGAAAAAAGGACAGACTGAACTTCTTTGCAGAACAGATGCTGACTCACAGACATTGAAAAACTTATGGTCTCCGGAGGAGACAGTTTGGGGGGTGGGGGGATGTGCCTGGGCTGTGGGATGGAAATCCTGTGAAATCAGATTGTTCCGATCATTATACAACTACAGATGTGATAAATTCATTTGAGTAATAAAAAAAATGGGAAAAAATTAAAAAAAAAAAACAATGCATACTTCAATTATCAAAAAAAGACTAAGCATTTTAGAATAGAAAGATGTTATTTTAAAATGCTGATAAACTATTAAAAGGTTAATAATAAAAATATTTTAAGAAAAAGTTATTACCTATCAGAATAGCTTTAAGGCCATATTTATAAGAACATAGATCAAGTCACTAATGAATAACATCTAAAGAGGATCTCCAATTTGAGTTTTGTTTTTAAATTTTTTTGCTTTTTCTTGTCTGTTTCGTTTTTGTTGTTGAGTCTCTTGTCTTTTTTTACTATTGGGGTTTTGTTTGTTGTTTATTTTTTTATTTTTCTTTTTTATCTTTTTAATCTCTTTTTTGCTTTTCTAGGACTTAATTTCATCTTTGTGGAAATGTTTCATGATGTAATGACATTCCTGGCTTCCAGAGATTGAGGTTATAATGATATTGCAATCTCCCTCTACTCATCTAAACCTGCTCCCCCAAATGAATTAGCACTCCAGAACTCTCCCAGTCTCTTTCAATGGCCCATACACAGTCACAGCCACTCTTTTGTTATTCACAGTCTACAATCCTAACTCTAGTCACTGTGTGCTGAAGAGGGCTATCTGGGTGGGGTGTGTAGGAATTCAAGCAGGTGCTCCAGGCCGGGACATTTGGGAGGCTACAAAAAGGAGGAGTAAAGGTGCTTGTTAGATGAATGCTCCAGCTGTTAGCTCCCATAAACCAATGGCTTTACTCTTTTATTGCTACAAATACCACCAAGCTGCAAAGAAAAGGTCAATGCTACTTTAAGAGAAAAAAAAAATGTGGCTAGAAACTCCTTTAATCCTTTGACCTATTTATTTCAATGTCAACTATTAAGAGGGCTGAGAGGGAGAAAAATACAAAAAGTTGTAGCTCTTGAAGTCTAGGAATCTCAAAGCCTCTCTAAAATCCACCCAGTCTTCCTGTGTCTTTGAGGAAGCCAATGGAAAATGTCAGACTAGAAAGTCAAAAGTATTTTGCCAATCTCAGCTTTTCAATAAATTTGAGGTTAGAGAGAATTTTTAAAATCAATATAGTGTCTGCTGCACGGGTTTATAGAGAAACATTTTTATTGAGGAACAACAAAGTATTACTATCCTAAACCCACTGGTTGAATCCTACCAATACTGGTTAATGAAATGAGTTATTACAAATGAATTATAGGCACAGGTAAGGGAAAAAGCAGAGAGAAAAGGAGAGAAGAAAGGATAGTGAGGGGAAAAAAGAAAGAAACAGAAATGCTTATGAATGCAAAGGTGATATATCTGGAAATTAAAAGCAAAGCAGGGAGTTCCCGTCGTGGCACAGTGGTTAACTAGGAACCATGAGGTTGTGGGTGCGGTCCCTGCCCTTGCTCAGTGGGTTAACGATCCGGCGTTGCCGTGAGCTGTGGTGTAGGTTGCAGACGCAGCTCGGATCCCGCGTTGCTGTGGCTCTGGCGTAGGCCGGTGGCTACAGCTCCGATTCGACCCCTAGCCTGGGAACCTCCATATGCCGCAGAAGCGGCCCAAGAAATAGCAAAAAGACAAAAAAAAAAAAAAAAAAAAAAAAAAAAAAAAAAAAGCAAAGCAAAAGAAAAAAGGAATCAGACTGATCTGAAAGGCCATCAGGACTGTCAAAAACAAGAGCAAAACAGTCCAAATGTAAGCCTTCTTTGCTTTTGACTTTGGACATTTATTGGGTAGTAGATAGAATAAATCCACATATTGCAATAGATTAACAAATATGGTAAGGAAATAAAGCACCTCTGAACATAAGAGAACCACTGTCTCTGGCTAGATGACACAACATTTAAACTACTGGGTCCTCAGACTTTAAACTGTCTCAGGAAGAATTGTACCCTGCAACATGCATCAACAATATTAAATTATCATTAGTACAATTTATGGCTCAGAAATATACCCGGAGGAGAAATCTTTACACATCCAACTTTCATTGCTAAGGAAGAACTGAGTGAGTCTGTGAAATTATCGAGACAAGGAACCACTTCTCCCCACTCATAGCAATAAGAAACATGCTGAATCAGAAAAAAAAAAAAGATTCTCAGGCTAAAGAAAGCTGGCAAGTATCAGTATTGAGACCTGGAGAGGTAGAATATGAAAAAAGGTCAGGTATCCTCAAAGATACCTAAGCTGAGGGGCAAAAAAATCTGCTGGACAGAGAACACCTGCAAAGAATAAAAATTCTCCCAATGCAGTTTTACAAAGTTGTGAGTTCTATGTTAAAAATACATGAGCTAGAAATAGCTCAATTTATATGATGCATCTTGCCACCCAGAAAATAAAAAGGTCAAGTTTAAAAAGCAAAATGAATTAGTGCTATCAAACAAAAGAAAATGAACAAAAAAGACCACATATGAATAAATCTGGGTGGAAAGAGACCAAAAATGGCTAATAAAGAAGGCTTAAATATAATGATAAACAGAAGTATACTACTTTGAAATAAGGAGAGGGAAAAAAAAAGAAAGTTAAGTACTTTTGCGTTTTGGTTTTTAGAAAAAAAAAAAGGGAGAGGCAGCATGTGAATATTTGGAATAAATGCAAGTCAGCAGGTCAGAGAGATATGCATCTTGTTATTAAGAGAACTGGCTTTAAAAACTAAAAAACTTAACCCAAACCACTTACAATTATGTTTGATAAATCATGAAGAACTGAGGAGATACCAGAGGATTAGGAAAAAAAAAAAAAATGAGGCACCAATCTTCAAAAATATAAGAAGTATGCTGCTGGTGATTACTGCCTGGTAAGTCTAACTTGAATTCCTAGCAAATTAATGGAACAAATATTAAAAGAAAAAGATCCTTATAGATTTATAGTTTAATGGGCTCAAAAAGAATAGTAGTATGGACACTGCTTTATTTTAAAACATGCTTTAAAATTTTGTGTTTTTTTTTTTTTCTTTTTTTGGTCTTTTTTCTTTTTAGGGCTACACTTGCAGCATATGGAAGTTCCCAGGCTAGGGGCTGAATCAGAGCTGTAGCTGCCGGCCTACGCTAGAGCCACAGCAATGTGGGATACGAGCCACATCTGCGACCTACACCACAGCTCACGGCAAGGCTAGATACTTAACCCACGAGGCTAAGGATCGATCCTGCATCCTCATGAATGCTAGTCGGGTTCACTAACCACTGAGCCACGACAGGAACTCCAAAATTTTTGATTTTTTTAGGACAAAATAACAAAAAGGGGAAAGATAGCAAATACGTTTAATGTCTGAATTTCAGAGAAGCGTTTGTACAAATTTTTATAAAATTTGTATTTTACATTGTATTTCCAATCAGGGCTCAGTGTTGTGACATAATACATTAGAAAACAACAACTTAGAATAGATTTACAAGGAGATCCTGCTGAGCAGCATTGAGAATTATGTCTAGATACTCATGTTGCAACAGAACAAAGGGTGGGGGAAAAAATGTATACATGTAAGGATAACTTGATCCCCTTGCTGTACAGTGGGAAAATAAAAGAAAAAAGAAAGAAAGAAAGAAAACACACCAACAAAAGCTGAACACAGTTAAAAGACACAACTGCAGGATAAGCAGCAGTGAATCAGGTGAGGAAGTGACTGGGTAGTGATTAGACATTATTTAGAACCTGTATGGATGTCTGGGAGGATGAAATTAATTAACTGGGTTGATCTGCATTTGTTGACAACCATAAATATGAAAAGACATGACTACAGACAAATGGATATCAAAATAACACCAGATACTGGCAATGGAAAAACAGGACTCGAAAGTATGAAGGGGAATGAATCTTCTGAGGGTAAATCATATGCCCAAAACTATCCCAAATATTTTACCTGTTTTATCAATCCTTTCTCGGCATAACTTCATGCATGTGTTACTACCCTCATTTGACAGATATGGGAAGTGAGTCTCAGAGACCTAAGGGAACTTGCCCAAAGTCTAAGAGTTAGTTACCAGCAGAGCTCAAATTTGAACCCAGGTCCCTCTGAAGTTATTCTTTCCATAGAACCATACTGCCTATCTCGGAACATACATTTTTCACTCATTGTTCGCTCATTGTGAAAAATCCACAGGCATTCCAGGGAAGGGAGAAATGGAGGAAAAGATGATGAATCCAAAAGGAACAAAAGGAATCATCAGACAACAAGCAAAAAACTGACTTCACAATCTGACAGCACCAGAAAAAGAAAACTTTACATAGCCTAAATGGGCAGAGCAGAGAATCTGTCTTCACTCGGCTCTGACAAGACTACTGTGGACTTGAGAGCGCTTCATGAACAGAAAGACAGGGACAAGGCAGAACATGGTAAAGGACAGTAAGAGTTCACATGCAGGGGTTGGCTGAACAAAGCCAGGAAGTCTGTGTCTCCTTAGCAGTGTTTAAAACGTAACGACTAGAGAGCGGCCTCGCTTGTCCACAGGCTGTTTGCAGCCGGTGACAACTCAAGCAATGGAGCTAGATGGAAGAGAATGAAAACAGGTTAAAGGAAATTAAGATTCGATTTCCCTATCAAAGAAACTTCTCTGGAGTCAAATTCAAAAGGCTATGAAACAGAACTTTTAATGTTCTCCTTAAGTAGATTAGTTCAAGAGATATCTAGCGTGTAAGTTCTTTGAAGTCAGCAGCCGTGGTTTTTGTTTGTTTGCTTATTTACCATGGAGAGCGGCTAGTGCACTTAGGTACTTGCTAAATACAAAACACTACTGTAGAGTTTTGAGTTCTACCAACTAAGCACCAAAACCATACAATATACAAAACCGTATTAATCAGTTAGCAAATACTAGGCAAGACAGCCAGTGAGTCTTTTTTTCATTTCTTGGATTCACATAAACCATATAAATCACTTTTTCAAAAACAGCAGCTAAGAAAGCTCTAATTCAAGCCTCCAAGTTTATCAGAAACTGTATCAGAGTACAAATGCCAAAATAAACAGACTGGAGCTTTTTGCTAAAGAACTAATAGCTGCAAGTGACACGCTTATGGATGAGAACATCTACATCCCTCATATCAAAGGGTCAAACAGAAGGAGCGGCACCCTCACTGCTATCTGACCACTTCAAAAAGATGCTCAAAAACAAGACCTGCATAGACGAAAGCAACAGTTTGTCTCACATACTGCTGATAAGAACAGAAAGAGGACAAATGCTGATCATTCAGAGACTGAGATAAAATATTTTGTCTTTATTTTAAAGGTAGCATCTGAGACACTAACTATGGCAGAGTTTCTAAGGTTCATAAAGCTGCAAATCACTATAAATAAGAAATGTCATCTGTTAGAAACCTTAAATACAGCCCAATACCCAATGTGAAAACATTTCCAATATTAAGCTACTGACGACAGTATGTTTCATAAGACATCTGAACAAATGCAAGGTCACTGTGAACTATGATATTTCCTTTCTGGAATATTTTGGTCAAAGCCAGAGATTTACCTCTAAAGTCTGTTCATCATTTAAACTCATCTGCCTCCATTACAATATAACCACTATCAGAAAAGGAAGATTCATAAATTCCTGCCACCTCTACGCTCATATTCTAAATGTGAAAAGACCTCTGTGCATTCACTTTCACTTAGTCTTCTTTACATTATTAAACTGTTCAAAAGGCAAGTGCACATAATACGTATTGTGAAACAGTGAAGCTAAAAGGCTTTCCATTTGGGGAATGGAAATTAAAATGTTAATGAAGTCTCCATATGATCCAGAACTTACCTGCTTGGTGCTTGATGACTGAAACTGTGCAGATACTGGACGCTATAAAAGACAGAAAAAGGGAATAAAGCCTTATCTTCTCCTAACAGGCCTATATTTTCCAACTCCTATGATATAAAAAAGAAAAAATAATCTGCAAGCAGAGAGCAAAAGCCAAGTCCAATACTTTATTATTTTTCACACTGCTTTCTCCTGTGGTATATCCATTCCAGTTTCACCTTCTCACCACTGAGAATGCAATCTTTCTGCCACATACTAAAGATTCTGAAGTTAACTGCTCCACCTCAGGAACTGGCTCACATGGTATACTAATCTATAGTTTCTTCAGCCTTTAAATAAGTGTCCTACAGGATGCTCGTGGATGAAGTCATGCCATTACCTACCAGTTAGCAGAGCAAACAGTGAATAGATTCTCCACTATTTGCAAAGAGTTGCCAATAAAAGCTGACAGGCAAGCTAAGAGAAAGGACTAATTCATCCAAGACGGACATACAGCTACCCCTAGAGTGGAACATGCAGAAACTCTGTTAAAGCTGCACAGAAACTTTCATAATCCTTTAACACAACCCTGTGGCTCTTGTCACCGATACTGCAGAAAACAATTTGCCGAAGAAAATGATTGCCTAAATTCAGTTCTCCTAGTATACCTTGGTTAACCCTCTACTTTTCTTATTAAAAATTAAAGAAAACACTTTGATCTATGATGTACTGATCAAGGGCAACCCTACTGCCTGGATTTACTTGTAATCCAAGATAATACCCCTTAAAATATAGTTCCCCCTGTTCCACACTACAGCACTAATAGGTAATAATTCTAGAGCAAGAGGTCACAGATTCTAGAAAATAAAACGATTCTAGAGCAAGGCAGTCCACAGACTGAATCCAGCTCAAAGACATGCTATGTTTGGTTTGCAAAGTATTATTTTTTAATTTGAACTTGATGCTAGTATTTGAAAATAAGACTTCTGGGGAATTTCCGTTGTGGCTCAAGGGAAAGGAACCCAACTAGTATCCATGAGGATGCAGGTTCAATCCCTGGCCTCGCTCAGTGGGTTAAGGATCTGGTGTTGCCATGAGCTGTGGTGTAATTCGCTGACATGGCTCGGATCTGGCATTGCTGTGGCTGTGACATAGGCCGGCAGCTACAGCTCTGATTTGACCCCTGGCCTGGGAACTTCCATATGCCGCACCTGCGACCCTAAAAAAAGCCAAAAAATGAAAATAAACTTAAAAAAAATAAGACTTCTGATTGCTTTAGACAGTCAGAAGATCTTACAATACTTGGATCACAGGCATGGCAACGATCAGATAGAGCATATCAGTAAAATAACTGCCCCTTTTGTACGAGACATGCACTGTCCAGTTTACTGCAGTCCCGGCACTCTTAGCTGTATCATATGGCCCTTTGTCCTCTTTTCCTCTGTCGCTCTGCAGTCCCTAGTGGCATTGGAGTTTGCCAACCCTGTTCTAATGAAAAGTTCAGAATAAATGATACATAAACTTAGCAAACAGAAATAGCAGTATAAATGAAACCAGCAAACAAAAGGAAGAAGAGTGGGAGGAAAAAAGGGAGAAGTGGAGGGCTAACATGGAGGAGAAAGGGAAAGCGGACGGAAGGGGAGAAGCAGCAGTTGATTCTGCCTTCAAAGAGCTTACAATCTAGCAGAGGAGTACTGGACAATTTAAAAGCAGCATATCAGTGAATGTAAAACGATGCAGTAGAGAACCAGAAAATAATGCTGAAATGAAAAGGTCATGACAGAATGGAACAGATTTAATAAGAAATAATATCTTCAAACTTCTAAGTAGGTGAGGTAATCAATCCAGATGGGAAGAGAGGAAGAAAGTGGACCTTTTGGATAAGAAGAGATGTTAAAGGCAAAGAAACAGCAGTAGAAACTAGCCAGGTCTAGACAAGTGGGGACTGATCAGATGGGGGAATGAGAAGACAGAATGATGAGCTTGATGGTTTAACTGGAAAAAAAAAACAAAAAAACAAAAGCAAAAAAACGCAGCATACACAAACAAAGACCAGAGCAACATTAGGTCAAATGATGCTTCAGACACGCATGCACAGCTTTCTGCAGGCATTTATCTCATTTACCTTCAATCTACACCTCATGATCATCGAGGGTCCTTGGGAAGAGACTCACACATAGAGAAGATATTTCAGCTGAACATCTTCTCTATGAAGCTAGTCTGAAGATCAAAAGGTCTGTAGCAGAGTAATGATGAGAAATGTGTAGGCTCCCTCTCTGGGCCTTGTTTATGAGCGTATCAATTTGAGAAAACAGGGGAGTAACTTTTTTTAAAAAAAAGAGAAAGAAAAAAGGAAAGATTGAAATTGATGAAATTAATGATAAAAGCAGCCAAAAGAAAAGAAAAACAAAAGGCAGAGGGTAAGTTTGTTTGAAAGCATTAAAAGCATAAGCTACTGGCCATGGCTGAACATAACTGCCTCCGGTCTAGAACGGTCCCCCATCCTCCTGCTGCAAGTGACCTTATAATCCTAGTGCTGCAGCTCACTCATGGACAACAGCTGGGCTTCCTGTTGCTGAATTTGCTTACCTGAGGTTTCTGGAACGGGTTTCGCTTGGCAGACTCAAAGGTGGGATAAATTGGCCGGGTTGATGCCCGCTGGGCAGGATCTTGACACACAAACCCTGAATGGGGAATGGAAAACATTAAAACCTGCCATTTTCTAAGAAATTAGCAGGTTTGGCTGCCCCTTCCCTTTAGAGGCACAAATGCAGTTTCACAGTCATCACCATTACAGAGGTCCATCCGCAAGAGGATTAGGCATGACCTCCACACACATATTCTGCTTTAACTCTGAACCACAACTGGAGAGAATAAGAAAAGAAAATCAACAGATTTTCAACCTTCCTTGTTGGGGGAGATAAATCAACCTTCCTTGTTGGGGGGCTGAAATGTAATTCGATGGAAAAAGAGATGTCGACTTCTGAGGAACTTCAGAATAAAAGTGCAAATCACCATTTTAAAAATACAAAGTTGGGAGTTCCCATTGTGGCTCATTGGGTTAAGGGCCCGACAATGTCTCTGTGGGGATGCGAGTTCAATCCCTTACCTCGCTCAGTGGGTTAAGGATCCGGCGTTGCAGCAAGCTGTGGTGTAGGTTGCAGATGCAGCTCCAATCCACTGTTGCTATGGCTGTGGCATAGGCGTCACTGCAGCTCTAACTCGACTCCTGGCCCAGGAACTTCTATATGCCGCAGATGCAGCCATAAAAAAACAAAAACAGAAATACACAGTGATTAATAAAAAAAATTAGTTTAAAGTGGCTTCCTGGTTGGTGACTGGAAAACAATGTTTTTATCAGGAGAATCCCGAAGCAAGTGAGGGGGTCTTGTCCTGTTATAGGATCCACTTCTAGAACTGCTAAAAGCAACTTCCAAAATGGGCTTTGTAGATTACCCATGGCTTAAGAAATTAGGTAGGTTTGAGTTAATTTCACTTATTTCCTAAAAAGAAGTGAATTCTCATCCAAGGAGAATAGAGCAGCCAAGTTTTACAGCATTTGCTGGTATACCAAGTGCTAGTTTATTTCGAATGTATTTTATTATGTCTTTTTAGAGTACTTAACAACGACCACCCGAAACCCGCAACCTACCCACCTGGCTGCCCACCTCCATTTCACAGTTTTGGCTTGCCTACTCAGAAGGGAATTTCTTCCTTGGCCCGCTTCAGTTATAAACTACTATAGAATGGATTGTGTGGATACTAGTAGAGATTGCCTAGCAGAAACAGAGCCAGTCTCCTTTGTAACCAAGGCTCTTCAGTGGGTTTCACTATCTCAGTTCAGAGCAAAATACACTTTCTCCAGATCTCTTGCTTAATTTTCTTCCTCAGCTCATAATTCCTGTGCCCCAGGAGTTGGGCCTCAGCCCTAGTTGTGGTTCAGCCTCAGGACAGGATAGAGCCAGGGGGAGCAGAAACATATAAACACTCCCCTGAAAATATAATTTTTTAGTACAAAACATTCAGCATGGCTGAGGAACTGCCAGTTGGCAACACCTAGAGAGCCTGACAAAATGGATGCTATGGTTAACACTGACAGGAGTTTTCAGAAAACACAGCTACTCACCTACAACAGTGAACATATCTGAAATCATGCTGGCTTTAATCTTTAGGTCCAGAGGTGCATCACTAACAGAACAGAGAAAGAAAAGAGCAATTGATAATTTTACAGGTTAACAGAATAGCTGCCCCTAAAGGGCCCGGATATAGCAAAGCTTCCAAACGTCAGTGAAGAGCAACATCTAAAGCACACTGATTCCATGGGGGTGGGGGGGATCTGAGAAAAAATTCTAGAAACGAAAGCCTGGCGTAAAATTCAACCTCTGTAAAACAGGCCCAGCTCTAAGGCACTGATCCCCTGGCATGCGATGCTTCTATTCCAGAAGATCTTGTACAATTCAAATTTTGCACTAGTCATGAATAGCGCTTCACTTTGACTGGATTTTAGTGGTTCAGACTCTTAATATACTCTTTTAAGGTGTCCCCATCATTCAAATGATTTTCTACTGCTGCAATGGTCAAATCACATTTACACACAAGAGAAGAAACTTAGGCTATCTCTGTACTTTTTTTAAGCCTTGGTTTTCCATCCTAAATCAGTCTTCTTAAGCTTGTAGGCTTGAAAATGAAGGCAAACAAACAAACAAACAAAACAAAAAAAAAACAGTTACATCAAAATATCACCAGATGATGCAGCAGGAACCATGGAAACAGAAACAGCATGGAATGAAAGCTGGAGGCCTCCCTGTGTCAGTGACCACCACGTTGGCCCTGGGGTTGAGGTATTCCTCCAGAAACCAGATTACTCTGGCTGCTGGACCCAAAGCATCATCCTGGGCTCTCTCACTGCATGATGTACATTCCTGAGAAATCTGCAAAGTGCTGACTTACCCAAGTGTAGCACAACAGCCGAAGCATCTGTAACATCCAGCTCTACACCTTATTATTGGGGTTAAGCCAAACTCCCACCCCACAAAGTAGCCAATCTGTCTTTATTTGATCACTTGGCATTTTGCCAACATTTCTCATCGTTAAAAATGCAGCAGTTGGGTGGTCTCTGGCATAAATCTCTAGGGTTCTCTAGCTGTTTAGAGAAGCATTCAGCTAACAGAAACTCTAGCTATAGCCACAGATAGAAGCAGAATCTTCTCTGGTATTGAAAAAACAGTTTCTTTCCTTCTTCTAATTAATAGATAGGTTCAAAAATTTTTTTAAAGATTGTTTGAAGTTTTTAGACTTGAATCTTGGATGGATAACACCAGGACATAGGGTAAAAGGATGAAATACCTACTCTATCCTAGGCCCAGCTCTATGCCTTTATGGTATATGTGGATTAGAGTATGTTTAAACTTTGGTAACAGAGGAAATATGATATATCATGTATTTTTTTACTCTTAGAAGAACACCTACAAAGCTGAGAGAGAGAGGGAAAGAGAGCAGAGGACTGCACTGAGGGTAAAAATGCAAGAAGCATCCCTTAGAAGCCCAGCAAGACAGTAAACAGAGATTGCAAAACTGACTAGGAAGTAGGGGACCATGGCTGCAGTATGGACCTAACAACATATTACAAATCCCCCAAATTTAGAAATTCCAGTCATCTCAATATAATAACCAAGGGGAAAGAAATCTCCCAGAGCCAAAAGACACCCCAAAAAAAGTGTTTTAGTACTGCTCATTGGAGATCTGTCACCCTTTTCTAGCTGATGGAACAGACTACTTACCAGGCCAAAGAAGGAGAGAGATTCACTTCCAACAACCACGGCTTCAGGGTAGAATCTATGAGCACGTCGAAGCCATAGAGTTCTAGAAATAAAACATAACATAATACATAAGATCATTTTCCATGTCACAAATGAACAAAGACCTGGAAGATTCAATCCAATCAACTCCCATCAGAGGCCCAAAAACGGTCTTAGTAGCATGAGGAAGAAGAAGTACACAACTTTCAAGTCCAAGAGAAATTAATCAAGCTCTAGAGATAATAGGAAAATAATACTATAAAATTCCACTGTTTCTATCATCCACTCTTATGACATTCCTGAGCTCTACACAGAAAGTGACCTAATTCCAGAAGTTAACAGGCCATCTGATTCTGCTGCATGCAGAGGGTAGAAAATGTTAGGAAAAGGAATGCAACAAGTACATCCACATCTGATGCTGCTTTGGGCTTGTTCTGGATTGTTCTCTCTGATCACTTCCCCACCACACTCTGAAAGCGGGAAAACCTATTGAAAGCCTCTCTCTAGGACCTTCCCATCACATTTTCTCAAACCAAGACCTTGCTTTTGCTACCTAGGTCAAGAATACTTCCAAGCATAAAACAAATTCTTTCCCCTCTATGGTTTCAATCCCCCCTGAGGATAGAAAATCAAATACACTGGGCTAACATAGAAAAACAGAAAAGAAAGGAGGGGGTCAGTGGCAGCTGAGCAGAACGATGACAAGCCACCTTGCACCACTAATATTACTGAAGAAGGGACATAGCCAGAGATCAAATTTCCATGGTTTCTGGATTCTTTACTAATTCCTGTCCCCCAAGTCCCCAACTATTACAAAGACCAAAGCCAGAATCGTGAGCATACTCATCTCCCAGAATGAGGCGGAGGGGGGTGGGGGTGGGCAAGGAGGTTAACTTTGGAACCTCTGCTGGCCACCTTCACTCCCATTATTATTACTAATGAGGCCTTCCCCACAGTCCTCCTTGGTATACAGACATCAAACATACCAGACTTTCAGAAGTCCCACTCATTCCCAAACATTCCACTCTGTGTCCCTCAAAAAAAACAAACAAACTGTTTACACACACCTCCTTTCCAGGAGAAAAGGCTAGCTTTCTTACAGTTCAACCAGAGGTCATGGGCCACACAGCTCATACCCACAGAACACAACCAGCTATTTTCCAGAAATTCATTTTGAAACAAATTCAGGGATTTTCCCATTTCTCATTCCTCTCAAAAACATAGAAAAACAAATGCATGCTCTGAAAAGATGGCATCAAAGGCTCTCTTTTAGCACACGGAAGTCTGGTGAGGCACCAAGAATCCTAGAACGGAATCCAGGGACCCAGATCCTCCTCCTCACCACTTACAATTCATTCACGTGGGGGGGGGGGGCGGACGATCACTCTCTGATATGCATTAGCATCCTCTGGTTTCCTTCATCCTTTTTATTAGTCGCTATTTGTCAACATCTGAGTAAACCTATATCCAGAATTCCTATTTATGCAACATGGATTCCGGTAGACACTCATTCAAATTCTCTTTCAGGAAGAGTTTCCATGAAGGAGTTGGTTTCCACAGTACTAACCTAGGATTCCATTTAATTTGCAAAAATAGTCACAAACTCTGAGAGAGTCTGAGATAAGATTCATCTTCACATAACTACATAAAAATCACATATTATCCACGCTTTAAAGGTGTAAAGAAAAGAAAGCTCCTTCACCTATCATATTTTGGTAACACACTGATATCTTTTATGGCCAGTTACAGTCTTCTGAATATTGTATCTAATCTTCAATCGGCCCATAGCACATGCCATTTAATTTGACAAAAATCTTTTTGTGATACAGCCCTAATAAAAGCAAAGCCTAATTGCAAAATCTACAAGTCCATGTTAACATTACCTAAGCAGAGAAAGTATGTGAGTCTGATTCAAGAAAAATAACACTGTCTTCAGTTTTTAAAAGCTAAAGCACCGGACTCAACTATTTCATAAAGTGGTAATACTGTTAGTAATAACAGCATAGGAACAGGATGAGAATGATGACTGATGCACATATTGATCAGATTTGCAAAATCAGCCACAAATGAACACGAACTGAACTCAGAGTAACAGTAAGACCTATTATTTAAACACCTCATGAGAAGCAGCCAACACATTTGCTTGACTATCTCCTAAATTAAGAGGCAAATTCCAAGACTCTCAGTTGAAAGGCTAAGAACCAATATTCTGGAAAGTAAGGGGAAAGAAAAAAACAAAAAACACCCCAAAGAGAGAAAATCACCCTTTACATTGCAACTTAATTTTCACTCAGGTGAATAAAACCCACCAGTGCCAAAGCATCTCAAAAGCAGCTCTCAATCTAACGTCTGTGCCTGCACCAGGCTTGGATCTACCTGCCGTCATTTAAGAGCGGGGTGTGTGACAGCCTTACAATGCAGTGCAAAGCCCAGTCACCTGAGAGGCTGGAACTGGGGGAGAGGATTGGGGTGAAAAAGAGAGCACGTGTATCAGGTTTATCTCTTACAACAATCAACTCAGCTTAATCAAAATCATTTGGGTCCTTGGCAGGCTACTAGAGTCCTTACAATGACCCTTTTAACTTATGCATGGTCTTTTCTGTGGCTATTAAAAGATTTTGAAATATTAATACTAAGAATATTAAACTTCCTCACCTTTTGTGCGTTTTAGTACCGTTGTCTGGAACTTAAAAATTCAGTATCCAGGATAAGATATACCAGTGCTCCCGTCATTAAGAGGAGCCCGCAAGCTAGGCTTTTCCAGTCCTGAGAGCCACTTTCTTTGTGTCTTCATCTCACACAAAGGCCAGTATTTTCAAAGGACTGCTGCTACTACTTTATACAACAAGGTTTCCTTGAGAAAATTTTCCTTGGTGAGATATATTTCCGTCTACCCTCAGCCCAGTCAAAACTAACATGAAAATGCGACGAGTGAATGGTCAGAAGCTTGACTCCACCTCCTATTTTACACTAGTGCCCTCATCCCCCTCTTTCTTTCAAGCAGCTTCTTGAAAAGCAATCCACCCTTAGCCACCTTAACTTTCTCAACGCCTATTCACTCCTGGACCCGTAACAATTTGCTTCTGCTGCCACTCCTTAATAATTGACTGCTCTCATTATGAGCCCCACAGACCGCCTTGCTGCTATAACCCCAAGCCTCTGAAACTGCTGACCACCTCTTCCTCATCAGAGCTCTCCTCTCCCTGGACTCCAGGACGCCGCTTGCTTCTGACTGTCCTCCTCCTTTCTCTCCTTCTTTCGTTCCTTCTCTTCCACCCAGCTGACCACTGGCAGGTGTTAGCTGGGTGGAAGAAGGCATTCTCGGGTCTCTTTCCTTCACAATTCTACTTCTCTCCTCGGCTGAGCCCATGTATTCTCATGCTGCAATTAATATGATGATGACGACGACATTCAAATCTCTACCTTTAGCCAAATGTCTCCCGGACACCAAATCCATGATTCTCAATGCCTTCTAGACATCGTCACTAGGCTATCCCACAGGTACTCAACACACAGCAACAAAACTCTTCTCCCAAAGTTTGGCTGCCCATTATTCTTCATCTTGGAAAACCCCATGCACTAAACTCCAAAGCCAGACCTCTCAAATCCAACACATTATCTGATCTCTTTCTCTCTTGGTTTCTCTTTAATCCAGTCTACTATATTCCTTTTCAAGGTAAAAATTTCTATATTTTAATATAAATGGACAGATCTTAAGTGTACTAGCTGATGAGTCTTGATAGTTGGATATATCATGTAACCCACACTCCTATCAACCCACACAGAACATTCCCATCACCCCAGAAAGATCCTCCTGCCTCTTCCTGGTAAATACCCTGCTTCCCGCTATCACATCCCAGGCAACTAGGATTCTTCTTCTTCATGGATTTTTTTTTTTTTTTTTTTTTGGCGGTGCCCACAGCATGTGAAAGTTCCAGGACTAGGGATGAAAATTGCACCACAGCAGCAGCCCAAGCCACAGCAGGGACAATGCTGGATTCTTAACCCACTGCACAGCCAGGGAACTCTCATTCTTATTTCTTCCACCACAGATCAGTTTTTCCTATTCTAGAGTTTTATATAAATGGAAGCATGCAGTGTATACTCTTTTGAGTCTGGCTTCTTTCATTTATCATGTTTTCGAGGTTCATCCATCTATCATTGTTTCTTGTTTTAAGATGGGTTTATTGCAGTATAAGTTACATACAATAAAATTCACCCTTTTCAATTGCGTCTTGACAAATGCCTATGGTTGTTTAACTACCATCACAATCGATACGTAGAACAATTCCACCACAAACGGCCTTTTCCCACTGTGCAGTCAATCCTCACTCCCTATCCACCAGCAACCACGGTTCCGATTTTTCGCCTTTTCCAGAAAGTCAAATAAATGGAATCACATGGTATGTAGCCTTCTGAGAGTGACTTCTTTCACTCCGCATTGTGCTTTTGAGACTTACCAATATTATCACACATATCAGTAGTGTAATTCATTCCTTCATTCTCAGCAGTATTCCATTTTATGGACCACAATTTGCTTACCCATCCAACAGCTGATAGACATTTGGACTACTTCCAGTTTGGGGCGATTATGAATAAAACTGCTATAAACATTCCTTTAAAGGTATCTGTGTGAACATATGGTTCCATTTTTCTTGGGTAAATACCTAAGGGTGGGATTGCTAGGTTACATGGTTGAGTGCATATGATCACTGCATACGTCTTATCTCCAAAGCATTTCCCTAGCACTAGTCTCTCCCCACTGCAGTCTCTCCATTTCTCCACATGGCCATCAGAATCAGCTTTCTATGACACAAACCTAACAGTTAGATAGAGACAGGCAGTGAGTAGCCTAGCAATAGACACTGAGGTCAGGTTGGCCCCTGGAAGATTTTAAGTTAGTCACTTCTAATAATGCTGTACAGTATTCCCTTTGTTATAATTCTGTCACACCAAGCTTTGGGTCAAGTCGTGATAAAAGTTAAAGGAAAAATGATAAGCTGGAGTTCCCATTATGGCTCAGTGGGTTAAGAACTCAACATAGTGTTCGTGAGGATGCGGGTTTGATCCCTGGCCTCGCTCAGTGGGTTAAGGATCTAACGTTGCTGTGAGCTGTGGTATAGGTCGCAGACGCTGCTTAGATCTGGTGTTGCTGTGGCAGTGATGTAGGCCGGTGGCTGCAACTCTGATTCTACCCCTAGCCTGGGGACTTCCATATGCCACGGGTGCAGTCCTAAAAAGCAAAAAAAATAAATAAATAAATAAGATAATCCTATTGTTCCCCTGCTCAAAAAACTCTGGTGGCTGTCTGTCATCTACAGGATGAATTTAAACATGCAAGTCCTTTACAGTTGGGCTCCCACCTACTTCCATAACCTTATCTTTCGCCACCTCAGCCACTGCAGGCTACATCTAGTTACACTGACCTTTCCATTTCATTTTTGACCTTTTTCACCTTTCCTGCCACATCCTGTCATGACACTGCATTTCACATGCCACGTTCCCCGTGCTAGGAATGGCTTTCCTTGGCTCCCCTAGGCACAGCCACTAACCCCTTGCATCCTCCAAGCGCACCTGAGTCACTACTGCTTGCACTGCCACGTGTCATTCCACGTCTGCTCCTCCCACCCCTCCTGGCAGGGGCCATGTTTCATTCATTGCTCTATATCAAACAGCCTGCACCAATTATCACAGCACTGTAAATCAGCTAGATGTCAATAAAACTTTAAAAAACAAAAATAAAATAAAAAGCACAAAGAGAAAAAAACAACAGCCTGAGCCATACAAACACACAGGAAGCAATCAAGAAATACTGAAAGAAAAAAGTAAGTTTTAAATTTAAAACACTACAATTTTTGAGAAAGACAAGATAATATGCAGCTAGTGTCCCAAAATAACCCTAACCACAAGACCTGAATTACTCATAGCAAAGCCAACAACCGTAAAGAGAAATTCCAGTTAAAAATTTTAAATATTAAGACATATTAAGGAAAAACTTAATAAAAGATGTTCTAGGAAGGGAGAAAAGACATTTTGATAGAGAAAATAATAATGCATCCAAGGCCCAAGAGATTGCTAAACATGTCACACCATGAGTTTTGGAATCGACCCACTAACCCTCCCCGGAAATAAAGTCCCAACTGAAGCTGTAATCCCTCAAACTGGAAAGTGCTGACATTAGCCAGTGCTTGATGTCAGTCAAATGTTATTCAATAAAGGAAATTCTTTTCACTTGGGCCTTGGATTGGAGTTGAAAATCTAAGGAGGAAGTTTTTCTCTGGGGTCCAGAAGGAAAAGTTAAAGAAAAGCAGATCAAAATCCCACAGGAAAATGAACTAACTAAAAAAAAAAGGCCAGAGCCAATTTGTTAGTTCATTCAATAAATCAATATGGTATCTGGCTACCATATGTAAAGGTAGATTTGAAAGGAATACCCAGAACTACGTACTGTTGATTAGAACAGAAAGAGTACCCCTTTTCAGGCCTGATCTGCTAAAAAGGATGATATCATTTTTCCTAAGATCTAGTTACAGGAGGGCAGAAGGAGAACCCAGGCTATGGGGCATGCCAAAAATGGCCGGACACATCAGAACTTGTCTTTATGTGGGTGGAAAATGAGCCAGAGAGACCTGGCTCTCAAACTTGGCTTTGTCATTTATTAACAGCATGACCTGGGACAAATTATTTAACCTCTCTGAATCTTTTTTCCTTGTCCATAGAACATGAGTAATAAATACCAACAAAACTGTTAAGAGGACTAAAGGAAATAACCAATGAAGGTGCTTAACAAACAGTTGGTACTGGCTACTAAGTCCCTTCTAGAGTAAACATCCCTTCCCATCTAAACAGGAGCATGGGATAAGCCAGAAAAGAAACTTATCTCAGAGTTCCCAACTTGTCTCAGTGGTTAACAAACCCAACTAGTATCCATGAGTTCATGGGTTCAATTCCTGGCCTCACTCAGTGGGTTGGCAATCCGGCTTGGCTCCTGCGTTGCTGCGGCTATAGCGCAGGCAGCAGCTACAGCTCCGATTTGACCCCTGGCCTGGGACCCTCCACATGCTGTGGGTGCAGCCCTAAAAAAAGACACACACACAAAAAAAGTTAAAAAAAAAAAAAAGAAAAAGAAAAAGAAAGAGAATTATCTCAAAAAAGTGGACTGTGTTAGATGACTTTCATCATTTTTTTGGTGGTCAAGTAGCTGACATCATAAAATGTATTTCTGCCCACTTTCATTTCTTCAACAAGTATTTATGGAGACCCCCGCTTTCAGAATGTCGGCCATCTTGACCAGCACGTACTCAACAAAACGGAGTGTACTGGGCATGGTTCGTCCCGAGCAAAGATGTCCCTGGTCTCCGACCTCAACAAGGCCAGTGTGATCACATCTACATGTTGCATGACAGCTGGTTCATATGCTCTCAGGCTAGAGAGGACCAGGGTCATAGCCTGTCACTTGAGCCATCCTCATACACGTACGTGAAACCACTGTCAGCAGCAGCATCTTTAAAGGATAGCTAGCTTCCTGTTGTTTTGAGCTGTTTTTTCTCCAACTGCTCAAAAAAAAAAAAAAAAAAAAAAAAAAGCTGCTCTCATAATCAGTTATCTCACTGCCATATTTAAAGGGCTGCTGTTTAAGCATATATTTCACATGGTACCACATTTGCACAATCTTAAAAAATTAAACTGTCAAAAGTCTGTTTTATTGGATGAGACATCAAAAATCCTACTGATCAAGGGCCCTGTGATCAAGATGAGCAATTGCCAAAACCCATCTTCTGACTCCTCTTCTCCAAGCTGAGCCTTTTTCATCCGAGTTCTCCCACTCACTAGCTCTAGAACCTGAGGCAAGAGTCTTCAGTTTCTTTATACAGACTCATTATTCTCTGAGATCCTTTTCAGATGTACAAATCTATGAAAAAGTTTATTAAAGGGCTGTTTCTGGTAGTTCGTGAAGGTCCCTAAGCCTACATTTAAATGCTATTAATACAATGCAAGAATTTGTATATATTATCCCCTGCAAAATTTACTGTGAGAGGAACAAACTTTTATAAATCTATACCTCAAGCACAGCAGGAACTGAGAAAAGTTAACTGCATAAATAAACCAAGGAATGGGAATCCTGAAGGTACCTGGAAACACAGCTGGACACTACAGGTGGTAGGGTGAGAAAGAAATCACAGGCCAGAAACATTTCAATACTAATGGAACGCTCCTGGCAAACATCCACATAATGTGGAAGGGCAGAAACGACCACCGAAGGACTACAGTGAACCCCATCACCAGACTACTGGCTTCCTCTAAAACACCAATGCTCTGTTCAGGCCAAATTCTTCTGGGAAGCTCTCAATTCCTGTTTACTCTAAAACAAATGAAAAAGACAAGAAAAAAAACAGATTTTTTTTTTTCCTTGTAGCTTAAACCCCAGGGGAGGTTGGGAACCAGTGGGAGGCAAAGAGATTCACACAAACATACACACGTACACACAATCATTTCTGGTGGGGGGAGGTTACTTAGACACACAAAATCCCAGGGCTGACAGGAAGGGGAATTAGAACCACAAAAGCCAAGAAGATAGTCAACAGTTTAAAAAACTCCAGATGCACTCAGTTTATTAAAACTGAACACAAGCAGGGAGGAGGGAAGTAGACCCGTGGCTGATGAAATAGTCTTAGGGGCTATTTCAGAGTAAGAGAAAGTCACTGCTTATTTCACATCAGGACTTCTAATGCCATTAAGGTCAAGAAATTCTTAAGGTTCCAAAAGGCATTCGGGTAATAAAAACAAAATAGAAAAGGAAATATTCAGAAGAGCTTGCAATGATTTCTAAATACACTGAGAGCTACTAGAAATTTACTCTCATAGAAGAGCCAAGGAGATGTGGAAAAGCAACTCACATTTGCTTTTTAATCCAATAAAGTTTTTGAAGTTGGAATTATACTTCCCATACCCTCTCCTCAAACAGCTTGCAATAATTCCAAGAGGTCCAGGCCCCTACCAAACCAGGTCCAGTGGGAAGCCTACTGTCAGGCCTTCAAAAGGCAATTCAAGCAGGTACCAACCATTCATTCAACAAACATTTCCTGAATATCCTCCAATAGGAAAAAAACACTTACATGTACAGGAGCAAAAACAAGGGAGGCATTGTTCGTGTCTTCAAGGAGCTTCCAGTCCAGTGGGGGAGAGAGACACGTAAATGGGTCCAAGAGGACATACAGAGGCCACTGCAGACTATGAATAGAGGGCAGGGGTTGGGGCATGAGGCTAACTCTGACTGGAAGATGTGGGGAAAATGCCACCAAAGAAGTGATACCTGACTTCGTCTTGAATAGATGTCAGTAATCTTTCATGTAAAGTAACATGAGAAATATATTTCAGACACAGGATAAAGCCGGTGCAAAGTCAAAGGGTTAGGAAAGGACCTGGTAGGTCCAGGGAGATGGTAAAAGGTGCAGGGGAGAGGGGAGACACAGTGCCAACTAAGAATTCAAGAAGATGAGCTCAGTCACCCCAGGTAGGAAGAGAACATCAGGGAACAAGTATGGAGCAGCCCGAGAGAGAAGACTCAACAGGGCACTTTGTACGGCACGGATTCCTGGAGGAGGCACATCAAACTATGTCAAACTATGTCTTAAAATATAAACAGGGAGGTTTCCGTTGGGACTCAGTGGTAACAAACCCAACTAGGATCCATACGGACATGGGTTTGATTCCTGGCCTTGCTCAGTGGGTTAAGGATCCACCTTTGTGGTGAGCTGTGGTGTAGGTCACAGATGAGGCTCAGATCTTGCATTGCTGTGCCTGTGGTGTAGGCTGGCAGTTGCAGCTCCGACTGGGCCTCTAGCCTGGGACCTTCCATATGCCGTAGGTATGGCCCTAAAAAGAAGAAAGAAAGAAAGAAAGAAAGAAAGAAAGAAAGAAAGAAAGAAAGAAAGAAAGAAAGAAAGAAAGAAAGAAAGAAAGGAAGGAAGGAAGGAAGGAAGGAAGGAAGAAAAAGAAAGGAGGGAAAGAAGGAAGGAAGGAAGAAAGGAAGGAAGAAAGAAAGAAAGGAAGGAAGAAAGGAAGGAAGGAAGGAAGAAAGGAAGGAAGGAAGGAAGGAAGGAAGGAAGGAAGGAAGGAAAGAAAGAAAAGAAAGAAAGAGAAAAGAAACTGAAAAAGAATGAAAAGAGTATAAACCGGAATGTGCAGAGCAGACAGGGAGGGGTCTTCCAACTGGATAACAGAGCTTATGCAGAGGCCCAAAGGCATGGAGTCCTCAGTGGTACCATTGGATTCTAAGGTGTAAGAGGGGAAAAGGAATTCTAGGAAAGTCAGTTGGGGTCAGATCCTTAGAGATTTTGAAGTCATATCAAGTGTCTATTTACAAGTTAAGCCTAGGGAGCCATTTAAGGGTTTTAGAAGACATAAAATATTTGCATGTTAAAAAGATACAAAGAGATCATAACCTCTTCCTTTCCTCTAGTTTTAGGTCCTGGTTTATCTACCATCTTCTATTCAGTGTCTCAACACTTCCCTTTGTTTAGTGCCCCTCAAGTACAGACTCTTGTGATAATAAAAAGGGCAAAAATTATAATGTCTAATTATAATTCCCAAAACACAAAAAACAATTTATGGAGTACAAACTAAGGGCGAGTCATGTACCAAGGGCTTTGCATACATTGTTTCATTTGATCTTCAAGATACTCTTAGAAGGCAGGTTCCACCATTACTGCCATTTTATAGTTGAGGACACAGGATTAGAGTAACTTGCTGAAAATCAGAAAGCTAGTAGGAGGTGCAAATGGGCCTCAAACTAAGTCTATCAGACTCTAAAGGCCATGCTCCTTCCTTCCTTGTTGCCCTGTCTCCTAAGCAAGCCATGACTTTCACACTCTTCCTACGTATTCCTTTAATTATGCCCCCACCAACGACCCTACTGTTTTACTAACACAGCCTGCCCGTGCTGAAAGCCTGGACAACCTCACAGATGCTCACACCAGCAGGCACTAAGGAGGTCCCATCCACACAGAGAGCAAATGTGCCTGGGCACCTCGGTGCTGCAGTCACAGCTAGTGGATCAGTGGGCAACAGGTCCCGTAGTTGTGATCTATTTCCTACTCATTCTCTGTGCAATCAGGGAATGGGGGGGGGGGGGACAAGGGGGAGAAGAAAGAGGGCGAGGGGGGACCCACTAGGAAGAAGACTAAAACAAAAAGGAGGAGTCATTGGAAAATGGGAGAAAGCACATACTGGTACCAGCCAGAGCTTCTTGGAACAGTTCCCAGTCTGGCTGCCAAAGAGCTCTGGAATATATTTGTTAGAGCTGGATTCCTGTACAGTCCGTTGCAGACTTTTTCTGATTGCACTCTGACAAAGAGACCCATGCCTTAGTGCCAATCCCTGCTTCCCACACAGAAAGCTAGTGAGTCCTCAGGGGACCTCCAACCAAGCTCACCGCTGACCTCTGAGTGGGACCTTCACATGCTACGTGAGCTCAGAAAGAAAGTCCACCACATGCCTCTGACTCCTGTAGAATCATTGAGCCTCTCTACCCCAGGACCCCATCCCAACTTCCCAAACTCCTTGGCACAAATCATATTAAGTTTCTTGAGTTTCCTTACCAAAACAACTGCTGCGATGAGGAACAAAGGTTTTACAGGCTGTGGCAATAGCTAGTTCAGCAGAGATTATGGTCTTAATGATCAGGTCTTCTACATGGGCCATCAATGCTACAAAGGAAGAAAAAACACTATAATAAGATGGATTAGGATGAGATTCCAGAACACAGTATACTTATAAAAGCACTCGTGCTCATGCAAAAAAGACTCCATGTGGCAGTCTTGCTAATAGGTGCTCCGGGAAAAGCAAGTCTGTGAATGGGGGGACCCAATCAAGAATGGAGGTGCTGGGAGAAGTACTCAGGTAGGACCCCATGACAAGAACAGAGACAGAATAGAAAAGGAGCCTCCGCCCTCACTCTCCTCCTCTCCCCCTTCCCTTTGCGGACTGCAATAGGCCTTCTGGCATACTCTTTTCCATTCTGCTCAAGGCTCAGCAATACTGTCCATTTTGATTCCAATCCTTGTACTCAAAGTGGACACTATCCATTCTCCAATTCAGCAACATGAATGAGAGAGATTGCCTTAGAGAAACTCGAATGCAGGGCCAATATGGAGACAGATAATTTTTTACATAAAAAGCTGACAGTAACTTTTTTTTGCTTTTTAGGGCCACACCTGAGGCATATGGAAGTTCCCAGGTTAGGGGACTAATTGAAGCTGCAGCTGCTGGCCTAGGCTACAGGCCACAGCAATGCAGGATCCGGGCCATGTTTGCAACCTACACCACAGCTTATGGCAACACCGGCTCCTTAACCCACTGAGCGAGGCCAGAGATCAAACCCGAATCCTCGTGGATACCAGTCCAATACACGATCCACTGAGCCACAACAGGAACTCCCAAGCTGACAGTATTATAGTTAGCGGTTCAACATTCAAGAAGGATACATTCTAAAGATTAAACAGAAAAGTTGTCTTCCAAACCAGAAACCAGAAAAGGGAATTGGATGGAGTTCCCTTATGGCATAGTGGATTAAGGATATGACATTGTCACTGCAGCACCCAGGTCGCTGCTGTGGTGCGGCTTCCAACCTGGGCCCAAGAACTTCCACATGCATGTCCCCGGCCCCCCAAAAAAGAAAGAAAGAAAGAGGATTTGGAGAGCCATGGTAAGCCCATTATTCTCCATCTCATAACAAGCAGGAAAAATTAACACCAAGAACAATGATCCCATTAGATAACTCAGCAACACTACTAGAATTAGAGAGAATGACTCCTGGAAAGAGACAATGGTAAAGTTACACAAAGTCAAAAAAGAAGTCAAAGGAAAAAAAAAGGCCTGGTACTCACCAGTTGTATCTCTGCCTTCCTGTTTCAGATACCTGAGCATAGCACTCATGCTCCATTTGTTCCCGTAATCCTCCACTTCCGGATCATCACAACTAAAACAAACGAATGGATCAAGGTCACACATGCCACTAGGCCTGGCTCTGGAAACAAGACTTTTACAAACTCCTCTTTCCCTGGAAGTCTTTAGAAAAATATTCCTTTTATTGACTTCCACGCACCCACTTTTTCTCAGTCCTTTCTGTAACGCATGTAGCTTGCCTTACTGAGAGGGGACGGGAAAAGGAGGTAAATTCCTTCTTAACCAAACAATTGTGCATCATGAAGGAGTAGAAGAAATTTGTGAAAGAATGTAAACAGATTTAAGAGTGGTTATCATACATTCATAGCTTGAAATGTTTGGGGATACTAACCTGGCCTATGAGGTAAATGTCACACGAGACCACAAAGCAATGCCAATTTTCAGACCAGAACTGAGTCTAGCTGGGCTAGTGAGTATATCTAGAGCAGTATTTTACTGAGCTGACCCAGCACAGAACTGCTCTGGCATCCGGAGTAAGCTCTCTCCTGTCTAATGACAGACACAGCTTTTGTGGATACCTTCTGAGGTATCACCCAAGAGAGCTCATTAGAGCCGCAAAAGGCGTAACGGAGAACACCACCACTGCAGCCACAAAGCGGCACACGGGGCAGAGTCCCCTGACTCTTGCAAGGGTCTTATAATCTGAAATTTGTGTTTTGCAGCCACCCTCTCATTCCCTACCATCAATTCCCCCCGCCCCCACCAGGGGCATCTTTGCTCATCTTCCAAAGCGAAGGATATTGTATCTTCAAGCAATTTCAAACACTGGTCAAAGGACCCTCAATGAAAACTATATAGCTTAGACAACTATGCCATCACTTCCAGATTCTTTCTCTCTTTCCTTGGACCTTCTGGGCACCTATTTTTAGTCTGAGTAGAAAGTAACTATTTGGGTTTCTTCTTTATTTTTCCACTTTCTGGCAAAATTATCAGGATGAAAGAAAACAGAGCAGAAAGAATATTTCCACACAGCTGGGCTGGTACTCCCTACCACTGAATCTTTTTCTGAGATGGCCTCATTTCTTTCTTTATTTAATTTATTCCTAACTCCCTCCCCAATCATAAAGTATTTCCTTAAGAAAAATTTAGGAAATACATAAAAGCACAGAGAAGGCGACCGATATCACCCACCCATAATCCCATCCATTAAAGTGAAGCACTGTTAACATTTAGGATATATCCTTCCAGTTTTCTTCCCTCCCCCACACCCCCTGGGGCAGGGGGAACAGCTTTAGCTGAAAGAAGATATATTGAAAAATAAAGTGAAACTGCAGGTCCTGTGTGGTAACCTGCTTTTGCCACCTGACAGTGTACAGTGATGGCCATTCTAGTCTCTGATCGTGTGGGCACATCCTTTGTTATTTCTTAAGGTTTAGTTCTTAGAAATGGAATTGCCGGGTCAAAGGGTACAAGTATTTTTGAAGCTTTTGATACATTTTGCCAAGTGCTGAAATGACCTAATTTCTTGACTTCTAAAAAGTTCCACATGCCTATAAAATTCCCACCCCTAAGTCAAGTGAGGGAAGACGAAACTTGGGAAGGCAGGCATTTGCTGGTAGATAAAGGGGACATGGTGACTGGGCCAGCAACAGAGAAGCAGTAGCAGATATGCCTCAAAACTACATTCAACGACTCTGACAGCTTTCTCGAAGCTACAAGGATAAAAAAGTAGAGCTCTCTCCTCCAGTGCAGCATGTTGACTCTGCACTTCTCCAACGCCTGCATCTCCAACTGACTTCTCTGGCTCCGGCTCAGGCAGAGCCAGTACCTGACATAGTCTCCGCTCTTCTTATTCACACTGTAATTGGTCAGGTGCATGAACTGGTTCCGAATGTTCTTGGCTCCTTGGTCATATCGCACGGTTGCAAACCTGACAGAAAGGACACAGGTTAAATGTCAAGAACAGGGTTTCGGGGAAATACAGCACCAGTGAGATATTAATAAAGGGAAGGTGCATCCTCCTCAGATCCTGAGTGTTTATTAAGTGCTAACTCCCATGCTAAGTGTTTCATGTATATCACATTTAATCCAACCTTTAAAGCAATTCTCTGAAGGAGATAATATTAAATCTAATTTTAAAAATAGATGTAAAAATTAAAATATGACCTGGGAGATTAAGTAACTTGCTCAAAAAAGAGCTGACTCCAGAACCATGATCTTAACCATGCGATGCTGCTTCTCTGATATAGAACCTTAGACTGACAGGGAGGATGAAAAATGAAAAAAAGTTATGCACCATCAGGGAAACTGTGTATAGGATGCTGTGGATGATGGGGCATCAGATGGTCAAGAAATACCTGAGGGCCCACACCTGAGTGCCTACTAAACCATTTATGGAAAATATTACGCACAAAGCAAAAAAAGGACACCATAACAATACACAGACTCAGAACTTGCATCCATAGAAAAAACTGAACTGATCCATAAAATTAAGAAAACAATAATGGCAGCACTAACAACATTACAGCATAGATATGAGCACACAGTAGATTAATTCCTGAATTTGGAATGAAGATAAAAGATAAAGGGATTAAACATGGAACCCATTGAAAATAAGGCAGCAATTTGATATCCTGGACTGTTGTCAAAAGAAGACCAAAGTGGACTTCCCATCGTGGCTCAGTGGTTAATGAATCTGACTAGCATCCATGAGGACGCTGGTCCAGTCCCTGACCTTGCTCAGTGGGTTAAGGATCCAGTGTTGCCATGAGCTATGGTGTAGATCGCAGACGTGACTCGGATCCTGCGTTGCTGTGGCTTTGGCCGTGGCTGGCAGGTACAGCTCCGATTAGACCCCTAGCCTGGGGATTTCCATACACCGAGGGTGCGTCCCTTAAAAAAAGAAAAAAGAAAAAAGAAGACCAAAGTATAAAATGTATGTGCCACTGAAGGAAGCAGTCGAGGAAAGAGAAAAGTTTCCAGTGATATTCAACATCAACAAAAGGACACTCGAGCCGAATGGTTATGGTAAATATCAAGCCCTGTTTACATACCACTATAACCGTATCACCCTCACGAAAGTCATTTTCCCAAGAGGCACATCCAAGTGTGTGAAAAAGAATCCTGGAAGGCCACAAGTTTACTTTCATATGATTTACAAATTATTTACATGTGCTTACTCAGACTATGAAGTCAATGTGAAATTTTTACCACATTAAAGGGCAGCATTTAAAATTTTTCCTCTTCTCTATTTCTTCTCACTCACCCACTCTCTCTGCTCCCTAACTCCCTGTTCTAGAAATATACAAGAGCCAAAGAAAGAAAAGTGGGAAAAGAAAAAAACAAACAAACAAAAAAATAAACAAAAACCACCCCAAACTAAAATAAACAAACATGAGGCCAGGAAGAAGGATGTGGACAAAGAGAAAATGTTGACCAAGCATATGTGGCTAAGGGACAAGAGTTTGATAAGTTTCATGTCTATGCTTGGGAAGGGCCCCAGATTTTCCAGAAGCTTCTAGTAGTTCTCCCTTAACTTCAGCTATGTCACTCCATGGTGAGTAAACCTTATTTATATATCCCAATCCTCCTTCTTCAGAGATTCTCCAATCAAGCGGGAAACAGTCATTCTCTGAATTCTTGTGAAATGCGAAGGGGGCCCATGCAGGCCCCACAGAGGCTGCCTGCCTCAACCAGACATTACCTCACAGTGACATACCTCCTGCCATCTCTCCCCCAAAATAATGATTTAGAGGGAAGGAAAAGGTTCTGCTTCAGAGAAAGAGGCTTTTCATCTCTTCTAAACATGAGTACCTGATCTAATTTGGTCAACAACGTGAAAAGGCTTAGGGGCAAACTATAAACTGGTATCCAACACATCTGTCATCTTTCCTCTTCCTAGTCTTCCTTTTTGCTGGGGCATTTATATTCTGAAAATCAGTAAGGACAACATTATTAATGTTACAGTTCTACAGAGAAAAAAAAAAGGTAAGAAGTAAGAATTAGAGAAAAGGAGTTCCCGTCGTGGCGCAGTGGTTAACGAATCCAACTAGGAACCATGAGGTTGCAGGTTTGGTCCCTGCCCTTGCTCAGTGGGTTAACGATCCGGCGTTGCCGTGAGCTGTGGTGTAGGTTGCAGATGCGGCTCGGATCCCGCGTTGCTGTGGCTCTGGCATAGGCTGGTGGCTACAGCTCCGATTGGACCCCTAGCCTGGGAACCTCCATATGCCGTGGGATCGGCCCAAGAAATAGCAACAACAACAAAAGATAAAAGACAAAAAAAAAAAAGAATTAGAGAAAATAAAAACAGAAAACCTCAGTTCAGTGGAAATGGCACCCAAAGGGGCCGAAGTGCTGCACTGTTTCAGTCCCCACATAGAAGGGAGAAGAGCACGGAGAGAGGAGAGGCAGGTGTAAACACTCATCCCTCCCCCCAGTCCAGGAGGAATCTAATGGTTCTCACTCAAATCTGTATCAAACAGACCATATTCATCTCTGGTCACCATTTTCCAACATTTTTTTCTTAGTTTCTAGATCAGAGGTTCCACTAGTCTCAGATCTGGCCTACTAATCAAGTTCTGATTAATTCACAAAGATTTTCTTGTTTTTGTTTTAAACTTGAATAACTTGGCCAGATTTTTTTTCCCCCTGCTGTGGCATGCTGTCACTTGAGGTGCGATCTCAGTTCCCATACCAGGGACTGAACTAGGTTCGCAGTGATGAAAGTGGCTAGTCCTAACCTCTAGGCCACCAGGGAACTCCCATTTGGCCAACATTTAAAATTCAGATGTTCCTTCCTGAAGCCTGATGGCAGCCAGGGCCCATGTGAGGAAGTGGTAGACAGCATGGGAAGGCAGCCCAGTACAAGGAGGTTATCCAAGCAGGGTGGTGGCCCCACAGGGGGCCAAGTCCACACAAGGAGGACATCTGAATGGAGGGGTGACAGGGAGGTCAGGAGAGCCGCTGCATACAATTGAGTAAATAAATATGTTGAAGATAATGGAAGTCAGATTTCTCACTTTTGGAGAAAAGAAAAAAAACATGAAAAGGGAAAAAACTAGTATGAACCCTATGGTTTTGAGCTAGAATTGGAGGCATGAGTATGAACCCCTGCTCTTCAACACAGTGACATAGAAATAAATAAGATGTAAGTTTGTACGTGTAATGTATACGTACATGTAGGTATATCCACACACACGCTTTCTAGGTCTCTCCACTGCGAGGACCTGAGAACAGAGACACCCCAGAACACTGACTGTTTCTAGCACTAGATCTCGATTTCTCAATAGTATCTTCCATTATAAGCAACCACTGCTCCTTGGAGAAAAGGGCTGATTCAGGGCTGGGGCAGAAAAGAAGATGAACCTGAAATTTCCTGTGCTCAAAGAATAAGGGGACAAGTCAAAAGGACACAAAAGCCAGCTTAAAGGGGCTGCCATTGGCCAAATCTGGGACAATTTGGGCATCGAAGTAAATCATTACAGTAAAGGATTATAACCCATTACATAACACAAGAATCCTTAAGTCCACATTGGTGGATATAAATAAATAAACAAGATGGAAAGAAAACTCCTGGGAGTAAAATGCCAAATACTAAAAAGGAATGATAGGACTAGAAAATCATCATCTGATGATGGATTAGAAAATCACCACCATGGAAATAATTCATCCAGGCAAGAAAGGTCAATACATACTAAAATTACTGGGTGAAAATGATGAAGGGTGAGATTTTGCAAGGTCTCAAAGTATCTCTTCATAAGATATTAATTGCAGAGGGGACAACAAAGTAACTTTGCAGTGGAGAAATCTGGCAGATATCCTCGTTTTTTAAAATTATATAAATTATCTTTATTAATTTTGTTTTTTTATGTAGATTTAAATTAAATTCTGGGGTTACTTGCTTTCAGCCTGAAGAACTATTTTCAGTATTTCTTATAAGATGGATCTACTAGAAACAAATTCTGTTTTATTTTTATTTGGGAAAGTCTTAATTTAACCTTCATTTTTTTTCTCTTTGTTTAATTACTTAATGAATTTTATTACATTTACAAGTGTACAACAATCATCACAACCAAATTTTTAAAGCAGATATCCTCTTAATCAAGCGGTCAAACACCACTAAACAGTTATGTGCCATTCGAAATCAGGCAATGAGAACACAGCATCGCTTCCGTAACATCCTAGGCAAAAATATTTACTGTGAATCTCATTATGAAAAAAAATCAGACAAACCCAAATTGAGGGCCATTCTACAAAATGACTACCCTAAATCTTCAAAACTGCTGAAGTCATAGAGTTCCACTGTGGCTCAGGGGAAACGAACCCAACTAGCATCCATGAGGATGACGGTTCGATCCTTTGCCCCACTCAGTGTGTTACGGATCCGCATCGCCATGAGCTGTGGTCACACTTACAGCTCGGATCCCGCGTTGCTGTGGCTGTGGCATAGGCCTGAAGCTGTAGCTCCAATTCGATCTCTAGCCTGGGAACTTCCATATGCCTCGGGTGCAGCCATAAAAAAAGAAAAAAATAATAATAATGAAGTCATAAAAGTCAAGGAAAGACTGAGTTAATGTTTCAGAGCAAAGAGACTAAAGAGACTCGGCAACTAAATATAACATGTGACCCTGGATTTGGATCCTTCTGCTATAAAGAACACTATCAGGACAGTTGGTCGAATTTGAATGTGTCTCTAGACAAAATACTATTTTTACAGGTTTTCTTTAACTTTGAAATGGTTTCAAAATTAAACGTTTAAAAACAAAAGTAAGTTTCTCAATAAAAATCTAGATTTTTCAGCCTTAAAAAACCAGAAGATCTGGCAATACTACCTATCTTAGTCCATTTGGGCTGCTATAACAAAATACTATAAACTATGTAGTTTATAAACAACAGGAATTTAGTTCTCATAGTTCTGGAGGCTTGAGGTCCAAGACTAAGATGCAGGCAGATAGACAGCACCTTCTTACTGTGCCCTCACAGGGCAGAAAGGGTGAGAAATTTCTCCAGGGCTCTTTTATAAAAGGGCACTAATCATTCACGAGGGCTCCACCCTCATGACCTAATTACCTCTCAAAACGCCCACCTTCAGGGAGTTCCCGTCATGGCGCAGTGGTTAACGAATCCGACTAGGAACCATGAGGTTGCGGGTTCAATCCCTGCCCTTGCTCAGTGGGTTAACGATCCGGCGTTGCCGTGAGCTGTGGTGTAGGTTGCAGACACGGCTCGGATCCCTCGTTGCTGTGGCTCTGGCATAGGCCGGTGGCTACAGCTCCGATTGGACCCCTAGCCTGGGAACCTCCATATGCCGCAGGAGCGGCCCAAGAAATAGCAACAACAACAACAACAAAAAAAAAACAACTCCCACCTTCAAATAACACCACCTTGAGAGTTAGGATTTTAATATGTAAACCTGGGAGGTCACATTCAGATCACAGCACCACCATGCATCACAGACTTGTTGCCACTGAATAGTAAATGCCCTTTAGATGGTACATGTGAGCTCTGGTTCTCCAGTCTCCACCTAGCCAGCTGTTTAGTCAATGTCCTTGTGAACACTGAGGTTTGCGATTTGTGATTTAGATCTTCACATTTCATATTTCATCCTAGTTAGGTCTGAAAGCATCAACACAATTCTTTTATTAGAAACAACCTAAAAGTGGTAATTCTCTACTAGCTAGCCCAGGACCAAGTTTGCAAATACTTCTCCTAACACACATACTGAAATTTACATGAGGAATTGAGTCTTGAACCACCTCCTTAATGAAATCAAGCTTTAGGAAAAGCTCTCAAGACAGAATTTCATAGCCTTGACCTTTAAGCCTAAAAAGGGGGGGGGGGGGCAGGGAGAGGGAGCAAGAGAGAGAAAGAAAAAAAAGGTGGGGGGGAACTCTACTTTTTTTGCCAAATCAGAAACTCTGGGTACTATTTCACAACCTACTGATGAGTAGAGAACTATACGTCCATTTTTTTTTTTTTTTGGTACACACTAAAACATATTAGATTATCTTTATTCTAATAGACAATAAATTCTTTTTATTTTGCTTTTTAGGGCCACACCCATGGCACATGGAGGTTCCCAGGCTAGGGGTCAGTTAGGAACTACAGCTACAGGTCTATCCCACAGCCACAGTAACATGGGATCTGAGCCTCATCTGCAACCTATACCGCAGCTCATGGCAACGTCAGATCCTTAACCCACTGAGCGAGGCCCGGGATTGAACACGCATCCTCATGGATACTAGTCGGGTTCATAACCCACTGAGCCACAACAGGAACTCCTCTGACAATAAATTCTTAAATCAAAAGCTGTATTTTCTTTTTGCTTTTGAATGTTTCTCAATGAGAATGAAGACAATGGTAATAATTTGTCTAAAACTCTTGAGTGAGTGAGTGTGTGTGTGTGTGTGTGTGTGTGAAGGAAGGGTCTCGCTGTTAGACATACAGTAGGTACCTGACAGGCACTAAATGAAACCACACCTGAGTTGCTGGTTCAGGAGCTCTACTACATGGACCTCAAACGGGAAGGAAAACACAGTTAGTGGGGTCCTTTCACCTCTCCTTTGTTCTATGAACACGAGACCACAGTCAGTCCCTGAGAGTCTAGATGGAGGATAGTTAAACCACACATTTATTCTAACAAACATTCACTGCAAACACACAAAGTAAGGGGAGGGCAGCTCTGAGGAGACCCTGGCTGTGGCGGACACGTTATCTTTCAGCAGGTGTAGCCATTCAGAGCCACAAAGGCCTGGAGGATCAAGAGACAGCGCCTCAGGCAGCCGTGCCAGGAGCCACTGGGTTTCATCCTGCCCTGACCCAGAAAAATCTTATGGAAGAGAACAAGAGGCCCAAGAGCTCTCTGATCTGCTGTCAACCAGCTGCGGCCGGGAGACTGCCAAAGTGCTGCAGTGACGAGGCAGCGCCCTGCGGAGCCGTCTGGGAGGGGATTACCAGCCTGATCCCCTGGTCCTCAGAGCCAGAAATGACTCAAACTTCACAAACAGCAAGGGCCTGCCAGGGAGGGTGACAATGAGCGCTGGAGAGGGTTTTCTCCCCCTTGTCGGTGTCTCTCCCCTCCTCCTGCTGCTGTGGCAGATTCTGGACAGTGTGCAGCCCGTGAGGTAATCTGAATTCCTTGGCAACCGGCAAGTACCTGAATTCTTTCAAAACCACAGGAATCCAGCAGAGAAAAGGTAAATATCCCTGCGGAGCCAGTGTTAATTAGCAAGGAAGGCTACTGAAGAAGGAACTGGGGGCGGGGAGCAAGGGAGAGGCATTACAAATGCTTCGGGATCTTTTCTGAGTTTCCACTGAATAATATGGCTGAGGCCAAAGAGAGGCAGTCCCCGACCAGACCAACCGGGGCCTCCTCGGGCCTTCTCGGCATCCCCTTCTCCCACCTCCGCCGTGTGGGTGGAGCTCCCCCAGTTCCCTGGATGGGCTCTTTCATCCCCCCCCCCCACCCCAGTTGCTAGCGCTACCTAGCTTTGGGTCTCTGACAGCACATTTGGTTTTCAACTCAATTTTGTTTTAACTTTCTTTTTCAACTTTTTATTTTTCCTCTTTCAGCGAAAATTTGGCTGTTAGCTTTGTCTCAAAAAGGGCCTTCACAAATGGTTTAGACCACATACTGGATCCACCTAAAACTGTAAAATCCAGGACAAAGTCTTTCTGGATTCCACCTCTGAAAGGAAAAAGAGCCTGCACCATTTTGGTAGAGAACAGCACCCCTCTTTGGAAACCGGAGTGTCCCCTGCTGGTGCCAAACAACAACATACGAGGAAAGTCAAAAAGCAGGAAGGGGCAAAACACTGGACTCAAATACTACTGACACCATTTTTTAAAACGTCTCAATATTTTGTCCACATATAAGAAGAAGAGAGTTTTTCTACTTCCCATGTTAATAAGACAAGGACAACTGAAATTACTAGTCTAGAAAAAAAGCATTTAGGGTCTTTTGCTTTAGTAAATCTAAGAAGGTAAAGAATTTACACAAAATTCTTACTTCACAGAACCGTCTTATGAAATGAACTTAACCTTTCCGTCACCTAAGCATGACTTCTGAGGCCCCAAACAGAAATGATACGGGGTTCTAAAAAAGGAGACCAATGACACTGCTGCCAGTTCTGTCTCTTTAGGAAAGATGATGGTTTTCCTTGTTGAGCCTCAAAGTAAAATGTTTGAGTGATCTCATCCCAAACTGATTATCTTCAGTAATGTCCATATAAAACACACGTGACCCAAGGTTACTAGAGACTGCAGATCTGGAGATGCTGTAGACTATTGTTGAGAGTAATGACACAATCGAGCGGATTCTGCGGATTAAAAAGAAGCAGAGGAACGCCAAGATACACAGCGGTTAAGACACAGCAACTTAGGCGCATGGAAGTTATTGCACAGAGCAATGCACCCTTGCAGGACTGGCTAATAGCCTGTCATAATGTATTATCCTCTTGTAAAGCTTTATTATTCACCTATGCTTTTAGGTAAAATGAGCCAAAGCCCTGAAAATTCATATTTTTTGGTTCAATTTAATCCAAGTTTTAAAAAAGCTGTTTTCCAAATTATTCTGAGAAAAAGCATCCACTAAAAAAAATTATGGACACATACTCAGTTCCTGCTGGAGGCATGAGAACAGAGTCACTCAATTCAGTGGGTTCTGACTTCCCACACACAGCCAATAGCCAGAGCACTTGCATGTCTGTAGTAAATTTTATAATAAATATTGGTATTGCAATCTGAATCACTTTGCATCTGAACCACTGAGGTTTTAAAACTATGCCAGATTTTACCAACAGAGAGGCTATTAATACTGCGGGTGAAGTACCTTTGGAATAATATGCAAAACATACTGCTATGATATCCTTGAGAAACAGCATGACCTTGAGGTCTCTGCCCTATTCAGGAAGCCCAGTTGATGGCAGGACATAATCAGCTCCCAAGAAGGGGAGAGGAAACAAGCTGGGCGAAGATGAGTGGAAGCAGGAGGGTGAAGGAGCTCATGGCACACAGAGGGAAACAGGGACATCTCAAATTACAAAATGAAAAATCTTCAGCACCTTATACACCTGAGCAGAAGCAAGGGGCCTATTTCACCTTCTTTTTGTCCTAGATACTATGGATATTCAGCTTTCATCCCTATACTTCAAAATGTGAGAGCACGGGTGTTTAAAAAACACTACAGAAAACTTCTTTCCTATGAAAATCTGTTTAGTAGTTAGTAGTTAGTTTGTGCCCAGATACCTGGTTCAGCCCTTTATCTAAAAACCAAGGAATATTTTAGCAATGCCCCCCTACCCTCCTGCCCCAGCTTAGTTTTCAAGGATCTAGAGAACAGAACTAGGGAGATTCAGTGGCCTTCGGTGTTTCCCAAGGTTCAAACTCAGAAATCTTAGTTAAAAATATGACCGGGCTTATAAATGGTATCACTGCCACCTGGAGGTGAAGGGAAGTCATGGCTCAACCAGCTAGAATCTAGTTCTCACCCTCTGACTCTAGTCACACAGCACATCAAAAATTTTTGATGGAGCATGATAATGTAAGAAAAAAGAATCTATACATGTATGTGTAACTGGGTCACTATGCTGTACAGTAGAAAACTGACAGAACACTGTAAATCAGCTATAATGAAAAAAAAATAAAATAAAAATCATTATATATAAAAAATTTTTTGAGTATATGAAATAATTAAAATGATTCTAAACTAACAGTTGTCAGAGTACAATAATATGTACCAAAGCACCTACAATTACATAGGTAGCCTTCTTTTATCCATGGTATTTCATGTTTTTAAAGTACACTTACTAAAATACAGAAATATTATGGCCATGCTTTTTACAGATGCAAACCACCTCCTAAACTGCTATGCCCAATAAGGAACCTACACATAAAAGGAACTTCAAAGCAAGGTACTTTGTGAAATTTTATATATATATTTATATAAAACCAAAGAATATACACACACATACATACTTTTTGAACATACATACATATTTGTGTTGCGGGAGAAAAGAACACAAGCACAGCTAAGTTACATACTTATTTTAAAAAATTGAAAGGGTCTAAGAAAATGCTGCTACCTGTAAAATCCTGTCAACATGGGAAATACAACTTCAAATTATTATAATTTTAATTTAACTTGGGGGAGTTTCCACTGTGGCTCAGCGGAAACAAATCTGACCAGCAACCTTGAGGACGTGGATTCGATCCCTGGCCTTGCTCACTGGGTCAGGATCCAGAGCTGCCATGAGCTGTGGTGTAGGTCACAGATGCAGCTCGGATCCCAAGTTGCAGTGGCTGTGGCTGTGGCTGTGGCCGGCAGCTGCAGCTCCATTTCAACCCCTAGCCTGGGAACTTCCATATGCCACAGGTGTGGCCCTAAAAAGCAAAAAAAGAAAAATTTTGTAAGTCACACTACCTTAAAACCTAAGAAGTACCTCTAGAGAAACAAAATTATAGGTGTGAGTGTGTGTGTGTGTGTGTGAATAATCAATGTGAAGTATAGATTTTTATGTGGGAAAAAAAAAGCAGCTAACACCTTCCCCCACCCCCAAATACAAGAGAGCATGAAACAGTTCAAGCCCTCAGCTGTGGATCCAGGAGTTCAAATCCCCACTCCACTATCAATCAACCAAGGTCTCTTACCTCGCCAATCCTTCTTCATAGAGATAGATGACAAGAGGATCATAGGAAGTCACAAGCACATAGAGGCGCACATCAAACTTAAAATCTGGAAAAAAAAATTGGGGTGCACAGGAAAAACAAAGTTCATTTGTTTTCTGTCACAGAATAAACAGGACAATGTAACAAAAAAATATAAAGGAAAGAAGAGCTCTCCTCTCCCCATGAAACACACACTGCCCACACACCTTTTCCTTTTGAGGACAGATAATAATTATACTGTATCTATAACGAGAGAGAATGTATATACATGTATTGAATAGCCTTCATATATATATTTGTTACCGTATAACCTATAAAGCACTTTCTTTTTTATTATCTCAAAATCATCTTCAAAATAATCCCTCAAGGTAGGTAAGGAACCAGCCTCATCTCTGGAGCCACAGCTGCCAAGAATTTGACAGTAGCTTAATAAAACTTACCAGAGAACACTATAAAAAGGTTAAAAAAAAAATACTAGTAAGCTCTAGCCCAATCCAGTCAAGGGCCTAATCACAACTCACCATCTATGAGCAGGGGGTTGTTAATGTAACGGGAGACCAGGATGTTCTCTTCCAGGGAAATCTGGTTTGGCTGTGGAGTAATGAGAACAATGAGAGGGTAGAAATGCAAAGGATTCCTAACTTACAATAAAGAACAAAGCTCTTAACCTTTTAGAAATGATAATGTGGAAACCTAAAACTCTAAGAAAAGTTTTCCTCCAAGCTACCCACACACTAATTGGCCACATAACACACCACTTCCATAAACACTGTGAGTATCCAATTGTAATGGAGGAAAAAGACATTTACACAGCACCTGTCACACAATAAATTGAGCCTAAACAGCTTTAAAGATTTACATACAAGATACTAAATATTTACATGCCAAGAAAATAAAAGCGACTTAAAAAATAAATGAAAACGTGGAGTTCCCTCTGTGGCACAGTGGGTTATTGATCTGGTTTGTCTCTGTGGAGGCTCTGGTTTGTTCCCAGGTCTGGAGCAGTGGGTTAAGGATCCAGCCTTGCTGCAGCTGTGGCGCAGGTTGCAGCTCTGGCTCAGATCTGATCCCTGACCAGGGAACTGCCATATGCTGCAGGGGCGGCCAAAAAAAGAAAACAAATAAATAAGAACTTGCTTTCACCCAAATGTAAAGCATATTGGATATTTTAATATACTACCATTTTTCTTAAATGAAGGCTTCCATCAAGTTGTTTGGCATGTCCCCTGTGAAATGGGATGGCTCCTTCACTGATTCGCTCAGTAGTGTCTGCTATGCTATCGTATGTGAGGACTGAACTAGATCACATATAAATTTTTTTCAATGAAAAAAAGAGTTATCTGCACAAGAAATTATGATGAGTAATGATGGACACTGTAGAAGGCACTGAGGATACAGTGATGGAGAAAAGAGATGCTCCCTGCCCTCAGAGAGCCTAATCCCTACTCCCAAAGAGTCTGATATTGGAGTAGAGGGACAGCAAAATACAGAATTTAAAAGAGCACAAGGCAGCACATGTTCAAGTGCAAGGTGTGAAGCTGCAGAGTAGAAATGCAGGACAGCAGGTGGGACCAGTCAGGGAAAGCTTGTCCAGGAAGAGTAGGTGCGGAAGTGAGTGTTCAAAGCTACTGAGCATGTGGGGGAAAGGAAAGGAGGCGGCACAGAAGGGCAGCAGCACAGAGCCCATCAGAGAGGGGAGTGGGCAGAATCACTGACCTGGGGCTAAATAAGGAACAGTGTGGTGAGACAATTAGGAGGGAAGACCCCACTGGCAAAGGGATCTGAACCCCTGGCAAGAAGAATTTGGACTGAACACAGTGGGAAGCAGGAAACTATGTGGGTCCTTAATCAGGTAAACAGTAAGATAAAATCATCTGGAACAGGAGCTCTTACTACGGTGCAATGGGATCAAGGCATCTTGGGAGCAGATTTGATCGCCAGGCTGGCAGAGCAGGTTAAGGATCTGGTGCTTAGGTCGCCACTGCAGCTAGGATCTGATCCCTGGCCCGGGGGCTCCATATGCCATGGGATGGCCAAAAATGAAAAAAAAGAAAGAAAGAAAGAAAGAAGATTTGGAATAGAACAACTCCAAATGACATTAAGACAGAAAAATCAAGAGTTCTCTTGTAGCGCAGCAGGTTAAGGATCTGGTGTTGTCCCTGCAGCAGCTTGGGTCACCGCTATGGTGCAAGTTTGATCCCTGGCCTAGGATCTTTCACATGCCACAGGCACAGCCCAAAAAACAAACAAAAAAAAAGACCCCCCCCAAAAAAAAAAAAAAATCAGCTGTCAGTCACCACAATCCATATAGGACAAAAGGGCTCCAAAGGCAAAGTGGTTCTAATGATGACTGTGATGATAATAGCTACAGTAGCAGCAACAGAAACACTATCAACATTTGCAGGAAGAAAAATTTTAATAAATGTACTGAAATTTGCAATGTGCCAAGCACTGGTCTAATCCTTCACAAGTATTATTTCATTTAATACTTATCCCACCCCCCATGAGGTACGTATAACACTATCCAAATATTACAGATGAAGGGAGAGTCAGAGAGGAACCTGCTCAAAGTCCCAGAGTTGATAAGTGATAAAGCACCACTTGAATCCAGCCAGTCTGCCTTAGCAGCCTAATTCTTAGGCGTTATTCGCACTGATCCCCCAAACTCTGACCTAAAATAATTGTCCCCCAAATTCAGAAGTCTGTCTTTTCAATAATGTATTTGCTATCCCAACTACTACAGTTTTAAAATAAGGATAATCTGTGACTCGGAGGATCATATACAACCACAAGGAGCAATGGCAGGGTCAAGATGAAATTCCCCTCTCATTTCCCACCGCTGCTATGTCAACGCAGAACACAAGCCATCTCTATGCATCACACAGACACTACACCATCGCTACTGATTCATACTCAGGACTTGGTCACCCACACCATTTCCTGATCAGTTTCTCACACGTACTATCTCTATTTTGAGTCAGCTTAGTCTGTAAGAACTGATGCAATCACAGCACAAAGCAGCAAGCTGCAGGCTGTGTTCCAAACCTAAAATTAAACAACTACAGCTCTTTTCCTACTAAGTAACAACTAGAGGCTGCTAGATATATGACCACCCAACTTTCCTCGGAACCAGACAGCACACTGGTGATGGTCTTCACTCTGTGACACGTCCAATGTCCATGCCCATTTCCTCCCTTCCCTTCGTCATCATCGCCCATTTGTTCTCTGAGCTATGCAGAACATAATCTCTTGCATTGTTTAGGTAACTTTAATATTTGTTTAACAGTCTATACCTCTCATTTCTATTGCATTAGGAATTAATCTGTAAGCTCATGGAGGAAAACGCTGGTTGGGGTACAGTTTTTTTGTATAGTGTAATAAACTGATAAGCAACTAATGAAATCTTTTTGAGATCTTCAAGCCTGTTTCCTTTTCACCCATCCCGAATTAACTCATTTTAAATGATCTCAATTCTAAGCTCAAATTTCCCTCCAAAGGATGCTAAAGCTAGAATCTGAATTGTTGGGAAAGTTGGAATCATTTTTCTAATTTGACTTTAGTATTAAAGCTCACAGTATCTGTTAAGTTTTTGTAAGGTGGAATAGGACAGTGGTTAAGAATGTATGCTCTGGGGAGTTCCGTTGTGGCTCAGTGGGATGACCTGGCTAATACCCATGAGGACTCGGATTCAATCCCTGGCCTTGCTCAGTGGATTAAGGATCTGGCATTGCTGTGAGCTGTGGTGTAGGTGTAGGCTGGGTCTGGCATTGCTGTGGCTGTGATGCAGATGGGTGGCTACAGCTCCAATTTGACCCCTAGCCTGGGAACTTCCATATGCCTTAGGTGCCATCCTAAAAAGACCAAAAAAAAAAATATATATGTGTGTGTGTGTGTGTGTGTGTGTGTGTGTGTGTGTGTGTGTGTGTGTATGTATGTGTGTGTGTGTGTGTATATATATATATATACACACACACACACACACACTCTGGAATCAGCTAGACCTTTCTTACTAAGGAAAGAATTATAACTAGCTCTTAGAGTTCCCATAAAGACTGAATGAGATTATATTTGGAAGGTACATAGTAAATGCTCAAGAAATATCAGTTATTATTATTATTGCAAACTCAATAGTATCTATGTGGTACTGTTCACTAAGTTTCACTACTTAACAGCATTCACCACGAAATGCCACATGCCACTCTGCTCAGAGCAGTGCACTGAGTTATAATGAAGATACCTAAGAATTAGGAGATGATCAGAGTTTCCTGGTGGCCTAGTGGTTACGGATCTAGCATTGTCAATGCTGTGGGGTAAGTTCGATCCTTGGCCTGGGAACTTTCACATGCCACAGCCAAAAAAAAAGGAGTTAGGAGGTGATCTCTACTCCTCAAAAAGTTTTAAAGAGTAGTAGCAGCACCTGGCACACAGCAGGGACTCCCTAAATATTTGTTGAACAGTGAGAAAAACGGGAGAGCACCTAAGATAACATACAAACAAACAGAAAAAAGAGAGCTGTACAGAAACATATTTGCAAATACAGGCGTGAATAGAGTGACCCAAATACTCTCTTCAAAATCTCAGAGAAAATACTAGTATTGTATCAACCATGGATAATGTGTGAGACAAGGATGACTAAATTTGACCCCCATAATCAAATTCATACCTTAATCAGAAAACATCAGATCTTTTCCCTCCTTGATTTGAATATTCTAAATTGGGAAAATATGGCATTTAGTCACGGTTACTGAAGGAGTTAGAGCAAACCTAGCTCTGTTCCCCCTGCGGTATTTCCACAGTTAAAGAGCACATCACTAAGAGACCACGTTTGCCAATCAGCCGTGATGCTTTCATCGGTAGGAGCTCACACTTCTCTCCTCAGTATTACATAAAAACAATGCTTTTTCTGTCCTTCATCTTATCCCTGTAATGGTATTTGCGGCTATTTTCCAAAAGGTTATGACTATTACGGGGAATTTTTAATAAGAGGCCCTCTCGTTCCTCTACAGGGGAAAGACAGGGAAAAGATGTTTTTATTTGGCCCCCACACCTATCTCTGCCCCCACCCCCACCTCCCTCATGCATGCACATGCGTTCAGCTCAGAGACCCTCCATCTGAGCACTCCCTCTCCCTCCTCCTGAATCTAAAAGGAAAGCAGGCAGCAGCCTTGGAAAGAGTTACTTCATCCAGTTGGCTGATGGGTCACATATTCCATGGGAAAGGATCCAGGTATGGAAAAGAGGGGATGGTTAGGCCTTGTGTGTAAGGAGAGAGAGAAGCGTATTAACTCCATGGTTTGTAGGTCTGGGTAAAAGGTGATAAAATTCCAGACTCGGAGAGAAATGGGAGGATTTTCCCATTATGTCCACATGTTGCCAGCTCCCCTGGTGCTTACTGGCATCTTCCCAGGCTTCTGTCTGGCACCTCCACCAAAGACCTCAAAGAATCAGACTCATTCCAAAGCTTCGCTGAGGGGGAGGGGGCAGGCAAAGGGTCCTGCCAAGTACTTTGATCTATGCAGGGGGTCTCCAGGGAGGCAGCCGGGGAGAGATGGGAGGGAGCAGCAGAGCCTGCCAAACACATTCTCTAAAGACGTGTCACCCCCTTTATGAGATGCGGCATCCAGGGAAGAGTTAGGGCACAGGGTTCTCAGCCCCACCAAGGGAGGTCTAACTTCTCTATTCTTTATGATGTTGGTTTTAAAATAACAAATCACCAGGGCAAAAGAGCATTCTGAGAGAAAAAAGTCCCACATGAGCTGGGAATAGATCCTATTCTTTTTGACTCATGTCTAAGAAAATAAAAAGCAAGCTTGTACCACAGTTGACTTTCAACAGCAATTCCACTTGGCAGCGAAAACCCAAACCCAAACGAATGCCGTCTATGAGACTCAAACAACACTGGAGCTCCTGGCATGGAGCTAAAGGAAAAGCTGCTGGAAGGGAGACTTCACGCCAAGGTCAGAGCAGAGACAAGAAAAGAGAGACCCAAGGCACATGACCAGGGCCTTCTGTCACAAGAGACCCAGAGTGAAGGCCTCCAGGGTGACCCAGGGCCAGGTAACAGGGCCTGGGGCTACAACAGTTACTGTACCAGAAGCAGATCCTATATTTCTTCAGCAGGAAAGGTCTGGCCATCGGTGTTTACTGCACAGTTTTTAGTCCAGACTGAATTTAAGGATTTTCCACTGTGAAAGACCCCTCAGAAAGTCAGTTTCTGCACACATAGGAAACAGCTCAGACCGTGTGAAAAGAAAGAGAATTGGGGCATTTAAGACGGCGTTCCGACCACCCACATGACATATCCACCTCCCCCTGTTCCCTTCCTGGGTCCCGCTGGAAGGACAGAGAAGATATTTTTAAAAGAATGAAATGATAACAATGCTAGAAAACAGTCAGGAGCCAACAAAAGCCCAAAGGCTTAAGGAAATCCTCAAAGACAGAAAGAGATGGGAACAGGTTGAGAAAACAGAGCGGAGGAAGTCCCGGCCCCAAACCTCAGAGGTGAGAGGGACTTTCCCTCAGAGGGTGACTCTGAGAAATTCCAAGCTGGCAGTGAACAAACCTGAGGGGCGGGAGTGAGCTGAGGGACAGGAATCGGATAATTAATTAACAACCAGCACTTAAAACAGTGCGGCCAGTGCACCTTCTCCAACAACCAAAGCTCTGCCCTCAGGATAAAACCTGCCCTGACCCTTGGGAGGACATCCTGTGTGGGCGCAGGGAGGGGAGAGAGGAGCGGAACTTGAGGCCACTGTATCCCTTCAGCAGATACAAAGCGGGAGAGGAGAGGCAGCTCTGCCCCAAAGGGCACTCGCCAATAGCACAGTAAGGCCTGCCTTGTTTGGGCAAAGGGGCGGGGGCCATGCTCCTTGCCCACGTCCACCTGAGGTGGGGCCTGACCATCAACAACACGCTCCACCCTTGCACAAAGCCCAGTCAGTTCTGATCCAGGGAGAAGTAATCAGGGCATCAGTCCTACACAACAGTATGGGAAACCCGGGCCAGCTGGCAACTTCCATCAGTCTAGCCTTTTGTTCATAAGTGTGACTCACACCGAAAGTCAGTGAAACCGAGAAAACTCAACAGCAGGAAAAAAAGACAATCCCAAGAAAATTCACACAAAAGAAGAGAACTTTAAAAAACTTGCAATTCCTACCCTCAGAAAGACCAGCTAGCAAACTAGCTGCTATCCCCCCTAAAAAAAAAAGGCAAATCGGAAAATGAGAGTCTCTGTAAATTATGGTGGAATGAATGATAAAATCAATAGAGCTCAAAGTGGGGGTCAAGAAGATACAGATGGGGAAAGATGGAAAATTGAACATGAGAGAAAAGTTTTCATAAAGACCTAGAATGTCTCAAAAAGGAGTTCCAGAAGCAAAGAAAAAAAAATGAATGATTTTCCCTGAACTGAGAAAACAAAACACCAGTTTCACAGTTCCCATTTGGCTCAGCAGGTTAAGGACTTGATGTTGTCTCTGTGAGGATGTGGGTTTGATCCCTGGCCTCACTCAGCAGCTTAATGATCCGGTGCTGCCGCAACTACAGTGCAGGTCATAAATGGGTCTCAGATCTGGTGATGCTGTGGCTGTGGTGTAGGCCAGCAACTACAGCTCTGATTCCCTAGCCTGGGAACTTCCACATGCCACAGGCAGGGCCATAAAAGGAAATAAAGAACAAAACAAAAACCACTAGTTCCCAGGTTCAAAGGGCTGACTGAATCCAGGAGGAAGAATGAAAAAACAAAACAAAACAAAAAAAACCCAGACCGAAATATTGGTTAAATTTCAGAATTCCCATCTATAAAGCTTCTATTGAGTTTAAATTTTTTTATTCAACTTATAGATAAATAAAGCAGAGAAACTCAAGCATAGCCATAGCTGTTGAAGAGAATGTAAGTATGACAAACCTTTAAAATATAAAAATAATAAAAAGCAATCAAACTTAGAGACGGAATGTGGGAGGGAGGGTAGGAGGTGATATGAGTGCAGTAAATATCAAACTGAGAATTAAGAAACAAAACGTAAGGTTGAAAAAAGAAGAAACATAAATCAACTAATTATATTAGGTTACTAACTACAACTGTAAATGAAGCCAATAAGACCAGAGTTGGGATTTTACTTTATTTACTCTTATAGGTGTTCAACTAAAAAACAACTTTTAACAAGAATTTTTACAAAGATCAAGATACTGATGACTTTTGAAAAAAGAAGATGAGGAGGAAGGGGGGGTAAGGGAGCGGGGCAGGAGCAGCAAGGATGCCATACTAAATTAAGGTTAATTTGATGACCTGGAGAGCAGGAACCCACAGTTCTGCTCACAATAGGAACTAAACCTTGTGCTACCAGTTAATGTTTAGTGCTGAGGAATCAAGAAGACAGAATGCTAAAAGCAGAAAAACCCTCTCTTTTCTGCTGGTACCAAAGGTGCCCTCCCCTCAAATTCGATCAAGTGACGACTTAGCCAGGGACTAACTGTTGGCATGGGAGAAGGTAACTGCCAGTAAGGTGAACAGCAGACTCAGACCCATCCTCGAATCCTACTCTGGAAAGCAGATTTAGCAGTGAAGGCAAAGGATGAAGCAGGCAAGAACAAATGGGGAGAGAAGCACGCCAACTGCTGTGTGTACTTACATTGTTGATCAGGTAGACGCCCCGCCCCCTGGAAGAGGCCACTGGTTTTACTATCCAAGGTCCCCGGTCCTTTGAATATGAATCTGCTCAAAGTATCGGGAGATTAAAAAAAAAAAAAAAAGGAAAAAAGAAACAAGAGAAAGAAGGGACGTGAGTTTATTATCTCAAATTTCAACACTGGTTATCTACTCGGGTACCCAAAGACTTCTCCAGATTTCTAAGTGAAGGACAACAGCTAAAATAATCTTTATTTTTGGACTACCCTTAACAATGAAAACAGAGAGGAAGAGAGAGGAGGAGACAGTAATATGTAAATGTATTTCTTCTACCATTTCCCCGCTTGAATGAGAGGATGAAAACAAAATAAGGCAAAGATCTGGATGTTAGCCTACGACCATCACAAGTAACTGTCATGAATCTCGGAGATCCTCGCCTCCATTAACTAAAGAACCTCCAGAGGCTCACGATGCGGACAGTGGCAACGTGAGTCAAAGGGCATATCCCTGATATGGTACTTTTCCTTAAGCAAGAACCCTGATTGCATAAGGAAAAAAATCACCTTAAATCAGACAAAGGCAGGACAATAATTTCAAAGTGGTTAAAAGGAGCCCTTTACATTTGTTCCCTTTCTGAGGTTCCGGTTTACACTTTAAAGCCATTTAGATCATAGGAAGAGAAACCACACAACCAACAGGAGTCTCAGAGGCTTGCAGATGGCTCAGGCCTCCACTTAGGGAACAGCAGCGGACACGAGGGAGAAGCAGGGACAAAGGACTCTCCCTCTGTTGGAGCCAAGCTGTCTTTTCAAGGCCTCCCAGTAGGAACTTGACTTTGTCAGTTGCCACAAACCATTTCACCACAAGAGAAAGAAGATCTCCTTGCCTACTCTCCCCCATCCTGCCCTGCTTTCTCCCTTGATGCAACCTAACAGGATGAGAAAAAAATATCATGTGCACAATTCCACCTCCAGAAATGCATTCTCTAGTCTTACTCACACATGTGCGAAATGTTCTTTGTACAAGATTATTCAACGCTATATTTTAATAGCGAAGGAAGCCCATCAGCTAATTAAATACTCTATATTGCATCTAATATGAGGGGCCAGAAAACTTTTTTTTTTTTTTTGGTAAAAGTCCAGATAATAAATAGCTTAGACTTTGCAGGCCATGGAATCTCTGTTGAGACTCTGCCATTGTAGCTCGAAAGCCACCAAAAACAATATGTAAACAAAGGGGTATGGCTAGGCCTCAAAAACACGTTGTCTATGGACACCAAATTTCCACATACCACAAAGTTTCACTCTTCTTTTTTTTTTTTTAGGGCCACATCCTCGGCAAATGGAGGTTCCCAGGCGAGGGGTCAAATTAGAGCTGCAGCCACTGGTCTATGCCAGTCACAGCCACACCAGATCCAAGTCTAGTCTGCGACCCATACCACAGCTCACAGCAACGCCAGATCTTTAACCCACTGAGCGAGGCCAGGCATCGAACCTGTGCCCTCATGGATGCTAGTCAGGTTCGTTAACTGTTGAGCCACGACGGGAACTCCTCACTCCTCTTTAAATGTTTTTTTTTTTAACCATTTAAAAATTTAAAAGCCATTTTTAGCTCATGGGGTACGTATAAACAGGCAGAGGACCAGATTTGACACAAGGACTGTAGTTTGGAGACACCAGCTTCACATAGTGAAATATTAAGCAAACACACAAAATGAGAACATTACTAATGAACAGAGAGGGAATGAGCTTAAAGACAGTAAAGAGCAGGGCACTGGGTACTGTATGCGCCCATCTGTTCACATACACACTCAGGCCATCTGCTAGTAAGCGCAAAGAATACCTCTGAAGGATACGTACGAATACTAGAAACACTGATCACCTCTGGGGAGAACTAGATAACTGAGGAAAAGGCTTTTCAAGATTACTAAGTTTTGTGGTTGTTGTTTTGTTTTGTTTTTGTACCATGGGACTATATCACCTTTCAAAAAATATATGTCATAAAATTTTAAAGTCCGGCCCTAGATGTCATATTTATAGTCATATAACACAAATTCAATCTCCATAGAGTGAAGTCACCAAACATATGTACATATGTACATGTATACAGTTTATATATTTTGTCCATTTTGCCATTTTTCCCAAATTCTGAGGATATAATAGATTGAGAACAAAAGGAGCTATTAAAAGTAAAAGAAAACAAAAAATATATAAAAATTTTAAAATGTCATTCATTCGAATATTTCTAAGTAGCCAATCCGTGCCAGTCAGCTTGCTAGTGGCAGGGCACACAGCAGTGAAAGAGATGGTCTTTGCCCTCACAGAGATTAGAGGAGCAGAAAGACAGACACTGAGCAAGTAATTAGACACACTGAGCTTGCAAAGGGGAAGTGCAGAGAGCTACAGGAATGCTGAAGAAAATGACCAGACCTCCCTGGAGACAGTGCCCTCTTGGTGACAAGTAGATGCAGAAAATATTCATTTTCAGAAGAGGGAAAATCTAGTTAAATGCAACTTCTGCCATCTAAACATATTCAGTAAATTTTACTTTGTGAACTAGCCTTATCACAAGTTTCTGCTTCTTCTGGTGCTTTACTTTCATCATATTCTTAAAATTGTAAATGCCAAAAATTTGTCTTTCATGCTAGGCCTTCCTCCTTGATTTGTCGTATTTGAGAACAAGGACTGATTTCTTTCACAGGTTCCCAAAATGTGGGTAAGAAGCAAGGAAAAACAGAAGCAAGGGCAGGGCAGAGAGCGCAGTGGCCTGTCAGGATGAGGATATACAGACAGGATGAGGATATGCACCCAGTCTCATCTTTAAATTGAGTTTAGTCTGATTTGAATTATGAGATTCCTCATACCTACTCTTGTAATTCTACAAATTTACTGACTGCTTTGAAATTCAGTCATCTGCAGTTAACAGGCTGATACCAAAGTTTGCTCATTCCTTAGAATTATTTCTGTCTCAAAGGGAACCCTCTTACACTGCTGGTGGGAATGTAAACTGGTGCAACCACTATGGAAAACAGTATGGAGGTTTCTCAAAAAACTAAATTAGAACTACCAAATGATCCAGCAATCCCACTCCTGGGCATCTATTCAGAGAAAAAACATAATTCGTAAAGATACATGCACCCCAATGTTCACTGCAGCACAATTTACAATAGCCAAGACATGGAAGCAACCTAAATGTCCAATGATAAAGGAATGGATAAAGAAGATGTGGTGCATATATACAATGGAATATTACCCAGCCATAAAAAAGAATGAAATAATGCCACCTATGGCAACACAGATGGACCTAGAAATTATCATATTAAGTTAATCAGACAGTGAAAGACAAACATTATATGATATCACATGTGGATCTAAAAAAAAGGATACAAATGAACTTATCTGCAGAACAGAAATAGACTCACAGACTTTGGAAAACTTTTGGTTATCAAAGGGGTCACATAGTAGGGAAGGAATGGACTGGGGGTTTGGGGTTGGCATAGGCACACTGAGGTCTATGGAATGATTGGCCAACAGGGACTTGCTGTATAGCATAAAGAACTCTATGCAATATTCTGCGATAATCTACGTGGGGAAAGCATCTAAAAGAGAATGGATGTCTGTGCACGTGTAACTGAATCACTTTGTTGTACAGCGAAATTATCACCACATTGTAAAGTGACTATATTTCAATAAACCTTTAAAAAAATGAAAGGAAAAAAAGAATTATTTCTGTCTCTCTCAACTAAAGACAGCCAGAGGACACAATTCTAACCAGTGAGAAGTAAAGAGAAATCTGCTGGGATTTGGGGGGAAGTTTGGCTTTTCTGATATTGGCGCCACCCTGTCTTCCCTATTGTTTCCTTCTTCCTGCTGAGAAAGTTGTCCACTGGGGGCAAGATTCTGTTTTAGGCTCTTTGGGGTCACAGGCCTCCAATTCCACTACACACTGGAACTAGCAACAATGGCACCAGGGGTCTAGCAAGATCTGGTCTATATATGCTAGGCCCCACACTCTAACTCCTGGGAATAGTCCAGAACTATCCAGGCTTTCACAGACCTTGGGGCAGTGGTTGGTCTCTGGACTAGACCTCTGCAGAGATGGATTTCGGGTTTTCTCTCATTAGAACAAAAAGCTACAAATCCATGAGCTCCGCCTGGGCTGGTATCTCTAGTGTCTTCAGGCAATCCTCACATCTGCTCTTCACCAGGTCCCTTCCAACGGCCCTTCGCAGCCCAGTCCCATGCCCTTCTGCCCTCTCGAACACCCAAATCCATGCCCAGGACCCTCATTCCTGGTACTTGTCCTCAACCCTCCTCACCGACAAGGCTGGACATATGTAACTAAACCTACTCCCCCTGCTCTCCTCTCCATCTAAAATTTATCTGGGTGACCACTTAGCCTTCTTCCTGCCCTCCTTTTGGGGGAAAGAGATGCCCAGCTCCTTCCTAAAGCTCAGTCTTCTACTTGGGCGCTTGACTGAACCCTCTCCTGCCTCCCCTGGGACCTCATTCCCTTGGTCACATCTTCTGGCTCTCTCTCCCTTCTGACTTCTCTTCTCTTCCTTTTTCTCTTCCTTGGCAATCACATCCCCCTCCATATCTACAACTTTAAGAGTCTATATCTCTGGAGTTCCTGTTGTGGCTCAGTGGGTTAAGAACAACCCGACACAGTCTCCATGAGGATGCAGGGTCCATCCCTGGCCTCACTCAGTGGGCTAAGGATCTGGCGTTGCTGCGAGTTGTGGTGTTGGTTGAAGATGTGGCTCATATTCAGTGTTGCTGTGGCTGTGGTGCGGCTCTAATTCGATCACTAGCCTGAAGAACTTCCATATGCCACAGGTATGGCTGTTTAAAAAAAAAAAAAAAAAAAAAAAGAATCTATATCTCCAGCCAGAACTCAAAACTGCCTTTACAGCTCCCTACAAAACATCATTACATGCAGAGTTCCATGGTGGCATAGCAGGTTGAGGATCTGGTGTTGTCACTGCTGCAGCTTGGGTTGCTGCTATGGCTTGGGTTTGATCCCTGCCCCGGTCCTTCTGCATGCCTCGGGCAAGGCCAAAAAACAAACAAACAGACAAAAAACACCGTCACTCCTCGGAATTTTGCAATCACCGCCAATCCACACCAGGTCCAAACTGTGACACTCCTCCTGGCAGTCCCACTCTTCCTCTGCGGTCCTGGTTATACTCCCCCAGTTAGGGACTTAACAAGATCCTCCCAGCTTCTGAGACTCGCGCCTTCAGATATCTTTGACCCCAGCCTCATGACTCACAGCCAGTTAGTAAACCGTGCTTATTCTACCACTCTCTCCACCGCCACCTTTCCACCCCAGCTCCTAGCTCAGTCTATCCACACCTCTTACTGGGATCATGAGCTTGCAAGTGACGACTGTGTTTCTTCCCCTTGCTCTCTCCGATTCATTTCATGCAGTTATTTTCCTAAAGGCCAGCCTGTTCCCGTCCCTTTCCTTCTCAAAAAAAATCTCCTGTCCACACTCCAGCAAGCACTGGAAGGTCAGGAACACAAGAGTCATGGAGAAAAGGTGGACAGCAAAGGAAAAGAAGAGAACCTAAAACAGACTCTATGAAGAAAAGGAACGTCTCTTTGAAAGAGGAAGTGGTAGGAACAGGAGGGTTTGTCCCCTAATATGTAAACTTAGCTGCTGGATTTCTTCCCGGTGGATTTAATGTCAAGGTCACGGACTCTGGACACTGGCAAAGAATGACCAGCATGCTGGCAGGATTGAAACTAAGAAGATTCTTCTTTATTACCATGTCTTCCCTGGTCCCTCTTTCCCACAGTAAGTCCCCCCTGTGGTCTTTGGGTGGCAATGGCAACACGGGATTTGTTTTGAGACGGAAGAACAACACTTGCCTGTAATAACCACCCTTGTGGCTAAATGTGGTGGCTGTGGGTTGCAGCTGTATTCAGTCTATGTGTTCTACTGGCTTTTTGAATTCATTTCTGTTAGAAAGTAGAACTCCTAAGAGTTTGAATAATATACTAAAGAAGCAATTCTTCTGAAAGTCAGGTCAGGCTTGAATGGATGGAAAAACTCTAACTCTATCTAATCTTCCAAATGAGCATCCCGCCCTCGATCTGCCTCCAAAGGGTAGGGAAGAGCTTCAGAATGAGAGACAGTGGAGAGAGGAAGGGAATTTTCAACTTAATATCCCTCAATGTTTAAGAGGGAATTACTCTGGAGTTTGAGTTCTCATCAGGAGTTCAACAGTGGGAGGAGTTCATATCAACTAGCATTGCTGACATGCTAGTTGAAGCATTTTTATGCCATCATGTTTTTTATTTTTATTACATAACAATATGTCTCAACATAACTTGAAGTAGGAAATATTATTGGACATTATTAAGTACCTATCAGGCGCCTTCCAACTGCTTTCCCTATATTAACCTATTTAAACATCCCAACAACACTATAATGTCAGTACTAGTAACAGTCCCATTTTACAAAGGAGGGAGCTAAGGCACCGGAGGTTTCAGTAGCGTGGCTAAAGTCCCATCCCGAAAATCCCTAACTATAAATGTTCAGCTTTGAGTGCACTGCCCCTTTGAAGTTAACTTACTTCATTTAGTTAATCCTCTATTGTGAAATATTTCAGAGCCTTCTGTGGGCAAACACTGAACTGCCAACCCCACTGGTCCCAGCAAGGGCAACAAGTATTCTCAGATGGATGGCCTCACCCAGGTGGAAGTGGGAGGTCCTAGGGACTGACCCAGTGCTGCAGGCCCCAGAGGTGAGCACCCCACTGGGGGACCGGACCAGACTGCTGAGTCCAACAGGTCAAAAAAAATCAAAAGTCAACAGAAAACCTTCTCTTCCTATCTTCATGCTTCCTCTACGCATAAGATAGGAATAGTCTCTCTCGGACTTACTGAGAAGAAAACTGTCTGCCTGCCCTCTCCGTGTGCTGTGCCTGATCCTCCTCACAGAAGTGACTTCTCTCATTGGCCACACTGGAAAATGGTCACTGTGTGCACACGCCCAGTGTCTTTGGCCATGAAGACCAAAGCACAGTGGTGAGGAGCTTGGCTTCTGAAGCCAAAGTGCCAGGTCTGGATCCTAATCCATCATTTGCAGCTGAGAAACTTACAGAAAGTTACTTAACCTCTCTGTACCTTCGTCTTCCCATCAGTAAAACTGGGAACAATAACACTACTACCTCAGAGTAGGCGTCACTTAGAAGAGGGCCGAACAGAAAGGAAACGTACATGAAATGTGAGCTATTATTATTATTCCTATTTAGACTCTCACAAAAGACCTGTCTCACCCCTTCTCTGTACTCATGCCTCTTCTGTGCACTAAGCCTACGGAGGCAGGCTCTGCCCGTCATGGGGGAAAGCCTGAAATAGCCCATTTCCTCTGCTTGGCCCTGGGAAAGTAGGTTCACTTCAAGACAAAAGAAATAAGAGGCCCATTGAGATCTGGATACAGGTCATGTTCCCAGCAATAGAGCTGGTGTTCCCAACCCTATTTCACTCCCAAGTGTATCTGTCAATTAGTCTGAACTCCAAGGAGAGAGGGTGTGACTAACTGGTACCTCCAAACCCTAACACCAAAAGCTGCATGAAACTGGTACCCCAAAGAATGCAAATCACACAAGTCCAGAAACTGAGGTGACAGTAATATTCCCTAAATAACAAGAGGAAAAGAGACACCAAAAAGAATGCATATGAAGTTCATATGAAGAAGTACAGACATCCTTACATGGACACTAACTCTTGTCAATGAAAAAGAGACTTTTTGTAGCAGACAGGAGCACATTTACTTTCTTTTTTTTTTTTCTTTTTTCTTTTCTTTTTTCTTTTCTTTTTTTTTTTTTAGGGCTGTACCTATAGCATATGGAAGTTCCCAGGCTAGGGGTCAGATCAGAGCTACAGCTGCCGGCCTACACCACAACCACAGCAACGCAGGATCTGTGTCTGTGACCTACGCCACATCTCATGGCAATGCCAGATCCTTAACCCACTGAGCAGGGCCAGGGATCGAACCGCATCCTCATGGATACTAGTCAGGTTCATTTCCACTGAACCACAACAGGAACTTCCCAGAAGCTCATTTATATGACACCAATGGGTCCTTACATAGATGATACTGACAAGCTTATTACTAAGAGCAAATACACAGGTACACATCAGAAAAAAAAAAAAAAAAAAAAAACAGTTTTAAAGTTATCTCTGCAGCTGTTTCACTAAAGTAACAATTTTTTTTTAAGGATCTGAAAAGCCCTGATTGCTTCCTGGCTTGAGGCAGCCCTTGGAGTAAATCTGGCCCAGGGTCAGTTGCTGGGGATGGGGCCTTAGAAGTCAAGCACTTACTACAGAATTCCGCATACTCAGCTGGCAGCAGGAAGGTCTGAGGGAGGATGTGAAAAGCCTTGAATCCATGTGTGTGCTGCATTCGAATGATGTTTTTGTACAGTCGGTCCTTCCGGGTTAGTTCATACGACCTAAAATTCATAAAAGCATTTCCATCTCAGTAAACTATGACTCAGAGGTTTTCTTGTGTTATCACAGTTTACGAGCAGTTACTGAGGACAGTATCATATCCCAAATTATCACTGTGTCAAGGAAATGATCACCTTAAAATGAAGGCAGTAAGTGCTACCTATCAGGGAGCGTAATCTGGCAGAATACAAAAAGGCACTTGAGTTAGTCTCCTCGACTGGATTCCTCAGTCCATGGTTTGTTGTGCTATTTAAAAACCATCAAAGAGGAGTACCCTGGTGGCCTAGTGTTTCAGGATTTGGCGTTGTCACTGCTGTGGCTCAGGTTTGATCCCAGGCCCGGGAACTTCCACATGCCATGGCCCAAAACAAACAAACATATGAACAAAAAACCCAGAATGGTCCTCTATTAAGGAACTTAATAAAGAACATCATTTAAAAAAAAAAATGTAAGAATCTTTGCTGTAACCATTAAAAACATATTCTGTTTCCTCAGTTCAAAATTTTCACGGATTTCTTAAAATCAAAAAGTTGCTCTGCCAAATCTAGGTATCACAGACACTTCTTACCCATGGTCTTCCTCAGCTCTTGAGCAGAGGTCCTCAAATTTTAGTGCACACAAGAATCACCTATAGAGTGTCTTCTAAAATGAATATTCCAGGGTCACATCTCTCAAAATTCTGGGATGAAGTCTGGGATTCTGCATTTTAAACATCTACCCCAAGTGATTTTGGTACAGATGTCCAGAGACCACACTGTACCACTGATTTAGTCTAGAACAGTACTTTCCAAATTTGACTGTGATATATATCATCTCATTGCATCTAAAATATATAGCTTTTATACAGTATAGGCTGGGTATTTATACACTTTGAGTATAAGAAAGTAGTACTGAATAATCAAGAAAGAGCTTCTGTTTCATGAAAATGAGGAGAAAAGTATATGAGGTGACTGAAAATCAAACTTGTGAGCAAAAGTGAGAATGGAGGCATAAGTCCTGGAAATAAAATATAATGTAATCAATGACTAAATAACAAAACTTTTATTGTATTTTCATCTCTACATTAGATAGATGAGATTAGCTGCCCTCTTCTCCAGCAGGTCATATATCTCTCCATGGTTAAATATTACTTGCAGGATAAGAATAAGGCAGGGTTTTAGCATCAATTACATTGTTATTTTCTTTTCCATAGATGTAATCATTGAGAAACCTTGTTCACAACAGTAATAACTAACACCTATATAGCATTTACATAGGGCAGGCATGCACTGTTCTAAACACTTTAGATCTGGATACAATGAATCTTCACAACAGTCCTACGAAATGTGTGTCACCAGTATCTTCTTTTTAGCAATGAGGAAGCTGATGCACAGAAAGGTCACTTGTCCAAGAGAGTCTGCAGAGCTTCGATCTGGCCCCAGGTAAGTTGGCTACAGAGCCCGTGCTTCTAGCACTAGGTAACATTGCCTCTCTAGGCTGACATTAACCAAAACGACTGGAAGGAGTTTACGATAGCAATGACACCTAATTTTTTTTCCTTTTTTTTTTAAGGGTGGCACCTATGGCATATGGAAGTTCCCAGGCTAGGGGTCGAATTACAACTGCAGCCGCCAGCCTATGCCACAGCCACAGCAATGCAGGATCCACAGCGACCCACTGAGTGAGGCCAGGGATCAAACCCATATTCTCAATGGAAATCATTACCATGCAAAAGGATCTGTTACTAGATCCTTTTAGGGTTTTTTTTTGGGGGGGGGGTTGTTTTTTTTTTTCACTATTACTAGAATTAAACATCATTTTTTTGGTTCCTTTGTTTGGAACCCTGAAAATTTACACCCCAGGACAATGTACCATATTAAGATTCTACGTGGGCCACTCTTATAATGAAGGGGAGAAACAGCAACCACGAAAAACAAGGTAAGAAGAGAGAATCTGTCCACAGGAGGGACTCGCAAGCAGCTCAATTTTAAGAAAGAGAATCTATATGATTTACAATCTAGAAGCAGTGTCTTTTAAAACCAACCAGAACGGAGTTCCCATTGTGGCTCAGCGGAAACAAATCCAACTAGGAATCATGAGGTTGTACGTTCAATTCCTGGCCTCACTCAGTGGGTTAAGGATCCAGCTTTGTCGTGAGCTGTGGTATAATTTGCAGATGCAGCTCAGATCTGATGTTGCTATGGCTATGGTGTAGGCCAGAAGCTGTAGCTCCGACTGGACCCCTAGCCTGGGAACCTCCATACGCCACAGGTGCAGCCCTAAAACGCAATAAAATAAAATAAAACCAACCAGGTCGACAGAGTCCTTGCCAAGTCTTTAGATATGTCTCAGGATGTGAACACCTCAGACTGATTTGCAGACTGCTGCCCTGTATCACAGACTTCTTTTTTTTTTTTTTTTTTTAAGGACATTAATTATCTCTGCTGGCTACACGCCTCAATGTCAGATGCCATTAAAATAGAACAAAGTAGCTTCAAGAGCATTACCTGGGAAAGTGATTAACCTTTTGTGCTTCAGAGAGGGTACGAAGTAAGAAGGGCTTCAAGTGGGATCCTGTCCACATTAGGTTATAGTCAGTGCTGCTTGGATGAACCTAAGGGCAGAAAAAAAAAAAACAGATAAAAAACACCAGAGACACGGAGATCCCATCATGGCTCAGTGGAAGCAAGTATGACTTGAGGACAGAGGTTCGATCCCTGGCCTTGCTCAGTGAATTGGGGATCCATCGTTGCCATGAGCTGTGGTGTAGGTCACAGACGCGGCTCAGATCTGGCATTGCTGTGGCTGTGGTGTAGGCCGGCAGCTGTAGCTCTGATTAGACCCTTAGCCCGGGAACCTCCATATGCCTTGAGTATGGCCCTAAAAAAAAAAAAAAAAAAGACAAAAAAAAAATCTACAGTGGGTTTTAAAGGACCTGCAAATCACCTGTCCCTCCCCACCCCCAAGGAGTGGACCCTTGATCCAAGCTAGGCCAATCACCCTATTTCCAGAATATGATTCTTGAGTAGAGAAAGGCACGAGAACAGTGAATGGAGTTGATTCACTTCCACAGCAATAGAGAAGGTCCAAAACACTTCTGTTGCCAGATCCCTGGGGTGCTTGCAGTATCTCTTCTCCCAAAGACCTACTGTTGCAGCTTTTCCTCTGATTTTGCCAGCCACTCTGCACACAGCTTTCCTGCAAATCCCTTTAAGTTAGGCAGAGTCTGTTTCTGCTGCTTGCAATCAAAGAGCCTTAACTGGATGTTAGATAATTCCTTACAGGCAACTCTGCCTCTAGCCCATGCCTAAAAACACAGCAAGGAAAAAATTTTTTGCCAAAAAAGAAAAAGAAAATTCTTGTGAAAAAGTTTTCCATGTACTTCAAGGATAAATTGGTAAAGCCACTCTGAAAGTCAACAGCAAGTTCTGTACCATCACTAAGCAGTGGTCCCATGTACTTTCTCAAGCTGGCCCTGTTAACTGACAGCTTTTGAGCAGATCAGGTAAGGTATGAAAAATGAACTTACTTCATGAAATCCGTGGGCTGTCAAAATGCTGCGTACCAGGCGACTGTCCGTTCGTACAATTTTGTAAGACAAATGATAACGTTCTAAAGAAAAATATAGCATCGAGTTCAGTAACCAGAAAGTTAACCATAGAGAAAGAAATAAAAGAAAGAAACTGAATGGTGGCTGGCTTAATTACACTCAACAACATTATACTTCTATCCTTATGCTCCTGTAAGTAGGTTGAGAATTATTTGGGACGAAGGTTCCAAGATTCACTAGGTGTCACTAAACATGGATGAGGGGAAATAAATGACATTGCTGTCTTCACATCAATATTTCTAGCTGTAATCTAATAGTATCTTCAATTAGGAATATGAGCAACAAAGCAGAATAGTATTAGCAAATGCCTGTGACCTTGCCACCAAGAGATGCCATGTATTGTAATATTATTTTATGGCTGTTACAATTATCTCATAAAAATCACTTATTCTCACAGTATTTAAAATTATGGCAGTTAACAGATCTACCACTAGGTCATGTTATTTAATGAGCTAATAAAAAGTGCAAACATCACAATTTTGTTTTTAAAAATATTTTGAGGAGCTCCTGTTGTGCCTCAGTGGGTTATGAACCCAACTGGTATTATCCCTGAGGATGTGGGTTCAATCCCTGGCCTAGCTCAGTGGCTTAAGGATCTGGCATTGCCGTGAGCTGTGGTGTAGGTCACAGATGCAGCTCAGATCCTGCATTGCTGTGGCTCCAGTATGGGCTGGTGGCTACAGCTCCAAATGGACCCCTAGCCTGGGAACCTCCATATGCCATGGGTGCAGCCCTAAAAGACAAAAAGACAAGAAAAATAAATAAATAAATAAAGTTGAATTAATTGCTAACCTTCTGGAATTGGAGGAATTCATATAAAAATCTAGGTTTCTGGGCTTCTCTGGAAAACTTTTGCCTTGCCAGAGAGAGACAGGTTGCCAGAGTCAACCAGAAAAGTGCGAGTGCTCCCTTCAGGATGGGCCTGCGCTGTCCAGTTCAGCACCAACCTGACCCAGCCTGCTTCATTCATTCTCAACTCCTGCCAGGCCCCTGAGAGCATTCTGTGCTTGCGACCCCTATCTAAGAGGAAAGTCAGTAATCATGTGAGGTTTCTATATATCTCCAAAGACTAACATTGACTCTAGCCCATTAAATTCAGTCTCTTTATATACACCACGGCAAACTGTTAGCTAGGACTTCTACAGAACAATTTTCTAAAAGGACTGCATACTAAACAATTTCTGAATGAGTACAATACAGAAGTTTATGGATAGACCCTAGAACAAAGGTCAGCATCTACTGCTACTTGCCCAGCCCTAGCAGGAACACCATGCCCAGTAGACACAGGATGATTGGAATGACAAGGCCAAACACTCCATACGTTTCACTCTTGTGGCAACATTTTAAAGCCTAGTTACAGGGTTTTCCCAATGATCAATTACTATTATGTTGTCTTTGCAATATTATATGAGAAAAACAGTGCAGAGTCATATGTGTTCACTTTGGTGCAGAGTACAATGTAAGAAGCAGCACAGTGCACTGCTCAAGAGTTTATGTTCTAAGGTTTCCCAGAGCTTATCTCTATAAAAACAATCAATAGGAAGAGAAATTAGCTGAACTATGTTTCATTCTAGCAACAAGTAATACTCAACCATGGATAAACAAATCAATTTTATAAATGCTCAATTCATATTATTAAGAAATGAATTTCCATTTTTTTACTTTTATTATTTATAAAAATTTTAACTAACTCATATTGTTTTAATTGTATTTTCATTAAGATTGTAATATCGTTCAAATCAGGACACATATTCTTTGGAGATATATGAGCACAAGACATTTTTTAAAAGATTTTGAAAAAAATCTGTGTTCTAATTCCAAGTTGGGGAAGGAAATCACAATATAGGTGTGGCGTATCTCGCTATGCCAAAAGAGGACAGTCACGAGGACTAAGAACATGTCACAAGACCTGGAAGGGGCTCTGTAAGGCCAAATCTGAGGCAATCTGAATATAGAAGTGACTAGTGGGAATTCCTGTTGTGGCGCAGGAGAAATGAATCCAACTGGTATCCGTGAAGATGTGGGTTTGATCCTGACCTTGCTAAGTGGGTTAAGGATCTGGTGTTGTCATGAGCTGTGGTGTAGATCACAGACACAGCTCAGATCCTGCATTGCTGTGGCTGTGGTATAGGCCAGCAGCTGTAGCCTGGGAACTTCCATATGCCATGGGTGTGGCGCTAAAAAAAAGAAAGAAAGAATGAACGAACTAGTGACAGCAATAGACTATAACTCACTCATAAAAAGGAAAACAACTCATTAATCCACACAGGTAAGACAGTGAGAAGGTATACTGACTTTCCACATAAGTCCAATACAAGTATCATCAAGGCATGGGCAGAGCTACGTTCCTTTCCACTAGAAGCTGCAAAAGGAAAGGAAATGGACCCTACCCTTTCCTTTTGCAGCTTCTAGAGGCTGCCCCCATTCTATAGCTGGTGGCCCCCATTCTCTAGCTTCAAAGCCAGCAATGGCAGGTCTGGTCCTTCTCCCATTGCACCAGTCTGACCCTTCTTCTGTGCCCTTCCTACTTTAAAGGACTCTTGTAATTATACTGGGCCCACTTAAAGCATCTGCTTATCTGAAGGGTTAGCTGATTAGCAACCTTATTTCCATCTACGACCTCAATTCCTCTTTGCTAAGTCAGGTAACATTTTCACAAATTCTAGGGATTATAAAGTGGACATTTGGCGGGGGAGGGGGGAGACCATTACTAAAGAAAGGAAAGCTCTTCTTTACAGAAAAGCTAGCTAATAAATGCAGAAGGAAAAATAGAAATAAAAAATCACCATTTTACAAGAACTGTAAGAGCAAGTGATTCAGACAAGAACTAATAGGTACTATTAGTAGAGAATAGGATATTCATACATCTCAAAATATCACTTCAGAGGATGCTTCTAACAAAAGAGAAGGGCAGCTGTACAATGAAGCAATCTGGAAAACACGATCTTAATCAAACATCAAACTTGCCATCACAAATAATGCCGTATAATGATATCATATGCTTCCTAATGTGATACACTTAGAACACAACTTCACTAAGTGATATTCCTGCAAATTCTTTGAAACTTTTTTAGCCTGAATTGAAACATGTGGAATCCATCTGACAAGCCCAAGCTTAAGTACATCTACAAGGTAACTAGTCTGGAATCTTTAAAAATATCACTGTCATGAAACTCATACACACAAAATCTGATAAATGGTTGTCGATAACAAAGGAGACTAAAAAAATATCACAAATAAATGCATCTCTGATTGGATCCTGGATTTGAAGGGAAAAAAAAGCAGGAGAGGACAAAATTGGAACAACTGGGAAATTTGGGCAGCGATTATATATTAGCTAAGAGTGCTTTTACCAATGACAGATTTCTTAAGTGCCATCACTGTACTATGATGAGAGAGAGGACGCTCTCATTCTTAGGATAAACATGTTGAATAAAGTATGTAGGTGTGGAATATGTGAACTAGTTTTCAAACTGTTCAGAGAGAAAGAGATGGAGAAGCAAACATAGCAAAATGTTAATACTTGATGAAACTAGGGAAACAGTATACATGCATTCATCGTACTAGCCTTACAACTTGTTAGAAAACGGGTTCTTTTCATTAAGACACCTGTAACTGCTGACATCTCCATTTCTGCACATGCAAAAGCCAAAGCCTCACCAACTGCTGGGACCAGGACTGTGCCCAATCCTTTGTCTGCTCTGCAGTGCTTTCCTTGCAGCGCCAGGCCACAGAGAAGCTGATGAGCAAACAGTGTGTGGGAAAATAGAGAATGATTACATGGGGACTTGGGGAGAAGGGAGAATAATAACAGAAAGAGTATGTCTCTCAAGCCGAACTCCCAGCATCCACATCCAGGCTCTACTACTTCCTGCCTGTCATCTTGAATAATTATTTCGTTATGCTCAATTTCCTCACCTATAAAATGGGGTTGATAACAAAGGTACTTATAAGGTAGCTGAAAGCACTAAATCAATTAATAACATGGAGAGCTTTTAGAATAAGAAAGCTGGCTGATACATTAAAAAAGTTTTTTAATGTAGTAAAAAAGTAAACACATAGTAAAATAGCTACTAAGACATAGTATCAGACATAGGAAATTATACATTTTATACAGCAGTTTAAAAAATAAAAACGCTACTCTACCCTTTTTCCTATTCTAATACAGAAGAAAAATGCAGTCATCACTGTGCTCAATGGAAGACTTGATTCCAAGCTATGTAAGTAGTAAGTAAGCAGTGACTAACTGCTTCTAATCCATACCAACCAACAATAACCCAACTCAGACGCACTGAACATGTTCCAAAAGGGGCGTGCAGGAGTGACTGCTGGGGGTTTTAACTCACATTCATGTTCTGTGTCCACCAGTCCTACATCCACTAACGCTGATTACCAGTACTTATTAGATCAGAGGTTATAAACTGGTAATCCAGGAGCCAAGTACAGCCTGTAAACACAGTCTGTCCGTCCCTCACAGTGTTTTCAGCATAAAATTGAATTAGTTGTTAACTTTCTTAAATTGGAAGAATTCATACAAAAATCTAGATTTATGGGCTTCTTTTGAAACCCCTGGTAAGCCTGGGCTCCCTCTCTCTAGCAAGAATCAAAGGAGAATTGCAACTATAAACTAAACCTGCCCAACTCTTCAAGACAGAACCACCTTAGCCATGTTTTCTTCCATATAAAAACAAGAGGCAAGGCATGGTCCTGCTAGCAAACTGCCAAACATCTGACATCTGAGCCTCTGAACATGCATCAGATCAATTCCGTCATGACACTGTAGCATTTCCTCTTCTCCAAACACTCACATGCATCCCAGGAAACAACCTGAAGTACTAGGACCCCTGGCAAGTTCCAGGACTGGCTGTGGCAGAGCAAAGACAAACAGCCAATAATCTGTCAGCACAGAAGCACCTAGGGAGTGGTGAAGTGCCCTAAGGGGTTTGATCAAAACCAGCATGGGAAACTAGAATGAAGATAAAACTGACATTTTTGGCTTTAGACTATAAAAATAAACCCTTCAATGGCAACACAGTATAGCTTTGCCTTACTATCAGAAAATTAGGTCTTTACCTGTACTGTGGAATACGGTAGCCACAAGCCACGTACAACTACTGAGCACTTGAAATGTGACTAGTATGGCAAAGGAACTGAATTTTTTCATTTTATTTAATTTTAATAAATTTACATTTTAAAACTGATATTCAGTTCAGTTATTGGAAAACTTGGCTGGAACAACTTGAGCATAGGAATTTACTTTTTCAACTATAACATTTATGAAATCTAAATACAGGCTAAATATTCCAATGAAAATTTTGCACCATATGGAGATGCGCTAAAAGTGTAAAATACACTCTGGATTTAAAATATTTTTACAAATTTTTTTATACTGAGTAAATGTGGAAATTATATCTTGAAATATATTATTAAAATTACATTATTATATTTATGTATTATATAAAAATAAATTATTAAAATTAATTTCACCTATTTCTACTTTTCTCATAAGGCTACTGAAAAATTACATATATAGCTTGGATCACATTTCTGCTTGACAGTACTAATCTATACAAATGCAAATTTATAAAACTGACACATTCAGAGGCAAAATATAAAATGATACTTCATTCTTGGAAAAGATTACTTTAAATTGAAAATATCTATTGCCTCTAAAAATAATTGCATTTACATGTTCAAAGTATACACAATTTTGAAAAAAACATGGATACAGTGAGAAAAAAACATATTCCTGGAATATTTCATAAATAAAGCTTATGAAATCTTACTGTATCAAAAATATTTACAGTGACTTCAATGATGCATTTAATAGATAACAGAAAAAACAAGGTTGGAATGTAACACTCTAAGATCAACAGAAGATAACTAATGACCCAGATACACTTCTCAAGGGAATTTAATCCAGGATTATGATCTGAGCAGATCTATGTCAGCTATTTAAGAGAGAGAGAAAAAAATAGGCCAAGAGTGTTTAACAATTCAGAAATCTAAGGCAGCGACTCATTCAAACTGTTCTTTTCATAAAGGAAGGTGAAGAAAATTATTAACCTCAAGGAATTGGGAATACACAGAAAGTTCAAAAACAGAGTTTGAGAAAAGTTTAGTGGTTTTTTCTTTAATCACAGGAATATGTACAGGAAAAAAAAACCCAGAGATTTATAGGTTCTAGAAAATGTGATTGCTTGAAAAATGGCATGATTACATTAATGGATGCTAGTTTCCAATAAGTGCTAGATCTATTAAAAAAGAAAGGTCTGCCCATTGCCACAAATAAATGGACTCATTTGTATGACAAGCAAACCAAAATAAGTATATTGGGCGGGGGCAGTATTTACTTCTGCTGTTTTTAAGCTTTGACGTTTTGATTCCAATCATACTTAGAGGGAGTTTCAGCAAATGTTAGTAAATCTTCAGTTACACAGGCTTCAGGGAACATGAATGAACCTTGTCCCTTTAAGTGGTAACCTAGCAACTTGGTGAGGGGATTAGAATCCCTTGGGAAGGGAGGAGAATTCAAATCCCAGAAGCAGGTGCTCACAGCCTTCTGAACACCTAGTCTGGGCAAGGACAGACTTTAAAGTCAATTCAAAGTAGAGTAGATCCTGTTCAACAAGTAGAGTGAGCAGCACAAGTTCTGAGTGCCTACTATGTGCCAAACATTAAGTGATCTCATTCTCACAATGCCTGCAAGGTAGCTATTATCTCCATTTTACTAATAATGAAATGGACTGAGAGAGTTTTAGTGATTGTGCAAGGTTCACAGCTAGTTGATGCCAAAGCTGGGATCTGAACTAATGACTGAGAACCCATGTACAGACTTCTTCTACCACACCTAACAACAGTTTGGATCTATGTATGTCACCTTTGAAGACAGCTACAGGCTAACGCCAGGATTCAGAGCACTGCTTAAAATCAAAGAGGAGTGGAGATAAAAAAAAAGTTAAGAATAGAAAAATAGTAGAGAAAATAAGCAAAATTAAAAGTTGGCTCTTTCAAAGTCATCAAAATTGACAAACCTTTAGTTAGACTGACTAGAAAAAAGAGAAAAGATTCAAATTACTAAAACCAGAAATGAAGGTGGGGACATTACTACTGTATTACAAAAATAAAAAGGATTATAAAACAATACTATGAACAGTTGTATGCCAACAAAATTAGATAAACTAAATAAAATGGACACGAAACCTAGAGAAACACAATTTATCAAAACAGACTCAGTAAGAAATAGAACATAGAATAGACAAGCAGAGGTTGAACCAGTAACCAAAACCTTTGAGCAAAGAAAAGCCCAGCACTAGATGTTTCACTGGTGAATTATATTAAACATTCAAAGAATTAATACCAATCCTTCTCAAACTCTTCCGAAGAGGAAGAAGGAACTCAATCTCTGCGGCCAGCATTATCCTTATACCAAAGTTTGACAAAAGCATCAAGAGAATACTACAGAGCAATATCCCTTATGAATATAGATGTAAACATCCTCAGCAAAATATTGGCAAACCACATCCAGCAGCATATTAAAAGGATTATACACCATGACCAAGTAAGACTTATCTCAAGAACGCAAGGGTGGTTGGTTCAAGATACAAAAGTCAGTCAATGTAATACACCACATTAATAAAATGAAAGAAAAAGGACATAGAATCATCTCAATTGATGTTGAAAAAGCATTTGACAAAATCAACCACTGCATAGTAAAAACACTCAACAAAGGAACAGATGGGAACTCAATATGGTAAAAGGCATTTATGAAAACTCACAGCTAACATCATACTGAATGGTAAAAGACTGAAAACCTTCCCCCTAAGATCAGGAACAAGACAAAAATGGTGCTTTCACCACTTCTATTCAACATTATACTAGAAGTTAAAGCAACAAAGCAACAAAGCAATTAGTTCTCCCTCTGCCACCCCAAAAAAAAAAAAAAAAAAAAGAGAGAGTTCCTGTCATGGCCCAGCAGTAATGAACCCAACTAATATCCATGAGGATGCAGGTTTGATCCCTGGCCCTGCTCAGTAGGTTAAGAATCTGGCATTGCCGTGAGCATATGCCTTGGGTGAAGCCATAATAAAAAAAAAAAAAAAGAAGAAGAAAGAAAGAAAAGAAAAAGAAGTAAAAGCATCCAGAAAGAAGTAGTAAAATACCTAATTGCTGATGACATGATCATGTAGATATAATCCTAAAGAAAATACACACACACAGACACACACACACCATTAGAGCTAATAACTGAGTTCAGCAAGGTTTCAGGCTATAAGGTGAGTATACAAAAATCAATAATAGGAGTTCCCGTAGTGGCTCAGTGGAAACAAATCTGACTAGCATCGATGAGGATGCAGGGTTGATCCCTAGCCTTGCTCAGTGGGTTAAAGATCCAGCATTGCCACAAGCTATGGTGTAGGGCACAAAAGTGGCTCGGATCCCACATTGCTGTGGCTGTGGTGTAGGCCAGCAGCTACAGCTCTGATTAGACCCCAACCTGGGAACCTCCATATGAGGTCCTAAAAGGACAAAAAAAAAAAAAAAAGCAGTATTTATACTAACAAAGAACAACCCAAAAATGAAATTGAGAAAATAATTCCATTTATAATAGCATCAAAAATAATAAAATACTGAGGAGTAAAGTTAACCCAGGAGCTACAAGACTTGTACACTGAAAACTGTAAAACATTGCTAAAGAAACTAAAGACCTGAAAAAATGGAAAGATAGCCTATGTTCATGGACTGGAAGACTTAACACTAAAATAGCAATACTTCCAAAAGCAATTTACAAATTCAATGTACTCCCTACCAAAATTCCGACAGTACTTTGTTTTTTTGTTTATTTGTTTTTTTCCAGAAATGAAAAAGCTGATCCTAAAATTTACATGGAATTGCAAAGGACTTTGAATACCAAAAAGAATCTTGAAAAAGAAGTACAAAAGTCCAGTAATCCAAATAATACAGTACTTGTATAAGGACAGTACAGACTGACAGAATATTAAGAGTCCAGAAATTAACCCATACATCTATGGTCAACTGATTTTCAACAATAGCACCAAGGTTATTTAATAGGGAAAGAACAGCCTCCACCAATCATGTTGGGGCAACTGGATATCCACATGTAAAAGAATGAAGGTGGACCCTTATCTCACACTACATTAAAAAATTAACTCAAAATGGACCAAAGATCAGTTAGCTCTAAATATAAGAGCTACTATAAAACTCTTAAAAAGAAAGCATAGGGATCATGACTTTGGGTTAGGTGATGGTTACTTAGATGTGACGCCAAAAGCACAAGCATCAAAAAAAAAAAACCAATAAACTGAACATCATCAAAATAAAAACATTTGCTTATGAAAGAAACGCTATCAAGAGAATGAAAAGACAAGCCACGGAACAGGAAAAAATACTTGGAAATCATTTTTCTGATAAAGGTCTAGTATTCGGAACATACAAAGAACTCTTACAACTCAACAAAAAGACAAGCAACCCAATTAAACAATAGGTAAAAAACGTGACAGACATTTCTCCAAAGATGAGATGCGAATGGCCAAAAAGCACATGAAAAGATGCTCAATGTCATTAATCACTAGGGAAATGCAAATCATAACCACAATAAGATACTACTTCACATCTACTAGTATAACTATAATCTAAAACACAGAAAACAACAAATGTTAGTGAAGGAGGATGTGGAAAAATTGAAATCCTTATATATTATTGGTGAGAATGTAAAATTGCATAGTCACTGTGGAAAATCCTTTGGCAGTTCCTTAAAGTTAAACAGAAAATTACCATACAACCTGGCAACTCTATTCATAGGTGCAGACCCCAAAGAACTGAAAATAGTTATTCAAACAAAAACTTGTACATGCATTTTCATAGAAGCATTATTTACAAGAGCCAAAAGGTGGAAACAACCATCCATCAACTGATGAATGGATAAATAAAATGCGCTATAGCAATACAATGGGGTATTATTCAGTCACAAAAAGGAATGAAGTATTGATATGTGCTATGATATGGATGAACCTTGAAAACAGTATGCTAGGTGTAAGAAGCCAGACACAAAAGGCTACATATTCTTTGAGTTTATTTATATGAAATATCCAGGTTAGATAAAGCTATAGAAATAGAAAGTAGGTTAGAGGTTTTCAGGAGCTAGGATAAAGGGAAATGGAGAGTGCCTGCTTAATGAGTACAAGGTCTAGTTTTATTTTATTTTATTTTATTTTTTGCCTTTTAGGGCCACACCTGGGGCACATGGAGGTTCCCAGCCTAGGGGTCCAATCACAGCTATAGCTATCAGCCTACACCACAGCCACAGCAACACCAGATCTAAGCCATGTCTGCAACCTACACTACAGCTCACAGCAACACCAGATCCTTAACCCACTGAGCAAAGCCAGGGATCGAACCCACAATCTCATGGTTCCTAGTCGGATTCGTTTCTGCTGTGCCATGATGGGAACGCCAAGGTTTACTTTTAGAATGGTGAAAATGTTCTGGAATTAGAGAGTGGTAATAGTTGCACAATACTATGAAGGTACTAAATGCCACTGACTTGTACGGTCTAAAATGGTAAAAACAAGATATTGCTATGTGTGTTTTATCGCAATTATCAAAAACATTATCACCCAACCTATTGTGATAAACACTTCATGATACATGTAAGTTAAATCGTCATGCTGTACACCTTAAACCTGTACAGTGCAGTATGTCAGTTATCTCTCAATTAAACTGGAAGAAACAAAAAAACCAAAACAATAAACACACACGTAATTCTAAAAAAAGAAAGGAAAAACAATTTAATATGCAGAAAACAATTTAAGATATCACAAATAATCCTTTCAAGTATTAAAAAATCAATAATATCTTCTCATGACCAAGGCCCTTTCCCTATCTAAATGATACCACTTTATCCAAGATGAGATTGCGAGGGTCATGTTCAGCCCTGCCCTCTGTGGGGAAGGTCATACCTACCTCCAATGACTCGAATATTGTTGTCCTTTGTCAGAATAGCCTCAGCATGGAATACCAAAACTGGAATTCTCCTGCAGCCTCCAGTCCACATGATACATGGATGATCCCTACAACCATAACAAAAGGCTTTATTAATTGACAGCTCAAAATCTGAATTAACACTGAAGCAGATCACTGTGGTTTGCTGCTTAGCAACTTTTCCCTTCTAGAACAAGTATTCCAATTGTCTTATGGGAAACCATTCATCTCTCATTCTTAGTCATGTGGTCTGTTGAAGATTAACTCCATCCCTGCTGCAGGGGTGGGCTCTGACTGGCTTCAGCCAATCAGGGTTTTCCATTCCTCAGTTAAGGTTACTGGTTCATAAACCACCTGGATCCAGTATGTCAGGGGATACATTGTGAGACCCTCTAAGAAAGCAATACTTGCTTTCTCTTCTTCAGCAGCTACAGGAGAGACGAGCCCATGACCTTGATCCAGGGAATGAGGTCTGGAAGTGCAGCTGTCATTTTGTGACCTTGGGAAGGAGAGCCCAGAGCTGTTGGTAAAGGTAGAGGAGGAAGTCAAGTGGGAGCCTGACTGAAAGAACCAGAGAAATGGGATCCTGAATGGCAACCATGGAGTTGCAGGATCAAGTCCTTCCTAAATATGAGTTAATAAATTCCCTTTATTATTTAGGACAATTAGTCCCCAGCACAAATAATTGATATACCTCTTTCGTGCCTAGAGTCCCTTTTTAAGCTAACTTGATAACCCATCCTAAGATTCTGAGCTAAGAAACCTAAATTAATACAAGTACCCCAATGAAAACCACATATTTTAAAGCAAGCCTATACTAAATGGAGTAATAGATATTTTCTTCCAGGAAAGGACCTCTGACTTTATTCTTTCGCTGTCTTCCAGAAATCTCTGTTTAATCAATCTCAGACAGATATGTATTTATTTACAGATTAGAAAAACATGAATCCCTACTATGCACCAGGAATTACACCAAGAGCTTTCCCACGTTACCTCACATAAGCCTCTTGCCTGCACAATGAATTGAAGAAAAGGTGTCTCAGAGAGGTTAATTATTTTGCTCAAGGTCATATAGCTGGTTAAGTAAGGGAACAGGTATTTGAACCTAAGTGTCTGTGCTATTTTCACCTTTCCATCTCCCTAATCACATTTCAGTGATATTTTGTATAAGGAACACCTTAAACTCAACCTTTTGGGAACTCCTTGAATGGAGTAAGATCCATTCAGCCAAGATTCAGGCTGCTCTCAAAAACTCAAATGACTGCACCCCTTAACAAAGGCCATACCACACAAACTGCAGGCCCAAGTTAAAAAGATCCACACTTTGAATGCACAGGCTACCAATCCTGGAAATTAGGCAGCCTTTAGATTTGGGATGAGTTTCCCAAAGAGCTTTAGTGAGGAAAGCAGAGAACACCATACCCAGCTCATTTCCTGTTTTCTAGAAATGGAATGTGGATGCTTATTGTCCTGGCGATTTGACTTGGGCGATAGGACCCATTTGTGAGAAATGGTGTTTATAGGGTGCATTTTTAGCAAGAGGATTTTTTTTGTGGTTGGCTTGCTTTTTAATCTTAAACATCTGTAAGGTGGGCATGGGGCCAGATGATCTCTTCCAACTTTAATTTGTTTCACTATATTTCTAAGTCAGAGAATAGAGGGGGAAAAATGGGCACTCTAAACTATAGAGTCTCAGACAAAAACTTTGGAAACCATTCAAAGCTCCGTGCCAATCTAGCTCTAGCTGCAAACTGGCACCGCCGTGCCTTAGCACTTACAAACAATGGATTACTGCTGCAAAATAAAAATGCCTGACAAGGGTCAGAAACACAATAAACAGCTGAGAAGAGCTAAGGACTAACCGTACTATCTATAGAAAGTCAACTCCCTGACAGAGAAACCTTTTCACTTACAACCTAGGAAGAGAGAAAAGTGGTAGTACACAAGTCATAAATTCAGTAAGGCTGACCTAAAAACACTTAAGGAAACACACTGTCATTAAATGCATGCTCCCACCAGGTGGTGCTAAAGGGAAAAGATTCAAAATGATTAAGCTACTGAAAATTGGGGACTTCAAATTTTCTTTTACACCAGAAACCAGAAAATGGTACCTATTAAGAAATTGTACAGACATGAAAGAACAAACAACTTGAATGATTAAGTACCAAAGTAGACCAGTTTCATGGTTCACTCTATTAAAAGTCTAAGAACACTCTGGTTTTAAGAAGCAATTTCATGAGGAATATATATTACTCACTCCTGGGATCCAGCCTACATAGCTTAAAGCCTCTATGCCTTAAGTCATACCAATGTCCCTGCTGGAAATGCCTTCCCCACTTCTCTCCATTCATTTAATCCCACTCTCTAAAGCCCAGCTCATCTCACCACCTCCATGGAGCCTTCCCCAGCTCTTCCAGCCCAGGGATGCCTTCTTTCCCTGAACTGTAGCACTCACTGTATAACCATTTGTTGACGATCTTTTTAACTGAAATAAAGCCAGCTTTTACAACCAGAATTAAATATTTTTTTAGTTATTAAAGAAATCTTACATCAAATGAACTTTCTGACATCTACATATGGTATTTTTTCTTTTTTTGCTTCTTAGGGCCGCAGGTATGGCATATGGAATTTCCCAGGCTAGGGGTCCAATCAGAGCTACAGCTGCCGGCCTACACCACAGCTACAGCAACGCCAGATCCCAGCTGCATCTGCAACCTACACCACAGCTCACAGCAACACCAGATCCCCAACCCACTAAGAGAGGCCAGGGATCAAACACACATCCTCATGGATTCTAGTCAGATTTCATTTCCACTGCACCACAACAGGAACTCCTATATATAGATTTATATTTAGGATCTCCAAGCAAAATATAGAAAAAGGACCCCTTTACATGTACCATTTGAAATAACGGCATGCAAAACAAGGATGCCTAGACAGTTTCTACCTCTAATGCCCAGGATTGCAAGGCATTAATACTTTAATACAGCATAGAGATCTGAGAAGATCTAGCAGATGTCCATGGACATACATCTTCGGATCAAGTCAACATCCTTAGACGATTTATAAGACCTTCTAATTTCCAAAACTTTAAAAGTATGAACAAGATTGACTCAGGATTACTAATGTATAAAACAAGTGTCTGATAGACAGGAGCTGATGGAACATTAACAATCAAAACTCAACAACAGAGTTGAAAAGGAAGGGAGAGAAAAGGTCCATGAGTGTGGACCATGGGCATGTGGAACTACACCTGTATTTTCACTAACTTCTGCTAGACATTTATCATTTCTCAATTACAAATATAGGCAACAAAGCACAGTAGCATTAGCATTGTCTGTACCTCTGACTCTATCTGAAATTACAGATTTTTAATACCACATTATTGCTGTTGCATATGTCTCAAAATATCATGACATCACTACTTGTAAGTTATGGTAATTATTAAAACTGCCACTAGATCACCTGTGATGTGATGAGGATGGACAATTTGGCAACTCTTCCCCTCAAGCAACTATTCAGCTACCAAATGGTGACATCTCACTCTGGTGGTCCAGACATCCATGATGTGTGACAGTATTCCCTACTCCCCATGGGTAAGTGTTAATCAAAGACCACCCAAGTTTGATAATCTTACACAAACTAAGCAAAGGCAGTCTTCATGTTGCTGTCTTTAGAAAACGAAACTTTCGGAGTTCCCGTCGTGGCACAGCAGAAACGAATCTGACTAGGAACCATGAGGTTGCAGGTTCGATCCCTGGCCTTGCTCAGTGGGTTAAGAATCCCGCATTGCCATGAGCTGTGGTGTAGGCTGCAGACTCGGCTCCGATCTGGCATTGTTGTGGCTGTGGTGTAGGCCAGCAGCTGTAGCTCCGATTGTACCCCTAGCCTGGGAACCTCCATGTGCCATGGGTACAGCCCTAAAAAGAAAAAGAAAAGAAAAGAAAAGAAAAAGTAAATAAAACTTTCTCATCCTTTAAATGAATGATGCTGTTATTTAATGTATTAATTAAAAAGCACATATTACTATACCATAAATTTGGAGGGTCTTATTTTAATAATTGCATTTCAATATAACTGGTATTCTTTAAAACGAAATGTATTTTATATAAAGCACTTAAAAGACCTAAAGTGATCTAAAGCATAAAGTCTCCATTTATTCATTCACTTAGTCACTCAGTCAGCAGGTATACCTACTAAAATATTAGATTGAACAATATAAGATTCTCAATATTTGACTGTTTTTCACCCATCAAAATAGCACTTTCATATAGTTCAACCTAATACTTGCTGGACCCAATCAAACCCACTAATAAAAGAGACTGTCATGAAAAAAAAGACCTTGAATCAGAAAGACTGATACTTGCAGAAGTTAAAATTTTGTGAAATGAAAAAAAAATTGTGAAATGGGTAAGAGGCAGCACACAGAAAACAAAGTCACAAGAAGGCAAAGTGACCAGAGGGAGTTATCTGTTTAATTATCCTGAATAAGAACGACCCAAATATAACAGCAAATCTCTATTATTTTCTATGACCTAACAGTAACGAGAAACCTTTCTCCAAAGCTTTACTAATTCTTCAACAATTTTTTCAAATTACACTAAATAATCTTCTACTTTATAATAAGAAATACACTTTCAATTCAATATTAAATCCTGTAAGAATAATGCCTTGATATTTGTATGGCACTTTATAATTTAAAAATAATTTCATACACATTATTCTATTTGATCATAACCATACCCTCTAAAAAAAGAGGCTTGGGAGATATTATCCCTGCTTTTCAGGTTACATGGCACATAAATGCTAGTGGACTTACAGAGAAACTTAAAAACTAATCTTACCTTTAAGCCAGATTCTTTGTTCTCTGTGTAAAGTAATAATGTTAAAGAAGACAAAACAGCTAAGTGCTTCAAAATCCAGGACAACTGGGACTGAATCCCAATCTATCACTAACTCTCTATGCATCCCTAAGGAAGATCTTTGATATCTGAGGGGCTGAGCTTAATAAAATGAGAATAATTACATCTTTAGATTAAAGGAGATATAGCAGCTAAAGCCCTTACGACTATCTACAGCAGCTACACCTAACACTATCATTTTTATTATTATGAGAATCCAGCAATCAAGACTCCTCTAAAAGAACGCAGGAAAACCATGTGTCTCAGACACAGCAGCATAGACTACAGAATTCTAATGTCCTGCCCCATACTTACTCAGTTAAGTTACTTGATCTCTCTCTCTTCTCATCATTCTGTCATCCTAAAGGCTTTTGAGAAAATAACCAAAGTCACAGAGTTGGGAGACCTAGTTTTCTTCAATATCTAAAAATTTCAAAATCTCCTATGTTAGGAGCTCTGATCGAGAGTTGACTTAAGAGCTACTACTTACAAAAACTAGAGTCCATATTCATTCATGAGCCCAGAAACAGAGCCTTATCTTATTTCAGATAGCTGATGGTCACTCAATAATAAGACCTTGAAATAGATCACATGTGGAAACTACAACCAGAGTCAGACAACACCAAAGGAAGAATACCGGCTAAAAGAGAACATAAATAAAAGAGAACTAGTTCCCATAAAAGCAAAAGGTCAAAAGCAGCCTTGCTTTCACTTACTCTTGGCTTATCACCTCCTCATCCTCTGAGGATGATGCCATTTCCTCCAGGTCCCGGGCCATCACGACTGGCATTTCCTTTAGAGTTTGTCATGCAGTCAGCAGATGGGGGCCTCAGAGACCTTTCCTTGCAGATTCACCAGATCAAACAATTGGGGTGGCACAGATTCCTGCAAAAAAAGCCAAATGTTCTCAAACACAATGCAGTTGTCTTTTTATTATTAATCATTGCTGATTATCTTCCCAGCAGTGAAAATGAATACTTACCTAAATAGGGTCCAATCTCTAGAAGCTTACCTTCTTTCACAGAGCCTCACATATGCCACACAAATCAAGATTTTTTTTCAAACATACTGTCTGTCCTCTATGTATCTGAAGAGCTGCTATTAAGTTTGAGTTTCTCACTTTTATTTTACACACTAAATCTAACGTGCACCAAAAGGATAGACTTACTTTACTTTTAGTTAAGTCTGAGGTAGGTGGCTGATAGCCTAAAAACATAGATTCCTTGCTAGAAAAACCTAACCTGGGTTAAAAATAAAAAGGCAAGTTTTAAGATCCTTGCAAATTATTTCCTTAGGCTCCATGACAAGTACAGGTAAAACAGCCTCATGTTTCTGCTAAAACAAATTCAATAGCTAAACCAAAGAATGAATACATTCTGCTCAATCAAGGTCATAAACAGCTGAGGAAAAAAAGAAAAAAAAAAACTATCCTTCCAAACACTATCAAAAATTATTCTCCCTTACTAAAAATCACAAATTATGGTCTGAATATCAAACAGACATTAAAATCAGTATATTCCTAACTTAAAATATTTTAAATGGGGAAAAGACACACGTTCACTGTGTGTTTGAGAATGTAATAAAATTACAGATAAAGAAAATGAAAATGTTTGAATGGCCATAATCCCATTACTCAAAGAAAACCATTTAATATCAATCTTTCCAAACGTTATTTTCCTATGCATTAATATATGTGATAAGAACGTAAACAGGGCAAAAAATGCCAATCCCGACAATGATCCCTACACATCTTCAGCGAAATGGGCAATGTCTAACAACCTCAAAGGCGTTCTTCCGAGAATCCCCAACAGGATTTCTCAGTATTTCTCTAAATACTGGTAAGTCCCTTAAATTAAAACAAAACAAACTAGACCTCCAAGCGTGGAAGGGATGCCGACCTGTCCTAGGCTGCCAGGAGAGCAGGGAGAGACAGGGCAATCTGAAGAAGATTAAGGACACTCGCCTAAGGAGCGTCCTCGCCCGAAAGGGATCAGCCCCTCAGCCCCTCCTCCGACTCACCCCAATCCCAGATAGGTCCTCAGGCGCTCCCACACGGGAAGGACGCAGGCTACTCCGCCGCAGGGATTCAGCCCAGCGCGCCCGGAAGCCAACAGCTGCTCCCGGACTCTGCGAGGGAAGTGCAGCCGACCTGCGCCCGCCCAGACCCGGGAGCGCACCTCCCTCCGGCAGGGGAGTGCGCTGGCGCAGACATTTACCTGTTTCATCTTCCCATGGCTCGGGGCGGGCAGGCTGGGACAGCGCTCTGCGCCTGCCACCCTCCTTCTTCCCCAGCCGGGCTCAAGGCAGCCGCCGACAGCAGCTTCCCCGGTTACTACAACAACCAACCAGCAACCGCCCGCTCGGAGCCACTGCGCAGGCGCCCGCTACCCGGCGCGGACAGCCCTCGGCTTCGGGCGCGGGCAATTGTCGTCACTACTGTACAGCGCAAGCGCAGAGCCTTGATCGCCGCAGAGGACTTCTTTTTTCCGCTCTTTTTCCCTCCGCCCCTAAAGGATTGACTCAGAACCCGGGGCTCTTTCGCCACGCTCAATAGGATGGTTCACTGCTTCAGCAGCATAACCGGGGGTGAGGCTTGGGCAGCGACAACCGCTGATTGGCAGTAAAGAGGATCACGCCCCATCTCCTGCTAGAGCAGAACCAGAACAGCCAATCAGAGCAAGTACTGATGGAAACGACCCAATCCTGGAGCCGGGCTGAAGGTGGGGGCGGGGACAAGTGGCTCCGGTGGAATCGGTGTTGGAGCTGCCCTGGGGAATATCCTTTGCTGCTGCTGCTGCTGCTGCTGCAGCTGCAGTACTAGGGCCACATTTCTCCAGGTAAGGTGAATGTGGGGGAGGAGAGGTAGACATCTTTGTGGCATCTGAGAGGATCCGTAGAGTCCGGAAAAATGGGAGTGGGATAGAAGGAATACACCTGGGAGGCAATCTTCTGGGGGGAAAGAGGTTTCAGAGACCAAGAAAAGAGGGAGTTGGAAAGATGAAGTCTTGGTAGGTACAGAAGGCATGAGTGGATGAACCATTGAACGGCCACTATGAGCCTAGCACAACGCAGGGAACCTTTACTTTCTCATGTAATTGTTGTGATAACCTTGGACGTAGGTATTTTTAATCTCCATTTTGCAGGTGAGGAAACCTAGGCTGTAAAGTGTAAATTACTTGCCCACGGTCACACAGCTGCTAAATAGTAGGGCCAGGAAAGGAACCTTTCACTCCCGACTCTGGTAAACACCACACTTTTGCTGGTCTGCACCAGGGCAAAATTTAAGAACAGATGCTGGATACTCTAGGAGGCCTCAAAAGCTTTAGGGAACTCGTGCTGAGCGGTTGGAAGAGCACTTCAGAAGAGTATTTGGGTCCTGCCTTCATCAGGTATCTGCTGGGGTTTCTAAGAGCTTCTGTGAAATGGGCATAAGTTGTGGCAAAGAGGCGGGCCATCCACACAACTTTTCTGACCCTGAGAGGAGAGAACCTGAGTCTCCTGTTGAAGGGGAGGTGGTGGTGCATATTTTTTCCCATGCTGTAACTACATGTGATTCCAGGAGAGCCCCATTCTCTCTGGACTTCGACAAAGTCCACTTTGGGGACCTATTTTCACCTAGCGATTCGTCCATTGACCCTTTCTTCTTTAGAGCTCTTAGATTGTTTTTTGGTCTTTCCCAGTGTCTTGAGCCATTGCTGACTTTAATATCTGTCTCAGCTGGGTAGTATAGGACCATTCTGAAAAGTCCACTACCAAAGTGACAGAGGAAGCCTGATTGTTTATCACCACTTCAGGCCCAAGAAGTTAACCTGACAACAAATAAACCATGGGCCAAGAAAACATAACAAAGATGGGAAGAAGTAATTCCATTATTAGATTTTTTTTTTAATCTACATGCATTTTATTTAAACCAAGCTGATTGAAATCAGTGCTCAGCAAGGGTTGATCTAAGGTTTGGGGATTTTTAAAAACAAAAGTACATAACCTGATGGTATTTTCTATACAGCTTGAAAACAGAAGTGGCTTTGATATGCTTGTCTTCCTCAAAAATGGGAACTCCATCCAAATATTCTTGGTGAGGCAGTCTTGTGACATAGAGACCAACAGACTGTGCTTCATATCTCAGCTCCCCCATCTCTTAGTTATGTAACCTCATCAAGTCACCTGTGTTTGAGCCACTTACATTGCAAAGGAATGACATGAAACATCAGGCTGGAAGTAAAGATCCCGGGGCACTGGTTCCAGCCAATAGAAGAGAGTTTTGATTTAGGCTAATATTTTGGAGAAGTTGCTGGGACAAAAATAAGCACTATGCCACTAATTGCAAAGTACACTATTGATCCATCACTATTAGTACAAGTAAATACTGAGACCAATTTCTGTAAGTCGTACACGGAAGTCCATTTTATTATCGTAATATCTGTACACTTCCCTTTCTCCTGTTCCCTTTCTTCTCTCCACTCTTTCCAATGGTTTGTCATTTCCACCCACTGCATTATTTAGCCTTTTTCACTCTGGGTAAAGGTCAGCCCACTTTGAATTTAATAAGGTAGTTTTTTTTTTTTTTTTTTTTTTTTTGCTTTTTAGGGCCGCACCCGTGGCATATGGAGGTTCCCAGGCTAGGGGTCTAATCAGAGCTGTTGCTGCCAGCCTACGCCAGAGCCACAGCAATGCCAGATCCAAGCCCGTCTGTGACCTACACCACAGCACACGGCAACGCTGGATCCTTAACCCACTGAGTGAGGCCAGAGATCAAACCTGCAACCTCATGGTTCCTAGTCAGATTCATTTCCACTGGACGGAACTCCTAATAAGGTAGATGTTAAAAGCCACTATGCCAACTCTGTGAAGGGTGACTGGGAATGGATTAACCTAGGGTATTAGAGAGGAGTTGAAGAAGTGATTGACAACATAAGCTCCTCATGAGGAGGAGACAGGTTAACATCAGAAGCGAGCGAGCTTGTGGTTATCAGTATTCTATCCTGCCTTTTGCCTTTGTTTCCAAGGCACAAAGCCCCCTAGGGTTGAAGAGAGCCATGAGCCGGTTCCTGAACGTGTTACGAAGCTGGCTGGTCATGGTATCCATCATAGCCATGGGGAACACGCTGCAGAGCTTCCGAGACCACACCTTTCTCTATGAAAAGCTCTACACCGGCAAGCCAGACCTCGGTGAGAAAATAGAGACCTGCATCCCTTGGGGGAGCGGGGGGTGGCCTAAATTGCGGTTCTCAACCAGCTATCCATCCACATTACCTAGAAAAACTAAAACAAAGCACAGCTGTCCATGGCCCTCTCCAGACCTCCTTACTGAAATTTTCACCCCCTAGATGGGGCCCAGGAATCTGTTTTAAAAACTTTGCAGGTGAGGGAGTTTCTGTTGTGGCTCAGAGGTAACGAACGCAACTAGAGTCCATGAGGATGCAGGTTTGATCCCTGGCCTCACTCACTGGATTAAGGATCTGGCGTTGCCTTGAGCTGTGGTGTCGGTAGCCAGTGCGGCTCTGACCTGGTGTAGCTGTGGTGTAGGCTGGCAGCTACAGCTCTGATACAACCCCTAGCCTGGGAACTCCATATGTCACGGGTACGGCCCTAAAAAAACAAACAAACAAAAACTTCCCAAGTGATTCTGATACTGCCTACTCTAGCCTTTGGCTGCCACTAGAGTCACAGACGTGATGGATAGATGGCACTTGGTCCTCTTCTTCCCCAGAGCTTCTCCGAACATCTTTTCATTCATCTTAAACTGCCCTAGGCAGCTAATCTGTACAAAAAGCATTACAAGTGAGGAAATAGAGGTCTTTGGTGACTCTGTGGTGCTTGACTTGAAAACCGTAAATAAAGAAGCTTTTCATATTAGCTCAGCGCCCATCAGAAATCAGGTCGTGGTACACGTAGTTTACATCCTACATTGCAGATGGAGGGTTACCTGTCCAAGATCTTTTCAAACTATGACATAGACCCTGCAGAGATATCCAAAATCCCTCCAAGTTGGTCTCCCAAAACTAATTTCCAAAGGCCCATAGTGGCCTTTCTCAGTGTCCTGAGCCTCTCTGCTGAGAGTGTTTGCACACTTCAGCTTGCACTTCTTGTGCTACTGTAAGGGGTGGCTTGAGCTGCACCACCATTTCATAGCAGCTGACAATTCTGTGTCACATTTATAGCTAACCCAGATTCAGGCTCTGACCTAGCTCACTTCTGCAACATCTGGGCATAAAATGAAACTAAGTAGGCTATGGCTCACTTTGAACAAAGCTCAGATACACTAGGAATAAAGAACCTGGAAACCTGGAAAAGTGGCCAGGACAATTCCACTTTTCACCCTCAGTGCTGCTCCTCAGATAGTCTGGGAACCCTGTATAGACTCACAGGTTTAAAACAGAGAAGCCCATGGGGTATGTGATTTGCTGAAGGGCATATAGCTGAGCAGAACTCTGTGTGTGTGTGTGTGTGTGTGTGTGTGTGTGTGTTTACTAAAACATTACATCTGGTGAAGAGCAAAGATTTTACTACACCTCAAATGCAGAACACATGAAGCAGAGAAATGTTAGCTTTTTAAACAGAAGCAGATTTTTTAAAAAGATGCAGGACCCCTTCAGTTCTTCATCAGTCGTGTGTGTATGTCTGCAGCCCAGAAATAGAAACTGCCTCCTCCCTCATGACCTCGGGGCTGTCCTGGTGCTTTGCTGATCAGGGCAAGACCCTGGAGTATCCCGTAGAATTTCACCTGATGCCTAATCTGGTTACGCTTCGGGAGATGTTCCACTTTCGTATTTTACTCACTAAAGAAAGTTTCTGTTTTTTCATAAGAAAAGCTGTCAAAATGCTTTCTAAAGAAGATAGCCCTCCACAGTGTAACCACTAGATATTTGTTTGGTACATGGAATTTTTTCTCACCTTACTACCATCTGAAGGTCTTCAGGGTTGTGAATTTGGTATTGCTAGAAAGGCTAGAAAACCTTGAAGCCCAAATTGACCTTTCAGTCGCCAGTCTTCCTTACATTTTCTCATGGTCCGTCGACTATTTGGCATTCCGTGCTACTGGATGCCTTAGATCAATGCTTGTACATTAAAAATCACCAAGGCAAGGAGTTTTTAAAAGATACCATCTGGGCCTTGAATTTACCTTCGGAGCATGTGATTTAACTGGTCTGGTATCCATGTCTTGGAATTTTATAAAACTTCTTTAGCTGATTCTATTAAATGTCCAATGTCAAGAAGCACTGGTGGAGTTCCTGTCGTGGCTCGGGAGTAGCAAACCTGACTGGTATCCATGAGGATGGGGGTTCGATCCCTGGCCTTGCTCAGTGGGTTAAGGATCCAGTGTTGCCATGAGCTGTGGTGTATGTTACAGACACAGCTCGGATCTGGTGTTACTGTGGCTGTGGCATCTGTATCTCCAATTTGACCCCTAGTCTGGGAACTTCCACATGCCGCAGGTACAGTGCTAAAAAAATATTTTTTAATTAAAAAAAAAAAGAAGCACTGTTAGAGCAAACTGTAATCTATACTCTCAGGACATGATATTTAATATAGCAATGCCAGAATGAAACTGCCAAGAGCACAGTGGCCCCAGCAAACACTAAAGAAACTGCTTTGTTCCCCTCCCATTTACACAGAAAACCAGCCTGGTTTGGGTTTTGTTCACATAGTAGAGATCTGGATGCAGGAACAGACCCATGGACTTGGGTCTCTTAGAGACGGATGTGGGCATTCAGGTAGGTCCCAGTTTTTCTGAGCACTCTGCCGCATCAGCCTATAAAGTCTACTGAGCTCCTAGGCATCTCGTATTGACAGACCACTCTCCTTAACATTTCCCCCAGGTCTGTCCTGATCCAGATTCGCTGGGCCTCGCCAACACCAGAGGGGCTTCCAGGGCAGAGGCATGAACTACCACACCCAGAAGTTACTGCTCAAGTGGGCTCTTTGTTGGGTTTCTCCTCTTGGAAATCACCCACCCAACTATAGGCATTTAAAAAGGAGCTGAACCAGTTCTCATTCCAGAATTCTTTCCATTCCTTCTAGTTCCCACGTGCAGCACCTAGGCCTCCATTCTGCTCAACCAAGGGGAGTTCAGGCTCAGCTCCCTGTCTCCCCTGAACCACCAGTGAAGTATGCAGTGTTTGGAAGGAACCTTGACCCTCCCCTTCTCAACACTCTTGCTTTCTTCTGCTACAGTGAATGGCCTCCAAGCTCGAACCTTTGGGATCTGGACACTACTCTCATCAATGATCCGCTGCCTCTGCGCCATCGACATCCACAACAAAACGTATGTGAGGGAGGGAAGAGCGTTAGCATCCTTCTGTTGGAAATCAGGCCCTAAGCTTACCCGGGTGGTCCTCTCTTAAAGACCTGCTTAATTTGATATATTAGCTAGAAAGTGGATAATAGAAGGTTAATAGGTTCCATTCCTTCCAGGCCTGAAAAACACAATAGGTCTCAAAAGTTTGACAGTCTTTTGAAACTGACATAGCAAACTGGTTGTGTCATGATCCACTGCCCTGCATCATACCACTCTACTTTGCCAAAGAATCAGCCTGCCTTCCACTAAAGAGGTAGTGCAGTGGTTTTAGAGAGGCCATCCAACATACCTTATTCTCACTTGCCTCCTTGAGAAGCAGGAATGAAAAGAAATCACGATCTATGAAAAAAAGGAGCCCACAAGTAAATTGTTGTCCACTTAGTGCAGAGTTGAGAGACGCAGGTGACAGAGAACCCAGGACTCCTCTGTATCCTGCCTCTCCAGGGAACGCACATAGACTAGCGTGGAGCAGTTGCTGGCAGTCACAGCCTCTGGTCTAGATAATGTTGTAACCCGTGCCGGCCACTGGAGGGGGCTCGAGCTTTCTTCCCAGCAAGAGTCATCACATCAAGGTGGAAGGTTTGCCCTGCTCCTTGGGTGAGGCCACCAAAACTCCAGCTTCTTACTAAAATATTTTTCTTTTTTATCCAAACTCTCAGCATCTGGGCAAGAGAGGAGATAATATTTATTAAGCTTCTCTTATTATGCCAGATGCTTCCATCTCCATGACCTTAGGTCTCCTCCACCCACCCTGGGAGGTAGTGATTTTTGTTGCTGATTTTGCAGATCTATATACTAGAGACCCAGTTAATTTAAACTGAGGAAGACTGACTGGCCCAAGTGGAATTGGAAGCAAGGCTATTAGCCCTGAGATCTCTCCAGCTTTAGTTTTTTATTTCTTCTTTTTTTTGAACCTGAAACTGTGGTTTACTTATTCTAGATTGACATGTATTTTTGGAAGTAGCGTGGTTTAGTGGATATAGCCCTGGGCCTGAGAACAAAAACAAGAAGATGGGCTCTGGGCTCAGTTCTGTTGATATGTAGCTTTATAGCAGCAAGTTCATTCACTTCTCTCCATCTCAGTCTCTTCATGTATAAAATGAGACTGGTCTGTCTGTTCTGGGTGACTGGGAGGAAGTAAGGATTGAGCAATCATTTTAAAGACCTTTACCATCACAAAGCATTGCTGACAAGTCTAAGGGGTAAATCTTTTGTTTGCTGTGCCTTTGGAATGAGCAGACAGCTCAGACTTCTCTTTACCTCTGTTACGTTCATTAGTCCTTCTCCCAGCACAGGACAGCTGCACCTGCTGACTTCTGTTTCCATCCTTCACTCGAGCCTGGGACTTGGTCCATGTGCCTCTGATACGCACTCTGATTCTATTCCCTCCCTAATTGGAAACTCAAAATCAACCCGCATACATACATATTTACCAAATGCATGAAAGAATGCACAGGAATGATGAAAATCAAATTTAAAATATTGGTTCCTTCTGAGGAGGAGGGAGTCAGGAGAATGGGATCAGGGTGAGAAAAAGACACTCAGGAGGCTTTAACTGAAATCGCTAATGTTTTATTTCTTAGAAAAAATTATCTGAAGCAAAAATGACAAAATGCTGAGATCTGATGGAGCAAGATATTGGTTGCATTAGGGGTAAATTATAGTATTCTATTATGATAATTTTTGCATGTTTGAAGCATTTCATAATTTTTAAAATTTACATAGTTAAAAAAAGAAAGATACCTGCACGCAATCCACATGGGCCCTCAGCCTGTAACCCCTCTCTGCCCCACCTCTTTGTCAATGCTGAGGAACACGTTCTCTTCCTCTGAGGTTGTCACTGTGTCTCCTGCATGTGACCATTGTGCTAAGCTAAGACCACAGAATACCCAGGCCACATGGCAAGAACATCTAAAAGCCTCAGAGAGACCCTTGCTACTCATTCTCAGTACACGTCTTTCGTTCCGTGGCATCCATCATATGAGCACTGACCAGCTCCTGGCCAAACACCTGCCACGTGGGTTTGGACTAGAGTCAAGCCAACTGAGTAAGTAAAATATGAAAGTGTGATTGATCCAGGATTGTCTACACTGCTTACGACTGCCATCCTCCAGACTCTGCTTTGCTTTCTACCTGGCTTCACCGTCTTGCTGAGACTTAGAGAGCCGCTCTAATGCTGGACCATTCTCCTGTTAGTTTAGCAGTGGAAAGCTTCCATTTTGCCCTAGACATGAATACACTGATGTGATCAAGCAGCCAGGTCTTACTCGGGACCGAGTCTTTCTTTTCTTTAGCCATAGTCATTTCCTGGGTTTTGACTTTTGTGTTTCAAGGCTGACCGCTCCTTTTCCTCTGCACCGAACAAGCAGTGATTCCATCTCCATTGCTGTCTGTCCTCCTGTAGGCTTTACCTCATCACGCTCTGCACCTTCTTCCTCGCCCTGGGACACTTCCTCACCGAGCTGTTTGTATTCGGGACTGCGGCACCCACAATCAGCGTCCTGGCACCCCTGGTGGTGGCAAGTAAGCATCCCATGACCCTAGAGCTCCCGCAGGAGCTGTCCCAGCCCTGGGGATGAGGCTTACACTAGCAGGGTAAGAAAGTGCTGTGCTTATGACTTTGTCTCTGTGTTTAAGGTTCTTCCATCCTGGGTATGCTAGTGGGGCTGCAGTACCTAGAAGCAGAACCAGGCTCCAGACAGAAGAAGAGAAACTGAGGCCAACATCACCACGTCAGAGACTTCAACTTCCACCTCCACTCTTAAAATTTCTTCTTTTCTGCTCCATCATCCACTTCTAGCCTTTTACATTTTGGTTTTTTCTTTAATTTAAAAAATTTTAAGATCTGCACACACAAGTAGGTACCATTTAAAATATGTACCATTTAAAGAGTCATTTTAAAATGAATACTCTGGAGGGAGTTCCTGTTGTGGCTTAGTGGTAATGAACCCAACTAGTATCCAGGAGGATGTGGGTTCGATCCTTGGCCCCACTCGGTGGGTTAAGGATCTGGCATTACCGTGAGCTGTGGTGTAGGCCGCAGATGCAGCTTGCATCTGGCATTGCTGTGACTGTGCTGTAGGCCTGCAGCTGCAGTTCTGATTCGACCTCTAGCCTGGGAACTTCCATATGCCTCTGGTACAGTCCTTAAAAAAAAAAAAAAAATACTCTGTAGCTCCATCCAAATCAAGAAATCGCCAGCATCTCCGAAGCCCACTGTGCCCTTCCCTGACTCACAACCTCTTCCAATACCCCTTTTCTAGCCTTCTGCTTTTTTCCTTTTATTTTCACCCCTCAATTTGACTTGTATGATAGGAATACATAAACTGTGAAACTTAAAAGCTGCTGCCTCACCAGAGCAGCTGCCACCAAGGGCTGCTTCATGGGGTTGTCCACCCAGGCTGGGCTCCTCTCTACTGCTGGATCCGAGATTCTGAACCAGCTGAGGGACAGCCAGTTCTTCTAAGAGGTGCTCCCCTGTGAGTGAGCCTGGCTCCTGTCATTGTGCCTGTAGGATCAGGGTTGGAAGAGTCTGGGCTGTTTTTAGACCTTCCAGTCAATTGTATTTGCATAAAGAATTTTGTAATAAATAGAAAAGCCTCTGCTCTGATCAGTCCTGGTGCTTTGGCCTCATCTAAGCCCAGAGCACTCCTGGCCTCCTCCGAGCCCTAGTGGAGGAGAACCACAGCTTCCTGCTGATCAGATGCACCATAATGAGTAGGACAGCTCAAGACCCAGGCAAACCAGGCTGCCTTTTATCACTTGCTCATTTCTCATGAACTCAGACCTTCTGTCTCTCCCTCCCCACCTTCAAGATTCTGAGTTCATAACTGAACAGTCAGGATCCTCTCTTGTTTTCTTCCCAAGGAAGAAACAGACTCTTGAAAAAAAGCAGAACCAGGCAGCCTAGAAGAAACAGCTGCATGACCCTGAAAAGGAGAACACTGCACTCCAAGGACAAGGCACTGGGGCAGACAGTCGCCATCCAGACACAACCCAGAGCACTTTCACCACAGCGTATCAGTGCAAGAGCATGTTCCGTTTCATCGCACACGTCATCCAAGCCAGACACGTGCGAAGGAGAAATGAATGACCCAGGCAGCGTCCCTGTAGTCATGGACCCAGACTGTCAACAAGCCCACACCTCGAAGAACAACTTGAGACAGTGATAAGAATTCAAGAAAACAAGATACTGTGATCAGGAGGGTGAGTGAGGGCACAACTTGGATCGTCCAGAAACACCTCCCTGTGGCAGGCATTTAGGGCAAAGGGAGCAGCACGGAGTCTTGTTCAAGGAGTAAGATCAGAGTAACTACAGAGTCGTGGTGTTAGGAAGTGGAAGGCAAGAGATAGGAAGGGAAGCGGGGCACTGGTGAGGACATGACGGGAGGCTTAAAGCTGATACTTAAACACATTGGGAATGTTCTATCAGTTAAGGCCTCTGGAGGTGAAATGAACAAAATCTACCTTAAACTAGTTAAAGAAATAAAGATAACATTGGCTCCCAAAACTGAAAAGAGGTGAATGGAATGGTTTGATCAGGACTACGCGCCGTTTCTCTGGGATTCTTTCGACTCTGTTCTCCTGTGTGGGCTCATCCTCGGGTTAGCTTCCTTTGTGGTGCCCAAAGAGGTCACGGCAATTCAGGCCCACGGCCCATAATATTACACCTGGAAAAACAGTTCAGTGGTACGAACCACCTTTCCCCTTGCAAGCTGTTGTAGGAGGCAGTGAAAAAAGCAACAGTCTTACAGACAGTTAACATTTGGATGGAGGTGGGCAGACAGCCCACCTAAGAAAGGAGGGCATGAAAGCATAAGATGATGTGGCTGTTCTAGGCATACCTCACAGGAACAGGAGTCCAGATGAAGAAAAACAAAATCCCTAAGGATCAAAAGAACTGATAGAGAGCATTCGGCAGACACTGTATTTGATTCCTCTTAACAGCCCAGGCTTGGCTCCCTTCCCAGATGATTTATAGTGGAATTGTAATGTTGTCTCTCCAGCTAAGAATTGCTAACAGATATGGTGCCAAAATGCCACAGACATAGTGCAACTCTCTAGGGAAGAAATGTATAGGAAACTGATCGCTGCAACCCATCTAGGTAACACACATAAAGCCAGTGCAGTTGGGGAGGGAAGGGGGGCAGTAAGTGGGACAATTCAGAAGAAATGCAGATGACAAAACTGAATCTGGGCCCCGCTCGATCTAGTGCATGGCTGCTGTGATTGCAAAACAGACATTTCTTGGAGGCAGAGCCAGAAACAACAGTGGGCTCTCCTGGCAGCAGGGACACTCAGGTGAACTGTGTCCTATGGACTCTGCACAAAAAGCAATCCCAGTCACATGACGGCCGTGGAATTGCAGTCCCCAACAGAGGCCAACTGCAACCTTTGCAGCCTCGGTCTTTTGAAAATAACCCACTAGGCTGGCAACAACTGTATCAGGAGAGGACCACCTTCCATGGTAGGGAAGGGCACAGGAGCGCTGCCTCTTCCCCAGGCCCTACCCCTCCTTGCCCTCCCCACCCTACCAAAGCCAGCTCTGCTCCAGCAATGACGAGGCAGACCGCATGGCGAATCTTTTACTGCCTTAAAACATCTCATTTTAACAAGTAGAAAATATGAATTATGTTTTCAAAATACAGCAATGGATTCATTCACATTTGCTTATACATTTTTAAAGGGCTGAAAAAACACTTTGTCCTTATCTGAAAGTAAGACACACACTCTCCATCTCCCACCCACCCCTGACTTACCAAAAGTGTGAACTAATTCTATTATGTACAGAGCATCTGTACACACACACACACACACACACACCCCAGGCTCCCCTCGAGCAGTGGCCACGACAAAACAGCCCAGTGGTCATGATCACAGAGCCCATCGCACAGGCAAAGTGACCAAAACATCTCATGTTCAAGAGGTACTACCCGGGCCCAGGAGTAGAGAAAGACGGCGGGCAAGGCAGGAGAGGGCAGCCTGGGCTGGGGGAAGGGGAATCTCTTTAAATTCAGAACATCTGAGAACAGAGCACTGAGAGCTGGGGGCGAGGGTGCAGACACTGGCCCCACCAGAGGTTCAAGAGGCTTACTCACCTCATCCAGCACCTGCCTCCCACTCAAGGGCCACCTCCCCTCTGCCCCTTTCCTCCATCCGCAGGAGGGCCTGGGAGGTCGCGGGAGGAAGGATCCAGGTGAGTTCTCAGTAAAGGTTTTAGGAAGCTGGCGGGCTGGCCCTGGCCCTGGAGAACACGCTCTGAGGCAGCGTCCAGACGGAGGCAGCAGAGGTGATGGACACACACACACAGGTTGCCGGGCAAGGGCTGCTTCTGGAGCAAAGAACCTTCTCGTTCCTGAAGCGGGCTACTCATAGGCACCGTCACATCCCAGGGTGATCGACTCTCTGAATTTGGCTTCTCCTTCAGGTCACAACACAGCTTTGTCAAGTTTACTGATGCCTGGTTTCATCAGCTCTTAGAAAAAACGGATTTGGAGACAGACACCAACATGAGCCGAGAGAACCTGTTCAGAGGGTCCAGAGGGGTTTGTCCTGAGGGCGTTTTCTCTCCCACAGTGTTGCAGGATTTACCTACAGAGAAACGAGACCCTGAGGCTTTTTACCAGGAAGCAGCACTTATTTGTGCTGGTACTGCCTCAGCAGATTCATATCCAAAGGCTGAGCCCCAAACGCAGTGGGGCATCGCCTTGTATACTGCATTTGTTTTCCCACTACATCTAAATTCCTTTGTCCCCCTTGTAAGGTGGTCTATAAATTTTGAGCAGACAGTTATATATATGCCTGCGCTCATGGACACAGGCTATGCTATGTCATGACATATGCTATGCTATGACAGTTTCTAACTACAGGTTACATCACAGTGTTAAAAGTACATTGGTCAACTTTTAGATTTTGTTTTTTAATCATCTGGTACAGCAGCAATACGTCATGTTCTAAAATCTTCAACTTAACTAAATTTAGTGAGTATAATTCAAGGACAAACAGACACAATATATCATGTGGGAAAGAGGAGACCCAGCATAAACCATCTCATGGCCAGCCAATTTTTACAAGCTGAAGAGGCCACAAACATAACAATTTTTGCCTTCAGACTAGTGTCTATCTTCAAAGTGTCTTTGGCAGAGAGACAGTGTGAGAAAATACAAATCAACTTAGCCAGCTATCACTAAAAGCTTCTAAAATCAAGGACAAAACTCACAGGTTTCTTTTGATCATGAATAATATATGTCTAACTTCTATAAACTTCATTAAAATCCTAACTCTAAAGTTTAACTAAAGTATAACTAGTTAGTAATAAATATTATGTTTTAATTAAGTTGGATTTAAATAGGGGAAAGTCCTTTAGAATGAAATTCTTATTATATTATTATTGTAATTTTGTTAAATCACAAATCACCACAGGAAAATAAGAATGGGAAATAAGAATAATAAGCAAATAATCAGGAAAGACTGAGGAAAACTGAATAGCAAGTGAATAACAGAAAAGACTAAGTCATCCATGGAACAATCCCCACTCAGCAACGCAAAATGGAAATTGTTTCCTGGAAAATTCAGTTCCCCACCAAGGTCAGCGGGTGAGCCTCACTGTCTTCTGGGGCCTGTCCTCGGAATTGCGCCGTGCAGGCAGGCCCCTTTTCCTGATTAGGAGCTTGCCCTTGGAACTACATGGCTCAGGCAGGCCCATTTTTTGATTAGGAGCCTGCCCTCGGAATTGCACCGTTCAGGCAAGCTCCCCTGCTCAGCTCCTTTTATCTTCTCGGCTCCGCACAATGCTGCACTGTTGCAGAACTGCCCATGCATGCACAGATGTTGGTGTTGCGTGTTACCTTCCCTTTGTTCTGGGAGGGCCCTTCCCCTCCTGACTACAACAAAACTTGAGCAGCCAGTCTGATGGCCCAAGAGGGACCCCTGCCCGGGGCAGCTGCCACTCCTTAGAATGGGGCGCCTAAGAGTCTTAAGACACTAGAAAATGTTCATCTCCCGAATAAGCTTTCTCTCCGTGATAACTGTGCAGGCTTTCCCCGAGGGCCCGTCCAGGGGAAGGCAAGGCAGGAGGCCAGAACTGGCCCCGGGTTCTCTTGGCCTCTCCCAGCACCAGCTCCCAGAAGCCAAGGGGGAGGGGTGGGACGCCCATCTGCACTGGGTGAAAGGGGTACTGTCCCCAAGTGGACACGCAAGCTCTGGGCGGGGGGTCCCTGAGGCAGAGGGGCTGCCGTGCAAGCCACAGTTATTCCCGAGGTTCCCTCCAGAAGCTGCTCCAGTGGAGCCCGCAGTGCTGGCCAGGAGGGCGGGGCTGGCTGGAGGTGGCAGCAGGTGTTGCCCGAGTCCCACCACCTTTCTCTCTCAGAGATGCTCCTCGGACACAGGGGTGGGGGCTTTGCTGGTCTTGCTCTCCTCTTCCTCCTGGAGCTTCTACAAAGCAAACAAGGGGCAGCTATTGGGCTGAAGGGGCAGGGACTCCCTGCAACCAGAGCATTGCCCTGCCAGAGTCTGTACAGGGAGGGGGACAGAGTCCCAGGCACTCAGCATCCTTGACAAGGGGACAAGGACAAAGGCACTGGCCCTGCCACAAGTGCACTCCCCAGGTACACACACACCATCAGAACAGCATCAAAGGGAGAACAAAAAGTCCAGCTTTCTGTGATGCCACGGCCACCATGGGCCATCCCAGTGCGAGTGCTCCAGAGCTCCGCTCACCCTGCACCTCCTGACAGCCTAACCCCAACTGATGGACCCCCAGGCGGCTGTGCAAAGGGCCAGGTCTGCACCTCCCTTAGGATGCTGACTAGTGGTCAGAGCAGCCCCCTGGATGGAGGATCCCCTTACAAAGTGCACAGAACACACCAGGCAAAGAACTGCTATGAAGGGAGGATGCATAATGGCTTATATCACCTCAGGGGCTCAAAATATGTAAATATACTTTCTGCATAGAAAAAGAGACTCGGTGTCAGCTTGGCTTCAGCTTTCCTGGGGACAATGGCACAGGATTAGAAGATCTTCTGGGTCACACTTCTTTGCTGGTGGGAATTATACACGGCCTGGATACGACCCTGTCAATCCTAGGTGCCAGGGTCACGCCTAGGCGGGCCTTTGCTCTTTCGGAATGTTTCGCTTCTTCCCGCAGGGGCTCATCTAGCTTACAAGGCAGCCCGGAGCACAGGCCCAGCCCCGCCCAGCCCCCACCATTCAGGCTGGAGGAGCCCCTGAAGAGCCCAGCTGGAGGCCAGTATCACCTGGACAAATGGTGCTTCTTCCCCAAGGACTACCTCAGGGCCAGCCTGTGGCAGAGGCACCAGTATAGACATCCGGCCTTCTCGTCCTCTATCTTGCTAACTTTTTGGGACCAGCTCAGTCTCAGCCCTGAGAAGCCCTCACTCAGGCAGCCAGCAGCCAACTTCAGTCACCGAGGCGTCTCCTCTCTCTGACACTCATGCATGCACTCCCACCTCCTCCAGAGCCATCACCTTGAAATCACAATCAAACATGTGTTAGTGTCTCTGTGACCAAGAACTACCCCCCAGGAAGAGTGGAAACCCCAAATGAGATTTTCATGGTCAAGGTCCGTGGTCATCCCCTGAGCCAGAAATTCGGCTCTTTATACTGAAACAACATACCTCACTGGAAAAGAGCAGCTCTGAGCAGAACCCTGCCTGCCCGGCTCCACCTGGTCTGAGAGTGGAACCCTGTGGTGGTTTGCAGGTTCCACACACACCAACGCCCGCGGGGTGTGAAGTGACACCTCCTGGGCAGATGCCCTCTGACAGCCCAGGCTTCCCTGGGCATCAGCCCAGTATGACTCTGACCCCCAAAACAAGGGGCTCCCCCAGATGCAAAGAAGGTCAGGGACACACAGTGTTATTCAGGGACACCGCCAGCCACCACGTTCCCCAGGCTGGCCTCCTGGTCCTGCTCTGTGCTGCTTCCTATAGTCCATACAGATGGGACTGAGCGGCACCTTCCACCTGGGTTAAAAGACCTTGTCCACATGGACAAGGAACCGGCTGGAGGATATGAAATGTGGGGACGCTGAACAGTAAAGAGGAGGAAGTGGAAGTGTGTGCATGTCAATGTGGGGCTGGGGATGCAGAGTCGCTGAGAAGTTGCCAAGTCTCCTAAGGAAGCAAGCAGGGTGGAAAACCCAGTGAGCACAAGGGTACCCCAGGACACACACGGCGAAATGGCCCAATGGTACCGGGTTACCTCTGGGCGCTGGGACTACAGGCCACCTCTACGTTCCTCTGTCTGGCAATATCTGCCCAGGGCAACACAGATTATCAAGTACACAGAGCAAAATCTCCTATTCCTTGACACAATGTGTCACGTTCCAGTTGAACCCTGCTCAAGAGAACTCTATCCTAGGATCACAGCCACCTTTTCCCAGGCTCACAGTACAGTCCCCCAAGTGTCCAAACCACACGGGTCCTCATCCACGGCCCACCTGCAAGCCCATCTCCACGGGCTGTGCACGGCCCCCACATGCCCCTGAGAACAGCGCTCCTGTCTCAGGCTCGCCCTGTCCCCCCACCGCCTCTCCTGTCCCAGGCGCCTCCCTCCACCTGCTCCCTGCTGCCGCCTGCCAACCCCAGAGCCTGAGGGCAGAAGACAAACAGGGAGGAACAAAAGGGCAGCACCCACGTGCCAACACAGCTCCTCACAGCGCTACATAGACCACTGTCACCTTAGAAAAGAGGCCCAGCTTTTGCAAAATGATGAGCACTCAGGGCTCGCGCTCCTGCACTGAGAGAGCAACGCGCACCAGTCGTCCTGACAGCACCTTTCCCTGGAGGACGGTCTGGCGACACACATCAACGTCTGAAAAATGGGCTCAACCACTGATCCGTTTCTCAAGGTAACACCATACCTGAGAACATGCCAAAGACTCAGCTTCCAGGACGTTAATCACAGTGTCGTTTAGAACAACCGTAAGAAACAACTTCAATGTTCGCCGACAGGAGAACTGTTGAGCAAATCCTGTTTATCCATGTGTAGTCAACAGAACACCAGGTAGTCACTAAAAGCATGTTGTAAGAGACTAATGACCTGATAAAGTATCCACAGCAAGCAAAAGTGCAGATAGGAAGGGCAACAGAGACAGTTACCAAGCAGACCAGGGGTCAAGTGCATCCAGGAGGGGGAGCCCTATCCTCCTAAGGCTCACAGGTACCCCACCCCCTTCAGATCTTCCAGGGAAGTGGGGGTTGCGTCAGACAACCTGAGAGAGCCTGCAGGTCCCTGCTGTCCCTGACAGGCAGAAGCCAGTGAGGACACAGGCCTCCTTCCCAGACCACTGGTATCTGCAGGGAGTCTGCACACGTTGCTCCAAACCTCACAGCAATCCCATCCAAAAGATTAGGAAAGTGAGGCTCCCACAAGTTGGTGCACTAGTCCAAGGTCAAACAGCTCTGGAGGTCAGTGTCACAGTCCAGGATTCTAACAAGGGTTTCTCGGGCCACAAACCCAGGCTCCTTCCACCAAAATATGCTGCTGCCTCCAAAACAGACTTGCTCACAAGCCCTCCCCTCTGTCCCACTGCATGTGTACCCCTGAGCTGTAGGACCAGTCAGGACACTGGGTCCCAAGCTGCCAGCAGCCTAAAGCCGTGAGCAGTCAGAGCGTCACCGGGCCCTGAGGCCCCAGCTCACCAGTGAGGGCCACTCCAAGCGTGAGGAACACACACAGGAAGATGTTGCCAGGCATGGTTCCGTAGGTGTCGATGATCTGGCCCTGGGAGATGGTGAAGATGATCCCGAATATCTGCAGAGACACAGCGAAGACGGGAAACAAGCGCCCAGCCAACCAGCCCATGGGGCAACCAAGCCGCCATGATGCAGGCCCACTGCCATGATGCAACGATCTGAGCCCAGCAGGGAACCAAGAGCCACGGCTCTGGGGCCACCCCTGAATGAAATCAGAGCCCCACCTGGGCAGACACGTTGAGGAGGCCGGACGACATGCCTTCTGATTCTGGGTATGTCAGCTCCACGGCAAACTCAAATCCCAGAAGGAGGTAGCCAGTCATAAAGAAGCTGCAGGTCGGACCACAGAAACCAGGTGATGGAGAACTTCCAGAGCAAGGACAGGAGTGCCCCTCCTCTCCTGCCAGTCCTCTTTCTTGTTCTGATGCTTCCCACAAAGACATGCCAGGCCCATGAACACCAGGCCATCCATCCCCAGGTGGCCATGCCAAGGGAAGAGAGACCTCTGCAGGCCAGGAAGCAGTTCAGGCCATGTGCTCAGGAGCCCCTTCCACCCGGGGCGGGGGCGGGGGGGTCCCTGCTTCTTCTACATCCAGGCCTCAATTACAGAAGGAGTCAGCACTTCCAGGAGGGGTGGGGATGCCTGGGGTGTTCAGCCCTCAGCAGAGAACTTCTGTGTGATGGGTACACGGCCCTGTGCTGGGAGGGGGTCCCTGGATACTGACCAGCCTCTCCACGGTGCTCTGGGACCTGGAAGGAGGGGCTTGGGTCCTCCCTGCCTCCCTCCAGAGTCACCAGCTGAGAAGGACTGTCTGTGTGTGTATACGTGTGTGCAAGTCACATAAACACAGACACACATATTCATGTACTACCAACAGGAAAATAAGTAGGAGGTGAAGCTGAGCAGAGACCGCTGTGGAAGGAGGACTGTTTCTTTCTAACACAACACAACTAGAAAATGCCAGTTCTGATCTCTTGCATCTGTACCACACTTTGTACTGCTTTCGTATCTATTATCTCTCATTCCTTCCAACAACTCTATGAGGTAGCCCACTCTTATCTTCCAGGGCTGAGAGCAGTTAACTATCCTGTCTGTAGCTTTAGTCACTAAGAAAACTGGCACTAGGACCCACCCTTTCTGATTCCAAGCCCTATGGCCTTTGTGACCCCATGTTGTCCAGGCAGGGCTAATGAAGACTGTAAGCATTTCCTAGCCTCCCAGAGATCTATGAAGGACATAGTTCATCCCATCAGCATGGATAGGCCTGCAGCCCCAGGCAGCATTTTGAAATCCTAGCCATAACTATGACCTCTGGCCATCTGCACATTTTCCCCAGGTCAGTGAGAAGGCAGCAAAGGGATTCATCTTGTTTTCTAACATGTGGGCAGTTCTAAGACCTGTGGGATGGTGCTTTTCAGTTAAAGAGGTTAGAGGTGAAACTTGCCCCCTATACTAGGAGTTACGTAAACTATCCACAGGTATCCCCGGTTCAAGGTCAATGTGTAAACCAACACGCTCAGCAGAGTCATGATATAGACCACCAAGGTGGTCCCCCTACAGCGTCAACGAAGTTGAATCATATACTTTGAACTTCAACAGGATCTTTCCTTCCTTCCTTCCTCCTGCCCTTCCTTCCTTCCATCAAGCAGGCACCTAGTGAGTGCCAAGTCCTCTACTGTGTTCTAGGGCATCCATTCAATCGAATATCCTGTCCATGAGGTTTAAGGACAGAGGACCAATGATCACACAATAATAGTTTTATTACACTGTGGTCACAGCTACAAAGGGGAAGACCAGGACAGTATAAAGCTATCTTGCAGCACAGAGGGGTCTGCGTTCCAGCAGACTCCTCACAGCAAGATGACACTGCACCTGAACTTGTCATGCATATGCTACCCAAAAGCAAGAAGCACAAATAACTCTTTAATTACACTGTGGTCAGAGCTTTAGAGGATGCGACTAAGACAGTATAACGCTGTCTTGTGGTACGTGTGTTCCTGCAGCCCCCTCTCAATGAGATCAGGCTGCACCTGGACTTGTCACGCATATACTACCCTTAAGCAAGAAGGCTCAGGCCTTTCCTCTCCTCCTCCCCAAATGAAAAACAAACAGGACACACAGCAGCTGTGGTCTGGTGGCTGTAGCATGCAGACACCCCCCAAAGCCAATTCTGCTTGTCTGCTGTGCCCCCAGACCCCAGGACAATGCTGGGCAGGCACCTGGCTGTCAGAGTCTCTGTCGTCTCTGAGTTCTTCCTGCTGCCATCTGCACACGTGCAGCATAGCTTTTCCTCTCCAGACAGTGCCCCTGAGAGAGAACATTCTCCAGCCCCGAACCAGCCCTTGACTCCAAAGCCCAAGGGAGAAAGGTCTGCCCACTCCCAGCTGCATTTCCTTTTGCTGGTCCCTCAGAAGACACATCAGCCATATGAGGGTTTCTCTTTGTGGGGTCCCCCTGCTTGTGCGCCTCCACCCACCTCTCCTCTATGGTGGCCACTCTGGACCCTGCTGTGGCCCTGACTCCTGCACTGGGACCTGCAGTCTTCACCCTGTGCTAGTGACTGAGAACAGGGGCTCTGCACAGCCCTCTGCGCTCCTGCCAGGAACATCAGGACTCAGACCATGAAGGCTTCTTCTTAAACCACCGTCCTGTCTACACAAACTATTTGCAGTTCCAGCCAGAGATCAAGGGACCTGACCACCCAATTTACAGCCCCCAAAACAAACAGGACAAATCAGGGAGCCTCAGGGGGAAAGGAACTGGCACCGAAATGACCAGATGACAAAGTGCCCTGATCCCTTCTCTGCCTCAGCAGCAGCTCAGGGAGAAGAAGGTCCCACACCGACTGCAGGATGCAGACACCAAGGGACCCTGGGAACCGGTGACAGCTAGGCTCTGCAGTGTCCTCCCTGACCCTTGCACCCTATTCCCTAATTCATCTGAATCATCTGGCGGCCCAGGTCTGGCCCACATTCCAACCCTCTCTTCTTCTGCCACACAGCAGGCCCTGGAAAAGGGGACACTGCTGTTCCCTGGTTCAAGGGCGGCCATCCTCGTCACCCTTGTTTCTGCCTGAAGCAGCTGGCCTGGGGCAGGGACGAGGCGGCAGCTCAGCTCCTCCACCAGCAGGAATCAGGCCCGGCCAGGCTCCTGGTCGTGTCCAGCCAGGCAGTCATCGCCCCAGGGATGGCCTCAGTTGGCCTCTGACGAGGGCAGCAGGGAGAGACCGGGTCTGAGCAGAGCCTCACAGAAGAGGGTCTGTGTGGCAGAGAACAGGTCTGCCTCTGTCTGTGGTCTCCAGATGCTGGGAGCTTTGGCGGCCTTGACAAAGCAGCCTGGAATGCTGCTCTGCCCCAGAGCAGGACCACCCTGGCCTGGCAGCTGCCCTCTAAGCAGCATTAATTAAGCACCTGGTGCATGTAGAGCATCGGAAAGACACAACAAGTTGGGTCTCTGTTTTCCAGAGCATTTTCTTCAAGGCTGGCTACTGAATTGAGGGACCTGAGTTCCTTTTTATAACACAGATTCCCCTATTGATTAGTGTTGGGAGGGAGGCCAGGAATAGGTATTTTTTAGTAAGTACCCTGGATTAGCCTGGAGTCCACTAAAATCTTAGTGGCTCTTAGAAATGCACTGGGCAATCAGGACTAAAGTATATCAAAATATTTACCAATGAGGTAGAAGCAACTGCAAGATAATAAATATAGTAAATTGGAGGAAGCACAAAAGCATCCTTGCTCGGCCCCATGGGGGCCACCTGGAAGCCATGGGTTTGGGGCAGTGGAACCACCTCCTCATGCCCACTCCTTGGAGTTTCAACAAACTTTCCAACTGCTGGTGCTTTTCCACATTTATTTTCTTTTCTCCTTCCTCTGCTCCTTCCACAAGCTCCTAGGGAATGGAACTCGGACAGTTCTCCAGGCCTCTATCTCTAATTTTCCTATGTCCCGCACAGGCAGGTACCACTTCCCTCATTTTATAAGTGGAGAAACTGAGGCTCAGGGAAGACAAATTTGAACTGCTCGCTTGACCCCTCAGACCTCCAACTGCCGCGTCCACATCTTTAGGGTCCCGTTGCTAAGGCCCATGTCATTTCAAAACAAGGGTCTCCAACCCACGCACCTACAGCCAACTCATCTATGACAAAGGAGGCAAGACTATACAATGGAGAAAGGACAGCTTGTTCAATAAGTGGTGCTGGGAAAACTGGACAGCCACATGAAAAAGAATGAAATTAGAACACTCCCTAACACCATACACAAAAATAAACTCCAAATGGATTAAAGACCTAGATATAAGACCAGACACTATCAAACCCCTAGAGGAAAACACAGGCCAAACACTCTCTGACATATACGACAGCAACATCTTCTCAGATCCACCTATCAGAGTATTGACAATAAAAAGAAAAATAAACAAATGGGACCTACTCAAACTTCAAAGTTTCGCAACAGCAAAGGAAACCCTAAACAACACACAGAATGGGAGAAAATCTTTGCAAATGAATCAACTGACAAGGGATTAATCTCCCAAAATTTATCAACACCTTCTGCAGCTCCATACCAAAAAAACAAGCCTATCAAAAAATGGGCAGAAGATCTAAACAGACAGTTCTCCAAAGAAGACATACAGATGGCCAAGAAACACATGAAAACATGTTCAACATCACTCATTATTAGAGAAATGCAAATCAAAACCATGATGAGGTACCACCTTACACCAGCCAGAATGGCCATCATCCAAAAGTCTACAAACAATAAGTGCTGGAGAGGGTGTGGAGAAAAACGAACCCTGGTACACTGTTGGTGGGATTGTCAATTGGTGCAACCACTGTGGAAAACAGTATGGAGATTCCTCAGAAACCTAAACATAGAACTACCATTTGATCCAGCAATCCCACTCCTGGCCATCTACCCAGAGAAAACCACAACTCGCAAAGACACATGTACTCTGATGTTCACTGTAGCACTATTTACAATAGCCAAGACATGGAAACAACCTAAATGTCCATCGACAGAGGAGTGGATTCAGAAGGGGTGGTCCATATACACAATGGAATATTACTCAGCCATTAAAAGGAATGAAATACAGGCATTTTTAGCAACATGATGGACCTAGAAATTATCATGCTAAGTGAAGTCAGTCAGACAATAAGATACCAACATCAAATGCTATCACTGAACATGTGGAATATGAAAAAAGGACACAATGAACTTCTTTGCAGAACAGATGCTGACTCACAGACATTGAAAAACTTATGGTCTCCGGAGGAGACAGTTTGGGGGGTGGGGGGATGTGCCTGGGCTGTGGGATGGAAATCCTGTGAAATCAGATTGTTCTGATCATTATACAACTACAGATGTGATAAATTCATTTGAGCAATAAAAAAAAATGAAAAAAAAAACCAAAGTGAAAAAATAATAAAAAAAAAAAGATGAAAAAAAAAAAAAAAGCCAGAGATCACAGCCCCAAGCATTCCTGCAATGACGAAGGTCAGGTGGATTCTTCCAACTATCACTTCTTCCCCCAATGACCACAGACGCAATAGTCACTCGGTAATGGGACAAGACAACAGACACAGCCCCGTAACCATGAGGCAAAAAGGCAAAGGCAAGTAAATCAGATGGCATCAGGGCCAGTTCACAAAAATGATCAGGGCAAGGTGGCCTGGAAAAAAAACTGAGGCATAGAGAGATTAACCTACTGGCCCAAGGTCATGAGGCACTGATGAAGCCCAGAGGCAGGACCCGAACTCAGTCTTGTCAACCTCCAACCCTGGAACATCCGCCACAGAGGCACCTCTTCCACAAGCGGGAGACCCTCCCCTTTCATAAGAGGCTGGGGCCTGGCATCCCGACTCCAGGACACTCAGGGTCCCATTCCCAGAAGCCAGCTCACTGGTGCCAGAAACATTTAAAACACGCTTTCTGTTTTAAAACAGAACTCAGTTTCAAACTAAACTTTGCCCACATTTCACAACGTAAAGATTTCATGTGCGATTCTATGTGTTTAGATATTTATCTACTGTGCTGCCAGGAACCATGCTATTACATAAAAATTCACCTTACTGTTTGCTTTCTAATCCTCCAATGAGTCCTCCAGGGGCCATTAGACATCTTTTGCAGGAAAGAGAATGAGGGCTCAGACAGGCGATCCAGCAATCACCCAGGGAGGACCTCCGGGGCAGGGGCTGAGCCCCAGTCCCAGAGCTCACACCACACACGCTGCCTAGACCTGGGGGAACCAGGACTCAACCCTGCCACCCCAGCTCCTGCCCAGGCAGTCTAGAAACATCCCTGTCTCGCGGCCCAGCCAGCTCAGGGACGGACCTTACCGGGTAGTGCAAGATCACCATGCGATTCAGCAGAGTGGACAAGGAGTAAAAAGCACCAGCATTCAGACCTGGGGGAGGGAGGGAGAAACGGCATCAGGGTCATTCCTGGGGGGTGGGGGGCTATTGCTGGCTCCTCCCCCCAGCAGCGAGGGAGGCTGAAGATCCTCAGTCTCATGGCCCCTGGGAGTGGTGCCCGCAGAGAAGAAGAAGCACTCTTAAGCAACCAAAAGGAAACCTTTCCCTCTTTTAGACACACACCATTGCCCTCTGATCCCTTTACACCGGTCCTGGAAACACAGGCTCCAGAGAGTATGACTCCCAGGTCAGAACCACCTACAGGTCTCTTAAGTATTGGCCTGACCTAAGGGCTCTATTGGACCTGCCACCCCCTCCTGAGGCCCTATCCCCTCTCCAGAAGGCTCCAGACCTTTGCCCTGAAGTATTCTGGAGACACAACTCTCTCAGCAGGTGGAGTCTCACCTCTTTCAACTTTCTTCTCAGTTCAACATCACACAAAATCTTTTATTTGCAACCAGAAGGACCCTAAAGAGCATTCAGTTGACTTTCCTAACTTCCTGATTCAACCAACAAATAAATGGAGCACCTAGAATATTCTGTAAGAATCGGTGGCTTAGAGGATGAGGCCAATTTTCCAAAGCCATACAGTGACTTGGAAACAAAGATGAGACTGAAACTGATCCAAAGGAGAAGGGTCAGAGTTCCCGTAGTGGCACAGTGGTTAACGAATCCGACTAGGAACCATGAAGTTGCGGGTTCGATCCCTGGCCTTGCTCAGTGGGTTAAGGATCTGGCATTGCCATGAGCCATGGTATAGGTTGCAGACACGGCTCAGATCCCATGTTGCTGTGGCTGTGGTGTAGGCCAGCAGCTACAGCTCTGATTAGACCCCTAGCCTGGGAACCTCCGTATGCCGCAGGAGCGGTGCCAGAAAAGGCAAAAACAAAACAAAACAACAACAAAAAAAAAAAAAACAAAGGAGAAGGGTCTCCTGCCCACTCTTTATAATAATGATGCTGATGTTGTCGATGATGATGAAGCAGCACATACTTATGTACTAGACACTTTTCTAAACAACTTAACAAACCTAACAACCCTAGAAAGAAGGAAATAGTCTCATTCCCATCTTATACATGAGAAAAGTACATATAGATTTTAAAAACAAATACAGAGGCCACTCTGGAAAGCCCAGCCGGGATCCTTTTCATGTTATCTAATCCTGAGGATCACAGGACCAACACTGGCACATGCGACATCGGGTCCATTAGAAGTATGAAGGCAGGACATGCTTCCCTAGCAGGGTGGCCTCAGGAGCTCCTCTTCACTGGAACCAGTCCATAGAGCCCCTCGGAAGCTGTTCTCATTGGCCACCAAGGCCATGGCTCAGCACAGGGAGAGGTGGCTATGGCACCCACCCTGCCTTAGCCCCTCCCAGGGGCCACGAGTGCTTGTAACTCCTCCACAGCACAGCTGCCAGGATCCCCACAAAGGACAGGCTGGTGGAAAGAGTCGCTGTGCTCAGAGAAGCCCAAAGAATGGTTTCCCACCAGGAGTCAGAGGATGGCCCAGGCCACCTGCAGTCCTTGTTATCAGAAGCTAAGCTGCAGAAATGCAGCTGACTGACTCCCTTTATCAGCTTCCCAGAGTTCCGGGAAGGTCCAATTCTACAAAATAGGGAAGGGAGTGTGGTGGGCCGTTCCCACCCTCACCAGGGCAGTAAGAGGCAGGGCTGCATTTGAACCCAGACTGTCTGGCTCGTCTTAATCACTCAGTTTTACATCTTCACAAAACGGATGGTCAAAGATGTCCCCACACAGGTTACTGGCAATTTCAACCCCATTCTCTCCCAGCAGGTAACCTCAGGATTGCAAAGAGATGGGGTTCAATGCCACCTCCTGAGAGGCACAGGGACACAGTAGTCAGCAAACCCAGATGCGTCCCCAAATGTCAGTACCACTGCCTCGCTAATGATCAGGAGGACTTTGAGGCTCGTGGCAAGTTCTCCCCAACAAGCCTACCCTACTAACCTTCATACTGCCCTTAGCCAACTGCGTGTTGACTTCTTCCAGATTTTAGCAGGAAGGCTTTCAGCTTTTCTCCCCTGAGTATTATATTTGCTGTGGGTTTGCCATGGATGGCTTTTATTACATTAAAATAAGTTATCTCGGAGTTCCTGTCGTGGTTCAGTGGTTAATGAATCCGACTAGGAACCATGAGGTTGTGGGTTTGATCCCTGGCCTTGCTCAGTGGGTTAAGGATCCAACATTGCCGTGAGCTGTGGTGTAGGTTGCAGACATGGCTCGGATCCTGCATTGCTGTGGCTCTGGTGTAGTCTGGCAACTACAGCTCCAATTAGACCCCTAACCTGGGAACCTCCATATGCCACAGGTGTGGCCCTAGAAAAGGCAAAAACAAAACAAAACAAAAAATGTTATCTCTATATCCATTTTGGTAGGAGTTTTTTATCATGAATGGATGCTGCATTTTGTCCAAGCGTTCACATTACCCGCAACAAGGAAAGCCTTCCAGGCAAGGCCAAATTCCTGTGAGAAAATTGATTGCTCCTGCCCCGGAGAGGCCTAGTCATACCAGGCATCAGTCACCTGGCAGAGATGCCAGTCCTGAGGGCGTGGACTTCAAGAAGGCAGAAGGGGCTCGTCATCCCTCTGACTTTCTCTCTTTTGCTAAGACCTGTTTTTTTCAAAGTGCGTCCCAGAGACCACTGACTGGCATTAGGAGAACTTGGAATCTAAAAATGCAGATTTGGGGTTATACCTTGGTCCCACTAAACCCAATTCTTCCTGGAATAGGGACAGGAATCCGCATTTAACAACAGCAGCACAACAACCCTGGGCATTTCCTAAACTTGGGACTAAATGGCCTTGGGAACACGAAGATCATGGGCCAGGCCCAGGCTCTCAGAAGCTGGGTGAACACGGAGGCCACTGGGGGGGGGAGGGGCTTCGAGGCCCTGAGGATCCCCCACATCACCTGCTGTAGAGCTTCCCAAGCCTGCTGAAAACCAGAATCTCCTGGAAAGCTTGTCAAAGGCAGATCCCCAGGCTCCGACCCAGAAGACAGGCAGGGAAATCTAGGCACAGGGCACCCAGGACCCCAGCAGACTCTGGCATCAGGCCCGCGTGGGACACACTGATCCCAGATCCCGTCTCTGGGCTCCTGTTACTCGGTGTTCATCTCCCTTCTGTCTTCCTGAACTTGGAGGAAACCCTTGGTGTAAAGGGCGCCTGAGCTCGGCACCGCTCCAGGGAAGCTGGAAGGCTTTTGTTCCCACCCTGAAGCCAGCATCTTGAGGGGGCAAGAGCCCCTCCCAAGGCCCAGGTAGGGTGCTGGAAAGCCCCTGAGGGCCCAGGAAAGGTGTCCCCAGGACTCATGAGGGGGCTCTGAGCTCAGACACCCCACGCTGCTCGGATCATGCAGAAGCAGAGCTGGAGGCAAGGCTGGGGGACGATGGGCAAGTATTCCCTCTGCGGTCACTCTCCAGAGAGGAGCTTGTCCCTTCTCACATGGCAGTGGTCAGCCGTGGATGGAAAGACACTAGAGGAGCCACGTGAGAGCCAGGCCTGGAGACACCAGGACAGGGAGCCAAGAAAGGTTCTTCCTTCACCCCAGCCCACCCCCGCGGCTGACACACATCCCAGGACCTGCTCCACCCCGGACTCTGGGAGAACCCCCGAGAATCTGCTTCCAGCCCCATGTCTTCCTGCAGTGCCACATTTGGAGGAGGGAAGGTCTTTTATTAAAGAAGAGAGGCTATCTAGTGGCCGAAATAGCTCAGTTGGGAGAGCGTTAGACTGAAGAGAAGAGAGGATATTTTACTAGAGGAGGAGGCACTTTCTTATTTCTGTAATATTTCAGCAGCATCATGCACATGCCCAACTCCCATCCTACTATCCCTCCAAATTGGACTGCCATATTTAGAAAAAAGTGAGAAAAAAAAAAAACCCAGCATACCCAGTAAAATTTGAATATAAGAAAAATTATTTTTTAGCATAAAATTGATACAGATCTAGACAAATCAGATCTTGTTTCCCATTCTCAGTTCACTCCTGTTACATCTGCCTCTTACCTTAGCTGAGGAGCAGCACAAAGTTGAGGTTCTTCAAGAGTCAGATGATGGAACTTAAACACAAAGCAGGAGGGGACATGGGCCCTGCTGGGGGCATGTTTAGGATCCCCTTGAACACTGAAAGGGAAGAAACAGACAGGTCACTGCAATCCCTGTGGTCCTACCTCTGCAGAGCTGACACCTTGATGAGAGCAGAGTCCCTTGTCTGAGACGCAACTCAGGCTCCAGAAGGAAATATTAATTCTTCAATTAAATCCTTCACGGCCTTCTTTCTTGAAACTGCAGCTTACTGTCTGCTTAGCGATGGTCCCTTGATTACTTTTTCTTAATGGTCTCTGATGGCTACATCATTGAGCCTCCCAAGCAGTGATCAAGCATCAAGGAGCCCCTGCACAAGCAGCAAATAACATGCCTCGGAGCAGGGACAATAACCCATAGTAACACAGGGAGTAAAAGGAAGTGAGAGCTGAGGCTTTGGGATCAGTGAGCCCAGCCAAGGACTCAGCACCAGGGCTGCTCCCAAGAGGGAAGGGACCGTGTTGCCCATGTGTAGCACAGAGCCTGGCACACGCCGCCAGTACACGCTCCTGAATAAGGGGTAGGATCTCCTTCTACTGGAAAGACCTCAAGTCCATCCCTCGTTTCTCAAAGTCTGAGTCAGACACTGACCTCAGGAAGAAACCAGAAGATTAACACACGCTCTTTCAGGAGTAGCCACTCTGACAGGGAGGACTGGGGCCGGGGGGCCAGGGACCCTGGAAAACCAACTGCTCTAATTTCCATTTTCAGTACCACTGCTACCATCCATTTCCATGCACTGCCTGCTGTTCACTTCTCTGGGGTGCAGGTCACTTTAACCAGTTGTTTGGCTAAACGGGTCCCCTAACTGGGCCCAAGTAAGCACCATGCTGTCCCCAGTAGGAACAGCCCTGAAAGGGCAGTAGACGGTCTCCACTGAGAGGAAGCTCTGGAAACGAGGTTTTCTCTCCGCAAGATCAAAGGTCTGCCCCCTCCACCCAGATAACCCTCCAGCCAGGACTTCAGAGCCCCGCTTCCTCCTTCTCCGGAAACTGTCCTGGATAACTTCCCACCGTTGGCAACCTCTCATCCATTGTCTTGCCCATTCAGCCCTTTCTATCAGGGGAAAGAAATCAAGGCAAAGGGTTTTTAAACTTCTGCAACAGCAGCTGTTTGCTCAAGGATTTCACAAGCACAAACCACAATTCAGAGAAGATTCTCCAGTTCTCTTCCATCAAGTACTATGTGTGCTTAACAGTAAAAGGCCCAAGAGGGATCTTAACTGCAAAGAACCAGGCCCTCATCTGCCATAAATACAAGGATCTGGAGCTGGGCACATGATAATTTGAAATTTCAAATCTGGCTGAGTAAGAGGTCCCTCTCCAGATTGCTCTTTCCTGTCCTCAGCCCTTTCCAGGGACACCAACTTCTCTGTGCAAGAGATCCTGTGAGCTTGAAAACCATCAGGCCGCCCTCCCTCAGCTGACGCTGGGGAGGGGATGACACTGTGAGGACGGCTGGATGATGCACATGATTATAAAACTGCTGAGCTATGGAGTGAAGCCGGCAGGAAGGAATGAACCCTTTAACGTGAGAAGTGGGTCTGTCAGGCTTAGGAAGACAGCTGGTTGGTTAACCTTAAAGATGGACCAATCACTGAAAAGGAGAAGCTCTAAACATTCTGAGTTTATCACAGCCCATGATACATCACTCAGATGATAAAAGAGGATATAAATTCACCAACTATCTCAATGATTTAATATATACACATTAAAGTTAACAGGTTATCTGAGGTTTGTGGTTGGGATTAACCAGTTAATTACAAGGCTAAGTTAATGGTCATTCTATTCTTTACGCTTTTTTGTATTTTCTAGATTTTTTTCCATAATCAGCATATATCATATACTTTTTTTTTTGGTCTTTTTGTTGAGGGCCGCACCCTCAGAATATGGAAGTTCCCAGGCGAGAGGTCGAATGGGAGCTACAGCTGCCGGCCTATACTACAGCCACAGCATGACAGAACATTAAGCCACTGAGCGAGGCCAGGAATCGAACCTGTGTCCTCATGGATACTAGTCAGATTTGTTTCTGCAAAGCCACAATGGGAACTCCCTGTGATATACATTTTTAAAAAGCATTTTAATAATGTGGGCCTCAGGTATTCTCAGGTGAATGTGTGAGAGTATTAGTGTTTGGGGGTCAATCCTGTGTTGTTTTCTTTTGCCCCAGAAATTTAGAGTACAGAGCAAGACAAATTTAGGCTCACCACCAATCTCTGCCACTTACTATCTAATCTTGTATAATTTCTTTAACTCTCCTCATGGCTCAGGTTCCTCTTTGTTAAGTGAGACTGATAATGGTACCTTGTCTACAGGGCTGTGGAGGAGTCAGTGAGGTCAGACACACTCAGCACAGGGCCTGTGATATCACATGGGCTCAGGGAGATCAGCAGGCTGCCCATCAATTCTAAGGAGGTCACACTGGGGAGCTGGTGAATTACAACTAACCTTTACTGAGCAGCTAACAAAGTACTTCAGATCAGCTAGCATCTTATCCACAGCAACTACTCAGGCTAAAACACTTGAAGACCCTTGAAGCCTGGCCTCCAGTGTACATAGATTATATTTTATGGAATCCATGGTACCTACATTGGTGTCTAGGGCCATGTTCACAAGGTCTTCACCCAAGTCAGCAGGGGCCCCTGCCTCCCCACCCCCCTACTAAGTCTACTAATGACCTTACCAATCATGACAAGGATGAAAAGCAGAGTGGCCACCCCTGCAGTCATGTAAGACATGATGCTGATGAGGTAGGCCAGCTCAGCCTGGTTGTCGATGTCAGGCACCAAGACAGGAGGGACCAAGAATCCAACGGCAATTCCAAGCTACAGAAGACAGAGATAATCAATGACAGGACCAATGGCCAAGAGGTGACAGCGCACATTTAAAAGACCCCTAGTAAGAAACCAGTTATGGTTACCCCAACTTCCAGTCCTTCTTAAAACACAAACAGTGATGGTTTCCCCCCTCAAGACACCAGAGACCTACCTTTCTCTCTTTCTTTTCTTTTCTTTCTTTCTCTCTTTATTTCCTTTTCTTTCTTTCTTTCTTTTTCTTTCTTTCTTTCTTTCTTTCTTTCTTTCTTTCTTTCTTTCTTTCTTTCTTTCTTTCTTTCTTTCTTTCTTTCCTTTCTTTCTTTCCTTCTTTCTCTTTCTTTCTTTCTTTCTTTCTTTCTTTCTTTCTTTCTTTCTTTCTCTCCTTCCTTCCATATCTCTCCTTGTTTTCTTTTTCCTTTTTTTTGTCTTTTTAGAGCTGGACCCACAGCATATGGAAGTGCCCAGGCTAGGGTCTAATCGGACCTGTTGCTGCCAGCCTACACCACAGCCACAGCAACGTGGGATCCAACCCGAGTCTGCAACCTCCATCACAGCTCTTGGCAACGCTGGATCCTTAACCCACTGAGTGAGGCCAGGGATCAAACCCCTATCCTCATAGATACTAGTTGGGCTTGTCTCTACTGAGCCATGACAGGAACCCCCAGAGACCTTTCTTTTGATTGACAGCTCAACTCACACACATCTGACCCCCCTCACCATTAATACCTATTGAAAATGATTATAGTTGGGACTCTCAATGCAGCCTGGCTCTTCTCTAGTGCAAACCATGAAATAATGGTTACTATACTCCAATCGTTATGGTAGAGTCAAACCATGTTGATTCTCCTTTTTGTGCCACTTAAATTCTTAATTTCCTAGAATCTATTAACCTAGAGCTGAGTGGCCAGCTGAGGGAAAAGTTCTGTACTACAGCCCCAAGAACTTGCATTCAGTGAGAGGTAGAAGCCTCAGGTTGTTACCACATTTCCAAACACAAAAGCTTAAGTACATTGTATAAGCAACCCAGTAATTTATAAAGGATCTGTAGTGTGAAGTCACATGCAACTGTTCGAATTAATGCACAGAGGACATGAGCACTGGCAATCTGACTCTAAACAACTGAGGCACAAACACACACACACATTCACACACACGTGCCCAACAACAAATTGAAACATTTCATATCAGTTCAAACTCCAGTGACCTGATAGATAATGTGCCTTGGATGATCCTCAGGGCGGAAACGCTTCGATTCAGGAGTGACTAGCTCCAGGAGTTCCCGTCGTGGCTCAGTGGTTAACCAATCCGACTAGGAACCATGAGGTTGGGGGTTCGATCCCTGGCCTTGCTCAGTGGGTTAAGGATCCGGTGTTGCCGAGATGTAGGTTGCAGACGAATTCGGATCCCGCATTGATGTGGCTCTGGCGTAGGTCGGTGGCTACAGCTCTGATTCGACCCCTAGCCTGGGAACCTCCATATGCCGCAGGAGCGGCCCAAGAAATAGCAAAAAGACAAAAAAAAAAAAAAAAAAAAGGCAGTAACTAGCTCTGATACAATGCCCCAAACCCTTCTGCTGCACAAAAGACCAAGGCAGAAACTGGAAAATAGCTTCAGAACTCAGCCAAGCCTCAAATCCTAAGACTGAGAGAAGCCGAGTCGTTTGTCTAAGGTCTCACTTCTCTTTTATTGAACTTGAAAGCACCTGCAGGTAGAGAAGCACTTTGCTTTCACACCAACTGTATCACCATCAGCTGCCCACCTGCCAATCACCCTGAGTGGTGTTCTAGCCAGCGAGTTACAGCCACTTGGGATGGTCATTAGCGGTCCTCAGCTCCGGAATAGTCTCAACAGTCATCATCAGTAGGCTCAGGGTAGGGTTCTTCCAATGTACACAGTAGACAACCAATACATCAAGCAGATCTTTAGTGGACCTACTACGTGAAATCTGCTAGATTGCCCAGGAGTATGCAGAGAGCATACGGCACAGTTCTGGCCTACATGGAGCTGTATAATCTAGCGGAGGGCAGGGGATTGAAACAAAAATACAAAAGATAACAAAACTGCCTCATTCCTTCTTCCTGGGCACAGTCACCAAATTAATGTGGCATATTTCTCAGGTTTCACAACTCGGAGGATACTGCTCCCGGGTAGTAAATGTGCCCCAGTTGGGTCAGCAGCTTCCCCTCAAGCAGAACCCCTGGGCTTGAACACTTCCTTCAAATGTGGTGACTTAAAAGGGGGCTCACCTTGCTCCTCTAAATGCTCACGCCCACGTGCTTCATTTTTTTCTTTGGCAGCGCCTGAGGCATGCAGAAATTCCCAGGCCGGGATCAAACCCCAGGCGCAGCAGCCACCCATGCTGTTGCAATGACAATGCCAGATCCTTAACCTGCTGCACCATCAGGGAACTCCCCAGGTGGTGCATTTTAAGAGGGAACACTGTTTCAGAATGAACCCCACACCCTCCTCCTTTCCACCCCAACATCCCTCAGAGACGTCATTATTCTATTACCGTAGTTAAGGGCTCAGGCTCCGGGTTCAGAAAGGTCTGAGTCACATCCCAGCTCTGCCGGTTACTAATGTCTGATGCTGCCAAGTTAGTTCCCTCTGTGCCCGTTTCCTAATCCACAAAGGAAGGTACTGCCTGGTCCTTACCATCCAGCTCAGGGGGTCGCTCTGAGGGCTCAGAGCTCATCTGCATGGACTACTCAGCTGAACGCTTTACACCAGGAGGGCTCCCCACCCCGCACCCTCTCCCAGCAAAGGTGGCAGGCAGGGGAGGAGACCCCCTGGAGGAGACTCCAGGAGATGTGCTGGTTGACCCATGGCAGCCCCACAACCACCTCCCCTGGCCCTCCGCCTCATCTGCCCCCTCAGGCCCTGAAAATCGCCTCACGCCAGTCATGGCTGCCGGTGCCTAGATGCCTCCCAAAGTGATCTGGCCACAGTCAGCCTCTCTTTTCTGGAAACTGTTATCTCCTTGTGCAGCCACTTGGCCAGACTTATCTATACCCCAACCGGGCCGGGGCCTCACCCATCCCCGCTGGTCCCTTGCAGCTTCCCCCAGCCCCACGGCCTCCCCGCAGCCTTCTCCAGCCTCTGCTGAGGCGGGAGCAGTAGTTTTGCCTAGACTTGCGGGTGTATTGCTCCCTCAAATTCCAGTTAATGACAAAATGCTCCTTGAACCCCCACCCATGCCCTGCACCTCAAATTCATTGGCTCCCTCCCCAGGGACTCCACAGGGTATCCCCTTCACCCTTCCCAGGGAACCCTCGGAATTGACTGCTAGGCGCGGGAGGACTCCCCTGCGCACGCGCATAGCTGCCCTGCTGCGCCTCAAAGCACCCTGGGAAGTCCTGGAGGGATTCCCAACGTTTTCCCTCTTGGCTGGGCGCCCCAACCCTTGCTGGACTTTCCCTATTAAGAAAAATTGTAGGTGTCCTGGGCTAGTTGCGCTCCTGGGGTAAAGCAGAGTTGCAGAAAACTCCCTTTTCTCGTTGCCTTCCCTGAGGACAGAGGTCTTACATTGAGGAACGCAGATTTGAACCTGTTCAGCAGGGCCCTTCTCCCTGATGGACTTCTGATGGATCCCTGGGTGAGCTCCTAGTCCAAGACCTGAAGCTGGAAGGGAGAGGAGAGGTGAGAGACCCTAAGCAGCAGTTATGGGGAGAAATGCCCAACACAGCTCAAGAATTGTTTTTTGTTTTTGTTTTTGTTTTTTGGTTTTTTTTTGCTTCTTTTTAGGGCGACACCAGGAAGTTCCCAGGATACAGGTCGAATCCGAGCTGCAGCTGCCGGCCTACACCACAGCCACAGCAATGCCAGATTCAAGCTGTGTCTGTGACCTACACCACATCTCACGGCAATGCTGGATCCTTTACCCACTGAACGAGATCAGGGATGGATGGAACCTGCATCCCCCATGGATACTAGTTGGGTTTGCAACCCTCTGAGCCACACTGGGAACTTCTGCTCAAGGGCTTTCAGTGGTGTTGGAACACACATAGCCCTAGGCTGCCACCTGCTGGTCCACAGCCCCTTCCAGAAGGTAAACAAGCAAGTCAGAGCCTCTCCAGTTCAGGAGGCTGGGAAGCATAAGAGCCCAAAATCCTCCCTGAGTTCAAACACCGGTTTAGCTGCTCATGGGTGTGTTCTGTAAAATCGGATACCTCTCTGTGCTTGTTTCTTGCGAAATCTGTCAAATAGGGGCCATGAAATAATAGTACCTCCCTCACAGTGTTGTTTTGAGGACTGAATAAATTAAGACTTGAAAGCAGTTGGACAATTCCTGGCAGATAGTAAGCCTTTCATGAGGGTTGGGTATTCTTACACTTAAAAAGCAAACATTTGGCTTGTACTAAGCATGTTTACTGTACCACCTCATTTAAGCATCCCAAGAATTCTGTGATTAAGTGCTAACTGCTTGTCTGAATTTTTAGATCAGAAACCTAAGGCACATAGAAGTCAAATTACTTCTTTTTTGGGGGGTAGGTGGTAGTTTTATTTATTTAAGATTTTTATTTTTTCCCTTATAGTTGGTTTACAGTGTTCTGTCAATTTTCTACTGTACAGCAACGTGACCCAGTCACACATACATACATCATTCTTTTTCTCACATTATTTTACCTAATGAAGGTGAAGTCTCATGCAAGCCTTTATTCATTCAAACTGGAGTCCAACTTCTCAAGCACAGTCCAGGGTCAGCAATGGGAGTACCCCCTGAAGTCTTGTTACAAAGGCAGGAGCCCAGGCCCATCCTGAACCTTTAGAATTAGAGGCTGCATTTTAAAACATTTCTAGGTGATTCATTCATTAGCACATGAAAGTTCTAGAGCCTCTGCTGTTTTATTGCTGTTTTCTTCCTTTAATCTTCACACCAGGAATGAAGAATTTAACCTCTGGAGCTGTGGTTCTCAGATTGGGATGCACCTTAAAATCACAAGGGGGGGGCTCTTCCCATTCCCAAAGCCTGAGTCACACCCCAGGTCAGGATCTCTGAGCGTGGCCCCCAGCATCTGCATGTTTAAAGCTGCCCGGGTGATCTCAACTTGCAACAAAGTGTAGGCACCCTTGGGTGATTGGAACCTCTGGCTCTTCGGAGAGGGAACATTGCTTGGAGGCACCCTTTTTTTTTATAGCAGTCGCTGAGTCTTGGATTATAATGGCGGGTATAAAGAGAGAACTCATACCCGTCTAAGACCTTCCACATTAATCTCACATCACCTATTCTCAAAATTCCAAGTGTTCCCCATTTTTCCTGAGGAAGCACAGAACCTCCATTCTCTTGGAAAGCCTTCTGAGACCTCGCATTGTCTCTTTTCCTGGTTGTCTGGTCCTCTCCCCAGACCCTGCAGATATGAAAACTGAGGCCCAGAGTATTATCACAGTCCCACAGCTGACTGGCATCAGAACAAGCAGCAGGGAGACAGGTTTCCTGAGTTCCCGTCCACGTTTTTCCCATGGGCTCCTCTGGGGCTCTACTTCCCACTGGTGACAGTTCCCAAAGGGTCCAACCTGAGATTCAAGTGACCTTTGGGGTCATCTTTTGTGTGGAGGGAGTTGATCTACTCTGAGCTCTGGATTCAGTCTACTCAGGATTTGAAACGCTGTTCTGCCCTCATGAGCTCTGGAATCTTGGGCAAGTTACATTGCCTCTGTGGTCTTCAGTTTCTGATCTCTACAATGAGGATTAAATCTACCTGCCTCAAAAAACAACTTGTTCTTCCCAAACTCTTGTTCTCCCAAAACCCTTGTTCTCCCAAAACTCTAAGTCACTGATGAAAAAAGTGAAGGCAAACAAGCATATGGAAAGATACAGCATGTTCTTGGATTGGAAGAAGCAGTACTGTTTAAATGACCATTCTACCCAAAGCAATCTACAGATTCAACGCATTCCCTATCAAATTACCAGTGGCATATTTTATAGAGCCAGAAAAAATAATTTTAAAGTTGATATGGAAACGCAAAAGACCCTGAAGAGCCAAAACAATCTTGAGAAAGAAAAACAGAGCTGGAGGAACAAAGCTCCCTGGTTTCAGACTATACCACCAAGCTACCATGATTAAAACAGCACAGCAGGAGTTCCCGTCGTGGCGCAGTGGTTAACAAATCCGACTAGGAACCATGAGGTTGCGGGTTTGGTCCCTGCCCTTGCTCAGTGGGTTAACGATCTGGCGTTGCCATGAGCTGTGGTGTAGGTTGCAGACTCGGCTCGGATCCTGCGTTGCTGTGGCTCTGGTGTAGGCCAGTGGCTACAGCTCCGATTCAACCCCTAGCCTGGGAACCTCCATATGCCGCGGGAGCGGCCCAAGAAATAGCAACAACAACAACAACAATAACAACAACAACAACAACAAAAAAGACAAAAAAAAAAACAAAAAAACAGCACAGCACTGGCACAAAGACAGACACATAGATCCACGGAACAGATTAGAGAGCCCATTCTAATAAATAAATAAATCCACACAGTTATGGTCAATTAGTCTATGACAAAGGAGGCAAGAATACACACTGGAAAAAATGTGTTGCTTGGACAACCAGACAGCTATACATAAAAGAACGCAAGAAGAACAGTCTCAACACCATATACAAAACTAAGCTTGCATTGGATTAACGACCTAAATGTTAAGACCATATACCCTAAAACTCCCAGAGGAAAACATCGACAGAAGACTCTTTGGCATAAATTGCAAAAGTACTTTTCTGGGTCTGTCTGCTAAACTAAAGGACATAAGAGCAAAAATAAACAAATGGGCTCTAATTAAACTCAAAAGCTATTGTGTAGCAAAGGAAACCAGTGACAAAAAAGAACAGGCAACCTACCAAAGGGGAGAAGATATTTGCAAATGATATGACTGATAAGGGAATTAATATTCTAACATATGTGAACAGCTCCTACAACTCGACATCCAAAAACCCAAACAACTCAATTAAAACATGGGCACAAAAAAATGAATAGGCGTTTTTCCAAAGAAGGAACACACACGGCCAACAGTCACCTGAAAAGATGTTCAATGTGGCTAATCATAAGGGCACTACAAATCAAAATCACAATGAGATATCACCTCACACCTGTCAGAATGGCTGTCCCAAAAGAACACAAATCAATTTGGCAAGGATGTGGAGAAAAGGGAACCCTTGTACACTCTTGGTGGGAATGTCCACTGGTGCAGCCACTGTGGAAAGCAGTACAGAGGTTTCTCAAAAAACTAAAAATAGAGCTGTTATATGACCCAGCAATTCCACTCCTGAGTCTATACCCAAAACACCCCAAAACACTATTTTGAAAGGACACATGCACCCCAATGTTCGGAGCATCATAGTTACAATTACCAAGGTAGGGAAGCAAGCTAAGTGTCCATCAGGAGATAAATGGAATACCACTCGGCCACAAAAAGAACAAAAGTGTGCCCTTTGTGGCAACACTGATGGACCTGGAGGGCATTACGCTAAGTGAAATAAGACAAAGACATGTACTGTGTGGTATCACTTAAATGTGGAACCTACAATGACAACAAACCAGTGAATACAACAGAGAAGTAGACACACACTTATAAAACAAACTAGTGATTCCCAGTGGGGAGAGAGGAGAGAGCAATATGGGAGTTGGGCAGTGAGAGTACAAACTCTTGGGTATAAGATAGGCTCAAGGATGTATTGGACAACATGAGGAATATAGACAGTATTTTGTAATAACTCGACATAGAAAGTAATCACTAAAAATTACAGACTTTTTTTTTTTTTTTGTCTTTTTGTCTTTTTGTCTTTTGTTGTTGTTGTTGTTGTTGCTATTTCTTGGGCCGCTCCCGCGGCATATGGAGGTTCCCAGGCTAGGGGTTGAATCGGAGCTGTAGCCACTGGCCTACGCCAGAGCCACAGCAACGCGGGATCCGAGCCGCGTCTGCAACCTACACCACAGCTCACGGCAACGCCGGATCATTAGCCCACTGAGCAAGGGCAGGGACCGAACCCGCAACCTCATGGTTCCTAGTCGGATTCGTTAACCACTGCGCCACGACGGGAACTCCTATAGACATTTTTAATTTAAAAAAAAAAAAGTCACTGATTTCTAAAACAAACAACCAAACTACCTGCTTCATAGGGTTTTTGTGAGAGTTAAGATAATAAGGTGTCACTTGTTTTTAATAATGGATAATGTGGCAGCCACCTGGGCAGTGCTGTCTCTTGGATGAGTCCCACCAGGAGGAGGACAGGTATACACATGCCATGCAGGTTTTACATTGAAAGAAATACTTTGAATTCATTTACCAAAGATGCAATTACAGCTAAGCTACTATATGTTTCATCTATTTCTCAGTATGTCTATCTGTATGTATCAATAGGTACACTGTTAGCTAGAAGAACTACATTTTAGGGGTTTCTTCCTGAAAAGGGGCCCTGGTTCCTGGTTCTATTTCAATTGACTCCCCAGGATGCTGGAGGGACCCTCTGGCCTTGATCTAAAGCCTTCCTGGCTCACTAGAAAGAGAGCAAAGTCTGCCCCCTAGAGGCAACAACTACTCCTGGCAGTAGGAGCTGAACTTGAAGTCCAAATATCACACCCTTCTCAACAGTGTACCAACAGTTCTCCTGAGCTGTAGATGTGAGAGCACAGGGTAGGCTGAATGCAGGAGCACAAGATAGGCCAAATCGCTAGAGAAGCAGGTTGACAACCTGGCAGAGTTCCCTTTGAAAAATACTGATGCTTGAAATTTGTAAAAACGTGGCCGTATAAATTATATACGTGTAATTTACATGTGTGTGTAATTTACATGTATGGTGGTGCACACTCACCAACACCCTGTCCCCCTTACCTCTTGCACTTCCCGCATGTTCCAGCGCTAAGCTCTCAGTCAAGGATCTCTGCAGCCTGGGACCCTGAGTGAGGAGAGCCCCACCACACGTGCTCTCAATGCTCATCCGTAGACTTGACCTGAAATCCATAGCGGCATGGAATTAGAGAAAACTGGGACAAAGAGGAGATCCAATGAGTTTGCAGAGAGATAAGAACAGGTTTCAGAAAACATTTTCAAGAAAACAGGCAGAGAGGAGTTCCCTTCTTGGCTCAGTGGTTACTGAACCCGAGTGTGATCCATGAGGATGTGTTAGATCCCTGACCTCACTCAGTGGGTTAAGGATCTGCTGTTGCCATGAGATGTGGTTCTGGTCACAGATGTGGCTCGGATCTGGCGTTGCTGTGGTGTAGGCAGGTGGCTACAGGTCCGATTCGACCCCTAGCCTATGAACCTCCATATGCGCCAGGTGTGGCCCTAAAAACCAAAAAAAAAAAAAAAAAGAAAGAAAGAAAGAAAAAGAAAACAGGCACAAAATGTCCTCACAGTGACATCAAGCCTGGAACCTAGAGGTCAGGAGAACAAAGCCTTCTGAAGGAGAATCATTTCCTGCCTAATATCCTATACACACACTGCCCCCCCCCAAAAGAGTATTGGAAATGAATTCAATTTTTTCACACATGCAAAGCTTTTGATTTTTTTTTTTTTTTAATTTTGGCTGCATCCAAGGCGCATGGAAGTTCCCAGGCAGGGATCAAACCTGCACCATAGCAGTGACCGGAGCTGCGGCAGTGACAACCCTGGATCCTTAACCTGCTGTGCTACAAGAGAAGTCTATTCACATCCAAAGCTTTGAAAAAGGTACTGGCATACCATCTGTCTCAGGAAGCGGCTAAAGGTTGTGCCCTATCAAACAATGAAGAACATCAGGAGAGAACGAAAGGTAAGAGTGAGCAAGCCCGGGCTCTAGTAGGAAGTTACGCATTGGAATTCACCAAGATCATGGTGATGAAACACCCTAGGGGGCAGCTATGAGCCAGGCATGGAAATGGCCTGTTCAGATAAAACTTATCGAAGACTCCAGGAAAGAGTTATCAAAAAGATGACACTGTGGCCAAAAACGAAAAAAATAAAAATGAAGATGACATTGAAAGGATTGTATTTTCAAATACAGAGATGGTTTCCAGAATTGGAAGAGAATTAGAGGCAGGACAAGTGATAAGTACCACAAATATAACTAAATATATGGCGAGGGGGAGGCAGTTTTTAACTCCAGTGGATTATAGAAAGCCATGGAGGAAAACAGAAAAAATCATGGTTACATTAAGTGAGTCTCTCGTGAGAGCCTGCACATAGTAATAATAATAACGTACAACGTGGAGTTTCCTGGTGACACAGAGGGTTAAGAAGCCAGCATTGTCACTGGCTCGGGTTGTAGCTGTGGGGCAGGTTTGATCCTTGGCCCCAGAACTTCCAAATGCCCTGGGTGCAGCCAAAAGAAATGTAAAAAGTGAAAGTTGATATAATCAAATGGGACATAACGATGGGGGGGGGATGGGAAGTGGGCCCCTGTATGTGGTGGAGACGGTGGTGGGTAAAGAGAGCTCCATCTTTGGCTGCCACTGTGGAAAGGGAATGGATAATGCCTAATGCAGCCAACACCAGCCAAGTGTCAACACACCCTTGTTATTTAGAGCTATCCAGGTAAATACCAAAAAATTATCTAACAGTGGCTAAAAGTAGTTGCTTCAGAGGAGCGGGAAAGCAGGGTAAGCAATGATATTTTTGATTCAAGATTATTTGATTTTTTAAACTGTATCACTTTGGATTTTAAAAAAAACTTGCTGGAATCAAGTTGAGTGACTATTGAGCTGCCTCACCGAGGCAGGTGGTGTCCAGGGCAATTCCCTCCTGGACTTTATGAGATTGGTGCTCAAATGAACATCCAAGACTTCAAGCCTGGAGCCTCAGGGAAGCCTCCTCAGTTGACCTGTGTCCTCTAAAGCTGTGCCCCGGGTCACCTCAGTAAAGGGGGTGTGTGGTGAGAGGCTTTGGTACCCACACCCGAGTCTTGACCCTTCTCTGGCCTTCTAGCTGCCTCTCCTGACTTTCAGGCTTGTAGATTCAGGGTGGGGGGGGGGGTTTCTGATCCCTTCTGTGAATGACTCATCTTCTGCCCCAGCATCCAAAGGTCATGCCACCAAGGTCTGCTTCTCCCCTGGGATTGCTAGTGTCACTGCATAGCTCAGCCAGCTCCCTGTCAGCCAAAGGCAAACCCTGGGAACCACCCACCACTCTGTCCCCTGGGGGCTGAGCTCCTCCCCATCTTCCCTCCCCTCTTCCCCGGGGCCACCACCCTCGTCCAGACCCTCATGGCTTCTCACCTTGATCCCGTGACCCCCTCCTCACTGTTCTTCCTCCTCCTGTCCCCCATCATGTGGCTTCACAGGCCTCTCCCCAGCCTTGAGTCCTCCAGTGGCTGACCCCTGCTTGCAAAGGATCCTACTCCTTGGCTTAGCACACAGGATTTGTGAGGTCACTCTGGCCCCCCTCCCAGCACCACCCACTCCCACCTTCCCCCCAGGCAGGGCGACCCACAGGCAGCCCCCTGCCAGCAGGCTGAGCATGTCACACATCACGCCCCCACATGCCATCCTTCGTGGCAGGACAAGCCACCACCTCCTCCAGGAAGGCCTCCGGAGTGCCCAGCTGTGACTCAGAGGCGCCCTCGCACCGGGCAGGTCCACCTGTATGGCAGCTCCTGTCTCACTGAGGCATGGATCTTTATTTTCTTCTCTAAGTCATCCCATTACCATGAGTCTCTCGAGGTTATGAATCACTCCTAGTCCTGTTCAACCCCCAACTCCCAGCTTGCTGTCAGGCCCCCCAGAGGGGACATGATTGGAGGGACTTCCAAGATGCAGTCCCTAGCAGAGTCCTCCCTCCAGACGACCTCAGCAGGAATGAAAGCAGGTCCAGCTTGCTCTGAGTGCTCCCAGCTCCTCTGTTTAGGGGTTTGCCCCTTTCTTCCCCAGGCACCTTCCCCACATCTCATGGAGCCCGCGGTCAGGATGGGTGCGGGCACCCTGGGGCCCACTGGGGATCTGGATGTCCCCTTCCAGGGTCCTCTCAGTTCAGAGTCCCTGAGTCTTGACCTTAACCTTGAAGGGGATGGAGGCGGGGCCTGCCGAGGCCTCAGGCAGGAGGGAGACCCTGCTCCTGGAGAGGAGGGGTGAGGGCCTCCTGCCTGGACACGGAGATGCCAGCTCTGCCCTGGGTGCTTGGTGGGAATGGATTTTTCAGTGCCCTGGAAGTACATGTGTGCATCTAGAGAGGCCACACGTGCTGTCAGCCCTCCTCGGAGGACAAGGCCCCTGGACCTACCTACGTCCCATTTTATTTCCTTGGGTATGTTCATGGGCGTCCACTAAGTTGTTCTTCAGGTGTTTTTATGTATTTTGAGTACTTACCAATTAGAAAACCAAAAAAGTTGCTCCATGAACATGAGAAACCCCTAAGAAAACACATGAGTTGGGGAGTTCCCATCATGGCTCAGCAGAAACAAAGCTGACCAGTATCCATGAGGATGCAGGTTCCAGTCCTGGCCTTGCTCTATGGGTTAAGGATCCAGCATTGCCATGAGCTGTGGTGTAGGTCACAGATGTGGATCGGCAGCTCCGATGCGACCCCTAGCCTGGGGACCTCCATATTCCGCAGGTGCGGCCCTAAGAAGACAAACAAACGAACAAACAAAATTGGAGTTTCCTCCTGCCTCAGGGGGTTGAGGATTCAGCACTGTAGCTGCTGTGGCTTGGGTGGTATAGGTTCGATCCCTGACTGGGGAACCTCTGCATCACGGGCATGGACGTAACAACAACAACAACAAAACCCCAATACAGAAAGCAAACAAAAGAAAACATGAGTCAAAGAAAAAGAGTCAGTCAAGTGGCGTTGGTGTGTGTGCCTGAGCTGTAGGAAGTCAGGGATGTCAGGGGCTGGGGACCAGTGGTGAGCAAAACACGTGTTCCCTCGCTCCACGCACAGAGCTGACTGACTGGTGGGGACGTCAGCCTTCAATCCAATGCTCACACACACAGGTCAATTGGGATAAGTGCTGTGAAACCTATTGGTAAGAAGTTGTAAAGAGGGACCAGATCTGAAGAAATAGTGAGAACTGTGGACATGAAAGAGAGGGGAAGGGTACTCCAGACAGGAAACAGGGCATGCAAAGGCCCTGAGGCAGGAAGGAGCACAGCCCCTCAAGGAGTTAAACCAAATCCCTGTGTCTGGAGCAGAGAGGAGGTGAGGGCAAGGCTGGAGAGGGAGGCAGCAGCTAGTGGTGCAGGAACAATCAAGGGTTTTTCCCTTTATCCTGAGACCAAAGGGGAGCCACTGAGAGGTCACAAGCTGATGAGGGAGCAGTGGGCAGTGAGAGGGAGGGCTGGGCGGCATTGGATGGGGGCGGGGCACCGGACTGAGGACTCAGGCTGAGCCCTCTGGAGGCAGAGGGCAGCTCTGGAAATCTTGCGGGGAGCAGTTGGAAAGGATGAGGCCCTGCATTATCCCCCTGCCTCCTGTTTCTCTCCTGCTCCCCTTTGGGCCTCCCTCCCCTTCCTGCAGCTGCTCAGCTGCTGCAAGGTCAGGAGCCCACAGAAGCTGCCTCAAGTTCAGAGTGTGAGTCCCATGAAAATCCGATAATCAGGTTTTATGGAAAGTAAACCCTCTCATCTTTCACTCTTTGGCATTACAGCCCCTCAAGGCTTCAGGGTGAGACATTTGGCTCAGATTAGAAAAGTCCTCTGGTGGCTCAGCCAGGAGGGTAAAGATCCAGTGCTGTCACTTCTATGGCTCAGGTCAGTGCTGTGATGCAGGGTTGATTCTTGACCAGGGTACTTTTGGATCCATGAATACAGCCAAAAAAAAAATTTTTTTTTAATTTAGAGATTAAGAAGTCCAAAATGAAACCCCAAAATTTATCGATTCCCTTAAGTCTTTCCAAGTCAAGGGCTGAGGGAGGTCCCTGCTGTCGATGCCATCAGGCTGCCCTGAGCTCAGAGCAGCCCTGAAAGTGCTCCCTAGTGTCTCAAATGGGGAGACCACGAATACTGACTGCACCCCAGCCTTTTCAATCACCTTTTTCTTTTCCTGTTGCATGGACAGCAAAGGACAGATGCCCAGCCTGAACCAGGCTTAGCCCAGGAGACTGTGTTTGGGCGCTGGGCGAGCTCACAGACTTCAAGGAGGAGGTGACCAGTCAAGTGACAGCAAGGGCAGAGCATGGCTGATGCCCTGGGAACTGCCCCAACCAAGGGCTGGATGGTGCTCAGAACTCTTTCCATCTCTGAGTCTCCCCGTGTCTCAGTCCCTTCAAGCGGTTGTAACCAAATAGCTTACACATGACAGAAATTTACTCCCCACAGTCCTATAGGCCAGAAGATGCCACCACATTCTCAGTGTTGGCAGACTTGGTGTCTGATGAGGCCCTGTACTGTTTGCAGGTGGTGTCTTATTGCTGTGTCCCCACATAGACAAGGGGCCAGGGAGTTCTCCGGGTGCTTTTCTAAGTTTTATTGAAGTGTAGTTCATTTAGAAGGCTGTAATAATTTCTGCTGTACATCAAAGTGACCCAGTCATACATACACACATATCCATTCTCTCAGATTCTTTTCCCACCTCATTGTCTTTTATTATAGTTTATTTACAGTGTTCTGCCAATTTCTGCTATAGATCAAAGTGACCCAGTCATACATTCTTTTTCTCATATTATCTTCTATCACAAGGGATTAGATACAGTTCGCTGGGCTCTACAGCAGCTCCTCATTGCTAATCCATTCTAAATGTAATAGTTTGAATCTACTAACCCCCAACTCCCAGTCCATCCCATGCCCTCCCCCTCGCTAATCGCAAGTCTGTTTTCTCTGTTAAGTCTGTTTCTGTTCCATAGATAGGCTCATCTGTGTCATACTTCAGATCCCACATGTAAGTGATATACGGTATTTGTCTTTCCTTTCTGACTTACCTCACTTAGGAAGAAAATCACCAGGTCCAGCCAAGTTGCTCACAATTATTTTTATTATTATTATTATTATTATTTTTGCTGTTTTAGGGGCACACCAGGGGCATGTGGAAGTTCCCAGGCTAGGGGCTGAATTGGAGCTACAACTGCCAGTCTATGCCACAGCCACAGGAACGTCAGAGCCAAGCCATGTCTGTGACCTACACCACAGCTCATGGCAACGCTGGATCGCTGACCCACTTAGCAAGGCCAGGGATCGAACCCACATCCTCATGGATGCTACTTGGATTCATTTGCACTGTGCCACAATGGGAACTCCTGGCATTTGTTCTTTTTTATGGCTGAATAGTATTCAACTGTGTATATGTACCACATCTTCTTAATCCATTATCTCTCAATGGACATTTAGGTTGTTCCCATATCTTAGCTATTGTGAGGTGCTGCAATGAATATAGGGGTGCACATATGTTTTTCAGTGAAAGCTTTGTCCAGATATATGCCCAAGAGTGGGATCGCTGGGTCATATGGTAGTTCTATATTTAGTTTTCTGGGGACCCTCCATGCTGTTTTCCATAGTGGTTGTACTAATTTACATGGCCACCAACAGTAGGAGGGTTCCCTTTTCTCTGCACCCTCTCCCCAGGATTTGTTATTTGTAGACTTATTAATGATAGCCATTCTGACTGGTATGAGGTGGTACCTCACTGTAGTTTTGATTTTCATTTCTCTAGTAATCAGTGATGTTGAGCATTTTTTCATATGCCTGTTGGCCATCCGTATGTCTTCTTTGGAGAAATGTCTATTTAGGTCTTCTGCCCATTTTTCAGTTGGGTTGTTTGCTTATTTGCTGTTGAGTTGTATGAGTTGTTTATGTATTTTGGAGATCATCATTTGCAACTATTTTCTCCCATACCATAGGCTGTCTTTGCTTTAAAAAACTTTTTTTTTTTTTTTTTAAAAATTGTTTCCTTAGCTGCTCAAAAGCTTGTCAGTCTGATTAGGTCCCTTTGGTTTATTTCTTTTTTTTTTTTTTCTTGTTGTCTTTTTAGGGCTGCACCACCAGCATATGGCGCTTCCCAGGCTAGGGGTTGAACTGAGCTGTACCGCTGGCATACACCGCAGTCATAGCAATACGGCATTTGAGCCATGTCTGCGACCTACACCACGGCTCATGGCAATGTCAGATCCTTAACCTGCTGAGGGAGGCCAGGCATTGAACCTGCCTCCTCATCAGTACTAGTCAGATTCGTTTCCACTGAGCCAGGATGGGAACTCCTTTTTTTGCTATTTCTCTTGCCTTCGGAGACTGATCTAAGAAAACACTTGACAAAATGCAACATCCATTCATGATGAAAACTACCAGAATAGGTAGAGAGAGAACATCCCAATGTAGTAAAAACCATTTATGGCAAACCCCCAGTCAATATAATATTCAAGGGAGAAAAGCTGAAAGCCTTCTCACTAAAATCTGGAAGAAAACAAGGATGCCCACTCTCACACCACTTTTATTCAATATAGTATTGGAAGTCCTAGCCACAGCAATCAGACAAACAAAAGAAATAAAAGGTATCCAAATTGGAAAATAAGAGGTAAAATTTTTACTATATGCAAAAGACATGATACAATGTATAGAAAACCCTAAAGACTCCACACAAAAACTATTCAGACTGATCAACAAATTCACCACAGTAGCAGAATACACGATTAACATTCAAAAATCAGTTGCTGGAGTTCCCGTCGTGGCGCAGTGGTTAACGAATCCGACTAGGAACCATGAGGTTGCGGGTTCGGTCCCTGCCCTTGCTCAGTGGGTCAAAGTTCCGGCGTTGCCGTGAGCTGTGGTGTAGGTTGCAGACACGGCTCGGATCCTGCGTTGCTGTGGCTCTGGCGTAGGCTAGCAGCTACAGCTCTGATTCGACCCCTAGCCTGGGAACCTCCATATGCCGCAGGAGCGGCCCAAGAAATGGCAAAAAGACAAAAAAAAAAAAAAATCAGTTGCATTTCTTTATACTAACAATGAAATATTAGAAAAGGAATATAAAAAAGGAATATAAAAATACCTTTTAAAATCCCATCCCTCAAAATTATTTTTTTATTTTATTATTTTTTTAAAAATATGTTTAGGGCTGCACCCAGGACACATGGAGGTACCCAGGCTAGGGCTTGAAGCGGAGCTGTAGCCACTGGCCTACAGCACAGTCACGGCAATACAGGATCTGAACCGCATGACCTATGCCACAGCTCACAACAACGTCAAGTCCTTAGCCCACAGAGCAAGGCCAGGGATCGAACTCTGTCCTCATGGATGCTAGTCAGGCTCATTTCCGCTGAGCCATGACGGGAACTGTGCATCCCCAAAAATTAAATACCTAGGAATAAACCTGACCAAGGAGGTAAAAGACTTATATGCGGAGAAATATATAACATTAATCAAGGAAATTAAAGAGGATTCAAAGAAATGGAAAGATACCCCATGGGCCTCAAATGGAAGGATTAGTATCATTAAAATGACCATACTATGCAAAGCAATCTACAGGTTCGATGCAATCCCTATCAAATTACCCATGACATTTTTCAAAGAACCAAAACAAACAACTCAAAAATTTATACAGAACCACAAAAGACCCAGAACTGCCAAAGCAATCCTGAGGGAAAAAGAAAAAATACAAAACCAAGCAGAATGCATAACTCTCCCAGACTTCAGACAGTATTACAAAGCTACAGAGATCAAGACAGTGTGGTATTGGTACAAAAATAGACAGATGAACGGAAGAGAATAGAGAACCCAGAAATAAACCCAGACACCTATGGTCAATTAATCCTCGACAAAGGTGGCAAGAATATAAAGTGGGGAAATAACAGCCTCTTCAGCAAGTGGTGCTGGAAAACTGAAACAGCCGCCTGTAAATCAATGATACTAGAACACATGCTTACATCATGTACAAAAAATAACCTCAAAATGGCTTAAATACTGAAAAACAGACAAGACACCATAAAACTCCTAGAAGAGAACCCAGGCAAAACACTTTCTGACATGAACCATACAACTGCTTTCCTAGGTCAGTCTCCCTGGGGTCTTTCTTATAAGGGTACTAATTCCATTCATCAGGGCTCCACCGTCTTAACCCCCCTAAAGGCCTTACCTCCTGGTACCATCACACTGGGGGTTAGGCTTCCGCATATGACTTTGGGGAACACAGACAGCTCATAGCATCTGGCATGGCAGCATTCTTTGTCTCTCCTTCTATAGACTTTCTTCACGCTGGAGTGTCACCTCTTGACATCTTTAGCTGCCTTTGAAAGGCTGCCCTGATTTTCTGTCCTCAATACAAACTCTCAGGATACTAGCCCGGTCCTAGACCCATCAACCATGAACATGTGGGCAAGAGTGGCCGCTTCATGGGGTCCACGTGAGAGTAGAAGAGGGACGGTTCCCAGAAAGAGAGGGGCAGTCAACCAGGAGATACAACCAGCAGTGCTTCCGTGACCTTGAACTGCTATGTACTGAGATCAGAGACCATTAGATGTGAGGTACCTGGTTCCCCTTTCCTTGGTGCTTGGCACTATCCCCATTTTCCTAATAAACACCATCCCACTCTCCAGAGTAAGGACTCGGCACCACAGCTACATTTGAGGCTGCCTCAAGTTTCACATGCAATTTCTCATGCCCAGTGATTTATGGATACTTCAGATGATTCTAGAATCCAAACAGAGCCGTGTACCTTTGCTGTTGGGATTTCCTGCTATTACAGATTTCTGTGTGACGACTTACCTTCCTGGGCCTTCCACCCTTACTTTTCATTTCTTAACAGCTTCTTAGGTGGGGGCCACACTGTACGGGCTCTGGTGGGCTCTGGTGATGACTTTGGCTTTGGTGGAGGTAAGAAGCTACAAGGAGTTTTGAGTGGAGGAGTGATGCGGTCAGCCTGCACTCTCAACGGATCTCGATGCATGGAAAGCAGGCAGGGCTATGGGTCGGGCGCTGAGTTGCCATTTTTACGTAGACGGACCATAGCCTTTGCAGCCTCATCTTTAATAAAAAATAACCCACAAGGCTGGCCAACATCTCTGTAGACAGAGGACCACCTTCCATGGTAGGGAAGGGCACAGGAGCACTGCCTCTTCCCCAGGCCCTACCCCTCCTGCCCTCCCCACCCGACCAAAGCCAGCTCTGCCCCAGCAATGACGAGGCAGACTGCACGGTGAATCTTTTATTGCATTAAAACATTTGGTATTACAAATGGAAAATACAAATTATGTTTTAAAATAAAGCAATGGGCTCAGTAAACATTTTGTTTACACATTTTAAGGGGCTAAAAGAGTAAACACTCTCTCCTTATCAAAAAGTAAGGCACACACTCTCTCCACGTCTCTCCACTCCTCACTCCTCCCAACAACCCAGTGAACTTCTTTTATTGTGAAGACACTCTTGGTACACACATATACACACACAACCACATGCACACCCCAGGCTCCCCTCGGGAAGTGGCCCAAGCATCCGAGCACCGCTGCCACACAGGCTGCTCCAAATGCTGTGGCTGGAGCAGTGGCCACAAAACAGCCCAGGGGTCGCGATCACAGAGCCCATCGCACAGGCGAAGTGACCAAAACATCTCATGTTCAGGAGGTACTACCCGGGCCCAGGAGTAGAGAAAGACGGCGGGCAAGGCAGGAGAGGGCAGCCTGGGCTGGGGGAAGGGGAATCTCTTTAAATTCAGAACATCTGAGAACAGAGCACTGAGAGCTGGGGGCGAGGGTGCAGACACTGGCCCCACCAGAGGTTCAAGAGGCTTACTCACCTCATCCAGCACCTGCCTCCCACTCAAGGGCCACCTCCCCTCTGCCCCTTTCCTCCATCCGCAGGAGGGCCTGGGAGGTCGCGGGAGGAAGGATCCAGGTGAGTTCTCAGTAAAGGTTTTAGGAAGCTGGCGGGCTGGCCCTGGCCCTGGAGAACACGCTCTGAGGCAGCGTCCAGACGGAGGCAGCAGAGGTGACGGACACACACACACAGGTTGCCGGGCAAGGGCTGCTTCTGGAGCAAAGAACCTTCTCGTTCCTGAAGCGGGCTACTCATAGGCACCCTCACATCCCAGGGTGATCGACTCTCTGAATTTGGCTTCTCCTTCAGGTCACAACACAGCTTTGTCAAGTTTATTGATGTTTGGTTTCATCAGCTCTTAGAAAAAACAGATTTGGAGGCAGACACCAACATGAGCCAGGAGAACCTGGTCACAGGGTCCAGAGGGGTTTGTTCTGAGGGTGTTTTCTCTCCCACAGAACTGGAGCAGCCAGTCTGATGGCCCAAGAGGGACCCCTGCCTGGGGCAGCTGCCACTCCTTAGAATGGGGCGCCTAAGAGTCTTAAGACACTAGAAAATGTTCATCTCCCGAATAAGCTTTCTCTCCGTGATAACTGTGCAGGCTTTCCCCGAGGGCCCGTCCAGGGGAAGGCAAGGCAGGAGGCCAGGACTGGCCCTGGGTTCTCTTGGCCTCTCCCAGCACCAGCTCCCAGAAGCCAAGGGGGAGGGGTGGGACGCCCATCTGCACTGGGTGAAAGGAGTACTGTCCCCAAGTGGACACGCAAGCTCTGGGCGGGGGGTCCCTGAGGCAGAGGGGCTGCCGTGCAAGCCACAGTTATTCCCGAGGTTCCCTCCAGAAGCTGCTCCAGTGGAGCCCGCAGTGCTGGCCAGGAGGGCGGGGCTGGCTGGAGGTGGCAGCAGGTGTTGCCCGAGTCCCACCACCTTTCTCTCTCAGAGATGCTCCTCGGACACAGGGGTGGGGGCTTTGCTGGTCTTGCTCTCCTCTTCCTCCTGGAGCTTCTACAAAGCAAACAAGGGGCAGCTATTGGGCTGAAGGGGCAGGGACTCCCCGCAACCAGAGCATTGCCCTGCCAGAGTCTATACGGGGAGGGGGACAGATTCCCAGGCACTCAGCAGCGTCCTCGACAGTGATCAAGGGGAGGCACCAGCCCTGCCACACATTCGTTCCCCAGGCACACACACACCCTCACAATGGCATCAAGGGCAGAACAAAAAGTCCAGCTTTCTGTGATGCCACGGCCACCACGGGCCATGCCACTGGCCCAGATGGGACAGAGCAACACCTTCCACCTGGGTTAAAAGACCTTGCCCACATGGACAAGGAACCGGCTGGAGGATATGAAATGTGGGGACGCTGAATAGTAAAGAGGAGGAAGTGGAAGTGTGTGCATGTCAATGTGGGGCTGGGGATGCAGAGTCGCTGAGAAGTTGCCAAGTCTCCTAAGGAAGCAAGCAGGGTGGAAAACCCAGTGAGCACAAGGGTACCCCAGGACACACACGGCGAAATGGCCCAATGGTACCGGGTTACCTCTGGGCGCTGGGACTACAGGCCACCTCTACGTTCCTCTGTCTGGCAACATCTGCCCAGGGCAACACAGATTATCAAGTACACAGAGCAAAATCTCCTATTCCTTGACACAATGTGTCACGTTCCAGTTGAACCCTGCTCAAGAGAACTCTATCCTAGGATCACAGCCACCTTTTTCCAGGCTCACAGTACAGTCCCCCAAGTGTCCAAACCACACGGGTCCTCATCCACGGCCCACCTGCAAGCCCATCTCCACGGGGTGGGGTGGGGGGCTGCATGGCCCCCACATGCCCCTGAGAACAGCGCTCCTGTCTCAGGCTCGCCCTGTCCCCCCACTGCCTCTCCTGTCCCAGGAGCCTCCCTCCACCTGCTCCCTGCTGCCGCCTGCCAACCCCAGAGCCTAAGGGCAGAAGACAAACAGGGAGGAACGAAAGGGCAGCACCCACCTGCCAACACAGCTCCTCACAGTGCTACATAAACCACTGTCACCTTAGAAAAGAGGCCCAGCTTTTGCAAAATGATGAGCACTCAGGGCTCGCGCTCCTGCACTGAGAGAGCAACGCGCACCAGTCGTCCTGACAGCACCTTTCCCTGGAGGACGGTCTGGCGACACACATCAACGTCTGAAAAATGGGCTCGACCACTGATCCAGTTCTCAAGGTAACACCATACCTGAGAACATGCCAAAGACTCAGCTTCCAGGACGTTAATCACAGTGTCGTTTAGAACAACCGTAAGAAACAACTTCAATGTTCCCTGACAGGAGAACTGTTGAGCAAATCCTGTTTATCCATGTGTAGTCAACAGAACACCGGGTAGTCACTAAAAGCATGTTGTAAGAGACTCATGACCTGAACAAACATTCACAGCAAGCAAAAACACAAGTAGAGTAAGATTCCAATTCTCTTTAACAAACACACACACGTAATACACACACGTATACATTATATGTGGACATCGACATAAATAAGTCAACGCATCAAAGCAACATCTCATCTCGAGGTGATGCTATTATAAGATGACTTCTAAATTGTGTATACCTTGCTGTATTTTTCAGTATTTCTACACTGAACATGTATTAACTCTGTAACAGATTTTGGGTGTTTTGTTTCCTAAGAAATAGCCCCCACACCTCAAGAATAAAGAAATATCCCATTTTTATTCTTTCTCAGCTTTGAAATTTGTTTCCTGCTGGTTCAGGTTTGACACCTAACACTCTGGTTAACATGGTTCCCAGCCCATCAGAGCAGAGGGGCAGCACGTGTCTGTTCTAGGTCATATTCCTGGGCCTCTCCCCTTCCACCACCATCATCTCCTGCTTCCTCACGTGCCCTTTTAGAGCCTGCTGGCAACCCGCCGGCTCTGCTCCCTCCATCCCCTGGCACTGCCTGAGGGGCTGTCACATGCCAGGAGAGCCACTGCCTCAGGCACCCACCTCTCCTCTCCAGCCACTGACCTCAGGCTTCAGCCTGAAGAGAGGAGCCAGGGCATCAGGACTTGTCTCAGGATCCAGGGGTGGGTGTGCATCAGGAAAATTGTGACAACAGTGACAAGCTCTGGGGACCAGAGCAGCAAGGCCAGGAGATGGGAAGGAAGCAGGAGAAGAGCCCAAGAAACACCAGCAGGAAAGCAGAGCTCAGACAGGCCCCAAGGAAACCCTTTGTCTCCATGTGTAGGATGTGGAGCTGCCACCCACAGCCACCACAACACCCGTCACTCTGGGAGCTGCCCCCACCCCCACCCCTGCTGCCACATCCTCAGCAAACCTGGGAACCAGAGCTCAGCCCTGCAGCCCCCACATACTCACATTCTCAGGTGTTTCTTTGTTTGCCTTCTGCCTCCGGAGATCTGCCCTAATGAATGCTGAGGTCCAGGGATGCAGAAGGAAGGGCAACAGAGACAGTTACCAAGCAGACCAGGGGTCAAGTGCATCCAGGAGGGGGAGCCCTGTCCTCCTAAGGCTCACAGGTACCCCACCCCCTTCAGATCTTCCACGGAAGTGGGGGTTGCGTCAGACAACCTGAGAGAGCCTGCAGGTCCCTGCTGTCCCTGACAGGCAGAAGCCAGTGAGGACACAGGCCTCCTTCCCAGACCACTGGCATCTGCAGGGAGTCTGCACGCGTTGCTCCAAACCTCACAGCAATCCCATCCTACAGATTAGGAAAGTGAGGCTCCCACAAGTTGGTGCACTAGTCCAAGGTCAAACAGCTCTGGAGGTCAGTGTCACAGTCCAGGATTCTAACAAGGGTTTCTCGGGCCACAACCCAGGCTCCTTCCACTAAGATATGCTGCTGCCTCCAAAACAGACTTGCTCACAAGCCCTCCCCTCTGTCCCACTGCATGTGTACCCCTGAGCTGTAGGACCAGTCAGGACACTGGGTCCCAAGCTGCCAGCAGCCTAAAGCCGTGAGCAGTCAGAGCGTCACCGGGCCCTGAGGCCCCAGCTCACCAGTGAGGGCCACTCCAAGCGTGAGGAACACACACAGGAAGATGTTGCCAGGCATGGTTCCGTAGGTGTCGATGATCTGGCCCTGGGAGATGGTGAAGATGATCCCGAATATCTGCAGAGACACAGCGAAGACGGGAAACAAGCGCCCAGCCAACCAGCCCATGGGGCAACCAAGCCGCCATGATGCAGGCCCACTGCCATGATGCAACGATCTGAGCCCAGCAGGGAACCAAGAGCCACGGCTCTGGGGCCACCCCTGAATGAAATCAGAGCCCCACCTGGGCAGACACGTTGAGGAGGCCGGACGACATGCCTTCTGATTCTGGGTATGTCAGCTCCACGGCAAACTCAAATCCCAGAGGGAGGTAGCCAGTCATAAAGAAGCTGCAGGTCGGACCACAGAAACCAGGTGATGGAGAACTTCCAGAGCAAGGACAGGAGTGCCCCTCCTCTCCTGCCAGTCCTCTTTCTTGTTCTGATGCTTCCCACAAAGACATGCCAGGCCCATGAACACCAGGCCATCCATCCCCAGGTGGCCATGCCAAGGGAAGAGAGACCTCTGCAGGCCAGGAAGCAGTTCAGGCCATGTGCTCAGGAGCCCCCTCCACCCGGGGCGGGGGGGGGGGGTCCCTGCTTCTTCTACATCCAGGCCTCAATTACAGAAGGAGTCAGCACTTCCAGGAGGGGTGGGGATGCCTGGGGTGTTCAGCCCTCAGCAGAGAACTTCTGTGTGATGGGTACACGGCCCTGTGCTGGGAGGGGGTCCCTGGATACTGACCAGCCTCTCCACGGTGCTCTGGGACCTGGAAGGAGGGGCTTGGGTCCTCCCTGCCTCCCTCCAGAGTCACCAGCTGAGAAGGACTGTTTGTGTGTGTGTGTGTGTGTGCGCGCGCGCACATGCGTGTGTGTGCAGAGACGCCATGGAATGGCTACTGTTTTCTACATTTTCTCATAAAACATGTCTAAAAATGCCAGTTCTTATCTCTTACTTCTATATCACATTTCCGACTGCTTTCACATCAATCCTCTCTCTCATTCCTTCTGACACACCACAAGGCAGGCTCCTCCTCTTCAATTACAAATGAGGAATCTGAGTCTCCAAGTGATTAAGGGCGGTGTCTGTGGCTTTAGATAGTCAGCAGCAAGACTGCCACTAGGACCTATCCTTTCTGATTCTAAGTCTTGTGTATGTTCCGTGACCCCATGATGTCTCAGGCAGAGCTTTTATAAAGCCTCTAGCCTCTTAGCCTCCCAGAGATCTATGAAGGACATAGTCCATTCCAATACCATGAACGGACCTGGAAGCTCCAGCGGCCTTTTGAAGTCCTGCAAGGGAACATGACCTCTGGCCACCATTTCCACATTTCGGGAGCTCCAGGAGAAGGCAGCAGGGGGATCTGATTGCTTCCCAGGATGTCGGCAGCTCTAGGAGCCGTGGATGGATGCTGCTTTCCAGGTCGGAGGTGACACTTACCCCATGGCGCCAGCCGTGATGAACACTACCCACAGGTATCCCAGGTTCAAGGTAAATGTGTAAACCACCATGCCCACCAGAGTCATGACATAGACCACCAAAGTTGTCTCCCTACAAGCAGAGGCAAAGAAGTTGAGTCATATACTGTAGACTGAACAAGACCTTTTCCTTCCTTCCTTCCTTCCTCTTCCTTCCCATTCTCTCTCCATCTATTGGGCACCTGCAATGTGCCAAGCCCACTTCTGTGTGCTATCTGTTCTCATCAAATTTTCTGTCCATGAGGTTGATAGACATTGGACCAATGAGCACAAATAACTCTTTAATTACACCGTGGTCAGAGCTTTAGAGGATGCGACTAAGACAGTATGAAGCTGTCTTGTGGTACGTGTGTTCCTGCAGCCCCTCTTAATGAGATCAGGCTGCACCTGGACTTGTCACGCATATACTACCCTTAAGCAAGAAGGCTCAGGCCTTTCCTCTCCTCCTCCCCAAATGAAAAACAAACGGGACACACAGCAGCTGTGGTCTGGTGGCTGTAGCATGCACACACCCCCCAAAGCCAATTCTGCTTGTCTGCTGTGCCCCCAGACCCCAGGACAATGCTCGGCAGGCACCTGGCTGTCAGAGTCTCTGTCGTCTCTGAGTTCTTCCTGCTGCCATCTGCGCACGTGCAGCACAGCTTTTCCTCTCCAGAGAGTGCCCCCGAGAGAGAACATTCTCCAGCCCCGAGCCAGCCCTTGACTCCAAAGCCCAAGGGAGAAAGGTCTGCCCACTCCCAGCTGCATTTCCTTTTGCTGGTCCCTCAGAAGACACATCAGCAATATGAGGGTTTCCCTTTGTGGGGTCCCCCTGCTTGTGCGCCTCCACCCACCTCTCCTCTATGGTGGCCACTCTGGACCCTGCTGTGGCCCTGACTCCTGCACTGGGACCTGCAGTCTTCACCCTGTGCTAGTGACTGAGAACAGGGGCTCTGCACAGCCCTCTGCGCTCCTGCCAGGAACATCAGGACTCAGACCATGAAAGCATAAAGCCTTCACTCACATTCCCGGAAGCCAGAAACACAGTGGGGGTCAGAAGATCTATACTGTGGTCAAATTAATATTGCATTTATTGGGTGCCAGGGATTGTGTAAAGCACTTGAGATACATTTTTTATTTCATTCAACCTGTACAGAAGCCCTGCAAGTAATATATGACTAATTTAAGAAAGCATATCATATCAATCATCTTTTCCAATCACAACACTAAGAGACCGAAAAGTGAGGAAAACACTGCAAAAACAACATACACATGGAGGCTAAATAGTTATGTTCTAAACAACCCTGGGTCACTAAAGAAATTGCACAACACCTGGAAACAAATGAACAAAAACCACACAAGACGAAATTCATGAGACATGGGAAAAGCAGTTCTAAGAGGAAAGTTTATAGCAATACCAGACATCTTAGGAAACAAGAAAAGTCTCAAACAACTAATCCAAGGCAGTCATAAGAGTTATTGCAATTCCTATCAAAACACTAGTGGAATTTTTCACAGAACTAAAACAAATAATCCTAAAATTTGGATGGACATACAAAAGGCCCCCAATTGCAAAACAACCTTGAGAAAGTGGAATAAAACTAGAGGTATCAGTGCTCCCTGGTGTCAGGACTATATTACAAAGCTATCGTCATCAAAACAGTACTGGCACATAACAGACACATTGATTCATAGAACTGAATAGAAACTCAAATATGAACCCACACTTATATGGGCAATTAACCTATGACAAAGGAGGCAAGAACATCCAATGGGGAAAAGATAGCCTCTTCACTAACTGGTGCTGGGAAAACTGGACAGCTATACACAGAAGAATAAACTCAACTACTCTCTCACACCATGCAGAAAAATAAACTCAAAATAGATTAAATTCTTAAATTTAAGACCTGAAGCCACACAAATTCTGGAAGAAAAGAAAGACAGTCTGCTGTTTGACATTGATCTTAGTAATAATTTTTGGACATGTCTCCTCATAGGAAGAAAACAAAGCAGAAATAACCAAATGGGACTCCATCAAACTGAAAAGCCTTTGCACATCAAAGCAAACCATTGCCAAAATTAAAAGGCCACCTACTGAATGGGAGATTTTTGCAAATGATCTATATGATAAGGGGTTAACATCCAAGATATACAATGAACTAATACAACTCACTACAAAATAAACAATCGAACAAATAACCCAGAGGATTTAAATAGACATTTTTCCAAAGATGACATACATATGGTCAAGCAGCAATGAAAAAGGGAACCCTTGTGAACTGCTGGTGGGAATATAAACTGGTGCAGCCACTATGGGAAATAGTATGGCGATTTCTTAAAAAATTTAAAATAGAAAAATTGAGAATAGAAAAATTTAAACTATGATCCAGCAATTCCATTTCTGGGCAGTTATCCCAAGGAAATGAAAACATTGATTCAAATATATATGTATGCACTCCTAGATTCACTGTGGCATCGTTTACAGTAGCCAGCACATGGAAGCAACCTGAATGCCCATCAATAGACAAATAGATAAAGACAATGTGGTATGTCTGTATGTATATATATTTCAGTCATAAAAAAAAGAATGAAATCCTGCTATTTGCAACAACACATATGGACCTAGACTTAAAAGATTACATTACACTAAGGGAAAGAAGTCAGAAAGAGAAAAACAAACACTGCATGAGATGACTTATATGTGGAATCTAAAAACACAAAACAAATGAACAAACATAACAAGACAGAAAGAGTTACAGAGTCAGAGAACAAACAGATGGTTGCCAGAGGGGAGAGGGTGGAAGGACGAAAGAAACAGGTAAGAAGGATTAAGAGGTAGAAACTTTGGTTGGAAATAAATGAGCCAAAGGTATGAAATGTACAGTGTGGGGTCTACAGTCACTAATTATGTAACATCTTTGTACAGTGATAGATTGCAACTAGACACATAATGGGGGATCATTTCGCAAAGTATGGAAATATTTGTCTTTCTCTTTCTGACTTACTTCACTTAGTACGGGAATCTCTAGTTACATCCAGTTATATCCGTGTTGCCACAAATGGCATTATTTCCCTCTTTTTCATGGCTGCCTAGCATTCCATTGTGTATATGTACCACATCTTCATCCATTCCTCTGTTGACGGACATTTAGGTTGTTCCGTGTCTTGGGTGTTGTGAATAGCGCTGCTAAGAACATATGGGTGTATGCATCCTTTTGAACTGTAGGTTTGTCTGGATATATGCCCAGGAGCGGGACTGCCATGAATCTATCTACAGAATAGAAACAGACTCACAGACACGGAGAACAGACTTGTGGGTGCCAAGGAGTGGGGAACAGAGTGGGGTGGACCGGGAGTTTGGGTTAGCAGATGCAAACTGTTACATTTAGAATGGATAACTAATGAGGTCCTACTGCATAGCACATGAAACTATATGCAATCACTTATGATAGCACATGATGGAAGATATATGAGAAAAAGAATGTGTGGTGCATCTGCTGCACAACAGAAATTGACATAACATTGTAAATAAACTATACTAAAAAAATTTTTAAGTATAAAAATATATACATATTGTTCTTTTTGGGCTGCCCTGAGGCATGTGGAGTTCCCAGGGCAGGGATCAGATCCAAGCCAAAGTTGTGACTTATCCTGCAGCTGTGGCAATGCTGGATTCTTTAACCCACCATGCTGGGCCAGGGATCGAACCTGCATCCTGGTACTGCAGAGATGCTGACGATCCCACTGGGCCACAGAGGGAACTCCAGAAATGGTTAGAAATATTGAAACATTTGTTGGATAAAGGAACTAACACAGTGTAGTAGGGCAGTAATACTTCCAAAGATGAGCCTGTGGAGTCAGTGACGGAGATGGGGGTCTACAGAGTTGGGTTCTGCAGGCGGGGGTGGGGGGGACTGGATACAGGGAGCGGGGGAGGAAGGACAAACCAACACATAGGAAAAGAGATCAAGGGAGTTCCCTGTGGTGCATCGGTTAAGGATCTGGCATTGTCACTGTAGCAGCTCAGGTGGCTGCTGTGGTGCCAGCTGGATCCCTGGTCCAGGAACTTTCACATGCCATGGGTATGCCGGAAAAAAGAAAAAGGGATCAGATTTGTGGTTACCACAAGTGGGAGTGAGGTGGCTGAGGGGGGATTGGATGAAGGCAGTCAAAGGTACAAACTTCCAGTTGTAAGTGCTAGGGATAGAATGTACATGTGATAAATGTAATTAACACAGCTCTATGTTATACATGAAAGTTGTTAAGAGAATATCCAGTCCCCCCATCCCCGCCATCAGCCCCAGCCTGCAGAACTCAACCCCACGGACACCTGTCTCTTTCCCGACCCCACAGGCTCATCTGCCATATTTATTTCTTCTGAAACCACTGTCCTGTCTACACAAACTATCTGCAATCCCAGCTGGAGATAAAGGGACCTGACCACCCAATTTCCAGCCTCCAAAACAAATGGGACAAATCAGGAAGTCTTGGGGAGAAGGGAACTGGCATCACGATGACCAGATGGGAGTTCCTGTCGTGGCTCAGCGATAATGAACCCAACTGGGATCCATGAGAATGTAGGTTCAATCCCTGGCCTCGCTCAGTGGGTTAAGGATACTGTGTTGCCATGAGCTGTGGTGTAGGTCACAGAATCGGCTCAGATCCTGAGTAGCTGTGGCTGTGGTGTAGGCCAGCAGCTGTAGGTCTGATTTGATCCCTAGCCTGGGATCTTACATATGCGGTGGGTGTGGCTCTAAAAAGCAAAACAAAAACAAAAACAAAAAAACAAAAACCCAAAACGACCAGATGACAAAGTGCCCTGATCCCTTCTCTGCCTCAGCAGCAGCTCAGGGAGAAGAAGGTCCCACACCGACTGCAGGATGCAGACACCAAGGGACCCTGGGAACCGGTGACAGCTAGGCTCTGCAGTGTCCTCCCTGACCCTTGCACCCTATTCCCTAATTCATCTGAATCATCTGGCGGCCCAGGTCTGGCCCACATTCCAACCCTCTCTTCTTCTGCCACACAGCAGGCCCTGGAAAAGGGGACACTGCTGTTCCCTGGTTCAAGGGCGGCCATCCTCGTCACCCTTGTTTCTGCCTGAAGCAGCTGGCCTGGGGCAGGGACGAGGCGGCAGCTCAGCTCCTCCACCAGCAGGAATCAGGCCCGGCCAGGCTCCTGGTCGTGTCCAGCCAGGCAGTCATCGCCCCAGGGATGGCCTCAGTTGGCCTCTGACGAGGGCAGCAGGGAGAGACCGGGTCTGAGCAGAGCCTCACAGAAGAGGGTCTGTGTGGCAGAGAATGGGTCTGCCTCTGTCTGTCGTCTCCAGATGCTGGGAGCTTTGGCGGCCTTGACAAAGCAGCCTGGAATGCTGCTCTGCCCCAGAGCAGGACCACCCTGGCCTGGCAGCTGCCCTCTGGGCAGCATTAATTAAGCACCTAGTGCATTGTAGAGCATAGGAAAGACACAAGTTGGGTCTCTGTTCTCCAGAGCACTTTCTTCAAGGCCAGCTACTGATTTGAGGCAAACGGGTTGCCTTTTTTTTTTTTTTTTTTTTTTTTTTTTGGCTTTTTAGAGCTGCATCAGTGTAAGTTCCCATATCCTAGGGTGGGATCGGAGCTGCAGCTGCTGGCCTCCGCCACAGCCACAGCCACAGCAACATGGGACCTGAGCCGAGTCTACAACCCACACCACAGCTCATGGCAATGCCGGATTCTTAACCCACTGAGCCAGGCCAGGTATCAAAACTGCATCTTCATGGATACTAGTCGGCTTCCTACCCGGCTGAGCCACAATGGGAACTCCTGCATTGATTTTTCTAAAGACAGACACACCAGGAGGGGGCGCCCAGGAATGCGCATTTTTAGTAAGCCTGGAGTCCACTAAAATCTTAATGGCTCTGAGAAATGCACTGGGCAATCAGGACTAAAGTATATCAAAATATTTACCAATGAGGTAGAAGCAACTGCAAGATAATAAATACAGTAAATTGGAGGAAGCACAAAAGCATCCTTGCTCAGCCCCATGGGGGCCACCTGGAAGCCATGGGTTTGGGGCAGTGGCACCACCTCCTCACCCCTACTCGTTGGAGTTTCCACAAACGTCCCAACTGCTGATGCCTTTCCACGTTTATTTCCTTTTCTCCTTCCCCTGCTCCTTCCACAAGCTTCTTCAGGGATGGAACTTGGACAGGCCTCAGGGCCTCTCTCTTTCTCATCTTCCTGAGATCCCCCCAAGGCAAGTACTGTGTCCCTCATTATATCAATGGGGAAACTGAGATGCAGAGAAGAGAAATTTGAACTGCTCGCTTGACCACTCAGACCCCCACAGCTGCCACATCCACATGTTTGGGGTCGTGCTGCTAATAAATAGGTCATCTCAAAACAAGGGTGCCCAGGGAGATCTTTGGTGGTCTAGTGGATAGGACTGGGTGTTGTCACTGCTTTGGCCCAGGTTCAATCCCCAGTTTGAGAACTGAGATCGCACATCAAGGGGCTACATGCCATGGCAAAACAAACAAACAAACGACAACAACAACAACAACAAACCCCAAAAATATGACCCCCCCCATTCTCAGTGCAAAAGCAGGAGTCACTCACTTGTAGGTTTTGGTCCTATCCAGCCAGATGCCCGAGATCACAGCCCCAAACATTCCTGCAATGATGATGGTCAGGCCGATTCTTCCAGCATTCACTTCTTCCCCCTGGGGAAAGAGACCACAGCCCCAGTGATGGCTCAGTGATGGGACAAGACACAGGACAGGGGTGGTCACCACCAGCAGAGGCCCCAAGATAAGTCACCTGGGCTCTTAAATTAGAGCCAGTTCTCAGAAAGGATCAGGGCAAGGCAGCCTGGAAGAAGCTGGAGAGGGACTAGGAATAGCTGTTCCTCCCAACATAATATGACCCTGGATGTGTGTGCATGATACCAGGTGCTGGGGGAGCCCAGCTCTGGCCTAGAACCACCGGTTTTTAAAAATGTAATCCTGACAGCCGAGCTCTATCACTATTCCCATTACACAGATGGGGAAACTGAATTATGTATATCCAAACATTTCAATTTTATGGGGCTAATAGTGCCAAAAGGAAGATAACACTTATATGTTTTTGAGTGTTTAGAAGCCAGGCACCATACAGAAGATTTTATATCATCTCCTTAAATTCTCCTAATTCCCCACCACAAGGCTATAGGAAGCAATATTCCTGTATTACAGAGGATGGCACTGAGCCACAGAGAGATTAACCTACTGGCCCAAGGTCATGAGGCACTGATGAAGCCCAGAGGCAGGACCCGAACTCAGTCCTGTCAACCTCCAACCTTGGAACATCCGCCACAGAGGCACCTCTTCCACAAGCGGGAGACCCTCCCCTTTCATAAGAGGCTGGGGCCTGGCATCCCGACTCCAGGACACTCAGGGTCCCATTCCCAGAAGCCAGCTCACTGGTGCCAGAAACATTTAAAACACGCTTTCTGTTTTAAAACAGAACTCAGTTTCAAACTAAACTTTGCCCACATTTCACAACGTAAAGATTTCATGTGCGATTCTATGTGTTTAGATATTTATCTACTGTGCTGCCAGGAACCATGCTATTACATAAAAATTCACCTTACTGTTTCCTTTCTAATCCTCCAATGAGTCCTCCAGGGGCCATTAGACATCTTTTGCAGGAAAGAGAATGAGGGCTCAGACAGGCGATCCAGCAATCACCCAGGGAGGAGCTCCGGGGCGGGGGCTGAGCCCCAGTCCCAGAGCTCACACCACACACGCTGCCTAGACCTGGGGGAACCAGGACTCAACCCTGCCACCCCAGCTCCTGCCCAGGCAGTCTAGAAACATCCCTGTCTCGCGGCCCAGCCAGCTCAGGGACGGACCTTACCGGGTAGTGCAAGATCACCATGCGATTCAGCAGAGTGGACAAGGAGTAAAAAGCACCAGCATTCAGACCTGGGGGAGGGAGGGAGAAACAGCATCAGGGTCATTCCTGGGGGGTGGGGGGCTATTGCTGGCTCCTCCCCCCAGCAGCGAGGGAGGCTGAAGATCCTCAGTCTCATGGCCCCTGGGAGTGGTGCCCGCAGAGAAGAAGAAGCACTCTTAAGCAACCAAAAGGAAACCTTTCCCTCTTTTAGACACATACCATTGCCCTCTGATCCCTTTACACCAGTCCTGGAAACACAGGCTCCAGAGAGTATGACTCCCAGGTCAGAACCGCTTACAGGTCTCTTAAGTATTGGCCTGATCTAAGGGCTCTATTGGACCTGCCACCCCCTCCTGAGGCCCTATCCCCTCTCCAGAAGGCTCCAGACCTCTGCCCCCCTGACACAACTCTCTCAGCAGGTGGAGTCTCCCTCTTTCCACAACCCCCTTTCTAGTTTCTTCTCACATTCAACATCGCACAAAATCTTTTATTTGCAACCAGAAAGGACCCTAAAGAGCATTCAGTTGACTCTCCTAATTCTTCAGTTTATCTGACAAAGAAATGGAGCACCTAGAATACTCTGTAAGAATCAGGGTCCTTAGAGGATGAGGCCATTTGTCCAAAGCCATGCAGTGACTTAGTAACAAAGATGAGATGGATCTAAAGGAGAAGAGCCTCCTGTCCTCCCTTCAAAATAAGGGTGCTGATGCTGATGACAGTGTGATGATGCTGATGCTGATGACGGTGACGGTCATAATGATGGCAGCAGCACATACTTAAGTACAAGGCCCTTTTCCTAAATACCGTCCAATCCTCATAACTTTTGGTAATATTTTTATATCTATTTTATAGATGAGAAAACCATACAAAGATTTTAAAAACAAATACAGAGGCCACTCTGGAAAGCCCGACCGGGATCCTTTTCATGTTATCTAATCCTGAGGATCACAGGACCAACACTGGCACATGCGACATCGGGTCCATTAGAAGTATGAAGGCAGGACATGCCTCCCTAGCAGGGTGGCCTCAGGAGCTCCTCTTCACTGGAACCAGTCCATAGAGCCCCTCGGAAGCTGTTCTCATTGGCCACCAAGGCCATGGCTCAGCACAGGGAGAGGTGGCTATGGCACCCACCCTGCCTTAGCCCCTCCCAGGGGCCACGAGTGCTTGTAACTCCTCCACAGCACAGCTGCCAGGATCCCCACAAAGGACAGGCCGGTGGAAAGAGTCGCTGTGCTCAGAGAAGCCCAAAGAATGGTTTCCCACCAGGAGTCAGAGGATGGCCCAGGCCACCTGCAGTCCTTGTTATCAGAAGCTAAGTTGCAGAAATGCAGCTGACTGACTCCCTATATCAGCTTCCCAGAGTTCAGGGAAGGTCCAATTCTCCTACAAAATAGGGAAGGGAGTGTGGTGGGCCGTTCCCACCCTCACCAGGGCAGTAAGAGGCAGGGCTGCGTTTGAACCCAGACTGTCTGGCTCGTCTTAATCACTCAGTTTTACATCTTCACAAAACAGATGGTCCAAGACGTCCCCACGCAGGTTATTGGCAATTTCATGCTCCAGCCTCTCCCAGTAAGTAACCTCAGGGGTACAACACTATTGGGCCCAAGGCCACCTCCTGGGAAACACAGGGCCACTGTGGCCAGCAAACCCAGAACTGTCCCTGGATGTCATTACAACAGCCACGCTAATGGTCGGGAGGACGTTGAAGCTCTGGGCCATTTCGAGCCATCAAGCACACCCAGCTAACCTTCCTATGCGCACCCAGCCACCTGGCCATTCCACTCCTGGGTCAAGAGCCCCCAAGAGGACACATGCCTGCAAGAGGGGGCGGGTGGAGTGAGTGGCCTGGCAGAGGATGAAATCAGCCCCCTTCCTGCCCCTCAGCCTGGCCCAGGCTCTGGTCTTAGCCTAACACCCCAGGGCCAGGGCACCTCCAGGTCCAGCTCAGCTTGGGCCCAGGTGGGACGAACAAGGAGGGCAGAATGCTCAGGAAATGATCCAGGAGGACTGGGAGCCAAACACCCCATTTGAAACACCAGCACTTCCCTGACCCTGGAAACAGTGAAGAGAAACAGTCTTGGGTCGGCTGACCCAGGCCCAGCAGCGAAGTGAGGCTGGAAGGTGTCGGGAAATCAGTTCCAGGTCAGCACCGCTGGCAGCCTGTTAGAGATGCACCCTCCTGACCCACCCAGACCTCCTGCAGTAGAAACCGGGAGTGGGGCTGGCAGGCTGCTGGTGTGTGAACAGCCCTCCAGGTAATTCGGATAGGGCCCAGGTTTCACCGGCTCAGCTAGATTTGGGGGGTTTACATGCTTTTCCAGGATCATCCCTGCTCCCAGCCAGACAGGAGACGGAATCAGGGCCCGGAGGGAGGGCATGGAAGGGAAGCGGTTCATCCTGGAAGGCTGCCATTCTTTCCAGTTCTCTCTAGAGTCCAACCCTTGAGGAATGACGCCTATACGGTTTCAGAATCAGTCCTGAATTTACATGTCCCTCCCCATGCTGGCAAAGGTTCCCTGACAGGGTTAAACAGCACAAGTCTACCCCACTGCCCAAACCATGATGTCAGCGTCCACACTGAAGGGCAGGAATGAAACTTGTGCTCTGCTCTGCGTGTGAGCACCTCTTCCAAGAAGGCAGGTGACTGTGTATTAGGGCGTGATCATCCCCAACAAGGTAAGCCTGCCAGGGCAAGGCCACATTCCTGGGAGAAAATTGACCACCCCTGCCCCGGAGAGGCCTGGTCATTCCAGGCATCAGTCACCTGGCAGAGATGCCAGTCCTGAGGGCGTGGGCTTCAAGAAGGCAGATGGGGCTCGTCATCCCTCTGACTTTCTCTCTTTTGCTAAGACCTGTTTTTTGTTTTTTTTTTGTTTGTTTGTTTGTTTTTTTAACTGTGTCCCAGAGACCACTGACTGGCATTAGGAAAACTTGGAATCTAAAAATGCAGATTTGGGGTTGTACCTTGGTCCCACTAAACCCGATTTTTCCTGGAATAGGGACAGGAATCCGCATTTAGCAACAGCAGCACAACAACCCTGGGCATTTCCTAAACTTGGGACTAAATGGCCTTGGGAACACGAAGATCATGGGCCAGGCCCAGGCTCTCAGAAGCTGGGTGAACACGGAGGCCCCTTTGGGGGGGGAGGGGCTTCGAGGCCTGGAAAGCTTGTCAAAGGCAGATCCCCAGGCTCTGAGCCAGAAGACAGGCAGGGAAATCTAGGCACAGGGCACCCAGGACCCCAGCAGACTCTGGCATCAGGCCCGCATAGGACACACTGATCCCAGATCCTGTCCCTGGGCTCCTGTTACTCGGTGTTCATCTCCCTTCTGTCTTCCTGAACTTGGAGGAAACCCTTGGTGTAAAGGGCGCCTGAGCTCGGCACCGCCCCAGGGAAGCTGGAAGGCTTTTGTTCCCACCCTGAAGCCAGCATCTTGAGGGGGCAAGAGCCCCTCCCGAGGCCCAGGTAGGGTGCTGGAAAGCCCCTGAGGGCCCAGGAAAGGTGTCCCCAGGACTCATGAGGGGGTTCTGAGCTCAGACACCCCACGCTGCTCGGATCATGCAGAAGCAGAGCTGGAGGCAAGGCTGGGGGACGAGGGGCAAGTGTTCCCTCTGAGGTCACTCTCAGAGAGGAGCTTGTCCCTTCTCACATGGCAGTGGTCAGCCGTGGATGGAAAGACACTAGAGGAGCCACGTGAGAGCCAGGCCTGGAGACACCAGGACAGGGAGCCAAGAAAGGTTCTTCCTTCACCCCAGCCCACCCCCGCGGCTGACACACATCCCAGGACCTGCTCCACCCCAGACTCTGGGAGAACCCCCGAGAATCTGCTTCCATTTGGAGGAGGGAAGGTATTTTACTAGAGGAGGAGGCAGCTTCTTCTTCCTGTGATGTTTTGGCAACATCAAGCACAAACCCAACCTCTGCACCTCCTCCCTTCTGAACTGGGGTGCAGTTTAGGAAAAAACAAACACAAACGACATATCCAGTCAAATCTGAATTTCCAATAAATAATGTTTTGGTATAAAGATGCTTCAAATATTTGTGAGACATGTTTATACGAAAAAAGAATTTGTTGTGGATCTAAAATTTCAACTTAGCTGAATGGCCCTCAGTTGATGTCTGAAGCCTACCTCTAAGAGTGTGGCCAGAAGCCTATGGGGCAAAGGAATTCCTGTGAATTCTTCCAAAGTCTTCATTGTATCATTGCACCGTAGCTTGGGAAATTCACTACCAGTACAATACTGGACATCACACCAGGGGTAGGAGAGCTACTCCCTACTAGGTGAAACCTAACTCAGACCAAAAAAAAGAATGTAGGAAACAGGGCAAGTTGACCAAGCCAAGAGCAATGTGGATGCATGCAGTGTTTTGTTTCACAATTACTTTAAAAGCTTTTGTTCCATTCAGGGCACTCCAATGGGAAGCCAATGTCATTACTCTTTTCGGGGGGGGGGGGCGGTTCTTAGAGAGACAAAGGATGGGCATGGGCTGGGCAAAGGGGGCGCTCTGGGCGATTCGCAGAGCTGACACTGAAATTCAGACCTCATATTCCCTATGCTCCAACTCTGAACTCAAGAGTGAGTTCAAGGCTCTTACTCCAAGACACGTGCACCCACATCCAGCAACTGTGTCCATGAAATGCTATCCACTGCTTGGTTCCAACTACATGTTTAAGTGTCTATAATTCAGAGGAAATATGAACATCATATGTACTACATAATGGGCATATGAATTATACGGTTATATGTGTATATATAAAGTATGAACCATCTCCCCCTTCAAAGCTCAACCTAAAACTGCAGGGAGCTTCAGGGGAATTCTGGGAGGTTTCAAAGAATTCGGTTGAATTTATCAAGGGTTTTTTGTTGTGCACTTTTAATTTCACACAAAGATAGTGGGAGAGGAGAGCAGGGATTCTCAGGTGGACTGAGCGCCAAACACTGTCTTTACCTGACCTGTAAGCCTTAGAGAGACACACAAAGGCTGAGAGCCCATCACCCCCAAATCTCACAGATGGCTGGTCAATGTAGGTTGGTCCCGCTTCTAAATGCTAGAACTCTAGACACTCATCTTAGAAGAAAGCAAGCCCCCTCAGCAATGTGAGATCTGGGCTGTGTCTGTGACCTACACCACAGCTCATGGCAATGCCAGATCCTTAACCCACTGAGCGAGGCCAGGGACTGAACCCACATCCTCATGGATACTAGTCAGGTTTGTAACCAGGTGGGCCACAACAGGAACTCCATATTTGGTTCTTTTTTATTTCTGTCTTTTTGGATATTGTCTATTTGGTGAGACGTCATTCTCTAACTCTTTACACATGGTTTCTTTTAATTCACTGAATACATTTATAATAGCTGAGCTACAATCTTTGTCTATTAAGTCCAACATCTGGGCTTCCTCAGAGAGTTTCTGTCTATGGGCCCTGCTTTCCTTCTTCTTTGCATGCCTCATATTTTTTTTGTTGAAACTGGACATTTTATTTATTTATTTATTTATGGCTGTGCCTGTGGCATGCAGAAGTTCCCAGGGCAGAGACTGAATCTGAGCCACAGCAGTAACCCAAGCCATACCAATGACAACACTGAGTCCTTAACCACTAGGCCACCAGGGAAGTAGATGTTTTAAAGACCATGTCAACTGTGGAAATGAGTTTCTCCTCCTTACCAAGGAGCTGTTGCTGTTGCTGTTGTTGGTTCAATGACTTTCCTAGACTCATTCTTTGTAAAGTCTGTGTTCTTTGTCATGCCCAGCCACTGAGCTTTCTGCTCCATCAGCTTAGTAGTGAGCTAATGATTAGACCGAGGTTTCCTTAAATGCCTTTAGCCAATACACCTCCTACCTTTGCTGAGGACTGTGATGTGTGTACGTTGGGACTCGCTTGTGATGCCAGAGCAGGCAGGCGACAACTCTGCCTTAACCTTCACTTCCTGCTCACACAGAACCTCATGGTCAGTGGAGGTTGGACTGTAGGGCTTTCCAGGGTATGTACAAAACTCTGTATGCGCACAACTCTGTATGCGCATGTGGATTTCTAGATTCTTAAAAGACTATTCAGAGCTTTCCGAAGGCCCCTGGACATCTCATGCTCTAGATTTTCCTTTCAAGATCTTCGGCCAGCCTCTTGATTGCCCCAACTGGTATTGCTACTTCAGGCAATGTGCTGTCTGTTAAAGAGTGCTCATTTACAACGAATGCCCTGGAAATAGCATTTTCCCACTGAGAAAGCTCCAAGTCAGGTCAGAGAGTGACCTAGGGATGGGACTTTTGAGGGAGCTCCAAAATTGTTTGGCCCTCTCCAAGAGTGGCTATGAAGCTGCTAGATTTCACAGCTACTGTGGCTGGGAGGCTGCTGGTTTTCAAGGCTACCATAGAGTCTGGAAGAGGGGGACTAGAATAGGGCAAACTAAAATACAAAGCTTGCTGCTTTACCATTATTTAGACATTTGTCTTGAACAGATGCTCCTTGGATTGTTGCAAGCCTTTTTAACCAAAGCCTCAGAAATAACTGATTTTTTTTTTCCTATTTAGGGCTGCACCTGCGACATATGGCAGTTCCAGGGCTACGGGTCAAATTGGAGCTGCAGCTGCCAGCCTGTGCAACAGAAACAGCAATGACAGATCTGAGTCACATCTGCAACCTATGCCGCAGCTTACAGCAACATAAAATCCTTAACCCACTGAGCAAGGCCAGGGATCGAACCTGCATCTTCATGGATACCTGTTGAGTTCTTAACCCACTGAGCCACAAGAACTCTGTAAAGGAAACTGATTTTAACAATGTTGGCTAGTGTCCTTATTTTCATGGAGGAGCAGAGTAGGTATTCCAGAAATGCTTCCCCCATTATTTTCTGTGTTATCACTTATCCAAATAGATAAGGCAGCATGTTCAAAAGCACAGGGAAACCAGCACTCTGCCAGACTGAAGACCACATAGGCAAGCAGCCATACAAGAGCCAAGGAGAAGGAACTGCTTTGTCCCTATAGGATGGCCCAGAGCTGAGCCCTCTGAAACCAGGAGCCGCACTGTTCCCAGTATGCTGTGTTCATATCTCTTGCTGCCATGGATCCAGTGACCTGACTCTGCCATCAAAAGCCTCCAGCACTGAACACTGCAGCTTCTAAAATGAGACCATTGCCCGGTTATCCCCACCACCACTATTCTCACTCAGAGAAAGTATTTATCAAGCACTCATCTGCCCTAGAATTTCAAGGGAGGCCTCAAATACCATGTTGTTGGATGCAATAAGGTTTATGATGGTCAAAGATTAAGGTACTCAAGATTTTAACTCTAGGGAGAAGGGAAAGTTCTTAGGGGCATGGAATCTGAGTCTGGGAGGGAAGCCAAAGATTATCAGGTTTCACTCTCCATCTACAGCCTGAGTTGCCACAATATTCCTGCTAAGGGGTTGGTTCTACCTACACTTGAATGCCTTCCAGTGACGGGCAAACCTTTAACATCTTTGGTTGGCCATCCTAAGTCCTGGAAGCTTTTTTCCTCCTTTTTAGGGCCAAACCTGTGGCATATGGAAGTTCCCGAGCTAGGGGTTGAATTGGAGCTGCAGCTGCCGGCCTACTCCACAGCCATAGCCATGCAGGATCGGAGCCGCGCCTGTGACCTACACCATAGCTCACAGCAATGCCGGATCCTTAACCCACTGAGCAAGGCCAGGGATCAAACCTGCATCTTCATGCATATGAGTCAAGTTCTTAACCCGCTGTGCCACAACAGCAACTCCAGTACTGGAAACTTTGTTTTGTGGATGAATGCAGGTGGGACATGCTCAGAACTGAGATGCTGGAGAGAGGGCGGAATGGAGAGCAGAGGCCCTGATGGTGAACATGGTGAGCTGGGGCTATTCCAGGTGAGAGGACACCGAACTTGAGTGTCTGCCTGAAAACCAGGTGAGCCTCTCTACCATGGATGGTACCTCTCTTGCCTTGCTTCAGCAGATACACATTTCAACTCAGGTAAAGGGCACTGATAAACCTAAAATGAAACGCTGACACAGTTCAAGGAAGGCGTATAGGCAGTTACAGATCAGGTACTAAGAAGACAGGCTTGGGCGTCTGACAAACCTGTATTTGAATCCTGGCTCTGCCTCTTAAAAGCAGGGTGTTCTTGCGCTATTACCTAATCTCTCTGAGTTCCTGTTTCCTCATTTGTTAAATGGGGAAAATTATACTACTTCCCTCACCCGGGTGTGCTGGGAGTTAGGTAATATATGAAAAGTCTTGGTGCAGAGTCAGGGCTCTTGATTATCATAAAACACATGGTTTGAGAGCCTAGAAAATCTGAGGTTAGAGCCAACGGGGGCTTCACTAAGAAAAAGTCATGTCCAGTCAACCTCACCTCTTTGTTTCTTCTGGTTACTGAGCATGATACACACTGTTAACTTCAATTGAACAAACTGGAGGCTAAATGGATCAAGTGTATGTTGGAGAGCAGTACAATTGGGTGGATCTGTAAAGACACCTTTCATGGACTGCCCTGAGGTTCTGTCCTGGCCCCCCCGTCTAGGACAACATTCTCAGTAACTCTCTTAGAACGCAGATGCAACGAACACTTTGCTGGGAAAACAAGCCAATCCACCCGCACAAGTATTGAAATTCATCTTACCCAAAGCCAGGAAAATGAAATGAAGGAGGGATATTGTCTTGCATTCGGGTAAAAAAGGAGCCACCTTACAAGATGAAGGACTGGCTGAGGAGTGGTTCATGGGGCAAGACTCATGTCAATATCCATCCATTCATTCAGTTATTACTTGATAACTGTTGGAGTATCTACTCTGGGCTGGGCACTGCTAAAGAACTATAAAGATAAAAAGACATAAATCCCTACTCTCAGGGGGTTCACAGCTGAATGGAACACAGACCTGGAAACATTTTTTTTAAAACTAAGTGTTAAGATGCACTATGAACAGTATAATAAAAGAGGAAAGGTCACCCGACACTGCTTTATGCAACCAAAGGGAGATGAGACACAGAGCATCAGCCAGGATTTGTCAGACAACTTGACATGGGAAGGAATGGTTTTCCAGGTAAGCTTTACAGAACATGCAAAGGCCCTGAGGCACAGCTGGCTCTTCTGGTTACTCTAAACAATGTCTTCACATATGCACTGGGGATATGGAAACAGTAAGATGTGCAGGCACAAGCAGCCTCTTGTCTCCCACTCCCAGTTCACTCCTGTTCACACTGCCTCTTACCATAGCTGATGATGAGCAGCACAAAGTTGAGGTTTTTGAAGAGTCGGATGATGGAACTTAAATACGAAGCATCAGGGGACGCCAAGGTGTAGCTCAGCGACTGGGCCCTGCTGGGGGCATGTTTAGGCTTCTCCTTGAACACTGAAAGGGAAGAAACAGACAGGTCACTGCAATCCCTGTGGTCCTACCTCTACAGAGCTGACACCTTGATGAGAGCAGAGTCCCTTGTCTGAGACGCAACTCAGGCTCCAGAAGGAAATATTAATTCTTCAATTAAATCCTTCACGGCCTCCTCACTTGAAGCTGCATCTCACTGTCACTTGAGGCTGAGTGAATGTGCCTTTAGTGACTTTTTCTTCATGGTCTTTGGATGGCCACAATCATCGGGCTTCCCAAGCAGTGATCAAGCATCAAGGAGCCCCTGCACAAGCAGCAAATAACATGCCTCGGAGCAGGGACAATAACCCATAGTAACACAGGGAGAGAAAGGAAGTGAGAGCTGAGGCTTTGGGATCAGTGAGCCCAGCCAAGGACTCAGCACCAGGGCTGCTCCCAAGAGGGAAGGGACCGTGTTGCCCATGTGTAGCACAGAGCCTGGCACACGCCGCCAGTACACGCTCCTGAATAAGGGGTAGGATCTCCTTCTACTGGAAAGACCTCAAGTCCATCCCTCGTTTCTCAAAGTCTGAGTCAGACACTGACCTCAGGAAGAAACAAGAAGATTAGCACACGCTCTTTCAGGAGTGGCCACTCTGACAGGGAGGACTGGGGCCGGGGGGCCAGGGACCCTGGGAAAACCAACTGCTCTAACTTCCATTTTCAGTACCACTGCTACTATCCATTTCCCTGCACTGCCTGCTGTCCACTTCTCTGGGGTGCAGGTCACTTTAACCAGTTGTTTGGCTAAACGGGTCCCCTCACTGGGCCCAAGTAAGCACCATGCTGTCCCCAGTAGGAACAGCCCTGAAAGGGCAGTAGTCGGTCTCCACTGAGAGGAAGCTCTGGAAACGAGGTTTTCTCTCCGCAAGATCAAAGGTCTGCCCCCTCCACCCAGATAACCCTCCAGCCAGGACTTCAGAGCCCCGCTTCCTCCTTCTCCGGAAACTGTCCTGGATAACTTCCCACCGTTGGCAACCTCTCATCCATTGTCTTGCCCGTTCAGCCCTTTCTATCAGGGGAAAGAAATCAAGGCAAAGGGTTTTTAAACTTCTGCAACAGCAGCTGTTTGCTCAAGGATTTCACAAGCACAAACCACAATTCAGATAAGATTTTCCAGTTCTTTACTCAGTGAGCTACTCTATGTACTTACTAGTAAAATGTCAAGTGTAGAAAAGTCCCATTCGCAGGATCTCAACTACAAAGAACACAGAATCTAGGGCTGAGCACATGACAATTTGAAACTTCAAGTGTGGCCAAGATTTGCTCCTTCCTGTCCTCAGCCACAGCCCCACAGCATCTCACCTTCCCCGGGACACCAAGTCCTCTGTCCAAAGAGATCCCGTGAGCTTTGAAAAGCCATCAGGCAGGCCCTCCTCATTGTGGACCCCAGAGAGGTGAGGACAACTGGATGAGGCTCATGTATAAAACTGTTTGACTCTAAAGGTGAGGCTGGGGAGTTCCCATTGTGGCTCTGTGGTGTAGGCTGGCAGCTGTAGCTACAACTTGACCCCTAGCCTAGGAACCTCCATATGCCATGGGTGCAGCCCTAAAACAACAACAACAAAAAAAAAAAAAAAAAAAAAGGTGAGGCTGGGAGTTCCCGTCGTAGCTCAGCAGAAACGAATCCAACTAGGAACCATGAGGTTGCAGGTTCAATCCCTGGCCTCGCTTAGTGGGTTAAGGATCCGGTGTTGCTGTGAGCTGTGGTGTGGGTCACAGATTCGGCTCAGATCTGGCATTGCTGTGGCTGTGGCGTAGGTGGGTGGCAAAAGCTCTGATTAGACCCCTAGCCTGGGAACCTCCACATGCCATGGGGGCAGCCCTAAAAAGACAAGAGACAAAAAAAAAAAAAAAAAAGGTAAAAAAGGTGAGGCTGGCAGGAAGGAATGAAACCTTTAACATGTCGGGTGGAATTTCAGATATTAGGAATAAAGCTGGTTTAACTTGGAGACAGGTGAGTGACTCATTGAAATGAAAACCTCTCCTACATTCTTTTTGAATGTATCAGAGCCCGAGAATATCACTCAGATGATAAATGAGGATATAAATTACACTAGCCAAATATCTCAATGATTAAATATACATATAATTAATTAATAGCAGTTCTCTGGAGTTGGTAGTTGGCATCAACTGATATAAGTCTAAGTAAATGGTCACGATTTTCTACATTTTTCCATAATAAGCATATCTTACAAACATTTTTAAAAAGCATTTTACTGTATAGCACAGGGAACTCTATCCAGTGTCCTGGGATAGACCATGATGGAAGAATATAGAAAAAAAGAGAATGTACATATATGCATGACTGAGTCACTTTGCTGTACAGCAGAAACGGGCACAACATTGTAAATCAACTATACTTTAATAAAAAATTTTTCTGAAATAAATAAAGAGCATTTTAAAATGTAATCCCCAGGCATTCTCAGGTGAATATATGAGAATATCAGCGCTTGGGATTAATCTTGTTTTGTTTTCTTCTGTTTCAGAAATTTAGAGTATGGAGTAAAATAAGCTTAGGCTTGACTCCTGTCTCTTGCCACTTACTATCTAATCTTGAATAATGTCTTTAACTCCCTTCAAGTCTCGGTTTCCTCTTTGTTAAGTGAGGCTGATAATGGTACCTTGTCTACAGGGCTGTGGAGGAGTCAGTGAGGTCAGACACGCTCAGCACAGGGCCTATGATGTGCTCACTGGGGCTCCATCAGGGAGATCAGCAGGCTGACCCTTAATTCTAATGAGGTCATGCTGGGGAGCTGGTGAATTACAACTAACCTTTACTGAGCAGCTAACAAAGTATACAGGCCCAGCTAGCACTCTACTGCCAGTAACTACTCAGGCTAAAACACTTGAAGTCCACTAGAGGCCTGGCTTCCCGTTTCTGCAAATATATTTTATAGAATACATGGCACCTAGAATGGTGTTTGAGGGTCATGTTTATAAGGTCCTGACCCAAGGGTCCCCGGCCTCCCCGCACCCCTTCGTAAGTGTACTAATGACCTTACCGATGACGACAAGGATGAAAAGCAGAGTGGCCACCCCTGCTATAATGTAGAACATGATGCTGATGTGGTAGGCCAGCTCAGCCTTGTCTTTGATGTTGGGCACCAAGACAGGAGGGACCAAGAATCCAATGGCAATTCCAAGCTACAGAAGACAGAGACAATCAATGATAGGACCAATGGCCAAGAGATAACAGCACACATTTAAGAGACTCCTAGTAAGAATCCATAACCTGCAATTTCTTTAAAAAAAAATTTAAAACTGGAGCAGTGATGGTTCCCTCCTCAAGATACCAGAGATCTGTCTCTCTCTCTCTCTTTTTTTTTTTTTTTTTTTTTTTTTTTTGGTCTTTTTGGGACCATACCTGTGACATATGGAAGTTCCCAGGCTAAGGACTGAATCAGAACTGTAGGTGTCAGCCTACACACGACACGGCAACTCAGATCAGAGCTGCTTCTGTGACCTACACCACAGCTCACAGGAACGCTAGATCCTTAACCTACTGAGGAGGCCAGAGATTGAATACAGGTCTTCATGGATACTAGTTGGGTCAGTCATTGCTGAGGCACAACGGGAACTTCCAGAGATCTTTCTTTTGATTGACAAATCAACTCATATACCCCTAGCCACCCTCACTATTAATACCTAGAAAAAGATTGTTTGTTTGTTTTGCTTTTTAGGGCTGCATTCACAGTATATGGAGGTTCCCAGGCTAGGGGTTGAGTTGAAGCTGTAGCTGCCGGCCTACCACAGTCACAGCAACACGGGATCCAAGCCACATCTGTGACCTACAGCCCAGCTCATGGCAATGCCAGATCCTTAACCCGCTGAGTGAGGCCAGGGATCGAACCCTCAATCTCACAGTTCCTAGTCGGATTTGTTTCTGCTGCGCCATAATGGGAACTCTTGGTGCCACTTAAATTTTTGATTTCACTGAATCTGTTAACCTGGAGCTGAAAGATCAGCTGACAGAAAATTATACACACTACAGCCCCCCAAACTTACATTCAATAAAAGATGGAAGCCTAAGGTTGTCACCATAATTACAATGTAAATGCTTAAGTTCATTGTGTATCTTATAATTACAAAGCATCTGTGGTGTAAAGTCACAAACTACTGTACAAAGTTATACACACAAATACAAGGGCACACGGAAACTGGCTGTATTGTGTAACACACACACACACACACACACACACACATCCATATCAACAAATTGAAACATCTCATATCTGTGTTGGAGTTCAAACTCCAGCAGCCTGACAGATAACATGCCCTGGGTGTTCCCAAGGTCAGAACTGCCTTGATTCAGGAGTAACTGGCTTTGATACAACTCCCCAAACCTTCTGTCACATGAAATACCAAGGCAGAACTTGGAAAACAGCATGGGAATTCAGATAAGCCTCTGATTCTAAGAGGAGAGAAGCCAACATCTTTTGTCCTAGGTGCCAATTTTCCTTTCTTGAACTTGAAAGCAACTGCAAATAGAGAAGCAATCTGCTTTCAGGCCAGTTAACACCAATTATCAGCTGATGATTCTGATTGATTTTCCAGCCTGTCAATGACAGCCATTCAGGGTAGTTCCTTTCTCAACTCCAGAATATTCTCAAAAACCCTCAGTAGTCTCAGCACAGGGTTGTTCTAATGTATACCACTATATAATCAACAAATCAAACTGGCATATATATATATATATATATATATATATATATATTTTTTTTTTTTTTTTGTCTTCTGTCTTTTTAGGGCCGCACCCACTGCATATGGAGGTTCCCAGGTTAGGGGTCTAATCGGAGCTGTAGCCACCAGCCTACTTCAGAGCCACAGCAATGCGGGATCCTAGCCATGTCTGCAACCTACACCACAGCTCACAGCAATACCGGATCCTTAACCCACTGAGCAAGCCAGGGATGGAAACCTCAACCTCATGATTCCTCGTCGGATTTGTTACCCACTGTGCCATGACGGGAAGTCCCTCAAACTGGTCTTTAATGCATCTACTATGTGTAATGTATTCTGCTACATTTTTTCAGGGAGTACAGTGATGTACATGGCAGGGTTTCTGCTTCATGGAGCTTTACAATCTAGTGAGGCAGGGTGATTCAAAAGAAAGATACAAAAGGGAACAAGAATGGTGATATTTATGGGTTGAAATTATAGAATGTTAATAGTTTGAGAGTTCCTTTCTCATCCTCTATTACAACTTGTTTCGATTATTGGAAGACCAAATGGAGGCCAAGGGACGTTAAGATTTGGTAGGTAAGTGACTCATTCAGGGTTATAAGAGTTCTGGCAAGAATCGAGATGGGGAGTTTCTGTTGTGGCTTAGCAGGTTAAGGACCAGACTAGTACCCATGAGGATGTGGGTTCGATCCCTGGCCTCGCTCAGTGGGTTAAAGGATCCAGCATTGCTGTGAGCTGTGGTGTAAGTCACAGATGTGGCTCGGATCTGATGTTGCAGTGTCTGTGGTGTAGGCTGGCAGCTGCAGCTCTGATTCAACCCCTAGCCTGAGAACTTCCATGTGCTATCGGTGTGGCTTTAAAAAAAAAAAAAAAAAAAAAAAAAGAATAGGGATAAGAAAACAGAGCTCTTACAGATGACCACAGGACCTACTATATAGCACAGGGAAATATACTCACTATCCTATAATAACCTATAATGGAAGGGAATGTAATAGAAGAATATATATGTAAGTCACTTTGCTGCACACCCGAAACTAATACATTATAAGTCAACTGTATTTCAATAAAATTTTTTTTTTTTTAAAAAAGAAAAGAAAACAGGTCTCCTGCTATCTCTGGAAAGTTCCTCTTCCTTGGGGCTGGCAGTACCTTTCAAGGCTAAGAGCCTTGAGGAAGGCCCGAGGGTGCAGCTCCTCCACAAGAGAAGATATTCAAGTCCTTGGAACTTTATCTGATCCTCGCTCACACACATGTGTCAGACTTGGAGTCCAGTTTTTTAACTGCTGATCTCCAAGACGCTGAAGGTAAAAATTGCCCATAGGCAGAGGTACAAATGCTACTTTCAGAGCCAGAAACTTGAACCACTGTGCCCTAGCTGGCCTCCCAAGTGCTCTGAAGTTGCAGATCTAGAAGTTACATAGTATCCCAGCGGATCCCTTTTGTAAGAATGAGGGAACATATGGGGCATCATTCAAGGTCCTGGAATCCTTTCATTCTCAAAAGGACCCTGATGTAGGGTGACCCAATTCCTAGTGATCTTCTGCCTCAAGAGGTAAGTCCTCCCAGCTACATGCCTGACCCATCAGAGGTCCCACCCCACTCTCCGTCCACATCCTAAGCCTGTGTGGGTGGCGTGTGAGCCTATGTGGTGTGGGCAGCCAGTGTGGGCGCTAAAGGTAACCCTGGCCAGGTAGCGATACTGTCTCGCAGTGACTTTTCTCCAGGAGGAAATTGGCTCTGGCAGTTCTTTCATGCCCAGTGTGGAAATTGAAACATAGGGATTAGACTGTAAACTGCTGCCTCTTTTTTATTTTGGTTATTTTATTTTCCTGCCTTTTTTTTTTTTTTTTTTTGTCTTTTTAGGGCCATACCTGTGGCATGTGGAAGTTCCCAGGCTAGGGGCTGAATCAGCACTGCAGCTGCCAGCCTGCACCACAGCCACAGCCACGTGGGATCTGAGCCACATCTCAGTTCACGGCAACGCCAGATCCTTAACCCACTGAGTGGAACTACGGATCGAACCCAAGTCCTCATAGATACTAGCTGGGTTTGTTACCACTGAGCCATGACAAGAACTCCCTTTTCCCTGCCTCTTGAAAGCTATGTTCGGTAAGTGTGCATAGCTCTACACCCAGCAACTAGTTCCTACGTCTGTCTCTTAGCAGGTACTCAGTCATGGCGGCTGGTAAGACAGTTAAACGGATGTATGTTAGTGGAAGACCTTGTCTCCACTAAGCTGGCAGAATCACACGGGTCTGCCCATTGGAGTCCGCATTCTTCCTACAAACCACACTCTACTCACAGTAGTAAGGGAAAAAAAAAAGAGTGTGGGAGACTATGGGAAGCTGGTAGGATGGCCAACTAGTTTTTGAGCATCTACTAGGCACTGAGTATCTAATGTAACTTATCTTTTTCTTTTAACCCAGCATTTTTTGGCCATACCTGCAGCATGCAAAAGTTCCAGGGCCAGGGATCAAACCTGTGCCACAGCTGCAACCCAAACCACAGCAGTGACAATGCTGGATCCTTTACCCACTGCGCCCTCAAGGGAATTCCTAAGCCAAGAATTTTTACAACGAAGACAAAAATGAGAAAAACTGACGGTCGGCATCCAGCCTAGGGTCACACATTGCAGACAGCTGAAGAGCTGAGCTCCTAAACCAGTTCTGCCTGATTTTGGGCCCCAGCTCACCTCCCGCCTCCCAGGAAATGGCGTGATACTAGGCAACAAGGAAGCCATATTTTCACTCCTTTGAGTTCTGTCAAGCATCTGATAGGATCAGAGACCCGCAGCCCAAGTCAGTGCAAGAAGAATTTAAGGAGTTGGGAGAATGCTGCTCTCCGTGGCTGGCCTGCACCTTTCTCGCGCTCACAGAAAACCAGAGATCTGGGCCATGAACAAACTATTAAATATCACTGCTGACTGGTTTTGACCTGCCTTACATCCCAGCATTTGTTCTAGTTTTATCCTCCTCAACAAAATACAGTCATGGCAAAACATACAATACACAGACAAACACACAATACACAAGTTACAATTTGAGTTCTTCAGAGCCTATGAGCCTAATCATACGGATTCACTTCACCCCAAAGCAAGATGTTTAATCAAAATTGGGTAAATGGGAGTTCCCATCATGGCTCAGCGGAACCAAATCTGACCAGCATCCATGAGGACGCAGGTTCAAGCCCTGGCCTCACTCAGTGGGTTAAGGATCCGTTGTGGCTATGGCTGTGGTGTAGTGCTCTGATTCGACCCCTAGCATGGGAACCTCCTTATGCTGCGAGTGCGGTCCTAAAATGAACAGCAACAACAAAAAAAGTGAATGAAGGATGGATTAGCAGACAGAGATATTCAATCTTTATTTTTGATTTGATTTTTGCCCTTTCTGCCAACTAACTCAAGGGTGATATCTAAACACTGTTGTAAGAGCAGTGGTCACAAGCACTTCCAGGACAAATGTCACTGTTAAAAACATCCCTGTGCGGCCTGAAGGCTTCTGGTGACAGGAAGAAGCCATACTTTGTCTCACGCATCACTTGTTATTCTATTTTCTTCTGCTTGTTTTTTATTTGTATTTATTTTTTGCTTTTTAGGGCCACACCCACGGCATCTGGAGGTTCCCAGGATAGGGGTCAAATGGGAGCTACAGCTGCCAGCCTACGCCACAGCCACAACAACGTGGAATCCAAGCCACGTCTGTGACCTACACCACAGCTCATGGCAACGCCGGATCCTTAACCCACTGAGCGAGGCCAGGGATCGAACCTGTAACCTCATGGTTCCTAGTCAGATTTGTTTCCATTGTGCCACAATGGGAACTCCTGTTTTTAATTTTTTAATTTTTTAAATTTTATTATAGTTGATTTACAATGTTCTGTCAATTTCTGCTGTACAACAAAGTGTCCCAGTTATACATTTACATACATTTTTGCCCACATTATCTTCCATCACAAGTGATTAAATACAGTTCCCTGTGCTATACAACAGGGTTACTTGTCATTCTGGTTCATGTTCTTGGCAGAACAAAAATAAACCCAGAAAACCACCAGGCTGCATCTGCGGTAAGACGCCCACACTTAATCCATCAGACAACATGACAGGTGTTCTGTCAGCTCACAGAACCACTGTCCCCATCACTATCCACGTGGGGCACCCCTGCAAAGCCCCAAGTTATGACTGAATCAGAACCCTGGTACAAAGCTGCCTTCCTAATGCTGCCTGGTCATGAACAGGTTCAGGCCATTGAAGGAGGACCCCAGGGCTTCCACAAAAGGCAGGGCGCTTGTGTCAACCGCGTGGTGAGGGCTCAGTCCTAGGGGAACAAGGAGAGACCACTGGCCCCCATCTTAGCCCTCTGCTAGGCTCCCAGGCACCTCATCCTCCTGAGCCAGCCTACTGGCCAGCAGGAGGATGCGCCTCTTGGGAGGAGGCAACTGCCTGGCAAGCAGGTTCTCACCCACCCGACCTCATTCCTCCTCGGCCCCATCCTCCCCCAGGCACCCTCCCAGTCAGAGGAAGATGAGCCCACTCTCAGCCCTGAGGCTGGACCCCATTGCCTCATTCCTTTCCCCTGGACACTGTCACCAGATCAGGATACATATCTCTCATATTTCAGGGCTCACAGGACCTGGCTTTCTGGAGCCAATGATCAGAAACGTCCCCCGACTGGGTCAGCAGCTTTCCCTGCAGCAGAGCCCCTGGCCTCCTTACGGCCTAATCAGGGGCTGACCTTTCTCCTCAAGGAGCTCACACCCAAGTGATTCATTTTAAGAGGGAACACTGTTTCAGAATGAACCCCACACCCTCCTCCTTTCCACCCCAACATCCCTCAGAGACGTCATTATTCTATACCATAGTTAAGGGCTCAGGCTCCGGGATCAGAAAAGTCTGAGTCACATCCCAGCTCTGCTGGTTACTAATGTCTGATGCTGCCAAGTTAGTTCTGTCTGTGCCCGTTTCCTAATCCACAAAGGAAGGTACTGCCTGGTCCTTACCATCCAGCTCAGGGGGTCGCTCTGAGGGCTCAGAGCTCACCTGCATGGACTACTCAGCTGAACGCTTTACACCAGGAGGGCTCCTCACCCTGCACCCTCTCCCAGCAAAGGCGGCAGGCAGGGGAGGAGACCCCCTGGAGGAGACTCCAGGAGATGTGCTGGTTGACCCATGGCAGCCCCACAACCACCTCCCCTGGCCCTCGCCTCATCCAGCCCCCTCTCTCTGCCCTTTCGCATCTCTCAGTCCCCCTTGCTTCTGCCCTCCCAGGCCCACGTTGTCCCAGCCCCGCCCCAGTTTTCCCAGGATGCCCTCTTTCCCTCTGTGCCCCGCCCCCTTTCAGGGGCTGTGACCCCTCCCCCACCAGCCTGCACAGCTCACCCAGCCGCACACTCCTCGGCTGCTCTGACCACGCGGTCCCGCCCAAGGACCTGCAAGGAGCCGGCCCTCTCCCAGGGATGACCTCGTCCAAACCCCTCAGCCTGCTGTTCTTGGCGTTCCTCACCTCCAGTCCCATCTCCATCCGCTGCCCTGAATGTCCCCAGTTTGAAGGATTCACAATGGCAACCTTTCATCATCTGGCCTCCACCTTTACCCCAGCAGATTCACTGCTTGCAAAGGTCTCCCTCTTTGAATCTCTGAGAGCCCATCTCAACCTCAATTCCTTTGCCGGGTTTTCCTCGACCATCCCAGGGAGGCCTGAGCTCCTCGCCCCAACTCCTCTAATCCTTTGGCTTTCAGCCTCTTTTGTGACCTTGGTCTGGGGCCTGGTCAATAGAACAGCGTTTACTGGATAAATGGGCATGGAATGAGTAGGCTTCAGTTCAATGACATGTCAGGAAAACATCACTTCCTTCCAGATCAGATGTAAGCCCAGACATAGGAAAGATGTGGCTAGAAACCGATGTCTAGGCAAGAGAGTGTGCTATTAAAAAAATACATACATAAATAAAAATAAATCAATTAATAAACATGGTTGGGCAAGTTCCCCTGTGTCACAGTGGGTTAAGGATCCAGCATTGTCCCTGTAGCAGCTTGGGTTGCTGTGCTGCTGTGATGTGGGTTCGATTCCTGGCCTGGGATCTTCCACAAGCCACAGGTGTAGCCAAATAAAATAAAATAAAAGTATAAACTGAAACATCTAAGTTAAAAAAAAAGAAAAGAAAAAGGGGCTGGAGGTTGTTTTAAAATCAGCGCCACATAAAAGATAAATTTAGGATCGATTTAGATTTTCATATACCAGGTTTGCTTAAAGCTGATTGCCTTATACAAGGAGTCTTAATGCACAGAGCATGACACAACCCTCCACCAGGGTGTTTTCATGTGATGGGTGACCAGGCTCACGTGTGTATCTACACATGTTTAGGTACACTAGCAATGGCCCTAATGATCCAAAGACTAATGGGACACTAAGGTCACAAATACAACAGTGGAGGAAAACTTAAGCTACACAGACAAATGTAAGAAAATGTTACTATATAAAGGAACATTTAACTCCACGCAGAATTTATGGGAACTAAAATGTGCTGTAAACGCAGTATGTCTAACTTTCACCCCATACAAAACACACCCACCCACTCCTGGGACTGCATGTGGACCCTGGTACCTCAGGCGTGGACAGCAGGGCGCCAGAAGGGAGGCCACTGCTATAGCCTGTCTCCCAGGACCACGTCCATGTGGGAATTACACACAGAACTAACTTGGAAGTGACTTCAACACTCAGGCCCCATCCCCACTCCCACGCCTGGCGTGGACATTTAAGCACCACCAAGATGGTGCTACTGAGGCCAGTCTGCACACTCAGTACCTAATCCTGCTAATATTAATGCCTCTCTCTCCTCTTGGCCACTGTCACCCAGACATTGTCTACATCTACTAAATGAGTTATTAGGGAATTGCTAATCTGGGCAAAATGATGCCCAGAGGCTCCAGGGCCCCCCTTACGGGACTCAGCTAGAGTGAAGGCACCCTGAAGCACAGGACCCGTGGACGAGGCTCAGGGCGTCCTGGGGTGCGACTTGGATGCCCCTGAAAGAAGCAAGGAGAGCAAGGTGGCTGCTGGGCACTGAGACACTGAAAGTGAACAGTTTACATGAGGACGAGCTCCCAGCCACCTAGGCAGCTCCCAGGAACTCACCATGGGCCACGCTCATGTGCACGCAAAGACCATGCACATGACTGTATTTTTCGAAATTCCCAAATCCAAGCCTTTGGCTTCTTCTCAAAAGGCCAACTCAGGCTTAAGGAGTAGCAGACCTTTAGAAACAAAAACAATCCCATTGATTTAGGGGAAAATCACCCATGAAAGGGGTTTATGGATTTTAAAGGCTAAGCTTAGTCCCTAAGAACCTGGGAAGCAGGGTCACAGCTGGTCAACTCTAGACTTTCTTAGAGTCCCTTCCCAATCACAAGGTTTGTCCTCAAATCTGTGCCTGTGCTGGTGGCTTATACAACCCTGACACTCTGATTTCCTCAGTCCTCTGCGGGAACGAGGGTAGGGAAAGGCAGGAGGCAGAAGCTAGTGAGATCAGCACAGCCTGTAGTCACTGATGCCCAGGAAAGGTAAGAATAGTGAATCAGGGCTGATGCACTGTGTGGGCCACACCACAGCTGCCGTCCTAGGCACTGTCTCTCTCTCTCTCTCACACACACACACACACACACACTCTCTCTCTCTCTCTCTCTCTCTCTCTCTCTCTCTCTCTTTTGTAGTCTCTGTTTTAAAACTGAGAAAACTAGCATTTAAGTAGCTTGTCATAGGCTGGGCTTCAAGCTCAAGCCATGGGTACAATATCTGAAGCCTTAACAATGTGGCTAAATGCTCAGGTCTCGGCCATTATTCAAACTAGAAGGAAGTCAACTTTTTCATACACACACAGAGTACTGTGTCCTAGACAGTGTGCTAAATGATTTTTCACACATTACTTCAGTTAATACCTTACAACCACCCTGTAAAGTTGGCAGGATTATCTCTGGTTAGGTTTTTACAGATGAGAAAACTCTAACTTGCCCAAGGTCACCCAATTTCTACTGGCAGAATGGAGATTCAAGCCCACGGCACTCTGATTCCAAATGCTTTGATGAAACCGGTTGAATAAAACAGAAGCAACGGCCCTTCCGACAACTCCTACAGTCTTTGCAGGCTCAATTTCATCATTCAAGCACCTCCCACGTGTCCAGCTATTGGATGAAGCAATCAGGAGAGATGTCTCCAGCTACATAGTCTGTTGTGTTGACCACTTAGTCTCACGCTATGGCATTTTTTCATTCTTATGCAATGCGTCTTTTGCTTGCTTTCCATGTAGGGTGTTTGCTGGCTCCCCAGCTAGATTTTAACGCTGTGAGGATGGGGACATTGACCAGCATTTCCTTGTGCGACCCCTCCCCACACCATGCCCAGCGTGATGGTGGAGAACGGAGATGGGGCTCAGAAAATACCTTCTCAATAAAGAGATAACCTTCAGAAATGTGCAGCTCAAATCTAACTCAAGAATTTCTAGTCTCCTTTACAGCAAACAAGTTGTGCACAGTAGCAGTTTGCTGAATTACAAGGGTTTATCACCAAAAGAAAGCAGATGCAACCTGGAAGGACACCAATTTGGGCCTCTCCAAGATGAGACATGGAGGCTATTATGATACAGGCTGATCAACTACCTGCCCTCAAACCCACACTTAATATTTACCAAACACTACTGATACCTAGCGCCACACTACAAGGTAAGGGAGGAGACAAGAGATGCAAGACAAAGAACCCACCTTACCAAGCTTTAAAGTAGCCAGTACACCTTGATCTTAGCCTACAGCCTGGGCTGGGTTTCCTCTGTATCCTCAGAAAGTGCAAGGTGTTAAAGAGCAGAGGTACTCTGGGCTCTAAACAGAGAAGGCCCTAAGTTTAGGGGAGGGGCCTGAGGTCTACAGGGAAATTTTTTGATTGAAAAAAAAAAAAAAAAGGAATATTGACAAAGGGCTTCTTTTTTTTTTTTTTTTTTTTAGCTAAGTCTCATATTTGTGCTGCTTTCAGTCATCAACTCAAGAGCCTCCTGGAACACACATACCTCCTTAAGGGTAGGTGTTCCTCTTGGAACTGTCCTTGTGGTGACACCTGCAAAGGCTCACTCCTGGTCTAGGTGAGATCAGATGCCAAGGCTCCTCTGCTGCCCTTTCCTGAGCGCCAGCCTCACTGCCGGCTTCTTGGGGGTCCCTCTAATGACAGAGCTGATGGCCAACGACCACAGGCTCTTAGAACTTCCCCTAAGACTCAACTGGAGAAGAGGAAAAATGAGAGGCATATTTCTAACTGCCAAGCCAGGAAAGGGGCAGGACGCAGACTCACTGTCTCCATTGTGGAGACAGTGTAAACTCCACTTAGACACGCTGGCACTTCCAACAGCCCCGTCCCAGACGCCAGCCCGAAGCAGCCAACAGACGGACCTGACTGTCTGCTGTGTTGATGCCACATTCAAACTAATCCCTCCTTGCCTGTTGACAGATGGTAAAACAGCCCAAAGCAGAACTGTCTGCTTTGTCGCAATGTCACGTGCTGTCATTCCTAAAAGGAGTTTATGTGACAAGATGTTTCTAACCCTCCCAAGTCTTCCTCTCAGTCTGGTTGAGCTTTCTTGGTGACAGCCACCACCCTTCTGGTTTTCAGAGGTGAAACTGACCCAGTGCCTTACACACAGGCAGTTCCTAGAAGAGGGAGGTGTTTCTTAAAGTGCTGACAAAAGCCAGACCCAGTCCCTCCCAGTTCAGGGTATGCCTCCAGAAACAGACAGGCTGGACTCCAGGTAGCTTTTCCCTAAGGAGTCAACTTCATAAGGTAACTAGCCCTGCCTCATGACCCCAGAGAAACATCTGGAAAGGAAAACAAATCTAAACCTGGCAACATGAAAACTCTTAAGTCACCCATATCTAGTGCCACCCCAAGAAAGGAGCACTGTCAGCTCTGGCCTGGGGACTCAGGGACCTGCTTACACAGGGTCATCTCCTCTCCTACGTGGCCTGACATTTCCCCGCTCTCACTCCACAGGGGATGCCTTACAGTCCAGTCTCTCTTAAGTGTGACCTCAGGAACTTTTCTTTCCCATTTACTATTGCATCTTCAGAGCTGCATCCCCAGAGCTCACTGGGTGGCACAGAGCAGATGCCCCGTAAATATGTGTTCCATCAGTAAGTAAAGGTGGAGGTGCCTCATCTCAGTGAAACCACAGCTCCCAAGAACTGATTGTAAAGGTCAGAGGCTGTGCCCTATAAATGGACGTGTAGCTGCTAATCCGAGGCTGCACACACTTCATGAGATGGACAGGCCAAGGGGCTGAGGGCCTCCACTCACAGACTCTGATTTGTCACCTTATCTGCTGTTGTGTAGGGAGATACAGGGAAGGTGGCCAGAGGGGATGCAATCCAGGACAAGTAGAATTCAAGGACCAACAAAGACTGGACGTGGCCAGGGGCCCGTGTGGCTTTTTGGCAAGGGACAGCGATCTGGTCCGGGTGGGCACACCCTAGCAAAGGACATGGGTTTTTGTGGAGTAGCAGGAGAATGTGGGCATAGCATTCCTGGGGCAAATAATGGGGTACTCTCTTCCCTAAGGAGAGAGAGAAGAATTTCAGGGAGAGAAAAGCCAACATCATCACCAGGGGTGTCTGAGGCCCACAGGTCCCCACGCACTAGCCCAGGTCAGTGCCACTTGGGAAGGGTAAGGGGACTAGGAGAAGGTGTGGCAGACCAGGGCCGTCTCCTGACGGCAGGGATGAAGTCGGCCTGTGTTCTGCCACCACTGCCATTTCATACACTGAAGAGAGGAGCCATCCAGGGCACATAGACTGAAAAGCTGCTTTGTGCCAACCCCTGGCAAACAGCCCTTCTGGGCCTCAAAAGGAATGGTGGGCAGGCTCTGGGCATGGCTCCTACACCAGCATGACCAGGATGTCTTCTGAAATGAGGAGCTGACTCTCAAGCCAGGTATGATGAGCCCTGTAAACCAAGGGAGTGGCCTCTAATACAAGGTCCCACTTTACCAGATAGATAGGACCTAATCTGTGTATAGGAAGCCCTTTCACTCTGAGTGTCATGAGGCAGGTTCAGAGTCTTTCTCTCTCTCTCTCTCTTTTTTTTTTTTTTTGGCCACACCCAGGGCACATGGAAGTTCCCAAGCCAGGGACTGAATCTGAGCTGTAGCTGCAATCTACACAACAGCTGCATCAATGCTGGATCCTCTACCTACTGTGGGCTAGGGACTGAACCCACACTGCCACAGCCGTAGAGACAATGCTGGATCTTTAACCTGCTGCGCCACAGTGGGAACTTCCAGAGTTCTTTTGTTTTTTGGTTTTTGTTTTTTTTTAAGGGCATTTAAAATACAAAAAAACAAACAACAAATAAAAACAAACAAACAAAAAAAAACAATTCTAAAAGGGTACATTTGCACAAAATGTCACAGCATTCAAGGCACCTGCACATTCAGCACATAACCTGAGCCTCCAAACCATCCATTGAGGTGAATTACAGGATACCCACAGCACAGCCTTGCGATGGGCCCATCCCTTTCTCCATTTCACAACTGAGTTTAATCAACCTGCTGAAGTCACAGAGTTAATGGGTGGTGAGGTAACATCCGGACTTGTGACAGTCCCATTCCCAGCCCTGCTCTCTTCCCACAGAGCCATGCTGAGCCAAGACGAGGCACCAAGCAGCCAGGCAGCCGGAGACACAGTCTGAGACCCAAGATGAACCAGGATCTGAAGAGGGTCCTTTGCCAGGGGGTTTGTTCTATACCTGATGAGTGAGTTTGGCTCGTCATAAAGTAGGTAACAGGTATTCTGTCCATCTTATCAAAGTTCTTGCTAGACAGTGAGTCAAGCAGTGCAGGGAGACAATGACACCTCTGCGAGTCCCTAAATGAAGTGACGGTGGCCACCTAGGCCCTTGAACACAACTCCTATCCCCCACAGTGGCCTTGGGAGAACCAAACATTCCCAAGGACTTGCCTTTACTTCGCAGATAATGCCACTGTTGACATGTCTGTCCCAAGGCCAGCAGCTGAGAATGTCTCTTAGTGGCCGGGTCTTCCCAGGCCTTGGCTCCCCCAGCCAGCCAGCCCCAAGGAGGAGGGGCTCTACCACCTGCGGCTCTTCCTGAGGCCCCGCTTCCAGTGCTTAGAGGTGAGGAAACAGATGGAGGGGACTTTCTCAGGAGCTTCATAAAAGGTGAAGAAGCTTAGTAAGAGGGTTGGTCAGGCTGCATTCTTTCCCTACCCACCACCTCTCCCAGGCTCCCGAGGCCAAGGTTGAGGCACTATTCATTGGCAATCACAGAATGTGCTCCAGAATCTTCCTTCAGCAATGAGAAGACAGTGCTCCGGTGTAAAACCAGAACAGCAGTCATCCGTCTTTCCATCCACATGTTCTCAGCCCCCACCGCATGCCAGGCATGGCCTCTTCTAGCCTGTGTTCTACAAGCAAGGTCTTGTGGGGGGTGACCCATTTCTAGAAGGGTGATGATACCAGCTTCAACCTAACCCATCAGCAAGGAGAGTGGACAGCCAGCAGGTCTGCTTAAGTTCCCCACCTATGGCCCCAGAGAGGTGGGAGGATCTGCCAGCAAATATTTCTGGGATAGCAGCTGAGAATCCAGAGGTTCCAGAAAGAATGTTGCAGAACCTGAGTTTGACGAGGTGGGAGAAGACAGATATGGACTCAATGAATGTTTGCGGAAGCTCATCTAGTTCAGGAGCTTTCGCAACTTGCTTAACGCTTAACTGGGGTGGCCACCCTGTGAGCCCTGGGTTTCTTGTTACAGACAAGGAAGTTGTCGCCCAGAGAGAGCAGGTGTCCAGTTTGAGGTCCCAAAACACAGGTGCTGGCAGAACCAGGCTGGGGTTTCTTGGCTCCCACAGCAGGAGTTCTCAAACAAGCTCAGGCAGAGAATCAAAACCGCAGATTCCTGAGCGCCCCCCTCCACCCACCCACTCCCCTGTACCCAGGAATCTACATTGCAAACAAACTCAGGTGGTTCTAATGCTGGAGCTTCAAGGACCACACTTGAAAGCAACTGACCCTGGAGTTTCCGTTATGGCTCAGCGGTGATGAACCCGACTAATATCCATGAGGATGCAGGTTGAATCCATTCAGTGGGTTAAGGATCGGGCATTGCCATGAGCTGTGGTGTAGGTCCCAGACGAGGCTTGGATCTGGTGTTGCTGTGGCTGTGGTGTAGGCCAGCAGCTGCAGCTCTGCTTTGACCCCTAGCCTGGGAACCTCCATATGCTGCAGGCGCAACCCTAAAAAGCAAAAAACAAAAACAAAAACAAAAACAAAACAACAACAACAACAAAAAAACTCAAACTGACCTCCACTGCCTCAAGGAAAGGAATCAAGAGCTAATTCCCAGCAGCAGCTGGGCTCCATAGGCAGCCTAGGCAGGGACAGGTGGTGGGACGGGTGCGTGCTCCTGCCTAGCTGCTCAGTGCCCCTGAGTGAGTGCCCTGAGAAGCCCAGAGACACATCCATACCAGACATGAAGCCCAAGAAAAAGGTCAGTGGACTCGAGAATTGCTCAAGGGGCAGCACCATCCCAGACTGACAGCCCATGGCGATGGACCTCTGCTTTAATGCCATGACTCATGGCCACTCACTTACTACATTTGGGAGTAGATGGACATGGCGAATGCCCCTGTGCATAGACGGCTGCCTCCAGAGCCAGCACGGGAGACCCAGCCACGCCAACATAGCCAATCTGGGGCAGCAATCAGGAATTTCCAGAGAAGAGGAGAAAAGAAAAAAGGAAGCACAACAACCCCCAACCTTGCTCCAGCTTCTGTCCCCCTCCCTTCTGGAGCCCTTCATCCTGCAGAACCAAGAGAGGGGAGACGCTCCCTGGGGTTAAGTTTGGGAGGGCACGAGACAGCAGTCAGGGCACAGAGAAGAAAGAAGAGGAAACACCAGCTTCCACCTTAACTCTGTGGTGCCTTATCATCCCTGATGAGGATCCAACCAATCCACAGGGGGCTGTTTGATGTCGGGGGTTGAGGGAGGTGAAGGCAAGGGAAGGACATCCTGTTAACAGTATTGCTGGACAAAGATCAAGAATCAGGCAGTGGAAAACAGCTGTGGCCACCTGATAAGCCGGGGCACCCCCCTTCCTTCAGTAGAGTCAGGTTTATAAGACTAAGGTCTGATGGGCAGACCTACACCGCAGCACGAGACGCCTAACCCACAGAGTGAGTGAGGCCAGGAATCAAACCCACATCCTCACGGACACTATGTCAGGTTCTCAACCTGCTGAGCCACAACGGGAACTCCCAATTACCTTTATCGATGATAGCAGCGACAGCTCTGTTCTTCACTTAGCACTTCCTATCTGATAAACTGTCCCTAACTGCCCTCCCCTCCTGTCTCATTTACTCCTCTCCTCGACCTTCTGCAATAGCCAATATTATCTCCGTCTTAAAGTAAGAAGCCAAGAGTTAGAAAAGTCAAGGGTCTTATTTCAAGGGTACACAGAGGAGCTAAAGATGTGACCTCGCCCATCCTGGGTCTAGCAGAATTCAAGGCACCCAGTAAGGACTGAACAGCTCTTTCCACCCAAGGGGTAAGACTGCATCAGGTCAGGAAGCCAATCAGGGCATGCGAGTCCCTTCCTCCAATCGCCCGAGCTCTCAGCTGAGTGATCACCTCAACTCCTTTCAGGAAAGGAACACGTGTTTATTCATTTCTCCATCCATATTTAAGCAGCTATTATGCCCAGAGCCCTGAAAGGCGGGAGACATGTATTAGTCCAGGCTCCAGTCCTTTGACAAGTTTCCCATTTAGTGGGAAGAGGAGCTGGAGGAAGAGGGAAAGAGGACAGTTAAAGTTAAGGAAGAAGAGGAAACCCAAATCGCCAGAAAACACAAGGGCCTGTATCCACGCCAACTCAGCAAGCACCCACAAGGGCAAAGAACATCCTTCCCCAGCACAGAAACTGAGGAGATGATGGCAGAGGAGGAGCAGGTACCCAGGTACCTAGCCAGAAGGAACACCTCACAAGCAGTGTTACTTTTTTTTTTTTTTTTTTTTTGGTCATGGTAAAATATATAGAGAGCATAACATTTACTGTTTTAATCATATTTAACTGCACAGTTCAGTGTCATTAAATACATTTACATTATTGTGCAACCATAACACCATTCATTTCCAGAACTTTTTCCATCCTCCCAAACTGAAGCTGTACCCCTTAAACACTTACTCCCCACCCCGTCCTCCCCCAGCCTCTGGCAACCACCATTCTGCATTCTGTCTCTACGAATTCGATGACTCCAGGTAGCTGTGGTATAACAAAAACATATTTGGTCTTTGGCCCTGGTTCCTGGCACAAAGCTCTAAACCCTGGGAATTTCCTGAGTGACAGGAATGTCCTTTGTTATAAGGAACCCAATTCCACCCCACCTGAGTTTATGCTATAAGGTGACTGAGAGAGGGGCCCCTGTAGAGCCTTGGGATGGAGCTGGTCTCCAGAAGACCAAGCGATTAGAGTTTGGGAACTTTCAGCCCCATTTCTGAAAAGAGGAAGGGAGCTGGAAATTGAGCTCTAGAAAAACTCATGAGCAAGGAAATCTGGTGAACCCTCAGGCTGGTGAGCACATGACATCAAAGTCCTGGGAGGGGGGCGGCCCCACAGAGGCTCTTGCATCTCCATCTGGCTGTTCCTGACGTTAGCCTTTAAAATAAACCAGCAAAAACAGCAGGTAAAGTGTTTACCAGGGTTCCCTGAGCCATTCCAGCCAATTATAGAACCTGAGCAGGGCTTGTGGGCACTCCCCCACCCCAATTTATAGCTGTCAGTCAGAAGTATGGGCGGCCCCTGGGACTTGCAAAGGGCATCTTCAGTGGAGGCAGACTAGTGGGACTGAGTCCTTAACTGGAGTCTGCACCAACTCCAAGGAGTTGCTGTCAGAATTGAACTGAATTGTAAGACACCCAGTTGGTGTTAGAGAATTGGAGAACTGTTCTGTGTCAAATAAAAAGACACCTCAGTATCTCATAGCAGTGGAGTGTGTCCTTTTGTGACAACCTTCTTTCCCTGAGCATAATGTCTTCAAGGTCATCCAGGTGCAGCATGTGTCAGAATTTCTTTTCTTTTTAGAACGGATACTATTCCATCCTACACATATACCACAATTTATCAATTCAGCCATAGATGAACATCTGGCTTGCTCCCACCCTTTAGCTTTTGTGAAGAATACTGCTTCACACATGAGTGTACACATATCTGTTCAAGTTCCTGCTTTCAATTCTTTAGGGTATCTACTGAGAAGCAGATTACTAAATCATACAGTAATTCTATTTTTAATTTTTTGAGGAAGTGATATACAATCTTCCATGTGACCGCATGGTTTTACACTCCCATCAGCAAGGCACAAGGGTTCCATTTTCTCCACATTCTTGCAGGCACTTCTTACTTTTTCTTTTTTTCTTTCTTTCTTTTTTTTTTTAATTGATAACCATCTTAACGGGTATGAATGAGTATCTCCTTGTGGTTTTGATTTGCATTTCCCCAATGCTGAGCTTCCTTTCTTGTGTTTATTGACCACATGCGTATCTTTTTTTTGGGGAGAGAAATGTCTACTCAAGTCATTTGCTCCTTTTCAAATCAGGTTGTGTTTTTGTTGTTGTTCAGCTAAAGAGTTCTTTATATAATCTAGATATTAACCCCATATCAGATATATAATTTGCAAATATTTTCTCCCACTCCATGGACTGCCTTTTCACTCTAATGATAGTGTTCTCTAGTGAACAAAAATTTTTAATTTTGATATGGTCCATTTTTTTGTTGTTGTTGCTGCCTATGCTTTTAGTATCATATCCAAGAAACCACTGCCATCATTGCCAAAATCAATACCATGCAACGTTCCCCTTATGTTTTCTAGTAAGAGTCTTACAGTTTTCCAATATGATTTGTTGAAGACAAGTGATAATTATATGTCAACATAGTTTCATCGACTACAACAAATGTACCACTCTGGTGGGGGATGCTGACAACAGGGGAGGCTACACCAGAAGGTAGTCCAGGGAGTAGATAAGAAAAGCCTGTACCTCCTCTTAATTTCGCTGTGAAACTAAAAGTGCTATCAAAAATAAAGCCTATTTAAAAAGCTGTCCTTTTGCTCTTGAATGGTCTTGACACCCTTGTTGAAGTTGACCATACATGGGAGGTTTATCTGGACTCTATTCCTCTAGCCTTACATGTTTATCTTTATGCCGATACAGCACTGTCATGATTCCTGCAGCGTTATTAGTTTTGGTATCAAGAAGTGTCAGACCTCTGACTTTGTTATTCTTTTCCAAGATTGTTTTGGCTGGTCAGTGTCCCTTTAATTTCTATACGAATTTTAGGATGCATTTTTATTCATCCATGAAAAACATCATCGGGATTTTGGTAGTGATTACACTGGATTTATAGACTTCTTTGGGTAATATTGACAACTTAACAAAAGTAAGTCTTCCAATCCATGAACATAGGATGTTTTTTCATTTTAATATGACTTCTTTAATTTCTTTTGGTAACATTTTATAGTCTTCAGTGTACAAATCTTTCACCTCCTTGGTTAAGTTGATTGCTGAGTTTTTTTTTTTTTTTTCAATGCTACTGTAAACAGAATCTTAATTTCCTTTTTGGATTGTTCATTGTTAATGTACAGAAACACAACTGGCTTAAAATGTTGCAAATTTGGTCTGCTCTGCTGGGTCAGGTTTGCAGAAAGCAACTCAGGAGGCACAGCAGTGGTGAGAGGGGAGAGCTAAGGTGAGTAAAACAGCCATGAAATCGTCTACCATTTCGAATGTGACTTTTTCTGGGTTGGGCATTTGCTTGGTTGCTGTAGGTCTTTGATTTCCAAAACTCCCATTAAAAAAGTTATTTTAGCAGTTTCTGGTTTACTTAATGTTTCTGTGGGTGAGCGAGGGCCCAGAGCTTCCTGGTCCACCATCTAGTGACGTCACTCCCCTGCGCTTTAGGCTTAATCTCTAAGCAGTGTATCTTCAAGGAGAAAAATAAGGAGCCAGATTGGTCAGAGCAGAGGACAAGGCTGGGAGGGAACAAGGGACAGGCCGGATAGGAAAGGCAAGAGAGGAGTGGTCCTGGCTGCTAAACAGAAGACTTAGTTCTGATTCCATGCCGTTGTCAGGCCCTCAAGAATGCCTGCCAAGGCAAGGTGGCCACGACAGAAGTCAGGTCAGGCACAGCCTCCTCCAGTGCACTGAGATGAAAGTCAAAGAAACAGGAGGATAGAGAGCTTCTGCTCTGGTTCCACCTCATAGGCCTTCAGGGCCCACCCTACCCCAGGGCTTTGAGTATATTTTCAGAACCTTAAGTGAATCAGATTATGATTCACCTCTCATAATTCTCATCTCCCCTCAGTACAGAGAGTGGTTGAGCTCCCAGCTACATCCCCCTGGACATCAGACCCATCAGAGAGCAGCGCAAAACATACCAGTCCTGACAGGAGCCTGGCTCCAAGCAGAAGGGCGTTTTCCCACGACACACCGCTCCTCTCTCCTAGTGATTTCAAGTCTGATCAGGAGCCTCACCTGATGAAGCCAGGTGAAAACACAGGAGCCTGCCCTCCCCCCCCCCGAGAGTCTGATTAGGGAGTCCACAAAGGGGCCTAGGCATCTGTATTTTATTCTGGCCCTACAGGTAAGGCAAATGGTCATCCTTTGGGGGAGCACTGGTCTAGTTCCCTCCCCAGTGTCGCCAGCCTCTGACCTCATCCATGTGCCCACATCTTCAGTGAGGGCTTTGCAAAGAAGGAGAAGGCAGGACAGGAATTCAGTTTCACGTTACCTTTCCCAGACGTCTCAAACTACAGGTTGCATCTGACCCATGATTTCAAAACATGGAAGATAATAATAATAATAGTGAACGTTGGAATCTTACCAGCTTTTTAAAAGGATTTCCTAAGCTAGATACACAAAGACAAATATTGTATGATTCTGGTTATATGAGGTACCCACAATAGTCAAATTCATAGAGACCGAAAGTAGGATAGAGGTTAGTTATAGAGGCTGGAGAGAGAAGGAAGGGAGGGGTTATTTTTTAATGGGTACACAGTTGTTGGGGATGATAAAAAAAAGTTTGGGGTACATATACTGGTAATGTTCACACAAGCCTGCGACTCTACTTCATGGTATTGAATTGTATACCTATGAACAGTTTAAAATTATAAGTATGCTATCTATTTTACCACAATTAAAAAAAAAAACAGATTTCACATAAAAATCTGGATTTCTGGTTTCTCTTTAAAGAAAAAAACCAAATGATAGCATCTGACAACGCTGGGTCATGCTGGGTATGTGAGCACGTGGCAGAGGTGGAAGCGGCTGCCATCTCTGGCTGGGACATGCACTCCCGTGATGCCGTGACCTCTCCACACTCCAACATCACTTTTCCTTTGTCACATTTCTACAACCTGGCTGCCCCCATGAGCATCTGAGAGGTCAGTCTCCACTAGCCTCGCTCTGCTCTCCAGTCCCTACCTGGTCCTCTGTTTCAGTCAGAAGGGAAGGCCAGCAAGTGGTCAGCCTTGTGGGCAGCTGCTTCAGGAGCCGTGACAATGACAGCCAGAGGAAGTACACAAGAGCTCACCTACCACCTCCCCAGACTTCCCTCAGACCTTGAAAGGTCTCTGACATTGGAGCAGCCAGAACGATAAGCCGGGACTTTAATACTCCGAAGCGCCCATGAGGCTGAACAAGAGGAGACTCTCCACCCTCTTCATGACCTTGACTCCTGAGTCAGCCCCAGGAAGACCCAGCCTCTGGGTGACAGACAAACGGCCAGTCCAGCAAACACAACCTCCTCAAGACTGGACTCACTTTCCTAGAGCCCATCTTTATCACTAGAATCTGATTTCAACATGCTTCACATACAATGGTGTTCAGGACATGCTACCCCCAAACCTGAGCCCTTGGCATAGTGAATATTTTAAGCTGAAGGAGTCAGAGAGAGTTGAAGAGGCAGGAAAGTCACTCTGACCTCCACCCCCTCTTCACCCTTCTCCCTAAAACAAGCCTTCAAACCCTCCGGTGGCAGGTGCTCTCTGGGTACCCAGAGGAAGGGAGCATCCTTATCTCCCAAGACAAAGGGGTGCTGCCAAGAAGAGTCCTGGAAACTGGCCTTGCTCATACCCCCTGGTTTCTTCAGTGACCTCACTCCTTAACCTCCATATTCCTCCACCACTGCCGCTCTCCATCAGCCCTGGCAGACATGCGCACACGTCTGTTACTCCATTTCCCTATGAGTGCTCCCCTATTACCTAATACTTACATTGAATAATTACAAAGGACTATCTCCTGTTTCTTTAACTCTATCAATTTAATTTTCAGCCAGAGACTTCAATACAGTCCAAAAAACTTCTTCCTCTCCTACACAGAGCACCAGTATTCCAGACATGCTGGGAAATACTGCTAGTCTATAAGTGTAAAATTCATGCCAACCTCTGAAGACCCACCATGCAAAAAGAATGCAAAACAGCTTGTTAGGAGTTTTATTACCTTGAGAACTTTTTTTTTTTTTTTTTTTTTTTTTTTTTAGGGCTGCACCTGCAGCATATGGAAGTTCCCAGGCTAGGGGTTGAATCAGAGCTATAGCTGCCAACCAACACCACAGCCACAGCAATGCCAGATCCAAGCTGTGTCTGTGACCTACACTACAGCTCATGGCAACACTAGATCTTTATCCCACTGAGCAAGGCCAGGGACTGAACCTGCATCCTCATGGATACTAGTCAGATTCGTTTCCACTATACCACAACAGGAACTCCCTGTGGCACATAGGAACAATCTTGATTACATATTGTAATACCATCTTGGATATATTGAGTTAAATAAAATACAGTTCTCCAGCTAATTTCACTTGTTGTTTTGCTTTCATAGAAAATTTACATTTTCACCAAAAAAAAAAAAATTTACATTTTTACCTGTTTTTCATCTGGCTACTAGACAGTTCAGTCATGTATGTGGCTTGCCTTTGGGGTGTGCATTATATTTCTATCAGAGAGCACTATTTTCCACAGCCCAGCTGTGGCTGCTGCAGAACTGATTCTGTAAGGTTACTGTATTTTCTTTACCTAGGAAAGCAAACTGATTCTCTCGAGTCTTTTTCTGGCTGGCACTGTGCTATGACCTGCCCAAGGGTCCTGGAGGAAGCCCCTTCTGCTCTCAGTGCTGGAGGCTCCTCACTGGGGCTGGGGCTGCTTTGATGATCTCTTCCAGCTTCCCCAGCTTCCTCATCCTGTGCCATCAAGCTGTCCCCAGACTCTCACACAGCTCTCTTCCCAGCCTTGCTCAGTAACAATGTGTTCACATCACTCAAAACCCCACACAGATCATTTTCCCCGGAGACAATGGGACCAGTGTTGCTGAACACTGCCAGGCTGCTACCACCTGTGCGATGGTCACAGGGAAGTGTGCCAGCTGCAGCCCAAGGCTCCCTGGCCTCTCTCGTCCCAGCTCAGGAGCCACTGGTCTCTTTCACCCAGAGCCTGGAGCCCCACCCTCCTGAGGCTGTCTCTATGGGGCTCAGGGAGGCAGAACCAGCCCTTCAGTAACCAGCAGGTGGGGAGGCAATGCTAATGCCGGGAACCGCAAAACAGAGGGCAAACAGAAGTCCAGCTCTCAAATTCTGGAGAAGCTGCTGGCCGCTTTATTACCACCAATAACCCACAACTCTCGAGACACAGGCCCCAAACTTGAGACTCAGAATCCTGCACACCCCACCCTCCTTTTAAAATATACATATACTTTATCCCCATGAAGACTCAATAACAGCACTGACATGGGCTTTGGACTTGGAGTTCGCCTCAAGCTTCCTTTTTGTCAGTTCAGAACCTGTAGGACCCTGGATAAGGCTGTTCCATTTAGGGGACTTTCCATCATGGCGCAGAAGGAATTCAACTAGGAACCATGAGGTTGCAGATTCAATCCCTGGCCTCACTCACTGGGTTAAGGATCCAGTATTGCTAGGAGCTGTGGTGTAAGTCACAGACACAGCTTGGATCCTGTGTTGCTGTGGCTGTGGTGCAGGCCGGCAGCTGTAGCTCCGATTTGACCCCTAGCCGGGGAACCTCCATGTGCTGTGGGTGCAGCCCTAAAAAGCAAATAAAATAAAATAAAATAAAATAAAATAAAATAAAATAAAATAAAAAAAAAAAGGGTTGCTCCATTTATCCGAGTCTCAAGTCCCTCAACACCAGGGACAACCCGCCCAACTCAAAGAGTTAAAAAAAATGTCAATAATGGATGAAAAAGCCTTGCACCTAATAGTTGTTTGATAGATACTAGTTTTCTTCCTTTTCAAATCCTCTCATGGCAATTACGTGAAGATGATACTTAAAACCCCATGGAGAACTGAAAACGAATTCCCTACACCCTCATCTAGTTGTTTCTTGTGTGTGTGCTTCTAGTAACCTGAATGTTGGTGCCTGGTACAACTGTAGAGCCTGGCAGGAGAACCCGGGGAAGGCAGGCATTCTCTTTGCGGCCCTAGCACAGAGTCTGGTCTGGCAGAGGCAGGTGATGGTACATGCTTGCTGAGTGAAGGAGTGAATGGTGGGCTCAGGCAAGCAGCTGCAGGTGCCCGGTGGAGAATATCAAGGCCAGAGTTACCAGGGCACCGGGGTAATTGCGGATCAGTGCGAAGTTTGCAGCCACCAAGAGTTATTCTCTGTTAGGACACTTCCAATCTGTTTAGACAGCTCTGTGGAGCTTTCTTTGACCTAAGCAGCAAAGCTCAAGTTATTCTGTTAATATTTTTCCTCCACTCAGCCATGCTTTACTCAGAAAGGTTAAAACACATGCCAAGAACCAAACATAGTTCTCACTACGTGAGGAAGCATAAACAATTCAGCTTTTTATCTTTTTAAACTTAGCAGCACAGTGGGTTAAGCCTAAAAGAACACATTAAACTGATGGCTCAGTGATACAAATATATGCTTTGGGGTGTTTTTAAATGTAAAATTCTTAGCATTTTCTGACCTTGAAGGGACCTGGGGGTGGGGAATGAGGAACTATTCCGACTAAATTTTACAGATGTATTTGGCTTTAAGTCCCCTGAAGGGTGTGTGTGCAGGGGTCCGAAAACCAGTAAGTTCTTGCTCCATGGTGAACAGCGAGAACAACAGACTGGCTTCTCTGATCTCACCAGGGCACCTGAAGGCTCAGTTATCTCTCCTGCTCTCCCCACATAATGGGGAGATTGCAGTGACCTCGTCTGAATCCTGCTGGGGTTGCAAATAGGGAGATTTAACCCTCTGGGAGCTTGAAAGGTCCTGCCCAGCAGGACCCTTTCCCCAGCTTTACTCTCCTACAAAGGAAAAATCCAGTAAGGTCAAATCTGCTGGAGAGCCGAAATGGAGATGCTCAAACCCACAATCACATCACCTTTGAGAATGGGGATGGGGATAAATGTCACCCACAATGCCTAACTGTCCTGAACAAAGAGGTCCAACTTGGAGTTCCTGTTGTGGAGAAGCAGAAACAAATCTGACTAAGGACCATGAGGTTGCGGGTTCCATCCCTGGCCTTGCTCAGTGGGTTAAGGATCCGGCATTGCCACGAGCTGTGGTGTAGGTTGCAGATGTGGCTCGGATCTGGCATTGCTATGGCTGAGGAGTAGGCCAGCAGCTGTAGCTCTGAGGCCCTAGCCGGTGGAACCTTCATATGCCTCAGGTGTGGCCCTAAAAAGTGTGCACGCGCGTGCGCACACACACACACACACACACTCTTCAACTTGTTTCATCCCCAGACCTTGAATCTTCTGAACATTCAAACCCACAGGTTAAAGAACACTGGTTAAAGGATTTTCTGTTGCCTGTCTGTGCTGAAGAAGGCCTGTCTAATGCTTTCATTGATTGCTTACACTATGACCCAAGGGGCAGGAAAAACCTAACTGGCTTGAAAAACTTTAGCTCGGGTTACTTTCCTGATGGTGAAGATGAACAGAATGGAAATTTGCCTCGAAGAAAGTTTGGAAATTTCTGAGCCAGATGAGAACTTTCTAATGAAAGCTTACATTTTCTAAATGTAATGAATGCATAAGGGAAAACAGGCCTCCAAGAACAAAGGGTCACCGGTCACTTGTCAAACGTGGAGCCACAACTGCACATACTTGGAAAAGAGGGAGACCCCAGGCAGTGATCCAGATAAAGAAACATGCCATAAATAGCTGCTTCAAACATTTGAAGAAGGCACCCAGATCTACAACATGGCCACCTTTCTGAGTCATATCCATGTGGAAATGCAAAGAATCTGAGATTCTCCCTCCAAAAAGAAGACAAATGGTTAAGAAAGGAGCTTTCCAGGCCCTTCCAAACATTCTAGGCCTTGGAAATTCAGAGCAAGAATTCAACTCCATTCTGCTGCACTTGGCTCTAACCCCCAGGGAAGGAGTTGGCACAAAGCACTGCCCCCACCATCCTGGCTTCAGGTGTGTATAAAAGGTGAGAGCGGCATCAAAGGTCAACCAGGGCCCGCTCTGCCTTTCCATGCAAGGCAGGAGATCCTATGCTTCAGGAAACCTGGCGAAAGCCACCTGCCAACTTCTGATGACACAGAATAGTCTGACACCCCGGGACTGCTCCCTGAAAGAAGAGCTCTCCTGAAGGCACAGGTCCGGGCTGGTGAAGGAGGTTGAGGAAGGAGACCACAAACCAGTGTGTGTTCCCAAAGCACACTGGCTGCTGGGGAAGGAGAACATGCAGGTGACAGAAAAGGCCCCTCCTTTTGCTTCCCCACCACTCTGACACAGTCACCCAGTCACAATCACTCACTCACACTGTCACACCCAGCTACAGTCGCCCAGGGTCACAAACACCATTGACATCTGAAAACCACAGTCTCCACTCAGGCGGGCAGTTCGCTACCACCAACACGGCCAGTCCCACAGGGACGCCCATCCCCCCGGTCAACCACAAAGCCCCCTGCCCACCTGGTTGCCAAAGACAGCGATGGAGCAGGCCGTGGACACCTCATTAGCCCCGAACCACACGGAGGCGATGCGGGAGGGCATGCCCAGGATGAAGACCTGGGCTACAGAGCAGATGACCTGGCCCAGCACGGTGACCGGGAAGAGATGGGGCTTGAGGCTGCCCAGCTTCACCCAGGCCCCCAGGCAGTTGAGAGCAGAGCCGGTGAGGGCGATGGTGCGCAGCCCGAATTTCTCCAGGAGCCAGGCCACAGGCAGCAGCAGAGGGATGTATGTCAGCATGTAGCACATGGAGAGCCAGTCGATGGCAAAGGCACTGACCCCGTAGAAGTTCATGAAGATGTTGTTGATGGAGCCATACTGGATCCACTGGAAGGCGTTGCACATGGAGTAGCAGCTAAACAGCAGGACCACTGCCCACCGGCGCTTGCTCACCTTGATCACGCTAAGGTCCTCAGGGCCGGAGCTACTGGGTTGGCCCGAGCTACTGGGTTGGACCAAGCCACTGGGTTGAGCCAAGGTACTGGGGTGGGCTGAACTACTGGGGTACACAGAGACACTGGGGTGGATCGAGACGCTGGGATGCGCGGAGGTGCTAGCATGGGCTGAGAAGCTGGGGTGGGCGGAGATGCTGGGGTGGCCGGAGACGCTGGGTTGGGCAGCGAGGTTGGGGTTCTCCTGGAGTGCAGAAGTCTGCGACGGCGCGCCATCGAGCCCTTCGTGGCTAGGATCTTCATTCACCATGACCACAGCCTCTCCTGGCGTCCTAGACAAGTGCTGAGGACTCTAGACAACTTAAGAGACAGTGGCCTCGTCCGGTCACCTAGAGCTGACGTGGCACTTGCCCCAGCCCGCCCCAGAATAAACGGAGTTCCGAGCCTGTGTAAAAGCCGTGAGAGGGGCGCCTTCGCTCACCCCCAAGCTCTGCTCCCACGTTTCCTCGGCGCCGTCTGTCACTGACTGCGGTCCTGGCCGCCGGTGTCTTGAGTCCTCCCCAGGCGTCCTGCGGAGGTTCAACCTCTCCGTCCAGGAAACAGTTCTTCAGGCGCAGCCTCTTCGCCGGACTCGGTTCGCTCCCGGGCCGGCTCGGGGCCTCGCCCCCTCCGGCGCACGTGACCGCCCCGCCCCCGTCCCGCCGGGCTTCCCCCACCCCCCTACCCACCCCCCACCCCACCCGCAAAGCCTCCCGCCTTCTGCGGCAGCTGGCCGGGCGGTATAGTTGTTTCGCCACCGCTTGCGGGTGCATTCCTCCCCCACGCCCCGGGCACCATGGAAACCGCCCGGTTAACCCCCACCCGTGCACTGTCCCTCAAATTCATTTGTCCCCTCCCAGGCCGCTCCGCAAGAAAATGCCCATCGCCCTTCCGAGGTAATCCTGCAAATATAGAGTCTCCTCCCTGCGCACACGGATGCCCAGAGCCCTCAATCTGCTCTATGGGATCCAAGAGGGATTCCCAACTTTTTCCGACTTGGCTGGGCTCCCCAGCCCTTGCTAGACTTTGGGTATAAAGAGAGATGTGTGGACTTCCCGGGCTAGTTGCGCTCCCGGGTAAAGGCAAGTTGCGGAAAACTCGCTTTGCTGCTAGCTTTCCCTGCGGACCGGGTCTTATATTGGGGAACTCAGATTTGAACCTGTTCCGCAGGGCTCTTCATTTCTGGAGGATCCCTGGGCGACCTCCTGGGCGAAGACCTGTGGGTAGAAGGGCTGGGGACGCCGGAGACCTTGAAGACCATGGCAGTGGTGCGGTGAAATGCCTGGCACAGCACGGGTTCCGGGCTTAGGTTGTGGTCTCTGCACCCACGTAGCCCTAGGCTGCCACCTGCTGGTCCACAGCCCGCTGCGAAGAGTAATCTCTTACCAGGGGCTGCAGGTCAGGCTTGCCCTCTTTTTATTTCAGCCCTGGGGAGGGATCAGAGCCCAGATCCTCTGTGGGTTCAAACACGCGATTAGCTACTCCTAGGTGTGTTCTGTAAAATAAGATACTCCACCTCCCTCTGCCTCAGTTTCTTGGAAAATCTATAAAATGGGAGGATGAAATAATAGTACCGACCTCACAGTGTTGTTTTCAGGCTTGAATGAGTTAAGACTTGAAAGCACTTGGAAAATTCCTGGCAGATAGTAAGCATTCCAGGGGTGTCAGATATCCTAACAATTAAAAAGTGAATATTTGTATTGTGCTAAACATGTTTACTGTATTACCTCACAAGAATTCGGTAATGTAAGTGCTTTTGCCTGCCCAAACTTTTTAGATGGGAAAACTGACTCTCATAGAGGTGAGATAAGTTTTTACTTAAGGTCGCAGCTGACCTAAAGAGGCATAATTCTCATGCAAGTCTGTTTTTTCAAGTTACAGTCTAGCTAGTCAAGCACAGTCTGGGGACTGCAGGGCAAGCATCCTCTTGGGGCTTGTTACAGAGGCAGAAGCCCAGGCCCTCCCTGAACCTATGGAATTGGAGGCTGCATTTTAAAAGGCCTCCAGGTGATTCCTTTGTTTGCACATTAAAGAGCCACTGGGTGCCACAGCTTTCCTGTCTTTTTTTTCCACCCTGTGACCAAAAATGAAGAATTGAAAGTTCTGGGAGTTCCTGTTGTGGCACAGCAGAATTCAACTAGTATCCATGAGGATGCGGGTTCGGTCCCTGGCCTTGCTCAGTGGATTAAGGATCCGGCTTTGCTGTGAGCTGTCATAGACTCTGCTCAGATCCTGCGTTGCTGTTGAGGCAGAATATTAACTCAGGTAGTCAGTGTAGGAGCATGGGCTTGGATGCCTCCTTTGATATGGCCATTGATTAACATTTGTGGCTTAAGGGCTCCAGGGAGTAACATCCTCACAGGCCTTGTTTACTATAGGGGAGTGTACGTATTAATCTCTAATCCCCTGTGACTCAGTTTACAGGAAGAACAGGGCAAAGAAACTATGAGGCTTAATGGGACATTTCCACTCCTAGGACCCTATTGGACAAGGACTGATATAGGTAACTGAGCAAGGCCAATGGGAGAAGACCACATCTCTCTGGACCCCACGTTGGTACTCTCCCAACTTTAAGGAATAAAAATCCCTATAGGACAATAGAGAAAGGGGGCTCTTCTCCCCCCTCCCAGAAACCCTGGGAGCTATTTGCTTTCCTTTAATAAAGACTTTGCTTGCCTGCTGCCTATGTGTTCTTGGAGTTCATTCTTCAACTGCCGTGAACAAGAACCTGGATTCTGGCATCATCTTTCCGGCATCACTGTGGCTATGGTCTAGGCCAACAGCTGTAGCTCCAATTTGATCCTTAGCCTGGGAACTTCCATATGTCGCAGGTGCAGCCCAAAAAAGAAAACAAACAAACAAAAAGAATGAACATTTCTGGGGCTGCTGTTCTCAGTCTGAGTTGCACATCGAGACACATGGGGGACCCCTGACCTATGCATGCGTCTGCCACACCCCAGATCAGGATCTCTGAGAGTGCCCCCACCCCCATCTGCACGGTTAAAGCTGTCCAGGTGGTCTCAACTTGAAGCCAAGTGTGAGCACCCCTGTGGGGTTAGAACCACTGGACCCCAGAAAAGGAAACCACTGGCCTTGAACTCAAGCCTTCCTGGCTCTCTACTTAAAGATAGCAAAGTCTGCCCCCTAAAGGCCAACAGGTACTCCTGGCAGAAGGAGCTAAACATGAAGTAGCTTAACCAACCAGCAGGTCCTCCGGGGCTGTGGATGTGGGAGCATGGGGTGGGTTGAGTGCGTGGGAAGGCTACATTGCTAATGAATCAGGTGGAGACCTTGGCTGAGCTCCCCTGAAGAAATAAACGGGATTTGTAAAAAAACGTCCTTACAAACCTTGTGCATATAATTTACTACTCACCAACACCCTGTCCCCCTTAGCTCCCACACTTCCTGAACATTCCAGCGCTAAGCTCTAGTTCAGGGCTTTGTGAAGCCTGGGACCCTGAGAGAGGGTAGCTCCACCACAGTGCTCTCAATACCTGTCTGTAGACTTGAGCTGAAATCCATGGAATTTCAGGAAACTGGAACACAAAGGCGATTCAATGAGTTTTCAGAAAGATAAGAGCAGACTTTCTAAAGCATTTTCAGGAAAACATGTGCAGAATGTGCTCAGGTTGTCATCAAGCCTGGAACCTGAAGGTCAGTAGGACAACACCTACTGAAGGAGAATCATTTCCTGCCTAGAATCCTGTACCCACACTGCCAGAAAAAAAAAAAAAAAAAAAAGTATTGGGGCATTCCCTTGTAGCACAGCAGATTAAGGATTGGGGGTTGTCACTGCCGTGGCTCTTTAGCTGCTGTGACACAGGTTTGATCCCTGGCTTGGGAACTTCCATGTGCGGCAGGTGCCATCAGAGAGAAAAAAAAATGTATTGGAAAAGAATCTCACATTTTCACACATGCAAAGCTTTTTAAAAGGTACTGGCATATCCTCTTTCGAAGGAAGTTACTGAAGGATGTGCTCCACCAAAACAAGGGGGGAAGCCGAGAGTAAGATGTGAGAGTAAGAACCCGGGGCTCCAACAGGAGGGCAGGCACCTGGAATCACCAAGATTTCTATAAAGGAACATCCCAGGTGGACAACTACGAACCAGTCCTAGAAATAGCCTGTTCAGATAAAGCTGATCAAAGACTCCAGGAAAGATTTATCAAGAAGGTGACATTGATAAGATTGTGTTTGAAAATACTGAGAAGGGTTTACACAAATGGAAGAGAATTAGGGGTTAGACTAGTGAGACATACCACAAATATGACATGGGAAGGGAGGCAATTTTTAATTCCAGTGGAATATAAAAAGCCATGGAGGAAAGGGGAATAAAATCATGGTTACATTAAGTGACTCAGTGGTCAACAGCATGAACACAATTGCAATCATGTGAAGACTGAAGGCTGAAATAACCAGGGAGGACATGACGATCCGGGGGGGATGGGGGATGGGAAGTGGGACCCTGTATGTGGTGGAGACGGTGGTGGGTAAAGAGAGCTCCATCTTTGGCTGCCACTGTGGAAAGGAAATGGATAATGCCTAATGCGGCCAACACCAGCCAAGTGTCAACACACCCATGTATTTAGAGCTATGTGGCTAAATTAAAAAAAAAAATCATCTAATGGTGGCTGAAGGTAGTTGCCTCAGAGGAGCAGGAAAGCAGGTAAGCAAATTTAAAAAAAAAAATACATAACTCTGGAGTTCCCGTCGTGGCGCAGTGGTTGGCGAATCCGACTAGGAACCATGAGGTTGCGGGTTCGGTCCCTGCCCTTGCTCAGTGGGTTAAGGATCCGGCGTTGCCGTGAGCTGTGGTGTAGGTTGCAGATGCGGCTCGGATCCCGTGTTGCTGTGGCTCTGGCATAGGCTGGGGGCTACAGCTCTGATTCGACCCCTAGCCTGGGAACCTCCATATGCCACGGGAGCGGCCCGAGAAATGGCAAAAAGACCAAAAAAGAAAAAAAAAATGCATAACTCTTTGATTTTTTAAACTATGTGTTACTTTGTTTAAAAAAAAAAAAAAACCAACACTCTAAAACTTAGAAATGAAATCAAATTGAATGGAGATTTGGGGAAGCCTCCTTAGTTGACCTGTGTCCTCTAAAGCTGTGTCACCTCAGTAAAGGGAGTGTGTGGTAAGAGGCCCCGGTACCCACACCCGAGTCTTGACCCTTCTCTGGCCTTCTAGCTGCCTCTTGTGACTTTCAGGCTTATAGATTCCGGGTGGGGGGCCGGGGGGGGTTCTGATCCCTTCTGTGAATGACTCATCTTCTGCCCCAGCATCCAAAGGTCATGCCACCAAGGTCTGCTTCTCCCCTGGGATTGCTAGCAGCCCTGCATAGCTCAGCCAGCTCCCTGTCAGCCAAAGGCAAACCCTGGGAACCACCCACCACTCTGTCCCCTGGGGGCTGAGCTCCTCCCCATCTTCCCTCCCCTCTTCCCCGGGGCCACCACCCTAGTCCAGACCCTCATGGCTTCTCACCTTGATCCCGTGACCCCCTCCTCACTGTTCTTCCTCCTCCTGTCCCCCATCATGTGGCTTCACAGGCCTCTCCCCAGCCTTGAGTCCTCCAGTGGCTGACCCCCGCTTGCAAAGGATCCTACTCCTTGGCTTAGCACACAGGACTTTGTGAGGTCACTCTGGCCCCCCTCCCAGCACCACCCACTCCCACCTTCCCCCCAGGCAGGGCGACCCACAGGCAGCCCCCTGCCAGCAGCCTGAGCATGTCACACATCACGCCCCCACATGCCATCCTTCGTGGCAGGACAAGCCACCACCTCCTCCAGGAAGGCCTCCGGAGTGCCCAGCTGTGACTCAGAGGCGCCCTCGCACCGGGCAGGTCCACCTGTATGGCAGCTCCTGTCTCACTGAGGCATGGATCTTTATTTTCTTCTCTAAGTCATCCCATTACCATGAGTCTCTCGAGGTTATGAATCACTCCCAGTCCTGTTCAACCCCCAACTCCCAGCTTGCTGTCAGGCCCCCAGAGGGGACATGATTGGAAGGACTTCCAAGATGCAGTCCCTAGCGGAGTCCTCCCACCAGACGACCTCGGCAGGAATGAAAGCAGGTCCAGCTTGCTCTGAGTGCTCCCAGCTCCTCTGTTTAGGGGTTTGCCCCTTTCTTCCCCAGGCACCTCCCCCACAGCTCATGGAGCCCGCGGTCAGGATGGGTGCGGGCACCCTGGGGCCCAGTGGGGATCTGGATGTTCCCTTCCAGGGTCCTCTCAGTTCAGAGTCCCTGAGTCTTGACCTTGAAGGGATGGAGGCGGGGCCTGCCGAGGCCTCAGGCAGGAGGGAGACCCTGCTCCTTGAGAGGAGGGGTGAGGGCCTCCTGCCTGGACACGGAGATGCCAGCTCTGCCCTGGGTGCTTGGTGGGAATGGATTTTTCAGTGCCCTGGAAGTACATGTGTGCATCTAGAGAGGCCACACGTGCTGTCAGCCCTCCTCGGAGGACAAGGCCCCTGGACCTGCGTCCCATTTTATTTCCTTGGGTATGTTCATGGGCGTCCACTAAGTTGTTCTTCCTGCCTTTACATATGTTTTGAAAAACTTTTTTTTTTTTTTTTCTTTTTAGGGCCGCATTGGCAGCATATGGAGGTTCCCAAGCTAGGGGTCAAATCAGAGCTGTAGCCACTGGCCTACGCCACAGCCACAGCAACGTGGTATCAGAGCCGCGTCTGCGACCTACACCACAGCTCATGGCAATGCCGGATCCTTAACCCATTGAGCGAGGCCAGGGATGGAACAAGAAACCTCATGATTCCTCCTCGGTTTCATTTCCTTTGTGCCACGATAGGAACTTCTGAATACTTCTTGATAATTTGGAAAAAAAAAAAAAAAAAAAGGCTCCATAAACATGAGAAAGGCTTAACCAAAAAAATGTGTCAAAGAGGAAGGTGATATTAAAATGTTTTGTTTTTGTTTTTTTGCATAATCTATAGAAAGCCCAGAGGTGCAAAGCTTTCTTTGCATAATGAAATAGAGGAACTGCATTAGCCCGGAGACTTGCTCCCTGGGGCAACATTAAAAGCACATGGGGTAACCAAGCAGAGGGGCACTGGCTGGGCGGGGTTGTGTGGTGCTGGACCGCAGGGCAGAGAGGAGATAGAATCACTTGGAAGGTCTCTCACTGTACAGCCACACTTGGGCTCGGGGTGCTGCCTTCAGAATCTTTCATTCATGCTCACCACAGCTGACTCCTGCGGGCCCAGGGCTGTGCTGGGTGTCAGGAAACCAATCCAACAGAGACCACGGTTCTTGACCTCTGGGAATCCACAGATGAGCCATGAGACAGGTAGCAAGCACCTCATTGCAGGCTGGCATGGGGAACGTATACAGTGGTCATGCTGGGTCATGGCTGACTGAGCAGGGAGCCGAGGGGGCTTCTCAGAGAGATGTTCCCCCAGAATCCGCCAGGCCCTGTGGCAGAGTCGGGGTCCAGGGGTGAGTAAAAGAGATATGTGCCCTCCCTCCCTGTGCAGAGCTTCTGGTCTCGTTGGAAGAACTGTCATGGATCATAGCTAGAAGTGAAACGGAGATAAAGGCTAGGAGGTCTTTTGTAAGGATTTGTAAAGATGGGTGGATGATCCTAAAGATCCTAAAGCAGATCTTAAGAAGGAGTGAGAACTAAGGAGGTGAAAGAGAGGGGAGTTCACTCCAGGCAGAGGGAACAGTACATGCAAAGGCCCTGAGGCAGGAAGGAGCACAGCCCCTCAAGGAGTTAAACCAAATCCCTGTGTCTGGAGCAGAGAGGAGGTGAGGGCAAGGCTGGAGAGGGAGGCAGCAGCTAGTGGTGCAGGAACAATCAAGGGTTTTTCCCTTTATCCTGAGAGCAAAGGGGAGCCACTGAGAGGTCACAAGCTGATGAGGGAGCAGTGGGCAGTGAGAGGGAGGGCTGGGCGGCATTGGATGGGGGCGGGGCACCGGACTGAGGACTCAGGCTGAGCCCTCTGGAGGCAGAGGGCAGCTCTGGAAATCTTGCAGGGAGCAGTTGGAAAGGATGAGGCCCTGCATTATCCCCCTGCCTCCTGTTTCTCTCCTGCTCCCCTTTGGGCCTCCCTCCCCTCCCTGCAGCTGCTCAGCTGCTGCAAGGTCAGGAGCCACAGAAGCTGCTTCAAGTTCAGAGTGCGAGTCCCATGAAAATCCGATAATCAGGTTTTATGGAAAGTAAACCCTCTCATCTTTCATTCTTTGGCATCACGTCCTGTCAAGGCTTCAGGCAGGACCTTAGGCTCAGGTTCACCTTAATTCCATGAATAAATAGATTAATTAGAAAGAAATAAACAAGTCTGTAATGAAACACAAGAATTTATGGATTCCCTTAAGTCTTTCCAAGTCAAGGGCTGAGTGAGGTCCCTGCTGTCAATGCCATCAGGCTGCCCTGAGCTCAGAGCAGCCCTGAAAGTGCTCCCTAGTGTCTCAAATGGGGAGACCACAAATACTGACTGCACCCCAGTTTTTTCAATTACCTTTTTCTTTTCCTGTTGCATGGATAGCAAAGGACAGATGCCCAGCCTGAACCAGGCTTAGCCTAGGACACTGTTTTGAGGGTGCTGGGCAAGCTCACAGATTTCAAGGAGGAGGTGACCAGTCAAGTGACAGCAAGGGCAGAGCATGGCTGATGCCTTGGGAACTGCCCCAACCAAGGGCTGGATGGTGCTCAGGACTCTTTCCATCTCTGAGTCTCCCTGTGTCTCAGTCCCTTCGAGCTGCAGTAACCAAAATACCTTATACATGGCAGAAATTTACCTCCCACAGTCCTACAGGCAGAGAGGGCCCAGGTTCTAGGTGTTGGCAGATTCAGTGTCTGATGAGCCCCGGTCCTGTTCCCAGGCGGTGTCCTGTTGCTGTGTCCCCATGTAAAGAAGGGGCCAGGGAGCTCTCTGGGGTCTTTCTTATAAGGGCACTAATCCCATTCATCAGGGCTCCACTGTCTGGATCCCATCACCTCCCAAAGGCCCCACCTCCTGGTACCATCACACTGGGGGTTAGGCTTCCGCATATGAATCTGGGGGACACAGCATCCTGCATGGCAGTGTTCTTTGTCTCTCCTGTAGACTCATTTTCTTTATGCTGGAGTGTCATCTCTTGACATCTTTAGCTGTCTTTGAAAGGCTGCCTGGATTTTCTGTCCTCAATACAAACTCCCAGCATACTAGCCCGATCCTAGATCCATCAACCATGACCATGGGGGTGAGAGTGGCAGCTCCATGGAGGCCACATGGGAATGGAGGAGGGACAGTTCCCAGAAACAGAGGGGCAGTCAACCAGGAGATACAACCAGCAGTGCCTCCGTGACCTTGAACCCCTATGTACTGAGATCAGAGACCATTAGATGTGAGCCACCTGGTTCCCCTTTCCTTGGTGCTTGGCACCATCCCCATTTTCCTAATAAACACCATCCCACTCTCCAGAGTAAGGACTCGGCACCACAGCCGCATTTGAGGCTGCCTTTGGCAATTTCTCATGCAATTTCTCGTGCACAATCATTTGCGGATACTGTAAATGATTCTAGAACCCAAGCACAGCTTTGTGTCTTTGCTGCTGGGATTTCTTTTCTTTTCCTTTTGTCTTTTTAGGGCTGCACCCAAGGCATATGGAGGTTCCCAGGCCAGGGCTCAAATCGGAGCCGCAGCTGCCGGCCTACACCACACCCACAGCAACACTAGATCCTTAACCCACTGAGCGAGACCAGGGATTGAACCCACCTCCTCACAGACACCATGTCACACTCTTAACTCATTGAGCCACAGAAGGAAGTCCTGGGATTTCCTGCTGCTACAGGTTTCTCTGTGACAGCTTACCTTCCTGGGCCTTCCACCCTCACTCTTCATTCCTTAACATGCGTCTTGGTCAGCAGGGCTCCCAAGAACTCCTTTGTTTGCTCAGCACAAGAGCACCAGTGGCTTTCTGGCCCGGGAAGCCTTTGACTGAGCTCACACAGAATTCCCTGTGCTGTAGAGTGAGCTCCTTTAGAGTAGGGGTGGTTTGTGAGCTGCCTTCAGACGTGAGCAACACAAGGGCTTCTGGCCAGCTGAGGCCAACACACTCACTGTCCAGTCCCAGGAGGACAGTCAGGCCCATCCAGGAAGGGGGACACCCAGCCCCCATTTCTCCCCATCACTGCCCCTCCTCCAAGCCCTCAACCTCAGCTGTCTCCTTGCAGCGCCCCAGCCTTCCTCCCCTTAACTCCTTAGGGCTACCTTCTTTGTGCCCAACCCCTCAGCAGGCCCGCCCTCACCCTGCTTTTTTCTCATCCCAGCTCTCACCAGCTCCCCCTGCCTCGATGGAGTCCTCTCCTCTGCGCCCCTCCCCAGGCCCGCCCCCAGCCTTGGCACCCACCCTGACACTAACTGCATCTCAAAGTCGGTCCCCACCTCACTGTCCCTCAGCTTCTCCCTCCACAGCTTCCCCAGCCTGCACCCTCCTCCTTCCCCTTCTCCCAGGGTCCTGGGTCCTCTCTTCCTGCCCGCTCTGCTCAGCCCCTGGGACCTGCCTCCCATTCCCAACCCCTCCCTGCCTGCAGGCTGCTGCCCGATCTGCCTCCTGCCTCTGCCAGCAACTCCTCCTCTGGACTGGCTTTGTCCTTCTCCCTCCCCTTTCCTGTTGGTTTCCTTTTCAAATCCATGTTTTCAAGTAATAAAAGTGAGTCAATTATAAAAACTGAAGTCTCCATGCAAAGAGTTCATGGATGCTGCCGAAATGGTGGTGGTGCCATGTGGGTGATGGCAGGTTTCGAAATATCAAGTTAGAGGCATGGGTATAAACTCAGATGGAAAACAGCCATTGAAGTCAGAGTGACAACGGCTGTGTTGTGTAATTTCGCTGTTGGCATGGCGGCCCCTCTCTCTGTGAATCAGGTAACCACAACACAAAACTACTGACACACCGTTTCCGCCTCCCCCCCCCCAACATCCGTGGCACACAAGCCAGGCCTCAGTCTCCCCTCCGTGCTGGACCCAAGGCCCGTGGAGGAGTTGCTTCCCTTTGTATCCCAGGCACTCACTCTTTGGCAGCTGACCTTGCCTTACCACCTGCATAGTCATCAAAGCGCTCCTGCCCAGGGTACTAGGAAAGTCTGAGACACCACAAGACCGTGTGGGGTTTGAGGTCTAGCAATCCCTCCTCTCCTGTGTGAAAGTTAGTGAGAGGTGGGAGGAGGCAGGGGTGCAGGCTGGTCTGGCGGAGTGGTACCCACTCCTGCATCTCTTCCCTCAGCAAGTGTACCTGGAGCCCTGACTACATGCCTGGCACTGCTCTAAGCACAGGAGAGGGAAGGGTGAAAACTCAGACAAGATCCCAAAAGTGCTGAAGTTTATAGTCCTGTGGGGAAGACAGGCAGTGGAGAAGCAACAAGCATAATGTCAGGTAAGGCGGCAAGACTGAGAGCAAGGGAAGGCCTCTCAGAGGAGGTGAGGTTTGAGCAGAGGTGAGGAAACCAGCCACATGGATGTCTGGAGGGAGTGAGCCCCAGCCACAGTGATTGGCAGGTGCAAATATCCTGTAGTAGGAACATGCTTGGTACATTCGAGGCACAGCAGGGAAGTCGTGTGGATGGAGCAGAGGGACTGAAGGGAACTGTGGGGGATGGACCATCAGATAGGTAGGTGGGGGCCACATTGTATGGGGTCTGGTGGGATCTGATGAGGACTTGGGCTTTGGTTGAGGTGAGAAGCTACTAGAGGGTTTTAAGTGGAGGAGTCCATGGTCGAGTTGCACTGGAAAAGGGTCACTCTGGCTGCTGTGTGGGGAATAGACAGGGAGCAAAGGTAGAAGCAGGGGAGCAGCTGGGCATCCCTGATGAGGGAGGAAGAGGAAGGAGGGGGTGGAAGTCTGTCCTAGGGAAAGAGGCAGCGACAGGTAGGCTGGGTGGCTCGTGTCAAATATGGGGGCTCCCTCTGTGGGAATGTAACTCAGCACCAGGACTTTCAGGGGTGGTAAAGTAGGAAGTGGGGGAGGCACATCTCCAGTTCTTTGTGTGCCTCAGCCCCCCCCCCCCCACACAGCAGTAACAGTAGTGCCTCCCATTATGAAGCACAGAGATACATTAATAATATAAAATCTCTATTCAGCACCCTTACTGAAGTTGGAGCAAGAAGAGGGACTAACATTTGGATGCTCATGAAACTGGGATCAATCCTGATAGAAATCATGACATGTTCAATTTGATTTCAATGCCTCTAGCACCCTCTCATAACTCTAGCATTTTTTAAATTTTATTTTATTTTATTTTATTTTTTGGCTACATCCACAGTATGCTGATGTTTTCTGGCCAGGGATGGAACTGATACCACAGCAGTGAAAACCCTGGATCCTTAAATGCTAGGCCACAAGGGAACTCCTAATCTCCAGCATTGTTATGTCCTCTCTATCTTCCTATAAATCAAAAAAGAGAAGGAAGAAGAAAAAATTCTATCTCCAATGTAAATGACTGATAAGGCGAAGTATTACTCTTGCCAGGAGCATTTGCACTTTGGATGTAATAAATACCTTGAGCCACAGGAACAAAGTCTGGGGTTCTTCAGTCCTTGTGATTGTATTCCATGCACATTGTATACCATGAACACACCTGTCTCACGAGGGTTGTCCTGATCTTTCATTCACTGTACTTGGAGGGCCCTGGGCGTGGCTGCTTTAGCACAAGAGCATTTTATCAAAGGGACATTTTTAGCTATTCTTTTAAAAATCATTAAGCTTCCAACCATTATACAATTACCCAGTGAATTACTTAATGTACATCTTCATTGCATTCCACACCCCCACTCCCTCCTTCTCACCATTTATGACACATTGTATCAGAGTTGCCAGATCAAGATGGCCCTGCCCTGGAGTCAAACCTTCCGCTTCATGTCAAATAGGTTTACTTCTTGCAAGTATGAGGCTCTCCTGGTTCACTAAATTGTGAAAATGGATGATTCCTCTGACTGCCAATTGAATGCTCTTTGTGCTGGACCACACGGTCTACCAGCAGCTGTATTTCTTGAGTCTTGGGTGCTTACTGCTGTCAACTGAGGAATTGTTTTTACCTTGGGGGTCTGCAAATAGTTTCCAGAGTCTATGAGCCCCTGAAATCCTATAATCCAGATTTTGTAAAGGGAAGGGGGTGTCTATAGTTATCAACAGATCTTCAAAGCAGTCCAATGGCTACCAAATGTAAGAAATCCCTGGTCTAGATGGGTAATCAGATATTACAGGTAAAAAAAAAAAAGTCTGCTTTGGACTATGCCACCTAATATCTGCCCTCACGTGATTCATAGTATTGGGGACCAAGTCTTCTTTTATGTTTATCTCATCACTATGGGCAACCAGTTTACACAGCCCATATGTGTAAAGTGGATTTTGTGACACAAATGATTCACTTTGGAGGGAACCTTTGAGGACTAAACAGAGAAGAGACAGGATTCATTTGGGGCAGAGTGAAGCACATGTTTGGTGACACCATCCTGCCTTCGAGAAGGTGACCCTTAATTTTCCCGCCATTCGCAACAAGATTCCAAGAACCTAGTCTAACAGGAAGATATAGCTTCTGGCTTCCATGTTTCAGGTGATTTGGGGTTTGGAAGAAGACTCAGAAAGAACTGTGGGAATTGCTTCTTCTTATCTGCCCAGCTATGCTATCCTATTATGGTTGAGACTGAAATCTCTCTGTAGCCACATGTTTCAGATTGAGGTAACTCCTCGCTGCCTTAAAGGTCAGGAAAGCCGCTGTGCTGACACAGGCCTCCTCCCCCTGGCAGTCAGCCCCGTACTAACTCTTGAGTCATCACATCTGGATGACTAGGCTGACAAAAACAAGGTTTCATGGGGTGAGTCGAATAGCTGGAAAGCGGGGCAGGGTGGTGGAGCAGGAAGCACAGCACCGCACAGAGTCTGAGGATCTCAGTTCAAGTCCCTGTTCTGTGAACGTGGTGCACCATGTTGATCCCTTTGGGTGTCAAATGAAATTAGATAGTGCAAGACAGGCTGCATGAACATGATTCCAAGGACCTGGAAGATCCTTGTATGGCACTGACACTGAGGCAGAAGTTGTGGCCCTAAGACCGGGATGTGATTTCAACCCAGATCTTCAATCTACAGTGTCTTCAAAGGTTGTCTAAGGAACCAGGTCCCAGCCATTCATTTATTCAACGAATGCTTCCGCAGAGCTATTCTGCAGCCTGATGAGGCACTGGTTTGTATCTAGAAGTCAGTTCTCTGTATCCCAGAAAACACACATTGGTTGGCTGCTGGGGGTACAACACAAACTCTGCGTATTTAGCAGGGAGGGGAGGGTGGAGCCAGGAAGGGGAAGGAAGGAGGGGGCTTTGTCACTGCAGTTCTATGGATTGCCACTAGGAGGCAGCACCAACTCAGGGCTGCTGTCCCCACAGTCCTGGCTGTAACCTGGGACTTGAGAAAATTCCCCCAAGTACACTCAAGCTTGGTTTATAACAGCTCCAGCTTCTGAGGCTAAAAGAGCAAGTCTGAGTCCCACAGCTGCACTTAGCCGTGTAACCTTGGGCAAACCGTTTAACCTTTTGAATCTCTCTTTATCTGTAAAATGAAGATAAAAATAGTTCCTACAACCATAGTCAACAGTTCAGGAGGTAAATATCTGGTAAATGGCAGTCCCCAGAGGAAGATTAAACAGCATAGTCCCCTTACTCTTTTGAACACCCCTTTTATTTTGTGCGTTTTTTCCCTCTTTGAAGAGTGCCCTTGATGCTTAGTTCAAATGAACACGCAGATAAACATCTTGGGCTGGGGGTGTGGGAAGGCAGGGGGGAGGGTCCACACTGTGATTTCCTAAGAACAGACCCAACTTTTCCCCTTCCTTCCCTCCTTCTACTCCTTTTCTTTCTCTTCATTTTGTTTCTTCTACTCTGTTTGGTTTTTTTGTTGTTTTTTGCTTTCTTCTGTTTGTTTAACAAATGTATGTTAACCACCTGCTCTGTGCAAATGCAAAAGCCCTGGGCTGGGCAGGGACAGGCTGGGGGTGGGGTGAGCAAAGGGAGGGGAGAGCAGAATTATACTCACTGGAGAGAGTCTTCCCTCATAGGTGCTCCCAGGCCTGCGCGCCCTGAGCTGATGCCCAGTGCAGTTGAACCAGCTATTAACATATTCAAATATTGATATTCTCATTGGTCAACAACCGCCATCCTAGTGCTGCGTCAGGCTTCCACTCTGCTCCAGCTCCAACATCGGTTCTGATTGGCCAGTGTCTGCCCTGAATTTGGAACCCTGCCCCTGAGCAGGTTGGCTGGGCGCCACACAGAATGAATGAAGCGGGCGGAGGGTGCAGCCCGGGAGGCTGAGGTGCAAAGTCCCATCCCCACACTGGTTTTCAAGTTAGGCCCTGGGGTTCTTGCCAGAGGCAGTGATATTCAGGTCAGGCCCACGGGAGCCTGGTGCAATGCTGGCTGAATGCCCGTTTTTTCTGGATCACAGGGTATCCCAGAACCCTGTCAGCAAATAGTCTCCTCCTGTTGGCCCCTGAGAATTAGGGTCCAGTGCCCTCTGCCTTCCTCAGATCTCAATCATCATTCCTGAGTTTGGGGTTTCTTAGTAGAAGCTGACTCTGGCTGAGTTAAGGAGGAAGTGAATTTATTGGAAGAGGATCGTGAGCTTCACAGACTCCAAAGGAGGACTGGAGAAAAGGCTCAGAATAAGGCAAGATGGACTTCCCGTGTGGCTCACAACATAACTACTCGGCGTTGCTTCTACAGTGGCTGTGGCTCGACCCCTAGCCTGGGAACTTCCATATGCCACAGGTGCGGCCACTTGTTTAAGAAAAAAAAAAAAAAAAAAGGAGTTCCCGTCATGGCGCAGTGGTTAACAAATCCGACAAGGAACCATGAGGTTGCGGGTTCAGTCCCTGCCCTTGCTCAGTGGATTAAGGATCCGGCGTTGCCGTGAGCTATGGTGTAGGTTGCAGACGTGGCTCAGATCCCGCGTTGCTGTGGTTCTGGCGTAGGCCGGCGGCTACAGCTCTGATTCAACCCCTAGCCTGGGAACCTCCACATGCCGCGGAAGCGGCCCAAAGAAATAGCAAAAAGACACACACACACACAAAAAAAACAGAATAAGGCAAGATTCAGAACAATTCTCCATCACAGAATTCTCTAGTCAGGGTTCACAGTGGGAGTGGAGGGCTGCCCTATCTTTTGGGTCTCAGAAGTCATTCCCAGGCAAAAGTCTGATTGGCCCAGCGTGGGTCACATGATTGCAACCTTGGCCAGATTAGGCACCTGATTGACAGCTCTACATGTGGAAGAGAGGCAGTTGTTGTGAAGGAAATTTAGGGTGCTTTGCCATAAGAGGAGGCCTGGGTTCTGGGTGGAGAAAAATGTCTCCTCTAATCACCTGCATCCCAGTTCTAGGTCACAGTTCCAGTGGAACCCCGTCTTCAGCCTCCAGGGGTTAGACCCAGACAGAACCCAATCCCCATCGTAGTAGTACTGGAAACTTCCTGGAGGCCTCTAGATCAACCCAATCAGCCCTGGTTCCTCAGGGTTGGGGGTTCCTATAGCCTGGACCCCTCTGCCCCCTGGGTGTAAACAATGGAGAACATCTGAGGGACCCTAGGCAACTTTAACCTGAAGTAGACCAGTCTTTTTTTTTTTTTTTTTTTTTTTTTTTTTTTTTTGCCATTTCTTGGGCTGCTCCCGTAGCATATGGAGGTTCCCAGGCTAGGGGTCGAATCAGAGTTGTAGCCGCCGGCCTACGCCACAGCCACAGCAACGCGGGATCCGAGCTGCGTCTGCAACCTACACCACAGCTCACAGCAACGCTGGGTCCTTAACCCACTGAGCAAGGCCAGGGATCGAACCCACAACCTCATGGTTCCTAGTCAGATTTGTTAACCACTGCGCCACGATGGAAACTTCCTGAAGTACACCAGTCTTAAGACTCTAAGAAGCCCTTTCTTCCTTCACTTATTAAACAAAAAAAATATTAAGTATCTGCTGTGCTGGGCACTAGGGATATAGATGTAACCAAGATAGAGAGGGTCTCTCCCTTTGCTCATGAGTGAGTGAATGGCCTATTTAGATAGCCTGTTGCCTGCCACCATGAGTCACCACTCGTGGCTTTCTCCATGATATGGGTGGATGTCTTTGTCATTATCTCTCAATGGTCTCAGGAGAAACCAATGAGGCCGTTGTACTTGAGGCTCCAAGTAAAGAGGCTGCTGAGGAATGTGTCCTCTTTCTGAGTCAGAGAACTGCTCAATAGAGAGGGTGTGTGTGTGTGTGTGTGTGTGTGTGTGTAGGGGTGGGGACATGGAGAGCCAGCTGGGCAGGGAGGCAGGCCAACTTCCAATATACATTACCATGGAAGCAGAACTTCGAGGAATAGTACCGAGGCTGAGGAGGGTAGACAGAGGCAGATGTCCTTTTGGAGAGTCCTGCTCAGGAGTCCCACTTGCTTTTATTTGATTCTGCTCCTTGCCTCTCTGTCTGATTGGTGGCCTCTAGATACAAGACAAAAAGCTAGATGACAGTGTGAATCAAAAGACTGTGTCTCCTCTGGGTTCGTCTGGGGCTCCTGTCCCCAATTTCTACCATGCCTACAGGAATGAGTCCCTTCCCTTGATTCCTGTTCTTGAAAGATCTGATTGATGCTTGCTGTCTATGTATTGGTCAAATATCAATTTTGTTGCTTGTATTTCATTGTCAGAATAAGAATTGTCTTGGATTATAATCCCTAGAAGGCAGGCACTGGGCTCCATCCATCCATCCAGTGTTTCACTCATTCTGTCAACAAATAGTTATTGAGTTACTACTGCGTGGCAAACTCTTTGCTACTGGGTATGGAGCCAAGAATACAAAGGTGAGAAAACACTTTGCAAGGTTCTACATCAGAGAACCTCATGGCCTAGGACTGCAGATAAATGTTAACCAAATAATCACAAAGATACATGTGAAATTTCAGTCTGTTAATAGTCACGAAGGAAGTGTGCGTGGTGCTGTGAAAACACGTGCTAGTGGGGATCTGATCTAGTTGGGGAAACAGGCAAAACTTCCCTAAACTCTTATTTGAACAAAAGGTAGGAGTTAAGTAGATGAAGGGAGGGTACAGGATGAAGAGCTGTCAGTTGAGATTGAGCAAGACTCTGAAGTTAGAAGGAGCACAAACAAGTGGGGGAAGGGACAGAGGCCAGTACAGAGGGGATGAGGGTGGTGTGAGATGAGCCAGGAGGAAGAGTATGTGGGGTGTCTGGGGTCCCATCAACAATTTGGGTCTTCATCTTAATAGTCTGGCACCCCAACCATGCCTTGTGCCAGGAGGCAGTTGATAAACATTTGGTATGAGTAATGCTGACTTCACTCAGAGAGGATGCACCAACGGGGATGGGGTGGGACCTGGTACCTATAAGCCTCTTGAACTAATTTCACTGCTCCAACAGTACAGCTATGAAAAGCTGATCTCCGGAGCTGATCTATGACTGTAGGTAGCATGATGCTTTGGAAAGTTTAGTGTCAGTATCTTACAATGGTGAGAGATAGGGCAATGAGATATATTGCTTTTCACTTTTCAGACCTGGAAGTTCTCTAGAGAAAACAGAAAGGGGAAATTTCAGAGATGCTGCTGGGCTTCCAAACTTTAGCTTTTATATCCTATATATCCTGGCTTAAAAAAAAAAAAAAATATATATATATATATATATATATGCCAAATGGAAATTTTATTCATCTTTCTTCTACCCCCTTTCTTTCTTGTCTTCTATGCACATTAAAAAGCAACAGCAGGAGTTCCCGTCGTGGCGCAGTGGTTAACGAATCCGACTAGGAACCATGAGGTTGCGGGTTCGGTCCCTGCCCTTGCTCAGTGGGTTAAGGATCCGGCGTTGCCATGAGCTGTGGTGTAGGTTGCAGACTCGGCTCGGATCCCGCGTTGCTGTGGCTCTGGCGTAGGCCAGTGGCTGCAGCTCCGATTGGACCCCTAGCCTGGGAACCTCCATATGCCGCGGGAGCGGCCCAAGAAATAGCAACAACAAAAGACCAAAAAAAAAAAAAAAAAAAAAAAAGCAACAGCATAGGAAACAAAGCAATTATTCACATAATGTGTACATTAACAAAAGTGGTGTTTCTTAACCAACTATACTTTTTAGCGTATGTTTCTTTAAATCATTCCACTTTTTTTTTATTTTTTATTTTTAGGGCCGGGCCCGTGGTATATGGAGGTTTCCAGGCTAGAAGTTGAACTGCAGCTGCAGCTGCCGGCCTGCACCACAGCCACGGCAACACAGGATCCGAACCTCATCTGTGACGTACAACACAGCTCACGGCAACGCCGGATCCCCAACCCACTAAGCAAGGCCAAGGATCAAACCCACATCCTCATGGCTACAAGTCAGATTCGTTTCCGCTGCACCGCAACGGGAACTCCTGAATCATTCCATTTTTTTTTTTTTTTTTGAAAGTAAGTGTATCTGTAAAGGAAGATGTATATCATTATAGCAAATGGAAACCCACTAAATTCATCAGAATAAATATATACTTGTCTGAGAATCATCTAAAATCATCCTGCAGGAGTTCCCGTCATGGCTCAGAGTAATAAACACAACTAGTATCCATGAAGATGCGGGTTTGATCCCTGGCCTTGCTCAGTGGGTTAAGGATCAGGCATTGCTGTGGCTGTGGTGTAGACCGCCAGCTGAAACTCCGATTCAGCCCCTAGCCTGGGAACTTCCATATGTTTCAGGTTCGGCCCTAAAAAGACACACACACACACACACACACACACACACACACACACACACACACACACAGTCATCCTGCATGTGAGACAGGCACTGTGGCGATGGAGTTGAATTTTGAAAAATGAGAATTTCACAAAACTGAAGTGACATAATAAAATCATGCATCTCATGCCATTTAGATCAGATTCATCTCATGCTACTTATATCAGAAACAACAGGCTGTGGCACAATGGAAATGAATCCAACTAGTAACCATGAGGTTGCTGGTTCGATCCCTGGCCTTTCTCCTTGGGTTAAGGATCTGGCTGTAGCTGTAGCTCCGATTTGACCCCTAGCCTGGGAACCTCCATATGCCACCAGTGCGACCTTAAAAAGCAAAAAATAAATAAATAAAATAAAGTTAAAAGAGAAACACCAGGGAATCTTATTAAAAATGAAGATTCCTGGAGTTCCTGTTGTGGCTTGGCAGGTTAAGAACTAGACACAGTATCCATGAGGATGATGTTCAATCCCTAGCCTCGATCAGTGGGTTAAGGATCTGGCATTGCCTCAAGCTGCAGCATTGGTCCTCAAGCTGCAGCTCGGATCTGGCAATGCTATGTCTGTGGCATAGGTCAGCAGCTGCAGCTCCGATTCAACTCCTGGCCCAGAAACTTCCATGTGCCATAGGTGTGGCCATTTAAAAAAATAAAATAAAAAAATGAAGATTCCTGGGCCCCAAGAATCTAAAGACTCACTGAAGAGTTGATAGAGGGGTTCTAGGCAAAGGAAACAGCACATGAGCAAAGGCTTAGCCAAAGGAAACTGCAGGATATGGTCAAGGATATGAATTTTTTAGCCTGACCAGTACACAGGGTTTGCTTCTAAGAGAGGAGGGATGGACAAGGGTGGCAGAGCCAGTTAGCAGGTTAAGGTCTCGAGCTCTGGAAGCACAGTGCTAGCTGCAGGGTTTCTCAGCATCAGCACTACTGACCCTTGGGACTGGATAATTCTTTGTGTGGCATTTGTCCTGTGCATGTAGAATGTTTAGTTGCATTCCTGCCCTCTGTGCCTAATATCATCAAGGGACAACATCGAGACCCACTGATTTGGGGGAATGGTTTAAATTCCTTATTTGGCTGTTTGATTCTCTTGGTTCCTGCCTTAGACAGACTAAGGTAAGCTGCACTTGAGTGAAACGCATAGTGACCTACAAATACATTTTTTCCACTTTCAATTAAAAGAAACCCAGGGGCAAGCCTTCCAGAGGATGTATCAATACATTTCTTCAGCATTACCAGAGCTCTGGAATCCTTTTTCCTCCTTTGTGTACACGCTTGTCTCATGGTCCCAAAATGGTTTCCCCACCTCCTCTATTGCATCTGTCTTCCAGAAAGGAGAAAGGCCAGTGCCAACTGAGAGGGCCCCACTTATTAAAGAGCTTTCCCATAAGCCCCACCCCAAAATTTCTGCTTATACTTTGCATTGGCCTATGTCGCATGGCCATCCCTAGCTGCAAGGGAGTCTGGGAAATGTAATCTTTTTAGCTGGGCACATGACCATCCTAGACAAAATGTGAGTTCTGCAGTAAGAGAAAGGGGGAAGTTAATTGTCAGTCTCTGTCACTGCTCCTAATCTTGGTTTCTAGGTACAGGGGCAAGCTTATCAGTCTCTCACTAGGAATCTTCTAGGAGGACCCAGATAAAACCTCAGAAACATCAATTGTCTCTGCAAATTTTCCTGGTGCATTCCTCTAAGAGGGGGGTCCTTATCTCTGCTGGCTGGTAGATTCTTTCAACAAGGATCGAATTTTTATTCCATCTTCCTAGAAGTAGATTAACTCAAGTCACCTATCAAGCAGTTGAGACACAAGATTTTCCTTTCCAGTCCCCAGCCCCCAGCTCCCATTCCCCTGGTACTGCCGGTGCAGTAGCCAATCATCCACATAGCAAGAATTCCATTATACACACCCTGGCTGCCAAGCCTAGACTGCACCATTGGGCATCATTCCTTTGGGCCAGGCGTTGCTCTCCTTTAGGTACCTCTTCCAACGCCAATCTCCTCTGACAGAGGAAGAGCTAGGCAATGTGTACCACCTTAGTGTTGGTCCTCGGTCCTGGGGCCATCCCTTCTCCCCCTTGGAGTTCCTGAGCAGCCTGGGGGCACTGAATCTTGGGAGGGGGAAGGAGGCTGGGGCAGCATAGAGCCAGCCTGTCCATCCCTCAAAGAAGTGGGGCCCCCAGCTGGCTCGGCTCCTTCACTGTAAAGCCGCAGCCACAGCTGGGACCATGGCTGGAGGTATGAATAAACACTGCTGGGAAGTCTGGGTCCAGCAGATGGCAACCCTGTGAACTCTGAGTTGACTTTGCCCCCTCTTTCTTTCCCCACCCACACTTCTCAACCTGAAGATGAAAATGCTGCCTTTCCTGTAATTTGTTTTGACACTAACTCAGGGAATAATACTGTGAGCGAGAGATAAACATTGAGGATGGCAGATGGGGAAACAACATTGCCCAGGAAACCTCACCGCAAACTGATAGAGAACCATAACCCTGTCCTGCACCCATTTCTTGCTGTGTGGAGGCTTTCCGCAGAGACACGTTAACTTAGATCAGAGTTATGAACTGGAAGACCTCTGCAGGTTCACCCTCAGACCCGGGCAAAAGAGGTCCCCGCTCTGGACTCCTCACATTACAGGGACTCCCCTCTACCTGCTAGACCCCTTCACACGGGGACCGGGGTCCTGAGAACCAAGGGGACATGCCTACCCAGAGCCCTCTGTCCACTTTTATTCATTTATTTATTTATTTTTGTCTTTGGGGGGCACCCTCAGCAAATGCAGGTTCCCAGGCTAGGGGTCGAATCAGAGCTGCAACGACCGGCCACAGCCACAGCCACAGCAATGAGGGATCCAAGCCGTGTCTGCGACCTACACCACAGCTCACGGCAACACAGGATCCTTAACCCACTGAGTGAGGCCAGGGATCAAACCCATATCCTCATGGATACTAGTTGGGTTCGTTACCACTGAACCCCAACAGGAACTCTCCTCTGTCCTCTTTTAGACCATGCTCCATATACCAGCACCCTGGAATCCCAGAGTGTCCCTGAGCTGGCTTCCAGGAGCTGTAGCCCTCTTCCCCAATACCTCTTTGCCAGAGTAGATCAAACACTAGTATGCGCACCCCTGGACCTGTGGGTGCGGCCCGAGGACGGCTGCTGTGGGGGAGGAGTACGGCCAGACAGGCTGGTAGGCTGGTACGTCCACCAACATGCACCAAGGCTGCTGAGGAGGAGCCGGGGAGGGACTGGAGAAGCAAAGGCTGCAGTCTGGGGGCTGTTTCTCCCCACGCCGCCTTGTATTGATACAAAGTTCTGAAGCCTCTAAGAACTCTAAATTCAAATCCCGCCCTCCAGGCTGTTATGAGGATGTATTTGCCAAGGCAGGAGAAAAGAACCTATTTTAACATATCTACAATATTTTATAAGCTTAATGTATAATATGTAAGTATTTAGACATGCAGTATTGGCCTCCGTTTGTACTCTTATCCCAGGCCCTGCAAATATTAAGGGCAAACCTGCTCCTGCTCCACACACCCATTTTGTTTGGTCTGCAGAGTGTTTTAAAAATCAGAGGATTATTGCAGAAATTCTGATTTGGGCTTTGATGAACGGATGAATGGAAGACATGGTAGTTCTGGGCCTGAATTCCATGGCTGCATGGAATAGAACCCAGGGCCAGCTCGCTGCTTTAAGCAGCACTCACGCTTCCACTTGCCACACTCCCCACCACTCCCAACTGTCCTACAGCCAGTGAGTTTCATGTATTAATAGTACCTGCCTGGGCCTTTGAGGCATTTGAGTGTGGGTCAGTGGTCCACCAGCCTGAGGGAGCTAGCTAGCCCTGTCATCGGCAAGAGGCTGGGGGGACAGACCTGGGTGGTAGGAAATCTGCGGTCAAGGTTCTGGAAGTTGAGATCTATTTATAGCTGCCCCTCCAATTTCCTGTGTGGAGATGAAGTCAGCTTTGGCATTCACCCTAGTCAGACTGATCAGAAAGGAGAAGTGGAACTGCCTGGGGTCATTAGAAAGTAAAGAATGAAAGGGGAAGAGAAGTCCTTGCTGAGAGACGGGAGTAGCACACGTGAGCCCCGCATTTCTGGTTCTGGCTCTGAATGTCATTCAGACGATGCCCAGCACTGGTCATGTGCCTTCGGCGGGGGTTTCTGGGGGGAAATCACAGCACTAGAGCAGGGGTGGGGAGGAAAAAAGCTCTGATTGGAAGGAGGCCCGTGAGAGGCCTGGCCCGGGCTGAACTAGCTCTAAAGACAGCTGGGCCTGAAGTGTTGCTTCCAGACTGCAAAAGAAAAACACCTTCCAGTCAATGCAGGCCACATCTGAGGGACCACTGGCTTGGCTTTGCCGGTTAACACAGGGGTGGGAAGGAACAACAGAGTGTGAGCTACCAGAAGTCAGACCCTGAAGGGAAATGATGAGAGACCCTCCTTGCCTTAGCCCCTCACCATGCACCCCAGTCTTTGCTGGGTCTGTGCACTGGAAGAGGAGTCCCATGTACCAAGTTGTATTGGGAGACCAAAGGTTAAAATGCAGGACTCATTGGAAGCAATGCTGATACCCCGGGAAGGCCCTCTGGGCTGACTCTAACAAGCTCTGAGCCTTCTCACATTCTGGGCATCCATGGGCATCAGCTTCAGGGGTGAGGGGCCCCCCCAGTGGTGGTGTGCCTTCAGAGGCCCTTGGCTTGGACTCCTTCCCTCTGTGGGCCACAAGGGGGTCAGGTGTCCATGTGCCAGCCTTTCCAGGCCTCTGAAGAGTTAAGTAATGACACTAGCCTCGCACTGGCACAGTCCAGGGGAGGCCCAGAGCCAAAAACTTGACTCAAGCCAGCCAGAGCTGTGGGCAGGCAGGCTGGAGACCAGCCTGCCTCTCTCTTTCCCCTGTGCTCATAGCCTCCCAAGATGACCACTTACAGGGGGGCAGCAGGTGGTAGCAGCCCCTCTGAAGGACCAAGGGATGAGACGGGGAGACCAGAGGGGCTGCATCTGACACCTTCCATGGCAATCCCTGTGGCTTTTGGCTCAGCAGGGGCTGTGCATGTGGGCAGGCCCTGCTGGGGCTCTTGGACAGTGACGTGATGTGGTTCAGGCCAGAGGGCATGGCCTGGGGACCTCAGAAGAGCAGGGGGACTGGAGCACACTGACTTCAGCTCTGCCAAAATTGGTGGATGGGAAGTCCTGAAGACAACCCTGTGTTACTTGAGCCACCGCTGCCCTCAAACCATGCTCAAAACAGCAGCCTGCAGAGCCTCATGGACACAGGCAGAGGTGTGCGTGCTTTACCACAGCATCCCAGGGGAGGTGGAGTCTTCAGCTGGGCAGGGAGTGCCCATGTCCCCAAACCATGTTGTCCCAGGAGAGCCTGAGGAAAGCACCCCTTTACATGTGGGGGGGTTCCTGGCGTTGCTAGAATTCCTGGCACAGAGCCAACAGCACACAGCATCACCCAGTGCAGGCCGCCTGGACCCGTGGGAGCAAGTGCAGTCCCGGCAGAGGAGGGTGTCAATCCAAGGACCATCCTACCCCACCAGCCTGGCCCTGGTCCTTCTGCCGTCTAGAGAATGAGCCTAGAAAGGTCTAGGCTGACCATCTAGAAAGCATGAGGCAGCGAGGAATGGAAAGTTCAAGGTCACAGTGAGATGATTTAGGGAGGAGAATCAAGAAGCTACCTAGAAGGAGGATTGACGATTCTTTGTGAAAACCCAGCTTGCCAAGTAGCTTCAGAGACCGCAGGAAAGAAGCAATGGCTGTAAAGCCTCCCAAGCGTTAAAGGCTCCTGAGGCCAAGAAAACAAACAGAACAAACAACAGCAACAACACAACAACCCCAGCTCCACAGAATGAAGGTTTCAAGCCCTTGCCAGAATGGCTTCTTTTCAGACTTTTATAGAGAAAAATAACCCCGCCCTCCTTTCCCCCTGGACGGGGCCTCCCACCCCACCAAGGTCCAGCCCAGGCCTCCCAGCAGGCAACACACTGCCCTGCGGCCACACATGCTTCCAGGTGCCACGTCCTGTGTTCAATCCTGGTCCAAGGCGTCGGGCTTCGGGTCTCCAGGCGGGGAGAGGACGCTGAGGGACAAGGGCCGCCGCCGGGCCACAGTCTGTGTGCCCCTCCTGAGGCCTGGGAGCAGCTGGGGTGGGGGCTCTGCCAGCCCTGCCTCTCGGGGAGCTCAGGGTTGGAAGCGCGGGGAGCTGACGTGCGGCTGGTGGAAGGCGTGGGCGCTGTACACCACCTCGGGGGGCGAGGGCGCGCCGGCGGCCAGCACGGAACACAGGGGCTCGTGGCTGCTCAGCACCGATGTGAAGTACTTCATCTCCTCTGTGAGCTGCTTGATCTCCTTCCGCAGCGCCGCGTTCTGTTTCTCCAGGTCTTCACTCTCCTGCGAGGAGCGAACGATCGGCATTGCAAGTTAATGTCACGCGACAGGGTGCAGCGGAGGCGGGGTGGGGGGGGGGCAGCAGTCCGCATCAGATTTTTTCTGCACATGCGAGTGTGCGTATCTGTTTGTGTCGTATGTGCGGATGGCCTCTGTATAAGCACACGTATATTTGTGTATGTATGTGCGTTGCTATCAGCTCTATGACATTGCTGATTTTTTTTTTCTCTGACGTATAAGGATGGCAATTCCATATGGTCCCATCTAAGAGATGTGTGGGCGCATCTGCAAGTGCGCATGCTCCTGGGTGTGCAGGTGTAGATGCGTGGATCTCTCTGAGTGTGTGTGAGGGTTGACCGGGGCAAGTGTATGTCAAGGGAAACCAGCTGGCAGGCCAGAGCTCCCCAAAATGGAAAGAAAATTTTAAAAAAGTGTTTGTGATAACATCTTATACTAATTTCACTCTTTTCTGCTCTTCGTTCTATGGTGGCTTCTAGCCATCCCAGGGTTTGCATTTAGTCTTACAAACGGAGCCTGTGGTTCATTATCTACTTCATCCTGATTCAAGGACATTTAGGGTCTTTCTAAATAGTGAATGGTCAAGTCTAGCACAGTGTTCCATCCACTCCATCCTGCCCTCCCAGCAGCTTGTTCTGCAGTCCTCGGGATGAGTTCAAGTACCTGTGCTTCCTTTTTTTCCAGACACACCTCTCCCCTGTTGCTTAAGGAAACCATCAGATACATGCTAGTCAGGAAAACTCAGGGTAAAGAGCGCTGATTACTGATCACACCATTAAGTTATCAACAATCACACCCTGATAATTAGCATTTACTAGAAAACAATCCCACCTTCAGAAAACCTAGGGGAACTGCAAGTCCAATGTGATTTTTAGGTTCGCATTCCTAGACTCAAACAGACCTTCTCTGCTAATCATCAGTACCCATAGAGGAAGGAAAAATGGCACTGGAGATGCAAATAAATTACATTTTAGTTCAAAAGTAATCTAATATTTGGAGTCCAGGTTTTATTTTTCTAGTTCTGTTTGACTTGGGTTAGTATTTTCTAAACTTGCCCTATCATTAGAATTTTTTGAGGGCATGTTAAAAATATAGTTTCAGGCTCTCCCTGAAATCTAGAGATTTGAACTCAAAAGTTTTGGGATTTGGGGTGAATTCTAGGAATCTGAATTTTTAACGGGTACTCAGGGTTATTCTAATGATCAGGCAAGTTTGAAAACAGTCGTTAAATATTAATGTCAACTATGATATTAAATTTGTTTCAATTATTCAAGCACTTTTTAAGTACCTGGCATAGAGTATGAACTCAAATGTTTGGTGATTGACAGCCTGAAGACATCAACTGCTGGACCAGAAGTTGACTCAGAATTACAGTGGGCAGCAAGCAGACATGAGATAACTTGACATTGAAAATTCGCCTTGATGGAGCTCCCGTCATGGCTCAGTGGTAATGAACCAGACTAGTATCCATGAGAATGTGGGTTTGATCCCTGGCCTCACTCAGTGGGTTAAAGATCTGGCATTGCTGTGAGGTGCGATGTAGGTTGCAGATGCAGCTCAGATCTGGCGTTGCTGTGGCTGTCGTGTGGGCCAGCAGCTGCAGTGCCAGTTCAACCCCTAGCCTGGGAACTTCCATATGCCATGGGTGTGGCCCGAAAAAGACAAAAAAAATAAATAAATAAAGCTCAGAGGTCAAATGTTACCCAAGGTTCTTTACACAGCTAAAATGTAGTCCACAACAGAAATCAAGTTAATAAAACTGGATAACTTACTTGAAAAAAAAATTAAAAAAAAAAAGAAAATTTGCCTTGATAATCCATTGGGAGCATGAGCTCCAGGTAAATGAGAAAGCAGGTTACACTGCCCAGTGGCTCTAACGCAAGCACAGGGGTTCTTTTTAAGTGATGCCTTACCCATCAAGCCAGCTTCCATCCATTTGTGAAGGACAGATGCAAGCTGGCTCAGCCTCAGCATGGCATTTCCTGTACATGGCACTGAGCTAGAAAATGTACCTAGGTCGGTACAAAGGAAAGGGTCACCTCTAAAATGAGGTGGGGGTTGGGATCCTAAGAGCCATGATGGTAGAATCGAGGGCTGGCTGCTGCTTCTGCAAGGTGTGGCCGGCTCTTACCATATGGTTGTTTCTGGGCACATCCCAGAGGGAGGGCATCCCCTTTTTACCGAAAGGTAAGATAAAGCAACACATGAGATTGGGGGGGGTGTTGGTAAGACCGGGAACTGGGGGCCGGGAGTCTTGGCCCTTTCCTCTAGCCCTTTGCCTCGCCCCCTCTGAGAGTTTCCACTGGGTGACAACATTTACTGTAAATTTTGTGCTCTGAAGAGCCTGGGCAAACCCCGAGGCAGAAGGGAGGGGCCGGGTAGGCGGGCCGCAGGGACAACCGCTCTGACCTTCTCTCTGCCTGGAGGCCCGCCCAGCTTTCGGGAAGTGACAGCAGGCTCCTCCTCCCTAAGGGAGCCCTACCCCGCGGGCTCGCAGATCCCAGAGCTCCAGGAGTTTTCCCTAACCGCCGCCGCCTCTAACTCAAAAACAGCCACCGGTGACAAGACACTTGCCTTAACCTTGGGAAGCAAGACTGCTTCCTGCCAGGGCCCCAGAGAAACTAGCACTGCCAACCCCGGAGGCCCTGCAGCCAGCCAGACACTTAGCAGAGGAAGAGTCTGACTTCCCTTGCAGGAGGAAGTGGCTGATCTGGGGCTCGCATCCCTCCGCGTCCCCACCTGCCACTGTTTGGTCCATTCTGACCCTCCGAGGGCCTGCCATGCCCTGGAAAGGACTCTCACACAGGGACAGCTGGCAACGGCAGCCATAGGAGGAGCTCTGTACCCAGAAGTACCATGATCACACGCCCCCTTTCCCCTAAATTGCAAGTGGGGGCTGGAAACCTAGAACTCAGGGGGAAAAGTAAAGGAGTAAATTTGGAATGTAAATTTCGGCTTCTAACAAGCAAGTCTAATGCCGCCGTGGGGGAGGGGTGAGCGTAGCTACCCTCGGGCTTCCAGGTAACCTGCTTTCTGCTTTTCCGAATTCTTTTAGGTCCTCCTGGCTCCTCACACTAACCCTCTGAAGTGGCTCTGGAAGGCCAGCTGTTATCATTATCCCTACTTTAGAGATGAGACCAGCTGAGACCCTGGGACAAACCTCCTCCACAAACCAGCCTCCGCCCCTCTTCTTCCCCCCCCCCCCCCCCATAACTACAGGCTGGTGGCAGCAGCTGCTGGGACAAAGGGCTATAGGATTCACCTCAAGACACTTATTATCTCAGAGGTCCAGAAGCCTTGAGTGGCTGATTGATCCAAACCCCAGAACCGTGAAGGTGCAGAGAGGGCTGGGCTAGGGGTTTCCCCATCCTCAGCCCTGTGCACCTTCGAGCACACCCACTGCTTCCCTGAGAGACTGGGAACTCAAGATCCCCAGAGGTCACTAAGATCACTGCAGCCTCCTAAGGGAAAACTGGGTCTTGGTCTGGATGATCCTGGAATATAACACAAGAACCCTGAGTCAGTCACACTCTTCCAATCAGAGCTGATCATCACCTCCCGCCCTGAGCTGGGAGGGACTCCCCTGTCCCTCTACTCTGTTAGAGGACTGACTTGGGGCCAGACCTTCCCTAGGTGCACAGCGAGGGCTGGAATACATGGCAACAGTGGGCTCCATCAGTTAGCTGTGGCTAGAGGTACTGATCCTGGCTGAGTGACCCTCGGGGACTGACTTTCTCTCTCTGAGCCTCAGTTGCCTCACTTTAAAAGAGGAAGCCTAGATTCTCAACCTTGGCCCCAAGCTGGGAACCGTGGGGTCCTTGGAAAGCTTTAGCAATCCTGATGCCTGATTCTGATTTGATCATCTGAGGTGCGTCTGGGCACTGGTTGCTACAGGCTCCCCAGGGGAGTGTATAAAACCACAGGATTAGAAGAGCTCCAAGCCCTCACCAACTTTGAACTATTTCAGTTTGCTCGTCTGTTTTTGCAAGGGAAGTTTCCTGGGCCAGGTATCAAACCCATGCCACAACAGCGACCCAAGATGTTGCAACGACAATGCCCAATCCTTAACCCGCTGCGCCACAAGAGAACTCCTCAAATGTGGCAGATTTTAGATGGACTACCTGTGTGTGTTAGCCAACTAGACAGAGCCGCTATTGGAAAGGGGTGTGTGTGTGTGTGTGTGTGTGTGTGTGTGTGTGTGTTGGGAGCAGAGGTGTATAGGCTCAATTTATATGAGCAAGAGTCTATGAAGCCAACTTTTTAAAAGACTCATCCAGCTTGACTTAATAATAACATTCATTGGGCGCTACCATGTGCCAATCCCTTTTTAAAGTACTTAACAGTTATCATTGTCTTTCATCTTTGCAACAACCCTATGTGGTAGATAATGTTTTTTTAACCACATTTTACAGAGTAGGAAGAGCCAAAGTACAGAGGAGTGAAGTAACCCGTTCAAGGTCACGCAGCTTGTCAGTGATAGGACCAGTGCTTAAATGGAGGGATTCTGGCTTCAGAGTCTGTACCCACCATGCTCTCTCGCCTCTGAGGTCTGTTTAGGTCTTATGATATCTGGTCATTTTTCTCCTGTGAGGGCCTCGACCTGGGTGACTTTCCAATTTCATCTTCCCTGTTTTCTCATCTCATGCAGACCGAGATGCTAAGGTTCATCATTCACCCTCACCTGTGAGATTACTTGGTGCCAAGCCTGCCATGAACCACAAGCAGCTTGGGGGTGGCTAAGGAGGAGGCTTCTGGGGGTGTGGGAACATTCTGGGAAATTCCCTCCTGGAGGGGCTGAGGAGGGGGTCACTCGCAGAGCTCTTGAGTGACGGGGAAACCCCAGGCAGGTCCCCAACCCACAGGGAAGACAGTTGGGACCAAGGCTGAGGACAGGCTCTGACCCAAGGCTCTGACAGGGACTCTCCAGGCCTTTTGCTCAGGGCTTGGTCCTCCTTCCTGCCAGCTCTGGTGTAGTGCGTTGACCTTCTCCTTGAATTTTCTAATCACACTTTCCAGAAGGGTGAAAATAGTCCCTGTGTGTTTCCTTTTCAACAGAACATTTATTGGTAAGGTGACCTTTGAGCTCCCACCCACACGCCAGTGTGAGAGGAGTGTGTAAAGCTCAGGTCCCTCACACCCAGCAGTTTGTTCAGTTCCCAGCAGTTTCCAACCCCCGTCCCGCATGCAGACATAGGGTGGAATCCACCCTTCCTGGAGGAGTCTGCGAACTGAGAGGCAGGGCACGTCCCCAGCCATAGTGGGGTCTATGCCCACCTCTCTCACCAATTCTGGGGAAGTTAACCCCAACTCCTGTTCCTCACCTGGGAGGAGAGAAGAGGAATCACTAAACCACAGGTCTTCACACTGAATAATTCTGGAGAAAGCTTCACTTTCATGCCTTAAAGCTGAAGCTCCAGAACCATCAGCACCTCATCATCCACTGATGCTTAGCCACGCCAGCCATGCCCCGCAGGGCACTGTCTAGGGTCCTGTCGTCTGTTTCTTGGTTTTCGGGACTGTGATTTCATGACTTCATTGACCATCGTGTGAGAAACACTGTAGGTTGGCTCGCTCAACATCTATGCCAAACTCCTTCCCCCTGGTTTCCTCTAGAGAGGCTGGGAAAAGAATTCCTCAATTACCCAGCTTCCTCTGCGGGTAAGGGTGACTATGTGACAGATAATTAACCAATTAGGCGCAAGTAGAAGTACCAGGGGGGTGGATATTTCCTTTCCAGGTAAAAAAGCAAAGCCTCACCAGACAAGGGCCGCCTGGTCACAGATTGATGTCTGGAGGGTCAGCAGCCATCCTGCAGCCTTGAGGATGAAAACCACATACTGGGGATGGCTGCATAGAGAGAGAGGAGCTCAGTTCTTTGATGACATCCTTGCATTATCCCTGGTTCATCCACTTCTGAGCTTCTTATACATGAGACAAATATAAAATGCAAATGGTGACTTGTCAATGCCTCTAATCATTTTCCTGTTATTATTTGCAGCAGAGGGAAATCCTGACTGTTACCTCAAATTAGGTTCTCACGAGCAAGCCCACATTTTAAAAAACAAACAACTAATAATTGCCATCAACCTCAAGTCTGAGTTTGTTTCGTTTTCTTCCTTCCTTCCTTCTTTTCTTCCTTTCTTTTTTCCTTCTTTTCTTTCTTTCTTTCAAACTGCCGGGCCTCTGGGACAGAGTGTCTGGGGATGTACCCACAAAATTGCCCCCAATTCATTCCACATATTCAACCACATGCACCTGACTGCTTCAAATGTCACTGTTCCCTGATTCTCGGACCTGGCTACACACTGCGGTTACCTGAAGAGCTTTACAAAAACCCCTTAATTCCTGTATCTCACCCATGAAAAGTTCTGATTTAATTGTATCGGACTGGGTCTCAGGCATCAAGATTAAAAAAAATACTTCCTAGATGAGCTTAACAAGCAACTACATTTTGAATCATGTTCATAGTAGATTCCTCTACAGAATATTGTAACAATATATACAATATTTTATTTTGTTAATTATCCCATGTTATATATTTAATTGTATATGTATTTATATTTTATTAAATATGTTTTATTTTATAACATAATGTACATAATATGCCTATAATATCAAGAAACTTAAAGAAGGAGAAGAAGGAGTTCCCTGGTGGCCTAGCAGTTAAGAATTTGGCATTGTCACTGCTGTGGTGCGGGTCTGATCTCTGGCCTGACAACTTCTTCATGCAGCAGGCGTGGCCAAAAAAAGAAAGAAAGAAAGAAGGAGAAGGACATTTCTAGGCCAAAAAATTTTTTTCCAAAAGTAAATGGCTGTTTAAGGCAAAGAGTTTTACTTATTACATACCTCTTATATTTGGTGAAAACAATTTCAGGTAGCCCAGAATAGTTCATTCTTATGATGGAAAGGCAAGAGGTCGGGCACTTATTGGAATCTCATTAATGAAAACTTTATCAAATTAGTTGTCCTTTAAATTATTGAACTCCATGAGAGTGGGAACGCTCCAGTCTCCACTGTTTCGTCCTCAGTGACTGGGACTAGGTCTAGGACATAGTAGGTGCTCAATAAAGCCATGTTGCTTGACTGCCAACTTGTAGCCTTATAATAATTTACCAAAATCTGAGACTTGCATATGAAGAGTCTACTAAGTTTGGAATGTTCGTGAAATTTCCCAGGGAGTATTTAACCAAGCATAGAAGTACCTTCATAGCTTCTACTTTTAAATCTAGGACAGTTACAAATGAGCATAAGAGACTCATTTTTTAAAAAAAGTCCTAGTCAAACCCCTGCTTAGCACCACCTTTGTTCCCCAAACTGAAGCTGTGGAATGGGGGCAGCAGAATGAGAAAACTGCATGCCGTTTCCCTGGGTTGAACTTGACCTGCCGCCATGCATCCCAAGCAAAAGAGACTTGACCAGCCGTGCTGAAAAGCCTAGCCAGTGAAACAGTGTTCTTAAAGTTTGCAGAATAACTGGAAAGGAGGGCATATGTTTTCTTATATGACAAGACAAGAAGATACAATCTAATATCTTTATCTGATTGATTTACAGGAAAATGCCAGCCTCTCTGCATGAAACAAGCAAATAAATATAATCTTCTCCCCAATGCGAAACAGGCCGAAAAACACTGTTGCTTTGTTTTTACATTTGCTCTCTCATTAACTCTCAAACAGCCCACTGACGGGTAATTGCTTCCCGTTTTGTCCATCAGAATTAAGGTTCAGACATACCTCCCGCAGGATTTGAATTCATTTTGTGGACACCGCCCTCCCCAGTCTGGTTCCTGCTCCCTACAGCACAATGGCATTTGTTCCCAAGTGCCGCCAGTTGTCACAATCCTCAGCCCCCCAAGGCATCTTTCTGACCCTTGACTGGCCCTACGCAGTTTGGCTTTAGGCTCTGCAGACAGCGTGCTTTCCCCACATTTTCCCAGCCTCCTTTTTTAAACTCATACTTCATCTCCAATGTCAGGGCCTCAGAAGATCTTCCTTGATCACTGTCCCTTCCCTGACCCTTAGTCACTTTCCACATTGCACTATTTGGTTTTCTTCCACGCCCTCTTCACTTCATGTGAATAGCGTGTTCATTTATTTGTCGTTTGCTTTTCCGGTCTGACTTCTGATTGACTGGAAGTTCTCTGAAATCAGGGACTCAGTCTACATTGACCCTGCTGAATTCTCAGTACCTAGAAAAAACCATGCCTAGCACATAGGAGGCAGCTCGTATAAACTTGTACAGCAGAATGAATCATGTCTGCTGACATGAGCGCTAGTACTGGGAATATGGCATTTGCTTTAATCATTTCTGGACCACACCACCCCCTTAGCAATAAGGCATATTTTCGTGCCAGGTGAGTACCTGAAAACTATTTACAGGGTCATCTGGTGCAGGAAATTGCATTTTGGCCTTAGGAATCTAGCCCCCTCTGCTTGGCTCTGAATTTCATCACCACGTTTGAATTTTCCAAAGAGCTTTAGGTTAGCTTCCTTGGTTGCCCCAAATCTAGCGTGACTAGATGTTCACTGGGACAGTCCCAGTTCATACTGCCCTAGTGCAATTGTCCTATTGTCCTACTGCAGTTTGTCCTAGTGCCTCTTTCCATTCTCAAAAGTATTCCTGTTTGGAGGATAAACTATAAGATACCCTACCAAAGCCTGACCCCTAAATTTTAACTCAGTGGTATCCTCTCTGTTCTTATCCTCAATTTCCTCTAGAATTCACTCAGCTTGCTATTTGATCATTTTCTTTTGATTTTTAAATTTAAAAAATATACAGTACAGATGCATTAAAAATATGTTTTAATTTTTTTTTCTTTTTTTTGGGGGGGTGGGGGAGGTACCGCACCTGAGACTTAAGGAAGTTCCCAGGCTAAGGACTGAATCCAAGCTACAGCTGTGACCTTTACCACAGCTGCAGCAATGCCAGGGCCTTTAGCCCACTCTGCCGCCACCAGGCCTGGATTGAACCCACGCCTCTGCAGTGACCCAAGTCATTGGATTCTTAACCTACGATGTCACAGCAGGAATCCCGTAATTATTTTTAAAGGCGCCATCAACAAACAAATGATCCACAATTTACTTAAAATGGCTTGCTAGTGCTGGACATTTTGGTTGCTATCAAAATGTTGCTATTATAAATGATGCCGCAGGGAACATCTTGATCCATACCGGTTTTTTGGATTTTGCTCAATTATTTCCTAGAATAAATTTCTAGGAGTGAGATTACTGGGACAAAGCGCACAATCAGGCTTTCAGTTCACAGTATTACGGTAAAAGGGTTACTGTAACAGATAGACTGTGTCATCGGCAGTGGATGTGTACATTAATTTTACTACAACCTCGTTGGGAATGAAGTACTGTAATTTTAAATAATTTATTTTGCCAACTAACTTTTTGAAAGTTTCCTATTTTTATTTTAATGTTACAAGTTATTGATTACTAAGAAGGAAGAAATTTCTGCATGTCTATTCCCTAGTACAGCAGTCTCAGCTAAGCACAATTTTGCCCCAAGGGAGCATTTCGGAAGGTTTGGAAATATTTTGAATTGTCAGAACTAGAGGGGTGAGGAGGTATCACTGGTGTCTAGCGGATAGATTTTACATTTTACAATGCAACCCCCTCCCACACACTTAACAAAGAATTGTCCAAATGTCAGTAGTGCTGGGGTTGAGAAACAGTGTGTATCGTCTTCACAATCAGAATAGAAAATTAGATTGTTTTCATTTTGGTAGGAAAAATGTTACCTAACTCTCTGTTCATTGCCTTTGCCCGCTTATCTATTAGGTGTTTTTCTTTAAAAGGATGTTCTTCCTATAATATAAATATTAAATCTGCATTTGTTTAATTTGATGCAAATATTTCCTCTGATATGATATTGCCCTTATGATTTTTGGATCACAACTTTAAGACCCTTTTTTTTTTTTTTTTTTTTTTTGCTTTTTAGGGTTGCCCCCGTGGCACATGGAAGTTCTACACCACAGCCATAGCAACACCAGATCTGAGCCACATCTGTGACCTATCCCACAGTTCATGGCAACGCCAGATCCCCAACCCACTGAGCGAGGCCAGGGATTGAACCCACATCTTCAAGGATACTAGTCAGATTCGTTTGTGCTGCACGACAGCAAGAACTCCTAAGACCTCTTTTAAATAAAGGAACGTTTAGACTTAGCCCCTCTCCACCTGGGACTCTGCTTTTCTGGTCTCTTGCTATGCGCATGGGTTCTGTTGCGGAAGCATGTCCAGGCTGTTCACACATCCTGGTTAATGGCCATCTTCTTGGCTCACCCTTTGCAAAAGGACATATGAGAGCAACACCATCTGCAGAGCAAAGTCCTGTTCAGCAAAGTGGCACATAAACAAAAGTGAGTGGTGGGAAGACGAGAGGTTTGGGTTCTTGGGTGTCCTTGAGGAAGACATCAGTGTCCTCACTGGTAACATGGCAGGTGGCCTCTAGCATCTCTGTGTTTCCTTTTAATTCTGCGATTCCATCAGCAAGGGGGTATGACGCTAATTATCATTACTCCCTCCACAAGCCACCATGTGGACCCATGGCAGAACCTGCTATAGCTGCCCTACAATCTGAAGGGAAGTTTGTTCTGTGGAACCAATCTCTGGAATCCCCTAGGGCTCAGGGGGCCAGACCAAGTCCTACAGAGAAGACTGAGAAAGCCCCAGAGCAGCTTGGGCAGGGACTCTTCGTGAAACTCCCTCATCCTTTTTAAGAGAAAGTAGTCTGACAGCTGCTGCGAAGAGCTTCCTGGAGACATCAGCTGAGTGCACGCCATCACTGTCTGACCTGGGACATGTAATCCCATTTAGACAGAAATTCCTTATAATGCCAAGACCAGTGAGGAGCTGGCCTCCTGACCGTAACCACACTGACCCATCGTCAGTGGGACGAGCAGTTAGGGATGGTGAATTCCTTAATGTGTTTTTCCTTCTCATATGAGCATAGTCTAATTTTTTATTCTGATTTTTAAATGTACACATTCATCATAATAAAAAAAAATTAAGGAACAGTACCAGAAGTAAGGTGAGCTATTCAAAATTCAACCATTCAGAATGAACCACTGTTAGTTTTTTGAAGAGTATGCTTCCAGACATCTCTTTATGCATGCAAACATGCCCCCAAACCACAAATTTTACATCAGTGGGATTATCCTCTGCATGCTCTTTGTCCCTTGCTTTTTCACTCACTGCTCTGTCATGGACATCTTGCTGTGTCAATAAGCACAGATCCATATAGTGCTTCGTAGTGCCAGCATAACATTCTAGCGTATGTCAAGTTTTACAGTATTGATAAAATGTTTACTGTTCATGAATAATGATGAATTGAGCATCTTTGTGCATCATTGTTTCTTCAAACTCCTGCAAGTGGAATTGCTGCCCCAAAGGGCAAGATGTTAATATTTATCGCTACACAGCTTTCTTTAAAAATGGTCTCAGTGGCTCTATTGATCTACTGCACAGAGACGTCATTACTTTCTTGACCAGGCCTAATGATGAAGGAGGAAAAATGTCAACGTTGGAGGATGTTGCTTAAAGAACAACAACAACAGCAAATTCAGGAAAAGATTTAAGGCGGATCAGTTAAGGGAGATGAATACATTTTCATGGGAGTTCAGAGGAAGAGGCTGTGCTGCCTAGTGTTTAGGAAGATGGGTTCTGAAGTCAGAGAGACCTGGTTATAAGCTATATGACCTTGGACAAGTTACTTCACCTAATGTGAAGATGACAAAATAAGGTTTTTGTGCAGATGAAACAAGATACTGCAGGTAAAGCACATAACACACAGTGTCTGGCACATAGTCATGCATTCGATTCATGTGTTTTTAATTCAAAGAAATTCATAGCAATAGAGGCCAAGAGAAATGTCTCTTTTCCACAGATAGGTCACTGATTTTACACTGAAATTTTTTAGGGTGGAATGAGCTAGAACATTCCTTCTGTGGTTTTTGTTTTGTTTTCTTGATTTTTTAACCTATGACCTCCCTATGCCAATAAACCTTATGGCATGGTCTCCCAGAGAGAGAGAGAGAAAAAACAAAACAAAAACAACACAGCAACTCAGAAGTGAAAAAAGACCATAAGCTGCCTTCTCTCCCAGGCCTTCCCAGAAGACAAGAACAATAGTGTCTCCTTCTAAGGAGGCCTGAAAAGTTAACATCTTTGCTGGGCTTTGCTTCTTTTGTTGTTCAAGTTTCCTCCATTTGCAAATATCTGATTTCTCACAGCATTAACTTAAAGCTTCATTTCAGGGATAATTGAAAGCTTCATGATGTTTGTGTTAAGTGGCATTAAGGATCTACTCTGGAACCTGTAAATCTTTCTCTCTCTTTTTTTTCTTTTTTCTTTTGTTTTTTTAGGGCCACACTCATGGCATAGGGAGGTTCCCAGGCTAGGGGTCTAATCAGAGCTGTTGCTACCGGCCTATACCACAGATCTGAGCCCTGTCTGCAACCTACACCATAGCTCACAGCAATGCTGAATCCTTAACCCACTGAGCGAGGCCAGGGATCAAACCTGCAACCTCAAGTTTCCTAGTCGGATTCGTTTCCGCTGCACCACAACGGGAACTCCTTTCTCTCTTTTTTAAACTAGTGTGGGACCCCTTTAGGAGGCAGCCGCAGGCAAGCACCTGCCCCTCCCCCAGCTACAGGAATACCCAAAGTTCCAGCTTTCGCATCTGGCTCTCTTTCATCTACCTTGTCTCCAGTTCCAGCCTCAAGGCCAGATCTGACTTGTCGAGAGCACAGCTCTGGGCTGACATGACTATCTGCCCATCACCTCCTCTACTTTTAGCCTTTTCATGGACAAAGCTTCTCTATTGATCTCAGTGTCACTGACCTGGGACACCGACTCAAAATCCTTCCTGTCACAAGGCACCAGAGAGCCACTGAGCCGCAATTCACTGGGATAACCACGCAAATGAAACTGATTTGCCTTCCCTTGTATGGTGGCTTATTTAGTCCTGGTGACCTCAGGATCACTCTTTACAAATCCCAACTGGGCTGCTTGTCCCAAAGGACTGAGATATTTATGTAGGATGTTCCAGGGTTAAAATATCATAGCGGAAGTCTATTCAGTGTTTGAAATCAAAATTTGAAAACACTGGGAGCTTGGGGTTAGTAGATGCAAACTATTATATTTAGAGTGGATAAGCAATGAGGTCCTACTGTATAGCACAGGGAACTATATCCTGTCTCTTGGGATAGACCATGATGGAAGATAATATAAGAAAAAGAATGTGTGTGCATGTACACACACACACACACACATACATACATGGCTGGGTCACTTTGCTGTACAGCAGAAATGCCACAACATTGTAAGTCAACTATACGTTAATTAAAAAAATGAATTTTAAAAATTAAAAATTAGAAAAGAAATCACCTGCTGTACAGCACTGGGAACGATATCTAGTCACTTATGATGGCGCATGATGGAGGATAATGTGAGGAAAAGAATGTATATATGTATGTGTGACTGGGTCACTTTGCTATACAGTAGAAAACTGAACAATGTAAACCAACTATGATGGAAAAAATAATAATTACGTAAATAAATAAAATAAAAAAGAAAATTGGAAAAGCAAAAAAAAGAAAAGAAATTATCCTAATGTATATATATTTCATATACATATCCTAATGTATATGATGTTAGAAATTTAAATATCTACATTATAAAAAAGCACATGATAAAAACAATTGAAAAGTAAGAAAATGCCAAGTATCTCTCTCCTGCTTCAGACCTTTGATCTACTTTTCAGAAATAAATGTCATTAACAATTTTGGAGGGAAACGTATCTGAAAATTTTAGTGTTTATATACATATGCACATATATGTTTTTCTTTTTATTAGAAATACACATGGAAGAAAACTACCTATCATACTTTTTTCACTTACTAGTGTAGAAGCTTGATAGTCCTTTCAGATCAGCACATTCAGATGTAACGTTATTTAACAACTTTGTTGTATTCCACTAAACGAACAAACTCTAGTTGACTTAATGAGTCCCTTACTAAGGGATATTTAGCTTGCTCCAGTCTTTGCTATAACAAACAATGCGGCAATAGTTATCTTTACATGTACACAATTGTGTAATCTGTGGGTTTGTTTGCACATTCACAGATGTAAAATCACCAAGTTACAGTGTTAAGTATACTTGTAATTTGGAGGGACGTGGTCAAACTGCCCTCTGATAGAGGTGTACGACTTAACACTTCCAGTAATGTGTGGTAGTACCTGCTTCTCCATCACCTTGGGCAACATGGTGTATTAGCAATATTTTTTGTCTTTGCCAGTCTGCTAGGAGATTCTCCTTGTTGCGTTGCCTTTTCCCTAAATGAGATCCAGCATCTTTTCCATATTTATTTGCCATTTATTTCTCTCTCTCTGTAAACTGCCTATTCCTAATCATTGCTAATTTTTCTTTTGGGTTGTTAATTGTTTTCTTATTCATATGAGCTTTCATATTTTAAGTAAATATGTCCTTTTTTGGTCATATGTGTTGCAGGTATATTTCCTAGTCTGCATTTGCCTTTGATTTTGCATATATAGTACTTTGAGCTATATAGAAATTTTCACTTTTTATGTATGAAGGTAATGTCCATCAATCTTTCCCTTTATGGTTTCAGAGTTGTGCTTTTTTTCTGAAAAGACTTCATTCCAAGATAAAACTTTTAATCCTCATTTTTTAAATTTCTTCAGTTTTTTTCTGTTTAATCTATGTATGTATCGTATAAGAAATGAAGACTAGCTTTTTTTTTTTTCCCCAAATGACTACCTAGTTGTCCCAACAGTATTTATTACAGTTATTCATCTTTCTCTCTTTGGTTCAAAATGCCATCCTAGACATTTTGCATTTGTACTCACACTTGCGTATTTGTACTTGCATTTTAGGAATTGATGTATATATTTGGGTTTTGAATTTAAGCCTATTCGGGGGTCTATTTCTGTATTCTGTCTGATGTTCCATCTCTCCCACATTGTTTTGATTTCCATATCTGCAATTCACCTTAATATCTTATTCAGATAATCTTTTCTAATTACCCTCCTTCTTTAGAATTTTCCCGGAAACTCTCACATGGTTGTTTTTCATCAAATACTTAGAATAGCTAATCTAGTTTTCCTCCAATACCCAGAAAATCCTATTTTATTGAGATCACACTAGTAAACTTCTAGATTAATTTAAGGAAAATTTCTATCCTAACATAAGGTATATCTTTCCATTTATTCGAGTGTTTTTTAATCACTTAAAATAATTTTGAAGCTTAAAAAAACTAAACCCTGCACATTTTTTCTTAAATTTATTCCTTCTTTCCATGTACTCTTGTTGGCATTATAAACAGAATCTTTCCTTCTCTTAAATTTTCTAATCTAATTGTGCACATGAAAAGTTATTACTTTTTGTGTTAACTTTAAAAGCTGACTGGATTATTATTTTTAATAGTTTTTCAGCTCATTATCTTGGATCCATTTATTAGCGACTAATATCTTTTAAGAGTGAACTGGTCAAGATATGATTTTCTCCTTTTTAATCGATGCCTTTACTATGCTTAACGGACTCTGTAGTTGACTGGGAGAAAAGGAAATGAGAAAAGTGAGATGAGTGCAATGTGAGATACCCAACCCAAAGAGAGTTAACAGAATGTGGGCCTTGTTGATATCCCAATTATGAAAAGAAGCACCTGATCAGGTTTATGTGAGGGGGAGTCAAGGCCGGAGATATTACAACTTTGGCATGAAGCAAAGCCCAGTGTTGAAAGCAGCAACTTACCTACTCTGCTATTTTAAAAGCAATCAATATACAGTCTTCTGGTGTAAACCACTTATAGAATAGGTACCGAAAATCTTAAATAGTAAGTATCCCACACTCTCACTAGAGAAATAGGATAATTCTTTCGGTATTTTAAGAGAAGTAATAATAACAAAGATGAAACCGAGAAAACAATTGTACCCCAGCATATATGAGGCTAGCACACTAGTACAAACCTGGTCCTTATTTGGTACTGTACTCTCAGTAATTTCTAAACCCTGGTCTTTAACGTCTTGGTAGATGAGTCCTATTGCTGTATCTGAGGGCCAGAGGATGGTTCCAGAGCCTCAGCATGTAGAGATGAGCATGGAAAGGAATCAAGGGCAACCAGGTACCCAACCCTAAGAAGGCTTAAGGCAAAGCAGAAGATTTTCTACCTGAATCACAAACACATTTAAGAGGATGATGGATGTAGAAGATCGGTGATCACCATCTGAGAGGAAATGAACATTTCAGATCACAGCGAAACCCTCTGTTTGATGGTGACATATTTATATGTTTCTGCCAGAAGCTTCTACCTGAAGTCAAGAAATATACATTGCATTGGTTGCAACCCCTAGGCTTGCTGTGTAAACTCTGAGATGTCCTACTTATTGGGCAACAAGTGAAGGTGAGTGCCATGGTGTGCAAAAGGAAGGAGGGGGAGGAGTTTATGTCCAGGTGTGGGAAAGATGAGAACATTCTAGAGACTGAGGCTGGGGTTTGGGTGTGGACACAGTGACTACATGACTGGGGACTTCATAGACCCCCAACCCCAGAGATTATTCCCTTATAGCCATGACTAGTATAATCAGATGGGCTAAAGCTTCTGGTGCTAACTCTTGCCTTGCAAAGAGAGATCAGTGTTGAAAACATTGCCACAGCAAAGAGACCTATGTCACACTCACTGACATGTCCCCAAGGGGTTGAAGGAAGACCAGGGGGTTGAATTTCCAGGAAGACAGTGGCTCAGCTTGAGAGAAGGAAAATTCCTCTGCTCCTGGGAGGAGGGAGGGAACTCTTCATCATGAGCAGTGACAGGCAGGCACTAGGAACCATTTCTGGAGGCTGCTGTAAAGAGTCTCAGGCATCAAAACTGTGTCTGAACTTTCCAGCCTTTAAGAAATCTTTCATCCCTGAGATTCTATGATTTATACATAAATAGAAATTCATATACATAAAATCTTAGTGGTGGTTATCTTGCTCTTTATGGGAACTATTATTAAAGTTACTCTTATTACACTTAAACTTTTTGAATATTTATTATATGCCAGGGGCTGATGCTTGAGCTCTTTATACACACTATCTCTATGAGGTAGCTACTGTCCCATCTTCCCAATAAGGAACCGGGTCTAAGAGAGGTAAAGAACATCTCTAAGATTGGTTACCCAGGTAGCAAATGGCAGAGCTGGGATTCAAACCATGTCCCTCTGACCGTATCACTGCTGAGCTCGACTTTTTTTTTTTTAATATTACAAACTGATAAAGCTTATAGCAGTTTTCCAGTCTCAAGACATTGTTTACTTGTAGGTAGGTTTTCATCCTTTTGAATTTTTATTTCTTTCTTCATTTGCTTGCTCTAAAGCATATTGAATTAGAATCAAACTCTGATGGAGACAAAGGGCGTGATCATAGATATTCAAGCTTAAAATAGTAAGCTGGAGTGTTGTGAGCCCTCAGCCATAATGAAATCATGGAGAATGTGTGAGCAGCAGAGCCACCAAAACTTAACCTTCAGATTGCTAATCACTGTTATCAAAAAGAGGAACAGTCTTGGTGCTCATTCACTCTTTCTTTCAACTCAACAAATATTTAAGTAGAACCATGTTAGTATGCAACGGGAAGTTATATTGAATACATTTCAAGCAAAATACCAACACCCGATCAGAGACCTCAGTGCAGCCTGCTCTCTACTTTCTTGCAACGCTAAAAGCAGCATCTTTTTTCCTAAAAATACATCTTACTTTTTCTTGATATGATTAAAAGAACTACTCTAGCTGCCCAGTGATGAGGCTAATCTTTCAAATAGACATTTATTTTTGGTGCCAAATGCCCTTTTTACCATTGAAATGAACTATGGGGATGCCAGAGGTTTGGGAATGGTTCAGGAGGAAGGACAGGAAGGCAGAGTTGCTAGAGGAAGGGTTGAGGGGACGGAAGAGGAAGGAACCAGTGAAATAAGAGTTGGCTGAACAAGGAGCAATTTAAAGGGCAGAGGGAGGAGAGGCAGGGTGGTAAGATGTGGGGGGGGGGGTGAGGAAGAAGATTTTCTTTATGAAGCACACAGCCAGAATTTAGAAACACTGACCAGGATCTTGGGCTGTGGGTAGACATGCACTTCAGATCAGCCAAGGCCCCTGCTCAAGCCAGGAGTCAGGGCCTTTTCTAGAAAGTGTGAGGTTGAAGGCGACTCAGCCAGGATGGTGACCTATCCCAGATACGCACACTTGCAACTACATCTTTCACAGACCCCTTGGGATATCATTAAAGATAGAAATTCCAAATAAAACCTTAGTCATGTTCAGAAAAGAGGTACAAGCTGCCTCACCCTGTGAACGTCCTTGTCCCAAGTGCAGACCCCAGGGTGGCTGTCCAGCTGGCCTCTCGAGAGATGGGACTATAAATGGTCCTGACACTGTGGAATCATGGGCTCCCCCAAAGCACAGCCTCCTTCCAAAGGCAACCCCACCTTCTGCTCTCTAGTTCCTGAGGGATAGAGCTCCCTCCAGCTACCCCATCTCTGAGCAGGTGGATCTGCCTTCCACCAGCCTCTGGGCTGCCCAGCCTTCACTCCTTTACTGCTTGGGGCTCATTTATTCCTCTTTCAGCTTCCTGAAAGCTCCCAGGAGAGCCTCCACTCCCCTACTCACCCGTAGCCCTCACCCCTCCATTTACTGCTCCGCATATACATCCCCACACAGGCAGACTCAAAGCTATGGTCCAGGCATTCACAGGTGGTGGGAATAAAGCCTGCAGTTCAGGAGGGGGAAGAGAGGTCTGAGCACTCACCAGATGGAGGGTGTCAGCTTTCTGTGTCTGCCTCTGCCGGCTTTTCTGGGCAGCAATGCGATTTTTCTCCCTTCTCTGAACTTTTCTCACATCATCGGATGAGTCCTGGGAAGCAGAGACGATGAGAATTAGGTGTTACCTCCTCTCTCCAGAGCTGAAGCAGGATCTCACAGGGCTTGCTCTCTGGCCATTCTCCCTTCCATCTCTTCCTCTATCTTTGCGCACTATTTATTTACCAAAAGGGTGAACCCCAGAGAGAATGCTTCCCCACACTCTGTTACACTCTCTTAAGTCTCTATAACTTTTTTGGCCAAAACTTACAGGAAGAGGGCAAAAGAGTTTGACACCTCTATAGGGCTATTTGGAGAGAGATGGTTAAGGCGATGAAGTGTGTTTTATCACCTCTCCTCTTCAGGGCTGCTCCACCCTTACCCTCTCACTTTTGGCCTAGAACCCTTTTGCTATTTTTTTCCCCCAAAACTTTGTTGAGTACTTACTATGTGCCAGCTTCAGGGCAAGTGTGTTTGCTCAAAGGTGCTCTTGTTCAATCCCCCAATTCTGTGAAGTTGATATGATTATTTCCATCTTATATGTGCCGGAGACTGAGGCTCAAAGAGCTTGCCCAAGAGTTCACAGTCATCTGGTAGTTAGAGCCTCCAATGCTGAGTCTGAGGCCTGTCCAAGCCACCCCCCGCAACTCCAGCTACCACCATCTCGCTGATTTGTACATCATGTGTCTTCTGCTGCATCCCTGGGCTGAGGTCCCCATCCTAGATCTGCCTCTTCTTTCTCCGAATCCCCTCCATTATGTCCAGGGACCCCGATATCGCCCATGGCGCTGAGCACAGTGCCTGGTACAAACTGGAGGCCATGAACAGCTTTGCTGGTGGAGATTACCTGGCCGTGGCAGGTAGCGGATGGGTGTTTAGGAGGACAAGGGGACCTTTGGGTGTTTTCTAAGTGCACCCCATAGAGGGGCATGTGCTTTGCTTGGGCAGAGAGGTTAGCTCTGGCTTTCTCCCAGATGCTGCAGGATAAGTGTAGGGGTCTGTGTGAAACTTCTGCACCTCCTGCCCCATCCCCGCTCACGTTCCCCAAGACCAGAGCGGCACTGCTAGGGCAAGACTCTGCCCACCAAGCATATGTCTCACCAATAGGCCCAGTACTTCCAGGCCATTGCAGTTGGAGGGCATTGGGTAGATAGGAAGGAAGTGCTCTTCCTCTAAGGGGGATGGGGAACCAGGTTACCATGGAAGCCATGAGTAATTTCCTTCCTAAGAAGAGCATAGACTTCCAGGCAGTCTGAACAGCTCTGATAGCATCTAGAGCAGAGGACTGGATCGCTTGTCCTCTAGAGGTCTCCACTAGGACTCCTTCCTGCAGGTGGCTTCTCAAGATATTGATGACAGAAGCTGCAGTATATGTTCATATACTTTTATTCAGGCTGCAGCATTTTGAAAGCTCTCTTGGATATCTGTGCTAAGGAAAGAATGCAGTTTTCAAACCACAAAGTCAGAGAAGAAATTATACTCCACTGATGTATTGGATGGGAAAGAAGAGGGCTTCCTCTAGGGAGGACTGTCAAGGAATGTGGTGAACAGAAAGCCCCAGGAGCAACCGGGAAGCCAGGACGCCCTGGTTCTTTGGCAAATCTCAAGCTGAAAACTTCTGAGTTAGAAGTTGCCATCTAGACTCCAGACGCTCCCGGAATCTCCACCTTCATCTCTCTGCTTTCCCCAGAGCTGAGCTGAGCTACCAGGGAACGGCTCCAAGTGCCCTGAAGCATCTCTTGATTCATTTCCTCCCCCTCCCCCGGCGCCCTCTCTGCCGCCTGCGCTAGCAACAGGTGCCGTGCAGGGTGGAAAAGATAGATCCTTCTGTGCTGGTTCGGGGGGCCGCCCTCCTCCTGGAGGTGGAGGGGAGGAGGGGTGGGAATCGCTTTTCTTTCTTGTTCCTTTTCCCGATCCCTTCCTCTCTCACCCTGCAGGCTGTCTCCCAGGCAACCATCTAGCATTCGCGGTGTGCGCGCCCCGCAGCCCGCGTTTAACGCTCCTCCTCTCACTCTGCTACTGCCTTGGAGAGAGGTAGACTCTTCTGAGAGGCCAGGTCTTTGGCGCTCATTCTCTTCCTCCTGGCTTCCTAGAAAGCTTCATGGGCTGGGAAGCTAGCGAGGTGGAGGCGATGGGCTTTGGCGGGGGAACGGGGCGGGGAGGGGGGGCATCATTTGGCAGGAGAGGCAGAAGGACGAGGGTCTCTGCCGAGATGAGATGCACAGCTTCAGGGCAGATCTCCGTGTCTTAAGTCTCAGAGAGTGCTCCTGCCACCAGCCATCCCCTCGCCTCTCCCTCTGTCCTCCGGGGAGAATCGGAGGGGAGGAGGAGCGGGAGGCAGGACCCTACCTGTTTGCTGGGGGGTGGAGAGCGGCTGAAGCTGGAGTCGCTGCTGTCGGAGCTGTGAGGCATGGCTGTGATCTTCCGGGCTGTCCACGCAGCCCCACGGGCCTCCGGGCTCTCCTGTCACCAGCCGGCCTCCCTTCCTGATTGCTTCGGGGCCACGAGCCCACCCCCCTTCGCAGGGCCCTCCTCTGCCCGCCTTGCAGCCACCTCTGACCCCGGCGTCCTCCTCACTCTGGGGTGCAGAGGCTCTGCTCCCCACAGGGACATGTCGCTTGCTTTGGGGCTCGCGCCCTCTCTCTCTCTTGTGGTTTCTGGTAACTCGCGCTGGAAGTCACATGGGCGGAAACTTAAACAAGTTAGAAGTCAATTTGAGAGAAAATACATATCTGGGAAAAGACCCACAGAATTATGTGAAAGAAAGAAAAAAAAAATACACAAAACCCCAGATACCTTCCGACAGTTTGAAAGGCAGAATAGCTCTCTTCAATTGATGAAGATAAAAGAGAAAAACAGCCCTGGGAGGGAAAAACCCCAGCCAGAATTAGCAAGTCCGTCTTCTGTCAACACAGGCAGAAAGGAGAGGACAGCAGGGAAAGAGTTTCCATTGTCACCAGACTTGATTTTTAAATCAAAATAAAGCAGCGGGGCTGGGATTTCTTTCTGTTGTTCCCTGAAAGCAGCTGCTGGTTCTGCCCTGTGCCAGGCCTTCCTCTCTCGCCCTGTGGTCCAGCCTGCCCTGGAGTGGACTGGGGGCAAAGGGGCCCAAGGCCACGGTCCCTTCCTGACTATCAGACAGAAGAGGCTGTGGTGGGTCTGAAAGCCAGAGGGGATGGCCTGGAATTGATGCTCTAAACGTTTACTCATCACCTGTGCCTCTTGGCAGGTGCTCTCTTTAGAAAAAAGACACCTCCTATATTGAAGGTCTTACAGGGGCTCGGGATTGGCCTGAGATCTTAATGATTCAAGAAGGTCACAAGGCCAGAGTCCAGAATGGAAAAACAGTTAAAAAAAAAAAAAAAGGCAAAAGGAACAAACAATAAATACAGTGAAATGAGCACTGTACTTGGAGTCAAAATAACCAAGATTTGACTCCTGCCTCTACCACGTAATGTGTCTGTGGCTTTGGGTGGCTCACTTGAACTCTGTGCCCCTCAGTGTCTCTGTCTGTGAATGGAGGATTATAAAACCTGTCCTGCCTCCCTCTGAGGGCTGTTTCGAAAAGCAAATAAACCCATGGATTAGAAGGCCCCAGAAGACTGTAAAATACCATGAAGTCAGCTGTTCATTGTGGTGTTACTTTACTCGCCTGTCAGGGGCACGTTTGTAGAGTTCTCAGTGAGCAGTCTCTCACACACACCTGGCCATCCTGGCTTTTTTTTTTTTAAAAAAAATGCCTTGCCTTATTCCCAGCATGGCTCAAAACTCAATACTTACCTTCCTTGGTCCTGACGGGCAGAAAATATGGCCCATAAGGGATGTTGTGTCCACTGGCTGAATTTCTGCCCTAAGACACTATTGTCCTAAGGATAAGCTGAGCAAAACAAATTCCTTCCCCCATGGAAGTTATATCTGAGCGGGGGAGAGATAGACAGTAACCAAAGAAGTTAATATATAATAGCTAATATGCCAGATGGAGGAAAATAAAGCAGGTAAGGGGAAGGGAATTCCGGAAGTCAGTGGGTGGCTATTTCTACAGGGGGGGTCGGGAAGGTCTTTCCGAAAAGGGGACACCTGAGCAGAGCCCTGAAGGAAAGGAGAGAGTGACCGGTGTGGGCGTCCAGGCGAAGAGCATTCCAGCGAGGAGCTGGCGGGGAGTGTGACTGGTGGTTAGAGGAACAGCGGGGAGGCCAAGGCAGCTGGTGCAGGGAAGCAGGGAGTGGCAGAGGCTGAAGTCAGCGAGGTACTCTGAGGGGGCGAGGTTACCCGGGCCTTGGAGGCCATCGTAAGGATTTTGCTTTTTATTCTGAAAGAAGTGGGGAGTTCCCAGAGGACCTGCCCTCCCACTCCCACTCTGCCGTTCTCTGAATCAGCCACTGTCTGCTCCCTTCATGGCCCTTATCAACCTTGGTAACTATTTGCTTCGTTTTCTCTGGCTTCCCTCCTTAGAATGTTATTCCATCTGTGAATGTCATTCAGTGAAGGTTTTTCGAGTACCTCTCTTGTACCCAGTTCTAAATACCGGGGATTCAGTTAGTATTTGACTGTTTCTCTGAATGAGATGATGAATCAGTTCACTTTGGTGCCTGACAAACCACCCAAAAAATCTCAGGGGCTTAAAACAACAGCTACTTCATTAGCTTCAGAGTTGTCGGGTCATCTAGAAGATTCGTCTGGTAGAGGCTGTGCTAGGCTCATCTCACTAGGACTGTTGGTGTGTCCTCAGATAGCTGCTAGGCTGGCTGATCACTGGCTGGTCCAAGATGGCCTTCCTTGGGACAGCTCTGCTCCACGTGGCTTCTCATCCCTCCACAAGCTGCCCAGGGCTTGTTAACACCGCAGTGCAGGGGAATTCCCATGGTGGCTCAGCGGGTTAAGAACCGGAGACATAGTCTCTGTGAGAATTCAGGTTGGATCCCTGGCCTGGCTCAGTGGGTTAAGGATCCAGCATTGCTGCAAAGCTTCAGCATAGATTGCAGATGCAGCTCAGATCTGGCATTGCTGTGGCTGTGGTGTAGGCCAGCAGCTGCAGCTCTGATTCGACCCCTAGCCTGGGAACTTCCATATGCCACAAGTGTGGCCCTAAAAAACCAAAAAATAAACAAACAAAAAAACTGCCATGTTTATGTTTTATTAATCAGTTTAATTTAAAATTTATTAAGGCCTATTATGCAGCAGAATTCATTTTAAGTATGAATAAGACAGAGACTCTACCCTCCTAGAAAGAAGGGGAAGAAGTCAAATAACAGGTTATCAGATAAAATGTTCAGGAGGAGGTCTTAGCTCCTTGAACTTCCTACCACATGCCAGTAAATATTTGTTGAATGATTGCTTGATTCTGCAATTCCAAATCAATAAACTGCTTTCATATTTAAAGAGAGAAATGAAAAACTGGCTCTTATATAGAACGATGGTCTCTTTCAATAGTATTGATTATAAATTATCTCTAAATACTTAAGATTACAGAATAATAAACACTTGCATATCCACCATAAAGCTTATTAAATAAGTTATGAATGGAACCCGAGACTCCTCCTGAATCCCATTCCCTCCTCACCCAGGTAACGTTCATCCAGAATGTGGTCTTTATCTTTCTTATTCATTTCTCTCTACTTGAACCATATCTCTATGGTACCTAAGCAATACAGAGTACTGCGTTGCATGCTCTTTAACTTTTGACATTGGTCATATTTTTACATTTAGTTGCTATTTTGTATTGCACCATATCTGAAGGATCACTGGCAAGGCTTGGAATACAGGCATTCTCCCTGAGATTGTTCTGGAGAACACCACAAAGCCACCAAGCAACTGCTGTGAAACAGCATTAGCTCAGTCAGCATCAGCCCACAGCTGAAGCTCATGCTAAGGTAGCATTTGCTAGACATTTAAATCCCTTACACTGACAACGCACACGTTATCAGGACAGTTGTTGGCTCATGCACGGCCCTGGTACAAATTAGAAAACAGTGCCATCTCTTGGTAGGCAATCCCAGGCCAAAAGGCAGAGTCTGGTAAGCCCCTATTTGACGTCCAAGATTGGGGCTCTTGAACAGTGAGGAGTTTGTACAACTATACTCAACACCCTTGCCGTGTGTCACTATGTGCCAGGCACATAACATGACTCACTGAATTCTCCCATCAGTCACAGAGGTAAGTAGAGTTGACCCTTGAGTTGACCCCTTGAGTTAGGGGTGCTGACCCCTATGTAGTCAAAAATCCCATATAACTTTCGACTCCCTCCAAACCTTACTAATAACCTACTATTGACTGAAAGCCTTGCTGATAACATAAACAGTTGATTAACACATATTTTGTATATGATATGTATTATATAAGATATTCTTATAATAAAGTAAGCTAGGAGAAAGAATGTGTTATAAAGAAATCATACAGAAGATAAACTATGTTTACAGAACTGTACTGTATTTATCGATACTGTTATGTTTGTGTCACTGTTTACAAGATGAATTGTCAGTACCTACATCAACCATGTCTTATGTGCTATAAAACACTGTAGGTATTCTATGTATTACTAACACTAGATATCAAAAGTGAAAAGACAATGTGAAAGAGAAATTCACATTTATTGACAGGTGTAAGGACTCATGTTTTGATAACAAGCAACAATATGATTGCTCTGTGGTAGCTTTGTGTAATCAATACGATTGTTTCATGGTACATGAATGAATGAATCATAACATTTTTATGGCATACACTATTACACTCACATTTATAATACAGTACTGGAGACATTGACACTTTAAAAAATTTTCCTGTGATAAGCTGATAGGCATTTTCACCAATTATGTGAGAAAGAAGCATCCTGTATGGTAATGTAATTCTTTGAAAGCCAATAACCTGGCTGGAGGTGGGAGGTGGGAGGTGGGAGTTGCTGGTTGTGGGAGGTGGGAGAAGGGGTGGTCCTGAAGGGGGAGAGAAGAAAAGTGGCGGGAAGGGGGAGCTCCAAGAATTTAGGGCAGTAGATATCTGCCTATCTGTATTTTATTGTTTAAATAACTAGTATCATGGAGTTCTCTGGTGGCCCAGTGGTTTAGGATCTGATGTTGTCATGCTATGGCTTGGGATCACTGCTGTGCTGCAGGCTCAATCCCTGACCCCAGGAACTCCCCCATGCCACAGGCAGGGCCTAAATAATTAAATAGTATCATAATGCAAGTGCCTATTGGGTCAGCCTTGTTTAAAATTAGCAGGATACATTGTAGGCAAATGGGCTTCTTAAGGTAATGGAAAATCTGATGGTGGTTTTTTTTTTTTTTTTTTTCTTTCCTTTTTCTTTTTAGGGCCGCACCCCAGGGGCATATGGAAGTTCCCAGGCTACAGGTTGAATGGAGCTGTATCCGCCGGCGCCAGCCTACGCCACAGCCACAGACACGCAGGATCTGAGCCACATCTTCGACCTACACCGCAGCTCACGGCAACGCCGGATCCTTAGCCCACTGAGAAAGGCCAGGGATCGAACCCGCGTCCTAGTCACGTTCGTTACCGCTGAGCCACGGCGGGAACTCCTGAGGGTGTTTTTAAAAGTACCACAAACTTGCTGTCTTCACATCAGCCTAGATGTGTCTTCACATCTTGGCTGTGCCCCAGTGCCATCAGAAATACAAACTTCACTCCAGCCCCTGCTGAATCAGCTCATTTCCAGCTCTGACCAAATCGTTAAGAAAATGGGTTGAAACTGAGGAACAGTTCAAAGCAGAAACTTCCTGAATGTCTGTGATGTGTTCCCGGGGCGTGGGGGCGGGGGACCCACTACAGGACTAGGTATTTTTCCTTCAGAACTGTCATTTCGGAAGTCACACTGCCGTCCCTGGAAGGAGGTGCACCATCTCCCAAGGCCAAAAAGAAGAAAGGAACTCAATTGCTCGGGTCGCCCTCGGATATTCTGGTTTGATGGGTCTGCGCTCAGAAGAACTCTTTAAAAGCTCCCCAGGGGGTAGTTTTAACACAAAGCCACAAAAGCCCTGGGATGGAGCACCTTTCTCCGGGAGGCGGCCCTTCGTGGCCTCAGAGTTCAGTCGTTTCCAGGCCCAGCTCGTTTCCACCTCGGTTCTTTTCTCTTTCACCTGCTCTGGGACACAGAGGCCTCAACTCCCTGGGGTGAAGCGGCTCCGGATCTACTTTCCCCACCCGCTTGGAGCTAGTGCCCAACCTGTGTGCACTATCCCCGGGGTCCCGGTCCGCCAGCGCGGGTCCGGCCAGGGCCCGGTGCGGGGAGCTGGGCGGGGGCACAAGGGTCAGGAGGGGTCGGGAGCGCTCCCTCGCCTCCTCCCTTCACAGGCTCTCAGGTGCCACCTGCGGGCGCCTGGGGCCGCGGCTGCCTTTCGGGCCTCTGTGTCTTTTCCTCCGAGACGCAGTTTCACTTTCCCAGAGCTTTTCACCTCCCATTCCCTGATAGCCGGCTCTCTAGTTAGTAAAGACGAAACCCAGGAAGAGGAAAGAAGAATTTCCTGAGTGTGCAGGCAAATGTCCCCCGGGTCCCCAAGGGCCCCTCACTGGTGGCTGGAGGCGGGGGGCGGCAGGCCTTCCCGTCAGCTGCTGCCCACCCTTCCAGGCTGCCCCACCCAGGTCAGAATTCCTGGCTTCTCACCCCTCCCATCTAGACCGTGCAGGCCTTGACACCAAACCCACTCTTTTTTCCGAGCTCCATCTGAGCACTTTGCTGAAGGTGCCAGCTTTGACATCTTAAGGGTTGACTGCAACTTTTTAGTTATTTGAACAAAAATAATAAAAATCCCCTAGCTTTCTTAATTTTTTTTTTTTTTTTTTTTTTTTTGATGGTAAAAGCACAAAGCGCAGAATGGCAAGTCTTCAATTGCTTACGAGATGGTTAAAGGGGATTTTTGTTAAAGTTTCCCAAACAAGTAGGGAAAATATTTACCTGAGGGCAGAGTCCTCCAGCAAAAGGGCCAGAGTGGGTGGCCAGGGGCCGGTAGGGAAATTCCCCCAAGGGCCTTGGCAAGACCTGTCATCCAGCCCTCTCCAGCCTCAAGCCCAGATAGGAAACTTCTTAGGAGGGAATGGCAGCCGCAAATGTGCTGGCCCCAAAGGGTTAAAGCCAGACTTTGGTATTTTGATATTTCAGGTGGATAAATCTTTATTGGGTGGCTATGCTGTGCATTGTAGGATGTTTAGCAACGTCTCTGATCTCTACCCACTAGGTGCCAGTAAATCTCCCCCGTTACAAAAATCACAAAATGTTTCTGGACCTTGCCAGGCATTCTGTGGGGACGGGCATCAAAATGGCCCCAGGTAAAAACCACTGGATTGAACACCATGCACCCCAAAGCAACGGTTTCCCCATCAGTCTCGACCTGGTGACCTCACAAACCCTGTCAACGTTTAGGAAACCTCTGAACAGATGTGTTTGCTCCATGTAGCTTCCGAGTCCCCAGGTTTTGGACCTGGTTTAGCCTGTGGGTGTAGCCATGCTGACCACAGGCCAAGGCAGCTCCTGGGGTGATCATCCGAGCGGCTTCCAGCATCCATCCTTCTCACCTGCCCCTCATGGAGCAGCAGGAAGGGAGCAAGAGCTCTCATTGTCAAGAGAAGGGCCACTCCGTTGTTTAATAGCCAACTGGATTGTAAAATGAAGATATATCAAGATGAGGTAACAAGAATTATGGTGTACACACACACATGCACACACACACACACATGCACACATATATACACACACGCAGGTTTTTTTGGTTTTGTTTTTGTTTGTTTATTTTGGTTTTTTTTTGCTGCACAGCATATGGAAATTCCAAGGCCATGGATTGAAACCAAACCAGAGCCACGACCTTTGCCACAACGGCAGTAACGCTGGATCCTTAACCCACTGCACCACAAAGAGATGAAGCAGTGTGTTTGCACTAGAACCGGGTAATTATGGGATTTATGCCGTTAGGAGTTTTTGGTGCACTGATACTTACAGGCAGTGGGAAGTAACTTCCATGCTGGGTTTATCCCCTCTTCTCCCGGCCTGGCTGAGTCTTTCTGGCTGAATATATGACCTCATTTGCACATAAGGAGGGAATCTGAGGGCTTTGGGAATGTGAGGCCTGAACCAAATCACTTTTTATCCCCCCTGCCTCTTCCCCGCCCCCCACAACCCTGAGAGGCGGCTGAGAGAGCCTTATGGTCAGGAAAGAAGGTGGGAAAAGGCAAACAGCTTCTCAGCGTTGGGTTTGAATATGCAATCAAATGTTCTAGCTCTGCCCCGTAGTAACCATGTGATCTTGGGCAGAGCCCTTAAAACTCTGTGCCCCGGTTTCCTCATCTTTGTAATGGGAAGTAAGTACCCACCTCATAACTATTGAATGTATTTAAATTTCTTAGCACAGTGAGTGGTGCCAAGTAAGCATTTGGTGCCTAAGGCTATTATGTTTTATTTATTTTATGGAGCCCAAATAGATCTGGGCTATTTCCAGTACAGTGTCTCATCCAAAAGAAGCATTAAGAGGGAATCACATCACATACCAACTTCCTGAAGTTCTCTTTACACAGTTTCTCTCCCACATCAGCCTCCTCAAGACTGTTGTGCCAGGCTATCCTTTCTTTTCTGAGGTCTTTGTTTCTGCTTCCCAAATCTCATGGCCATATCCGTGACACTCACTCCTCTCTCGCTGAGCAACTCTAGCCTCTACCTCCCAAAGACGTGTTCTTCGTTCCTCGGCTGGACATCTCCAGGCCAGATTACTCTCACTTACCTTTTTGTTCCATTGTCTTCCTCTCCACCCTCTTGTGGCTCCAAAATTTCTGTAGCTACTGGCCCCCGAAACAAAGATGTCTCTTCCACCTGTACTTGGATATGTGAGTGGTCTTTGTGTTTTGACTCTTATGAGCTAAGTGGCTATGCATATGCATGTAAAAGCCTTTTGGGAGATGTATGCTATCGGTTTTCTTGGGTAGTGACCTGGATGGGAATACCTGCAACCTAGCTATAGTCATTTGTTAGTTCTAGTAGCTGTTATGTAGAGTCCTTAGAATCTTCTTAGATGATTATGTTTTCTGTGAATAAAGACAGTTTTACTTTTTCCTTTCCAACCCATTTGCCTTTGTTTCTTGCGTCAGCGCATAGGTCTTTGTGTAGAGTTCAGTGTTGAATAAAGACGTTGAGAGTAGACATCCCTGCCTTGTTTCTAATCTGAAGATAGAAGTATTCAGTCTTTTATCATTAAGTAGAATGTAAGCTACAGGGTTTTGTTTTTTATAGATTTTCTTTTCTCAGGTTGAGGAAATTCCTTCTATTTCTAGTCTGTTGAGAGCCTTCATCTTGAATGTTTGTTGAATTTTGTCAAGTGCCTTCTCCTAATCTTTTGGTATAATTCTATGATTTCTCCCATTTATTCCATTTTAGGATAATTACATTAATTGATTTTTTTTTTGAATGTCACACCAACTTTGCATTTCTGGGATATACCTTATTTACTCACACTTCTTAGCATATTTTAAAATTGAGATATAATTCGTACACCATGAAGTTTGCACTTTTAAAGTGGACAATTCAGTGGTTTTTAGTGTATTCTAGAGTTGCACAACTATCATGACTATCTAATTTGAGAACATTTTCATCGTCTTAAAAAGAAACTCTGTACCTGTTAACAGTCACTCTCAATTCCCTCCTCCCCTCTATTTCTGGCAATCATTAATATACTTTCTATCTTTGTGGGTTTGCCTATTCTAGACATTTCATATACAGTCCTACAATATGTGGCCTTTGTGCCTGGCTTCTTTTGTTTAGCATGTTTTTAAGGTTCATTCATGTTGTAGCCTGTAGCAGTATTTTTTTCCTTTCTATGGCTCCATAATACTTCATTGTCCATTCATCAGTCTATTACCATTTGGGTTATTTTGGCTCCTATAAATAATGCAGCTACAAACATCTGTATGCAAGTATTTGTGTGGATATATACTTTCAATTCTCTTGGGCACATTCCTAGGAGTGGGGTTGTTGAGCCATATGCCACTTTCTGTTTAACTTTTGAAAGACTATTCTATTGTTTTCCACAATAGCTGCCCTATTTTACATACCCAACCACCCATGAAGCTTTCAATTTCTCTGCATCTTCATCGACACTTGTTTGATCATCTTTTTAATTACTCTTATTCTAGTGGGTATGAAGTGATGTCTCAATATGGGTTTTTTTTTGGTTTGGTTTTGTTTTTGTCTTTTTGCCATTTCTTCGGCTGCTCCTACGGCATATGGAGATTGCCAGGCTAGGGGTCTAATCGGAGCCGTAGCCACCAGCCTACACCAGAGCCACAACAACGCGGGATCTGAGCCGCGTCTGCAACCTGCACCACAGCTCACGGCAACGCTGGATCATCAACCCACTGAGCAAGGGCAGGGATGGAACCCGCAACCTCATGGTTCCTAGTCGGATTCGTTAACCACTGCGTCACGACGGGAACTCCTCAATATGGTTTTGATTTACATTTGCCTGTGACTAATGAGGTCAAGCTTCTTTTCATGTACTTATTGGCCATACACATGTCTTCTTTGGAGAAATGTCCTCTAATCCTTTACTTATTTAAAAAATAGATTTTAAAAATAATTGTTGAATTGTGAGAATTCTTTATATATTCTGGATACTGGATCTTTATTAGCTATATGATTGCAAATATTTCTGTTGTCTTTTTTTTTAAGTTTATGCTATTTTCTGATATAAATTTTGAGTATATAAGACTTGGCCTGATTTATGTTCTATATTCTAGACTGGATTTTTAGTGAGGTTTTGGAGGTTGATGAATGTGGCATAATCATTTTATGTTAGCTGGGACAATATTTTGGAGTAATTTGGAATGAGTGGTTTTAATCACAAATCTGTAGGAAGATGAATTGAATTCTTCTCCCAAGTTTAATTATAACTACTGCTATACTCTTGCTGAAATTAAAGCTGAATCTGTACTGATGACTTACCTTTTTTGTTGTTGAAATAGTGTCTTTTAGTGTCTGGATAGGGTCCTTTTAAGCACAAATTTTTAATTTTAATGAAGTCCAAGTTATAATTTTTTTTCCCCTTGGGTTGCTTGTGATTTTGATGTCATATCTAAGAAACTATTGCCTAACCCAAGGTCACAAAGATTTACATCTCCATTTTCTTCTAAGAGTTTTATAGTTGTAGATCTTTCATTTAAGTCTTTGATCCACTTGGAGTTAATTTTTATAGGATGTGAAGTAGGGGTCCAAATTAATTCTTTTGCATGCAGATACCCAATTGTCCCAGCACTATTTGTTGAAAAAAAAAAAATGCTTTCCCCATTGAATGGTCTTGGATTCTTCAAAAATCCACTTAACCATTAATATGAGGGTTTACTGATGGGTTCCAAAATCTCTTTCATTGATTTAGATGTCTATCCTTATGCCAGTACCACCCTGTCTTGTAGTATGGGGTTTGTTGTTCTTGTGGTTTTTTATTTTCCTTGTAGTAAACTTTTGAAATCAGGAACTATGATTCCTTCAACTTTATTTTTTAATGTTCTTGAAGCTATTCTGAAATCCTTGTAATAACATATTAATTATAGAATTAGCTTGTCCATTTTTGAAAAAAAAAAAAAAAGAGTAGCTGGAAAATGATATGGATTGCACCAAATCTGTAGAAACCATTTGGGAAGTATTGTCCTCTTCCAATTCATAAACATGGGATGTCTTCCCACTTATCTGGGTGTTCTTTAGTTTCTTTCAATTATGTTTTGTACTTTTGGTGTGTAAAGTTTTCATTTGGGAGGTTGCATTTAGTCCTACATTTTATATGCTTTTTCTTTTCTTTTCTTATGTCTTTTTAGGGCTGCACCTGAAGCATATGGAAGTTCCCAGGCCAGGGGTCGAATTGGAGCTGTAGCCGCTGGCCTATACCACAGCCAGACACAGCAATGCCAGCTCTGAGCCAAGACTGCGACCTATACCACAGCTCACAGCAATGCTGAATCCTTAACCCCCTGAACAAGGCCAGGGATCAAACCTGCATCCTCATGAGTACTAATCAGATTCGTTTCCACTGAGCCTCAACAGGAACTCCTATTATATTCTTTTTGATGTTACTATGAATAAATAGAATTGTTTCCTTAATTTCATTTTTGGATCATTCATTGCTAGTGTATAACAATATAATTGACTTTTGTGAATTGATTTTGTATCTTGCAACCTTGCTGAGTTTGTTTACCAGCTCTAACGATTTTGTATCTGTGTGTGAATTCCTTCAGATTTTCTAAATACAAGATCATGCCGTCTATAGATATGGTTTTACGTTTTTCTTTCCAATTTGGATGTTTTTTATTTCTTTTTCTTGCCTAATTTCACTGATAGACATTCCAGTACAGCACTGAACATGAAGGATGAGAATGGATATCCTTTTTTTGTTCCTGATCTTAGTGGGAAAGCCTCAGTCAGTCTTTCGCTATCAAGCATAATGTTAGCTATGGATTTTTTTATAGATGCCCTTTATTTTGTTGGGAAAGTTCTCTGCTACTTCTTGTTGTTGAGTGTATCATGAAAAGCTGTTGGATTTTGTCATATACTTTTCCTGCACCTATTGAGATGATCATGTGCATTTTGTTTTTTATTCTAATAATATGATGTATTATATTGATTAATTTTAATATATTGAACCAATCTTGCATTCCTGGACTAAATTCCATTTAGTCATGGTGTATAATCCTTTCCATATGTTGTTCTAATTTGGGGAAGATTTTGAGAAAGATTGATGTTAATTCTTTTAAACATTTGGTTCTATAGTATTCACCAGTGAAACTTAGGTCCTAGGCTTTTCTTTGTGGCAAGTTCTTGACTACGAATTCACTCTATTTATTTGTTTATTTATTCGTTTTCAATCTACTCAGATTTTTAAATTTCTTCTTGGTTAAGTTTGAGTAGTTTGTATCTTTCTAGGAATTTTCATTTTATCTCTTATCCAATTTGTTTGCATTGAGTTGTTCTAGAATTCTCTTATAATCTTTTCTATTTCTGTAAGGTCAATAGTAATGCCCCCTTTCATTTCTGATTTTAGTAATTTGAATCTTCTCTCTCTCTCTCTTTTTCTTGGTCAGACTAAACATTTCTGTAGCTTCAGCAATGTTGATCTTTTCAAAGACCAGCTTTTGGGTTTTGTTGAATTTTTCTATTGTTTTTCTATTATCTATATTATTTACTTCTGCTCTATTTTTTATTATCCCCTCCCTCCTGCTTCCTCCAGCTTAGTCTGTTCTTATTTTTTCTATTTCCTAAGGTAGAAGTTTAGGGTGTTTTCTTTTTAATTGATGCTTTAAAAAAATTTTTTTTTTCCTTTAAGGGCTGCACCTGCAGCATATGGCGGCTCACAGGCTAGGGGTCAAATCAGAGCTGTAGCTGCTGGTCTACGGCACAGCCACAACAACACCAGATCCAAGCCGCATCTGTGACCTACACCATAGCTCATGGCAACGCTGGATCCTCAACCCAATAAGTGAGGCCAGGGAGCGAACTTGCGTCCTCCTGGATACTAGTCAGATTCGCTTCTGCTGAGCCATGACGGGAACTCCAGGGAATTTATTCGAGATCTCTCTTCTTTTCTTTCTTTCTCTTTCTTTTCTTTCTTTCTTTCTTTCTTTCTTTCTTTCTTTCTTTCTTTCTTTCTTTCTTTCTTTCTTTCTTCTTCTTTTTTCTTGTCTTTTTTGTCTTTTCTAGGGCTGCATCTGTGGCATAAGGAGGTTCCCAGGCTAGGGGTCTAGTCGGAGCTGTAGCCGCCGGCCTATGCCAGAGCCACAGCAACGTGGGATCCAAGCCGTGTCTTCAACCTACACCACAGCTCACAGCCACTCTGGATCCTTAACCCACTGAGTGAGGCCAGGGATTAAACCTGCAACCTCATGGTTCCTAGCTGGATTTGTTAACCACTGCGCCATGATGGGGACTCCTGACCTCTTTTCTTTTCTAATACAGGCATGTAGAGCTAGAAAATTCCCTCTAAATACCGATTTAGCTACATTACATACATTTTGGTGTGTTATATTTTTGTTTTCATTCACCTCAAATTATCTTTGAATTTCCCTTGTGATTTCTTCTCTGATCCATTGGTACTTTAGGGGTGTGTTACTTGATATCTGCATGTATGAAACTTTCCCAATTTTTTCTCTGTTACTTATTTCTAATTTCATTCCATTGTGGTTGGAGAATATACTTTGTATGATTTCAGTCCTTATAACTTTATTGAAGCTTGTTTTATAGCCTAATAAATGGTCTACTCTGGAGAACCATGTTCATGATGCATTTGCGATAACATGTGTCTCCTGTTGAGTGGGATTTTCCGTTTGATGTCTGCTTTAGTTGATTTAGAGTGTTATTCAAGTTTTCTATTTCCTTGCTAATCTTATGTCCAGATGTTCTATTAATGAAAGTGGGGTATTAGAGTCTTCAATTATTAATGTTGAATTGTCTAGTTCTCCCTTAAATTCTTTTTTTTTTTTTTTTTGTCTTTTTAAGGCCCACACCTGTGGCATATGGAGGTTCCCAGACTAGGGGTCTAATGAGAGCTATAGCTGCCGGCCTATGCTACAGACACAGCAACGCCAGATCCGAGCCACGTCTGTGACCTACACCACAGCTCACGGCCACGCTGGATCCTTAACCCACTGAGTGAGGCCAGGGATCAAACCCACATCCTCATGGATGCCAGTCGGGTTCACTAACTGCTGAGCCACGGCGGGAACTCCTCCCTTCAATTCTGATAGTTTTTTTCATATATTTCAAGGAGTCTTTTTTTAGATGCACATATGTTTATAACTAGTGTGTTTTCTTGAGGGATTGACCCTTTTATTACTGCAAAATATCCTCCTTTGCCATAGTGCTAGTATTAGTCTTAAGGTCTATTTTTTTTTCTCCCTGATATTGACATAACCACTCCAGCTTTCTTTTGGCTACTGTTTACATGCTATGTGTGCCCATTTTTTTACAGTCAATCTATTTATGTTTCCAATCTATAAGAAAGTGTGTTTCTTATAGACAGCAGTTGGATCACATTTTTTAAAATCCATTCTGCTAATTGCTTCCTTTTGATTGGAGTGTTCAATCCATTTGCATTTAATGCAATTGCCCATAAGGCAGAATTTTTGTCTGCCATTTTGCTTCTTGTCTTCAACATGTATTATGTTATTTTATTTTTATTTTCCTTATCAATTCTTTTACTTTTTTTTTTTCAGTTGTTTGCTCTTTTTTTTTCCCTTTTTGTCTTTTTAGGGCCACACCTGTGGTATTTGGAGGTTCCTAGGCCAAGGGTCTAATCAGAGCGGTAGCTGCCAGCCTACACCACAGCCACAGCAATGCCAGATCCAAGCCGCATCTGCGACCTACACCACAGCTCATGGCAATGCTGGATCCTTAACCCACTGAGTGAGACCCGGGGTGGAACCCACATCCTCGTGGATACTAGTCGGGGTTTGTTAATCACTGAGCCACAATGGGAACTTCTTAGTTATTTGTTCTTAGTGATTGCCCAAGGGTTATAGCTAACACCTTACAACAATCAGGTTGGCTTAATACAAACTTAATTTTAATAATATACAAAAGATTTCTCCATTCCTCCCTCCTTTGTGCTAATATTATCATATAAATTACTACTTTATTCGTTATATGTTCATCAACTCAGGTTTATAATTATCACTTTTTTGCAGTTATGTTTTTAATAACATTAAAGGAAAAAAGTGTTATAAACAAAATAGACATTTATATTTTTTTTTGGCAATGCCCACATCATGTGGAAATTTGAACCCACACCACAGTAGCAACCAGGGCCACTGCTGTGAAAATGCCAGATCTATATATATATGGATATTACATATGAGATATATGGATGGGGATGTGTGTGTGTGTATCTCCTACATAATTTCATATATATAATCACATAATCTCATATACATTTATGAGTTATATGGATAGTTATATGAGAGAGAGTTTGTACAAGGAACTCACACAATTGTAGAGGCCAAGCTGCAGTTGGCAAGCTGGAAGCTTAGGAGAGCCAATGGTATGATTCTAGTCCAAAGGCCAGCAGGCTTGAGACCCAAGAACTGATATTTCAGTTTGAGTCTGAAGGCAGAAAATAAAAGACTTAGCTTGAAGGCAGTCAAGCAGGAGGAACTCCTCATACTCAGGGGTGGGTTGGACCTTTTGTTATAATCAGGCCTTCAACTGATTGGGTGAGGCCCACCACACCAGAGAGCTGTTATGACTTTGTTAAATTAACACTTGTGAAATGAAGCACTGGGCTTTAGGATGGTGAGCCCTGGTTCAACAGGAGACCACAAGAGACACTGAAATGGAGAATCTCTTTACTCACAGGTCCGAGAGGCGAGGTCGAGGCAGGATCTAGGCAGAGAGAGCAGCAGAACCTGGGGCGCATGCGTTTATTAGAGTCTGTGGGTGAAAGGCTTTGGGTTTCCAGGCTAAAGCTGGATTGGTCAACTTACATCCAAAAGAGCAGAATTTTGGTAGCTCCATGGGGGTTTTATCTAAGAGGGGGTCACAAGAGGAAGGCCCTGGGAAGTGGGGGGGGGGGTGGCGGGTGTTAATCACAGGGCTGTTGGGGAGGTCATATCAGGAACTCATATTTACTTGTCACTTGGCTGTTATCTAGGCAGTGTACTTGCCTGAGGGGCTAGTGCTAGTTCAAGGCCCCCACAGGCCACTTGGTCAAAAATGGATGTTGAGGCAGCAATACCACGGAGAAACTTAGCTATACTCTTGACAGAGGGCAATCTGCTTTAAATGTTAAACTCACATAGAAACACCCTTACAAAAACACCCAGAATAATGTTTGACCAAATATCTGACTCTCCCCACCCACCACCTCATGGCTTAATCAAGTTGACCTAAAATGAACCATCATAGGCAACATGCAATAAAATAGTAAAGAACTGCACAAAAGACTACTAATCGAGGAGTTCCCACTGTGGCACAGCAGGTTAAGGATCCAGCATTGTCTCTGGGGCAGTGCAGGTTCAATCCCTGGCCTGGCATGGTGGGTTAAGAATCCTGTATTGCCATACCCATGGCATAGGTTGCAGCTGTAGCTCAGATTCAATCCCTGGCCCAGGAACTTCTATATTCTGCAGGCATGGCCATTAAAACAAATAAACAAACAAACAAAAACTACTAATGAAGAGGCAAAGGCTGCTGAGACAGAATGGTTGATTGAACCATACATGTATAATTGGGAGAACACACGCCAAAATGGTAACAACTGCCTTCTCTAGTAAACATGTACATGTGATAATAATAGAAATGAATTCAAACTATTATAAACACACAAGATACTGGAGTTTTAGAATATCTCCATACGTCTCGAAGATCATGGCCATTTGGGGGAGATGGTGGCTGGCTGGCTGGATTGGGGGTTTTGTACAGCTCAATAAAACTGAGAGACAAGACTGGCCACCCTCCTCTCATCAGCCTCAGGCATCCCTCTGTCAAGCTTCCCAGTTCATGTCCCTAGAAACTCATTCATCATCTGGTGTTTCAGCAAACAGAATGTGATCTGTCTTAACTCAGTCTCTGTTTGGACACACATGTTCCCATCCTGCCTCCGTTCCCTGTGCTCATCCAACTTTCCTCAATCTTATCTCCCTGGGGGAAGGGGACTCTAGGTGACCAGATAGCCTCACTAAGTACCACTCAGGAATGGAAGGACTATTTTTCCTTGTGAGCTATTCTTTGAAGTACAGAAGAATTCACATAAATAAGACATCACTCATAAATGTACTGGTAAACAGAGTTCTGCGGTCCTGAATTAGCTATGGAATTAATTTAGAGTGCGTTTTATTTGTATTACCACCCTGGACTTAGGTGGGATAGAGTAGATAACAGCCCCTCAATTCTCACTATCACCCCCAAGGATATAACTAAGAAGATACCAAAGTGTTATTTCTTTCGTTCTACTTGTCTGTGTAGCATCCTTGGATCCATATGGACACATAGTAAGATTACAGGTTAAGGACTATGCAAATAGATGCACCAGTGGGCTTTTTGAGTCTGTTATTATCTATAGATAACTTTCACAACCCCTTCCATGGAGTTCCCTAGTGGCTCAGTGGGTTAAGGATCTGGCATTGTCACTGCTGTGGCTTGGGTCACTGCTTTTGTTTCCATCCCTGGCCCAGAAACTTCTGCATGCTGTGGGTGCAACTAAAAAAAAAAAAACAAAAACAAAACCAAACAAGCAAAAACCCCTTCCACCTCTGGTCCAAGATGGACTGAGTCCTGGTGATACAAAGGTGACAGACCAAGAATACGGTTTAAGTAAACTGTTTCAGGTGATAAAGATTACCGATAGACTAAAACCAAAAATACAAGTAAAAACTGGGAGGGGAATTCCTCCATATTCACTGCCTACATTACTTAAAGTGAGGGGTCTTTAATGTATAAGTAGATAAATTGAGAAAGAGAAGTATATACACAATTTTGAATTCTGGATGTAACCACCAGAGGCACAAAACCCAGATCTGATTTCAAATGTTTACCTCTGGAGAGTGGTTAAGGCCTGGAGATGTGGTGAACTTTCACATTTCCTTTATCCTTATCTTTTTGTAATTTTTGAGATCTTATTATCACAAATGGGCCATTTTAAAAATTGAAGTACCGTTAATTCACAATGCTGTGCTAATTTCAAGTGTACAATAGAGTTATTCAGTTAACGTGCACATATAGATTCTTTTAAGATTCTTTTCCATTATAGGAGTTCTCGTCGTGGCTCAGTGGTTAACAAACCTGACTAGTATCCATGAAGATGTGGGTTCGATTCCTGGCCTTGCTCAGTGGGTTAAGGATCCAGTGTTGCCGTGAGCTGTGGTGTAGTTTGCAGATGCGGCATGGATCCAGCGTTGCTGTGGCTTTAGTGTAGGTCGGCAGCTACAGCTCTTACTTGACACCCAGCCTGGAAACCTCCATATGCCACAAATGTGGCTCTAAATAGACCAAAAAAAGAACTTCTCCTAGGACTTCCGTGGTGGCGAAGTGGGCTAGGATCTGGGGTTGTCACTGCCACAGCTCTGGTTGCTACTGTGGTTCGGGTTCAGTCCCTGGCCCTGGAACTTCCATATGCTGTGGATGCAGCCCCACCTCCCAAAAAAAGATTCTTTCCCATTATAGGTTACTTCAAGATATTGAGTATAGTTCCCTGTGCTATACAATAGGTGCTTGTTGTTTACCTATTCTATTTGCAGTAGGGTGCATATGTTAATCCCAAACTCCTGATATCCCCTTTGGTAACTATAAGTTTGTTTTCTATGGCTGGGGGTATATTTCTGCTTTGTAGATAAATTCATTTCTATCACTTTTTTAGATTCCACATATAACAGATGGTATTTGCCTTTCTCTGGCTGACTTACTTCACCTAATAAGAAAATCTCTTAGGAGTTCCCATTGTGGCGCAGTGGTTAACGAATCCGACTAGGAACCATGAGGTTGCGGGTTCGGTCCCTGTGCTTGCTCAGTGGGTTAAGGATCCGGCGTTGCCGTGAGCTGTGGTGTAGGTGGCAGATGCAGCTTGGAGCCTGTGTTGCTGTGGCTCTGGCGTAGGTAGGTCGGCGGCCACAGCTCCGATTGGACCCCTAGCCCGGGAACCTCCATATGCCGTGGGAGCGGCCCAAAAAATGGCAAAAAGACAAAAAAAAAAAAAAAAAAAAAAAAAAAAGAAAATCTCTTAGTCCATCCATGTCACTGCAAATGGCATTATTTCACTCTTTCCTGTGACTGAGTAATACTGAGTGTGTAGTGTATAGTGTACGAACCATTGTTATCATAGTTAAAAAAAATAGCAACAATACAAAACCCCCTTCTTAGGAATTTCAGATTCCACCTTAGGAATCACATGGAAAAATTTGCTCCTTTTACCTCCTTCTGAAAAATGAGCCGATCCTCTGGCTTCTCCCACTTCATTCCTCCTTGGAAAGTACTGCCAGGGAAGCACACAGTAACCAGGCTTTACAAGGTACCTTACAGTTAAAGGGTTTTTTTAGGAGTGTCCATTGTGGCTCAGCAGTAATGAACCTGACTAGTATCCATGAGGATGCAGGTTCAATCCCTGGCCTTGCTCAGTGGGTTGGGGATCCGTTGCTGCTGTGAGCTGTGGTGTAGGTCACAGAAGTGCCTCGGATCCAATGTTGCTGTGTGGCTGTGGTGTAGGCTGGCAGCTGCACTTCCAATTCAACCCCTGGCCTGGGAACTTCCATATGTTTTGGGTGCAGCCCTAAAAAGAAAATGATTTTGTTTAAATTTTATTTTTAATTAATTATTTCCTTACGCAGAAAATAGAATGGTGGAGGCCCGGGGCAAGGGGGATGGTGGGATGGGAAGTAGTTTAATGGGTATAAAGTCATAGTTAGATGAGATAATAAGTTCTGGAGACCTGCTATACAACCCAGAGCCTATGGCGAATGATATGGTGCCATGCACTTAAAAGCTTGTTAAGGAGTTCCCTGGTGGCTCAGCAAGTTAAGGATCTGGCATCATCACCGCTGTGGCTCGGGTTTGATCTCTGGCCCAGTAACTTCTGCATGCTATAGCTGTGGCTAAAGAAAAATATGTTTAAAAAAAAAAAGTTAATTGGCCTTAACACACACACAACAGAGGGATATGAGGAATCTTTTGAAGGTGATGGATATGTTTATTACCCTGGTTGTAGTGATGGTATCATGGGTGTAGGCATGTGTCCAAAGTCATCAAAATGTTTACATTAAATATGTGTTATTTCTGCGTATCACTTAGATCTCGATAAAGGTATAAGACATTTAAATTTTTTACCATTTTATTTTTTTTACTTACCTATTTTTTTGCCCTACCTATCTGAGTAAGTACCATCGGGCCATTCTTTTCATCTCACTTGGCTTGGTCCTGGCTTGATGAGCAGAACCTAAAATGAGAGCAACTTTCATAGGTGTGATGGACGATGAAGTTCCAAGGCCCAGCCCTTGAGCCTCTTCCGTGGGGAGAGCACCAGGAGCCTGGGAGTCAGGGATCCTGACTCTCTCAGGTCCCCACGGATGGTCTGCAGGGTGGGACTCGTCAGGGTTTGTTGGGAGAGTTAGACAAGATGGTGGTTATGTAAAGAGTCATGGGCACGGGGCGCGTGGTCACCACGCCATCAATGTTGGCGGCATTGGTATCGCTGTGCTGCTGTTTAGTGGTCGCAGCTGTTCCTGGACCACTGGGAAATGCTTAGGGAGATGCTATCTGCAAACCCCCATAAGGCATCTCATCTGGAGGAGCTGAGCCCCAAGGACAAGAGGAGGCCCCAAAAGTCCTTTCTCTCAGGCCAGAGGCAAAGAAAGAGAATGGTGGCCAAAAAGACAGCAGCCTAGGTGAGCTCTCTGCTTACCTCTCAGCCCTCAAGCCATCAAGTCCAGGTTTCAGTTAACTTTCAAAAAAGAAAAAGAAAAAGAAAAAGAAAGAAAAAAAAAAGGGGCTGTCACGGCGGTCTGCACATCCAGAAATTCATACTGGGAATCACCAGGCACAAGGTTTTCTAGAAGGCTAGGGGGAGGCAACACGGGAGTCTGGGCCTACTACTGAGGTTTCCTGATCTGAATCACACTGTCAGCTGTGGCTGTGACAGCTCAAGCCGCAGGCACACATCTGGCTGGTTCTGAGGAGGGAAAGGGTATGCCGCCTCCCAAACTCTCCAGGGGCTCCTGATCACATCCGCAGAGCAAGTCTCCATCTGTGCTGCTGGGTGGGGAGAACAGTTGAGAATCTCTACATGTACTTATTTTTAGCCCCCCCCCCAAAAAAAAAGGTAAGAAGGAAGTTAAGCTACAACCATCTTTAACATGTTAATATAAGAGCAAGTATCAATTTGGTAAATAAATATACAAGACTGCTTGGCCAACAATTAATTCTACATCCGCTGTATATTTATGTTATAAATATACAAACATTCTTCGCATGCTCAAAAAGAGAAAACAGATGAAGCACACCCTCGAGGAGGTTCGGAGATCATAGCTCTGCAGGACCAAGCCCCAGTTCCCGAGAAAAAAGTCGCTTGCCTTTCCGGCAAGTTTTTTTTTTTTTTTTTTAATTTTGCCAGAACCTGGGGACTTCATTCTCTAGCTGTGCTGAAGCCACTTATACTTCTCGGCAGCCACCGTTGTCTTTCTCGACTCTGCTCTTCTATTCTTGTTGTTTCCTCTGGGGTGTCCCTTACCCCCACTAGCCTGGCCAACTCCTACGCACGCCTGGGCCCCCACTTGGTTGTCATCCTTGCCGGGAAACACCCTCTGAGCTTCCCCCCACATTGGATGTTCTTGGAGGACCATGGTCGCCTGTGCATTTACATCTCACCTCACTGCCGAGAAATTCTATCCACACGTCCATCTCACTCGCTAACGGTGAGGCAAGGAGCTCCTGTTTTGTCTCTGTTCATTGGAACTTGGCACCATGGCTGAAGTGACTCCTGGGGGTCTTTCTCCTCCCATTCATGCTGCTGTGAAGACCACCGACTGAAAAAAACTTCGTCCAAAAGAAAAAAGTGTTGACCTCTCTTCCAGAGTCCCATCCTTCTGGAGCTTGGGTTACATTGCGACCCCCACCCCGGCCAAATGTGTCCCTGCAAGAAAGAGAAGAAAGTCCCCCTTCCACCATGTGCCCCCCTTCTGGAGTGTGGTTTCTCCAGCACAGAGCACAACCAAGGACTTCCCCTGGGGGCTCTGACGGAGGCTGGCTGAGCGAGCTCCTTCTGCAGAAACTTGATAACATCAGCACGGGTAAGGGTTCCAGGCAGCAGGCTGTCCTTCTCGTGTGACTGGAGGAGGAGCCTTCAAAGAGGAGAGGTGCCTCCCCCGAGTGGGGCCTCCCCTGGCACGGGGTGCTTGGGTGGTGGGGTTTCTCTCTTCAGCTGCCCCTCAGCATCTGCTTCCTCTCCCACCTTCTCTGCCTCCTCCATGGCTGTTTCTCATCTTCAGAGCCAACCTCGCCTTGGTGCGAACCATCAGAGGAGCCCAAGGAGCCCCTCAAGGTCACGACTCTGAATTGGAAGAGAGTCTCTCATGGGTCCACTGTGAGTCAGGAGTCCACCCCTGGGCCACTCAGCCACTCACACCAAGCCCAGGGTCCATTCCTATAGGGACCAGGGAACGAGATGTCTCTCAGGGACTGCAGCTAGACACACACTCTCAAAAGTGTCACTTGGGAGTTCCTGCTGTGGCACAGTGGGTTAAGAATCCAACCGCAGCAGCTCCGGTTGCTGTGGAGGCACAGGTCCAATTTCCAGGCCTGCCCAACACGGTGGGTTAAAGGGTCCAGTGTTGCTGCTGCAGCAGCTTGGATTCAATCCCTGGCCTGGGAATTTTCATATGTCATGGCGGCAGCCATGTCAAAAAAAAAAAAAAAAAAAAAAAGTCATCAGTAGGAAGGAAGGAAGCAGAAAGGAAATATAAGCTGAGTTTCTCTTCAGTGCCGAGTGCTTTCACAAGCATCTTAAAACATGGAGGCAGATCTTGATGAAACAAGGAGAAGCTGGCCTCATCCATCTCCCAATGATCCCTTTGTGCCAAACCCACACCAGGAAATCAGAAATGGGGCAGGAAGTAGAGGAGACAAGTGCCTGCCTTCTGGGAGCTAACCATTCAGTTAGGAAAGCCACAAAGGAGCCTAAACTGGCATTAGGAAGCCTGGCCCCTCCTCCAAGCCCACTGTCACCTCATGCCTCCCTCAGGACCCTGGTCACGTTCCTCCCCCTCCAGGAAGCCTTCCCGTACCACGCCTGGTTTGGTGTAGAGAGGACCTTGTGGTGGCGAGGCAGAGAGAATCAAGAACTGAGCATCAGTCACCAGGGACCTTGAGGCCGCCAATCGACCAGCCTCGATTGCCTCATCTATGGGCTGAAGATGCTTGACCTACAGCAAGGAAGCCTCGGAGGAGCCTTAGCACTTTTATAGAGTCTATGAAAGTTTTTATCTTCAACTCCTAGGAGCTTCTTTAGAATGTGAAATCTATGTGACACAATTCTAACTGTTACATTGTTTCAAGGTGGAAAACACAGTATGATACATTGGGTGAGAACATGAGTCATGAGCACGCACCTTGTCCATGATCTGTGGTTTCTTCTTACTGAAGAATGATCTAGAATGGGCTCTCTGGCTGCTTCCTGAGGGCTCACTGGCTTTGTTCAGCTTCCAGGGGGTTTGCACACCTGGGAATGTCTCAGCAATGGACGATTCAAGTAACATCTATATTTCCCCAGCTACGTCTGGGATCTTGACATGGTTCTACAACTCTGGAAAATTGAAGCCTGCAACCTCTGATGTTGGTACCAGGATGGTGGCCAAACTTGGAATTATAATGTTAAAGAAATCCCATTAATGATATGTGATCATCTGAGGCTGTCGTTGGGACTGGAAAATCACCCAACTTCCATTCATTTAATTCATGAAGACAAATGAGAACATAAGTCCTGAGCATTTTCAAATTATCTTGATAGGTTATAGAAGAAGAGAAGGAGGAGAAAAAGGAGGAGGAGGAGGAAAAGGAGAGGGGAGGAGGTTAAGAAGGAGAAAATGACATTAGAATCGAATACAGCACCTTTAAACCCTCAGGACTGGGCAGTGACTACTGCAGTTCGTGCAGTTGGGTCCTTGTATGTCGATGATGTCGCTACTTCTACGTCTGCGATAAAATCTCAAGGTGTCAAATGTCAGCAAACCAGGGGAGCCTTGAAACTCCACTCAGAGGAATAATATGAAAGGAAACCCTTTGCATTGAGATTTGAGCTATGGCTTACGTCTATGCACACAGTTAGTGTGAAATTAGGGTAAGGGAAATCAAGAAAGTTTACTATGCAAAGAGAAATTGCTGCCTCCCATTTCAGTTCTACAAGGATCAAGCCGTTAGCCATTGCCGTTGCCCACCGACAGTGCACCCTAGAGAGAATTCAGGGTGGAGAAAAGTAGGAAGCATTCTGTCCTTTGGGCATACCAGCCCCTAGATAGTTAAGATACATATTTAAGGAAAAATTTCAATGGCCCCAGATTCTTGCATCTTCCCATACAAAGAAAAGCTCTAAAATTAACTTGAGATGTTTGTTCTTTGTGATGAGCGGTACTCTTTTGATGTTTGACTACATGTTTCAGCTAGCCAAAACTCATATGTATTCCTGGCTCCTTGCTTGCCTCTTCAGAGCAGTTCCTTGGAGCTGTTTGAGAGGCTGTCTCCTGGGCTATAGTCTTTAGAAAGGTCCTTGGATAAAACTTAGCCCACAACTTGTACAATGTGCATTTTTATTTCAGTTAACAACTATACCCCCCCCCAAAAAAAGAAATGTTGGGGGAGGGGTGGCGATGATCCAGAGTCAGACAGAGAATTGAATTACTGCTCTACCCCTGGCTAGCCATGTGACTTTGGCCTAATTATTTTCTCATCCCCAAAATGAGGATGTTACCAGTATATACACCATGGAGCTTTTTGGAGGATTCCATAAAATTTTGCTCCTGTCGAAAACTAACTAACTAAATAAAGAGAGTTTTCATGTGGCTCAGCAGGTTAAGGATCTGGCATTGTCACTACAGTGGCTGGAGTCAATGTTGTGTATGGGTTCGATCCCTGGCCCAGGAACTTTCACACGGCATGGGTGCAGCCAAAAAAAAAAAAAAATTAGGTGCAGGAGGTGAGTGGCTGCCTTTGCCATGGCTAAAGTGACCATGGGCAACATCCTGTCTCTCTCCCAAATTGACTGTGTGCCGCTAAGAGGCGGGGCACAATCGTGGTGGACCCAGGTTCGTAGCAGTGTCCAGCACAGTCTAGACACACAGCGTTCATTCAATGCATTGAATGGATAAAGCCCTGGATCAAACTGCCCCTGACCCTCTGAAGGACTTTGACTTCAGTGTGAAGGGATATGACATCATGGGACAAGTCTTGAGAGCAAATGTTCAGTGGCCTCCCAGTTCCCTCTCAGAGCCAAGAGTAGCTTAACTCCATAGCTGGTCATTTTTTGCAGATTGGATTTCACTAACAAAAGAACTGAGTCCCCAAGAGGAGAGAGACTTTGTCTGGGTTGACTCTCTTGAGTCTTAAATTCCATATCTACCTATATATACATACATATCTGTTTTTTCTCACTATCTTCCCAGTCATGCCTATAATCCCATGGACCCCCTTAGGTGGGCAGGCAATGGCAGCACAAACACCTGCAGTAGACATCAATCCAGGGAGCCTGGGCTCCACAAAGACGCACTTGAAATCAGAGTGCCCCCCCACCACCACCAGCAGCCCGTGTCCCAGCTCTCATCTCTGCAGAGATGCACCATGAACAATTTCCCAACACTGCCCCTTCTCTGCAGCATGTGAGAGAAAGAGCCCAGCATTTTGAGTTCCCTGCACCAAGGATGAAAGGTCACTTCTCCAAGAACGCATAGGTCAGGTGAATGGATACCTGACCAGGGACCCTGTACTTTTTATTCCCAGATCACCACAGGAATGGGGAAGGGGGAAGGGGGAATCTGTATTTTAAAAAAGGCAACATCAGGAGTTCCCATCGTGGTGCCGTGGAAACGAATCCGACTAGGAACCATGAGGTTGAGTGTTCAATCCCTGGCCTCGCTCAGCAGGTTAAGGATCCAGCGTTGCCATGAGCTGTGGTGTAGGCCGGCAGCTGTAGCTCTAATTCGACTCCTAGCCTGGGAACTTCCATGTGCTGTGGGTGTGGCCCTAAATAGCAAAAAAAAAAAAAAAAGAAAAAAGCAACATCAGCCTGGCCTGCTACCTTCCACTCAGACCACAAAAGTGCTAAGAGGTGCCTGGAAAGGCACCTGCTGATGCACATCTTTAAAGGCTAATCATATTTCATTGTGACCAGACTTCTTTTTTCCTTTTTTCTTTTTACAGCCACACCTGCAGCATATGGAAGTTTCTAGGCTACGGAGTCAAATTGGAGCTGCAGCTGCCAGCCTACGCCATAGCCACAGCAACACTGGATCTGAGCTTCATCTGCCTAGCCCACAGTGGGATCCTTAACCCATGACTGAGGCCAGGGATCAAACTTGCATCCTCACAGAAACTATGTCTGGTTTTTAACCTGCTGAGCCACGACGGGAATTCTCAGACTTCTTTTCAAATAAGCACACAGGTCCCATTTCCTCTATCACATTAATACGCATAAAGCGTTGAAAAATTCTAAGCGTGCAGAAGGACTTCTAATGACGACCAGAGGGATGCTTCCAGAAATAATCATCACAGCTACTATTTACTGAGCACCTACTATGTGTCATGCACTTTATAGCCATGATCTCACTGGAGGCTCACACCGCTCTGTGAGGTGGATGCTGAGAGGATCCCGCTGTGCAGATGAAGAAACTGAAACTCGCCCAATATCACACAACGTTAAGAAAGAAAGAAAAAGAGTTACCATCAGAAGTGCACTAGAACGATGATTAAACGATGAAGACTGGGATGAAAAGAAACCCTTAAAAATGAAAACAGTTGATTTGATAGGGTGATAAGATGATGGGGATTTTTTTTTTCTCCCTCCTTGGTAAACATTTCTGTTGTTTTCATGCGTTGTACTGCAGGATGGAGAAGGTGATTTCAAACACCGGGGTGACCCGCGCCAGGAAGCCCACAGGGAAAGGGGGAAAGGGATGATAAGTGCCCCATGCCAGCTCCACCTTGCCTCTGGGCCCAGCTGCCAGCCTCTCTCAGCATCTTTGTCAATTGCTCAGTTGTTAAGGGAGAGTTTGGGGGAAACCCCTGCTCCAGCTCAGATTGGCTTTGGTTCTTTTTAAAACATATTGCAAATTTGCTCCTTTGGAACCCAGGTTGTTTTTTGCTTTTTTTTTCCTTCCCCTTTATGAATCAGCACAGAATTGGCCTGTGCAAGCCAGAGAAGCTTCTGGAATACAAATCCTGCCAAGGTCCTAGGGCTCCTTAGCCTGCAGCATCTCTCTGTTCCCTTGGAGTCACTGGCCTGGGCTTGCTTCAGCCCAGGCTCCAAGCTGCCTCCTGCCTTCCCTGTCCCCAGGAGCCTGGGCTCAGAGACAGAAACCCCTCCTCCCCCCCACTCCCAGAAGTGACCTGAAGGGGCCGGGTAACCTACAGGACTTAGTGAAAGGAGAAGTCAGTGGGGAACTGTGGTCCCCCTCCCCACAACTCAGCTTCGAACCTGCCTCCTTTCCAGGGAGAGCGCTGAGCCAAGTGACCCCACAGTGCTGTGCCCGCCGCCCTGGCTTAGTGTCTCTCATCCCGTAACTGGTACTGAGAGCAGTGGCCTGGTACACTTGTCCCTCTTAAAGTGTCTTTGCAAAATGTGTTGCCCCTTCTGAAGGCATTTTGTCAAACTCTCATACCCACCCAGGGTGTCTGGGTTCAGTTACTCCCTTTCGTAGGCATGATGATGGTGGCTCAGAAGCACAGCTGACTTCCTAAGGCCACCCAGGCTGGGAGTCTTGTCCCATCCCCACGCCTGACCCTCCCTGTCTGTCGTGTTAAATTGGGTTTGGTTTTGCATGTCATGTGAGGACAGTTACCGCAGAGCGAGACTGTCTTTTCTTCTCATAGATACTATCTTCACCTCGACCCCAGGCTGTGGAAGGGCATTTAGAGCACGGCAAGAGGAGCAAGGGTGAGCTTAAGGGGGAGGAACCGAAGAGGGGCTTGGAATCCTCAGAAGAGAGGCTATGAGCTGCTCGCAGCCCCCTCCCCAATTCCAAGCTCAGCTACAGGCCAAGACTTATCAATAGCAGACACCCAGGGGCGGTGAGGGAGAAAGAACAAAAAGAGACAGACCAATGTTTTAAAAAATACTAGGCGTTCCCGTCGCAGCGCAGCAGAAACGAATCTGACTAGGAACCATGAGGTTTTGGGTTCGATCCCTGGCCTCGCTCAGTGGGTTAAGGATCTGGTGTTGCTGTGAGCTGTGGTGTGGGTCACAGACACGGTTCAGATCTGATGTTGCTGTGGCTGTGGCTGTGGCATAGGCCAGCGGCTACAGCTCCATTTCGACCCCTAAGCTTTCCATATGCTGTGGATGCAGCCCTCAAAAGCAAAAAAATAAAAATAAAAAATAGTAAATATTGTCCCCAAATAGAGACTTGGATTGTAAGGAAAAAATGCTTGTGTTGCTATGTATGGAGCTACCGGATTGCAACGATCTACTCTCACCAGGACTGGCTTTTCCCTGCAATTCAAGTTGCTTTCTCTTATCGTATTCATTTTGTAAGTCATGGCCAAGTTTTCCTGGGAAGTAGAGGGGATGGCAACGGACAGACAAAGGAGCCCCATCATTTTGTCATTGTGGGTAGTCAGTTTCCTAAACTCGAAGCCAGGCCCTGTTGGGTACCTGCGCTGGAACAGACTGCAGGAGGAGATGTTTATGTGGGGTCCTCCCTGGGGGCAGGTGCAGTGGCACAGACAACCTGTGACCACACTCAATGTCTCAGTTCCATTCTTAAAGCACAGACACCCCAACCTCAACCTCAGAGGGCTTTCCAGAGCGGTTCCGGGATGAGCCGTCCATGGTTCTGAAACTCAGTGATGACGGGGGGAGGGGAGCCCAAGAGACCACTCACAACCACTTCCTCTGCCCCCTTAGCCATTTGCAACGGACATCATCCATTCAGCAATTATCGAGCATCTACTATGGCCAGGGTCCGAGTAAGAGCGAGGAAGTCAGCAGTGACTGAGACTGGCACAGCCCCTGCTCTAGTGCAGCCCACAGATTAATCAGGAGAGGGATGATTAAGCCATTATAATTCCATGCACCAAATGCTACAAGGGAGGGTGTGCAGAGGAGGAACACCCACTCCAGACCCAAAGGGCCAGAATTTTTTACTGGAGGAACTGAAATTTAAACCAAGACCTCAAGGCTGTTTAAGACCTAAGCCAGGAGTTCCCATTGTGGCTCCGTGGTAACGAACCCAGCTAGTTTCCCTGAGGATGCAGGTTCGATCCCTGGCCTCGATCAGTGGGTTAAGGATCCAGCATTGCTGTGAGCTGTGGTGTAGGTTGCAGACAAGGCTTGGATCCAGCATTGCTGTGGCTGTGGTATAGGCTGGCAGCTGCAGTTCCGATTTGACCACTAGCATGGGGACCTCCATATATTGCAGGTGTGGCCCTAAAAAGCAAAAAAAAAAAAAAAAAAAAAGTGCATAAGCCAGATGTGGCAGAGACTGTCTGGCAGCTTATATTTCTTCTGTCTCCTGGACTCAGAGCAAAACTACATTCCTCTAGCCTCCCTTGCAGTTAGGCGCGACCCTGTGACTGAGCTTGAAGTTAATGGAATTTGGACAGAGTTGATAAGTGCCACTTCCAGGCCTGGTCCATGTTCTTTGCTCACTTACCAGCTAAATGCAGAGGACTCCAAAGCCCTCAGGGAGCAGAGAACCACAAGATAGAAGGAGTTGGGGTCCCTGAATCACCATGTGGAAGACCCGCCACCAAAGGGGAATGCTCTCATGAGTTATTGCATTGATGAGAAATATAGTTCTATTACCCAAAGCCACAGAGATTTGGGGTTTATCTGTTGTGGCAACTAGCATTACCTTAACTTAAAACTGAATAGGAGTGGGGGTAAAGTATTCCAAATTAATAAAAACGAGCTAACCTCGAAGGCAGCAGGCAATCAGACAGGAAAGAACAGAGGCTCCAGAGCCAAACCAATGAAATTAAACTCTGGTTCTATGTTTCCTAGCTGTGTGACCTTGTGTGAATTGCTTAATCTCTCTGAATCTTAGCTTCTTCATTTATAAAAGGAAGATAACATCTTCCTTGAACAGTTGCAGTAACTATTAAATAAATAGCAGCTAGAATGGTTTCTAAGACATAAAAGGCTTATTAAATAGTAAATCCCTTTATGTAAGGGTTTGTAAGTATTCTTACAATGACATTTAACTTAATATACTTTGGTAACTGGTAACAGTAACAATGAAAATCAAAATTTATTGAGAACTAATTATATTCCAGGCACTGATCTAATCATTCGCATGTATTGATGAATTCTATCCTCCCAGCCCTATGAATTAGGCACTGTTGCCCCACCCCTCCATTTTATAGATGAAGAAACTGAGGCACAGAGGTGTTAAGTAATGTGTTCAAGTGATAAGTGGTAGATCAGGGTTTAAATCCAGGCAGGTATGGTAATGATTCCTTGTTACAGATGAAGGAACAGAGAAGTGACACAATTTGCCTAAAGCCACACAATCTCAAAGCGTCCCAGGGTGGGGGCCCTGGAACCAGCCTTAACTGATTGTTATTCTGTAGGAGTTCAGAGTGTTCTCGGACTGTGAGAAGCACCGTCTTTTTGCGTTTCAGCAGGTGTGCTGGTGGCTTTTGCAGTAATGATACTGACCAAAACCATATACTGCTTTGATCAACTATTAGAAAGAAGCAGGTGAGCATGCTCCAGTGCCCTTCCACTGATGAAACTCAAGCCCTCTGGCTGTGTAATCAAGGCCAAGGGGCTCTTGCTTTCACAAAATTGACATTTTCACAAGAGCTTCTTCTTCTTCTCCTTCCCCTTCCTCTTCCTCTAATTCTTAATCTTCTCCTCTTTCTCCTTCTTCTTCTTTTTCGGCCACTCTGTGGCATGCATATAGGGATCAGATCAAATCTGAGCCACCATTGCCACCTATGCTGCTGCTGTAGCAACACTGGATCCTTAAGCCACTGTGCCTGCCTGGGGATCATGTCTCATCCCAGTGCTCCACGCTGCTGATCCTGTTGCACTACAGTGGAAACTCCTTTCACAAGAGCCTTAAAGAAGCTTACACTGGAGCAAGTCATCCAGTGTAGTAAGGATGCTCAGCCTTGGTGGGGGCGGGAGAGGGAGAGGGTTCAAAGAAATGAGCCTTAAGAAGGCAAATTTGGGAGTTCGCTTGTGGCATAGTGGGTTAAGGATCTGGGGTTGTCACTGCAGTGGTTCAGGTTGCTGCTATGGCTTGGGTTCGATCCCTGGCCCAGAAACTTCTGCATGCAATGGGAGTAGCTGATAAAAGGAATAAGTCCCTTAAAAGGGTTTTGGTCATTGGACTTGCTGAGGTCTCAAATGACCACCAGAGGGCAGCAAAGACACTGGTCCGAGAAAGCAGAGTCCATTTGAGGTTCTCCTAGAACCACCCTCAAAGGATGGGAGGTAGAGAGGAAAAATGAGAAAGGGCCTCCTTCATCACCCAAAAAGCACCCCCTAGACATGGAATCCTCAGCCATTTAAGAGAGAATGGTGTGAGCCTCATGGGAAGTCCATTGCAGCATTATTGACAATGGCCAAGACATGGAAGCAGCCTAAATGTCTATCAATAGAGGATTGGATAAAGAAGTTGTGGTACATATACATATGATGAACTATTACTCAGACATAAGAAAAGAATGGAATAATGTCATTGCAGGAATATGGATGGACATAGAGATTATCATACAAATGAAGTAAGTCTGACAGAGAAAGAAAAATATCATACGAGATCACTAATAGGTAGAATCTGATAAAAAAGGATGCAAAATAACTTATTCACAAAATAGATACAGACTCAAAGATTTCAAAACCAAACTTAGGGTTACCAAAGGAGGGGAGGGATGGATTGGCATATACTCACTACTATATACAAAGTCGATCTGTAGCAAGGACCTACTGCATAGTTCAGTACTCTGATGGCCTCTGTGGGGAAAGAATCTGAAAGAAAGAATGGCTATATATGTATGGGTATGGCTGATTCACTTTGCTGTACACCTGAAACAAACACAATGTTGTAAGTCACCTACACACCAATAACATTTTTTTAAAAAAAAGAAAGGAAGAGAATGGGCTTTGACCTTGTTCTTCAGATAATGTAACTAACACATGGTAATGGCAGAAAAATTGGAAAATATGGAAACCTATTGATCAAACTATTATAATCCCACCCCTGGGAGAAAAATTGCCCTAGGTTAATATTTTAATGAATATCTTTCCGGGTAGATGTAGAAACAGATAGATTTAAATATATACATACACACATAGATATACATTTACCTATATTTTGGCTTCATGAAACTGCTATCAGGATCCTGGCATTGTGAGATTGGTTCCAGACCCTGCAATAAAGTGAATCACACATATTAGTGATCCACTTTTAAACTCAGCAAGGGAAAATGTGTGTGTGTGTGTGTGTGTGTGCACGTGTGTGTGATCCTTTCTGCCCAAGTGTCTCTCACTTGCTCACCTGTGAGGCCCCAGATGGCCAGTCTCCACAGCACCCAGCACAGAGGTGAGGGGTGGCTGGAGCAGAAGCAGTGTCATCTGAGGTCCACTGGTCACTCTGCTGGCTGTCTTCACAGTCTGGGTCTAAGCATCCTGAATCTTGGGGGAGGGGAGCCGTGGAGCTTTCTAATGAAAATGACTCCACTGGGTGGTGAGCAGGTGCTCAGAGTTCGTTGAATTTCATCAGAATGAATCATGCTGAAGGTGTGAAGGAGTGACAAGGCTTAAGGAGTCACCACTTCCTGGCTCCACAGCAACTCATCTTCCTTTTACCCCAGACAGAAGCACCACGATGGTGGGAATCCAGGCAGCGGCCATGGGCAGGGCTGTTCTCTGCAGACGCAGGGCCCCCACATCGTTCCTGTGTCCTGGGGTGTGACCATCTCTTTCCAAAGCAAAGCATCAGCATCCTTACACGGCCACCCCCTTGATCATTATTAAGTGAGTGTCAAATCTAAAAAAACCCACTGAAAGTGCAGTGGTGCTTGACTTGCGTCTTAAAGGGGACACAGGGGTTCACCAGGTGAAGGGAAGGACCATCACACTGCCTGGATTGATCACACTCGCTTCGTTCTCAGGAACTGCTGGGACCCCACAGATCCCCAAGGGCATTCTCTTTGGCATGTGCTCTGGAGTGAGGCCAATCTGGTTCTGAATCAACTCCATCCCTTCCTGGTCGTGTGTTCTCAGAGACCTGTCTCAGAGGATGCTGGACATTCTAGGGGTGGACCAAGGGAAACAAGCTGGAAGAGTCTGGGGAAGGTGTCTGCTCTCCAGTCTGGCTGGAGCATGGAGTGAGAGGAGCCAGAGCAAGAGGGAGCCCGGAGGACGGCCCCAAAAGCCACACCAGGCAAGGCCACCAGGAGCCATGGCTGGATTTTAAGTAAAGGTGAAATCCTGCAACAATATATAATATTACCAATCATAAAGCACAATAGAATTTAAAGAAGGCTTCCTTCGATTTAATTTAAGCTTTCATGCAATTAATTTTAAATATATATATTTAATATTGAATTATATATATTTAACCTATATATTTAATATATAATGTTAACAGTTTACTTGTTTTGATCTAGATTTATATATATTTGATATCTGTAATATCACCTGTTGTACCAATCTCACAGGGCTTGATAAAAACCAACAAAATACATTTAAGGAAGAGCTTTGTAAACTAGAAATATACTTGTCACTGCCATCATTCTTTTCTAGTTAGGTGACCATTATTGGCTCACAGGTGCAGCCTGGAGAGTGCCCCACCCTGACTCTCCATCCCAGCCGTGCCTGTGAAACACTTCCAGGGTGTGTGGTTATCAGATCCACTGTGGTCACGTTCACAGCTCCGAGGCTGTGTCTTACCTGTTCTCAGTCCTGCTTAAGCCTAGTCAATTTGAGGTGACTGGGGTGCAGAAAGGGAGCCAGAGGGAGGAAAAGGAAGAAGCTTCCTGCCTGGCAGCTTGGGATGCCTGGGCGCTGAGCAGAGAGATGATGGTCAGAGACAAAGGTCCCCCCAGACTTCGGGGTGCCCACCCCCCTGCCAGCCCTGGCTCTGTCAGCATCGATCATGAATTAAGTCAGAGCACTTTGCTGGTGCCTCTATTGCAGCGGGAATTCCATCCTGCCTTTTCTGAGGTAGTCAGAAGGCAGTGCTACAGACAGGGAAGAATCCAGGCATGTGGGTCTGAATCCTGCCCCTGTCCCTGACGAGGTGTCATTGAGGGCAAGTGACATCAACCCTCTGCGCCTCCATTCCCTTGCCTGCCAAGTGAAAAAGAATAGCACCAATTCTTGGGGTTATTGAAAGACTTCAATGAGACAAGCAGGTGCTCAATACATCTGGAACTAGAATCGCCGTGGATTAATTTTAGCTCTGTTTTTATGGCTCTTCTGTTGAACTGGAAGCTCCTTGGGGGTCCACAGTCATGTCATACTCAGCTTGGGTGATACGAAGCATGGATGGTGCCTGAGGCCCATGATACTTTTAGGAGCCTAGGAAAATCTTTTAATTTCTTTTAAGATCAGAAGGAAAAACAAAAATATAACTTAGTCTGGGTTATATTTGTCTTTGTACCAATGGAGTTGTAAACACATAGTTTTTAATACCAGAGGCAAACTGCCTTCCTCTCAGAATGTCACAATGTAGAAGTGCCCTTTGTGGCTCAGGGGTTAGTAAACCTGACTGGCATCTGTGAGGACGTGGGTTCGATCCCTGGCCTTGCTCAATGGGTTGAGGATCTGGCGTTGCCGTTGCCGTGAGCTGTGGTGTAGGTTGCAGACGTGGCTCGGATCACCCGTTGCTGTGGCTTTGGTGTAGGCCGGCGGCTACAGCTCCGATTCGACCCCTAGCCTGGGAACCTCCATATGCCCTCCATATGCAGGTGCAGCCCTAAAAAGACAAAAAGACCAAAAAAATAAACATAAAAAAAAAAGAGTGTCACAATGTGGTCCTGAGTGCAAGGGCTTAGAGTGAGACGGATTGGGTTTGAACCCCAGCCCTGCCACATTGCTAAGAGTGATCTAAAGAAAGGTATTTTTTTTGTTGTTGTTAATGGCAACACCCATGGCATGTGGAAGTTCCTGGGCCAGGGATTGAACTCTCGCCACAGCAGTGACAATGCTGGATACTTAATCTGCTGAGCCACCAGGGAAACTCCTAGAGAAAGGCACTTGATTTTTCTGAGCTCCAGTTTCCTCATCTCAAAAAAGGTCATCAGATAAATCCTACTTTCTAGGTATTGAAATCTACTCCCTCTCCTTTTTTTTTGTCACTCATCACACCTCCAATTACATATTCCTTGTCTGTCTTTCCCTCCTAAGCTGTAAGCTTCACTAAGACGGGAATCCTGCCTAATTTCAAGATCCCTACAAATAGCATTTGCAGTGCTCTGACTACATGCTATGCATTGTGCTTTAAATGTGTGGCATCACTTATGAAGAGTTTTAGCTCCATTTTACAGGTGAAGAAACGAAGGCTAAGTGGTTAAGTGACACAGGAGGAGGTGGTGGTGGTGCTGTATGTGTGTGTGTCTGTGTGCGTTTGAACCTGTCCTCTTAACCCTGGCCTCTTGCTATGACACAGAGCTCAGAGCCGGACAGACAAGGCAAGGAAAGAAGAAGGTACCTAAGGGGTGCATGGCCCAGAGGAAGCCACCCTTCATTGTGATTCTGATAACTGCGGTGAAGACTTACTCCTGAGCAGGTGGCTGTGAATCAAGGAGACAGAGTCATGAGGGACAAGGCTTCCTCATAGACAAATGCTTTCCATTCGTGAAGGGGCAGGGCGGTGGGGACTCTAGGTAGAGAGAATAATCTGACCACATCAAGCATGATTAGCAATTGTCCCCGAAGTGGATCGAAGGTTCACTCACCCTGGGAAGCTGATCAGCTCAGTTCTCCCCGAGGGAAGGGAACTGACAGGCCCAGAGGGGTCTCCCCTGAGTTAAAATGTGGTCCAGGCTCAACCTGAGCAGAACAGGTGCTTCTCACCATCCTCCCCCCACCAACCTCCTCCCTTTATGCGATTCTCACACATACAGGGGAACTTTTTTTTGGGGGGGGGTTGCCTTTTATAATAATTATTTACATTGTTTTATATTATTATCATCACCTTTATTTTTATAATAATTGTCCTTGTTTTTATAATAATGATCTTTTCTGATTGCAAAATAACACCCATATCTTCATCTTAGAAAAATCGGAAAGTATACATACACATGCCACACAAAAGTGAAAGCCAGCTATCATCTTACCCTGAGGAAATAAACTTGTTTAATATTTTGTGTATTTCTTTCTGGTCTTTTTTCATGGCATATGAATACATATCTCTCCCTGCAACACTGAGATTATAAATAATACAGTTGTTTTTGTAAACAATTAAGTAGAAGCTTTAAGAAAAACAATCAACGAAAACTATTAGAATGATTGATCTAAAATTAAAATATATAAAATAAAATGTAAATTTGGGTTTAGCATTCCTTCCTTCTAGATATCCAAGACTGTTGAAATGCACAGAAAACAAGCAACAAGTAGTTAAATGGAGAACTTTGGCTCTTATCTTGTCCCAGGTACTGATGGAATGGACTTTTGTTTCTGACAAGTGGGAGAGGAGTCCCAGAAGTTCCGTGATGTAACAGACACAGGTTAGTTGTTCACCAAACGCAATTCCGTTTCCTCCTGGGGACACAACCAGACTGTATTTCCCAGCCTCTCTTGAGTTATGTGAACATGTGACTGAGTTCTGGCCAATGAAATGCAAGTGGATTCAAGATCACTCACCTGGTTGTCGGCAGGATGCTTCTGTTCCTCCCGCATGAGCTTCCATAGAACTGCTCGAAGCAGGGCTTTCTCTGGGGTGAGTGATCAGAGAGAAAAAGTGACAGAATCCAAGATAGCAGCTGCAGTCTTTTCATAACCGAATCTTGAAATTGACCGTCACTTCTGAATTCTATTTGTTAGAAGCGAGTCACTAAGTCCCCTTAAAGTCAAGGAGAAGAAAATTAAGCTCCACCTCCTTTTTTTTTTTTTTTTTTTTTTTTTTTTTCCTTTTCTAGGGTTGCACCCGCAGCATATGGATGTTCCCAGGCTAGGGGTCTAATTAATCAGAGTTGTAGCTGCTGGCCCACACCACAGCCACAGCAACTCGGGATCCGAGTGGTGTCAGTGACCTACACCACAGGTCACAGCAAGGCCAGATCCTTAACCCACTGAGCGAAGCCAGGGATCAAACCCACAACCTCATGGTTCCTAGTCGGATTCATTAACCACTGAGCCACGATGGGAACTCCTAAGTGCCACCTCTTGAAGGAAGGAGTATCAAAGGATTTGTGGATATATTTTTATTGTTATTGTTATTATTATTATTATTTTGCTCTTTTTAGGGCTGCACCCACAGCTTATGGAGGCTAGGGGTCAAATCAGGGCTACATCGGCCAGCCTACACCGCAATTCGGGGTCCCAGCTGCACCACAGCTCACGGAAACACCGGATCCTTAACCCACTGAGCGGGGCAGGGATCGAACCTGAACCCTCATGGATACTAGTCGGATTCGTTCCTGCTGAGCCACAATGGGAACTCCGTGTGGCTATATTTTTAAACTACCACAGTCTGCTGCACATTCAGCCTTGACTGTAAGAACTCTTGGTGTCCTCCTCTCTTTTTTCCCATCTGCTGGCTGAGTGGAGAGGACCTTAAGGTCCCAGAAGAGGAGAAGGGCACTAGACAGACGGAACCCGAATCCCGGAGCAGCGCTCCCCACTCTGCAGCCACGTGGGCTTAGAAGAGGGGAATCGGACTGTCCTTACTTTAAGCTATTGGGATTTGGAATTTATTGGTCACAATAGCCAATTAGCACATAAAGTAGGCCATTTGCTTTGCTTTTTCCTTAGGCTTCTGCCTGTGGGGTGTATGTTCTATCAGGAAGAGTCTACTTTCAAGATAATAGAATTGCTTTAGAGAAAGATTTTATGGTGCAGAGAGATGGAGCGCCCCAGGGAGAAATAGTCACATTCCTTGGAGGAAAAGGTAGGAGAATTGAGAGGCAGAAAACCGGAAGACAGGGGGTCCCAGTGCAGGCACAGAGAGCTGAAGGGAAGGACACTTTACGGGAATCTCTGGTGAGCACAGCAAAAGCCTAACGGGAATGCGAGCATCTGAGCTCAGCAGTGCCACACACGGAGTCCTCATTCTCTTAAAATACAGGGAAAGAAGACAGGAAAGACAGATCAAGAAGATTAAAGGAGGCGTTCCTGTGGTGGCTGGGTGGTAGCAAACCCAACTGGTGCCCGTGAGGACACAGGTACGATCCCTGGCCTCGTTCAGTGGGTTAAGGATCCAGGTTGCCGGGAGCAGTGGTGCAGGTTGCGGACAGGGCTCGGATCCCGAGTTGCTGTGGCTGCGACAGGACTGCAGCTGTAGCTCTGACTCAGTCCCTAGCCTGGGAATTTCCATATGCTGAGGGTGTGGCCCTAAAAGGCCAAAAAAAGAAGAAGGGCAAAGAAAAGTGACCGGGATCCTCATTTGAGAGCCAGATGTTATCGAATTAAACATGATATGTGCAGACATGTATGTGTGAGCACGGTCGCTGTGGCCAGATTTATTATCGCCATGGGGACAGATGGGAGAAGTAGCTTACATGCTCTCAACACGGGAAATATTGAATAAGTACATTCATACATATCACGGTGTATTGTGAGGGTTAATTCTAGTGGGACTGGAATCAGCACAGGCTGATTTATTGAAATAAGAGACGGTCATGCATAGCACAGACCCCTGGTCGAGTCATGAAATGTACTTATCAACAGTGTTGTTTTGTAACCATGGGTCTGAGGCGTTTCGGGGTGGTTTGTACCAGCTTGTCAGCAGGGTTTATTTTTATTTGTCCTTTGTTCATCATTGTTTGTTGATGACGGTGAAATTGATGATTTGCTCCTGTTTTTGGTGAGCCCCCTGGTGGTCTCTGCTTCTAGTAAACCAGCAAGAAATATGCCTACATGACCAGCAGGGTACAAGAAGTCCCAATGGGAGCTCCCCTTGGGGTTTCCTGGGTCAGAGGTGTTTTGTGACACACCTGCGACCCAAGAGAAAAATGTGTCTGGCCTGGCTCTTACAAAGGGAGGACAGTTGGACCTTACACCTGGCCTCTCGGAAGCTCTTGCCGTCTTACTTTAATGCTTTTAACACTTTTTGTGCAATAAACTGTAGATTTGCAAGCATTGTCAATTGGATCCTGAGGTTCTTCTTTAACAATCAAACTCTGCCTAATGATCCCTGGTAGTGTCTGTGGGGTGGTAACAGCCACAGTTTCCAAGAAAGAGTCAGACCCATGTGCAACCCGAAGAGAGGTCCTTAATGTAAGTGAAATAACAAGTTGTAGACTCATATGTCAAAACACGATTTCATCTTTTTTTTTTCTATTACTTTTTAGGGCCACACTTGCAACATATGAAAGTTCCCAGCCTAGTGGTCACATTGGAACTGCAGCTGCCGGCCTATACCACAGCCACAGCAACACAGGATCCAAGCCACATCTGCCACTTACACCACAGCTCATGGCTACGCCGGATCCTTAACCCATTGAGCAAGGCCAGGGATCGAACCCACATCCTTGTGGATACTAGTAGGGTTGGTAAACTGCTGAGCCACAACGGCAATTCCCTCACTGTTTTTTTTATGTGCGATGCCAGGTAGGTAGATAGATAGATTGGTAGACAGACAGAAAGATACAGATATAGATATATAGGTGTAGATATAGATATATTTGTAGCAACTTAGGGGGGAAAAATCAGAAAGTATACACATCAGTTTATAAACAATGGTTACCTTACTGGGAATGTGGTAAGTGGGGAACGAAATATGCTAGAATATCTACTTATTACTTTATGTGATTTTTTAAAAATATGGAATTATAAATCTTTTACTATTTTTTTTTCTTTTTAGGGCCACACCCACAGCATATGGCGGTTCCCAGGCTAGGGGTCGAATTGGAGCTGTAGCTGCTGGCCTATGCCACAGCCACATTAATGCAAGATCCAAGCGGAGTCTGTGACCTATACCACAGCTCATGGCAATGCCAGATCCTTAACCCACTGAGCAAGGCCAGGGATCGAACCTGTGTCCTCATGGATGCTAGTCAGATTCGTTAACCCCTGAGCCACGATGGGACCTCCACTCATTTCTTTTTATTGTTAGCTAATATTCCATTGTCTGGATGTGCCACAGTCTGTTTAGCAGTTCCCTATTGAAGGAAAGCTGGAGTGCTTTCAATTTTTGGCAATTGTGAATAAAGCTGCTCTAAACTTTTGGGTGGACATTTTTTAATTGATTTGGGTAAATACCAAGGAAGGCAATTGCTGGAATGCAGAGTGAGAGTATGTTTAGCTTTGTAGGAAACCATCAAATTGTCTTCCAAGAGGCGGTATGGTTTTGCATTCCTGCCAGCACTGAATGAGAATTCCTGCTGCCCCAGGATTTGGTGTGGCCTTTGTTTTGGATTTTGGCCATTCTAATAGGCGTGTGGTTGTATCTCATTATTATTTTAATTTATGATTCTCTAATAACATACATGGGGGGCATCTTTTCATATCCTTATTTATCATCTGTTTATCTTCTTTGATGAAGGGCCAATTGAGCTCTTTTGCTCATGTTGGAGTTGTTTGTTGACTTATTGTGAGTTTTAAGAATTCTTTGTATATTTTGGATACAAGTCTTTTCTCAGATATTTGTTTCACAAATATTTTCTCCCAATCTGTGGCTTGTCTTTTCATTCTCTTCATTATAGGCCATTTTTCACTTTGTGTTTTTCAAGTAAATGTTCACATATAGAAGACGAAGGTGAACAGGAGCAACAGCCTCTCTCTCCCTCTTTTTTTTTTTTTTTTTTTTGGCCATGCCCATGGCATGCAGAGCTTCCTGGGCCAGGGACGGAACCCACATCACAGCAGCAACACCACCAGTCCTTAGCCCTCTGAGCCACCAGGATACTCCTAGTTTAGCCTCTCTTGCCTGGCCAGATGACTACTACTCATGCTAGGGAGGAGGAATCCACACCTATGTGTTATACTTGTAAACAGTTTCTGTATTTCTGTAACTAATTGAGTAAATCCCATTCATTGTTCATCTGTAGTTTATGATTAAAAAAACTCCCCCCCCCCTTTTAAGACCTATTTAAAGAACTGCCATCCCATGTGCAGGAGGGGTAGAAACTGTTTATGGTCAGCTGTTCCTTGGTGGGGCGCCTGACCAGGCACAGAGTCCAAGTGAGGGGTCGCCTGTCCCTCTGCCTACCTGATGCAAAGTGGGGGTACCTGATCAGGCCCCCCAAGTCAGTTCCCCGAGAAGCTGAACTTTTCACTGGCGTTTATTTCCTGAGACCCACGGCCGTGACCTTGGACTCCCCTCCCCTCCCTTTCTAATGAGGGAAGGGAGAGCTCAGACTGGAAGCTTAGACATGCAAAGATTCAGCTACTTGAAGGAAAAGCATTGGAGGGAAGTCTCTCCTGATTTCCCCTGTGCCTTCAGAGGAACAGAGCTTTTTTTTGAAACCCTGTATAAAGACAGAGAGTTGACAGGCTCTGGTCCCTGGGCCCCGAGGAGGTTTCTTCCCAGGCGGTGTTATGCAAATCCGGCTTAACACAAGGGTGGATGAAACTATATTCCAGCAAAGCCAGGCGGGGAAGGAGAATTAATTCCCTTCACATTTGGGCTATAAATACCACCATAAATAGGGCTGGAAGGGGAGGACTGGGGGCCTCTGGGCAGCTTGGATCAGCTGTGAGGCCCACAGCTGGCATGTCAGGGGTCCTTCTCACAGGAAGGACAGAAGCTGGCGCGGAGCAACTGGAATGGGCACCAGTCAGAACAACCTACCTGGCGACATGGCCACTACTGCCGGGCAGCTCCTTGGTCACCAAAGGGAGGCATCTACGAGAGGGTTGAGAAGAAAGGGTCCCTGCCCTGTTGCCTGACCATCAGGGATCAGAGGGGCCACAGGACTGCTGTCAAAGATGAAAACATTGGAGTTCCCGTTGTGGCTCAGCAGAAAGGAATCTAACTAGTATCCATGAGGATATGGGTTCGATCCCTGGCCTTCCTCAGTGGGTTAAGGATCCGGTGTTGCTGTGAGTGGTGGCGTAGGCCGGCAGCTGTAGCTCTGATTCGATCCCTAGCCTGGAAACTTCCATATGCCGCAGGCGAGCCCCTAAAAAGCAAAAAAAAAAAATAGTACATTGACAGGGGAACTACCTTTGGGAGAGCAAAATGGTGAGATAGTTACCAAACCAAGAGGTTTGCCCAAATGGGATATAATTTTCCCTCAAGAAAAAAGAGCACAAGCCAGAGAGTCACCTGACCCACAGTAGAATCTCCCTACCTGTTGCCCTCGACCTGCCTCGGCCACCTCCCCAAAGGACTGGGGCCTCCCTAAAGGTAGAGTTTTCATCGGGTCCATATTTGTCTTCCAGCCTGGCTCAGTAAAATGTCTGGATTGAATCCAGTGGTGCTAACAGCCTCAGTTTCCTCATCATTAAACTGGGACTTAGGAATTTCCGTTGTGGTGCAGTGGAAAGGAATCTGACTAGGAACCATGAGGTTGCGGGTTTGATCCCTGGCCTCGCTCAGTGAGTTAAGATCCAGCGTTGCTGTGAGCTGTAGTGTAGGTCACAGACGCGGCTCAGATCCTGAGTTGCTGTGGCTGTGGTGTAGGCCGGCAGCTGTAGCTCTGTTTGGACCCCTGGCCTGGAAACTGCCATAGGTCCTATGCTGCAGGCGCAGCCCTAAGCAGAAAAAAAAAAAAGATATTAAAATTAAAATTTTGACTGCGAGACCAACGCACAATACATGTGAGGCCACATCACCATGTGCCGACCTTACAACTTGCAGAGAACCGGTTTCACGGTGGCTGGACCTTTATCCAATCTGCGAACAGAAAAGGGACTCCAGGCATGGAGGCTGGGAAAAGCATTTGTAGAGCCATTTCTTTGGGGAAAACTGCTATGGTGCCTGGTCCTTGCTCTCCTCCAGGACGCAGGAGGGCTGTTGCTTTCTTTCCCTGAGGCCAAATGAAGTGGGGGCAGCCTTGGGGCCCCTTGAAGAAAGGTTGTGCTGGTCCAGGTCTAGACGCCCTGGTGTCTCCAGGCAGGACACGAGGGTCAGCTTCCTCAGGCTGGTGCGCGCTGGGCAGGCCGGCCTGGGTCTGTCTGACAAAGCCAAGCCATCCGGAGGATCCTGGGACGAACCAGCAAGAAGCTGCAGGTGAGAGACAGTTTCCTGGGCCTCAGGAAAGTGCTTCCTTCAAATCCATGTGCCCAAGTGAAGGGACGTGAAGGAGACGTCCCTGGAGACAGAAACCTCCGAAGAATTCACAGAAGAGCCTATAGAAGAAAGAATCATCTTTAAAAAAAAAATTTTCCCCCTTTTTAAAGCTACACCCGCAGCATAGGGAAGTTCCCAGGCTAGGGGCTGAATCGAAGCTGTAGCTGCCAGCCTACACCACAGCCAAAGCAATGCGGGATCCAAGCCACATCTGCCACCTGCCCTGCAGCTTGTGGCAACACCAGATCCTTAACCCACTGATCAAGGCCAGGGATCAAACCCATATCTTCATGGATACTAGTCAGGTTCTTAACTGAACCATAGTGGGAACTCCAAAAGAGTCATCTTTAAATATTTGCCACGACCTGAATGCCCAAGGCCAGCTTAGAGCCCTCACCGTTTGTAGGTCAGTAGGCCATTCCTACCCCTTCACCACTGCTCCCACCTCCAGCTCCATCCCTGGGAGGGGCCAGAAACTGGCCAATCAGCTTCTCCCTAGAAGAGAGTCAGGCAAGGAGAGAGATGGAGAAGAGACATCCATCCGTCCAGGGTGCGGGCTGTCGGCCTCAGCAGGCCTGTGCTGGTGAGGGGAGACGACGTGAGCAGGTGAAGTTTGGGCTTTCAATTTTTTTCTCAGCCTGGACCTTCTGTTCAGGTGGAGGCTGCGAATGCCGCAGGACTATCTCTTACCTGAGAGCCAGAAGAAAAGTTCCAGGCCTGATGGAATTTGCACCCAGGACAAAAGGAAACTGATCCTCACTGGATACATTTCAAAGAGACCTTGGGGATAACACACTGAATTGTATTTTAATTTAGCTTGAGTCAGAAGAGCCAGCACCAGAGTTCTCATGTGACTCAGCACGTTAAGAACCTGACAGAGTCTCCGTGAGGATGCGGGTTCGATCCCTGGCCTCCCTCAGTGGATGAAGGATCTGGCATTGCCACAAGCTGCAGTGTAGGTCGAAGATGCAGCTTGGATCCCACGTTACTGTGGCTGTGGCTGTAGTATAGGCCAGCAGCTGCAGCTCCGATTTCACCCCTAGCCCAAGAACCTCCATATGCCACAGGTGCAGCAGTAAAAAGGAAAAAAAAAAAAAAAAAAAAAAGGCAGCCCCTATGGACCATCAGACTCTTAGCCTCACAGGGTCTGCCAGGCTAAATTAAAATGCAGCTTTATGGAGGCAGAGTCCCAGGTGCAGAGCAGTTGGTGCTGCAGCCTGGTCCTCCTGAGGAGCTCTCTCTTGCTCCAGGTCCCACTCAAAACTAGCAGCTTCCCAGCCCCTGAGAAGTGGGTTGGAGCAGCACTCCTCAGTGAGGAATGCATGTTGTCTCCAAACTTCCAAGTGGTCCGCTAGGCCCTGTGCCTCTTTCTCAGTGGTGATGTGTAAAATGAATTTACCCATCATTTATCTTGAAGGGGATGCTCCCAAATGCCTCAGACCTCGGGACCACTTAAAACCCCATCCACGAGGCAGCCTCTGAATCCTCATGGGGCTGCTTTCCCGTCTTCCCCATGCTCGGGTGCCTTCCTAGGGCATCTAGATCACTGCCCACTTCTGCTCTGCGCATCCTATCAGCACCGTGCCCTCAATGTCATGGAAGCAGCTGGATTCTCTGGAATGACAACAGGCTCCAAGCGCCTGTGGATTATATGCTGATGGGGGGCAAGAGAGTTAATAGAGCCCTTGGGCTAGAGGGTAAGTGGGCATGTCTGCCTTTTCTCATGTGAAAGCGAGCTAGTTTTGATTTTCTTACTACCAGAGGTACATAGAATGCATTTACCAAATGCCAGGGGCCGTGGAACCTGTTCTAATAGTGCTAACACCTCAAGCACGCGGCAGTGAGAAGGACCACTGCTTGGTTAGGTTTGCAGGATCCACCATCACTCACCGTCGTGCTTCACAAAGATCAAACGTGTGAATTCTGCAGGGATATGACAGGTAGGGACTGTCCCCACCACCTTGCCTGCTCTAAGTCTTGGCTGGTGGTGCTGTTCTCTGCAGCCACCCCAGGATAGAATATTGTTTCTGATTTGCTCTCTTGGCTGGGGGTCGTGTAGTTTCAAGCCCTTTCATTCAGCTTTTTCCTATCAAAGCCTTCTTATTGGGCAGGGGCTGGGAAAGACCCCAGGGAGGGTCTGTGACCCATGGAACCCACTAGCGGCACACTGGGGCCACAACATCTTTGAGGTCCTGCCTCCACAAACCCATCTCCAGCCAGAAGAGCCTCAGAGCAGGTGCCCTGGTATCAATGTCATCTCATACCCTTAGTTTTAATGGGGCTGTGGGGTTCAGTGGTCCTCAAGCCATGTGAGAATTCCCCCTTCCCCAGTGCATAGTTACCTTTTAGGGAAGGATCAGAGAAGGGTTTACTGAATATATGTGATAGGAATCCAGGGTTTTTCCCCGAGGGCACCCAGCCCCCTTCAATCGGTGGGCTCTCTGCGTCTGCGAACTAGAAAGTACATGAGGCCCTTACTGCCTGTGGTACCAGTTAATTGCCTTCACCTGGCCTCTACCACTGGGCATCCCATAATCCCATGTAATACTAGGGATCTCCTGCTGTCCAGCCTGGCCTGCAGAGGTGGCCAGTTCAGGGCTTCTCCAGGACACCAGCAGCCCCTCTCCAGTACCTCATCGCTGCCTTAGTGACACTTCTCTGGCCTTCCTGAGGATCATGGTCAGGTGACAGGGCCCCCAGGCTCACATCACAAATCCATCTGAGCATGGCCTCCTCCCTGGACCCCCTGACCCTTCTTTAATTCTCTGCCAAGGCAGTTCCAGCATCTCCACCTCGTTTACTGTAGGTTCATGTCATGCATAAGCCACAAGGAGCAATATGGGCCATGTATTGATACATCCCAGGTGTCAATGACATGACATTGCACCTTGAGTCACTGGAGAGTGTTCTTATGGAATAAAATTATCCCCTTCCCAGACTCACTCTGGCCCCCTTTGGTCCAGCACCCTCGAGACCCATTCATTCTCATGGGCTTTGGCTGGTGCCTGCTAATACAGAGCGGCCAGGTCCCGTGGTTCCTTCAACAGATGAGTGGTTTCCTGCTGGAGCGGAGACACTCTTTCTCCTGTTTCTCTGCCTGGCAGTGATGAGGGTGGCAGAGGTGGATGTTGAGGGTAAACATGAGCTGCAGAGCATCTACTTCAAATGCAATCTTTGCATGGCCTCCCAGCAAGGCATAGGAGGTGGGGGGCTGCTTTTAATGGCAGGGGGCTGCTTCTGCAACCCCAGAGGGCTCAAGGGGTTCCAAGTGTTCACGAATCTCACTTATCCAAATGCCCCATTTCAGGTCTGAAGGCCCTCCATCTTCCCCTTCAAGTGTCCTGACTTCGATATTGAAAACTTGTCAAGGGCAGACACTGGGTCTCCTTAATGGGTCCACCACCCTTACGCTTCTATTCTGGGCCTGCTTCTCCGCACAGTGCGCCCTGGGACTGGAAGAGACGAGTGTTTCCTTAAATATTACCGGAGACACACTCTGGTTTTCACAGCGCATCTTGTGTTTATCACTGCCTGAACTAAGTTTTGCGTTTTCTTTTTCCGAGGTTTCCAAAATGGTGAGCAAAAGGCAACTGCCTCCGACATGGCTTCCCTTTCCCCCCTGGATCACACCTCAGTCCACACCGGAGAGTCTGAGTAACGGTGATGCTCAGTAGCTCGGGGATTGTCCTCACCCAACCCACCATCACTGCCGTCTCACTGGCAGGTGCATTCAGCTCTAAATATACCATCCCAGGATTTCCTATTGTGGCTCAGCAGAAACTCTCCACCTGACTACTATCCATGAGGATGCAGGTTCAATCCCTGACCTCGTTCAGTGGGTTAAGGATCCAGCATTGCTGTGAGCTGTGGTGTAGGTTGCAGACGTGGCCCAGATCGGGCACTGCTGTGGCTGTGGTGTAGACCGGCAGCTGCAGTTCCGATTCAACCCCTAGCCTAGGAACCTCGGGTGTGGCCCTAAAATTTTTTTTTTAAATAAAAATAAATAAATAAATGTGCCATCCCAAATACTCTGAGAGTCTGATTTCTAGGGCTACTTCTTTTTTTTTTTTTTTTTTTGGTCTTTTTAGGGCCACACCCTAGGCATATGTAAGCTCCCAGGCTAGTGGGTGAATCAGAGCTGTAGCTGCTGGCCTACACCACAGCCACAGCAACTCAGAATCCAAACCACACCACGGCTCATGGCAACGCTGGATCCTTAACCCACTGAGCAGGGCCAGAGATCAGACCTGTGTCCTCATGGATGCTAGTCAGATTCGTTTCCACTGAGCCATGAAGGGAAGGCCCTAGGGCTACTTCTGATACCAACTGTTTTCATCTGTGTTCCCCCCAAAGCCGAACTGGAGACAAATGCTTATTCTTTTTTTTTAAGTTTATATGATTTTTGTTTTTTTCCAGTATAGTTATTTACAGCGTTCTGTCGATTTCTACTGTACAGCAAAGTGACCCAGTCATACCTATACATATGTATATATATTCTTTTTCTCACCTATACATATATCCTCCCTCATGTTCCATCACAAGTGACTGGATGTAATTCCCTGTGCTATACAGCAAGATCTCATTGCTTATCCACTCCAAATGCAATAGTTTGTATCTATTAACCCCAAACTCCCAGTCCATCCCACTCCCTCCCCCTCCCCCTCCCCCTTGGCAACCCGATGTTTGTTCTTATGCTTATGCTCAGGTAGTTTATTTAGGAAGTGAAGCCACGGAGCAGAGGGGTTAACCAGGGAAGGAGAGGTAACCAGTACAAAGCGCACGATTCAGCTGGGCCACCTCTACAGGGCCGTTCTCTAGGTCTTGCTTATCCTGCAAGAACTTTTGAGGAATCTTAGGAAACCCATCTCAGAACTCTCCACCTGGAGAATGAAAGGGGAGGCATTTATCCTCTGGCCCCTCCTCCAATTAGTCAAAGGAAGCGTGTGGCAGTCCCGGATTTCCAAGTTGCATATGTGTCAGAGCCAACGGGGTGACCCATGAATGTCCACAGGACAGAAGTGGGGTTGCATCTGTGTGAAGTTGCTCTCGCTGGTTCAGAACGGGTCACGCGACTGGGCTGGAGTCAGGGAACTTAAAATGGGGCCCAAACACGTGCCCAGTACTGTCCACCCAGGTGGCTGTCCTTGAGTGCTAACCCTCAGAGCAAGAGAAGCGGATGTTTAAGTGTGACTTCACTGCAAAACTCCAAAAGTACTGGCAGTTGGGTCTTTAGGATTCACCCTCAGAGCCAGTTTAGGAGCTAAATGAGAAATAGTCTCTTATAATATTTAATTTTTAAGCCAAAACAGTGTGCCTGGATTCATTAACCTCATCATTGGCCATAACTTAGTTCTTATTAAAGAAAATTTGCCAGTATGGAGAACAAGCTCATTTCAAGATGACAGAAATGCAATATGAAAGATTGACATGGATCTCATTGCTTTATACTTAACCACACCTTATATGAAACGTGTGTCTATATATCTGTGTGTTGTGTATGTAACTGTCTTTGTCTCTGTCTATATTGTATCACATACCTGAGTATATCTGCGGGTTCATGTGTGTGTCTGTGTTCACCGTACATTTGTGTGTTGTGTGTATTGACCATCTGCCATGTGTCAAGCACTGGGGGGTGCCTGTGGAGACTCCATCCTTATGGCACTTACACAGAAAACTGCCTCTCTAGCCAGGGAGTGAGGAGGGCTGTGGTTAAGAATTGCCAACTCAGGAGCTCCCATCGTGGCTCAGCAGTAACAAACCTGACTAGCATCCATGACAACTCGGGTTCAATCCCTGGCCTCACTCAGTGGGTTGAGGGTCCAGCATTTCTGTGAGCTGTGATGGAGGCTGCAGATGCGGCCCGTATCTTGCATGGCTGTGGCTGTGGCCAGCAGCTGTAGCTCTGATTCGAGCCCTAGCCTGGAAGCTTCCATAGGCCACGGGATGCAGCCCCCCAAAAAAAGTTGAAAAAGAAAAAAGAATCTCCAACTCCTGGAGTTCCCGTTGGGGCTCAGCAGGTTAAGAACCCAACTAGTTTCCATGAGGATACAAGTTCAATCCCCGGCCTCACTTGGGGGGTTAAGCATCTGGCGTTGCCACAAGCTGTGGTGTAGGTTGCGGAGGCAGCTCGGATCTGGCATTGCTGTGGCTGTGGTGTAGGCTGGCAGCTGCAGCTCCGATTCAACCCCTGGCCTGGGAACTTCCATTGGCCGCAGGTGCAGCCCCCCAAAACAAAATACCCTCCAACTCTTAAGTTCCTATTGTGGTAGTCAGAATATCGGTCTTCCAAAGATGAAATCTGTGATTATGTTATGTCACATGGCAAAGGGGGAATTAAGATTATTAATCAGTTGACCTTAAAGTAAGATTAGCCTGCATTATCCAGGTGGGCCCAATATAATCACGGGGGTCCTTAAAAGACGGAAGGGAGGGGGCAGAAGAGTCAGTGTCAGAGTGATTGTCGGAAGAAAGACCCAACCGGCCAGTGCTGGCTTTGAAGGTGGAAGGGGCCATGAGCCCAAAGAATGTGGGCAGCCTCCATAAACTGGGAAAGGCCAGAAAACATTCTCCCCCAGAGCCTGCAAAGGGAACACTGGCCTGCTGGCATCTTGATTTTTTTAACCTGGTAAGACCCATTTGGGACTTCTCCCCTCCAGAATGAGATATTAAAATGTGTGTTTTAAGCCATTAAATCTGTGATAATTTTGTTATAGTAGCAACAGGAGCCCCATACACCTGTGAAAATTGGGTTCATGTCTTTTTTATTTTTTTTGTCTTGCCTTTTCTAGGGCTGCCCCCGTGGCATATGGAGGTTCCCAGGCTAGGGGTCTAATCAGAGCTGTAGCTGCCGGCCTACACCAGAGCCACAGCTCACGGCAACGCTGGATCCTTAACCCACTGAGCAAGGTCAGGGATCGAACCCGAAACCTCATGGTTCCTAGTCGGATTCGTTAACCACTGTGCCACGACAGGAACTCCGGGTTCATGTCTTTCAAAGACTCCCCCTTTGCTTTAAAGCTGGTGGAGTTGCATGTCACACAGGGGTTGAACTGAAAATTCTGTCGCGAGAAAAGGTAGAGTCCAAATTAACCTTGACCATGACTTCCATGGCCCATTATGTATGTAGAGAGCAGGATCCAGGGCCCACTGAAGTGTGCAGATCAACCCTCCCCAAGGTGCCCTCACCCTGGGGCTCCTTCACCACCAGGCTCATGGATTATTAACTGGAAGGGCCAGCGGAACACATCACACGCTCTTTCAATCGCCTTTTTCTCCCTCCAGGCGTGCAATTAAATTTGCATAAATTCAAAGAGCATGTGCTGCAACTCCATTGTAATTTCAGATTTTGTTTTTATTTCCCGGGTTTGCCAAGGAACGCCTGGAAAAACAAACCCTTCTGTTTATGTTGTTTGTAGCACGTTCTTTTTTTATTATGAAATCTATCAGGCATACAGAGAAGCGTGGAGAAAGACAACACGCGTCACCCACGTCTGACATATTCTAGCATCATTCTATCTTTGATTCCGATTTTTAAAAATAAGTGAAATGTTTCACCTGTAGTGGAAACCTCGTGTCCTCCTTACCCTTGCAGAGACCTCCTCAGCCCCTTCCTCCCCACCCCCACAAGTCAGGCCCTGGTACTCACATCAATACTGTAGAGCATCATTCCTATGCATGCTTTTATAGCTCTAATACCCAGATCTGTGTGCACCATAAACAATAATTGTCAATTTACGCGTCTGGAAATATTACATATACGGTATACTGCATATGTCCTCCTGCAACCTGCTCCCTACCCTCCAGGACCATAACATATTTCTGAGGTTTACCCCCACTGATATCTCTAGCTCTGATTCTTTTTTTTTTTTTTTTTTTTTGGCCACCCTGCAGCATATAGAGTTCCTGGACCAGGGGTCAGATGCAAGCCACAGCTGGGACCTACACTGCTGCTGCAGCAATGTGAGATCTTTTAAGCCACCGTGACAGGCCAGGGATCGAACTTGCATCCTGGTGTAGCAGAGACGCCGTCGATCCCGCTGTGCCACGGCAGGAACTCCTCTGATTCATTCTTTTTAACTGAGTAAGACTCAATTTTATGAAAACGCAATTTGTCGGAGTTCCCGTCGTGGCTCAGTGGTTAATGAACCCGACCAGGAACCATGAGGTTTCGGGTTCGATCCGTGGCCTCACTCAGTGGGTTAAGGATCCGGCATTGCCATAAGCTGTGGTGTAGGTTGCGGAAGTGGCTCGGCTCCTGCGTTGCTGTGGCTGTGGTGTAGGCTGGTGGCTATAGCTCCGATTGGACCCCTAGCCTGGGTACCTCCATATGCTGCAGGTGCGGCCCTAGAGAAGACAAAAAAAAAAAAAAAAAAAAAAAAGAGGAAAACACAATTTGTTTACCTGCTATTTGTTTATAGGTATTTAGGTTGTTTCCAACTTCTGTTACAGACAAAGCTTCAGTGAACATGCCTGTGTTTTTCCTTGAACCCCTATGCTACGGCTCCTCCAAGATGTATACCCAGGAGGGAAATCTCTATGTCAAAGGATATGTTTAGTGTTAGTGTCACCAGTTATCGCCAAATTGCTTTACATAAGAGTCACACCAATTTCGCACTGGCAGTGTAGGAAGTTCCCTTTAATCCTAATCCTGACCACCACATAGTATCTGCTGCCCATCTGACGGCTCACGGGTCTTGTCCTTCCCAGGCTGTCCCGTTGATTCTCACAGCAACTCTGGGCAGAGGTGGCACAAGTTTTATTTATGACCACGTGGCAAGAGGGCACAAGAAGGCTCAGGGAAGAGACGATGAGCCCAACCCTCTGGGCTGTGGCCATTCTGGAGCCAAACAAACCCAGGAGTCATGGATCCCAGGTATCCATCACCATGGGAGCCGGATACATGGCCAGAACACAAACGCTGCAGCCACCTTTGGAGAACAAAAGATGTTCAAGTCATTTGTCCTATGAGGTAAATAACAACTGTCCACGCAAACAGAGGGCAAGATAATTACCATTTCATGGAGCTTTGTATTTCACAAAACACCTGTATATGCATTCTGCATTTGACCCTCACAACAACCCCTTAGGAAAGGCTTGAATTATTACTGTTCTCACTTCACAGACCAGAAAAGCGAGGCTTGTGGCTAACCAGTAGAAGGTTGGATCTTGAACCTATTTGCCTTTAGTTTATTTTGCCTTGGCTCCTGTCCATCCTAGAAAGCCTCGTTCATGATTGGAGAAGCAACCCAAGGTCACCGCTGTCCTTGACCCGAAGCGTCACCATCAGCAACTAATTATCTAGCCCCAGTGATGGAAGAGAGAGAGCACACAAGTAGAAGTTAGGAGAGTGGGGTTCAGCCTCTGATTCTGCCTGCTTTCAATGGGGCAAATGTTCATCTTTGTCAACCTCAGTTTGCACAACAATACAATGGGGCCAAAACACCTTTCCCACCTACCTTATAGAGCTGGAATAGTAGACGCGGTAACATGCATGAAAGCACCTGCAAACGTCGTGGGCCAAATAAGTTTGTTGCTGTGGCCCTGAGCTGTTCTTGCTCTACAGGGTGGATTTTCAGCTGGGAAGGTGGGGTGTGGCTGCATCATCCACACCATTTGCTCACATCTCTGGTTCATTCCACCATCACGGCACAGCCCAGAATCCCATCCAACACTCCCAGAAACTAGCTCTTGTAACCATGGCCTCACTGGCCTGTTCTAATCAGGTGACATATTCCCCCACGGGGACACTCACACAGTCAGCTGGCCACAGGTGGAGAGTCATGGGCCCTTGCAAACAGAGTTCAAACATCAGCTCTGCTCCTTGCTAGCTGGGTGACCTTGGATGAGTCACTTACCCTCTCTGAGCCTCAGTTAAGCCATTTGTAAAATGGAGATAATAATGCTGATTTCATGCTGTTGAGAGAAGTAAACGGGACTGTACACGCTGCTCCCCCAGAACGAGGGGTGGAGGCAAGTTTAAACTCCCTCATCTATAAATGGGACAGTAGCTGCTCCCTGGCAAGGCTGCTGTGAAGGCGAACAGAGACGGTGCACGGAGCAAGCATGGGGTTTAGTTCATGACTGTCAGCTCCGTGAGTGAGCGCAGGGCTTAGGTTTGATTTATTCCCCAGCAACCATTCAGCGCCTTGTCCACTACCTGGCAGACACGGGCTGGAACACAGGAAACAGTCGTTGAGTGAATAAACTAAGTATTGCAGATTTCTTTAACATCTCTGAGCCTCGACTTCCTCATCTATAAAATGGGCATATAAATACTTACCCGGGGGGGCAGTTGTGAAAGCCAAGGGCCCACAGCCCATGGTGCAAACATCCTCTGACACCGCACCCCAGGAGGCCCACCAAGAGTGCCTTGGCCCCCGTTCCTTAGGCAGACACCACAAGAGGCGGCTGGGTAGGTAAGAGTAAGGTTTACTGAGCGATACAGGACTGAGTACTATGGAGGGTTTACCAGGATGGAAATGCACCCCACTCCCGCCCCGGCCACCCCAACACCCAGAGTCTACAGTACTTAGGAGTTACACACAACTGCCATAACTGCTGGATATCTGTTCGTAACAAACAAACCATAGCATATTTATACTGTATCACATCGAGTGATTATAGAAATCCATATATATATTGCTTGTATAAAATCTTTTTTTTGTAAAAAATATTAAAAAAAAAAAAAAAAAGAAAGAAAGTATAAAAAACATGTGCAGTTGAAAGCCCTGCCAGGACAGCCAGTCTGTAAACATTCAGTGAGTATGTGCTTTGGAAGGGCGCCCGCGCCTCGTGCCCACAGCAAACTCCAGCAGGGCCAGCGAGGGTGCACTCCGGCTGCCGCTCCAGGCCGGGCCGTGCTGGGCCCCGCATCTCGGCCCTCTCTGGCCTCGCATCAGGGTCAGGGGTCAGGGCTGGGGCAGCCAGATGGCAGTGTCACTTGGTTCCATCCTCGACGGCATTTTGGTTGCAACTCATGGCTTTTCCTGGCTGCTTGGAGGTCCCTGGGGTGGGTGCTTGGTGCAGAGGCCGGAGAAGTGCCCAAGGCTGCCTAGGTGGGCATCTCTTCGGCCCAGGTGCCTCGGTCCCACCTCTTTTGAGCTGGGCCCCAGCAGGACAGCCCCACCCGCGAGTCTACTTTGGTCTCAGCGCTTGGTCCTTCTGGGTTTCGTCAGCCTGCTCTTCCCCTTGTGTGGCTGATCTGAGTTTCACAAAAAAAAAAAAAAAAAAAAAAAAAAAGAAAGAAAAAAAGCCCGGCCGATTACTGGCTGTGCTGAGCCTCATTGTAAAGTTTTTCACGCACCAAGGCAGGGCCCTCGGGTGCCCTCGTCCTCCTCCCTCTTGCCATCTCCTCCTCCTCTTCCTGGTCCTCCTCTTCCTCCTCCTCCCAGCCCAGGGTCACTTCTTCTCTAGCTGCTCAAGTAGCGGGTTGCCTTCCGACTCGGGCGTCTTGACGCTGTCCGTCCGAACGATACAGGTGGGGCGATGCCGGTTCAGCATCAGGATGAGCTGCTGCCGCTCCTGCTTGAGCTCCTCGATCTGGGTCTTCAACTCCGCATTCATGAGTTCCAGCCGCTCAGACTCCTGAGTGCAAAAACAGAGACGTGGTTTTTAAGCTCTCTCTGGGGACCAGCTCCGGGTAGAGGCTCTCCTTCTGAGTAGGCACAGGGCACTCCGGGCCGGCATCTGCCTGGTTTCTGCCTGCTAGGTTCCCACTGGAGGAAGCACAGAATCTGCTAGTAGCCCCATTCCCCTCTCCCCCTTCCCCGCCCCCCCATGCCCCTGGGGGTAACTGGCTTTCTTTAGGCCTTGCCCATCACTCCTGTGAGGTTGGCCTGTCCTGCTAGTGCGCTGAACCCAGGTTATACCCTGGGGCCAGTCTGGCTCATATCTCACCTCTCTTCCTCCACTCAATCCACTCCAGTCACAGTGGCTTCCTTGCTGCTGCTCAAATATCCCAGACACTGCCCTGCCTCAGGGCCTTTGCACAAGAAACAAAGGGTAGGAGAAGAATGGAGGCCAAGTGGATCCAGAACAGGTGCACAGAGGGTCCACAGAGGGGTTAGAGTTGGCCCACGATGACGGTGCAATGGCAAAGTGCTTTATGTTGATAAATGTACAATAAGGACATTCTGGAATGTGGAATCCGTGAGTCCAGTACAGTCATATAATTCCTCCTGAGACACGTGCTTCCTGGTTCCTAGTCTGCAATTATTTGAACAGCTTCTTCCTTATCGGCTGTTATCTAGAAGGTTTGCCCTTTGGGAGGCAATCAATAGTTATCCTTCTGGATCCAAAAGGGGTTTTCTGGGGGGTTTTTTTGTCCCGATTTTTTTTTTTTTTTTTTTTTGAGAGCATGACAGAGCTCTAAGTGAGGGAGGGTGAGAGGGAACATCGGTGAAGTTTTAAATAGGCCTCAGGTGAGATTTCCAGAGACCTTCCAGCTCGGTTGGGGAAGCTCCAGGGAAAGGAAGGAATGTGACTTGATTTGGGGGATTTACAGGTGCATGACATGGAATGGGGGGGGCCTACCAATTCAAGGCTCAGGGAGTCAACACAGTAAAATACAGAAGCCGCTGAGTGATTTTCTTGGGCTCTACCTAAAACCTTAGAACCGGTTTGAGGGTTGGAATTTACTCAAGGGCCAGCACAGTTGAGACCAGTGTTTCTGAACCAGAAGCAATTTTGCCTCCCGGGAGACATTCGACAATGTCTGGCGACATCTGGCTGTCACGACTGGAAAGTGGGTGCCCCTGGCATCCAGCGGGTAGGGTTCAGGGAAGTTCTAAACATTCTTTCATGCTCAGGACTGCGTGGCAAGAACTGTCTAGGGGCCAGGGCTGGGCCACCTGCGTCAGATAAAGAACGGGCTGTGCTTGCAATGGACTGTGAGTTACCACTCGGCCTGGCGGCCTCCCTCGGGTCTCGGGGCCCTGGGGCGGGGGGAGGCTCAGGCAGGCTCCAGGGCTGCTGTCTGACTGACTTCTTCCTTGTGCTCATCTCTGTGGGAGTGCCTGGGGAACTCGGAATTGCTGAGATGTGCAGTCCTCGTGACCAGACACGGAGGGAGAACAGCCTCAGAAAAGGAAAAAGTGCTCAGGGGGAAAATATTAAAAGCCAGCCATGGCAGCTCAGGGTTCAGCAGAACAGGGCAAGCCAGGGAGGCTGGCCTGGGCCACTGCTCTTGAAATTCCGGGAGAAGTGCGTCTCTGAGGGTCAGGAGAGACCCCGTGTGAAACCACGAGTCTGTGACCCATCAGTCTGGGCAGGTTGGTGCTAATCTTAGCTGCCTGCTCACTGGGTCTACAAGCTGGTGACCTTGGGAACATTTCTGACCACCCAGTTCTCCCCAGCCAAGGTTTCAGCTCCAAGTTCAAGTCCTCTGAGCCTCTGCCTCCGGGAGTCTCAGTTCAATACCCCCCTCCCCCAGGAGTGTTTGCAGAGGACCTGCTATGTACAGGGAATGCTTTAGAGGGTCCAAAGGCCCATGAACCAACACAGGTCTCGTGCAGCTTCCACTCTAAGGCGAAGAAGGGTCCATACAGCAGGGCAGAGCTTATCAGGTGCCCATCAGCCATCCAGGGTCCAAAAGACCTTGAAAGAGTAGGTGACATGGCCGGGGCTGACCTTGCTTTTGAAAAGTGTGTTGATTCTGGTTAAGGAGAGAAAGTGGGTGTGGGGGGCATCTCAAGAGGACATAGACATGGGAAACTTGAGATGTGTTTAGGAGATAAAAGTCCTCCACGGGAACCATAGGTCACTTCAGGACACTGTAGGGCACACATCTGGGAAGGCGGGTTGGGAGCTAGACCCGGAAGAGCTGGTGGGGGTTAGAAATAGAGTCTAGAGCAAGTTTCTTCACTTCTCTGAGCCTATTATCTCCTCTGTAAAAAGATGATGATGGTGGGGATTAAATGACTTCACGTGGGAAAAGCACTTCGTAAATGGAAGGCTTGGGGAGGCTTACGGACATTTTTCTTTAAGCTATGAGCAAGAGAAGAAGGATGAAGAGGAGGAGAGAGGAGGAGAAAACTTGGCAAGTCTTGAAACTGCCCGAATTTGAAATATGGGAGGTGGAGAAGAGAGCTGTCCTGAGCCTTGGGGAGGGTCCGAGCAAGGGAGAGGTGGGGGCCGTTCTCGGGGGAGCGCGAGGGACGAGTTGGGTTGGACAGTGAGTGGAAGTCAGAGCAGGAAATGCAAGGGGCAGGGTCGGCCAGGCAGCATCCAGCTGCCCTGCACACAGATCCTCGTCCTTGAAAAGACTGCAGGTCAAAACCACCTCCCACGTGAATATCTGTATCACACAAAAAGACCAAGTGGGTGTGGGGTCACCTGCTTCCCAAGCATTTATCTGAAAAACAGCATGCCAGATGAACACATACAGGTGATCCTGTTGTGACTCAGTGGGCTAAGAACCTGACATAGTGCCCATGAGGTGGCAGGTTCAATTCTTGGCCTTGCTCAGTGGGTTAAGGAGCTGGCATTGCCACAAGTTGCAGCATAGTTCACAGATGCAAAGCAGCAGGTGCAGTGGTAAAAAGAAAAAAATGTTTGAGTTCCTCATGGAATGTCCTGAACTCTGACAGTCTGGCTGTAAGGCTGTAACCAACTGCTTTTTTGGTTTCTTTTCTTTTGTTTTATTGGTTGGTGCTACATAGCTATTTACTGTGTAGGTATAAGTTGAGTGCAGCAGAATCTTTTTTGTTTGTTTGTTTGTTTTTTGTTTTTTAGGGCTGCACCCACAGTATATGGAAGTTCCCAGACCTACAACACAGCCACAGCAACTCGGGATCCAAGCCGCGTCGGCAACACATCTCACGGCAACACTGGATCCCTAGCCACTGAGCAAGGCCAGGGACTGAACTCGATTTCTCATGGATACTAGTCAGATTCTTAATCCACTGAGCCACAGCAGGAACTCCCCTTTTTTTTCTTTGCTTTTTTTAGGGCCGCACCTGCAGCATATGGAAGTTCCCAGGCTAGGGGTCAAAATCGGAGTTACAGCTGCTGGCCACAGACACAGCCACAGCAACTCAAGATCTGAGACGCTTCTGTGACCTACACCACAGCTCACAGCAATGCTGAATCAACGACCCACTGAGCGAGGCCAGGGATCAAACCCGAATCCTCATGGATACTAATCTGATTTGTTTCTGATGTGCCACAACGGGAACTCCTGGGCAGGGAGGGGAATCTTTAAAAAAAAAAAAAAAAAAGTAATTGTAAGAAGTGGTTTGTGGTTTTAGAACAGCAATTATCTGACCTATTTTCCTAATTAATTCAGGACCGCAGGCTAGGATCTTCACACCTTAATTATGAAGTGAATGAAGAGTTCCCATCATGGCTCAGCGGAAATGAATCTGACTAGAATCCATGAGGACACAAGTTCGACCCCTGGCCTTGCTCAGTAGGTTAAGGATCGGGTGTTGCCATGAGCTATGGTCACAGACACAGCTCAGATCCTGAGTGGCTGTGGCTGTGGCTGTAGCTGGCAGCTACAGCTCCTATTCGACCCCTAGCCTGGGAACTTCCATATGCTCTGGGTGTGTCCCTAAAAAAAACAAAAGAAAAAGAAAGACAAAAAAATGAGTCTGCTTGCATTTTTATCATTTTGCCTCTAGTAGCTACTTATTGTCCTAGAGAAAATGAAACCATTTGTTGTTTCAGAATGAATTAAGTGAAGGTTCTGTCTCCTCCATGGTAGTCAGCAAAGCAGCAGAAAAAACTCAGGGTGAGGGGCTGGGGGTCCTGGCTGTGTACCCTTGGCCAAGTCACTTTCCTTCTCTGGGCCTCAGTTTCCGCTGAGAAAATATAATGATTGGTCCAGGAGACTCTGAACGTTAAGATTCTCTGACTGTATTACTTTATTTTTTTCATTTTTGGGGCCACACCAATAATATCTGGAAGGTCCCAGGCCAAGGAACGACCTTCACCATAGCAGTGACCTGAGCTGCAGCAGGCACAGTGCTGGCTTCTTAACCCACTGAGCCACCAGGGAACTCCTCTGGCTCTGTTATTTTTAAAAGTTACCCTAATGCACTTAAAATAGAGTTCTACTTTCCAACTCTTTCTATGAGAAAAAAAAAATTAAAATCAACTATAATGGAAAAAATAAAAATCGTTAAAAAAAGAAAAATTTAAAAACTTGGTGTCGCCTTCCGAGCCCAAAAGCCCTGTCTGAATGAAAATCTTGACTCTGCCACTTGCCAGCTATGCTTCTGTGAACAAGATTCCCAGTTCCCTGAACCTGGGCAACCTGAGTAGCATGCTGGGCAGCAGAGGAAGCTCTGGGTTCTCGTCCTGACCCAGCCACCACGAGCAAAGTTTAACCTGGAGCAAACTTTAACCCGTCCGAGTCTCAGAATCCTCATCAGTGGAAGGGGGCTGCCTTGCCTCCTCCAGAGTCTCTGTGACCGGCAAGGAGAGAATTGCTGTGAAGAGAGAGGGGCACCATGGCAGCATGTTGCTGCTACCCACACACAGAGGCTGGTGGTACAGTAGGAGGAGCCTGGTGCCGCTGCTCCTGAGTGCAGACAGCAGCCATACTGAGGTGGCCCCAGGGCCTGCAGGGTGTGGCTCTGACCCATCCACAGGCCTGCCTCTTGCTTCCTTCAGATCCAGGCAGGTGAACTCTGAGATGCTATAAGAACCTCCCATGCTGGATCTGAGTGTCCAAAGGTCAAGGATGGAGTTCCGGTCGTGGCTCAGTAGTTAATGAATCCGACTAGGAATCATGAGGTTGCGGGTTTGATCCCTGGCTTTGCTCAGTGGATTAAGGATCCGGCGTTGCCGTGAGCTGGGGTGTAGGTCGCAGGCGTGGCTCGGATCCCGCGTTGCTGTGGCTCTGGCGTAGGCTGGCGGCTACAGCTCCGATTTAGACTCCTGGCCTGGGAACCTCCATATGCCGTGGGAGCAGTCCTAGAAAAGACAAAACAAAAACAAAACCAAAAAAACCCAAAGGTCAAGGATGGGAAAGTGACTTTTTGCATTATGTATACACGCAGGTATACGTGTGCATATGTTTGTGTGCACCTTCATGCACACACTCAGACACACACATATCCCTGTAAATATTTGACCTGCTCAAACATAAATGACCAGCGAATCTCCCATATCCTTGGGCACTGACTGTCCACATCCAGCCTCTGTTTCCAAGGCTAAAGGGAAACAGGGGAACTTGGAGGGGTGTGTGTGACCTGCTCAAACCTCCCTCCTAGACCCCGAGGCCATATACTTCTCTTGGTCCACAGAGCTTTCCTCTCTCACTAGGACAACACCACAGTCACATAACTCATCTTCCCACTCGATTCTCAGCTCCCCAACCTGTGCTCCAGCTGCAGCCACAGTGACCTGTTAGGGGTGGGTCTCTCCTCCCCAAACCTTCCCGTGGGTCCGCATGCCCACACACGTCATCATCCTAACAGGGAGAGAAAAAGAAGGTGCTATTTATAATTAGGCCAGGGAGGTCCCATCATGGCGCAATGGGAACAAATCCTACTAGGAACCATGAGGTTGCGGGTTCGATCCCTGGCCTTGCTCAGTGGGTTAAGGATTCAGTGTTGCCGTGAGCTGTGGTGCAGGTCACAGACACAGCTCGGATCTGATGTTGCTGTGGCTCTGGTGTTGCTGTGGCTGTGGTGTAGGCTGGCAGCAAGAGCTTTGATTCGACCCCTAGCCCGGGAACTTCATATGCCTTGGGTGCGGCCCTAAAAAAGACAAAAGACAATAATAATAATAATTATTATTATTATTATTATTAGGCCAGGAAAACAGGCATCAGCCGGGATGGAAAAGTCATCAGTCAGGATGGCCCCAGAAAACCTAGCGCTGGGATCTCCTGACACATGAAGGACCCGGAGCCCCATTCTCTCCTTGGACTCAGAACTCCAGTCACACTGGCGGTCTCTTTGATTCTCTCACTGCATCCTTAAACCACACCTCTGGCCTTTGCTTCTGTTGTTCATGGTAACTCCTCCAGCCCTGTCCTTCCCCACGTGGGCTCCTGCTCCTGTTTTATGTCTCAATCAGCAGTCTTTCCACAGCCTAGACCCGGATCGTCTGTTCTCACAGCCTGCCAGGCTTGCCCAACCTAACGCTCAGCACAGCTCCCGTTCCATTTTCCGCCTGCTGCCCCGGGGCGACATCGCCTGCGGGCACACTGCGTGGCGGGCACTCACTCCACACTGTGGACGGTCGGGGCAGAGAATGGATGGATGAATTCCGGCTCCACTGCACGCTTGCAGTGTGACCTTGGGCAGGTGACCCGAGCTCTCCGCGCTACAGGTCCATGTCTAAAACCCGGATCATCAGTGTCTAGCTCTGTGGAATGCGGGGAGATTAAACGAGATAATGTGAAATGCCTGGTGCACCGTAGGTGCTCAGCCAGCGTTGCTAGAAGGTGCGGAGACCAGCCCCGTTCATTTGGAGCAGTCACTGCCCTAGTGTTGCTGGTGTGCGTCCACTTGGCACAGCTTGCCTGCTGGCTGGCTGACCGGCCCTGGAAGGCAGGGATGGGATGTGAGACTTCTCTGTTCCCTGCCGTGCCTCACCCAGCTCTGCAGGCACTCAAGGGCTGGAAATGAGGTATGTGACACTCCATCCATCTTAAAGGCCTATGTGAGACCCGTGTCTAAGAAATTTCTTGAAAACTTCCTGCCTGGTGTTGGTCCACCATCTCTTCCAAGGGGGTCCCAAGCCCCAGGAGTCTCATCTTGCCTGTACTGACCACTTCCCTGCCCTAGATGCTCACAGCCTGGAAGTGTACACACGCTCCCACCATGTGGACACCCATGACCTCACATTTGCTCCGTCTTGTTGCAAGCATGGAAAGAGAGCCCTCGATACCCCAGGGTCAGGGAACACCCAGGCCAACCCAGCCTTGGCTCTCCAGCTCCCATAGGACGGACCACGACTGGCACAGGGCTGGGCACTCAGTATGGGCTTCAAATGACCTGTCTACAAACCCACCAACGAGCAAAAGAGTGTACCAAGGAATGCACGAACCCATGAGTGAATGAATGAAGAGTCAGCAGAGGAGAGTGTTGCGGGTGGACGCTTTGAAGTTGGCCTCAGGCTGAATCTCACTTGGTGGCTGAGGGACCTGGGCAGGTTACTTAACTCCCTGTGCCTTCCTTAGCATCCCCGTCTGCAGTCCAAGAATAAGGGAGGCACCTACCCATACGGTTGTTGTAACAATAAAATGAGATAACATACAACTGCTCTTCGCACAGGGCCCAACTTTACAAATGTGAGCAACTACTGTTAACTGTTGCAGACCGTAGAAGGGAGCCCAGCCCGTGAGGTTATTATACTATATTGTTACTGTTGTGATGGAGAAATGAACAAGAGATTAAGGCTGGGGAGGCCGGGGACCACCGGCTTGGACGCATTGGCTTTCCGGTCACGTTCCCTCCCAGCCATCGACCATGTCTGGAGGAGCAGGGGAGGCCTAAGAGAAAGAGCACACGCCTGTCTGGCACATTCCAAATGAAAGGGCAGGGACGTGCTCGGAAGACCACAAGGCCCCCTCCAGTGGCCTTTGGAATCAGAGCGACCTCTGGTCCCAGGGGCAGCAGCCAAGAGCTCAGGGTCATCTTCAGTGGGGCTGAGGCCAGGTAGCGGGGAGGCAGGGTGGGAACAGCCTCCTGCACGTGAGGGAGGAGCTTGTCTCCACTTGGCCCCGGCATCCACGGCCCACGTGCATGGAGCCATCACCTACTTCATTTGCACCCGTGCCAGACAACTCCGGAAGCTCTCGGTGCACCAGCATGGGTGGTACCAGTTCCGGGCATCTGGGTCAGTCAACACAAGGGTCTAACCTCAGTTAGAGGCGGGGACCTTGGCTCCACCCACCGTCTCTGGCCTTCCAGGGATCTGGGCTGCCCCCTGGTCATCTGGGTTTAGGGAGGGGGCATTGGATAGGAGGCAGGGAGGAGCAGAGGGGTCAAGGCCACCTGGGCGGATGCCAGCGAGTCCACGCTGTTTCTGCAGGCATTTGAGGGTGTCTCCCAGGCCAGGAGCACACAAGCTGCCAAAGAACAAAGGCCAATACCCCACCCCGGCCACTGCCTGGCTCACCCGCTGCAGAAACTCCGTCCGCTCCTTCTTCTTGTTCCGGCATCGGGCCGCCGCGACTTTGTTCTTCTCCCGACGCCTTTTCCTCCGCTCCTCTTCCTCGTCTAGCTGCGAGGGCAAAGAGCCACTGATGAGACACTGGTGTCTGAGGACAGGGACAACCTAACCCACAGCCCCAGGGAGTCAGCCACCCTGCCAACGGCCGGCCTCTGGGCGGGCGGGGGGCCCTGATTCCCAGCCAGCCCGGTGAGGCTCCGGGAGCAGGTGCGTCCCTGGGAGGAGCCAGTGCCCCAGGAGGGCAAGGCCTCCTGGGTTCTGCCAGAGTTCAGGAGGCCCAGAGCCTGGCAATCTCCTCACCCAGAGGTGACACCCAATGGGGCGGTGGTGGTCTGTTCCCTTGCCCAGCCCCACCCTCTGGGCACTATTTTCCAGGCCAGCAGCTCCCAGGCACTTCCTTTCGAAACACATGGGGCAGGAGTGTTGCTTTCACCTTCCGCCTCCACCCACTTTCCCTCCCTGAAGCGCCTGAGTCTTCCCTCAGGTCTATCTCCTGGTGATGGGATAGTTTTCCCTCACCCCTCAACTGGGCTTCCTCCTTCTCTTGGCCTCTGCATGTTTGTTTGTTTGTTTGTTTTTACTTTTTATGGCTGCACCTGTGGCATATGGAGGGTCCCAGGCTAGGGGTCGAATCAGAGTCAAAGCTCCTAGCCTACGCCACAGCCACAGCAACGCCAGATCCTTAACCCACTGAGGGAGGCCAGGGATCTGAACTCGCATCCTCATGGATACCAGTCAGATGCTTAACCTGCTGAGCCACAAGGGAACTCCTGCAGGTTTTTCCCCCAGGAGACCCACTTGCAGCCCAGGATCCCAGGGGCTCCTCAAAGCTCCCTGCTTGGGATATAGGCAGAGGGGCCTCTGGAGCCTCTGGGCTTGCTTCTGCCCTAGAAAGGCCAGGAAATTCACCAAGCATGAGTGGGGAGGAGGAAGCCCACCAACACAGACTTCCGAAGTTGCACCTACCATGGTTTCATCAATAATAACAACCAGAGCTGCCCTTTAGTTGCCTACTTTGCTACATGCTTTCAACGCAGGCCATGTAATCCTCACTATCAAAGCCTGATGAGAAAGGTACTATGACTGCCCCCATTTTACAGATGGTGAGACTGAGGCTCAACAGCTTGGTTTGTCCAAGGCCCTCCCTACAGCTCGGAAACAGTGACATCAGGATTCCAACGCAGATTACCCTGACTTCAGCTTTCCTGTCCTCGACCCCTGGCCCACATGGCCCCTGCCCATCAAGATCACTTGGAGGTGGTGCCTTTTACTGTCCATCTCCCACCAGGACAATCTGGAGGACACACAGGACCAGCCGGGCTGCAACGGCCTGGAGTCCGAGGCCGCTGGAGAAGCCGTTGGGTTGCCCTGGGCTTGCCAACTCTCTCACTTCTGGAGCCCGTGGGGGTGCTGCTGGCAGCCCGAGGCCTGGAACAAGGTCTCAGCCGAAAGGGCTTCAGGCCAGGAAAGTAAACAGCCTCTCTGCCTGCACTCCCGGCATGCTCCGGGAGCTCAGGACCCAGGGCCTGGGCCGGAGACCAGCCCCCACGGCCCTCAGCCCAGGCCCTGGCAGGGCCGCCCCTTCCTCTCCTCCACCACCCAGAGCGTCTCCCTGACCCCCTCCCACCCTGCCTGGGAGGCTGGCTGGCGAGGCGCCTTGTCAACACGGCCGCACCCAAGCACCTCCCAGCCCCTTGGCCTCCTTTGAAACAGAACCAGAAGTGACAGCTCCTCTGGCTGACCGCATCTGGGGAAATAGAAACCCGGACAAAGTTGATTCCGCCCAACCTCTACCTCACCCCCAACAAGGCCGAGGTAACCGTGACGACAGGCAGAGGGAAGGAACTGGAGGAAGCGGCTGGCAGTGCAATCTCCCCTCGGCCCAGAGGGTTTGCCCACAAACTGCCAAGGTGATGTGTGCAACCTGGGCCCTGCCGGGCTCATAGGGCCTCAGGCCCCTCCCTGTAGCAAGCCCGCGCTTCTGGCAGAGCCACCGATTCCTAGGAGACACAACCTCTGTCCTCCGAGACCCAGCTCCCCACCCTGCTCCTGGGCAGGGCCTCATCCTACAAAAAGTTGGGGACCGGAGCTCCCGTCGTGGCTCAGCGGAAATGAATCTGACTAGCATCCATGAGGACACAGCAGGTTCCATCCCTGGCCTTGCTCAGTGGGTTGAGGATACAGTGTTGCCGTGAGCTCTAGTGTAGATCGCAGACGTGGCTCGGATCCTGCGTTGCGGTGGCTGTGGTGTAGACTGGCGGCTACAGCTCTGATTCAACCCCTAGCCTGGGAATTTCCATATGCTGCGGGTGAGGCCCTGAAAAGACAAAAAAAAAAAAAAAGAAAGAAAGAAAGAAAGAAAAATAAAGTTGGGGCCCACAGAAGCTACTCTAGCAGCAGATGCAAGCAGTTCAGTCCTGGAAGTTTGAGAGATCAACCGGGCCAGTGTGACAGCCAGGTGAGGGCTGTCCCAGCCCTCTGCAGCCATGTCAGTGCCCTCCTGCCATCACCCTCTACTTCAAAGTCTCACCCTTCTCGAAGCCATCCAAGCCCTCCTGCAATGACCCTCTTTCCCCACTTATAAACTCCTCCAACCTTCAAGAGCAAATGTCACCTCCTCCAGGAAGCCCCTTTGACTCCCCAAATAGAATGAACTGCTTTTGCTGTGCTGCTACAGCACTTGGAGTTCCCCAGTGTAAGAGTCTCTATCATGCCCCATCCTTAGTCTCTGCTTATGAGGGAAGCTGTCTTCCCCGCTAATCTGGAGGATGGGGGACCTGGGCATCGCCAGTACCTGGCATAGATCAGGACACTTAGGAGGGGCGCAGCCAATGTCAATCAAATGAATGAACAGAATAAAAGAGTCAAGAGAACGATGCTTACAGGCTTGGATTCTATACTTCTAAATGGAATTTACTGCCTGTATTTGCATCTGCCTAACCTTTTCTCCAGTGCTTATAAGGAGCTTTCTTGGCCAGGGAAAGCTCTGTTTGCCAGAGGCCAGCAAAGCTTGGGGACTGGGTGCTGCCTTTAGCAGAAGCACAAGGGCCCAAGATAGAGTCAAGATACAGGGTGCAGTCTGCTGATGGCTGTGGCAGGTCTGCACAGGTCCCAAGCAGACCCCGAAAGTCTGGCTTTAAGTCCATCCTGGGCCTTTCCAGCCCTGTGTCCTGCCTGGGCTCACATCTCCCAATAAGACAAGAAATGGCCCCAAAGCCCCCCTGCTACACTTTCACCTTGAAACTGTGTTGCATCTCCCCCAAATCCCTCTGCTGCTGGTTAAGAGCCTCCCAGAGGACACACCGAAAACAGATGCCGAGGTCTTGCTGGAATTAAGACGGGAGTTGGGCAGGGCCCTTGGCTTCTGCAGTCCCCCCTGGGGCGAACCGCGGCTCCTCTTGTGGGGGTCTTCATGGTCTGCCCTCTGACTGGAGCTGGGGGAGGCTGCCCCCAAGCCCCTCCAGGCCTCTTTCATCCCAAGTCAAGGCTGCTGCCTCCTTCCTGATGTTCCCCCGATTCTCTAAAGCATTTGGTCCCGCGTGGGTGAGAGACAGGAGTGTTTTCACGGCGCACAGCTCCAACATCTAAAACCGGAACCCCACATGGGAGATGATGCTTTTTTCTGCAGATACAGCTGGAAGATCCAGCATGTTTGAGGAGGAGGCAGCTTGAGCCTCAAGACATTTAAAAACCAGGAGATGGGGGCAGGCGGGTGGGACAAGCACACCATTCTGGTTTCTCAAGCTGGGTTCTGGCTCTGCGTCTCCCCAGTTCCCAGGGAGACCGGCAACAAGGCTGACTGTGTTCTGGCAGTGAGGGGGCCCTACGCCACTCTGGGGGACAGACTTGGGGGTCCACAGCCAAGGAGGCCCTCAGGTTGAGCAGCCCCTCCCCCTCAGAGAAGCTGTTCCCTAGGCCCTGGTCACAGAGGCTCTGACGAGGTGTGAGCCGCTACCCTGAGCTGGGCTGTAGTCACTGCCTGGACAGTTGCAACTGAACTGCTGGACTGGGGAGCAGGCAGGATGGAGTCGCCAATTTCAACCCAGAGAAGCAGAAAAATCAGGCTGCTGATGTGTGGAGATGAGACCGGGTGGCAAGAGAGAAACACACTGGGCTGCAGGAGCGAGTCAGACAAAGAAGGGGGAACTCATGGCAGAAAGAGAAGCTGGGCCTGGACAGGGTGCAGCAAGCCAGGTGCCCAGGGCACACATTTAAGGAGGCACGCACACTGGGGCTCGTGCTAAGGCAAGGTCAGCACCGGAGGGCCAGTGCCTCCTTAAGGGTCGTGCCCTGGGCATCGGGCTTGCCACACCCTGTCCAGGCCCAGGGAGATAGAGGGGGCTCCAGACAGAGAAAGGTCAAGACAGAGATGGAGAGGAAAGAGACAGAGGCACCCAGAGAGACAAAGAGGGGTAGAGAGAGACAGAGGAGACGAGGCAGAGTCACAGAGGGAGAAACCCAGGGACATGGCCAGAGTCTGATGGTATAGACAGACAGAGGGACAGATAGTAGACAGAAAGAAACTATCTTAGTCTTCCCGATACCATCCCTGGAGAGGCCTGGCTGCCCTTGTCTCCTCGGGGCCTGTGATGGAGACACCCGAATCTATCCCGAAAATTCCTCCTTTGGCCTGAAGGGAATTAGAGATTTCTGCCTCTTGCTACTGAAAGGTGTCTGGGACACCAGGGTCCCACCCTTGTGAAATCGGGAGATGCAGGAGGTGGTCCCCAGGACTCCAGAGGAGAAAATCCACCCAGGAACAATGCTTCTGGAACAGCCTGGAAAGTGGCAGAGCCCGGATGCAGGAGAGCCCTTTAGCAAACAGGTGGGTCCCCTCAGTAGGTACCAAATCCCAAGGCTGAGGATTCCTGGGGTGTTAAATGGTCTCCGTAAACCATCTAGAACAGTCTTATCCTCTTCCTCAATTTCACAGATGAAGACACTAAGGATATCAGGGCTGCCCAAAAGGTCAGTGACAGCTTCAAATCCCGGTCTTTTGGCCCCTTGGCCTGAGCACCTCCTGCTTCTGAAAAGACAGGTGGTCTGGGTCACAAGCGCCACCCAACTCCAGCTCCACCCTGGCAACCCGACCATAAAGCAGCAGCAGAAGCAGCTGGCTCTGAGGGCGATGACCTTTCTGTTTTTTCCTACCTGGGTGCTTTTGAATACAAAATATTTCTTGCACAATTCACACTGAACGTGTAGCATGAAAGCCCCACGGTTCAGAGGAAGGGGGGGCCTGCCCCTCCCCCCCCCCCGTCATGTTTCTCAGGCCCCGTCTGCCAGCCACGTGGCTCTCACATGGTGGCAACAGTCCCCCAGACGTGATTTTGAATTCTGACATTTCATAAGCATTTCCAAATATGTATCTTGCAGGGCCCACAAAGAGACAGGATGAGAAAGAGCAATGACACTTTTTAACCCCGGGCACGGCAAATATAGAAACCCTCGCATGGACGAAGCAATAGAGAAGAGAGCAATAAAGCAGGTGACAAACAGAAATAGAGAAGAAGAAAAAAAAAAATCAAACCACCAGCACTAAGCAAAGCAGCGACGTTCGGAAAGGCTTATCTCAAACTAAGAACTGACTCACAGGCAGAGAGAAACTGGCTTATCTGAGATCCAGGGCTTCAGGGCTGTCAGCATGAGCTTTGCGATCTGAGAGGCCTGAGTCCCCCCCACACACCCCCACCCTCACCCCCAGCAGCTCTGCTGTGGCTCCTGGGCAAGTCGCTTGGCCTCTCTGAGCCTCTGCCCTTCACCCCAAGGCTCCGCTGCAGTGGGTTGTGGTGAGGACCGATGGTGGTCCAGCCCAGGGCTTGGGGACACAGGAAGGGTTCTGAAAATGTCAGCTTCCCTGCCACTCTTTCCAGGTGAGGCAGGGCGGCCACGACAGTGCTGCCTGCCTGGAGCCCAGCCAGCCTCCCGCACAGGCAGAATCTGGCATAAATGGAGACCTGGGGGGTAGGTGCCCAGGGAGAGGGGGGGCTTCAGGGCACAGGAGCTGTCGGTGTGCGGGCCTGGAGTGACTGCCCTACAGCCTCCAAATCTCGCCCTGACCAGGCACACAGGGGGCCTCCTCCCCGCATGGAGGAGCCACATTTCAACACCCGGGGCCCGCAAGCACCCTGGGAAGTAAACACCCAGATACCAAACATACCAGACATTCTCCCACATAAACACGGCTGCTCTGAGCCAGGGGCTGCGGTCCCTTCCCACTCCCCTGCCCCCCCCACCCTACCCCCCAGCATCAACAAAGAGTAGTGGGGGCAAGACCTCAGCCAGGCCATCGGGCTGGGCCAGCCACCCCTGCCGCCTCCTCCCACCCCCGCGGGGAGGAATGAGGCAACCCCAGGGGCCCTGGTCCAACACCCTTGCTGACCCCCCGCAGCCCGCAGGGGCCAGGCCCTCCCCCCACCCCCCCAGCATCTCCCCCAGGGCTGGGCTGTTGGGCTGAGCTCCTCTCTCTCCCCTCTTCTCTGGCCAGGCCCTCTCACTGCAAACGCCCGAGGTCTGGACCTCAGCTATGAAAGATTGGACAGTTTCAGTGAGCAGTGGGCAGGGCTGTACGAGAAAATTCAAGACAAATGGTCAAAGGGCCGGAGTTGCAAACTCAAGTCACCCCAGGGGCCAAGCAAGTAAAAGCTAGTGAGGAAGGAGGGCTGGACGGGGCTGCGGCCCCCAGAGGGGACACACCGACTGGCCCCACGGCGGTGCACCCTCCGTGTGACTGAAACATCCAAGTTTTCAAGACTCGCTGAAAATATGAGTTAAGAGGTAAAATGTCCCCATTTTTAATGTTGGCCACGAATCCCATTTTGAAAAGAACGCCATGTGAGCCAAACAAAACACATCTGCGGGCTGCCCCCACCGTGGGCTGCTCAGTTATGACCCCTGGCAAGCAACAGAGCCTGGCGGGGCTGGTCACCACGCTGCCCTTCTCCATGACCTTGGGCCAGTCGGCTCATCTCCTGGCCTGTGGCTCTTCTTTAACAAACACAGCGGCTCCCACTTCCTCTAACACTCAAAGCCCTCTGCAGGATGGGTGCCAAGGACCTCATTTTCCACTTGAGGAAGCCAGGCGAAGCATCTGCCCAAGGTCGCCAAGCTGGGGAAAGACAGGGACCCTTACATCACAAACGGGGGGCTGGACCAGGAGCTCCCCAAACCCCACCCAAGCTGGGGGCAGGGCCTGGGTCTTCCCAGACGAGTCCAAAGGACACTGTGGGTCAGTCCCCCGGCCTCCTGGCTCCACCTGCCTATGCACTGCTCCCTCTTTCTGAAATTCTCTCTGCCCTGGATGCCCAACACTGACTGCGGCTGTCCTCCCCCTTCTCTGACCTTTTCTGTCTGTCACCTAGGACCGACCCCTATATGCACCGCCCACAGGTCACTGTTTTCATCGTGTGGTTTCGACACCACCTCTACTCGAATGCCAACCCATATCTTTATTTTCAGATCAGAACCCCCGCTGCCAGCTAGACGTTCAATCTAGAAGTCCCTGAGCCCCTCGAAGTCTTAATCCTCATTTGGTGACTTATCTCTATTCTCTACAGCGTTGGCCACCTGCCCACCCTGTCCCTGGAGGTAGAAACTCAGGCCTCGCCCCTCATGGGCCCCTCCCCTCATCTCCAATTTGACCAGACAGGCCATCCAATCTGACATCCGAAATCCTCCTCAGAGATGCTCCCCCGTCTCCAGCCCCCCGGCCACACTCCAGGTCTCTCCCTTCTCTCTGTCTCTCTCTGTCTCTCTCTGTCTCTCTGTCTCACACCACCATCTTCCTCCATCCCAGCCTTTGGGGGGAACATTCTAAAGTGCAACTCTGGTCCAGTTATTGGCTTTCAGGGGACCCTGAAGCTCTTTGGAGTTCCCTGGTGGCTAGGTTGACACTGCTCAGTGGCTCAGGTCACTTCTGTGGCCTGGGTTTGATCTCTGGCCTGGGAACTTTCACATGCTCTGTTCTCACCTCTCATCTATCCCTATACTACAAGCCACGTTCCCGCACTGCCCTGCACTTCCTTAGCCTCCTGCCTCTGCCGTCCCCTTGGCTTACTCTTATGCTGTACATTCAGCGCAAGCATCACCTCCTACAGGAAGTCCCTCCTGATTCTCAACCCCTCCAAGGCCGGGAGGTCTCCTTCTGCTCTGGGCTCCCACAGAACTAGGGGTTTATCCTGCCCCTACTGTGCTGTATTCTAGCCTCAGTTTCCGCCTGCATTAGCAGAGAGCTCCAGGAGGGCAAAGTCCATGTCTTGTTGACTTTTTGTGTGCCCAGCACCTTATAGCATTTATGGCCATCAACAGCACTCAATAAATGTTTGCTAAAGGGAGGCCCACTACACACAGAGCTGGTGACCTGGACAAGAACCCAGGATTCCTGAGTCCTGGGCCAGTGCCCTTTCCAATGGGCCTCCATGCCAGGCTGTCACCCAATACATTCACCTATGAGCAAACCCACACACTGGACACCGCACTCACTCAAAGTGTCAAGTGCAGCCAACCACCGGGTGAGGGCTCTGAACAGGAGCGGGCAGAGGCGAGCTCTCCTCCTGCCAAGCCGATGCACTCAGCTCTCCTGGCGGGAGGCGCGCGCAGGTGGACGGGCGATTGCTCAGCAATCTGCAGTTGGCACAACTGGGCCTCTGCAGGAGACCATGGGGAAGGGCAGGGCTGTAAACCACGCTCCATCCTGAGGTTCTGGACTTAAGAAGACCTGGACATCTTTGATTCCTGCTGCATCCGCAGGCCTGGGACCTCAAGCTCAAGGAAGGGTTACTCCCGGGTCTCTGCATTAGACAGCAGTAATGCCAACCAGAACAGCCCTGCTTTCTGGGAAGAAGCAGGGGACATCATCCTTCATAAATAGAAAGCGCTCCCCTACTCTTGCTGCTGGGCATCAGAGCCACAAGGATCCATCCAAATGACTTCCCTTGCGCCTCACCTCTCAGCAAGAGGAAGCATCTCCCGACCCCGGTCCCCTCCCGACCACCACCCCCCACCACCCTCAGGAAAAACGTTCTGGGTGAAGAGGACCCAAGCAACAATAGACTGCTGAGGCCCGGGGCTGCTTTATATGCAGACTAGGAAAGGGCCATTCTCTCAGAAGGCAGTGGAGAACAGCGTTTCCACGGCTAAGCAAAGGCAGCATTGTATTTGGAACAAAGCCTGAAAAAGCCGGCTGGGCAGGGTGGCACCCATCTCCGGAAGGTCCCGCTGAGGGCAGAGCAAACACTGTTACTGCAAAAGTCAAGTAGAGGCCGGGAGACAGAGGGGAAAATCACCTTGGCACGGGCAGAAACCTAACACCGAAGAGAAAAGGAACAATGGTTGCCGGGAAATCCTTTTGCGGACAAGAGCTATTTGAAGAATGGTGGCTCTTTTTTGTGGAAGTATGTCTATTTCAGGCCCATTTCATACTTATGGTTTAGGGAGGTTTGGGTTCCCACTAGGCAATCAATCAATTTTCTTACCCAACTGACACTGACTTCAAAAGATGAGAAAAGGAGAAAAATAGTGGCCCCACAAGAGTCTCTCCGCCTCCAAAAGACTGGTAAAAAGCAGAATACATCTGGCAGGGGAAAACCCACTTTTTTCTCAAAAAGAGTTAATCATACAGTTGAAACTGGGTCTTTAACAGCAGCAGCAACAACAAGTAGTCTACGGGCCTTGATTACACCAGCCCCCCCCAAACAAAACAAAACAAAACACAGAGACGAGAGCTCCTGCAAAATAACTGTCTATAATTAAATGAAAATGCAGTTGTTGCAAAGAATATTTATGAACAGTGCTGTTCTGAAAGTCCCGAGTTGGCCGAAGTAGAACATTTCAAGAGCCATCATCCGATTAAAGCCTTGGAAGTCCTCTGTCTTTCATCATGAAGGTGAAAAACAAGGTCCTTGGCTTAATTATTCTCCACCAACGCAGTCCTGTTTCATCTGTATGCAGAGTGTGCAGCAAAAATACAGATTTCAGCCAGTTTCTTTCAGGCACAAGGCACAGATAACAGACAAATTGCCCAGCAGATCGGCGACCTCTACTTCGAGGGAATGGAACGCCAGCTCATAAAAATCCCACCCAGCTGACACGGTGAAAGACACTCACGACCGGGGCTGCGGGACCTGGAGGATGGAAGGGCGATTTTACCCTGAGTGATTTATGCTGTGAAATGTTGCAGTTCCAGTTCATAGAGGAGGGAAGGAGGGGCTTCACAGAACCCAGACAGATGGGGGCGGGGCACAGACACCCCCGCCCCCATTCCCCCGCCCCAGGTTTCAGACCAGAGCTGCTGAGAACTCCAGGCCAGATACAGCACATGGGGGCTCCTGTGGCATCAGAACAGTTCATCTGATTCTCCCTTCTAAAACGACAAAGGAGCAGGCCTATTGACAAGCTCGGCAGCTTAATTCATTGGGAAGTCCCTGAGGTTGTGGGCTGCTGGCAGGGAGCATCAAGACCTGGAAATAACTGGTTTGAAAATGCAAAGGTGTTTGCTGACTCAGAGAGCAGGCTTGCCTGACACAGGCTCAGGAACCACACACATTAATGAATACCTGACGGCTGTGGGTCCCTCCCGGAAGCCTGAGATAGGAGGAAAATGTGACTTTAGACCCTGGTAGCTATTCTCAGAGAGAATCATTGCCAACAGTCAGGGCTGGAGGAGACATTCAGTTGTTTTGAACATTCAGAGAGCATCAGAACCCATGGGAGGCCTCAGGACATCACAGAGTTGGGAGCTCCCCTCTCTGGAGAGGTTGCTTCAGTGGGTTTCAGGGAGGACCCAAGAGGCTGTGCTTCTCGCATGTTCCCAGATGCCAGCTAGTCTGCACAGGCAACTTCGAGTAGGACCAACACAAACCAATGAATTTCAGATAGGTTTCTCAGCAGAAGTGCCTTGTTCAAAGGATACCACAACATACCTAATAGATAAAGGTGGCATTTTCCTAAGGGTCTCAAATCCCATCATATACTTACTATAGTCATTCAATGGGTACATTAAGATGAGCTGTGATGGATGCAAAACCTTTAACTCAGAGGTTATGGAGGACAGCTGCAAGTTTCTGACAGCTTCGGCATCCAAATTATTCCTGTCTTCTCTTTTCCTTGCACGCACAGATCAGTAGTTACAAACGGTGTGTATGTTCAAACGGTTACACGTCATAGATGTATATACATATACACATGTATGTGTAAATAATGTTCTTTCAGCTTGCCTTGCACTCTCTAGAGCTCATCAGTTAAAGGGAAGCGGCAGAAAGAGCTTTGTTCTGAAATCTATGCAAAATAGATTAACCTAGCACCAGATGTCACCTTGGCAGTGCTCTCCAGAGTTTTAGATTTGATAGCTAATAGATATGAGCATGTGTATGGAACTTGCATTAAAAAGAAATTAGATAAAACTGCTTTAAAAATGAGACCTCAGAGTTCCCTGATGGCTCAGCGGGTTAGGGATCCAGTGTTATCAGTGCAGGGATTGCAGCTGCTGCTGTGGCATGGGTTTGATCCCCAGCCTGGGAATTTCCACATCCCGCAAATGCAGTCAAAACAATAATAATAATAGTAATAAATAAATACAAATAAAAATAAACATGAGACCCTGGCAAGTTACTTAATCTCTCTGAGCTTCTGTTCCCTAACAATTAATGGTGCTAAAAACACCTACCTCACAAGGTTTTTGAACAGATCAAAGGAGATAATCTCTACAAAAGCAGTTTGCAAACCCTAAAGTGCACGGCTCGTGTAATCCTTCTGTCCTGAAGGCAAATGTCCTCAACCTGTCAAAGACCTGGGCCAGTTTACACTGTACCACAGCTTCCAACTGGTGGCTGCAGATTAGAACCACCTGTCGGCCCCACCCAGACCAACTGACCCAGAATCTCTAGACTGTGTATCCATATTTTTAAAACACACTCCAGAGGACTCTAATGAGTAACCAGGATTTCTCCCTATTTCCTCCCAAGTTCCATACAAAACCCTACCAGGCTGCTTCCACTGCCTCTAGATGGCTACGAACAGCAGAAGGAAAAGAGGAGCAAACACCCCTAACTAGACCCTGGCTCCTTCACAGGTTGGCCAAAAGGGGTTTTTGTTTTGTTTTGTTTTTGCTTTCCGCCCCCACCCAGGGCTGCACTAGCCGCATATGGAAGTTCCCAGGCTAGGGGTCGAATCAGAGCTACAGCTGCTGGCCTTCACCACAGCCACAGCAACACGGGATCCGAGCCCACACCACACAGCTCATGGCAACAACATATTGCCGACGCACTGAGCAAAGCCAGGAATGGAACCCGTGTCCTCATGAATATTAGTCAGATTTGTTTCCACTGTACCACAACAGGAACTCCTAAAAAGGGGTTTTAATCACTAATTCCAGAGCACAAATACATGCTAGTGGATTTATATACATTACCCCTTTTAATCCTCCCTATATGGGTGAGGTAGCTATTACTCTTGCCCATTTTTACAAGAGCTTTATTGAGATAAAATTCACACATGCTGAACAGTGCCCCACTTCAAGCACACAACTCAACAGCTTTGTGTATATTCACAAAGTTGTGCAACCATCAGCACAATGAATTTTAGAGCATTTGCATCACCCCTAAAAGAAACTCCATACCCTTAGCCATCACCTCCAACTTCTCCCATCTCCCCCTGCAGCCCTAGGCACCAGGGAGCTGATTCTCCTCCTTGACCCTATAGATTTGCCTATTCCGGACCTTTCATATCAATGGAAATATATAATACGTGGGCTTTTGTGAGTGGCTTCTTTCACTTAACATGATGTTTTCAAAGTTCATCCATGTCATCGCATGTACTTTATTCCTTTTTATGGCCAAATAATATTCCATTGTACGGATACAGCATATTTTGTTTAGCTACTCATCAACTGGGTTGTTCCCACTTTTGAAATAGTAGGAACATTCCTGTACAAGTTTCTGTGTGGACATATGTTTTCATTTCTCTCAGTTGTATACCTAGGAGTGAAATTGCTGGGTCGTATGGAAACGCTATGTTTAGCCATCTGAGGAAACGGCAGACTATTTTCCAAAGTGTCTGCAGCATTTTACATTCCCAACAGCAGGATATGAGGATTATAATTTCTCCACATCCTTACTCATACTTGTCATCATCTGTCCTTTTTATTGTAGTTATTCTAGTGGATGTGGAGCAGTGTTTCATTGTGGTTTCGATGTGCATTTCTCTGATGGTTAATGATGTTTTATGTGCTTTTTACCCATTCATATATCTTCTTCTTCAAAAAATGTGCATTTAGATGCTTTGTCCATTTTTAAATCAGACTTTTTTTTTTTACTATAGTTGTAATAATTCTTTATATATTCTAGATACAGAGGCTTTATCAGATCTATATTTGACAGAAACACTGTCTGTGGACTGTCTTTGCATTTTTTGTCCTTTGACCCCTGACAGTTTTTAATTTTGATAATGTCCAACTTATTTTTTGTTGCTTGGATTTTTGGTGCCGTGTCTAATCCAAAGTCACAAAGATTTGTGGCTGTTCTAAGACTTTTGTGGGTTTTGCTCTATAGTAGGTCTTTGATCCATTTTGCACTACTTTTTATATATGTTGTGAGATGGGGGTCCTCTGTCCCTCCCCCCATTTTTGCAAGGGAGGAAGGTGAAGCTCCACTGTCTAGTAGCCTATCCAGAGCCAGGCCGTTCCAATGCACCAGTCCTGCTTGGCTACATGGCTTCCAAAGAGCCACGGTTTCTTATTGGTGCTGGTTTGGGGAGTGGCAGGGACAAGAAGGGCCATGGAAGCAAACTGTGGAGGAGCTGGTCACCCAGGACACACACATGCACTGGACTTAGTAAAGGGGGGGCCTGTTGCCAAAGAGCAGAGCAGGTCATGGGCCCCGCACAGGGCAGGATGTGCACAGGCTCGTGGAGTTGCTAAACCCAGCAGAGGCCCACTGACCTCACTCCAAGTATCTCTGCAGCCTGCCTGAATCTGCCCCAAGGCCCTTCTAGGTCTCCGAGCTCCAAGCTCAAGTTGTCTTATGTCTTTGGGGCCCAGTAGAGGGGAAAGGAATTTGGCTGGCTCCAGAGCTGTTCAGCCAGAGGAGGACCCACGAGAGGACTCAGTTTCCCAGCTCTGAGTCCATAGTGCCAGTGGGCCCGAAGATACCGTGATGACCAGCACTGGTAGAAGAGGCCACTTCACAGGGCTGCTAAAAATACTGAGGATTCATGGGAATCCAGCAAGGCCCTTAACACCACAGGAAACAAGATAAGAGGTCACCCAGGGCAGCTTAGTGGGAACCAGAGGGTTGAAGGGCCTTTTCATTCACAGTTGGTAACTAAATCTCCGGCTGCATCTAAACTACATCAACAACCAGGAACAGGAAGGGCTGCTTGCTTCCCTGAAACCTAGGTCAGATACAAGGCATTAGAAAGGCCAGCGCTGTCGGGAGTTGCAGTGTGATTCGCTGCCAGTGGACTCCGTCCCCAGTAAGGATGATATACAGGCGAGATGCACTGTAGTTATCTTTACACCCAGTGCCTCGCTTCACCCTCGTGCGAAAATGCCGTGAGTTCTAGTCCCCTCCTTTTGCAGCTGAGGAAACTGAGCTCAGAAAGACCAGCTGACTCGTCCAAGGTCATACAGGGAGTGGGCGATGGAGCCGGATTTTGAACACAGACGCTTGAACCCAAGCCCAGAGCTCTTCCTACGCCCCAGAAGCAGCCCGTCTGGTTAGGAAGCCAAGGTGGTGCCCTGCTCCCGGGACCCCAGGACACCTCCAAACACTCAAGCCACGCACCACCTCCCGGGGCAAAATACCGCAAGCAAATGAAAGCCCGAGGAAGAGTTTTTGAGTCAATTATAAAAACTAACTTGCCTGATCAACACATTTGAAAAGTAATCGCCATTCTATCTTACTTTCATTGAGTATCTTATCAAGTGCCAGGCATTATGTGAAGCCCTTCTCTGCCTGCATAAGTTCATTTACTCATCGCAGCAACACTAGAAAGTAGGCACTGTTATTACCCCCTTCTCAAGGCAGAGATCCACTAGGCTGCACAGGACTCCCTGAAATTTTTAGAAGTATTTGATTTCCTGCTATGAACATACAGTTCCAGGCATGTCCCCACCCCCACCTGTGCTAGGACAACAATGGGTGTGACCAACCTATGATGTTAAATAAGAGATTCAGAACCCTTGTAAGGCTCCGGATATGATATCAAATAAGACTCAGTACCATAGGGTCAAAGTCGAACTCATGCAGAGCTGCCTTTGGCTATCACTCAGTTACCCTCAAATTAAACTACTTGGGAAAAAAAAAAAAAAAAAAAGCTAACAGCTTTTGAAAATGTGCTAACAAAGTAACCAAACTAAAATGGAAATTCAGGATTTCAGCGATGAGCTGGGAGATTCTATTCCAAGAAGGGACAGATTGGATTTCTGTGCCAAGCAAGTATGAGACAGAAAAAGCATCTGAGTCAGAGGGACGAAGGCCAATGCTATTCCAAAGAGCCACAAATTAAAAACCAATTATGCAAGGCTTGCTAAAAAAATGTCAGTGGGGCTGCCTTTATGTTTTCAATCACTAAAAACACAAGCATGCTTACACCAACATTTACGCAGCACATCAGCTGGTATGGGGCAACGTTTTATGCTCAGCCTACACATGGATGAACACTTTGGTCTTTTTGGTGAGCAAACTGCGAGCGAGCACACCTTCCAAGGCCACCCTGTGGTCCATGGATTCCTAGACCCACGCCTTCCAATGATGAAAACCTTCTCAATGTCCCGTAAGGCTCCCTGGAGAAGTGGGGAAGTGACCAGTGTCATTTGGGGAGATCCACAAACAGTTAAGTGTCCTCTCCTGCTCCAGAGATGATGGGGGCCAGAATCCAGTCACCCCACGGGGTATGTGCTGGAGAGACAGCCTACCATGGAAGGCACATGCTCCTTCTGGAAGGGGAGCCCCTCAGAGTGCTCCCTGATAGGGATCAGAAGAGCCTGAGGAGTACAAACAAAGTCAGGCTCCCAAATGTAGCTGGGTCCACTAAATACACAGAATCCCTGGACCCTGCCCCAAGGGACTCTCTGAGGCCCAAGGTTGGGCCTGGAAATATGAATGCATAGGGACATTTCCAAATACTTTTTGTTTGTTTCTTTGCGACCCCACCCACAGCATGTGGAAGGTGCCAGGCCAGGGATCAAACCCATGACCAGAGCCACAGCAGTGACAATGCTGGATCCTTAACCTGCTGAGCCACCAGGGAACTCCCCAAATAGCTTTGATGATCAGTCAGGTTTGAGACAGGTTGGTTTGATTTTTCAACCACTGTGTCCACTTGTCTTCTGCCTGAAGTCACCTCTGTTCAGAAATAGAAACACAAATGGACCGATGTTTGGAGGTGAGAATTGGGCGATAAAGAACTCAAGGGCTAGAAAGTTTAAGTGACGTGCCAAGTTGACACAGCTAATCAATGTCCCAGGCAACAGGTGTGTGTGAAACAGTCTACAGGCCAGGCACTGGCCACCATCTGGTGGGAGTAAAAAGGAATGTAAGATGTAGTCCTGGTCCTTGGGACCTAAACACAGGACACAAACTCAAAAGCTTGCTGGTGACACAGATAGCATGAAGTGGGCTGGGTGGAAGGCAACAGGGAGTAGTGGGGACTGTGGAGAACTGAGGCCCACATGCCAATACCATGAGTGCCAGCTGCCCAGCTCCAGCTTCTCAGTGCCTTTAAGGGTGTGGGCCTAGAGTGGCCAGATAGGCTGGGTTTTTAAAAGAAACCAAAAAGTCTGCATTTCCTGACTTTTAAATATAGCAATTCATTCAATTAAAAAAAAAAAAAAAGAAAAAGAAGAAAAAAAAAACCCCACACAGTGAGGGCCAAACAAGATTCATCTGTAGGCTGACTCTTGCCCGTGGAATGACAGTTTGCAACCTCTTTCTTTCTTAAAAGGTCATCCAGGCTAACCTCCCTTGAACTTGAGTCCCTTCAAGAGCACTATAGCGTAGCACGGAGGGGGAGGGATCCCATCTAGCACGTTGTGAAGTGCTTGGTGGTGTGTGTGTGTGTTTGTCACACACAAAGGTGGGCATCTGGCCTCCCTCCCCCACTACTGGAAATGCATTCCAGGCCCAGAGGCAGGGTGTGGCCACTGCAACCGCAGCAGCCCACTCAGAGATGACCTGCGGGCAAGGGCCGAGATCCCCAGGACAATAGAGAATGATTGGTGGCAGCGGAGGCCAGCTTTAAAGGGCTGCAGACAAAATATGAAGGGAGGCAGGAAAGCACTGGAGAAACCAGAGAGCAAAGGTGTCTTAAAAAGGAATATTGGAAAGGGAAGAAGAACGAAGAGGTAAGAGAGAAACGTCGGATCTAAAAAACCCCATAAACCAGAATATGACATGCCCAGATTCCCCAGCCAGCCCTTCCCATCGACTTGGTCTGCTTAGTTTTTCTTCACAATACTCACCACAACCTGGCCTTTGATACTGTACATGAATTTGCTTATTTTTGGATGTCCCCCCTCCAATCCACAGTCCAAGAGAAGGCAGGTTTATCTACCTCATTTAAAGTTCAGCTCCCAGGGTCTGGCACATGGTAGGTCTTAGCAAGCACCTGCTGGGCAAATGGTCTGCAGGCCAGCAACTGGTACCCAAAGGGTTTCGCCTGATGTCTCAACCATATAATAAACACAACAGCAGCACAAAACCCTTTCTCCTTTACCAAACCTGTCCTTTAACTTAATTCCTCCGATTTTCTTTCGCCCCACTGCTTCGTGGGTTTGGCTGTGGCCCAAAAGGCTGCTGGCCTCTCCAAGGCAGGCCGGTCAAGAACCAGCTGGGACAGAGCTGCCTGCACAGTGGCTTGGCCCGTCTCTCTCTGGGGGCCTGGGAGATGATATGGCTGCAGAACTGCTGGGCTCAGCGCTCATCAGGCCAGGTCATCAAAATGATGGAGCATTCTGGGGCCACGTTCATCTCGCCTCCCCAGCCCAAAAGAGCACTGATTAGCAGCCTGGAAGGCAGGCAGAGAGCACAGGAGGCAGCGTAGCCTAAGGTTAAAGCTTTGGCTGCAAAGTCAGACTTCCGGGCTCGTTTCCCAGCTGCGTGACCTTGGAGGTCCCCAAGTCTCGTTGACCTCATCCGTAATGTGGGCACAACAATAACAACAGTAATAATAATGACTCGAAAGGGTTCTTGCGCGAGTTCAATGAGATGCTTCCCAGAGAGTGGCCAGCACCGTGCCTGGTGTTCTCTGCTATGACAGCCGCCCATCACCCCCGTGTAGGGCCCAGCTCTGCCCGCTTCCAGCCGTGTGACCCTGAATGACCCGACCACCTCCCCTCTGGTCGTCAAATTCCTCCTCCTTAAAACAGGGGGAACCCGGACACCAGGATCGGGTAGGGAATAAATGAGATCTGACATGTGAAGCATTTCACACGGCGCCTGCTACATATTAAATGCTTAATAAATGTGAGCTCGTACCTTATTGTTATTCGAGAAACTTTTACTAGTCCAAAATGCCAATGTGAAAATCCATCAAAGGCAGTTTGCCATATGCAAATAAATCTTCGGGACATAAGGTTCTCCAGCTGCAAGTCTGTCTCCCAACCCCCTTTAGTTTTCAGGTGCTTTCAGAATGAGCCCCTCCACCACCTTGGGTCTGACCTAGAGCCCTGGATGTCAGCTCCCAGGGCAGGGCTGGCCTCACTGCACGCCAGCACCCTCCACTCAGCTCCATCTGCCTTGTCGCCCCCGCAACGCTGCAGTCTGACAGCGCAGGAGAGGACATGCAAATACGCCCTAAAAACGGCTTGTTATTTTCACAGCCTGGATGGTGCGTGCTTGTGGGTGCCTGTGAGGACAGCACGTCACCGTCAGGTACAGGGCATATGCCACCAATCTGGGGGAGGCTGTGAAATGTAAAAATACCCAATCCAGATAAAGGTCTTTTCCAAAGAAAGAAGGAGGGAAGGAAGGAAAGAGAGAAGGAAGGGAGGAGAGAGGGAGAGAGGGTGCGCGTGAGAGGGAGGGAAAGAAAAGAAAGAGAGAAAGAAAGGAAGGAAGAAAAAGGGAGGGAGGGAGGGAAGAAGGAAACTGGCCCGCACCTCCAGAGCCTTTTGTGAAGGGCAGCAGGGGTAACTCAGCCCCGGCCACCAGGCGATTCCCCTCTGGGCCAGCCCCCTGACCAAGGCGCTTGGCTCTCCATCAGCTCCATAGGCTCAGCACCCCAGTAAAATTGCTCAGCTACTGGTTTTAAATGGTTTTAAATACAGTGGAAGGACCCAGCCACAGATGCTTTCAAGTTCAGGAGGCAAAAGAGCAAAAGACCCAAAACAAGGGCTCTCCATAAAGAAAAGAACACGCCAGCCAGCAAGGCCGTGCTATCCACTGCCCGCTGATTTACACAATGGATTCAGAAGAATATAGTTCCCGGCAGCCCTCATCTTGCAATCAAGCCTTTAGCAGGCGCCTAACCCAGGTGCGGGCAGCACGCGTGTCTACGGGAGGGCCCAGGCAGTCCAAGGTACATGAAGGCAGCTGGTGGCCACCAAAGCACCACCCGACAGTGTGAGCAAAGCAAAATCAAGACTAGCAGGGAGGGGTGGGGGGCCTGCAGGAGACTGCAGAGAGGAAAGAAGGGAAGTGGGTCCCTTCACTTCCAGGTAGCCGTGGCCCTGCCAGCACGGGGTATGGTGTGGCCAGATCGTCCCATTTTGTAAGGAAAGATTAAAATCCAAATTTTCAAGTGAAATGTTGGTTCAAGCTTCTTTTAAACACTGCACAGGCCAAACAAAACACATCCGAGAGCCACATCCAGCCCACCAACGGCCCGGGTGCCACCCCCAGCCCAGCCCCCAGCAGCCCTTCTGTGCAATTTTTATGGTGCTTATGGGGAGAAGAAGGGCAGAGGCGGAGCGACGTAACTGCCCACACTCCCCTGCCGGTACCCAGACACCGCTCTCCCCTCAAAGTCCCTCTCTCTCTGGAATGTCCAGCCTTGCGAGCTCCATCCTACTGGCCCCCCTCTGGCTGCAGCTTCGCCTGTGAACACGCCCTGCACCTGATTCTCAGCTGCCTCCCCCCAGCCCTCCTGGCCCAGCCACCTCTCCAGCTCCCAATGTCCACCCCTTCTCCCCTCCAGGTGGGCAGCTATATTGTCCCACCCCTGAAGAAATAGCCCTGCTGGGGACCTTACTGGGGCAGGCCTTTGGACAAATCGCCAGCCCTGGGGAAGTGACTGGGGGAGGGAGGGCGTGCCTAGCCCTGAGGCTCGCCCACACACTGGGACTTTGCACTGGGACTTCTGCGTCTCACCAGTCCCCAGGGAAAAGCGACTCTTCTACAAGCAAGGCCCTTGAGAGCTGAAGCTGCTGCAAGCGACCCTTGGGGGGCATGCCCCACGTGTGGGTCCTCTGCAAACATCAGCTCAGGCAGATGATGCTGGGTGACAGAGACCAGGCCCAGCTCTGGTGGCGGCTTGGGAAGGGAGCCCACGCCCTGAGAAGGGAGCCCTCCTCCAAGTTCCTGCTTTCAGCTCTGGCCTGAAAAAAAAATTTTTTTTTTCATTTTACAGCCACACCCACGGCATATTGAAGTTCCCAGGCTAGGGGTCAAATCAGAGCAGCAGCTGCCAGCCTACACCACAGCCACAGCAATGCCAGATCTGAGCCACACCACAGCTCGTGGCAACGCTGGATCCTTAACCCACTGAGCGAGGCCAGGGATCGAACCCACCTCCTCACGGATATCAGTCAGGTTCTTAACCCGCTGAGCCACAACGGGAACTCTGGCCTGAAATTTTTAAAGATAACCCAATATTAGCGTCGCCTTATATACTTTCAAAGCACATGCATATTTCCATCATCTTCCTGATCCTTCCAACACCCCAAAGAGATAGCCAAATATGATTACTCAATATTTTTATTACTAATGACTCTCCCCTTGCCCCCGAAGAACCAGAGACAGATTCAGCGTGCCCAGCGCTTCTCCAACATTAACAAGACCAGGCATTTCCCAGGTGGCTTGTTAAAATGCAGATTCTGATTCAGAAGGTCTGGGGTGGGGCCCCAGATTCTGCATTTCCAACAAACCACCTGGTGACATGGATGCGCCTGGTCCTCAGACCCCCTGTTAAACAACATCCCTTAGGTGACGCAGCAAGTTTAGGGCTGGACCTGGGCCACTCACCCAGAAATCCTAGCCCTGGGCTCTGCCTGGGGGATCAAGGCTTGCTCACCTCACTCTTCACGGGCTGGGGCCTCTTGCCCAGTTTCACCTCCAGGAAGTGCAAAGGGGCAATCATGGCCCCAATGTTGCGGATGTCGGCGTATTTCAGCTCCTCCGTGGTCAGAGCCGAGCTGGGGAGTCCAGTCAGGGGGCCGAGCCCTGGCAGAGAGCCCGCAGTCACGGAAGGGTCCGGGATCTGCCCAGGCATCATAGCAGGAGGAGCGGCCGTCCAGCCTGGAGTGGACAGGAGAAGAGCAGGTCAGGCACAGTCAGCCACGTGGGAGGTTCCAGGAAGAGCTTAAGTCCCTGTGTCTTGCCAGGACCTCACCCCTTCTTTCCCCAATGTCCCCTAAACCGTTTCCCCACCTTAAGTTGTTCTTCCTGCCCTGAAGTCCATTCTGTTATCGAGGGAAACCGGATCCATTAATTCACACCAAGGTTATTCTTGGCACCTGGGCAATGCTTCACCCAACCATAGGCCACGTGGAGTCAGCATTTGCTGTGCTTGGCGCTGCGGGAATCCTCCATCAGCCCCCATAAGATTGGGTCAGAGCCCATGACATGGAGGAAGAAGCCGAGGCTGAGAAAGAGAACTCACTCCAGACTGTACACGGTTAAAACTGGAGGAGCTGGATTTAGACTGCCACACGCCGCCTCTGAAGAGAACGGATCAGAATGGAGGCATCTCGAGCACCTTTGCACCTGTTTAAGAGGCAGCTATTTCCAGGCTGGCGTGGTGCCTCCCCTCCAATCACGCATCCCGTTCTGCAGACTCGTTAAGACACTCTGAATACGAGATGAAGCAAATCTAAGTTAAAAGGGAGTGTGTGTGTGTGTGCACATGCATCTGGCATTTGTGAGCAAGAGACTGAAGCAAAGGAGATGGAATTAACTAGCATGTGCTTCCCCGGTGAAGCCCAGTACCAGGAAAGTCCTCCACGGGCTCTTCACTCTCAAAGCAAACATATAGTCTAGCTCTGCCAGACCCAGAAGGCTTGCAGAGAAAGACAGATTCGGGCATGAAAGCAAGACCTAAATTAGACAGGTCAATACCAAGGGAATTCTTATTTCTTCCTCCTTTTTGCTGGGGAAAGCTCATAGGTAAAAGAAAGATCACTTCAAGGCACAAATGGTAGAGGAGGAAGCTTGTCCACCAATAAAGCCAGACTTTCTGGTCACTTACAGGGACTCTACCCATCCATCCATCCACCCATCCATCCATCTGTCAGTCACCTACTATGAGCCAGGAGGCCTTGACAGTACAATGGAGATAGGTGCACACAGCCTTGGCTTCTAAGCAGCCTTGTTAGGTAGTATTTAAATACAAAGCTGCTTCTGGATTCTCATCCTGTAAAGAAAATCATTTCTCCCCGCTTTGCACCTCTCCACACAGGGTCATAAAATCAAAACCTCATCTGTCTCGGAAATCCTGGGGGAGAAGCTGTGGCCTATCTATCTTCGTTCCCTCTTCCCGTAGAGAGGGGAGTATTTGGTGAGTCAGGGGAGATGGGACGCCCACTGGACCACGCTCCTCTGCTGGGCAGTTAATGAACTCATGTGGCCACACTGTCTTGGGTTCTCGGCCTCCTCCAAGAGTGGCCCTGGAGGGTGACCCACACCCTCTGCCCCCAGGGGGGTCTTCACGTGTAGGTTTCAAGACAGGGGCATATTAGCAAGCCACCGTCTCCATTTCAGTTTTACACTGATTGATTGATTGATTGTCTTTTTAGGGCGGCATCTGCAGCATATGGAGGTTCCCAGCCTAGGGGTCAAATAGAAGCTGTAGCCGCCAACCGATGTCACAGCCACAGCAACGCCGGATCTGAGCCACATCTGTGACCTACACCACAGCTCACAGCAATGCTGGATCCTTAACCCACTGAGCGAGGCCAGGGATTGAACCTGTGTCCCCATGGATGCTAGTCAGATTTGTTTCTGCTGAGCTACAACGGGAACTCCCTGATTTACTTTTAAAGGTGAAACCTCGTTCCCTATCCAATCCTGTGTTTCTTTCTCAACTGGTTCTGCTCCCTGAAAGGAAAAGCATGCAAGGGATTTGTATCCTTAGCCCACAAAGACGTCCATTGAACATAAATTTCATTACAGAAGGGCACTTCTGAGTGGACAGCGGACCTGCTGTTTCATCCTCAGCCCCAGCTGCAACTGCCATGAAGCCATCTGCACATAGCTCCCCACCTTGCACCCAAGTTTTCATTTGTCCCCTGGACTCTTTCATCAGTGCTCTACCTGCTCTGCCTCCCATACCTGGCCTCTCATTCCCTCCCTCTTACCCCATATCCTCCCTCCCCTTCCATAGCACCCAGTGTCCCCTGGACCATCTCAGAAAAGGATCTGAGACTCATTCACATCAAGATATAATTGTAGAGCTGGAGGAGGCCCTGGCTCATCTAAACCACATCCTCATTTTGTACATGAGGAAACTGAAGCTCAGAGAGGTTAAATGACTTGCCCAAGGTCACACAGCTAGAGAGGGGCAGAGCTGGGCTCCTGGTCTTTGGCTTTTAGAACCAAAGCTTTCTCACCCCACCCTTTTTAGTTTCCCCTCCTGTGATCCAAGAAATGTTAATGCAGAAGGAATGACTTTCTGATAGTGGATTTTCAGAGATGAACCCCCCCCCAGTGGGGGGGATCATTCTCTTACATAGAGGACCCTTTACTCTGCCTCCCATGGGGATCCAGGTTTGGGAAGTTTCCTGAATAACTGTGTGGCAGGCTAGGTGGGAGTCCAGTCATAGAAGAAATGGCCCCTGAGACTTCCTCTATGTGGTTGGCCAGTGTGCTGTGACTCTCCCTAAGCCTGAACTGGACTGGATCCAGGGTCGGCGATATAGTCACCCCCTCCACCGTCCGGAGCCAGGCTGCCACACCAGGGACGTGGTGGCTGAGCTGCATGTCTCTCCGGGCCTCCTCCCCGGAGAACAAGAAAGGGGCCAGTGTAAGGGCTCGCTCCTGTGTGGCCAGTGACGCCTGGGCCCGGCCATGTGGATATTTGGCAGGCAGAGGGGGGTGATTTCAGGCTACCTGAGCCAAACGAACAAGGGAAACTCACATCTTCTTCTCAGAAGAGGAAAAAAAACCCTACAAAACCCCCTCTTCTAGACCTGAGCTGATGCTACAAGGAGTCAGCACCCCAGCAAGGATGTTTAACTGAGCTCGTGAAAGCAGACAGGAGGCAGAAGGCTTGCAAAGAGTCCTCCGCCTGGCGCTTCAGCTGGACACAAACCCTCACAGGGGAAGGAGGCTCCTCCATGCCACACCTGAGGTAGGAGGCAAAGCAAAATTATGGTGCAAAATCCCCTCCTTGGCCAGAAGCCCCAGAACCTCCCCGTACTGGCAGGACCCATTCATATGTGGCAAAATGTGCCACGTGGCCACTGAGCAGGTGGAAGGGTAATGTCAAGGGGCTAGCAAGCCATGGCTGTTTGCTGCCCCATGAGACCCCAGAGCCTAGCATCATTTCTGGCACGGAAAGGATAATCAACAAGTGCTTGTTGACTGAATAAAGGAACGCATGAATGAGTGATGAATTCGTGGCAGAGCCAAACATTCCGTGAGGAGGGTAAGGATCTGTCTCTGCAAGTTTATGTGTTTGTTAGCCACCTCCAGATGTTCACTCCCACAGGAGACCCCAAGAAGATGCCTCCAGAGGCTTCTGGATGCTTCCCCATCTAAACCATCTCGGGAGATGGAAGCCAGAACCCACTCTGTTCCAGGAATGATAGGCTCTGCTTGCGGCTTCTGTTTATTTTCATACAGATGGTATAAATGAGACACTAACAAATGATCCCAAAATATAATGAATTCTCTGCTACTGTGGGAACCGTGCCCCCTCTCCCCCCGGCAAAGGGAGCACCCCCACCCCCCAGAAGTAGTGGCCTGTGCGTGGCTGCCAATCCCGCCCCCCACCCCACCCACATGAACTCATCCCACTGACAAGCCTCACTCAGGGGATCAGGCATCAGGCTTTTCTTCGCAGAAGCAGAAAATCCCCCTCTCCTTCCTCCCCCCTCAAGGGCGCCCCTAACTGCTCAGACGCAAACCACAAAGTCCTTAACACATGCCATTCCTAGGAGACAACCACAACAGCTGACATTCACCATAAAGAAGTCATCCTAAACGGCTGCGGGGTGGGGGCGGAAGACGGAGGAGCTGGAGCAGCTGCCTTTCCTAACTGGATGCCCATTAACTGGAAAGGGCCGGCTGCCCAGCCAGGGCTGAGAGGCAACTTTGGCGATGTGAAGAATAAAACAATTGAGGTGATTTAGGGATCTATAAGGGGGGGGAGGCGGCGGTGGCAGAAAACCAATAAGGGCCAGGAGGAATTTACCCACTTCAGGGAAGACACAGGAAAGATGACAAGGGGTGAAGTCATCCCCTGAATGGGCCGTTTCCATACGGAAACAATTTGGTAGGCAAAAGAGAACTACACACTGAGAGCTTTAAGGGAAGAGCCCGGAGTTTTTTCCCTTCAGGGCCCAGAGGTCCATAAGGAGGATAAACACCTTCCGTGTCTCCATTAGCAACCGGGACGCAGAAATAGCGCGTGAGGACTATACACGGGCAGAAGACCCGTGTTGGCAAACACCGCCTGTGCCTCAAAAGACAGGCCTAGAATCCAAAAAGACTTTGGCAATGCAGGCCACTGACCAGGAACAGCTTGGAAACTAGCCAAGGAAGAAAAACTCAGATCCAAGATGAGACTGACAAGCAAGGCATGAAGAAGACAGAAAGTTCTGCTGGTCACGGTGGACCCGAAGCTACTGTTGAGTCTGAGGTTTGGGGTGGTTTGCTGCAGCTTCCTAAAATCCAGCTTGAAAGAGGCAGGGACTAGGTGGATCCAAGGGAAAATAAGCTAAAAAAAAAGATCTGATAGCTGTTTCTCTCTATCCTGACCTCCTCGGGGACTCACAGGCACATAGTTTGGGGTGCTGCTTTGTACCAGTGCAAGAAAAGCCACGAAACACTTCATGTCCAGAAAAATGGGCCCTACTGGGAGTCATTTCAGCCAAAAGAAAAAAGGGTAGACGTAACTTAAATTTTTCCCTCTTATTTTCTTCTCTTGTTTACTGCATGTACACTTGCAGGATATTATAATATTTTTAAATGGGTATATCTGCAAATAAATAATAGTCTTGCTTTGATGGGTCAAACTCATCAAAGTCTATTCTCATTAGAAAGGGCCCAACGGGGGTTCTCGCTGTGGCACAATGGAAAGGAATCCGACTAGGAACCATGAGGTTGCAGGTTCAAATCCCTAGCCTGGCTCAGTGGGGTTAAGGATCTGGTGTTGCTGCGAGCTGTAGGGTAGGTCGCAGACACAGCTCGGATCTGGCATTGTTGTGGCTCTGGCGTAGGCTGGCAGCTGTAGCTCCGATTGGACCCCTAGGCTGGGAACCTCCATATGCCGCGGGTGCAGTCCTAAAAAGACAAAAAAGAAAAAAAAAAAAAGACCCAATAATTGCCATCATCATCTAAAATGGCAAAGATAGATATTGAAAAAAAGAAAAGACAGGTTGAGAGAAAGTTAGGATCTGCATCATGAACTTTCTGTCCGTAGAAACAAAAATTTAAGGGAGGCTCTAAAATCCTTGGGTCTCTTTGAGAAGGTCAGCTCCCCTCCAGGCAGACAGCTGGCCTGGGCTGGCAGCAGGAGCCAGGAACGGGCAAATGAGTGTGGATGGCCTAAGGCTGCAAGGCGCGGTGCTAAAAGTGGAGGTGGGTGAGGACAGGTCAAGGAGCAAAGACGCTCATAGGGTCAGGTCCCAGGAGCACTGGGGGCGCTGGAAGTCAAGAGCGAGTAGCCAGTAACTGGATCAGCAAGAGCCGGTGGGCGGTCTCGGGAGCTGGAGCCTGGGAAGATCCGAGGAGGAAGAGGCGGAGGGCAGAAGTCCACAGCAGGGGTTGGAGGGCAGAAGGGCCAGAAAGGTGCCGGCCCAGTCATCACAGAGCACAGTCCTAACAATGCTGCATCCTGGAGAATTAAACACCAAACCTGTTCTTGGAGCTAAGGAATCGCTGGGGAGAACCTCGCTCCTGGAATCTGAAAGGATGTAGGTCAACTAGCTCCGAAAGACAAGGAGATTCGGGAGGCAAGGAGCAAAAGCAGAAAGCTCGAAGATGGAGAACAGGGGCGAGCAGCCAAAGGTGGTCTCCGATGGCTGTCTCGTTTGCAGACAGGAGAGCGAAGCAGGTTAAAAAGGAAAACTCCGTGGAGCCAGATCAGCTGCGTGTGAATCCTACCTCTGCCCCGAACCAGCTGCATGACCTTGGGCAAGTCCCCTATCCTCTCCGTGCCTCACTTTGCGCAGCTGCAAAATGGCAACACTAACATTATTTGCCCTGTAAGGCTGAGAAGAGGTCCCTTTGGCACGGTTGCCAGTTCCCATCTAACACGGAGCTCCCTTCCCTACGACCATGAATAGGATTCCCTCTGTCCAGAGGAGTCTCTGCTCTCCCACTTTCCAGCTCCAAACTGCAAGGGAGCAGGACTATCCTGCATGCACACAGTCACTGCAGAACAGAAACAACGGATGCCAGATCAGGACTTGGTACCCAGGCGCAGAAATGAGGCCCAGCACCTGCCCTTTGCCTCCGTTTCTCCTAAGCGTTCCTCCATCTCCCAGGCCAGAATGTAGCTGCACAGGTCACCAGCCACGGGGCACTCCCAGCTGGCTGGGTTTCCATGCCTGCCTCCAGAAGCAGCAGCCAGCATCTTCTGTGTCCTTCGGTCCTCTGTATCCCTGCACTGCTCAGAAGGGGTCACTCCTCAGCGCTTCATAAGAAAATGAGGGGTGGTAGGTGTCAGGAAAGCCACTGACACAGCATGCATGATCCCCATATAGCCATTCCAGCCAGAGAAGAATCTGGAACCTCTCCCCAGGAGAGGTCCTTCCCTGGAGACCAGGAAATCTTTTGACAAGTTCTGCCTGTAAGCAGGGCTTGCTCCCCTGCCTCGTGTGAGCGCTTAATAAATACACCGTAAGTCATTTCTGCCAAGTTCCTTGTCCTGAGCAGCCAGAAGAAGCTGGGAAGGAACTGCCACTGGGCTGGCCTCCTGGCCTCTCTTCCCTCCTTGCCGCATTTCTGCTCCTCAGTGCTCAGAGTTCACGGTCTGAACAAAACATAGACATAACAGACGGCGTGTGACAATCCTTTGGTCCTTTTTTCTCAAAAAAAAAAAAAAAAAAAAAAAGCCACTGGTCAGCTAGAGCTTTGGAGCTCCACAAATGGAATCCCATGAGCTGCTGCAAGAAAATAGACGAAAAAGACCCAGGAGAGTGGGCTCTGGCCGGGCCTCCCACAGCCAGCAATGCGTGTAAAGAAACACAGGCTGAAAATCCAACTCTGAATGGCTAAGGCATTTGTCTCTGCTGAGCTTCGAGAGGCCAAACCACACACACGCACAAGAGCACGTGTACACACACACACACACACACACACACACACACCCATGGAGCTTGGCAGCCCGTAAGTTCCAGAGCTGGTAACACAAGCCATGGAACCGACTGCCAAGACAAGCAACAGAACGAGCCAGGCCCAGTTTCATTGGCCACCATACGCTGCATATGGCCCAGGACGCAGCCAAAACAGTGTTCTCACCCTCCTCAAAGGCATAGGAGACCCTCTGTTTTCAAACACACCTCCACAGAGCCTTAATTAAAGGAAAATGGAAAAATAATGTGCCTGCTGCTCTCCCCCTGCCTATATAGGTATGCACACACACACACACACACATCACCATGCACACTCACTCTATTTTTTTCTTCCTCCCATTTCGCTTTCCAGCATAATTCATTCACATGGAAAAAAAAAAAAAAAAAAAAGCCAACTGCATCCTGCAGCAGAAAGGCAGAAAAGAATGTAGCTTGCCCTCAGCCCTGGCTCTGATTTGCTCAAGTTGAGCTGGGGCTGAATGAATACAGAGCAGGCCAACCTGGAGTCTGCCCTGGCCTCTCTCTTCCAGAGCGGAGCTGGAAACGGAGACACTTGTGCGAGAGACAGGCCAGTGCAACACCAGCCGCCCCACAACAAATAAGGCCTGGAGAGCTTAGCCCTTCTCAGGGTTCTGCCAAGGGTTCTGCAGGCTGGAAAAGATGCCCACACATCCTGCAAACAGGTGGGGGAGCAAGAACAGACGTCGGAGGCTAGGCAAAAGCCAGGCAGTGAGTGAGGGGAGAGCTCTCGGTCCAATTCCTTCCTCGGGGGGACACTGGTACCACTTAACACATCTCCTTGGAGGTGGCCACAACCAACCCAGGAGAAAAGTCAGAAGCATCCTTGCCTTCCAGCTGCCCTTCGAATCTCAGAGCACCCAGCTCTTCAGGAAGATTCTGGAGCTGCCTGCAGCTCTGAACCAAAGCCAAAGGAGAGGGGAACAGAAGAGTCTTTGAGAAATCCGCCCTCCCTGTTTTCAACAAGGCAAAAACCTTAACCAGCCAGAGGCACGGGAATAGATCTTGCTTCTTTTCCTTGGTCGTCAGATTTATATAAAATCAGAGCCATGCTCACACCTGATACCTGGTTAAACTCTCCCCTAGAAACCTGGAAAGGAAGATAAGGCATCCATCCAAACTGCAGCCAGATTGGCTGGAAAGATGAAAGCAATGGGAGGTGTTTTTAAAAACCCTCAGGGAAAGGAGGTTGGGGGGAAGGGAGATGACAGGAGAACGCAGTTCACTGAAAGGCTTTAAAAGACAAGCAGGCACCCAATCATGGTTCAAAGCTTCAGTTTCTCACGCTCCTCAAACTAAGACCCTGAGGAGAGTCTAGGGAGATTTAAACCTGGCAACACACACATGCCCTTTTTTGAGAGGCAGATCTGAGCACAGCTGCCCTGAGCACCTGTGGTCAGGCCGCAGCCGGATGCCCTGGATGCCACGAGTGGGGGGGAGGGGAGCAGCACACTGGGCCAGGGTCGGGGGCAACCTTGACTGGAGCTGACCCAAGGGGTCAGTGGAGGTCCTCTCCCCTGCCAGCTGCAGGGATGGCCCGGCCATCCCTGCAGAAGAGGAAAGGCCTCCCTTGTCCTCCCTACCCCACGCCAGTCAAAACCTGGGTCTGCAACCCTAGAGCCAGGGGTCCAGGCATGTAAGGCCCCACCTCTGAGGTTCCTTTGAAGGGAGGGGCAGAAGAGAGCCTTCTACACTGGGCTGGGCCGAGAGGAGGGGCTGGTTACCTAGGGGAGCCGGCTTGCCTCCTTATGTAACCTGGCGGGGGAGCTGGGGAGCCCAAAGGGGACCCAGGCCGCCCTTTGACCCCCTCCCCCAGGCTAGAACCCCAGAGCAACGGCCCGAGAGAAGCCCTCTTCATTGTACGGAGAGCCTCAACCCTTCTCAGTGCCCTCCTCCGGGTCCGCAGGGAACCCTGCTTCCTCCCTGCGAGGGGGGTGGGGCGGGAACGACTTGCCAGCAGGTCGCTGTCATCCCTCCACCACCAGCACCCTGCACCTCCCTGGGCTTTCATCCTCCGTCTCCACCCTATGGCTCGTTGGCCCGGGCAGTTTTCTCCCTACTCACCCGCCTTCCCCGCCGCGCGAAGAGAGCACCTCCCTGCAAACGGACGGGGGAGGAGAGCGCGGGAGGGAGACCTGGGGAGCGCCCTGCTGCCCGGGGAGCGGACGGAGCCTCCCGTCCTAGGGCGGGAACCAAAGGAAAGCCACCGGATCTCGGGCGCTTGGCGGGAGGGCCCCGGCTATAGCGCCCCCCGCCGGGACAGCGCGGGGTCCCGGGGTTGCGGGAGCCTCCCCGCGGGGCGCGGGCTCCGGGTCCCCGCGCGCTCAGCCCGCTCGGGGGCGATCGTCCCAGGTGCCCGCGGCCGGCGCGCCCCACCCTGCCCGGTCCGGCGCCCCCCGGCGCGCGCCCTCGCACCCACCGTGCAGAAGCCGCGGGCGGAGGCGGCGCCCCCGGGGCCGGGGCCCGGCTGCAGGCGCCGTGCCCGCTCAGCGCCGCTGCCGCCCGGCTGCCGAGCTCCGCCCGGTGCCCAGGCCTGTCCCGGCCCGGGAGCCGCCGCGGCGCCAGCCCCGCCGCCGCTGCAGCGTCCGCCGCCGCCAGCGCCCCCCGTCGCGGCCGCCGAGCGTCCCTCCCGCAGGCTGTGGCGGGCGGCGGGACGGGTTGCATCAGCCCCGGCTATATAGCGGCCCCTGGGCGGCGGGGAGGGGTCGGGAATGCGGAACCGGCCGAGCTGCCAACTCCAGACGTCAGAGGGGGACGGAGAGGAAGGGAAGGAGGGGACAGGGGAGGAGGGGGGTGTGGATCCGGCGCTTCGCACCCACTGACCTTCACCTCCCCCGCCGCCTTTCGCGCCCTCCTCCTCGCGCTCCTCTCCCCGCGGGGGCGGCCCCGGCCCCGCAGCGCCGGCCCGGGTTCCATCGCTGTCCCCGGTTCTCCCAGCCCGCGGTGCAGGAGCGCGCGAGAAAGCAGGACGCGGCGGGCGGTTATGTAAGAGCATCTCCAGCGCACAGCCGCCCGGCTTCCACCCAGAAACACGGGTCCGGCCGAGAGGAGTGAGAAGGCAGCGCGGGACAAGTGGAAAAGCCCCTTGAAGCAGATGTTGCCTGTGTGGAACCATCCTCCTTAGTCCTTAGCTCTTTTTCCCAAACCGAGAGAGACAGAGACAGAGACAGAGACAGAGACAGAGACAGAGACAGAGACAGAGAGACAGAGAGACAGAGAAGAGAAGAGAAAGGAGAATTTCAACACACTTTTTCATCCTTGGACACTTCAGCACTGAGTGAGGAAATGATCTCGCAAGCCTGTTTCATTTTTCTGTGCAGAAGATGAACAGAGGATTAAGACGTTTGGGTACCTCCACCCCCTACCCACTAGCCCACCAGGTCATCACAGCTGCGCTTAAGCCCTAGGGTGGCTCAGGGCAAGAGACCTGCCGTCCTTGGGCTGCAGCCCCAGCCGCGGCTTTCCAGGTGGTTCTCACAGTTTGACCCCTGTGCTGTGTGTCCCGCTCCAGCAGCCCTCTTTCTGCTCAGGACACTCCCCTGAGCAGCCCCAGCCCTCAGCCCAAGCCAAATGACCTTCTTCCCCATTTACAACTTCCACTGCCAATTCAGCTCCTACCTTTCGTCCTCCTACATTGGGAGATGGTTGGGGGTGACTCCAGAGGAAATGTGTCCTCCTCAGTGCCTTCAGTATATAAAGGCACAGGCACACGGAGCCCTCAAGCACACATGTGGCATCCGAGACCTTGGCACTGAGCGATGCATGTCCTCCCTCCAGACCCCCTGGGTGCTCAGCCACCCCCTGCCTTTTTGCCTCAGCCACAGGGGAGTGACTCTGTTTATATTCAGCTTCCTTCAGCCTCCCTTTCGCAGTGATGTCAGATCATCACCCATAGAAGAAAGGAAGTGAAAGAAAAAGTTCATGCCTTCTTGGAGTGCAGATGCTCAGAGAGAGAGCAACAAGTCTTGAGATAGATGCGGCAAGGGAGCAGAGGCCAGGGAGCACGTCTCTTCATGGGGAGGACGGTGAGGTCCTGTTCTCCTTATTGCCTCAATGTAGGGAAATCTTTCTGGATCAGAGGACTGGGCTTATGGGAGGATAGACAGAGCAAGTCCCAATGACATTGACTGACCATTTTCACCTTCGCCTTGGTCCTAAAAGATTGAACAATGGAAAATGTGTAGTAATTTCACAGTCTTGTGGAAGAACATGACTCTCAGCCCCAGAAAGGTCAACGACACCTTGACTACAGCATGAAGATCAAAGCTGACTACCACGAGCCCGCCTTCCGACGTTTCCCCCGTGAGACTGTGGTCTGGGAGTTCCCGTTGTGGCTCAGTGGTAACGAACCCGACTAGTATCCATGAGGATGTGGGTTGGATCCCTGGCTCCGCTCGGTGGGTTAAGGATCGGGTGTTGCTACAAGCTGCAGTATAGGTTGAAGATGCGGCTTGGATCCTGCCTTGCTGTGTCTGTGATGTAGGCTGGCAGCTGCAGCTCCGATTTGACCCCTAGTCTGGGAACTTCCACATGCCGAGGGTGTGGCCCTTAAAAAAAGAAGAGACTGGGTCTGAACATTTATATGGAAGAAAACACTGAACAGGGGCTGTGTTACTTTATGCGTCTTCATCTGGGACTTTGGAAAAACTAAACTGATCTATGTGTGGGGACCAGTAATTACTGTGTGGTTCGAGTGATCCTCTCCAGGGCCTGCTTTGGACGTGGCTGGGCCACTGGCAGTACGAATGGACCTTTGCTTCACTCGCAAATTAAATATGCTTCCAGGTGGCACCAAGGGGTAACTTGGAGGTCTTTAACCCCCTCCATCTTTCTATAATATCCATTAGGTCTCCTCCATTATTTGATATGGATGCTTTTTAATTTTATATAGAATACTGTGTAAACACAGCTTCAAAATCTCCAGCCACATTGCCCCCTACTAGACCCCTCTGTGTAGTCATCGCCTCTGGAAGTGGCTGGATGGAGGGGCCATAAATTGGCTCATTTATATAGATGTTGGTCTGCTTCGCCCTGCCTTGCTGGTTGGAGCTGATCTACCTCTAGCTCTCAGGGAGGAGCAAGTGACCCAGCCTAAGGCAGTTTAAATTTAGGTTTCCTATTACCTGCAACTAAAAAAGTCCTGAATGGGGTTCCCGGGGCGGGGGGGGGGCTTGATGGATTAAGGATCTGGAGTTGTCACTGCTGTGGCTTGGGTCACTGCTGTGGGATGGGTTCATTTCCTGGCCCGGGAGCTTTCACATGCCGCAGGTGCACCCCCCCCCCCCCAAAAAAAGGTCCCGATTAATACATCCAGCCCTGGCCAATGGAATGGCTCAGAGATTGCCATCTATCCCAAGTGAGTCTGTGTGAATCCGCTAGAAAAAGAAGCTGCCAGAAGCTGGATCTGAAACCACCAGAAGCTACCATGTGGAGAGAGTCTATGAGAGTGAAGCTAATGCAAAGAAGAGTAGAATAGAGCCAAGCAGCAGAGGGAAAGACAAATCAAGTTCAGACAGCATTGTCTGAGTTCCTGAATCCAGCCATGCCTGACATTAGCCCTACCTCTGGTGTTTTTAGTTATAGGAAACTGTAAATTCTAGCTTACTTAAGGCAGTCTGAATTTAGGGGTCTTGTTATTTGCAACTAGAAAAGTCCTGATTAATACACTAGGTTTTGTATCTGACTTGTTTAGATACTACATTTTAAAACTTACTGGGTATTGACAAATCCCAACCTCTTTGCAAACAGAAAAAAGTGGACCAGCAAGGTAAAATAATAATTTCCCCAGACCTATTCTTCCAACATCAAAGGACGAAGTGATAGTTCTGGTTAAACAACCAATTAACTAGTCTTTTTTGTTTTTTTGTCTTTTTGCCATTTCTTTGGCTGCTTGCATGGCATATGGAGGTTCCCAGGCTAGGGGTCGAATCCGAGCTGTAGCCACCAGCCCATGCCAGAGCCACAGCAGCTCAGGACCCGACCCACGTCTGTGACCTACACCACAGCTCATGGCAATGCCAGATCCTTAACCCACTGAGCAAGGCCAGGGATCGAACCCGCAACCTCATGGTTCTTAGTCAGATTCGTTAACCACTGAGCCACGACAGGAACTCCCAATTAACTAGTCTTTATGCTAGTGAAGCGATATTGTGTGCCTGTGAGGTACCCAAAGTTTAAGAAGTGATACCTCACCAGTTCCCACCTCCCATTTAGTTTGAAGGAATGACTTGAACACTAACGAACCCCTGGACCAAGAGTAATGAAGAGCTATTAAGTGACACAGACTTCAAGGAGCTTAGACAGGATTATTGCACAATAGAAAAATCATTCGTTAATCCATTCTATTCTCTACTCAAACTGTTTAGACTAAAAATTGCAAACTAGCAGCTGCCAGACCGAATTTGACTTTGCTGGCTCAACCTTAAAATATATATATTTTTTAACTTATCAAAGATTTCACAGAGTTCCTGTTGTGGTTAAGTGGTTAACGAATCTGACTAGGAACCATGAGGTTGCGGGTTCGATCCCTGGCCTTGCTCAGTGGGTTAAGGATCCGGTGTTGCCGTGAGCTGTGGTGTAGATCACAGACGTGGCTCGGATCCTGTGTTGCTGTGGCTCTGGTGTAGGCCAGTGGCTACAGTTCCGATTAGACCCCTAGTCTGGAAACCACCTTATGCCACAGGAGCGGCCCTGAAAAACGGCAAAAAGATTAAAAAAAAAAAAAAAAAAAAAACAGATTTCACACAAAAATCAAGATTCCTAATCTCTCCTGAAAAAAATCAAAGTCAGGTAGCACGTACAGTCAGGGTAGGACAGGTTATGCTTCAATGGCAAACATCCTCCAAATTGTAGTGGCTTAACACGAAAACTGTGGATGGAGGTAAATGCTCAGGATGACCGTCCTGCAGGTGAGGGCTCAGTATTGCACCCCCATATCAGCACATATGTCCTCTGTCAGGAGCACACAGAAAGAGGGAGAGCTAGAAAGAGCCACGCACCAGCAGTTAAATGTTTCCTTCCAGAGTGACATATGCGGCATTTTAGCTTACATTGCATTGGCTAAAACAAGTCACACGAAACAATTTCAGAGAGGCAGGGAAGTTCAGTCCTCCTATGTACCAGGCAGAGAAGGGAACTGCCTATCAGTGAACAATTAATATTTGCCACATTGTGGACTCCCTAATGGCAACAATGGGCTACAACCCACTTGAAGCTGACCCCCCTCCTTTTTTTTTTTTTTTGCTTTTTGCTTTTTAGGGCTGTACTCGTGGCATATGGAGGTTTCCAGGCGAGGGGTCTAATCGGAGCTATAGCTGCCAGCCTATGCCACAGCCACAGCAATGCCAGATCCAAGCCAATTTGCAATCTACACCACAGCTCACAGCAACGCTGGATCCTTAACCCACGAAGCGAGGCCAGGGATAGAACCTGCAACCTCATGGTTCCTAGTCGGATTCATTTCCGCTGTGCCATGATGGGAACTTCCTTGAAGCTGCCCCTTTGAGATGAGTCTTACCCTGGATTGACACAGTTTCCAACCAGCCTGCCAGGGCATTTACATGGCCTGCCCGATCTCTAGGAGCATTTGACTTTACAGCTTAAACAAAGCCAATGTCAATATCAGTCTTTCAGTGTCCCTTGTGATCCACAGAGTTATCACACATTTTTCAAAAACATGGCTTTTTAAATTTGCTAATTAAAATAATGCCATAGGATTTCCCATGTGGCTCAGCAGGTTAAAGATCCAGTGTTGTCACTGCAGTGCTCAGGTCGCTGCTGTGGTGCAGTTTCAATCCCTGGCCCAGGAATTGCCACATGCTGCAGGCATAGCCAAAAATAAATTCATTAAAAAATTAAATCAGATTTTAAAATGCCTTAGAGAAGTCTTAGGTGCAGGGCAGGGTGGTATCATAAAATCAAACAAGAAGCTGAGACTAGCTGTTATGTATTCTGCAAATTACAAAGACCTGTTTATGATGGTTGCTTCCTCCTACTCTTCCCTTTTGCTCAATCAAATACCTACCAGGAGAGACCAGGACAAATGAGCCTTCCACTGTCTTCCATAGGGTAGGAGGAGAAGTAACATGGTAGTCATTTAGGGGATGGTCTGGTTTAAAGTTTTAAATTTTTCCTATATATATGCATATATATTCCTATATATATGCATGTATATATATATATATATATATATATATATATATATTCATGGCTGAAATATTAGAGAAGAAAATTTGAATTGAGAACAGAACTAACTGCTGCTTCTCTTCCACCAATGAGAATTTTATAAAATAACAGGAAACATGTCTAATGTTGTTTTTGTTTTTTTTGGTTTTTGTTGTGGTGGTGGTGGTGGTTTTTGCTTTTTAGGGCTGAACCCATGGCATATGGAGGTTCCCAGGCTAGTGGCTGAATCAGAGCTGTAGCTGCTGGCCTACACCTAAGCCACAGCAATGCAGGATCTGAGCCACCTCTCTGACCTACACCACAGCTCATGGCAACAATGGATCCTTAACCCTCTGTGCAAGGCCAGGGACTGAATCTGCATCCTCATGGATGCTAGTCAAATTCCTTAACTACTAAGCCACTGGGAACTCCTAAAGTTTTAGTAATAAATCAGCATCCACAGAAATACAGCCATCTCTTGGGAAAGCCCAGCATCTTCTCTTTGATCTCCAAACACAATTTTCTCGTTTAGTGCTGGGCCAGATGGGGTTAGGAGAGGAGTGTGGTGGAGATATGCTTTTCTCCGGAGCACTCCTTTCTTTGGAAAACCACTATCCTCCCTCTCCCTGAGGCCCTGAGGTGTTGTCAATTCTGGTGCCTCATCATCCCCACTCAAATGTGGGTGTGTGGCCTCAGCTGGCCAATTAGAACAGTCCATTTCCTAAGCTACAATGATTGGTTCAGGGATGGGCCAATCAGGGCCAATCAGAGTCTTCCCTGAGATTGATACGTGAATGTCAAGGAAGAGGGGAGCTCTTTTCCTTCAAAACACCAGTGCAAGGATGTAGTTTGTGGCTATTGGTGGCCATTTTTTCTTGTCATGTGATAAGAGACTGACTGAGAGTGGAACACATACAAAGACGGAAAGAGAGCCAAGACATGTAAAGATAGAACAACCATGAGATCATCATTTGCTTCCTGAACCTAACAGGCTATGAGAACATGCTGAATCAGTCTTTGGACTTCACAGTGATGAAGTCAATACATCCACTTTCTGTTTCTTACTAAGATAGTTTGAGGGTTTTCTGCCACTTGCCACCAAAGAAAGCTGAAAAATTCGTGAGTAAAATGACCCACAGTCAAACTCACAAAGCACTGTTAAACTGACACTGGGAAATTTTATCTGCTTACTATTCTTGCTTCATCCATCAAATGCCACTCAACTATCCAAGACTAAATACAGAACTACACTGAGCTCCCTTCTTGCAGTTCAGGGTTCAGCTCGGCATTTAAATAATTTAGTCAGATGGCCTTGTTTGAATGTTTGCTCTGAGCCATAGACAACATACCACCCTAGGAGAGGAGGCAAAGCGCAAAAAAAAGACATCCCTGACCGTAAAGATGACAGAATAGAGACCCAGGAAGATAGATGATATTCATTAAAATGGGGAAATGAGGACTTAAGTGATCTAGAGAAAACCCAATGCATTCTGCTCTCAAAATATTATGTTTCAAAAGATGCCCTGAAAAGAAGATGAAAGGTCCACGTAGGGATGTCACAACGTAAGCCATCTACATATAGGTGCTCCCTGAAGTTGACACCAGGATTGCAGGTTGAATCACCAAACTCCTTTAGATCAAAGATGATCTTAAGAAATATTAAACTTCAAACAATAGGTGATTAACACATTTTGAGATTATGAATGAACAAACAGAAGCTGGTCTAGGACTCAGTCTTAAGAGATGCTGACAATGAACAAATGGGCATATAGGAGGAGGCAAAGTAGTTAACAAAGGATACCCCCAGAAAATAGAAGAAAGGAAGGCAGAGACAGAAGCACAGAACCTCAAGATTCCTCAAGTCCCCTGTCCCTTAACCCAGGAGTAGGCTTTCCCTCGGCCATGAAAGCCAAAATGGGTTGTCAATACGGTCAAACATTACAGAGATAAATAAGATCTGAGATGAGTCCACTGTATTTGTTCAGATCTAGAAAGTACACTATTACCATAGGGATGTATATTCAAGAGGCCTCAGTCATTATTAGAAGAGGGAGTTTAATCTGAAAAGGTAGGCATTATGCCACGAAGAGGTTTCCTCTTGACACCCACAGAATGCTGGTCTAGAAGGCTCGGGGACCTTTCCTTCTTGGTTTTTTTTTGGGGGGGGCGGGGGCATGCCCTTGGCATGTGGAAGTTCCTGGACCAGGGATCAAACCCATACCACAGCAGCAACCCAAGCCCCTGCAATAAAAAAGCCGGATACGGAACCTGCTGGGCCACAAGGGAACGCCTCCTTTTTCTTAATCCCTGTCCCCTCACACCTAGAAGGTGTTACTGTGGATTGGCCAGATTCCTCAATAAAACATTTGGACCTTGGTTTCCCCATCTGCTCAATGGGGACAAGAATGGTGACGGCATTAGAAGGTCGATGTGAGGATTAACTGTGATACTTACAAAGCACCCTATCAATACCTGCCACAGGCTGAGTCCAAGAAATCTGGCTGTGTTCACATCATCACCGTCATCGCTACCATCACCGTCAATGTCACATTTTAGGCGATCCAAGCTTTCCTGCTAAGGAGCCTTCTTAGATCTGTCAAGCCCAGAGTGATTCCTCCTTCTTCCAACCTGAAATATCACATCCCTACCCACCTAATGATAATCGTATGCTATTTTGAATTCTTTTTATTTCATTTGTGTAGTGTCATTTCAGCGTGCTTGAAGTCACCTTCGTGTTAGGGACAACATCTTACCATTTTAAAACCCCTGTAGCCCCCACCATCTACTGACTTTATGGTTGACTTTGAATGAACACCTAAATAAGTGACAGCCAGAGGCCAGAAAATAAATTCTTTTGTATCCCCAGTCATGTCAAAAGCAGTCTGGGCTCATGGCACTTAAAGAATATTCGTCCGATCGCTGCTGGGCAGAGTGAATGTTAAGATCAGTGACCCCTTGTGCAGCGCACGCTGGCAGACCATTAAAGTGAGGAAGGGGCCATATTTTATAGACGAGGAAATTGAAGCCCACACTGATGACACAGATCTAGCTGAACAAAAGTTATGACGGGAATAATTCTCAGGACTCTTTTTATGCCTCGTGTTTTAAAACAACCACCAATAAAAAGTTATTTCAGCAAATGTTTATCGAAGGGGAAAAAAAGTCCCCTAGGTTTTCTGCGGGAGGTGGCGTTTCCTCTTACACTCAACAATTTTGGTGGTGCGGTAGAGCGAGGTGTGGGATGGAGCCAAGGGGGCCTTGTGACTGGGCTCTTGTGTGAGCCCCAGCCAGCGGGGGAGGGGTGGGATTTTCACTTCTAGGAAAGCTCTTCCAGCTCCAGGCGATGCAGGCCCGGTTTGGACACCTACGTTCCTGAAACACAGGGCCCTAAGTTGGCCCCAGGCTGCCTTCCAGAGAGCCCCCCTTTCCCAGCTCAGTAGCTGGGCTGGGGGAGTCCCCAGGCCGGCTCACAGAAACCCATCCCAGGAACCAGACAAGAGCCCCACACTCGGAACTTGGGCAATGAGGCTAAACATTTACAATTAAAACTCACTGCTGTACAAGGAGACATCTCAGGGCCGGCCCCAGGACGAGGCCCTGAGGGAGGCCGCGCGTCCGCAGAGGGAGAGCGCAGGACAAGGGCGTCTTTGGTAGCCCTGGCCAGGCTCACAGGCTCCCTTTCAGGTTTTATGCCCACATTTCCCTACCCTCGACTCTCACCAGTGTTTCTCTATCTCTTAAATACACCTCCCTAATCCTCTCCTTCCTCCTTTTTAAAGCCTGCTTTTCCTTTCAAATACTTCCTCAAATGCCAACTTGTTATTTCTGTGCCCTCCCCTTCGAGAGCCTTCCCAAGAGCTCTGACTGAAATACTGGAGACCACAGGGCCAGATTTTCATTCATTTCTTCATTCATTCATTCAACAAATATTTGGTTATGTGGACAGGGCCGCGGCAATACAACCACAATCAAAGATGGCCCAGTTCTCCGGTGAGTGAATAATTAGCTAATTGACTAAATAATTACAACTGTGCAAAGGAGAATTAAGGGGTGTGATGAGACAGGTAGAGAAACAATGGGAATCAACCTTTCTCTGCTTGTCAGAGACTCTCATCCCAATCAGCTGGATGCCCTAGGCCGCTCCCTCTCAAGCACAGGAGCAGGTGTCCTGTAAAAAGCTCTCCTAGGAGCTTGCGTCCTCCTCCCTTGGGTCAAAGTTTCAGCGCTCCAGGTTGAGGGGGGGCTCTCCTTAGACCCCACTGCCCAGCCCTAACTCTCCCAGCCCTCTTCACCATCTTGGGGCTGGGGCCCCAGGTAATTATCCACTGCCATGCATATACAAGGTTTTCACCTAGTTACCTGGTCTTCTAAGGTTAATGCATCGTGCAAGGCAGTAGAGAATAGCAGTGAAGCCTGTGGACTCTGGAACCGGACTATCCCTGTCTCTGATGCATACTAACCGTGTGGCCATGGACACGTTACTTAATGGCTCTGTGCTCAATTTCATCATCATTAAAATGGGGTGTGTGCGTGGATGTGAGGTAGGTGTGTAGGAGATAACACTCCAACCATAGGGGTATCATAAAGAGGTAAATACATAAATATACAAGGAGGCACTGCCTGTAAAGCCCTTGGAACTGTGCTTAGCCCAAGTCGAGGCTCAGGAAAGGTGCTCTTGGATGCTACGGTTTGAAACTCCCCTGGCAACGTGTCCAGCCTTGGCCTGAACCCAGCCCAGGTCAGAGTCTCAGACTGCTCACCAGGAAGGAGAGGCTGGACCTTTTTAAAAGAGACAAGATGCTGGCAGCAATGAAGACTGCCCGGAAGCTAAATAGACAAGGGCACTGAAGCTGGCTGGATGTGCGGCACGTTGACCTCAATTCTCTAAGACCAGGAGCCACTCCAACTATCTGTGGCTTGAGAAGGGAGTCCGGAGGAAGACCTGCTTTTGAGCGGGGCTCACCTACCTCTAGCTTCTTATGTGACCCCAAAGATCATTTCTATGCTTCGATTCTGTTTTTCCATGGCAGAGGATAAGAGTCATAGCATCATGGAGTTTGAACTAAAATTGACCTTAGTGAGTCCATAATACAACCCTTTTATTTTCTAAGGAAAGTGACACCCAGAAATGTCACGTGACATGGGCAGCAGGGGCTAGATTCAAATCCCAGCCCTAGGACTTATGCTTGTCTCTGAGATTCATGATCCTCTGAGGTAAAGGGAAGGTAGAATTCCAACCGCATAGGGTCACCATGAGAACGAAGAGGACCACATATGATGCACCACACCCAGGGCCTGGGTGTGGTTGGGTAGGAAGTCATAAAGGCATTTCCCAGTGTCAAGTGGCTGGTTGCTAATCCCTTCCTTAGCTTCTCCACTGGGTTGACAGAAGAATAAAGGAAGCAGTAGAAGACTCTGAAAATCGAAATGCCGTGTCATCATTCTGTGCTGTTAATATTACCCATCCAATTAAGATTTACTAAACCAATTTGGGGAACTGGCCATTGTCCCAGGAACTAAAGGGTTAAAGTCCATAGGTAAAAACTCAGTTTCTGGTTCTTGGAGGTTTCTCATTTGGGACTAGGCTTCTCAAAGAAGAAAGGCCAGAGTTCCCGTCGTGGCGCAGTGTTTAATGAATACGACTAGGAACCATGAGGTTGCGGGTTCGGTCCCTGCCCTTGCTCAGTGGGTTAACGATCCGGCGTTGCCGTGAGCTGTGGTGTAGGTTGCAGACTCGGCTTGGATCCCGAGTTGCTGTGGCTCTGGCGTAGACTGGCGGCTACAGCTCAGATTTGACCCCTAGCCTGGGAACCTCCATATGCCGCGGGAGCGGCCCAAAGAAATAGCAAAAAAAAAAAAGACAAAAAAAAAAAAAAAAAAAAAAAAAGAAAGGGCTTTCAAAACCACAGTGCTTGGTAATCATGGTCTCACAGAGAAAGCTCACTTAAAGCAACATTCCTCCTCCGGCTGTTACTGAAGCATCAGAGTAAAGCGCATGTGTAGTGGGGGCTTCGCCCCCAGCCTCCTCTGAGAGCAACTGGGGGACCTGAGTCCATGATGCTCCAATGGGACCAGCCCCTTGGCTCATCCAGCAGAGACAGCTGCACCCACTCCCTGGGGGGAGGCTCCTTGTCTTGGGCCAGTGCAGCCAATTGCCTTCAAACCACAGACCCAGTCTGGTGTCATCAGAAATGAGCCAAAGCCCACAGGCCCAGAGTCAAAGAAAGATAGCTAGGTGCTCTTTAAAAGAGATCATGAGCAGTAAAATAGGAATCAAAATAAAATGAGCCTGGTGAGGAAGATTTTTTTTTCCTCAATTTTTAATGTCAGAAAAATCTCTTTTTTTGGAGTTCCCATTGTGGCACAGTGGAAACGAATCTGACTAGTATCCATGAGGATACAGGTTCGATCCCTGGCCTCACTCAGTGGGTTAAGGAGCTGGCATTGCTGTGGCTGTGGTGTAGGTGGTGGCTGCAACCCAGATTCCACCCTTAGCCTGGGAACTTCCATATGTTATGAGTGCAGCCCTAAAAAAAAGAAAAACCCTTATTTAGACATCCCCTCGCATCTCATCGGCCAGACTGAGTCACATGCCCACCTCTAGACCAATCCCTGGCTGGCATGTAGGGTTGATCAGTGATTGGCCTTCTCAGTTGGAGGAGGCATGGGTACTAGAACTAAATAAATAGAAGCTCTGCCTGCCCACCAGGAAGGCAGAAGTGAGCTGTTAGATGCCCAGCTCTAGCCACCAGTTCACAACAAAGGGAGAAAACATTAAAACCTAAAGGATTGACTATGGCTTTGAAGCCCAAGCGCTGGGTCCTAATTGTGCCTCTTACCAACTAAAAAAATTGAGTGGGATCCTTGGCCTCTGAGAGCCTCAGATTCATCTAACAAGGCTGTTGTGAGGGTCAAATGAGGTAATTCAGTCTTCACACAAGCCCTTGGCAGACTTTCACATCCCACCTGAAAGGATGTCCTCTATCCAGTTATCATTGTCAATGAAAATGGTAACACGAATGGATCTTCTATGGACGGAAATGTGTTTAGAGTTGACTGTTGGGGCACTCACTTCTTAGCCTCTATAAGCTATGGCTAAGTGACCCTTTGGGGCCAAGGTCAGCTATAGTATCTGTTTTTCATTACATTAAGACCTGGCTCATTCTTTATCTGAAAACAATATATGTCACTTAAGTTTCTTAAATCCTTTTTAAAAATAATCCAAAACCCCATCAAAAAATGGGCAGAATCTAAACAGACAACTCTCTAAAGACGACATGCGGCTGGCCAAAAAACACATGAAAAGATGTTCAACATCACTCATTATTAGAGAAATGCAAATCAAAACCACTATGAGGTACCACCTTACACCAGCCAGAATGGCAATCATCAAAAAGTCTACAAACAATAAGTGTTGAAGAGGGTGTGGAGAAAAGGGCACCCTATTACACTGTGGGTGGGATTGTAAACTGGTGCAATCACTGTGGAAAACAGTATGGAGATTCCTCAGAAAACTAAAAATAGAATTACCATTTGATCCAGCAATCCCACTCCTGGGCATCTATCCAGAGAAAACCATGACTCGAAAAGACACATGTACTCCAATGTTCTTTGCAGCACTATTTATGATAGCCAAGACATGGAAACAACCTAAATGTCCATCGACAGAGGAGTGGATAAAGAAGCTGTGGTACATATACACAATGGAATATTACTCAGCCATTAAAAGGAAAGAAATAACGGCATTTTTAGCAATATGGATGGACCTAGAAATTATCATACTGAGTGAAGTCAGTCAGACAGTGAGACACCAACATCAAATGCTATTATTTACATGTGGAATCTTAAAAAAAGACACAATGAACTTCTTTGCAGAACAGATACTGATTCACAGACTTTGAAAAACGTATGGTTTCCGAATGAGACAGGTTGGGGGGTAGGGGATGGGCTGGGAGTTTGGGATGGAAATGCTATAAAATCGGGTTGTGATGATCATTGTACAACTATAAATGTAATACAATTCATTGAGTAATTAAAAATAAAATAAAATAAAAAGAATCCAAAATTGCCATGCAAACTTCTTGTATTAAAATGCATATGTATCAATTCCAAACAAAATTATGCCATTAGGGCTATTGGGGATAATATTTAATAAACATTAAATGTATAATAAGTATGTGACAAAATGTCGAAGTACATCAGTGGTTCTCAAGTAATCTCTCAAAGGTCAAGGTGGTCCAGGGTGTCTGCTGTGGTCGAAGATGACAAGATCACCTCACGCCTGAACACCAATCTTTGTGCATCTAACACAAAGCTTTCTTCCCCAGAGCAGAAATAGAACAGAGTTTGGCTGGTGAAGGAAAGAGTGGAAAATGGGGGATCTGCCAGGTCACTCAAGCAAATGAAAAGTAGGTACATTACTCTTTCGCCTGCCTGATCCACTGGCATCAGTCCCATCAAGAGGCATGTTCTTTGGGCCTCAGAGCGTGTGCAGACTTGAAAGCTCTGGCTCTGAAAAAAATCTTCTACCTCAACATAATGTGGAGAGAAGTTCCATTCGGTCAGGCACCTGATCGTCTCTCCGAGTGCAAGGGATGGCCATGGCCCAAGCGTAGCAATAGCCAATCAATTGTCATCAGCTCTTAAAACGGTTCACTTTTTTAGTAGTAGGCAATATATATATATATATATATTGGACTTTTTGTCCTTTTAGGGCCACACCCATGGCATATGCAGGTTCCCAGGCTAGGGGTCGAATCTAAGCTGTAGCCCCTGGCCTACGCCAGAGCCACAGCAACGCGGGATCCGAGCCATGTCTGTGACCTACCCCACAGCTCACGCCAACGCTGGATCCTTAACCCACTAAGTGAGGCCAGGAATTGAACCCGCAACCTCGTGGTTCCTAGTCAGATTCGTTTCCCCTGTGCCACGACGGGAACTGCAATAGTAGGCAATAGTGACTGGGCACTTACTATATGCTACTCACTGTGCTAAGTGCTTTAGATTTATTATTTCCTTTAATCCTCACAAAAAAACCATGGAGTAGGAATATTATCCCCATTTTACAGATGAGGAAATGAAGGCGCAGGATGTTCAGCTAATTTGCTATAGATCACAGCTAGGTAGCAGGCAGAGTTAGGGCTCAAATTCAGATAGTCTGGGTCCAAAGCATATGTTCTTAACCATACACAACATGGTGTTTTATTTGTTTGGGGGGGGACTGTTTGTTTGTTTGTTTGTCTTTTTAGGGCTATACCTGCGGCATGGGGAAGTTCCTAGGCTAGGAATCAAATCTGAGCTGTAGCGGCCAGCCTAGACCACAGCCACAGCAACATGGGATCCAAGCCGCATCTGTGACCTACACCACAGCTCATGGCAATGCCAGATCCTTAACCCACTGAGTAAGGCCAGGGATTGAACCTGCATCCTCATGGATGCTGACTGGGTTTGTTATCGCTGAGCCACAACAGGAACCTCCTGGTTTTGGTTTTTAATAGACTTTACTTTCAGGAGTATTTTTATTTTTATTTCTTTTTACGGCCGCATCTGTGGCATATGGAAGTTCCAGGGCTAGGGGTCAAATCCAAGCTGCAGCTGTTGGCCTAGGCCACAGCCATGGCAACACCAGGTCTGAGCCACGTCTGTGAACTATGCCACAGCTTGCGGCAATGCCAAATCCTTAACCCCCTGAGTGAGGCCAGGAATCAAACCTGCATCCTCGCAGAGACAACGTCAGGTTCTTAACCTACTGAGCCACAGTAGGAATTCCCTCGGGAGTATTTTTAGGTTCACAGCAAAACTGAGCAGAAGGTATAGAGATTTCCCAAATACTTCCTTCCCCCACACAAGCTCAGCCCCTCCACTAGTAGCATCCTCACCAGAGTGATACCTTATAATCAATGAACCTACACTGACACATTATCATCACCCAAAGTCCATCATTTACATTCAGGTACATTCTTAACGTTGTCCATTCTCCGCATTTAAACAAATGTATGAGGGCATAAGTCCCCCATTATAGTACCACACAGAGCAGTTTCACTGCCCTAAAAGTCTCCGTGCTCGGAGTTCCCATCATGGCGCAGTGGTTGACGAATCCGACTAGGAACCATGAGGTTTCGGGTTGGATCCCTGGCCTTGCTCAGTGGGTTAAGGGTCTGGCATTGCCGTGAGCTGTGGTGTAGGTTGCAGATGTGGCTCGGATCCTGTGTTGCTGTGGCTCTGGTGCAGTCTGGTGGCTACAGCTCCAATTGGACCCCTAGCCTGAGAACCTCCATATGCTGCGGGAGCGGCCAAGAAATGGCCAAAAAGCCAAAAAAAAGTCTCTGTGCTCCACTTCTTCATTCTCCCCTTCCCACTAACCATCATAAGCCACTGATCCATTTACTGCATCCATAATTTTGCCTCCTCCAGAATGGCAAATAGTTGGAATGACATCGTATATAGCCTGTGCCGATTGGCTTCTGTTACTTAGTACTATGCGTTTACGTTTCCCGCATGTCATTTCATGACTTGATAGTGGGCTGCTTTTGAGTGCTGGATAATAGTCCACCATCCAGATGTACCAGTTTATCCATTCACCTACTGAAGGACATCTTGGTTGCTTCCTAGTTCTGGCAATTATGAATAAAGCTGCTGTAAACATTCCCTTGCAGGCTTTTGTGCAGACATGCTTTCAACTCATGTGGGTAAACACCAAGGAGCACAATTGTTGGGTCATAGGATAAAACTATGTTTACCTTGGTAAGAAATCGTCAAAATGTTTTCCAGAGAAACTGGACCATTTTGACTTCCCTCCAGCAGTGGGTGAGAATTCCCATTGCTCCACATCCTCACCAGCATTTGGTGTTTGGGATTTGGGCCATTCTAATAGACGTGTAGTGGTTTAATTGTTGTATATCTTCTCATTGCTGTTTTAAATGTTGTATATCTTCTTTGGTGAGGTGTCTGTCCAGATCTGTTGCCTATTTTTTTTTTTTAACTAAATTGTTTGTCTTCTTATTGTTGAATTTTGCAATACAGCATTTTTAAGGATAAAATTACAGATTCATAGAATGTCAAGGATGGAAACACCTCAGAAATCACCCAGTCCTTCCCCCTCACTTTACGGATGTGAAAAATAAGGCCCAGGAGTTCCCGTTGTAGCTCAGAGGGTTAAGGACCTGACTAGTATCTATGAGGATGCTTCACTCAGTGGGTTAAAGATTTGGCGTTGCTGCAAGCTGCAGTGTAGGTCACAGATGCAGCTCAGACCCCACGTTGCTGTGGCTGTGGTGTAGGCCAGCAGCTACAGCTCCAGCTCCGATTCAGCTCCCAGCCTGGGAACCTCCATATGCTGCAGATGTGGCCCTAAAAAGAAAATAAATAAATAAATAAGGCCCCAAGACACTCAGATGGGGCAAATCTGGAACCAGAGCCCAAGAATTCGTTCCCTCTCATCACAGTGCATGTCATCAGGCAATTTCCTCTGTGAGCAGGTAGCTCCCCAAGGACAGGGGTCACACCTGGCCATCTGCCTGTCTTTCCTTCACACCTCATCTGGCACACAGTCAGTGAATGTCTGTGGGAGAGGGCAAGAAATGACTTCCCCTGGCATTTATGCACCCTTTTCAAAAGGCAGGCCCCTCTGCCCTCTACTCTAATCTGTGGAATTGAAGAGAATTAAGAAAATTAACATTCTAGATCTTTCATGGTGCAATGTGGTGCTGGGGTCGGGGTGGGGGTGGGGTAGGGTGGCAGTGGCTGGCAGAGGCCATGCCAGCATGTAATTCTTAACATTGGCCATGCATCAGCATCACTTAAGGGCCTGGTTAAAAAAAAAAAAAAGGAGTTCCCATCATGGCACATTGGAAATGAATCCGACTAGGAACCATGAGGTTGCAGGTTCTATCCCTGGTCTCACTCAGTGGGTTAAGGATCCGGCATTGCTGTGAGCTGTGGTGTAGGTCACAGACATGGCTTGGATCTGGCATTGCTGTGACTGTGCATAGGCCTACAGCTGTATCTTCAATTAGACCCCTAGCCTGGGAACCTCCGTATGCCTCAGGTGTGGCCCTAACAAGACAAAAAAAAAAAAAATCTCCATCCCCAGCCATTTGGATTCCATGCATTATTTTAAGGTTTACCATTACCAGGTCCTGGGCTAAGCCCTTCACATGCCTTCACATGCGGGATCCTATTTACTCCTCCTTATGCAAGCCTACAGCATGGGCAGTATTATCCTCTTCCACTCTGCACATGAGGAAACTGTGATTCAGAGAGGTTAAGACACTCACCCAGGGTCACACAGTCTAGTATGGACTAGAGCTGCCATGCGAATAGAACAGCCTAACTGCTGTCAGAGCTGTTGGCCAACCCGTGGCGTGCACACAGGCACTGAGGTCTTTACGCTCAACCCTGTGCAAACCCTACGTTTTGAGACCCTCGTAGCTAAAAGGCAGGGACAGGGCACCCCCCCAGAAGGCTTCTAAGAGAAAGTTCTTCACCAGGGTGTGTCATTTAGAGGCTCCGAGAACTCTGTGTGAGCCCCGAATTCCAGCCCATCAGCTCCACCAAAAGACAGATCACAGACACCCACACTCTTGTTCTGATTTGCACACCATTCAGACAGAGTCTTCACTCTTTTACTTTTTTCTACTGGCGTGTAACATACAAAAAAGCCCACCAATCTTCAATGTACAGCTCCACCGCTGTTCACAAAGTGGACGTCGGGTAACCTGCTCTGCTTATTGCAGGTAACATCTTTAAACATCTCCAGTTATCTTAAGAGGTTTCATTGAAGGCTTCAAAGCAAATATTTTATTTTATTTTATTTTATTTATTTAATTTTATTTTATTTGTCTTTTTGCCATTTCTAGGGCCGCTCCTGCAGCATATAGAGGTTTCCAGGCTAGGGGTCTAATCGGAGCTGTGGCCACCGGCCTACACCAGGGCCAGAGCAATGCAGGATCTGAGCTGCGTCTGCAATCTACACCCCAGCTCATGGCAACGCCGGATCCTTAACCCACTAAGCAAGGCCAGGGATGGAACCCGCAATCTCATGATTCCTAGTCAGATTCGTTAACCACTGAGCCAGGACGGGAACTCCAAAAGCAAACATTTTAAAACTGAGTCTTGGGAGTTCCCTTCATGGCTCAGTGGTTAAGGAATCTGACTAGTACCCATGATGATGCAGGTTCAATCCCTGGCCTCGCTCAGTGGGTTAAGGATCCAGCATTGCCGTGAGCTGTGGTGTAGGTTGCAGATGCGGCTCAGATCCTATGTGGCCGATGTAGCTCCAATGTAACCCCTAGCCTGGGAACTTCCATATGCTACGGGTTTGGCTCTAAAAAGCAAAACGAACAAACAAACAAAAAAAAGAGTCTCATTTCACAGATAAATGCCCTTTTACAAAAGGAATATTTACAATAATAAAATGGGTGGTGGCTGTGAGGGCTTCAGGAGAAGTCTCCAGGCTCTCAGGGGAGCGTGGCTGGGAGGATGGGGTCGGGGGTTTGGGGGGTGGCGGTGGCCACACTCCAGGGCAGGCACTCTGCAGCAAGACAATAAATGCATCCCTGGTAAGGTGCCAGGACCACTCGGGTTTCCTCTCCCTGCAGCTGCATGGACATTGCATGAATTTCTCATGTCTTTTCCCTCCCCTCTATAGAAGGAAAATGTGGGTAGTTGCTCCCTTTCTTTTGTGTCTCATGACTGATGCCAATTCAGAAAAAAACAAAACAAAACAAAACAAAAAAAAAAAACCCACAAAGCTCCTGGATTTGATATTCTAGAAGGGCTTTTTGCAGGAAAGTTAAAAACAAAATGAAATTTAAAAAAATAAGAAAACCAACAACCAACCAAAAACAACAGAGCGCTGCAAGTCTGAAAAGCCTGGAAATCACTGCGCTGCTATTTTAAACCAAACACAAACTCTTTAGGAGGCAGGTTGCTATTTCTTCCGGATCTCACCATGGGAGGGGTCCTCTTACACTTAGACACGTCGGTTTTCTTGGCAGGCCATGGCACGGCAGTGACGGGGAGGGCCCTCTATGCTGGGCCGCATTTATATTTATACATCTCACCGTGATCAGTGCTCCCAGGCTGTGTGCTCTCAAGCCTGAGACTGAGAGGCAGGACGCAGGCAGTTCCAGCCTGGGCTTGACAATCGGACAAGCTGGGCTCCGATCCAAGCTCTATTACGGCCTGGCTCCATGACCCCAGGCAAGCCACTTACTCTCCCTGAACGTCAGTGCCCCCATGTGTAAAATGAGTCCTTGTCTGCACCTTCTGTGACCAGAGTGAGCATAAATGAGGCGTGTAAAGGGCTATCATCATGCCTGGCATGTTGATGAACTACTCCTCCAATCTTGCTAGGATAACCTGCATCCTATTTTCTGAAAATGCAGAAGAGAGCAGTGGATCCAGTACCAAAGTAGCAGCGGGAGGGAGACAGTGAAAGGGTGTCTGGGGAAGGTTCTGAGTTCAGGGGGCATTTGTTTGTCATCCGCCTTCAGGTTCAAGGGGCAGGTGTATGCCTGCAGGTCAGCAGAGAGACTTCCGCCCCGAGCCAGAAATAAAAATATTGATTCTTGAGGTTCAGTCCTGGAAATCTGAGGTGTCAAAGCCAGAAATGCAAGGGTCTCTTTATCTGGATGGGCTTTCAGTCCAGGTTTAATCAGCACTGCCAGCCAGGAAGGCTTGCCTTTAGAAACACCCGGATCAACAGGAGACTGGTCCAAGGAGAGGTTGCCATGACAACCCAGGGGCCAGGTCTGCTGGTCGCATTTGAACCCTTCCTCCCACACACATAGGCAAACACCACACACTCAGACTCACCTTGCAAGGACCCCAGCTCTCTGAGCCACAGAACTTGGGTCCCCTAGTTAGGACACCCTTCAGCGCGACCTCTCCATGAAGCATTCCAAGCTCCAGGCTCCTGGAAGCCACAGGAGATTGCTAGTAGGAGATGAAATTGCCCTCAAGATAACTGGCCTCCCTAAGTAGTTCGCTGGAAATGATCAGCTTTAGAGCCCCTGGGACTCGGGTAGAAAGGTAACCCTGGGCTCATCAAGGCTCCAGGGGAAAGGGACCCTGAGCCAATTAGACACTTTCATTCTGCCCCCTTCTCCCCATCCATCCCCGCGTCCTACCCTCATTGTTCTCCCTTGGGACTTGTCCATTGCACTCGTCCTACTCTAATGCTGTAAAAGAAAGGTTTTGGAGAGTTTTCTTCCCAGGGACCTTTGCATTTTAATGAAAACTCTTGAAAATCAAAATGCTTTCAGCCTCAAGGAATAAACTTCTTAATGAGGAATCTTCAGGCTCCCAGGGAGGGGTGATGGGGAGTAGAAAGGAGAAAGAAGAGAGTTGAGGGGGGAGGTAAGAAACACCTTAATGGAGTGCCTGTTCTGGCTCAGCAAGTTAAGAACCCGACTAGTATCCATGAGGATGCGGTTCGATCCCCAGCCTCACTCAGTAGGTTAAGGAGTCAGCGTTGCTGCAAGCTACAGATGAGGCTCAGATCTGGCATTGCTATAGCTATGGGATAGCCCAGCAGCTGCAGCTACAATTCAACCTCTAGCCCAGGAACTTCCATATGTTGCAGGTGCAGCCCTAAAATAGAAAAGAAAAGAAACACCCTTACTGAGAATACTAGATTTAAAGGTCAACAGGCCTGGGTTTGAGTCCTCCCTGTATGACTTGGGTTAGAGCCTCAATTCCCATAGGGGTTCATAATGCTAAAGTCCCGTGGCTGTTAGCACAGATCCTGGCACAATGTTGCAAGCCCCAGGGTAGAAGCAAACAAGAAGACTGTTGTGCACCCCAACCAAAGACCAGGATTGGTTCTTACGTCCTGGGCCTGGGCTGCAGTGCTTCTCAGGGACACTCTGCCCAGCTACCAGGGGTGGACAATAGGAAAAGAGGGGCCTGAAAGAAGGAACACATTCAGATGCAACTCTGTTTGTAAGTTTGTTTGTTTGTTTTCCTCGGGAGGAGACACTGAGAAAGTAGGAAAGCACGAGACGCTGAGAGTAGGGAAGAAGGGTGGTGCTTATGAGGACAGAGAAAGGGAAGCAGTGGGGGACCATCTGCTCAGTCCCCAGGGGCCTCCAAGACACAAGCCCTGCTGAGTAAAATGCCTGAGCTACAGGCAAAGGACGTGTTTCTCTAAGGACGTTCCTGGCCGTGACAGTGGCCAGTTTTAAACTTAGTGATATAGGACAATCTCTACCACAAAACTGCTCTAACTACAGTGGATTGGCGTCTATAAAGCCAGTGCAGCTGCTTGACACAAAGGATGTTGAGCTGAAAGAATCCTCGTCGATTTAGGAGCGGTCTAGATGGGAGACACTCCCCCCAACACTGCCCCCACTGCCATATCCCTTGGCCAGCACCCTCTCTTCAGGGCAGCAGTGGGATAGAGCAGAGAGAGATGACCCCATCCCAGCTGTACCAACGCCAACTTAGGAGATTCCTGCAGGTCTTGGGCCATCGTTGCCGGGTCTGTGTAATGACAGGATACGCGTCTACTTGGACAGTGAGGTTAAACGTTATATCTATGAAGGAACTAGTGTAATAACCAGGGACTTATCAGCACTCAACAAATGTTAACTTCCTTCTCTAAGAAACTAAAGAGCACATCCCCCCCCCACACACACACACACTGTTTTCCTCTTCTCCCTACACCCCTGGTGGTAGCATGGACACAGATTTTGTCAGGAATGCTCTCAATTGCAAATAAAATAAAATTCATCTAACAACGGACTAAACAGGCCTTCATTTTCCTCAAAGAAGAAATCTAGAGATAGGAGGCCACTGGTTCTGGTTCTGTGGCTCAGCAACTTTCAGATTCTTGTTTCTTTGATGCTACTGCCCTTTCCCTCGTGGTTATAACATGGCTACCACAGCTCCGAGCATCACAGCCCAATTCCAGGCAGGAAGAAACTCACCAGCTGTGAGTTCCTCTTATAAACAAGGAAAAAAAATGTCCCCCAAATTCCCAGCAGATATCTTATTGGCATGATATTCCCATGATCACTTCTATGTATGAGGGAGGCTGGGAAAGCAAACCAGCCTATAGACTTGAGGCAGGCAAGGAAGAAAGAAAGAAATGAAGACATGGCAGTTGAGTAAGCCAACCCACAGTGTCCGCCACAGCTGTACATCACGTTGAAGACAATGCTTCATTTATTTATTCAACAAGTGAGTACTGAGCACCTACTATGCCCTGAGCTGGGTGCTGAAGAGGACAGATGAGTCATATCAGACTTGGTGCTGGGGGTGATGGGTCCTTGACCTGTCTGCATGCAGGGGGTTGTGGAGGTTTGCACCAGGTTTGGAGGTAGGGGCAAAAAGACTTCCTGGATGGGTGCTGACAATGACTGGGAGTAAGTCAGGTGTTTGGAGTGGAGGGAGGCAGGCCAGCTGCCCATGCAGTGCTCCAGGCAGAGGGAACAGCATGTGCAAAGTCCTAGCAGCAGGAGAGAACTTGGCAGGCATTCAGGGAACTGAAAGGAGATCCCCGAGGCCACCAAAGGTTATTCAAACAAGAAAGATCAAAAGCAGGCCACACAGATGTGAGTGAGTCAATTTGACTAGCGAGAGCATTAAACCGTGGTCTGCCAGTCCCTTCCCATGGGGGAGAGAAAGCACTGGTAGCTTCTTTAAACACAGAAGCTGCAGGAGAAGCGTAAGCCCTGGGGAGCTGCTGTGGACAAACTCGACTACCTTGCTGGCAAGATCCCTGAGAGAGAAGACACTGCAGACCTGGCCACCTGGGTCCCGCAGTCAGGGTGGGCTCTCTGCCTCTCTCTGACTTGTCTGCAGAAGGTCCTGGCACCTGCTGAGCCCTTGGCCGGGAATTCGCTTCCCCTGAGTCTGCACTCTCTTCACTCTCACCTCCTGCTCACCCTTCAGATTTCACTTCCCACCCCCTCCCTGAAACACATCAACTCATGACAGTGCATGCACCAGGGACCTCCACCGTGTCACCAGCACGAAGGGACTGTGATTTTACATTGATTTGTGAGGAATTTTTTTAAATTGATGAGCATCTCTCCCAGTGGACTGCAAGCTCTTTGAGGGAAGGGACCATTGCCAGAAGGTATTTCCCTAATACCTAGCATCATGCCTGGCACGTAGGAGCTCAATAAATACTAGGAGCTAGGTCATATCAAACTGACAATATGCAACCATTTTTGAATGGTACTTTCATATGATTTGGCCAAATATTAATTGAATGAAGGAAGCTGAGTTTTTCTGAACACTATTTACTGCAGCATGGGAATCAGTACAAGGAGGGTCCACGCTGGCACTGTTCAAAGAGCTGGTTTTCCTAAAATTCTAAAGAGCTGAGTATCTGGTCCCTGGTCATGTTTTGTTTTTTTTTTTTAATTATCGGAGCTGCAGCTGCCAGCCTATGCCACAGTCACAGCAACGCGGGATCCAAGCCGAGTCTGTGACCTACACCACAGCCCACAGCAACGCCGGATCCTTAAACCACTAAGCGAGGCCAGGGATCGAACCCTCATCCTCATGGGTCCTAGTCGGGTTCATTACTGCCGAGGCACAACAGGAACTCCTTTAGTCACGGTCTGGACGTGAACAGGGCTTCTCACACTTCAATACGCAGCAGGAGCCCCTGGGGATTGTGTTCACGTACAGATTCTGATTCGGTTGGTCTAGGGTGGTCCCTGAGAGTCTGCCTGTGTAACAGACTCCCAGGTGATGTCCATGGGGCGACAGCCAGAGGGAAGGAGGCCAAAATACAGACTTGGAGCAGGTTGGCATAGGTCCTCTGTACCATTAAGGAGCTCCCACTAAGGCTGCCCTCTTTTTTCTTTCTCAGCCAATACAAAAATCCAGAAACTCATTTGCAAAGAGTTGGGGAGTTCCCATTGTGGCTCAACGGGTTAAGAGTCTGACATAGTGTCTGTGAGGATTCAGGTTCAACCCCTGGCCTTGTTGAGTGGGTTAAAGACACGGCATTGCCAAAAGCTGCAGGTAGGTCCAAGATGAAGCTCAGATCGGATGTTGCTGTGGCTTAGATGAGTTTTCCAGATCACCGAAGCTTGGGCCTCCAAGGGACGCAAACTTATTTTAATAGTTATTGATGGAAATGCTTTAAAGTTATTCAATGCTATCGTGCCTTCTTCAGTAGAGTAAATTGGACAGAACCCGACTCTTGCTTATATTTCCTTCCTTCTTGAAAAAAAAAAATTTTTGAGAGTTCCCACTGTGGCTCAGTGGTAATGAACCTGACTCATATCCGTGAAGATGCAAGTTCGATCTCTGGCCCCACCCCATTGCTGTGAGCTGTGGTGTAGGTCACAGACACAGCTCAGATCCTGAGTTGCTGTGGCTGTGGCATAGGCCGGCAGCTGCAGCTCTGATTCGACCCCTAGCCTAGAAACTTCCATATGCCACAGGTGTGGTCCTAAAAAGAAAAAAAAAAAAAAAATCTTGGTGAAATACATCACATATGTGAATAAAACACACACGGACAACTTAAAAAATATAAATCCGTGCTCACTCCAGCAGCATATATACTAAAATTGGAATCATACAGAAGATTAGCATGGCCCTTGCACAAGGATGACACGAAAACTCGTGAAGTGTTCCATATTTTGTATATATTTTATATATATGCATGACTGGGTCACTTTGCTATACAGTAGAAATTGACCGAACACTGTAAACCAACTATCATGGAAAAAGTAAAAATCATTAATAAAAAAATTAAAAATACAAAAAAAAGAATATAAATCAAGTGGATAAGGTTAGGCCCACCATGGTAAGAGAAGGCAGTACAGTACCTTCCGAGCCCCCTCTTTCCTCATTAACTACTACACCAGTGCACGTGTCTTCGCTTGTCTTCGCTTTTCTTTATTGTTTTATCACGTGGGAATGTGGCTCCCAACAATGTAATTCATTTTGCCTGTTCTTGAACATCATAGGAATTAAATCCTACTCAAGTATGATGGGGTGACTAGTTCCTTTTGTTGTACATTGTAGTTTTGATGATTTATTTACCTATTTGTTTATTTATTTTGTCTTTTTAGGGCCACACATGCAGCATATGGTAGTTCCCGGGCAAGGGGTCGAATAGCCACAGCAACGCACCCAAGCTGCACCCGCGCCTTCGCCGCAGCTTGTGGCAATGCCAGATCCTTAACCCACTGAGCAAGGCCAGGGATTGAACCTGCGTCCTCATGGATACTGGTTGGGTTAATAGCCTGCTGAACATTGTGTTTTTTTGATTCATCCCCGTTATCATGTGTCACTTGCCCTGTGTCTACACAGAGTAAATGGACCCTGGAGGGAGTTCTAAATGGCTGGACTGCAAGTAAATACATACACTACAGGGGATGAATCCTACGACATTTATTTTGGCTGTGAACAGTCTTTTGTTTTGTTTCGAGGGTGGTTGTTTTCTTACCCATTTGAGGGTTTTGTTTATTTTTGCTTCTTTTCTGGTTCCTGACAGTGTTCCAAATAACTGAGGTTGCTGTATATATATATATATATACATATATATATATATATATATATATATATCTCGCCTCCGGATAAGTGAGGTGCCACTGCCCTTTGAATATGTCTAATTTAATTTCATATTAAATTTAATTAAATTCTTGTTTAATTTTGCTTTCTGGTATCCGCCCCAAACAGCATAGCTTCAACTAGTAGGTGGCACATATTCCTGAGACAAGAGACACCAAAGATTCCAAAGAGCCTTGTTCTGCTGCCACCAGAAGCCTCTTTTAGAAACAGAGGTGTTTTGGCAAGAGAAGAAGTCGTTTCTATATACATTAAAAAAAAAAAAGAAAGAAAGAAACAGAGGTGTTAGAAAATTCTGACTTTTACTAGATGGAATTCATCCATGCCTCATGGTTAGTTTGAGTTTAAGTCATTTAATGGCAAAAGGGAACCATCTTGGTGATATCTTATTGTTGAAAAGTATTTCAGCTGTGGGTTACTGACCAATTCTGGCAGATGTGAGCAGAAAGGGGACTTATTGACAAGATATTGGATAACTTACGGAATCATCAGGTGGCCTGGCAGACCAGGTTTGAGACCATGCAGCCAAGAACAGTACCCAAAATCACTGGCCTAGTGAGGACCTACCACCAACTACTAGGCACTTCATCCTGCTTGCCCCCACCCTCAGCACTAGACCCTGGGTGCAACCCCTACTGCAGGAATTCAGGGTTCCTGCTGAGGCTGCCCTGGTAGAGCCTGGTCACATCCTGCACCCTAGCTGCAAGAGAGACTGGGAAGACAAAGGCATTATTCAGGCTTGGAGTCCACACCACATGATAGAGAATTCAAAATACTTGTGGTTTTATACAAACCACAAAATAAAACAGCAATTTATTTCTCCCAGTGTAAAAAAGTTGAAGGCAAAGAATGCAGGCAAAATGCTCTGAAGCTCCTTCAACTCTGCCTTCGCATGCTGCCTTCTGGACCAATATGGCTGCTTGAGCATCTACCATCAGGTCCACATCCCAACCATCAGGAAAGCAAAAGGCACAAAAAGGATGACCTCTTCCCTAACTACGACTTCATCACACACTCTGCTCATATCTCAATGGTTGAAACCATCATTAGGTCAAATAGAACATAAAAGAGAGTCTGGGAAATGTGGTCTTTAATACAGGTGGCCATGTGCCCAGCTAAAAAAAGGGGGGGGGTGGTTTCTCTTACTAAAGAAGGAGAGAATAGATATCAGGAGAGATGACTGACTGGTGGTGTCCACTGTAGCAAGTTCCTAGCATTTTCATCATCCCTCCTGGCTTAGGACCTCTGTTCCCTACCAAGGCACATAAAAGTGTGTATATGCAGGATATTTCCCAGACTCAGGAAGGGGGTTCTGAGCTAGACAACCCCAAAAAAAAGAGAGAGCGAGCACAAACTGGCCACCGTTCCATTACTGCTGCCCTCACTGTAACTAAGGCAAGCTTAGTAACAGATTCACATCGTATGGAGCCTTTGAACAAAGGCATTTGCCAGAGGAGGCCTGGGACATGAAGGAAACGAGATCCAGAGGCACAGCTGGAAATAGAGGCATCCGTACCAGATAAAGCTCTGTTCCCTCACAAGTTTGGAGGACTGGGGCAAGAATTCAAAGACAGACCCGCATATGAACTATCTAAAAGCGATTCAGCAAGCTAACAACTTGTTGAATAAAATATGTCCTCTCCCTCGACCTTTACAGACTTACCTTCCTAACATTCTGGAAGGCCAAGGTCAACTTTAGAATGCTCAGGCTCCTCAGATCAGAAGGTGGAAGCACAGGGATGGACAGCCTGGGGTCAGGGCCTGTCTCCCTTTTGCTCAACCCTCAGTTCAGGGTCTTGGCCACCTGTATGTTCCGAATTTGGGCCACTGCCTGTGCCCCAAGTGGCTCTCCCTTGGCCCCTGGCTGCTCTGGCCACCCAGGACCAGGGAAACATGCTCTCATGGGTTCTGGAAGCAAGCGTTCTGGCCTGGGTCTCGGGTGGTACCGGGTCGCATTGTCACACTGACCCAGCAGGGTTGTCCATAAAGTGAACTGAGAATAACTGGAAGCTCTTTTGAGAGTTTTTCCTATTAGCCCCAGCCTCTGGATTACTGGCTATGGGAGAGTATTTCTTCTGCTGCAACTGCATTGGGGGCAGTTTTCAGCAATAAATGTATGTCTCCTCACCTCTGGAAACAAGCCCAAACAAAAAACCAAAACCAAAATAGAACAAAACCAAACCAGGAATCCCTCTTCCGTCCCTGATGCCCTCTGCCTATTTCTCTGTTTCCTCCTCTGACACCCTCCCATCGGGCTGTCTCCCATCGTCGTCCTGCTTTTTTCCCTGCTCACTTTCTCCCCTCCGCCCGCCTTCCCTGGCATGTCTTAACCCCTGCCATAGCGACAGGGAAAACAACAAAACATTGGGGCAGATGAGAGCTGGATTTCAGAGCCCTGAGAAGCACAGGCTCGCAGGGGGCCGGGACTTTCCATGGCGAAAGAGACCAGGGGAAAAACTTGAAATCTTGGAGAGGTGATGAGGAAAACTCGAGAGCTGAAAGAACAAGGGGCATCTCAAAAACCCGTCAGAAGCTGACATAAAAGGAATAAGGAGGTGGTCCTGCAAAATGAGCAAAATGGTGATATAACGTCCCCCCATGCTGCAGAGCCTGTGACCTTCCCAAAATACAGTCAACCTCCAATGGGATGAACTATTAGCAGAGGGGGAGATACTGGGGAGCAGATATTCAGGAAAACCAAGATCCCTCTTCTGGGAGTTCACATCATGGCTCAGCAGGAACGAACCCGATTAGTAACCATGAGGACATATGTTCGATCCCTGACTGCGCTCTGTGGGTTAAGGATCTGGCGTCGCTGGGAGCTGTGGTGTGGGTCACAGATGCAGGCGGCTCAGATCCCTCGTTGCTGTGGCTGTGGTGCAGGCCAGCAGCTGCAGCTGCCATTCACCCCTAGCCTGGGAAATTCCATATGCTGCAGGTGCAGCCCTAAAAAAAAAAAATCCCTCTTCTGAAAGGAGGTAAAGAGTTAATATTTCTATGAAGTGGAATTCTAGCATTTTAGGCTTGGTGAGATGGTAAGGGGTTAATGCTTTCAGGGAGCAAGCCTGGGGTAACTTGGAAGGGTGTGGTCCTGAAACTGATTTGTTTTAGAAGCGTGGAAAGCCAATGAATGTACTTCTGGCCACAAGACACAACAGGTGAGAAAAAGGAAAAGCAGGAGGCCTGGTTTCTGCTTCCTGGAGAGGAGGTGTTGTTACAGATCTCCCAGGGAGCACACATGCCTCTCGTGAATGTGTATAAGTCCGGAGCACTCAGCTCTCTCTCACCACCCTAACCACCCTAGCTCTCCCTGGTGGCTGCTTCCCCAGCGTTCTGGCACGCTGGCTGCCAGCACCTGCCAACAACAAGGAAGCTGAGTATCGTGGCTGCAGCTTTTGGAGGCTACTTACGAAAGAGATGACTAAGCCCTAGGGGCAAGAGGAGGGTGCAGCTAACTCCTAGCTCAGCAAGAACCGGTCTGCTATCAATTCCATCCAATTCAGCATTAACCAAGTGCCAGCTGTGTGCCTGGCTAGTCCCTGGGGATGTGAAGATGAGGAGGCATGGTCCCTGCTCTAGAGGACCAGGCATGCCCATGAGAAACTGTAATCAGAGACATGAATCCACAAAAAAAAAAAAAAAAAAGGAAAAAGAAAAAGTGGCAGAAATGATTTCATGGGGGTACAGTGATGGAGGCAAAAGGAGGAAGAGAGAGCTTCTCCGTGTGTATGGTCAGGCTAAGAGTTCTAGAGTCCTCCCCAAACACACCCTTGTCCTCAAGCTTTCTTATCCAGTCAGTCTGCTTCTGTCACCTGAATGACTCTCACACTGTCCCCCTCTCCTGTCTTGGCTCAGGTTCTCATTCAGAAATTGGTCCAGGCTCTTCGCACTCAGCTCCCTGAGGCAGTTTCCTAGAACTCAGGTCCAATCAGCTCCTTCCCCTGCTTGAAAACCTTCCACCATTTGCCTCTGCCACCAGAATAAAATCTAAGCCCCAAGGTCCCTCACACCATAGCCCAAACTTGCCTAAGGCTTAAGAGTAGAGTGGGCTTCAGGGTAGGGACTTAATGGCTCAACATGTCATCAACACCCCCGCTTCCTTCTGGAGGTCCTCTCTGCCATCCATAGTGTTGTATTTAACCTTGGGCAGACTTCTCTCATGGTGATAAAATGGCTGCAGTAATTCCTGGTCTCATACCCACACTCCATGCCATGTAGAAGGAGAAAGAGAGAGACCTTCTTTTCCTAAAGCTGCCAGCAAAGCCTTAGGTCAGAACTGGGTCACTTGCTCATTCTCAGGCAAGAAGGGATCTTGCTGATGCGTCTGTATTGAGGCAATTTGCCCCACCCTTAGGGATAGGGTGGAGTCAACTTCCTCCCGAGTACATGGGAAGTGTACAGAGGGTGGCCACCCAAGGAAAATGGGGTAGTTACCAAAAGTATATGGATGTGGAGGAGGCCACCACAGTGTCCACTGTAGCACCCTTCCAGCACCTTCTCCCCTCAAACCCCACCCAGATTCTTCCTTCTCCCTAACCGGTCTTGTGCCTTGATGTTGCTAAACCTTTGCGTGTGCTCTCTCTTCCACCTGAGAATGCTGCATTTTCTGCGGTGAATAACAATGTGTGTATTGGTGGGGGTGGGGCGGGGAGGGGGTCCCCCATACTGACAATAACCAGCTGAACTGAACCTACAGTTCCACTCAGTTCTGACACTGTCTATCTGAAGATGGCATGAGAGTCCGCAGGTCAAGAGCTCAGTTCCACATCAGCCCTCTGTTTCAGGATACCCGTCCCAAGACCAGACTGTTACATGTGCTTTGGATTGACTGGCTATGGATCAGAGGTTCTCATGACCCCCCTCCTCAGATTCCATTAATTTGCTAGAGTGACTCACAGAATCCAGGAAACCACTTACTCACTAGATTACTGACTTGTTCAAAAAGGATATAACTCGGGAACAGCCCAGATAGAAGAGATGCATAGGGCAAGGTTTGCGGGAAGGAACAAAGAGCTTCCATGCCCTGTGCAGGTGCACCATTCTCCCCACATCTCCACGTGTTCACCAACCTAGAAGCTGTCCAAACCTCCTCCTTTTGGGTGTTTATGGAGGCTTCATTTCATAGATATGGTTGATCAAGTCATTGGCCATTGGTTGACTGATTCAACCTCCAGCCCCTCTCCTTTCCCAAGAGCTCAGGGAGTAGGGCAGAAAGTTCCAGCCCTCCAGTCACAAGGTTGGTTCTCCTGGCAACCAGCCCCCATCCTTGGGTTCACCCAAAAGTCACCTCATTAACATAACAAAAACACCTTTGTCATTCTCATCACTTAGGAAATTCCAAGGGTTTTAGGAGCCCAGTGCCAGGAACAGGACAAAGACCAAATATATTTTCCTTAATATAAATCACAGTATCACAGCTGCCTTTCCAGTCCTGGTTCTCAGTGTACACCTATTCACTTTTCAAGCCCTTGCCCAACATCACTTTTTGAATTCTTTAGATATTATGATCACTGTAAGAAAAGAAATTAGGTTCTTATTCACTCTCAGCATAATGCAACACCTGACACACAATAGGTACTCCATAGAGGCTTGTCCAGTAAGTGAATGCTGCAGCATTTCGAAAGCCTACAACAAGGAACTAATGTCTCTTCAGAATCTCTTCCAAATGCCTAAAATGCAAAAAATGTAAGAAGAGCTGTAATGTATAAAACACTGAGGAGGAAAGGATGGTGCCCCCATGAAGTTCAGATAGAGGAACGTTGAAGGGCAAGAGTTTGTCCAAATGTCTCCAGCATCATCCCAGGGAGATGCTTGGGCTAGAAGGAATGTTTTAGTTCACTTGGCAGGTAAGCATACTCTTAAATGGAAAGGGGTCAATCAGGCCATCATAGCCTGATCCATTAATCTTCCAACCATTTAGATTATCCTACTGGGAAGATATTGCAACATCAGCAGACCCAGGCACACCCACCTCGCTTGCAATTACCATCTCATAATCCCCTCATAAACTGGCTTTCTGGTTTATCATTGTAATCTACATTTCTTAGTGTCCATTGGCCCGAGACCAACACTATGGTTGATTCCCAATTATCTTTTCTCTTTTTCTTCCTTAGTCACAGAACTACAACCACTCCAAATTTTAGATGGTCCCATGGTCACCTAAAATATAAACTATATTTCTCAGCCTTCCTTGTAGCTAGTTAGGGCCATGTGACTAAATTCTGGCCAATGGCATGTAAATCAAAATAATATGTGTGTAACTCCTTGGAAGCACCATTAAAAGAGGGTGGTGTTTCCTTCATCTTCCTTTTCCCCTTTCTGCTGGCTGGAATGTAGATGCTCTGGCTGGAGCCAAAGCAGTCACACTGGACTATTAAGGAACTTGTAAAAGATGTCATTGCAGGGCAGAGCACCAAGATAGAAGACAGAGCACCAAGATAGAAGGAGCTTGAGCTAAATATAACCGCAGTGCCATCTCAGATAACCCTCAATGCCCACTTGAACATTTATATAACAGAAAATGTAGTTCTGTCTTATTTAAGCCAATTTTGACACTAATGGCCTAACCTAATTCCAGGCTAACAACTGTACTATCCCATACACGTGACAATCGAGCACTTGAAATGTGGCTAGTACAAACTGAGAAAGCCACACTAAGTTTTGACTTAGCACTCCAAAAAAGAATGTAACGTGGCTCATGAATAATTTTTATATTGAATATATATTGAAAGGACAACACCTGAGATATATTGGGTTGTCCTATTATTCTTTTTGCTTTTTAAAATCTTACCAGTAGTAAATTTTAAATTACATTATGGCTTACACCGTATAGCTATTGGACAGGGCTTCGTGGGCCTTGTCATCTCTGTCCGAACTGATAATATCAAAATATTGAAGCATGTAAAGCTGAAAGACGACCAGAAACTGGGCTCAGGCTGGAGTTCCTGTTGTGGTACAGCAGAAACAAATCCAACTATATCCATGAGGATGTGGGTTCAATCCCTGGCCTCACTCAACTGGCCGGGGATCCAGTATGGGTCGCAGACACAGCCATGTTGCTGTGGCTGTGGTATAGGCTGGCAGCTATAGCTCTGATTCCACCCCTAGCCTGGGAAATTCCATAGGCCATGTGTGTGGCCCTAAAAAGCAAGCAAGAAAGAAAAAAAGGAAAGAGGAGTTCCTGTCGTGGCGCAGTGGTTAACGAATCCGACTAGGAACCATGAGATTGCGGGTTCGATCCCTGCCCTTGCTCAGTGGGTTAAGAATCCGGCATTGCCGTGAGCTGTGGTGTAGGTCGCAGACGCAGCTCAGATCTAGTGTTGCTGTGGCTCTGGTGTAGGCAGGCAGCTACAGCTCCGATTAGACCCCTAGCCTGGGAACCTCCATATGCCTCGGGAGCTGCCCAAGAAATAGCAAAATGACAAAAAAAAAAAAAAAAAAAAGGAAAGAAACTGGGCTCAGGCTTACTCACCAAAGTCCAGACTTGAACTTTGCCTCTGGCTCTGTCTTTCTTCTGTTCGTTGCAATCCCTTAACCTATTTGCCAAACTACCTTATCTGCAGCAAGAATAGCTATAATGCTTGGCACAGAGTATGGCTAAACTTAGAAAGAATGAGAAGAGAAGACAGGAGGTGATTGGAAAGTTTAAAAGGCACAAATCTGGAATCCAGGCTCTAGTACCTAGCTAAGGTACAAGACCAGTCACACATACATGGTTTATCCGTTGCAGAGAACCAAATTTCAGCCATGATACGCTTTCTTGGAAAGCTTCAGAAAGGGTTTTATATTTGGATCTCCAGGAGAAATACAACCATCCGTATAAATCTAATCCTCTGTCGATCTGAGGGAGACAGAGGTGCTTGGGGCACAGGTCTACATAAAGATTTTCAGGTAGGGCTCTGAGTCTTAGTGGAAACCACCTTGAACTTGCTTAGGCAAAAAAAAAAAAAAAAAAAAAAAAAGAAAGAAAGCTTCCTAGAAGAATCCTAGAGTGTCCATGGAAGCCATAACAAGGCTTTTCAAGGGATAGAAGCCAAAGGACTGAAAAACCACCAGGAACCCCAGCAGTGTCTCTGCCAGCATGTTTCATCTGCACTTCTCTCTGAGGGTCAGTTTTTTTCTCCTTTCTCTGCAAACCAACCTTCTCTGCTTCTCTGTCCTCCCAGCCCCAACACACATACACACACACCCTTTCCCATCTTATCCATTCAAAAGACCAAATCAAACCAACTAGCTGTCTCTCTATCTCCAAATTCCTGAGACTGGTTTGTTGATTGTTTTCGTATCTTGTTGCCAAACTCAGTGTCACCTAGATTTTCTCCCACGTTTTCTTCCAGAAGCTTCATGGTTTTGCATTTCATATTTAGGTCTGTGATTCATTTTGAGCTCATTTTTGTGAAAAATGTAAGACCTGTGTTGAGATTCTTTTTTTTCTTTTTTTTTTTTTTTTTTTTGCATATAGACATCCAATTGTTTCAGCATCATTTGTTGAAAAGACTACTCTTTCTTCATTTAATAACCTTTGCTCCTTTGTCAAAGATAAAATTTGACTATATTTGTGTGATGCTATTTCTGGGATCTCTATTTTGTTCCATTACATGTATTCTTTGATCAGTATGACAATCTGGATTACTGTAGCTTTATAATAAGTCCTAAAATCAAGTAGATCAGCCCTCTGATTTTATTCTTCTTCAGAACTGTGCTGACTATTCTAGGTCTTTTGCTTTTACATATAAACTTTAGAACTTGCTGATATATACATGGTAGTTCTGGGATTTTGACTGGATTATATCAAATCTATAGATCAAGTTAGGAGTAATTGACATCTTAACATATGGAGTCTTCCAATCCATGCACGAATCCAACTAGGGTTCCATCTCTGGCCTCACTCAGTGGGTTAAGGATCTGGTGTTGCCATGAGCTGTGGTGTAGGTCGCTGGTGCGGCTCAGATCCCACGTTGCTGTGGCTCTGGTGTAGGCCGGCGGCTACAGCTCTGATTTGACCCCTAGCCTGGGAACCTCCATATGCCGAAGGTGTGGCCCTATAAAAACAAAAAAAATTTTTTTTGATTGTTTATTGCTGGTATATAGAAAAGCAATTGACTTTTGTATATTAACCTTAGAGCCTTCAATCTTTCTATAGTAGTTGCAGGAGTTCTAGTGGGATTTTTTTTGTTAATTCTTTGAGCTTTCTACATAGGCAATCATGCCTTCTGTGAAAAAAAGACATTTTTATTTCTTCCTAGTATGTATAAATTTTATTTCCTTTTCTTGTCTTATTGTGTTAGCTAGGATTCTCAGTACAATGTTGAAAAGAGTGGTGATAGAGGTTACCCTTGCCTTGTTCCTGCTTTTAGGGGAAAAGCATACAATTTCTCACCATCAATCATAATGTTAGTTGTAGGTTTTGTGTAGATATTCTTTATCAAGTTGAGGGAGTGTCCTTCTATTCCTATTTTTCTAAGAGGTTTTTATCATGAATCGATGTTGGATTTTGTCAAATGCTTTTTCTGTATCAGTAGATATGATGGTATAATTTTTCTTCTTTAGCTTATTGATGTGATGGATTACGTGGACTGATTTTGGAAAGTTGAATCAATCTTACAAACCTGGAATAAATCCCACTTGCTTATGCTGTATAAATCTTTTTATAAATGTTGGATTTGAATTACTAATACTTTGCTGAGGATTTTTTTACATTTATGTGCATGAAACATAACAGGCTCGCATTGTCCTTTCTTATAATGTCTTTTCTGCTTTTGGTATTTGGGTAATGTTGGCCTCACAGAATGAGTTAGGAAATATTTTCACCATGTGAATTTCCTGGCAGAGATTATAAAAAGTAATATCAATTCTTCCTTGAATGTTTGGTAGAGTTCATCATCTGAACCTAGTGCTTTCTTCTTTAATAGATAAATACCTATTCACACTATCTATTTCTCATTATGTGAATTTTGGTAGTTTGTGTCTTTAAGGACTTGATCCATGTTATCAAAGTTATCAGATTTGTGAGCATAGCCATTATTCACAGTGCTCCTTTATTATCTTTTTAATGTCCATCGATCAGTTGAGATGACACCTTTTTCATTTCTAATACTGATAATTTATGTCTTCTCTCTTTTTTTCTTGTTTAACCTGGCTAGAGGTTTGTCAATTTTATGATCTCCTCAAGGAACTAGTTTATGAGTTCCTTGATTTTCTCTGTTGTATTATTGCATTTAATGCTATAAATTGCCCTCTAAGCACAACTTTAACTGCACCACACACATTTTAATAAATAGTATTTCTATTTTCATTTAGTTCATGTACTTTTTTTTTTTTTTTTTGCTTCTTAGGGCCACACCCATGGCATATGAAAGTTCCCAGGCTAGGGATCAAATCAGAACTACAGCTGCTGGCCTATGCCACAGCCACAGCAGTGTGGGAGCTGAGCCACATCAGCAAACTACAGCATAGCTCATGGCATGCCAGATCCTTAACCCACTGAGCAAGGCCAGGGATCAAACTCTCATCCTCATGGATTCTAGTCAGGTTCTTTAACCACTGAGCCAAGAAGGGAATTCCTAGTTCAAATACTTTTAAATTTCTCTTGAAATTTCTTTGGCCTGTATGCTAGTTAAAGTGTGTCTTTTAATCTCCAAATGTTTGTGGATTTTCCAGCTATCATTCTATTATTGATTTCTACTTTAATTCCATTGTGATCTGAGAACATACTTATATGATTTATATTCTGTTAAATGTATTAAAGTGTATTTTATGGCTCAGAATGTGGTCTGTCTTGGTGAATGTGCCATGTAAGCTTGAGAAGAATGCATGTTCTGCTGTGGTTAGATTGAGTGTTTTATAAATGTCAACTAAATCAAGTTGGTTGGTAGTGCTATTCAGGTAAACTCTATCCTTACTGATATTTTCCCTGCTTGATCTATTAGTTACTGAAAGAAAAGTGGTAAAGTCTCCAATATAACGGTGACTTCATCTATTTCTCCTTGCATTTCTATCAGTTTTGCAGCATGTATTTTGATGTTCCGTTTTTAGAGGCATACACATCATGGATTGTTCTAGATTCTCGCACTCCTTAATCAGTCCATCTCTTTATTCCTGATATGTATTGTTGTTGTTGTTGTTGTTCTGATGTCAGCTGTGCCTGAAATTAATGTAGCTATTCCAGCTTTCTTTGATTAACGTTGGCACAGTATATCTTTCTCCAACTCTTTACTTTTAACTTACCAGAGTCAAGACATTTAAGTTGTTTATAAACAATATATAGTGGGTCTTGTTTTATTTTTCTGTCTTTTGAATTCACACTGACAACCTGTCTTTTAATGTTTATACTTATAGCATTGACATTTAAAATGATTATTCATATAATTGGATTAAATCTACCATGCTTATAACTGTTTTCTACTTGTTACACTTGATCTCTCTTTTTCTTTTCCCTTTTCTCCTGTTTTCACCAAGTGTTTAGTTGAGTGTTTTATGATTCCGTTTTATCTATTCTGTTAGCATATCAATCGTGCTTCTTTTTAAAAAATTTTTGTGGAGTTCCCGTCGTGGCGCAGTGGCTAACGAATCCGACTAGGAACCATGAGGTTGCGGGTTCGGTCCCTGCTCTTGCTCAGTGGGTTAACGATCCGGCGTTGCCGTGAGCTGTGGTGTAGGTTGCAGACGCGGCTCGGATCCCGAGTTGCTGTGCCTCTGGCGTAGGCCGGTGGCTGCAGCTCCGATTCAACCCCTAGCCTGGGAACCTCCATATGCCGCGGGAGCGGCCCAAGAAATAGCAGCAACAACAACAAAAGACCAAAAAGACAAAAGACAAAAAAAAAAAAAAAAATTTTGTGATGATGGTTGAACAGCTATAAATATAATAAAAATTCATTGCATTTTTAAAAGAATTTTAATGGTTGCCCTAGAGTTTACAATATACAATTACTACTAATTTAAGTTCACCTTCAAATAACACTATTGTATTTCACATGTAGTACAGGATACTTACAACAGAATATTTCCCAATTTGTCCTCCCATCCCATATAACATTGCTATCATTAATTTTACTTATCCATATGCCACAGTCACCCAGTTATAGTTTAGACTAAGGAATAAGAAGAAAAATGAAATTTTATTTTACATCTTTAATTCCTTCTCTGGTGCTTTTGCTTTTTTTAATGTAATTTGATCACACATCCTTTGCCTTCTCTCTGAAGAACTGCTTTTAACATTTCTTGCAGGGTTGGTCTACTGGAAGTATTTTCCCTCAGTTTTTGTTTCTCTGAAAAAGCCTTCATTTCTTTTTCATTTTGAAGGGTGAGTTCCCTGGATATAGAATTCTGGGTTGGTGAGGGTTAGGATCCAGCATTGTCCCTGTGGTGCTGTGGATTCCATCCCCAGCCCAGCACAGTAGGTGACAGATCTAGCGTTGCCACAGCTGTAGTATAGGTTGCAGCTGTGGCTTGGATTCCATCCGTGGCCCAGAAACTTCCGTATGCTGCGGGTGCAGCCAAAAGAAAAAAAGGCAAAACACATAATAGTCTGGGCCTACTTAGTGTGGGTCAAGTTATCCTGTACACGAGATCATATGATTAAAGTTTGGGCACCTAAGTTTTAACATTTTAGAACAACTTATCTTTCTTTGGTTTCAATAGCTGAGGTCTTACTACAAAGGCTCAAAGTAACTGAGTGAAGAGATTCTAAATCAGGTTGAGGTCCCCTTTCCTCACCTTAGTTATTACTTAAGAAAACAACCACAGGGAGTTGCTGTCATGGCTCAGTGGTTAACAAACCCGATTGGTATCCATGAGGATGCAGGTTCGATCCCCTGGCCTTGCTCAGTGGGTTAAGGATGTTAAGGATCCGGTGTTGCCGGGAGCTGTGGTGTAGGTCGCAGGCGCAGCTTGGATCTGGCATTGCTGTGGCTGCAGTATGGGCCGGTGGCAGCAGCTCCAATTCGACCCCTAGTTTCGACCCCCTGGGCACCTCCAAATGCTGCAAGTGCGGCCCTAAAAAGGCAAAAGAAAGAAAGAAAACAACCATGGTATAATTTTTTACACAAATCAGGCCCCATGTAAACAGCCCCTGAGCCATATTCTTCCTGGTGGCAGGAGGTTGGGTCCTCAGTCCACTCCTTTAGGGACAGGTTTCCAGCTCTGCCCTGACTTGGAATTCTCTACTTGGCTCCTTTTCTCTCTGACAGGCAAAGCTGCCTTCTCAGGATTCCCCCAGATGTCCTGGGGGCTGGGGTTGCTGAAACAAAGGTGCCATAGCCAATGTGCTAATGAATTCTTGAAGCTGCCTAGTGGAAAAGAGGTTACACGGAGCTGTTAAAAATGTTCCTTTCTCTCTTTTCTTAAAAAAGCGGGAGGTTTTCTTTTTTGTGAGTGGGTGTGCACGCGCACACCCACACACACACACACCAGGCCTCTAACCCAAAAAACTTTCACTTTCTAACTGCCCCAAATTACTCCAGTAATTTTCCCATCTCTTCGATCTCAGAATGCTCAGGTTCTGACCTGATTTCTGTTCTTCCCCTTCTGTAACCCAATCCTCTTTCTCAACACCCAGGTGTTACTACTGGTCTCACTTGCATGGCATTCCTTCTGTTTGCTAGTGTACTCTCTCTCTCTCTTTTTTTTTTTTTTTTTTTTTTTTTTTGTCTTTTTGTCTTTTTGTCTTTTTGCCTTTTCTAGGGCCGCTCCCAAGGCATATGGAGGTTCCCAGGCTAGGGGTCAAATCAGAGCTGCAGCTGCCAGCCGATGCCACAGCCATAACCACACCAGATTCAAGATGAATCTGTGACCTACACCACAGTTCACAGCAGCACCAGATCCCCGACCCACTGAGCAAGGCCAGGGATCAAACCCACATCCTCCTGGACACCAGTCGGATTCGTTTCTGCTGCACCACAACGGGAAATCCCTCTTCTCTTTTCTTATGGACTGAAAGCTCCTCAAGAGCAGGTCCCACGCCTTAGTCTTCTTTAACCTGTATCTCCCAAAGCTCCTGGCATCCACAGTCCCTCATTCAAACGCTCAGCAAACGTTTCTTATTTTCATTTAACTCCTCTAATAATAATAATAGCGAATACCTACTGAGACACTGTTCTAGGTACTTCACATAGATGAAGTCACGTAATCTCCTAAAAAAAACCCTCACATTATCCCCCATTTGCAGATGGGAAAACTGGTGCCCAAGTTGGCTGAGTAATTGTCCGCAGGTCACAGAGCCAGTAAATCACAGCAGAGCTGAGATTTGAACCCAAGTCTGTATCTGGCTCCACTGTCTTCTAAACGACTTGGTTATATTATCACACAATGTGCATAAGCCCCTGAAAAGATTTATCAGTTTAGTCTCCCTTTGCTGTCATAGCCAGAGAACAACTGGCTGGCGTTTAACTTTCCAGGAGTATTTGTCTGAAACTAATTGCATCATATAAGCGTTCCTTGGTTTTGCTCCCACCCACGCAGTCACTGGGAAATCCTACTTTTTTTTTTTTTTTTTTTTTTGCCACACCCATGGCATACGGAAGTTCCCAGGCTAGGGGTCGAATGGGAGCTGCAGCTGCTGGCCACAGCCACAGCCACGGCGATGCAGGATCTGAGCCGCATCTGCGACCTACACCACAGCTCACGGCAATGTAGGGTTCATTACCTCTGAGCTACAACAGGAACTCCCTGAGAAGCCCTACTCTGTATAGAGGGATGAAGAGCTATAGTTGACTCCTCTTCAAATTTGAGAGTCAGGTTAAAAAGAAAAGAAAAAAAAAGCAAACTTATGACTCTGGTAAAAAGCAAGAACATTGGGCTGGAGGTGCCCGAGAGCTAGTTAAACTGTATTTCTGGGTGTGTATGTGAGGGTGTTTCCGCACGAGATTAGCATTTGAATCAGTAAAGCAGGTGGCTCTCCCCACTGTGGATGGGCATCCAAATGCCAGCCTGCAGCTAGAGTAGAACAAAAGGCAGAGGAAAGAGGAATCTGCCCCTTTTCCTTCCTGCCTGCCCATGTGAGCTTCTAGGCACCTCTTGATGTGGTCTCTTCCTGCCCCTAGACTGGGATTTACAACACTGGCTCCCCTGGTTCTCAGGCCTTTGGACTCTACTAGGATTACACCACAGCTGCCTGGGTCTCCAGATCATGGTCCTTAGTGAGATGCAAGAGAGAAACTGGCCTATAGGCCAGTTGCTTCATTTTAGCTTCCACCATCATCAGATGCTTCTTTAGAGTTCACTGCCTTTTGTCCTTTTGTTAAAACATAAACATTTCCAGAAGAAAAGTCATGCATGGCATAAGCCAAAGGGGCCTCTCGTTGTGGAGTAGAGAGACCTGGTGTCTAATCCCAGCCCAGGCACTATCTCTGTAGATAACAGAGATCCACCTTCCACACATGCCATGCCCTGTCAAATAAGGTTGGGTTTGCTATCTCTGAGAACACTTTCAGCTAGTAGAAACTGTGGTCCTTGGTGCAGGTATGGGTGGGCCCCTTGGACAGTCTTCCTCCAGGATAAGATAGATAGTGGCAAAAGCCTGATCAGAAGGCTGGGCTCTCAAGACTGTTGCCTGAGCCCTAGTTTGCCCCTGAGTTGGATCTGGACAAGGACAAGGAGAATGTGGGTCTGTGGACACTGCCAGGCCTCAGCCAGCTCCCACAGCTCCACCTTAGCAAAGTTCTGTTTTGGAAAGGTCCAGGGAGAAATTAATTGGTATAAGCTGGAAGTTGGTTGGCCACATGGAGAACTCAGCTTCCCCCTTCCCTGGGTCCCACTGGCTACAAAAGGAGCTTTGTCTGCCATGGGGCAGCCGGTCCAGGATGTGACCACCAGACGGAATTCAAACTTTAATAGGCTGCAGCGTCTGCTCAGAAATACACAACTCCAAGCTTCTGCACCTCTGCATCAATCCAGGAGATGGGGACTGGGTCTGGCCTGGCTCTGAAGTGTAGGGCTTGGGATAAGCACCAGCTTGGGCCACCCTTCTTCTCCTCTGCCCCCCATGCCTACCCTGAAATGAAACAGAAATGGCCAGGAATTTCACCCAGCAGAAATGGCTGAATGGGTTAAAGGACTTCCCTTTTTCTGTGGTTCCCTCAAAGGTAGAATTTCAAGGCGCTGTCCAGGGTCTTACCTGGGTCAGGAGAGAGTATGGCACACGAATGGGATGGGCAGAACCCAATATTCAGAGGCCACATCACCTTCCCTTCCACCCTCTTCCCAGCCTCCTGCCCTGCTGAGGACCAACTGGGCTCCATCATACCTAAGAGCTAAATGGTAAACTAAAGAAAAAACTGTCTCAGGTACTCCCCTACTCTGTGGAGCCTCTTCCACCCAAGCCCTTTTCTTTCCGGGAAACCACTGTTTTGGTGGAGTTAAATCCCAGTGGAAGAGATGTGTGATGGCAGAGCACTTTCCCAGTGGCCATAAGACCTCACCCGATAAACGATTTCCATAAAAGTAAAGTTGACCCTTCCATGGGGTGAAGGTGGGGAGGGATGGTTTGTGGGGGAGGAGAGCTGCTCTGGCAGGAGAGAGGAAGGAAGCAGTAGTTTTTTGGCTCTGAAAATGTTGCCTAGAGGCATCTTGGATTCTGCCCAGCCTGCAAAAAAAAAAAAAAAAAAAAAAAAGGATCATTCACCACTGTGGCTGCCCCAGCTGTAAAGAAGCATTGAGAGGGTTTGGTCCGTTCACCGGCAGCCAGCCAAGTGTGTGGCCATAACAGCTCTAATATCCAGTTCAGGCCAAAGGAGAATGCCCACTTGCTCATACTGGAAATAAGGGAACGATGTACGATGTACGGTGGAGGGAGCGCTTGACAAGGGAAATGGGTTTAGACGCACAGACACTATGGGAAAGGCTTTCTAGCAGAGGGAACAGAGTCAAGGTCCCATGGCTGGAAGACAAAGGTGCTGGGGGAAGAGTCTGGCAAGGCACACGGTATATGAAGGGCGTAATAGGAAATAAATTTGAAAAGGTCAATTGGGATCCAATTATGGAGGGAGGGCCTTGGGCCATGTTAAAAAAAAAAAAATTGGACGCTCTTCCACGGGCAATGGGAGCATTTTAAGATCTTAGCCAAAAAGTGGCTTAATTAGGGAAATAAACCAAAATTTGCTCAGCACCAAGGAGCAGGCACTCTAGTAATGTTATTACATATAATCCCACAGTGATCCCAGGAGGTAGGTGACAGAATCCCCATGTTGTAGTTGAGGAAATTGAAGTACAAGGAAGCTGGACATTTGTCCAAGTCACACAGCTAAATCCTCACATAGGTACAGCTGACGCTTGAACGACCCGGATTTGAACTGCACAGGTCCACTTAAACCCAGATAAGCGCTTTTTTTATTTTTTAGGATTTTGTCCTTTTAGGGCCACGACCCTCGGCATATGGAGGTTCCCAGGCTAGGGGTCCAATCAGAGCTATAGCTGCCAGCCACAGCCACAGCCACAGCAACACCAGATCCAAGCCATGTCTGCGACTTACACCACAGCTCACAGCAACGCCAGATCCTTAACCCACTGAGCAAGGCCAGGGATCGAACCCACAACCTCATGGCTCCTAGTTGGATTCGTTAACCACTGCACCACGATAGGAACTCCAAACACAAATATCTTTCACTGAATACATACTACAGTACTACGCAATTGTTGGTTGATTTCTTGGAGGTCAGGGGCTGGCTATGAAGTTATATGTAGATTTTCAACCACAGAGAGGGTTGGTGCCTCTAATCCTCATGTTGTTCCAGGGTCAACTACACTCGATATTTCCTTCTTGTGCACGCCTCATGGATAAACTAAATGAGAATGTTCTCCAGCAAAAGTGGACTGACCATCAAGGGAATACCAGGATAATGCGAGAACACAAGAAACGATGGAATTAACCCAGAGGCTGTTCAGCAAGCCTCAAGAGAAACTGGTGTCCAACAAAATGTCAGGGAGTCCCAAGGAGAAGGACTTCTAGGAGAATCTAATGGATCCAAGAAACACATAAAAGAAGTGAAAATTTGGATGATAAAATTGGGGCAGGATGGCAAAGACCCATCTTTCTTCGCTTAAAGAGAAAAAAGGAAACGATCAAAAACCCTGGGGAAAACAAACTGCTAAATGAGAAAGTCATGGTCCAAAAATGAAACAAAATAAGGAGTTCCCATAGTGGCTGAGCAGCTAACAAACCTGACTAGCATCCACGAGGACGAGGGTTCGATCCCTAGCCTTGCTCAGGGGGTTAAGGATCCAGCATTGCCATGAGCTGTGGTGTAGGTTGCAATGTGGTTCGGATCCTTCATCGCTGTGGCTATGGTGCAGGCTGGCGGCTACAGCTCTGATTGGACCCCTAGCCTGGGAACCTCCATATGCCGTGGGTATAGCCCTAAAATAACAAAACAAACCAAAAAAAAAAGGAAAGAAAGAAACAACATAAGAGATAAGATACATTTGAGCAAATGGTTGCACAAAGAGTAAGAAAACCTATTTGAACTTGGGGCTAAAAGTACGGTCCTTGGAGGGACACAAGTGTCTACCCTTGGACATACAGGGAAAGAAATAAAACTATTGACCATCACCAGGACTTACACTCATTTACTCACGCAAAATACACTATTTCAGTTGCTGTTTAATGGTCTTCAAATTTTAGAATGGCTTATGAACCAAAAGGGAAAGGTTCATTAGAGTTTTAGGTCAGGATATAATGTTAACACACTTGACAATATACAAATTTTATAGAAAACGTGACAGGAAGACAGGGGTGTTGTTGATGCTAATATCTCATGGGTAAGGAGTCCAATACAAATGAGAGCTGATGAAATGAAGTCATCAACAGGGGAACAAAAAAGAGTGACCATAGAGTTCAAGAAAAGGGGGACTATTTTATGGGAATTAGACCTTTCACAGTCATGGGACCTGATTCAATAGTCTATGTAAGCCTGTTGCCTCTGTGTCTGGAGTTGGACCTGTGGTCAGCAGGACCAGCAGCTGAGAAGGAAAGATGGAAGCAAGGAAGAGGAAGGACACCCTGGAATCCACAAGGACACCTGGAACCTGAATCTGTCTCCACCTCCAATCACCGTGGTGTGGATGAATTTCTGGATAAGCAGCTGGCCCTGCATGAAGCTGCACATGCCCTTTAGCCCAGGACACAGACAAGCTGAAGGAGAACTAGGAGGAGTGGAGGAGCCCCAGTCTGCAAGCTAACAAGGCAGGGCGTGTGTCAGTGACAGATATGCGCTGCAGTGGCACCTGGCCCTGCACCAAACTTTCAGAGAGTGGAAATGGCTGTTGCCTCACCTCTGCCTTCCAAATTTTGCCTCCAAATGTCCCTCATAGCTAACCCTAACTTGGAACCCTGGTGGGGAGGGTACTTTGGGAAATGTAGTTGCCGCTAAGTTGACTGTACATGCAAATGGATATATTCAGAAAAAACTGGAAGAGGGACAAGGGCAACTGTTAGAGGATGGGTTCCCTGGAAGCCGACACTGAGACGGGTCCTGTGAAAAGAGCAGGACCTTGCAGGACATTTGGTCTTCTCCAAAACATCCATAGGACATTTGGTCCATGCCAAGAGGCCCTTGAACCTGGGTTCCATTCAAAACATCCATGAATGTGTTTGGTCCATGCTCCATGGACCAGTACTAAATTTCAAGGGCTTTGGGGGCATAGACCAAATGTCTCCGTGGACATTTTGGACAGGATCAAATATCAAGGACCTTTTGGCGTGGGCCAAATGTTGGCCTAACGGATGGGAAGGAAACAGGTTGGGCAGAGGAAGAAGTCAAACTTCAATGCAGACTCCACAACGCCTCCACTGACCAGCCCCGAACTCTGAGGTGAACACTCACTGGCCAAGTCCCGCACTGAGCGGAAATAGCCTGGCCTTATTCCCTCACGTGATGCCCTGGGTGAAGTGGCTCTGTACCACTGAGGCTGATCCCAAAGGAGCCGGCAGCTGGCAGCCATCTGCTGACCACTAGTCCCACAGCTGGACAGCAAGTCCTTTTTTTTTTTTTTTTTTTTATGGCTGCACCTGCAGCATCTGGGAGTCCCAGGCCAGGGGTGGCATCAGGGCTGCATCTTCGACCTATGCCACAGCTTGTGGCAACGCCAGATCCTTAACCCACTGAGCAAGGCCAAGGATCAAGCCTGAGTCCTCATAGAATCAATGCCGGGATCTTAACCCCCTGAGCCACCATAGGAACTCCAGCAAGTCCATTTTTGAAGAGGGTGTTTGGATGGTGCTTCTCCCGGTCTACCCAAGTTTACGGATGAGGTAAATCCTGCTTTATCCCAGCAGAGAGACAACAGATAAAGTTCCTCAAGGAACCACCAGGACACAGCAGGATGAGCATGTTATATAACTTAGAACCAAGAACCAAAGCAGTTGAGAGCTACTGCCTCCAAGAGACAGGACTACACCCAAGGCACATGGGACGGAGGTCTGCTTTGAACTATGAGCCCTTCTGTACCATTTTATGTTTCTAACCACGTGCATGTCGTTCTTCGGTTAAATATTTGTAACGTTTTAAAAATTGGGGGTCTGTCTGATTCCAAGCGACATCTCAGAGTCAAGGCCCTGGCAGGCTCATTTGGGGTGAGCAGATGGAAGCTTTGCTTTCTCCAGGGGTGGGCAGGCACAGCTGTGAGTGCCTGGCATGGCTTGGCTTGGCCGGCGGTACCTGGCCCATCCATTCCCAAGGCGGGAAACTGGCCAAGGCTTTCATCTTCTGCCCCAAAAGGATGTGCGCCCAGGCCCTGAGAGTGGGGGGCAGTGTCAGCCCCCGCATTCTGCCGGATGGGGACCTCTCCATTTCTACTGGAGGGCTGCTGAGTTTGGCCTCCCAGAGAAGAGCGGTGCTGTTTTGCATATCTGGACCCCTCCCAAACTTTAACATCTATGATTCAATCTCCAAATAGCAGAGCCTGACACCTGGGAAAGGTCAGCAGTCAGTTGGCACAGGAGCAGCAGCTGGTCTAGTGTGAGGGGCTCCTCGAAGGCTGGCTGCACCCGGTGGTTAATGGGGGAGGGGCTCTCGGGTCAGATGCTGTCCCTTCTTCTTTTTTTTTTTCCTTTCTTATTTATTTATTTATTTGTCTTTTTAGGTCCACACCTGAGGCATCCAGAGGTTCCCAGGCCAGGGGTCCAGTCCAACCACAGCATCACAGGATCTGAGCCACGTCCGCGACCTACACCACAGCTCACGGCAACGCCGGATCCTTAATCCACTGAGCGAGTCCAGGGATCAAACCTGCAACCTCATGGATACCAGTCAAGTTCATTTCTGCTGAGCAACGATGGGAACTCCAGTGTCCCCTCCTATTTTTTTACAAAAAACTTTGAGAAAAATGTATGAGTGGAATACAACTCCAGTACAGGAAGTGAGGAAAATAAAGACAAGTTGGCCGTAACTACACCCCCACCCCACAGTCACTACCTCCTCGTCATGTTTTCTCTCACTTCACTCCCCAACTATCTTTTTTTAAAAATCCAGTTGTAATCACATTGTACATCAGTTTTGCTGCTTGCTAAATGTATAAGTATTTTCTATGTTGTTATATAAGCTTCATAGCTATAATTTTAAATAGCTGCATTTTTTTTTTTTTTTTTTTTTGTCTTTTTGCCATTTCTTGGGCAGCTCCCGCAGCATATGGAGATTCCCAGGCTAGGGGTCAAATTGGAGCTGTAGCCTCTGGCCTACGCCAGAGCCATAGCAACACGGGATCCGAGCCATGTCTACAACCTACACCACAGCTCACGGCAACGCCGGATCCTTAACCCTCTGAGCAAGGTCAGGGATCAAACCCGCAACCTCATGGTTCCTAGTCGGATTCGTTAACCACTGAGCCACGATGGGAACTCCAATAGCTGCATATTCTATAACTGGAATCTAATATATGGCACAAATGAACCTATCTACAGAAAAGAAACAAATTCATGGACATGGAGACCAGACTTGGGGTTGCCAAGGGGGAGGGGGAGAGAGGCGGCTGGACCGGGAGTGTGGGGTTAGTAGTTGCCAACTATTGTATTTGGAGTGGATAAGCAATGAGGTCCTGCTGTATAGCACAGGGAACTATATCTAATCACTTGTGACGGAACATGAGGGAGGATCCTGTGAAAAAAAAAAGACTGTATATAAGTGTATAACTGGGTCACTTCACTACAGAGCAGAAATTGACAGAACATTGTAAATCAACTATAACAAACCAATTTTAAACATTAAATTTAAATAAATATATAAACAAATAGCTGCACAGGGAGTTTCCATTGTGGCTCAGTGGGTTAAGAACCTGACTGCGTCTATGAGGATGCAGGTTCGATCCCTGGCCTTGCTCAGTGGGTGAAGGATCTGGCACTGGTGCAAGCTGCGGCCTAGATTTCAGATGCGGCTTGGATCTCATGTTGCTGTGGCTGTGGTGTAGGCCAGCACTTGCAGCTCCTATTCAACCCCTAGCCTGGGAACTTCCGTATGCCACAGGTGCGGCTATAAAAAGAAAAGGAGAAAAGAAAAAAAAATTAGCTGCATAAGATGAAGCCAAGGACTTTTGTCCCAGAACCTAATAACACAGGACCCTGGTGCAGAGTAGACAATTAAGTCTTTTTTTTTTTTTCTTTAATGAACAGAATGTACGATCAGGTCATAATTTGTTTTACTATTATTCTCTTACTGTGAGGTATATCAGGAACTCGTTTCCAGTTTGTCAAATACAAGTCTTATTTCTTTCCTGCAGAGCCTTCCTTTCTCAGTCAATTTCCCCAACGAACCCCTATACTCCGCTCTTTGCCCACCTCCCCCAAATCACACGCACTCTGTCCTTCACTTACCATAAATCGGCCAGGGGTGTGTGGAGCAGGCCTGAGTGCCCAGCACTGGGTTAAAGAGAAAAGGCAAATCGTGCTCACGGTGGGTTAGCGTAGCAGGAAGCATGGGTCCCCTCTGAGCTGGGGCCCTGCGTGGACTTCAGAGGCAGCGTGTTCTGTCCACACTGCTGTCACCATCAAGTACCCTTCATCCTAAAATAGGGGCCCAGACCCTGGCCATTACTTCATCTCAGTGCGTAGGTTTTTTCATGTGAATTTAAACATTCAAACATCGTGAGCATGTAACATAAACACTCAACCCGCCACGGCATTTTAATGAGGTTCAACTGGGTTCAGCACTCCCATTACTTACAATCGTGCAAAAGCTTTTCGACCCAGATCACTTCCTTAGGCCTGGCCCGTCGCAGCCAAGACAAACTCTGTGTTTTCTGAGCACTTGAAAGTTTGGGGAGACTTATTCCAGGCAGATGGTGAACACCCACAGGGCCCTCCCCGGCTCTGCTTCGCTGGCCCAGCAGTTTGACTGAGCTTCTCAAAAACTCCTGGAGAGGAAATGACTGAGCGATAAACCATGATTGGGAGATGATGCTCCCCACGTGCCCTCGCCCTGCTCCTGTGCTTTGCTTTTTCTTTTTTTTTTAAGGGCCACACCCACGGCATATGGAAGTTCCCAGGCTAGGGGTCGAATCAGAGCTGTAGTTGCCGGCCTACATCACAGCTACAGCAACGCCACATCCAAGCCGTATCTGAGACCTACGCCACAGCTCAGGGCAACACCAGATCCTTAACCTGCTGAGCGAGGCCAGGGATTGAACCCACGACTTCATGGATATTAGTTGGGTTCATTACCAGTGAGCCACAAGGACTCCCATGCTCCCTCGCTTTTCAAATTTCAGCCTCATCTGCGGCTCTTAGCCACTTGCCACAGAGCAAGGAAGGAGTTATTCATATTTCCATTTGACAGATGTGGCAGCTGAGGTCTAGAAAGATAAAGTGACTTGTGCAAGGCCATACAACAAGGAACTAGTTGTCCAAGGTTTCTTCTACTAAACGGATTTAGGTACAGACTAAGCTGTTATAATAAAGAGGCTTTAAAATGTCCAGGACAGGAGTTTCCGTCGTGGCTCAGTGGTTAATGAATCTGACTAGGAACCATGGGGTTTCGGGTTCGATCCCTGGCTTTGCTCAGTGGGTTAAGGATCCGGCATTGCCATGAGCTATGGTGTGGGTTGCAAACAGGGCTCGGATCCCGAGTTGCTGTGGCTCTGGCGTAGGCTGGTGGCTACAGCTCCAATTCGACTCCTAGCCTGGGAACCTCCATATGCCACGAGAGCAGCCCAAGAAATGGCAAAAAGACCGAAAAAAAAAAAAAAATTGTCCAGGACATGGGTAGGTGGTCTGGGCCATCAGGTGACTCTACCATCGTCAACATACAGCTTCCATTGCTGAGTCCAAAATGGCTTCTCCAGTGGTCCTCACCGCCTGCCACAAGAAGGGGGAAGGGGAGAGGTCTCGGGTTCCTTATAGGGCCAACTCAAACATGGATCACGCCTACTCGCATTCCAGTGGCTGCAAAGTAGTTGTACAGACATACCAAGAAGCACAGGAGGCTGGGTGGCATGAACCCGGTTCAACCTCAGCTCTACCACTGAGAGAAGGGGAAGGGGTCTCAGTGGACAATCAGCACACACATCATGGGTGAACCCAAAGGTGGCTGAGGAGGGAAGCTCAGGGAGGGCCCAGTTTCGGCGGCTCTGAGTATCCTGGAGTTTGCTGCCTAATCACTCTGTCGCGCTCGTGGCCAGGCTCTTCTGGCCAGGGGATGGGGTTATGGTCCATACTGTCCCAGGCTCAGCATACACAAAAAACCAACACATGGAAACTGACCTTGACCACTAGGAGCTCACATTTTAAGGGGCAAAAAACATAAACAGGACATGCGGACCAAAGAACAAAGTATGAAACCAATAGATGCCTGAATGGCAAGGCTTAGACCCATAGGAGACCAGGGTTTCCCTAGCAAGGGGCCAGGGCATCCAAGGATAAAGTGGAAATCCCTGAACTGGTCCTCAAGCCTTGTCTCCTTCCCCCCTTTCTTCCCATCGCCTCCCCCTTACTCTCCCCACTCATCCTCTAAACATGACCTGCATTCACCTCTCTCCTTTGCTCTGCCAGCTTAGCTCAGATGACATCTCCTTATCAAGAGTTCCCTGAATCTCTCAAACAAAAATTCGTCTCCTTTGTCTCTATAATACCAAAGTACTTTAAAGATAATTTTTTTATAGCTACACCCACAACATAATGGAAGTTCCTGGGCTAGGGATTGAATCTGAGCTGCAGCTGCGGCAACACCAGATCCTTAACCCACTGCACCAGGCTGGGGTGGAATCCTCACCTTTGCAGCAAACCAAGCTGTTGCAATTGGATTCTTAACCCACTGTGCCACAGTGGGAACTCCTGATATGCATATTAAAAAGTATTTCGGGGAGTTCCCATGGTGGTTCAGTGGTTAACAAGCCTGATTAGTATCCACAAGGACGAAAGTTCAATCCCTGTCCTTGCTCAGTGGGTTAAGAATTCAGCATTGTCGTGAGCTGTGGTGTAGGTCACAGATGCAGGCGGCTTGGATCCCTTGTTATTGTGGCTGTAGTGTAGGTCAGCAGCTACAGCTCCAATTCAACCTCTAGCCTAAGAACCTTCTTATGCTGTGGGTGCTGCCCTAAAAAGACAAGAGATAAATAAATAAATAAATATATAAATAAAAAGTGCTTTGGGGAGTTCCCACTGTGGCACAGTCGGTTAAAAATCTGACTATAGGGAGTTCCCGCCATGGCTCAGTGGTTAACAAATCTGACTTGGAACCATGAGGTTGCCTCGCTCAGTGGGTTAAGGATCCGGCGTTGCCGTGAGCTGTGGTGTAGGTTGCAGACGTGGCTCGGATCCCACGTTGCTGTGGCTCTAGCGTAGGTGGGTGGCTACAGCTCTGATTCAACCCCTAGCCTGGGAACATCCATATGCTGTGGGAGAGGCCCTAGAAAAAGCAAAAAGCCAAAAAAAAAAAAAAGAATCTGTGGTGGTTTGGTTCACTGCAGAGTAGAGTGTTCAATCTGAGCTCATCGCAGCAGGTTAAAGGATCAGGTGTTGCCACAGCTGCAGCATAGGTCACAGTTGTGGCTGGGATTCAATCCCTGACCTGAGAACTTCCATGTGCCACAGGTGCGACCATAAAAAAAATGCATATCAAATCATTTATCGCATTGTATGTATTGTGATCAGTTGGGCATAAATGTGTCCCTCACTCTATCTAGAATAAGAATTTCACCAAATCTTGTACACCAGTGCTTAACACAGTAAAGTACCTGGAAAATAATGCGGGTTAAACAAATGAGTGACCCTTAAAATGACCCTCAAAATTGGGTCTTACAAAGCGCCCTACATCTCCTGCACAATGTGTAGACAATGCCTAGCATGTAGTTGGTGCTCAGTAAATGGAGTTTGACCGACTTAACTTGAACTTAGTTAAAGAGATGTGCTATCAGGAACAGCAAAGATGGGGCCCAGAAGGCACGACTCACATGATGCCAACTCAGTCCAGTTGCCCTGATCAGATTTTCATAGCCTCTAGTTCCCATAGGTCCAGCTTGGTCTGCCCAGCAGATGCGAAGCTTGTGATACATGCGGCAGTTTGTCTGGAGCTGGGGCCAACCTCGCTGCTTTTTGGCTCCCACTCCTTTTCTCTCCCCATACTCACTCCCCAAGGCTCAGTCCTTGTCCTGCAGCTCTGGTCCTCACCCACCGTCCGCCAGGGAGTCTCGGGTCCTTAACAGGACACTACTGGGTCTCTTTGTATTCAGGGTCTCTTTCATGCCAAGCACACCACCCAGCACTAAGGCAGAGTAGTGAACTGGAATGAAAAGATCCCTGCCCACATGACATGTAACACCTAGCAGGAGATCATGCTAAGCTAAATGACCCCAAAGTGACATGCTCAGGTGTGACTGCCACCTGGAGAGTAGCTTCTGCCTTCAGGACCCCAAGCACTTCACACTCAGCATGTCTTCCCTCTGGAACTAGGATTCAGAGAACATGCAGGTGAATTCACCATCCGAGTCCCAGACCTGCCTCCTGCCAGCCGTGAGCACATCTGTTATCCTCTCCAAACCTGTCCCTCATCTCTAAAATGAGGTCAGTGACAACATCTGTTCTGCCTTCCTTTCAGAGTTAGATGAGGACTTAAGGTGTGTGAAAGAGCTCTAACAGCTGTGATAAATGTTGCTCCTAGAGCTGTAATAAATGGCGCTTATTACTGTTGTTATCATTAGTATTGTTATTCCTAAGTAACCCTTCCTCCTAATTTTTCCCCTCTGATTGTCAAGGGTGCTAGCATTCTCCCAGTTCCCCTGAAGTAATCTGTTGTTTCTCTCTCTAAATCTTTTCTCTCCTTCATCAGATACTGAAGCTTCCTGAGGGCAGCATAGCTCAGAGGCCTCCATCCCCCTGGCTACAATGATTGGCTCAAAGAATGGGCACATGACCCAAGCCAGCCAATAGGAATCCTTCTGGGAGTTTCTCACCAAAGCTATGAAAGAAATAGTCCCTTTCTGGTGAGAGGGTATGATTTGGGGGCTCCAGCAACAACTGATACCTGTCATGTGAAGACAGCTTGTCTAAAGAGTAAGCCAGGCAGAGGCAAGAGGTGGAGAAAAAAAAAGACTATCCTGGATCACACCGTTCCTAAACCCAGATGCAACCCAACCTCCTGGGCACACAAATGAAGGTAAGCTCTCTTTTACGTAAGCTTATTGAGTTGGGTTTCTATCATGCAAAAATGGAAGACTCCTGATCAGTTCAGGTCAATTTCTATTTGTCCATTTGTTTCAACCCCAGCATTTGATCCATTGGAGCTTAAACAAAGCCCCTTCCACTACATGGTTCTGCCACCATCCTGGCCAGACTCCGTCTCACACCTGGAGGCAGCCTGGTGGGGAGAGCTGAGGGATTAGAGCCAGATAGAGCTAGAGTGAATCCCAGCTCCAATACTCATCGGTCATGTGATCTTGGGCTTCTCTGGCCCTCAGCACTTTCGTCTATAAGGCGGAACAACTAATCCATACCATTCATGACTATTATGAATATGAAATAAAAAGATATCTATTAGGGCCTGGTGGACTCAATAAGAGGCAGATAGGGAGTTCCCTGGTAGTCCAGTGGGTAGGATTCCATGCTTTCACTGCTGTAGCCTGGATTCAATCCCTGGTCTGAAATCTAGACTTGGGCTTGGGACTGAGAATCCCACCTCGAGCCATTGCATGCCATGGCAAGAGAGAAAGAAAGGAGGGAAGGAAGGAAGGAAGGTAGGAAGGAAGGAAAAAGAGAGAGAGAGAGAGAAAGAAAGAAAGAAAGAAAGAAAGAAAGAAAGAAAGAAAGAAAGAAAGAAAGAAAGACAGCTATAATTGTCATAAAAATATAGTGACCTCCTAAATCTGAAAGTAGGGAGAAAGCAATGCATTGATCCCGTTTTCAGTTGGAGGCCCTGATTATCTTTCTCTGAGCACAAACATTAAAAAATGACCATAGCCCAGTCTGAGAAAATGGGGCCCTGGCAGCTACGGATGCTTAGGAGTCACTGGGTAGAACAGGAGATGACAGAAGTGCTGGAAAAAGGGATGCTTGGGCAGGGATGGCCTCCCAAGAACCACACAGCCAATCAGAGGCAAGTACCTAGAGACACCAGGCCAGGGGAGGTTGGGGCTGGGATAAAGATCTGGTCCCAAGAAATAAGGAGAATCCTCTCCAAGGAGATGTTGAGGACGGGGTCGGTGCTTAGGAACTCAGTAGATTCATGATTGGCTATGAGTCTCTAGTTTGTAGGCTCTCTGCAAAATACCAAATTGGCATCTACCATTTCCTTTTCACGACCGATGATCTGGCTCATTGTTCCTGAAGGAAGAAAACAGCACTAGGAGGCTGGTGTCTGGGTCTATGACCTCATTTGCAGTTGGCGGGCTCTGTGACCTTGGGAAAGCAGTCTCCCCACTCTGGCCCTTTGTTCCTTCACCTGCTTAGAGGGATGGAAAATGGGAGGTGGCTGATGTTCTTTCAATTCCCTTCCAGAGCTAACATTCCAAGTCCAGGCCACCCTCAAGCCTTAAGGGGTTAATCAGGCTGGGCCCAGCGCCCCCCTACCCAGACCACACCAAGGGCTTTTGTTTGCAAAGAACCCCAGGTAGGGTGTGGGGAGGGTGCAGCCTCCCCAGTTTCCCTAGATGTTTATCCTGAGAGGAATGATGGGGTGTGCATGAAGGTAGGCAGCCCTGGGGACATTCTCCTTGCTGGACAGTGCTGCCTCTGTGACACCTCCACGTGGAGAAAGGTGAACCAGGAGCTAGGGGGTGAACGTCCCTGTTTAACAGCTTTCCGTTTGTTTACCCAAAAAATATTGTTCCATCATAAAAATTCCCAAAATAGTTCCTTCCCTGGCCAGACTGACTGGCGGGCGCCCAGCTTGGGAGCCCAGTCTTGCTGGAGACACACTCCCAGGGAGGCAAAATTAGCCAGGAAAGTTGGGGGCTGCAGTTTGGGGACCACCAGCTCCACACATCCTGTGGGGTGCAACACAGGGTCTAGAGCCACAGAAGCCTCTCTCGTGGTGGGGGCGGGGGGGTCCTAAGGGCAGTGACAGGATTTTCTGAGGCTCAGCAAGTTTATTTTTAGCTAAGAAGGGCTTGAAGGGGATTGAGGGGTGGGTCTCATCAGCTGGAGGTGGGAAAAATGCTTTGCCCTCTGCTGGAATGGTCTCTCCCGCACTCATATTCTGGCACCTTCTCATCCCACAATTCTCAACTTTAAGCAGCTATTAAAGCCCTCCCCTGAAAATGACTCAAACGAGGGCCACAGCTCTTCAGTCTCAAAATATTCTTCCTTCTCCCTTTGGAGAACTTACCACAGTTTGTACTTAGACATATGAATATCAGTCTTTCCCATAGTCTATAAGGTTCTTGGGCAGAGAACACTGCTCAGAACTTATCCCCAGTACCTTGCACAGAGTAGGTGCTCAGTAAGGATCCTTCCCATTTATGAAATAACTTAATAACTTGCTTAATGTTTAGAAAACCTAATTAATTTGTCCAAGGTCACACAACTCACAAGTGTCAGAGGTGGAATTTGAACCCAAGTCTGTCTGACTCCAAAATCCAGGTCTTAACTCCACTATCCTGCTCCACATGATCCATGAGCCTGGACGAGTCACAGAATTGAGAGGGCACTGAGCAGCCATAGGTGCATCTTCTCTGTCATTATCTTCCTGTCCCATGGTGGGGAAGAAGGAAGGTGTATAAGTTGTCCCCAAGAAGATTCAATTCTTGGCCCAGTATCTCACATGTAATAGGTGCTCAGTAAGTAAGTGTTGGGCCAGTATTCCCTCTGCCAGGGACCCCTGACATCTCCTGGTGACATACCAGTCTTGTGGGGACCTGTTTCCATTTGGGGATGAAAGAATAAAGGAGAGGGACGTATAAAAATGATTCCACCCCATCCCTCTAACTTAGTTCTCCTGTCCCCCACCCCAACCTAACTGGAGCAGGACCCCAAATGGGAAAATGACCCTGTTAGCCATTCTCATTGATGACTTACTACAGCAGCCCACAGCTTCCAGCTTCAAGCAACGGTGGGCACACCCCTCCCAGTCTCCTCAAAGGTCCTATGTTTATACCCAGACCTACCCCATTCCAACCTCCCCATACCTTAAAATTTCATAACCTTATGCAAAGTGGAAACAAATTCACCTTAGAATTTAATAACTTCATCAATGGACTGATCCTCTAGATAGAAAATCAATAAGGCAACAGAGATCCTAAATCACACAATAGAAAAGTTAGACCTAATTGACATTTTAAGGACATTACATCCAAAAAAGTCAGAATATACATTCTCCTCAAGTGCACATGGAACATTCCCAGGGATCAATCACATACTGGGGCACAAAGCTAACCTCAACAAATTTAAGAGTATAGAAATTATTTCAAGTATCTTCTCTTACCACAGTGGCATGAAACTAGAAATCAACCACAGGAAAAGATGTGAGAAAAAACTGACTACATGGAGACTAAACAACATGCTACTAAAACACCAATGGGTCAATGAGGAAATCAAAAAGGAAATTAAAAAATACCTCAAAACAAATGATATTGAAAACACAACATTCAAAATATATGGGATGCTGCAAAAACAGTGTTCAGAGGGAAGTTCATAGAAATACAGGCCTTCCTCAAAAAAGAAGAAAAATGTAAAATCAACAACTTAACCCACCACCTCAAAGAGTTAGAAAAAGAAGAACAATCAAAACCTAAAGTCAGCACAAGGAAGGAAATCATAAAGATCAGAGAGGAAATCAATAAAATAGAGATTCAAAAAACAATAGAAAAAAATCAATAAAACCAAGAGCTGGTTCTTTGAAAGGGAAAACAAAATTGACAAACCTCTGGCCAGACTCACCAAGAAGAGGAGAGAAAAAGCCCAAATAAACAAAATAAGAAATGAAAAAGGTGAAATCTCAATGGATACTGCAGAAATACAAAAAAGCCATAAAAGAATACTATGAATAATTATATGACAACAAATTTGACAACCTAGAAGAAATGTGCAACTTTCTAGAGACTTAGAGCCCACCAAAACTGAATTAAGAAGAACTAGATCTGAGTTGCTGTGACTATGGCGTAGGCTGGTGGCTACAGCTCCTATTCAGCTCCTAGCCGGGAACTTCCATGGGCTGAGGGTGCGACCCTAAAATAGCAAAAAAAAAAAAAAAAAAAAAAAAAAAGAGAGAGAGAAATAAATCAACTAAACAGATGGGTCACTAGAAATGAAATTGAATATGTAATAAAAACACTCCCTACAAACAAAAAGTCCAGGACCAGATAGCTTCACAGGCAAATTCTACCAAACATACAAAGAAGAACTTATACCAGGCCTTCTTAAACTTTTCCAAAAGACTGAAGAAGGAACACTCCCAAAGACATTCTATGAAGCCACCATCACCCTAATACCAAAACCAAAGATACTACCAAAAAAGAAAATTATAGGCCAATATCTTTGATGAATATAGATGAAAAATTCTCAACAAAATTTTAGCCAGCTGAATCCAACAACATATAAATAAGGTCATGAACCATGACCAAGGTGGGAATCATCCCAAATTCACAAAGATGGTTCAACATACACAAATCAATCAACGTCATACACCACATTGACAAAAGAAAAGTCAAAAACCACATGATCATCTCAGTAGATGCACAAAAAGCATTTGACAAAGTCCAATATCCATTCATGATAAAAACTCTTATCAAAGTGTGTATGAAGGAACATACCTTAACATAATAAAATCTACTTATAACAAACCCACAGCAAATATAATACTCAATGGAGAAAAGCTGAAAGCCTTCCCCCTAAAATCTGGAACAAGACAAGGATACCCACTCTCACCACTTTTGTTCAACATAGTCTTGGAAGACCTAGCCACAGCCATCAGACAAACAAAAGAAATAAAAGATATCCAAACTGGAAGAGAAGAGGTAAAATTGTCACTCTATAAAGATGACATGATACTATATATAGAAAACCCTAAGGACTCCACACAAAAACTACTTGAATTGATCAAAGAATTTAGCAAAGTAGCAGGATACAAGATTAACATCCAGAAATTTGTTGCATTTCTGTATACTAACAATGAAATATTAGAAAAGGAACATGGAGTTCCCACCGTGGTGCAGTGGTTAACGAATCCGACAATGAACCATGAGGTTGCGGGTTCGATCCCTGCCCTTGCTCAGTGGGTTAATGATCTGACGTTGCCGTGAGCTGTGGTGTAGGTTGTAGACGCAGCTCGGATCCCGCATTGCTGTGGCTCTGGCATAGGCCAGTGGCTACAGCTCTGATTCAACCCCTAGCCTGGGAACCTCCATGTGCCACGGGAGCAGCCCAAAGAAATAGCAAAAAGACAAAAAAAAAAAAGAAAGAAAGAAAGAAAAGGAACATAAAAATACAACACCTTTTAAAATCACACCCCCCAAAAATTAAATACCTAGGAATAAACCTGATCAAGAAGGTGAAAGGATTATATGATGAGAACTATAAGACATTAATCAAGGAAATTAAAGAGGATTCAAAGAAATAAAAAGATATCCCATGTTCCTGGATTAGAAGAATTAACATTGTAAAAATGGCCATACTACCCAAGGCAATCTACAAATTCAATGCAATCCCTATCAAATTACCCATGACATTTTTCACAGAACTAGAACAAACAATCCAAAAATTTATATGCTACCATAAAAGACCCAGAATTGCCAAAGCAATCCTGAGGAACAAAAACCAAGCAGGAGGCTTAACTCTCCCAGAATTCAGGCAATATTACAAAGCCACAGTAATCAAGACAGTGTGGTAGTGGCACCAAAACAGACATACAGACCAATGAAGCAGAATAGAAAACAGAATAGAATGACCATCACTAGTAAGTTCACAAATAACAAATGCTGGAGAGGGTGTGGAGAAAAGGGAACCTTCATGCACTCTTGGTGGGAATGTAAATTGGTATAACCACTATGGAAAACAGTATGGAGGTAATTTAGAAAACTAAATATAGAGCTGCCATATGACCCAGCAATCCCCCTCTTGGGTATATATCTGGACAAAACTTTCCTTGAAAAAGACACATGCACCCCTATGTTCATTGCAGCACTATTTACAATAGCCAAGACATGGAAAAAACCTAAATGTCCATCAACAAATGATTGGATTAAGAAGATGTGGCACATATATACAATGGAATACTACTCAGCCCCCCAAAAAGAACAAAATAATGCCATTTGCAGCAACATGGATCGAACTAGAGACTCACATATTAAGTGAAGTAAGTCAGAAAGAGGAAGACAAATACCATAAGATTTCACTTATATCTGGAATCTAATATATGGCACAAACGAACCTTTCCACAGAAAAGAAACTCATGGACTTGGAGAACAGACTTGTGGTTGCCAAGGGGGTGGGGGGGTGGACTGGGAGTTTGGGATTAATAGATGCAAACTCTTGCATTTGGAGTGGATAAGCAATGAGATCCTGCTGTGTAGCACAGGAACCTATACCTAGTCACTTGTGATGGAACATGATGGAGGATAATGTGAGAAAAAGAATATATATGTATATATGACTGAGTCACTTTGCTGTACAGTAGAAGTTGACAGAACACTGTAAATCAACTATAATGGAAAAGATAAAAACCATATAAACTTTTAAAAATGAAAAATAAAAAAATACCAATGCCAAAAAAAAGAGTTTAATAACTTCAGGGAGTTCCCCTTGTGGCTCAGGGGGTTATGAACTTGACTAGTACCCATGAGGATGCAGGTTCTATCCTTGGCCTTGCTCATTGGGTCGGGAATCTGGCATTGCCGTGAGCTGCAGTGTAGGTTGCAGACGTGGCTCAGATCCCGCATTGCTGTGGCTGTGGTGCAGGCTGGCAGCTGCAGCTCTGATTCTCAGCCTCTAGCCTGGGAACTTCCATATGCCGCCAGTGTGGCTCTAAAGAGCAAAAAAGAAAAAAAAAAAAAAAGAATTTAAAAACTTCAGTTTACTTAATGAAACAAATCCACCATAGAATAAAATGCTAATTTTGTTGATCTAGAATATGCAATCTAGGTGAATAGACTGGCTTGCCTTGCAAACTAGCTTTAAAACAAGCCCCCACCACATTCTGGGAAGAGAGAGAGCGAAAGCGCTATGAAGAGTGAAGATGCTGCCTCAAGCCATTCCCCCCTCAGCGAGCAGAGGCTCCACAGAAGGAGGAACAAATGGCAGATATTCCCTCAGCAGCTGGTTTCAGGTCCTCCAACAATTAGCATCTTTTGGTTTGGCACCTTGAGCGGATTCTGATGTAAGAAGATGTGTACGTTTTCATAGATCTTGCTCCTAAATTTAAGACAACAACTTTGTGATACACAAAGCCATGCATACATCCCATTTTAGGAGGGAAGTTATTTTCAAGGGATAATTTTACAGAACATGCTTTTCTTCTTTACATACTGACTTTAGGACCTGACCTCCACTTAGCATCCAACAATACTGTCGTTCACATTCATTGTGGGGAAATCAGACCATAGATCCAAACCAGGAAAAAAGCAATCCCCTGGAATCCCACCACTCAGGGATAACTACCAAGCACTTTTGAAGGGCTTTTTTCAAGGCAGGTGTGTACAAATGAATATTTACTTTATCCATATTTTCTAAATGAAAAGCTGGACAGAAGATGGTCTTTTGAAATCTAGAAGTTGTCATTTTTTTTTTAAACGTCTTTTCTTTAAGAATACAGTGGGCTTGATTCTTTGCTTCTCAAACGCCCTTCCATACTCTGGGCCAATTCTCCACACTGTTAATATTTGTATCAGAAAACCCCTTGGCATCCTCAATTCTAAGCAGGTGAGAGTCAGAATCATTCCCAATGGAAAAGGGCCCAAAGGAAGGAGGATGCATTTTTTTTTTCTTCTTTTCAGTTGGCCTCCGGTTAGCCCTGTAGGAAGCAGACCCAAGAAGACGGAATCACTTCCATAAATCACACCTATATTCTGTCTCCCCCGCTGCGTGATGCTGAGCCATCATCATCATGGTACAGATGGTACCATGTACCATTGGGTCCAGATGGTACCCAACACTTGTACCATCTAGAAACAAGTAGGCTCATCACCATGTCCTCTTGAGACCAGATGAAACAAGGAGAAACTGAAGGAACACTTTGGCTGAGGGAGCGATTTAGAAAATGAACGCTCTCCCCTTGTCCCATTCAAACCATTTCTAGCCTCAGCTTCTTTTCCCAGTTGAGAAAAAAGGGGTAATTTTGGCAAAGTGGAGTATCTGGGTAGCACCCCCAGCCACCTTGCCTCTCCTCCCGCACCCCATCCTCGCCACCTGCCCACCCTGCTGCCCACTGGCCACTCAGGACACCTTCACCACGGCCACCTCAGCCAGTCCCACTTGAACAAAAGCATCCAGCAAGTGGTCGTGTGCCTGCCTTAGGATGAGAAAGCCCAAGCTACGTGAATCTGGATTAACGGTGCTAGAGGAGTTGCCCAAGTGGCACTTTGATGGCTCTAGACTTTTCAGTCTGAAGGCTCCAAGAGTGACATGTATCTTGTCCCTGCTACTGTGTTTCAGGATGCTGTCTTCAAGGACCCCAATAAGCTGGTGTTCTGTGAAGTCTTCAGATGCAACTGAAAGCCCACAGAGACCATTTGAAGGCACACGTGTAAACAGATCACAGACATGGTGAGAAATCAGCATTCCTGGTTTGGAGCGGAGCAGGAATATACTCTCACAGACACAGACGAGCACCCTTCGCTTGGCTTTCCAAGCGCTTCCCTGGGCCCCCAGGTCCATACGGCTGCCATGGGAGTAGACAAAGCTTGTGGCAGGGGTATTGTGGAGGCTCACTACCAGGCCTGCTTGTACACAGATGTCAAGGTTGCAGGGACAGAGAGTTCCCTGGTGGCCTAGAGGTTAAGGATTTGGCATTGTCACTGCAGTTGCTCAGGTTCAATTCCTGGACCAGGAACTTCCACATGCCATGCATGCAGCCAAAAAAATAATAAATAAATAAATTGTGTGTGTTTGTGTGTGTGTGTGTATAATCTTTTTTATATATAATCTTTTATAATATAGAATAATTATATATAATTATTATAATTGTAATTCATAATTTTATATATAATATGTAATTTATAATCTTTTATAATAATATACAGAATAATTATATAATTATATTATTTTATATTATAATTTATATATTATATCATTTATATATAATCTTTTATAATAATATACAGAATAATTATATATATTATTATAATTTTATGCCATAATTTTACATATAATATATAATTTATATATAATCTTTTATAATAATATATAATATTTATAATTATATATAATTGTAATAATTATGTATTATAATTACATATATAATCTTTTATATGTATATATAAAAGATTGCAAGGGCAGAATGCCAAGGTCATGCCTGCCTAGTGGGAGTTCCAGAAAAGACCCTGCGAAAGGATGGACGTGGGACATCATCTCTGGGTGGTTCATTTCATCAGGCATCATCTATGTGAAGACTTCGGAATGAGAGCAACCTGAGATCCTAAGCCCATCCCTGGAACCTGGAATGGTGCAGGTTGCAGCACCAACCTCAGCACCAAGGTACCTCCTGAGGTATCTTGAGGAGGCTTGTGGAGAAACTGCATAAGTGGAGCCTATGATCGAGGGGGACCTGGGGAATGCCTGGTACTTACCTGGACTCCACGGAAACCTCCAACATCAATGACTTTTCTGCTGGGGTGGCCAACCGTGGTGCTAGCATCTGATTCCTTGGACTGTCAGCCAAGAAAAGAAGGGTTCCTATGAAGACTGTCACCCCTCTGCCAACTGTGAGCCCTTTTCAGGAACAGAAGCCTTCATCCACGTGTCTTTACAGCACAACTGGCAGTGAGCCCATCCAGTACAAGAACTAAGACTTGCAGCCATCCAAGCCCTCATAATTCTGCATCCCATTCCCGTGCTGGCTTACCCCTCTCTCAATTGTCCTAATAGCTGTAATTCAAAGGACAGGGTATCAAGGTCTTTTTTTTATTCCTAAAGAGAGAGAGAACTTGAAGAGCAATAGGGTTCAGTGTTGAGTACTAACTAGGAAAAAAAAATATGTTCAATACACTATGTATTTTCTAAGGGCCTGGGCCCATTTCACTTCACTTTCTTCAGTGTTTGGTGGTTGCAAATCTAGTCCAAGATTGACTGCAGATTTGCAAAATCAGTGGTTTTGATTAAGCATTTGGACTTTGATCTTTGAATGGAATTAACCTTAAAAAGAAAACAGCGCTGCTTAGATGAAAGAAATCACCAGCCCCTCGCTCCCTTGAGCATAGAGTATACTTCTACGCCATGGCCAAGTGACTACTAAGGAATTTGATAATTACCTTTCCAGTTAGAATAGCACATATTCACTGCTCAGATTCAAGAATTTATTTAAAAATGCAACTATAAATAGTGCAGGTACTTCCAGTTTCTAACATCAGTCTTGCAAATTTCCTGTACTTATGAATAGCCTGTTGTTCGAGCCACCCAACCACAGTCAGCAAATGGACTCGCGTGAGCTGGCACCCCTTTGCCACCTTTGTATTTATTTAACCACCTTGTTCTCAGAATCATTTAAGATGACTTTTAAAAATTACATGCAATGTAATGAAAGAAAAACAATAGATGTATAAGAAAAACACAGATATATGTTAAAGGGGAAAAAAAGAAAAACAGAAGACGAAGATGCTAAGGATGAAATTTCAGTTCTGCAGATTTTGAGGGTCTGTTCACTGGCTCAAAATCGCTTCAAATTTGAATATAAACAGGAAAAAGGGGGGGAAACATGGTCAGTTATAAAATCTATAGTGTCCATAAAATAAAAGCCAAGTGTTTAGGAGAAAAACAACTATTCCTCGAATGAAGACCTCAGAGAAATTTCTTCCATTGATCCTCAAAAAGAAAACAACATTCTTACCATAAACACAACAAGGAGTTCCATAAGTTTGTCTCTTAAATCGTCTCAATGTGTAGTTCCCACTCTGGTGCAATGGGATCGGCTGTGTCTCTGGAGCACTGGAATGCAAGTTCAATTCCCGGCCTGGCGCAGTGGGTTAAGGATCCAGCGTTGCTGCTGCAGCAGCTCAGATCTGATCCCCGGGCCAGGAACTCCACATGCCACGGGGCAGCCAATAAAGGGAAAAAATAAATATAAAAATAAAAATTGGCTTTCCTGAGATAAATTTGTATATCATAAAATTCACCCTTTTAAAAAAAAAATCTCTCTCTTTTTTTGCAGGGGGCTTTTTAGGGCCTCAGCATATGGACGATCCCAGATTAGGGGTCGAATTAGAGCTGCAGTTGCTAGCCCACACCACAGCCACAGCAACACGGGATTCGAGCTGTGTCTGCGACCTACACCACAGCTGGATCCTTGACACACTGAGCAAGGACAGGGATCAAACCTACATCCTCATGGATCCCAGTCGGCTTCGTTTCCACTGTGCCACAATGGGAAAAAAAAAAATCTCAATGTGTGCTGATGGCTTCTTAAGAAATCTGCGTTGCTGAAAAGTATTTCCACTGGAGACAAAAAGCACATGGTTTATATCCATAGCTGGTGTGATTCAAGGAGAGATTTTCAGAACTGAAAGAATAGACCGTATTACCTTCAGACCATCGTCACCAAATTTTATTTCTCTAGACCAAGCATTTGTCAGCATCAAAAGCACAATACGTGCTTTTTAGGATACGTTCTCCCTAACCAGCACCTGTGATGCTAGTGAGACATCACTGTATTTGCTTTAACTTGAGCCAAACCAGGGGTAGGGTCAGTGTCCCTGGTGGGCAGTGCTGGGAAGTGATCCTCACCCTCCCCTTTCTTCTCTTGCAGGGAAGACTTACAACGTCGAGTTCTCTCCATTCCTCCCTCTACCATTCAAGGTCTAGTTGGGCCCATCTCAGGCCAGCCTTCCAATTTTGTACTGCCTCTAGACAAGCAGAGCTTTCTGCCCCATTCGAAATTTTCTCAATCCCCCTCTTTGTCCCAGGCTCCATATCTCCCTCTATGGGGTGCTCTCCAGCCCCTCTGCCCCCTCTGACCTCTTCCCACTCCCCAAACATACGAGGTTGACCAGATATCCCAGGGGGGGTTCCAGGAGCCATGTCTGTGGCATTGTTCTGGGGTTCTGGCTGGGTCCAGGTTTCAGAAGGTCATCAGTGAAAGCAGATCACTCCTGCTGGCTAACAGGGTATTTATTTCATGGAGCTGCATGCGACTGGGCTTCCGTAGTGGTGTTGACATGCTGATTTGGGGTGACTCAGCCACATCAGACGTGGGGAGAGCTCAGGGTTCTGGGCTTTCAGGGGGATCACCACGTGGTTAGGTTTGAGCCATGTGGGTGGGCTGTGCATCAGCTCTCTCCTGCTCCCCCCACCCCCCAAAAAAATCAGTGTCAGAAAACACCCACACAGTAGGGTGACCCTGCTCACATACACAGACAGTTTCTTTGTCCACTTTCTTCCCTGCTCCTACCTAGTGATCCCAGGAGGAACAGTGGTTCCCTCTTTCTCTCCTTCTTCACTTCATTCCCTTTTTCAGCAAAAGCCCAGCCCTAATCACATCTGATCAACTTAAACCCCAGGGCTCATACTGTCGTAGAGAATAAGAAGGCCATAAGTGTAAAAGTCAAATTATCCATACCCAACACCCAAGACCGTCAATACCTGGAACACTCAGAATATCTAAAGGTCCATCCAAAATTCTCACAAAGTCTTCATCTACCTGCACTGCCAATAAAACTGCTCATGCTTACCACCAACATCCATGATAATTAAAAATGAATTCATAGTTGGTTTTATAGTTCTATTTAAGCACGAGTGGTGAAAAAGTAGTGTTTCATACTTGCATTAATTCCAAATGGGCAGTATTTCAACTATATATGAAATTAAACAAGTTTCAAGGATTAACTAAACCACATAGCCATATATAACATTGTTTTTATGGGAAAATGTATTGCCAGTTCCCATAACCACTTTCTAATTGAACTTCTGGTGTAGAAAGTTGGGTACTTCCTATCCAATATCACCCACACACACCAAAAGCAAGAATTAGGAATACTGACCACCACAACAATGAATCATGCCTGAGTGTCTACAGAAGGACAGATTGTTCCAGAAACAGTCACTTCTGGAAGCAATGAATTCTTCCAGAAATTCATTTGCGATATTGGTGCAACAAAAAAATTACAACAAAAATCCCTTGATAGCGTGTACATGTGTCCACACAACATACCCATGCAAGTATACACATATCCCGCACAAAGCTTTCTGAGGTGTGAGGGTTGGATCAGACATTAAACCCTGTTCACTACAAGAGGTTCAGTTTTGTTGTATTAAGACTTGTTATATTAAAGACATCGCATGGGGTTGCACTGTCTCTCCAGGAAAGTGACACAGACACTGGGGAGAGTTGTACTCCATTCTTCGCAGGCTACTGGGAATATTTAAACCTCTTACCCCCTAAAAAACCATTGTTCCTACTGTTGCTTGTGAAAATGTAAATACGTGTCTGTATGAAATTAAATTACGACTGATGGGTTGGGGTGCAAGAGCCATGAACAGGCATCCTCCATCCCAGATTAGCTCTTCTACTGCCAGTGCAACCCTGGGTAAGTCATCTCACGTCTCTGAACCTCCATCTGCTACATTGTGAAAGGGCAGAGTCAAGCCAGAGTCACATCAAAGAATGTCCAGGAATGTTTCCCTGGACCAGCCCTGCATCCCTTCAGGCTGTCATGATGTCCACTATTATGGTGGCTGGAGGGACGAGGCTGGGATCCTTGGACCAACTTCCTAGGTAAGAACTGAATCTCACTGTCACTTAGGCAAAAGTCTGCATGCTCTCGCCTCCCTCCTCTTTCTCCAGACATTTGGTGGCCTCCTGTGTACACAAACTTACAGAGCTTCGTGCTGCCAAGTATAAACAGAGTGGTGTGCATACCCTGAAACTATGAGGGAACAGCTGATAGTATCATAACAAAAGGCAGAAAACTCAGCAAGCTCGTCCAAACCACACAGCAAATGCACGGCGTGATGCTCACCCTGCTGCGGGAAGAGCTGGGGGGGTTACCGAGGCGGAGGAGTCTCCCTTTTCTCACCTGCCAGCTCTGTACCCAGAGGCCCAGACAGCAAGCCTAGAGCGAGGTGAGGATGGATTCCTCCTCCAGCTTCCACCCTCCTGGAGCCATTGGCTCTGGATGGCCCCTGAGAATGTTAGCCAGCTGCAGTCTTGGCCGCCCAACAGTCAGAAAAAGGCCCTCCTAAGTCCTGGTTTTCCTGGCACATAAATGCAGCTTCTAGGATTAAAGGGGAAGAGAGGAAGGCTGTGTGAGGTGCTATGTATGGCCGGTGACGGAGAGGGGGGGCCCTCTGGAGGGCTGAGTGACATTTTTATAATTCCAACAGGTTATGGATTTGTTTCTGCCACATGCATCTAAGAGGCTAAACCAGGACACACTAAGAACCCAGAAAGAGGCCTGCACTGTGGGCCGAATGAATTATTCTGCCACTGGATTGGAAGCCCCAAGAAGGGGTGGGGGTGGGGGGAGTGGACAGGGTCTGTCGTGCCCACTATTGTGGGCCTGGCTTCACATCCAGGAAGTCCTCGATAAATATTTGCTAAATGCCTGTAGATTAACCAAAAACCAGGTAGGCTTTGAGTGAGAGGAAGCCTATTTTAAACAAGTCGTGAGTGGAGGGCCATTCCCTAGGATGAGACTCCAGTTGAAATGAGGAAGTGAAAAGAAGGGTTACTTGGCATGGCAGGTCAGTGGTGAAGCCCTCCCAGAACCAAAACATGCCCCCCAGAAACCCTGTGAGCCCCCTTCAGCTGCTTTTGCCCCCAAAGCTTTACATGCATCAAATATAGGGGGCTGGGCTCTTAGCTCCAGCGGGGTGACATGGTGACCTTTGCGGCTGGTCTCAAAAGGCCCAGCCTTGGAAAAGAGTTTGTCATTGGCTGAGAGCTTGGCAGTGCCCTGCAGCCTTCCACGGGGCAACTCTGACCAGGCCAAAGCCCTTGTTCCCGCTGAACCTGAGGCAGCAGATGGCAGCAGCAAGCGTGGAGGGCAAGAAAGCGTCCCTTTACCCACACCAAGCCCTCTCCCCATCCTCACTGACTTGAGCTCTTCCTCCCCAGGGTCAATAGGCAGTAAAGTCCCTCCAGGTCTTCTAGTTGCTAATTTCTGAAAAGAAGGTTCTGGGAGCTGTGATTGTCCTGTACCCCCAAAGACTTTCACACCAAAGGAGGTGCGAAAATGCTGGGATCAGATGGTGCCATTAACAGCAGCCAGGGTGGAACTCCCCACCCCCAGCACCCGGCCTTGTGAATTTCACAGCCCCTTAAGTCTGATGGGTCGACTCTTAAGGTTTCTTTTTTTCTTTCTTTCTTTCTTTTTTTTTTTGAGCCACACCTGCAGTATATGGAAGTTCCCCAGCCAGGAGTCCAATCAGAGATGCACTGCCACTTCCCCACCTATGCAAACTTCACTGCAGCTTGAGGCAACACTGGATCCTTATGGAGTATCCTGATGGATACTAGTGGGGTTCTGAACTCACTGAGCCTCAACAGGAACTTTTTGTTGTTGTTGTTGGCATTTCGCCTTTTCTAGGGCCTCTCCTGTGGCATATGGAGGTTCGCAAGCTAGGGGTCTAATCGGAGCTGTAGCTGCTCACCTGTGCCAGAGCCACAGCAACGCTGGATCCGAGCCGCGTCTGCAACCCCCCTGCAGCTCACGGCAACTCCGGATCCTTAACCCACTGAGCGAGGCCAGGGATCGAACCAGCAACCTCATGGTTCCTAGTCGGATTCGTTAACCACTGAGCCATGATGGGAACTCCAGGAACTCTTATCCTTTAGGGTTTCTTACACCCAGGTCCTGCCAGGAGAACGCAGGCAGGGTTGTGGGGACATATGTCTCTATCTCTGAAATTGGTTCTAGGGCCCAGTGTGGGCAAACCCATAGCCTTTTGAGGAGGCAATGAGATAATGCATGGGTAGAACTAAGCCCAGTGCCAAGGAAACAGCATGCATTCCATGAATATTTATCAGCAGCTACTCTGTGCCAAGAAGTACGTGTTCTGGGCACTAAGGATACAGCTCTGGAGTTCCCATCATGGCACAGTGGTTAACAAATCCGACTAGGAACCATGAGGTTGTGGGTTCGATCCCTGGCCTTGCCCAGTGGGTTAAGGATCCAGCATTGCCGTGAGCTGTGGTGTGGGTTGCAGACACGGCTCAGATCCCACGTTGCTTCAGCTCTGACGTAGGCTGGTGGCTACAGCTCTGATTCAACCCCTAGCCTGGGAACCTCCATATGCCGCGGGAGTGGCCCAAGAAATGGCAAAAAGACAAAAAAAAAAAGGATACGGCTCTGAACAAAATGAAGTTCCTATTCCTCTGGATCTTCCATTCCACTGAGGGAGACAGATAATATATAAACTTTTGGGCCATGATATAAATAAAGTGGGATGGAAGGATGGGAGGCTGCCATCCAGAATAGAGGGTCAGGAAGTCCTCCCTGAAGGAGGCCACAGAGCAAGAGCCACCAGCAGTCCCAAAGCCGAGGGGCCTGAGGCATGAATAGGACCTTCACCAGGATGCATAGCTGTGCCTTCGCTCAGAGTGGTGGGGGAGGGTGACGGGGAGCAGAGGAGGAGAAGGGCTGTCATTCATCCTTCTACCTTCCAGAGAGTGTGGAATAGTTCGAATGAACTTTACAAAAGCCCTACCCTCGCCTGCTGCGAAGGAGTCCTTGTTGGGAGTTTCTGCTGTGGCACAGTGGGTTAAGGATCTGACATTTTGGCAGCTGTGGCATAGGTTGCAGCTGTGGCTTGGACTTAGTCCTTGGCCTGGGAACTTCCATATGCTGCAGGTGTCGCCAAATAAAGAAAAAAAAAAGGAGTCATTATCCTGAAGTGCTGCCTATTAAAGATTATCTTCAAGGCTTCAAATCCACATTACGGTCCCCTCTGTGTTGGGGTTGGGCCCGGGGGCTCCTGCCCCAACAGCCAGTGGCACCAGGCGCTGCCTCAGTTTCCATAGGATGGTCAGCCTTTGGAAGTTTAAAAACCAAACCATTCCAATCAAGTTCTTGATCTGGCACTTACTGACATGTGTCTTCGTGTGGGAAAGTCACTTGACATCTGTGAGCCTCAGTTTCCTCTTCTGCAGTGGGGAGATGGCACCTACCTTGGGAGTGGCCGGGAGGCTAATAAAATGAGATATTCCAGGAAAGCACTTAGAACAGAGCCTGACACACGTAACTGCCCCCACAATGTTTGTTACAGGAGTTCCCCAGTGGTTCAGCCGTTAAGTATCCAGCACTGTCATTGCTGTGGTACAGCTTTGATCCCTGGCCCAGTAGGCCATGGGCGTGGCCAAAAGAAAACCAAAAGTGTTTGCTACATACCCTTGGCCTCATCCTTTATCTCACTGTGTACTGGACTCTTGACCTCTTAACCTCTCTGGTGCCCAAGTGGCTATGCCCCCTACCCAAGGAGCTGAGAACTCCTTGGGTAGGGGGCATAAGGCCACTAAGAGTACATCCCTGTACTGGAGAAACAGGAAAACATACTGGAGAACCTGAGGGAGACCCACATCCTTCCAGAAAAGCACTGGCCCTCAGGAACATCCGCCGCTTTGCCACCTAGCTTCTATAGGTGCTACTCTCAGCCACAGTTCCCCGATTTCCCCTGGAGAACCTGCTCCCTCACTCTCAGGGCCAGCACCTCAAACGGACGCCTCTCCTGGCTCCAGCGTAGAACACATGATCTGGGTTCTCAACCAATCAGCACACTCCTCACCACACTCTTCACCATAGCAATTGGTCCAAGTTCAGATGGGGTCCCCTATAAACCAATGAGCAACAGGCCTGGACTTTTTTTGGGGGGTGGGCGGGGGATGTGCTCTCTTTCCTACTGAATTGGATTTTAGAAGATGTGAATTAAAGCCCCTACAGATCTCTTTCTCCTTAAAATCAGTATGGTTCTACTACTATGTGAATTTTAAATACAATTTAAATATAAATGTGGTATTTATACACCAGTCCCCTCAGCCACTGGTTGAGGACTGCTCCCAGATGTTAATTCTCGGGCACTCTAGCCTGCCTCGACTGTGTGCAGGTGGTCTCTGATGGGCAGAGAAAGCCCTCAGGTAAAGAGATGCAGATGTTACCAGTTGGAAATGGAGCCAGCATCCACTGAAATGGGAAAGGGCCAAGGGAATAAGGATGAAAAACCTACAGCATCTGCTACAGGGACCTTCCCTCCATGTGGCTGTGGAAGAGCTGAACTTGCCCAGGGGCCACGTCCCAGATCTGCTCAAGTCTAGACCCCCCCACATTCCCTTGGCCAAGGTATAGTTCTGATGGGGATAGGAAGTGGCTACTCATGACCGTAGCTGAGAGAGTCAATAAGCCTCAGCCTTGAGAATCCTCAGAATTAAAAGTATTGGGTAAAAGATTACTTTCTTTTTTTTAGTATTATTATTAGGCCTGCACCCGCAGCATATGGGGATTCCCAGGTTAGAGGTCAAATCAGAGCTACAGCTGCTGGCCTACACCACAGCCATAGCAACACAGGATCCAAGCTGCATCTGTGACTTACAACCACAGCTCACAGCAACACTGGATCCCCGAACCACTGAGCAAGTCCAGGGATCGAACCCACATTCTAATGGATACTAGTTGGATTCGTTTCCACTGCACCATAATGGGAACTCCTGGGCAAGAGATTTCTAAACTGAGATAATGCGAGCCTGGGGTTGCCAGGGACCGCCACAAGGAGAAAGCCTGCTGGAAAATGAAACCAACACAGACAAACCCAGAGCTGAGATACTGAGTCCTGATGAGATCATCTGAACACCTGGATCAAGCCGTGTCTCAAACTCATGCCCTTGGACTTTTTAATTAGATGAAACAATTCCCTTTTAGGAAGTTCCCATTGTAGCTCAGTGGTAACGAGCCCCACCAGTAACCATGAGGGTTTGATCCCTGGCCTCACTCAGTGAATTAAGGATCTGGCATTGCTGTGGCTGTGGTGTAGGCTGGCAGCTGCAGCTCTGATCGGACCCCTAGCTCGGGAACTTCTATATGCTGCAGGTGCAGCCCTAAAAAGCAAGAACAAATACATAAATAAATTCCCTTTTAAATTAACTTGAGTTGTGTTTCTATCCCTTAAAACTATAATAGCCCTGACATGAGTTCCCGTTGTGGCTCAGTGGTAACGAACTCAACCAGTACTCATGAGGATTCGGGTTCAATCCCTGGCCTTGCTCAGTGGGTTAAGGATCCAGCATTGCCGTGAGCTGTGGTATAGAGGCAGTTCAGATCCTGTGTTGCTGTGGCTGTGGCGTAGGCTGATAGCTACAGCTCTGATTCAGCCCCTAGCCTGGGAACTTCCATATGCTGCAGGTGCAGCCCTAAAAAAAAAAAAAAAAAAGTCCTGACTAATATGTGGGGCAATCAAGATTCTCCAAAACATGGTCCCAATTCAAGTGTCTATTGTCATCTCCTACAGTTCTGCTCACACCCTGCATGCTTCCAGACTGGTTGCTAACGGTACTCTCAATGGATTTCATTTTTACATATGCAGAGCACACCTACTCCCACATCATTCACCTCCTTCCCATCCTCCAGGACTGCCTACCTCCCCACAGTTCAAGGTCCAGCTCCAGTCCTGCCTCCTCTAAAAAGCCATACTGCTCACCCCAAACCTCAGCTCTGCACCATTCACATGGTGCTTTTCATAACTTGATTATTTCTGTAATGTTGGGGCGAGTATGTTTTTCAAGACTAGAAGCCATGTGTGTAACTGTCTTTCACAATGCCCAGAATGGACTAGTATTGCAGTATGCAAAACGAAACCCAGGTTGACTCAGATCTCTTTTTGAAAGTGTCTTAAAACTAAATAAATAGTGGTGACAGTTTGCGTTGGCCGTGTGAAGAGCCTAGAAGGCAAGCACTTCTTACTTTTCTGTTTTGCCTAAGACCAAACAAGCAGAATGCTGCTGAGGGAGGCCCACGAGAGAGTCTATCATTTCACCCACGCAGGGAGGCAGGACCTTCTCCTGTGCATCCCAGGCTGCAGCTCACAGACCCCTGGGAGCAGATATGTGCCATTGCTGACTTCTCAACAGGCCTGGCAACATCTCTCCACATTATAAGAATATTCACATTGCTTGTGTGTGTGTGTGTGTGTGTGTGTGTGTGTGTGTGTGTGTAGACATTTTTCACCTTCCTGAGTAGACACATGTGGCCTAGATTTTGCCACTTAGACGAACCACAAGAGGCTTTGCTTTGAAAGTCAGCTGAGGAAACAAGAAGGGTGCAGGCACATACCAGTGGGCCCACGTGGTGGCAGGTTTCTGGGAATGGAGGGGCCAGTGGCAGGGCCTGCCTTCAGCAGAGGCAAGCATGGTTCCACGGCTGGCAGTGGCAGCTGCTCTCCACCAACCCAATCCTGCAGGGTGGTCCCGGGACCTGTTCCCAGAGATTCAACTTAGAACCTGCTCCACCAGCCCTTCAAACAATCCTGCGAGCTTCCCAACGTGCCTGGCTCGAACTAGCTAGAGTGAACACTGTTGTCCGCAACTGTGTGCTCTAACCAGGGCAACCCCAATGTCAGCTGCCTGCCCCAGTGGCTTTCCACAAGTCCCAAGCACTAATTGAAGTTATGTGACCCCCCTCCTGGCTGATGGCCAACTGCAACCCTTCTAGAAGTCAAAGGCCCTGGAGCTTTTGGATTGATCTGCTCTTTCACTCTTGGAGAGAAGAGACCAGGTAGGGAGCAAGGTCAGATGGCCCTGGAAATGTGCTCAGGTTCCTGGCATTCTGGAAGTTTTTCCTAGTCTGATTGGGGATCTTCCCGTTTACGCCAAAGGTGAATTTCATTTAATTGGAACATTTCACTAAATACATGTAAGAGCACTCTGTGTCTCTTAAAGATTTTTATGGCACCAGAAATTCAAGATTGGAAAAATACAAAAATTAAAACCCAACTCTCTGTCCCAGTGTGAGGCTGCCTCTGACTCTACAGACCAAGTTCCTCTAGTTCAGGTTCCTCTTGTTGGCTTCTGACTCAGCTAATTTTCCCCTTCTTTGGGCCTTTTTGCGACCTTTCTCAGCTCTCCCACCCCTGCTCCCGCACAGCTGCCTAAATCACATTTTCCCCTGGAGTGCCTGGTGACTTCCCAATAAAACCTGACCATATGTCTGCAAGGCCCAGGGGTCTGGAGCTGGGGTCAGGGTTGGGGTTCAACCTTCACAAATCTTTTTCTCTTCTGCTTGCTCTCGAATTCTAAGGAAACCCTTCTCTCCCTCTGCCTCCCACCCTCTAACCCCACTGGTTCCACACACTAGGCCAAGAATTCCCCCATCAGCCGGTTTGGCTGTCTGTCCAAACTTTGCAGCCTCCTTGATGGGGGCTGCAGGGGACAAGGATACCAGGTTTGGGGAAATGTCTCGATTCTTCTAGTGCAGAGACATGTGCATGCTGGCGTTATTCCCACGTGGCTACCACCAATACTCCATAAGAATTCTCCCTGATCACATACCAGTGTTCATTCATAACGTTTATTCCCTAGAGAAATGCTCTGGACTGAACCTTGTAGGAGGGTAGGTTCAAGAGGGCTTGCCAGGGTCCGTCACAGATAAGCTTTTGTGGACAAGCCCTGGCCAACAGCTTAAGGGGAAACAAGGTCCCGGGAGGCCCCCAAGTGCCTGATCATGTGACAACCCCCCTCACCCCACCCCACAGCCCCGGCTCTGACACAAGGACGTCCTGTTCCTCTTAGAGTGATGGCTCTATTGGGGAAGTGACTGTGTCATATCTGGGACAGGAAAAAATCTATTTCAAGTCCTCAAGTAATCACTCACTGAAGTTAATGTAGCCTTTTCAGGAACTGCCCGCACAGTGGAGAAAGCTCAGTCATGAGGGAGAGTAACTAGAAGCCAATGTGGCCACAGCACATGAAGACCACCCTGGAGGGAGAAGAGGGGCAGGGGGTTGCCTTGTCACTCCTCCACCGGGACACATTTCTGCACAGCCATGAAATGATGACAGGTGGGGAGCAATACACATGGCCCCCAAACCAAGACGCAGAGGCCTCGCCACACTTGCAAGCAGGCTGGCAAGAATGGGCACACCCTCACCTTCACGGCATCCTTGCATTTCAAAAGCACCCTGAGCCACAGGATGATACCTGTGGCAAAAAGCAGATCCAGAGCTCAGAACTTGGTTTGTAAATGCCATTCTCCAGGAAAAGGAAGCAGGGATCCCTAGAGAAAGAACTGATTCTAAGGCAGGAGCAAGGAAAATACATGGTGAGGCGTTCCCATCGTGGCACAGCAGAAGGGAATCCAACTAGGAACCATGAGGTTGCAGGTTCAGTCCCTGGCCTTGCTCAGTGGGTTAAGGATCTGGCGTTGCCGTGCGCTGTGGTGTAGATTGCAGACGCAGCTCGGATCTGGTGTGGCTGTGGCTCTGGCGTGGGCCGGCAGCTGTAGCTCTGATGAGACCCCTAGCCTGGGAACCTCCATGTGCCGAGGGTGCAGCCCTAAAAAGCAAAGAAAGAAAGAAAGAAAGAAAGAAAGAAAGAAAGAAAGAAAGAAAGAAAGAAAGAAAGAAAGAAAGAAAGAAAGAAAGAAAGAAAGAGCGAGCGAGCATGGTGAGCCTGGAGCCTCTTACTGTATGAGAAAGTAAAGAAATGAAAAAAATGGAAGACACGTCAAAATGTGAGACACAAACGTCGTATGCTCTCACTGATATGTGGAATCTAAAAAGAAAGGATACAATGAACTTCTTTGCAGAACAGAAACCGACTCACAGACTTTGAAAAATTTATGGTTACCGAAGGAAACAGGTTGTGAGGGAGGGAAGGGCGGAAAGTTTGGGATGGAAATGTAAAATTGGGTTGTGACGATGGTTGTACAACTATAAATATAATAAAATTCATTGGGGGTTTTTTTGGGTTTTTTTGTCTTTTTTTTTAAAGGGAGTTCCCATCCTGGTGCAGCGGAAAGTAATCTGACTAGGAACCATGAGGATGCGGGTTCAATCCTACCTCGATCAGTGGGTTAAGGATCCGGCGTTGCCGTGAGCTGTGGTGTAGGTCCCGCATGCGACTTGTATCTGGTGTGGCTGTGGCTGTGGCACAGGCGGGCAGCTGCAGCTCCAATTCAGCCCCTAGCCTGGGACCCTCCATATGCCATGAGTGCAGCCCTAAAAAGAAAAAGGGGGGGGGGGCGCACAGGAACCAACCTAAAAGTTCCCAGTGACCAAAGCTGCAGCAGTTTAAGAAAGTATTGGGTGGTAACTCAATAAAATAAAATAAATATCCATTAGTCCATGCTGAGATAAATAAATAATCGAATACATAAGTTCTGAAGAAGGGACAAATCTTCACAGAAGAATTTCAAAGTATATATGTAGATGCTCCCTCCCCAAGGGAGTGGAGCTTCCTTCCCTTCCTTAGAACGGACTTGGTGGTTCGCTCCCAATAAGCAGAGTCTAGAAAAGGAAAAACAGTAACTTTCCAGCGGAGGAAACTGGCAGAGCGCCTTACCCGTGTGATCAAGGTTAACCTCACCACTGATTTGTCACGTTGGTGTTGTGCCTCCTGGTGTGGTGCGAAAGGCAATGGCACTTACCTCTGTGGTGTTCTTTCAGAAAATCCGTAACTCCGGTCTGATCCAGAGAAAACCTCAGACAAACCCAAACTGAGGGCCATTCAGGAAAACATCTGAAAGTATCAAGGTCATGAAAAATAAGGAACAACAGAGAGACTTACAGATCAGAAGAGGCAATATGGTATCCTTGAACAGAAAAAGGATGTTCGTAGGAAAACTGGGGAGATCCAAAGGCAATCTGTAGTTTAGTTAATGGTATTAGACCAATGTTAATTCCTTAGAAAAGCACCCCGGGAAAATGCTACCTTGTAAGAAAGGATCACTAGGAGTTCCTGTTGTGGCGCAGTGAAAACGAATCCGACTAGGAACCACGAGGTTGCGGGTTCGATCCCTGGCCTCGTTAAGGAAACACTGGGTTAAGGATCCAGTGTTGCCTTGAGCTGTGGTGTAGGTCGCAGATGCAGCTCAGACCCTGTGTTGCTGTGGCTGTGGCTGTGGCCAGCAGCTGTAGCTCCAATTAGACCCCTAGCCTAGGAACCTCCATATGCCATGGGTGTGGCCCTAAAAAGAGGGGAAAAAAGAAAAAGAAAAAGAAAGGATTGCTACACCTGCATTTAGAGGTACAACTGGAATTCTAGACCACTAATTACAGGGCACCGTGGCACCAGGGACCAGATGCGCCACAGTTTGAAACAAATTCCAGGAGACCACAGTAAGAGGAGAAGGGGTGAGAGTTGACAGCAGAGTGGGAGATGGAAATCCGTGTGGGGCCTTCCAGCCTTCCCCGATGTCTCAGTGACATGAAGGGGCTCCTGCAGAAAATCACTTCTCTTCTAGCCTTTAGTTCTTACCTCTAGGCAAAGTCATTTTATGGAAGCTATTTCTTTGAAAGGGGCCGGGTTTGTGATCAGAATCTATTGTCAAGGAGAAAAAGTTCCTTCTCCCACTCAAATGCCAGGCAGGGGGTGGTGCCAAATGGTCACAGGACCCTCATTTTCTGCAACAGTGGTTGCTTTGTGTGAAGGGGGCAAGATGCCAGGGCAACTGCTGGGGAAACTGCCCGCCGCCCAGCATCACAGGGCCCAGAGCATTTGGGGAATTTCAGACGGGGACGGGTGGAAGAAAAAGAACTTCGCCAAGTGATCCCCGCCATCTCCTGGGAGTCCTTGTCAAGGAAATAGCAGAGAGAGACACTCTTCGTTCCTGTCTCACAGATGCCAAAGGCAGCCCTGACGACATCAGAGCAGAGCCCTCCAGAGGGGACACTGTTTAAAACAAAGCGTCCTCTAGAATGAGTTACCAGAGTAGCCAAGCTTCCCAGAGAGAGGGGCTAATTCCTTTAGACGTTGAACTTTGGTAATTCTGTTTTAATGGAGACCTTTTCAAAGCGTCTTACTCACTTCCCCACCTTATTAAACAGAGCTGGCAGAACCTAAATTAAACTTTTCTGGGTGGCTGCAGGTCATCATGGTGAACAGCAGTTATGCCAAGTGCTTTGACACAGAAGTGCATTCAGCGTTTGGGACATTTGTTGAATGGATGGTGATCTCAGCCACGGCCCTGAAATTCGCTTTCCTGAAAGAATCCCTGACATCAGCTTGTTTTTCCTTCAGAAAAGTGTATTGCATGTTCCCTCTTCTTCACAAAGGCAAAATAGAGCTCTGGCTCCAGAAGCTGTGTGACCTTGGCCAAGTGATGTCATCTCTTCGTGGCTCAGATTCTTTATCTGTAAAATCAGGAATAATGTTATGAAATCAAATAACGCACGTTTAGAACATGCACAGGATGCATGAGAACAATGCTTAGTAGAATAGTCCCCAGCACATAATAAGAACTCAGTGTGTTAATTACTATCTGTAATAAAGACAAGTCCCCGGGAGTTCCCATTGTGGCTCAGCAGTTAACGAGCCCGACTAGCATCCATGAGGTTGTGGGTTCAATCCCCGGCCTCACTCAGTGGGTTAACAATCCAGTGTTGCCATGAGCTGTGGTGTAGGTTGCAGATGCGGCTCAGATCCCTGGTGGCTGTGCCGTAGGCTGGCGGCTACATCTCCTATTGGAGCCCAAGCCTGGGAACCTTCATATGTTGTGGGTGCAGCCCTGAAAAGGAAAAAAAAAAAGGCAAGTCCCCAGACCTGATTCCATCAACCTCCTTTTGCTGTGTGTTCACTGGTATCACTGTCTGGGAAGCCACACTGCTAATGTCCTCATTCCCTAGGCCTCATGTGGCCACCAGCCCATTGTGCAGGTTCTAATCAATGCAGCTCACCTCCAGCCTGCACCTTGTCTAGTGAAAAACGGCAGAAAGAGATTTCCCTGGGTGAGGGTCCTGGTGAGGGACCAGGAGCCTTTGGAAATCCATCCAGAGGACGCTCTCTGCAAAGGTGTGCTCAGGGTGGCGCCAGCTGTTGGACTCGTGGGAAAGGAATGTGGTCCCCGGGCTCCTGGGGCACTTCCACCGGGTTTGGAAGACCTCACTGAGATGGATCTAGAAAGCTCCAGGAGGCACAGGCCCAGGGCTTCATCAGAAACTGGAGGCAGGAGGGGTCCCGGACCCCTTGAGGCAGCCAGGGTCCCGGCTGGCACAACCCCTATAGCCCCTTTCCCCAAAGCCCTCGAGGAAGGCACACTCTGACTTCCAAGTCGCCTCTCTAGCGGTGACATCACCCGCAATGTTTCCTGCTGGGAGGAAGTTAAGACCTCGCCGGCCACAGCCGCGCCCGGAGCCACCCCCTGTCCCCGCGCTGGGGGCTGCGGAGACCATCTCCAAGGATTTACCGAAACCCCAGGTCGCCTTACGTCTCGGGTCACCCATCTCACATTCTGCCCGGCTTAGAAGGGGCGCTCGTGGTCAAAGCCGGGGAGGCCTCTCTCCACCCGCTGGGGGGCGCTGGGGCGCTTCCTTCCGCACCTCCCTCAGGCCCTCGAGCCCCGCGCCCACCCGAGATTGCGGAGACTGCCGCCTCGTGGCCCCGCTCCCACGGGAGGATCAAGCCGCTCCTTTCTGCGGCTTCCCTTCTCCTGCTTTGGCGGGCGCCCACCTGCTGGCAGCACCTCCTCGGCTCCGCCAAGGCCCTGATGGAGGTGCCCGCGCCTGCGCAGGTGGAGCCCTTCCCCTCCTCTGCCAAAGACACAAAACCCTCTCTCCTTGTAGGTACACACATACCCGCCCAGAACTTCCCTCCACTGACAGTGTAACTCGGAGTAACTGAAGGGACGAGCAAGAGACGGGGCAGGTTTAGGGGAACCTCTCTCCTGGAAGCCTGGAGGGGCACAGACACACCCTGGCACCCTGTGGGTGGACCACAGCAGTTTCGTTTTGCCCTCCCCTGCCTCTTTTTCTTTCTCAATATCAGCCCCTCTCTCCTCCCACCCGCTTCTCTCTCTGTTTCCTGCTCCATCCCTTCTCCCAATTTCTCTCCTTTGGATGGATGCTTCCTGCCAGCCAAGGACACAAGTAGGGCTGAGGGGGTTCCCTGGGCCCCTCAGATCTTCTCCTGGCCCCACGGGGGTGGGGGGATGGCTGCTGATCGCTGAACTAGCCTCCCACTCACAACCCTGCACTTCCCCAAATTCACTCTGCTCCTTCCCCCACCACCCTGGTTTGTCCAGTGTGGTCTGGTTGAAGGAATCAGATCTACACCAATTCTGAACATCCAGAATTGCTGCCCAATACTTGCTGCACAGACAAAGGATTTTCTGGCTGTACCAAACACTTCCCCAGAGTTTTTTAAATGCCACCTTATGACGTAGCATTCATTTTGTTGGGTGTGATAATGAGATTGCCATTATATTTTTTAGGTCCTTATGAGACACATATTCTTGTAAGTATTTCCAGGTATTGAAATGATGTGATGGTAGGCAAGTAACAGGATGGGAGCATGGCCTTGGGCTGATGTTTCCTGGAATTAGGCTATGGGTGCCTGGGGGCCCATTGTAGGCTCCTGTGGTTCTACATCATAGAAAGTGTAAAATAATACCCTGGTAATTAAAAGAGAGAGAAATGAAGAGAGTTTGACCAAACCACATTGTTGTAATATTTATAATGAAGTGAGCTAAAGAAGACATTTGCAAGGTGACATACACCGTCTCTATTAGGGACCCTCCTGGGTGGTCCCCATCTTCTTCATAGTCTGCGTGGGAATTGAGAGCAGTGCCTGCAGGGTACTTGTGCTAGACGGACAAATCCGCTGCTGGAAGGGAAGGAAGCTGCTGAGAGGAACCCTGCTCAGCATGGGTGAGCCCTTCTGCTTTCTAAAATATGACTATGATTTCAGGCAATTCTCCCCCCGAAAAAGCTTATAGGCAAAGAGTATCTGTTATATATGCGAAAGCAATATACAGTTAAGTATGTATAATTTTCATAAGTCATTTTGACTTCCTTTAGAATGCCTTTCATTATGCTGTCTTTTTCTTGTTCTCTAGAATGCACTATCAATTTCTTCTCATAGTCATGACTGTCCTTCTCAAATCATCTCTAGTATCTCTATATTCTGTGAATTCAGGTGAAGTATCTTGGTTTCTATTTGTGTAAATCTTTTTCTTTTTTTTTTTTTTTTTTTTTTGTCTCTTTTGCCTTCTCTAGGGCCGCTCCCACGGCACATGGAGGTTCCCAGGCTAAGGGTCCAATCGGAGCTATAGCCACCAGCCTACACCGGAGCCACAGCAACGCAGGATCCGAGCCGTGTCTGCAACCTACACCACAGCTCACGGCAACGCCAGATCCTTAACCCACTGAGCAAAGCCAGGAATTGAACCTGCAACCTCACGGTTCCTACTCGGATTCGTTAACCACTGAGCCACAATGGGAACTCCAATTTATGTAAATCTTTGAAAAATGTACATTCCTGCCATGATGCAGTGGGTTAAGAATCCGACTGCAGCGGCTTGGTTGACTGTGGTGTGGGGTTAGACCCTGGCAGTGGGTTAAAATATCTGGTGTTACCACAGCTGCAGCACAGGGTGCAGCTGCAGCTCGGATTCAATCCCTGACCCAGGGACTTCCACATGCTGTGGGTGCAGCCAATAAATAAATAAATAAAAGCCATTAGCTATTTTTAAAAAAAGAGAGAGAAAATAAGTAAACAAACAAAGATTGGCAGAATGTTAATAATTACTAAAACGAGGCGATGAATACATGTGGGTTCACTGTACCACTTTCTCTACTTCTTTGTATTTTGAAAACTTCCATGATAAAAAAAAAAAAAAGTTTAAAAAATTTTAGGAGTTCTGGAGTTCCCGTCGTGGCTCAGTGGAAATTAATCTGACTAGTATCCATGAGGACACAGGTTTGATCCCTGGCCTTGCTCAGTGGGTTAAGGATCCTGTGTTGCCACGAGCTGTGGTATATATAGGTCACAGACACGGCTCCAATCCAGCATTGCCGTGGCTGTGGTGTAGGCCGGCAGCTGTAGCTCCAATTCAACCTCTAGCCTGGGACCCTCCATGTGCTATGGGTGTGGCCCTAAAAAGACCAAAAAAAAAAAAAAAAAAATTTAGGAGTTCCCCCGTGGCCTAGAGGTTAAGGATCCAGTATTGTCACTGCTGTGGCACAGTTTCAGTCCCTGGCCTGGGAACTTCTGCATGCCTCAGGCACAGCCAGAAAATAAATTAAATAAATAAAATCAAAATTTTAAAAATAAATAAAAACAATTTTTGAAAATACCACCTTATCCTGAATGCTTCAACTGTGTAAGGCCACTCTCCCTCCTATTTAGGGTGCACTGCTGAGCTGTGGATGGACAGATGTTTCCCCGAGGTCTCCAGTGCAGCTCCTCCCTCTTCTCTCAGATGAGCACAGTGACATGCGCCAGAAACCAAACCCACCGTGGCCGGGCAAGGCTGCATTTACATCTCCGTGCCTTTGCACCTGCTATTCCTTCCATGTGGACCGCCCTTCCCTAACCCACCTACCTACCTCTCACCCAGTCTTGCCCTCTGCTATCAAGCCTTCTCTGACCCTCAGGCTGGCTTTGTGCCACCACAGAACCTCGTACACTGCTCAGTGTTATACCATTCACTTTGAATTCTAATATTTGCTTTTATGCTTGGACCCTACCCTAAACTAAACTTTTAGCTACTCAAGAGCAGGGATTTTTAAAATTCAACTTTCCAGGAGTTTCCATTGTGGCTCAGCAGAAACAAACCTGACTAATATCCATGAGGACTCAGGTTGTATCCCTGGCCTCGCAGTGGGTTAAAGCATCTGGAGTTGTCGTGAGCTGTGGTGTAAGTCGCAGATGCGGCTCAGATCTGGTGTTGCTGTGGCCGTGGCATAGGCCAGCAGCTACAGCTCCGATCAGACCCCTAGCCTGGGAACCTCCGTATGCCGTAGGTGTGGCCCTAAAAAGATAAAAAATAAAAAATAAAAAATAAAAAGAAAATAAAATTCAACTTTCCGGAGTTCCCATTGTGGCTCCGCCATGAAGATGCGAGTTCGATTCCTGGCCTCGTCCAGTGGATTAAGGATCCAGCGTTGCTGCACACATAGGTCACAGATGCAAGCGAGGCTGTAGTAAATAAATAAATAAATAAATAAATAAATAAATAAATAAATAAATTCAACTTTCCATAGTCATGACTTCAATACCATCTGCATATTCATGACTCCAATTAACATAACCAGCCAGACTCTCCTCAGCACCAGAGCCATAGATCCAAATCTAGATGTCCCTTGAACATCTCCTCTTAGATGTTCTACAGACCCCTAAATTCAATGACCCCAAAAGTGAGCACATTGTCTTTCCCTACACTTACCCCCCCACCGCTTCCTGAGCAGGTGGACAGGACCACTCCCCATCCAGTCACTCAAGCCACATGTCTGAGCTTCCCCCTTACCCCCTCCTCTCCTTCACTCTATCCACCATATCCTGTGTAGTTCTTGAGAATGCACCCCCCCCCACATCCTCACAGCCCCTTCCTTGTTCAGGAACCGTCATCTCTCACCTGATCAACTGCAAACCCTTCTTAACAGTTCCCCAATCTTGCCCTCTCCTCTCCTTCCTTCTCAGTCTCTGTATGAAAGCCTGATTTTTGTTGTTGTTGCTGTTGTTGTTGCTTTTTAGGGCCGAATCCACGACATACGGAGGTTTCCAGGCTAGGGGTCAAATGAGAGCTACAGCTCCCTACGCCGCAGCCACAACAATGCAGGATTCAAGCCTCGTTTGCGACCTACACCACAGCTCATGGCAAGGCCAGATCCTTAACCCACTGAGCAAGGCCAGGGATCGAACCCATAACCTCATAGTTCCTAGTCAGATTCATTTCTGCTGCGCCACAACAGGAACTCTGAAAGCCTGATCTTTTTAAGATGGTCTTTTTGGGAGTTCCCGTTGTGGCTCAGTGGTAACAAATCTGACTAGTGTCCATGAGGACCCAAGTTCAATATCTGGCCTCGCTCAGTGGGATAAGGATCCAGTGTTGCAGTGAGCTGTGGTGTAGGTCACAGACACAGTTCAGATCCTGCGTTGCTGTGTCTGTGGTATAGGCCAGCAGCTGCAGCTCCCATCCAACCCCTAGCCTGGAACGTCCATATGCCACACCTGCAGCTCTGAAAGCAAAACAAAGTTCTTTCTGGAATGTCAATGTGATCCTAATAAAATTCTTCCATGTCTCCCCAAAATCCAAATTTCTCAACATTAAAATGGATGACAAAACCCTTTGGGACTGACCTCAGCTTATCTCATTGTTTACAATTTCTCTCCCAATCTTGCCCACCAACCACCAGTATACACACAAAATAAGCTGCAGCCATCCAGAATGACCTGCCATTTCCCAGGGTGCTATATGCACTCTCCGCATGGCACAGGCAGTGTCACTCACCAAATATCACATGTGCTTGCCTACATTTCTTGCCTTGTGGCAATTAGATGGAGCCATGTAACTAGTTCTAGCAGATTTTGAGCAGAAGCCAGTGGTTACATCTGGGTTAAAGCTATAAATTTCCAATGCTTCTCCCTCTCTCTTCTTCCTCAGCCACATATTGAAATGGTGGAGTCTTGAGATGGAAGCATCCTGGATCACTGAGTCACCACATGGAGGACAGTTGCCCTGAATGCACATCAAACTTCTCTTGAGGGAGAAAGAAACAGTTCTCGTGTTAAGCTACTTTGTGGGGGGAGCAGTTCTTTTACTGCAGCGTAAACTAGCCTATCTCCTCCCATTCTTTCGTACATCCTCTGTCTATAAAGAGTTTCCCTCCTGTCTCACTACAGCCACCTCCACACCCGGCCAGCTCCTATTTTTAGAGTTGTGTGTGTGCAGGGAGTTTTTGTGGGTTTTTTTGGTTTTCGTTTTTTTTTAGGGCCACGCCCATGGCATATGGAAGCTCCCAGGCTAGGGGATGAATCCGAGATATAGCCACTGGCCTATGCCACAGCCACAGCAATGCCAGATCCTAGCCAAGTGTGCAGCCTACACCACAGTACACAACAAAGCCGTATCCTTTAACCCACTGAGCAAGGCCAGGGATCGAACCTTCATCCTAATGGATAATAATCAGGTTTGTTACCTCTGAGCCGCAATGGGAACTCGCCCTATTTTTCTATCAGGCTTAGTTTAGCTGTGACTTCCTCCTGAACTCCCAAGTCTAGATCTGGGATTCTCACTGAGAACTTCCTTAGCAACCTGTGAAATCCCTCCTAGCAATTTGCACTATACATTATACTGGCCATTCATTTGCCTCTTAATCCCCACTGGGTCTGCAGAGCTAGACCCCATACCTATCTCATTCATGCTTCTGTCCCCAGCACCTGACACAGGGCCTGCCTGTAGGGGATTTAACATATATTTGCCCAGTGAATAAACCTGATAGTCACAGGACCCAGCCCCTAGCTCAATAAATATTTGTTAAATTAGTGCATGAACAAAGGACTTTACAACCCCTAAAATCAAAAGGGAAAAAAAAAAGATTTGGGTTCTACAAAGTAGCCTGATACCCATACTACAGTCTTGAATTATGCAAATACACTCACAAGCTACTTTAGATATGCAAATTAGCATACCCATCCCTCAGCTCTGCCCCAACACTGAAGGTCAACTATTTGACTTTAATGAGTCTCTAGTCCTTCTTCTAGTGGGTAAACTATTCGAAATAATTGAGGAATTGGGAGGGTGGAAAGTTCCCCTTTTAAATGGCATATTCTTTTGGAGAAACAAAAGGCGAATGTTGAAAATCTGCAGCCAGATCCTTACCCTACCCCTCCCTCACTTTGTTCGTGTTTGTTTAACTTTTCATTCGGATTACCTACTGGGACCACAGAAGGACTGCTCTTAGGCATTAAAACAGCGGCTATGTAAATAAGGGAAGCGTCTTAAGCTCTGGTGCCATTTAAGGCCACAGCTGTCCCACAAAGCCACAGGCACTGCTGTTGAGTCAGGTGGCTGGGAGAGACAGGGAGGGGGGCTGAGCAGCCCCCTCTCCTTAGCTGTCCGATGCCTGCGGTGGCACTCAGGCCCTTGAGCTTCTCCATTTGTCATTTTCAGCAAAGCCAAGAGCTCCAGTCACTGGGGACTTAGGCAGGCAGCTGCAATTTTTCCCAAGGGTTTCAGCTCAATCTGGGTGAAGCCTTGAGAAATCATTGGGGAAAGACCCATCGATCAGACTCAATTCAAGGCAGGAAAGATTTATGGAGCATGTACACATAGGAGTTCCTGGAGGGAATACTAAAGAAATCTACATCCCAGGTGGCACCTTCAAGGACCTGAGCTTCATGAAAAGAGCCAGAGTTGAGCATGTGAGAAAAAAACAAGAGGACAATATAAGGCAGTGTATAATCAAGTGCTATGTTATGTGGTTCGGGCTCTACAAGGATCAAAAAGCCAAAGAGTGATGAGACCAGGAGGCGGCAAGGAGAACCTCATTATAATGTTGGATGCCTGCTCTAAGCCAGATATCACACACCTTAGTGCTTAGGCTGCACAAACCCCTTGAGACAAAATAACTTTCCCAAGGTGGCAGAGCCGAAGGGTAGAACCAGAAGTCTAACCCAGACCTAACCTCAAAACCTGTGTTCCAGGCCACCTCAAATATACAGCCTCATAAAGGGTATTAATGATTATGACTGGGGCCCTAAGCTAAAACTTGCCCATATATTGCTTTTTGCCCCACTTTATCTTGAGGAGTGTCAATACTTGGAAAAACTGAGGCTCCGAAAAGTTATGAGCCACGGGGCAGAAAATTGCGAGACCCCCTAGTTGCAATACAATTCAAATTTATTCCAATTCAGATATCCTGTGCCTTTTCGTTTTCCCCTGCCATTGATTTTTATTTAAACCACAGAATTTTTAAAGGCGCAAATGTGCTATTTTAGGAGCTGGACACATTGAGATATTGCCTGTTTCTGAAAGACAAATTGATACATGTTTTTACTGCTGCCGTCCTTCAGAAGTCCTTCCTAGACAGTGAACATGGCCTTGAGGTGGGGGGCAGGGGAACACCCACCACCAACCTAGATCATATTCCTCATCAGTCTGACACTGGCTGAAACGCCCCTGAAATGTCATAGGTGAGCCTTATAAAGCAGGCTTCATGCTATATGCCTTGGATTTTTATTTAATGTTTTTCCAATTGCCATCAACATGTCAACCATATCAAACACCCCTGTATGCCAGGCACAGTACCAATTCTTTTCTCGGCACAAATCCCCTTCTGGAGGCCAGGAAACTGAGGATCAGGAAGCTTAAGTTACTTGCTCCAGATCATACAAGTCAGTTGCCGAGCCAAACCTCCTGTCTCTGAGACCAGAACATGTTTTTATATCTTTCTCAGTCAAAATTCTCACCCGAATAGATGGTAGGGCACAGCTTAAATCATTTTTAAAAATGTTTTAAACCAGCAAAATGTGCATTTTGTTCATACCAAAATGCAAGAACCTGGAGTTCCCTGGCAGCCTAATGGTTAAGGATCTGGTGTTGTGACTACTGTAGCTTGGGTCACTGCTGTGGCATGGGTTCGATCCCTGGCCTCCCGCTCCGTGGGTTAAGGATCAGGCATTGCCTTGAGCTCTGGTGTATGTTGCAGACTCAGCTCCGGACCCCGAGTTGCTGTGGCTGTGGGTGTAGGCTGGCAGCTGAAGCTCCGATTCGATCCCTAGCCTGGGAACTTCCATATGCCATGGGTGTGGCCCTAAAAAGCCAAAAATAAAAATAAAAATTGGAGCCGTCTACAGGCCAGGCAGAACCCACACAGGTTGAGTGTGGCCTCCAGGATGGCCTGCAGTGAGGTATCCTCCTGGCCCACACGTGTATGGGTCATGGAGTTTGAACTCCTCTCAAGAAGGGATGACACTTCCCACTGGGCTGGGGAGATAATCCCAGAGAACTAAGAAAAGAGGAGTTCCCGTCGTGGCTCAGTGGTTAATGCCAACTAGGAACCATGAGGTTGCTGGTTCGATCCCTGGCCTTGCTCAGTGAGTTGAGGATCCAGTGTTGCCGTGAGTTGTGGTGTAGGCTGCAGATGCGGCTCGGATCCCACATTGCTGTGGCTGTGGTGTAGGCCGGCAGCTGCAGCTCCGATTAGACCCCTAGCCTGGGGATCTCCATATGCCGTGGGTGTGGCCCTAGAAAAGGAAAAAAAAAAAAAGGAAAGAAGAAAAGATATTCAGGTTTCCAGATTCTCAGCCAGGGAAGAACACCAGCTGGGGCCAAGTTAGACTTAGGAGACTAGGGAGCCAGATGTGGTCCCGAGTTCTCTCAACAGCAGACCCTTTATTCCTCAGGCTGTAAGTCAGTCGGCAGACAGTCCTTCAGTGATGCCCTGGTCTCCACTTACCCTGTTCTGGGTTCTGGGGATGGAGCGGGCAACAGACAGAACAGAAAGAATGCTGCGCTCATAGAGTTTATAGCCGATGGGGAGGAGGCAGAAAATACCAAGCAATCGGTCCCTGGGTCCCTGGGTCCCGGGGGAAGGGAAGGTGAAGCAGGGCAGGGAAGACAGGCATGCTGGCCCAGGGGCACTTCTGGGTCCGGGGCATCTGGTGACCGAGGCTTAGAGGAAGGGGGCAGTGACGGTGTGTGGTGGAAGGAGGGGGGCTGGGGGCTCCCAGGGGGTCGAGGTGGAGAGATGGGAGGAGGAAAAGGAAGGGGTCAGCTGAGTGCTGGGTACCACCCCACGGGAGCCCACCCTTGAACAGCCCTCTTCCTCAACCTTCGGGGAAAGCTACACCCCCAGGAGACAACACTCATGACGGTTTAATTTCTTATGGAAAAATAAAGGAAGAGGCTGAGATTTGTGTCAGGGTTAATGCGTATGGGAGCCCAGAAGGGGGAGAGCAAGGGGGACCAGGACAACTGGAACGGGTCCATCCCCCAGAACCCGAGGTGGGGGGCGGGGGGCGGGAGCGAGAGGGCAGGATGGCAGCACTGGGCCCTGCCTGGACAGCTCAAGCCACACATTCACTCTCATGCACAGGCCCGGCCTTGCTTCGGCGATTTCTCCAGGTGTGAGCACCCAACACGTGACCCAGAGCTTGCAGAGTCCCACAGCTGATGCAGGCCAGGGCCTCTGCTAGATAGAACTTGATCCCTGCTCTTGACCCCAAATAGGCTTCCCCAGGCCCCAGAGGCTGTGGTGCGACAGGACGCTGGCAGAGCTTCCTCTGAGGAAACCACTAACACCTGCCCGTTTGCTAACAATGAACTTTAATGGGCATCAGGGGCCACAGAGCAAGAATTTTCCCCCAGATGCAGCATGTCCTCCCCTTGGACTTGAAGTACACGCCGTGGTGACACAGCCAGCTCTGGGCAGTGACTAACCCAGGTTTGAGATGAGTCGTTCCATGATAGGCAGTGAAGCCTTGGAAAAAGCCCGCTCCCTCTGCAGGGGGTCTTCTTCCCCATCTGCAGTTGGCTCATCCTGAAGTCATAGATTTGCCTTCCTCTTCCCCATTTTCTACAGCCCCTTGCTATCCTGTTCCTGTAGGGAAGGAAGAACGGCTCCCGCAAGACCAGAACCCACGCTTAATCACTCCCATCTTCCTCCCCTGAGCTCCTGCACGTCTCCTGCCTTCCAGGGGCTGGGGCAGCAAGGCCTGTCGCTACTACACAGTCCTGTCTCCCCAGATCCCCCAGCTTGGTGGGCTGGGGACAGCCAGGAACAGCTACAGTGCCACATGACCTAATCAAGATCAGCCCCAGGACCTGGAGGCTGGGGCGTATAAACCAGCCTGGGTTTATACCAGGTTGAGAAAGACTGCCCAGAGCTGGTGGCAGGTGAGTCCAGAATCAGACACCTGAGTCTGGCCTGGCTGAGAAGCAGGGACAGGACGGTTCAGACAGATGTGGCGGCATGAGCAAAGACATGCGCAGAGAAGGCATATAGGGGTCTGATGAGCAGGTTGGTGCACTGCACTCTCGTTTACATTTCTACACCCTGATGAACTCAGGCATGGCTGTGGGACTTACCTGGCCGATGAAATTTGAGCAGAAGGGACACTCATGTCATTTCCAGACAGAAAGGCATGGCTCCAGAGCCAGTGTCCTCTTTCCCTACCTCTGTCATAGTGGAAGCTCTGTCAAGCTAGAGCTTCCATCTGCCTGGATCCCGGAGTGACCGTAAGGAGCAGAGCCCCCTGCTGGTCGGAATAGCCATGGGATGTGAGCAGAAAATGAGCTTGTCACTGCCACACACCCTAGCCTGCTCCTGATGCTGCCGTTGGTCTGGTTACAATGGGCTCCTTTGGAGGGTGTCAGGAGACGAGCCTGCATACATATGCAGTCAGCTAGATCTCCTCTCACTCTTTTTCCAGATTTTTCAGAGCCACACAGCTCAGAGGGTCAGAATCATAGATCTGCCCTTTACTAGTTCTGAGACCTTGAATATTTTAACGAAACCCATTGAACCTAAGTTTACCCACCCGTAAACTGAGAATAATGGAAAGAGCATTACCTGTTTCACGGGGCTGTTGTGCTTCCTGAGTAAATAAATGCTGGGTCCTACCCCCCAATCATGATGCTTGGACCACCAGTCCAGTCACCAGGGTACTTATTTAAAGTACAGATCCCAGGAGTTCCCATAGTGGAGAAGCAGAAACGACTCCGACCAGGAACCATGAGGTTGTGGGTTCGATCCCTGGCCTCACTCAGTGGCTTAAGGATCCAGGATTCCTGTGACCTGTGGTGTAGGTCACAGACACGGCTCAGATCCTGAGTTACTGTGGCTGTGGCATAGGCTGGAAACCACAGCTCTGATTAGACCCCTAGCCTGGGAACCTCCATATGCCGTGGGTGCAGCCCTAAAAAAAGGACAAAAGACAAATAAATAAAGTACAGATCCTAGAGTTCCCTTTGTGGCTCAGCGGGTTAAGAACCTGACATAGAGGTCGTGAGGATATGAGTACGATCCTTGGTCTCGCTCACTGGGTTGGGGATCCAGCTGGTTTGTGGCAAGCTGTGGTATAGCCTGGTAACTTCCATAGGCTGCAGGTGTTGCCATTAAAAATAATAAATGGGATTTCCCTTCATGGCTCAGTGGTTAACGAACCTGACTAGGATCCAAGAGGATGCAGGTTCGATCCCTGACCTCGATCAGTGGGCTTAGGATCTGGGGTTGCCATGAGCTGTGGTGTAAGTCACAGATGCAGCTCTGACCCCATGTTGCTGTGGCTGTGGCACAGGCCAGCAGCTATAGCTCCAGTTCAACCTCTAGCCTGGGAACTTACATATGCCACAGGTGCAGCCCTAAAAAGCAAAAATAAATAAATAAATAAATAAATAAATAAATAAATAAATAAACAAATAAATGTTTAAAAAAAAATGCAGATCCCTCACCCCCAAGCCCACATCTACTGAGTCTGAATGTCCGCAGGTGGTGCCCAGACAGCTGCACTTTTAGAAAGCACTCCAGGTAGTGTGTCTCATGCTGAAAAACCACTGTCCTTAAGGCTTTGACAGACAGTCAAACCTTCTGCATTGGAGGAATGATGGTTGCACAGAAAGTGGCTTGGTCTGAGGCCACCAAAAATCTTCATCCTGCCACTGACCAGGTGGCCACAGTGTCTCGGATAAAACCCAAAGGCTTGAAGGCTCTGTATTACTTAGCCATCTGGGAATGTCTTTGGGAGCTGGCGTTGTCTGTGCAACTCTGGCATTAGCCAGCACCTCACCCCCAACCCCCAGTCAGCCTGGATGTGCTGGGTAGCTTTTGATGAGGTGTTTTTCTCTGAGGGAGCGCCTTCAGCAAGGTGCCTCTCTCCACCCTGCTCCCCCCCACCCCCGGCCTGGCTTACTAACACTTGCCTCTTGTGAATGTGGTACCTGTCCTTTCGCTTTTTTTTATTATTTTTTTATTTTCATTTTTTAATTTTATTTATTTATTTATTTATTTGCTTTCTAGGGCCGCACCCACAGCATATGGAGGTTCCCAGGCTAGGCGTCAAATCAGAGTTACAGCTGCTGGCCACAGCCACGCCAACACCGGATCCTTAACCCACTGAGTGAGGCCAGGGATCGAACCCACAACCTCATGGTTCCTGGTCGGATTTGTTCCTGCTGCACCACAACAGAAACTCCAAGGCTGATTCTTAAGAGAACAGAGACTCTGCAAGATTGAGGCCAGAGAGGTGACTGCAAAACTAGACCCTGAGAAGTAGCTTTCTGAGCATAGAGAGCCACCCAAAGGCCACAGAGGAGAAAGATGCTCTAAGCTACCTGTATCACTGCCCTGCCAGGCTCAGTCAGCCCCTCCTGGCCAGCGGCTTCCCCCTAACCTGTGCCACCACCATTTGGCTCTTCTGAAGCACGGCTCCAGAAGACACATGGGCTCAGGCCCACACATGTGGCCCCTGCCTGCAGAATCGGGTCTTCACTTCTTGCTCAGATCCCTCCAAATCACATTGCACCTTGTCTTTCCAATTCCTCTTCCCACTACTCTCCCGACCCACTAAATTCCCTCTTCCCTCCTTGCCCCATGACTTACCTGAAATGGCCTGTAGCAGAGGCTGCTGGTGCCCCACCCAGACGCCCTTCCTAGGTTGGTGCATCATCCCAGGATACAAGGTACAAAAGACTGCCTCCCTTGCCTCCAGGGAGGCCAAATCTGTGGTGCTGTCCACACTCCAGAGCTCCCCATGGGTCCATGGCGTGGCCTCTTCCCATCTCCTATCTTGTTTTCCTTACTTGCTCACAGACTTTTTCTCTGGAGAGATAAATCGCCCCCAGAAGAATCCCTTTCTCAGACTTCTCCTGTGGTGCAGCAGATTAAGGATCTGGCATTGTCACTGTAGCAGCTTGGATCACTGCCGTGACTCAGGTTTGATCCCTGGCATTGGACTTTTCACATGCCACAGGCATGGCCAAAAAAAAAAAAAAAAAGAAAAGAAAAGAATCCCTTTCTCAGGCTTTGCTTCCAGGAAGCTTCACCTCCATCTCCCCTGTCACCTGGGATGTTACCTTGAGGCAATGGCAGCCTCCGACTACACTTCTGGGCAGGCTCTCCCAGGCATGGGTCCCAGAACAGAAAGGCTTGCAGGCCAAATGAAGGTGCTTACACCAAAGGGTTTATTTAATCCATTTCAACCACGGTGAGAAGCAAGGGCAATGCCATGGGACAGGCAAACACATTTAGGATAAGTGCAAGCAAGTAGAAGGATCACCTACCTGAATCCTGGATTATACAACCTTCACAGATTTTGTTCTCCCTCTGCCATAGCAGCCTTCCCTCCTAATGGCAGGGCTACAAGACGGCCACAGACGGCCTGTGTTGGGAGGATTCAGAGGCAGGTGCACCTGTTATGGATTGGACTCTACCTGTGTTTCTTGGACATAATGAGCGTCCCCATTGGGCGGCCGCCTTGGGAGTGGCCACTTCAATCTGGAGAAGACAGGATCCAAGCCTCTTCGATATTTAAGGTTTACATGACCCTTTCGTTCCTCTGTTGATAAGTAATATTCTCATTTCTTTCATCATTTTATCTGCATTCAACACATACACATTCCGTGTATTCCACCTGTGTCGAAGCTACTTCTGTGCATAACGTGCCTCATTTTCTGTAGCAGAGTTGAATATTCTTAAATTACACAACAAACACAAGACAGTTCCTTTTCCCCAGAATTACCATCTCCTGCCCACTAGTGCCCACAGCTCTTCATGCCTCCCCTAATAGAAATCTACATTCTTCAATAACAGAACTAGGACTCAACTCAGGATTCAAGCACTGGTCTGTCTAGTTCCAAATCTGACGCCCACACCATTGTACTATGCAACTTGTTATTTGGGAGCTTGGCTAATCTCCCTGGAAACTGGTAGGGAGCCTGTCTTTCTTATCTCTGTATTTCATGTGCACTCTCTCTCCCTCTCTCCCTCTCCCTCTCTTTCCTGCTCTCTCTCTCTCTTTCTCCCTCTCTCCATCCCTCTTTGCACCTTCCTTCTCACATGGACGGACACAGGGCTTGACCGTGGCGGGACCTTGAATGATGCTTATAGGGTTCAACTGAATCTATTAACATTTAAGAAAGAGAACAGCTGACCAGCTTTCCTGCATCAGCATCGCTTGACTTAAAAAGCCAGAGGACAGAAGTAGGCTCCCCCCTCCAGCAAAGCTCTGAACAGGATTTAGAGCTAAATCCTGGTTTTCCTTTGCCAAATTCAGACTGTGAACACGAGGGGGCTGATGTCTCTCCAGATTCAAGAAAGCAAAATCCTACCCCCGTGTGACTGACTCTAAAACCAGGAGCCTCTGCCCCTTTCCAACTGGTCCAGGCATCACAGCACTAAAGCTGAGCTTTCATGTGTGAAACGTGTGTGATGAATCCCCAGAATAGCTTTGAAGGACAAGGTACGAACGTGAACCTGGAGTTTCTGCTGTGGCTTAGTGGTGACAAACCTGACTAGTATCCATGAAGATACAGCTTCGATCCCTGGCCTCGCTCAGTGGGTTGGGGATCCAGCGTGGCCATGAACTGTGGTGTTGCCGGCAGCTGCAGCTCTGATTCAAGCCCTAGCCTGGGAACCTCCATATGCCGAGGGGGTGGCCCTAAAAAAGACCAAAAAAAAAAAATGTAAACCTGTACTATTAGTGAAGAGGGGGTGATACAGTCCATTAAGAGATAAAAATCTCTGAAGTTCCCGTCGTGGCGCAGTGGTTGACGAATCCGACTAGGAACCATGAGGTTGCGAGTTCGATCCCTGCCCTTGCTCAGTGAGTTGACGATCTGGCATTGCCATGAGCTGTGGTGTAGGTTGCAGACGTGGCTCAGATCCTGTGTTGCTGTGGCTCAGGCGCAGGCTGGCAGCTACAGCTCCAATTAGACCCCTAGCCTGGGAACCTCCATATGCCGCGGGAGTGGCCCAAGAAATGGTAAAAAGACAAAAAAAAAAAAAGAGAGAGAGATAAAAATCTCACTGTTGGCCAGTCAAGCTCATACACAGGGCTTTACTTTAGGTTCAAGTCATCAATCCCAGCACACAGAGAAGTCACTGGAGATGGGGATTTGAGAAGGACCCCATGCTCTACCGAATGACTCCCCCAGCACCTCGAAAGGTACAAGGTCATAATAACCTATAATGGAAAAGAATCTGAAAAAGAATATATATATATATATATGAATCACTTTGCTGTACACCCAAAATGAATACAACATCGTAAATCAACTGTCCTTTAAGTCAAAAAATTTTAAAACAAGGCACATGTTGCAACAGAACAAAGGATGGGGAAAAAAATGTAATTGTAATGTATACATGTAAGGATAACTTGATCCCCTTGCTGTTCAGTGGGAAAAAAAAAAAGAATAAAAAATAAATAAATAAATAAATAAATAAATAAATAAACTTAAATTTTATTATTATTAAAAAAAAAAAAACAAGGCACAGGGTCTTTGTTCCAGTCTTTCATCACTGCACCGTATATATATACATAGGCTTGGCCTCTCCTAGTTAGTAGGGAAACCTCTCCCCTTTGCACCCTTTCCTGTATTTTCTCTATCACTTAGGATGCTTTTGGTTGATGATGATGGCAGCTGATATTTATTGAGTCATACGTTGGGTTCCAAGAAGCAAACTCTGAGACGAGCATGCAGGATGTGCTATTTGGATCAACACCTGTAGAAAAGGAGGGAAAAGCAGGATGGGGCAGACAGGAGACGTAGGAGACGTAGAGCTGGGATGGGAGCCCAGAAAAGACCTCCATCAACCCATGAGAGCTCCAGAACTGGGGTGGCCTTTCGGAGCTGTTCTGAGTTGAGGCAATGGGTCCAGGCCTTTATAGCTCCTCATAGATTGGTCGTTGGATGCAAACTGATCCCTAGACTAGGCCGTGACCTTGAGTAACAAGATGATCTTCAACTGGGGCAATCCTTGTAAAGGATGGGCAACTGAGGGCACCCAGCAGCTGGAGAAATAAGTCCTCTATTCTCAAAGTGGGACTTGGATGGCATGTCCCCGCCCCCAGGGCAGCCACTTGCTCCAGGCCAGGTATTGTCCTATATCCTTCACCTTCTCTCACTGAATCCTCACAAAAATCTAATGAGGTGGACACTAGAATTATCTCCATTTGCATGTAGAAACTGATGTACAGAGAGGTTAAATAACTTGGCTGATGTCACACAGCTAGGGGGTGGTGGATCCAGGATTTAAACCCAAGAAGTCTGGGAGGTCCCTTGTAGTTCAGCAGGTTAAGGATCCAGGGTTGTCATTTCTGTGGCTTGGGTCACTGCTGTGGCATGGGTTCAGTCCCTGGCCCAGGAACTTCTACAAGCCAGGGGTGCAGCCAAAAAAAAAAAAAAAAAAAAAAGCAAAAACAAGAAACTGAAAAACCCAGGTAGTCTGATCCGATGATCATCTGCCTACCGCTTCTCCCAGGCTAGTGAAAGAAAAGCCAACAAAACTGAATGTGGATTTTTCCCAAGCGTGTAGAATAGCGTCTAGCAAATAACAAGCATGTGGGATGTTTCAAATGAATGAATTGGTTCACAAAGGGAAAAATCCAGTGCCACGGGTTTCAGGAGCAATTGGGAGTCTGGCTCCACTTCTCTGCTCTCTGCCCTCTTCTAAGTGTTGCCTTTGTCCTCATGATAGCTTCCATCAAGGTCACAAGATGGAGCTACAGCCACCTGTATCAGTGTCTACACCAGGACAGAGGAAAATCTCCCTTCCACATCCATCAGAAAAATCAAGCGGCACACTTCACACTTCACTCTGAACCCATCACAGAGGCAAAAGGAGGCTACTCTCCTGATTGGCTTAGAGGAGTCCAGATCCCCCATGACATCTCACCAAGCCCAGGAGGAGAATCTGGGTGCTGTTTGAAAGTGGGGAGAAGAAGAACGAATATGGAGTAGGTAACCAATGAACATCCACCACACTCTTCATCCCATGGGCGTCCAAGCCCTTGAAATTTTTGTTCCCGCCCCAGGGTCTGGCTTCACCTTCTCCTTATCCTCATCCTTAGTGTCCATCACCCACCTCCATTCCACTATCGAGGCTTTAGGGAAAAGGGTCACCCTCAGGTCCTGTGGGGGAAGATGAACAAGAAGAAAGCAGCCTCAAAAGTTCCCACTGTGGCTCAGCAGTAACAAGCCCGATTAGTGTACATGAGGATACAGGTTCGATCCCTGGCCTTGCTCAGTGGGCTAAAGATCTGGCATTGGTCACTGAGCTGTGGTGTATGTTGCAGACGTGGCTCAGATCTGGTGTTGCTGTGCCTGTGCTGTAGGCCAGAGGCTACAGCTCCCATTCAACCCCCGGCCTGGGAAATCTCCATTTGCCACGGGTGTGGGCTTAAAAAGACAAAAAATAAAGGAACTATTTTATCTCATTCATCACTGAGTTTTTGACCCCTGTAAACAGTGCCTACAACATAACAGGTGCTCGGTGACATATTTTTTAGAGGAGGGATGGATGGGTGGAAGGAAGGATGGATGGACGGACGGATGGATGGACGGATAACCATCTCTTCTGTGTTGCTGCAGTGATAGGATTAGTTTCTTCCTCCACCTTGAGGGGCAGTACTAAAAGACCGCCTTCTGTTATCCTCAACTTCAAAGGGACAGGCCGGCCCCAGGACGGTGGCTGGAGAAGAACCCGAGCGGAAATGTGGTCCGATCTCAAAGAAAGCACAGACTGTCCTCCTGCCCTAGAGAACATCTGATCCATAGATACTGGTCATCTGTAGGTAGGCGGTCCCCAGTTTTAGAGAGAGCCGATCAATGAAACCGTTTTCTCTATACGCACTTTACAAATGTGAAATGTAAGATTGTTTTTTCAGCAATCTTTTCAATTCTTAATAATTAGTAAATTGATAGAAATTGCACATATACTACAAGGCCAGCAGTGGCCAGCTCACCTCAGCTGATGTTTGATTAAGCAGTGTTGATTATCTGAACCACACAGGTTCCCGTTGTCCACGGGCTCTCCATCCGCAGCATGAGGAGACTAATTGTACCTATTCTCATGTGGTGATCTGGGGGCACCAATTTAGAAAAGAATAAAAGGCCACAGAATTTGAAGCCAATCTCCCTAGGTTCAAATCCCAGCTCCACCTCTTACTATGCAGGGAGGTCTAGAGCAGGTTGGCATCTTCCTGTGCCTCCCATCCTCATGCATAAAACAAGGGTACAGCTACTGGCCCAGGACTGTTGTGAAGATGAATGAGTTAATAAACCACCGAGAGGCGCGCCTGGCTCATCATCAGCACCAAATAAATGGTGGCTGTTGGAAGGTCTGATCTTCAGTGATGGAAGAAATCGGTCACCATGTAAGTCTCCCTCACACAATCCAGCCACATACATAACACGCACACACACAAACAACTAAACACACAACACATCCATACCCCGTGCAACACACACACAGAGCAAAACTACAAGACACACAACACACATACATACACAGCACAGCCAAGGATGGTTTCATGCTCTGCTAACACGAAATGTCATGATAAAGCAATTTACCACTGCTCGTTCCAGTTGCTCTCAGAGTAGATTATTCAATACCAACTTTTTTCCTAAGCTTCTCAGCCATAGCATCATCTCCAGCGTAGTGTGGTGTTTCAGGGCAGAGCTTTGGAATCAGATGGACATCGGTTCCACTCCCGACGTTACGATTACCAGCTATGTGATTGGGGTCAAGCTGCTGTGCTTCTCCGGCTGCAGCATTACTCTCATGTTATGGATGAGGAAATAAGCAGAATGAACACAGACTAAGCGTGAACTTCGGGTTGTTTTCCATAAAAAAGATTCACCTTGCACAAGTCTTATAAAGAACGAAAAGAAAGGTGTGTGTACCACGTTTAGATTAGCGCCTGGCACGTACTGATTAATGCTAATGAACATATGTTGGGTAAGTGGTGCTGGTGGTGAATGGTGTATTCTTTAAATAAGCAAACAACAAAGTTGCTTTGAAGAACTGTTGACAGTTAATGGGACTCTCTGACCATAATTTGAGGTCCACCCACGTATTCAGGTTCAAGGTGACAGAGCCAGAATCAAAATGGCAGAGGAGTAGGACGTGGAGCTCATTCTCTGCCCCCAAATACATCAAACGAACAAACAAAAAATCCATCTATCTGTGTTCAAGACCCGGTAAACTTCGACCCAGCTTTGTGTTGTAACTGTACCATTTCCCTTCATGAAATTTGAGAGGTTATGTTTTGACATTGTTTCATTTTGTTTCATTTCCTCTTGTTGGGTGGGCTTAACTGGTTTCTCAATTTAGGCAGGGCAAAAGGGAGAAGTATTTTAAATGGCTGTGACAGTCCGAATTGGTCATACCTTCTGGTCTCTGAGAATAAGCCCCAAATTCTCATCTACTCTCCTAAAATATTTGGGTTTTTTCCACATCCTCTAACTGCCAAATATAATCCCTTCCTTCGTTTCTTCAAAGCTCCCCCCTTTCTCCTTTCAACGTGTCCCCTGGCATTTGGGTACCTAAAAAAAATGAATTGTGAAATAACACCTTAATCACATTTCACGTTCTTGTGCTGCATTCCTGTTCACTACACGCTTTCATGCCTGTTCTTCCTCATTGGCTGAAGGAAGACATGCCCCCTTAATGGATGACACAGCAGAGGCCCAGCCAGGTGAACAAGCACGCCCTGGGTGTCAGCCTCCCAGCAAATGTCACCGTCTCCTGGTACAACGAGAAGACTGTCTTTAACTGAGGTAGATATATATGCATAACATAAATATGCCTAACATAGAGTTTATCACTGTAACCATTTTAAAGTTACCGTTAAAACTGTGGTGCAACCATGGCCACCACCCATCTCCGGATCCCTTTTCATCTTCCCAAACTGCAGCTCCATCCTGGTTAAAGAGTAACTCCCCATCCTCCCCTCCCACCATCCCACTTTCTGACTCTCTGAAGTGACTGCTCTAGAAACGTCATAGCTTATGGGATTGTCCTTTTGTATGACAGATGGATTAGCAGCAAGATTTCTGGAGGAAGTTCCCAAGATTCTCTTCTCCATTGGCGTTTCTTTTGGCTAATGTTGCACTTTAGCCAGAAAGAGAGCCTCTTCTTTATTCTACCGGAACCCACTCTCATGGACACAAACACCTTTTAGGCCCTGCCCTGAAAAACAGAATTTTCTAACATTTTGTTTTCTCAGAATGCTATTCATTCTTCCAGGAAATGACTTGAAGTGTGGTCATCAGGAAAAGAAGAAAAAAAAGAAAAAAAAAAAAAAAAAAAAGAAAAAAACACACCATAAAGAAACTCCTGGAGAAGGACTTAGGACATGTTCCTGGGCCACCTCGGAAGTTCCCAAAGGCCCCTCTCTCCTCCACTGACCACTGTGTGTGTGTGTATGTATTATTTTTGTCTTTTTGTTTTAAAGAACTCTGTGATCCACTTCAATTCATGTTTTGCCCAGAAAGCTAACACAGCTGCAAATCCTTTCTGCCCGGAAAGCCTTCCAGCTTTTCCAGAGGCTTCTTTGCTGTTTCAGTGGCCACTTCCCTCCCTCTCAGGCCAGCCAGCCTCTCTGAGCCCATTGCCCCCCACCCCTTGGGGCTGACCCCACCTTCTGAGAGAAGAAGCCACTCCCTAGAAGTGACTGTGCTGTCTCTGTGGGTTTCTATCACTTGAAGAAGCACAGCCCCTTCCCTCCCCATCCCCCGCCTCCCAGGGGCACCCCAGCCCCCACGTCGGGCTTCCCCCTCGGAGATCTGGCTCTGCTGCCTGCTGGTAAACGGCTGGCCGTCCCCATGACAACGACATGGCCCAGAGCCTGGATGACGCCAGGCCTGACTCTTCTCCCAGCCTCACCCACGTCTGTTTGTTTGGGTTCCAGCTGCTTTTGTTGGGCTTCGTTTTGCTTGTCCGTTTGAGGCAGCTTCATTGCCGATTGGCTCCAGGGGGCTGCGCTTGGATTCCCTGGGGTTCTGGGAAGTCAGCCTCCTGCCTGGGCAGGAATTTCCTGGCACCGTGGGGTATTTCCCCATCATAATAACAAGATCTAGAAGAGCCCTTCATGCAAGGCAGAGCCCACAGGAAGCCTGGGCATCAGATAATACACTAATACTCTGCTCCCCCAGGCAACTTCAGGGCACTGTTACTAACCCAACTGTGTGCCACGCTCCTGATGACAAGTGGGCCTGTTGTTTGATGAAATGAAGGAAACGTGACAACGTGTTGGCAGAAGAGTCCAGGTGTGCAGAAACATCAAAAATAAACCGAGGATGAAGAAGAGACAGCTGTATGGATTTTGAGGAACAGTGAAGTGAATGTGGTGACAGACATCCCAAGTGACTCTTTTTGTTTGTTTGTTTTTTTTTTGTTAGGGCTGCACCTGCAGCCTATGGAAGTTCCCAGGCTAAAGGTCTAATCAGAGCTGCAGCTGCCGACCTACACCACAGCCACTACAATGCCAGATCCTTAACCCACTGAAGGAGCCCAGGGATGGAACCTGCATCCTCATGGATACTAGTCGGGTCCATTACTGCTGAGCCACAACGGAAACTCCCAAGTGACGCCTCGCCTCATCATTTGGGGTGGTTTTGCCTTTATTATTTGGACAGTGCAGAAGCCGGAATCTGGAACATTGTTTACAACTAATTTGAAAACATACCTTCTAGCCTTTTATCATTTCATCAGGTTTTTTGTTTGTTTGTTTTTCCACCCTGCGGCATATGGAGTTCAGATTAGAGCCGTGGTTGCGATTCACATTGCAATGCCAGATCCTCTAACCCACTGTGCCAGGGCTGGGAATTGAACCTGCATCCTGGCATTGCAGAGACACCACCAATCCCATTGTGCCACAGCAGGAACTCCTCATCAGATTTTTATCTCTCGAATAACTCATTTTAGGAGTTCCCTGGTGGCTCAGTGAGGTAAGGATCCGGTGTTGTCACTGCTGTGGCTCTGGTTCCAGCTGTGGTACTGGTTCGATCCCTGGCCCCAGGGACTTCCACATGCCATAGGTGCAGCCAAAAAAAAAAAAAAAAAAAAAAAAAAAAAAAAAAAAAAAAAAAAAACAAGCAAACAAACAAACTCACTTGGCTTTAGAGCTCCTGAGTTTATCCCAGATCCTCTGATTTCTGACATAAAAGGTCCATCTCTTGCCTTGACCTTTGAAGCAGTGTCAGGGCCGCCTCAGCTCCTCATCTATAAAATGGGGCTAAATAATGCCCACCAGCCAGGTCATCCCATACTTAGCTCAGCTCTGCCACTTACTGGGCTGCTAACATCATCATCAGCTCCTACCTATGCCTTCTTCCTGAGAATCCTGACACTTTTTACAGGAATTCCGTCATTGATTCATTTAACAAATACTATTTACTAAGCTTCAGTGGGCCAACCACTGTGCTAGCTGCTAGGGATAAAATGATAGACAAAATCAGACACAGTTCTGATCCTTTGGTAGCTTCTGGACTAGTGAGGGAGATTGATATCAATCAAATAACCATACAAAATGTAAAATGACAGCTGTGTCATGTGAGCGAAGCCATCTCAGCCCCTCCAGGCCAGCCCAGCCCCCAGCTGAATACCAAGGAGGAGATCAGTCTTTGCCACACTGAGCAGATGAATGTCTCAGCCACCTCCTGTCGTAATTCCTGACCCACAAAATCATGAGATACAATAAACCAGTTGCTATTTACCACCACCCCCTCAAATCAAAATGATTACACTGTACTAAGTGCCTGGAAGCAGGGGAGATAAACTACATTTTAGCCTCTTTTTCTAGTTAGGATTCTAGAGTTAAGGTAAGTTTAGCTATAGGAATTTAGAATGGAATGATTTGAGCTCCTAAATGCTAAACCTTAAAGCAAAGCCTAAGGATGCAAATTCTGGATCCACAATCCTGAAGAAAGATCCTGGCAGGGAGTTCCTGTCGTGGCGCAGTGGTTAACGACTCCGAGTAGGAACCATGAGGTTGTGGGTTCGGTCCCTGCCCTTGCTCGGTGGGTTAACGATCCTGCGTTGCCGTGAACTTTGGTGTAGGGTTCCGCGTTGCTGTGGCTCTGGCTCTGGCGTAGGCTGGTGGCTACAGCTCCGATTCGACCCCTAGCCTGGGAACCTCCATATGCCGCGGGAGCAGCCCAAGAAATAGCAAAAAGACAAAAAAAAAGATTCTAGGAGCCCCCCCCGCCCCGCAAAAAAAAAAAAAGATCCTGGCAATTTCCTCCATTAAACCTTGTTTCGCTGAAGAGCGCCCTCTTCTGGCTCAGGGCGTTTTCTCCAGCCAAGATCTGCCTCGGCTTTTAAATGGATTTGTGGAATATGATGCCCTTTCCTTCACCAAAAGTGTGCTGAGCACCCAGGCCCTGGGGATAAAGCTTGCATCAGACGAAGGCTCTTCATCCTTGTGGGGCTGAGAGTCACTTGAACTCCCAAACGTCTCTGAGAGTGTAGGACAAACTTCGAAACTCCCATTTGATTGACGAGGAACTGAGACAAGGGAAGTGGAAAAAACTTTGTTAAATTATTGATAATTTAGGAGTTCCCATCGTGGCGCAGCGGAAATGAATCCAACTAGGAACCATGAGGTTGCAGGTTCGATCCTTGGCCTTGCTCAGTGAGTTAAGGATCCAGGATTGCTGTGAGCTCTGGTGTAGGTCGCAGACATGGCTTGGATCTGGCGTTTCTATGGCTGTGGCAAAGGCCAGCAGCTGTAGCTCCAGTTCCACCTAGCGTGGGAACCTCCATATGCCAAGGGTGCAGCCCTAAAAAGCAAAAAAAAAAAAAAAAAAAAAAAAGATAGATAGATAGATAATTTAGAACTAAATGTTGAGACGCCAGGAAACAAAGAACTTGCCACTGAATATTAGACTCTGCCCAAATTCCTCACCCCCTAGAACCACAGCCTGCCTTGTTGCCCTCTGCTTCCTAACCTTGAGTTCCCTCCCACTCAGGAAGTCTCCCCATCGTCCCCTGAACCAGGGGACCTCCCCTCCATGTTTCTGTGACCGCTTGCCTTCCCTGCCCCTTTGTCTCTGCAATGACTATTTCTCCAAAGCCGACTTCCTCCCAAAGACCCTCAGCCCTCCCCGACATCTCCCCCCCACCCCCAACCCCCCGCCCATTGCCTGGCAGCGTAACATACACTTGAGAATATATGTCCAAGCAGGCACCTCATTGTAGCACCTGCCACATCCTGTGGAAAGGATCCGACAGACCCGGGGTTCAAATCTCAGATCTGCTAAATACTTGCCTGTGATGTGAGAAAGTGATGTCACCTTCTCAACTCATGTGTCTCCAGTATGGATAGCAGCTGTTCTGAAACTTAAGCAATATGTTTAAGCACTTGGTACATATAAACACTCGGGCCCAATATATGTCTAAGTCATTTAACACCTTGAATTTTGTCACCTGCTTGAACTGCACGATAGCCCTCAAGGCACCTAGTACAGTCTTGGACATATGTAGAGGGACAATAGGCATGAATTTTAAGACTTACACAAAATTCTCAGGGAACAAGATTTTCTGCTAAAAGCAGGTGGGTACACAGAGTCTAATGGCATATAAGAATATACTCGGGAGCAGTTCCCGTTGTGGCTCAGTGGGTTAAGAACTCCAATAAGGAGTTTCCGTGGTGGCTCAGTGGTTAACAAATCCGACTAGGAACCATGAGGTTGCGGGTTTGATCCCTACCCTTACTCATTAGGTTAAGGATCTGGCTTTGCCACAAGCAGCCATGTAGGTCACATACTAATTACAACACGAGGAAAATACACCCACCACATTAACAATATCAAACCTTCATTTACACAAGAAAATGCTCTTATAGCCCTACACCTCCTACCACTACTACTACTGACTCTAAACCCTAAAACAATTCTAGGGCCCCTTTGCTGTAGATATAGTTTAACAAAAACCCTAGATTGTGAATCTAGTAGTAGAAAATTAAATATTCTTATCTACCGAAAAAGTTTGCAAGAACTGCTAACTCAGATCCTGCATTGCTGTGACTGTAGTGTAGGCCGCCAGCGCCTCCACTTCAATTCGACCCCTAGCCTTGGAACCTCCATATGCCACAAGTGCAGCCCTAAAAAGATGAGAGAGAGAGAGAGAGAATGAGAGAGAATTTGGGGTGTTTTAAAATTCCTGCAGGCTGTTGGTAAATGCTTGTCATGCTCCTACATGGCCACAAGAGGGCGCAGAAGCTCAACCTTAACTGTGGGACTCAATGGTGTGTACAGCAGAAAAGGGCTGTAGTCTGGAAGGCTTGCTGCTCAGAGTGGTCCTGGAACCAACAACATGGGTATGACCTGGGAGTTGTTAGAGATGCAGAGTCCTAGGCCTGACCCTAGGGAGGACCCTAGCCCCCCAGAATCAGAAAGAATGTTAAGAAGATCCCCAGGTAATTTATACACACATTTAAGTTTGAGAAGCACTGGTTTAAAGTTTCTAGTCTTAGAAAGGGAATCACTGGAGTTCCTGCTGTAGCTCAGCAGATTAAGAACCGAACATAGTCTCCTTGAGGATGCAGGTTTGGTGTCTGCCCTCACTCAGTGGGTTCAGGATCCAGTATTGTCTTAAGCTGCACTGTAGGTCACAGATGCAGCTTGGATCTGGCATTGCCATGGCTGTGGTGTAGGCCGGGAGCTGCAGCTCTGATTTGATCCCTAGCCCAGGAAATTCCATATGCCTTGGGTGTGGCCAGCCCTAGGGGGAAAAGAGGGGCGGAATCCTGGAGTCCTCTTGTGGGGCAGTGGGTTAAGAGTCTGGTTTCGTCACTGCAGTGGCTCAGGTTGGTGCTATGGTGTGGGTTCAATCCTTGGCCCAGGAATTTCCACATGCTGAAGAAAGAAAGAAAGAAAGAAAGAAAGAAAGAAAGAAAGAAAGAAAGAAAGAAAGAAAGAAAGAAAGAGAAAAGGAAGCCTGCTTTCCTGAAGACATAAATGGGAGAGGAGCTAGCATAGGCATTCCTTGCAGTTCCCAAGTCTCCTGCTCCTTCAGCCCACCAGCCAACATCAATTAGGATGCGTCTAAAGCCACAGGAGGGGTGTAAAGTCATTTTACAGGTCACAAATGAACTGGCTTGGTCTTCTTCCATTTCAGTAACTGTTAGCTGAGTGTCTCCTATGTGCCTGGCATCAGGGATACAAGAATGAGCAAAAAGCAGCCCCAGATCCTGCCCTCATGGAGCTTTCAGCCTAGTAAGGTCACCAAGGGTAAATACAAAGACACATAGCTACACACCTTGACCTCGCTGTGCGAGTACAGAGGGCCATGACACAGTAACCGCAGGAAGGGGGCAGGTTGATACCGAAAGGTCTGGGGAGGCCCCTCTGAGGAAGGAGTTTAAGCTTGGGATCTGAAGGCTACTTTGGAATTAGCCAGGAAGAGTGGGCGTTCCTGGCAGGGGAAACAGAATGGACAAAGTTCAGCCAACAGGGCGGAACGTGGGCACTCAAGGAACTGAAAGAAGACTGGCCTGGAGTGATGCAACGTGGGGCTGGGAGGAAGGCAGGAAGTAGCCTCTCAGGGCCGGGGACCTGAAGACACAGGCTACACCTCAGATCTTACAGACGTGGCCTCCGAGACTGCACAGGGCCCTGCACCTTGCTGTGTCCAAGGGTCCCTGCTCCACATGGCCCGTGAGGACATCTCACCCGTCCATGGGGCTCCCATTCCCCCCAAGCCCACGCGGTCCTCCGCTAGCCTTTCCTCAGCCCATCCCCACCCCAGCCCCTTCTCTCTCACTTGTCCACATCCACCCTCCACTCCCAGCATCTTACCCCTTCACCATCTAAACCTGCTCGAGTTCTCTCCCTAACTTTCCCAGGCAACTAGATCTCCATTTCAAGAGAATTTCTTCCCCTGAAGAGAAGACAAGCCATAAATCAGAAACAATCACCATTTACCGAGGGCTCATCCTTGACACATGTTTTTTCCATCCAGTCCTCATGACAATCCCATTCCATGGTTCTAATCACTCCAGTTTTACATTTCAGGAAATTAAAGCTCAGAGAGGGTACGTCATTTCCTCAAGATTGCACAGCTAGAAACTGATTGAGCCAATACTCCCTTCTCATTCGTAACAGAGGCTGTGCACTGTCCTACATGACACGGAACTGACGGCACGGCTACATCTCAAAAGCCTTAAAAAGGAGAACACTCTTGGCCCACCTCGAATGAAATAACCTCAGATGTGTACCAAAATTTAGCCACAAAGGTATCTGCAGCCTTGCCTATCATAGCAAAACAAACAAACAAACAAAACTTAGAAACAACCCGAAGGTGTAACAAGATAGGATTGGTTTAATTGTTGGATGTTTATAACTAGAATCCTATGTGACTAGCTATTAAAATGATCTCGGAGGAGTTCCTGTTGTGGCACAGTGGAAACGAATCCGATTAGTGACCATGAGGTTTCGGATTCGGTCCCTGGCCTTGTTCAGTGGGTTAGGGATCTGGCGTTGCCATGAGCTGTGGTGTAGGTCGAAGACATGGCTCAGATCCCTGTGTTGCTGTGGCCCTGGTATAGACCGGCCACTGTAGCTCCAGTTAGAGCCCTGGCCTGGAAACCTCCATATGCCACAGGTGCGGCCCTAAAAGACAGAAGCCAAAAAAAAAAGTAAAATAAAACCATCTTGTAGAAAAGATCAAAACTATTGGCAGTGGTTATCTCTGTGAAGGGATTATAGGTAATTTTTATTTTCTTTATTTCAATAATCTGAATTGTCAAAGGTTGTACCACGAACATCTCTTTCTTTCTCTCTCTCTTTCTTTCTTTCTTTCATGTGGAAGATCCTAGGCCAGGAATCGAAGCCACGCCACAGCAGCAACCCAAGCCACTACAGTGACAACGCCAGATCCTTAACCTGCTGTGCCACCAGGGAACTTCATGAGCATCTCTTTTGGAAAGGGAGGGAGAAGCAAAAAAAAAAAAAAAAAAAATCAGGAGTCATTCAAGTTTTGTGCCTTTCTATTTATTATTGTTACCTATGAAAAAAAAACAAGCATACTGTTCTGCTGTGAACATTTCAAAAACATCTTTATTACAAAAGCAATATGTGTGCTCGCCAAAGACAAAAAATCAGAGAGTACAAACCAGTAAAAAGAAGAAAGTGAAAAACACACTCCTTCCTCCCCAGAGACAACCCACGTTAGCCCCTTCGTGACTCTCCACAAGCTGAGTTTCTCAAGATTCTTTCTACCTTTGAGTTCTGCTCCAGGTGCTGGTCCCTGGGGGCCCCTGGGCCAGGACTGGAAACACAAGTTGGGCAGGAGGCTCGCAGGTTCCTCCGTGATGCCCGAACAACTCCCAGAACTGTAAGAAATGACAACTCACAGAGCGTGGACCCCGGCCTGTCCAGGAGCACACAACCCCTCGGGGGTCAATGGGGACAAGCGCCATCAAGCGTGGGCCCCGAAAGCGTGCTTCCCCACACGTTTGGGATTGCAACACTCTGTCACTGCTGGATTGTGCAACCCTCCTTCCCCCTGCTCGAAGAACTCCAAAGAGCTTTTGTACATTCCCTTCAGTACCTTTCCTGCGGCTGAAGGGATCAAAGGTCACCTTGGCTGGAAGAGCAGTATAACCCTCCTCCCCCGACCCCTGGGATAATTGCTGGCCATCCCTCTGGGGTGGCCCGGGTCAGGGCTGCGAATGGCAGCTTGGGGGAGCTGTGTGGGCAGGTCCTGCCATGAGGGAGGCCCCACCAGGCCTGGGAGGCTAGCTCCCCAGGGCAGGACGTCTCTGGGCCTTTCCACACACACTCTCCACAACAGCAGGCTTCCAGGGTCTGCCCTGCCCTCCTCGTCTTCTTTCATGAAAGTCTCCCCCCCCTCCCACCCCTACCCCAGGAGGAGGGGCCTCGGGCTGCCAGCACCTGGCCCTGCTGGGACCACACCCTCCGCGCAGCCCTCAGGCCGAAAATGTTCCTAGAGCTGCTGTGCAGGCCACACCATTCCTGCTTTCTTCCAACGTCACGCTATCGAGTCAGGGCCCAGACCCAGGGCCTACCCTGCCCCACCCGAGCTCCAGGAATCGAGCCAGTCTCAATGCTCGTCAACAGGTTCACTCATTCTTGAAACCCCAAAGATTTTGTTTGGGGGCTTTTTTGGCATTGTTCTGTTTTGTTTAGCCATGCCCAAAGGGTGGGGAAGTTCCAGGGCCGGGGATGGAACCCACGCCATATCAACCCACATCACAGTAGTGACAATGCTGGATCCTTAACCCACTGAGCCACCAGGGAACTCCGAAACCTCAAAGATTTTGGAGACTCTCTTCTCCTTTATACCTGGCTCCTCTCATAGGCAAGAATAGAGCTTCTGTTTACTAAACTCCTGATATGCCCAGCATTTTATAAGCATGGAATGCACACAACAGTTTTGGGGGTAGACACAATTGTCCCCACTTCACAGATGAGAAAACTGAGGCTCCAAGAAGTAGAGTGCTCTGCCCAAAGTCAAACGATTAGTAACAGGAGTTCCCGTCATGGCACAGTGGTTAATGAATCCAACTAGGAACCATGAGATTGCGGGTTCGATCCCTGGCCTTGCTCAGTGGGTTAAAGATCCGGCGTTGCCATGAGCTGTGGTATAGGTCACAGACACAGCTCGGATCCCGCGATGCTGTGGCGTAGGCTGGTGGCTACAGCTCTGATTAGACCCCTAGCCTGGGAACTTCCGTATGCTGCAGGAGCAGCCCTAGAAAAGGCAAAAAGACAGAAAAAAAAAAAAAAAAAAAAACAATTAGTAACAGAGACAGGACTCCACCCAGACCTGCGTGACCACAGCGATCACACACTGCTCAGGAAGGTCAGTGCCCAAGGGAACAAAGATCACATCTGAGAGTTCCCATGGTGACACAGTGGAAACGAATCCGACTAGCATCCATGAGGACACAGGTTCAATCCCTGGCCTCGCTCAGTGGGTTAAAGGATCTGCCATTGCCATGAGCTATGGTGTAGGTCAAAGATGCAACTCGGATCTCACCTTGCTGTGGCTGTGGCATAGGCTGGCTCTGATTCGACCCCTAGCCTGGGAACCTCCATATGCCACTAGTACAGCCCTAAAAAAGGCCAAAAAAAGAGAGAGAGAGAGATCATATCATCTTCCCTCATTCCATTTACAAGACAGCTAAAATGGAAAATAGATTGATAAACTGTTCGATGGCCCTTCCTTTTGTGCCAGGCACTATTTTGCACTTTGCAAATATCATCTCCATTTACCCTCCCCATATCGCTAAGAGATGGGTGGTTCTTTTTTCAGAGGAGAAAATTGAAGCACAGAGGAGAGAGTAAACTTGCCTGAGGCCACACAGCAAGTGATGCATCTGCCTAGACCTGACTCTAGAGGCTCTGCTGCCAGAAGCAGATCCCAAGAACAGGGCCCCCCGCCCCCCCCATGCGCCCCCCAATTCTCTGTCCTTTGACCTTCCTGTGTCTCCACCCTCCTCATCTGGCAGTCCATTTCACACTTCCCCATCCCTCTCTGGGGGTGGTTCTCTTGTGAAATTACTTTGTGAAACTGCATCTTGTGCAAGGCCGTCTAGATCACTACCTAGATTTCCCCAAAGAACTGAGAAGAAGGTTTATCGAAGCAAAGGCTTGGCGTTGCGTCTATGGAAATCAATCAATTACTTCATTCACCATCACAGGGTTGAGAGCACGTCTTGTCCCCAGACACACGGTGGGCATGATGGAGGTCTATGACACCCAGAACCTGGCCTCCACTCTCAAGGAAACAACAGTAAAGACAGCATGTCTGTGCACGGCAGTATTTCATAAGATACAGAGGAGAGGAGTCAGAAAAGTTGTTAACAAAGGAAGCGGAATTTGAAATAGCGTTTGAAAGAAGGGGCAAGCTTTGGCTAGCAGGAAGGGAAAAAAAGCAGTCCAGGCAAGAGAAACAAGAGAAGCGTGTTCTCTGTCCAAATAAACCAGATGCTCAGAAATAAACTAAAGAGAGGAAAATCTGGGACTGAGGTTTTTCTGCCAAGTTTTGCTATTTCCATCAGGGTAAACAAAGAAAATCTTTTCCCCCAGCCCTGCTGCCGTTACTGGAATTGGAGAATGTCCACCAGGGGGCAGAGCTGCCACTTCTGCTGCTAGAGCCCCAAGTGCAATCAAGCGAGAAAGGCGAAGGGTCCCAGACTCTTCAAATCTACCGGGTGGCTGGGATGGCCCGGGCCGATCCGTGGGCATCAGTCTTCTCGGTCTGAGCTTCCAAGGAGCAGAAAAGGGGTTTCCATCAGGCTACAGATGCCTTCTGCTATCGTCTTGACTGAGAAAAACTTAATGGGAGGCTTTCGTAACTTTGAAAAATGACCAAGTGCTTGTCTAAGACTGGTTGCAGGACAGCCAACTCAGGTTCTCTGGACGAGGGGAGCCATTCCAGCCACTGGGAGGGGGAATGCGTGTGGTTTGGGGGGACTACACACCTCCTGACCATCACCCCCAGGCCCTAGGGTTATGCTGAGGGCTATATGGGGCAGTAGGCTGCTACTGGCACCCTTTAGGAGTCCTGAAGTCAGTATTTAGCCTTACTGTACATTCCACTATCTGAGCCAGGCAACAGGGTCCTGAAGCCACAAGAACAGAGGGGGTTAGAGGTGAGGTGGAAGAAACACTAGTTTGAAATGCCCGAAATCTTGACATTTATCTCTCTAACTAGCTGTGCAAGTTTGTAGGGCTGAACCAATTTCTCTGTCTCAGTTCCCCCATTTGTAAAATTCAAAGGCTGAATTAAAGGAATATTATCTGATGTGCGTTCTAGCTCTGAAATTATGAAAAGCGCACACTCCTTGGGCCAGAAGAACTGAGGAATGGGCAGGGGTTAGAGCGGGGGCGGAGCTGGGGGGGGGGGCGTGGGATTTGCAACCAAGCATCTTGAAGAGTTAATCCCACACCCGCAGTCGGCTCCCCCAGCAGTGGCCACTGCGGCACTGCCCGCCCCACCCCCGCCCTCAAGGCCAGACGGCACACACCCACGGCTCCCTCCGAGACTTCTGGAATCTCACTACATTCCTCCCAGGAATGTTTATTGCCCTTTACATCTGCAAATCGCTATACATCAGCAACCCTGCTGCGCGATTATTAATCATCGCGGCAATATTCCTTCTTCCGCCTGTAAGAGGAATTGCGGGGGTCTGGATTTATGAAGGTGAAATCCGAAGGTAATTTGCCTGATTCATTCAATTACCAGCTAACTACAGTTAATCAAGTGCCTAGTATGAGCAAGGCACAGAGAGACTCATAAATCCAATTACTATGGGGTTCCGAATTGAGGGGTCCGAAGTGTAAGGGTCTTCAAAGAACCTCACTGATATTTCACTATGTCATGCCCCCCATCAATTAAAAAGTGACGGATGATCTCCCCTTTCAAGCTTGATGACACTGGGCCCCACCCCCACAGTTCATTTTACCAGGCTAGGTACCTGGAAGTGACCTTCCCAAGGTCACTTATCCCCCAAGGCACAGCAGTCATCCCAAAACCTCAGTCTTCAAAGCTTTCCACTGGGCCATGGGAGAATTTTAAAATCAAGCCTATAAAATGTAATATGGAGTGAGGCGAGGGATGGCTGTTTCCATGATTTCCGGGCACAGAGTGAGAAAATCGTGATCCCAGCTCACCCACCCAAAGCAGACGAGACAGCCCAAATCTTGGCTGCAGCCTTAACAAGACAAGATATGTTTGGGACCCCTGCGCTCATCTATCAGTCATCCACGCCCTCCCTCGGGGTCCCCATCGCCACCGCCCCTCGCCTCCGTTCAGGTCCCAGGAAAAGGTAGCGGGTGGCGTGGAACACAGGGGCCGAAGCCCCCCCACGGGGGCGTGGCCGGGGACAGGGGCGGGGCGAGGCCGGAGTCCGGCTCTCAGACTCCTCCCTACCCGCGACGCGGCTGTTGCGCCAAATATGGGCAGAGCGGAAGCGACGGACAGACGTCACGGCGCCGGGCGGGGGCCGCGCTGCGGGGCAGATGACGCGAGGCGCTGACGGCGCCTACGTGTCACCATGGAAACCAAACAGTAAATAGAGGGCTTGTGAGCTCCTGGCACTGCCTGACCCTGCGACCTGGCCTGGAGCAAAAGGCCGGAAGCTGGGAAGGGCCGGGAGAGACCTGGGCTTGGCAGACGAGGGCAGAGGCGCGGCGAGGGTGCTGAGAAGGCGGAGAGGGGATGCCGAGAGAGCACCCTCTCTGGCAGGTCTTTGGGAAACCGGCTGTCCCTCAGCCGAGGATCCAGCAGGGGCAGGTCAGGAATAGAAAGAAGGAAGCCTGCCTGTCCTTTTTGAAGGGCTTCCTCGGCCTGCAAGGTTGTTGGGGAAATTGGTTTTGCTTTGTTTTATCTTACTGGTGTCTAAAATTCAATCATGGGAACCACACTATCCAGACTCAAATTCTAGCTCCCACCACTCTAGGTGGATAATCTTGAGCAGATCATAATCCTCCTGGGCCCCTACACGATATTATCCATAAAATAAGGATACTAGAGCGTGCCCATTGTGACTCAGCGATAACAAACCTGACTAGTATCCATGAGGATGCGGGTTCAATCCCTGGCCCCTCTCAGTGGGTTAACGAGCCGGCCTTGCCCTGAACTGCAGTGTAGGTCGCAAATCCGGCCCACATCAGTTGTTGCTGTGGCTGCCTGGGAACTTCCATATGCCATTTATTACTTTTAAATTCTCAGCAGGTCATATGACCCCTTGTTGATGACAGACCCTGGTGTGACCCCCAATAATTCCTGCCTCCAGGTGTCCATGTAGGGGATTTGGGTTTCCCTCCCCTTGAGTGCAGGTGGAACCTGAGACTTGCTTCTAAGCAGCAGAATAGGGCAAGGGTGATGGGATTTCACCCCTAGATGATGTCATTTTACATAGACATGCAGACCTAGTAGGTTCTCCTGGTGGGCTAGATACAGCGAGCAGCCATGTTGAGGAAGCTCACACATCAAGGAACTATGAGCGGCCTCTGGGCCTGAAGGTGGCTCCCCTGTGACAACCAGCAAAAGCTCAGGACTCAGTTATCCAATCCCAAGGAAGTCAAGTCCTCCAACAACCTGGATGAGCTCAGAAGCAGACTCTTCGCCATTCAAGCATTCAGCTGAGAATGCGCTTGGTTGACACCTTGCTTACAACCTTGTGAGACCTTGAACAGAGGACTGATCTAAGCTGTGCCTGGACTCCTGACCCACAGAGGCTGGGAGATAGTAAGTGTGTTATTTTAAACTGCTCAATTTGCAGTAATCTGTCAAACAGAAGTAGAACACTAGTCCACCGCCTTTACCTGTACCTGGAACTTGCCTGGCGTCCCACTGTAGCGTTGCATACACTGCTCGGGCTCTCCACCTTAAATGATACGGGATGGGCCCCTTCCATGCATTTCCACAGTCATCATCTAACATTGTCATTGTCTTGAAGCTGGAAGGGAGGTTGTTTTGTTTTGCTTTTTAGGGCCACACTCACAGCATATGGAGGTTCCCAGGCTAGGGGTCGAATCACAGCAACAGTTGCCAGCCTACATCACAGCCACAGCAACACAGGATCCAAGCTGCCTCTTTGACCTACACCACAGCTCATGGCAATGCCAGATCCTTAACCCACTGGAGAGGCTAGGGACCGAAACTGCAACCTCATGGTTCCTAGTCGGATTTGTTTCCACTGCACCACAACAGGAACTCCTGTAAGGGAGGTTTGAGATTTTTGAATCCCACTCCTGATTTGGCAGAGGAAACATCTCAGAGGGCTTAGAGGCTCATACCAGATCCTAGAGGTACATATTTGGCGGAAGATTTTTTTTTTCCTTTTTCTTTTTGGGGCCACACCCGTGGCATATGGAGGTTCCCAGGCTAGGGGTTGAAGGGGTTGAATCAGAGCTGTAACCACTGGCCCACACCACAACCACAGCAACTCGGGATCCGACCCTCGTGTGAAACCTATACCACAGCTCACAGTAATGCCGGATCCTTAACCCACTGAGCGAGGCCAGGGATCAAACCTGCATCCTCATGGATACTAGTCGGGTACGTTAACCACTGAGCCACAACAGGAACTCCCTTGGGGGCAGATTTAACACTCTAGCAAAGCGGTTAGCACTTTGGACTATAAAGAGCTGATTTCAAATCTCAGATCTAGGAGTTCCCATCGTGGTGCAGCAGAAACAAATCTGACTAGGAACCATGAGGTTGCAGGTTCAATCCCTGGCCTCGCTCAGTGGGTTAAGGATCTGGCATTGCCGTGAGCTGTGGTGTAGGTTGCAGACGAGGCTCAGATCCCACTTTGCTCTGGCTGTGGCGTAGGCCAGCAGCTGTAGCTCCAATTAGACCCCTAGCTTGGGCACCTCCACATGCTGCTAGTGCGGCCCTAAAAAACAAACAAACAAACAAATCTCAGATCTACCACTTGGCAGCTGTGCAACTTTGGTTAACTTACTTAACCTTTCCTAGATCATATTAGTAAAATGAGGATCCTGGTAAAATGAGGTTCCGCATCATATCTGCCTAAATGCTTTGTGGTAAGCCCGGAATGAGAGCATTCATTCAACAAAGCAGTAGTTGCTAGAGGCAAAATGATTAGCAAAGCAAATATGGTCCCTGATTTAGCATTGCCTGCAAAGGGCATAGTTCAGCCTGGCACTTAGAAGCCCCTGTGAAATGTTAGCCATTATCAATAATATGTCCTAGGGCTCCAGGTTCTATCCAACCACATGCCTCCAGACAAGCTCTATAAATTGACATCTTAGAACCTCTACCTTGTAATTCCAACCGCCTACACCCCCGCCCCAGGATATTCCACAGGCACCTTGAACTCAACCTGTCCAACACCGACCTTACCTTTTTATCCCCACCTTTTTATCTGCTCTTCTTCCCAGAGCCACAAAGTCATGGGTAGACCCACAAACCTCCTTGTGTCCAGCCTGGTAAACCTGGGAGTGAGCTGGGTTTCCTCCCTCTCCCTCACCTCCCACATCCACTTAATCACAGAGTCCCGGCAGTCCTACCCCCTAATTACCTCTTGTTCCCTCCCCATTCCCACCACCACTGCCTGGGTTCAGCCTACACACAACTGAGCTAAGTAAATACCAGGCTCTTCATGATCTAGCCACAGTCACCTCTTCTTGACCTATCTCTAGCCCTCTCCACTTTGATACTATGATATTGATGTAAACGAAATCAAATATATTTATACGATGTTCTCTAATTTACGCCTCCCCCTGCTCTTCCCTCACCCCCAGAGTCTATAGCCTGGAAACCAAGTGCATTGTCTTCTGAGTCTATGCCTTTACCGTGCATATTCCTCTGCCTCCTGGAATCCACGACCTGCCATTTGTCCATTTAGCAAACTCCATCCATCTTCAAAGCTCAGCTCAGAGGTCGCCTTCCCAAAGACTCCCCCAGACAGAGCTCATCACTCCCCCCCTTCCTGTAACACATGCATTTCTCATATTAATTTTCATTGTCACAGTGTGTGTGATGCATTTATGAGTCTTTCTCCCTTTCTAGACCAGGAATTCTTTGAGGACTGTGTCTTCTTCACATCTGAATCCAGCACCTGATGCGGAGGAGACACTCAGAAACTTTTTCTTGAATGAAATGAAGCCTGTGCTTGCTCCAGAAGGTATATATTTTCTCCCCTGAAGTTATAAAGGTAATACATAATACCTAACACTTCTATAATACTCCTGTGTACCCAGGCACTGCAATAAGCTCTATACACACTAACTTATTTAATGTTCACAATAACTCCAAGAGGTGGATACAGTTATTACCCCTTTCATAGATGAGGAAACCAAAGTGCCTAGGGTCGAGGAGCCAGGTCTCAAAGCTGAGTTTCTGCTCTGAACCATGCTGCTCTATTGGATCCAATTCCTCAAATCCAAATATATCATTTTGCTTGGATAGGTTTAGCTGCTGTGACAGTCTCATGATTGCATAAAAATCCTGAAAATGAATCATTCTTTCTATAGATATGACCAGAAATTGCTCCCCAAAGTAAACATGGTAGCGATCGGGGTCTGTGCCATTTACCCTTATGATGGAGGTGCTGCCTTTGGCTCCACAGATTTTAGCAGGGACCCATTCCCAGGGGCCTGATTCTCATATAACTGATGATCAGACCCCACCGAGTTCTTAATCACCTGATTGGACCAAACCTAAGTACCATGTCGGTGTGAGCTGAATGTTAAAGCAGCTTCTTAATGAGACTTGATCACCATCAGGCCAGGCAGCCTCCTTGGGACAATGGCCAGAGCCCTTTCTGCTCTTTGTCCTCTTGGACAGCTGCACAATTCTTGAGAATAGCAAAGTAAAGATAACTTAGATTAGTCCTGAGAGGGTGTGTGGAGCCATTGAAGTGAATTGCGTTGCAAATAAACCGGTTTATACTTCTGTCGCTTTCACCTGTGTACAAAGTTGAACTCTATTCAGCCAGCACCCTTCAGGGACTTTGAACCCATTCATCAGAAGTCAATATACTTTATTCCCATATGCTTTTGCGCAGGTCTGGGCATATTCTTGGTAAATAATGATTGTGATGGTGACTTTTTTTTTTTTTTGGCTTTTTAGGGCCACACCTGCAGCATATGGAGGTTCCCAGACTAGGGGTCCAATCACCCCTACCCCCACAGCCACAGTAATGCCAGATCCAAGCCATGTCTGTGACCTATACCGCAGCTCATGGCAATGCTGGATCCTTAACCCTCTGAGCAAGGCCAGGGATCAAACCCGCAACCTCATGGTTCCTAGTTGGATTCGTTAACCACTGTGCCACAACGGGAACTCCATAGTGACACTGATATTGGTAATGATCATGACAGCCACTAACCCTATTCTACTCTAATGCAGACTAAATTGTAAATTTTATTATTTAGTATACCAATTGCTAGGAACCAATGAACTCAAATGGATTTGTGTGATAGTCGGAAAATTTTATATCAATGAGAGTGAAAAATAAAGTTTTGTTTGTTTCTGTGAAGATGATTATACTTACATATGCATCTACTCTTCATTTTATATTAAAACAAATTTTTCAATTTATAATTCGTCTAGGAAGTTCTCATGGTGGCTCAGTGGTAATGAGCCTGACTAATATCCATGAGGATGCTGGTTCGATCCCTGGCCTCGCTCAGGAGGTTAAGGATCCAGCATGGCCATGAGCTGTGGTGTAGGTCACAGACACAGCTTGGGTCCTGGGTTGGTGTGGCTGTGGTGTAGACTGGCAGCTGCAGCTCCGTCTTGACACTAGCCTGGGAACTTCCGTATGCCGCAGGTGTGCCCTAAAAAAAAAAAAAACTACAATGAGTCTAGAAGTGTCACTAACCTGCAGTGTAGTTGTTTTTGTTTGTTTTTGCCTTTGCCTGCAGCACGCAATGGTGGTCAAGCCAAGGATCAAACCAGTGGTGACGATGCCAAATCCGTAGCCGCTGGGCCACCAGGAAACTCCAGTTTGTAGGACTCTTGATAAGAATTTAAAAAAAAAAAAAAAAGAAGAAGAAGAAGGCTTGCTCTTCCACTCAGGAAGAAATCAATGAAGAACATAACTCATCTTCACTTTTAAGTTCTAATTATCTCCTTTTAGATATTTGCGTATCTGCCTTCATCCATCCATCCATCTTCATTCATTTGACAAGCATTTGAGTCCCTAATAACCTTGAGGATAGAGAGGTGATCAAGACAGAAAAGGCTCCTAGTCAGGCGAAACTTACAGGCAGCGGTGAAGGGTAGAAATTTGTTAAAAAGGGAAAGAGAACATAGATGAAGTGCTGCAGAGAGTGATAAAGGCTGTGAAAAACAAAGAAGGGCAAGGGATGGAGAGATTCATGGGGCAGGAGTGTATGCAGAAGTTCCTCTAGATAGGAGTTCCCATCGTGGTGTGGTGGAAGCGAATCCAACTAGGTTTCGGGTTCGATCCCTGACCTCGATCAGTGGGTTAAAGATCCAGCGTGGCCATAAGCTGTGGTGTAGGTCGAAGACACGGCTTGGATCTGGCGTAGCCGTGGCTGTGGCTGTGGTGTAGGCCAGCAGCTACAGCTCTGATTCGACCCCTAGCCTAGGAACCTGCATATGCCGCAGGTGCAGCCTTAAAAGGACAGAAAGAAAAAAGAAATTCCTCTAGAGAGAATGACCTGGGAAGGCTTCTGGGAGGGATGTTCTTTGGGCTGAGTCCTGGCTGACAGGAAGCAGCCAGCCTGGGAAAAGAGGCCCAGGCAGAGGGACAGCAAGTGCAAAGGTCCTGCGGCAGGGACACAGGTGCTATGTGTCAGGAATGGAAGGAAGGCCTGAGGGAAGGACAGGAGGTGGCGGGTGGAGAGGAAGCAAGAGTCAGCTCTTTACTGTTTATGGGAAAACAGCACAGCTTAAAACACTCTGAGGGAGTTACCTGTTGTGGCTCAGTGGAAACGGACCCACTAGTATCCACAGCGATGCAGGTTCAATCCCTGGCCTCGCTCAGTGGGTTAAGGATCCAGTGTTGCCATGAGCTGTGGTGTAGGTCACAAGTGTGGCTAGATCTGGCATTGCTGTGGCTGTGGCATAGGCTGGCAGCTGCAGCTGTGATTAAACCCCTAGCCTGGGAACTTCCATATGCACCTGCAGCCTTAAAAAGCAAAACCAACAAACAAAACCCACCAAAAAACAAACAAAAAAACCCACTCTGATACTCAGCATTCAAGTGATGCTCATAGCTCACTGATTTTCTGAGGAATTTGATTATTTTGTGTTTGGAGGAAGTCTCACACCGTTTAAAGAATGAATTTTTGTTTTTGCTTTTTTTTTTCTTGAAAAATATCAAAACTTCAGCCAGTTTCTTTAGAGTCATCATCTGAAACCTTTCCCTTTGCCTGTCTCAGCTCTGTCCATAAATTAATGATGGCATGATTGATTTACTTTCCTTCACAAGTGGAAGGTTGCTGTTGATACAGAATTACTGTTATGAGAACAGATTGTTAAATGCTACACTTCAGTTTTGATGATTACACAAAGATGCAGAGATATGCAGAGATGACGCAGAATCTACAATCCACTATCACATAAAGATTTTTTTTTCTTCTATCTTTTTCCATCTAAAGTTAATTTGGACCTGGAAGCACAATGGCAGTGCATTCACTTTGAAGTTGAATGGGCAGAAGTAAGCCGGGGAGGTAGTAGAGGAATTCCAGGAGTCAAAGCTGGAAGTGGGGTATGTTTGAAGCCAGACATAAAAGATGTGAAATCCCCATTGTTTAATTTCGATACAGGGCCGGAACAAGAGAATTTAGAGAATATGTGTGGACTATATTTCTGCTTGTGGAAATAGTACAGAATTCATTTGTCCACCCAGCAAATATGTGTTAACCCTATACTATGTGCCAGGCACTGAGCCGGGTCTGGGGATCCATTGATGAGCTAAGGTAGGCATTCTTCCCATGGGGAAATGACCTCCTCTCATCCTTTTTCCCATCCCGTGCTGTCGTACGAGTATCTTTTGTATCAATGAACAATGGTGCCCTGAGATAGTTATTTTGTTGAGACCAGTATAAGGCCATATCTTGGGAGTAGGGGGTCCTTCCCTGAAGAAAATTGACATTCCCAGTGTTCATCATCCACGGGAGCTGCTGAATCCCGAGTCAGAGGAGGATTTGGAAGGAGCACCTTGGCTAGAAAGTGAGGGAATTCCTTTCTTCCCGTGAACCCATGAACATGGTGGCCAGAAAGCCTGGTGGGAGGTCAGCCTATGGCAGACTCTCTCAGAAGCCTGTTGAAGAAAGTCTGTGTGAAAGGCCCTCTCCTGGACCTTTATTTATTTATTTATTTATTTTTTCTCCTGGACCTTTAATGCAGTCTTGATGGACCTGCCTGGTCTCAGCTGGGCTATGATGAACTAGAGGAAGGGTCTGTGTCCAGACCAAGGCCAGGGCTGTCACCTGGAGAGTCACGCGCTCTCTCTATAAGCAGCATGGGCCTCACAGGGGCCATTAGTCAGGTCTCTGAGAGCAGCTCGGTGTCCAGGGCTAGATGTCCAGCCTCCCTTCCCCACATGAGAAATCTCCTTCCATGGTTGTTACTGCTCTGCATGTGATGGAGCCAGCTGCCTTCCTTCAGATCCCTTCCTGTTACTTCGGATCTAAGTGTTAGTTATAAGAACGCTGTATTTAGTTTAGGTTGTATCTAAAGGCTATAGAAAGTTTACCCTCCGAACAGCCAACAGGGAGTCTTAAGGCCATGTTCATGACTGCCTGACAGGCAAAAATAATACACAAGTGATGTGTGAGAGATCGGTGCTCTTAAAAGCCTAAAGCTAGTTGCTTTCAAAAGTCAGTTATTATGTGAGGAGCCAGGGGATCACAGGCGAGAATACTCACCCCAATGGAACGGTCCTTTGAAGTTAAAACTTTCAACTTGGCTGAGTATGACATCCCATAACCACCCAGTGAATTTCATTATCGCCAAAGCATTGAGGCTGGCCCTGAAGCTCCTCTCCCACCTCGCAGGTGTGCAGACCTGGCCTCTGGCTGCCAGGCTTGGTGCCCAGGTGAGAGCAGAGAGCAGGGGAGAGAGGGCACCGCCTCCTTTCTTTGTGGTTTGTACCTGTGCGTGTAACAGCCCCATTACCAGTGGTGTCCCAGACAAAGGTTATGTTCTTGGTTAAGATGATAAAGTTTCGAAGTTAAAGCTTATTCAGTATGTTGACTTCTCCTTCCCGCGCTATTATGTAACTTTCTATTTACCGAATGATCAATCACTGTTTGTACTGTTTGAGATCTCTTTCAAATTCTCAGAGCCAGCTTTTTTCTCCCTCCAGTGTAAACTAAAGGTCAGGCACATATTAAAAAAACCTCAGAAACTGCAGTGCATTTATTACTAAGGGACAGGACGAGAACCCTCCTTTCCTTCAGAGAAAAAAAAAAAAAAAAAAAAAAACCACCACTACATATACTGTCTGTTCAAGTTAAGGACTGAAAAGTCAGAGGTTGCTTTCGTTTGTTTTCGAAGCAGGTGAAAACTTTTTTTAAACCAAGTGTTAGGAGGCAGTTCAGCCTGATGAATAGGGTAGGGAGTGAGGAAGTTAAGATTCCAGTCCCAAGGGTTTGAGATTGTCATTTTGAAATATTGAGAAGTCATCCTTCTAACCATTCAACTGTCCTCCCTTAAGGCGGGGGAGTAACTGTCACGTGACTTTGTGAAGCGTTCAAGAGGTTTGTGCAAAGCTTAATTGTTTGCGGAGAGGATTCCTAGAAGATCAAGACATTTAAGTTTAATAGTAGCACAACTGGATTTAAGGATTTCCCCCCTGCCTTGGACTTTCAAAACAGAAGAAGCAGGAGGACATGTTTCCTCAAAAGCTCTTGCCATGCAGTTTCCATTCCCAGCAACTGTGAATACAGACGCGGTACCGCAAAGGCAAGACACGTGTTTGTCTAATAGTCCAGCGTCAGCGCTAGAGTTTCTTTCTCTTTGATAAGGGATCAAACAGAGGGGTGTGTCCCCTCCAGGAGCTGCCCTTCTCGACAAACTGGTCTCCGATAATACCTCTCAGACGCTTACCGAACTTCCAGAATGAAAAGGGCTCAAGGTTGGTCGCATTCAACGTAAATGCTTTTATTGACAATGTCTTTGAACAATAAGCAAACAATGCTTAAATTTTTCATTCAAATTCACTTTCCACATGTCAAAAGACCTCAAGGTAGAAAAAAATAAAATAAAAATATAAATATCTGAGAATCCATCTTAATAAATAAATTAAAAACACAATAAAACGTTTTCATGGAAAACTGTTAATGTCAGAACATTCAGACCACCTCACCAATGCATGATCAGTAACATTACAATGAACATTGATGCCGAAGGAAAACTACAGTACATGGATATAGCTATTTATTTCTATCTACTAGAAAATAAAGTCATATCTTTGCTTAGTTTAATATTGGTCATCGCTAATCAGAACACACTATTGCCAGGAACACAGTAGTTATTGTTAAAATCAGCTGCACTAGATACAATTTGAAAATATCCAGCACCAGGTTAATTCCAATAATGAACCCAATAGATTAGTTAATGCTATGAGAAGACTAAAGAGCAAGAGAAAAAGAGACACAGACCCAGGCCTGGCTCAACATGCTACTAACTACCAGCTCTCAGATGTGTCACTGGGGACAATACACACTCCATGCGTTTTGCTACATCTCCAGAAGAGGTAAGGACTCGAGTCCACACGTGGATGCTTTCAAGTCCTTGAGGCCCACGGCCTGGTGGTGTGTTTCACGCCCAGATAAGGTCCTCCCTAGGTCTACGGGAACCCTCGAGGGAAGACGTGTTTCTCCTCTCCATAATGCACCGACTCGGGCAGTGGCGCGTGCCTGCCTGCTGCCTCCCCTCTCTGCCCGCTCACAGGGCCAGCAGCGTGGGTGAGCTGAGCGAGTCAGAGGAAGGCTCGTTGCTGCTGCTGCCCTTGCGGTGGGCAGCCGCACAGCTGGGGAAGGAGTCAGCCTCGGGGTAGGTAAAGACGAAGGAAGACGTGTAAGTAGTGCAGCTGGGGGTGCAGGTGACCACCGGGGTACACAGGGGCTCCAGCTCTGTGGCCATGGGCCCCATCCCCAGGGAGCCACCATGCAGGGGCTCCCAGTCTGCTGCATAGAAGGAACCAGACAGGTCCATGTCCGGCACAGAGCGGGCTGTCTCAGAGCCGCCGGGCCTGGACGATGCTGGGAACAGGAAGTCATCAAAGGGCTCGGCCTTCAGCTCCATGCTGCTGACGTTCTTGACTGGCTCCACGGAGGGCTTGGGCTCCGGGTCATTGAGGAGGGGCAGGGTGAAGGCCTCCTCAGATTCGGGGGTGGCAGCCTCAGGCAGGCCCCCACTCAGATCAAGGGAAGCCACAGACATCTCTTCAGGGAAGCCCAGGTCATCAGGGATCTTGCAGGCAGGTCGGTGAGCTGCCAGGATGAACTCGAGTTTTTCCTTCTCCTTCAGCAGGTTGGCGATCTCAGTCTGCAAAGCAGACTTCTCGTCTTCTAGCTGGTCTGTCTCCTGGATACAGAGGATACAGCAAAGCATAAGACACGGTCTTACTCAAAGACTCTGTTCCCTTCTACCCAGTCTCTAACTTTGCCCTTAAGTTTTCGAAAGAAGTGATCCATGGATTCTACCTACCGCTTGGAGTGTGTCAGTCAGCTCCCTCCTCCGGTTCCGGCATTTGGCTGCAGCCATCTTATTCCTTTCCCTTCGGATTCTCCTTTTCTCTTCTTCTTCTGGGGACAACTGGAGGTGGGGAGAGAGAGAGAGGGCAACATTCAGTAACAGTGCCTGCTATCAGCTCCGTTCACCCACCCTAGGAAAACTGGCGCCTGCAGCTTCCCGCCTCCTGGCACCTCTTCTGTGAAGCCATTTCTAACCTGCAGTTGCAAGCTGGGTGTGACTTGCATTTAAAATAAGAACCTCAGCAGGAGAACAAAGAGAAGCTACAAGGGTGAGATAAGAAACTATTAGGGAAGAAACTGCACATTGGATATTACTTAGGGTGGACTATTAGAGTCTGACTTGGGATGGATAGGGCTTGGAGCCGGGGTTCCCAGTCCAGGATATGTAATCAGTTCCACCCATGGCTTCACCCTGTCCACTATGCTCCCCATCTCCATCAAGACTGACCTTACCCCCCCAACCCCAGCCACCACCAGAGAGAAGGTGTTGAGAACCCTCACCTGTTCCACCTTGCCCCTTCTGCCAATGCTCTGAGCTCTGCCTCCTGGCATGGTCTTCACGACTCCAGCCCTGGAGTAAGCCCCAGCCGAGGGAGTGGGGACTCCGTAGGGGTGAGGGGCTCTGGTCTGGGATGGGGCAACCGAGGAGACCAGGGTGGGTTGCACTAGCCACTGCAGGTCTGGGCTGGTCGAGATAGCAGTCACCGTTGGGATGAAGTTGGCACTGGAGACGGCCAGATCGGTGCAGAAGTCCTAGAATGAAATATAGAAGGGGAAAGCTGACGTGAGCGACCAGGCTCTGGACGCAGGTGGGGTGAGCGGAGTGCCCAGTGCCGCATGCAGCAGGGAGAGAGTGAAAAATGGACTGCTTATGTATTTTTATATGTCCTTCATCCTGGATGAAAGGTCTCTCCCTTCCCAAGAATTCCGCAGCGCAGTGCCTTTCTCCTCCATCCTGCTGCTGCGTTCCCGTTATCCCTTCAGCATCACTCGCTTGAAAGGGGGGTTGTTATAAATATCCCTGACGTCTGCGCTGACGCAGACGCCGCTCCGGAGTCTCCTGAATGAACTCGCTTTTTATCAATGAAACTGCCTTACACACCCGCCGGCTTCACCCTCCTCCTCTCACCCTCCTCCCTGCTCCAGGCTGCGAGGGGAGGGAGGATCGCCGCTTTTTGCCTCCTCCCCCGGAGGTGCCCGGCTCTAGTTAGCCAGTCTTTGCTTGGGACACTTTTGCCCCCAGCTAATGTCAGAGACCAGTCAGAGCGCGTGGGCCAGGGTCAGCTCAGAATGAGCCCACAGCGGGAGAGGAGAAAAGATTCTTATTTTGACAAGCATGTGTGCGCTCCGAACAAGTCCGGGGCTCCCGAGATAGGGCTGATCCGGCCGGGGCAAGCCTCCCTCTCTGGCCAATGGGGTCCCCGGCTTGTCTTCCTGAGCGTCCCGTCCCAGTGTCTCCTCCCCGGTAACCACGAGCCCCGAGCCCCGCGGTGGCACGAAGCCAGCCTTACCTGCGCATTGACGGGAGAGCCCATGCTGGAGAAGGAGTCGGCCGGTGAGTGGTAGTAGGAGAGACTGTCCCCGGCAGGGGAGGCGCTGCTGCAGCGGGATGATGACGCCTCGTAGTCGGCGTTGAAGCCGGAGAACATCATGATCGCAGGTAGTCAAAGCCGGGCGAGGGGCTGAGGGGCGGAGACAGGTAGGAGCTGCGGGGCTGAGCTGGGTAAGAGCGCGGTCGCTGCTCGCTCGCTGCGCCGCTGCCGGTTCTGTCTCAGCTTAGCTGCTCGCTGCAGATGCGGTTGGAGTACTAGGCCACTGCTTTTATAACAGCATTTTATGAATGAGCCCAATACGTCACGGAGCGCTACCATTGCAGCTCTCGAGGGGTGGCGCTCGGATCTTGCCACCTCTGCAGCCTCTTTGCTGCCTCTTCCGCCGTCTCAGCCCCCTGCCTTTCGTCTTATTGTGTTTCTTTATCTTCTGAGCTTTTCTCAGTCTCGGTCTTGGGGTCGCGTAGACCCCCTAAAATGAGGGACTTCGGGGATGGCTCCCCCCACAACTTCAGGGAACGGCCGTGGAAACCTGCTGACGCAGATGTCCTAATATGGACATCCTGTGTAAACGGGAGGGAGGGATTGACGGGAACTGCTCGCGGGCTGCAGCCAACACCAAGGGTGCAGCGCGGGGGGGAGGCGGGGGCCGTGGCCGGGGGGAGGGGAGGCGGGAAAGGCAGAGAAGGCGAGCGAACATTCGCACCTGGTTCAATGCGGACCCTTGTTCCCGGGGTTGGGGGATGGGGCGTAGGCGCCTTTTTACTTGTGTACAGAAACCCGGGAAGAGTTCTGAGGTTCAGGTATAGGCGAGATAGGTACACAGCCCCTTGGGCTTAAGCCTTGGCCCCCGAAGGAATGCGCCTCCACCCCCATTCCTCATTCTATCACTAATTCGGTGCAAACTGTGGAAGCAGACCCCCACCCCCTCGCCTCAAGCCCCAGCGCTCAGCACTACTAGGACTGTTACTGCGTTTGGAAGCGGAAAGTAGAGGGATACAAAATAAGAGAATACGATAACCTACTTTATCTACGATGCTGGGTATTTTAATATTAATTTTTTTTTAAGGGAAAAGGAGCATTTTTTTCCTCGGCCAAATACGGGATGTTAGAGTTACTGTCAAACCCCAGAGACACCAGCCAATAAACATTGTGCAGAACCTCCATGCAAAAATGTCTGTAGGGTTGTTTGCCAGGTTCTGAGCTCGGGCTCCGGAGGGGCTGTCATGTGGACAAGGTCGTCAGTTGGGGTACTGGATGGAGTGAGGTATTGGGGGAGCGCAAGTCCGAGCTGGAGAGGTGGGGGTGGTTCGATGCCCCGGAAGCTGGTTATTGGGAGCCAGCAGCGGGTGATTTTCCAGCACCGACTTGGAGGGGGGAGGACGGGGGCGCTGGAAGGACCGTGCCCAGCAGCGCCAAGGCCGGAGACCGCGGCGGCTGGGACCTCAGGCACCACTCCGTGGCCTGGAAAACGGGGCTTTGGGGAGGCAAGGTATTCTGGAGTGCTCTGCGCCCCCAAACGCCCCATCCTCTTGCTCCTCTGCAAAGGACACCTGGGGTCATCCTGCCCCGGCTCGGTCCCAGAGCGCCGGCCACCTCCGGGACGCGAAGCCGCAGTTCCCCGCAGAGCCACGGGTCCCTGTGTCCCTTCCCCCACCTTTCAGACCCGGAGGTCACGGTGTGCACCTGGAGAGGGGTGAGGCGGGATTAGGGCAGAGGGCGGATCCTTCGGGACGCGCGGTGAGCAGGACCGCCGACCTGCCCCCGCCGCCGCACCCCGGAGCCAGGCGATCCTGCTATAGATAGTAACAGGGAAGCGGCTGTTTACAGCAACACTGCGCCGCCAGGGCTGTCTCCAGGCGACGCCGCGCGGCCGGGCGCGCCGTCGGCCTGGCGAGGCCGCCCGCCCGCCCTCCTCGCACCCCTGGGGCCCCGGCCTCCCCGGCCCCGCTGTGGCCACTCCTGCCGCCTGACATCATCCGCCGGGTCCGGGGGCTGAGTGCGGCTCGCGCGCCGCTGGGCGCTAACCTCCATTCTTAGAGATGCGAACCCAGCGGGAGCGGGGAGGGCAGGGAGGCGGAGATTCGTGGAACTGGGCCACTTGCTATTTTTGCATTCCCTGTCACAAGCAGAGGTGAAAACAGAATTTCATCATTGTATGTCACTAGTTTATGTTGGTGGGAATTTAGGCGCTTTTTTCCCCCTCACTTAAAAAGGGGGAGAAAAAAAGAAAAAACACAGAAACACAGACTTCGTGGAGCTGCTCCGAACCCTAATTCTGCATCCCTCCATTCACCTAGCTCTATCATCTGTTAGGCTATACTTCACTGTCCTTGATTCTTTAAAAAAATAAAAAGTTATGAAGGCAAATTCATCTCTCTTCTTATTAGCTTCAGACAAAGTAGGTCAAGCTTTGAATTCCCGGGTCTGGCCTTGCCTTCCATTCATAACTGGATCTCGGGCCACTTAAGAGAAAACCTAGAATGATTTCATTAACTTCCCCTTCAGAATCTCAAAGCAGCTCAGACCAGCACCTAAAGGATGTGTCAGGATTTTATATCCAGGATTTATCTCATATATCATTTATCCTGCCCTTGCTAATAAAAAAAGGAAAAGGGTTTTTGAATAAGCCTGTCTCTTCCACAAAGCTTAACTCTTTCCTTCCTGGCATCATTATGACTAGAGAGTTGAAGATTTAATAAACCCGTTTTGAAAAGGACAGGACCACACTTTCACTTGTTTTTTTAAATTAATTTATTTAACAAAGAATTTACTTATTAGGAGTTCCCTGGTGGCTCCATAGGTTAAGGATCCGGTGTTGTCACTGCTGTGGCATTGGTTCAATCCCTGGCCCAGGGAACATCCGCATGCCATGGCACAGGAAAAAAAAAAAAAAAAGAATTTACTTATTAAGAGCCTCCTATGGCCTGGCACTGTGCTGGGGGCTAGCGCTTATTGTAATGGACAGGGTGGACATGTACCAACCATCAGCGATATTCTGGCCTCGTGGACAGACAAGTCAAAAGAGAATTGCGGAGCAGCAGTAAGTGATTTGACAGAGGTCATGACAGGGTGCTGTTATGAAACACAGAAGAGGGTTTGTGGACAGGCATCAGAGGAGGTGCCTGCAATACAGAGATGGGACCTGGATCCACTCTCCTCTGGGAAATGACGTGATAAAGATTGAAAGTGGTCAGAGCATCATCTAGGAAGTAAGTGCTCAACCCAAAGCAGTAGTTACAGGTAACACAATCTCAGACTTCCTCTCCCGCCCCACTAATATCCGAACCCACGATCATTCTAACACACTCTTAGTCTACTCATGGCATCCATTCCAGGACTGTAAAACCACATTTTTAATATGGAGTTCCCATAATGTAGCCTTAAATGGAAATCGGACCCAACATGTGAAATTATCTTTGCCATTTGCCAAGGTCAGCATAATTTTGAGACAGACATGTGTGTGCCGCTCTGAGCCCGGCACCACCTTCCAGCAGAGCAGGGATTCCATGTTCTGAACAAGTCTGAGCGTGTAAAACCAAATGTACATAGTTCGTGGTTATCTATTTGCTAAGTTCCTCCTATCTGAGTATCCAAAAGCGAAAAGGAGGGTAGACTCCCACAGCTGATTTTAACCCAGATTGCAAACAAGTTCATTCTTTCGTAGCCCTTGTTTCTTATCAGATAGAGACTTTTCCTATTTTGCACTTCTCTGGCATTTGCGTTAAAAGACCTGGCCCATAGCAAGCATTTGTTTGATAACTCTGGAGGTCAGTGCACATTGTTTGGCCTGGTGTTATTGCAACATTAAGTGAAAGGCTACTGTCTGTACCGCCTACGTAAATGCTGCCGCACACAACCCATCCCCAACATGCAGAAGTAGTTATTTATTTGGGGAAGTGTGGTCTGGTGGTGAAGGGTTGTGGTCAGAGCACGGGACCAGAAGTCAGGAAGATGCGTATAGCAAATTCAACTCCTTCAGGGACTTGGGGAAGTCACTTCTAAGACTTGTTCAGCATCTACATGCTTTTGGCCTTTGTCTTTTTTGTGTACAAATATTCACTTAGCACCTAGTCCAGTTCTTGGCCCATAATGAGTGTTTGATAAATATCTATTGAATGGATGAATGATAAATGAATAATGCCCTCGTCCAAGCAAGATGAATATATATTATTGGCCTTTCTGGGTACTAGGAAATCAAATAGAGAATGTTCTTTAACTCTTTGAAAAGGCTGAACGGGCTGCGTCTTTTATTGGGTATGAATAGGCAAAAATTGGGAAAGATAAAAGAACAAGATGTTTGGGTGTTTTCAGCTGGTGCAGGCTCTGTGGATAAAGAACACTCCCAGTGGTTTGTGATAAAAGATCAAACTTACCCTTGTTATTGAGCCCCAAGAGAAAGACAGCCAGTGCCCATACATAAATGCCACATTGTCTGCAAGGACACTGACTGTGTTACCACCACCCTCTAATTTATTCATTCTAAATGTCTGGACCCAAGGAGGAGAAGTATTCCAGGTCCTGCAGGACTCACGTACATGCGAGCCCAGTGAAAAATCTTAAGGGTCAATGTTACTCACCCTATGGCTCAGACAATGAGCAAAACACTGTCCCTATTTTAAAACAGTGGGAGACACAGGCTTACCACCACCGTCACCACACACACACACACACACACACACACACACACACACACACACCACTAATTAGTACTAGGGATTTAGCCTTTTGGGGAAAAAAAAAAAAAAACTGTTTTCATTCTGAACAACTCTTGGCTTTTTGACAGGAGATGATGATTCAATGGGATCCCCGTCCTTCTGCTAATGCAAGCATTTTTACAAAGCTCTATGTGGTCCCTGGGATACACTCCATCTGGAGCTGAGGAAACTAGGGAATAGCTATGCTGCCTAAGAAGGACACATTTCAGCCCAAGCTCACAGCATCTTCTGCCACCACTGGACCCCATTTGGTCAGTAATGCCAAACCTTGATGCAGAAACAAGCATTCCCCATCTTCAGACAAGCAAGTCTTACCCAGGCTGTCAGCTCACCAGATGTCCTAAGCTGACCTTCTTCGGCTCTGGTGAATTCAGCTGCTGGAATTCCAAAGGAACCCCATCTACGTCACTAAGCCTATAGGACAACAACACACCCTAAGAAACCTCAACTGCAGGGCTCCCATCCAATGGGGAAATCTTACGACCTGCATGGGCAGGGCCAGGGATGGCTCAAATGGGCTGGCACATGGCAAGCTTCAAGGTGTTAAGACATCTCAAGCGTTGCTGACACCATTTTATCCACCACCTTACTCAACAAGAATAACAGGAATGATCTGTAAAAGTGACACTAATGATTGCAATTAAAAAAAAAAAAAAATCCCCTTTCCCAAACCAGAAGAATCTTGACCAGTATGTAGGAACCCAGAGTTATGTTGCCTTCTGATTGCTGCCTTCTGATCAACAGATCACAGTTTATCCTCAAATGTGGACCCTTGGTATCTTAGTTTAGTATCCGATTTGTGTTCTATGAGAAAATTTCTGGTTGTAACTCCCAGTTGAGGTCTGATTTTTCCCCATTGATGTTTCAACTGGAGTGTCAATGAGTTACAGATGCCTTGTGGAAAATCCCCACACTGATTCTACTGGAGAATTCCACCTTTTGACTCTGACCCACCTGGGGCTGTGAGGTAACCAATTAAGATAAGGACAGATGGAGTTCACGTCATGGCTCAGTGGTTAATGAATCTGATTAGCATCTATGAGGACACGGATTCAATCCCTGGCCTTAATCAGTGGGTTAAGGATCCGGTGTTGCCATGAGCTGTGGTGGAGGTTGCTGACATGGCTCGGATCCTACATTGCTGTGGCTGTGGTGTAGGCCAGCAGCTACAGCTCCAATTTGACCCCTAGCCTGGGAAGCTCCAAATGCTGCAGGTGCGGCCCTAAAAAAAAAAAAGCAAAAAAGTAAGGACAGAACATACACTGAAGGTCTCCGCTCCCATTTACTGGGGCTCTGAATTAAATCATAACATAAAACCCTCAGGCATAAATCCCCCCAAAGCCATTTAGGGGCCAGTTTACAGAATTACACTTAGGAAAAAAAAAAATCCCCCCTCCTCACAGAGGTCTGCCAGGTCTGTGTGACACGGCCCCTGCCTTGCCCTCCAATCTCATCTAGAACAATCTTCATTCACTCCATGCCAGCCACACTGGCCTTCTTCTGTTCCTCAATTATGCCAAGCCACTTCTCAAGTTGGGCCTTTGTACTCACTGTTCCCTCCTTCCCCCAGACCTTGACCCATTGACTTATCTTCATGATCAAGACCTTCTCGGGGAGCTCCCGCCGTGGCTCAGTGGTTAACGAATCCGACTAGGAACCGTGAGATTTCGGGTTCGATCCCTGGCCTTGCTCAGTGGGTTAAGGATCCGGCGTTGCTGTGAGCTGTGGTGTAGGTCGCAGATGTGGCTTGATGGTTGACTTCTTACCTGTATCCGTCTCAGGCGAGAGGAAACAAAAGCCTAATCAGCACCTTCTTTATCAGACGTAATAATTTTATTTTAGGGCTGCACTCAAAGCATGTGGAAGTTCCCAGGCTAGGGGTCCAATTGGAGCTGCAGCTGCTGGCCTATACCACAGCTCAGGGCAATGCTGGATCCTTAAGCCGCTGAGCAAGGCCAGGGATGGAAACCCTCATCCTCAGGGTTATTAGTTAGTTTGGTTACCACTGAGCCACAAGGGGAACTCCGGGCATACTAATTTTATTTTGTTTTATTTTAGTTAGTTAGTTAGTTAGTCTTTGTAGGGCTGCACTCACCGCATATGGAAATTCCTGGGTAGAGGTTGAATCAGAGCTATAGCCGCTGGCACATGCCACAGCCACACCAATGCAGGATCCTTAACGCACTGAGCGAGGCCAGGGATCAAACCTATGTCCTCATGGATCCTAGTCAGGTTTGTTACCCCTGAGCCACAATAGGAACTCCAATCATAATAATTTTAGATGCTTATAAACCAAGGGGTACACCCATCCTTAGAATTGCATGGACTCATCGTATCGGCTGTATTAATACTTCCACTAGCTGCCATTCAAGAGAGCAGGGGTGCTAGAGTTTTTTGTTTTGTTTTCATTTTTTGGCTGCATCTGGGGCACGTGGAAGTTCCGGGACAGGGATCAAACCCGCACCACAGCAGTGATGGTGCTGGACACTTAACCCACTGGGAGCCAAAGGAACTCTGTGTTAGTTTTATTTTTATTTTTTTATTATTATTATTTTTTTGTAAGTGTCTTTTTCTTTTCTTTTCTTTTCTTTTTTTTTTTTTTTTTTTTTTTTTTTTGTCTTTTTGCTATTTCTTTGGGCCGCTCCTGCGGCATGTGGAGGTTCCCAGGCTAGGGGTCAAATCAGAGCTGTAGCCACCAGCCTAAGCCAGAGCCACAGCAACACGGGATCCAAGCCGCGTCTGCAACCTACACCACAGCTCACGGCAACGCCAGATCGTTAACCCACTGAGCAAAGGCAGGGACCGAACCCGCAACCTCAAGGCTCCTAGTCGGATTCCTAAACCACTGTGCCACGACGGAAACTCCTGTGCTATAGTTTTAAATCCACAACCATCCCACCCAGAACCAGTGATCAGCATAAGCAGAAATTTCATCTGGGATGGGTTATCCCCCTGAGCCTTTCTTTTCCACAAACTCAGCATAATACCACAAGCAACTTTTTAGAAAATATTTGGGCAGAAAGGTAGAAATCTAATCAATATTTTAGTTTAAAAGCACTGGGAATAGGGCCATAATGAAAGTTTTTATGGCCCCACTACAAAAATGATTATGGTACCCTCCCAAGTAATTCAAAATAAAAACAATATCAAACTGCAAAATAAAATTTTACTTAAAAAAAATAAAACTTGGAGCTCCCCTTGTGGCACAGCAGAAATGAATCTAACTAGGAACCATGAGGTGGTGGGTTTGATCCCCGGCCTTGCTCAGTGGGTTAAGGATCCGGCGTTGCTGTGAGCTGTGGTGTAGGTCGCAGATGCTGCTTGGATCCAGTGTTCCTGTGGCTGCGATGTAGGCCGGGAGTTGCAGCTCTGATTTGACCTCTAGCCTGGAACCTCCACATGCCAAGGATGCAGCCCTAAAAATAAAGAAAGAAAGAAAAGAAAAGGAATCATACAAATATGCTGAAAAAAAAATTTTTTTTTTTTTTTTTTTTGGTCTTTTTAGGGCCGCATCCACAGCACATGGAGGTTCCCAGGCTAGGGGTCTAATTGGAGCTATAGCTGCTGGTCTATGCCACAGCCACAGCAACGCCAGATCCAGGCCGTATATCTGCAACCTACACCACAGCTCACAGCAACACTGGATCCTTAACCCACTGAGAGAGGCCAGGGATCAAGCCCAAAGCTTCATGGTTCCTAGTCAGATTCGTTTCCACTGCACCATGACAGCAACTCCAGCTGAAATATTTTTCAGGGATGGAAAAATTGCTGGTTCCTCAGTGCCTGGAACAGTGCCTGGCACAATAGCAAGTGCTCAATAGATAGAATGATGGATACAGTTTTCCTAATTTTCCTTGACTCTTTCTCTGCCTCCCCACCCCCACCCCCTGGCACCACACCAGCACATGCTTCCTTGGCTTCCTGAGCAATCCAGCCAGGGCTGAGAATTCGGCAGGGACCAGGTCAGTATTTGTTGATTGTTTGGCATGTGCTGGACAGAAGGACTGGGGTGTCACCTACCACAGGATCACCTGAGGCCTGGATGCAGCACTTACATCAGCCCCAGATCATCTCTGCAGTTACAAACAGCACCACATGCTCCCGCTGCGTTCAGGTTGCTTAGTACCGAGGGATGGGATCAGCCCTCGGGAGTCTTCATTTGAATCATTTGGCAAAACCATTTTCTTCCTTTCTCTTAATCAAGTGGTTTGGAATAAATTATAGGTCACCTGTCCCAGAGGGTGTCTGTGGGTGAGGAATTTTTGCTTTCTCCAGTCTGTTTGCCGGGAATGGGAAACTTCACAGAGTAGGTGCGAATTTGCTCCTTCATTTGCTATTAGTACTTCATCACCCAAGTCAGGTTTATTTGAACCGAGGGCTTCATCCAGCTGGTGTCTGCCTGAGCTTGGGACTTGGAAAAGAGAAGCAAAGTGTTGTGAATAAGCTAGGGAAATGGAGGAAAAAAGATGGTATTCAAACAGCACTCCATTCACTGGCCCCAAATCCACAAGCTCACCAAACCATAGCTCCAGCCATGCCTCTTATCCATTTCTTTTATTTATTTATTTTTTTAATTTTTTGTCTTTTTAGGGCAGATTATGGAGGTTCCCAGGCCAGGGGTCTAATCAGAGCTACAGCTGCCGTCCTATACCACAGCCACAGCAACGCCGGATCCTTAACCCACTGAGCAAGGCCAGGGATTAAACCCAAGTCCTCAAGGATACCAGTCAGATTTGTTAACACTGAGCCATGACAGGAACTCCTTATCCATTTCTGGCCCATATGGCAAAAGGAGCAGAGATGCATGTAAAAATGATAATAATGGAGAAAACGGAAGAGTTTCAAATTAAGTGATTTTAGATTTTTTTTTTTTTACTGCCTAAAGCACAGCCACAGATTCTTAACCTACTGAGCACGGCTAAGGATCGAACCCACATCCTCATGGATACGAGTCAGATTACCGCTGAGCCACAGCAGGAACTCCCAAGATGGAATTTGTAGATAAGAGCAGCCCTGAGTGTTAATTTCACACATCTGGTGGAGATTAATTTAGTTATATTCTTATCGGATATCTCTCATCTGCTTTTTATTTTTCCATTGGTTTCAGAATTCCCTCCAGGGAAGAAAGGGGTTTTATATACCTCAGATTATTATTGCCTTACCTAAGAGCCAGAAAAAACAATACCTACAGGTACCAGGGTATGGCCTCTACAAAGTTAATCCTTTCATCACTGAAGTTGCACCGAGGAAATTATCCTATTCCTTATTCTTCATTCAGTACCTTTACTGAACACCTACTAAGTGCCAGTCACTTAGTAAACAGACATAGTAAACAGACAAGCTTTCTACTAACATGAAGCTCACAGTCTAGTAGTGTCATAAACAAGAAAACAAACGAACATAGCTGATAAAAGTAAGTGCTGAGCAGGTAATCAAAATGGAGGGATTGGAGTTCCCGTCGTGGTGCAGTGGTTAACGAATCCGAATGGGAACCATGAGGTTGCGGGTTCGATCCCTGCTCTTGCTCAGTGGGTTAACGATCCGGGTTGCCGTGAGCTCTGGTGTAGGTTGCAGACGCGGCTCGGATCCTGCGTTGCTATGGCTCTGGTGTAGGCTGGTGGCAACAGCTCCGATTCAACCCCTAGCCTGGGAACCTCCATATGCCGCGGGAGCGGCCCAAGAAATGGCAAAAAGACAAAAAGACAAAAAAAAAAAATGGAGGGATATGTCATGAGTGATTGTGTGGCTCCTTTGGATTGGGTGGAAGGACATTTGTCATGAGAAGCGAATGACAAGAAGGAACCAGGCCTGGGAGGACGGGGAGCAGAGCATTCTGGGTAGAGGAAATACTTCCCAATGTAAAGTATTGAGAAACGTAACTGCCGAGCCCAGCAACCCTCTGTCCTTGCAAGGTGCCCCTCAAGCCCTAGTGTCTGAGTTACCAAAAACCATCTCTTCCTCCCTCAGACCATAAAGATCAGCTTTTGGATGAGTGCTACAAAATTTGGAAATGCCCCAGCTGTTTCCAGCTTAGTTTCCTCCCTCGCTGTCACTGTGCTTCAAACAGGATGGTTGTATTTCATTCTCACACAGTAACAACCCATATGGATCCTTCTTATGGATGGCTCCCCACTAAAATCAGTGATGGGTAAGGTCTCTCAATAGCTTAGATACTGTTCAATGAAAGCACTGAAGGGAGTTCCTGCTGTGGCACAGTGGGTTAAGAATCCCCAGCTCAGTGGGTTAAAGGATCTGGGTTGCCACAGCTTCAGTGTAGGCTGCAGCTGCAGCTGGATTCAGTCCCTCACCAGGGAACTTCTATATGCTGTGGGTGTGGCCAGAAAATAATAATAGCAGTAGTAAAAATAATAATAATAATAAAAAGAAAGAACTGAAAAATAAGGTGTAAATTGTCCTCAACCAGGCTTTGAGGACTTCCAGGGCCCTTTTTCCCAGGAATTTGAAAACAGGCACATTCCATTTTGCCCTTTGTTAGAGCGCTTTTGACAATAAACAGAGTTCAGTTTAGAATCTGTGCTATAAAACAGAACACTGAACAAACCAAGCTTTCTCACCCCGGGGGGACACTCTCCTGTATTCTGCTGATCCTTACACAGGGTTTAAGCAAGTATATGTGGGAAAATTATGGGGAACTAAACTCTCAAAGTATTAGTTTCCTGAATCCTCTGTCATTTCGACTGCACTGGAGACTATTCCACAAGCCATGATCAGAATCCACCCATCTTCAGTTCCCGTAAATATGACGTCTGCACAAAACTATGTGAACTATTTCATAACTGGGATAAGAACTGGGCTGTGAAAACCTGCTAATGGGAATGACAGAGGAAGAGCATTAAAACTTAAATGGGAGAAAATTCAGTAGCAAAAGAAAAAGGATTATGTGTGTATTGGGGAAAGAGGGTAATGCAGCCCTCAGAGACCGATTATTCAGCCCACGCTTGATTATTTCAATCCAGCAGCAAATGTATGCTGACACATTCCTGGGGGCACTAGGGTGACTTTCATTACTGCAAGTAAAAGCAACAGAGGTCACTGCTGTCTCGTTGGTACTAATTGTTCCAGGCAATGAGACCAAGGGAGGCTGAGGCAGCGACTGTCAACTGTCAGTGATTCCTGGGAAGGAGCCGTTGCTGCTGTGCCTTCTGGGGCCAAGGGCTAAATTCAATCTGGATGCAAACTTCCTGATGCGAGGACCATCTTTGGCAGCCCCAGCCTCTAGAACATTTGGGGAGAGACGTCTAACATGGAAATCATGAATTAAATATGAGAAACTAGTATTATACATATGTTCTCTGCCCCCATCTCCCCCTCTGCTCCTCAATTAAACCTACTCTTACCCACATCTCAAACTGAAAATTGTCCTATCCTCACCAAGAACTTCCCTGAGCGCCCAGGCTGAATTAGGAACCCTTCAGAAGCCCTTGTTCCGCCCTGGCCTTTGTGTGTATGGCACCAAACACCATTTTTAGGAGTTCCCTTGTAGCTCAGCGTTGTCACAGCTGTGGCTCTGGTTACAGCTGTGGTGCAGGTTCAATCCCTGGCCTGGGAGCTTCCGCATGTCGTGAGTATGGCCAAAAACAAAAACAAAGAAATACCATTTGTTTTGTTTGTTTGTTTGTTTTGTTTTTGTTTTTTGTTTTTTGTCTTTTGTCTTTTTGCCATTTCTTGGGCAGCTCCCGCAGCATATGGAGGTTCCCAGGCTAGGGGTCTAATTGGAGCCGTAGGCATCAGGCTACGCCAGAGCCACAGCAACGCGGGATCCGAGCTGTGTCTGCAACCCACACCACAGCTCAAGGCAACGCCAGATCCTTAACACACTGAGCGAGGCCAGGGACCGAACCTGCAACCTCATGGTTCCTAGTCGGATTCGTTAACCACTGCGCCACAACAGGAACTCCAGAAACACCATTTGTAATAATATATACTTATTTAGAAAGCAGTTGGGCTAATATCAAAAAGATAAGTTCCACAAAGATAGGGATTTTGGTTTTGTTCACTGATGAACCATCAAGCAGCTAGAGAAGGCCTGGTGTTGGAAGTTGTTAAGTGTTAATTGAAATTGTTTGGTGTCTAACTCCTCGAGGAAGGCAAAAACTTTACCTGTTGTATTCATTATTGACTCTCTAGACCCTAACACAGCATCTGACCGTGTGAAGACTACTCAAAAAATATTTCTTAAATGCATGAAAATAACAATAGCTAACATTGATTAAGTGCTTGCTCAGGGATTATGTTTAGTGCTTTACAGAGATTGTTGCTATTTAATAGTCACCAAAATTCAATAATATAGGTATATTGTGTCATTTTGGTGGAATAGGTTCAATAATTTTTTGAAATAATAACCTTATAATTTTCTAATCCACAGTAGATAATTGGACTAAATTTCTCCCCAGTGTAGTAAGTAGTGCCTTGATAACCTGAATAAGTGCATTTATTTCCCTAGGTGTCTACCTCTGGTAGCTGATGGCTGGTGAGAGAGAAACTCAGTCTCAAGGGCCTTAATTATGTTTAAACTGCTTAATATTAAATTATAGGCTCAGCTTCTATTCACTGTGGGCTTTTTTTTTTTTTTTTTTGGCTACACCTGCAGCATACGGAAGTTCCCAGGCTACTAGTCAAACTGGAGCTACAGCTCACAGCCACAGCCACAGCCACAGCAATACAGGATCCAAACCACATCTGCGACCTACACCACAGCTCACAGCAACGTTGGCCAGATCCTCAACCTTCTGAGCAAGGCTAGAGATCGAACCCATCCTCATGGATACCTGTCCGGTTCGTTACCGATGAGCCACAATGAGAACTCACAGCGGGGCTTTTGAGGGAAATATATTTACAAGATATCACAGGTAGATAGATAGATAGGTGCTGTGCCGATCACATTGGACTCTTATGCAACCACAGCACATGGAGAGTATTTCCACCTCTGCCAGAGGAAACTGGAAGCAGGAAAGAGTACTGGCAAAATCTTGCCCAAGATGCTGGTTAAACCGGCTCTGCCAGTGTCTCCTACACTCGCCTGGACACCACTTGGAAGGCAATCTTGTTCCCTCCTCTGGGAGCTTGGCCCATCTCTACCATTCAGCTCTATCTGATCTGGCTGAATCAGGTATAAGGCCATCACTAATCCCACCTTCCTGGGTAAAATCAGAGGTATTTGGACAGGTGGGACATGGTCCAGGCAAGGGTCAGACCAACTGGAAACAAACTGACCTGCCCCAGAGTGGAAGTTACTCCAAGGGAATCACTCAATGGATTAGATTCCCACCCCCGGCAACCTATCTGGTGAGATTACCTTACTCTCCTTTACCAGAGAGACTGGTGAGCCCGATGTACATCAGCCAGAAGTGGTCTGTTGGATCAGGAAACTGAAATGGTCCTTGTCTCTCCTTGATTTCTCCATCTGCTCTTCACCACTATCAACACCACCCCACAGAGAATGAAGAATGAATAGAACTGTCAAAGGAAGAGAAGAGAAATGAAGACGAAGGAGTTTTCATAAAGCTACATATATGCAATTTAAAAGGGGTGTCAGAATTCCTGTTGTGGGTGGCTCAGCGGAAACGAATCTGACTAGCATCCATGAGGATGCAAGTTCGATCCCTGGCCTCGCACAGTGGGTTAAGGATCAAGCGTGGCTGTGGCTGTGGTGTAGGCCCGCAGCTACAGCTCCAATTGGACCCCTAGCCTGGGAACCTCCATATGTCACGGGTGCGACCCTAAAAAGACAAAAATGAATACATAAATAAATAAATAAATAAATAAATAAAATAAAAGGGCTGTCTTCAGAGTTCCCTGGTGGCTCAGAGGGTTACGGATCCCATGTTGTCTCAGCTGCGGTGTGGGCTGGATCCTTGGCCTCAGAACTTCCGCGTGCTGTGGGTACGGCCAAAAAATAAATAAATAACTAAATACAAAGAAAAGGGCTGTCTTCAGTCTTAGGTTGTGTTTTCTTGACTTTTTGAGTACTAATATGCCCTTTCATTTGTGAAGTGATGGCAATAATAAGTGGTAATCATTGCCAACCACTAAAATTATAAGTGGGAAACCTATGTCAGTTCAAGTTTTGGTTTTTTTGTTTTTTTGCCTTTTCTAGGGCCACTCCCGCGGCACATGGAGGTTCCCAGGCTAGGGTTCGAATCCGAGCTGCAACTGCCGGCCTACACCACAGCCACAGCAACATGGGATCCGAGCCGCGTCTGCGACCTACACCACAGCTCCCGGCAACACCGGATCCTCAACCCACTGAGCAAGGCCAGGGATCGAACCCGCAACCTCATGGTTCCTAATCAGATTCGTTAACCCCTGACCCACGACAGGAACTCCAGTTCACAAACTTTTAAAAAATGTTGCTGGCCCCCAATATCCAACAGTGTGGGAAGCCCTGAGTGACCATCCAGCAGTGTCCTTCCAGGGCTTTGGGTGAAGACGGGGAGACATCTCCTGAATGTGTTAATAGAGCCACAGGCCCATTGGGTGGGCTCTGAGGGTCCTTGGTCAGCAACCTGCACAACGGCGATGGCTGACTTTGAGTAAGAAGAATAGTCTTCTCTAGGCTCCCAGCATCCTCTTTCTCAGACTCACCCCAGAGCCCAGGGCTCCCGTGTGGTACTATCTCACCTGAGGAGGAAATGTCTGATCACTTCATTTATGTTCATCTTTAGGAGGGTACTACTCAAAAGAATCTGTGTTTGTTCCCAAACTAAGACCTGAGACATATGGTGCTGAAAATGGACGCGCTGAGGGACTGGGAGGGTGCGTGCCTTGAGAGAAGGCATATCGAATCACACAGATGTGGATCCATTTGGCCTGTCTGTAAATTACGATCCTCAAGCCCACCTTGACACTGATCCATTTCCAGGTCACCTCATCTTATAACACTTCTATAAACTTGAAAATACCTTTTGTTGGATTTCCCGTTTTGGCGCAGCAGAAATGAATCCAACAAGCAACCATGAGGAGGCAGGTTTGATCCCTGACCTCCCTCAGTGGGTTAAGGATCCGGCGTTGCCATGAGCTACGGTGGAAATCGCAGACACGGCTCAGATCTGGCGTGGCTGTGGCTGTGGCCGGCAGCTGCAGCTCTCATTTGACCCCTAGCCTGGGAACCTCCATATGCCACAGGTGAGGCCCTAAGAAAGCAAAAGAAAAAAACAAAAAACTCTTTGGCTTTCTGGTTTTCAAAGCTCTTTTACAAGAATTACCTAGTGTGAGCCTCCTAACAGTCTGAAGAGGTGAGAGATAGTCATATCTTCCTTTCTACAACTCAGAACAGGCAGACTTGAGTGTGAATCGAAGAGCTGAATTCAGGCATGGCTGTGATGTGGAAGAGATCCAGTGTGCACCTGCACCTTGGAATGCCACGTAGGCCATTGCTCTTACTCCTCCCGGCCTGGGACAAGGCCTCTATGCTGTGGAAACCTGGTAGGTGGAGGCTCCACTCAGCACTAAGGCAGGAGGTGTCGGGGGAAATTATACTCATTAATAATAATCAAACATGTATATACCGTTTTATTTCCACAGTGCTAATTCTCACTATATCATTACAATCTTCTTAGGTCAAAGCAAACATGTGGGGTCAGTGAGTTCTCCGACCCCATTTTACGGATGAGGAAGTAAGCTGGGGAGATTAATTGTCTTGTGGTTTGAAGAAATCAGCAGCGTAGCAGGACGTCATGGTCCTTAGGTTGAACTCGGTCAGCTGAATGGATCGACTCAGCCAAACCACAGAGCAGGAAAAGTCTGTGCACGCGTGTATGTGTGAGCGCCTAAGAAACGAACTCCGCTTTCGGTACCATCAAAACTATTATCTATTTGGTATTTCCTGGATTAAAAACTCCCAGAGTTCGTGGCTCAGTGGTTAACAAATCCAACTAGGAACCATAAGGTTTTGGGTTCGATCCCTGGTGTTGCTCAGTGGATTAAGGATCTGGCGTTGCCATGAGCTGTGGTGTAGGTCGCAGACGAGGCTTCGATCCTGAGTTGCTATGCTGTAGGGTGGTGGCTACAGCTCCGATTAGACCCCTAGCCTGGGAACCTCCATATGCCACAAATGCAGCCCTAGAAAAAACAAACAAACAAACAAAAACCCTAGGCCACGCACCATGGCCCACAACCACGTTAGGTCATGTCCAAAGAACAAAAAAAACAAAGGGAAAAAGGAACCAAGTCTGGGAGACAGAAAAAAAACATGGAAGCTCTGAGGTTTTAACTGATGTCCATGGACAGAATCATAAAATCCAGTTCATGTGCTGGAGTCAAATCTAGGCACTTAGAGACTCTGTCATCTTCCATCTTCTACCCTCTTCTGCATCCATACTGAGAAAATGTCCTCAGCCACCTCTCCTAACTTTTCAGGTCATTTTCTTTTTTATCTTTTTTTTTTTTTTTTTTTTTTTTTTTTTTTTACTTTTTAAGGCTGCACCCGCAGCACATGGAGGTTCCCAGGTAAGGGGTCAAATCGGAGCTACAGCTGCCGGCCTATGCCACAGCCACAGCCACAACCACACAGGATCTGAGCCTCGTCTGTGACCTACACCACAGCACACAGCAACACCAGATTCTTAACCCACTGAGCGAGACCAGGGATCGCACCCACAACCTCATGGTTCCTAGCCGGATTCGTTTCTGCTGCTCCATGAGGGGAACTCCTTCAGGTCATTTTCAATGTACAATGTAAAGATTGCTTCGTTATTCCTCTTCTGGTATAACCCAGATATAGTGGCTCTCGGAGACCAAGACACTGATTCCTGGAAACATAAAGGGTGAAGACAGAACTAGAAAACCGTGTTTGATCATTTAAAAATGATCTTATATCAGACTTTCAAATATTCCCTGGCAGTGTCAGGACAAGAAGGAGACTTGCCTGGCAATTTAACATATTTACTGGGTAAATAGTAAGCACTTGCGATTCCTGTGACTTAATCAGAATGAAGTTCATTATGATAAAGAGCTGTGTGCCCTTTGGTCCTATTTGCATTAAGCAGCCACCCAATTTCATTTAATTTTGCTCACATCTCCTGAAGGAAATTATAGGCTGTGAGGCTGGCTTAGGGGTAGGGGAAGGACAGTTAGCAAAGCTATTCACCAGGGTAGATAAAGGGGGAGAGGAGGTAGTAGGTTAAGATTAGAATGGAGAGAACAGATATCCTCTGTACTCTCTATCAATTCCGATCTAAGAATAATTTTACTTTCTTGTTCTTAACTTGAGGTTTGCATCAGCATCCCTCTCTCTTTCTCTCTGTGTGTTTTGAAAATATACTATCGGGTCATCTAAACCTTTTATGAAACATTTCAGACTTGTAAGTGCATGAGGTGGTGAAGATTTATTATATTTGACACCATAACTTAAGATTTTAAGGCATTCTTTTGAGCATATCTTGACTGAAAACCCTGAGGCTAGATCACTATCTCTTGCCAGATGTTAACTTGGTAGGTTAAAACTATTTCTGGAGATATTTGTGCCTCAGAATGTTTAACTCCATCAGTACACTAGTAATATATATCACTAAGTCTGGGATTTTAAGGCGAGAATTCTACCCCACCCACTCCCCCATCTCTGTCCTCAGTTTATGTCTATCTCTTTTGGAGAAGTCAGGTGCCACCCCACCCCGTTTTGAATAAAAATGAGCAGGGAGAAAAGCATATAAGATTCTACTAGCCCAGGAATAGAAGCACCCACCCATGTCCTTGGGGATCTTTTGGTATCTGCTCAGGCTACAAGAAATCTGGGTATCAATGGTTGGGAATACGGATAAATGATGTCATTCAACAGAATTAGGACCAGAGAGAAAAATGTAGCCAAATCCTGAGGGGAGTAGCACTGAATCCTGGCATTAGGTATGAAAGGCCATCTTCTGGGTTTGAGATCATAAACAAGTGTATGAAGGCAAAGCAGTCTCTGGGATGAGGCTGAGCGGGTAATAGTCTCTGATGTGATGCGGGGTGGGGTCAGAGGGTGAAAGATCAAGTATTGGGCTGTGACTGGCGCCCTGGCGGAGGCCCGTGACTCCCAGAAGGGCCTTGGTCACAAGGGAACCATGTCATCTGTTGGGCTGTAATCTGTAGGGGCAAGCTGCACGTTGAGCACGTTTTCTCCTGGATCGCACCCTTGGCAACAGATCCAGACCTCAGCCTCTAAGATCTGTTAGAGAAATAAACAAGTGGGAGAGAAACAACCAAAACAGCAACACAGTAGAGCTGGCGCGGGAGATAAAGCTCCGCCTTTGGAAGCTCCGGGCCAATTAGAAGCCTGTTGCTGGGGTCGGTGTTTGGCCGCCTGACGTTCCCATGGAGACGGAGGAACATTACACACTAAACACTGGGCGACGTTGACGTCTATGCATTATATCCATGGAGACGACTGCGTCAACGTCATTTCCAGCCCCCTTCTCCCCGCCCTCCCGTCGCGCCAGGGGCGGAGGGAGCGACGCAGGCGTCGCCGTCACGTGCTGCATGCCGGGAGCGAGGCCGAGTGGGCGGGGTCTGTTGCTATGGCTGCATCTGGGGCTGTTGTTGTTTGGTGCTGGAATTAGAAAGTGCTGAGGCGGCAGGAGAGGCAGAACCGATTCTGGAATAGCGTCTCCCGCCCCCGGGCTAGAGAGGGTTCCCCAGCCCCTGGAAAGCCAGGACACCCCCTAGGCTGTCCCAGCACGCCTCAGCCCCAGGTCCTGAGCCAAGATCTCTCCGTGCCGTCTGTAAGTGCAGACTGAGAGCCAAACCCAGACCACTCCCTCCACCCTTACTTGGCCATAATTGTCAGGGTGACCTCCGGAACCGCCGTCTCCTCCAGACAGCAGCCCACAGAACAACCACTGAACAAACTGCCTTGCCCAGGAGACAGGAGCAAATCCTAGCGAGGAAAAATTTCCCACTCTTGGAGTAAACTCCCAAATCGAGGGGAATCTCAAAGAAGTTTGGGTTTCTCTTTTATGCTTCAAAAGCAGCAGAACTGTAGACATTCTTTCCTTAGAGTTGTGTTGAAGACTTGAGGGAGGGGTGCCTGTTCAAGAAGAGTTCTTCTCAAAGGGAGAGAAAATTTAGAATCCCCTGGAGACTAGGATACTGAAAAATGGGGAGGCCTGAAAAACCTAGATCAATAGGAAGTGAAGCTTTGATGTCTACGTTGCTTAATTTTGCCTTAACTATAGAAGCTAGTGGGGTGTGAGAAATCTCTGTGTGCCAGTCTCCTTTTTCCTCAAACAACTCTAGAAACAGTTACAGGAAGGTTGCAGTAACAAATTATCAACAAACCAGGTCAATCAACAGAAGAGTGAAAGGTTGGCTTGACCATGTGAAGGCAACCTCCCTAAGCAGAATGTGACATTGGAATGATGCCTCACAGCGGAAGGGCCCAGAACTTTGAATTTTTTTCAAATATCATAATCCTCTTTTTTTTCTTTTCTTTCATGGAGTTCCCAACTTACAGAGCAGCTGCGGCAATGCAATGCGGGAACCTTAACCCACTGTGCCGGGGTGGGGGTCGAACCTTCGCTGCAGTGCTCCAGAGACACGAATGATCCTGTTGCGTCACAGCAGGAACTCCAAATATCGTAATCTTCAAGTTTACCTGAATTTAAATTGTGTCTTTTGTCTTTGAGGGAAAACAAAGGGGGTATTATTTTCTGGAATTAAAAATAAACCGAAGGGGGAGTTCCTTGGTGGCCCAGCCGGTGGCTAAGGATCTGGTGTTGTCACTGCTGTGGTGCAGGTTCCAACCCTGGCTCGGAAACCTAATGCATGCCAGCTTGCATTAGTGGCCAAATATAAATAAATAAATAAACCCTGGGGTGAGCATAGCATCCGTTTCTGATGGCAGAAGCCTAACAAGAAGGATTTCATTAAAATGAATGGCATCTGGAGTTGGTTTGGGGTACCTCTGTTCTTCCACCCACACACATCCAACCCCATTTTCCATCTGACACATCAGCACCTCGGAGTACCCTCCCTGTTGCTCGGTGCTAGCCCTCCCTGTCCTCCCATTCAGATAGTTTACTACCTGCCCACAGAGCATATCCGTTCCCTTTCAACATTCCCTTGCTCCATCCTCTGACCTCCCTATTACTCACTTCCCTGACACCCTTCTCTAAACAGTTCTCCCTCAATTCCCTCCCCACTCTGCTGCCACTCCCCAGGGATGTACCCAGTTGACCAGCACTCCCCAAACCCTTGCCCCATCCACCCATCTCCACCATAATATTTCCTGTCTGGTCCTTACTTAATAGAAGATGTCAGCCTTCTGCAAATGTAGGCCAAACACAGAAGGAAGGGCATAATGAGCTAAACAAAGCCATTATCTGTCCTTAAAAAAAAAAAAAAAAAAAAAATCCCCAAATAATAGTTGAGATCCATGACACACATGAAATCTGCTTATCACAAGACCATGGGCAGAGCTTCCGTCGTGACTCAGCGGAAACCAATCCGACTAGAATCCATGAGGACGAGGGTTCGATCCCTGGCCTCATTCAGTAGGTTAAGGATCTGCGTTGCCGCGAGCTGTGATGTAGGTCAGACATGGCTCAGATGCCACATTGCTGTGGCGTAGGCTCCGATTGGACCCCTAACCCGGGAACCTCCAAATGCTGCGGGTGTGGCTCTAAAAAGACCAAAAAAGAAAAAAAAAAAAAAGAAAGAAAGACCATGGCAAGGCTGCAGTTTACTAATTATGACATTTTCAGGGAAGTAACGATAGTTTCTACTTTTTTGTGTGAACCTAGACACCTTTTCAACGATCAGTTGTGTTCCCTTTTCCCTTCCCCTCAATACTTCACCTGGAGCACAAAGCATATGAAAAAGGGAGAAACCTCAAGTTCAGTTTAATGGGAAGGCTTGACTTGATGAGATGATACTGATTGAGATTAAATCAGTTTGGGCCTGGGAATGAAGTGGTTTGTGTTTTGTTTCAGATGGGAAAGTAACACATTGATATGATTTATCCCTAGACATATAAATAACCTATCTTGCCCTCTAGGGAAAAAAAAAAGTGGAGGAGTTCCCTGGTGGCTCAAGGAGTTAAGGATCCAGCATTGTCACTGCTGTGGCTCGAGTTCAATCCTTGACCCAGGCGGCGACCAAAAAAAGATTGGTGTAACAGTCTTTCTTATCTTCCTTACCTTGAACTCAGAATTAACTTTGAATAAGACAATTTTGTTTCCTATAATTCTATCTCTTTCTAGATCTCTCTTCCAATTCTTCAGGCCAATAAAGAACCCAGAAAATCACTGATCTAGTCCTTTGATGTGCCAGACTATACAGAATGGTTTTTTCTTTCATGTATGTGATCTCATTTTATCCTTCCAATATCCCCAGAGACTAGGTCTTCTTGTGCCCATTTTGACAACCAAAGAAATTGAGCCTCAAGCAGTTAAGAAGCTTGCCCAAGGATGGAAAACAGAGCTAGGCTTGCAACCCAGGCGTCCACTTTCAGAGCATCTGCTCTTCCTACACCCTCATAACAAGGTGAAATTCACAGAAAACATCCACGTGGGGTCACTTCACTCGTTTACCTTTCCACAGGAGGTCTCTCTAGTAACCTCTTTTTACAAAAAAAAAAAAAAAAAAATTTAAGCAAAGGGAAGAATGAAGGTCTTTTGCGTGATCTGCCAGAACTTCATGAAAAGGCACTGACACCACCAAGTTAAGAACAAGGATCCATCCCTGCCTCCTGGGACTAACCTCTATTTCCTCACTGGCCCCAGATCCAAGAGGCAAAGAGAGACATGCCCCAGAGCACACGCAGCAGAAAAGGTTTGGGCGAGTTCTGGGAGACTCTGACCTGCCCCAGGCTAGGGAGGGCACCACCCGAGTTCCCCAGCTACCTGGAGAACACAGCCCAGATCTGCAGCTGTCACTTTGGCTTGGCCCCTCCTTCTTCCCCTCTCCCCTCCCCCAGGCCTGACCCTGCAGAGAAGCACGTCTGGCATGCATCCCTCCAAACCTCAGATACCTTGAGAATTTTAAAGTGTCTGAAGACAGACAGCATTAGTCAAGAGGAGTGGGTGGGAAGGGCATTTCCTGGCGATCTGGGGCTTGGGGGAGACCCTCCTCCCTCCCGCCTTGGCGAGCAGCTCCTGGAGGGATCCATGTGGGTGGCATGAATACAGACAGGCCCGAGGGTTTCTTGCTGGGCAGGAATGCCCATGGGCCACACCTTCTTCAGCCCTCAGAGCACCTCATGTCTGGACACGCCAATGGGGCGGCCGTGCCAGGGAGGGGGTGCTCCTGTGTCTGGCTCCAACAACCGGTTTATTGTGACGATTCTATTTGTGTTCTCCCTGTTCTGTTTGACTTGGCAGCTGGGAAGGGAAAGGGCAGCAGGTTCACTCCAGTTTGCGCTGGGTGGTTCCTGTAGCCACACCCAGACATTAAAGCCAGAGGCTTACAGCAGGGATGCCTCTACCTGGGGGCCTTCCGTGTGCAAAGGTGAGGTGTGGGAAGTATTTCCTCTTCATGGGCCGGCCAAGTGTGGCTGGCATTTCACCTATGGCTGTATTACTAATGTCAACCAGATTCAGGTCAAAGAGCAGGCTTACCAGACTTCCACCACCCTGAGACCCCGGACCAGGAATGGTTGATCATGTCCCATTGGGCTGGATTACCCTAAGTCCCCAGGGCCCATAGGGCACCTTAACTCCTGGATTTTAAACAAGAATCCAACATCTGACGATTGTGTTCTATTTTGGAGGACTCAGTGTTCCCGAAGTTGAAATCTGGACTTTTTTTTTCCCAGGGCAGCACCTGCAACATATGGAGGTTCCCAGGCTCGGGGGTGAATTGGATCTACAGCTGCCAGCCTACCCTACAGCCACAGCCACAGCCACAGCCACGCAGGATCCGAACCACATCTGCGACCTACACCACAGCTCACGGCAACTCGGGATCCTTACTGAGCGAGGCCAGGGATCGAACCCAAAACCTCATGGTTCCTAGTCAGATTCGTTTCCCATGCACCACGACAGGAACTCCTTGGACTTTTCTTTTAATGGCTGCACCCACGGCATATGCAAGTTCCTGGGCCAGGGATTGAATCTGTGTCTCAGCTGCAGTCTGTGCTGCAGCTGTGACAATACCAGATCCTTTAACCTACTGCCCCAGGCCAGGGATCAAACCCACACACCTCCTTGATGACCCAAGCCACTGCAGTCAAATTTATAACCCACTTCACCACAGCAGTCAGATTCCTAACCCACTTTGCCACAGCAGGAACTCTAAAATTTGGAGTTTCTTAAGGGGTTCAAAGTAGGGATTCTTTTTCTACAGGTGGTAGCATTCAAAAAGAGCAGACTTTATGATCAAATAGACGAAGTCTCTGGATTTGCCCTCTTATTTATCTGAGCCTCTATTTAGAACTAAAATCCTAGTATGTGGGAAATAACAGCTAGCACTTAGGGCATCACATGCCGAGTACATGTTTGAAGCATTTTTATGAAAACTCATTTAAACTTCAAAACAACCTAAAGAGGTGAGTAGGTGAGTACTATTATTATTGTTCTTTGTTACACATGAGAAACAGAGGCACAGAAAAGTTAAGGAAATTGCCAGAGGTCACCCAGCTACCGGGATTCTACCACAGATAGTCTGGCTCTGGAACCCATGTGCTCAACCACTACGTAGTGCCATATCTAGAGAGCCAGCACGTGCCAAGGGCTAGAGATCCATGAAGATGAGACATAGACATAGTCCCTGGTCCGCCCCCCACCTTTTTATTATTATTTTTTTTTTTTTTTTTTAGGGCTGCACCTGCAGCGTATGGAGGTGTCCAGGCTAGGGATCAAATTGGAGCCATAGCCTCTGGGCTATGCCACAGCCACAGCAACTCAAGATCTGAGCCTCATCTGTGACCTTTACCACAGCTCACTGCAATGCCAGATCCTTAACCCACTGAGTGAAGCCAGGTATTGAACATGGGTCCTCATGGATGCTAGTCAGATTCATTTCCGCTGAGCCACAACAGGAATTCCTTTTTTATTTTTTTTAGTTTTTATTTTATTTTTTGCTTTTCAGGGCTGCACCCATGGCATATGGAAGTTCCTCGGCTAGGGGTCGAATCAGAGCTGCTGGTCTACACCACAGCCACTGCAGTGCTAGATCTTTAACCCACCGAGCAAGGCCAGGGATCAAACCCTGGATCCTCAGGGATACTAGTCGGGTACGTTACTGCTGAGCCACATGGGAATTCCTCCCCCCCAACCCCCCGATCGTCACACTTTACATCTGAAGCTCCCAAGTCCACTTGAAAGGGCCTTTCTGCCAAGCCTAGAAACTACCCTTGTCCCAGACCCTCAAATAGCCTTTCCTTGAACGCAGGCATTTCCTAGATGAAGGTGACAGCCATTATCAGCCAGCCAGGTCAATAAAAGGACCTTCAGACATGCACTGGCTTCCATGGGAACCTCACCTGCCCCAGGGGGCCTGGCATAAAAAAGCATTCTCCTGGGCAGGTAGACTAGGAGCTGGCAGAGCCAGGCTAGGGTGCTGGGCCTAACCAAGCATATCCAGCAGGCAAGGCCACCGAGCCCTTCCCTGAAGAAAGTGGCCCTGACCTAGACAGTGGGTGATGAAACCATTTCCTCTTCAAGAGAAGCCCGAGCACATGGCTGCAGGGCCTGGCAAGGCCACAGGCTTTGTTCACCAGGCCGCTCCCTACCGGATGTGATAACGTGCACTGTGGGCTTAAGACAGTTAGAATTACTTCTGCAGCGGAGACAAGGTGTGGATAATTACCATCGCCCACATTTATTGAGTGCTTAGCCTGCTTTCTGTGGCTGATATGGATTCATTTATTGAATCCTTATAACAACCCCATAAAGTGGGTTCTATTATTATGCCCATTTGACAGACGAAAGAATGTGAGTGCAGAGAAGTTAACTTCCGCAGGTTTGCACAGGCAGTGAGTGCAATTCAAAGCCAGTGCTGGCTGGCTTCCGAGACTGTGCTCTTTATCACCCACAGCAAAGTGGAGGTCCTGCCCTCAGCGTCTAGGGTGAAGTCCTGAGACATTTCCATGTTGGACTGGGAGGTTCAAAGCCCCTAAGTCTAATTTGCTGGGGATCCTTGGGGCCACTTGGTCCATGCCCCCAAAAATGTCATCTGCTTCTGGCCCCTGAGCTCCCTGAGCCAGAGAGGGCTCCAGTAATTCCCTTAGGCTAGCTAGATTCCCGCAGTAAAAGTCTAAAGCTGGGCTGGAACCTGGCAGACGCTACAAGAACAGAAGAGGATAAGGGCAGAGACTAGATACAAAACTATGTCATATTTCTGGGTATTTGTCTGAATATGCCCTGTCCATCTGGGCTTGGGTTCTGTTCAACAGCTGGGACAGCAGCATGCCAGGCCAAAGCCAAAGCCCCCAAGGCACCCTTCTATTCCTGGCCTTTTTATAGCATGTCTTCTCTTTCCACTCCTCCTAATAAAATATATGCACCTCGGGAGTGTTTAATAAGATCAGCCCTGGAGCCAGACTCTCTGGGTTCTAATCCTAGCTATTTCACTCACTTGCAAAGTATTTCTCTTCCAAATTATTTAATCTTTCTCTGCCTCGGTTTCCTTTCCTGTAAAATGGGCACAATAATAATACCTTCTCGGGAGGTCTCGTAGTGGCTCAGTGGTTAACAAATCCGACTAGGAACCAGGAGGTTGAGGGTTCGATCCCTGGCCTAGCTCAGTGGGTTAAGGATCCAGTGTTGCCATGAGCTGTGGTATGGGTCGCAGATGCAGCTCGGATCCCGCCTTGCTGTGGCTCTGGCGTAGACTGGCGGCTACAGCTCCGATTAGACCCCTACCTAGCCTGGGAACCTCCATATGCCACAGGAGCAGACCTAGAAAAGGCAACAAGACAAATAAATAAATAAAACCTTCTCAATGGTATTCTAAGGATGACACTGAGATAATGTATATGCATGAGAAATGCTCAGTCAATGTCAGGCATTTTTTACTGTGAGAGTTTCTTAGTTCTCCCCACGCTTCTTTCTCTGGATATATGTTTGTTGACAATCTGGCTCTAAGCTATCATTTACTGAGCTATTGTTTATACTCCTCCTCCCATGTCCTACTGCTATAAATCCTTTTGTAGTTCTTCCTGAAGAGATCTAGGAATGGGTTTTTTGTTTGTTTTGTTTTGTTTTGTTTTTGGCTGCACCTGAAGCATGTGGAAGTTCTCCCTGCCAGGGATCAAACCTGTGCCACTGGAATGACCCAAACCACTTCAGGGACAGTGTCGGATCCTTAACCTGCAGCGCCACAGGAAAACCCCTGGTCACTCTTAGAATGAAGAAGAAATCCCATTAGACTAGGTCAGGGGTCTTTGGGAAATTCCTTAAAGCCAATTTTCTTGAGAATTTTAATGGGTCAACTTGGGAAGGCAGCCAAAGCTACTAATCTGTAACAGCTGCTGAGAAATCTTTGTCAACCCCTCGGTATAGATCCTCACTGTTGGGCACAGAGGTAAGGTTGAAAGCCGTGAAACCCAAAATAATTGTTGAGCAACAGCAATATAGGGGATTACTGACGGCAAAATAACCTTTAAAAAATCTGCTCCCCCCACCCCCTTGGCTGTGTCCCCCGGAGACTCTTACCTTCCTTTTCTTAGATTATCATCTCAGTCGGACTACAAACCATGTCTTAATGGATTGAACTTCTAACATAAGGGCATTACGAACCCCCGTGCCTACTAAATATAAGCTGCTGATGATATGGGCCTAGGATAGAAAGTGAGCCACTTAATGGGTGAGTTAATGCCACAAAGGAGAGTCAAGGAGGAGGGGTACCTTATCTCAAATCTGAACAAAGGAGTATATTTCCTGTGAAGTCTGATGAGAAAAAGAAAAAAAAAAAAAAAAAAAAGTGTGGTTTGCCTCCATCACACAAAGTGAGTTACAGCAGGTCTTGCCCTGCTGTAGAACTTGAAAGCCCTGAGCAGCACATTTGTGGTTTGGTTGTGTTATCCGATTCTGGGGCTGATTACATGCTGCTTTTAGTTCATGGCTATAGAGTTTCCAGTCCTCTTTTCGTCTCTTACGTTATGGTTTCAGATTGGCCACACACCTCTCTCCACTGTTTGGATGGAACAGCTCAAGGTACCCCCAACCCAAGAGGCCATACTCAGAATAGTAGCTGCCAGGGACGACTGTATCTGCCTCCCTTCATTTGTGATGCTCACTTGGCAGGTGAGGGAACTGAAGCTCAATACATGTCAAGGAACAGATCGAGGATCACACAAGTAGCAAGGTGTCAAGTCTGGATTTCACACCCGAGACCATATCACGTGACTGCCCAAACCAGGTGCTTACACATCAGATTATGCAGTATCACCATATCTCTCTTCCTTTGCTTATGCTGCGCTTTGCCCTTTGTTTTTTAGGGCCGCACTCGCGGCACATGGAGGTTCCCAGGCTAGGGGTCTAATTGGAGCTGTAGCTGCCTGCCTATGCCACAGCCACAGCAACACCAGATCTGAGCCACATCTGTGACCTACACAAAGCTCCTGGCAATGCCGGATCCTTAACCCGCTGAGTGAGGCCAGGGATGGAACCTGCATTCTTATGGATACTAGTCAGATTTGTTTCTGCTGAGCCACGACGGGAACTCCTATGCTTTGCCCTTTTCTCCTGCATACCTACCGTAGCCATCTCCCCTCTATCCTTCCCTCAAAGACCCTTTCTTCCCAAACATTCTGATCCAAAGGGGTCTCTCATCCGTCCAAGTTTTTTCCTCTGGACCATCTACTTCAGCACTTCGTTACACATTATCTTACATTATTATTCAACTGTTTTATTGCATAGGCTCTGTCCTCCTAACTAAACTACGAACTTCCAAAAGTCAGGATCAGTGCATCCCCCAGCTCTCAGCCTAGAACTCTGGACACAGTAGATGCTAAGTGTCTGAATAAATGAAAAAAAAAAAATCTCCAGATAAATATTTTAAATGTAATCTCTATGCAGAGGTCATTTTCTGCAAGTGAGGATCATTTTGAGCTTAGCTGCTTTCAACCATAAACCTTTTTGCCGTGCCTGGCTCAATACATAGGTGACCCATAAATATTCGAGGAATGAAAGAACGAAACTCCAGCTGCATCACTTATGAGCGATGTAGGCAAATTAACTTCTCCGGGGCTCCTTCAAGGTTTCCTATCTGTAAAATGCGGACAGTTCTTGAAGAAGTTACGTGGGGTTTAAGACACGTGAAGCACCTCTTACGGTCCTCGGTGCACAGTAGCTGCTACAATCCTCATCGCCACCATTATTTTCTAAACTTTTCATGGGCAATGGGTTCCAGCATCTAGAACATAAAGAACTTTGGTCACTAGTCTAATGAGTGTGAAGTGGAACCTTGCTGCTCATGATGAGAACAATCCTAAGCAAACACATGACCCACAGTTCTGCACATCGCTATTTACCAGGTTTGGGGGTTACGTTTTGTTTTTCCTTGTGGTCAAGTCGGAACCCCCGTGGTGTCTTCCTATGGAACTCAGCCTACCGTTGCTGCGGGGGCCCGCTTTTCCTTTCTTTATTAAGAAAAGGAAACAGGAAATCGAATCTAAAACCCTCCGACGGTTAGTGTCACCGCGAAGTTGTGAATTTAACCACACCCCCGCCAGGAAATGAAAGTACAGTTTTCACACCGATGTTCCCTCTCCTTTCGTGGCCCACACGGTGTTTTTCAGATTCTGGTTAGATAGTGTAGATGAAAGGGCTGAACTTGGGGCAGTGGGCTGTCATTGGGTGTTTGTTGATTTAGGCATAGATTTAACACACAGATTTGGAGTTACATCAACAGAGAAGGGATTTTTCATTCGCTCTAGGACAACATATAGGGGTCCACAGGCAGATTCTGACCTCTGAGTGTATTCTTCTGTTCCAGCCCACGGAGAGTGGCTTGTCTGTTTGTTTGTTTTTTTGTTGTCTTTTTAGGGCCACACCCATGGCATATGGAGGTTCCCAGGCGAGGGGTCTAATTGGAATTACAGCTGCCAGCCTACACCACAGCCCCAGCAACGCCAGATCCGAGCTTCGTCTACGACCTACACCACAGCTCACAGCAACACCGGATCCTTAACCCGCCGAGATAGGCCAGGGATCGAACCCACATCCTCATGGATACTAGTCAGATTCATTTCTGCTGAACCATGACAGGAACTCCCCACATAGTGTATTTTGAAATTTGTTTCGTTGCCAATGTTTAGAAACAGAGATTTCACACGTGTGTGCATACACATCCAATCTGAGTTTTCCCCCTCTCTTGGGGGAAAAATAGTGATAGTAGGTGATAGCTGCTCCCTTTAGGGGCTCACATGTCTTTGGTTCCAGGCACCAGCTCAAAGCACTTGCTTTACCTTCCTGCCCCGGGGGAGCATTCAAGAGTCTGGGCTTATGGTCTATGCATCTGAAAGGTGGTCACAAACCTGCCACCCCCAAGGAGACAGGTATAGTTTCTTGACACCTTGAGTGTGGCCTTCTGTCTGTCTATTCAAGCGTTCACTTTCACCAATTCCTTGTTGCATGAGTGTCATGATTTCCAGGTCACTAGGGCTGGCTGCTCCAAATCTAGACAGGTGTTATAATCTGCTCTCACCTAAGCATAAGGAAAGTACATCATTTCTTTGCACCTCTCCGGGGTGGGTCTAGATGGAGTGGTATTGACAAGGAAACTTTCAAGGAAACCAGTCAATTGAGGTGAATAGTACTTCTTTCTCATTTGATGTGGTGGACTTCTTTTTGCCTCCCAGCACTCTTTCCTGCTTCTCCCAGCAGCTGAACCCTCATTTTCCTCCAGGAACTCGCCCCTCCTCACTCTCAATCCTTGTTCTTTAAGTGCAGTGGATCCCACCTCTCACTTCATAGGTGGATCCTAGAGCTCCTAGATCAAGCCTTACCTGACACAGATGCCCCTGGATTTTTCAGGTCCACGAGCTGCTCCTTAGAAATTAGCCCTAAAGCTTTTTATGTATTTACTCTATATACTTTATTTCAACCGCAGTGGGTTCATGTCACACATTCTGTTCTCAGTCATCTGCCTTAACTACTATCTTTGACATTACTCCGTGTCAGTTCCCTGATGAGAACGTCAAGTTCTTGGCAGAAGGCTGGGGAAACATTGCTGGACACAAGGGACTTCCAGGGCTGGCAGCCCTTTCAGCTGGTGGTTGAGCTTCCCCTAAGGCCTCCAGCAAACAGGAATTATCCAGACATCTGAGGCCAGCGACAAATGGACAACACATGGTCATCAGCCGTTAGGATACTGTTGCACCTTTAATTCATTGGCCATTGGCTCAGAGATGTCCACGTACTATGTGCTCTTTGAGGGCAAGGACAGTGCCACTCCCAGTTTTATTTCCAGTGCCTACCTAGTACAATGTGCCCAGCATACCTGCCGCAGAGTCAGTGCTCAAGAAACATTTATTTAGGCAGAGCCTTCTTGCCTGCCCGCTTGCATCTCTCACAAGCATCCTAACTTAATAAATCTATTTCTTGCCTATCCAAAAAAAAGAAACATTTATTTACTTATTTATTTATTATTTTGTTGGGACATGGATGTCCCCGGGGCAGGGGTCGAATTTGGAGATACGGCCGCCAATCTACGCCACAGTCACAGCAACGCCAGATCCGAGCCACATCCAAGACCTACGCAGCAACTTGCAGCAATGCCAGATCCTTAACCCACTGAACGAGGCCAGGAATCAAACCTTCATCCTATGGACACCAGTTGGGTTCTTAACCCACTGAGCCACAATGGGAACTCCTCAATAAACATTTATTAAATGAATAGATGAAGGGATCACTTGTCGAATGCTTTGGGGCAGGGCATCTAGAAATGAGATTCACTCGGAGTCTTCTGTAGAGTTGCTGCGAAGCCCTGAAGGTGACGTGACCTAGGTCCATAAGCATTCATTAATAATGATGTCATGCTGTCATTCATGCAGGATTTCCACATAGCTCCTCTGATTCTTATGTACTGAGGTAAAACACACGCCTCACATACATACCATCATCAGTTTTAAAAGGGCACATGAGCTACTACAAAGGTGGTATAGAAAAGTGCTTATAAGTTTGGGATCTGGAATCAGACCACCTAAGTCCATTTTTTCTTTATTTTTTTTTTCTTTTGTCTTTTTGCCTTTTCTAGGGCCACACCTGCGGCATATGGGGAGGTTCCCAGGCTAGGGGTCTAATCGAAGCTGTTGCCGCTGGCCTACATCACAGCCACAGCAACGCGGGATCCAAGCTGTGTCTGCAGCCTACACCACAGCTCACGGCAACGCCAGATCCTTAACCCACTGATCGAGGCCAGAGATCGAACCCACAACCTCATGATTCCTAGTCGGATTTGTTTCGGATTAGTCTCTGCGCTACGGCGGTAACTCCGATAGTACTTTCACTAGAGCCCTGTTAAGTGACTTTTAAAAAGAAACCAAAATAAATGATAAACCTGAGATCCTCCTACAGTTTCTCCCTCGAAATGCCCCAGAAGGCCAAACGTGCTACCGATTTCAAAGGATCTTACATTTTGAGCTCAGCATTCATTGTTTCAATGTGTTTTCATCCCTGGAAGGTGTTCCAGTTCCGTATTGGTTTCTTGGCAGTTAACGCACATACCTGTCTTGGGTGATGGTTATTGTGCTTAATAGATATAATCCTTTAATACCCACCCCCGGTGTAAACCCAGTCCCCTCTCCTTCGCGTCACTGTCATCAGCTGCCGAATCATCTTTCTCTTCCTTTCCCCTAAGTGGCCCAGCGTCATCTCATTCAGGGGGAGCTCCTCTAACCACTGCAGCTGTTCTAAAATTATGAGCATGCCCACAACCACCCTCCTTTCCTCCCCACTCCCCCGGCTCATTCACGCAGGCTCTCTCTGCTCCCTCTCTGCCACAGCAGGGTGAGTGTCTGTCAGGATTCAGGAGCCTAAAAAAGGCTCTGCTTAAAATTCTGAAAGTTTCCAAGAAAATGCCGCTTATGTTCCCACCTGCCCCATCGCCAGTTTCCTCCTGGGTCCGTATCATTATTATTCTATCATCAGGAGGCAACTCTGAGAATAGGGACAAAGGACTCAGGACAACCCGCGAGCACGCATGCGCACGCGCACAAGCAGCCGCAGAATTGCCTCTGGAAGAGCAGTAGGCAGCTTCCAACACAGTGTCAAGTGGAAATATTTGGGGCAGAGATGCCTGGAGAGTACAGAAAAAGTAGACTCTAATAACTGCCAATAAATGAAAATGGAACTATTAAAAGAGATGAATAAAGTGGTGATTAACCATCTTTTAAAGAAGCACTTCCTACATGAAGGCTGAATCAGGGATTTCATTAAAGAGCCTCTCTCAGTGCGTTGGAGATCTGATTTATAGTATGAGGTCTCCTCCAAACCTATCTCCATTTATTCAGAAATGCCGAGAGTCAGCTACCACTAGAATTGCTGAGCTGAATTCCCTGACCCGACAGGGCGTAATCTAATTCAGTCAAGTGTGAAGTGCTTGGCAAGCTGGCTTCACTCCGGTGCCCATGGCCAGCCTCTTCAGGGTGTGGCAGAGCAGAGGGAGCAACCAGCCCAGTGGGAGGGAGCCGTGAGATTCTAAGGGTTGTGGCGGAATCACAAGAGCCTTGGCACTTCTTGGCATGACCGTGGGGAGGGTGTGGATGGAGGCCCGTGTTTCTCTGGGAGGGTCAATGAGGTGCGAGTCTCCTCCCCCAACCCCACAGATGCCTGGCGAGGGGAGGGCGGAAAAGGCAGACCTTATGTAGACCGTGAGAGAGATGCTGATCAGGATGACACCAGCCTCACACTAACTGTGTATGCCGAGCAGCAATGCTACCTGCCTGGTACAGCAGTGGGGCTGGACAGGCCTCTGGCTTAGGCTGCAGAGACAACTCACGGGCTCACTGATACTGTTCATGATCAACTTCCTGGGACCTGGCCTTTACTTTTCCACTCATCAGCATTTCCCACCAACCCTAGCCCTTGTGAGGTTTGAGGAAGTCTTAGTTCTGAAATGTGGCTTCATTCATTCAGCAAACACTGTTGCACACTGAGCAGTGGCCAGGATAGGAGTTGCAGAGACCGTGTCCTCGAGACGCCCAGGGTCTAGGCAAGACAGACTGCAGAGCATTTAAGTACGAGGGCAGAGGTGAGAACAGACGCCAGAGGAGAAGCACTTGATCCAGGCACGGAGGGGTTAACACAAGTTCCTGGAGAAGGTGATGCTTGAGTTGAGGCGTGAAGGAAGCTTGGGGGGGGGCATGGGGGTGGGGGGGGGAGAGACTAGAATGATATTCCAGGTGGTTGGAACCGTCCATGCTAACACATAGATGACAAGAGGGCTAAGCACCTTCGGGGGATTAGAGGTGTTGAAGGTTTAAGGGGTCAGGGAGTGGAATGAGGTGGGTGGGAGGAGGACCACTGCCGGGAGGGTTGAGAGGGTTGCTGTGTGACCTAAGCTGGAGACATAAGCCAGGTCACAAAGACCCTTGTCTGTATGCTCATGCATTTGGGTTTTCTCCGGAGAGAGGAATAAAGAGCCTTTGAAGAGGTTTACGCAGTTGGGTGACCAGAGTTGCACTTTAGAAAGGTCACTTTGACACCCGTGTGGGGGTTGGGTGGGGGGCGCTAGAAGGCAGCCAAGAGACCAGCCAGGAGCCAGAGTAGTGAGCTCCTGCCCCCACCCAGCTGGCAGGGGGCGGGGGGGACGGGAGTGGTGAGATTCTGTCCGAGTCAATTATTACTAACCTAGACACACAGTGATTCATCTAAACCTTCCCCATTCCTAGCTTCATTTCCCCATCCGGCCCCTGCAAGCCCTGTCTTTGATTCTGGTCAGGTTCTCCTTCCTGCTTCCCTTAGCAGCTCCCTTCTTGGGAAGGCTCTGAGGACTCCGTTCCCTTCAGCCCTAGGTAGCAGGCTTCCAGATTCTTCCAGTTTTCTTCATGGACAACTCCCTAGTCCTTCTTTCTAAAATCCCTCAGAAGGGCTTTGACCAGTGGAAGAGAAGGGTCGCCAAGGTCTTTCAAAGAGCAACCAAGAAATAGCACCTCAGTCACATGACTAGAAACGGGAGCCCCACCTGCTGTGGCTGCACGCTGGTGACGGGGAAACCCAAATCAGAAACAGAAGCGCCAGCCCGAGGCCACACATTCTGGCGTCCTCCAAGAGCCAAGCCGTGTCTGTGCCAAATCTTCCCTCCCTGAGGGAGTGGATGCCTTATGGGTCCTGTCATGTCGGTCAGAATATACCCAGAGATTATACGCGGGGGACACAGCTCACCAAGCACAGGACGTCACCTGTCCCCTGCTTCTGTTGGGGGGCAGGATAAACACCTGCTTGGCGAGCTCATCAGGCTCTGTTAGGTTTGTTCTCAGTGGATAATTTATATTTTGGGATAACGGGTTCTTCCAAATCCATAGACTAACGATCTGTGTCATATTAAGACTCTGATGTATGTTTGTCCATCAACACTGACATATTTCAAAATATTTATTAAGATTCAATACAGGGAGAAACAAAGATAAATTAGATACCATGCAGGACTCAACTAGCAGGAAACTATCTTTACATAGTAGCCCCAAGACTGGCACTATAGAGGTTTTTGGATTGATAATGAAAATTTTCCCAGTAAGATTGGTACCCAATGGTATGGAAAGTGCCATCTTCTGCCATCCCTAAACTCAGTCTTTCACGTTTGTTCATCTGGCTGCTTGCTCCTAATTCCAGATGAAAAAATTCCTGCTGTTCAGAGGCAGAGCCGTTTGTGTATAATTTATGAAACTCTTGGGTTCCTTCAAAATGAAAAGAGTTACCGAAATAGATGTTATTCTTATTGCCATGCCAACAGCAGACCCAAAACAACATCTCACAAACACGCTCTGTCCTAAAGCCCAAACACACACACTCACGTTCCTCCATCAGAAAGATCTTTCCATTTCCTTCAAAAACAAACCTCCTTCACGTACAATCCCCGCTCCCAGGAGTATAAGCAGACCTCCTGTCCCAGTGAGCTGGCAGGAACACGCGCACACCACACACACATACACACACACACACTCCTCCAGCACAGACCTCCCTTCTCATTCCCCAGGAGCTCTCGGGGGTGTGTGTGTGAATGTCTAAACTGATGACATATTGTGACAGAACGCGCAAGAGTGAGGCACAGCCACAAAGCAATGCAGGTCAGAGCAATAGGCTTTATATAACCCAGAGCCACAGAGAGACCCAAAATAGCAGCCTCCCTGCTGCTCAGTTAGTCTCCTCCATCAACCAGGGATAAAATTAGAGCAGGCACTGACGCGCACCTGCGTCTGCACTGGGACTCCAGGGAGACAGTGAGAAGCAGTTCCACACTGCCATCGGCCGTGCAGACTGCCAGCTTCTTCAGGCCCAATCTGTCACAACACAGAGAGGGGTGTGTGTGTGTGTGTGTGTGTGTGTGTGTGTGTGTGTGTGTGTGTTGTTGTGCATGGGCTGTAGGTGTGCACCACGTGGAGGCTTGCTCTGAGGAGAACATTTCAAGGGAAGAGCCGAGAGCTAGTGCAAGGAGCTTGGCTGTACTGGGCTTTGAGAAGGATGTTCCAGAGGCTTTTCTTTTTCTTTTTCTTTTTTCTTTTTTTTTTTTTTTTTTTGCTTTTTAGGGTCTCACCCGTGGCATATGGAGGTTCCCAGGCCAGGGGTCAGATCGGAGCTACAGCTGCCAGCCTACACCACAGCCACAGCAGCACAGGATCCGAGCGCTTCTGCAATGTACATCACAGCTCACGGCAACACTGGATCCTTATAACCCACTGAGTGAGGCCAGGAACCAAACCTGCAACCTTATGGTTCCTAGTCGGATTCGTTTCCACTGCCATGACGAAAACTCCTGTTCCAAGTTTTCGGGAGGAAGTCAGTTCCCACATCAGTCCCCTTTTTACCCCACTGTTCCTCTTCACTTCCTTCCACATCGCTTCTCTCCTCTCTTGGCCTATATGGGATCAAGGTTCCTCCGAATGCCCAACACTCCAACCTCCTTCCTCAGAGCAAACAAACAAAAACAAAATCCTACTGTGTTTATTTAAGTCCAAGCAATCACACACAATCTGGATTATTAAAAGCTTGTGCCAAGAAATAAAAGAAGAAGGGAGTTCCCATCGTGGTACAGTGGTTAACGAATCCGACTAGGAACCATGAGGTTTCGGGTTCGATCCTTGGCCTTGCTCAGTGGGTTCAGAATCCGGTGTTGCCATGAGCTGTGGTGTAGGTTGCAGACACGGCTCGGATCCCATGTTGCTGTGGCTGTGGCATAGGCCGGTGGCTACAGCTCCGATTAGACACCTAGCCTGGGAATCTTCATATGCCGTGGAAGCGGCCCTAGAAATGGCAAAAAAAAAAAAAAAAGGAAATCAAGAAGAGGGATGAAGCTGGGTGGATTTGGCTGGCTATTCTGACAGCCTCAGGGCCTTGACCTTGTCCAAAACTTTGATCGCTGCTCACAGGTGTAGCAGGCGGAAATGCTGTTCAGCTGAGTCAGTTGGGGGATTTGTTTTCTTTTTCTGACAGAGAGGAGGCAGAGCAAAAAAAAAATTTTTTTTTTTCAAAAACAAAACAAAACAAAAAACAAGCCAACAAACAAACAAAAAATAGTTACAGGTTTGTTATCTTGATCATTGGGTACCAGACATAAACTCCGAGGGAGGAAGCTGACCCCAGGAACCAGAGACCAGAGATAATACATGGGTAGTGCAGATAAGACAGAATGAGGTTGGGCTGTGTGTTTGCTTTTTGCTTTTTTTTCTTTTGAAAAAAGAGTCATCGTTCTAATTACTTCTGAAATTCTACTAGTACACGTTCATTTCTAAGGTTGGGGGCGGTGTTTCTGTTCTTGGAGTTCTGTTTTATGTAAATACTTCAGAGAGTGATAACATATGAAACTATTTCACAAGGAGGTATCAATGATTTATTAGATCCCTTTCCTTTTAACGTAACCCAATAAATCCTAGAGCTCCCATGTGGCCCAGGCTCTGCACAGTATCATCTTCTAAAACAAAACAAAACAAAACCATACATATAGGAGAAATAATCTAAACTAATTAAAAACTAGTTTTTGAATTAATTCCTATTTTTAGCTAAATATTGAGAAGAGAGAAAGAGAGAGGGAAAAAAAGAATCTGATCAGTAAACATAGCCTCTTTAAGCCTCATGTCTCTCCTAAATTCCTTAAAACGTCCAGGCACCAGCCCTTGTGGATATTTCTCTCCCTCTCCTAGCTTCTCTCTTAGCTCTTTATTTTGGTGTAGATTGACTAGAACCTTTGGCTTCTTCTAGACATCTCCAGACTCCCCACTGTTTGGCTTCTCCATGCACAAAAAAGGAGTGTCCAAAAGCCGACTCAGTAAGAACTGGGCGTGAGGGTCCAGGAAGAGTGTGGATACTCATCCTGTTAAACCAACAGAACTGTGATGCACTGTCGGGTGGGGAGGCTTCTGGGGAAAGGGTTTTCTAAAGGAGATGGGATGGGGGAGATGGAGAAATGCAAGTGGAGGGAGCTTCAAAGTGAAATTTTTGTTGTTTGACAGTTTTGTCTCTAGCCTACCCGGTACAGTCACCAGGAATTGAGGCCAAGAACTTATTGAAAGAACGGGGTGTTCATGACTTAACATTGTGTCTACCTTTTCTTTTTCTTTGCTTTTTTTTTTTTTTCTTGCTTTTTAGGGCTGTACCCTTGGCAGCAGGCTAGGGGTCGAATCACCAAATCCAAGCTTCATCTGCAACCATAGCTCTCAGCAACACTGGATCCTTAACCCACTGAGCAGGGCCAGGGATCGAACCCACAACCTCATGGTTACTACTTGGATTTGTTTCCACTGCACCACAAGGGGAACTCCTCTGTCTATCTTTTCTTAATCTCCACCCCCCCCAACCTGTGGCCCCACTGGACAAGTCCACTGCCACTAAACAGGCTTCTTGATGCACTTGTACCCTTGTTTGTGGTCTTCTGTCTTTCTATAATGCCCTTCCCACCCTTCCTGCTTCCCTCCCCAACCCTCTCTCTTCCTTGGCAGCCTGGAGCACTCAAATTAATTCTTCATCATTCGGTTCAAAGTTTATCTACCCCAGCACTTGCCTCTTCCTTCTTCCTCCCCCACCCTTGGTAGACAGAATTTTAAGATAACCCCCAAGATTCTGGCTGTCTGTGTACATGCTTTCTGTACCTTTGTATACCCTTTAGTGTGGATAAGATCTATAAAGATGATGTGATAGCACCTCCTTGATTACAACAGAAGGGATTTTGCAGATGTAATTAAGGTCCCTAATCAGTTGATTTTGAGTTAATGAAAATAGAGATTAACCTGGGTAGGTGACCTAATTAGGTGAGCCCTTCAAAAGGGGGATTTGAACTCTCCCTGGAGTCAGAGAGATTCTCCTGTTGGCCTTGATGTAAGGACAGCTTCTGGTTGCTGGGAATGGCCCTCAATAACAACTCCCAAGAAAACAGGGACTTCAATCATACAGACACAAGGAACTAAATTCTGCCAACAACCATGTGAGCTGAGAAGGGGACCCAAGCTCCAGGAAGGAACACAGCCTAAAAGACATCTTAATTATAGCCTGGTAAGACCCTGAGCAGAGTACCCAGCTAAGTGATGCCTGGACTCCTGATACATGGAAACTGTGAGTTATAAATGTTTGCTGTTTTAAGCCACTAAGTGTGTGGTGATTTGTTGTGTGACAGTAGACAGCTAAGACCAGCCCCCTCCCAAGAATCAGTCATTGTCTGGACTTCATAGCATATTTTCTTGCCAGTATCATAACCCTCCTCATGCCATATCATAATTATTCCCTGCACATCTGTAATCCCATTATCAATGCAATCCTAGACCCAGTCTTCTTTGGGGCTAGTACCCAGTATTGGGAAGCCAATTGGTAGTAAAAGTAGAAAGTAATACATGTTCATTAAATTCATGTCATGCCAAAAAAAAAAGCAAATCACTTTTCTCTCCACTTACTGAGTACTTTAAGTAGAGGTAACTTTTTTTACCTCACGTGTAGGCAGAGCTGGCTCAATTCTCCATGGCATTTTGTATGTATATAAATAGATTCAATTTTAATGGAATGCATCCCATAATAGCCCCTAAAACAAGGTATCATTTCAGATCTCCACTCCAGCTTTAGGCTATAATGTTTCTCTTGAATGTTCCGGGAATACTAACAGCATCTTTAAAATCACAGATAATCATGTGATCCTTAATACGCTGTGAGCTGCTGGAGAGCCTATACTTACATGTCCAGGTCTCCACTCTTAGCCAAATCGCGTCTCCCCCAGAGGCCTGTGGGTCGTCCACCAAAACATGCGAGAACATCTTTGCTGAACTGTTAGCCACCAGCCTCTGCATATCATGTGGATGGGATCAGTTTCATTGTGCTGTGTTTTCCCCTCAGAGGCAATTATACTGGCCAAACCACAGTGCCCTAACTTTTGGTTTAGAAAGTGCAGCCACATATGACCAAAGAAACAGGGGACGGTTCCATGAGGTTAGTTTGCCTAAATTCTACCCCACCTTCATATACATGTGTTCACATGCAGACACAGACCTGCAGGCACACACATCCTTTCTTTGTTGCCTCCACTGATAACATAAAATACCTGTAGCAGGGCACAGAGCTTTTTATTGCTTTTTCTTTTTTTTTTTTTTAGGGCCTCACCCTCGGCATATGGAGATTCCCAGGCTAGGAGTCCAATCAGAGTTGTAGCCGCCAGCCTACGCCACAGCCACAGCAATGCCAGATCCGAGCTGCATCTGCGACCTACACCACAGCTCATGGCAACACCGGATCCTTAACCCACTGAGCAGACCAGGGATCAAACCCACGTCCTCACGGATACTAGTGGGGTGTGTTAACACTGAGCCACGACAGGAACTCTGATTTTTATTTCTCTCTGTGTAAAATGATATTTGGAGCAAAACTCCCAGACAGGACTTTGGATACACCCAAGACACACATTTCCTTTGCCACCACTTGGCATCCCTGGCCAGAGTTTCCTTGGCCTTAGAAAAAAAAAGGGGGGTGGATTTCTCATGGATGAGAGAATCTCAGCCAGGGGCCTTGGGGGCAGGGACAGAAGAGGAAGTGAGGGTGGCATGGCAGGTACCTCTCTGTGCCTTTGATTCAGACATTCCTGATGCTCACTGGGCGTGTCTACCTTGCTCTGAGCCTGTGGCCTTGCGTGCAAAATGGGTGTAATAATCATACTTACCTCATGGGGTTGTTTTAGGGATTATGTGAAACAATGTGTGTGAGGCACAGAGCTCACGACTTGGCACACAGAAAATCACCCCGTGCCCTCTAGCTACTAGCATTATTTGACTGGTAATCAAGCTCAAAAGGGGTCTTGCAGGGTCTCAAAAACCAAGTGGAAGGCCTGACCCCAGAGCAGCTGGTTGCTCCTTAGACCTTACAATCTCTGGAAGGTAAGTAGGTCTGACAGACTCCGCATTTCAGCCTGTTCTCCAGTCACCTCACCCCCTAACTGGGAGTGGCAAGGAAGGCATTTGGCAAGAAACCCAGGAGTGAGACAATAGGTGTGAATGATGAAACCGGAAGTCTGGTTTGGAAGCAAGTGCCAGCAGGGAACCATGCATGGGAATCATAGACTGTGGGCCACTGATCGGGTGCTGAGCCATCATTCAGCTCAGACCTCAACAGGAAGGTTTCTATCAGTGTCCCCAGAATTAGAGAACGTGGCCCTTCAGGTCTCTCGGGAAATAGATTTAATTGGAGGCTAAGGGCTGATTTTTGATACAGCCTAAGCTTTGGCCTGCTGGGTTCAACTCTTATGTGACCTCGGGCACATTATTCAACCTCTCTGAGCCTCAGCTTCCTTATCTCTGAAAGGGGCAGGGCTGCTGGGAAGGTTGAGATAACATGCAAAGAGCCCAGCAGCGCCAGGCCCACTCCATAAACGTGTGCCCCCTCCCACTTCCCCTCCCAGGCATCTGGGACACCCCTCCACCCCTTCCTCATCTCCCGGCTAAAGACAGTTGCCCACTACCGGCTACCTGGGATGACTGGTTCTTGATTATTTGATATTGCCACACAGTTGGCCTTATCACTGGTTATTGACTGTAAGTCTTTCTGCTCCACCTGGCTCCTTCCTGCCAGGTGGCTTCTCCTGACGCACATGGACAATGGTGAAGGGTTGGGCCAGGTCGCCATGGGAGAAACTTTCTGCTTAATATTCCAAATGTAAGGGAAGGAATTACTTTACAAATGCATGTGTGCTGTGTACCAGTAACATACACTCCTTGCCAAGCCAACCTCCTTTGGGTGCCCAGGCTCCATCTTCCTTGAGTGCGTCCCACCTAGTCCTCCTTCTATCATCTTTGTAGTTCCCAGGCTTCTCTTCAGGATTTTCTGTGGGTTCCTCTTCCTTAGTTTATCTCCCAGGTGTTGGGATTCCAAGGGTTCCTTTTTTTTTTTCCCCTTGATTTTTAGGGCCACACCCGCGGCATATGGAGGTTCCCAGGCTAGGGGTATAATTGGAGCTACAGCTGCTGGCCTACACCACAGCCCCAGCAACATGGGATCTGTGCTGCGTCTGCGACCTACACCACAGCTCACGGCAATGCCAGATCCTTAACCCACTGAGTGAGGCCTGGGATCGAACCCACAACCTCATGGTTCCTAGTCAGATTCGTTTCCACTGCACCAGGACAGGAACTCTGGGATTCCAGGGGTTCCACCCTCAGCCCTCTTCTCTCATCCTCCTCCACACGCTCCCTGTGTGATCCCATCCAGGACTTCAGCTGTGCCATGCCTTGATTTTTAATCTGTCTGTTAAGCTCAGGCTCCTCTCCTGATGACAGAGCTGTATAGACCTCGGTCTCAGAACATTTCTGCCACGTGGTTCCACAGCCCCTCAGAATCAATCTTCTCACCACTGACCAAACTCTTCCATATTGCATGCCCCAGTAAATGGCACACCACAAACCCAGGAATTTAAGCAGACCTCCTAATTAATCTCCATGGTCTCTTAATTCTGTTTCCTTAGTCTCCCTTGACTGCATCCCTTTTTCTTTCTTTCTTTCTTTCCTTTTTTTTTTTTTTGGTCGTTTTTAGGACTGCACCCGTGACATATGGAGGTTCCCAGGCTAGGGGTCAAATTGGAGCTGTAGCCACCAGCCTACACCACAGCCATAGCAACTTCAGACCCAAGCTACATCTGCAACCTATACCACAGCTCACGCAATGCCAGATCCTTAACCCACTGAGCAAGGCCAGCGATCAAACTGTGTCCTCATGGAGGCTAATCAGATTCGTTTTTGCTGAGCTGGGATGAGAACTCCTCTTTTCTTTCTTTTAATAGCCGCACCTGCAGCAAAAGGAAGTTCCCAGGCCAGGGGTTGAATCCGAGCTGCCGCTGGAGCCTACACCACAACCAGGGTAAAACCGGATCCAAGCCTCATCTGTGACCTCTGCCACAGCTTGCAGCAATGCTGGATCCTTAACTCAGTGAGCAAGGCCAGGGATCAAACCAGCATCCTCACAGAAACATCAGATCCTTAACCCACTGAGCCACTACGGGAACTCCATGCATCCCCTCTTTTCCATCTGCATTCTGCAGCCTAAATCTCTCTCCCCTGCTGGAATGGGTTCCCTGTCTCCAGACTTCACGCTCCATAATTGCCCCTAGAGAAATATTTCTAAAATGTAAATCTCCCTTTGAAATCCCTCAACCCTACTCTGTCAGGGTCCAGCTAGGAAACTGAAATCACATCAGCAAGTCTAACCAAGCTCATTTAAAATTTAAGATTAGGAGTTTCTGTTGTGGCTCAGTGGTAACAAACTGACTAGTATCCATTGGGTTCGATCCCTGGCCTCACTCAGTGGGTTAAGGATCAGACATTGCCATGTAAGTCACAGATCCAGTGTTGCTGTGGCTATGGTGTAGACCGTAGACCGGAGGCTATAGCTCTGATTCAACCCCTAGCCTGGGAACTTCCATATGCCATGGATGCAGCCCAAAAAAGAAAAAAAAAAAAAAAAAAGACTTAAGGTTAACTTCAGATTGTTTTTACTAAGACTAAAGTTGTCAACTGAAAAGACAATGAGAATGTTAAGATATCAATGAGGCAGCAACTGTAGGGAGGAATTACTGCCCCCCTCCCAGGGCTTCTGAAACAAAGGGACAAATTTGGGATAATATATTTCCATTCCTTTAATGATAAGAAACAAACTAGTTTCTGTGCAAAGCCCTGGATCTGTCTCCCACTTATCTCCTTGGCCTTCTCTCCAGACCCAGCATCAGCAGCTTCCCCATCCTCAGCCCAACTCTGCAGTCATTCTGCTCTCAAACCTCCAAGCTGTGCTGCTACTGCCACCTGAAACATGGCTCTCCACACTTTTACTGTAACTTATTCCTCTAGAAAGGCTCAATGAGGCTTCATGTCATTCTGAGAGCCTTTCCTGACCACTGACCCACTTCAGGCAGAGTTCAGTGGCCTCCTTTCTTAAGGGTTCCTGCAACATTCTGGTGATGTCACTATGTCATTACATGTTATCATTGTCACTTTACCTGACTATGAGCTCTGTGGGGCAGGACAGAGGCAGTTCTTTTGCCCTCTTTGCACCTCAGCTTTCAATTTAATGCCTGGAACATAGTATGTGCTCAATAAAAGTGTTAAAATCAGACCCACAGTGTCTCTCACACCAGTAATCTCCCACCTGCTTTCCCTGTCAAATCCATCCTTTCCAAGAGCAGCTCTGATCATATCAGCCTGCTTTTTTTTTTTTTTTTTTTGTCTTGTCTTTTGTCTTTTTAGGGCCACACCCATGGCATATGGAGATTCCCAGGCTAGGGGTCTAATCAGAGCTGTAGCTGCCGGCCTACATCACAGCCAGAGCAGTGCCAGATCTGAGCCGCATCTGCGACCTAACCCACAGCGCACAGCAATACAGGATCCTCAACCCACTGAGCGAGGCCAGGGATTGAACCTGAAACCTCATGGTTCCTAGTCGGATTCATTTCCGCCACACCATGATGGGAACTCCTGATCATACCTGTCTGATAATCAAAAAATCTGCCATGGCTCCCCATTGTCTGAGGAATAAAGTCCAAACTCCTTTGTGTACCACATCTGGCGCTTGTCTCTGACCTTCCTGTCTAGGCTGATTGCCCTCTACACCCCTGCACGCACCTGTGCCCCTCCCAGGCCAGGCCACCCACTCTTTCCTTAATACCCTGAACTCTTACCCTCCAGATCAGAGTTCATGCTCTTACCTTCACCAGGAGTGCCTTTTGGGGCCACCTTTGCACGTTGCAATTGTCCCCAACCTTCAAAGTCTCGTCCATAGTTCACCTGTTGCAAGAAACCTTTCTGCTCCTCCTTGAGCAGTGGAGGATAAAGTGCCAAAGGTTCAACAGGACCCTTGGTATCCCTGTTCTGGCCCCTGTTCACTGGCCCAACCTTTCCTCCTTCCATTTTCCTCCTTGCTCTGTCTGCCCTGGAATGCCAGCTTTTGCTGGTCCTGGGATGAGCCATGCTTTCTCATGCTGCTGAGCCATTGCACAAGCTGTTCCCTCCTCCCAGAAGGCCATTCCTGCCCTCAATTTCCTGAATCCCAGACCAAGTTTGTGTTCTCTGTTACGCACTCTCCCCACACGTGGGGTTTACCCTTTTTTGCGGCTCCTGTCACTACATCTATGGGCCAGATTGAACGCTGCGTGAAAGTGGGCCCCGCATGTATCACGTGTATCACTATACTTAGCACAGGGCCTGATGCTCTGTCATTATCAAAAGTGTTTATCCTCTCACGAGCTCCTTCATTTATCTAATTCTCAGCAGTCTGCAGCAAAGTTATTTGTGTACAGTTCTTCCATTCTTTGTGTGTGTGTGTGTGTTTAGGGCTGAACTTGCTGCTGCAATATGGAGGTTCCCAGGCTAGGAGTGGATTTGGAGCTATAGCTGCTGGCCTACACCACAGCCACAGCAACACCAGATTCAAGCCACATCTGCAACCTACACAGCAGCTTGTGGCACCACCAGATCCTTTAACCCACTGAGCAAGGCCAGGGATCCAACCTGCATCCTCACGGATACTAGTTGGGGTCTTAACCCACTGAGCCGCAATGGGAACTCCACTTCTCCCATTCTTGATCCTAAGTTTCTTTAAAAAAAACAAAACAGGGACTTCCTGTTGTGGAACAGAGGAAAAGAATCTGACCAGTATCCATGAGGATTTGGGTTCGACCCAAGGCCTTGTTCAGTGCATTAAGGATCCGGCGTTGCCCGTGAACTGTGGTGTAGGTTGTAGACATGGCTTGGTTGCTATGTTGCTGTGGTTGTGGTGTAGGCCAGCAGCTGTAGCTCCAATTTGACCCCTAGCCTGGGAACTCCCATATGCCTCACCTATGGCCCTAAAAACAAAATGAAGCAAAACCTTTCTTATTTTGGACATTTTCCAATATACACAAAAGTCAAGAGAATAATAACTCCCCCCTTTTCCCATCATGCTGCCTCAACAGTCATCAACACTTAACCAGCTTTGGTTCATCTCTTCTCTCTTCTCCACCCCCCAGATTATTAAAAGACATCATAAATCAAACATTTCCTGAGAGTCGATGTGTCTTGCTCACCTTTATTTTTCACGTAACCCTTTACTTAGTATCTGGCCTCTAATAGATGATAAATGGTAATTGAACTAATTAATTAGAGGAAAGCTTCTTTCATTCATTCACAGATTCCTTGAACAAAGACTTACTGAGCAGCCAGTATATGCCAGGCACTGATGGCACTGGAGTGAGTTCTAGTGGGAGGACACAGGGAATGAACAAATGAATGAACATTTTAAAATTGCCCTACAGTCATAAGCACTATGCAGATCATTAAAAGAGGACAGGGTGGGAGTTCCTGTCGTGGCTCAGTGGTTAGGGAATCTGACTAAGAACCATGAGGTTGAAGTTGGATTCCTGGCCTCACTCAGTGGGTTAAGGATCCAGCGTTGCCATGAGCTGTGGTGTAGGCTGCAGATGCAGCTCAGATCCCACATTGTAGTGGCTCTGGCGTAGGCTGGTATCTGTATCTCTGATTTGACCCTTAGCCTGGGAACCTCCATATGCGGCGGGTGTGGACCTAGAAAAGACCCAAAAAAAAAAAAAGGGCAGTGTGATAGCAGGTGATTAAGTAGCTACTTGGAACAGGTGGTTGGGGAAAACCTCTCAGAGGAGGTGACATTTAACCAAGTTCTGAATGACAAGAAAGAAACAGCCACATGAGTAGCTGAGGGGAGAAAGAGCCAGAGGTCGAGATGTGAAGAAAAGCAGCTGTAGTGTCCCTGAGGAGGGAGCCGGCCAGGCTGCTGGAGGAATGGGGAAATGGCAGTGTGGCTGAAACAAAGAGGCTGGGAAAAGCAGCAGCAGCAAGCAGGCTACATTTTTTCTTTTACAAGCCAAGGCGAGGAGTCTGGGGTTTTATTGAAGGTTTGTAGGGAATCTATTTGAGACTGGCTGATATAATCTGTTTAAAAGATCATTTTGGGAGTTCTCGATGTGGTGCAGTGGGTTAAGAACCCAGCTGAAGCAGCTTGGATCTCTGCTAGGGTGCACGTTCCATTCCTGGTCCAGTGCAGTAGGTTAAGGATTCAGCATTGCCGCAGCTGCAGTTTAGGTCAAACTGCCGTTGGGATTCGACCACCCGCCTGGAATTCCATATGCAGCAGGTGTGACGAAAAAAATAAAAATAAAATAAAAGATCGTAGAGTTCCCATTATGGCTCAGTGGAAACAAATCTGACTAGCATCCATGAGGATGCAGGTTCGATCCCTGGCATCGTTCAGTGGTTAAGGATCCGGCGTTTCTGTGAGCTACAGTGTAGGTTGCAGACGCAGCTTGGATCTGAGGATCTGACATTGCTGTGGTTGTGGCATAGGCCAGCGGCTACAGCTCCAATTCAACCCCTGGCATGGAATCTCCATATGCCGCCGGTGTGCCCCACCCCCCCAAAAATAAGATTGTTTTGACTGTGACAGTGACTGTGACAGGAGATGCTTTGGAGCCAGAGCCCAGAGGACCTACTTGGGGCCTGGATGCAGAGGTGAGAGAAGAGTCAGGGATATTCCTGGGAGGAGGAGAAAGGTCACTCTTACAAAAGAGGGAGGCATCCGGGGCGGGGAGGAGGTGACCAGGAAGTATCAGCCAGCGAGTGAACAGCAGTGTGTTCATACATGACACCAGGTGGAGTCAGCTAAGCTCACAGGAGGCTTAGAGGCTTCGGCATCAGCCTCAGTTTCCTCTTCCGTCAAGTGGGCATGATGATACCATCTTGAGGGTTTCTTTTGAAGGTTAAAGAAGAAAGTATGGGAGTTCCCCTGTGGCTCAGTGGTAACAAACCTGACTAGTATCCCTGAGGATGCAGGTTTCATTCCTGGAGTGTAGGTCGCAGAGGCAGCTCAGATCCCACGTTGCTGTGGCTGTGGTGTAGGCTGGCAGCTGCAGTTCCGATTTGACCCCTAGCCTGGGAACCTCCATATGCAGAGGGTACAGCCCTAAAAAGACAAACAAAAGGAAAAGGAAATATGTAAAGAGCCAGCAGTGTCTGGCACAGAGTCGAGGCACAATGAATGAGAGCTCGTCTCCTCCGCCCCTCCCCCAACACGCCCTCCACCCACCAGCCCCTCCCCCAACACGCCCTCCACCCACCAGCCGCAGTCTGTCCGAGGGGCCATCTGGGGAGTGGGTGTACGTCCCGCCCTCCTCTGGGAGTGTCACAATTCCCAGGGAGAACCAATTCATCCATTCACATCTTGGGTAATTCTTGCCAATTTGGCGCTTCCAGTAGGAAGGGCTGGAACAAGCAGCGGGAAATCTTGGCCCCAGGGCTGAGTTTTCCTCGGATGAGTGAGACCCAGAACTTCTGGGGGACCTGGACTCCCCCTAGAGGGATAAGAATGAGAGGGAGGATAGGAGAGGGGGACTGTATACTCTGCTCCCCTGTCCTGTGTGGGACACAGGGTCAAAGGACCCCCAGGGATTCACTGTTCTCTGCTCAGGCTCCCTCCCCCCACCAATGACTCAATGAGCACAAAAGGCCCCACGAATTTGCTTCCACTTGCCTTTACTGGAAATGCTTCTAGACATCCCAGAACTAGAACCCTTGAGCAACCCCCAGGGCTTCCAAGAGAGCACCTCCCACCTCCCACATCTCCCCACAGAACACAAGTGCTAAATCTTTTTTTTTTTTTTTTGAGTTTTATATGTATGAGGTGAGGTGACATGCACATATGTCATATTTTATCTGTATGTATATGCATAGAAAGACTAAAGAGATATACATTAGGAGTTCCCATTGTGGCTCAGCAGTGACAAACCTGACTGGTATCCATGAGGACTTGAGTTCAATGCCTGGCCTTGTTCAGTGGGTTAAGGATCCAGCGTTGCTGTAAGCTGTGACGTAGGTCGCAGACCTGACTCAGATCTGGCTTTGCTGTGGCTCTGGCGTAGGCCTGCGGATACAGCTCCAATTAGACCCCTAGCCTGGGAACATCCATATGCCTCAAGTGCGGCCCTAAAAAGAAAAGAATAATAATTAATTAATTAATTTAAAAACAGCAAATAAAGCACACTGTGTGTCTTAGCCTCCAACAGCTACCAAGTAAAGGTTTGGGGTTGGAGGGGGGATGTTTTGGCCATGCCTGCAGCATGGGAAAGTTCCCAGACCAAGGACTGAACACACCCCACAGCAGTGATAATCAGTGACAATCAGTGACAATTGGATCCTTAACCAGCAGAGCCACCAGGGAACTCTCAAGGCTTATTTTCTATTCTTTTTTTTTTTTTTTTTTTTTGTCTTTTCTAGCGCCGCTCCTGGGGCATATGGAGGTTCCCACGCTAGGGGTCGAATTGGAGCTGTAGCTGCCGGCCTACACCACAGCCACAGCAATGCAGGATCTGAGCCTCGTCTGCGACCTACACCACAGCTCAAGGCAACGCCAGATCCTCAACCCACTGAGCAAGGCCAGGGATCGAACCTGCAACTTCATGGTTCCTAGTCAGAATTGTTAACCACTGTGCCATGACGGGAACTCCTTATTTTCTATTCTTAAGAGTTTTGCTCAGATTAATCCTGGGAAGTAAATTGAGCAGCAGCAGTTCCCGTCGCTTCGGCAGGGAAACTAAAAGTCTGAGGAGGTTACGGCTTCTACCGAAGGCCTCTAAGCAGCAGCAGGTGATAAGGAAAGAGTAGGTTCTCAGATCTCCTGATCGCATCGGTGTTCCATCTAGAAAAGAGCCTCTGGATAGAAACAGAGGGTTTCTTATCAAGAGCCGCATTCCATTACTCATAAGCAGGTAAATTATGTGTGTATAGGCTGTACATCATTGTTTGGGTCTAGAGAAATGTGTAGAAAAATGTATACCATGCTGTCAGCATTCATTTGGGTGGAGGAGGGTGCTGGAAAAAGAAGGGAGGAGGAAAAAAGAAGAAAGAAAACAAGTTAAAAATGTCAGAGAAGGCAGTTGGCAAAAGCCTAAAAATGTATATACAAATATGTTTGCTGCAGGTATACTTTGGAATGGCTGAACAACTAAAATGCTTAGGTATAGATTTTACTTAAAATAGTTATGGCATCTTCGTACATAGAAAGTATACATAATTAGCAACTCGAAATAGTGTTTAAAAGACACTTTTTTCTTTTTTCTTTCTTTCTTTTGGCCACAGCGTGCAACAGCGTGATGTGGGATCTCAGTTGCCAGATCAGGGATTGAACCCAAGCTGCAGTGGTGAAAACACTGAGTCCTAATACTTAGACCACCAGGGAACTCCCCAGTAGAAGTGTTTTTAGGTGAGAAAAAAATATTATGTAATAGTACATATAATATGAGTCCATCTCTTTATGTTAATTTGCACATGGGAGGTATTTCAATAATGGCTGTCAATGACTTTGGGATTGCATTTTTCAATAAATAGATTTTTTTTTTCTTTTTAGGGCCACACCTGTGGCATATGGAAGTTCCCAGGTTAGGGGTCGAATCAGAACTGCAGCTGCCAGCCTATGTCAGCCTGTGTGGCATTGCCAGTCACAGCAATGCCAGATCTGAGCCACATGTGTGACCTGTGCTGCAGCTTGCCGCAGTGCTGTATCCTTAACCCACTGAGGGAAGCCAGGGATCAAACCCACATCCTTGTGGACACTATGTTGGGTTCTTAACCCACCGAGCCACAATGGGAACTCCAGATTGGTTTTAAGATTTGGGAATATTAGCAAGAAATCTATGTGCTTTAAATCACTTTTTCTTATTTATTGGACTTAATCTCAGGCATCGTTCTTCCTTTATTTTCCTAATGGATCAATGGTCCCCCCGGAGCTCTGTGGCAAGGGCTGTCTGTTTCCTGAAATGCCCCACGTGCAGGAGGACTTGTTCTGCTGCCCATCCTGAGGCTTATTCACAGCAGATCCTCGGCCTCAAAATAAACAGCCAGGGTGTTTCCTCTTCCTAAAGGGGAAGCAGAAGCCCCTGGTGAGCAGAGAGAGGGAAGGGTGAGCCCTGTCTAGACCATCATCCAGGGGGAATTCTGTCCACACAGTTCCCCCTGGAAATCCCCGTGGCCCAGAGCAGCTCTGCTGACTCAGGCCCCCCATTTGATGACGCCTCAGATCCCAGCCCTTCTCCAGCACCCCCATCCATCCCAGCCCCCTAAGAAAACGCAAATTATCCTAGGGGTACACTGATTGGGGTGATCTTCCAAAGGAGGATTTGCTCAGATAAGGTAATGGGTCCAAGGAGAGCCTCCTAGATTGACATGGCTGCCAGGTCCAGCCTTGAGTCTTGCCCACAGGTAATCCTCTCCTCCCAGCTCTGGGAATGCAGCTGGCTGAGGCCTGGCCCGGAGACACTCAAAGAGACATTGCAGGAGTGCAGGTAAATAGACCCCCTTTCAGTTCTGAGTCAAAGAATCAAGTAAAGGGGAGTTGCCGTCGTGGCTCAGAGGTTAACGAATCCGACTAGGAACCACCAGGTCGCAGCTTCAATCCCTGGCCTTGCTCAGTGGATTAAGGATCTGGCATTGCTGTGAGCTGTGGTGTAGGTTGCAGATGCGGCTCGGATCCCACGTTGCTGTGGCTGTGGTATAGGCCGGTGGCTACAGCTCTGATTAGACCCCTAGCCTGGGAACCTCCATATGCCGCTGGAGCGGCCCAAGAAATGGCAAAAAGACCAAAAAAAATTAAGAAAGAATCAAGTAGAGTGATTCTCAACCATGGACAACTTGCCCCTGGGGAGACATTTGGCACATGCGCGCTCACACAAGTACAGCCTGAGATCTGGAAGCATCTCAGAATGCACAGAATAGCACCCTCCCCCATCAAAGACTTATCCAGCCCCAAATGTCAATAGTGCTGAGGTTGGGAAACTCAGGTCCAAGGGGTGTTCTTTGCTTTATAGAAACAAAGAAAAAGGGCTCTGGGGGATCCCCAGACTTCGGGACATCTGAAAAGGAAACCCCACTGGGAGAAGGGTTTTCCTGAAGATAAATGTTTCCAAGCTACTGACCCTCCTTAAAACATGGTATAGCTCTATTTCAAAAGTGTGTTTTAAAGACGTGATTGTCTTAAATACTTATCTTTATTTATTTATTTAGGTCTTTTGAGGGCCTCACCCACAGCACATGGAAGTTCCCAGGCCAGGGGTTGAATCAGAGCTGCAGCTGCCAGCCTACACCACAGCCACAGCAACTCAGGATCCAAGCTGCATCTGTGACCTACACCACAGCTCACAGCAATGCCGGATCCTTAACCCACTGAACGAGGCCAGGGATTGACCTCATGTCCTCATGGGTACTAGCTGGGTTAGTTACTGCTGAGCCACAACAGGAACTCTTTTTTTTTTTTTTTTTTAAGAAATAAAAATAATATGGGAAAGGGCAGGGTAAGGCACTAGCTTACACTGTTCTGAGCATTTGATAATTAAAGCTAGACTTCTTTGTCAGAAACCCAGGAAATAAAGCAAAAGAATAGAATCCTTATTTGTCATGTCAATGATTATAATTGCAATCTTGGAAATATTCTTGACCGCCCTTAAAAAATATATTAGCGTAGGAGTCGTGGCACAGCGGAAATGAATCCGGATAGGAACCATGAGGTTGCGGGTTCAATCCCTGGCCTCGTTCAGTGGGTTGGGGATCCAGTGTTGCCATGAGCTGTGGTGTAGGTTGCAGACATGGCTCGAATCTGGCATTGCTGTGTCTCTGGCGTAGGCCAGCAGCTGTAGCTCCGATTAGATCCCTAGCCTGGAAATTTCCATATGCTGCAGGTGGGGCCCTAAAAAGGACAAAAATACTATATATATATAAAAAATATATATATATAATACTATATATACTATATATAATACAATATATATACTATATATATAAAATACAATATATATACTATATATATAATACTATATGTATATATATATATATAATACAAAGTGACCTGTAAGTTTAATAGCACTTAACTTGTAGGTTGGTGGTCAAATGTCTGAGGTCGAAGTTGTTCCAGCAAAGATTTGGATTAACTATGTTTGCAGGGATCACATTTGCCAGATGTTTGCTTAGTTTCTCCCTGGGAATCTTGGGTACTTCCGTAGGTATCTTGAGCCTTTTAGTAGGATGCTGTTATATATCCTTCTCCTTAGACTCCTTTCCCAAGATCTGATTTGACTCACCACGACTAGACTTCTTCCCATGTGCCCTACAGTATGGTAGCTGCTGTGGATACATAGTACAATGCATGGATGCTAATTTAGGATTAGCATCTCTAGAGCTGAGACTGAAGGTTTGAAAATATGCTCTTGCTTCTAAAGGAAAAGAATACTAGGTGAGTGAGTGGGAGTTGGATTAGGCTGGAAGATAATGACTCAGCATCAGATGATCAAGCACATCCCAGTGGAAAATGTTCATGAAATTTTTGGAGCTGGAGGGTTGGATCTCAGGTAGGAATATGAGCTCAAGTTCTAAATGTGGAAATCTTCCACATAAAGATGAGTCCACAGAGACGGGCAGAAAATAGAACAGAAGCCCAAGGGCTGGACCTTGAGGTGCAATTCCTGGTTGAGGGGTAGGAGGAGGAAGAGAAAGCAGCAAAGGAGATGGATGAGTAAGAGCAATTAGAGAAATAGGAAGAAACTCAAGAGAGCACAGCACTGTTATAGTGGAGGAGCGAGAGTTTTTTTGGTTTTTTTTTTTTAAAGGGCCAGTCAAAAGGTACCAAAACTTTATATCATGAACCCCAAGAACACTGGGATATAGGGTGACCAGCTGCCCTGGTTTGCCCAAGACTATCCCAGTTTCGTTACTTGAAAGTCCTACATCCCAGGAAACATCTCAGTCCTGGGCAAAGCGAACGGTTGTGATGCGCCAAACCTTAAGCTAGATACTAAATTGGGGCACCAAAAATGAGGCGCTCAGCAGCCAGTCATGTAGATACGTATCCTCTAAGAAACCATATTTTTAAAAATCAGATCCTGTATTCGCCACATCCTCTAGGCATGACCCTGGCTCAGACACAGGCTAAGGTTAACAAACTGAATGAGTTTGATCCAGTCTTTGAAAACCTTTGATCACTTTTTGAGAGTTTTGGCCTGCAAGCATTTCCTATCATAAAGTTTCGTTAGCCAAACTCTTATTTGGCTGAAGTACCATTTCTCTAAATTGCCTTCACTCCAGGCATTGCTTTTACTGAAACTCAGCTGTCAAGATAGAGTCGATGGCCTTTCAGAAAAGAAAGTAAACCTAAAAAAATGATGTACAACCCCCCCCCCCAAAAAAAAACCCTCAGACAAACAAACAAAAAACCGTGATGTACCTGAAAGAAAGATGAAAGAAAATTAACTCACTCCATCAAAAGCTATAGATCCGACTTTGAGGAAACTGCAAAAGATATGGGGAACTACAAGGTACCTCTCTGACAACTTCCAGAAGCCCAGAGCTTTTCTGAAGACCAAACATATTGTGGTTTTGTGAGTGGTTGTCCCAAAGCTCTTTTTCCAGTAGTATCTTATGGTGTTTGGAAATCGGGAAATTATGAATGATTTTCATGTTTTCTGTTTTTGTTTTTTTTTACATGTTTCTGTTTCTGCCCATTTCCTTTAAGCCAGAGGCCAAAAGCTGGCAGCCTGTGAGCCAGTTCAGCCTGTGAATGTGTTTTCTTTGGCCTACAGAGTGTTTTTCAAAATTTTGAATTAGTGGCCAGCATTTAAAAATTAGATTTCATCCCCCTTAAAAAAAAAAAAAAAATTCCGGATTTCCTGCTTTTCTTGAAAAATTGGAGGATCTGAAGACATTAGGGTTGCATGTCCACATGGCAATGAGCCACAGGAGCTGAGCAGCATCTGCCCCTTTCGGACAAGCCATGTGCTCTTCCCTGGCCCCAGTCCCACCTGGCCCGCGACCTCCCTTTACTTTAATTACCAGGCCCATCCCACAACTTCACAGAGAAGGAGGCCTGCAAAATACCTTGGTCATTAGTTCTAGACCACTTGCCTTCACCTCCTTCCTGTTCTACACCCCAACATGTTTCCAAGACATGGAGGTTCTGATGTCATGGCTGATTTCCTGTTTGTGGATTTGACTCATCCCCCTGGTCCAGCACCTGGCACCATTCCCTCAGGCTACCTGTGCTTCCTGCCCCCCCTGCCTCTATCCCTCTAAACCAGGAAGACCCACCCATGTCCCATGCTGTTGGTGGCTACAAAAACCAAGCCAGAGGCACCTCGTGTGGTTTGCTTCGTATCTGTCCCGCTCTGATTTCTCACTCACTACTTCTTTAAGGCCCCCCCACTCCCAGTTGTTGACCCTCTGACTATCTCCTGTTTCCATCCCTGAAATCATCCCTTGGACTTGACCATAGAGTTCAGTACCTGCTTCAATTCTGAGCTTTCTCTCTCTCTCTCCCTTTTTTTTTGGAAGGGAATATGGAAGTTCCCAGGCTAGGGGCTGAATTGGAGCTGCAGGTGCTGGCGTTCGCCACAGCCACAGCAACACAGGATCCAAGCCAAGTCTGTGAGCTGCACCACAGCTCACGATAATGCAGGATTTTTGACCCACTGAGCAAGGCCAGGGGTTGAACCCGCACCTGCATGGATACCAGTGAAATTCATTTCTGCTGCGTCACAATGGGAACTCCCTAAGCTTCTTTCTCTTAAGCTTTGCTTGTAACTCTTCCTACTTACAAAATCTTCCACTGGGGAGTTCCCATTGCGGCTTAGTGGGTTAAGAGCCCAACTAGTATCCATGAGAATGTGGGTTCAATCCTTGGCCCCACTCAATGAGTTAAGGATCCAGCGTTCCTGTGAGCCGCGGCATAGCTGGCAGATGTGGCTTGGATCCAGTCTTGCTGTGGCTGTGGTATAGACTAGCAGCTGCAGTTCTGATTCAACCTGCAGTCTGGGAACTTCCAGATGCTGCAGGTTGGGCCCTAAAAAGAAATCTTCCCCTGAACCCAGCTCCAGCTCTTGGAAATGTGTTAGTCAGTGTAGTGTTAGCTGCTTTAACAAAAAAATCCCCAACATTTCAGTGGCCTAAGGCGAAAACATTTACTTCTCTCTCCCACAACAGCCAAATGAGAGTTTTCGTGGCCTGAAGGCAGGATCCAGGCTCCTCAGAATCCTCTGTGTCCAGCTAATGGGCAGCAAAAAGGAGAGAATGGTGAGGGACCCCTCCTTCTTCGCTGCCTTTCAGCCTGGAATTGACACGTGTCGTTTCCACTCACATTCCCTTGGTGAGAGCATGCCATGAGTTCCCACCTAATGTAAGAGGATGGGAAGTGCAGTCTGGGGGTGAGGTACCGCCCCCAAATGAGTGTCTGCAATGGAAGGGAGAGGCTGAGTTTGGGGAGGGCAGCTGGCCTTCTCTGCCACTGCACCTTATCCAAGCAGAGGCCCGCAGAATGCTTTCCCGGGCTGAACCAGCACGAGTCCCCATTAAGTGTGGGAAGGAAATTGCACATTTTTCTCCAGGATTATAGAGCTCTCCATGGCAACCGACAAAAACCCAAATCAGCCTAAGAAAAAAAGGTCATTTATTGGTTCTCCTAATTGAGAAGGGCAGGGGGATGAGGTGGCCTAAAATGCAGCTGGATCCAGACCCTTAGCCATGGGTTTTAGGTTTCTCTTTCTCTCTCCATTTCTATATCTTGACTGAGGCCCCTCTATGCTTCTGAAGATCTTCTCCCTGTGGCAGGGAAAGAGGCTGACAGCTGCCCTTGAGTCACCCCTCCCAATTCCATGCTCTAAAAGACCCAGGCCCGTCTCCAGCAGCTCTGTGCTATAACCACAGAGAAGGTTCTGATTGGCTGGCAGGAGCCACAGGCCTACCAGGGAGACAGACGGCCTGTGAGTTCCGTCCCCACACATTGGAGTGGGACAGGAGCAGCTTCCTGAGGGAATCAGGTTCTGCAGGACATACAGAGCAATACGTACATAAACCTTAGACCGCGCAGCCTCTGACCATATCTCTGTGGCCAGCCCAGACGCCAGACCTCCATGCGGGACCCAGGGAGCAACCCCTGCGAGCAGAGCACATTCGCTCCATACACTTTTAGTTAAAGCTATACTTTCCATAGTAGTTTATAAGAGCTTCGTGGCTTTCCATGAATTCACCAGAGTTGGAAAAAGCCTGACGATTTTTCATAAGACCTGAAGGCTTTGTGAGTTCCATCAAGTTCCATCAAACAGATATATTTACATAATGAAATATCCTCAGAAAAGCATGTGTTTTTTCAGGCAAGTTTCATTTCAAATGCTAGTTTCAAATTCAAGTTTCACTTCACCTCTTTTACCATCCAACAAATAATTCTTAAGAATCTGCAAAAGAGTTCCTGTTGTGGTACAGCAGAAGCGAATCCAACTAGGAACCATGAGGTTGCGGGTTCAATCCCTGGCCTTACTCAGTGGATTAAGGATCCGGCATTGCCATGAGCTGTGGTGTAGGTTGCAGACGTGGCTTGGATCTTGCCTTGCTGTGGCTCTGGCGTAGGCCGGCAGCTGTAGCTCTGATTGGACCCCTAGCCTGCGAACTTCCATGTGCCATGGATGCAGTCTTCATACCTTGGTTCCCATTCTGGGAAATCAAAATGAAATCCCCTTTGTAATGTTTTTATTTATTTATTTATTTATTTTCTTTTTGTCTTTTTAGGGACTCACTCACAATGTGCAGAGGTTCCCAGGCTAGGGGTCTAAATGGAGCTACAGCTGCCAGCCTACACCACAGCCACAGCAACATGGGATCCAAGCCGCATCTGTGACCTACACCACAGCTCATGGCAGTGCCATATCCTTAACCCACTGAGGGAGGCCAGGGATCGAACCTGCAACCTCATGGATACTAGTCAGATTCATTTCCGCTGAGCCACGATGGGAATTCCCATGACCAAGTCTTTAAGATAATATTGTTATCTTAATACAATAAATATAAATTATAATAAAATAAATATAAGTATCAGTATAAATCTTAATAAAATAATATAATAAAAACAAACAAAAGAAACCCTGAATCCTGAGTATCGAATGAAGAGATTCTCAAGAATGGAAGAAATTCCTGATATGCTGACTATATGTTCCCAGAGCAAATAGCAGTCAGGATATCTTGGAATCGTGCTACATGACAAAGCGATTTGGAGTGTGGTTATCACTGGTCTGCTACCTTGCAGGTATGACCTTGGGACCAGCCATCCTCTAACTCCTTCCTTGACTGCTACTGAGTTTTCATTTGTAGACGTTTCTTCCCATTAACGCATAGTTCCAATTTTTTCTTCTTAAGTCAATGGCAATTGTTTTACATGTTCAGAGCCTTGTAATACCATCACACAAAGTGAAGAAAACTCATAGAGTCTAGCGCCTGATTCCTTTAACAAACTTTTAATTTTTGAATAATTTTGATTTACAGAAAAGTTGCAAAGATAATACAGAGACTTTCCAAATACCCCCTTACCCAGTTTCTCCTCCGAATACATTTGGCAAAACTAAGAAACCGACGTTGGTACATTATTATTAACTAAACTCCCTTCTTTGTTCTGATTTGACCAGTTTTTCTGCTAATATCCTTTTTCTGTTCCAGGATCCAATCCAGCGTACCACGGTGCATTTTGTAGCTCTCGATTTTTGAGGATCATTATTCGTCAGACATGGGTCATCTCTACTTCCTTTCCTCCTCGCTGCCAATGCTTCAGACATTTCATGGTTCATTAGCACCTGCTGTAGGGTGTGAAGAAGGGAAGGAAACAATTTTGAAATGCAAATCAGCCAAATGTTATTTATTGGTTTGTGGCAGTTAGTTCGGTTGTTAATAAGGCCAAGGTTATTAGCTTCATCTTGGTAAATGAGTCAGCCGGCTTAGCAATGACAGGGGAAATTTTGTCTTCTGGCCATTATTTGCACCCTAAACATTGTTTGCCTTCTCTGAAATGCAGACTTTATGCCACGGTGGGGTAGGGGTGGGAGTGTCTATCCTCTTACCTTGCTACTGAAAGTGTGGCCCAGGGACCAGAAGCATCAGCATCCCCTGGAGCTTGTGAGACGTACAGACTCTCAGGCCCCACCCAGATCTAAGAGTCAGAATCTGCACCCCTTTTTTTTTTTTGTCTTTTTAGGGCCTCATCCTCAGCATATATGAGGTTCCCAGCTAGGGGGTCGAATCAGACCTATAGCTGCTGGCCTGCACCACAGCCATAGCAACACCAGATCACTAACCTACTGAGTGAGGCCAGGGATCAAACCCGCATCCTCATGGATACTAGTTGGGTTCCTTAACCGCTGAGGCATGATGGGAACTCCAGAGTCTGCACTTTCAGAGGATTCCCAGGGGATGAAGATGCATAGCCCTTCCACAGATGTTTATTGAAAACCGGCCCTGTAAAGCTGCTGGAGTCTCAAAGGAAAAAAGGAAGCATATCTCACCATCATAAACCATACCATCCACCTCGTAGGGATTCCAGACAAGCCAAATGACAACTACAATTACAAAGGAAATGTCATATTTAAGCTGAGCACTGAAGAATGAGAAGATTTAGCCAGTTCAAAGGGGGAAGGAGGGGAGGGGTGAGGGTGGAGGAAAAGCAGGGTAGGGTTGGAGGAACTCAGAAACAAGAGAGACGATGGCATCTCTTAGGAATTGCACAGAGGGCAACACAGCTAGAGCATCAAATGCCAACACTGGGAATACATGACGCGGATGATCCAGAGAGTTCCTTCTCTCTGTAATCATCAGCATCATCAACACATGTTATTGAGCACCACCTACACACTAGGCACCCCGCAAGGGACTGGGGATATGGGCCATAAATACCATGGTCCCATTAGATACGGGACTCCAGTCCAGGTCACTTAAATGTTGTAATTCCCCAAACAATTGGAGGGGAAAGATGCACAATACACCAGAGGGGCCTTGCAGGATACATCAAGGATGCTCCAGATGGAACAGTCCAAGGGAGACTAGGCCTGTGTTCAGATAGGATCAGTAGAGCCTGACACATATCGAAGGGCTAAGAGGAGGAGTCCCAACCAAAGCATCCTGTAATAAAAGGATATATGAGTCCCACAGGGCCAGAAGGCAATGCTGAGGTCAACATTAGGCAGGGGAGAGATGGTGTATTCGTTTTTTGTTTCTACATAACAAATCACCACAAACTTAGTGGTTTAAAATGAAAGCCACATATTAGCTGACAGTTCTGTACATCAGAAGTCCAGCAGGCTCACTTGGGCTCTCTGCTTAGGTTCTCACAAGGCTGAAGTCAAGGTATCGACCAGCCTGGACCCTTATTTGGAAGCCCTGGAGAGGAACTCGGTTGGAAATTCATCCAGATATTGGCAAAGTCCAGTTCCTTGTGGCTATGGAACTGAGGTTTCTATTTCCTTGCTGGCTTCCAGTCAGGGTCCATCACTTTCTGTTCCTAGACGCCACCCACATTCTCTTTCAAGTGGCCCTTATATCTTCAAAGCTGTCAACAATGTATCAAGGACTTCCTATGTGGCAGCAGGTTAAGAATCTGCCTGCAGTGGCTCCGGTTGCTGCAGAGGAGTAGGTTCAATCCCTGGCCTGGCACAGTGGGTTAAAAGATCTAGGAATTCAGAGTTCCCGTTGTGGCACAGCAGAAACGAATGTGACTAGCAACCATGAGGTTTGCGGTTCAATCTCTGACTTCGGTCAGTGGGTTAAGGATCCGGCGTTGCCGTGAGCTGTGGTGTAGTAGCAGACACGCCTAGGATCTGGCATTGGTGTGGCTGTAGCTGTGCGTAAGCCTGTGGCTACAGCTCCGATTGGACCCCTAGCCTGAGAGCCCCCATACGCCTTGGGTACAGCCCTTTAAAAAAAATGAAATGAATTTGACTAGCATCCATGGGAGGCAGGTTCGATCTCTGGCTTCATTCTGTGGGTTAAGGATCACAGACATGGCTCAGATCTGGTGTTGCTGTGGCTGTGGTGTAGGCCAGGGGCTACAGTTCTGATTTGACCCCTAGCCTGGGAACCTCCATATGCTTCGGGGGCAGCCTTAAAAGCCAAAAAAAAAAAAAAAAAAAATCCAGCATTGCCAGAGCTGTGGTGTAAGTCCCTGGCCCAGCAACTTTCATACACTGTGGGTGCAGCCATTTAAACAAACAAAAAACAATGATGTCTCAAATCCCCCTCATGCTCTGAATCTCCAACTTCTTCTGCTGCCCTCTGCAAAGCTCTCTGCTTCTAAAGGGCTGTGTGATTAGATCAGGCCCACCTGGATAATCTCCCTCCCTTAAGGTCAACTGTGCCCTATAACATACCATCCTCATGGGACTCATATGTCATCATATATGCAAAGGTTCTGGGGTTAGGCGAGCTGTGGGGGTGGGAGTGGGGGTGGGGGTCAGGGACCATTTTAGAAATTCTGCTGCCAGGAGCTAGGAATCAGACGGCGTTTGGGAATCCTAATTGGCAGGCTTCGGTTCCACATGAGGCTTACAGTGAGGACAGAAGAAGTGGAGTCTGCATTCTCATGAGTCCCCAGGAGGCGTGCCCTCATGCCAATGATCTGAATACACACAGCCAGAGATGGCACACAGATGACCCCTGAGGTTTATCTGAGCTCTTGTGGGATTCTGGTGATCATGATTACTTCTGGAGCCAAGCTTCTTCCTCTGAATTAGGTCAGGCTGTGAATCTTCTTGCCGTTCCCACGCAGGGTCTCTGTTCTGTTCCATGACAGCCCAGATCAGGAGCTCAGTCTCATTTCCGTCCTGGCCCCCAAAGCCACTCACTATGGCTGTGGTGGAAGCAGCAGACCTTAGCAAGGTGTGAGAGAGGCACCTTAGGGTCCCCTGAGAGTATAAGCATCTCTCTCCTTAGAGATCCTTCGTGATGATTTTTTCATTTAGGGCCGCACCCGCGACACATGAAATTTCCCAGGCTAGGGGTTGAATCAGAGCTGCAGCTGCCAGCCTACACCACAGCCACAGCCACACCATATCTGAGCCACATCTGTGACCTATACCACACCTCACTGGGATATTGGATCCTTAACCCGCTGAGGGAGGCCTGGGATCAACCCGAATCCCCATGGATACTGGTCGGGTTTGTTACCACTGAGCCATGACGGGAACTCCCTTTGTGATGACTGCTTCTCTCCCCTCTCTCCTCTCTCCAACTTCCCCATCCTGCGCTACTTCACCTCTTCCTGATGCTCAGAAGTCAGCTCCATTCCTCCCTTTATCATACACAGAGCAATTTTGGTGTGAGGATGAAGGAGAAAAGAATAGCTTTGTTGCTTTGCCAGGCAAGGGGTGACACAGCAGGCTCATGCCTCCAGAAACTATATGTACCCCAGAGCAATCTCATTTTCCCCAGCTCCAGATTTTCTTTCTTTCTTTTTTTTTTTTTGTTTTTTATCTTTTTAGGGCTGCACTCTTGGCATATGGAGGTTCCCAGGCTAGGGGTCTAATCAGAGCTGTAGCTGCCGGCCTATTCCACAGCCACAGCAACACCACGTCTGTGACCTACAGCACAGCTCAGGGCAATGCTGGATCCTTAACCCACTGAGCAAGGCCAGGGATCAAACCCGCAACCTCATGGTTCCTAGTTAGGTTAACCCACAGAGCCATGAGAAGAACTCCCAGATTTTTTTTTGCACGGTGGATGATTTGACTAAAGCTTTGGTGTCACCAGACCCTGAACTCAGGACCCTTTTTCCTAAGCCTTTGTCTTTCCAGGGGAGTGAGGGTGAAGCAGGTTTCCTTCTTCCGACTTCACATTCTGGGGGGAGTGCCCAGGAAAGGGGGCACACAGGGCTGGAGCCCCTCCCCTAGCAAGTTACAGGAAAGGAAGACCTGACACCAGGTCCCAGGTGAGGGGAACAGTTTTTACTAAAGAGGGTGCAGAGAGTGAGAGGGAAGAAGCACAGAATTGGACCTTGAAGGAAGATGAAGATTCAAGAACATGGAGAAGAGGAAAAACCGGCTTTCCAAGCATGGCCCTGTTGACAAGAAAGGCAAAAAGGAGCATAGACAGTTTGAGGGCTTCTTGTCAGTTACTAGAACTTTCTGACTGGAGAGGATACTGTCGCAGATCAGGCTGGCTTTTAAGGCCAACGGATAAAAGGCCTCGGACAAGGGCTATTACTGGACTTCCCTGTCCATACCACTGAGGTTTGAGGCATGGCATGCCGATGTGTGCTACCAAGGTCACTTTTATCAACTTAGCCAGTACGGGAGTTTTTTGGTTGGGGTTTTTGTTGGTTTGCTTTTGCCGAGCCCGAAGCCTGTCGAAGTTCCCAGGCCAGGGATCGAACCGTGCCACTGCAGCGACACAAGCCTCTGCTGAACAATGCTGGCTCCCTGTGGTGCAGTGACGAGGGAAGTATGTTTGCAGGTGTATACTTTCCGATTACACAAACACACCTTTACACACATACACACACACACACACACACACACACACACTTCACAAAGAGAAACTGTTTGTTAAGAACCTGCTTTGATCTTGTTTTTTTCTCTTTGGCTTAATGATTCTTTACTTCACGGGGAATCAGCAGCAGAGTATTACCACTGACAGGCAATATATCAGATGAGATTAAGTAGCTTTCAGCATTCAGTCTCCCTTTTTACTGGGCCCTCTTAAAAGCTAGAGAGCTATAAACTATGTTGCTGAGAATCCCTTGTGGCTGGGGTTCTGGATGATGCAAATTAGGCTTCACCAATTAAAAGCACTCATGAGACATTTAAATGGCATAAGAGAGTCAGGGGGCACCTTTCTGATGCTTTGGTTATGTCTGCTGACAGGCAATGTCAAAGCCACGTGGACATCTACAGCAGCAGTCCAGTGTTCAATTTCCAGACCCATGACGTCAAGAGGAACTTGTGGCAGAGGGGGCAGAGGTGGTACCTGATCCCAGGATATAGCCATGGTGATGAATTCTTAAATCACGCAGTCTCATTAGTAGCTTCCTGCTTATGGAGGAGTTGCAGTTCCCCTGGCAGTTTAGTTCTATAGTGCTTTCTGGTTTTCATTCCAAAAGGAGCCCAGGAGTTCCCGTCGTGGTGCAGTGGTTAACGAATCCGACTAGAAACCATGAGGATGCGGGTTCGATCCCTGGCCTCACTCAGTGGGTTGAGAATCCGGTGTTGCCATGAGCCGTGGTGTAGGCCACAGACATGGCTGGAATCTTGCATTGCTGTGGCTGTGGTGTTGGCCAGCCGCTGGCAGCTCCGATTCAACCCCTAGGCTGGGAACCTCCATATGCCACGGGTTTGGCCCTAAAAAGCAAAAAATCAAAAAACAAAATGGAGCTCAGTCCTCCAAGCTTTCTGACAATTATAATTTTCTTCTTGCTTAAAATACCTTGAGTGGCTTCTACTTCTTGCTCTGAACTTGAACTTCTTCAGTAAGAGGCTATAAAAGCATAGTTTTTCACTGAATGAACTCTCAAAAAAATATTCTCAGAGTTGATAGCCAAACTGTGGTACTCTGAGTGATCTAGAACTTCGTGCCTCTTAGCCATAAGCTTTTCTAGCCTAATGTTCCGAAGGTGTGATGCGTATACCTTCAATGATATACATACCTCCCTCTATGGGAGGATTTTAGATAGAACATGGGTGAACATTTACACAGTTTTAATAAATGCATATTGATTTTAATATGTTCTAGAAGAAAATTGACTGGTAGCATATCAGACCTGATCTCATGAATCCGTGACCTCATAAATATTACTGTTTTTGAGAAGGTTAGCGTGGGGTATGAGTCCTCCAGCAAAACATGTTAATTAATGTAATGAAAAACATGAGGTAAATAACAGATAGATGGGACACAGATTTGGCAGGAACCGTGGAGCTGGTATTCAAGTGACTGAGGTTTGGAAAACAATTTCCTAAATGAACATGTTGATTTATATACTTATTTCCTAGTGACGTATTTGTGTGAGTCCCCTCACTCCATGAATGAGGGGAAGAAACTTGAGCCATAAATCCTGTTCGCCCACCTGTACCAGACCCCATTCCAAAGATTACCACTCTTTCTTAACTCCAGATGCGACTAAAGTCTATACTTCTCTGGAATGTCGCAGAGAGAACACCCAGAACCTTCGGGTTATCACGTGCCAGGGCTGGATCAGCCCATTAGTGGGACCAAAGGGTGGGGTGGGGAGGAGAAACTGCAGAATGAGCCCGTCTCCAGGAACAGCATGTATTCAGCACAGAGCCATAAGTTCAGAAATACCAGCCTTGGGTGTGTTGCTTATGGAGACTTACTACAGCAAAGGAGGGTAAGAACCCAGGATTATTCTCGAGGGGAAAGCTGGCAAAGTCATCTCCCAAGAGTCCCTGTCAAAAGCCACGAACCCCAGACGCTCTAACAAAATAAGGGAACAGCCAGGAGCCACCCTACCTCTCTGTCTGTTTTCATCTCCCAGACCTTAGGAGAGATACTGCAGATATATGACACTAAATGTAATGAGTACAAATTGCAACTACTCCAAACCTATACTTTGATAAAGCTTAACTGCAACAGCAGAGAGATAAGACAGGAAACTGGACTAGAGGACATTTACAAAAAAGGGTCTGATAGGTCAATGAGTTCCATATGCCAGTCTATCAACCAGTGGCCCGCTGACCGCACAAGAATCACCTGCATGGGGGATGGGCGTGTGTTTAAAATTTTTTTCAAGCTTTATTGCGATATAATTGACATATAACATTGTGTACGTTGAAGGTGTACAAGAGTAGATTTATATTCTTATGTATTGCAAAATGATTGCTACCACAGGATGGGTGTGTGCTTTAAAATTGTCCATCTCCAGTCACCACCCAGAGAGTATTGTGGTTCAGGTCAGAAATGGACTCTTGGGATTGGTGTTTTTCACAAACTGCCCTGACGCAGTTCTTTTTCTTTTTCCCCTTTTCTTTTTTTTTTTTTTTTTTTCGTCTTTTTGCCATTTCTTGGGCTGCTCCCACGGCATATGGAGGTTCCCAGGCTAGCGGTCTAATCGGAGCTGTAGCCGCCAGCCTACGCCAGAGCCACAGCAACGCAGGATCCGAGCCGCGTCTGCGACCTACGCCACAGCTCACGGCAATGCCCGATCATTAACCCACTGAGCAAGGGCTGGGATCGAACCCGCAAACTCGTGGTTCCTAGTCGGATTCGCTAACCACTGCGCCACAACGGGAACTCCCCCCTTTTCTTTTTAGGGCCGCACCTGAGGCGTAGGGACGTTCCCAGGTAAGGTGTTGAATCAGGGCTGCGCTGCCAGCCTACGCCACAGCCACAGCAATGCCAGATCCGAGCCTAGTCTGGGACCTACCCCAGAGCTCAGGGCAGGGCCAGGGATCGAACCCAAGTTCTCAAGGATTCAGGTTTGTTATTGCTGAGCCACAGCGGGAACTCCCTGCCCTGACAGTTCTGTTGTTCCGTCAAGTTTTCAAACTACTTTTTGAGCCCTCGTGATTCATGTCTTATTGCTTCCTTTCGTTCCTCACAGGCCCAGCCAGGTTCACTTGTTCCACGTTGGTTGACATCAACAGCTTGATAACCCATCTCCTGCTCCTTTCTTATCTTTAAACACTTTAGAGCCAAACCAATGATTCTACAAAACAGGAAAATCATACAGTAAAGAGAAATAGTTATTTACTGTCTCCAAAGAGCTTTTCCTCTTGGGAAAAGTCATGTAACCTTTTAAAACTTCACTTTTCCTCCTTTAAAAATAGGGGTTAAAAAGAAGAGTTAATAGGAGTTCCTGTCATGGCACGGCAGAAACGAATCCGGGTAGGAACCATGAGGTTGCGGGTTCGGTCCCTGCCCTTGCTCAGTGGGGTTAACCATCTGGCGTTGCTGTGAGCTGTGGTATAAGTCGCAGACGCGGCTCAGATCCCGAGTTGCTATGGTTCTGGCATAGGCCAGCAGCTGTAGCTCCGATTAGACCTTTAGTCTGGGAACCTCCATATACTGCGGGTGCAGTCCTTTAAAAAAAAAAAAGAAAAGAAAGAAAAGAAAAGTTAATAAATGTGCCCTCATTACTGAGCTGGTATAAGGATCAAACAAATCTATTGACTCAAGCACATAGTGGCATGTGATCTAAGTTAATCATATTATTTCTGTGCTCAGAAGCATCCAGTGACTGCAAGACCCAGCATGTCTTGCCTGTCTAGCCAGCAACTCTTCCTTTGAGAACTGTCTCCTTTTCCGTGTTCTGCAGGATTCTGCAGAACAGTCAATCCCAGAGCCTCTGCGATGGGCACATGACCCAAGATAAGCCAATCAGACGCTCTCCTGGAAATCTGAATTCTTTGTTTTTTTTATTTTGGGGGTTTTTTGGGTTTTTTGCTTTTTTAGGACCCCATCCACGGCATATGGAATTTCCTAGGCTAGGGGTCGAATTGCAGCTGCAGCTGCCAGCCTATACCACAGCCACAGCAACTGCAGGATCTGAGACGCATCTGCAACATACACCACAACTCACAGCAATGCTGGATCCTTAACCCATTCAGCAAGGCCAGGGATTGAACCCACATCTTTATGGGTACTAGTCAGGTTCATTACCACTGAGCTACAATGGGAACTCTGGGAATTTGAACTCTGAATGGGGATACAGGAATGAGAGATTTGATGTTGAGTTATGAATTCATCCTCTGGTGAGCCTCTCTCACTAGTCAGGTCTTTCTTCACTTCTGTCAACTTCCCAATATCCCTCTGACAAATGACCCTCTTTCTCATTTCAGCTAACCTAGAATTGACTCCTATCTTCCCAAACTAAAGAGCGCTAACTGATACAGCTCTCCATCATCTGCAGAATGAAGCATGCAAACTTCTCATCCTGTGTTACAGATTCTTATTTATTTATTTATTTATTTATTTATTGGGCCACGACAACAGCATGCAGAAATTTCCAGGCCAGGGATGGAACTCATGCCACCCAGGACAGAGCAGAGACAATACCAGATCCTTAACCCATTAGGCTACCAGGGAACTCCTGTGTTACAGATTCTCCACATTGTGTTTATATCTCACTTGATGGCCCTTCCCTAACTAAGCTTAAGCCCCTGGGAGCTAGCCATTAGACTGTTTGCATTTTATGGGCAAGGAGGAGGTCTAACTCATTTCTGTCCCATGCCAGATGGCTTGATGTATTTCCATCAGATGTAATTAAGAACCAGCTCTGACATTAAAAATAAGAAAAAGTATCCTGTGGCTCAGAGCAGAAATGGTTCCCAGACTAAGATTACAGAGAATCTGGGTATCAAACAAATTCTAGGGATTTTTGTTTGTTCGTTTGTTTGCCAGAGCGTACAGCGGCTTGACGTGGGATTGAACCCACGCTGCAGCAGTGAATGCTCTGAGTCCTAACCATTAGGTCACCAGGGAATTCCCACTAGGGATTTTTTTTTTTGGCTGCGCCCTTGGCATGTAGAAGTTCCCAGGCCAGAGATTGGACCCTGTACCACGGCAGCAACCCTGGCCACTCCAGTGACAAGGCCAGATATGCAACCCTCTGCGCAACAGGGGAATTCCAACCACTACAGGTACTTTTAAAAGTAAGTTCTAAAGGGTATATTCTCTTCCTTTGGCTAGAAATTAGATTTGGAAGTTTAAGAGAGACGGCTCAGCTCTGCTCAATGAAGCCAAAAGCCCCCAGATTTACATATTATAAACCTCTGGATTATGCATTTGGACGTTCAGGAAGGTTATTTGCACCCTCAGGACGTCATCGGGCTCGGGTTCAATCCCTGGCCTTGTTCATTGGACTAAGGATCCAGCGTTTCTGTGAGTTGTGGTGTAGGTCACATACACAGCTCGGATCCCATGTTGTTGTGGCTGTGGTGTAGGCCAGCAGCTACAGCTCTGATTCAACCCCTAGCCATATACCACAGGTGGGACCCTAAAAAGACAAAAAAAAAAAAAAAAGATTATAATTGTTTTGGCCATGCCTGTGGCATGTGGAAATTCCCAGGCTAGGGATCGAACCCGCACCATAGCAACACCACTAGATACCTAACCTACTGGGTCACCAGGGAACTCCTAATTTTTTTTTTTTTTTAACTAAGGGAAAGGAATGCAAATTCTTTTTTTTTCCTTTTTTTTTTTTTGCCTTTTAGGACCACACTCATGGCATATGGAGATTCCCAGGCTAGGGATCGAATTGGAGCTACAGCCACCAGCCACAGCCACAGCAAGCAACACCAGATCCAAGTCGTGTCTGCGAACTACACCACAGCTCATGGACCCCGGCCTACACCATAGCAATGTGGGATCCGAGCCACATCTTCGACCTACACCACAGCTCACAGCAACGCCAGATCCTTAACCCACTGAGTGAGGCCAGGGATCGAACCCGCAACCTCATGGTTCCTAGTCGGATTCGTTAACCACTGCGCCAAGAGGGGAACTCCCAACACACGTGATTTTAATACAGCAACATATCCTATGCACATAGTCATTCATTTGTTTAACAAATAGCTCTTGAGAATCCATTTGTGCCAGGCACTGTGATTAAACCAGTTAGACAAGTTTCCTGTTCTCATGGGTCTTACTATCTAGGAGGGGGTTATGTGATAAGGACGGGCAAGCGTGCCATGCAGACCAGGCAAGTAAGGAAGGCTTCTCTGAAGAGGAGGCCTGTGAGATCCAGAGGACGAGGAGGAGCCCACCAGAAGTTAGGCAAGAGAACCCCAGGCAGAGGGCAGAAATGTTGAAGCTGGAAAAGGATGAGCTCAGATCTGTGTAAAAAGTATCCTTCTGTAGCTCAGTGGGTTAAGGACCCAACGTTGCCTCCATGAGGATGTGGGTTCGATCCCTGGCCTCTCTCAGTGGGTTAAGGATCCGCCCTTGCTGCAACCTTTGGCATAGGTCACCGATGCACCTCAGATAGGGTGTTGCTATGGCTGTAGTGTAGGCTGGGAGCTGCAGCTCCCATTTGACCTCTGGCCTAAGAACTTCCATGTGCCACAGGTATGGCAGTAAAAAGAAAAAAAAGGATCACTGGCTACTCAGTGTCTCTGATGTCTCAGTGAACTACAAGAGGCCAGGATGGAAGCAAGTCCACAACACAGCACACCTGACACCTGGATGCCCAGAGAAGGAGACGAGGGCGGAGGAGCTCTGGCCTCGCTCAGAGGGTTAAGGATTCGACGTTGCCATGAGCTGTGGTGTAGGTCGAAGACGAGGCTTGGATCTGGCATTGCTGTGGCTCTGGTGTAGGCTGGCAGCAACAGCTCCAGTTGGCCCCCTACCCTGGGAACCTCCATATGCCAGGGGTGCAGTCCTAAAAAGACAAAAAAGACCAAAAATTTTTAAAAATTTAAAAATTAAAAAAATAAAAAACAAACTCCCTTGAGAGTTGAGAATCCTTAGGTCTGGGTGAACTCTCCAGGGTGCAAGCTCTGACTGCCGCCAGAGATAGCTTTCCAGTGTTGGACATCCCATTACTTCAGTGTTCTTTTTCAGAGTGGACTAAAATCAGCCTCTGGGTGGCTTCCCTGTACACCCACCGCTGTGGGGCCAGCCAGCAGCTCTTTCTTCTACTACAATTACAGTGCCAACCCCCACCTTCACCCCCATTGTCACACCCACCATCACCCAAGGTGAATTGTGGCAAAGGGAGTGGAGGACTCCAGACACAGGAACCCAGGCTAGGGAAGGAGAAGCTGTCAGCTTTGGGGCAGCCCTCTCACCGCTGCAGGCCTCATCTACGAGGTTCTTGCATCCAGGGCCACTGGGTGGGCTGCTCAGAGCCAAGCCTTGGGGCAGCAGAGGCCAACACGTCCCCAGGAGATGAATTGCTGCCTGTCCTCTCCCACCCAGTCCTCACGAGCTACCAGAGAATGTGAGAACAGGAAGGGGCTTTAGCATAAGTAGTTTAATTCTAACTGAACCATGGGTGGGCGGAGGAGGGAGCCAGGCACTAAATATAGTCTGTCTTGTATTTTTGGGGCATTCCTAGAAGCTTGAGAAGGGGGAACTTGATCAACTACATTCTGGCAGCCTTGGTGTTCTGTAATTTACAGTCCTCACAAAAGCTCCATGGAGCAGATGCTGCTCTCCTTGAGGGATTGGGCAACTTTACTCAAAGCAGTAAAGCAACTTGGCCAAGTTCTCACGGCCGATCAGATCCTGGGGCTTAATGAAAACCCAGTTGGCTTCTCACCACAGCTCAGTCTTCGTCCACCACTTCCTCTTGGTGTCCTTTTTTTTTTTGGTCTTTTTCGAGGGCTGCACCCATGGCATATGGAGGTTCCCAGGCTAGGGGTCTAATTGGAGCTCTAGCTGCTGGCCTAGGCCAGAGCCCCAGCAATGCAGCTGCGTCTGCAACCTACACCACAGCTCACGGTAACACCAGATCCTTAACCCACTGAGCAAGGCCAGGGATGGAACCTGCAACCTCATGGTTCCTAGTCGGATTCGTTAACCACGGCACCACGATGGGAACTCCTTGGTGTCCTTTTCTACCGTCTTCCTTCAGTAGAGGGATAATCAGCCATGTCACCCAGTTTGAGGCCGGGAGCCAGCTCTCCAATTCCTGCTGCCCACTGCCCATCACTGTAGGAGCCCTGTCCCCTGGGTGCCCTCTACCAAGGCTTAGCTTCTTCTGGGCCCTCTCTCCTCTTTTTCAACCATGTTTCCATGACAAACCCAGTCCAGAGCCCAAAGAAACTCTAAAGTATTAAGAAAAAAAAAACACCAAACTTTGAGTTTGAAAGGTTGTCCATTTTGCTTGCATGTTTTGATGGAGTGGGGGTAGGAAGGAAACTCCTTTCACTCCTGTGTTTTGAACTTGTTTTTTGGCTGCAACCTTGGCATGCAGAAGGTCCCAGGCCAGGGATGAAACCCAAGCCATAGCAGTGACAATGCTGAATCCTTAACCACTAGGCCACCAGGGAACTCCTCACTCCTGTGTTTGGACATGTAGCCAGTTGCTTTGCCTGGGTTGCTGTGATGTTGCATACTGATTCCTCAGCCATGAGAAATTTCCTAACCACTCCAGGCCTCCGGTGAGCTCTCCCGTGTAGACTGTGCCCACAGAGTTAACACTCACCTAGTAAATCAGCTTATCCTATCCTATGATGTTCTCTTACTGTTGAATGTGGACATGTTATGACCAACCACTGCCACGACCCCATGGTAAACTGAGGGCCTTTGTTCTACATTCCATCTGTCCCCCAACAAGTGAGTTACTAATGCATCCTTGTGGACTCATTGGCTGCCCTGTATGCAGGGACCACTCAAATGAAACCTGAAAGATAGCACCACACCTACTCTGGACCTCAAAAGAGCAGGGGCAAGAGAAAAAGAAGCCATTCTTTTTTTTTTTTTTTTGGCCACACTCACAGCACATGGAAGTTCCTGGGTCAGGGCTTGAACCCATCACACAGCAGTGAAAAGAGCCACCAGATCCTTAACCCGCTGAGCCACAAAGTAACTCCAAGGAGCCTTTCTTTTTTCTTTTCTTTCTTTTTTTTTTTTTTTTTTTTTTTTTTGTCTTTTCTAGGGCCGCACTCGTGTTATATGGAGGTTCCCAGGCTAGGGGTCTAATTGGAGCTGTAGCTGCCGGCCTACACCATAGCCACAGCAACATGGGATCGGAGCTGCGTCTGCAACCTCCACCACAGCTCACGGCAACGCAGAACCCTTAACCTGATGAGTGAGGCCAGGGATCGAACCCAAAACCTCGTAGTTCCTAGTCGGATTCGTTAACCACTGAGCCATGACGGGAACTCCCAAGAAGCCTTTCTTGATGGTGTTTTGCTTTCAAGGCAGAACTCAGTCTTTAACCATGGTCCTCTCCCACCTGAAAGAAGCCTCCTCCAGCTCCTGAAGACCCTCCCTCGCCTCCCCTGGGAACTCAGATGCTAACATCATTATCAGGGGCTCTGCCAGCTATATGTGGGTCTTAGTTTATTCCCAGCCAACCTGGGCAGAATGATTCCCATTTCACAGCTAAGAAAACTCAGGATCAAAAAGGGTAAGTCACTTGCTCCAGGGCGCAGAAAGATAGTACGGAGCAGAGATGGGATTAGAACCCAGGCGTGCTGGGCCACAAAGCACTGGGGCACCTGATCCTCCTGGGTGTGCTTTTTGACCAGATTCAAGGCTCCTCAAAGGACTTTCCATCGTGGTGCAGTGGAAACAAACCTGACTAGTATCCATGAGGAGGCAGTTTCGATCCCTGGCCTCATTCAGTGGGCCAGGATCCAGCGTTTCCATGAGCTGTGGTGTAGGTCACAGATGCAGCTCAGATCCTGTGTTGCTGTGGCTGCGGTGTAGGCCGGCAGCTGTAGCTCTGATTCTACCCTAGCCTGGGAACATCCGTATGCCTTGGGTGTGGTCCTAAAAAGCAATAATAATAATAATAATAATAACAAGGCTTCTCAAGGTGGAGACCAGGCTGGGGTTCCCCTATAAGCCTTAGCATAGGGCAGAGGCAGTGTTTGCTCAGTAAATTGTTGCAGGAAGTTTACCCTGATAAGCTATTGTATGAGAAATGGTATTGGGGGAAAGAGGAAGTGTTTGTGTAGTGATAAAGCCTCTACGCCTGAGGGTGGCCCTGGGCCAGGGACAAGAAGTCGGAGGGTGGGCAGCAGAGGGGGGCAGGGTGAGAGGCCCCTCCCTGGCAGTGGCTGAAGGGAGGCGGGAGGAGGGATTTAGTGGAGGGTGGGAGCTGTGCTTGGAAGGCTGACTGGCTTTCCTTCCCCGACGTCCAGGCCTACAGGTTCCCTCCACCCGAAGGAGCTACCGAGCCAGGGAAGGAAGAGGCGGGCAAGCTCTCTGTGGATACCAGGGCCACCCCGGGGTTGAGGGCGAAACTAACGAGGGTGACTGTGTGTGGGGCCAGGGCTTTGGGTTTGAGCGACACTGGAGGCGATTTAGGATTTGAAGGAGCACTCCAGGAAGGTGGAGGAGAAATACAGTTTGATTCCAACCCCTCTGAGAAGAGGACTTTTTCTTGGAGGGTCCCAGACCAAGGAGGCAAAGCATGGAAAAGCATGGTTTGGAGGGATCAGAAAAGGTGGAGCTTGATGTGGGGAAGCTGGTTAATGGAGACAGCTGGGCCGGGTGAGGGCACAGGGAAAAGCTTCAGTGGGATCATAGCAGGGCAGGGTAGTGGTCGGAGCCCGACCTAAGCTGATACTAACCACGCGACCTCACTGTGCACTGACTCTGGGACATCAGACAAGTTCCTGAACCTGCCTGACCCTCAGTTTCCACATCCATAAAATGGGAGATAATACCACTGTCTCGTACCATTGCTGCGAGGGTGAAATGAGATAAAGCACATACTGAGCTTGGCACAGTGCCCAGAAAAGACAAAGATTCAATAAACATTAGCAATAATTGGTGATAATGGGGTGTGTTCCTGGATGGAGGGATCTAGGAAAACTGAAATAATCAGCCACTGCCAGTCTGTTCAGTTTCAGCCTGTTCTCGTTTCGTGACAGCTTAATTTACTGAGTGTATGCTACATGCTAGACGCTCTTTTCAACGGTTTGAAGATTTTATTTCATTTAATCCTCACCACAGTCTTAAGAGGTAGGCACAATCATTTCCCTCATTTACTCAAGGAAGCAGAAGCACAGAGGGTTTAGGTAACTAGCCTAAAATCACACAGTTAGTGGATAACAGAACGCAGGCACTCTGACCCCAGGACCACACACTTCCCTCTTGTCTCTCATCAGCTCAAACACATGTAATACATCTAGAGATACAGCAGAGAACTGGGCACGAGTACACAGCATGGCATGGGGCTTCTCAAGCTTCTGCTGCAGCAGAATCTCCCAAGGTGATGGTCCAAATGTACATCGGAATGCCGAAGAGGTCCCGCTGTGGCTCAGCAGGTTACAGACCCAACTAGTATCCATGAGGATGCGGGTTCGATCCCAGACCTCTCTCAGTGGGTTAAGGATTCAGCATTGCTGTGAGCTGTGGTGTAGGTCACAGACTTGGCTCGGATCCTGAGTGTCTGTGGCTGTGGCATAGGCTGGCAGCTACAGCTCCAATTCAGCCCCTAGCCTGGGAACTTGCATATGCTGCAGGCGTGGCCCTAAAATGAAAAAATAAATAAAATAAAATAGAAAGAGGCGGTCTTTTCCGACACCCACTCACTTTGGATGATTAAACTATAGCCCACTGGATCCTTGGGGCAGAGATTCCTTGCCTGCCCACTTGTATCTCTCACAAGCATCCTAATAAATCTATTTCTTGCCTATCAAAATAAATAAATAAAATAAAATAAAATAAAAAACATGTTGAGGTCCCACACTCTGAAAGCCTGACTCTGGCAGCAGTAACAGTGGTAGGACTGGAGCAGAGAGGACAGAAGTTTGTGTTTTTTGTTTGGGTGGGGTGTTAGCCATGCCTGCAGCAGGTGGAAGTTCCTGGGCCAGGAATGGAACCCACGCCACCACAGTAACAAAGCCAGATCCTTAACCACTAGGCCACCAGGGAACTCCCAGAAATTTTTCTTTCTTTCTTTCTTTCTTTCTTTCTTTCTTTCTTTCTTTCTTTCTTTTCTTTTCTTTTCTTTTTTGGACTCCCGAGGCATATGGCGTTCCTGGGCTAGAGATCAGATCTGGGCCACAGTCGTGACCCAAGTCGAAGCTTCGGCAACGCGGCTCCTTAACACACTGTGCCAGGCCAGGGATCAAACCTGCGCCCCAGCACTCCCAAGACACTGCTGATCCCATTATGCCATGGCAGGAACTCCAGAAATTTGTATTTTTAACCAGCTCCATAGGTGATTCTGATGCAGGTGGTCTAGAGGCAGGAGGGGAACACAGCACAAGACTAACTAGATGGCCCCATGGGGATAAGATCTGGGTGCTGTGAAATGGCAAGTTCTCCTGGATAAGCTGGCATGTAACCTGGGCTTTGCTTTTTATTTATTTATTTATTTATTTATTTATTTATCTATCTATCTATTTTTTGCTTTTTAGGGCCGCACCTGCGGCATATGGCGGTTCTCAAGCTAGGACTCAAATCGGAGCTACAGCTGCCAAGCTATGCCACAGCCACAGCAACACCAGATCCAAGTCATGTCTGTGAGCTACACCACAGCAACACGGGATCCTTAACCCACTGAGCGAGGCCAGGGATCGGACTCGCAACTTCACGTTTCCTAGTTGGATTTGTTTCCGCTGCGCCACAACAGGAACTCCTGGGCTTTTCTTTTTAACTGAGGTATAACTGACATATACATTATATTAGTTTCAGGTGTACAACATAATGATTCAATAGTCATAGATGCTGCAAAATGATGACCTGGGCTTTAAGAATGGATAGGATTTTGTCCCGCCTTCTATCCTTCTCCATTTGGGGGCTATATCAGGTGGAACTGTGTCCCCCAAAAGATATGTTGATGTGGAAATCCCTGGAACCTGTGTGACTGTAATTGGTAACAGGATCTCTGCCCATGTAGTTAAGTTAAGGATCTTGAGGTGAGATCCTCCTGGATTATGTGGGTGTATCTAATAACAAGGGTCCTTAGAAGAGACACCGCAGTGGTGCAGTGGGTTAATGATCTGGCTTGGCTCTGTGGAAACACCAATTTGATATCTGGTCTGGTGCAGTGAGTTAAGGATCCAGTGTTACTGTAGCTGTGGCCACTGAAATTTGATCCCTGGCCTGGGAACTTCCAAGGTGGGGTGGCCAAAAAAGAAAAAAAGAGAGAGGAGTTTCCATTGTGGCTCAGTGGTTAACAAACCCAACTAGTAACTATGAGGTTTCGGGTTCAATCCCTGGCCTTGCTCAGTGGGTTAAGAATCCACCGTTGCCGTGAGCTGTGGAGTAGGTCAAAGAGGCGGCTCAGATCCTGAGTTGCTGTGGTTGTGGCATAGGCCAGCAGCTGTAGCTCCAATTCGACCCCTAGCCTGGGAACCTCCATATGCCGTGGGTGCAACTCTAAAAAGCAAAAAAAAAGAAAAAAAGAAAAAAAAGAAAGAGAGAGACAGAGGAGACATACAGAAAGGAAGTGCGTATGAAGACAGACAGAGATTGGAATGATGCTGCCACAAGCCAAGGAATCCCTGCAGCCACCAGAAGCTGGAAGGGGCAAGAAAAGAGACCTCAGATGAAGCACATCCCAGTTGTTATCCTGATTTCAGACTTTGGGCCTCCAAAACTATGGGAGAATACATTTTTGTTGTTTTAAGCCACCAAGCTTGTGGTCACGCACTATGGCAGCACTGGGACACTCAGACAAAGGCTTTCATCCCAATCACACCATTTGCCCTGGAGAGGTTTTTGCAGTTCGATGCTGAGCTGTGGAGGTCCTGAACCCCCAGCCAGGACACCAGGCAGGAAGGAAGGTCAGCTGTGAATGCTATAGAACCATCACCTTTGCGAGCCTACGACTTTGTTTTGGATGCAGGCTTATAAGTCAAAGGAAGGCTTGGTCCTCAGCCTCTGGCTTCACATTTTACAAAGGAGGAAGTCAATATCCAGATGGCCTAATTTCCAGCCCAAGGTCACCCAGTGAGTGGGTGACAGGGCAGAGCCAGAGCCCCTGTTTAGAGCACACATCTCCTGTGGGTTGCCCAGTACACAGCTCTCAGTGTGGGCTTGCTGTGACGCCCTGGGTATTATAATGCTGTAATGTTGTTACTTTAATTTCACTCCAGAGTCAACTCTCTCTGACGATTCAGCTTGATGGTCAGTCTTCTTGCCCCTGATCAATACATGGGTAGTGGCTTTTGACCTCTGGCTTGGAGACTCTGAGGGTTCCCTTCCCCATGGCTGGGTCTTCTGCTTTAGGGATGCAAGTTGAACTATCTTCAGAAGCCACTATCCAAAATGTGGAAGTTGGCCATCTGTAGAACTGACAGCACTGGCTGTGGTCTGTGAAACACCAAATCTTGGAGAAGTACCTCTTTAGGAAGGTTATTAATACTTCCTTTGTCCACGTGCCACAATGATCTGCAAGAAAGAAGAAGCCTCCTTCATGTGCCTGCGGAGAGAGCTTCCTCCTCATCTGCAGCCCTTGCTTCCCATTCCTGCTCCTTGCCTAACATTTGAGCTGGCAGCACGTGGTTGGTCCAGGAATGAACCTTGTCCCTAAGCTGGGGTTCCAGGTGTTCTCCTTACCAGAGGTCTGATTTCGTGTCAAGTTCTAGGAGCAAGGAGCAGTGCTTTCGGAGGAGAAATCAGGGATGTAAACCAGACTGAGAAATAGTTATTGAGAGCATGCTCCTTGGAAGGTGTGGAAAGGTTAGCTGCTGAAAAAGGAATAGCCAAGGGTTCGATGGAGCCATTCGTTTTCAACCCTGGATGCATATTGGATCATAGGCAAGTTTTTAAAAATTCCAGTGCCGGGGAGTTCCCATCATGGCTCAGCAGAAATGAATCTGACTAGCATCCATGAGGGCTCAGGTTCAATTCCTGGCCCCATGCAGTGGGTTAAGGATCCGGTGTTGCCATGAGCTATGGTGTAGGTTGCAGATGTGACTTGGATCTGGCATTGCTGTGGCTGTGGCATAGGCCAGCAGCTAGCGCTCCCATTCGACCCCTTAGCCTGGGGACCTCCATATGCTGCGAGTTCAGCCCTCAAAATCCTAATGCCAAGGTTGCCTGCATATCATTTGCACCAGAATGCACAGGGTGGGGTGGGGTGTGGAGTCAGGCATCAATATTTATTAAAGATCCCCAGGGGGTTCCAGCACACAGCAAAAGGTAGGGAACCACTGAAACATGCTATTCCCTGGAATGTACCCAGATATTCTGTTTTCAGTGGTCTGTGCTGGATCCTAGGTGGGTCCTAGGTATTGGTAGTTTTTAAAAGGTGGCTAGAAATTCCCATCATGGCTCAGTAGTAAGGAACCTGACTAGTATCCATGTGGACATGGGTTGGATCTCTGGCCTCGCTTAGTGGGTTAAGGATCTGGAGTTGCCATGAGCTGCGGTGTAGGTCACAGGTGGGGTTCATATCCCTAATTGCTGTGGCTGTGGCATAGGCTGGCATCTACAGCTCCAATTTGCCCATTAGCCTGGGAACTTCTTATGCTGAGGGTATGGCCCTAAAAAACCCAAAATATAATAATAATAAATCAAATAAATAAATGGTGGCTAGGTGATTCCAGTGTGCAGAGGTGATTCAAATAAAGAATAAAGGGAAAGTCACATAGGCTTTACCAAGGTGCCCACAGCCTATGGCCATTTTCCATCTGTATGGTCCATATTGTTCACAAGATGGAGGTTTTGTTGAAGGAGAATGAGTTTTCATGGATTTCAGAGACAGCTGGTGATGGTGGACATAAGATACAGAACGCTGAGTGGCCTATCTGGGAAAATGCATTGGAGAGCAAACAAAATTTTCTCAGAACCAGGAGTGAAGGCCAAAAACAGTATAGTCATCTTCTCTAGATCACCCAGCTTTAAGGTCTTAGATCACTTTTGAAGTAATTCCAAGTGCTCTTAAGATCTGCATGTGTACAGGCTTCAGGCATGGCTATGTCCAGGGGTTTGGAGTAGGTGCCACTTGATACTTTATTAATCCCCCTTTGGAAGGCCTCCACTCCAGGGCTATTTCACAAAGCACTGAGAAATTTCTACATTTGTAGCTTTCTTTCTCAATAGTTTTCTTCTTCTCTGAAGCATAAGTGGCTACACACATAAGGTAAACAGAGGCCCCTGTGGTTCCCATCTTACCTCCCTGACCCTACTTCCTTCTCCCTAGAGTCTCACCTTCACAGCTCTTCTTTTTTGTCCCTTGGTCCCTCCAATTCAACTGATCCAGTGGATTTATTCTCATCTCATTCCTGCCTTAGGATTCTACCTTCCTGGCCTCCAGGACTTCATTTCCCTGCCCTAGGCTCTAGGGCCAAGGTTCTTCATATGCAAACAGTGCTGATGGGGCAGAAGGGACACCTCTCTTCTATTCCTGTTCTTTTCAGCTTTGGTTTGCTCCCAAGGCATGTAGATAGTGGTGGTGGTTCTTATGTTTTCTGAAACTTCGTTGGGAACACACTTTGTATCTTTTGCTTGCATCATTTCTAGAATTCTTCCTAAAATTTTTTTGTTAAATCCATACTTCTTAGTGCTCTCAGCTCACATACATCACTAGAAGAACTTTGATCCTGGCAAAAAGGATTTATTTATAAGCTGTAACATAAAGGCCAAGTCCTGCTAGTTTAACTCAGCAAAATACTATAGACATCACTGCTGGAGGGCATTGTGATGAAGAGTTGGTGAGGAGTTTATACTTCCCACCTAGGAAGATAAAAATTCAGCATCATGGAAATATGGAGAGGAAGATAAATCTTGATTTTTTTTTTTTCAAGCAAAGTGAATTGAGGGGAGATGCTAATAGATGCCACAGGTTTTGCATTAACTATTAATATCTTCATGGATGTTCTGAAAGACTGAAATTTACTTAAACCCCACAAAAGTTGTATTACGAATACAAGCAAGGGTAGAAAAGAGTACATGGATGAATCTAAAACTTCTTAATAGAGTGGGAACTAAATAATAAATATCATCTTTTGTCAAGTGTAATGACAGTTACGTCTGAAAGTCTGTCTGCAGTTAGGAACTCTCATTTCTATTCTCAGCTCTAACAATGACTCATTGTATGGCTTGAAGCAAGTCACTACACAATGTTGGACCTCAGCTTCTCCATATGAAAAATGGTAATTAAAACACTAGCTAGAGGAACTAGCATGTATTGAGCAACTGCTCTATGTTGATGTGCTAAATGCTTTACATTATATTATTTCATTCATTCATTCAGCAAGTATTTGTTGACCACCCAGTATGTACAGAATATTGTGCCTGGCCTCACACCTTGCTTTCTTAAACCTTAAGTTCCAGTTGGGTTGAGGGATAATTTATTTTATTTTTTATTTTTTTGCTTTTTGCTTTTTAGGGCTGAACCTGCAGCATATGGAAGTTCCCAGAATAGGGGTCAAATCAGAGCTATAGCTGATGGCCTACACCACAGCCATGGCAACTCGGGATCTGAGCCACACCTGCGAACAGCACCTCAGCTCACAGTGACACCAGATCCTTAATCCACTGAGCGAGGCCAAGGATAGAACCCACATCCTCATGGATCCTAGTTCAGTTTGTTAAATGCTGAGCCAGAAAGGGAACCCCAGGTGGTAATAAATTTTAAAACAGGAAAAGAAAGAAATAACAAGATGCTCTCAAATAGTGGCAAATACTCTATAGATAATTAAACCGGATCACATGGGTGACTTATGTAAGGTGGGCTCTCTGGGATGTGATGTTGGAGTTGGGACCTAAACATCAGGAGCAGCCTGCAGAGTCCAGAGTCCACAGGACAAGATGTCAAGAAGAGAGCTCCAGGTAGAAGCTTAAACTGCTTGGAAAGCCAAATGACTATAGGAGAATGAATGGATGAGTGATGGGAGGAAGTGATTATTGGGTAAGGTGAGATTAGAGAGGAGTTCCCATTGTGGCTCAACAGGTTAAGGACCCGACATAATCTCTGTGAAGATGCAGCTTTGATCCCTGACCTCGCTCAGTGTGTTAAGAATCCACCATTGTGGCAAGCTGTGGCACAGGTCACAAATGTGGCTCAGATGTGGTGTGGCTATGGCTGTGGTGTAGGCCTGCAGCCGCAGCTCTGATTTAACCCCTAGCCCAGGAACTTCCATATGCCACAGGCAAGTCTGTAAAAAGGGAAAAAAAAAAAAAAAAAAAAAGATGATATTAGAAAGGTAGGCTGGAATTGGCCCACATAGGTTTGGGGGCTGTGGTAAGGTATTTGGGCTTAATTCTGGTGGATTTACACATTTTAAGAAAATCACTTGAGGTGTATTAAGGAGCATGATTATAGAGGTGCAAGAATGGAAGCAGAGACAATAGTCAGGAGACTTATGTCTTAGTGAGAGAGGAAAACTTAGGTGAGAGAAGCAAGCTTTTCTGTAAAGGCTCAGATAGTAAATATGTTAGGTTTTGTGAGCCACTAAGCTCTCTGTCACATACTCTTCTCCCCCGCCACCTCCCCATCCTCTTTTTTCTTCAACAACTCTCTACAAATGTAGAAACCATTCTTAGCTCTTGGATGATACAAAAATAGGAGGCTGTCTGCCAGATTTGGCCTGCCCAGCTAAGCCGTAGTTTGCCTGCCCCTGGCTTAGAGTGAAGTACAAACCGATTGGCATATATTTAGGACACAAAACTGGTAGGACTGGCTGGTGAACTGGCTCTGTGTGGGGTGGGGGTAAGAGAAAGAGGAAACAGGGATGGGCTCATTGAAGAAGTCGCAGGTGGTGTCCTTTGCTGAGATGGGGAAGAAGCAGATTTGGGGGCTGGGGGGAAAGAGGAAATCAAGAGTTAAGTATGAGTTGTCTATTAGTCATCCAAGGGGAGATGTCAAGTAGGGAGCCTGATATAGACCCTGGAGTTTAGGGGAGAGGTCAGGGTTGGAGATTCACATTTGGGAGTTTTGGGTCCATGGATGCATTTAAAGTCATAGACTGGATGAGATCACCCAGAGTGCAGCACAGAGGTTCCAGGACCAGCTCCTGGGGGACGCCAGAACTCAGAGGACCCATAGAAAAGGTCTTTGGCATCACTCTCTGGCTCAAAGAGTGTGACGCATGACAAATATTACTAAACTGCTTTCCCAAAGGGTCTTTTGTATCTTCACAGAACCCATCTTGTTTTAGCTATTTAAATACACACTGTGAGTGGGGGTGGGACTGTACACAAGAATGGGCAGGGACACTGAAGTTAGAAATCCTTGACTGCTTTTGCGTTGGAGCTGGGGAGCCTCAAGCCACACCTGGGGATTAGGCTGCTTAAAGGAGGTATCGGGAGGGCTGAAGTGCTTCCAAGGCCTCCCAACCACAGGACTGCCCAGCAAGTTTATTACAAATGCAGATGTTCAATAAGAGCTCCTGATTCACTGTCTGGAGTGAGGTGTGTTGGGAAACCTGTGGCTTAGGGAGAGACTGGGTAAAGGGTGTGTCCTGGTAACATCTCTTCACCTCCAGAGGCTCCAGGAATCTTAGGTAGGTCAGGCCGGGGGAGCTTCAGGATGATGAGATGGCAGAAGACAGTCCAGGAAAAAACAACTTCTCTAGTTGCAGGATACTTTCCATTCGCTCTCCAATTCAGAATGAGGCCTTTTCTCCAGATTTCAAATGGTACCTTGTTTAATGCAGATGCAGAGTTTAAGAATTCTATTTTGGGAGTTCCTGGGAAATGAATCTGATGAGTATCCATGAGGACACAGGTTTGATCCCTGGCCTTGCTCAGTGGGTTAAGGATCCAGTGATGCTGTGAGCTGTGGTGTAGGTCACAGACACGGCTCGGATCTAGTGTTGCTGGGACTGCGGTGTAGGCCGGTGGCTGCAGCTCCAATTCAACCTCTGGCCTGGAAACTTCCATGAGTGTGGCCCTAAAAAGACAGGAAAAATTCTAGTTGCTAGGATCTACTCTGCCCTCTAGTACTACAACCTAGAGGGGAGATTTTTGTATGTGTATGTCCTTATATAGAAATAAGGACACACTTTTCAATTTTTTTTTTTTTTTTCTGCCCTTTGTCCTTTTAGGGCCGCACTCTCGGTATATGGAGCTTCCCAGGCTAGGGGTCTAATCGGAGCTGTAGCCACCGGCCTATGCCAAAGCCACAGCAACGCTAGATCTGAGACATGTCTGCTACCTACACCACAGCTCACTGCTCATTGAACCCACTGAGCGAGGCTAGGGATGGAACCTGCAACCTCATATTTCCTAGTCGGATTTGTTTCGGCTGCGCTGCAACAGGAACTCCCATTTTTCAATTTAAAAAAAAGATTTGTGGCATTCCCATCGTGGCTCAGCAGTTAACGAACACCACTAGTATCCATGAGGATGTGGGTTCAATACCTGGCCTCACTCAGTGAGTTAAGGATCCGGCGTTGCCGTGAGCTGTGGTTTAAGCCGGTGGCTACAGCTCCAATTGGACCCCTAGCCTGGGTACCTCCATATGCCATGGATGCAGCCCTAAAAAGACAAAAAATAAAGATTTGCATATTGTTGGTGAAAATGAAATAGTACCTACACTTTGGATACATTGTGGGTTAAATAAATTTGTGTGAAAACAGCAAAGGAATAACAGAAGAATTTTACTATTAGACTTTGTTAGGAGCTAAGGAATTATTCTTGCATTCATTGAACCATTATTTATTGTGCCTTCTAAGCACCAGGCACTATTTTAGATTTAGAAGATAAAGCAGTGAACAAAACAGACAAAAATCCCTGTCCCTCACAAAAAAGAAATCCCAGTCAGGGAGACAGATTAATAAGTGTGTAAGTAAAATGCATGAGGCTTAGACAGTGGTGAGTACTAAGAAGAAAAACAGAAGGAAGGAAGGGGGAAAGGAAAGAGCTGCAGGCCAGGGTAAGTGAGGACACAGGATCAGGACCTGAGAGCTGTAATTTAGGAAAGTAACTCAATTTTTCTGTTTCTTCACTTATAAAATAATAGTGCCTTTCTGAAGAAGGCTCAGGCCCTTAGACCGACTTTGTCACTTTTAAACTATGGGACTTTGGGTATGAAAGTTCTTTGGCCTCTCAGAACTTCTCCTCATCTGTAAAATGAACAGATTTGCCCAGCCTACATCACATGGTTTTTGAAAATGCCAAATGAGATAACTAATATATGTGAAAATATTTTAAAACATATAAGCTGTCATTTAAATATAAAATAGAAATTTAGGAGTTCCCCTCGTGGCTCAATGGTAAACAAACCTGACTAGAATCCACGAGGATGCGTGTTGGATCTCTGGCCTTGCTCAGTGGGTTAAGGATCCAATGTTGCCCTGAGCTGTGGTGTAGGTTGCCTCGGATCTGGATCTGGCGTTGCTGTGGCTGTGGCGTAAGCCAACAGCTGTAGCTCCAATTCACCCGTAGCCTGGGAACTTCCATATGCCCTGGGTGTGGCCCTAAAAAAAAAAAAAAAAAAAAAAGTAATTTAAAGGTAAAAACCACACAGGTATTTCATGGGTTTGCAAATCTCTTGCTGATGGTCGGCAAAGCCTCAGGACTGAGAGTAAACAGGGAATTAGATAACTGCTTGGTATTGATCCTCCCCCCACCCTCCCCAGGGAAAAAGCTAATGGCCAATGCAAATTACCAGGGTGTTCTGAATAAATTACCATCGGTATCTTAGATGAGGGATAAAATAGTCAAACTAAATGTTCCTAAGTGGACACCTCATAAAATAATTATTATATGACATTTGTCAAATTTTAAAATGCTTTACAGCTCTTTTGTTTGTTCTTGTTTTGTTTGTGGGATTTCAGTTCCAGGAAATAGTCTGAAAGGAGTTATAAACACAGAACAACTGTTTAATTTGTTAAAAGCATACAGTCCATCTTCTTGGTATTTCTGTAGATGCTCAATAAACATGAATCAAAGTAGATAATTCTAAACATAGGCTGATGAGTACTTTTTCAACTTCCTACTTTCTTCAGCTCTGAATATTTTATAGCATCCCCCTAATGGTTTGTTGACTCAATAAACATGTCAGTAGGCATGCATGGGATAGTGTCTGGCACATAGTAGGTAGTCAATAAATATTTGTTAAACAAAAGCATGCATGATTACCATGTAGGTTTCCTTACTACGGACTTGCCAATTTGATCCCTAAAGTGTTTTAAACATTTAAAACACATCAATACTTGGCTTCCCTGGACAATGCTTATCTGGTAAAACACATTAGGTCCATCTCCAACACTGGACTAAAAGCGTGTTTTATTCAATTTAAATACAGAATCCAAATTTAGTTTGAATACCACCTAGCATAGTAGGTGCTTAATGTCTGTTACATAAGATGCATATTCAGAAATCAGTTACTCCAGCCCAAATACCCCAGCTCAGGGGCATGAACTGGACGGTTCCAGCTCACATTCACCAGGCGACCTCTACTCCTTCTCTGAGGTTCTGGCTCCTGCTCGCTTAATAGCCAGATTGCAAATTTTCCTCGGCCTCTTGAGGTCTTCCTCTCGAGCGCTCAAAGTCCCAACGGTCACCACGTCACTGGGACGGCACCTACTCTGCCTGCATCTCCGCCCCCTCCGGGTGCTCTCCGGAGGTCGGAAGGCGGGCCCAGCAATTGGCATTGTGGCTGTTTCCTATTGGGGCTTAGTTGCTATGGTATCACAGACCATTAAAACTTCAGGGCACTACTTCCGGAATTTAAAGGAGAATTACTTCCAGGGCTGCCCATACTTGCTATGGCTGACTGAGCTTAACAAAAACGAAACTTTTCGGGGAAACGTCTGGGAAATCTCATTTAACCACGTTAATCTGTGAGTACGATATGTTATCATATCCCCACTTCCCTTTAAAAGACTTACTGTACATTTTTAATCTATTTGCCAGCCTCCAAAATGGCGCCGGCAGTATTGAAAGGTCAGAGGTGAGTTACGTGGGCCCTCCCGGTTCCGGCGCGATACAGGCCCACGGTGGTGAACAGTCTCCGGCACCATGTCTGGCTTGTCTGATCCACAAGCCCTGCGTGGCCCTTGCCCGCTAGCGTTGCTGCTTTTATTCCTGCTCGGCCCCAGCTCCGTCCTCACGATCTCCTTCCATCTGCCCGTTAATTCCCGCAAGTGCCTCCGCGAGGAGATCCACAAGGACCTGCTGGTGACGGGCGCGTACGAGATCACCGACCAGTCTGGGGGCGCTGGCGGCCCGCGCACCCACCTCAAGGTGCGACCGTCGGGGGCGAGGGGCGGGGAGGATACACCACAGGCGTCGGCGCGGTGGCGGAGAACCTGGGGAGTCTTGCAGATTGAGGTCTGGAGGGCGGCCTGGCCTCCCCGAGCGCTCGGGGCGAGCCGCCGAGACCGCCCCCTCATCCTCCTCGTTGGCGTTCGCTGGGCGGGGCTGGGCGCCAAAGCCGGGAACCCATTGAAGGGCCGCCAGGCCTTGGCGGATGTGGTGACAGTTGAGCTGCAGTGGCTTCGACTTTGGGTCGTTGTCGTGGCCCTATACCTGTTTTGGTCTTAAGTACCTTGAACTGTAACTTGGTTCTCCAAAGAAATCTATGGATGCCGAGTGTTTGTGGGGACCAGCATCCTAAGACACATTGATACCTGCAGGAAAATAATGGAAGCATTTAAGCGAGCTGTGAATAGTAAAAGCTGTTATTTCTTGAGCATTAGCCGTGTGTCAGGTTCTGTACTGTACATACATTTAGTTCGTACATTACCCTGTGTAGTAGGTACTATTGACCTCATTTTACACAATTGAGGCTCAGAAGTTGGAGAACAAACTGGTGATTCTTAGTTTAGGAGTTGAGTAAAGTGACGGAAAAGTGCTGCAATCTTAGACTCTCCTTGCCTTTTATTTGTAATTCCTGTGATTGATTCAAGTCCATTATTGGTCACGAAATGGTCTCAGTCTCTTGTACTTTTCTTTCCCGTACCCCAGAATCTGGACTTGGCCAAGTTTTGTGTAAATTTTAACTATACTCTTGGACAGCTATTACCAATTATGTCACTTTGGTCCCATATTGCAGTTAGAATGACCAGGCCTCCTCTTTGAAACCTTAACATGATTTGATATCTCTTAAGATTGGGTTTTGTTTTAGGTGGTTTTATTCATTTGCAGTAAGCATGTGGGGGTTTTGTTTGTTTGGCCTGCTGGGGCATGTGGAAGTTTCTGGGCCAGGGATCAAACCCTCCAGACAAAGCTGTAACAGAGCCACTGCAGTGACAACAGCTGGATCCTTAACCAGCTGTGCCACAAGGGAACCCCATATGGGGTTTTTTTTTGTTTGTTTTTAACAGTACGGGTCTTGAACTAAATAGGAAGAAACATTTTTACGTTTTAATAGAGCTTTAAGTACATAAGCTTAAAGTATTGGAGGAATTCCCATCGTGGCGCAACGGAAATGAATCTGACTAGGAACCATGAGGTTGTGGTTCGATACCTGGCCTTGCTCAGTGGGTTAAGGATCTGGAGTTGCTGTGAGCGATGGTATAGGTCGCAGATGTGGCTCGGATTTGATGTGGCTTAGGCCGGCAGCTGTGGCTCCAATTAGACCCCTAGCTTGGGAACCTCCATATGCAGCAGGTGCAGCCCTAAGAAGCTAAAAAAAAAAAAGCTTAAGGTATTGGAATGCAATAGTCATAATAGATGCAATTTCTTACTTAAACTTTGAGAGATGAAAAATTATAGGACTGTTGCATAATGACTGAGGCTTTTATTTCTGTCTAGCCAAGAAAACCATGATGGCGTGATTTTAGAGGCTTAGGTGCAACAATTTGGGGATCACGCTTCTGGCTCGATTCTATGTATGTAGTGCATAGGATCAGAGAATTTTAGCAGTGAAAGAGACTTTATTCTCATCTCTCGTGTTGCCCCCTCTGATTTGTACTTACATTTTAAAACCTTCCAGAGGCTCACTATTCCTTATCTGGTAAAGTTTAAATTTCTCAATAGGAGTTCCCGTTGTGGCGCAGTGGAAACAATCCACTAGTATCCATGAGGATGCAGGTTCGATCCTTGGCCTCACTCAGTGGGTTGGGGATCCAGGATTGCTGTGAGCTGTGGTGTAGGTTGCAGACGTGGCTCAGATCCATTGTTGTGGCTGTGGCATAGGCCAGCAGCATATGTTATTTGATCCCTAGCCTGAGAACCTCCATATGCCACAGATGTGGCCCTAAATAAAAAGCAAAAAAAAAAAAATAAATAGATTTCCCGGTATACTCTGTAGTGCTCATTATCTGTTCCTGAAACTGTAACTGCTTTGCCGCTCCCCGCTTTGCATTTTACATATGCGCCATCCTGAACAGTACCCTAAACTCAACATATTTTCATCTTAAATTGTAATTACTTGTATCTTGTCTTCCTTATTAGACCATTAGTATCCTGAGGGCAAGAATTTTATTCATGTTCATATTTTTCAGAATGTCAAACATACCACCTTGCTTCCAGGAAGCTCTTAATACAGGGAGCACATAGTGTAGCATGGTCTTATGGGTGTTACGTCTGTATCCGAGGCTGCTGAAGGACTTAAGCAGCAGAAGTCTGTGCACCTGCATTGCAGGCATTTTGCCATCAGTTATGTCTGCTCTTTTCTTCTGCTACCAACCAGCTTAATTGGACTACTCCTGGGGCCTTAACTCAAATGCTAAGTCGGTAACATAAATGAATGATTTGGGCCAGCTATAAGAAAAACAGCAGGAGTGGGAGTTCTCTTCTTGGCTCAGCGGTTAACAAACCTGACTAGTATCCATGAGGACTCAGGTTCAGTCCCTGGCCTTGCTCAGTGAGTTATGGATCTGGCATTGCCGTGAGCTGTGGTGTAGGTTGGCAGCTCTAGCTCAGATTTGACCCCTAGCCTGGGAACTTGGCATATGCCGTGCATACAGCTCTAAAAAGAAGAGAGAGAGAGAGAAAGACAGACAGACAGCAGTGATGATAAATGGGGGATAATTGGAAGTTGTGAAAACTCAATTTGAAGTAGTTAGTACTCATCTCTTTATGTGGGCCTTGTTGCCATATCTGATTTTTCAAAAAACCAGAAATCCTGTTTTTTGTTTGTTTGTTTTTGTCTTTTCAGGGCCACACCGCAGCATATGGAAGTTCCCAGGCTAGGGGTTGAATCAGAGCTGCAGCTGCTGGCCTACACCACAGCCACAGCAACATCAGATCTGAGCCATGTCTGGGACCTACAGCACAGCTCACAGCAACACTGAATCCTTAACCCACTGAGAGAGGCCAGGGATCGAACTTGGGTCCTCACCAATACTAGTCAGATTTGTTTCTACTGAGCCACACTGGGAACTCCCAGAAATCCTGATTTTGATGTGAAAGCTCCTGGTTTTTAGAATCTTGCCACACTTATTTCATCTTAACTGCCTCTTTCTTCTCATTTGGTTTTAAAGTAAATCCTAGATGTCATGGTATTTCAGTCCTGCATACTTCAGCCTGACTTTCTTTTAAAAATGTGAATTTAATCACAGTGTTCTGTGGCTATAATCATACCTCGAAAAATTAGCAGTAATTCCTTAATGTCATCTAATGATACCCACTTCATATTCAGATTTCTCCACTTGTCTCAAAAATATCTATTTAAAATTAAGTTGCATCTCTCAAGTCTCTTTATAATCTAGAGCAGTCCATTCTTTCCCTCCTCCCCCTTTTTTATATGCCTCCAATTGTATTGTTGGTCGGTAGTCCTTAAAGAATGTCCTATATTTTATGGAGTTCCTGTTTCGGCTCAGCGGTAATGAATCTGACTGGTATCCATGTGGATGCCGGTTCAGTCCCTGGCCTTGCTCAGTGGGTGGGGGATCCAGTGTTGCCACGAGCTGTGGTGTAGGTCACAGACGAGGCTCAGATTCTGGGTTGCTGTGGTTGCGTTGTAGGCTGGCAACTGCTGCTCTGGTTGGACCCCTAGCCTGGGAACTTCCATATGCCATAGGTGCAGGCCTGAAAAAAGAAAAAAGACTGCTGCACAGAATTGAAGCAGGGCATATCAATTAATCATCCATAGTGAATATAGATGTTTCCTCATTACTTTAGGCCTATAATAAAAGCCTGTTGTAGGGACTCAGAATCTGTGAAAAACCACATTTTTATAAAGACTAGATGATACCATAATAGTTTAATGGACTCCAGTACCATTTATTATTTAGAATGCTTGTTAATAGTGAAAATTGGAGGATGAATTAATTTTGGGGGATGAGATATTGCTAAGGATGATTTAGCTTTTGGAAATATTACAGAAAGAAAAAAAGCAGTTGTGAGGAGATGCCATTATCATCCCCAGAAAGAAAAGAAAAGTCTGATGGTAATGAAATCATCTAATTGGTTTAACTTTTTTTTCATTGTCATTTTGCAAGAGTGCTATTGCTAATTAATAATTCATTTTGCTAAATGGGATTATTTGTTATTTGGATATTACACTCAGTTATGGTCCCTGTGTTTCCCAGCTAGCTTACAGATGAGAAAGCCAAACAGATCATTTGAAGAGTTCAGCCTTGAGTCATAGGCCTATCACGTGTTAAGCCTCAAAATCATCAAGAAATATTTTGGCAGTTGGGAAACCATTGGCTTATATTTTTTTTCCCCACTAAAAGCTATATTAAAAGATTGTGTGTGTGTGTGTACACATGCGTGCACACTATAGTTTCGATCAATTTTGTTTGGAGCTCTTATACTTAGCTCATGATTGCTGTTGGTGTATTGAGGGCTGATCTTTTTCTATTAAGAAAAATATCCCATTTTCAAATTTACATTTGATGTGGACTCTTGTCCAGTGGGTTAGAAACAGGTCAGTAAATAGGTGGTTTAACACATCTAATGTACTGATGATTTAATAATATACTAATGGTTGGATACATGGAAATTTAATAATACTAACATCTGGTTTATTTTTGTATTGTATACAAATTTCTAGCTTTAAATTAAAACCTGACCATATGTTTCCTTCTCCAGAAAAGTTAAACAGTATGTTACTTTATTTAAATCTCTCTTGTTCAGCAGTTGTCCACAGCCTTCTCTATTTTCAGCTGATCTAGAGAACAGGGCTGCTTAGAATTTGAAATTGTTATACCATATTTTTATGATGACTTCTGAAGACTGAGTCTAGTTTCTAGGAAAAGGGGACAGATTTATGAAGGTAGTCTAGTGGGGTACAGTGACTTCTGTGCTGTTTCCTGTGTGATTTGCTGACTGGTGGTTGATTGTGAGCCCTGGCCCCCATGTACATATGCAGCCTGGCTGCCTGGACAGTAGAGCCCTCTGTGTAATCAGCCAGCTGGCCACAGACCAGAATTTGGGCTCCCAAACAAGCCTACGACTTGAGGGAGGTTGATGTCATCTGCTTTATCCTGTGCCCCCAACCTCATTGTTCAACACAACGTGTGGGAAATCAAGGGACTAGTTGTTAAGAAAGAACAAGGCTTTGTTTGTGTCTAAAAGGGTCACGCTGGAGGTTTTTTACCGTAAATAACTTTGGAACAGTATGAAAAAAAACATTTGATCTGGCTTCACCCCCGCAGTAGTATTGTTAGAGCAGCAACTGGTCTTTCCTTCTCATTCCCCTCCCTTCCTCCCTCTCTTTCTCCAGCTTTCTCCTCCTCACCTCCCCCCCCCCGCCGAAATTCCCTCACTCTTGCCCCCCAGTCAAGTGTGACGCATTGGCTTTGTCGAGTTAATGTAGTAAATGCTGATAGAAGCAGGAAGAGAGCATCTATCCATTATCATACCAGTGCCTGGAAATTTTCCATGTCTAGTTTTCAACATTTCTACAAGCCTCCTTAATCAGGACTTCTGTGCTATGCTATGCCATTGCTGAATTATGTTGGAAATTTGAAAGAATTTAGTGTTGCTAATTGCTGCTTAGGGCTTTTCTGAGTTTGACTTCGTTCTGGGTGAAATCTAGATATAATTCCCTGATTCCAGGGGTGCCATTGGTAGACTCAGTACTTGGCTCTTGTTTGAAAGATCAGGGTAAATTTGTTTTATGGCGATTAAATGTAGCTTCTAGGCTATCAGAGTTGTCCATGTTCTTCATGTCTGAGGACAGTGGGGGCTTGTGGTAGCCTTTTGAAAGTATTTCCAGGAGTTCCCGTCATGGCTCAGAGAAACGAATCTGACTAGTATCTATGAGAACACCGGTTCCATCCCTGGCCTCACTCGGTGGGTTAAGGATCCAATGTGGCCATGAACTGTGGTGTAGGTCACAGACGAGGCTTGGATCTGGCGTTACTGTGGCTGTGGTGTTGGCCGGCAGGTGTAGCTCCAATTCGACCTCTAGCCCGGGAACCTCCATATGCCATGGATGTGACCCTAAAAGATAAAAAGCAAAAAAAAAAAAAAAAAAAAAGGAATTTCCAATACTATTATTCTAGTCTAAAACTACAGCATCTTCAGTGATTTGGAGTTCTTTTTTTTTTTAGTCTTAGAGTAGTAGACCTCACAGCTTAAGATTCATTGTGAACTCTTACCTAAGAAGTGTAGATACCTGCAACCATGATCATTCTATGTGCACCCACAGTCTTCTTTTTTCTTTTCCCACCTCCCACACCTAATGTTGTTGGGTCTTTCATGTAGTTTATTACTTATGAAGTAAAACCCATGCAGGACATGCTAAAGTCACCTCGTATTTCTTACTACCCCCTGTTAGCAGTTAAAACAATTCATTGGATGCCTGCTTTGTGAGGCATTCTGTATCCCTCTGTTTCTGAATCCTACGGCTGCTTCCTTGAGGCTTATCTGTCTTTTCCTTTTGCATGCAGGAATCATTTAGGCCCTTGTCATCCGTGGGTTTAGTTAGCGTAGACTGCTTTATCTAGTTTGCCATCCTTTAGCGCTTTTAGATTGGAGGTATGCTTAGTGACTAAATGTTCCGGAGTTCTGAGTTACCACTAACAAGCAGTTATGACAACAGCAATGCTAGCAGTAACAACAGCAGTGATCGTAACACTTACTGAGGGCTTGCCAGATGCCAAACCCTGTTCCAGGCGCTTTGCTTATGTTAAATTCAATCCTCGAATCAACCTCATGAAGTACATACTCTGGTCCTTACTTTACATATGGGGCACAGAGAGGTTAAGGAACATTACCAGGGCTTTCCAGCTAGAGGTCTGACTCTAGAGCCTTCAGTCTCACGAGTATGCTGTACTGTCTCTCACATGGAGAAAATGATAGGTGTTTCTGTTGGGTTATTTTTATTCAGTGTATAGAGCTTCTGCGACAGACTTGCTCTGTCTTAATTCCTGAGTTAGTCATTCAGGAACTACATAGTTGATGGTTGTCCTTAAAATAATATGTGCACATTGTATACTCAGTGTTATACCACAGACTGATCATAAACCTGAGGAGGATGGAGTGCAGGTAGGAGCCTATTTGAAGGAAATTACTTCTTCAGAGTTTCACCAACTGCACCAAAGCCCCAGGCTGATTGACCACTGCTGCTGTGGTGGCACACCTGGAAAGATGTGGATTTGGCTCTCGGTTTTTATCACATTGCACTGGTGGGGTATGGAGCTGATACAGCAAGTAAAAGCACTGTGAGACCTGTGCCTGTAGAAAGACACAGACGTGCCACCTCCCTCGTGGGTAATCTCTCCTTTTATAGGCCTAGCTATAGACTTGTCCAAATTAACTATTTGTATTTACAACATGGAAAGTGTGTAAAAATGCTTATTTGCTTGCTTGGCTTTGATGACTGTACATTTCTTGAGGATCTGGAGGGTTGTGTGTACGTTTGACTTTATCCATCTGCATAGTGTTTTTTAAATAAAGTTTTTATTTTAGAACAGTTTTAGATATACAGAAAAGTAGTAAAGATAGTACAGTTCCCATATAGCCCACATCATTCCCCTGTTGTTAACATCTTACATCTCTGTGGCACATTCGTCACCATGAGTGAACCAGTGTGACACTTTCCCTATTTTTGAGAACCGTTTGAGTTTTGAGGAGAACTGGTCAAGTATTTTGTAGGCTGCCTTTCTGTTGGGATTTGTCTGATGTTTTCCATGATCCGATGGGGATTATGGGTTTTGGCAAAAAAGACTACAGAGGTAAAGTGTTGTTTCCTTTTTTTTTTTTTTTTTTTTATCTTTTTGCCTTGTCTACGGCCGCACCCGCAGCGTCTGGAGGTTCCCAGGCTAGGGGTCTAATTGGAGCTGTAGCCACCAGCCCACACCACAGCCACGGCAACATGGGATCCGAGCCAAGTCTGTGACCTACACCACAGCTCACGGCAATGCCAGATCCTTAACCCACTGAGCAAGGCCAGGGATTGAACCTGCACACTCATGGTTCCTAGTTGGATTCGTTAACCATTGCATCGCGACAGGAACTCCAAGTGTCATTTTCATCATACCATGCCAAAGGAGCATACTGACAGCATGAATTAGCACTTGCATTGACCTTGGTCATCGGGCTGAGGTAGTGTTTATCAGGTTTCTTCACTGTAAAGTACTTTTTTCCCTCTTTCTATGTTGAGTACTTTGGAAGGAAATCACTCTGTACAGCCCACATTTAAGGCGTGGGGAGTTAATTCTTGACCTCCTTGAGGCTGCTACTTCTGCATAAATTACTTGAGAGCCTTCTGCATAAGAGATTTGTCTCTTTGCCCCCGTTTGTTTAATTATTTATACCGGTATGGACTTGTGGGTATTTATTTTATACTTTGGATTATAATCCAGTACTACTTTAATTCATTGTTCAAATTGTTTCAGCTTTGCCTCTTTGGAGCTCTTTCACTTGGCTCCTGTGTCCCTTTGACATAACCCATTCTTATTTTTTGTCTTGTTTTGTTTTTCAGCACTACTGTCTCATACTACAAGGTGCTCCAGGCTCATCTTGTATATTTCTTGCCCCAGTCCTAGGATCAGCCCTTTCTCCAAGGAGCCCTGGTTCCTTTTATTGGAGAGTGGTATTAGAAACCAGGATCTGGGTGGATATTATTGTTGTTGTTGTTATTATTATTTTCATTTTATGGCCACACCTGTGGCATATGGAAGTTCTCAGTCCAGGAACTGAATCTGAGCCCCAGCTGCAAACCCTTTAACCCACTATGCTGTGAGCAAACCTGCACCTCTGCAGCAACCTGAGCCTTTGCATTCAGATTCTTGACGCCACAGCAGCAACTCCCTGATGGTATTATTTTTAAAACATCTTTTCCTGATGCTTTTTTTTCCAAACATACTCGTGGTGGTAGCAAGTGGAAGTAGTCTCAGCCTTCTTGCAACTTTAGAGGAAGGCTAGGAATTCCCTGAGCAGCTAGAGGAGGCAGGATGGGGAGAGAAGTAGTGGTGCTAAAGGGCAAAGGCCTGGGACACGGGAGCTCTCATCCACTTCCTTCAGTTCCTGCTTCTGCAGTGGGTCACTAAAAGCATTCATTTGAACTGTATTTGTATCTTTAGCAAGGCCATGGTTGCTAGTGGAGAGACTGCTATTGGTCACCATTCTTTCACAAGGACCTTCCTGATAAATGGTTCTTCTTGTTTAGTTCCAGGAAAACTATCTCCGAAGATAAATTTGCAAGCTTTCATCAGAAAACAAATGATGTGTAACCCAACTTGTTTCTTAATCTTGGCTTCCAGAAAACTGAGAGCCAAATTTGTTGTGCAGATATCATTTGCTCAGTTCAAGTGTTTGCTAGTGCCTGGTTGTTTCTTCCTCCAGGTGAACTCTCTTCTTTAATTCCTAATTGCTGTTTACCTAGTATTTGGGCCTAAGCTACTTAAAAGATCCTTTTGAAGTAGAGGGGGTATTGAATGTTTGGTAAAGGAAGAGGGGCAGGCTTCAGGAGCAGAAGCTGCTTGAGATCATGTTTTTCGGGTGTTCCCGTCGTGGCACAGGGGAAATGAATCCGGCTAGGAGCCATGAGGTTGCGGGTTCCATCCTTGCCTCGCTCAGTGGGTTAAGGATCCGGCATTGCTGTGGGCTGTGGTGTAGGTTGCAGACGCGGCTCGGAAATGGTGTTGCTATGGCCATGGTGTAGGCTGGCAGCAGCAGCTCCAATTGGACCCCTAGCCTGGGAACCTCCATATGCCCCCGGTGCAATCCTAAAAAGACAAAAGACCAAAAAAAAAAAAAAAGATCATGTTTTTTGGATGCTGCCTAGAATAGTCCAAGAAAATCCAATTCTAAATGTCTCTTTTTCCCAGCGGACCTGTAATCTCACTTATCTGACAGTTTCAGTGCAAGTATTCACATATTCTTGACATCAGCTACTGTGCATATACAATTAACACTTTACTACTTTATAAGTTGTGAACTTTGCTTTTCTTCAGAAGGTGTTATCTAGAAACAAATCTTTATTACTTCCCATTCCTTGATGTCATATGGGCAGATTTTATGGCTTAATATTACCTTTGTTTAATTAAGAACTTTACAGTAAATTTTATAAGTGTTTTTTATTGGGCTTTTTTTATGTTTTGTTTTGCTTTGCTTTTTAGGGCCACATCTGCTGCATATGGAGGTTCCCAGGCTAGGGGTCTAATTGGAGCTACAGCTGCTGGCCTACAGCACAGCCACACCAATGCTAGATTCCAGCCGCGTCTTCGACCTACACCACAGCTCACAGCAACGCTGGATCTTTAACCCACTGAGCGAGGCCAGGGATCGAACCCACAGCCTCATGGTTCCTAGTCGGATTTGTTTCTGCTGAGCCACTGTGGGAACTCCTTGTTTTTTATGGTTAAAAGGGAAGGCAGGAATCCTTTGAGGGCTTGCTGTTAGAGTAGATAAAAGTGGCAGTTATTTATCATATTACCAAGGTAGTTCTCAGTAGAATTTAAGAGGAAAAAAGAAAATCTCAATTTTTGAGAAACCAGGTGTTTTTTTTTTTGTTTTTTTTTTTTTCTGCTTTTTTAGGGCCTCACCCACAGCGTATAGAAGTTCCCAGGCTAGGGGGGTTGAATCGGAGCTGCATCTGCCAGCCTACACTACAGCCACAGCAACTCAGGGACCGAGCCGTGTCTGCATCGTACACCTCAGTTTACGGCCCAGGCCAGATCCTCAATCCACTGATCGAGGCAAGGGATTGAATCCAGGTCCCCATAGTTACTAGTTGGGTTCATTACCACTGAGCCATAACGGGAACTCCACCAGATAACCTTTTAAGGTGATCTATAATCAGAGCATTTTAATTAAAGAAATTTAAAACCATCATTTCAGCCTGTTAGACTTTGCCAGTTCTGGCTAATCACTGAGATTGGCCTAGTTTTCTGTTCCCTAAATTTAGCTACCTGCTGATTTATGTAATTATGCTGGGCATGTGATTTTTTTGTTGTTCTTCTTCTTAAGATCAATGGCTTGGCTCCTAAATAGCTGCAAAGTAATGAACTACATGGGAAATGTACTGATTTTCAGAAAAACTCTAGGATCTGTTAGAATGCTCAACAGTCTCTAAGAGCATAACATCAAGGTTAAGTTGTCAAGTGGTCTGCCTAAATTTCCACATATCTGGATATATGCTCTTATATAGCTGTGTCAACTGAATATCATAAGGAGTATAGAAATAACATCTCCACGTTTCCCTCTACTGAGGGAATTGTGATATTATCACAATTTCTAGGAGGTAGATTTCATGCTAATAAAAGGCACAGACAGTGAGAGATTCTTTGCCTTCAGCCTCTTGTAAAGCATTTGAATGGTTAATAACATTCTCAGATGTCATAGAATCAACAACACAGGTATTCTGCCATAGTTGTAGTTCCTCAGTATAATGTGGAAAACAATTTAAACAAATTTTATACCACTCAATACCAATTGGGGGGGGGGTTGTATCTGAGTCTTTCAGAAGAACATGGCAGATTTCTTAATTCATTTTGCAAAGTACTCAATGAAGGATTTTTGCCAGTGCCTTAATAAGTCTTTTCTGACCTGTTTCTAGGCTCCTTTATCATCTAAAGAGACTCCTGCCCTTAAATAAATAATTTTTTTTTTTTAAACTCTTGAGATCTTAAGAGAATACAAAGAGATCATAAGCAATTCTTCTAGGAAACAAGTTGGTTAGGCAAATGTGTGCCAAATCTTGTAAGCCTGAATAAGTTTGGTTGTTTGTCATAGGCCAGTGACCTGGCCTCTTTCCTTCCTTGACCTTGGGCATGATGACATCTGGGATGACTGTTCCATGCTGTACCCTTGGTGCTTATTTCCTGATATCCTCTGCTGCTTTCATTTAATCCTTTCCTTCTCCCTTAAGAATTAAACTAATACAATGAGCAAATCTGGAAGCTTATTTTTATCCACCTATGCCTTGGAGAAATTCTACATCTTTACAACTTTATTCATAGGAGCCAAATCCAAATTAGAGTTTTTAGATAAGCTTAGAATATGAAAATTTGTTATTCCTGATGTTTGACTTCCTGTTTGCTCTTAAGAATTATCATTGTCTTTGGGGGGCTAGGGAATGGGGAAGTGTGAGTATCTGATGGTGAGCAGGTTCTGAAGAAAGAATGGCACTACCCTGGTGACTACACAGTACTTTGGGATTTAATGATTAGTTCCCAGACATTTTTGCCCTATAATAAAGTTCTCAAGTAGTCCTTTGTTTTGCTTTTTCTTTTAGTTGGTAATTCAGGAAAAATATCCCATAAAAAGAGGCCTTTAGGAGTCTTCAGGGCTAAGCGTTCCCGTGCAAATTGTTTTATTTATTGCTAACTTCAAGACCTCTACCTTGTGGCTGCCTGCTAATCCCTCTAAGGTAGAGAACGCAGACTGAACACTGCTCTGTCCCCACTCAGGAGGACTCTCAGGCTGTCTGACTTGCATTGACCCAAAGAATCCATCAGATTCTGTTAGTCTTTCTTGGCTTCTGTGCATTCCATTTCTTTCAGCCATTCTTTTTGTGGGGAGGCAAGATGGAATGTGGAAAGAACATGGGTTTTAGACCCTATCTTCAAATCCACACACACAGTTTTTAACTCTGTGGTAATGGATGGATTACTACATTTTTGCATCAATAAAATGGGGATAATAAGACTGGCTTCTCCAGGATTGTTGTGAGGATTAAAGACTGCGTAGGTAAAGTTTATAAAATAATTCTTTAATCCCTTTTTAAAAGAATCTTTCCTTTTTTTATGGCTGCACCTGTAGCATATGAAAGTTCCTGGGCCAGGGATTGAATCCAAGCTGCAGCTGCAACATAACACCGTGGCTGTGGCAATGCTGGATCCTTTAACCTACTGTGCCACAGCAGGAACTCCCCTTACTCCCTTTATTCTTCCAAACCACTCAGGTGCAAAACCCCAGACCTAAATCACTTACTACTTTTCTTTGCTCCTATATCTTGGCTGCTAGGTGTGACCACTAGAAGTCCATGGTCCCTGATCTCAGGTGAGACCTCAGTGCTCTCCAGCAGTTCTTCTATATGATTTTAGTCTTTCTTCCTGTCTTGTGCAGAGGTCAGATATTGGTGGCCCAGAAGAAGTTGTTCTGTAGACATTTTTTTTTTTTTTTTTTTTTTTTTGTCTTTTTAGGGCCGCACCTTCGGCATACGGAGGTTACCAGGCTAGGGGTCAAATCAGAACTGTAGCTACTGGCCTACACCACAGCCACAGCAGCACCAGATCCGAGCCGTGTCTTCAGCCTACACCACAGCTCACGGCAACTCCAGATCCTTTACCCACTGAGCGAGGCCAGGGATCAAACCTTCATCCTTGTGGATACTAAGTCAGATTCGTTCCCTCTGAGCCACAGCAGGAGCTCCTAGACATCTTTTGTTTGGCCTTGAGATAGTTTTTCAAATGTTGGGATTGGTTGCAAGGATTTTAAAACTAGAAGATTTCAAATAAAAGTTAAAACTTTTAGGTTCTTTTAGGAAATTGGATGATCTAAAAACCTGACATGCCATGGTAGGTAGTAATTGGTTTCTCCCTTGAGACACTCCTATCTTCCCTGTTTCACCGCATTGTTCTCCACACCCTGTGGACTTGTACTGGCCCATTAGACTTGGTTATGCTGCTTACTCGATCCTTGTGGGCATTCACTTTTTGGTCTTTTCTTGTGGGCTTTCCCATTTTAAAATCCCTCAAATCTGACCCCTTCTGTTCATATCCAAAGCCTTCATCATGTCTAACCTGGAGTATTGGAATAGTGTCCTAGCCCATCTTATCTCTAGTTTGTCCCTCTTAATTAAGTCTATCATCACAGTGTTATCAGATGCATCTTTCCAAACTGCAAATTGAATCACATCACCTCATTTCAAATTCTTCGTCGCCTTCCCACTTTGTACAAAATAAACTCCTTAGCATGATGTCGTGGTTCTACATGATCCAGTCACTTAACCGCTCTGTGCCTTAGTTTCCTCCTGTGGAACATGGGAGGAATAATACTTCTTACCTATAGGGTTAAAGTGAAGATTAAATTAAAAATTGCATGTAGGAGTTCCTGTCGTGGTGCAGCAGAAACGAATCTGACTAGGAACCGTCAGGTTGCAGGTTCAATCCCTGACCTCGCTCAGTGGGTTAAGGATCCAGCACTGCCATGAGCTGTGGTGTAGGTTGCAGACATGGCTCAGATCTAGTGTTGCTGTGGCTCTGGCGTAGGCTGGCAGCAACAGCCCTGATTAGACCCCTAACCTGGGAACCTCCGTAAGCTGCGGGTGTGGCCTTAAAAGGACAAAAGACCAAAAAAAAAAAAAAATGCATGTAAAGCACTTGGCATAGCACTCAACAGTTAGCGCTTAATAAATGTTAGCTATTAGTGTTATGATAGTACCCTCTTTTTTTGTTTGTTTGCTTTGTGTTTTTCTGGACCCAGCCTTCACATTTGCTTTCTTCTTTACCGCTATTCTTTACCCCTATTCGTCCCTTGATTGCAGCTCATCCTTCAGGACTTGGCTTTTGAGTCTCCTCCTTCACGATACACTCTGTGACCCTCCATAATCTGGTGACACCTGAGCATGCCTTTAGCAGTGCACTCTCTACACTGCAGCAAAGTTGTCCCATTTCTTATTCTTCTCCTCATTTATGCTCTTAAGCCCTTTGAAGGAACCATCTTACACTTCCTTGTTTCCCTAGTGACCGGTGCAGATCCAGGGACCTTAAATGCTTGACAAAATAATGAACGATCAATGTCGTTCGTGGCAGGAGATCCTGGCTTACTATTACTGCTATTTATTATTGCTGCCTATTCTTACTTAACTTTTTTAAATTTTAGATAACAGATTCTGCTGGCCATATTCTGTACTCCAAGGAGGATGCAACCAAGGGGAAGTTTGCCTTTACCACTGAAGATTATGACATGTTTGAAGTGTGTTTTGAGAGCAAGGGTAAGTAAATCAGAGTGTTCTCCCTGAATTAAGCATCATCTTCTAAGCAGGTTAGAGCATGAACTTTCTCTCCTGCACTGGATGGAAAGTGGAAGTGAAAACTCCATTTGCTGGGGTGCACACACTTGTCAGTGAAAGTTGGCTCGTCAGTAGAGTTCTTCATGTGCAGGAGCAGGCGTCTTTTGCGTGCTATGTTATACTTGGCCTGAATGGTAGAGTTAATTTGGTATAGATGCTAAAAATAGCGCATTTATATGCTAGTGACATGTTTTCTTGGAGATTAGAAGTAGGGTCTCCCTGACAAATAACATACAGCAAGGTATTTGGGGGTTTTTTTGTTTGTTTTGGGGTTTTTTTTTGTAAAGCAAGCACAGTTGATTGGAAGCACAGTGTATGCAAAAAGAACAAAAAAGTAGTGGCAGAAGTCAAAGTCACACACTCAGAGAAGAGTGTAGATATCCTCACCAGTGAGGAGCGCCCAGAGACAGTTTTGGTCTCCAAGGCATTTGCTATTTCCTAGTCCTAATATCTTGCTGTGGCATCTTCTGTGCATCTCAAGGCCAAGAGCCCGTAGTAATTTTTAGGCTGATTACCTGATGGCTTCTGGCTCAGTGGTAGGTACCTTTCCACTCCTTATTCTTCAGCTTCAAGGACACGAGATTCTAATCCATGCATTTATACCTGTTATATTTAGTTGGGATGGTTTGGGGCTACAGGACACAAAAACATAACTCAAACTTGCTAAAGAGGATGAAGAGAAAGTGTGATTCTGAACCAGGAAGTTTACAGTTTAGGGCTGACTTCAGGTACAGCTGGATCTTAGGGTTTTTAGCAATATCATTGGAACCTTACCTCGTTTTTAGAGATGCCCCACCCTCTTTTTTTGCCTCCATCTGATTTTATTCTTAGGCTTTCTCTGTATGGTAGGTAGCAAAAGGAATCCTGGCAGTTTTACATTTATAGAATATTCAGAACATAGCAATCCTAGAAGAGCAAGCACTTTTGCTGATGACACCAGTAGATTCCCAGGAATAACAGGTGAACTAGCTGCTTTTGACAGTTAACCAAGAATTGACCCCATGGAGTTCCCATCATGGCTCAGCAGTAACAAACCCGACTAGTATCCATGAAGATGCAGGTTCAATCCGTGGCCTCACTTGGTGGGTTAAGGATCCGGCGTTGCCCTGAGCTGTGGTGTAAGTCGCAGACGTGGCTCAGATCTGGCGTTGCTGTGGCTGTGGTGTAGGCCAGCAGCCATGGCTCTGATTCGACCCCTAGCTGGGGAACTTCCATATGCCACAAATGTGACCTTTAAAAAAACAAGAATTGACCCCATGATCTAAAATGAGTCAATTTAGCCTAAAAGCTAAAGGAGGTCTCATGAAGTAAATGGAATAACAGATTAAAAATAGAAAATTAAGGGCTTTAATAGTGATTTCATGACCGATACTTTTCTGCCTCCCTCACTCCTGCCAGTACCTGGATATCTCAGCGGTATTCTAGACATTTCCATATAGTTGTGCGTTCTTACTTCAGAACTCAGGCATCTAAGACTGTATCCATGATCTTCTCTTTCAAATTAGTTCCCTTCACTCATCAGTATTACCACCACCTCCCCAATTACTCGGGCTAATGTTTTTGAAATTACTGGTGTTTGTCTTTTCCAGCCTCTCATTAAGTTATGCTGGTACTTCTTTCAAAATACCTCCTGTATCTGTCACCACACAAATCTGAATTCTAATCTTAAATCATGGATGGTGTCATTAAGCTTCTGATATCCCTGCTTTTAATATGTTCAAATATTGCTATCACGTTTATCTCCTAAAACACATCTTTTATCATGTCTGTCGTTTTTCAGCTTTCCCTTCCTATCCTATCCCTCCCCTTTTTCAGCTATACCCACAGCATATGGAAGTTCCTGGGCCAGGGATCAAACCTGAGCTGCAGCTATGGCCTACGACCCAGCCATGGCAATGCCGTATCCTTAACGCACTGCCCCACCTTCCTTGGGGTAGAAATATTCCTGTTCGATAGAATGAATCCCAGAATCACAGAATTTTCTAACTGGAAGGGACTTTAGGCATCATGCATTTAGTAGTCTTTATACTCTTGCTCCATCCAACCATATCTTCCACTGCTCATCAGGCCCCAGCCATTCTGCCCCATCCTCTAAACATGTCGCATTTATTCATTTGCTAAAACAAAACGCTCTCTTCCCATATATGTATATTCCCATATCCATACATTTCTCAACCATTCTAGTCTGCTCAATATCTCCATCAGTTGATTCATCTAGCACTGTTCTTGGTGTTGAGGATATTATAGCAGTGAATAAAACAGAAGTCTGTGCTCTCAATGGAGCTTACATTTTCATTGGAGCAAACAGACAGTAGACAAGTATAAGTCCAGTGGTAATGAGGGCTTTGGAGAAAAAGCAAATGCCTCAAGATGCTGAGCGTGTCTCAGAAACAGCAAGGAGGTCAGTGTGGTTTCCTCTGAATAGTGCATCACTTACTGATTGGCATATATACGTGTGTGTGTGTGTGTATCACAGCCATGGCAGTGACGATGCTAGATACTTAACCTGCCGAGCCATGAGTATCTTTTGTGCTGGTACTATCCATGTAATTGCTCAGGAACTGGTATTAAAATGTGTGTATAAGGAGTTCCCGTCGTGGCTCAGCTGTGACAAACTCAACTGGTATCCATGAGGATGTGGGTTTGATCCCTGGCCTCGCTCAGTGCGGTTAAAGATCTGGCATTGCCATGAGCTGGTGTAGGTCGAGGATGCAGTCTGGGTCTGGCGTGCTATCGCTATAGTGTAGGACAGCAGCTACAGGTCCAATTCGACTCCTAGCCTGGGAGCTTCTATGCGTCACAGGTGTGGCCCTGAAAAGCAAAAAAAAAAAAAAAAAAGTGTGTATATATTTGTATGTATGTGTATACACATGTATAAATGTTTGTATACACACACAGAAATAGTCAGCACTCAATTTTTAGTTTGTATTCTCTCTTTATTCTGATAAGAAGACCTTATACCTTGTAGTCTTTGGAGGACCTTTTAAAACATTGCCAGGCAAATGCGGAGAGAAATTACTAAAACATCTTTTTACAAAGGAAACCCTTGAGGGCCACGATACCAACCAATGGGATGGGCTGTCTCTTCTGTGCAAGAGACTATATGGTCTGGACTCAGGTGGTCTGTGGTTTTGTGGTTTCACTCGTGTTTGAATAATGCTGAAGCTGTGCTGTGGTGAACAGACAGTGGGAAGAATCTGTTTGGACCAGGTGGAGCTGTGAGCTGCTTGGATTTCACAGTTTTTTAAATGAGGAAGGAGAATCAAAATTTTTGTATTGAATCTCTTATGGGCGATGTTATGATCAGCACTGCACATTGGATTTGGGAGAAGAGAACTCTCTGGGTGTCGTTTTTTGTTTTCTTTGGGAAACATTGGTTCAGTGCTCAGAAGCTATCTGTGACTTGTCTTAATTTCTTGATCCTACTGTTCTTTCTTATTTTATTGCTCTCAAATTTATCTTTCTAGTCTATCCAGAAGAATTTCTTTCTTTTTTTTTTTTTTTTTTTTGGTCTTTTTTTGTCTTTTTAGGTCCACACCCATGGCATATGGAAGTTCCCAGGCTAGGAGTCTAATTGGAGCTGTAGCCGCCAGCCCATACCACAGCCACAGCCACGCCAGATCCGAACTGTGTCTGCAACCTACACCACAGCTCACAGCAATGCTGGATCCTTAACCCACTGAGAGAGGCCAGGGATCGAACCTGTGTCCTCATGGATGCTAGTCAGGTTTGCTAACCGATGAGCCATGACAGGAACTCCAAGAAGGATTTCTTTACTGTCTTTTAAACATGCCACACACTCCTTTCAGTAAGTCTTTGCTCATGTGTTTCCTTCTGCCTACCATACCTTGTCTGCCTTCAGGTGCTACCTCTTGAGTAAAGTCTGTCCACAACTAATCTCTCACCTCCTCTAACTTTTGCTTCATAGCTGGGATTATCTGAACCTTTTTTTTTTTTTTTACCCTTAAAGTTTTATACTGCTTTGCATTTTCACTGTAGCTGTTATGCATATTTATGTATTAGATGCCCATTGTATTATTTGAAGGCAGAGATTGAAATATCTAGCACAGTTCTAGTTCCTAGTGAGCTCTAAATGAGTAGTTATTGATTTGGCTTCAGTCCATCTCAGAAAATCTCCAGTGTCTCTCAGTGTTCAGTGCATTCTCTGGCTTATGGTCTTAGGAACCCAAGTGCTTAAGTGGCACCGTTTCCAAAACTCCTAATTTCATGCAGGCAGTTTTGAAATTTATAAGTAATCGGGTAAATTCCAGGGAATTGGGACTGAGCAATTTTCTGGGGCTCTTTTGAACCACTCCAGTCCCTTTACTCCCACTTGATGATTTAAGATTAGAATTCTTTCTGATCAAGCTGAATCAGATTACTTTTTCCTAGAGTTCCTGTGGTGGCTCAGTGGTAACGCACCCAACTAGTATCCATGAGGATGCAGGTTCAATCCCTGGCCTTGCTCAATGGGTTAAGTATCTGGTGTTAGTGTGAGCTGTGGTGTAGGATGCAGACCCATCTCGTATTTGGCGTTGCTGTGACTGTGGCATAGGCCAGCAGCAGCCCTGATTCAGCCCCAGCCTGGGAACTTCCATATGCCATGGGTGTGCCCCTAAAAAGATCCACCCCCCCAAAAAAGGCAGATTGCCTTTTCTAATATGAACATTGCTCTGTTGATCCTACTATCCCAAATTAACATTCCTCTTTTAAGAAGTATCTCCAAGAACTGTACTCTTTTTGTCAAGTTTCTTCTTGGGCTCTTCTCTTGTAAGGGTTTTGTGGGACTAGTTCTATAACATTTTGTTTACTTATTGAAATGGCCTTACATTGACCAAAATACTTTAGTCCTATAAAATATTAGATAAATGCTGTGGTCTTTTCAGTACTTGTATTTGTATTAAGTAAATTCAGGCTTAGCGTGTATGCAGTAATCCTTCTCTCAGAATTTCATGGGTCAGCCTTTTTAGATGTGGAAATGTACTTTTCGGCCTAAGCTGGTGCCCACTACCTCCGGGTTTGTATGCCAGTCAGTTGTATGATGTTTTGACTTTGGAGTTTTATTTCCTAATCCAATAAGCCAGTGTGTTTTCTCTTCTCTGGTTCTATTCCTCTGTGGTGCCAACTACATATCTTGTGTGCTGCTCCCTCAGAGATGTTTGCCAGCAGCGTGTTCTCGTTGCTTTCTGGCCCCCCTCACAGATAGAGGCTTTGTCTGGAATGCTTGTGATTTTTAGCCAGAGCCAGGAATTTTCTGCAGCTGAGTAGGGGGAGGAGTTGAGGCTATTTCCCTCTATTGAGAGGGTAGGGGTTAGGGAGGGAGAGAGAGGGTGGGTGGGTGATTTCCCGGAATTTTAAATATTCCGCACAATGAATCCTTTGATTTCTTTCTCAGGAACAGGGCGGATACCTGACCAACTCGTGATCCTAGACATGAAGCATGGAGTGGAGGCAAAAAATTACGAAGAGGTATGTCCTGCTGTAACAGCCAGTAGAGGCAGCAGCATGCTGGTCTGTGAGGTTTCTGTGACCTAGTCAGGCCAGCAGGCTGTGCTTTGCCCAGAAGGCTGTGGTTTTCTCAGCAGTCATGTGACAACCAGCTTGATATAAAAAGTTATGTTAACAGCCTTGAACAATAATTCTGGCTGTGCTGTCAGCCAAGTGACTGGACCAACTGTCCCATAGAAATGTTGGTATGATGAAACACTTAAGTATATGCTATTAGTGCTCTTGAGACAGAAACCAGATATATAGTTGTAATTTTTTAAAGCCGGAATTCATTTATATGTTAATGTTCAAGGTTAAGAGAAGTGATTTGGTTTTAATCCCTATGGCTTTTATTCCCAGAGTGACAGCTATGTATAAAACTAGGGCATGGATTCATTGCTATTTAGACTTGAACAACTGTGCTGTCTTTGAGAAATGTAGTAGTCAAAAGTAGCTTTTAGTTAAAATAATTTCAATTTCAAATTTTTCAGAAAGAGAGCAAGATGGAAGAAAAACTGCAAGAGATTAGGTGTGTTTTGTTTTGCTTTGTTTTTGTTTTGCTTTTTTACCCTCGGCGAATGGACGTTCCCATGCTAAGGATTGAATCTGAGATACAGCTGCCAGCCTACCCCACAGCCACAGCAACGCCAGATCTGAGCCACATCTGTGACCTACACCACAGCTCATGGCAACGCTAGATCCCTAGCCCACCAAGTGAGGCCAGGGATCGAACCCACCTCATGGTTCCTAGTCAGATTTGCTTCCACTGCGCCACAGCAGGAACTCCGAGATTAGGATTTTTGCTAACCAGAAGTATCGTAGAGAACAAAAACAGACCTTTATTTGGGTGGTAGGAAGGTGGAAGTGTGCATAGAATAAGGGGAAGGGGGACTGAGCCCTTCCTATCCCTTTCATGAGAGACTCTGGAGGCAGCACAAAAAAGGCTCTTCAAATGAAGAGCACCTTTGAAAAACCACAAGAACTATTTAAGATTGGAGGATTGATCTTTATAGAAAGATTAGCATGTTTTTACCCAGATCAGAGTCTTTCTACAACAGTACCCGAAGGCATGAAGAAAAGATGGGGTGTAGGAAATACAAATGGCTTTTGAAGAAGGTAAACTGAATAAACAAAGGAAAGTTGCTTTAAGTGATTTAAGCAAATTCTCTAGAAATGATGGAGCGGGAGAAATTGTTCTATCTTTGGTCAGAACTTAGAAGGGAAATATCCTAAAATGGAAGAAGACTGGAAGCCACTGGCTGCTTCTTCAACAGGAAGTAGTACTGCAATAATTGCAGCTCTCCAGGTCTTGCCTCTTTTTCCTAGTTCATGGGTTCAGTTGAACAAAACTAGACTGAGTTATTTGTAGGCAGGAAACAGGAGCAATTGATGGAGCTGTGAGTGGAAGACAGTTCCTAGTGGAGACTCTTGCTTGTTTCTGGCTTCAGGATAGTTTAGTTAAAAGAGTTAAAGCAAGAGCCTCTTTGTCTGATGAATTTAGGAGTAAATCGAAAAATCCTTTTAAGTGTTTATGATTCAGGAGAATCCTGATTATATTTAAACAATATAATATGTTAAAGTGCTGTTGTAAGGTCTAAAACACTAAGAAAAATGTTATATTATTATGAAGTAGAAGAGTAGGTGAAATGATTTTCAGTTTTTGAGTACTGCTGCTGTATCATCCACCTCAGACAATTCTCTAGGCAAGCATTCATTGAGTTGCTTTTATGTGGAATTTTGCCTTTTGTGACTTTTCCCCTCTAATATGATGGCCATCAGTAGGTGTTATATATTAAATAACAGGACACTTGGTTTATATTAGACATAGTTTGTTCTTCTCTAAAATAGATGGTATTATGGTGAGTTTACATATAGAATGATGTGGGCTGTCAGATAGCATTTTAGAACCTATACCTCCTGGAATTGCCATCATCCTTGGACTTTGTTAACACTGGGAAAAGTCCTTTATTTTTCCTGACCTTTTACTTAACCCAGGAGGGGAATCCCTAGCAGAAAGGAAACCACAGTGCTTCCTTTGCCTGCTTCCTGCTTCGGAAGTCTGTCGCGTCCTAAGCCTTTCTTTACGCACATGGTTACAACACAGCTCTAAAGTCTTTTTCTTAACCAAGAAACTCCTCCCAATACTTTCTTCAGTGACCTACCTCCCCATTCCCCCACCCCCCAAAAAAGCAGATCAAACTGAGGCAGAAAGGAAGTGGTTTTGACATAGGCCAAAACCCAGCCCTTTTCTCAGTCTGTGGCTAGGTTCCCTTAACCTTGCTCAAAAATTGGCAGAACATTGTAAATCACCTATAGTAAATTTTTTCCCCCACTTTTTAGGGCTGCATCTGTAGCATACGGACATTCCCAGGCTGGGGGTCAAATCGGAGCTACAGCTGCTGGCCTACGCCACAGCCACAGCAGTGTGGGATCTGAGCCACCTCTGTGACCTATACCACAGCTCATGGCAACGCCACATCCTTAGCCTGATAAGAGAAGCAAGGGATCAAACCCACAACCTCATGGTTCCTAGTCAGATTCGTTTCTGCTGCACCACAACGGGAACTACCTAAAATTTTTTTAAAAAAAATATCTGTTACTTGTCTCTGGGCTAATGCCTATGACAAGAACATGAATAATAGAAAGCACTTGTTCCTTGGTTAATTACCAGAGAGCACTGAGCATAAGTAGAGGTTTCGAAGCATTTAGTTTCAGGCCCTTGAGGCAAAGGAGAGCCTTTATCTCCAGAGGATGGAGCCCTTCTGTGTCGGTATTTAAATTCAGGAAAGTGGTACGTTTCTTTTAATTTTTTTCTCATTCAGCATCTCTCTCCTCACATTTGCGGACTTCATAATTCTAAAATCCCACGTGGTCCTTTAAAATTCAGTAGTGGAGTTCCCGTTGTGGTGCAGCAGAAACGAATCCGACTAGGAACCGTGAGGTTGCAGGTTCGATCCCTGGCCTCACTCAGCAGGTTTAGGATCCGTTGTTGCCGTGAGCTGTGGTGTAAGTTGCAGACGAGGCTCGGATATGGTGTGGCTGTGGCTGTGGCTAGGGCCGGCGGCTACAGCGCCAGTTAGACCCCTAGCCTGGGAACCTCCATATGTTGCGGGTACAGCCCTAAAAAGCAAAAAAAAAAAAAAAATTCAGTAGTAATCAGTGTCTTAATAGCTGGGCAGAGCACTACGCTACCTACTAAGTTGTTATGGAGGATTAGTTAATGCCTGTAACTTCTATAAAAACAGTACAGAATGTAAGGTGATCTTATTTAAAGGCAGAACGGTTGTTATTTTGTGATGAGAAGCATAGTCTTTTTTGTAGTTTGAAATTTTTAAAGAGAAAGAATGTTTATGTCCTGAGACATAAAGCACTCTTGGTTCTCTCTGTTGTATTTTAAGACCTTTCGCCACTATCATTTGCCCCTCAGAGGGGAACATCTCTGTAGAATCAGTATGTGAATTAAGCCATTTCTTTTTCGTTTCTGGTCTCTGAACTAGAACAGCTGTCTTCAGGGACTTACTGTCTAATCTTACAGTTGTGGGAATGAAAGCAATTATTACCCCACCAGAAGGAGTTGTCTGACATATGTGCAGGCTCTTGGGCTATGTGTATCCCCTCTTGGCTTGGATGGCAGCATTTTCAGCACAACTGAAATCCTGTTTTGCCTAGGGGTGCCATTAGTCTGCTATTTGCTACTAACATACACACCAAAAACACAGTTGCCCTTGTTTGAACGACAGCTGAAGACTTTTCAAGAGTTCTGTTTCTCTGAATACCCTCAGGAAGGAAGAACTCTGTTTCTATATACGAGATCAAAAATTCCTTTATTGACGTGGGTTAAATGAAATAACATGGGTAAGCCATCTGACACATAGGTGATCAGTTCAGTAGATTTTAGCTCCTTTCTCCTCCCTTTCTGGAAACTGCCAAGTGGCTATGACAGAGTAAATAGGATCTTGCTAAATTTCATTCGTTTAGCCCTAAGATTGGCAGTATTATCTGGACTTATTTTGCACATAGTTGACCTTTTGACCCTCTGTGAAGACGCCTGTGATTCGCACGTGGCCCCCTGCCCCCCCATAAGTAGACTTGTCTTTGGATGTAGGTCTGTCTTCATTATCTTGATTGTGTTAGTGGTCTTCACTTTTATTGCTGTGCTTCGACAGTTCACAGGGGCTGCAGAACAGAGCATGGAGATAACAGAGTAATTTGACCGAATCTGGCTTAGCTCAAGAAGCTTCTCTTGAGTTTCTTAGTGTTCCCCAGGGCAAAGGATCTAGTAGCGATTCTCTAAGGGGCTTGGTTTCGCATGTATGTTTTAAGAAGCAGTTTTTCAGATCTAACACCTTTCCTGTGTACAATTCCATATAACTCTGAACTCTTTAGATTCATGGCATCAGGAGAAGAATGGCAGATTTGGATATGGTTTAAGAAGAGTAATTGTACAGTTATTTTGGAGGTGTTGTAGATGTGCAGGGCAAGCTTTCCAAACAGTACCTGCTGCTGCTACAGATGAGCGTGATAGTTACTGTGGTAGAGAAAACTTTCTCCTAGGTCGTGGGCCTTGTGAAAAAGAATGCTGAGTGAAAGTAGTTGCAGAGTGCTCCTAACATACAGGGAGTGCTCCTAACATACAGGGCACCCGCAACCCTTACTCTCTGCTATGAGAAAGTTGGCTCCTTTGAAGAAGGCGTAGAATGGACATAACGGGTCTGTGACGAGTGTGTGTACCGTGTGTCAGGCATGTGGGACTATACAAAATATACATCGTTTTAATTCTGTTGAATTCAAGATCCAAACTAGTGTGGGGGGAAAGGATAAAAGCAAAACAGTGTGACTGTGACAATATGTAATTGAGTGTTAGCTGTGTGGCACAGTCTGCATGTCTTAGGCCTTTGGGAACGAGGGAATCAATGTGGACAGGAGTAGTTAAAGGAGACTTCATGGTTAAGGCTGGGAAGATCAGTAGGATTTGGCTACCTTTGAGTGTGCATGCTTTTGAAAGTCAGATTTGTTTTTGCTTGCATTTTACAGCAGAGCTTTGAAGTTTTGATGCTGAATAAATGCTTCGGTGACCCTGGATTAGGTAGTCAAGAGACCATGGTTCTGCTAGTCTTGGTCTTCCACCCAAAGGACTAAGTAACTTTATGGAATCGACAGTTTCCTCATTTGTAAAATGAAGGCTCTTGACATTCTTTGCCTACTGAATGGCTAAATGCAGCCCACAAGGGGAATGCTGCCTCCTAGTGGGGAACCTGTGGTGCTCATTGTCAGATAGGCTTTGCTTTGATCAAACTGTTGGCAAAACACAAGTCATCCTTCTAGCCATGGAAGAGAAAAGTAGACTAGAAGAATAATGGCCTGCCTTCATGAAACATGTATAATCTTGCATTCTTACAGACACTTTGAACATTAAATCAGATGTTTAGAGTAGTGAATAGTAGTCAGTAGGAATGCTGATAGAAGTTTTCTTGTTAGCTTTTTATACTGCCTACGATATAAAGTCTTCGAATGCTTCATCCTAGGCAAGTGAAGAGCGCCTACCTGAAAATACATGGCTAATTTGTTTTTAAATTTTACTCTATTAGTCTCTAAAAATTAGAGTAATAGCAGTATGGAACCTAGAAGTTTGATTGATAAACTAGACAACTTACCCAGATCCTTGCAGCCTCATATATATCATTAACTTTACCTTTGATCCAGAAAAAACTTAGTGTAGTCATCTGGCTTTCTTCACCTAATTTTTATACCCACAGAATAAAACGTAAACTCAGACTTGCATTGCAATCCCTGCTCCACCAAGCTCTGAGACCTCGGGCAAGTTATCTAACACTCTGAGCCTTAATTTCTTCATCTGAGAAATTTAGGAGTAATATTATTTACTCTATATAGGGTTTAGAGGATTAGTGAGAGTAGAGGATATAAAATATGGATCACAGTCTGGATATATACTAATAGGTCTAGTTCATTATACTACCTTCTTCATCCTCTTCCTCAGTTTAGTTCCAGCCTAACTTTTTTGCCTTATATTTGCTATTACCTACCACCCACCCCCAAGCAAGTAAGTGTGCAAGTGCACACATGTGAGTATGTACTCACACACACACACACACATACACCAGCCTGCTTATAACCAGACTATTCATGGCCTCCTAAACAGGGCCTGCACTTTCCTCCCTCCATGTTTTGGTTTATAGGATCCCCTCAGCATTAAATATCTGTCTTATCTCTTTAAATCCTATACAATGTGTGAGACCCAGCTCACCCATTTTCTCCTTCTAACCATAATTAATCTCGTGCTACTTTTGTTACATTCCAATTTTAATGTGTACCTTTTGTGTGTGTGTGTGTCTTTTTAGGGCTGCATTCACAGCACATGAAAGTTCCTGGGCTGTGTGTGTGTGTGTCTTTTTAGGGCTGCAGTCACAGCATATGAAAGTTCCTGGGCTCTGTGTGTGTGTGTGTGTGTGTGTGTGTGTGTGTGTGTGTGTGTGTGTGTGTGTGTGTGTCTTTTTAGGGCTGCATTCACAGCACATGAAAGTTCCTGGGCTGTGTGTGTGTGTGTCTTTTTAGGGCTGCAGTCACAGCATATGAAAGTTCCTGGGCTGTGTGTGTGTGTGTGTGTGTGTGTGTGTGTGTGTGTCTTTTTAGGGCTGCATTCACAGCATATGAAAGTTCCTGGGCTAGGGGTTGAATCAGAGCTATAGCTGCCAGCCTACACCACAGCAACATCAGATCCTTAACCCACTGAGCGAGGCAAGGCATAGAACCCACATCCTCGTGGAGACTAGTTGGGTTCATTACTGCTGAGCCACAACAGGAACTCCTAATGTGTACCTTAGTTGTAGAAGTTAATACATAATGCTTTATATTATGGTTACAGCTCTTTACATGAGCCTCTCTACTGGGACTGTGAGCTTCGTAGGAGTAGAGGACATACTAATTTACCTTGGTGCTTTGCACTTAATAAGCACTCAAAAAGCATTGTTAGGGTCTTAAAATGTTGAAAAAAATACATTTGTTTTGATATATAGGTTTAGATTAAATGTAGAAATACATTCATTCACGATTTTTGTTACATACCACTGAGTATCCAGGATGTGTTGGATAACTGAAATAGCAGGTTGGTTTTCATTATTGTTTTAGTCTTTCTGCAATTCTTTAAGTTTGCTAGATTTTAAACTAATGTCAAGAATAAAGGTAGTGGGGTTCCCATCATGGCTCAGCAGCTTAAGAACCCAACTGGTCTCCATGAGGATGTGGGTTTGATCCCTGGCCTTGCTCAGTGGGTTGGGATCCGGCACTGCCGTGAGCTGTGATGTAGGTTGCAGATTCGGCTGGGATCCCGTATTGCTGTGGCTGTGGCGTAGGCTGGCAGCTGTAGCTCTGATTCATCCCCTAGCCTGGGAATGTCCATATGCTGCAGGTGCAGCCCTAAAAAGCAAAATATATACATATGCATATGTACACATATATATACACATACATAGGTACACACACATGTATATACATATACAATTTTTTTTTTTTTTCAGCTGCAGAAGTACAACCATAGTTTCCCTTCCAGTTTCTGTTTAGGGAGCTTTAAATCACCTATCTCTAAAGGTGTATCATACTGTTGGCTTTAAACTATTTCACACAGGAAGCTTCGGAGGGGAAAGTATATATGAGGAGGGGAAATGTTGAACAGCCTAAGGTTCAGCTTATTATATATCTCTTGTATCTTTTTCCTGGGGACTTTCTTTGCTCTGCTCCTTCATATGGAATCAACTAACAAATATATATTCTAGATTAATGGCAAAACCTGGCATTTGGGCATTTAGCTAGGAGAGTTAAGCTCAGTGTAGTAACTAACTAAGCATTGGGCAATTCTTGTACCCAGTTAGCTTTATTCTGTTCTGCAGCTGTGAGTCATACCATTAACTCTATCCAACATTTTAAAATTGTAAGAAAAGGTATCCAGTGAAACAAAACTTAGACTGATCATTGCAAATCCATCACCATATTTTAGGTACCTTAAATATAATCTCAGTGTTTATATCCCTGTCTTAACAACACTTTCTAGTTTTATTTTAAATAACTTTGTATTATTCTTCGTATTATGTTCAATGAAGAATATATAGTTCAGCAAGAGATCACAAGAACACCCTCAAACTGCTCTCATTCATTCCATGTTAACTGTTGTTAACATTTAACAGAGAAGAAGAACAAGGAAGGTAAATTAGACAAAAGAAAAGAAAAAGCAGGGAGTTCTGTAGGGAATGTATGATAAATAAGGAGTTAACAGATAGAGAAACATTTTTTCAAGAATTCTCTGTGGAAAAAAAATTAGGAGCAACTAGTATATGAGTTTTTAAGATATGGAAAGCTCTGGTTGTTTATTTCCATTTTAAAGCAAATCATGAAATTCCCATTGTGGCTTAGCTGGTTAGGAACCCAACTAGTATCCTTGAGGATGCAGGTTTGATCTTTGCCCTGGCTCAGTGGATTAAGCATCCAGCATGGCCAGTAGCTGCCGTAGCTGCCGTAGCTGCAGCGTAGGTCATAGATGCGGCTCACATCTGGTTTTGGGGTGGCTGTGATGGAGGCCTCAGCTGCAGCTCCAGTTTGACCCCTGGCCCATTAACTTCTGTATGCCGTAGGTACAGCTGTAAAAAGGAAAAAAACCACAAATCATAATCTAAGGTTGATAAAAACAAATAGAATAATGAAATCCTCTCTATGGTCATATATCATATGCCTTTAGGTGCTAAATAAATACTCTTGGAGGTTTCACAGAGGTCTGCGTTGAAAAAGAAGACAATTTATTTTTACGCAATTCATTCTGTAGCACACAGGGAAGTCCTTGGAGATTTCTTGTGATAAATGGCTATGTAATTAAATGACAAGATGCAAATTTTTATTTTTAGTATTGGACCTAGGATTCATCTGGGCTCTTGAGCTCTGATGTTTTTTTGGTTTTGTTCTTAATTTTTGTCTTTTTGTCTTTTCTAGGGCCACACCTGCAGCATATGGAGGTTCCCAGGCTAGGGGTCTAATCGGAGCTGTAGCCGCCGGCCTACACCACAGCTCACAGTAACGCCATATCCTTAACCCACTGAGCAAGGCCAGGGATCGAACCCACAACCTCATGGTTCCTAGTCGGATTCATTAACCACTGAGTCACGACAGGAACTCCGAGTTCTGATGATTTAAATCAGCAAACCACAATTCTCTCATTTTGCAGTTTGAGTTATTATCTTAATGCTATAATTATATGTAGTTTCTCATTCCTTTATATTCCCTTTTGGGAATTTTTTATTTTTCATTTACTTATTTATTTTTGGCTGGACCTGTGGCCTATGGAAGTTTCCAGGCAAGGGGTTGAACCTAGGCCATAGCAGTGACCCAAGCCACTGCAATGACAATACTGGATTCTTAACCCACTGCACCAAGGGAACTCCTATTCTCTATTGGGAATTTGGTATGCTTTCTTCTTAAGACTACATTTGACTAATACTATGAATCTTAATTATGCTTATGCTAATAATACTACTTATTCCTTATACATAAGTGGAAGGACAAAATAAAGTGTTTTATTAAACTCAGAAATCTTGGAGAAATAGTACATCTTATAGGCTACCATATTATAGTGCTTCTGAGATGGGGGAAAAAAAAAAAGTCTGAGATGGAAACATAGTAGGGAAGGGAATTTTTTTGGGGGGGCTGCCCCGTGGCATATGGAGTTCCTGGGCCAAGGATCAGATCTGAGCCACAGCCGCAGCCTACACTGTGACTTTGGCAATGCCAGATCCTTGACCCACTGTGCCAGGTAGGTGATTGAACCTGTTTCCCAGCACTCCAGAGACATTATCAATCCTGTTGTGCCACAGTGGGAACTCCCTAAGTTTTATTATTATTATTATTATTTTGCCTTTTTTTTTTTTTTAGGCCGCACCTGTGGCACATGGAGGTTCCCAGACTAGGGGTCCAGTCACAGCTACAGCTGCCGGCCTATATACCACAGCCACAGCAATGTCAGATCTGAGCCGCATCTTTGACCTACACCATAGCTCAAAGCAGTGCCAGATCCTTGACCCACTGAGCAAGGCCAGGGATCGAACCTGAAACCTCATGGTTCCTAGTTGGATTTGTTTGCGCTGTGCCACGATGGGAACTCCAGAACTCCCTAAATTTTAAATGTGTTAGAATGAGAGAAGAGATTTTAAGTTTGGTGAATCTTTTGAAGATATTCCTCTGTTACATGTTGCATGTGTGTGTGTTTTATTTTTATTTTTTATTTTTTTGACATTGTGTTCTTGACTGGAGCAATTTTTTCAGAGTGGCTTCATAATTCCTTTCTTTTCCAGATTGCAAAAGTTGAGAAGCTCAAACCTTTGGAGGTGGAGCTACGACGCCTAGAAGACCTTTCAGAGTCTATTGTTAATGATTTTGCCTATATGAAGAAGCGAGAGGAAGAGATGCGTGATACCAATGGTGAGGGGAAGGCAGCTGTTTCTCAATAAGTGCTGTAAAGGAGACAGATCCCCAAATACCAGATTCAAATTCTGGAATACCCTTTTCTCAGCTTTGCCAACGGGGGCAGTATGGACGGATAATTGCTTACCTCAGTGCTGTTGTTGCTACAGTTTTGTTGCTATTGAGAGCCTTGTTAGGTTTTTAAGGAAATAGGTTTATTTTTTTTCTGTGATAAGCAGTTGACCATATTCTCAGTCAGCTTATAGTATCAAACTGATGGTACTAGTAGTTCCCATCATGGCGCAGCGGAAACGAATCCAACTAGGAACCAAGAGGTTGTGGATTCAATCCCTGGCCTCTCTCAGTGAGTTAAGGATCCTGCATTGCCATGAGCTGTGGTATAGGTAGCAGAGGTGGCTCGGATCCTGCATTGCCATGGCTATGGTGTAGGCTGGCAGCAGAAGCTCCAGTTGGACCCCTAGACTGGGAACCTCCATATGCCATGGGTGCAACCCTAAAAAGCAAAAAAAAATTGATAGTACTAATCTTTGTAATTTTTAACATTTATATATAGAATAATGAAAATTTAAGAAAAAACTATCTGAAATCCTACTGTAAGCCCTGAGAACAGAGTGAAGCTAATTAACTGGCTCTTTCCCGCTGGCCATTGTTTAGCCTGCGAAGCCTTACTTCATTACATTTACACTGCCTTTGTTTTTTTTTTTTAGAATCCACAAACACTCGGGTCCTGTACTTCAGCATCTTTTCAATGTTCTGCCTCATTGGACTAGCCACCTGGCAGGTCTTCTACCTGCGTCGTTTCTTCAAAGCCAAGAAGTTGATTGAGTAATAAAGCCCAGTCTCCTCCCACTTGTATCTTAGCCAGCAGAACATCGCTGGGACGTGCCTGGCTTAAGGCATCCTACCAACAGCACCATCAAGGCACGTTGGAGCTTTCTTGCCAGAACTGGTCTCTTTTGGTGTGGGAGGATGTGGGTGGATGTGGGTTACCACCTACACCCAACATGTTAAAGATGGACTTTTTTTTAACTTGGTAGGATTTGGACTGGTTTTGCAACAGTAGGACTATTACTAGAGTCACCTACAACAAAAAATAGGGGTTACCTAGATAATGCCAAAGCCAGCATGTGTACTGGGTTTCCTCAAATGATCTGTGTAAACCATGTTTTCTTTCCTTCTCCCACTTACTCACCAGCTTGGGCTTCCACTCTAGTTCCTTTACCAAGATTTGTGTGACCATGTTGAACTTGTTTCATTCTGATTGTCTCTTTGATTGTCTCTTTGGGTTTCTCTGTGGCAACCTTTAACTTTCTCTTGACCCTTAGCTGAAATGTTTAGGTAGCTTCTGATGATACCCTTTCATCATTTTATGTCTCTTATAAAGGGCGATGGATGTGACACCTGATAGAAATGAGCTTTGAACTGTAGATAACTCTTAAAGAAAATTACATTTTAGAGAATTAAAATATTTGTGCTCAACTGCTTGACCTTTTTCCTTTTTGTGTATTGATGTGTGTTTAGTCCCATGCAGCTTTATCACATGTGTAGATTCATGTGACCACAGGATGCAGAACTGCTCCATCACATCTCTTTTGCTACCCTTTTATACTCACAGTCACCTCCTTGCTTACCTTCAAGCCCCAACCTCTGGTAGCCACTGATCTATTCACCATCTCTCTAATTTTGTCCTTTCAGCAATGTGATATAAATGGAATCATAAAGAATGTAACTTTTTGGGATTGACTTTTTTCACTCAGCATAATGCTTTAGAAATCCATCCAGGTTGTTGCATGTCAATAGTTTTTCCTCTTTCTTGCTCAGTAATATTTCATGGTGTGGATGTACCACAGTTTGGCTATTCATCCATTGAAGGACATCGGGTTCGTTTTCAGTTTGGGGTCATGATTAATACAGCTGCTGTGAACATTCATGTGCAGGTCTTTATGTGAACATGAATTTTCATTTCTTTGAGCTAAGTCCCCAAGAGAGCAGTTGCTGGGTTGTATGGGAAACACATGTTTATTTTTGTAAGAAACCGTCCTGCTCTTTTTTCAGTGATTCTTGTTTTGCATCCCCATCAGCCATCTGTGTCCAATCCATTTTCTCCACATCTTCATCAGTATTTGCTAAATTATTGTTTTTTATTTTTTAGTCATTTTGAGAGATGAGTGTAATGATACTTCATTGTGCTTTTAATTTGCATTTTCCTAATAGCTAATGATGTTGAATATCTTTTCATGTGTTTATTTGCCATCTGTATATCTTCCTCAATGAAATATCTGTTCCTTTGCCCATTTTATGATTAGATTGTGTGTGTTCTTTTTATTATTGAGGGTTTTTTTTAAAATTGACATATAGTTGATTTATACTATTGTGTTCGAGAAGTCCTTATATGTCCTAGATATAAGTCATTTGTCAATGTGGTTGCTTAAATTTTTAAAATATACAGAAGAAAAAATAAGTAAAATTTACCAAGTCTTACATGGCAAGTCACTGACTTCTATTCTTACATGTTCCATCTAGAGAATTAAGATATTAAGAAATAACACATGTGGAAGGATCATGAATAGAGTAAATACTTGAAAATATACGTTGTAAAAACAAAGCTAAGAATCGCTGTGGGAATAAAATGCCTAAAGGCCAATACTAATGTAAATATTAGTAAATGACCATGTTCATAAACAATTGTGAAAAATACATCACTTGAAATTTTCCCCACTTCTCCTAGTAAAGTGGGTGGGAGTTTATCCTTTCTGTAATCTCTTTTTTAACCCTGCTGACCATTATAGGGCTTGTCTAATGGCCATAGCAAGAATTACAGGACTTAGGCCTTGCAGCTTTCAGAGAAGCAGCAGCATGTTGGAATTTAATAGAGCACACTGCTGTGATGACCTGGATAAGGTACAGAGGTTGGGAGGAGGGACCGAGTTATGTTGTTAAAATCACAGGCTGTTCTGTTAATGTTCCAGCTACTGTGAACCCAAAGGCTTCCCCCCTGCCCTCTTCTTTTGACTCCCTGTATGAAGTCCTCTGGTGTGGCATAAAAGTGGTTTCATTAATTTGCGCAACATTGCCATCTGCTGTTAAGAAATGATAACTACTGCTTCCAAGAACCTGGCCGCCAAATCCTCACCATAAAGGGCAGCAGATGTATTGAGAGTCTGTCTGTGGTATTACATATAATAAACAACAGAGAATACATCCAAGTGGGGAAGAGAATAACCAAATCTGTGAGTTAAGCTCTCTATCTTTAGGCACTTAAAGGTGAAATTCTGTTATGTATGGTTAGCCTAACAAGATACTCTTTCATATTTCTGACTGGTGCCTTTCCCCTTTTTAGAAGCAATGAAAGCTACTCAGTTGGTTATAATCTTCTGTTCTGACAAAATGTCAAATAAAAAAAAAAATAGAGGAGAGGAGAATATTTTATTTTGCTGATGTTTTGTTCCCAAGTGTGACTTTGTGAAACAAATTCTTTCATGTCCTTTCTTTTACTCATGCTGAAACTACTAACTTGGACATTTGTGCTTTTGGTTTACAATTTCATTGATATTACTCCTTGATTTTATCTGGAAAGTAAAATTTTTTTGTCTTTGACAGGACTGGTGTAAGAGCAAATCAGCTTTGAAAACAAGGATGTTATCTGCTTTCCTCTGTTTTTGAACCTGTTATTTAACACAGTCTGTAAATTATTGATGAGAATAACACAGTTTAAGTAAACTTTGTTATACTATTGTCATAAACCCCTGTCATAAGCCATTTTTCTGTTTGTTTAATGGAAAGAGGCATGTGGGATTTATACAGATTGACTTGTAAGTGTTGGATTGGGGATTTTTGTGTAAATTTTCTCAAATAAAAGCTAGCAGAAACCATTTTAGGCGTATTTTTCTGTTACTCTTGAGTATCTCTGCCTGGATTGGGAATAATTCTTCTGTGTTCCTCAGTTTTAAAGGATGGCAAATTAGGAGTTCCCATCGTGGCTCAGTGGTTAACGAACCTAACTAGGAACCACGAGGTTGCAGGTTCGATCCCTGGCCTCACTCATTGGGTGAAGGATCTGATTCAACCCCTAGCCTGGGAACCTCCACATGCCCCAGGTGCAGCCCTAAAAAGACAAAAGACAAAATAATAATAATAATAATAAAGTATGGTAAGTTATATGTGACAAAGTAGAGGGAAAAAAATGTCCATGATTTACTCCAGATGAGTTTATGTGAGCTAGTAAAAGTTTATACTTTACGTATAAAGGTATAAACTATATATAATGTGAATATAAAAGTGATAATACTTAATTACACATCTTCAGAAAGGCTAAATAGGATTCTGTAAGTCAGGAATTCTTTGCAGCTTCTCTCTTTTGGAAACTGCTATTGGAATTACAGAGAGGCTTCTCCCTTTCCCTCCATTCTTAAAATATCCCTCCTAATTTAGATTCCCTAGGGACTTTCTTTTTTGTCCCATCGCATCTATGCAAAACCCCACTCCAGCAGGTAAAGGCCAATTTCTCCTTTTTACTTGCACTTGAACATTTTCCATAAAGCTTCTTTCTAAGAGTGACCTGTAGGGCTTTTTGTACATTGACTAAGTGGCCTCTTATTTACTGTCTACCTCCATTCCTCCCCAAAATAGTTAATATCTCAGTGAATTTGTAATCTATAAAGTAGTCGTTCCCAACATTTGAGTATAAATATTTTAACATCAAAAATAACATTTCTCACCAATGTGAATATAAATAATGAATTCAGCAAAATATAAGAATTTAGGTTTGTCTCAGCAGTATCAAATACATGTTAAACAGTTGTACATGTTTTGCGTATTATTATCTATTCAGGCTGCTACTGTGGTTTACCTCACATGATATGAGCCCCATGAATAATATAATTTTTTCTAGTGCCACATTAAAAAGTAAAAAGGAACCAATGAAATTATTCTTAAATAATACATTTAATATATCCAAAATGGAATTTCAGCATGTAGTCAATGTAAAAATGACTCTCAAGTCATTGATACCTTACATTCTTGTTTGCACATAAAATCTTTGAAATCCGGTGTACATTTTATAGCTACATCTCCATTCAGATTAGCTACAATAATTCAAGTGCTCAATAGTTTCATGTAGCTAGTGGCCACCGTATTGGATAGTGAACGCTATAGCCTTTGCTTAGTACTCTGGTAATTTCTTTAATGTTACCAGTCACTCTATAGCATCCAAACTCCTCATTTGTTAAAAATGAAATGGGAACAGTCTGTTTTTTTACCAAAGGCACTTTATTTTTTCAGCTACGCCCACAGCACATGTAGGTTCCTGGGCTAGGGATTGAAACTGCACTGCAGCAGCAACCCAAGCCACTGCACTAAGAATGCTGGATCCTTAACTTGCTGCACCCAAGGGAACTCCAGCACTTCTGGTTTTAATTGTTTCTTCCATTCAACTCAAAAAAACATTTATTGGAGTTCCTGTCATGGCTCAGTGGTTAACAAATGCGAGTAGGAACCATGAGGTTGCCGGTTCGATCCCTGGCCTTACTCAGTGGGTTAAGGATCTAGCCGTTACTGTGAGCTGTGGTGTAAGTCGCAGAAGATAATGCGTTGCTGTGGCTGTGGTGTAGGCCGGCAGCTGCAACTGATCTGACCTCTAGCCTGGGAACCTCCACACGCCGCGGGAGTGGTCCTAGAAAAGGCAAAAAGACAAAAAAACATTTATTGATGATCTGTTCTGTTTAATATGCTGAACTAAACTCTGGTGTAGACCCAGACAAATAAGCAGTACCTATCCTCAAAGTGCCTTCTAGTTAATAGGAGGAAATAGAATGGCCTCTATCCAGCATGATCTCCCTACTTTCTTTAGTCATCACTGACTTAACATTTTGGATATTCCTTTAGGAAGCCTTCACTAACTTAGCTAGTTTGCCTTGGGAAGTTGCCCCTCTAAAATGCCTTTCTAAAAGATTGTACTTTCTTTATCATAGCACTTAAACACGGCTGTAATTGCCTGGTTAGTCTGTTAGACTATAGGTTCCAGGAGAGTAAGAAGAACTATGTTTATTTTGTTCTCGGTTGTAACTCAGCACCTGGCACAAGTTGCTACTCAAGTGTTGAATGAATGAGTTGAAAATTCAAAACTATCTGTAAAAGCTAGAAACCTAGAATGAAACCAACAAAATAATATTTAATGGGGGTTATCAGTCAGTCTTTTTTTTTTTTTTTTTAATCTTTTTGCCTTTTCTAGGGCCGCTCCCACGGCACATGGAGGTTCCCAGACTGGGGGTCGAATCCGAGCTGTGGCGGCCAGCCTACACCACAGCCACAGCAACACAGGATCCAAGCCATGTCTCCGAACTACACCACAGTTCACGGCAATGCCAGATCCTTAACCCACTGAGCAAGGCCAGGGATCGAACCTGCAACCTCATGGTTCCTAGTCGGATTCGTCAACCACCGAGCCACGACAGGAACTCCTCAGTCAGTCTTACATTTACATTTTTAAAATGTTATATACATAAAAGAATAACAACCTGATGCTCTCTCAACAAATAATTTTTTTTTTTTTTTTTTTTTTTTTTTTTTTTTTTTGTCTTTTTGCCTTTTCTAGGGCCGCTCCCAAGGCATGTGGAGGTTCCCAAGCTAGGTGTCAAATCAGAGCCATAGCCACCGGCCTATGCCAGAGCCACAGCAATATGGGATCTGAGCCGTGTCTGCGACCTACACCACAGCTCACGGCAATGCCGGATCCTCAACCCACTGAGCAAGGCCAGGGATCGAACCCACAACCTCATGGTTCCCACTTGGATTTGTTAACCACTGCGCCACAATGGGAACTCCAACAAATAATTTTTAAGCCTATAATATCAAGCACTTTTCTAGGCACCAGTGTTATATAGTTGTGAACAAGAGGGCAAAATCCAGTTTCTCATGGAGCTTTATTCTAATGAATGGAGATAATAAAGTAAATATAAACAAGACATCAATTTTATAGATAAGTATTGTGAAGGAAATAAGGAGTAATGTAATCTGGTGGGAAAACTGTGTTATTTTGGATCAGATTGGGTGTGAAAAAGAGAAGTTTGGTTAAATATAAGTAAGTATAAAAGCAGACCATAATGACGTCTGGTACACTAAGAGAAAAAATGAATCCAGATCAAGGAAGACAGAAGTCCCTTGTACTCTCCTATTCAGACCCCATGTGGAATGTTATGCAGAGTGCCGGATATCGTATTTTAAAAAGGAATGTTGGTGAACTCTTAAAAAAAATTTTTTTTTTGGAGAGGTCAGAGGAATGTGACACCCTTTACCCCATTCCACCAATTCTCTTCCTCCTATACCTGCTGGCACTATCCACCCACTTAAAAGCTAGATGTGAGTCTCCTGGACACAGATTTGCCTCACCAACTATACCTAGCTGATCGTAGGGTTCTAAATGTTCTTCAGATGGCTTTCTTCATCTTTTTTTCCTTTTTTGGCCACAACTGCAGCATATGAAAGTTTCCAGGCCAGGAATCAAATCTGAGCTGCAGCTTTAATCTTTGCCACAGCTGCAGCAATGCCAGATCCTTAACCCACTGCACCAGGGGATGCTGGGGATTGAACCCACATCTCCGCAGCGACAGGATCCACCTCAGAGACAATGCCAGATCCTTTAATTGCTTGCCACAGCAGGAACTCCCTCAGTTCGGATTTCTTAAATTGGGCCCCATCTCCATTCACACTGATAGTACCTCAGTGCCTGTCTTCTGGCCTCCAGTCTTTGTCTTTCATTTTGCCATCAGAGTTCTTGGTAAAATATAGCTTTGGTATTATATAAAGTAACCATATTGTTTATTGTCTGAGCTGGGCACGTGAGCAAAAGGAGACTATTATGCTAGAGGAAAAGGTACAAATTGTGACTTGCCCCAGCAAACCGGGACATATAGTCACAAAAATAATACACTCCCCTGCTTAAAAATCTCCAATTTTCCACTGCCATGTTGCTGGCTTTGGCTCCCTCACTAGCTGTGTAACACAGCAGGTTACTTAACCCCTCTCAGTTCCTTCTGTATGCTACGAGGATTAAATGGGATGATACATGAAAAGAAAACCTTTAGCAGAGTTCCCGTCGTGGCTCAGTGGTTAACGAATCAGACTAGGAACCATGAGGTTTTGGGTTCGATCCCTGGCCTTGCTCAGTGGGTCAAGGATCCGGCTTTGCCGTGAGCTGTGGTGTAGGTTACAGACTCGGTTCGGATCCCGCGTTGCTGTGGCTCTGACGTAGGCCAGCGGCTGCAGCTCAGATTGAACCCCAAGCCTGGGAACCTCCATATGCCACGGGAGCAGCCCAAGAAATGGCAAAAACAAAAACAACAACAACAACAACAAAAACCTTTAGCATAGTGCCAGGAACATAATAAATGTTAGCTGTTACCTCTGTAGGTCATATTGCCACAACCTTACAATTGAAAGACAACCTCATAGTCCCACAACTTTACGACTGAAAGACAACCTTGGAGATGTAACTTGCCCACGGTCACAAAACGGATGGAACATGTTTCCACTCTATCACAATTTTCTTAGTGACTTGAGAGCAGGAAGCATCTCTTTGCAGATCCCCACCTCCAAATGCAGTATCTTGCACCTGGTGTTCGAAGAATCGCGGGACTAGATGGGCAAAGATTTTTAAAGACATGGAAGAATGTGAAATCTGAAAAAGAGGGGGAGATTGTCATGATAGTTGACTTAAAACACCTAGAATTGTGTGGAAAAGGGAAGGACCCAGGGTAGTTCTGGAAGAAGTAACCGGTGCACTGACTGAGATGACAGGGTGGGGTGGGGGTGGGGGGGCAAGTATTTCTGCTTATCTTTACTCTTCGTGTGTCTTTACTATAACCTCTTTCTAAACAAAGGGCGCTATCTGACGTTGAAAGAGACTGCTTCCCCAGCCACTGCCGTTGAAATAGGTCTGTGGCCAAGATGAGACTGAACAACCTTTGCACCTCAAAACTGTCTGGGGACCTGGCCAGGGCTCAGCCGAGGGGTCTTTAGACCGGTCGGTGATGTCCCTGCCCCTGCCAGAGCCCTTTGGCTCCATGCAGCCCCCACGAAGTGCTACCAACTCCGCCCGAGGCCTCGTTTTCCTCACAACCGGGAAGGAGAGAAGTCTTGGCCCCGAGGCTAAGCGAGCTGGCGGGCGAAGGCGGAGGAAACCCCCGCCGGGCCGGAAGCACCCGCAGCTGCTTCCGGGTCAGGGGGGAAGGAGCCACCATGGAGCCTCGCGGGGTGGCGGGGCTGGCGAAGCCGCGGGTCGGTGTCTGAAGCGGGAGCGGCGCAGCGCCGCCAGCACCGCCGGGGACACGCAGGCCGGTCCCGCCGCCGCCGCCGCCGCCGCCATGTCGGTGCTGGGCGAGTACGAGCGACACTGCGATTCCCTCAACTCGGACTTTGGGAGCGAGTCGGGGGGTGGCGGGGACGCGGGCCCGGGGCCCAACGCGGGTCCGGGGCCGCGAGCCGGCGGCGGCGCGGCGGAGCAGGAGGAGCTGCACTACATCCCCATCCGCGTCCTGGGACGCGGCGCCTTCGGGGAAGCCACGCTGTACCGCCGCACCGAGGTAGCCGCCCCCGTCCCGCCTGCGCGGCCCGGCTCTCCCCGCGCCTCGTCCTTACTTAGTGTCAGGGCGCCCGCAGTTATGTGTCTCGGGGTCCTCACCACTCGGCCACCTCACTTGCCCTCAGAGTTGGTTGGATCGCTGGTTTTACTAACTGGTCATTTTTTTTTTTTCTTAAACGCAAGTCATTGAACCTTCTCTAAGCCTTAGTTTCCCCATCTGTAAGTTGGAGTTAGTGGTAACTATCTGCCTTAAAAGTAATGTTTATTTTTTTAAGGTTGTTTTGAGAATCGAACGGGGATTCTTTCCAAATTGTATATTAAAATGGTATACGAGTGTTAGATCTCGTCAAAACTTCCTTCCCCTCTCATTCTGTACAGCTCTCCAAGGTCGGGGTGGAGAGGAGGGGATAGCTTCAAATTTCCCACATCCATGTCAACCCCGCTATCTTTGCCATAGCTTTGAGTTTAGATGTGAACATTGAGTTCGAGATTTTTCTCGAATGTCGCTGGGAAGATTGTCTTGTGTCGGTTTCTTCCTCATCCAGCAGCGTTTATGCATGGGATTTTTTTTTTTTTTTTTTTTTTTTTTGGTGTATTCTAAGCCATTAGTTCTTAACTTTGCCAGGGATAAGGACTTCTTTGAGAATCTAATGTAAACATTGCCTCCCACCAATCCATTATTACACATATACACATCCATTGAAGAGATTCGTGGATTATTGATCCTCAGATTCAGAATGTGTACTGATTAAAACCCTGTAGTGGTGACTCTCCTTCCAAAAGCTAACCATAAACTCGATTTGATCACTAAAGGCTTAAAACTGTAGTCTTGGAATAGTTAAGCATCAATCAGAACCTTATGGGGTTGCTGAAGATGATTATCTGCAGTGCTGTTTTGTGTTCCAAGCTAGCATACTTTTAAGGCTAAAAGATGGAGGAGGAGAGAAGTGGTTGCAAAATTAATATATAGAGTTACTGTTAAAATTCGGTTTTCCAAATGCACTATGAGAAAGAAGAGATGAGCATTAATATTCCTATTTTATAGTTAAAGCAACTAAGACAGTATATTTGTGTAACTTGCCACTTTTAATTAGAAGCAAATCCTGGGCTGGGACAGAGTTTCACATCTTCTTGTCCATGCCTTTCCATTATTATCATGTTGAACTTGATTCTGAAATTATTTTAAATTATATTACACTTCCCCAAAACTATATAGTATTATCTGTAACACCAAATATTTATTACATCTCTGAGTATAAAGGATTAACTTGAAGCAGCCCTTTCCCTCAAGAAGCTTATATTTCAGTGGGAAGACCAGTTAGATTTGTTCTTTAGCAAATAACATATAAGTTATACATGTACATAAATAAAAAAGAATGGACAAATATTTCAGTGTATGAGCACTAAAAATTAAGGGAATGGTTGCATTGAATAAATGCACAGTAGAAGGTTTATCCATCTTCCTCAAAAGGTTTTTTTGGTTTGTTGTTGTTGTTATTTTTCTTTTTAAGGGCTGCACTAGCCGCATATGGAAGTTCCAAGGCTAGGGGTCAAATCAGAGCTACAGCTGCAGGCGTACACCACAGCCACAGCAACTCAGGATCTGAGCTGCATCTGTGACCTACCTCGCAGCTCATGGCAGTTCCATGTCCCAAACCCACTGAGTAAGGCCAGCGATCAAACCCACATCTTCATTGGTACGAGTCGGGTTCGTTTCTGCCATGATGGGAACTCCCTCCTCAGAAGTTCTAAAGGCCCAGTAGAGCCAGTCTAAAGGATATGCATGGTTATTTAGGTAGGATGCTCCTGGGCTGGGGAGCAGTATCAGTAAAAGACAGTATGAAAGAGAGCAGACATTAGCAGCTGCAGGTAAGTTTTCCTGAGTAGAGGAAGACATAGAATGAGAAAAGTGACAGAGAAACAGTTGCAAAATCAGAGTGAGGGAAGTGCACTAAAAATCCTTAAACATGATTTATTCTTTTTTTTCTTTTCTTTCTTTCTTTTTTTTTTTTTTTTTGTCTTTTTAGGGCTGAACCTGTGGCATATGGAGGTTCCCAGGCTAGAGGTCTAATCAGAGCTGTAGCCACTGGCCTACACCACAGCCACAGCGACACCAGATCTTAGCTGAGACTGCGATCTGCAGCACAGCTCACGGCAACACCGGATCCTTAATCCACTGAGCAAGGTCAGGGATGGAACCTGCCACCTCATGGTTCCTAGTCGGATTCGTTTCCACTGCGCCATGATGGGAACTCCCAGACGTGACTGTTCTTAATCCAGAAAGGATAAATGAAAATCACTAGAGAAATCTAAATTTATAAAATTAGAGGCAACTTTAATATTTCCATTTTACAAGAAACAGTGGTCAGCTATGGATAACCACTCTCCAGTTCTCTGTTCCCCCAATACTCTAGCCATATTACTGTCCTAATCATGACTAGCAGTCTGTCTTAATGTCCCTCAATAGAATCTTTGAGATCTGCCTCCAACCCATGTTTTTACCTGAAATTGACATCATGTAAATTAGGTGTAAAAACCTGTAACAGCATCATAATGCTTTTCCCAGTCCTGCAGTGTTATGATACTTAATTTTATGCAGAACCTTTCAAGTCTGTTCATGTTTTGTTTAAAGGCAGAAAAGGAGTCAGTCTCTGCCCATCTAGGAAGTTCTCTTTCTAGGCTTACAGATCCGGGTATGGAGTCATTCTCTGCCAGGCAAGAGGAAAGCACGATACCTCTATTACTGTGTTGTAGGATGACTCATTGGTCGTGTGGAAGGAAGTTGATTTGACCCGACTGTCTGAGAAGGAACGTCGTGATGCCTTGAATGAGATCGTTATTCTGGCGTTGCTGCAGCATGACAATATTATTGCCTACTACAATCACTTCCTGGACAATACCACCCTGCTGATTGAGCTGGAGTATTGTAATGGTAAGGTAGAACTCAGTGGGACTTCTTCCAGCTAGACATTCTTGTGCTTATACTTACCTTGAGGGGGAAAGAAAAAGAAGGTGCATATACAGTGATTAAAAAAAAAAAAAAAAAACTAGATGGATTTCTAGAGTTTAAGAGAACTAGTTCAGGCCCTGCAGTGTTTTGAAGTGATCTACAAAATGAAGGGAGGGATTTTCCCCTGAATACCTAAATTCTCCTTTGTGATTATAATTCCATCGTCATATTATTTGATCAGTTAAATTTTACATTCATTTTCCAAGGTTTTTTTCACGAAATGACATTAGTCAGGCGTTAGAGACATAGCATGGTTTGGCACTGAGTGATGTAATATTTAATGAAATCTTATAGCTGATATTTATTTATCTTGGCTTCAGCTAAAGCTGTCGTATTGAAAAGTGGTCCAAAGATCATAGCTGACTGAAAATGATATATAGCAAAGCATGGCCTTATCTGGTCTCTGATTTCTTTGAGCCCTTTTGCTTGTAAAAGAGCAGTCTAGCCTAGTTGTTAAAAAAAAATAGACCCTGAACCCATATCCCAAGCTCCACTACTTTTTAGCTCTATAATCTTGCACAAGCAGCCTAACTTCTCTGTGCCTCAGTTTTCTTATCTTAAGTGAGATTGCAGATAAGCAGTAGTTAAGCTCATAGGGTTGTATTAAATGAATGTGTAAAGCCCCTAGCATAGTGCTTGATATGTAGCAAATTTTTAGTAATTACTGTGCTAGCTCTTATCCTTCTTACTACACAGAGAACCCTGAAAGCCCTTTCTTGAGCTGCATGTTAGAGAGGTTCCAGCATATTCTTCACTTAAATCTCTAAGAGAGGAGTTCCCTTGTGACACAGTGGGTTAAGGATCCACCCTTGTCACTACAGCAAATTAGGTCCCTGCTGTGGTACAGGTTCAATCCCTGACCCAGGAACTTCCACCTGTGACAGGTGTGGCCAAAAAAAAAAATCTCTAAGAGAAAGCTCCTAGATTTCTAACTTTCTTACTAGCTTCTTGGATATCATGATTGTTCCTTGTTCTGATCAACCCTAAATATGTGAGATTATATTAGCGATTTTTGAAGTAGCAAAAGCCTCTAGTAGTTAACTTCCTTTGTGGTTAGGAGGAACTAGAACAAATAGTACATTTATTGAAACACAGAGTTACTAAATTGCAGAAGCAAAGAAGTTGTGAAACTTAGCCAGGACTACAGTGTAAGTTATAGTTGCAGGTAGGAAATACAGTGAGTCATCATCATTTGCGGTCTGTATTACTTTATAATGAGAGGAGAAGCAAAATCAGACTTACTCTGCAGCAAGGAGTTAGTAAAGGGGGTCAAGACTGGAAACAATCTAGAGTCTACCCTAAATTTTGGGAAACCTTTTCAATATGAAATGGAAAGAAAAAGAAGGTGATATATACACCTGTATATACAAAACATCCCATCACAGGAGTACCTGGCAGGTTCTAATAGTCAAATGAGAGAGATGTGACCAAAACATTGCAGATTCCTTTAAAGGGAGTTCTGAAAAAAGAAAATCATCTGATTTTGAAGACTTTCAAAGTAATTTCGCTAATTAGGGTACTATAGAAATGGTCTTTACTCTCATCTTTTCTAAAAATGCCATACTTCCTGTTTTTCAGTTTTTGTTTTTTTGAGTCTCTTCTGTTAGGGAGGGGAATCCTTTTTTTTTTTTTTTAATCATTTTAATATTTGTTTCCCATATAACTTAAATATAGCTCTAATCTACTTTTTTTTTTTTTTTTTTGCTTTTTGGCTTTTTGGCTTTTTAGGGCTGCACCCGTGGCATATAGAGGTTCCTAGGCTAGGGGTCAAATTGGAGCTGTACCTGCTGGCCAACACCACAGCCCACAGCAATGCTGGATCCTTAACCCACTGAGTGAGGCCAGGGATCGAACCTGCCTCGTCATGGATGCTAGTCAGATTTGTTTCCGCTGAGCCACGACAGGAACTCCAGGGAGGGGAATTTTTGAAGAATATTTCAGATATAGGCTTTGACAGATGGGAAGAGTTTTGTATCCATGTAAAGAGGCAAGAGGGAAGAATGGATTTCCTTTGGAGCAGAAGCAAAATCCTTCGCTTCCTGTGTCACCTGTTAAAACCATAGTACCTTTGATCTCTATTAATTAATTCAAACCTGTTTCTTGTTTAATTGCAGGAGGTAACCTTTATGACAAAATCCTTCGTCAAAAGGACAAGTTGTTTGAGGAAGAGGTAACTCACATTTCTGTGGAAGGAAGCTAGAATTGTAGTATTGTGATTCTTGCATTCTAGTTCTGTATTTATACTCTTCCAACAATGAAGAGTGTTTTTTTTCCTTTTGTTCAGACTCCTTCCAGGCCCTGGTTGATATTCATGAGAAAGGAAACCTCTAACAAGGAAGCTGTCTTTAGCTGCTTCCTAAACGGTTTACCTCAACATCATGATTCTCTATGGGCTTTCTTTCCCGGTTCTATTACTGCATACTGGTATGCCCAGTTTTCTATACCTTTGCATTCTTCCTGGATTTCTTTCCACAAGTCTGCTTCACCATACTATATTTTATAACAACATTGGAACTATTTTATGATGATCTGCTTTCTTTCTTTTTTTTTTTACCCCTATCTCTTTTCTTTGCCTACTCAACCTACAAGCAAGAAATGTCAAGTCATGTTGAATCATAACCTCTGATTGCAGTTTCCTTTGTTTTGTGTGTTCAAGTGTGTATGTATGTGTATGTATTTAAATGGAAGTTTGTTTGTTTCCAGTCCAAATATAATTTATTTTTTCTCCGCAGATGGTAGTGTGGTACCTATTTCAGATTGTTTCAGCAGTGAGCTGTATCCATAAAGCTGGAATCCTTCATAGGTAAGAGTGAAATAATATGGGATGGATTCCATTTCACCCATCCAACCCCCACCTTGGGCACCTCCTGTCAGCACTATTATTTTCTTGATTAAGCAGTCAAGGCTCTTCCGTTGATATAATTTAGGAAGGAAAGAGTGAGTAATGAAGGGCATTATCTTCACTTCCTGAAGTTAAACTGTGTTTGTGATCTAGGAAGAATCTCCTCAATAGCTAGGTACTGCTCAGTCATCTCCTAAAGAAAAATTTTTTTTGGGGGGGTTGCTTTTTTTAGGGCCGCACCCAAGGCATATGGAAGTTCCCTGGCTAGGGGTTGAATCAGAGCTGCAGCTGCCAGCCTACACCACAGCTCACAGCAATGCTGGATCCTTAACCCTCTGAGCAAGGCCAGGGATCAAACCCAGGTCCTCATGGATACTAGTTGGTTTTGTTACCACTGAGCCACGACAGGAACTCCCGTCTTAAAGAAATATTTTAGAGATGAGTTCATTAATTCATCAGTTAAGCTTGGAAGCCACTGTAAAAGTGGTATTAGATTAGTTGGAATTCACAGTAAATGTTTTCTCTGAGCAATAATTGGCAATTGTTTTTACTTTTATAATTAAGTCTTTTAATGTAAGTAAAAACTTATTCATTTTGTACAATTAATTATGCAGTTTTCCCACATCTTTGGAAGGAGGCTGAGGGGACAGCTTTCTATGCATTTCTAGCTATAGGAGAGAACCCTTATAAGAACATTTCCATATTGTTATATCCTTAAGTGAGTCATGGACCATTGCTAGAAATAATTGTTAATACATTAGTATTTCTTTTTTTGTTGTTGGTTTGTCCATTTGGTTAACATACATTTCTTGATAGATATTGAGTGGCTACAGTTGTATATTGTTATTTTCTTTTCAGAAATTAACAAAGAACATTGTTCTAGTTTTTTCACATCTTTCAGTAAAGGAAGTCAGAGTGTAAACCAGGCACAGTTTGTGTTACTTACGGTCAGTTCATCTTTAGAAAAATAGCCAGTGATTTTATTAAGGTGATCTACATAGCCTGATCATTTTGCTGTTGGGATGTGCAGTCTTCTCTTGCCTTAACAGATTTCAACCTTTGACAACAACTAAGTGGTCAAATGCCCTGATATCACTTAATTCAAGGCATAAGTGGTAATTGTACAGACAGTGTACCTTATAGGAGTTATGATTACCTAGGGCATTGTTTTTGTTTTTTTATCTGACCCTCTCAACTTTTCCTATTGCCTTCATTGGTTTGGGGGACATGCCTGTTCTATGCAGCCCTGGAGGTTGGATTTAATTCTGTGCCCTCACTCCCCCAAGTCCCCTTTTCAGTATTAAAGTATGTGAGAAAGTGATACCATTCTTTGGGATCCCATAACAGTGTGAGCAGTGATAACATTCTTTTTTATTTTGTACTAATCTTAGGCAGAAAGGGTGAGTATATGGGTTTGATATATAGAATCTTTTTTTTTTTCAGAGATATAAAGACATTAAATATTTTTCTGACCAAAGCAAACCTGATAAAACTTGGGGATTATGGCTTAGCAAAGAAACTTAATTCTGAGTATTCTATGGCTGAGACGGTAAGTATGTGTTGCTCTTGACTTAATTTTTTTTCTTTTCCTTTCCTGCCCCATGAGATATAAATTTACCCCTTAAATCTTGCATACTTTTCTCAGTATTCTTACAAGTTCCCCATACTTACAAAGCAGGTCTTCAGGAGTCTTTTTCCAAGACTCACTAACAGGCATTTACATCCCTAATTTTTTTTTTTTTTAGTCATTGTCCATGTAACAGTTCTGACATCATTGCCCTTTCCAGCACTGACTAAAGACTTTTCTGAAAGCAGTAAAATGCTTCATCTTTTTTTCTAGCCTAGGATCTTTAGTAGATTTCACTTTATCTCTTATTTAATGTTCAAGCTTAGGATGTTGGACTTCTCTGTTGTGTTTCCTTTGAATTTCTCTAGTTCAGAAGTCCTGTATTACAAATAAAGGCTGATGCCCAGGGAACAGTTTGCTCTTTAATATCACATGCAGTCTGAACCACAGGGCTCCCTTCTCACCTGATCCTATGAAAGACCTTTGGTAAAGAGTAGACACAAACGGATCTTTTTTTTTTTTTTTTTTGTCTTTTTGCTATTTCTTGGGCCGCTCCCGCGGCATATGGAGGTTCCCAGGCTAGGGGTCGAATCGGAGCTGTAGCCACTGGCCTACGCCAGAGCCACAGCAACGCGGGATCCGAGCCGCGTCTGCAACCTACACCACAGCTCACGGCAACGCCGGATCGTTAACCCACTGAGCAAGGGCAGGGACCGAACCCGCAACCTCATGGTTCCTAGTCGGATTCGTTAACCACTGCGCCACGACGGGAACTCCAACACAAACGGATCTTTAAGGACAATGATCTGATCCTTTTAAGACTTATAAAACCCAATTATTACTCTTCTGGTTTTTACGGTGCTCTGTCTTTAAAAGAACTTGAAAATATGAGTTAATTTTGTCCTGTTGATGTTTCTTTTGATAATGTTGAGATATGCCTGCCAGCAATTTAGAGATATCCAAGAATACGGATAGCCAGGTTGGGAGTTTGCTTCTGGGACCCATTGTGCTTGTATGATGGGGCCATATTGAGCTTCTGAGGAAGTAGTCATGTCCTTGCCTGGATTTTTCCCTTCAAGAGTATTCTGATAAAAACCAAGATTTAACTTTTTTTCAGCCATTTAAATGCAAAGGAGGAGTGATATGAAAACTTATAAATGCTGTATAAGCCATCTGAAAAATTGCTTTGCTTTGCTGACTTAAAGATGGCTATCAGTTTTATTACCTCTGAATAATAGGGTACTCATTGTCTCTAATCTTTGGAGAGACATGAGCTCCATTCAGGACATTTTTTTATTCCCAAACACATTCTTGAACGCAGATCTTTATTTTTTTATTTATTTATTTATTTTTAGGACCACACCCATGGCACATGGAGTTTCCCAGGCTAGGGGTCCAATTGCAGCTACAGCCGCCGACCTACCCCACAGCACACAAATACAGCTCACGGCAATGCTGGATCCTTAACCCATTGAGTGAGGCCAGGGATCAAATCCAATTAGGCTTCATGGTTCCTAATTGGATTCATTTCCTCTGCGCCATGACGGGAACTCCCTTTTTTTTAATTTAAAAAAAAAAAATTTTTTTTTTTGGCTGTACCCATAGCATGTGGAAGTTCCTGGTCCAGGAGTTGAACCCGTGCCACAGCAGAGGCCTGAGCCTCAGCAATGATAATGCCATATCCTTAACCCATTGAGCCACCGGGGAACTCCAGAAAATCTTTTTAAATTTGAAAGTAGTTCACTAACAGTATTGATATGACAAATGTTAAATTAAGCTGTTTACAAAGTTTCACTACTATGAGTTTCAGTTATGACTTTTAACCCCTTTATTCAGTTACCATCTCCACTACCAGTTTTTTTGTTTTTTTCCATTGGTGAGCTTTTACCAAGAATGCTTTATCTCTGAAGTCTTCAGTGGCCTTGAATGCCTAAAGCCTCTGTGATCCACAAACCACAGAGCTCTTCTTCCTCTCGCAAATTGCCACAGGCCTTTACCACAGAGATTGGCCTTTTATAATTTGCCCCAAAGATCTGACGAATAAGATTTCTCTCCGTGGTGGCATCATCTCATAAACATTTTGGGATATGCTGATGAATGTTTTATAGTTGTTATCAGTAATTCCTAGGAAATTCAATTTGGTTTTGAAATACTAATACAGTTAAGTTACCTCAGAAGAAGTTATTCTGTGATTATTTTCTTTGTTGTTCAGCTTGTGGGAACTCCATATTACATGTCTCCAGAGCTCTGCCAAGGAGTAAAATACAATTTCAAGTCCGATATCTGGGCGGTAGGCTGTGTCATTTTCGAACTGCTTACGCTAAAGAGAACATTCGATGCTACAGTAAGTTAATGTATTATTCCTATATTGTCCTTGCGAATGGTATGACTTGGTTAAGAGAATCAACTTCATTTATCCCTGAGCTTCTGATTTCTTCAACAGAGATCAGCTGTAGGCAAAAATAACCAGTATTCAGGCACTGGCTTAGTAGTGCATTATTGAAATGCTATAGACTAGATTTATCTCCACTTTGAATTACCCATTAAAATAATCATATCAAGTAGTTTGAGCATGGTACTTAAATCCATTGACTGTAATTTTTTTTTTTGACTTTTTGTCTTTTCTAGGGCCGTACCTGCCGCATATGGAGGTTCCCAGGCTAGGGGAGCTGTAGTCACCAGCCTATGCCAGAGCAACTTGGGATCTGAGCCGCATCTGCAGCCTACACCACAGCTCATGACAACGCCAGGTCCTTAACCCACAGTGTGAGGCCAGGGATCAAACCCGAAACCTCATGGTTCCTAGTCGGATTCGTTAACCACTGAGCCATGAAAGGAACTCCTGTTGACTATAATTTTTAAACTGGCTCTAGGATTGACTCTGTGATGCAGCAGTTGGGATAAGCCATTTCATTTCTCATGCTTCTACTTTTTTTTTAAAGCTAAGGCAAATTATATAATACTTATTATTTTGATCTTTTTTATGAAAAATTACATACACACTGACTCTTATTAAAAGATTGTTACTGTTTTGTAGACAACAGATCCCGTTAAGTCTCTTTTCTTTTCTTCTTAAGTAAAGTCCAGTTCCTGGTCGGATTCCTTCTCAAGCTTTAATATGCATTGGAAATCACCTTGGCGTCTTGTTAAAATGCAGACTATTTTAGTGTGTCTGGAGCCAGGCCTGATACTTTGCATTTCTAACAAACTTCCAGATGATGCTGATGCTGCTAGTCCATGGACCGCAATTTGAGTAGCAAAAGTGATTCACATCCAATATCCTTTACAAACCAGATGTGAGAACTTAAGCAAGTCACTTCATCTCTTTGATCCTCTATAACAAGGATCAAATCACTTGATCCTTGTTATAGATTCTCTGCTAATGTATATGGAAAATGCAAATGTAAGATAATGTAAAACTAATTGGACTTTAATGAGACCTAAAGTTTTTCCAATTTTCTTAAATAATATAGTAGAAGGAAAATGAGTTTTGTAGTTAGATAGACTTTGGTTGGAATTACGGCTCCATTTTTTATTGTCTGTGTAATCTTGCATAAGTTACTTTACATCTCTGAATTGGTAATGATAATCTTGTGTGGTGTTTGCAAGGGTTAAAAACCATCATATGTGGAGTTCCCTTGTGCAGTGGTTTAAGGGTCTTGGTGTTGTCACTGCAGTGGCTTGGGTTGCTACTGTGGCACAGATTCAGTCTCTGGCTTAGGAACTTCTACATGCTGCAGGCGTAGCAAAAAAAACAAATTATATGTGCAGCTTATGTTACATAGTGGTCTCTCAGTAAAAGTGGTGGTAGCATTATTATAATTTATTATCATTATCAACTTATTATTTATTGTCTTGTCTATCGTAGCACAGTATCACCTATATAATCACTATTAGAATATATAAGTTAGGAGGCAAATTAGTTGTCAAAGTAGATACTTAAAGCCAAGAAGCACAGCTAACCTTGCTTTCTTTTTTCTTGGAATTCATTTGAAGGATCAGATAATAACATACCCTTAACTATTATTCTGTTGCCCACATAGTCATACCTCGCTGCTGACCAGTTGGCTTTATTTTCTCTCATGGTAGTAGTACATCCCTGTTTCTTGCTGACATGTAGTAATAGTTATGAAAAGAAGTCAGACCTGTTTCAGAACTATTGCCACTTATTTTTAAAAATTAATTTATTAATTCATTTTTGGGCTGCACCCATGGCATGCAGAAATTCCCGGGCCAGGGATTGAATCCATGCCACAGCAGTGACGATGCCAGGTCCTTAACCTGCTGAGCCACAAAGGAACTCCTGCTACTTCTTTATTTTTATTTATTTATTTATTTAGCTTTTTAGGTCCACACCTGCAGCATATGGAAGTTCCCAGGCTAGGGGTCGAATCAGTGCTACAGCTGCTGGTCTACACCACAGCTCACAGCAACACTGGATCCTTAACTCACTGAGCGAGGCCAGGGATCGAACCCGCATCCTCATGGATACCAGTTGTATTTGTTTCCACTGGGCCACAACGGAAACTCCTCCTCCCACTACTTTAAATAACAGTTGAAGACATCTCAGAATCCCTACTGGTAGATTATATCATCTTTATATAACCAAGGACAATACAATAATCATTTTCTTTTTTTGTTTGTTTCTTTTGTCTTTTGTCTTTTTTTTAGGGCCATACCCGCAGCACATGAAGGTTCCCAGGCTAGGGGTCTAAGTGGCACTGTTGCCGCCAGCCTACGCCAGAGCCACAGCAATGCCAGATCCAAGCCGAGTCTGCGACCTACACCACAGTTCATGGCAAAGCCGGATCTTTAACCCACTGAGCAAGGCCAGGGATTCAACCCAAAACCTCATGGTTCCTAGTTGGATTCATTTCCCCTGTGCCACTACAGCAAGTCCAGTAGTTTTTTCTTTTTCTTTTCTTTTTTTTTTTTTTGTCTAATAATCATTTTCTTATAGAATCCACTCAACTTATGTGTGAAGATTGTACAAGGAATCCGGGCCATGGAAGTTGATTCTAGACAGTACTCTTTGGAACTGATCCAGATGGTCCATGCATGCCTTGACCAGGTAAGCATGCATACTGGTTTCCATTCATTGTTTTACCCTTCTAGCCTAGTGTTTGCAGTATGGTATAGATGAATCTACACAAAACCACATCCACTTCCCTAGGCTGTATGCAGGATAACTGCTAATTCATGATAGTTGTGTGCTTCAGCTAACAAATTCTTTGGGTTTTGGGGTTTTGTTTTTGTTTGGTTTGTTTGTTTGTTTTGCTTTTTAGGACTGCATCCATGGCATATGGAAGCTCCCACGCTAGGGATTGAATCAGAGCTGCAGCTGCTGGCCTACGCCACAGCCACAGCAACCCAGGATCCAATGCGAGTCTACAGACTACACCACAGCTCACAGCAATGCTGGACCCTTAACCCACCGAGCAAGGCCAGGGATCAAACCCACATCCTCATGGATACTAACCAGGTTTGTAACCTGAGCCCCAATAGGAACTCCTGTTTTTTTGTTTGTTTTTTTAGCCAACAGATTTAATTTACAGATTTATGAAATGATTTTACCATCTAAATTGTGTTCCATTTTTCATGATCAAGATTAATTCTTATAAATTGACTTTATGAAATAACAGAGATAATTTAGAATTCCTAATGTGTATAGTTCTAAATCTCACAGTTGCCTTGCAGTGTAGCACTAGGTAGTATTGTTCACCAGTGGTCAAAGAACCATAGGCATTAGAATCACCTGGGGATGAGGGGAATTTTACAGGAAAATGAAGATTCCTAGGCCCCACACCAGACCACCTGGATCAGAATCTCTGTGGATAAAGCATAGAAATCACTCCAGGAGATTCTTATTTGCTGTATATATTAAAATTTAGAACCACTGCCTTGCCTTTAGAACAAGTGAGGAAGGTGTGTTTTTATTCGCGTATAAGTTGGTGATAATGAGATGCTAAGCATGAAGCAAAGAACGTGACATAAGAAATTGTGTTTTTTCAGAAAAAAAGGATGATAAATAGTGGTCTTGAGAGGAAGCAAAATCCCTCTTTTGGGGAGTTCCCATCGTGGCTCAGTGGTTAATGAATCCGACTAGGAACCATGAGGTTGCGGGTTCGATCCCTGGCCTTGCTCTGTGGGTTAGGGATCTGGCGTTGCTGTGAGCTGTGGTGTGGGTCGAAGATGTGGCTTGGATCCCGCATTGCTGTGGCTCTGGCGTAGGCCGGCAGGTACGGCTCCGATAGACCCCTAGCCTGGGAACCTCCATATGCTGCGGGAGTGGCCCTAAAAAAGGCAAAAAGACAAAAAAAAAAAAAAAAAAAAAAAATCCCTCTTTTGATTTCATCTTGCCCATTTCCTTTATTTTTTTATTTTTTTAGATTTAATTTTATTTTTTGCTTTTTAGGGCTGCACCTGGAGGTTCCCAGACTAGGGGTCTAATCAGAACTACAGCTGCCGGCCTACACCACAGCCACAACAACGCAGGATCCAAGCTGCATCCGCAACCTACACCACAGCTCACAGCAACATTAGATCGTTAACCCACTGAGCGAGGCCAGGGATCAGACCCGAAATCTCATGGTTCCTAGTTGGATTCGTTTACACTGCTCCACAACGGGAACTCTGTCCATTTCCTTTAAATTAAAACTCAACTCAGAGTTCCCATTGTGGCTCAGTGAGTAACAAATCTGACTAGGAGCCATGAGATTGCAGGTTCGATCCCTGGCCCCGCTCAGTGGGTTAAGGATCCGGTGTTTTGGTGAGCTGTGGTGTAGATTGCAGATGAGTCTCGGATCTGGCGTTGCTGTGGCTCTGGCGCAGGCCAGCGGTTACAGCTTCAATTCAACCCCTAGCCTGGGAACCTTCATATGCCTTGGGTGCGGCCCTAGAAAAGACAAAAAAAATAAATAAGTAACCAAAATAAAACTCAGCTCTGGTACTTTTTAGGATCCTGAGCAGAGACCCACTGCAGATGAACTTCTAGATCGCCCCCTTCTCAGAAAACGCAGAAGGTAAAGAACAAAGAAGTCATTTCTTTGTCTTTCTGTAGATGGTTGGCTGACTGTTAGAGGCCTGATCAGAGTACCACAAAGAGAAGGTGGTGTTTCCTGGCCTGGCCACTCTGGTGCTATTTTCTACCAGCATCTCTGCTTTCATTGCTTCATGTAGCTCTTGACTCTCATCTCCTTAGCCTGTACTGTTTCATTCTAAGTTTGTACTGATGAGACCCTAAACCCTCACTCGCTCATCTGTGAGTTCTAATCTAGAGTTGAGGCATTAGAGTATAAGAATTAAGAGAGAAGGGCTCTGGACTCAGACATCCTTATGTTTATGTCTGAGTTCTGTCATTACCTTTGTCAAGTTATTTAATATCTCTGTCCCTTAGTTTTCACCTCTGAAGTAAGGTAGGGTGAGGATTAAAGGAGATAATGCATATAAAGTACTCAGCCCAGGGCTTGGCACAAGGTGCTCAACAGTTGTTGGATAGTACCTTTAATTTTTAGTGCATTGTTTAAGGTGGTAGGTTGCAGTTGGAGGAGTCTGCTTCAGGTATCTTCTGCCCATTTCCAGTAGTTGAGCTTAATTAATTCCTGACTGGTTATTTCCTGAGATTTATGCAGCCTTAGAATTCTCTAGAGGTAGGAAGAATGTCCTTTATCCCTCCTTTTGGTAGGAGGCTTCAAATCATAACACAGAAGATGACATGTTCTTTGTCCTTCTAAATTGTTTCAGTCGCTATTTCATCCTGTTTCACTGTTTTTGCCTTATTACCCTTCTTCCTCCCCTACCATTTCTTTGTTTCTATATCATCCCAATATTAAAACCATGTAGTTTTTCAGGTCTCGCCTTTAGTTGCATAATGTATATACCTAATTCCATAATTTCTGCTCTTTGGTTAGTGCTTTTTATTCTGTTGTATTAAATTAATCTTTTCTGATTATCTAGTTGATCTTTCTTTCTTTTTTTTTTTTTTTTTTTGGCTGTGCCCATGGCATGTGGAAGTCAGACCTTTGCCACAGCAGTGACAACACCAGATCCTTAACTGCTAGGCCACTAGGGAATTCCTCTCTAGTTGATCTTTAGCCAGTGTTTTAGCATCTAGAATTACGTGTAATACTCCAGATACAGCCCTGTGACCTTCACTTTATGATCTATGAATGTTCAGACAATATCACCCTTTAAGGCCTGGTTAAGCATATTTAAGTTCTTTATCTGGCTTATTTTCCAAAAATATATTACTATTTAAATCTCTCCTTTAAATATTTCCATTGATAGTTTTTTTTTTTTTTTTTTTTTTTTTTGTCTTTTGTCTTTTGTCTTTTTGTTGTTGTTGTTGTTGCTATTTCTTGGGCCGCTCCCGCGACATATGGAGGTTCCCAGGCTAGGGGTTGAATCGGAGCTGTAGCCACCGGCCTATGCCAGAGCCACAGCAACGAGGGATCCGAGCCGCGTCTGCAACCTACACCACAGCTCACGGCAAAGCCAGATCGTTAACCCACTGAGCAAGGGCAGGGATCGAACCCGCAACCTCATGGTTCCTAGTCGGATTCGTTAACCACTGTGCCACGACGGGAACTCCCATTGATAGTTTTTAATTGTAGTTTTTATTGAGATAATTGGAGATTAACATGTATACTTTGTTAGAATTTTGTTCTTTGATGGAAAAACATAGGACAGAGTTTTCCAGGTAAAGCACAGATGCAGGAAATTGTAGAAATATTCAGGAAGTACTAAGTCTTTTTTGGCTGGATTAGTGGTTCTAGACCTGGTGCTCTCAATAGCAACACCTCAGGTACTTTCAAAAAAATACTGAGGAGTTCCCGTCGTGGCGCAGTGGTTAACGAATCCGACTAGGAACCATGAGGTTGCGGGTTCGGTCCCTGCCCTTGCTCAGTGGGTTAACGATCCGGCGTTGCCGTGAGCTGTGGTGAAGGTTGCAGACGCGGCTCGGATCCCGCGTTGCTGTGGCTCTGGCGTAGGCCGGTGGCTACAGCTCCGATTCAACCCCTAGCCTGGGAACCTCCATATGCCACGGGAGCGGCCCAAGAAATAGCAACAACAACAAAAGACAAAAAGACAAAAAAAAAAAAAAAAAAAATACTGAAATGCTAGAGTTCCCATTGTGGCTCATGGTTTATGAACCCAACTAGTATCCATGAGGACGCAGGTTCAATTCCTGGCCTCGCTCATTGGATTAAGGATCCGGTGTTGCTGCAAGCTGTGGTGTAGTTTGCAGACGTGGCTCAGATCAGGCGTTGCTGTGGCTGTGGTGCAGGCAACAGCTGCAGCTCCAATTCGACCCCTAGCCTTGGAACGTTCACATGCCATCGGTGCTGCCCTAAAAAAAAAAAAAAAGAAATAAAACAGTACAGATGTGTTGGATATTTAGGAAAAGTCAGTTCATGTGATGAGAGACATGCCTTAGGAAGAGTTATTTAGCAATGCTAGTATCAGTGTTAAATCACTAAAAGACTGATAAAATAAATTGGAACTGTGGTGCGACTAATTAGGTGCTACCACAGGCCAGGTCGGAAGTAAAGCCGCCCAGAACTAAGGTGGTGAGACGGGGAAGGAGAGATGAGAATAAAGCGCATTGTATAAGTGAGATCTGTAGAACCTGAATATGGAAGAAAGGGAGATGGCTAAGTCCAAGGTCACTGAAGTTTTCATTTTAAGCCTAGTTCACTGGGAGAACAGAGGGTACCAGTTATAGAATTAGGAGAGTCAGAAAGAAAAGCTGTATGACAGATAGATAATAAACTGAGTTTTAGAGATGTTGAGTTTAGGGACTCAGTGGGCGGACTAGATAGAGGTGTTAGTCTGTTCCTAAAATGCGCATCAGAAGTTCTCAAGGCTCTCTGTTCCAGCCTGGAACATTTCTCAGAGACAGAAGGCAAATGGCCCCAGACTGCTGGCCCTCTTGTCCTTAACTAATGCAAGGCCTATGTAACTTAGTTGTATCAAAGTACTTTCCTAAAAGTATTGTAACGTTGGAGGAGGAATATGGTTTATAGAAGATTAAATCTGTGAAAGGTATTAGAGAGACCTTTAATATAGAAACCGATTATTTTTTTCTCATGTATTTTTGCTTTTCTTTCGTTAGAGAGATGGAAGAAAAAGTCACACTGCTTAATGCACCTACAAAGAGACCAAGGTAATGCTCAAGACTCTTGGAAAGTAATTTACCTTAAATTACCACCAGGGGGTCTTTCTTCCTTGGGTTTGGACATTGTTTGATCCTAGCAAGTAGCCTTTGGCATCCTTTCAGAAGCCAACATCTGCTTAAATGTCAGATAGTCATTTTGGAGAAAAAGAAAGCTGTAATTTCACCCTCATGCTAAAGTGGACATCATTACCATGATGAATGTTGCAAAGTTGAAAAGTGTAGGTGTTATGGATCAGACTGGAATCTGAGCTGGCCAGGCTATGATGAAGCCCTGAGGCAGGAATTGCAAAGCCTGCTATGATAGAGGGTTGAAATAAGTTGTCGAGAAAGAACATAGTTTCTCATACCATAATTGGCAGTTCTTCTCAGGGAACAGACTGGAAACATTTTTCTTTGATACAATTTTTATGTTAAATGTGCCTTTGTTCTGGGGGTTGTTGGCAGGTCAAGCACTGTGACTGAAACACCCATTGCTGTGGTAACATCCCGAACCAGTGAAGTCTATGTTTGGGGTGGTGGGAAATCCACTCCCCAGAAACTGGATGTCATCAAGAGTGGCTGTAGTGCCCGGCAGGTGTGTGCAGGGAATACCCACTTTGCTGTGGTCACAGTGGAGAAGGAACTCTACACCTGGGTGGTAAGTGAAAGCTAAGTTCTTTAGAGGCTGTGGCTCACTTCAGGCTGCTTTTCCTTCCCACTCTTCTGAGGGAGCTCATTTTTTTCCAGTGGTTTCAGACAATTTCTCCATGAGAATGGGCTTTATTCCTAGTGTGCAACAGCGGTAGACACTCAACTATTGATTCTTGAGAGGGAGAATGAGTGATTTGGCCTCTGCTATAGAGTGTTAACTTGCTGTTATTTCCTAAAAGCATCTTGCTTACAGAACTAGCTTCTAGGGGGCTGCCAGAGGTGGAGTGAAACTAATGTCTTAAAAAAACATTTGAAGGAATTCCCTTGGTGGCTCGGTGGAAACAAACCTGACTAGCATCCGTGAGGACGCAGGTTTGATCCCTGGCCTCACTCAGTGGGTTAAGGATCCGGCATTGCTGTGAGCTGTGGTATATATAGGTTGAAGACAAGGCTCAGATCCTGTATTGCTGTGGTTGTGGTGTAGGCTGGAGGCTACTGCTCCGATTTGACGCCTAGCCTGGAAACCTCCAGGATGCAGGTGCAGCCCTGAAAAGATAAAAAAAAAAATTTAAAAATTAAAAAAATAAAGGAGTTTAACCTAAAGAGGTCAACCCAATAAAGCACATGCTCAATTTGTTAAAAAAAATTAAAAAAAAATTTTAATAAGGACTTAGAGTTAAGTTATGGAATGGGAAGAGTACTTTCTCTAGAAAACTGTTGAAAAGTCACTTAGGACTATTCTCAGTGCTTTATGGCATCCCCCACCCCCACCCTTCAATCACTCGCTTTTTTTTTGTTGTTGTTGTTGTTTTAGGGCCACACCTGTGGCACATGGAAGTTCCCAAGCTAGGGCTTGAGTCAGAGCTGCAGCTGCCAGCCTATACCACAGCCACAGCAATGCCAGATCCGAGCTGCATCTGTGGCCTACATCACCGTTTGGAGCAATGCTGGATCCTTAACCCAGTGAGCAAGGCCAGGGATCGAACCTGCATCCTCATGGGTACTAGTTGGGTTCTTAACCTGCTGAGCCACAACAGGAACTCCTCTAGCAGCTTCTTTGATATAGCCAGATTCCATTATAACTGTTTCCTGTTTCAAGGAAACTGTGACCAGAATTTGTAAAATTTTTATAAGGATTTCCAAGAAGCTCTACTCCTATTTAAAAAAAAATCAGGAGTTCCCGTCGTGGCGCAGTGGTTAACGAATCCGACTAGGAACCATGAGGTTGCGGGTTCGGTCCCTGCCCTTGCTCAGTGGGTTAACGATCCGGCGTTGCCGTGAGCTGTGGTGTAGGTTGCAGACGCGGCTCGGATCCCACGTTGCTGTGGCTCTGGCGTAGGCCGGTGGCTACAGCTCCGATTCAACCCCTAGCCTGGGAACCTCCATATGCTGCGGGAGTGGCCCAAGAAATAGCAACAACAACAACAACAACAAGACAAAAAGACAAAAAAAAAAAAAAAAAAAGACAAAAAAAAAAAAAAAAAAAAATCAGGAGTTCCCGTCGTGGCGCAGTGGTTAACAAATCTGACTAGGAACCATGACGTTGCGGGTTCGGTCCCTGCCCTTGCTCAGTGGGTTAACGATCCGGCGTTGCCATGAGCTGTGATGTAGGTCGCAGATGCAGCTCCATGTTGCTGTGGCTCTGGCATAGGCCAGTGGCTGCAGCTCTGATTGGACCCCTAGCTTGGGAACCTCCATATGCCGCGGGAGCGGCCCAAGAAATAGCAAAAAGACAAAAAATAAGTAAATAAATAAAATAAAATTAGACTATATAAAGAATTTTTTCACCATTACCCATAATTAAATAGGTGGTTCACCTTAGACTTGAAGGAGAAAGACAAAATTGGAAATATATCCTTTTTTTTTTTTTTTTTTTTTGTCTTTCTGTCTTTTTAGGGCCGCACATGGAGGTTCCCAGACTAGGGGTCCGATTGAAGCTGTAGCTGCTGGCCTACGCCACAGCCACAGAAATTCGGGATCCGAGCCGCATCTGCAACCTGTGCCACAGCTCACATCAACGCTGGATCCTTAACCCATGGAGTGAGGCCAGAGGTCGAACCCGCATCCTCATGGATGCTAGTCAGGTTCATTAACCGCTGAGCCACAACAGGAACTCCGGAAATGCATCCTTTTAAGGTCTGATGGATATCAGTCTGGATACTTTAAAAATCTTTACCTGTGGCAGGAGTTTTTTTACTACCTACCATTAAAAGGTTTAATCTTTTTCATTTCTAAATTTCCAGCTGATTTTTTCCCTACTCTTTTTCTTAATAAGAAGGGATATTAAAGATTAGCTTTGACATGAAAAGTTGAAACTTTACAAGACCTATTTATTTCACAGAACATGCAAGGGGGTACTAAACTCCATGGTCAGCTGGGTCATGGAGACAAAGCTTCCTACCGACAGCCGAAGCATGTGGAAAAGTTGCAAGGCAAAGCTATCCGTCAGGTGTCTTGTGGTGATGATTTCACTGTCTGTGTGACAGGTAAGCCATCAGCAGAAAGCATTCAGGTGCATTTAATGTGGGATATACAGTTTTAGTTGAGGTTTTACAACAAAAGATGGTCTCCAAAGAACCAAAGACAGTGAGAAAATATACACATTAATAACAAGATGCCCAACCTGCTGTAGTATAGAGTGATGAGCAAGGAGAAGGTGGGTGGAAAACACAGAAGAGGCGGAATTAGGAGAAATATGTTGTATGTCCTAGTTAGGGGGAGAAAACCTCACTACTTAGGTGTAGATAACACTAAATCAAGAATCAGGAGCTAAAATTTAGTTTTGGTCTTGCCTTTACTTTATGGTTCCTTGGTGCTCCCCTTTTTCTTTATAAAATAGAGATGGCCCCAGTAAAAATTTAAGCCATTTTAACATGATAATCCTACCACCTTTTTTTAAACTGTTACTGTGATAATATACGTGACTCCCAAATACAAACAACTCTATCGACTTCCACAGTCTATTGGATTTCTCTGATAACATCATCCCATATGAGGATCATTGGCTGAGGTCACCTCTTTCCAGCCCTGCCCAGCTCTCTGATTAGACAGCGTTCCTTATTGGGTACTGCTTTCCTTCCTTTCACAGATGAAGGTCAGCTCTATGCCTTTGGATCTGACTATTATGGCTGCATGGGGGTGGACAAGGTTGCTGGCCCTGAAGTGTTAGAGCCCATGCAGCTGAACTTCTTCTCGAACAATCCAGTGGAGCAGGTCTCCTGTGGAGATAATCATGTGGTAGTTTTGACACGAAATAAAGAAGTCTACTCCTGGGGCTGTGGTGAATATGGTAGGTGGAGCCTTGTGTCTGTCCACTCATTCCCAGGCGCACAACCTGACTTCAGGCGTCCGTGCCTCTAACACATAATGCAGCCTCTACTTGACAAGTGTTAATTCTATAAAAGAGAATCTTAGAGCACATTTTCTTGGGGAAGGAAGCCCTTATTTTAATGATTTTCTTTCTTATGTGTGTCTCAGGACGACTGGGTTTGGATTCAGAAGAGGATTATTATACACCACAAAAGGTAAAATCAGAGGCAGCTTCTTTGTAATGCCTGTCTAGATCACACAGACTTCAGTAATATGTCCTCTTTCCTTGACTCCTCATGGTCAAGGTGTTTATGCCTGTAATATTTCCTGTCTGGGAGACTGCCAATCCAGGATTCCTAATTTAGCACTGTGCAGTCTTATCATCTGACTAAATCATAAAAAGTTGAGAAAGAAGATACAGCCACTGTGGACACTCTGGAGTCACATCTTGTTTGAGGATCAGCACCAAAATCAGCATGTACAGTGAAAAAGTCACATCAAGCTAAATACATCCCAGAAAATTCCTTGGAAAGATGTACTGTCCCTTCACCCAGCACAGCCATTTTCTCCTCTTCATTCCGGTTGGACACCAGATGATACAGCTGTTTGTATTTAGGGGGGCCTGTTACACAAAACGTAATATGCAGTTCCTCTCAGCACGGCAAGTGTAAGAGCTGCCCCAGGAGCCGAAACCAGCTGAGGGAGAGCACAGTCACATCTCTCACACATCCACCCTAGGACTTGGGCTCACCCACTGGAGGGTTGATTGTAATTGATGACAGCATTCACTGCTAACAATGTTTATTTACATTTTTTAAATTAACTTATATATTTGTGGGATCATTCTTACTCAGTAGGATTTATGGCTGTTCCTCTTCTGAAAAGGCTAGTAGACGGTTTGAGTTTTCAGGTTTCACAGACATCCATCATGCCCCCCCACCCCACCCCCCGTCATTCTTCAGCCCTATCTAGCTAGCTACAGGGGGGTGTGAGCCTTCGACAGTTGTGGCTGCTACCTCAGTCATCTCACTTACAGTGTGACCAGACTGGGCCCCCACAAGGCTACTGAGTTTTTTCTGTAGCTGTCATGGGGTATTCCATCTCAGAGGACAAAATCAGTAATGGATCAAAGCTGCTTCTTTTCTGCTGTTTTCCGAGAGGTCTTCCTAAGTAGGACCTGTTGCTAAAACAAACTTTAACAGGAGCTGTTTAGCTAACCTAGGATTGCCTTCTTTTACTTTATTATAAAACCTGATGGAGTTCATGACTCAGCGGGTTAAGGATCTAACGTTGTCACTAGTTCTGGTTCTGTTTACAGCTGTGAAGCAGGTTTGATCCCTGGCCCAGGAACTTCTGCAAGCCATGGGTGCATCCAAAAAATATCCTGGGCTCCTTGTTGAAAATAGTATCCTCTCTAAGCTGCTAGGCAGGAATAGGGCAACCTTTGCTTCCCTGAAGTCATTCTGCTAAGTGCAGAATGTTGCTTTTGAAAGAATTTGAGGGGGTTTTCGTATTACAGGTTACGTTTGGGGGATTTTTTTTTCTTTTAGGTGGATGTTCCCAAAGCCTTGATTATTGTTGCTGTTCAGTGTGGCTGTGATGGGACATTTCTGCTGACCCAGTCAGGCAAAGTGCTGGCCTGTGGACTCAATGAGTTCAACAAACTGGGTCTGAATCAGTGCATGTCTGGAATCATCAACCATGAAGTGAGTACCGCCTTTGGTATCCTAAATACCTAGCAGAACTTCTCTGGGTTGGAATTTCTTTGGGAATGCTATTATTTGTGACCATGGAATTTGACTTAAGAATAAAGTAAGGATTCACAGCCATTGTGTTCAGCAAAAGAAGCCAGCCACGGAGTTCTCTTGTGGTACAACAGGTTAAGGACCTGGTGTTGTCACTGTAGCAGTTGCTGTGGCATGAGTTTGATCCCTGGCCCGGGAACTTCCACGTGCTGCAGGTGTGGCCAAGAAAAAAAGAAGCCAGCCTCCAAAGAGTGCATACTATATGATCCCCATTATATGAAGTTTAAGAATAGGCAAAATTACCTTACGATGGCAGAGGTCAAAATAGTGATTACTTTTGGGAGTAGGAGCATCGGTATTAGCAGAAAGGGCAGGAAGGGTCCTGGAGTGATGGGAAGGGTCTGTATCTTGCTGTGGGTGGTAGTTTTACATGTATATATCTATAGAAAAATGTGTCAGGGTGTACAATACTCTGCGGTTTGTTATACATCAATAAATAAATTACAGTCAAGTAATGGAATTCATATTCTACCTTATCACTGAAACAGGTACAAGAGAACTAACATTATGAAAACTCCCTGGAGAGTTTTTTAGATTTATTGCTCTCAAATTACTGATTCTATACAGAACTACCAAATTACCATTCACCTCCTTCAAGGATGTCACAAAATTCACCCCTGAGGAGTTCCCTTCATGGTTCAGCGGTTAACGAACCCAACTAGGATCCATGAGGATTCAGGTTCGATCCCTGGCCTTGCTCAGTTTATTAAGGATCCAGCGTTGCCGTGAGCTGTGGTGTAGGTCGCAGATGTGGCTCAGATCCCAAGTTACTGTGGCTATGGTATAGGCTGGCCGCTGCAGTTCTAATTCGACCCTAGCCTGGGAACCTCCATATGCCACAGGGGCTGCCCTAAAAAGGCAAAAAAAAAAAAAAAAAAAAAAATCACTACTGATACTAAGTCCTAGTCTCCTCTTTGTGTTAGTATGATGAGTTTTCATTATTTTGTAAAGAATCAAATTGAGACAAAAGGTTTTTTTATTTGTGTGTGTGTGTGTGTTTGTCTTTCTTTTTTTAGGGCCACACCTGCAGCATATGCAGGTTCTCAGGCTAGGGGTCCAGTCAGAGCTGTAGCCGCCAGCCTACACCAGGGCCACAGCAACACGGGATCCAAGCTGCATCTGAAACCTACACCACAGCTCACAGCAACCCCAGATCCTTAACCCACTGAGCAAGGCCAGGGATTGAACCTGCATCCTCATGGATGCCAGTCAGGTTTGTTAACCGCTAAGCTATGACAGGAACTCCAAATGGAGACAAAAGTTTACTGACTCAATGGAAAAGATAAGAATTAATTTTTTTTTTTTCTTTTTAGGGCCGCACCCAAAGCATATGGAAAAGATGAGAATTAGGTTTTTTTTTGTTTTTTGTTTTTTTCTTTTTAGGGCCACACCCAAAGCATATGGAGATTACCAGGCTAGGGGTCTAATTGGAGCTACAGCTGCCAGCCACAGCCACAGCAATGCCAGATCCAAGCCGAGTCTGCAACCTACACCACAGCTTACGGTAACGCCAGATCCTTAACCCACTGAGCAAGGCCAGGGATCGAACCCTCAGCCTCATGGCTCCTAGTTGGATTTGTTTTCTCTGTGCCACAATGGGAACTCTGATAAGAATTAATTTTTGAGCAGTCTCTAAAGTAGGAGTTCCCGTCGTGGCGCAATGGTTAACGAATCCGACTAGGAACCATGAGGTTGCGGGTTCGGTCCCTGCCCTTGCTCAGTGGGTTAACAATCCGGCGTTGCCGTGAGCTGTGGTGTAGGTTGCAGACTCGGCTCGGATCCCGTGTTGCTGTAGCTCTGGCATAGGCCAGTGGCTACAGCTCCGATTAAACCCCCATGTGCCGTGGGAGTGGCCCAAGAAATGGCAAAAAGACAAAAAAAATAAATAAATAAAATAATAATTAAAAAAAAATAAAGTAGATTATGAAATGGCAAGAGTATTTTTTTATTTTTATTTTATTTTATTTATTTTTTTTGCTTTTTATGGCCACACCTGTAGCATATGGAAGTTCCCAGGCTAGGGGTCAAATTGGAGCTACAGCTGCCAGCTCATGCCATAGCTACAGCCACAGCAACACTGGATCCAAGCTGCATCTGCAGCCTACAGTGCAGCTCACAGCAACTTCAGATCCTTAACTCAGAGATCGAGGCCAGGGATTGAACCCACATCCTCACAGATGCTAGTCAGATTCTTAACACGCTGAGCCACACTGGGAACTCCTAAGGACAAATTTGGAGCAAGTCTGGGGAGGGTGTCTGTGTAGTTTGAAAAGTCATGTTCAGAATTATCATTACTTGATTTGTGTTTGTTACAACACTGTATTTGTTGTGAAATTTTAAGCTTACATGAGAACACTTATTTTTATGCTAATCTAAAGGAAACATGGGTTTTAATAAGTCAAGAACACATTATAGTCAAATTAGATCGCAGTAGACTGATTGCTTTATGGACTGGAGAGAGTCTTCAAGATGTTTTTGTTAGCTATGCAGAGCGTATAACCAGGACAAATGTCAATGATTCCATCTTTATACAGATGCCTTCTGGAATGGAGAGCTTGTGTTTTACATAATCTGATTTAGGAATCTAAAACTTTTATTGTCAGAACACCTCATATTAATTAGATTTTCTTGATTACATATTGAGTTTCTTCTTTTATTCTATTGGAGATGAAAAGCTACTCTGGCACCTTCTTAGTAACGTGATTTTCTTGGAAGGCCTTCTTGTCCCCATAACAGCATTTTCAGCCTCTTTCCCTTCCATTTTTTACCTTAAGAGTTTTTGCTTTGTGTTTTACCTTATTCCAGGCATACCATGAAGTTCCCTACACAACCTCCTTTACCTTGGCTAAACAGTTGTCCTTTTATAAGATCCGTACAGTTGCCCCAGGCAAGACTCACACTGCTGCTATTGATGGTGAGTTGATTTAAACTGTGTATGCAGGTCTTAGTATTTCAGGCTCTTTTATTCTATCAAGTAGTAGCTCTTCTTAACTACATGTGTATTCTCCTGATTTCCCTCTTTCATCCAGTATTATCTCATTAACAGACTGGGCATTCAAGTAAATGTTTTGTTGGTAATCATTATAAATGCATAATCAAACATCCCTTAATGAGAACACCACAACTATAATTCCTGACGACTACTATCTCTAATCAGCACCATCTGTAAGTTTTCTAAGTTACATAATACTCATTTTCCACATTTAAAATAGAATATCTAACATCGAATCTCTTCCTCAATCTAAATGGTCATAGTTCTCCATACCCTAGCTGTCCTAGGCCCAGGATTGTGTGGCTAGCTTTCTAGTTATATACTCTTTAACAACCAGAAGCTAGTCTGTGAGGCTCTGCATTGGCTGCATTTTCCCTCTGTTTCATGACCTGTTTGTACCTGATTATTTTTGCTTCTGTCTCAGAGCGAGGCCGGCTGCTGACCTTTGGCTGCAACAAGTGTGGACAGCTGGGCGTTGGGAATTATAAGAAGCGTCTAGGAATCAACCTGTTGGGGGGACCCCTGGGTGGGAAGCAAGTGATCAGGGTCTCCTGCGGTGATGAGTTTACCATTGCTGCCACTGATGGTGAGTCTGTGCACATTATTTCAAAATTTCTGGACAGATGGTTATGCTTTAACTTTTGGTTGTGAAAGAGGTGGACTGGTTATTTGTATAGTTGGATCATATGTTTACTTTTTTTTTTTCTTTTTGACGGAGCTCTCAGCGTGCGGAAGTTTCTAGGCCAGGCATCAAACTTGCACTGCAGCAGTGCCAATGCCTGATCCTTAACCTGTTGTACCACCAGGGATTCCCTGTATGTTTACTTTTTTATTTGTGTTAAATCGGTGGCCAGTTTTTATGGAGCATATGGAGTTTCATTAACTTTTCATGTGTCCAACATGACAGTTGTAAAAAGGACAGATTTCTAGATAATGGCAAGTTAGTACTCTAAGTTCCTACTTTTTTTTCTTTAACTTTTTTGGTGCAGTGTTTTAAGAATTATTAAATACACGTGCACACACACACACACACACACACACACACACCTCTTGCCTAGCACCATGTTGGTTCCAATAAATGTTGGCCGGGTGGCTGGGAACAACATAGTTTAATCTGGCCGCTTTGTTGGAGTCAGTTGCACTGCAGTGACGTCCTTAGGGGCTGCTAAGCTTGAGGGCATACACCAGGTGTCTTGGTTTTCTATATTGGTCCAATGGAATTTTCTTCTCTCTCTCGAGCTATTTCTTCTCAGCATCTTCCTACTTCTGTTACTTCTTTACTGCTAGCCTTCACTCCCTTCCCCCTTTCTTCTGCTTCCTTTTTTTTTTTTTTCCTCTTCCTGTATCACCTTCTTTGCTGCTAGCCTTCACTCCCTTCCCCCTTTTCTTCTCTTTCCTTTTTTTTCTCTCTTCCTGTATCACCTTCTAGACTTTTTTCTTTATTTTTGTATCCACTTCTTTCTTTGTAACTGGTAAACACCGAATCACATTTCATCTCCTTTTGACTCATTTGGGTTTTTTTTTGTTATTGCTCCTGCTCTGGCAAGTAGTTTTCTTTTGGTCTGTGCATATTATATACAAGAATGGGAGAGGTCCAGGGATGGTGTCAGATAAATGATCTGTTACTGTATTTAAGTGAACCAGCCTTCAGAGTGGCACAGTAACCTTCCCTTTTTGTCCCAAAACAAGTGGTTTTAGGAAACAGACTGGTTAGTTCAGGCTAGATAAATGGAAATGTCACCTAGAAAGACAGAATCAGGATGTCATTGAGAATTAAATGTAGTGCATAAGTTCAGCAGCACTTCCTAAGAGGGCCTCAAAGAGGTAATGTTTTCTCAATAGATCTATATACTTCTTTTTTTGTTGTTGTTGTTTTTGTTTTTTTTTTTTTTTTTGCCATTTCTTGGGCCGCTCTCGAGGCATATGGAGGTTCCCAGGCTAGGGGTCTAATCGGAGCTGTAGCTGTCAGCCTACGCCAGAGCCACAGCAACGCAGGATCCAAGCCATGTCTGCGACCTACACCACAGCTCACAGCAACGCCGGCTCCTCAACCCACTGAGCAAGGGCAAGGACCGAACCCACAACCTCATGGTTCCTAGTCGGATTCGTTAACCACTGCGCCATGACGGGAACTCCTTTTTTTTTTTTTTTGATGTTAATTCCCCAATACAATTTTTTTTTTCTGCCGTACAGCATGGTGTCCCAGTTACACATGCATGTACACATTCTATTTTCTCATATCATCGTGCTCCATCATCAGTGACTAGACATATTTCCCAGTGCTACACAGCAGGATCTCATTGCTAATCCACTCCAAATGCAATAGTTTGCATCTATTAACCCCAGACTCCCAGTCCATCCCACTCCCTCCCCCTCTCCCTTGGCAACCACAAGTCTATTCTCCAAGTCCCTGATTTTCTTTTCTGTGGAAAGGTTCATTTGTGCCATATATTAGATTCCAGATATAAGTGATATCATATGATATTTGTCTTTCTCTTTCTGACTTACTTCACTCAGTATGAGAGTCTCTAGTTCCATCCGTATTGCTACAAATGGCATTATTTCGTTCTTTTTTTATGGCTGAGTAGTATTACATTGTGCATATATACCACATCTTCCTAATCTAATCATCTGTCGATGGACATTTGGGTTTTTTCCATGCCTTGGCTATTGTGTATAGTGCTGCGGTGAACATGCGGGTGTATGTGTCTTTTTCAAGGAAAGTTTTTGTCCAGATATATGCCCAAGAATGGAATCGCTGAGTCATGTGGTAGTTCAGTGTGTGGTTTTCAAGATCTGTATACTTCTGAAGTTGGACTTCCCAACACGTGTAGAATTAGATTCTGTGACATGTACCTCCTGATACATGTTCCTCTACTCCTCTGAACCGTGTGCCTCATTCATATGGCAAACATAAACTGAGTGTCTCCTCCAGGTTCTCTTTTAGGCTCTGGGAATATAAGAGTGAGTCTCAGTAAAAATAGAATTACTATATGATCTAGGAATTCCTTTCCATAACATGCACCCCAGTGTTCATACCAGCACTTTTTACTGTGTAATAGCCAAGATATAGAAGCACCCTAAGTGTTCATAAACAGATGAATAAAAATGATGTATATATACAATAGGATATTGCTCAGCCATGAAAGAATGAAATTCTGCCATTTTCAACAGTGTAGATGGACCCTAGAGGATGTTATGTTTAACGAAATAAGTCAGAGACAAATACTTTGTTATCACTTATATGTGAAATCTAAAAAGTGCAACAAATGAGTGAATGTAACAAAATAGAAAGAGACTCACAAATATAGAGAACAACTAGTGGTTACCAGTGAGAGGGGCAGGATAGGGGTATGGGATTAAGAGATACAAACTACTACACTTCAGTTAAAAAGGTGGGTGTGTGTCAGAAAGCACTGTCCTCAGGGCACTCACAGTCTAGTAGGGTAGTGGGGACATACACATATACAGATTAGTACAGGCAGATAGGCTCAGTGCCATGAGAGCAGTGTCCAGGGCTCTCCACCGTCTCTCTTCACTTTCTAAGTGAACTCATTACCTTAAATCCTCCTGTAAACTGAGAGCTTTATATTACCTTACCCGACTTCCAGACTCGCTTATTCAACAGTCAGTCCCTTGACTTGGATGTCTCAAGTTAAGGTGGCTTTATAGCCTGGTCTTCCCAGATCATTCTAAATTGTGCCTATTATTGTGGCTTAATCATTAATAGCACCCCCTTTTCATTAAAAAAATGTGCTGGAGTTCCCACTGTGGCTAAGCGGGTTACAAACCTGACTAGTATCCATGGGGACATGGGTTCGATCACTGGCCCCGCTTAGTGGGTTAAGTGTCTGGTGTTGCCATGAGCTGTGGTGTAGGTTGCAGATGTGGCTTGAATCTCATGTGGCTGTGGCTGGCAGCTGAAGCTCCAATTTGATCCCTAGCCTGGGAACTTCCATATGCCGCAGGTACAGCCCTAGACCAAAAAAAAAAAGTCCTGATTTGTAATGGGCATCTCAAGCAAATTTAGTCTATTCAAAATCTACTTTCTGATTTTCTGTTCAAACCTGTTCCTCCTGTGGCCTTCCTATCTCAGTATATGGTAGCTCTATTCTACACCCCACATCCCATCCATTAGCAAGTTCTATAGATTATCTTCAGAATATATCCAGCCACTTTTTATCATCTTCAGTACTACAGCTGGTCTCCATGCTTCCACCCTTGGTCCCCTGTAATCAGTTCTCCTCATGGCAGCCTGAGGGATCTTTTTAAATACTTACTGTTCAGAATCTCTAATGGTTTCCTGTCTCAGTCAGTAAAACCAAAGTCATTGCAATCGTCTGCGTTGACACAGACTTCAGGTACTTCCTATGTCCTGACCTCTTCAGTGACCACTGTCCCCTCCTTTACTTAACTCCAGCTACAGGAGACTTCTTTTCTTTTTCTTCTTTTTTAAGACCACACTGCGACATGTGGAAGATCCCAGGCCAGGGGTCAAATTGGAGCTGCAGCTGCCGGCCTACACCACAGCCACAGCAACATGGAATCCAAGCCACATCTGCGACCTACACCACAGTTCACGGCAATGCCAGATCCTTTAATCCACTGAGCAAGGCCAGGGATTGAACCTGCGTCCGCATGGATACTAGTCAGATTCTTAACCTGCTGAGCCACAACAGGAACACCACAGGAGACTTCTTGATCTGTGTTCGTGACACTTACATGACCTACACAGGCCCTTAGTACTTGCTCTTCTCTCTGCCTGGAAAGCTCTTCCCCTAAATATCCACCTGTTCTCTCTCACTGTAGTCAGGTCTCTGCTCAAGTATCAAAAGTGCTTCTCTGACTACCCTATCTAAAATAATGATACCCCACTATTGTTCTTTATTACCACTTTTCTTTACCTTTTATCTTCCTTCAAAGCACTTACCACTACCAGAAGTAATTTATTTATCAATCTCTCCCCTCTAGAATGTCAGTACCGCAAGGCAGCTACTTTGTTTTGTTCATTGCTCTCTTTCTAGCACCTCAAGCAGTGCCTGTCATGAAGTAGACATTTGATGACCAAAATGAATGAATGCTCAATAATGTCAAATGTGTGAATGGATGGATGGTATTTTGTAGGAGCAGTGGTCATTTTTACCTGGGTGACAATCAGGAATTGTTAGGTTTTATGTAAGGGAACAACTAGCTTTCCCTTGTTTTGTGCATGGTAGAAAATCATTCTAGCTCTAGGGCATAAATGTGAGGGACTCAAAAGAGTTGGGAAGCTGTTCTCTTAAACTATCTGTTGTTTAATTTAATTTTTTTTTGTCTAGATAATCACATTTTTGCCTGGGGCAATGGCGGTAATGGTCGCCTAGCAATGACCCCCACAGAGAGACCGCATGGCTCTGATATCTGCACTTCCTGGCCTCGGCCTATCTTTGGATCTCTGCATCACGTCCCGGACTTATCTTGCCGTGGCTGGCACACCATTCTCATTGTTGGTAAGGGTTCCATATGTGTGGGTTGGGTTGGCTTTGACAGAAGATAGACCTGCATCTAAGTTACTGATGGTTACATTCTTGCAAACAGAAGTGTCCTGAAGAAAAAAAGAAGCAACTCTGGAAGTCTTTGGTCAGTTGTACCATATCTAGTGGTAGGAACAGAACATTGTCCTTTCCTGAGCTTTGTTATCAGCCATCTCAGGGTAACCTTGGGCTTTGCCCACCCTGCCATAGAATTTGTTACTTCTAGCTGTCCACTAATTAGTTGAAATGTGCTCATGCTTTTTTGAGAAACATTTAGTATACCTTTAAAAAGAAACTAAATTATAACTACTTTCTGTATAGAAATTCCTCTGTTATGAACTAAATTATAAAGGCCTATGTGAAGGTTTACAAGTTTATTCTTTAGGTCAGTGATTTACCACCTTGGCTGCACATTAGAATCCTTTGAGGAGTCTTTAGGAATCCCATTGCCCTGACTAGTTAAATCAGAACCTTTGGGGTGGGATCTCGGCATTATTACTTTCTAAGGTTTCCCAAGTGATTCCAGAGATATTAGTAGTTAAGATGAATTGCTACTTTACATAGTGAATATAGTTAAAGTAGCCAGTAGTGCTTGGCTTTAGATATAATATTTATATCTAAAGCTGTAATCATATCTGGTGTGAGGGATAGCAGTCATCTCCTAGATTAACTCCCTGTCCTAGTCTTCTGATTTTTCCTGTCTCTAGCTGTAAACAACACTTACCTATTGAACATTTTTCCTCAGAGAAAGTATTGAATTCTAAGACCATCCGTTCCAATAGCAGTGGCTTATCCATTGGAACTGGTAAGTAACAATGTCTCAGGTACCAGTAGTTTTCTGAGGTGTGAGTCTTTGGATTGAATTCTGGGCAGTCTCCCAAAAAAGGAAACAGGAAATATCTTTGGGAAATGAGGAATACAACAATAAAGAGGGAGGATCATGTTTTGGTAGGTTTCACAGTAAGTTACGACTTTTACATCACGGTCAGAGGGAGAGTACATCTTTGCCACTTGCATATGGAGGTAATTAAGTGGCTTGCCCCAAATTGTAATATTACTTATGTACTACTGTTCCTGTCCTTAAAATGCTAGGCTGCTATGGGTTCTGTCTATCCTTTACGTCCATGATATACCCAGGGGTATTCCAATCTATAGAAATAGTCCTTCTAAACAGGCCCTCAGAATTAAAAGCTGGCTAAACTTTAAATATGGTTAGGAAAATCAGCCCAAAGCCCTCTAATACTTTGGCTGCTCTCTTCATGGTTCTCAGTTGTTTGGGACCATGTCAGGAAATCAAATCTGTGTTCCTTTTGATTTTCTATTTGCTAGAGTACCTATAGTTTGTTTGTTTGTTTGTTTGTTTGTTTTGTCTTTTTTGCCATTTCTTGGGCCACTCCCTCAGCATATGGAGGTTCTCAGGCTAGGGGTCGATTCGGAGCTGTAGCCGCCGGCCTACACCACAGCTCACGGCAACGCCGGATCCTTAACCCACTGAGCAAGGCCAGGGATCGAACCCACAACCCCATGGTTCCTAGTCGGATTCGTTAACCACTGAGTCATAACGGGAACTCCTAGAGTACCTACAGTTTTTGATGTGACAGAAATGGATGCTGATATTTTATGGAGTGAAAACAGTTGAAGAACCAGAATGAAAGCAAATTTATTCTCCAGAAAGACCGTTGGAAATCTGATCTAGACTTGTCAAACTCTAGTTTACACACACACACACACACACATCATGCCTTTTATTAGTATCCTTTAGTAATCCATTGCTCAATATCTATTTGTGCATATTAATATCTGTTAAATGATAAAATACCTCTTTTCTAAGTATAGCTGGTATATTACAACTTTGTTTTGCTGAAAGCACCTATTAAGGAAAAACATAAGATTAAAAGCACATGTCCATTGTCTGGAAAATGTAAACTATAAGGGCAGGGATTTCTGTCTTTTTTATTCATTAACTTTATCCACATTATCTAGAAGAGAGCCTGGGAAATGGCAAGTGCTCAGTAAATATTTACTGGTTGAATGTGTTATAACCATCTAGTGGGATATTGTGAGTTAAAATGGGCATCATCTGGAGTTCTTGTTGTGGCTAAGCTGATTAAGAACTCAACATAGGGAGTTCCCGTCGTGGCGCAGTGGTTAACGAATCCGACTAGGAACCATGAGGTTGCGGGTTCGGTCCCTGTGCTTGCTCAGTGGGTTAACGATCCGGCGTTGCCATGAGCTGTGGTGTAGGTTGCAGATGCGGCTCGGATCCTGCGTTGCTGTGGCTCTGGCGTAGGCCGGAGACTACAGCTCCGATTCGACCCCGAGCCTGGAAACCTCCATATGCCACGGGAGCGGCCCAAGAAATAGCAAAAAAAAAGACAAAAAAAAAAAAAAAGAACTCAACATAGTATCCGTGAGGATGTGGGTTCGATCCCTGGCATTGCTCAATGGATTAAGGATCCAGTATCACCACAAGCGGTGGCATTGGTCACAGACACAGCTCGGATCTGGCGTTGCTGTAGTGTAGGCCAGCATCTGCAGCTCCAATTCAACCCCTAGCTCAAGAACTTTCATATGCTATAGTGCAGCTGTAGAAAGAAAGGAAGGAAGGGGTGGGGGAGGAAGTACATCATCTATAAATATTTCCATAGTGTGAAATGTGAAAAGCAGGTTGCAGCAGACTAAATGCCCTTTTATAAAGTTCAAAAATAAGCAAAATATATTTTGCTTAAAGATACATAAATATGTGATAAAAAAATTTTTAAGAAACATTGAAAACACACAATAAATCAGAGTAGTTCCATCTGGGTAGGAGGCCAGAGGAAGAACTTTGCAAGGCAGACAAAGCAATAATAGGTAATATCCTAGGTCAGCACTGTCCCATAGCTTTTTCTGCAGCGTTGGTAACGTTCTATATCTGTGCTGTCCAGTATAATAGCCACCAGCCACAAGTGGCTGTTGAACACTTGAGAAGTGGCTCTTGTAACTAAGGAACTGATTTTTAAATTTTATTTAAATTTAAATAGCCATGTATGGCTAGTGGCTCTCATATTAGAAAGTAATTGTACTTTCACATAGTAGATTCATATATGTTGATTTTGTTAGGCATCTGTACTTACTCATATGTTAAAAATAGTCAATGTATATGTTAAATGTAACATAATTTGTAGAAGGCATTTAAAACAAAAAAGCAAGCTTCAGAGCTTATTTTGGCATCTATAGTTCTGCTGCTTTGGTAGGATCCCAGTGTGGCACCATCAGTCCTCAAGCCAATACACTGTACACCATGCAATTCTTTCTTTTCTTTTTTTTTTATGCTTTGGCAAATTACTTCTTAGTTAAATATACATATATATATATATATATATATATATATATATATATATACACACTTTTTTTTTTTTTTTTTTGGCCAATGTTAAAATTCAGTTTCATTTCCTGACTGCACATCAGCTCACTTTCATTAAAGGTAACTTGGAATATGCTGCATGATATTAAAAGAGCCAGCCATCATATTTTTAAAGTTCTTACAAATAGTCATTAAAGAATTTAATGGGAGTTCCCGTCGCAGCGCAGTGGTTAACGAATCCGACTAGGAACCATGAGGTTGCGGGTTCGGTCCCTGCCCTTGCTCAGTGGGTTAACGATCCGGCGTTGCCGTGAGCTGTGGTGTAGGTCGCAGACACGGCTCGGATCCCAAGTTGCTGTGGCTCTGGCATAGGCCGGCGGCTACAGCTCCAATTAGACCCCTAGTCTGGGAACCTCCATATGCCGTGGGAAGTGGCCCTAGAAAAGGCAAAAAGACCCAAAAAATAAATAAATAAATAAAATGATCTTTTTAAAAAAAAAAAAAAGAATTTAATGAATTTAATAGTTGAGACTTCTCCGTTTGGGTGTTTCCCCAGAAAAGGAGTTAATGGTGAGCATATTTGGCAACTTTTAAGAGGTGTTTTGGCTTAAATGTAGAAGAACTTTGTATACAAGATGAATGTTTGAAGGACGGTGGAGTTGATACATCCATTCAGGGGTGGACGCAGTGGTTGGGATGAGTATTCAGTAATGCTGTAGAACCTTGTTAATCTGCTGTGGACGTAAGATAAGCAAGTTTGGGAAGTAGGAGTGAGTATTGTTATAAAGGTATTGATGTACAATACCTTGTGTAAAAATTCAAAATTTAATCCCAAGTACTTGACTGACCCTGTTGCTATTGCACTTCATGCCACTGTAGGAACCTCCCCAGGGGCCAGTGGGGCTCTCAGATGGTAAGTTTTCCTTGCTGCTCAGTAAATCTCTGTTTTTGTGCCGTGTGTCTGTCAGTGGTTCAGAGCTCTAGCCCAGGCGGTGGTGGTGGTGGTGGTGGTGGCGGTGGCGGTGGAGAAGAGGAGGACAGTCGGCAGGAATCTGAAACTCCTGATCCAAGTGGAGGCTTCCGAGGAACAATGGAAGCAGACCGAGGAATGGAAGGTTTAGTCAGTCCCACAGAGGCCATGAGGATCAGTAGTGGGGCCAGCAGCTCCTGTCCTGGCTGGCTTCGAAAGGTAATTCCTTCCGTAGAATTACCTTTGCAGGGACTAGAAAGGATCTTCTGTTTCCCATGTCCTGTTCAAGTGCTTTGCAGCAGGCATCTAGGTTTCTGATTTCAGCCTGAACCGAAATCACCTAATCTCTAATCCTTTTTCTTCCTGACAAGAAAAGATATAAGATGTTCATGTTACTTAAATGAATGGAAATTAACGCAACCTTTCTTGAAGGCAGTTTTTGTCATGCATGCGTGCAAGGATCAAGCTTATAGAGATTTTGTACTGTGGTTCATAGAAGTAAAATATTGGGGAATTGGAATCCCGTACAGTAGAGAAATGCTTTATGAGTGTTGAAGTACAGACAGTAAAAATGTTGGAGTGTATTTGTATGGAAAGGTGGTTACAACATATGGCTGTATAGAAAAGGATGGAATACCTGTGCAGCATGACCTATTGTTTTAGAAAATATGCAGTGCATAGAGGAATATTTACCACGAAGGCTATATACTGATCATTTTAACAGCAGTTGTCTGTGAGTAATGTAATTACTGGGATTTTTATCATTTTCCTTTGTATTTTCGTATTTTCTACAGTTAACATTTAGAGAAATTTAAAATTTTTTACCAAAAAAAAAAAAAAAACTCATAGGTTTAATGTCCCTCTATAATAAGATTAAATTTGATAGCTCCTTAGGAATATGAATGGAGAAAGCAGCACAGAGTTCTATCTAAAGCTTCAGCCTCCGCCTTTAACAGCCTGGCAGTTGGTCTCAGTAGCATCACCTTGGAGCTTCCTAATTTAACTGAATAGCCTGTGAAGACTAAGTATGTTGCGGAAACAGACCAGACACTCTAGACTGTTTTTGAGTTTGAATTTACTCCTCTGAGGAAGGGATGGCCCGATGTTGACAGGTAGGGTGAGTTGTGTTGTAGCCACAACTGTCCTGTCCCACTAGAGGGTGCTGATGTCACAACAGAGTGAAGGCTATAGCTATATATAAATGTCTTACATAGAACTGATGAGATTCTTTCTTATACATAGGAGCTGGAAAATGCAGAATTCATCCCTATGCCTGACAGCCCGTCTCCCCTAAGTGCAGCTTTTTCAGAATCTGAGAAAGATACTCTGCCCTACGAAGAGCTGCAAGGATTCAAGGTGGCCCCTGAAGCTCCTTTGGAATACAGGCCCCCAGCAGGAGCTTGGGTAACTGAGTTTTTACCTTTAAATCACAACTAGGTAAACTGGCTACTAGCTCTGCCCAGTCCTCCAGGCCTCCCTGTCTCCTCCTCTAGCTTCATTGGTTTCCCAGTTGCCCTGCATCGACTCATACTGTCTGTTCAGTAATGCCTAAAACCTCTACCCAAGGCCAAGCTGCTTTCTGTGGAAAAGTATTTATTCTTTTACATTTGTGATAGGTACACACCTTTCTACACCATGTGATTGTCTTTCTTTTCTCTCTACCTCAGAAGTACCAAGATTGAAATGCCAAAATTCAAGTACAATTTTTCATGACACTGCTAGGGTAGGTTGGTGATTCTTTTTTTTTTTAATCTTTTAGCGTGCACCCACCCATGGCATATGGAGGTTCCCAGGCTAGGGGTCAAATCGGAGCTGTAGCCACTGGACTACGCCACAGCCATGCCAGATCCGAGCCCTGACTTCGACCTATACCACAGCTTGTGGCAATGCTGGATCCTTAACCCACTGAGCAAGGCCGGGGAATCAAACCTGTATCCTCACGGATACTAGTCAGATTCGTTTCCGCTGAGCCATGACAGGAACTCTGGTGATTATCTTAATTAAGTAAGCAATTATACTTGTAGTGTAGTGAGGAGCAACACATGTATATCTAACTTTGGTAGAAATCAAATTATGCTAAATATCTGAATAAAACTGTAAACCAAGGGTTAAACAAACTTTTTCTAAAGGGCTACATAGTAATTATTTCAGGCTTTGAGGATCATACATCTCTTGCAACCAACTCAGCACTAACATTGTAGCACAAAAGCAGTCATAGGTAATACATATTGAATGGGCATGCTGATGTTCCAATAAAGCTTTATTTACAAAAATTGGCAATAGGCTGGATTTGGCCCATGGGCTATCATTTGTTGACCCTTGCTATAAACAAAGTACAGTAGAAGAAGGGAGAAAAAACCAGGCTAGGGTAATTGAAAAGCTTCCTATAAGAGGAAATAAAACCTTTGAGACTTCAAGATAAACTAAATTTAAATTTCTGTGTCAGGGAGTTCCCATTGTGGCTCAGTGGGAATCCATGAGAACATGGGTTCGATCCCTGGCATCGCTGCATGAGCTGCAGCGTAGTAGGTCTCAGATGAGATTCGGATCCCGAGTTGCTGTGGCTATGGCATAGGCTGGCACTTCAGCTCCGATTCGACCCATAGCCTGGGAACTTCTCTATGTCACAGGTGTGGCCCTAAAAAAATAAATAAATAAAATAAATTCCTCTGTCAATTAGCCACTTTTTTTTTTTTTTTTTTTTTTTTTTTGGCTTTTATGGCCGCACCGATGGCATATAGAAGTTCCTAGGCTAGGGGTTGAATCAGAGCTGCAGCTGCCGGCCTACGCCATAGCCACAGCAAAACTTGGGATCTGAGCCATGTCTTCAACCCACACCACAGCTCAAGGAAACTGAGGATCCACTAAGCGAGGGCAGGGATTGAATCTGCATCCTCGTGGATACTAGTTGGGTTTGTTACCTGCTGAGTCATAGTGGGAACTCCAGTTAGCCTTGAATTGTTTTGGCAATCTTGTTTAATGAACACCTCTCAAATCTCTTCTAAGGTGTGATCCACATTTCATGAATATGGACACTTTGAATCACATTATCCTCACTGTGATCAGAAAGATTTATTCCAATCAAATTGGGCTTTCCCCTACTTCAGCATTTTAAATAGGAAGATACCAGTGACTAAAATTTTTCTCAGATTCCTCCAAAATAGATGATTATTCTTTATCCTTACCATAATGGAGACTGAGGCACTGGGAGTTCTCTTGCTCTGTTAAGTTAGAGCCAGGTTCTGTTGTAATCCCAACAGTTTTCTGTTTCTTTTGCGTTTACTTCATGTGCATATGTGTTTTATCTTGTTAATTTAAAAGTAAAATCTGACAGCACTTAGAGGACATTTGGACTGGGGAGCCGTAGCATCTGGAAGAACCTCCTATGACCCTTCTCACCTCTCTCTTAGCCACCTCGGCTGAATGCAGGAGGAACAGGAGCATGCACTGGGAAGGGAACACCTTTGACCACTCCTGCCTGTGCATGCAGCGCTCTGCAGGTGGAGGTTGAGAGATTGCAAGGTTTGGTGTTGAAGTGTCTGGCTGAACAACAGAAGCTCCAGCAAGAAAACCTTCAGATTTTTACCCAACTGCAGAAGCTGAACAAGAAATTAGAAGGAGGGCAGCAGGTGAGAGCACTAAAAGAATAATTCAATTTCTAATTCTCTTTTGAAGAATCACAGAAACAAAACACCAAGGACTGAAATAGACTTATTCCTTGCAAGTACTTACTGTTTGATGATCTAACTTTTGTAATTAATTCCAGAAGCCTTGGGCCTTGTTAGGCACCTGGATTGAATCATTTTCATCACCTAACTTCTGTTTGTTACCTTTGTTTTTTCTTTTACTTACTATGAAAAACTTTAAACATTACAATTCAGCAAACACCAATAGATCCACCATCTAGGTTAACAGTTGCTGTATTTGGTTCATGTGTGCGTGTGTGTGTATGTATGTATGTGTATGCTTAAAATATGTGTAGGTATATATCTGCGTTATTTAAATGATGGGTGAGGTATTTGTGTGTGTATTTTTTTCTCTTTCCTTTCTTGCTAAACCATTTTCAAGTAAATTATGAAAGAGCCTCTCTAAATGCTTTATTACACATATCCAAAAATAAAGACAATTGAAGTTCTCTCTGTGGCGCAACAGGATCAGCCTCAGAGCAATGTCTCTGGAGCACTGAGATGCAGGTTTGATCTCTGGCACGGCACACTGGGTTAAGGATCCAGCATTGCCACAATTGTGGCATAGATCTGATCCCTGGCCAGGGAGCTCCACATATTGGAGGGCAGCCAAAAAAAGGGTGAAAAAAAGGGAGAAAAAATAAGACATTCATTCTCTAGGATTATCACAGTACGATTATTACAACACAAATAACACTAATATTCTCAATTCTCATCTAGTACCCAGTCGATACTCAAATTTTCCCACAAACATGTCCTTTATAGCTTTTTTTTTTTTTTTTTTTGGTCTTTTTTTTTTTAGGGCCTCACCCACGGCATATGGAGGTTCCCAGCTAGGGGCTGAATAGCTGCTAGTGTATGCCACAGCCACAGCAATGCCAAATCCAAGCCATGTCTGTGACCTACACCACAGCTCACGGCAACACCGGATCCTTAACCCACTGAGCAAGGCCAGGGATCAAACCTATGTTCTCACGGATGCTAGTCAGATTTGTTTCTGCTGAGCCATGACGGGAATTCCCTTAATAACTTTTTCATCAGACCAGAAACCTGTCAAGAACTCCTTGTTACATTGTTCTATCTCTCGTGTTTTTGTTTGGTTTGGTTTGGTTTGGTTTTAATCTAGAACATTTGCCTCTACCACCACCACCACTCCTCCTTTCTTTCTTTTTTTTTTTTTTTTTTTTTTTTTTTTTTTTTTTTTTTTGCTATTTCTTGGGCTGCTGCCGTGGCATATGGAGGTTCCCAGGCTAGGGGTCTAATCGGAGCTGCAGCTGCCAGCCTATGCCAGAGCCACAGCAACACAGGATCTGAGCCACATATGCAACCTACACCACAGCTCGAGGCAACGCCGGATTGTTAACCCACTGAGCAAGGGCAGGGACCGAACCCGCAACCTCATGGTTCCTAGTCGGATTCGTTAACCACTGCGCCACAACGGGAACTCCACCACTCCTCCTTTCTTAAAAAAATTTTTCATGGCATTGGCTTAAAGAAGCCAGGTCAGTTGCTTAACAGAATGTCCTACAGTCTGAATTTGTTTTATTTCCTTGAGACATTGCTTAACCTGTTCTTTTGTCACCCTGTCATTTCTGTAAACTGGAAGTTAGACTTAAGCTTGATTAGATTGAAGTCAAACGTTTTAGTAAAAATGCTTCAGCAGTGATGCTGCTTGCATTGTTTCTAAAGGGCCACAGTATTACTCTATATAGAGTGAACTAGGATAGGGAAATACTGTCCACCCTTGGCTTTGCCATTTACCAGCTTTATGTATTTGGACAAATAATGTTTCTGTGAGCCCTAGTTTTCACCTAAAAAAAGAAAATAGTAGCACCCACCTTGTGTGGATTAGATGAAATAATGCCTGCGAAAGTACTTCGAAAAGTAATATATACACTTGAGGTAAGCATGAGGTGATTGTCAGCTGAAGCAGACAGGATTATTTTGCCTAGGGCTGTTTGGGTTTTAAAAGAGAGTTCTGCCTCCCAGAAAATCCTATAGTCCTGAGAAATCCAGAACAGTTGGTCACCTTACCTGCAGCAAATGTACAGGTGAGGACTTACCTAAGTCCTGTTATTAAGGTAGTGTTATAAGCTTCTTATAAAACTGTGGCTACACATTCTTAGAGGTTGGCATTGAAAGTCTAGTCCTGGAGTCCCCCTTATGGCTCAGCAGGTTAAGAACCGGCATGGGGGCCATGAGGATGCAGGTTCAATCCCTGGCCTTGCTCATTGGGTTAAGGACCCAGCATTGCTACAAGATGCTGCATATGTCACAGATGTGGCTCAGATCCAGCGTTGCTATAGCTGTGGCATAGGCCAGCATCTGCAGCTCCACTTCAGCCCCTAGCCTGGGAACTTCCATATGCTGCAGGTGCAGCTGTAAAAAGCAAAGAAAAGAATTTAAAGAAAGGAAAATCCAGTCCTGAACTGCTCTAACTTAGGTGGGTATTGTTAACGTGGAACTGTGTTTTATCTGGACAGGTCGGGATGCATTCCAAAGGAACTCAGACAGCAAAGGAAGAGATGGAAATGGATCCAAAGCCTGACTTAGATTCAGATTCCTGGTGCCTTCTGGGAACAGACTCCTGTCGACCCAGCCTCTAGTCTCCTGAGCCTGTATAGCCTCCAGGAACCTTGGATCCAGAGACCTTCACAGCACACTTACTGAATGCAGAGAGCGCTTTCCTGGCTTTGTTCACTTGCAGACAAGGAGCGCAAGGCGGAGGCTCTGAAGCACTTTCCATGTACACTTGGAGAGTAGCGTTGCCTATTAGATAGGATCTAGGAGTGGTTTTGTGTTGGAAAATGGAAGGGCCCCATGGCCCTGGCTTGGTCCTCAGTGACTGCCATAGCAACAGCAGCTCTGTACCACATCTGGTGATTTCCACCTTTGAAGAGGAGACACAATGCTCACCTTAATTTTGCTGGTAGCAGCTTATATCTCATTTATCATTTTCACCATTAATTGGAAGCTGCCTTGGAAATTCAGCACGAGTCATTGCACCTCTGGGTGGAGGAGGTTCAAGTGTAAAGCTGGAGTGGGCTGGAACCAGATGTGGCCCAACCAGGTTCATCTGGAGAATGGTGAAGTATTCTAAGCCTTCTCAGGAGCCTGAGTCCAGGAAAGTATGTCCCGGTGGAGTCAGTCTTGGGCTTGTTTTCAGGAAGTTCAATTACTTTGTGCAGCTAAATGCTTTAGGAGGAACAGTGGGCTTAGATTGCTTTTCCTCTGAGGGTTGAGTGAAACTTCTTCATTGAGTAGAGAAAGAAGGGCAGGCCCCTCCTCATCTCACAGCAGGAGTGTCAGGCTGTGGCCAGTGCAGGGTGGGACTTCCTAGCTTTGAAAGATTCCTCTGAGATGAGGCATCTCGGAGAGAACTGAGTCCTTAGGGCAGTAGGAATGGACTTCAGAGGAGAAACTGTGAGGGGCGATCCTCCTTCAGCTGCCTCTACTTGGTACCTTCGAGAGGACCTAGAGTGACTGAGTCTTCTGCCCCTGAGAAGGCTTCTTCTGCCTCTGCCTTCGTGGCTCTTAGGGTTCTAATCCTGACATCAGCAGCCCCAACCACTCTATTTCTGTATGTCTAGTCAGTATTTTCCCCCTTTTGATGTTTTATGAAGCCGTATCAGTGAATCTCTATCATCTTTCCTACTTGAGTGGCCCAAAGCCAGCACCGAGACCTGATAGTCCCTGAAGCGTAACAGAACAGGAGGAACCTGCCAAGTGAGAGGAATTTGGCTGAAAACTCCCTTCTAATCCCTGTGTCTTCATGTCCTTGTAGACAGGAGCAAGCTAGTTTTCCCAAGGAGAAAGAGTATCCTAGAAAGGTTTGATGATCTTACTTAAGGATGTGAGCTTTGTGTTTCTCCTGGGCCTTAGTATTTGGGGTCGCAGGAGCTGCCTTGATGAGTCTCACATCCTGCCTCCCTAGAAGGAGCTAAATTAATTTTTGTTTCATTTTCCTTAACCAAAAAAAATGAATGTTTGATATCTGTGTAATATTTTGGAAGGACCTGTGCCATGGAAGTTTTGCCACTTCGGTAAAATTGGTTATGTAAAGGTTGCTGCTCCAAGAAAACCCTACAGCTGGGGATGGGCAACTCTATTCAATGGGACCGTCTTTGGTTTGATATTCCCATTGTTTTCTCAATTCTGGGAAGCCTAGTACAATGGTACTAATGTAATCACTGAAGCCTTTTCTTAAAATAAGGGAAGGGGCCAACCTTGGACTAAAGTTACAAGTTCAGGGGACTTGGGGGTTTGCTATAAACCCTAACAATGGATTTTGGTTCATCATGTAAATGAAACTTTGATTTTTTTTTTTTTTTTTTTTAAAGGACTGACTGGCCTTTCATGTTCTGTATCCTTCATGCTCACCATCTCAGCAGGCCTGAGAGGCAGGGTCAGTTTGGGTGTGAATCATGAGTATTGCTTCTGCCAGGGAACAAGGAACATGGGCATGTTGCTGAGATCGCGGGATGGAAGTGAGCACTGAAGGGAGGGTGAGAGCCTGGCTCTTGCTCTGGAGGGGAGTTACTCTAGAAGTGGAACACTGGGGTCGTTTCTCTAGCATGTTCCCTTAGGAAGTCTAGGTTTGCGGTTAATCTGGCTGAGAATCTTAAGTTCTGTGCCTTAGAGACAATTTGCACTTTCTCAAATTGTGCCTGGGACAACCATATGAATTTTTCCCACCAAAAAGCTATGCAAACAGAAACCAGTTCAAAGGTGGCAGCCATGCATCAGATTAAAAGTGAAAAGTGAGGCAGCAGAAATGTCTTTGAATGGTGTTCTGAGCTAACTCTCAATTGTGTCGTAATTTTCTTCTTTATGTAGTGCTAGGTGTTTGAAGTTTTCCCGTAGTATTGCTTTTGAGTTATAGTATAACCTGACGCTCCTCTACTCTGGCATTGTTGCTAAAGAATTAGCTTATTGTTAGCCACATGTTTGAAAGGTTGAGGGTGGAGTGGTTTGGCATTTCTGTTTTAAATAAACATTTAAACTCTCAGTCAGTTGTATGCCTCAGTGAGCCTATGCATGGACCTTAGTCACTGGGGAGAAAACACGCAGACTCTAGGCCTTCAGGAATCTTCGATTCAGTGAGTCTTTATATAAATAAATAGGTGGTCTTATAACAGAAACAGTGCAAGGGATATTTGCCTAGAAATAATCTTTGCTTCTTTCCACCTTTTCTTGCTAACAATCATTTTTGCTGCTACAACTTTATTTCCCCCCAAACGTCTAAAATATTTTGCTTAAACTGCAGAGGGAGAAGAAAATGAGCCATTAAAAGAGGAAGAGTCGTGTCTCGTACTCGTCTCCTCAGTCACAGTGGGTTTTTTCAAGTGATAATGCCAGTTTATGTTTGTAAAACTGTTTTCCCTTGAAAAGGTTGAACTGTATTTGGTCTCCCTGGCATAGCACAGCCAAGTTACAACTTGGCAGAACATTTCACTATAGTTTAAAGCAAGAACAGCCTTAAACTCACATTTCATTTGGTTTTGCCATATTTTTGGAAACATTCATAGTAGAACAACTCTGGAGCAAGAATGTATTGTAAATAAATGCTTTTAAATGAGCGTCCCTGGGCCTCCAAAGAAGTATTATTCATGATAGTGTCAGGGCAGAGTGGGCTTGTAGTCAGGACTACAAAACATGTCCCTTCGTACCAGAAAGCCAAGCATCATTTATTGCTTCAATGATTAACTATGGAAATAAACATGCTGATGACTAAACCTCCCAGATCATGAATGTTAGGGAGAAAAACACTATATCACATCTCTGCTTCCTCCTGTGTAGTTGTGAAAAGTGATAAATTGATGACCTACAGCAAATGTTGGCCAACGGTGCTCTGCTGCATTCAATACACTGCTCTTAAGAAATACTGTCTCAGCGTGTCTATGAATACCTTTCAATGAAGTGGGTTTCACCATGAGATTTTTCCCATTGCTTAACCTTTTGAACTTTAGAATTTATAGCATCTAATTGCACTAAAGTTTTTTGGTTAAAGTAGTATAACACATGGACATTAACAAGCAGCATTTATTTATCCTCTCTCATTGTCTACTATCCAGGAAGAGACTTAGATAGAAAAGGAAAGGGGGCTCTTAGATAGAAAAGGGGTTCTAGGAGTTCCCGTCGTGGCTCAGCGGTTAACGAACCCGACTAGCACCCATGAGGACAAGGGTTCGATCTGTGACCTTGCTCACTGGGTTAAGGATCCAGCGCTGCTGTGAGCTGTGGTGTAGGTCACAGGGCTCGGATCCCAAATTGCTGTGGCTCTGGTGTAGGCCACCAGCTATAGCTCCAATTGGACCCCTAGCCTGGGAATCTCCATGTACTACTGGGGCAGCCCTAAAAAGACAAAAAAAAAAAAAAAAAAAAAAAAAAGGGGGTTCTTACTTCTTCCCACGGGTCCAATAAAGCTAAATTTAAAAGGCTAATAGATATTCTTGATACCCTCCAGGCATGTTGAGGTCAAAGGGAACACCATGGCATTGATTTATTTCTCTAGCAGCATAAGAATAATCCTTCCTATGTCTATAGAAAGCACTCCCCCCACACACATTTGTTCTCCCTGGAGCGCCCTGGTCTGTGTCCTTTATAACATCATCCAGGAGTTCCAAACCAGGCAGACAAAGCAAATAAGTGAAGCAGGCCAGGCAGGGATGTGGTGTTCTGTGTGCTCCACCCCATGTGGAAGGAACAACTGATTCTGACCCCCACTCAGTTGGTACTCTGTAGGGCTGCAGGTCCAGGGTTTCCAAAACTTTTAGCTCCATATATGTTTAATGCTTTGTCAATCAAATAAAACAATATCTGTGGGGCAAAGAAGTCCACAGGCTATCACTTTGTGACCTTGGCCACTGCTCCTTCTAGTCAGCTATTGCTTTTACCATCAAGTGTGAAACTTAGAGTGGGTACCTCATTAAACTTGATTGGGGAATGGATAATTGGGTTAAAAATCCATTGTCTTGGGAGTTCCCATTGTGGCTCAGTGGTGACAAACCCAATGAGTAACCATGAGGATGCAGGTTTGATCCCTGGCCTCACTAAGTGGGTTAAGGATCTGGTGTTGCTGTGAGCTGTGGTGTAGGTTGGCAGCTGTAGCTCCAATTCAACACCTGGCCTGGAAACTTCCATATACTGCAGGTATAGTCCTAAAAAGAAAAAAAAAAAAAAATCAGTGTCTCTGCAAGCTTTCTTCAAATGGCCAACCAAAAGGCCCATTATGTAATAATTCTTTTTCTAACAGCTAAGAAGAGCATAAAGCAGGTATGCTGGTTTTTAAACATGATTTTTTTTTTCAGTCTAGTGTCTAGCAGTATCACAGCTAAAGCCTTAAACTTACATAGCAGATTGGTCTGATCTATTAGTTCAGCCACTCAGCAGAAGCTGCAGAAGAAATGGAACAAGAGTGGCCATCTGTAGTTTGGTAAGTGTGGTTTTGTGGTCTGCCCAATCCCCTTTGCCCAGGCCAGGTTGGGTGTTTTTTCTCCAGTATTTTAAACTAACAATTTCATTGATGCTCTCAGGACAATAAATCTTACTAGTATTTCAGATCTGTTCTGCAAGCTTCATCCCACCGGAACTGATACTACCCTCAACAGACATTTCCCTTATCACTTCTCCCATCTAACAAGTCTTAGGACTCACTCCTTTTATTATTTGTTTAAAGTACCAAGACCCATTTATTGTTGGCCTCATTAGGAATGTTACTTGCAGTAGACATGATTCTGCCTAAAGAAAATTTTAAAGATCTGGTACCTTTCTTTCCTTTCAGAGTTTACTTTCTAAAATAAAAGTTTACCATGGTATCATCAGCAGAAACATGTGACACTGCCATGTCCCATTTTGCTTGGATGGTACATTTTGCTGCCTCATTTAAAAAGTCATCTGATTTGAGAGCAGAATGCTAGAAGTAGCTGAAACTGAAGTTCTTCCTTTTTTTTTTTTTTTTTTTTTAAACATATGAAATCCTTTGGGAAAAAACTGCAGAGACATGGTGTGCTTTTCCCATCCCTACCCTGAAAGTACACAAAGATTAGGTTCCCTTTAGTACACAGTATACCATGGGGAGGCTTTAGGACATACTGGCGCCCTGACCTTCCAAAATTATACTGACTTGGCCAGGACCATGTACCAGGGAGGTAATTTGCCTTACAACAAAAGCGTTTTGTTTTGTTTTTTTATAAGAGATACCATGGTCCTCTGATACCAGTTCATTCTAACGAGCCAAATTCTTGCAAGAACAAGAAGAGTTAACAGGAACCACAAGCATACATGCAGAGCCGTGGCAAGAAGACACAGCAGGGAGTTCCTGCTGTGGCACAGTGGGTTAAGAATCCAGCATTGCTGCTGCTGTGACATAGGTTGTAACTGAGGCTCTGATTCAATCCCTGGCCTGGGAACTTACATATGCTGTGGGTCTGACCCTCAAAAAAAAAAAAAAAAAAAGCAAATGCAGACACTTCACTAGCACAAACCACAAGTCAGGCTTTGAAGAAGAGAGCTTTAATGTTGCCTACTGGCTGCTCTTACGTGTCTTCATCCATCAGTTCCCAGGGCAAGGACATCAGGCATACTAGCCTGAGGTGATGATTTAGTGGGAAGCCAAGGCTTCCTTCTGCCTCCTGCTGCTTGGCAATGATCTCTCCTCACTGATTTCAGCTCTGCAGGCAGATCTCAGAAATATAACAGTTCAGGTCTTTCTGCTCTGCATCAAATTATTCTACTCCCATTTACTGCTTCAGAGAAGCAGAGCCTTCTGGACTACAGAGGAGGTTTCCACTGTTGTCTGCTCAACTGTCATACTTCCTTGGAGGCGGAGGACGGCTCTTGATGGTCTTACACTTGGGAATGTGCCGCTCAGCCACCTTAGGAGCAAAGTGGCGGCTACAGTGAGGACACTGAATGTAGTCTGGATTTTCTGCAGGCAGGATGGGAGGCAGGTCTGAGGGGTTTCCCCCTTTGGCAATTACATGTTGTATCTGCCGAGCCTGACGGAGGGTACGGATGAAAGATTCATGCTTCTGTCTCCAGTTGCTCTTCCGAGGAGGTTCAGCCTGAGTTGAAGGAAGAGAATCATTTAACTTGGTGTCTATCTCATCCTCTTCCTAAGTCTCCGTTAGAATGACCGGAAGGGGAATTCCCATCATCGTCATGGCTCAATAATTAATGAACCCCACTAGGATCCATGAGGGTGCAGGTTCGATCCCTGGCCTCACTCAGTGGGTTAAGGATCTGGTGTTGTGTGAGCTGTGGTGTAGGTCACAGATGCGGCTCGGATCTTGCGTTGCTGTGGCTGTGGTGTAGGCTGGCGGCTGCAGCTCCGATTGGATGCCTAGCCCAGGAACTTCCATATGCTGCCCTAAAAAAAAAGGATGTTAAGACACAAGGTCAAAGAAAACAGGAAAGGAGCAACAAGGATAACTGACTTGCCAGAGTGGAGACACGTAAACTAAGGGCCTTCAAAGTCCTGAGAGGCAAGCTGGTCTTCCCAGCAGAACCCCTGAGAGGTTCAGTGCTTAGAAACAGAGGTGGTGGGAAGAGGGGAGGGGCAGGGCTGAGAAGAGGCTGGCCTGCAGGGCTCCTCTCCCACCTTCCACATCCAGGTGTCCAGTCCTCCCAGAACTCCCTCGGGAGGAACTGAACCAAACAGGTTTCAGACTCAGCACATCCAGGCACAGTGGAGAACGGGGTTAATCTAGGAGCTGAAAAATGGAGATTTTTTTTTCAGGGAGCCGGGTGTGACACACCCACAGCACATGAAAGTTCCCCAGGCAGTGCCAGATCCTTAACCTGCTGCACCACAGCAGGCACCCCTGAAAATGGGGATTAAGGACAAGCATACATGATGAATTATGGAATTAACTGTCAGCCTCCTTATCCCACTCAGCACCCTCACAGGAGACAAGAGTTCTCTGGATGCACTAAGCAGTTGAGAGAAAGCCATCAGATGCTGACTCTGAGGTACCCCAATTAAAAGGCTCACAGTTTGGAGTTCCCATCGTGGCACAGTGGTTGGCAAGTCCGACTAGGAACCATGGGATTGTGGGTTCGATCCCTGGCATTGCTCAGTGGGTTAAGGATCCAGCGTTGCCATGAGCTGTGGTGTAGGTAGCAGATGCAGCTCGGATCCCGCATTGCTATGGCTCTAGCATAGGCCAGCAGCTACAGCTCTGATTGGACCCTTAGCCTGGGAAACTCCATATGCCACGGGAAGTGGCCCTAGAAAAGGCAAAAAGACAAAAACAAAAAACAAAAAAAAAAAAACCTCACAGTTTGATAACCTTAAGATGAAAACCCTCAGTCAACAAGCCCCACCTGAGCTTAAATATGAATGGACAGTCAAGGATACCCAGATATTTGAGTAAAACTCTAACAAGGGAAAGATCAAAACAAGTACATGAGAATGCACATGCACACACACTCAGGAAGCAGCAACAAGGCAAGTAGCAGACCAAAAAAAACGTAATATCAATAACAGAGTATTTGAAGAGTGTGTCTAATGAAACAAAAACAATATATATACTGTGAAAAAGGAATGAGAAAGAACTTTTATAAATACTGCAATAGCTAAAAGTAAAAATAGAAATAAAAAATGTTGTAAATAGTGTCAGAAAAATTATCCAGAATGGAAAAAAGGATCAAGATGGAAAATAGGAAAGATTAGAAAATCCAGTAAGTCCAACATTTGACTCAATAGGAGTTCAAAAAACAAAAACAAAACAAAACAAAAAAACAGCACAAGGAAGAAATTATTAAAGAAATAAGACAATAAACATTTCTAGAATTAAAGATCACTCCCTTGATTGAAATGGCCTACCCACAATCTGACATAGTCACTGTAGAATCTCAGAATAAAGACAGAGTATCCTGTAAGCTTTAAAAAAAAAAAAAAGATTTTTGTAAATCAACTATAAAAATAATAAAAAGGGAGTTCCTGTTGTTGCTCAGCGGAAACATGAGGATGAAAGTTCGATCCCTGGCCTCGCTATGAGGATGCAAGTTCGATCCCTGGCCTCGCTCAGCGGGCTAAGGATCCAGCATTGCAGTGAGCTGTGGTATAGGTCAAAGATGCAGCTAGGATCCCGAATTGCTGTGGCTGTGACATAGGCCAGCAGCTGTAGCTCCAATTTGACCCCTAGCCTGAGAACTTCCATATGCCACAGGTGAGGCCCTAAAAAAAAAAAGCAAGAAAAAAAAGAGATTTCACGTAATAGAGCAGAAAACAAAATGGCACATTGGATGCTAAAAAGCTAGTTGTAGGAGTTCCCTAGTCTAGTGGTTAAGGATCCAGCATTTTCACTGCTGTGGCTCAGATCACTGCTATGAGGAGGGTTTGATCCCTGGCTCGGAAGCTTCCACATCCACCAGGAGCAGCCAAAAAAAAAAAAAAACCACCTGAAAGAATATGAGAGATGTTTGAGCATTTACAAAAACTTTAACAGGTACCTAAGATCAGACAGAGCATTTAGGGGAAAAAAAATCAGAAGAGGTATGTAGGAAAACAAGCAAATAAAAACAAGTCAGTTATTAAGTATGGGTGGGGCAGAACCTGTTTCACTCCACAGTGAAAAAAACTTATATGGTTATGATGTAACGTGACTACTAAAACTGTGATTCCACTACGGTGGGATATAGGAGAACGAGAAAAGTGGGAGGAGGGGCTATAAACCCACAGCATCCATAAGAGGAAGTCAGTTTGTACAGACAATGTGCAAAACTGCTAACACAAAAAAATAAGCATATTATTTAGAAACATGGAAATGCATACCAGAAGAGTCAGACCTGAAGGCTACTCCTGGGGGCTGGATGAGGGGTCAGAGGGGATGGGGCAGAACACTGCTGATAGACCACTAAGTACTACATGACTTGTTAATGTATCCAAATGTTATTTAGATGAAGATAAAGTTAACCTTAAAAAGAAGGAAAAAGAAAGAAAGCAGGTAGCTGCATGATGATAAATGTAGGAAGAGATTTTTACCAAAGGAAAAGGAAGGATCCATCAGGAGAATCTTACTGAAACAGACAAAGCAAGAGAACCAGAGTGTTAGGAACCTTGAGACTTGAATTAGGGGGAATTTCCTCACCTATATATGATACTTATTCTTTAATCCTTTTTTTTTTTTAATCTTTTTGTCTTTTTAGGGCCGCACCCACGGGCATATGGAGGTTCCCAGGCTAGGGGTCAAATCAGAGCTGTAGCCACCACCTACGCCACAGCCACAGCAATGCCAGATCCAAGCCACATCTGCGACCTACACCACAGCTCACAGCAACACTGGATCCTTAACCCACTGAGTGAGGCCAGGGATCGAACCTGCAACCTCATGGTTCTCAGTCAGATTCCTTTCCCCTGCTCCACAATGGGAACACCTTTAATTCTTCATTGTATTGAAATTTATTAAACTAACACTTATTCATCACAAAGCACGAAGATGTAAGTCTGCGCTCAAATGCCTAAGGTCCAGTAGAGAGTACCAGTCTGCTGGAAGTTACATGAATCTTAAAGGAAATAAGAACAATCACCTGTTCTTCTGGGTACACTGAAGGAGTGACAGAGAGACACTCAGCTTCCAAAGGTGCAAAGCTTTGGAATAAGACTTGGGACATTCCAAGGAGGAGAGTGCATCTCAGTCCAGATCCTTTCTGCCTTGGTGTCCTTAGCTTTGCTGACATGTTTCGGCAAAGCTGGGGCATCTGACCTCAGGAATCCAATTCTTTTGTTCCACTGCTACTATATTTGGAAATTTAAGAAATACAAGCGTCTTTTAGGTTCTGGCCAGAAATAAATCACTGTAGTGGGACAAAGAATACTCCAGTAGATTATTGGGTCGACCAGAAAGAAAACAGGAAAGAACAGGAACTGGTGATCACATTATCTGCAAAAGCAAAATGTTGGAAACTGGATTTCATGGAGATCATCGCTGACCATGGAAGGGACTTTCTTGTAGTTATTCCCCCATATTGTACGCAAAGAAATATAACTGCAAAGGACTTCTCCTAACAGCCATCACATAAATGTGAGTTTTTAAAGGCCCTGCAAATACACACATAACCTGTAAAGTGCTAACAGACCAGAGGTGCTAGCATAGCTGTGGGAGGGTTGGAAAGAAAGGAAAATAGAACACTCTCGGAGTTCCGGTCATGGCGCAGCAGAAACAATCTGACTAGGAACCACAAGGTTGGGCTGGGATCCCGAGTTGCTGTGTCTGTGGCCGTGACTGGCAGCTGTAGCTCCGATTCAACCCCTAGCCTGGGAACCTCCATATGCTTTGGGTGCGGCCCTAAAAAGCACAAAAAAAAAAAAAAAAAAAGAATAACGCTCTGGTAGTTTATGAAACTCTAAAACTGGATGGGGCTTCGAGATTACGTGGTCTAGGCTTTCCCACACTTTAATCATTTGCATACCACTCTCACTTTATCCCCCATTATAGTTTTTCTTTAAATTCATGGTTCCTGGAAATCAAGGGCTTACTACGCAATATTTTTCTAATACACCTTAAGTTACTAAGATGAGAAATGTTTGTCAGCATGTCACACTTTGAGAAACACTCATGTACAACCCAAGTGGCATATTACCTTAACAGAATGGTAGGCTTATTCTTCAGACAACCATCTCCAGACATGACTGTCCAAATGTGCCTATGAAGTTCCCCCAAACTTATGAAAGTGTCTCCAAGTCCTTACTTTTTACAATCTAGTTTTTCCATAGCTAGAAATGTTAACCCAAAATAAAGTCCTCTACCTTTAAGGTGTTGACACTCGAAATGGGGAGAAAAAGAGTCCCAAACTTAATGGTACCTCATATATTTACTAAGAAGTTTCATCAAAGTTAATTGAAAAAGTATAGTTCTAGGAGTGGTAACAGGTCCTAATCTTGGGAGGTGGCAGGGTATATTGCAAAGTGTGAGGAATTCTCTGGGAGTGCTGAAACACTGCATAATTTTTTTCTTTATATTTTTCATGTCTTAAATTTTCTAAAATGTTTACTACTTTTATAATCAAAAGGACATATTTTTTAATTCTACATTTTGGAGTCATTCTGACCCAGATTTACATGCTGACTCTGCCATTAAAAGCTATTTGTGAACTCAGACAAGTTAACCTGAGACTAAATTTTGAAACTGATAAAGAGATACTGAAATCTTCCCAGGGTTGTGGTGACAATATCACAGTGACTGGCACACAGTAGTAATCAATAAATGTTAATTCTCGCTTTCTCCCCACATGACGCATGACACATGACATTTTTCTAAAGAAAACAGATGAGGATATAACAGGCTCACACCCCCATTCAAAGGCAAATCATTAAAGGCCCTTGTTACCTTGACTGAGGCCGATCCCTTCCAGTTCAAGTACTGCTCTAGTTCTGTGCCCTTAGCCCGGGCCCTGGAGGAGTCAAAGACTTTCCTCTTGGAACCCCGCATCCTGCTGCAGACATTGGAGTGTCTCTCAAGTCTGAGCAAGAGAAATTTCCGTCCACAGTGGCTGCACGCACCCAGTTCTGGCTCTTCAGTGGAACAGCTGGAACCCAAGGAGTCTGGGGCCCTAGACAAGCTAGAATGGCAGGTAGATCTCTGCAAAGCACTGGGTGGCATTTCTGAAGCCTGAGAAAACTTCTCCTTCAGCGGCCCTGAGACTCGGTCTCGGATTTGGTTATTGCTTGCCATCAGTCCTTCCCTTTTGAGCTTCTGAATTCCATGATCAGAGAACTGGAATGGACTAGAATTTTCTTGAGACCGTCCCCAAGTTTCATCGTCTCCTACATCTCTACTGAAGACCTCCGCAGACTTGAATTCTGGGGAGAAGATAGGTTTGTGTGAGGTGTTACTCTTGCCTTTAACTCTCCTCCTGGGTAGTGCCATTCTCCTCTGTAGCTCTCTTTTTTCATTTTCTTCAGCCTGTTCTTTCTTCTTCTGGATCCTTCTGAGTTCCTCCTCTGTCTTCTTCAGCTTTTCCCTCAGGAGAGTCTCTTTTCTTCGGATTTCCTCCTCTAAACTCTCCCCTGCAGCTTCTAGTCTTTGGATCTGCATCCATTCCATCCTGCTGGGGTTTGCCACAACCCTCTCCTCCTGAGTGGCAGCAACGGAACCAACCACAGATGAATTCACCCAGTTCCTTGAACCAAAACTGCTGTATGAGAGCTTTCTTGGCTGATGGGATCTTAGAGAGACATTCTGGTCCCCATCAGTGCCAGCCTCACCTGTACTACGGGACTTCCGGTGAAACACAGGTTTCAGTGGGTATGCTCGGTCCACCCCAACTCGCTTCTTTGTAAAGGGGATGAATTCCTGGATATTTGCTTTGGGATACTGGGATTGAGGGCCTGATGAGTAAAACAAACCTTTTCTCGAATCTTGCTGGCTTATTTCAGCACAGTGGGGATAGGAGCAGCTCCAGGCTTTCATGCTGGTGTTCCATTTGGGGTGAGTGTAGAGCTTATCTAGTGTCAGCTCTTTGTTGCTCAAAAGCTCCTGCTGGAAATTATTCCTCAGGTGCCCCATAGAAGACCGCTGGGAAGAGTCACCTTTTTCATAGGGATCTTGCTTAACTGAATGGAGCTCTGGAGCTTCCCTTTTATTATATGGGAACATAATGCCCACAGGCAGAGTCAGTGCCAACTGGAGGCCAGCCATTCAGGGCTTGGACAGAAGCCTAGGGGAGATTTAAACCAGACATATGTGAGGAGTTTGTCTGAGGTTCATCTCAGCTGTGAAAGTAAACTATTTCTACACTTGTCTTACCCACAGTTTCCCTTAGACTTTTTAGGGACAGTGCTGCTAGGTCTAGCATTTGATAAGCGCTTATTATGTCCTATGGGTGCTTATTAGGTCCTAAGGATAGAAAAAGGGAATGTGATACAGGTGTTCCTGCCACCTAGCTTTCCTTTATATATATCATACATAGTGATGCTCCTGCTTACACAGTATACTCCGTAGCAGGCGGAATGAGCTATTGGGCTGAAAGTCAGTTTTCAGTCAGGACAAGCAGCATCCCCTCGCCGGCTCCAGTTTCTTCACCAGTAAACTGAGGGGTTCACTTAAGAGTTAGATGGCTGGAACTTAGGGACCTTAGGACTCCAAGTCCCGCTCCACCATTTTACAGGTAGAAAACTTCAGCCTGTTGGTAAGCAACTGGCACAAACTGCTCTCAGGACTTCCCGCCTGCTGGAACCGTGCTGGACCCCAAAGTGCAGAGAGCCGGCTCAAGGCCTGCAGCAAGTGCCTGGCTGGCAAACCCTCTCGCAAGGTGTCCTCGCAGCGCAGATGGCGGAAGGTCGGTAACCTGAGAGGCGGAGAACACCTGATCTGGCGGGGTTCATATCCGGAACGCATAAGTCCTGTTCTGTCCTGGAGGGTCAGCCGGGTAGCCCCACTGGAAACTCTGCTTTAGGGACAAGTGCTCGCTCTTCAGTCTCTCGGGCCCTTGGGAGGTCGAGGTGCTGACCCCATATCTTCCCGCCCTTCCGCGTACCTGTTCTAGCAGACGGCTCCTGCTCAGGGGAAACCCCAGAATTTAGTTTTCCAGACCACACACCACCCTCCCAACCGCCCGCCGCCGTGCAGGCGCTGTTGGCGGGCCTCTGTTATTCCTGTTGCCTGGAGACCGAAGCGCATGCGCACCCAGTCCCGCCACGCCCCGAATTCCACCGGAGAAGCGTGCGCAGCCGCAGTCCGCACACCCGGGAGTCGCCCGGTCGCGGGCGCGGTCAACACGAGTGTCATTTGACCCGGTGTCCCACCAACTCTGCAGCTCCGTCCAGCCCTGCCCTTAGGGAACGGGAGAAGAGGGTGGGAGAGGCTTTTCTGGGGCTCCATCAAAGGGCTTGTATTTTTTTTTTTTTCTCAGAGCGATGCTTTCAGGTCCTGGGGTGTGTCCTTCTCTGGCAAAAGATGGAGCGCCTTAGATGTGTCCTCAAGACCTGCCGCAGGATTCCGGTGTCCGCCCTCTTAGCCGCCGTGGGCATACTGATAGCTTTTCTTAGCACGCTCGGCTGCTTTGTACGGGCCCCAGGTACGGCTGTATACTGTCCATGGCTTTCCTTGCAAATAGTTTGGAGCTTGCGTCAAATTTTAGCAAATCGGCTAGGTTTTGCTACGCGGTGTCTTTTGCAGTATCTTTCCGGGGACGTTTTCGTAGCCAATCTAATTATTTGGATATAATGTTTTACTCTCACGTGGTAACTCTGATCCTCTCTTCTTGCGGCCAAAGAGTGACTCAACCAAGTGTAATGATAATAAAGTTAACTACCAGATCCAAAATACTCAATATAACCTGGTTTCAACACTAAAGATGCTCTGTAACTTGTTAACATCAGAAGAAGGTTTGTTTGTCTTTATGCTTCAATTCATTTGTGTAAGCTACTTGGAACAAGCAGCTTACTTTTTTCCCTGTAACTGCTTAAAAGATTCATGCCCATGGAGAACAATACGGACAGCAGTGGTCGGTGTTAATACTTTAATATGTCATATTACAGTTTTTACATGTTACGAAGAAATTCCTTGGTGGCACTCCAAGGGCAGTACTTTTATGCCTTGTTTTCTTTTCTAATTGACTCTCCACTGCCTTCTCTATGTATGCATTTCCAGACATTTCCCACTCTTCTCAAGGCCCTAATTATCTCAGCATGGGGCTTGTCTGTCATCAACTCCCTAAGCTCCCCTCCAGTCTGGCCGAATTTCCCAGGGTGCCTCCCTCCATTTTAACTTCTTTCGCTCCTGTTTCTGAGGAAGAAGAATCTTTTGTCTTTCCATGAAGTCTCTCTCTCTCTTTTGTTTTGTTTTGTTTTGTCTTTTTAGGGCTGCATACGCAGCACATGGCTGTTCCCAGGCTAGGGGTCAAGTCAGAGTTGTAGCTGCTGGCCTCCGCAACAGCCACAGCAACGCGGGATCTGATCTGAGCTACGTCTGCGACCTACACCACAGCTCACAGCAACGCCAGATTCTTAACCCACTGAGTGAGGCCAGGGATCGAACCCGCATCCATATGGATACTAGTCGGCTTCATTACTACTGAGCCAGGAGGGGAACTCCTTCATGAGTTCTCTTGAATTAGTCCCTTAAAGTACCCTCCAGGCATTGACTCACTTTACCCCTACACCTTGACTTCAGATTGTATCTATCCATACACTGCTTCTCTTTGGGTTTTAAAATATGCTTAACTTTCCGCTGCAAAACTAACCTCATTTCCCTTGACCTGAACTCTCACCTGAGGATTCCATTCCTTTCTCTTAATAGAAAAGATTTTTAATAGAAAAATTAGATTCTTGATAGAAAGTTTTTCATTTGCTGCCTTGATGCTCCCTCATTGCTTAGTCCATTGTGGTCTGGCTCCCCCCTCTCCACTTTATTTAACCACCAGGCTACCAGTGACCTTCCACTGACCCAAAAACAAAAGCTGCTATTTCTTCAGCTTACTCATTTGACATTACTGATGTTTCTCTTCACTGGAACTCTCTTCTCACTTGCTCCTGTGTGCCATCTTGGTTGCTTCTTTCATGTCCTTGCTCCATCTTCTTTCGTGTCCCTTACATTTACGTATTTCTTCACCTGCCCCTCAATGTAGGTCTTCTCCAAAACAAGCCCTCTTATTTCTCATATAAATGCAGTTTCAGACATTCTCTTCCTTAATGATTTCAACCAGATACTCAAATTTCAAATCTCACCTATGTTTAATTGCTCTCTAGCTTCGTTCTCTCTGCTTAGTTACAGACTCAGATTTCCAAATGCCCATGTAGCACCTCCACATGAATATTTCTCAGGAACTTCAAACTCAATATGACAAAAAGTAAACTCACGATCACCTCCCCATTCCCCCAATCCACTTCTCCAGCGTTCCCGCTCATGCTGAAGTCAACAGTCATCTTCCACTCCTCCCTCTTGGTCATCGCTTCTCTCTAACTGGTCAGCAGGCTCTGTTGAATTTACTCTGCAATGTCTCTTATATGCGTCCCTTCCTTTACACTTCTGCTGCCCTAGGTGAGTCCTTCCTCACTTCTCATTGGGACAGCACCACTCTTCTAACTGCTGTTCATCTGCTCCCCAAGCCCATCCTTCATGCTGCTGCTAGAATAATTAATTATCCTAAATACTGTTGATCCTGGAGTTCCTGTCGTGGCACAGTGGAAACAATCCAACTAGGAACCGTGAGGTTGCAGGTTCAATCCCTGGCCTCGCTCAGCGGGTTAAGGTTCTGGTGTTGCTGTGGCTGTGGTGTAGGTCGGCAGCTGTAACTCAGATTAGACCCTAACCTGGGAATCTCCATGTGCCCCGCAGGTGCGGCGCTAAAAAGACAAAAAACAAAAAACCCAAAACTGCTGTCGATCCTGTCATTCTCCTACTCCAATGGCTTCTTCTCTACCTAAAGAATAAACTTGAAATGTGTAATTTAGCATGGTATTTCAACTTTCCAGGTTAGGTCCAGCCCGCCTCTCCAGCCTTGCCTACCCAGAATCTAGCCCTGAGGATCTCCGCCCTGGCTATGCTTTAGAACTACAGGGAAAGCAATTTCTGGGGATGAAGCCTGGATATCTGTATTTTGAAAAGCTTCCCCCGAAGTTCTAATGTGCAGCCAGGGTTGAGAATCCCTGGTCCGTCCGCACGTGATTACTTGCACTTTCATACCTCAGTGGTACCGCCTTACTCCAAGGTCCATGTACTGGCAGGTGGTAGAGCATAGCATTCATGGGAGTAGGCTCTGGACTCAGACTGCCTGGAATTAAATCCCAGCTCCCTCACTTACTGTTTGTGGTTGTGTAACCCTGGGTAATATACTGTTTCCTCCAAGAACACTTTCCCAATCTTCTCAGTCAGAATGAATCTCTTTGCTCCTTTGTGCTCTCATAATATTTTCTGTCCTTGTTATGGCACAGGGCTGGCTTGTGATGAGCTCTCAGTGAATGCTCATGGAGTTGAATTAGCCTGTTGTGCATTTATTGTCATTATTTGCATGCATATTTCTCCCTTACACTAAATAAAAAGCTCTTCGAGGACAAAGATTATATAACTTCATCTTTGTATATCCTATGGTGTCCCATACATAGTAGGTACTCAGTAGGTTAATTCTACAGAGAAACTAGTTCTTAGAAAATAAATTTTAGAGAAAGAACATCAGCCAGGTACTCTGTTCTGCATCATTTTCAAACATTGCCAAGCATCACATTCAACCAAGCTTCCCACCCCACTCCCACTCCCACCCCATGCCAGCACTGAGTTATATGATTCTCCAGGATCTGGATCCTCACTTTGTAGTCGGGAAATAGTGGAATAATGAATCTCCATGGTTTCCGTTGTAAAGGTGAGATTCCATTGACATCTCACCTTGCCAAGTCTGCCAACCAGGCATATTCACATACAGAGTCTTATGTTATAAAGAGATGTAATATACACAAGCAATCCAAAGAGGAGCAATAAACACTACAGTTTTTGTTCATACACCACTTCTTTTTAAATTTTTTTATTTTTTCAATTTAACTTTTACTTTATATTTGAGTATAGTTGATTTACAATATTAAGTTTCAGTTATACCACAAAGTGATTCAGCCATAGATATACATGTATCCATTCTTTTTCAGATTCCTTTTCCATATAGGTTAATACAGAATATTGAGTAGAGTTCCCTGTGCTATACAGTAGGTCCTTGTTGATTCTCTCTCTCTCTCTCTTTTTTTATGGCTGCACCCACAGCATGTGGAACTTCCTGGGTCAGGAATTGAATCCAAGCCACAGCTGCAGCAATACTGGACCCTCTAACCCACTGTGCTGGGAGATCAATCCTGAGCCTCTGCAGCAACCTGAGCTGCTACAGTCAGATTTTTAACCCACTGTGCCACAGTGGGAACTCCTTGATTATCTCTCATATATAGTAGTGTTTATATATTAATCCCAAACTTCTAACTTGCCCCTCTCAATATTTTCCCTTCGATAACTATAAGTTTGTTTTTAAAGTCTGTGAGTCTGCTTCTGTTTTGTAAATAAGTTCATTTGTATCGGGTTTTTTTAAGATTCTACATATAAGTGATAGCATATTTTATTTTCTTTGTTTGACTTACTTCACTCAGAATGATAAGCTCTAGGTCCATCCACATTGCTGCAAATGGTATCATTTCATTTTTTTCATTGCTGAGTAATATTCCTTTGAATATATGTACCACTTATCCATTCTTCTGCGAATTGACATTTAGGTTGTTTCCTTGTCTTGGCTATTGTAAATAGTGTTGCATTGAACATTGGGGTGCATGTATCTTTTTGAATTATAGTTTTGTCTGGAAATAGCCCAGGAGTGGGATTGCTGTCATATGGTAGTTCTACATTTAGTTTTTTAAGCAACCTCCATACACTTCTCTGTAGTGGTTGTACCACTTTGTACATATTCTTAATCATAAGGGCATCTGAATTGAAGTGCCTGCAAGGTGACCTTACTTTTAACAATCACCACCTGCATCTCTTCTTGACTATTCCCTCTGCCAAAAGAAATTTATGCAACTTGGTCATTTGGCCTAGACTGACTGATTCAAGTTGATTCTGGAGCCCTGGATTATTTCCCTTGTGATTGATTGACTGCTTTATATAAGCACTGTTGGGAGTTTTCTTAGTAAGGCAGACACTAGTGGGAAGCCTCCAGAATCACAGAGGAAGAAATCACTAGAACCTCCTACACACTAACCTCTGCTGCTACCAATTCCAGATTTAGGCATGACCCAGAATTCAAGAACTGAGAAAAAGGTCAGAAAAGTTGTATGTCATATATTTAATATTTTTTTGTTTGTTTGTTTATGATGTCTCTATCTCCATAATTTAAGCTCCTGCAGACCAGGGATCTTTTTATGTTCACTAACATGTGTCTAAAACCTAGAATTGTGCCTGGCACACAGATGCTCTCAGTAAATAGAGAATAACTGGATTTATCTCAAGTGCTTCTTCGTCTATTTCTTTCTCCCCGTGAGAAAATGAAACAAGGGGTGCGCTTAGTGAGCGAGGTGGAGTGAGAACTCCATCTGTAGAATCGTGGCAGAGACCCTAGACAGATCCCCCAGACAGATACCCCCAATCCGACGCTCTGAGGCTACCAGATGACCGCGTCCAGTAATCCCACCCTCTGGGCGGGCTCTGGGTCGAGCCCGCGGTCTATGATTGGTCGCAGGAGTTGATGGGCATGGGAGATAGCGAAGGAGGATCTGCATTCTAAGCTTCCGGGCGCGGCGGTTACGCCGCTGGGGTACCGTTGGCCTGGTGGTCTCTGGGATAGTCCAGGCCGCTGGAGAAGTGGACGAGAAGGGTGAGCGAGCCTGCGACCGGGCCCCGGGGCGTGCCCATCAGCTCAGTTAACCTTAAAATGTTAGTCGGAGGGGATTCTGGCGGCCGCGTGGAAGCCAGGACCGTGGGAAGAGGGAAGGATGTAGAGGGACCGGGGATGGGTGTAGGGAGGTAATTGGATAAACAGGTAATTGCCCCAAAAGAGGCCTCTGTGGGCAGTCACGACCCGAAGCTCCCTTGCCCAGGTGTCTTCCTGTTACTTCACACACCCGCACATACACATAATCGTTTACTTATTCTGAGGTTCGGGCATCTTATGGTCAGGAAGAGGTCGCAGTGGTTAAGAATGGAGAGGTACGGATGTGACCCTTTCTGCCTCAGGATTGGAGGCCCTGGAATAGGATAATGAATGAATCCTTTACTTTCTTTTTTTTGTCTTTTTTTGCTATTTCTTGGGCCGCTCCCGCGGCATATGGAGGTTCCCAGGCTAGGGGTTGAATCGGAGCTGCAGACACCGGCCTACGCCAGAGCCACAGCAACGCGGGATCCGAGCCGCGTCTGCAACCTACACTACAGCTCACGGCAACGCCGGATCGTTAACCCAGTGAGCAAGGGCAGGGACCGAACCCGCAACCTCATGGTTCTTAGTTGGATTCGTTAACCACTGCGCCACGACGGGAACTCCAATCCTTTACTTTCTTACTTTCCTGGTCTCTGGCAGGTTTGAGCATGAGCATGGCAGAAGGGGACACCTTGATATCAGTGGATTATGAAGTTTTTGGAAAGGTGCAAGGAGTGTTTTTCCGCAAGTACACTCAGGTATGTGACCTACAGGCTTTGGGGACATCCTTAGGTAATGAGCAAGGGGACATCCCTAGGTTATGAGCATGGTGACAAGAGACATGTTCCTGACAAATATGCATTGGGAGAAGCTGGCTATTTGGTAGCTGCTTGGCAAAGCGTTGGTATATAGAGCAGTGGCTATAAAAATACTTTGCAGTGGGCAAAACGCCGGGTAAGATTCCTCTGCTGTTACTGGTCTTTTCTAACAGTGTTACTTGAGTACCGAGACATATATGGATGAGCTTCTTTTCCAAAGGGAAATGGAAGGCTTCCGCAGTTCTCTCTGTTGTGGCATCATCAAACCAAGTCACCGTTCCTGTAGGAAAGTTAGCATTGATTAAAGAGATGGCATTTAGATGAATTCATAACATTTATGCAATTGCCTCCTTTGTAGCTGGTGCATTCTCTTCAGACCTGTTTCCCTCTTCAACCTTCTCCCATTTGATTCCTCTCTACTCATTTTAGCTTTTGTTTTATTTATTTATTTAGTCTTTTTAGGGCTATATCGGAGGCATATGGAAGTTCCCAGGCTGAGGGTCGAATCAGAGCTATAGCTGCCAGCCACAGCTACACCCACAGCAATGTCTTCAGCCTACACCACAGCTCACAGCAACACCGGGTCCTTAACCCACTGAGTAAGGCCGGGGATTGAACCTGTGTCCTCATGGATACTAGTCTGGTTTGTTAACCGCTGAGCCACGACGGGAACTCCCATTTTAACTTTAAGAATGAGCACATTTTCCAGGTGTAGCTTTTCTAATGAAAATGCTTTGTCTGTTGTAGGATAAGTAATGGTAACATTGAACATGGACCCTGGTGTTCCTATGAGAGTATCAGGGACTAGTTGAGGCCATGAACAAACTATTGACCACCTCTGCCTTAACGGCACTAATCTTCCCTCAGTATGCACACACAGATGCCATCTCAGTTTGCTTTCTGTCTTCTATACGGGGTTGGTTATCAGTCAGGCTGTTGCCTTCCCAAGGAATTTCTAACCCTAAGTTAATGAGTTAACACTGCAGAACTTACCAAGTGTCACGTTCCTAAGACTGTGGTACTTAAAATTCAACCCCGAATCTTTGAAACATGAATGTTAAATGCCATTATTTCTCTTTCCAATTACTTGCAAGTCATTTCTTCCTGGTTCATACTCACATTCAAAGCGCCTATTGGGAGTTCCCATTGTGGTGCAGTGGTTAAGGAATCCGACTAGGAACCATGAGGATGCCAGTTCTATCCCTAGTCTTGCTCAGTGGGTTAAGGAACCGGTGTTGCCGTGAGCTGTGGTGTAGGTTGCAGATGAGGCTCGGATCCCGTGTTGCTGTGGCTCTGGCTTAGGCCGGTGGCTACATCTCTGATTCGACCCCTCGCCTGGGAACCTCCCTATGCCATGGTAGTGGTCCTAGAAAAGTCAAAAAGACAAAAAAAAAAAGAAAGAAAAGAAAAAAGTGCCTGTTGGGGAAAAAAAAAAAAATTAGAAAGTCATAGCAAGAGCTATATTCCAATTAGTTTTGCTACCAATTATGTAGGATAAGTTCCTGTGATTTAGTAAATGGAGGTGACAGCTTCAAAGATTAATTAAAGTTGTTGAGGGAAAAAGACCAGTTGGCAGTATAGCCCCTCTTTCTCTACTGCACCTTCCACCCTTCAAATTAAAGAGAATAAAAGAATTCAGAAAAACAAATATTTGTTTGGGAGTTCCCGTCATGGTGCAGTGGTTAACGAATCCGACTAGGAACCATGAGGTTGCGGGTTCGGTCCCTGCCCTTGCTCAGTGGGTTAACGATCCGGCGTTGCCGTGAGCTGTGGTGTAGGTTGCAGACGCGGCTCGGATCCCACGTTGCTGTGGCTCTGGCGTAGGCCGGTGGCTACAGCTCCGATTCAACCCCTAGCCTGGGAACCTCCGTATGCCGCGGGAGCGGCCCAAGAAATAGCAACAACAACAACAACAACAAGAGACCAAAAAGACAAAAATAAATAAATAAATAAATAAAATAAAATAAAAAAAAAAAAAAAACAAAAAAAACACAAATATTTGTTTGGAAAACTGCAGGGGAAATGTCAGTCTTTTTTGTAATTATTAGATTTGTGGTTTATCTTTTTTTTTTTTTTTTTTTGCCATGTCAGCAGCATGTGTAAGTTCCTGGGTCAGGGATCGAACCCACAACATAGCATCAATCCACTGCATTTACAACACCAGATTCTTAATCCACTGAGCCACATGGGACCTCCTTGTAGTTTATTCTTGACTACTTATAATCATTTAAATATATATGTTCACTTTAACAGTTATTTTGTTTTGCTACCCTCTGTTTACATGTTAATATCATCTAGCCTATTAATTAAATTCCATCACTACTAAAATGAGTGATGAGAATACCCAAAGGGACTTTTTAAAAAAATGAGAGTTGCAATGTTTATTTCAGGTTCTCTCTCTCTCTCTCTCTTTTTTTTCTTTTTGCCACACCTGCAGCATGTGGCAATTCCCAGGCCAAGGGTTGAACTTACGCCACAGCAGCAACCCAAGCCATAGTGGTGAAAACACAGGAGCTTTAACCCACTAGGCCATCAGAGAACTCCCTCAGAGGGACTTTTTAAAAAAATTGGACTATAATTCACATTCCATAAAATTTACCCTCTTTAAGTGTATAATACAGTGGATTTTAGTATATTCCTAAAGATGCACACTAATTCCAGAACACTTCATCACCCCAAAAAGAAACCCCATGTTCATTAGCACATTCTTCATCCTCCCAGCCCCTGGCAACTACTAACCTCATTACTATCTCTATGAATTTACCTATTCTGGACATTTAAAGTAAATGGAATTACGCATTTTGTGGCCTTTTGAGTTTGGTTTCTTTCACTTGATGTGTTTTCAAGATTTATCCATATTGTAGCTGATACTAGTACTTCATTCCTTTTTATGGCTGAGTAATATTGCATTATATGGATATACCACACTGTATATATCCAATCATCAATTCATAGACATTTAGATTGTTTCCACCTTTTAGCTATTATGAATAATGCTGTGAATGTTTATGTAGCTGTTTTTATGTAAACATTGTTTTCAATTCCCTTGATACACACACACACCTAGGAGTGCATTGCTGGGTCACATGGTAACTCCACGTATAAGTTCTTAAGGAACTGCCAAACTACTTTTCAAAGTAGCTACACCATCTTACACTCCTACAATTAATGTATGAGAATTTCAATTTCTCCATATCCTTGTCAACAGTTGTTATTGTCCGCCTTTTTTATTATAGCTGTACTGGTGGGTGTGTTTTGTTTTTTTGTTTTGATTTGAGGTATCAATGAATTTAAAAGGATATAAGTCCATGGGGTTCCCTGGTGGCTCACTGGGTTAAGGATCTGTCATTGTCACTGCTGTGGCTCTGGTCACTGCTGTAGTGTGGGTTTGATCCCTGGCCTGGGAACTTCTGTATGCTGTGGGTGTAGTCAAAAAAAAAAAAAGGATTTAAGTCCTATAAAGCATGTTCCCCTTTAATGAGACTAAACTGCCATCAAAAACAGAAAGATAGGAGTTGCCATCGTGGTGCAGTGATTAACGAATCTGACTAGGAACCATGAGGTTGCGGGTTCGATCCCTGACCTTGCTCAGTGGGTTGAGTTGAGGATTCGAGTTGCCGTGAGCTGTGGTGTAGGTTGCAGACACGGCTCGGTTCCCCATGTTGCTGTGGCTCTGGCGTAGGCAGGTGGCTATAGCTCCCAGGTTCCTAGCCTGGGAACCTCTATATGCCGCTAGAGCGGCCCAAGAAATGGCAAAAAAAAGACAAAAACAAACAAAAAAACCAGATAACTGGAAAATCCCCAAATATTTGGAAACTATATAACACACTTTTTAAATAAACTTGTGGTAAAATATACATAATCTAAAATTTGCCATTTTGGAGTTTCCATTGTGGTTCAGTGGTAAGAAACCCGACTAGTTTCCATGAGGATGCAGGTTTGATCCTTGGCCTCCCTCAGTGGGTTAAGGATCTGGCATTGCTGTGGCTGTAGTGTAGGCTGGCAGCTGCAGCTCTGATTTCGACCCCTAGCCTGGGAACTTCCATATGCTGCATATGTGGCCCTAAAAAGGAAAAAAATTTTTTTAAATTGTATTTATTTATTTATTTATTTTTGCTTTTTAGGGCCACACCTGCAGCATATATAGGTTCCCAGGCTAGGGGTCCAGTCACAGCTACAGCTGCCGGCCTACCCCACAGCCACAGCAACATCAGATCCAAGCTGAGTCTGGGACCCACAGCACAGCTCACGGTAATGCCGGATCCTTATGGGTCCTAGTTGGATTCATTTCCACTGCGCTACGACAGGAACTCCAAAAAGGAAAAAAATTTTTTTAAATTTCTTAAATTTAAAAAATAAAGTTTGCCTTTTTAACCATTTTAAATGTGCAGTTCAGTGACCTTAAGTACGTTGATTTTGTTGTGATAGAACTCTTCATCTTGCTTTATTTATTAGTATGATGTTTATATGGTGTATGGGCATACCTTATTTTATTGTACTTCACAGGTAAAGTTTTTTTTTTTTTTTTTTTTTAATAAACTGAAGGTTTGTGGCAACCTTGGATCAAGCAATTGTCTCTGTGCCATTTGCCCAACAGCATTTGCTCACTTTGTGCCTGTGTCACATTTTGGTAATTCTCACACTATTTCAAGCTTTTTCATCATCATTATTTTTGTTATGGTTATCTGCACTCAGTGATCTTTGATGTTACTATCATGTTTTTGTTTGTTTTTTATTTTTTAATTAAGGTATATACATTGGTTTTTCAAGACACATTGCTATGTCACACTTAATAGACTACGGTATAATCTAAATATAGGTCTTTTACGCCCTGGGAACCCAAAAAGTTTGTGTGAGTCACTTTATTGCAGTGGTTTGGAACTGCACCTGCAATACGTCCAAGGCTGTATTGTTTTGTATGTTGGATCATTGCATTCTAAGAATAAATTTCAATTGTTCATGATGTAGAATCTTTTTTATATGTTGCTGGATTTGGTTTGCTCATATTTTATTGTTTCACTTTGTGTTCATGAGGGATATTCCTCTGCAGTTTTTTTTTCCTGTGGTATCTTTTGTCTTTTTTTGACATGAAAACAATCCTGGCCTAATAGAATGATTTGGGGAATGTTTCCTCCGCTTTTGTCTTTTAGAAGAGTTTGTGAAGCCTTGGTGAAAGCTTTTACTTTAACTATTTTGTAGATAGAGTCCCTGTTAAAATGAATCCCACTAATATCCATGAGGACCTGGGTTTGATCCCTGGCCTCGTTCAGCAGGTTAGGGATCCTGCATTGCACGAGCTGTGGTGTGGATCACAGATGCGCCTTAAAACCCTCATTGCTGTGGCTGTGGTGTAGGCTGGCAGCTACAGCTCTGATTCGACCCCTAGCCTGCGAATTTCCATATGCCAAGGGTGAAGCCCTAAAAAGCAAAAAATAAAATAAAGTAGAAATTTTTATCAAGTAGATTTAAAATAAATAAATAAATAGATTTGGTAGAATTCACCTGCAAAGCCATCTAGTTCTCAGCTTTTCTTTGCAGGAAGTTTTTGTCTACTAATCAATCTCTTGATAGGTCTATCAGATTTTCTATTTCTTCTTCTTTTTTTTTTTTTTTTTTGTTTTTGTTTTTGTTTTTTTTGCTATTTCTTGGGCCGCTCCCGTGGCATATGGAGGTTCCCAGGCTAGGGGTCAAATCGGAGCTGTAGCCGCCAGCCTATGCCAGAGCCACAGCAACGCAGGATCCAAGCAGTGTCTGCAACCTACACCACAACTCAGGGCAATGCCGGATTGTTAACCCATTGAGCAAGGGCAGGGACCAAACCCCCAACCTCATGGTTCCTAGTCGGATTCGTTAACCACTGCGCCACGACGGGAACTCCTCTATTTCTTCTTGATTTGATTTCTATAGTTTTTGAGTTTCTAGTTATCTTCCCCTTTAAATTATCTAATTTGTTGGAATACAATTGTTCATAGTATTCCTTTTTATTTTTCTTATTATTATCCTTTTTATTCTTGTAAGGTTGGTGGTAATGTCCCCTCTTTCATTTCTTTCCTTTTTTATTTTTTGGCTGCTCCTGTGACATGTGGAAGTTCCTGGGCCAGGGCTTGAACCCAAGCCACAGCTGCACTCTGTGCCACAGCTGTGCAACATCAGATCCTTAACCCACTGTGCCACAGGGGAACTTCCTCTTTTATTTCTGATTTTAGTAATTTGAGCTTTCTTTTTTCATTAATTAGGCTAGCTTAGTGTTGACGATTTTGTTGATCTTTTCAAAGAAGCAACCATTGGTTTCCTTTTTTTCACTTTTTTTCCCCATCTCCTTTTTATTATCTCCTGCTTTAATATTTATTATTTCCTTTTTTCTGCTTGTTTTGGGTTTAGTTTGCTTCTCTTTTTCTAGTTTCCTAAGGTAGAAGTCTAGGTAATTAGTTTGAGGGGACTTTCTTTTTAGATTGAGACTAGAGTTGGTGATTATATTCCTTAAAATGTTTCCAGATGACTCTCCAAGCAGAAATATGGTTATGAGGGAGAATTAGCTTTTTGGAATTTTCTTAGGAGAAAATACTGCTTACTTGTTCAGACATATCCAAAACTGGGCATGACTCAGCAACATTATTCTGTCATTTAAAAAATAAGAACAGAATGGAGTGCACAAATAAAACCCATAAGAAATTCTCATTCTTATCACCAGTCAAAGTTGGGAGTGTTTTGTTCATGCTCAAGTGTTTAAATAAATTATATGGCAATTTAAAATGTATTTGAATGAGATAACCTCCTGCTCAAAACTCAACACCATCAGTTTTTTTGTTTGTTTGTTTGTTTGTTTGGTCTTTTTAGGGCCACACCTGTGGCATATGGAGGTTCCCAGGCTAGGGGTCTAATTGGAGCTGTAGCTGCTGGCCTACTGCAGAGCCACAGCAACGCAGGATCTGAGCTGCATCTGCGACCTACACCACAGCTCACGGCAACGCCGGATCCTTAACCCACTGAGCGAGGCCAGGGATCGAACCCATAACCTCATGGTTCCTAGTCGGATTCATTAACCACTGAGCCACGACGGGAACTCCAACACCATCATTCTTATTAGCTAATTACCATATAAGGTAACTAAGAACTAGGGATATCCCATCCCTCAGGTTAATTTGGAGTAGAAGAGTATCATCATTACACAAAGCAAATGGATGTGGAGTCTTACTCAAAATCCACTCTCTGCATTCCTCTTTATTTTTTATTTTTTTAGTGCCACACCTGAGGCACATGAAAGTTCCCAGGCTAGGGGTCCAATCAGAGCAGCTGCAGAGAACCCGCATCCTCAGGATACTAGTTGCATTCTTAACCCACTGAGCCATAACGGGAACTCCTGTCTGCATTCCTTTTTAATGCCAAAATCTTTAACACAATGCATGCTGTAGCTATCTCTTATTTTTATTCCTTAATTTCCTCTGTATCCTTTAAACTGTTATTTATTTGACCAAAGTCCCTTTTGTTCATATGCAAACATATCTTTGCTTTGAACATAACCCGTTTGATGGATCCTTCAGTTCCTCATCAAACATAGTTTTGCTATGCATAACATTTTCTTTGGCCAACTCCAGCAATTTCCCACATTCACTAGATCACTCGTCTGGCATTTGGACATGCAATCATGTTAACTCCCATTTTCTTTTGTAATCCAACCCCTTCTATTTAAATAAAATTTAACAATCAATAACTTTTAATATTCTTATTTGGAAATTTTTACAAAAATAAAATTGCCTCTAAAACATTACTACTTTTCCCCAGTTTTCAATCAGTTCATGGTTAATGATTTAAAGGAAAGAACATTAGAAAGGCTAAGAAGAGAGCAAGTACAATGATTAGATAGTTTTCATAAGCTTATTCAACATTAAAGGCATTGTGGTTACTTAGAAGAGGAGAAAGTCAAGTGAAAACCACTATTAATGTAGTTTCATGAAACTTTGGTATTCGGAAGCTGATACCAGCTGTTTTTTTATTCTCCAGGAGGATGACAGAAAGTGAGCTTGGGATGAAACATAAAGATTAGAGAGTTTCTCTACAGTGAGAACAATGGAATTAGTTGCCCAGGAAATTGTGAAATACTCTCTAATGATCTTTAAAGATATAATAGACACTTAATCATCTGGATTTGCTTAGGTATGGTTCTGCTTAAAGAGCAAGAGAGGATCAGATAACTTCATGCTCTTTCTATTTAGTATGCCCAGTAGATTCTTGATTAGGAGAAGGAAAAGGAACAAGATATAGTCCAGTATCCTAACAACAGTCAGCCTTAGGGAATCATTGAAAATATCTGCTTTGGTCTTAAGTCTTTAGTATTTAACCAAATTGACTACACAGTGAAAAAATCTGGTGCCTGGGTTTTATAGGGTGGAAGAAGGTAATGGAGTCAAGTGGCCAACACTTCATGTTAAGATCAGCAGTGAGATTCTCCCTGGTGTAGTTCTGTTTTGACTGTTCTGGACAATATCAAATTAGTTTCAGTGGCTTGATGCTAGGCCAAGATTCTGGCAAGAGATTTTAGTCTCACTTTGTTTTGTTCAGTCTCACTGGATTTCTCTCTTGTCTTTTTCTTTCCTTTAGGCTGAGGGTAAAAAGCTTGGATTAGTAGGCTGGGTCCAGAACACTGACCAGGGCACAGTGCAGGGACAACTGCAAGGTCCCACTTCCAAAGTACGTCATATGCAGGAATGGCTTGAGACAAGGGGAAGTCCCAAATCGCACATCGACAGAGCAAGCTTCAACAACGAGAAAGTCATCTCAAAGTTGGATTACTCAGATTTTCAAATTGTGAAATAATGATCTGAATTTAAATTTTCCAAGATACTCAGTGGTTTTGTTTTCTTATTGTTAATAGAGATAGAATGCTTCTGTTTCAGTATTAGAATTTGTCAGTAAGTTATTTTAGTGTCAGATATTTGATAGTTACTGTATATTATGTGTATGATGGAAGGATTACAACTGTACACAATTCTAATCAATAAACACACAGGACATTCTGTGTAGGATACTTATTTTCTCTGGTGAACTTCATTTTGGGCAAAATAAGAAGCATTTACTCAGAGAAGAGAACTTTGAAGTAATTTAAAGAAGTTGGAAAGAAAAAGTTACCAGTTACTTTTAATCATTTCTTTTAAATAGTTTCCATGAAATTGTCTTCAGGAAATTGCATAGCTAATAAGAACAAATACCATAAGTTCAATCTGTTAGCTATTCAAATGATATTTTGGACTAATTGTTTTTCATTTTTCTAGTTTCTGCTGTCATTCTTGTCCTTTGAGCAAGCAATTCCCATTAATTGATGTTATGGGCTAAATTATGTTGGGTTACCCCCCCCCCAGGGTCCTAACTCCCATTATCTTAGAATGCAACTGCATTTAGGGGCTTTTTTTTTTTTTTTTTTTTTTTTTTCTTGTCTTTTTGCCTTTTCTAGGGCTGCTCCCGCTGCATATGGAGGTTCCCAGGCTAGGGGTCTAATCGGAGCTGTAGCCGCCGGCCTACACCACAGCCACAGCAACACAGGATCCGAGCCACGTCTTTGAACTACACCACAGCTCATGGCAATGCCAGAACCTTAACCCACTGAGCGAGGCCCGGGATTGAACCCGCAACCTCATGGTTCCTAGTCCGATTCGTTAACCACTGAGCCACGACGGGAACTCCAGGGGGGCTTTTTTTGTTTTTGTTTTTTGTTTGTTTGTTTTGTCTTTTGTCTTTTTAAGGCCACACCCCTGGCATGTGGAGGTTCCCAGGCTAGGGGTCCAATCTCAGCTGTAGCTGCCAGCCTACACCACAGCCACAGCAACGCCAGATCCAAGCCTTGTCTGCGACCTACACCACAGCTCATGGCAATGCCAGATCCTTAACCCACTGAGCACCCACTGAGCGAGGCCAGGGATTGCACCTGAAACCTCATGGTTCCTAGTCGGATTCATTTCTTTTCTTTTCTTTCTTTCTTTCTTTTTTTTTTTGTCTTTTTGCCTTTTCCAGGGCCTCTCCCGCGGCATATGGAGGTTCCCATGCTAGGGGTCAAATCGGAGTTGTAGCCACCGGCCTACGCCTGAGCCACAGCAACGCGGGATCCAAGCCGCGTCTGCAACCTTCACCACAGCCCACGGCAACGCCGGACCCTTAACCCACTGAGCAAGGCCAGGGATCGAACCCGCAACCTCATGGTTCCTAGTCAGATTCGTTAACCACTGCGCCACGATGGGAACTCCAGAACTGTGACTGCATTTAGAGATAGGGCCTTTATAGAGGTAATTAAGGTTGAATGAGGTCATTAGGGTGGGCCCTAATCCAATATGCCAGAGAGTGTCCTTATAAGAAGAGGAAATTTGGACACAGATGTGTGTGCACAGAAGAAAGAACATGTGAAGGCAGAAGAAGACATTGATTTACCAGCCAAGGAGAGAGGCAACAGAAGACATCATTTCAATATCTTAATTGTAGATTTCTAGCCTCCAGAACTATGACAAAATTAATTTCTGTTGCTTAAACCACTCAGTCTGCTATTTCATCATGGCAGCCTTAAACTAATAAGGCAATAAGCATTTCGCTTCATCAGATATAAATATCTCCTGATTTGGTTTGGTTAGCCATTAAAAAAGTATGTATCAAATGCTTACTGGGTTTGACAATTTTGTCATAAATTTCCAATTTTTAAAAATATAAGCTTTCAATGAATATGAGACAAAGCAGGAGTTCCCATAGTGGCTCATCAGTGAACCCTGCTAGTATCCATGAGGACATGGGTTCAATCCCTGGCCTTGCTCAGTGGGTTAAGGATCGGACATTGCGATGGGCTGTGGTGTAGGTCATAGACGTGGCTGGGATCTAGAGTTGCTGTGACTGTGGTGTAAGCCATCAAGTGCTGCTCGGATTAGACCCCTAGCCTGGGGACTTCATATGCCACAGGTGCAGCCCTAAAAAGACAAAAAAAGAAAACGAGACAAAGCAAAAACAAAGTTGGTTAACAATTCTCAAAACACCTATTTTTCTCAAAACTCAATGTCCTTTCATACTCATTCCTTTAGAAAAGAGCGATTTGGGGACAATACCAAAAAAGTCCTCACGTATAAATTAAGAATTGAGCTGGAAATAGTTTCTCTGATTTTTCCAGCTCTGAAATGCTATAAATCTCTAAGATGGAAGGCTCTGAACTTCATTGCGTGCCTAACACAAGCCTGGCACTGTTCTTGCCATGGGGATACAGCAGCAAACAAAAACAGACAAAATCCCTACCGTCATACAACTTAACATTTCTAGTGAGAGAGGACACAAGATAAGCAAATAAAATATACATTAAATTAAATAGTAGTACGTGCAAAGGAGAAATGAAAGAAGGGGAAAGAGGAAAAAACAAAAGTAAAAATTGCAAGAAACAGTTTTTAACACCGTGCTGAAACAGGATAAAAACTGAGAACCTGCGCTGTCAGAAAAGACCTTGGCACTTCTGAATTCCCAAGCCGGCAATACCTAGTGCGCATGCGCATTGGGGTGTCAGGGACGAAAGCGTGTTCTTGGTGGGAAGGCTCAGAAGCGCATGCTCGCGGGCTCGCGCGTGCATGAACCTCGCGCGCACGAGCCTCGCGCACCAACGTGCGCGCGTCTGGCGTCTGAGGCGGTTGGTATGTGGGAGTTGGTGAAATGCGATTCGAGGTGACTTGGGGGAAAGCACGCGACGAAAAGATGATTCTGGGAGCTCTTCTAGACACCAGAAGGGCCGTTGCGACCGCTGCGAGCCAGCTTTACCGAGCCGCTGCGCAAGGGCTCCGGGAGGCCTCGGCCTGCCTTCAGCAGGGAGCCCAAACCTGGGCAGGCGGGGGTTTCGGGTTGCTGGCTGGGGGAGGGGACGGGGTGGAGCCTGAGCTTGGCGGCGGGGTCTGTGGCCGCAGCCCTGCTCCCCCAGTGTTCTTAGTTCAAAACCCGGATCGAATCGTACCATTTGTCTCAGGACTGGGATGCAATCAGGAAATCCCTTAGCTGGGTACCCATTGGAATGCTTATTAAACGTTCACCTCTCGTTTTTTGCTGGCTGCAAAGTTCATTATCTTAGAAATCATCAGCTCCCGGGAGTTCCCGTCGTGGCTCAGTGGTTAGCGAATCCGACTAGGACCTATGAGATTGCGGGTTCGATCCCTGGCCTTGCTCAGTGGGTTAAGGATCTGGTGTTGCCGTGACCTGTGGTGTAGATGGCAGACGCGGCTCGGATCCCGTGTGCCTGTGTCTGTGGTATAAGCCAGCGGCTACAGCTCCGGTTAGACCCGTAGCCTGGGAATCTCCACATGCCGCGGGTACCACTAGATAAGACAAAAAAAAAAAAAAAAAAAAAAAAAAAAGAAAGAAAGAAAGAAATTAGGTCCGCAATTATAACTTTGATTTTCCCGGGTTTGTAAAACTATCCTTACAAGTTGCGAGATGTCCAGCCCATGCTCCCCTCAGCTATGAAGACCTTTAATTGCACTATAATATTGTTTTTGTTTTTTACCTGCAAGAAAACTTGAAGTTCAGACAGACTCCTGCCATCATTATTATTGCCACGATAGTTTGAAGCCATCTGTAAAGACCAAAGAATATTAATACAAAGTAATAGTAGGGACCTTCTGAAAACTTATCAAATTAATTCATGAACAAGATTTAAAAGTCAAATGGTACAGAAAGGATTATAATGAAAATGAATTTTCCTGCCCTATCCTTTCCCATTATTAGTCTCTTTCCGGTGAGATAATTACATTTAACCAATAATAATATTAGTAATTATTATTAATCTTATTACCCATTTCTTCTTGATATAACAATTTAATTTAATTTCTTTCTGTTCTTACATCTTACTTATTAGAGTGTCTTAACACTTCATTGTAAGTTTTTTCTAAAAGTCATAGTTATTGTGTATAAATGTTATGAAGCTAGCTTGGACATTTTCATGAGTAATTTCTAACTAACGTTTCTTAGCGGAGTTTAGGCATCTGTTTTTGGTGAAGTGATTAGAATTTGAACACTGTCTTCAGGGGTCAGCCTCAAGCATAATTATGATTTCACTTTAGGGCATAAGGGATTTAGAGAGGAGCAATAAAAATTGTGAAATTACGGATGCCGTTATAGTGTTCGGTGTTTTGCTATTAAACCTGCTGTATCGAACATGAGCTGTGTGATCTGTCGAGAGATTGGAGCCGTAATTTGTTTTGTTTTACAATGTGATTTAATAAGAGACTTCATTTACCTCAAATATTTCTCTATAATGCTTGAGAGAAATGGGTGATGTCATGTCACTCTGAAGCTTTAATTTGTCTCTCTGTGTGTGTTGTTGTTGTTTTCTCCCATAGGCAATTATTTCCAGTCTGAAAGGGATCCAGTGCCTGGCATTCTTACCGGCTTTCTGCCTGCCATGATCAAGTGCTTGTCAGTTGAAGTACAAGCCAGATTGCGTTCTGGTTTGGCTATATGCTCCTTAGGTCAGTGTGTTGAGGAGCTTGCCCTCAACAGTATCGATGCAGAAGCAAAATGTGTGGCTGTCAGGGTGAACATGGAAACCTTTCAAGTTCAAGTGATAGACAATGGAATTGGAATGGGGAGTGAAGATGTAGACAAGGTGGGAAATCGTTATTTCACTAGTAAATGCAACTCCATACAGGACTTGGAGAACCCAAGGTTTTATGGTTTCCGAGGGGAGGCCTTGGCCAGTATCGCTGACATGGCCAGTGCTGTGGAAATTTCATCCAGGAGAAACAAGTCAATGAAAACTTTTGTGAAACTGTTTCAAAATGGAAAAGCCCTAAAAGCTTGTGAAGCTGACTTGACTAGGCCAAGTGCTGGGACAACAGTTACAGTATATAACCTATTTTATCAGTTACCTGTAAGGAGGAAATGCATGGATCCTAGACTGGAATTTGAGAAGGTTAGGCAGAGGGTAGAAGCACTCTCACTCATGCACCCTTCCGTTTCTTTCTCTTTGAGAAATGATGTTTCTGGTTCCATGGTTCTTCAGCTCCCTAAAACTAAAGACATATGTTCCCGATTTTGTCAAATTTATGGACTAGGTAAGTCCCAAAAGTTAAGAGAGATCAATTTTAAATATAAGGAGTTTGAGCTTAATGGCTTTATTAGCGCTGAAGCACATTATAATAAGAATATGCAGTTTTTGTTTGTGAACAAGAGGCTCATTTTAAGGACAAAGTTGCATAAACTCATTGACTTTTTACTAAGGAAAGAAAGTATTATATGCAAGCCAAAGAACGGCTCTGCCAGTAGGCAAATGAATTGTGGTCCTCGGCCTCGGCCTAACCCAGAACTCCATGGTATATATGTCATTAATATGCAGTGCCAGTTTTGTGAGTATGACGTGTGCCTGGAACCGGCAAAAACACTGATTGAGTTTCAGAACTGGGATACTCTTTTGGTTTGCATTCAAGAAGGAGTAAAAATGTTTTTAAAGAAAGAAAAATTATTTGTGGAATTATCAAATGAGGACATAAAGGAATTTAGTGAAGATAATGATTTTAGTTTATTTAGCACCACTCTTCAGAAGCAAGTGTCCTCTGATGAGAAGTATGACCAGGTCAATTTCCAGGAAGCATGTAATAATATTTTGGATTCATATGAAATGTTTAATTTGCAATCAAAAGCTGTGAAAAGAAAAGCTACTGTAGAAAACATAAACACACAGAATTCTAGGGATTCAGAAGCTATCAGAAAAAAGACAAATGATTCATTTTTGTATACTTTTGAATCCAGTGGACTAGCCCATAGTAAAATGACAGAGTCATCTTTACAAAATGAAGATAGTGCTTGCTCAGAGTCAAGGATCTTAGAACAAGAGACAGTTGAAGCATCAGAACCAGGAGAGAATGAGAAAGATAAAAAATCTTGCTTGGAACTTAACTCTTCAGAAAATCCATGTGGAACCAGTTCAGAAATGTTTGCAAGCCCTTTTCAAACACATCACTTTGAGCGGAGTGGAGACAACTCAGAAATACAGAAAGTAAGTACTACTGCGAATGACACAAATGCCAACATCCTGAAAAGTAATAGAATTCAGAATCAACTAGAGAGATTTAAAGATGCTACTGAAATGGAATGCCAGCCTCTGCCTTTTGAGACATTATTGGGAGCAAATGGCACTCCGAGAAAGGAAGAGGAAAGAAAAAAAGAACCTAGTAATTGTGGACGGATAAATGTTTTTAGTTACGGACAAGTTAACTTATGTTCCACTGGCTTCATAACTCACGTGGTACAAAATGAGCAAACTAAATCAACCAAAACAGAGCATTTATTTAAGAACCGTGTTCAACCTGGTCCTGTGAGTGCCAAAGAAACATTTGGAAGTAGAACATGTCATTCAGTTGAGATTCCAAACATTAAAGACTTAACCAGCACTTTAAGTAAAGAATTTGCTCAGCTGCCCAACAAAAAATTATGTAGAGCAAATATAAGTCATGGGCTAGAGAATAAACCTATAGCAACTTATAAAAAATTTTCCGTTTTCCAGGAAGGTAGTAAAAAACCACACACAGGTTGCTTATTACCTGACACGTCATCTTTCTCTTGGGGTAGACAAGTTTCGAATAGTAGTAAGAGAACAGATAAATTGATTGGATCCACCAAACCTATAGCTCATAAGAAGCTAAGCTTAAGTTCACAACTAGGATCTTTAGAGAAGTTTAAGAGGCAATATGGGAAAGTTAAAAATCCTCTGAGTACAGAAGTAGAGGAAAATAATACTTTAGAAATCACTACCAATCTCAGTCCCCAGGGTGAACCTGACATTCCATGGAAAGACGAAAACCACTTAGATAACTCTGGTATTTGTAAAATCACTACCTTGAAACATAATGATTCAAGGAGTAGTTGTCAACCAGCAAGTCACATGTTTTATTCAGAAAAGTTTCCATTCTCCAAGGAAGAAGACTGTTTGGAACAACAGATGCCTTGCTTAAGAGAGAGCCCTATAACTCTAAATGAGTTATCTCATTTTAACAGAAAGCCTTTGGATGTTGAGAAGTCACCTGAATCACTAGCCTCTAAATTATCCAGATTGAAGGGTTCTGAAAGAGAGACTCAAACAATGGAGATGATGGGTCATTGTGACGAATGTCCACAGTCAGGTTCCAGTAGGCAAGACAGTGGCTTGTACAGTGCGTTAACCCTAGATTCTGGTAAGTTATTTAAAAATGAACATGAAAAACCAGAAAGTGGCATCCAGCCAATGTCAAACTCTATCACACAGAGTAGTCCCTTCAATAAAGACAGTGAGATGCATTCTAACAACAGTACCACAGAGCCCTCTGTGATGTCAGAAACGCCTTTGGTATTGCCCTCTGACAATTCTACAGTTATCAGTAAGGATGCAGATGTTCTTAGAGCTTCAGAACAACAGATTGGAAGTCTCGACTCTCCAAAGAGAATGTTAATGAGTCATGTAGAAGATTCCACAGCTGACCAAAGTGGAACTTGTGTTCAGAGTGAGGAATCTTTAGCAAAAACTGATTGTGAAAATGAAGACTCCAACCCGTGTTCTTTGGATTGGCAGCAACATTTCGATGGCGCCTTGGGAAGAATGGTTTACATCAACAAGCTCACCGGACTGAGCACATTCGTTGCTCCTACTGAGGACGTTCGGGCTGCTTGTACTAAAGACCTGACAACTATGGCTGTGGATGTTCTACTTGAGAATGGTAAGTAAATGGTAACTGGCATGAATGGTTTTGAAGGTAGGCATAGTAGTCATTGTTCAAAGAGATGATCTCAGAAGATAGAACATTTTGAAGTTTAATTAATAAAACAGGTTTTATGGTATATGAAGATTATTCAGGTCCAGCACTATTTAAATCTAGAAATACCATGAAAGAACAACATAAAATGTAAGTGTATGTATGGCATCTCTGGGGGTGTGTATATACAAGAGGGCGAGAGTTTTTAATGAAAATGGTGCCATTGATAGTTGAGAAGATCCACAGTGCTTCCCTTCCCCACTTTCCCCTCTGTCCCAAACACACAACTCTCCTAGAAATTTGTCTTTAAAGGCACCTGCAATGCCAGTGTGGTATTTTTCTAGAAATTGCTCTATGCAGCTCCCAGGTTAATGGCCAGAATGATCCTGTCATCATCCTAGATTTCCCAGTAAAATCTATGGCCCAGGACAATACTATATTTATGAACTTTTTTTTTTTTAAGAAAATAGGACTTGATCATAAATCTTTGGAATATAGGTTAAGTGTGTATTTTTATAAACATACTTTTCAAATATACTTTATATGTACTATATGTACATATGCTAATACTCTTGATTTGTGTAAGTGGCTGTTATTCAGCACGACAATAGTGTGGCTTTTAGATGGGACCAAAAGGCCACATCAGAGCCTAGGCTAGGACTCTGAGTTTCCAGGTCTAAGTCAGCATTAAAAGTGACATTGTTTTGGCAGTGTGTTGAGAGCCAGATGTTGGGAGATGGTAGAGCTGATTTCCATCTGGCAGTAATCTTGGTTTTGCATCAGGAGGATAAACATTAAATGTGCATCTGTATTAAAAGTCCTGAATGTTGCAAAAGAATGTAAATTGTAAGAAGGTAATTGCAAATTATCTTATAATTTTTTCCTTGGGATAAATATCTTTAGCAGGAGTCTGATGTATTTAAAGTTAAGTAAGACTTTTATTTTTCAATTTTCCAGTTTTTTTTTCTCCTTGTAAAAAAGAAAATAATCACTGCAGTAACTTTCAAAGTATTAAATAGGAGAAAACTCTTTCCTTTCAATAATGCTCCTGAGACTATCAGGTGGCTCTTAAAGACACTTGTGTTTTTCACCATATGTAGTTTTTATTTCCTGACTCATACTGAATGTTTATGAAAGGTAAATCTAAGGCCCTGGCACCTCATCTTCCGGAAATGCAGCTGCTTCTGATATGGTGACAAAAAATAACGATTACATTAAACTGAGATGGTTGTTGCTAAAACAAGGGGGGTGGAAATCTGGGCTGCCATGCTCAGCATAAGCATCTGCTCTTGTTAAATAAATTTAGATGCTTAAAATGCTTCAGCCCACGTAACTTTTAGATCAGCAAGTTCTTCTAGTGAACTTTTGAGGGTCATGTTAAGTCAGAGATTCATAATGAAAAATAGAGTATTGGGGTCTAGAAACTAGTTCTAAGAAAAGATGGCCCCTGAGCAGCCTCCATTCATAGGGAAGGCTTCCTTTCTGGAAATGGCTCATGTGTAGCAGGCCAATCAGGACATTGTTGAACCACACATAAAATGCCACGTAAGAACTGTTAAGAAGTAAGTTTACTTTTATTGCACAAAAGAGAGGATCTGTTAAAAAAAAGAGAGAGAGAGAGAGAGAGAGAGAGAGGATCTGTAAAGGTAATTTTAAGGAGTAGTGTCAAGTCTCCAAGCCCTGGTAGTTTTTTTCTTTAAAATGTCTTGAACTCTGTCCTTTATATTACTTCACACAACCTTATTTCACCTCACACTTTAATTTTATCGCTCTGAATTAATCCCTCTCCAATTTTTGTCCAACAGATTTTTTTTTTTCATTTTTTTTTTTTCCCCCAGGCTGCACCCACAGCATATGGAAGTTCCCAGGCTACGGGTCCTGGGCTAGGGGTCAAATCGGAGCTACAGCTGCCGGCCCACACCACAGCCATAGTGACACGGGATCCAAGCCACATCTGTGACCTACACCACAGCTCACGGCAACACTAGATCCTTAACCCACTGAGCAGGGCCAGGGATCAAACCCACATCCTCATAGATACTAGTTGGGTTCATTACCCCTGAACCACAATGGGAACTCCAAGTTTTGTTTTTTGTTTTTGTTTTTGTTTTTTTAATACTATCTTCCATCGTGTTCTAATTCAAGAGACTGGGCACAGTTGTCCAACAGATTTTTTGGAAATAAGTTTCATCATGTTTTGCCCTTGTTCAAAACTGTCTAAAACTCAAATCTGATCATCCTTCAGAAGTGAGGGTAGAATTTAGGCCAGATCTTATTGGACTTTGGAATTTAAATTGAAAACTTCTCTCTTTCTCTCCCTTTTTTTTTTTGCTTTTCAGGGGTGCACCCATGGCATATGGAGGTTCCCAGACTAGGGGTCTAATTGGAGCTACAGCTGCTGGCCACAGCCATAGCAAGTGGGGATCCGAGTTGTGTCTGTGACCCACACCACGGCTTACGGCAATGCCAGATCTTCAACCCACTGAGCGAGGCCAGGGATCAAACCCACAACCTCATGGTTCCACTGCGCCATGATGGGAACTCCTGAAAACTTTTCTCCACTTGTCTGTTCATTCACTCTCACTCATTTGTTGATCATTCACACTCTCCTTGGGGCTGCCACATTGCCAATTAATTGGCTTTGCTTTCAGGAGTCCACAGTCTATTAGGGAGGAAAGCCATCTAAACATAATTATAATATGATGAGATAAATGTTATAATACTGGGGACACACATATGTTGTGGATAAGAGACATGTAAAATGGGGATCTGTTTTAGGTCCTCATTCTGTCTGGTATAGATAAAAGGACTGAGCATTAATACTAATTCCTAAGTTAGAAAAATTTCATTAAAGAATATCTGACTCAGTCTAGTGTTTGTTTAGTAGTCTGCCTCATGTCTTAATTGGTACAGAAAGAGATTTTCGTGTAACTTAATTTTGTAATCATTTGTTTTTTGAGTTCAAATGTCTAGGTTTTTCTTTTTTATATTTAGGATCTCAGTACAGGTGTCATCCTTTTAGAAGCGACCTTGTTCTTCCTTTCCTCCCTAGAGCTCGGGAAGAGAGGACAGTGATGAGACAGAATAACAGAGGTAGGGCATTAATGGAGCCTCTTGGGACACCTAGTACAAACTGTGCCACCCAGCGCAAAGAAAACAAAGCAGGGTGTATTATTAAGCTTGATCAGTGCCAGCTGTGCCTTCCTGGAACCAGGACGTCCCCACGGTCTCGCTGAACAGCAGAACTAAGTCATTCAGTGCATGCATTTAGATCAGAAATTACTTTTCCAGACGGGGTCAATACTGGGTGATTAGGCACAGTCTGTGGTGTCTTGTGATTAAGAAAATACTTCTTATTTTTAAAGATCGGAGTTGACTCCATTTTGCAGTCAATTTATATAAGCAAAATTCTTATCTTCAGAAAAAGCTACAGACATTTATTATTTTTCTTTTCTTTGTTTCTAAAAATTGATAATGTATATTTTTACCTAAAGGAAGTAAGGCTGCTAATTTGAACCCAGTCCAGTTTCTTCTGGACTTGTATTCTGAAATATCTCTTGAAAATAGCTTAGAGAAGAAGCAGATAATGCCAGAAGATACAGTCATTGATTCTAGTTTAAAAAGTAACAGATCAAAACAATCTAGAGATACAGGCAACACTGTGCATTTGTAGCATATTGGAACAATGTGTCTGATCTTTGGTCTTGAGGGTGCATGAGATGCCATTCACCCTCTTCCCAGGCTCTTGATGTCAACATATCCCCTTTTGCCCTAGATACTGGGGGTGATGCTTTTGGTCACGAATCACTTCAGTCTTTGTTCTCAGAATGGGAAAATCCAGTATTTGCCCGTTATCCAGAGGTAGGTTCGCTTGTTCTTTAAAATTTTGAATTTCATTTAAATTGAGTATGGGCATGAATGACTATATTGATTTGTAATTATGAATAGAAAGTGAGCATGTTTCCAAATAATTTAGCTGGAAATGAATATTAAATGTAGAGAGGAGGAATCAGAACTCATAGCATTTTGGAAGCTTTGGACTAGACATGTGCAATCACTGTGTTTACCACTCTCAGAAATCCTGCCTTGCAGCTTTGGCAAAGAATTTAGGGTGGTGGTAATAAAAAGCATTATCTTAAGATGAAGCAGTGAATCTTCTGGAGGAACAGTTCATCATTGGACCCAAGTGTCTGTTCTCTCCTCAGTGAGTTATCACAGAATGTGCTTTGTGTGTTGTAATGAGGGTGTAGAGTAGATGAGCATTTGATTACTGATTCATCAGTTAAATTGTCTTCAAAGACTTGCCCAGGGAGCACAGGAAGTTGTTATTCTGTCAGTAATTTTGCTTATAAACAAAAATAATTATTTGAGTAATAACTCATAGAGCCTTTTGAATTTTTATAAGTTCCCTGAATTCAACCCACCTCTAATATGTTCTGTGAAAATGAATGTTTTTAAAGCACTTTGAGATCTTTGGTAAAACATTTCTGCAGACATAAAAGATTACAATGTAAATTATGTTTGTGCTGGGTCTTTCTAGGTTGCTGTTGACGTAAGCAGTGGCCAGGCTGAGAGCCTAGCAGTTAAAATTCACAACATCTTGTATCCTTATCGTTTTACCAAAGAAATGATTCATTCAATGCAGGTAAAAGATTGACTTTGAAATCTCATTAAGATATGTATATATAAGACCTAAGCTAGACTAACTCTTGTGAAATTGTTTGATGACATAGATCACTCTGGTCAAGGCCCATGCTATTTTTTGTTGGTTTGTTTGTTTTTAAATCTTGCTGTAACTTTTATCATCAGGAGAAAATGCAAAGGACTAATTATAAATACAAAGAAAAAAACGTCCTTAATGGTGTGAGCAAGTCTGGAGGAATGAATTGTGGATTCAAGCTCATGGTTTCAAAGATTACATTTTGACAATAATTTATAAGTCAACTGAATACGTTAGAGACATTGTCCTTAAATGTGCAATAGTGTCCCTTTTAAAATGATCCTGTATTGTATGAGGCTTTAGATGGCACAGCTTAGAGACCCCAGATTGAGGAGTTCCATTAATTGAAAGGACCGTTTGTCTCATCTGCTCTTCTAGTTTGCCCTCTCTCTACACCACTAAGGCTCTCTCTGTCTCCCTGATTGCAGTATGGAAACAAATTTGGAGCTTAGACTGATCTAGCTAGAGAGGAACCACCAAGGTCTAAAGCCACTGGTCGCTTTTAATTTACTGCTTTAATGAAGGACTAACTCCTCCAAGATGGTTTTCCTTGCTTTTGCATACACTTCTCAGTTTTCTTTCCAGCCCTATTTGTTAGCAGTCTCTGGTCATACTAATAATTCTCTAGGAGTTCTCATTGTGGCTCAGCAGTAACAAACCCAACTAGTATCTATGAGGATGTAGGTTTGATCCCTGGCCTCCCTCAGTAGGTTGAGGATACGGTGTTGCTGTGAACTGCAGCATAAGTCGCAGATGAGGCTCAGATCTGGAGTTGCTGTGGCTGCAGTGTAGGCAGGTGGCTTTAAAAAAAAAAAAAAGGAAAAGAGGAAAAAAGTTTTCTCTGGTCATATTACCCATTAATGAGTCAGCCTGAAGTTCCCATTGTGGTGCAGTGGAAACAAATCCGACTAGTAACCATGAGGTTGAGGGTTCGATCCCTGGGTTAAGGATCTGGCATTGCCGTGAGCTGTGGTGTAGGTCGGCAGCTGTAGCTATTTGACCCCTAGCCTGGGAGCCTCCTCCTTATGCTTTGGGTGTGGCCCTAAAAAGCAAAAAAAAAAAAAAAAAAAAAAAAAACATTCTGTTGGGAACATTTCAAGGCTCCTCAGAAGTTTTATTAGCATAACCCTCCTAGATGCCTCATTTGGTTCTCTTGTAGTCTCTCCTTTTGTCTTCTGATCACTGATCACTCTTCTTGCCCATTCTTTTATTCTTCCTAATGACTCCCTCAGGTTAATCAGCCCTTGTCCTCAGTCTTGGATATGAATGTTATAGAGCAACTGACTTTAAATTAAGTATAGCTTTGTCTCTCTATATATAGATAAGCCTTTGTTAATTTTTATTTAGTGTTATACCACTTATTTGAATGTATGACAGGTTCTCCAGCAAGTGGATAACAAGTTTATTGCCTGTTTAATGAGCACTAAGACTGAAGAGGATGGTGAAGCAGGTAAGAATGGAGCCTCAATAATCAGCTGGTCTTCTGCAAGCTTCCTTTTAAGGTTATTTATTTTTTTTATAAATACAATTTCAATGATTTTTACAGATTAGGGAAAACCAATCTAAATTAATATTATGAAACAACAGTTTTTAATTTACATTTAGTTTTGGAGTTCCCTTGTGGCTCAGCAGGTTAAGAATCTGGTGTTGTCACAGCTGTGGTGCAGCTTCAGTCCTCGGCCCAGGAACTTCTGTATGCCATGGATGCAGCCGGTAAAAAAAAATTTTTTAAATAAAATACATTTATTTATATTTAAATATTGATATTATAATAAAGTTTTATATACATACACACATATGATGCCTGTTAAATTATTATTAGTGGTTAATAATAGTGGGAGTAAGAATGGAAGTGGCAGAGGGGAAATTTGATCTTTTACTCTTTAAAATATTTTATATTGTTTGACTTTTTAATAATGTCTTAATATGTTCCTTTTATAATAATAGAAATTTTACGTAATGAACTCTTACGTAAGGTTTTTGTTTTTGTTTTGTTTTGTTTTTTTTTTTTGTCTTTTGTCTTTTGTTGCTGTTGTTGTTGCTATTTCTTGGGCCGCTCCCGCAGCATATGGAGGTTCCCAGGCTAGGGGTTGAATCGGAGCTGTAGCCACCAGCCTACGCCAGAGCCACAGCAACGCGGGATCCGAGCCGCGTCTGCAACCTACACCACAGCTCACGGCAACGCCGGATCGTTAACCCACTGAGCAAGGGCAGGGACCGAACCCGCAACCTCATGGTTCCTAGTCGGATTCGTTAACCACTGTGCCACGACGGGAACTCCTTATGTAAGGTTTACCAAGAGTTACATGTAATCTCTTGGTGACCTGCTTTAATAAAACAATAGTTTGTAAATAATAATATTAACTCATTCAACAAATATTGACTGAGTGCCTACTGCACGCCAGGGACTGCTCAGAATACAATGTTCAGAAAAAAATACATGCAAGAGAGCAGATAATTACACAAACGTTAAAATTTTAACTCTAGTGTTATGGAGGAGAAAGACGAGAGGCTGTAAGAATCTGCTTTGGGAGATTTGATTGAGTAGCGAGGTTAGGGAAGATTTTCTTGGTAAAGTGAGATCTGAAGTGTTGAACTAGGTAAAGGGGAGGGAGGGATATTCTGGGCAGCGGCAGTAACATGCAGTTTATGCCTTCCTCTCCTTCAGTGAGAGGAAGCAGGGCAAGCCCTTCCTGTGTGAGAGCAAGGAGACCAGGCTAGAGTAGAGGTAGGTTCAGTTGGAAACAACTGAAAGTTTTCTGGGCATGTGGAAGTTCACAGGCTAGGGGTCAAATCAGAACCGTAGTTACTGGCCTACACCACAGCCACAGCAATGCCAGATCTGAGCTGTGTCTGTGACCTACACTGCAGCTCACAGAAACGCCAGATCCTTAACCCACTGAAGTGGGCCAGGGATCGAACCCATATCCTCATGGTTCCTAGTTGGGTTCGTTACCGCTGAGCCACAGTGGGAACTCCATGAAAGCTTTTTGTTTTCTTTTTTAATGTTTGTTTTCATAGTGGCACTTGTCACATCACATTTGCATTTTGAAAATTCTGCTCTGGCAGCAGTGTGGAGCATGGATCGGGCGTGGAGGTGGAGTCCTAGTAACTGCAGAGAGACTGTTAGGAGGATATTGCCATATCTAAGAAATGATAACTAGAGGGGACCAGAGTGGCCTAGGGAGAAAGATATTTAGGAGATAAAGTCAACAGGACTTGTTGGTGGAGTGGATGTGGGGAAGGTATATCAAAGATGACTTCTGGTTTTTTTTGACCTCTGTTACTGAGTGGACAATGTTGCAGGACCAGGTTGGAAGAGAAGCAGGCAGGGAGGGTGAAAATCATGAGTTCAGTCTGAAATCCCTTTGAAATGTTCAAGAAGTGTCAAGAATGGGTTGGATATTACAGGTTAGGACTCGAGAAACATTCTGATATAGAGATCTAAATCTGAGTGGTCAGCATAACGTTGGTCTTTGAAGTCGTGGATGAGAAGAAGAGAAATTCTGAATTTAGACTAATTCCACCATTTAATAGCTGGGTAGAAAAGGGTGAATCAGCAAGAGAGACTGTGAAGGAACAGAAAAATAGGAAGAACACAGGCAAAGGCTGTGTTGCAAAGCCAAGACTTTGTACAAAATGCTGCCGAGTGGTTAAGTGAGATGAGGACCAAAAACATCCCTTGGATTTCCCAACAGTGGAGGTCAGGAACTTCAGCAAATAAGAGGTGTTTCAGAGAAGAGACAGGGTGGGATGACAGCCCCCAACAGGACAGGTAGACAGGTGGACAGGCTCAGAAATCTGTGACATGGAAAAGGGACTACAGGAGGGTGATGGTGTAAGAAGGTTTTTTTTTTTTTAATTTAATTTAATTTTATTTTTGTCTTTTTGCCTTTTCTCCCTCAGCATATGGAGGTTCCCAGGCTAGGAGTCTAATCGGAGCTATAGCTGCCGACCTACACAGAGCCACAGTAATGTGGGATCTGAGCCACATCTACAACCTACACCACAGCTCATGGCAATGCCGGATCCTTAACCAACTGAGCAAGGCCAGGGATTGAACCTGCAACCTCACAGTTCCTAGTCAGATTCATTAACCACTGAGCCACACGGGAACTCCTAATTTTATTTTTTAAACTGGGAGACTCTTGAACCATTTACAAGGGATGCTTGATCCTGTCAGGCCTGGAAAAGGCCAGATGGCTGAGAGCCCTGAGCATCACTGAGGGACTTGGATCCCCATTGTAGATGTGCATTGTAGACCTTCAGAGCCTCTGAAATCTGAAAGCCGTTCATCTTCTTTGATTTTCAAAATATGCCCTTTTATCCTGTTTACAATGTAAGTTTATTTTGTAAATGTCATAATGGATCAAAGGCAAAGTTCTATCATAATTATCACAGAAGTATAATTCATGAAGGTCAAATTTTGGTAGTTTTACTATTTCCAGAAAACAAATAGATTTGTTCCTAAAATTGTATTTACCTGGAATTCTTTATTGTTTAATACCAAAATCTCACTAATGGCATCTGAGATGAGAATAGCCACAAGATCTGCAGATGTTCAGAGAAATAGAGGGGACATATTTAAATTTCTCGATATTCTAGATTGTCACTCTGTTGGTTAGCTGCCACCAAGGAGATTTTTAGATAAAAGCACTTTTCTAAGTCAAGATATGTTTTTGTTACTCTTGAATACCAAAAGCAATCTATTCCTATAATTGACTTAATGTTTGTACATATTTTTGTAATGGACAAATATATTACTGATTTAAATTATGGTGAAATTAATGCCATCTAATAGCACTTTTTATGGCATGTTTCCACCTACAAAAAATATAACTGTTCAGTTATGATAGCATAAAGAATAAGCTATGAATGTTAAGCTAAAACTAGGATAGCATAAGTATTTATTCAGCAATATTTTTTGAGCACCTGTTATGTGCCTGGTGCATGCTGGGAACATAACAAAAATCCTCGCCCTTATGAAGTTTCTATGTGTTGTTTTGAAATATCAAAAATACAGCCCTGACATGAGTAAATTACTTTCATATATTCTGCTTCATTCAAGGAATGGACAACATCATGAACTTTGTTATGGATTATATAATCCTCTAGAATCAGGTGCAGGATTGATTTCTTAGGATTCCTAACTCTTGGTAATTCACATTGGCTCTAGTTTCAAGTTTGAGGTTACTCCCTCATAATTTATTATTTATTCCATTGTTTTGCCCGATACAGGATGTTCGGTATTCATCACAACCAGCTGCAACTCCTCCTAACCTCAAAGGAGTTTAAAATTCAGCATTTTGGGGCCTGTTCTGTGGTTACACATGCTGTCAGAAAAATTATAATCCATTTTTAAGTCTGAAGCTCTCATGCCATGAATTTGATGGTGTCATAGAAACAGCTTTTTAATCTTTAGTAGAAATAGGAACAACAGGCATTATCTATTTTGATCAAATTCAAGAGGAGAACTTTTATTTCAGTATAATCAATAACAATAAATGTCAATTCTTTGGCCAAAAATATTAAAGTTATAAGCTAAAAATATGTAATAATATAATTGAGAATCAGTCATCCTGTCAGTGAGAAAGAGATTTCCTGATAGGTTTGGCTTTGGGGTCAGGACATTCTGCTTCTCTTTCACACTTGAGAGTTTATAGCCTTGCTACTCAAAATCATGGTCTGTAAATAATGTCACCCAGGAGTTTGTGAGAATTGCACAATCTTGTGTCTCATCCCTAATCTACTGAATCAGAATCTGAATCTAATAAGATCAATAGGAGTTTCCTGGTGGCAGTGGGTTAAGGATCCAACCTTGTCACTGCTATGGCTTGGGTTGCTGCTGTGGTGCAGGTTTGATCTCTGGCCTGGAAAATTCCACATGTTGCAGGCGCTGCCAAAAAAAATTATCAAGATCCCTAGGTGACTGTCTGCTCATCAGAGTTTGGGAAGCTTGAGTCTAAAGCATGGCAAACTATGACCTAGGGCCAGATCTAGTAGCCATCACTGGTTTTTGTACAGTCAGGGAGATAAGAATGGTTTTTACTCTTTTTTTAAATTGATATATAGTTGATTTACAATGTTACCTTAGTTTCAGGTATACTACATTTTAAAATAGTTGAACAAAAGGCAAAGGAAGATAATATTTCTTGGGAGATTAAAATTACATGAAATTAATATTTTGGTGTCTGTAAGTAAAGTTTCATTGGAACACAGCTACAACACTCACATACTGTCCATGATTAAGAATGAGTAATTGAATAGTTGTGACAGAAACCATGTGTCCCAACAGCCTAAATCATTTACTGCCTGGCCTTTGACAGAAAAAGAGTGCTGACCTCTGATCTAAAGTGTAATACAATTACAGTCTTCATGGGTTTCAGAGTAGCTTGTGAATCAAAGTCAGCTGATTATAAAATGTGTGGTTTAATGAACCTTCATGGTATCAAAGTTGAATTAATAAAGCAAAATCAGGATATAAACATTAAGAATGTGGGGTTTTCACCTTGTTTTAGAAATGAAATACTAGTTCCCATCGTGGCTCAGTGGTTAATGAATCCGACTAGGAACCATGAGGTTGTGGGTTCGATCCCTGGCCTTGCTCAGTGGGTTAACAATCCGGCGTTGCCGTGAGCTGTGGTATAGGTCGCAGACGCGGCTCAGATCCTGCGTTGCTGTGGTCTGGCGAAGGCTGGCAGCTACAGCTCTGATTAGACCCCTAGCCTGGGAAAACTCCATATGCCGCGGGAGCGGCCCAAGAAATGGCAAAAAAAAAAAAAAAAGAAAAGAAAAAAAGAAATGAAATACTAATGAACTAATGAGTTTTTCATCAGGGGATACATTTGTTGTAGTTTTTCCTATAGTTTCAACTTTTTAGGAAACAAAAGAAATAGTTGTGACTCTTCAGTTTGTGTGCTTCTCTTAGCTCATGTTGTTAAATAGTTTGAATTAACCTTTTGCTCCCTCACCACAACATGATTATTTTAATCTTGAGCTGAGAATTTGAAATCCTGGTCCTCCTTGCTGGTCTTCTAGGTGGAAACCTGCTAGTCTTAGTGGACCAGCACGCCGCCCATGAGCGCATCCGCCTGGAGCAGCTGATTGCTGGTAAGAATCTCCTGAGGTCTAGGAAAGCTTGGAGACTCCCCGGCAGAATTAATGTACCTGAAGGAGTTTTTCCAACTGTGACTATTGAGAAAAAAGATTAATTATAGTTTTAAAAAATTAATGAAAAAATTAAGCTGGAGTCTGCTGGCTCAGGTTCTTTTATAACTGAAAGTACACAGTAATTCACTTTACTCATTCAAACACATGGGCCTTACTTATGTGGGCAGAGGCATATTTGCCATCTATTTATCATCAGCCCTAAGGATCAGGCTACTTTATTACGACAGTATGCCCGTGGGATCTCCCTTCTTCACAGTTCATCAAGTAGAGACCACCAGTACCTCAGAAGGCCCAACATTTTTGTTTTTATCTTAAAATGTAATTGTTTTTGAATAGGTAGTATAATCAAATCGGTTCCAATCGGAAAGGTGCAGAAGAATATAATAAAGTCTCCTTTCTACCTTTGTCCTTCATCCCACCCAGTTTCTCTCCCCAGAGGTAACCTGTATCACTAATTCATTATGTATTCTTCCAAAGTCAATGTGTGCTTTTTAACCTTTGCCACCCTTTTTTTCTCATCATGAGGTAGTGTTTCCCCAAGATGTAAAATGCCAAGAAAAATCTTTATTCCTGTGGTCAAATAATAAAAAATAAAAATAACAAAACCCTGGAATGTTAAAGAGTTAGGTGAGGACCTAGGGAGGTATAGCAGTAGAATGGCAATGATGTTACTTCCGTCCTCATTTTTCCTTGTAAAATAAGTTGGGAAAGATACAGTAAAAGCAGGGTTAGAAAAGCTTCCTTGCTATAGGCCCTGGGCCATTTGAGAACAGTACTGACCAGTTTTCTTCAGAGACTGGGAAATCCCTCTAAAGGAATGGGGAAGGCTTCTTGAGCCATTGGGTTGTGTAGTAAACCCCTCGTATCTCCCCAGTAATCCACCATAGTCAGCCTTTGTTACTGATACTACATCTGTCGCCTATCTGTAGGAACATTGCATTTGTTCATTTGAATGTAAGATTTAAGTCTTATATTTCTTATTTAAGAAAATACTGCTAGGATTTCCTGTGGTGGCGCAGTAGTTAATGAATCCGACTAGGAACCATAGGGTTGCAGGTTCGATCCCTGGCCTTGCTCAGTGGGTTGAGGATCTGGCATTGCCGTGAGCTGTGGTGTAGGTCGCAGACGCAGCTCAGATCCCGTGTTGCTGTGGCTGTGGTGTAGGCTGGTGGCTACAGCTCTGATTCGACCCCTAGCCTGGGAACCTCCATATGCCACGGGAGTGGCCCCAGAAAAGGCAAAAAGACAAAAAAAAAAAAAAAAAGAAAAAGAAAATACTGCTAAAATGAATAAACAAACTAGATAGTTATTAGTCTGACTTTAATGGAAATTCAAAGCCAAAAATTGAACATTGAACTGAACACCGCTAAGCACTGTAATAATTCCATGACTGTGTCTTCATTTTTATCTGAATCTAGAAGACTTCACCTCCTGCCCTTAACCCATTCAACTTTCTCTCAATAGATTCCTATGAGAAGCAACAGGCACAAGGCTCTGGTCGGAAAAAATTATTGTCTTCCACTGTAAATCCTCCGCTAGAGATACCAGTGACTGAGGAACAAAGGAGACTCTTACGGTTAGTGCCACCACGAGGATGTGATGTTGCTAATGTACATTTGCACAATAATTCTGTGAGGTGTGAGCATAACTGTTGTTCCTTTGTTCGGATGAGGCACTGAGACCAAGAGATTATATGACTTGTTCAAGGTCATAACAAATATTAAGAGGTAGAGCAGGCACTCAGATGCAGGTCTTCTGACTCTAAATGTTGATCTTTCCACTATATCACAGCTGTTGAGTATAGGATAGCATTTCCCTGATAATTTTTTCCAGCAGTTGGCTTAGAATCCTCTTAGCATTTCTTGGAACAGTCTGTATTTATGCCGTGCTGTTTCTGAAAGCAGGGTTGCTGCAGTAATTGCTTCCATTCTGCCTTGCCTTGGTGCATTCTAGATTCTTAGTTTTCACTACCATAATCATACTGGGAAGAAAGTAAAACACTGGGCCACAAGGAAGGGGCAAATCATGTAGTGAGTCACAAGATAGGATGTATCCCCTTTGGGGGAGGGGCAGCACAAATTATTGAAAATGAAAAAGAGAATTGTCTCTGAATTTATTTAAGGTTTGGGAATATGCCACTGCCAATACATCTTTTTCCCTGGGGCATAATTTATATTAGAGGCAGATCCATTTATTTACATCCCGTTCATCAGGACTTCTCAGTTCCTGGGGCTGTTAATTACCTCCTGGCTTTAATGCTGATTCAAAACATTCTCAGTCCTTTTACTTTTGCCAAACTTCTATAAGTGCCAGCAAGAAGTTAGCGATTTCTCAGTGAAGAATGAAAATTTAGGAACAAGACACAGAAACAAATTGATTCTCTCAGTGGAAAAAAAAAAAAAATGAATGTTACTATAATTCAGGGAGGAAATTGATACTAAAATCCTAAACAAACAATCATAATGTGAGAAAAACAGTACAATTTTCAAAGCTTGGGGCAGCTTTTGAGAAACTATCAAGTATTTGGAACCAATACTGAAATGTGAATAAAGTAGTTTTTTTTACATTTGAGGTTATCTCTTCAGGTGTTACCACAAAAATCTGGAAGATCTGGGCCTTGAAATTATATTTCCAGACACTAGCGATCGTCTGGTCCTTGTAGGAAAAGTTCCACTCTGTTTTGTAGAAAGAGAAGCCAATGAACTTCGAAGAGGAAGATCTACTGTGACCAAGAGCATTGTGGAGGTAAGACACAGCTGCAGATGCTGAGAAAACTGCTGAGTGCTAATAACCTCCTAGTTTGTTTAGAAATTCTCCATATTCACCTTTTATTCAGCAAGCATTTGTGAAATACCTGCTGAGTGCCATGTGCTAGAGATTAAAAGATGAATTAGCTCGAGGTGAGGAAGAAGCCCATTTAAATAGTTATACTACAGTGAAATTTGGCCGGTAGAGGTGTTATGGGAGTTCCCGTCATGGCTCAGCAGTAATGAACCCGACTAGTATCCATGAGGATGTGGGTTTAATCCCTGGCCTCACTCATTGGGTAAGGGATCTGGCATTGCCATGACCTGTGGTGTAGGTTGCAGACACAGCTTGGATCCAGTGTCGCTGTGGCATCGGCTGGCAGCTACAGCTCCGATTCGACCACTTGCCCTGGGAACCTCCATATGCTGCAGGTGAGGCCCTAAAGAGACAAAAACAAACAAATAAAACAAAGTATTATGGAAACGCAGAATGTTTACTGTGCCTAGGAGAATGAAGGTCAAGAAAACCGTCACAGAAAAGCTATTTTTTTTTTTTTTTTTTTTTAAGGAAAAGTCTTGTAGAACAGTAGGAGCCTATTAGGTACAGAAGAGGGGAGAAGGTCATTCTAGACAGAATAACAAATATCAGAGACTTGAAGCAGATCCTGTCTTTAGGGAACTACCAATATACATGGCTTTGATCAGACCACCTCTGCTTGGCTTTCAGCTGTGCTCTCTTTTCCCAACAGGGCTTATTTTCTCCAAGCCTCCTCCTTTAAATTGTCTTAAATCCAAAAGATAGGATCTGTTAGAATCTTTTATTGTAATTCAATCCTTAAGTATTTAACCAGAAAATTATAATGAAAACTTTTCCTAAAGTGACTTCAAAGCCTACTGGTAAGAAGTTTACCTCAAATTGAAACAAGACTTAAGGTTTCAGAAAATCTTGATTATGTTAAGTCAGGCTGATCAGGAGAGATTTTGTTGATTCTGAGGGCAGCCGGAACAGTTCTGGCATCTTGAAGAAGAGGTAGTTACTTGGATCCTAGCAGTTGAAAGATCACTAAGACATCTTTCTATAAGGTTCTGTCCTCCAGCCTAATGAATGAGCATTAATATTAAGTTATCAAGCATTAATTGAATGATTGAAATATGAAATGAGGAGTTCCCGTCATGGCTCAGTGGTTAACGAATCCAACTAGGAACCATGAGGTTGCAGGTTTGATCCCTGGCCTCACTCAGTGGGTTAAGGATCCGGTGTTGCCATGAGCTGGGGTGTAGGTGGCAGATGAGGCTCGGATCCGGAGTTGCTGTGGCTCTGGCCTAGGCTGACAGCTACAGCTCCGATTAGACCCCTAGCCTGGGAACCTCCATATGCCGCGGGAGTGGCCCTAGAAAAAGGCAAAAAGACAAAAAAAAAAAAAAAGAAAGAAAGAAAAGAAATGAAATGAACAGAGAATAAATGGGTCTCCCTTTCTCCAGGCTTACAGACTGATGTTTTACAAGTCCCAGACAATGAGCACAAGAGAGAACAGCAAAGAAGTTAGGTTTGATCTCTACCTACACTAAACTTCGTTAGTGGGTCAGGTATTCTGAGATGTCTTTCTGTTTAGGTTTGTTTGGGAAAATACAACTTAAAAAATATAGTATCTACCCCCTAGCTTTTGGTGACTGTGCTCACTTATAAGTATGGTGGACTAGCGTGTAAATGAGGGATGGGAGGGAATTTTCAGAGTCCGGTTTAAAAAGAAGTCTATCATGTCGCAATCTTAGGAAACTAACTTACACAGAGAGATTCCCAGAAGTAAAGAAATCCTGTTTTCTTATAAAGAAATGATTAAATGTGCCATATCTCAAAACAATTTTTAACCTCCAGAGGTCAAACAAATTAGCAGCATGAAATAGTGTCTGCTTTAAATTTCTTTAGTTCTTTTGTAAATATTAACATCTGCAGGAAGGAGTTCCCTTCATGGCACAGCAAAAACAAATCTGACTAGTATCCATGAGGATGTGGGTTCGATCCCTGGCCTTGCTCAGTGGGTCAGCAGTCCAGCATTGCTGTGAGCTGTGGCGTAGGTCGCAGATGCAGCTTGGATCCTGCGTTGCTATTGCTGTGGCTGTGGCACAGGCAGCAGCTATAGCTCTGATTCGACCCCTAGTCTGGGAACCTCCATATGCCTCAAGTGAGGCCCTAAAAAGCAAAAAAAAAAAAAAAATCTGCAGAAATATAACTATTGAAAAGGCTACCCTAGGGACAGAGATACGCAAAGGAGGAAAAAATGTCTCAACAAAGTGCCTCAGAGAATAAGCTTTTTGACTTGAAGGGAATTGTCACTAAAAAAAAAAAAAAAAGGCCTGCAGGAACTAAGTGACTGCTTCTGTTTATGATATTTACGCAAGTGATGGTTGTTGTGTATTTATGCTGTTTTTGTGCAGTATTACATGTGTTCTGGCTAAGGTTATAAAATACAAACAGACAGCTTCTTAGTGAGAAACCTCCCTGATATTTAGTTGAGTCATTAAGGCCGCCAGTTACATAATCTCATGCGTTGATGAGCTTCTCTAGAGGAAACTTCAGTAGCTAAATATATTCTCTGTTCAGCAAGAGTTCTTTCAGTTATCCTGGTATTTTATATTCAGCGTGCCTTACAACAAATACATGATTTGTACCCAAGTGCTGTATTGCTGGAACTCTCTTAAGAAGCATATTTTAAAGAAGAAACTTGGAATATTTTGTAAATTATCAGAGGGCAGTTATAACAGTAGATTAATGCCTGTTTTCCTTTTCTCTTTGTAGGAATTTATTCGAGAACAAGTGGAGGTGAGCTTTTCTCTTATTTTGAGGTTTCACACAGAGGCACCACGCATAAAAGCCTTCATTGTCCCGTTTGCTTTTTCATTAATAATGTGTTTATGTATTAGCTACTCCAGACCACAGGAGGCATCCAAGGTACTTTGCCACTGACTGTCCAGAAGGTGTTGGCATCCCAAGCCTGCCATGGTAAGACTCTCAACACACCAGCCATTGAGGACCCTGCATGCTAAGCACTGGCAGGGTGCAGCAGCTCCAAAAGAAGTAGAAGGCACGGTACTACCAGTCTCTTGGAGGGTACGGTTTAGATCAAGAAACCGAATACACTAAAAATGAACACTGAAAAATTACAAAGCAGAATACAAGCATATACATTTGATTATAATGCAGACTGAGTGATAGGAGTGGAGGAATAACTCCTAGAAGAGAGGCATTTTGAGTGAAGTTTTGAATAAGCTGAAGGACATGGATTCAGAGGAAGGATGAGAAAATTTACCACATGGGAAAGAAATAGCCTGTGGGGAGTTCCCGTTGTGGTGCAGTGGTTAACGAATCCGACTAGGAACCATGGGGTTGGGGGTTCAATCCCTGGCCTTGCTCAGTGGGTTAAGGATCCAGCGTTGCCCTGAGCTGTGCTATACGTCAAAGATGAGGCTCATTGCTGTGGCTGTGGCATAGGCCGGTGGCTACAGCTCCAATTAGATCCCTAGCCTGGGAACCTCTATATGCCGAGGGAGCAGCCCTAGGAAAAAAAAAAAAAAAAGGCAAAAAGACAAAAAAATAAAGAGCCTGTGCAGGGATCTAAAGACAGAAACAAATTAGTTACATAAGGAGCAGCAAAGAAGAGCAAGAAATTAGGCTGGTAAGGAAGGTAAGGAAGCATAGATTCCCAGAAGTTCACCACAAAACCTTTAGATGTTATACAGAAAGCAAGAATCATTGAGGGTTCTTGAGTAGAGTCATGTGATACAATACAGAAAATGGCACTGGAGGAACTTCTTTGGGATCGTGATAGCTCCAGAGTCCCCTGCAACTATCATTTGACCACACTGGGGTCTCCACTTCACTGACATCCCCCCTCCATGCGATATTCCTCCATTAACCTAACCTTCTCTCTTCCTTCTTGTCTTTTCTGGCTCTGTAACCTCAGCCCCTCATTAGTTTGTCTTCTGCAAATATCACACACTCCTTCACTCCTTTATCTTATCTTTACTCCTCCTCGCTAATCCATTCCCAAATTTCATCACCTCTGCCTTCAAACTGTATCTTAAATGTCTCTGGTGTGGTCTGTTCCTACTGCCGCCTCCCTCGTTCTTGCCACTTCGGAGTCCTTTTCCTCAGTCTCCCCACATCTATTCTGGCTCCCCTTCCAGTGGTTCTTCCTTCAGCATCCAGAGAAATCGTTTTCAAACATTCCTCTGAGCGCGTCCTTTTTCTGAAACACACATGGCAATGCCTACCCCCTGCTCTCAGGATAAACATTTTTTTCCTTCTTTCCCCTGGCCTGCAGGGGTCGTCATGGTCTGGCCCCTGCCTGCCTCTCCAGTGTCTTCTCACATCACTCCCCACCTCGCCCTTCATGGCCCAGCCTGCCCCCTTGGTCTTGGGCTTGTGTGCTAAACTCCGTACTTGCTTTTTCCTCTGTCTGAAATGCCTTTCTGCTCATTCCCTTCTTCTATTAGCCATGTTTTTCTTAACCTAAGGTCTCAGATTAAATATCATTCTGTCGGAAAGCCTTTCCTGATCCTCCTAAACTGTGTTTGGTCTTCCAATTGTATATTATTTGATATTTGATAGTACTTATAATTAAATCACCGTGTAATTATTTGGGTAATGTTCGTCTCAACTATTAGACTGTAAGCTCCATGTGGGTGGAGAGCATCCATCTCATTCACTGCCTGGCATAGCTCCAACACAGAGTAGAGACTTAATATTTGTTGACTGAGTGAGTTAATATATGCAGAAAGGCAGGTTCTGACAATATGAAAGTTTAGAAAGATGATGACCGAAACAGAAGAAAGCAGCAAATGAAACGGACATTGCAGGGAAATAGAAGTCTTGGTGATAAAATGGCTCTGGATGAAAGATGACCTCAATTTCACAAACCTAAGAGGTAGGCAAAAATACTGCTCATGTTTCATTTAAAAAAAAACTCTGAAAACAAAATTCTAACAAGTTAAGGAATGTCTGCTATAGGGATTAGAAAGACAACCATTGCATAAGGAAAAGCTGAGAGGCAGGTCAGTCCTAAAGCCAACTTCAAGCAGAATTAAAGTCACATAAAAGAAGCCTAAGAACTACCTTTCTCTTCTCGGATATTTGGCCCTGACCCAGGGTCAGCATTGGTTTCCCACCGTACACATGCCCTCTTGTTTCTTTTTTTTAGGGGCCATTAAGTTTAATGACAGTCTGAGCCTAGAGGAGAGCTGTCGCCTTATTGAAGCTCTGTCCTGGTGCCAGCTGCCATTCCAGTGTGCTCATGGCAGGCCCTCCATGCTACCGTTAGCTGACGTTGACCACCTGGAGCAAGAAAAGCAGGTACAGTAATGACTAACAGCTCCTTTGACAGCCAAATGTCATCTGTCTTAATCCTTTCCCAAATACAAGTTTTGGAAACTATGCCTTGGAAGTTTTATATAAAGTCTCACCGTTTCGTCTTCTAGCTCAAATTCAGATGTCTCATTAGACACATCATGGCTTTGTATTTTTTTTTTTTTTTTTTTTTTGTCTTTTCTTGGGCTGCTCCCGCGGCATATGGAGGTTCCCAGGCTAGGGGTCCAATCGGAGCTGCAGCCACCGGCCTACACCACAGCCACAGCAACGCCGGATCCAAGCCTCGTCTGCAACCTACACCACAGCTCACGGCAACGCCGGATTGTTAACCCACTGAGCAAGGGCAGGGATCGAACCCGCAACCTCATGGTTCCTAGTCGGATTCGTTAACCACTGCGCCATGACGGGAACTCCGGCTTTGTATTTTTAAGCTTAACACACAAACGGACTGATGTGTCCTGAACACCTGTTGCCTACAAGCTCTAGGTTTGATAAGATGCAGAAGTTCTCTCTGGGGCTACAGAAAGTTGGTAGAAGCACAGCAAATTCACTGCTGGCAAATACAGCCTCAACAGCCAGTTGCTTGGTAGTACTTGCTGGAAATGGTAGCCATCGCCAAGATTCTCTAGAGTAATGATTTGAGGATCATCGGGCAGGGAACCAAGCTTAGGAGATTTTCACATTATGCTTTGGCCCTGATTACTCAGCAGTCAAGGAACAATGATGTGGATAATGCAATAAAGGCTTCGAGTGGTTTAAATTAAAGAACATTTTCTATCCTTGTTATAATCTTACATGAAACAGAACATGAGAGCATAATAGGAATGTCGGTGTTGCTGCTTTCCAAAAGCCTTCCCTTTAGTCACCCTGCCTGCTAAGGGCTTTAGTCTTTTCTTACAAGGAGTTTTCAGGTACTCATGTTTTCTGACTCATCTAGCAGATTTTACAACATTGAGAACTTTTTGTTTTGGAGTTCTCTTGGGGCACAGAGGTTTAAGGATCCTGCACTGTCACTGCAGTGACTTGGGTTGATGCTTTGGCTCAGGTTTGATCCCTGGCCCCAGGAAATTCCATGTGCTGTGGGTGTGACCAAGAAAAGGTTTTCTTTCATATGATAATGAAAAAATGAAAAAAAAAAAAAAAGTTTTGTCCTCACTCCTAAAGGGTTAGGGCTCTAGACTTACAGTTTTCAGTCCCACTTATCCTAAGGAAATCTGTAATCTGTTCCAAATCCAGAAATTAGAAATTGAAACTGATTTGAATGGCCACATTTAGGAAATACTTATATGCTGCTTGGCTTTTCATACTGCTAATTGGAGTTACTCTCTTTCGTCCCATAGATTAAACCCAATCTTGCTAAACTTCGCAGAATGACCCAGGCCTGGCATCTCTTTGGAAAAGCAGAAGGATCTGATACAAGGCAAAGCCTGCAGGCATCCCTGCCTCCTTGTGAGCCTCCATGAGAATAGATTGTTGTCGTTAAGGAACCAAAGGGATGTTGACTGAAGGCCTCTGAGCAGAGAGCCTGAGCTGCAGGCACCACCCAGGCCCTGTGCACCCATCCCCATAGCCGGCTGCTCTCATGACCCCTTAAGTTGAGTAACCAGATGGAATCCAAGCCTCAAGACAGTTGGCATCCATGGACACTGGAGGTTGCTCTACTTTTTGTAGCTTACTTGGGGATAAAATTTAATGATTAATTGCCTGGTTGGTTCATTTGTGGGATTTTGGGGGTGGGTGGGATGGGGGTTTTTTGGTATTGTTTTGCAGTTTTTTTGAGCCTCAACATTTGCACTGAAGTGATGTACCTGATGCTGAGCTCCCAGGAATTGGGCCTGCCTTCCTAGCCTGTCGCCCTCAGCCCCTTCTTCCGCTCTGGGCTCCTCCACTTCCCTCTGCTGCTGCTGTACACTCCGCATCTCAGTCTTAAAAATTCTCCACCCTCTCTTAAAACATTCCCTGCAGCCTTCTACCAGGCCTGAGGTTAGATTATTTTAGGGATAAAAATGAATGATAAGGAGAAACAAGGACAAGGATGGGATAGAGAAAACTTATGAAGTCCTGTTCCTAGTTTTTTGTTTCCTTAAAACTTTTCAAGCAGGCAGCAGCGTGGGCTCCCAGGTGGGTATGGGCCCTCCACCTGCCCATGAGGGAGCCCTGGCCACGCTCAGCCATAAGCTTGTTGATCATATGAAAATTCTAGAAACAGGTCCCTTAACAAGAAGTCTAAAAATGTTGGAACTGAATTAGTGGGGGCTCCAGCCTGTGGTGACATAATGCAGTTACAGGTCCAAGGGGATGAAAAGAGGAGGATTGTGGACGTCAGGTTTAAGATTTGGCTGTGGGGAGTTCCCGTCGTGGCGCAGTGGTTAACGAATCCGACTAGGAACCATGAGGTTGCGGGTTCGGTCCCTGACCTTGCTCAGTAGGTTAATGATCCGGCGTTGCCATGAGCTGTGGTGTAGGTTGCAGACATGGCTTGGATCCTGTGTTGCTGTGGCTCTGGCGTAGGCCGGTGGCTACAGCTCCGATTCGACCCCTAGCCTGGGAATCTCCATATGCCGCGGGAGCGGCCCAAGAAATGGCAAAAAAAAAAAAAAAAAAAGATTTGGCTGTGGTTCTGCAGTTGCCTCCAGCTGGTTTGCTATCGAGTAGGTAAAAGGGAAAACGGTAGAGGAAGGTTAGTTAGACCATCAAGCACAGGAACACAGCCAAGGAACTCTGGCTTCCTCCTGCGGCTGCACTGTTCCTTGCTGGTGGAGGGTGCAGTCCAGGCTGCCCTGGCTGATGACACAGGGAAGCAGGAACCCAAGAAGGCAGAGATGGAGAAGAAAGGAATTCTCGGCGAAGCCTCTGCCAGGTAGTATCAGCTGTTTGCTCCCCTCCCCCCACCGTAAAAGAGCTATGAGATATACCTACTTACTGTTCATCGTGTGCCTCAAATGCAAGCAAAACATAGTTTAATTGTGAATCGTGTGCTTTCTTTCAGCCCACGTTTATCACCTTAACCCAGTTCATGTGTATTTTGAATTGTTGTATGACCTCAAAACTGCAATCAAGTTTTGCTAGTCCATGAAGTGCACAAATATCTCAGTTCACCTGAATCTGTTCTGGGGAAGAATGCCAGTAGAATGTCTTGGTATGATTATCTGATAGAACCAATTACTGTGCATAAAACATATGTGCATATATATAATAAATAAAAGGATGTAAGACAAAATAAAACCCCCTTTCAGAGGCCTATATTATTCATATCGCAAACCAGTAAAATGGTGAAAGTACTATGAGCTTGTTTTAGAAAAAAAATTTTAAACAATAACCAATTTTATTATTATTAGTGGTCTATGCTAATACAGTTCAAGTTTAAAATAATAGAAAATGAAATTATTAAAAACTAACTAGAATACGGACATGAGAGCATCAGTCAGGTCCGAAATACTTTTTATTTAAAGATTTAAAATCTTAAGTGATTTGTCTTTTTAAAGATTTAAAACGTAGATACTTTTAAATGAACTCAGATCTCTAAATTTAAAAATTTTTTTATTAAATTATAATTGATTTACAATGTTGTGCCAGTTTCTGCTGTTCAGCAAAGTGACCCAGTCATCATATATATACATTCCCTTATCTTCCATCATGGAATTTTTTTGTGTGTGTGCTTAAAAAGTATCTTTATGTGAAAGCAATTTTCTTTTCTTTTTTTTTTTTTTTTTTTTTTTTTTTTTGTCTTTTTGTCTGTTGTTGTTGTTGTTGTTGCCATTTCTTGGGCCGCTCCCTCGGCATATGGAGGTTCCCAGGCTAGGGGCTGAATCGGAGCTGTAGCCACTGGCCTACGCCAGAGCCACAGCAACGCGGGATCCGAGCCGCGTCTGCAACCTACACCACAGCTCACGGCAACGCCGGATCATTAACCCACTGAGCAAGGGGCAGGGACCGAACCCGCAACCTCATGATTCCTAGTTGGATTCGTTAACCGCTGAACCATGACAGGACTCTTTTTAGGAGCTCTGGCGTAGGCCAGTGGCTACAGCTCCGATTCAACCCCTAGCCTGGGAACCTCCATATGCCGAGGAAGCGTCCCAAGAAAAGGCAAAAAGACAAAAAAAAAAAAAAAGAAAAGAAAAAGCACCATTTATTCTTTTAATCTACCCACATATGTTCTCTACTCTTTTTCAGGAGACGTGTTATTTTGGTCCTTTCAAATTCTATCTTGCTTTTATGCCTATTTAATGGCCTCATAATTTCATTTGGGACCAGCAGTGATCCTTTCTGCAAATGCTTGTTAAGCCACTCTTTTTTTTTCTTTTTCCTTTTTTAGATGCTGCTGATCCCATTGTGCCACAGTGGGAACTTTTGTTGTTCTTTTTTTTTTTTTTTTGGTGGAGGAAGTCCCTTGTTAAGCCACTCTTAATCTGCACTTCCCCTATCTTTTTTTTTTTTTTTTTTTCTTTTAGCACCGAACCTGCGGCACATGGAGGTTCCCAGGCTAGGGGTGGAATCGGAGCTACAGCTGCTGGCCTACACCACAGCCACAGCAATGCAGGATCTGAGCCGTGTCTGCAACCTACACCACAGATCACAGCAACACCGGATCCTTAACCCACTGAGTGTAGCCAGGGATCGAACCCACAATCTCATGGTTCCTAGTTGGATTCATTTCTGCTGCTCCACAACAGGAACTCCTCCCCCATCTTTTTATTTTATTTTTTAACAGCCATACTCGCAGAATATGGAAGTTCCCCTGCAAGGGGTGGAATTGGAACTGCAGGCCTACACCACAGCCACAGCAATACCGGGTCCAAGCTTCATCTGTAAACTACACCTCGGCTTGTGGCAACACCCGATCTTAAACCCTACTGAGTGAGACCAGAAATAGCCTCATGGGGCTCATGGATACCAGTCGGATTCTTAAACTGCTGAGCCACAGCAGGAACCCTTCCCCCACCTTTTTAGATGACTTCTGGTTAATAAGACTCAAGAGATTAAAGTCTTATAAAAGGGGGGAAAAAAAGCAAAAAACCAGCTGGTAATGTTTATTGCAACTGGGATGCCATACAATGAGAAAGATGTTGCAATGAGAATTTCCACTTTTTTATATTTACTGACCAGCCTGCTCACACTGGCCTTTGTAGCCAATGGAATGATTTTCTTTGTTTTTCAATACAGGAAGCAAATTTGTGCTCATGGAAGAAAAGTTCATTTGCGAGCAGCCCTGCAGTGAGTCTTAGAGGAGCAATGAAGGAGTGCATTCATTAGCGTGTGCCTCACAGAAGGTTCAGGAAAAGCCTTCAGTGGTTTTCAAGGGGGTCCTTGTAGGATTACGTAATTGGAACCCTGAAAAATAGGCACCACTGTCCAAAAATGGCCTTTATTCTTCTAAATACATATAAATGGTTTCACAGACTAGGAGATATGCCCTTAGAAAGGAGGATGTTTTCCAGGGCTCTGCCTCCAGGCCCAGTGGGGTGCCCGGGCCTCGGGACCTCTGCCTCTGTCCTCCAGAGCGCCGTGCAGGCCAGCTGTCCTGGGAATTTTTAAATCTTTTTACATCAGACTGATTTTGTGGGATTAAAGTGTTATGATCCCTTTTATATTAGGATGATGGGGTGCACTTTCATAAGGTTGTGCCTATGTTCTCTAGAAGAGCAGAGGATTAGAAAAAGGTCTCCAAAAATCTTCCTACCCGGCCTGACTCTAGCAATGCAAGAGATAATTATCCTGTCTTAATAATTTATAAACTCAGTAGCATGCATCAGCATAAAACCAATCAATTAGCCAAAAATATTTAACATTATTTCTATTGCCTGTTTTGTTTTTTAACTCAGGTGCTGTACGAGCAAAGGTACATTTAACTTTTGAATACATCATGGTGATCATTAACACCTGTGTGGTGTCTTAAGGTTTACAAATAATTTTTGCATGCCTCACTTTATTAATTTCTTGGCAACTCCTGAGATAAGGTGGTATTATTCTCCCCTTTTTACAAGGTGAGAAACTAAGGATGAAAAATCTTAAGTGATCTAAGATCACACAGCTAATAAGTAAAGCAGAGGGTGGTAGGTATCCAAATTTTCTGGCTCCGAGAACACTAATAACGACCATTTGCTGAGGGCTCACTATAAACCAAATGCTTTGTGTGTACTATCTCTTATCCCTACAACAGTCCTCTCAAGAAGCTAGTATCTCTCCCTTGCAGTGAGACTACAAAGTCCCTCAGAGATGTTAGCTGGTTTGCTGAGAGCCAGAATTCAGACCCAGGTCTGTGCCACTTCCCATTGCGTGCTCCTTCCCATTATTCCCCCACACTGCCGGATAGATTTTTAATTCATTAGGGATTTGTCAGTTTGTAAGCTTAGTGGTTCAACTTTATTCGATTCTAGCTGGTGGAGGATTTGCTAACTTCAGAGTAAAACTTAAGAAGGGAGCAATGAAGCCATTTTTTTTTTTTCCCTCATGGCAACACTGGATCCTTAATCCACTGAGCAAGGCCAGGGATCGAACCCACATCCTTATGGATCCTAGTCGGTATCATTAACCGCTGAGCCACAAAAGGAACTTCCAATGAAGTCATTCTTAAAGAGTTCCTTTTTCAGTAAAACTCATCAGAATTGTATTGAAAAATAAAGGTTAATACCTTCAAGAATCTAAGCTTAGAGTTCCCATTATGGTTCAGCAGTAACGAACCTGACCAGTACCCATGAGGACTCGAGTTTGATCCTTGTCTTGCTCAGTGAGTTAAGGACCCAGCATTGCCATGAGCTGTGGTGTAGGCCGCAGGCATGGCTCCGATCTGGTGTTGCCATGGCTGTGGTATAGGCTGGCAGTTCAAACTCAGCCTCTAGCCTGGGAACTTGCATATGCTGCATGTGTGGCCCTTTTAAAAGAGAAAGGAAATAAGGGAGGGAGGGAGGGAGAGAAAGAAAGGAAAGAAGCTAAGCTTCAGGCGAGGAGAGAAACAAGGAAACTGATGATTGCCTATGGTAACTTCCTCTAGGATCAGGGATCGCTCTGAGTTAGAGCGGTGTCTATTACTGAAATAAAAGGAGATAATTCTACTGTCAGAATGAAGACTACAGATGACAACAGGAGCTAGTATCAAAAAGCTAAAGGCAGAGCTTGGAGAAGAGGCTAGAAGAGCCAGAGGAGGGGGCCAGGGCAAGGTTCAGAACCCAGCCAGGGATCCGGAACTCTACGAGAATGGAAAGGGTCTAGCAGTCAGACATCAGAGCGAGGCAAAAGGTCAGACACAAGTGAAAAGCTGGGATCTGAGCCTAACAGACGGTGGATAGGGCAAGGCAACCAGAACAGGTGAGAGCAGGAGGGGGCCCAAGGCCAAGTTCTAGAGATGTGTAGGGGCTAAGGAAGCCATGCCAACTACGAACCGATGCAGCCCCTCAGTTCCTAGACAGCAGTGACAGCCAAACTCAGCCAAAGCTTCAGGTGGAGGCCAGCATGGGCACATCTGAATGAAGAGCAATTTCTGACACAAAGAACCAGACCCTCCCTACCTGTTTTCCACCTGAAGTCCACCCCTTCCATCAAAACCCTTTATACAAGCTCGCCAACAATGACCACTGCCTGGTACACTTGCCACTATGGATCATGCCTACTTTCACCCTTTCCCAGCCCAAATTGCTCAGCAATGAGGTGGCAAAAGTGGGCTCAGAAGAGAGGAAAAGGAAGCCTAGTAAACCAAAAATTTGGATAATCAGCACCAAAGAGACCCTTCCTTCCTTCTATCCCTCCATTTATTTTTCAGTAACATTTAGAGTTCCTTCTAAATGTACTGCAGCAGAAACTGAGATAAAGAAAAAAGTTATCCTATGGTTTAGGATTTTTCAAGCCCTTGGATGATTTTCACTTCATGTCTATTTGTCGCAGAGCACTCAGTCTTATCCAGAAACATCTGATGATGTTCAGGCAACCTGACCATAGTCTGTGGGAATCTGAGTGTCTTACACACTGGAATCTGTCGAGCCAGTAAGCTAGCGTGACTCAAGCAGCGGTGTGAAGAAGCTGGATTTGGCTGCACTTCCTTGTACAACCTGCCTGCGTAAATAGCCTGCTCTTATCTACTTCAAGAGTAAAGAGTATCCAATCATGATTTTTTTAAAAAAGGAGTTTGGAGCTAGCTACCGCTATTAGTTTGTCATTAAGTATTTCATCACCTCTTTTGTACTAAACTGCAGAATTTTACGTATAAATTATGAATCTTTGGAATCTTGTCCAATATTTTAAGTAGCTTCCTTCTCTAGGCAGGTCTTAATTCTAAATGTAACTAACATGCCTGCAAAAACACTACTGAAAGGCTCCTTCTTGTCAGCACAGTATTTAATATAAACATCAGGCAATCACTTCAAGTGTAATTGGGCTTGAAGGCAGCACTCCGTGGTGCGTCGTGGGAGACTGAAAGCTTAGACTATAGCTTCTTTATTAATAGTCACTGCTCAGCCATTGCACAACATCCTGGAATAACCATTTGGTGAATGAAAGAATAATTCAAAGCAAAGTAGGCCAGATACAAAACACTTCCAAGCCACATTTCAAAATAGCTCCTTTTTGTCAACTAGGTGTGCATTGCAGAGGGAGTTTTTGTGAGGACAGGTGGATAGTGTGGGGCCTTTACAATAATTACATGACCACCTGGTGCCATCTTTAAGGCAAAGCAGTTCTGATGTACAGGGTTCTACAGATGTGGTACTAGAGTCATGGAGCTCAATGGTGAGACTGGCAGGCTTCATTGACCCAGAGGCTGCTGCTACGGACTCCTCTGAGCAATGGCTTTGAAGCACATCTGTGAAACATGAGGACCAGCATTTCTTTCTTTGAGGTATCACTTTACACTTACGTTTTCCTTGGTAGAGTGTTTTTCAGGGACTTCTCTTAAGAGGCCAAATTAGGAATTTCTGTTCCTTATTTCAGTTCCAAGAATTGTGCCTTTCCTGCCCTCCATCCAAATTGGAAGATAGAAACCGTGGGAAAAAGTGTCTTTACAAACTGTATTGAGTAAGTGATCTAACTTGGTTTGCTAAGCATATTCAGGAAGGCTTTCACATCCATGGACTCCTCTATTAATTCTCTCCAAGCTATAACGGTTTCTTATGAGCTTCTGGGTTCTGCCGTTAAGGCAGGGGCGGGAGGTAAGCCCAAACAAAGGCTGATAGGTAATAAGCTGACACAAGCTCCTTAGCCTTTCCCTGTTAGATCAGGTTCTTTCCAATATTTATGCTTCCTCAAACAGGAAAAGGGAGAGAGGGGAACAGAAAAACGAGGCATATAAATAGCTTTGTGGGATTTACTTAATTGAGGTCCTAAAAGAGTTTTAAGAACACACACTTGAGCAGTTCTCTTCTAGGCACTGCAAGAGATGACCAGAGAGAGAGCCTCTACCCTTCTAACCTACGTCCAGCTCCAGTTATGCCCAGGAGGGATGCTGGTGCTAATTTTAGATCCAGAGACTAAGATGCACAAAGGACAAGTATCATAAAGCATTTTTGGTGCCAGAAACAGATTTAAGTTCCTTGATTCACTGCCGCTCTTACTCCAGAACACACGATTGTTCCCGAGTAAACTGCCGTTAGAACTTGTGCCTTCAGAAGAGCCAACTGCCAGAAATTGGTAGCTATAAGCCACTTCAGTGAGAAAGTGTAGGGTCTTAGATGCTTTAGGAAATAACTGACAGAGACCCTGAGTGACTTCTGAGTCAGAAAGCTTTTAGGTCAGTCCTTTAGACTCACCCTCTTCGATCCCTGTTTTGTCCCTCTCTCGGGGAACACAAGAGAGGTAAGCAGAGAGCTATCCACATCAAGTAGGTATCAGAGAGTAGAGGCCTTTCCCCCATAGCTTACCTGTGGCCAGTGTTACCAAAACATGGTTATCAAATCACCTGTTTAAGTCCCTTGGGGAGTACCCTGGTGGCTCAGCAGGTTAAGGATCCAGCGTCACCGTCACCACTGCCGTGACACAGGTTCAATCCCTGGCTGGGAACTTCTCTGTGCTGTGGGCATGGCCACAACCCCACCGCCCCAACTCCGGTCGCCAAAAAAAATCCCTTGGGATGCTTGTTAAATATGCAGATTCCTGGTGCTTCCTTATAGACATTTCTGCAAGAGGCTGGCTTTGAGACAAGCATCCCAGGGGCTTGTCCTGCACACTCAGTGGAGCTTGAACCTATGCTTTGGACCAAACTTCCCCAAAGTGGCAGACCCTCTAGATGACCTGGGAAGACTTTTTGAAACCATTAAGTACTAAAGCAGTACTCATAAAAACATGGAAACAACATACAAACACACGAAATAAGATTAGAAAATGTCTTCCTGCTTGCCAGTTTTGGTGTTATTCTTCCAGACTTTTATCCTAGGCATGCATATATTTTGTTTTAATGAAGTGAGTCAAGGTCATATCATACACGTTGCAGCTTGGTTTTTTTCCCCAGCTTGTTTCTGGGATTCGTAAACAGAATATAAAATAGACTTGTTTACAAATCTCGCCCCGTCATTAACACACAGGTCACAACTCAAATGCCTAAAAGGGTTAGGCAGACAACGTAAATGAGTTCAACTGAGTGGAACTGCAGAAAACTGGAGGTTTTCCATTTAATGGAATTAGAAGCTACCCAACTATAGCCAACTGTTGCCATTTGGAATGTAGGCCCAGAGTTGCCAAATCTTCCGAAGCAAGAAATCTAAATTTAATGTGTAAATAATTCAAATTAAATATTGGATGAACCAGTTCAAATGCCCTCAAGCTACATTTTGAAACCTCCACTGCAGCGTATACATAATGTTTCACAGTACGGAAATAACAAGTGTACTTACTTAAAACCTCTCCTATTTTTAGCTAACAGGATACAAAATGCTATATTGCTGGAACTTAGGCTGTGACATTATAGCTGCTACAATGGACACGGTCTATAATATATCTTTGTGGGCTTGTAAAAATAATTCTAGAAGTGAAGTTTCAAAACTGCCCTAGAAAAGGCTGTTCCAATTTACAATCCTATTAACAGAACATGAGGATCCTTTTCTGGGGACTTTAAGTAGATTCCCAGGTGCCATCCCAGAGATTAGATGCAGTAGGTCTGGGATGGAGCCCAAGAGTGTATATTTTTTCAAGCTCCCAGATGATTCTAATGTTCAGTGACTTCGTTTTGTTTTTGTTTTTTGTCTTTTTAGGGCCAAACTTGCAGCCTTTGGAAGTTCCCAGGCTAGGGGTCAAATCAGAGCTGTAGCTGCTGGCCTACGCCACAGCCATGCCAGATCCGAGCTGTGTCTGCAATCTACACCACAGCTCACAGCAATGCCAGATCCTTAACCCACTGAGCAAGGCCAGGGATCGCACCTGCATTCTCACAGATACTAGTCAGATTCATTTCCGCTGAACCACAATGGGAACTCCTGATGATCGGTGATTTTGCAATCACTGTCTTAGATTACTCACAAGTTGTTTGAGACTACGTCCAGTGAACTATAAAGAAAACTACAAATACTTTGTCTGCATTTCTCTTTTAGGCTGTTATCTCTAATTACTGCCCTCTATGAAAACACCAAAGGGCTCTGCTGCTGTTCCAGGCAGTTCAGTCAGAGCAGAAAAATAAATAAACCAACTCAGGAGCCTTCGAGCAGCTTTTATTGGCACAGCCTCGGAAAAGGTGTGGTGGTCAGTTGTGAGCAAAAACCTGCAGCCCAGCAAGGTCTTCAGTGTTATATGTAACACTCCACTGAGCCGGAAAGTTTAAGTTCCTGAAACAGACGCCTCGAGTCAGTAAGAGGCTCCAAAATCAATAGGTCAAGCCCTGCTGCTCTGTTAAGAGCCGAAAGGCAAAACAGTCCTGGATGTGGGCCCTGGTTACGGGATGACTAAAATGGCAGGAAACAGTATCAAGTTTTCTCAGGTTGACTCTAGCTCACTCCCCCATGACAAGGAAGATGCGTTCCAGCCGTAGCACCGGAGTCTCCTTTCCATTGTGTGTTTGCCTAAGCAGCTTCTGCTTAGGACGAGCGCTGGTCATAGCACGTGATCGTCGGGATGGTAGAGTTCACTCATCAGGCGGTAGATGTAGGACGGCGCATTCCCCCCAATGTTGGAGATAAAGAGGGTAATGAGCTCTGGGGGGACGTAGTCAAACACGGGGCAGTGAACACTGACCTTCTCCAGAATGTCCCCTGAAAGGCAATCACAGGAGCTACGGATAAAACCAAGGATCCTGCTCTAGAATGAGGTATCTTAAAGATTCTAAGCTCAGTAATGCAGGTGTTCTTGCTACCCCAAGGAAGGGAAGCGGCGGCAAGCTGCAAACCAGAAACGATGACTTCGGGTCATGATCCGCCCCATGCTTAAAACTCTCCAATGCCTTTCTGGGGCCCTTAGAATAAAATTCAAATGTGGGATGCCACCTTCAACCTCTAGCCCTCCCCACCGCACGACACTAATTATAATTCGGATCCCTTTCTCTCTTGCTCTCCAGCCACAAAGCCATCCTTTTCCAACTGGCTAAGCATGTGCCTAACTCAGGCCCTTTGCACCAACACCTGGAAAACTCTTTCCTTGATCTTCACATGGCAAATTCTACTCCTTCAGGACTCAGCTGAAATGTCTTCTCCGGTCGAAAGCAGCCTCCTAGTCACTTTCCATCACATCCATTCTATTCATTTTCTTCCTAAAACATCCCATGACCTGAGTATTCTTGCCCATCTTTGGCAACATAATATAAACTCCAGGGGAACAGGGCCTATCTGCCATGTTCACTGTCACATTACTAGAGCCTGGAATAGTGCTGGATACACAGTAGGTGCTCAAGAGTCATAAATATTTCTTGAAAGAATGAATGGTTGACTACATGGTGAAGTTATTCAATTTCCAAGAAGAATCAGCACCCCAAGTACTATGTTTTGCTCCTAGAGAGTGTTGAAGACCATGCTTACTGCTGAAGAGGCAGCAGGCTCACTGAGCAAAGCTGCTGCCTTCAGAAAAAGCCAGAGAAAGGACCCAAACACACAAAGGTGTCCAGGCTACAAATAAGCTCTACAGGTAGGAACATTTCAGAACCTACTTCCTTTGGCTGTCACGTCACCAAAATGACTCCCTGCAGCAACCAAAAACAAGTACATTTTCCCACTGGGCTATTGCCTGTGTCTCAAAGGACTTGCAAAGCAAACCCAGTCAGTGCTGGGTGACCCAACCCACCATGGTCCTGATACCTGTGCTAAAATATATTAGTTTCAGAAAAAAATGTATATAGATATATCTCATGCACTCTAAGCTGCTAAAGAGAACATTTCCCACAAGAAGTATGGTAATAGAAAAATACAACCTGACAGCATTCAATCCCACTGACCATCAAAACCAAAACTGAAACCAAAACACACAAGTGCCTGTGCACGCACACATTCAAGTAACTTCCGTTACCTTCTGTGAAAGGCAAGACTTCTTCAGGGGCCACAAATTTGTGAAATGAATCTTCTTCATTGGGGAACTGGAAAAGAAAAAAACAGAAAAAAAAAAAAAAATAGAGATCGAACAATTCCACTTCTAGGTATATACCCTACAGAAATAAAACACATACCTCTATAGACACTTCTGCACAAAGGCTTATAGCAGCATTATTCACAAAAGCCAGATGCTAAAAATAACCTAGATATTCATCAGCAGATGAACAAATAAATAAACTGTGGTATATCCATAAAATGGAATATTACTTAGCCATCAAAAGGAACAAAGTACTGTTCTACACCTTGGATAAACTCTGAAAACATTATGCCAGGTGAAAGAAATCAGAAACAAAAGAGTCCATACTGTATGACTCCTTTTTAAAAAAAATTTAATTCTATTGGAGTATATAGTTGATTTATTGTATGACTCCTTTTATGTGATATTAAAAATAGGCAAATCCATAGAGACAGAAAGCACATTAGCAATTACTAGGAAGCAAGGAGGTAAGGGAATAGCGAGTGATTTCTGAGTCAGTCCACAGTGTTTTTCTGGGGTGATGAAAAAGTTCTAAAACTAGGGAGTGAGAGTTGCACAATGCTGTGAATGCAGTAAATGCCACTGAACTGTGTATTTTAAAATGGTTAAATTGTGTGTTATGTGAATTTCACCTCAATTTAAAAAAGTAGAGAAGTTCCCTGGTGGCCTAGCAATTAAGGATCCTGTACTGTAACTGCTATAGTGTGGGTTTGATTCCTGGCCTGGGAACTTCCACATGCCAAATGAATAAACAAACAAATAAATAAAAATAGACATTTATACACAGATTGATATTTTTAAAACAAATAGTTTCTATCCCTGGTGAAATGGCTCTTCATTTAGTAACTGCTTTTATCTAGACTACTGAGGACAGTCCTTTGGAATGATGACAAATAAAACCAATTCTATGTTTCCGGTTTCAACTTGCTTGGCATTTTCAGAAATGGTTGGGGTGACAGGGAGTGGTGGCAATGTAAACAAGGGGGCTTTTCCACCTACACACTGTCCTGACCTTACAATTTTGACTTCCTGAAGCTGACAAGTTGTAACTATCAATGGCTTTTCCTGGATCGAGATTTCTGTGTTTTTTTCCATCCTCCACTAGCTATAATCCACCGAGTAAATGCAGATAAAGAGAAGCCCCAGAGTGCGAAGGTTGAAGGCCCCAAGTTCAAGGCTACACTTTAACTTCCTTTTATTGGCTAGAGACAAGAGTAGAGAGCAGCTGGAGACAGACACACGTACCTGTGGGGAAAGTTTGAACATAGGAGCACAGACGATGAGTGGGGTGGAATGGTGTTTTGCTGCCAGTGCTAAAGTATGTGTTCCTGTCACAGCTCTCAGAGCACCATTGGCCAGGATGGTCTTTGTGCCAATGATCACCTTTGGGACAGAAAGAAATGTGTGAGCCCTTCTGGGACCAGAGCCTTAATCAGAGCCAAAATGCTCAGTCAACAGTCTTGGTGTCCTGGGGGGTCACGCACCAGTAAAAGGAAAGGGATTCTAGGCTCAGACTGTAAGTTCTAGCATAAACGTGGGTTTCCAAGGAAAGAATGAATGGAATACAGGAAGGAAAGTGCAATACTACTGCTCTTAGCCCTGCCTCTCCTGGAAATCTGTTACACCTCCTGAGAAGCAGGGAGCCTCTCATTCACCATCCACCAATACCAAGCTCTCTGAGTAGAAGTGGGCAGCCCTCTACCAGCAGCTGACACACTTGGCTGAGTCCCAGTTCATTCTTTTCTATGCTGTAACCCGAATGAGGCTCCTCCAAATGAGGAACAGTGATTTAGATAAAGGGGGGGAGAATCAGTTAATAGATTAAAAAATCCCAAGTATGTATTTTCAAAAGGTGCTAGAAACTTCCTTCACTTCTCATGGATATTATGGGAGGAGGGAGATATGAGTATTTTAGAAGTAGTATAATCTTCATGAATTTGACATAATATAACCCAAATACACCCACCTTATTGACTCTTGACATAACAGCAAAAATGGCAGCATCAGTCATGACAGTTGTCTCAATACCTGCTTTGGACAAATTGACCGCCATCTCATGACCCTGCAATGGGAGAGAAGGGCTGATGCTGGGAGGAAGAGTGAGAGTGAAAGCACTCTCGACTATAACTGGACCTGGGAGATTCTGTGACACTGGGCACATCCAACACACCGTTTCCAACAGATCACTAACTCATTTGATAGGTATTCTCTAGGAAGCAGCAGGAAGCCCAGAGGAAGCTAATAAATGTTTATTATTATACTGGAACGGCACTAGAACAGCCACAAAACTGGAAATATGACTTGCTTGCATAATCAGGCAGAGCTGACAAGATAGCTTCTGGCTGATTATTGTACAATGTCCTGCACCCTTACATATTTCCTTTTTTGAGAACTATTATTAACCTAAAAATTGAATGAAGTCAGACCAAGAATCAGTCATCCCCAAGGTAATTTACCCTATTCTGATTCATAAAAGAATCAATATTTATCTTTCCTTGGGCCTAGCAGTTCACCCAACTTTCTTTCTTCTTTTTTTGCCTATACCCACAGCATGGGGAAGTTCCTGGGTCAGGGATTGAACCCTCGCCACAGCAGTGATCCAAACCACAGCAGTGACAACATCAGATCCTGAATCCACTGCACCACCAGGGAACTCCCACCCAACTTTCTTAAGCCAATGTTTAAGAATGTTCACAGGATGAACAACTTGAAAATTCCCTTAAATGTTTTACTCTTTCTTCTCAATTTACATCTTGCTTATCAATTCAAAGATTCAAAGCCCACCGGCCCCTCCTTTATTCCCTCCTTATTTTACATTTTTCTTAGCAACTCCAGCAGTCCCCATACCTGACAGAAAGGAGCACACTCTGCCACAATGACATGGAATTTCCTCTTTCGGGCTGCCTCTTTGAGGAAGGCCTCTACTGTTCGGGAGAAGCCAATGGTCATGATCACCTCATTGGAGTGGATGTGTTCCAGGGCCTGGGCTGCAATGTTCTCGGTTGTCCCTTCTGCAAGAAGCCAGTTTTGCAAGGAAAATATGAGACTGCCTTGCTACAACATGGACAGACATGACAGAACACAGGGATGTGTGCCCTTCATAGATTTCCCACCGAGCAGACCCTGGGAACACAAGGTCGATGGACTTAATACGAAATGTCACACTTTCTTAAAAGCCCCGATCTTCAGGATCTTCTGCCTCCTAAGGGCTCAGCCTTTTGTCTTGCCGGGCAGTCCTCCTACTCAACCACTTACTCCCCTCACTCCTGCCTCACCCTAACACCAGCCCTTTCTTTGCAACTGACTTTGAAGAGGATGTATTTAGGCAAGAAATGGTCCTAATTGGAAATTCTGAAGTGCTGAGAGTGAATAGAGCTTCCCCCCAAAAGAACTCCTCCTCCAAAAGATGGCCCACCTGAAAGGAAAGCCACAGAAGAAAAACAGGAGAGGAATTTGGAAGCAGCAGCTCAATGCACAAACAGACCCGGCTCGGTCCTCCCCTGGGAACGCTGATTGTAATGAATATCTGCAGTTATCCTGGGTCGCGAAAACAGGGGGATGGAGGTGGCCTGTATGTATGTGTATACGTGTAAAAATTCAAGAGCACGTTTAGTGAAGGAGGGTCTATCAACTGTGGTTTTAGGGGGTTCATTTTCTTTAAAATAAAAATAAAGCTCTTCCCAAATTGAGTCTCTGCTACAGTGGATTTGCAGCCAATAAAGGGTTAGATGGTAAGGAAGTGTATAAAAGGTTATCTCAGTCCTGCCACCAGCTCCAACCCTTCCTAACCAGGATGAGAGCAAACTTCTGAGAATCAGAAGACTGGTTATCTCCCACCTCTGCTGATGAACAGCTTCCGGGGTCTTTTGTTCCCTCATTTGTCTGCAACCTGTCCTGTCCATGTAGGGATCAGGACTCACCCAGTTCCACAAGCAGCTCATTAATTGCCTCAATGATGTTGGACTGGAGTTCAGCATAATGAGAGCGGAAATCCTCGCTCAGGCCCCCGGACGTCAAGAGTTTGTGCAGGGACTCCTGCTGATCGCTTTCGTCGCTGCGTCCATGGAGTCTATGGAGGCAACAAGACCCAAAGAGGAAGGTGGGGAAGAGGTGTGATCGTTTAGGTAACAACAGCTGCTCCGCTCCAACAAAGGCTCCAAGCAAGGAGAGGGGCCCGTGCAAAAAGCGTTACTGGGACCAACCCCAGCCCAGGACGCGGGCCTGACCTGCCATACTCCTCCCGGATGATCCTGAGCACTCTCCGCACCATGTTGCCCACGGTGGTCTCTGAGGGCTGCGCGGCCGTCATCCTCCGGCCTTCTCTGCGGATCAGTTCCATCAGCTCCCCTGCAGTCCAAAGAGAGAGGGTGAACGAGGCAAGCATGTGGTGGGACCAAGGAGACCTTCCGCCGGGGGATCGGGAACAGAAAGGTGCGAGGGAGGCGATGGAGCTAGGTCTGCCTCACCTGCGTTGCTCCAGCGGTAGTCCGTGATGATCCGGCGCAGCAGTCCCAGGGTCTCCCGGGCCATGTCCTCAGAGCTGTGCCGCCCGCTGCCCCGTTTCAGTGCCTCCACGAAACTCTCGATCCTCTCGGACAACTCCGAGCTCTTGGCGGCAGCCCCTGGCATCTCGAAAGCAGCCGCCTTGCCGGCGGAATCCCCACCTGCAAGACCTCCGAACTTGCACTTCCGGGGCAGAAGAGGTCGACTTCCGCTTTGAGGGACTAACTCTGGCGTGGGAGACTGCAGGACCACGCCCCTCGCTGCCACCTCCGCCCACTTCACCTGCCTGAGCCAATCAGAGACTTGGAGCTTGATTTATTCGGTTACAGCCAAGCGTCCGCGCTCTTGGGAGGTTGAAGGAACGGAAGTGGCTTTTCCCGGTTACTTAGACGCTGAGCAAGGCTGACCCGTGAGGCCTCCCGAGAGGGTAGCTAGTCCCGTTGCTGTGGAAACAGCCAGTCTGTGCGTCCAGCACCACGACCCGAGGCTACTCTGGAAAAGTTGCCGCCCTCTTTTCCGCTCCCTCAGCTCCAGCGACCTCCCAGCCTCCTGACACAGACGCTCAGAGGCGCGTCCAGGGCTCTCTTCCCCTCGGGCAGACGCTCCATTATAATGCTGTTGTATGTATGACATGATACTGGTTCCTTCGCCCCTGTGTCTCTTGAATAGATTCAGCTCCCTGAATCTATTGCCTGTGCATTCCAAACGTCAAGCGCGCCTTATACAAGGCAGTAATTAGGGATGAGGAGATCGAATACCCACCAATAAGAAGATTCAAAGTGGGAGCCAATTTGGGAACAAAAATAATGTCCTTCTGTCTGGACAGACTACAGAGGCTGGAGGGTATAACATAACACCAAGAGCCACTATTTACTAGGTGGCTCTAAAGCTAGTTAGATGTTGGACACTGTGAATTGTCTCATCTAATGCCTCTCTGTGAGGTAGGTCCTCTTATCCTCATTTTACAGGTTAGGAACAGACCCACAGAATTTAAGTGATTAGTAAGAGAATGTGTTCGTATTTAAATCCAGGTGTATCCCAACCTAAAGTCTGTGTATAATGAGAATCGCCAGTTATTTCCTTAAATTCTTAGAAGTAGAATCCTTAGGCACACACATTTCTTTTTTTAATTAATGAATTTTATTACATTTACAGTTGTACAGTGATCATCACAGACACACACATTTCTAAGACGTTTGTTACAGGTGACAAATTGCCCTCCCAAAAAATATATCCAGACAAAAATCAGAGAAAGATAGTACAACAAAAGAAAATTACAGACCAATGTCCGTCATGAATGCAGATACAAAGATCTGCAACAAATTATTAGCAAACCAGATCCATCAATACATAAAAGATTGATGTATAATTATCAAGTAGAATTTAAACCTGGAATGCAAAGCTGTTTCAATATTTGAAAATCAATTTGAGAAACTATTAACATTTCTAAAAAGTAAAATCACATGATCATATCAATTGATACAAGAAACATTTGAAAACATTCAACAGAATTTAAAACAAAAACAAACCTCAGAAAACTAGGAATAGAAGGGAAGTTTTTTTAGTATGGTAAGGGCGCCTGTAGAATCCTACTCCTAACATCATACTCTGTGGAGAAAGACTGCTTTCTCTCTCTACGATCAAGGAACAAGGCAAGAATGTTCACTCTCACTGCTCCTATTTAACATTATACTCAAAGTTCTAGCCAGTTCAATGAGGCAAGAAAAAGAAAATTTTAGAACATACAGACTGGAAAGAAAACTGTCCTTATATTCACAGAAAACATCATTGTCTACATTTTAAAAATCCCAAAGATTTGGAGTTCCCGTGGCTCAGTGGAAATGAATCCCACTAGGAACCATGAGGTTTCAGGTTTGACCCCTGGCCTCGATCAGTGGGTTCTGGTTTAAGGATCTGATGTTGCTATGAGCTCTGGTGTAGGTCACAGACGCGGCTCGGATCCTGTGTGGATGTGGCATAGACTGGCAGCTACAGCTCTGATTCAGCCCCTAGCCTGGGAATCTCCAAATGCCGTGGGTTCCGCCCTAATAAGAAAAAAAACAAAACAAAACAAAAAACCAAAGATTCAACAATAGTAACAAACACTAACCTTATTTATAAGTTTATAAGTGAATTTAGCAAGGATACAAAGTCAACACACAAAAATCAATCATATTTCTATATACTATCAGTGAATAATCAGGAACCAAAATTGAAAACACAGTAGCTCCCCAAAGCCATAAAATATTTGTCACTTTTACTGTGTGTTTAAAATATTCTAAAAATTGTATCAATTTACATTCTTGTTAGCATTTGTCATGTTCTGGCCAATTTTTTATATTGTCATTATTTTTCCAGGTGTAAAGCCATTGAAAAATAAGGTACGTACTGTTTTATACATACAAAAGAAAATATATGTGCATCTGTGTATATTATATATATATATATGCAAGTTATGAAGCATGACAACAGAATGAACCCATCTGTCAGCTTTAAAGCAAAAATCTCAAATTCATAGACACAGAAAGTAGAATAGTGTTTGTCAGGGGCTAGAGAGAGGGGTTATTTATTTATTTATTTATTTATTTTTGTCTTTTTAGGGCTGTACCCATAGTATATAGAGGTTCCCAGGCTAGGGGTCCAGTCAGAGCTGTAGCCACCAGCCCACACCACAGCCAGAGAAACACCAGATCCGAGCCACGTCTGTGACCTATACTACAGCTCATGGCAATACCAGATCCTTAACTCACTGAGGAAGGCCAGGGATTGAACCTACATCCTCATGGATTCTAGTTGGGTTCGTTAGCCACTGAGCCATGGTGGGAATTGAGAGAGTGGTTACTTATTTTTCAATGTACAGAGTTTCAATTTTACAAGATGAATTCTAGAAATGGATGATGGATGTGCATTTATATTTACAACACAACTGCACACTTAAAAGGGTTAAAATGGTAAATTTTATGTTTTGTGTATTTTGCCACAATTAAAAAAAAATGATATTGAAAAAAAAGCCCAAATCCTGCCAATACCATCATGTCAGTGTGTGTGCTCTTTTCCAACCCTATTTCCCTGCCTTATACCGCACCCAAGTATAACCGCTCAACTAAATTTTGATTGATATTTGTTTACTTTATAAAAATAATTTATTGTATATTTACAATCCCTAAACAACATACTGTTTAATTTTGCTTGTTTTGGAGTTTTTACAAATGGTATTATAATGTTATCTTCTACAAATTGCTTTTTTACTCAGTATGACATTTCTAAAATTCATCCATGTTGTTACATGTATCTGTGGTTCTCTTGTTTGCACTGCTGCATAATGTTCCATCATGTGACTGTACCAAAATTTATGTATTCATTTTCCTTCAACAGATATTTGGGTTGTTTCCAATCTTTTTGGGGATGGGAGAATCAACTATAAATATTCCTGTGTATATCTTGGCATACCTACAAGAGGAACAGCTGGGTCATAGGCTATGTGAATATTCAGCTTTACAAATAGTGCTAGTATTCCAAAGTGGTTAAGTCAATATACGCTACCTCCAATAAGGCTTAAAGAGTTCTAGCTGATCTACCTCCTTACCAATACTTGGTATTATCAACTATTGGCGGGGGGGTAGAATCAGGTGTTTTTAAAGGGACGTATCATTGGAATATTAATTTCTTTTCCTGATCAGTAATGAAGTTGTTCATTTTTTTCACATATTTATTGGACATGTGTTTTTTTTCTCCTTTGGGGTTTTCACCTACTTTTTTTGGTTTAACATTTTTTTCTAATAGATTTATAAGAATTCTTTATATATTCTGAATACTAATTTTTATCTTAGTTTATGGCTTGTCTTTTTATAAACTTTGAGATGTCTTTGAACAGAGTCTTTTTTTGTTTGTTTTTTTATCTTTTTAGGGCTGCACCCATGGCATATGGAAATTCTCAGGCTAGGGGTCTAATTGGAGCTATAGCTGCCCGCCTATATCATAGCCACAGCATTCCTGGATCTGAGCTGCATCTGTGACCTCATTCAGGGCAATGAGGGATCCTTAACCCACCGAGTGAGGCCAGGGATTAAACCTGGATCCTCATGGATACTAGTCAGGTTTGTTACCGCTGAGCCAGGACGGGAATTCCCACAATCAGAGTTCTTCACTTTAATAATGGTTAAAATGATCAACCTTGTCTTTTATAGTTAATGCTTTTTGTATTTTATTTATTTGTTTGTTGGCCACACCTATGGCATGTGAAAGTTCCAGGGCCAGGGATCCAACCTGTGCCACAACAGCAACCTGAGCCACTACAGCAGCAATGCTGGATCCTTAACCTGCTGTGCTACAAGGGAACTCCTTTTTGTGTTTTTGTTTGTTTGTTTGTTTTTGTCTTTTTAGGGCCATGGCATATGGACAGGCTAGGGGTCAAATCAGCTGTAGCCTGTATCCACTGGCCTATATCATCACAGCAACATGGGATCCAAGCTGCATCTGTGACCTACACCACAGCTCAATGCTGGATCCTTAATCCACTGATCAAGGCCAGGGATTGAACCCATGTCCTCGTGGATACTAGTCAGATTTGCATCTGCAGAGCCACAACAGGAACTCCATCCTTTTTGTGTTTTATTTAGAAAATCCTTCCCTAATAATCTCCTGTATTTTCTTCTGAATAATTTATAATTTTGCCTTTACACATAATTTTGAATTACTTTCTGTACAGGGTGAGAGGTGGGAATCCAATTTTATTCTATTTTTCCACTCTTTTTCCAGTGACTTTCAGTGCTACCATTGTAATATGTGAAGTTTCTATATTGTGTGAGTCTGTTTCCCTCTATTTTGTTTATCTCTGAAGTAATATTGTATTATCTTAATTACTATTGTCTTATTTTTTTAAAAAGTCTTACCATCTGGTAAGGAAAATTCCCATACCTTATTCTTTTCTTTAAGAGTATCTTGACTAGTTTTGAGCCTTTGCTCTTTCATATGTATTTTAGAAATAAACTGTTTCTGGAGTTCCAATCGTGGCGCAGTGGTTAACGAATCTGACTAGGAACCATGAGGTTTCGGGTTGGGTCCCTGCCCTTGCTCAGTGGGTTAACAATCCGGCGTTGCTGTGAGCTGTGGTGTAGGTCGCAGACCTGGCTTGGATCCTGCGTTGCTGTGGCTCTGGCGTAGGCCAGTGGCTACAGCTCCGATTTGACCCCTAGCCTGGGAACCTCCATATGCCGCGGGAGTGGCCCAAGAAATAGCAAAAAGACCAAAAAAAAAAAAAAAAAGAAAGAAAGTGTTTCTCAAAAAAAATTTCACCCTATTGAGATTTTGATTGGCAGTGCTTTAAATCTCTAAATTTAAGGACAATTGACATCTTTATGATACTGAGTCTTACCATCCATGGACGTGGTATATATGTCCATTTATTTAGATATTCAATGTTGGTCAGTAAAATTTTATAATTTTCTCCATTTAGGTCTTGCACATCTTGTATATAAAATTTATTCCTGGGCACCTTATATATTTGTTGTTGTTATAGATGATTATCTTTTTCATCACTGCTAAATTAATAGAGAAAATACAGAAACTCCCTTTAATTTGCATTTCTTTTCTTATTCATCAGGATAGCATTTTTTTTTCATGTTTGTTTACTGTTTGCATTTTTTTTTTTTTTTTGTCTTTTTGCCTTTTCTAGGGCCGCTCCCTCAGCGTATGGAGGTTCCCAGGCTAGGGGTCCAATTGGAGCTGTAGCTGCCAGCCTACACCAGAGCCACAGCAACGCGGGATCTGAGCCAGGTCTGCGACCTACACCACAACTCATGGCAACGCCGGATCCTTAACCCACTGAGCAAGGCCAGGGATCAAACCTGCAACCTCCTGGTTCCTAGTCACATTCGTTAACCACTGCACCACAACGGGAACTCCTTACTGTTTGCATTTCTTATGAATTGCTGGTGCCTGTGGTTTGCCCATTTTTCTAATACAATGTATAGCAGACATTCTGGTTGTTCATTCAATATCCATTTTCTTTTCCTTGTTAAAAAGAACTGATTTTGTTTGATTTACAGGGGTGGTAGTTTTGGCTTATGAATAAATCCTGATTGGTCTAAGACAATCATAGTAATTCCATTCTCCTTTTTTTTTTTTTAAAGATTAGCATAGGGTAACCCATTTTCTAGGCATTGGGATGTGAGGAAATGTGGGACTTCCTGGAAAGTTTCCCTGTTCTTAAGAAAGAAACAGAGAAGACTACTTAGTCTCTTCTATTTCTGGTCTTCTTGGATAAGATTCCCAGAGTTACGGTAGCTATCCTGTGACCATGAGGTCTCAAGACTGAAGTTAATGTTAACACACTGAGGATTCCAGAACAGAAAAACAGACAGAACCTAGGCTCTCGAAATATCATGGCTTAATGGATATTTTACATATATTAACTCTTCATCCTTAAGACAATCTTATGAGATAGATACTATCAATATAAACATGTTTAAAGAAGAACTCAAGGTTTATAAATACGATAAGTAACTTGTACAATGTCACACACTCAGTAAATGGAGGGGCTTGGGTATAAACCCAACAATCTAACTTTAGAGAGTACACTGCTAGTCTGTGTACTCTGGTGCCTTTTTTTTTTTTTAAAGTTGTATGAAATCAATAAATTCATAAGTTGCCCTACCTTTAGGCTTCTTATTATATGAAGTGATAAATTTCTCTATTGTTTATGTAATTTTAATTGGAATTTTCTGTCATCTACAGCCCAAAGCATCTTGATCCTGGATATTTATTTTTTCTAGTTGACTATAAAATCTATAAATTTATATATTAAGGATACTATTTGACTGCAATTTGTGTTAAAATATTGGTATTTTTAGAAACTTCTCCAGATTCTCATATATTGCTATAGAATTATAAATTGAAACCTTTAATAGAACAATTTGGGGAAAAAAAAGTGAAAGACTTTTCATTTTTACTTTTCATTCATACCCTTTAAACCAGCATGTCTATGTCTAGAAATTTATCGTAAGGAAATAATCATCAATAGGCAAAAAAATCATCTACAGTATTTTCCACTTTGTTATTTATAACACACAAAAAAGAAATATTTCTAAAACTCAGAATTTATATAGTACAATCATACTGTGGAATATCATGTTTGGGAATAAGATATTAAATATCATTTAGACCTAGGAAGTGCTTAACGATAAGGAGAATTGTTGACAACAATTGTTAAGTTTAAAAAGCAGATTGTGGACTTCCCGATGTGGTGCAGTGGGGTTGGCAGCGTCTGGGGAACTCCATATGCTGAGGAGCGGCCAAAAAAAAAAAAAAAAAAAAAAAAGCAGATTGCATACAGTCATTCTGGAAAATAATTTGGCAGTTCTTTTCAAAACTGAAAATGGACTTATAATTACCCTAGGAAGAATTGCACTCTTGGTCATTTATCCCAGAGAAATGAGTACTTAAGTCCAAATAGGAACTTGTACATGAATATTCATAGCAGCTTTTCATAATAGCCCTGAACTGAAAACTACCCAGATGTTCTCCTGTTGGTTAATGTTTAAACAAAATGTGGTACATGCACACCATGGAATACAGCTGAGCAATAAAAAGGAACAAACTATTGGTATAGGCAACCATGAGATGAGCCTCAAGGAAATTACGCAGAGTGAAAAAAGCCTGTCTCCAACTTAGAATAGATTTACAAGATCCTGCTGAATAGCATTGAGAACTTTGTCTAGATACTCATGTTGCAACAGAAGAAAGGGTGGGGGGAAAAATGTAATTGTAATGTATACATGTAAGGATAACCTGACCCCCTTGCTGTACAGTGGGAAAATTAAAAAAATTATTAATAAAAAAAAAGAAAAAAGCCTGTCTCAAAAGTATACGTATTGTCTAATTCCATTTGTGTAACGTTCATGTAGTAACATAATTATGGAGATAAGAATGGATTCCTAGTTGCCAGGAATTAGGGATGGTTAGGGAATGGGGTGGGTATGGCTATAAAGGAGTGACACAAAGGATAGTAGAGTTGAGTTTCTTGATTGTGGTAATGGTTATGCAAGCTACACGGGAGGCCGTGTTTAACCAGTGAAGTCTAAATAAGTTCTATGGACTGTACCAATGTTGATATCTTGGGTTTTTTTTTTGTCTTTTTGCCATTTCTAGGGCCGCTCCCTCAGCGTATGGAGGTTCCCAGGCTAGGGATCCAATCGGAGCTGTAGCCTCCGGCCTACGCCAGAGCCACAGCAACAGGGGATCTGAGCCGAGTCTGCAACCTACAACACAGCTCACAGCAACGCCAGATCCTTAACCCGCTGAACAAGGCCAGGGATCGAATCCACACCCTCATGGTTCCTAGTCGGATTCGTTAACCACTGAGCCACACGGGAACTCCATCAATATCTTGTTTTTGATCTTGTATCACAGTTGTAACCATTGGAGGAGGCGGGGAAGAATGCTTGGGCTTTGATGTACGTTCCTAGTTGTTTCAAAGTAAATAAATTAAAACTTCATAAATGAGGATTTATAAAATAAAAATATCTACTTAAAAGAAAATCATAAAGCATACAGTACTCTGATTGTTAAATGGCTCATTCTAAAATAGATAATAAATGATTTTAAGGTGTGCAGTTTTTCAAAAAAGCAGGGTGAGGAGTTCCTGTTGTGGCTCGGTGGGTTAAGAATCCAACTACAGAAGCCCAGCTGGCTGTGGAGGCTCAAGTTCAATCCCCTGCCTGGCTCATTGGGTTAAGGATCTGGCATTGCCACACCCATGGCGTAAGTCACAGCTGAAGCTTGGATTCAGTCCCTAGCGCAGGAATTTCCAGAAGTGGTGGGTGCGGCCATAAAAAAAAAAAAAAAAAAAAAAAAAAAGGGCAGGGTGAAAACAGTGTATTTGGTGGGACCCTAATTTCATTTAAAATATTTAGGAGTTCCCCTTGTGGCTCAGTGGGTTAAGAACCCTTCTAGTATCCATGAGGACGTGGGTTCAATCCTGGGCCCTGCTCAGTGGATTAAGGATCCAGTGTTGCCATGAGCTGTGGTGTAGGTCACAGATATGGCTTGGATCTGGCATTGCTGTGGCTGTGCTAGGCTGGCAGCCTCAGCTTTGATTCAACCCCTAGCCTGGGAATTTTTGTATGCTGTGGGTGTGACCCTTAAAAGCAAAAAATGTAATACAATAAAATATTTATATATGTTTTTCAAATATATTATTATATAAAAATATACATATATACCCACATACAGACACACACACATATATTCCGTATTTCTTTATCTGCATATCTACATATGCCTATATCTGTTTTTCTATGAACAGGTATGTGTGTATGTATGTATGTTTGAATGTGTGTGTGAATGACACATACCAAAGTGTTAATAATAGTGGTTATCTCTGGGTGGCATGATTACAGGTTTATCAGAGATCCCTAATTTCCTCAAAAGCCACTCTTCTATAGTATCAGAGTTTAACCTGGGCAAATAGCCACCCAGAAAAAAAGACTACATTTCCCAGTCTCCTCAGCATGTAGATGTGGCCATGTGACAATGTTCTTACAGAGGAGACGGTCTGGACATGTTGTGTTGCTATTTCTGAGAACCTTCCCTAGGAGATAGCTGGCACGGGTCCTTGGCACCTTTATCTTTTTCTCTTCCTTGCTGCCTTTCTGCTGTGCCCGCTTAGATGATGAGGATGCAGGCCTCATTGCAGGGATCACAGAGTAGTGAGCTGGAAGGGTCTAGCCACCCTGAGGCCTCTGCGGAGCAGAACTCCCATGACTTCATCTAGCTGGAAGCAAAATTAACTTCAGTCTTGTTTAAGCCCTTGTTGTCTTGGGGTTTCTGTTGTTTAAGTCATTGTTTTTTGTTTTGTTTTTTTATTTTTTTTTATTATTACTCAATAAATTTATCACACCTGTAGTTGTACAATGATCATTACAATCCCATTAGGTCATTGTTATCACGGGGTTTCTACCACTTGCGGTCACACCTGGTCCTGCCAAGTATAGGAATGATTTTTATTTCCATTTGGGCACTCTTCTGTATTTTCCAAACTGTCTACAGTAAACACATCCCATTTAAAATTAGAAAGAGAAGTTACAAGAAAAAGAAGCCCTTCATCAGGCCCACTCTCCCAACCAGGAGCATGATTATGTTGACCAAATCTTCCAGATTCTTCCAAAGTATCCCAGTTTCAAATGTTCTGACTAATTGGCTGAATAGTGATCAAATCACAGTTTCTAATTTGGAGAATCAGGTGATTATGATGATAAATCTCAACTAGGGGCGCTAGGCTGACCAGAATGTTTGTCTTTCTCCTCCAGTTCTAAAGAATCTCCTTTAGGCCATCAGATCACTTCCTTTTCCTGAAGGGCTTTGACTCAATGCTTGGGTATGTGAATGCACTACTGTTTTTATCCTTCTCTGATTGTTTTGGTGGATAAGTCATGTCTCTATGCAACCTGAGAACAAGTGCTATTGTGGTGGACACCTGTTGTTTTTGTCTGCCCCGCACCCCCTTTCCTTCAGGAACTGCCCCTCCTCATCCCATGTCATTCAGGTGGAACTGTCAATCCCAGGGCCTCCGGTGGTGCCCAACATAGCCGCTCACCACAGGGATGACACACCACCCAGGTCTAGTCAGTCACCCACTTCCACGCTGCCGGGTGATGCAAAGCCACTCAATGCTTCCCTCTGATTTGCTGTACAGACCCTGAAAGAGAACAGGTTTCTCTCCTCATCTGCTTGGCTTGGGATGATCAGTGGCCAGCTTTCCTGCCTCAGGGAGAAAGCATGTCTGCAGGAGAAAGTCAGGCAGCTGCTCCAGGAGAAGCAGAAGTCAGCAGAACCAAGTCCGAGAGTGAGAGGGGAAAGTGCACAGGAGCTGATGTCCCTTACATCTAGCCAGACCTGAAGGTAGAGCCACCCTTGGGCTTCTCACCAAATTCCCCTTTGGCATAACTTTTTGAGTTGCTAGGACTTTGACTAAGTTTCTCCTTTGTCCTCTCAGGGGTCCAACCCTATTCTTAGCCAGCGTAGGAGTTTGTTATCATTTGATGCCTCTGCTAGACTAGAAGCTAATGTTGGTCTAAATGCAAATTTATATTTCCATGGAAGCTGGCTCTATTCTTGAGATTCTCTGCCACTTAAACGTGGTTAATTGCTGGGAATTTGGAGGGAAATTCTAATGACAGACACAGGAGTGGTCTCAGGGCATGTGATTAGAAAAACATACTACACTGTTAGGATTAGGTATTAACAGTTGCTCTTCACAGTGCGTGTTCGATATGCAACAGACAGTTATTGAGCTTTATCCCGAGCACCATAGTGCATCTTGGAAACAGCCCTTGTTATGCCCCTTAGAGTAGGGGAGACTCAATAATAACAAACAACATCATCCCTTACACTTAGAGGACTTTGCCTTTTAGTTAAAGATATTTATATTCCTGGAGTTCCCCTTGTGGCTCAGTGGTTAACAAATCCGACTAGGAACCATGAGGGTGTGGGTTCGATCCCTGGCCTTGCTCAGTGGTTAAGGATCCGGCATTGCTGTGAGCTGTGGTGTAGGTTGCAGACACAGTTCAGATCCCGAGTTGCTGTGGCTGTGGGGTGGGCTGGCAATAACAGCTCCGATTAGACTCATAGCCTGGAAACCTCCATATGCCACGGGAGCGGCCTTAGAAAAGGCAAAAAGACCCCCCCCCCCAAAAAAAGATACTCATATTCCTTATCTCTCTTGGTCTCTAAAGAGCTCTATGTAGTGGGCTGATTCTGGTCAAGAGATCAGTTATTCCACAATTGATGGGTCCATCCTAAGTGAGAATTGTACCAAGCACATAGGTAAACAAAAACAGATAGTCTGTGATTCTGGGGGGAAAATGTGAAGACCAAGGCCCACAGTTATCCTCTTAACTATGGTGGCAGTGTAATGGAAGCTTTAACTGTTTAAATGCTTGGGTTTGGAATCTCAGTTTAGATCTTAGTTCTGCCCCTCCTAAACTTGGGGATATTATCTGTCAGTGGAGATGACAGTAATAGCGACATTTGATAAATGGTAATGACCTTAAAGATTTAGAGACATTATACTACTATTGATCTTTAAAGCACTAGGTCGGATACCCATTACGTAATCAAGAGAATTTTTTAAATCTCCGTGAAAGGTGATTCTAATGTACTTAAATAAAGATCTGGTTGTAACTTTGAAGACCAGATAGTCCAGATAAAAATAGTGCTAGCTTTTATTTCTGCAACTCCTCTCTTTTAAGAATGAATCAGGCAGGGCAACTACCTGAGAGCATTTCAGAGCAGCTACAGACCTTGCATGGTGGTGCAGCCCAGTCAGGAATCCTAGGTACTGGGTCCCAGCAGCTTCCTGCCACTCTCGGTGCATAACTGACACTCAGCAGCCAATCTGCAGGCAGAGGCTACTGATGGCTCCCAGAGGCCCAAGACCCAACCTCTTCCATCTGGCTCCCCTTCTTCTTCCCTTGGAATGGTGTCTGTCCCTGGTTTGAGGCCTGTGGCCAGAAACATCTTTAACAACAGACAGTCATTGTCTAACTGCAGAGGTTAGTTGATTAACTGGTTCCTGACCAGAGTGGAAAAAGGAAAGGTGGGGGAGCTTCAGCATGCTGTCTACATTGTGCAGAACATGGCTGGTGGGGGGAACTGAGCTGAGCACTGAGATCAGAAAGTTCTTTCTACGAGTTCCCGTCATGGCTCAGTGGTTAACGAATCCAACTAGGAACCATGAGGTTTCGGGTTCGATCCCTGGCCTTGCTCAGTGGGTTAAGGATCCGGCGTTGCTGTGAGCTGCGGTGTAAGTTGCAGATGCTTGGATCCCATGTTACTGTGGCTCTGGTGTAGGCTGGCGGCTACAGCTCCGACTGGACCCCTAGCCTAAGAAAGTTCTTTCTAATGTCAGCTAATTTCACTTCTTGGTGCTTGAGTAGTAAGAATTACAGTGTCCTCCACTTAGTAAGCACCTACATTGTGCCAACCCTTCCAAGACTCTACAAGATAAAGGTTAACTTCTACATTTTATGGTGGAAGGAGCCAAGGCTCTGAGAGGTTAAGTGATATGCCCAGGCATGTAGCCAATGAAGCAGAGCTTAGGTTCTGCCCAGGTTTGTCTGTCTCCAGAGACTTCCACAGTGCCTCCTGACTTCACAGCATCTATAGCCTTTATCTTAGGGTGGGAGGAATGGTCTTTAGGGGTCAAGTGGGCCAGGCTCCCACCAGCCTCTGAGGTCTTCAGGATCTTGGGGCTATAAGCTCTGTGTCCCTATCCTGTCCCATGGAGTAAGGAGCTGATGGATGAGACTGGAGCCGAGGCTGAGAAGGCTGAGTGACGGGCCTCTGAGAGCTGTGACCTGGCCTTGCTAGGGTGCCCTGCACATCCCCGAAGGCGCTGGGGCTTGAACAGGGGACTCTCCCTGCCAGCGTCTCCCCTGTGAAGGGAAGGCTGCATGGAGACCTCCCAGGGCTCACAGCTCCCAGCCTGGGGTGATGGCACCATGGAGCCCAGTGGCCAGTCGCACCCCGTGGGAAAGCCTTGGCCCTGGCCTGCCTGGGAGCCACGGTGGTGCCGCCTCCTGCCCACGGCTTGGCTCAGCTGGTTCCCAAGTGGCTTGACTTCCTCCCCCCACTCCGCCACCACCCCCCACAGTCCCCAGGGAGCCAGGGAGGCCACTGGCAGAGTTGGCCCTTAGTCCCCCAGGCCTCCCAGAGCCCTTTCCCCCCACACCTTGGAGCCAGATTTCCCCAGGAGAGTGGGAGGGGACCCTCCAACCTCCCTAAGTCCCTTTAGGGCTTGCAGGCCCCGTCCCCACTCCTTCCGCTGCACACTGAGGCTCTGCTCCGGGCTGCAATAACAGGACTTTGGGTATGGGCTGTTGTTTTTGCAGCTGGGCTGGGGCGGAGCAGCAGCGGGGGAAGACGTCGTGGGTACTGACCATCTGAGAAAGCCCTGAGCCCACATTCCCGCTAGAGCTGGGACAGCCCCTTCGGGCTAGTGACTGTGCTGTTCCTACAGAGAGGCCCCCGGGTAAGGAGTGTGGAGGGAAGGCAGAGGAAAAGGCCAGCAGGACGTGGGGAGGAGGGACGGGGGCGGGCGGGAGTGAGAGCTTAGAGGACCCCAGGCCTTCTCTGAGCCAGCCCTTCCCCAGCAGGCTGTGCTTCTCCCCTCATTTCCAACTGCAGCTGGACTAAGCCTCTCCCCCTGCCCCCACCCCCACACACATCTGGGAGATGCTGGAGCAAGCTTCCTTAAAGCAAACAACAAACAAAAAAAATCTCATTTACTAGGGGCAAAATGTCAGAAACGAAAAAGATCACCCTTAATCCCCTCACTCAAAAATATTCATTAAGAACATTTTGATATATTTCCTTATGATCTCCTTTTTAAAAATACTATGGTAAAATATGCATAACATAAAATTTACCGTTTTAACCATTTTAAAGAGTATATCCATTTTTAAATGTCTATTCATATTTTAGGCAGCCATCGCCATCTCCAGAATCTTTCATCTTCCTACACTGAAACTCTGTACCCATTAAACAATAACTCTCGACTCCCCCGCAGTCTTTCTGTCTCTAAGCGTTCGACTACTCTAGGTGCCTCCTATAAATCACACAGTAATTGTCCTTTTCTGTCTGGCTCATTTCAGTGAGCATAATGTCCTCAAGGTTCATCCACATTGTATGTCAGAATTCATTACTTTTTAAGGCGGAATAATAATAATAATAATAATAATAATAATAAATATTTGGAGTTCCCTTGTGGTGCAATAAGTGAAGTCTGTGGCATCACTGCAGCAGCCCAGGTTGTTGCTGTGGCATAGGTTTGATCCCTGGCCCAGGAACTTCCAGGCATGGCCAAAAATAAAAAATAAATAAATAAAAGGTAAGGAAAGTGACAACTTACTTATAAAGCAATAATAATAAAATAGTTTATGTTGTGTTTATCCATTCATCACCGATTTTTCACATAGTTAAGATAATACTTTGTCAGCAGTTAGATATCCTGTTTTTTTAACCCAGATGTTGCCATGTCCTTAAAATTTTTTCCTAAAGATGCAAACTATTACATTTAGAATGGATAAACAATAAGGTCTGCCTGTCTAGCACAGGGAACTACATCCAATCTCCTGGGATAGACCATGATGGAAAATAATATAAAAAAAAAAAAAAGAACGTATATATATATGTATGTCTGAGTCACTTTGCTGTACAGAAGAAATTGGCACAACATTGTACATTGGCACAACAAAGCAACTTATACTTTAATGAAAAATTTAATTAAACATTTTCAAAAATCAGCTATTTTCCTAGTATAGTTTGTAGTGCTCACTCCTTAATTCCTTATGTGGATGATGTCGCATAATACGCTTAACCAGTCTCCTGCCACTGGATCGTGAAGGATCTTCTCTGTTTGTGTTTTTGTTTGCTTGCTATTATAAGTGACACTGAGAAGACCATCTTTGTTTTTTGTTTGTTTGTACTTTACTGGAAGTTCCCAGAGTAGGGGTCAAATCAGAGCGGTAGCTGCCAGTCTACACCACAGCCACAGCAACGCAGGATCCGAGCCGCGCTGCGACCTTACACTGCAGCTCATGGCAATGCCTGAGCATTTTGATATATTTCCTTATGATCTCTTTTTAAAAAAAACTTATGGTGCAATATGCATAACATAACCCAATGAGCAAGGCCAGGGATAGAACCTGCGTCCTCATGGATGCTAGACAGATTCGTTTCCCCTGAGCCATGACGGGAACTCCAATAAGTGGCTATTTTTTTTTGCAAGGCTGAGTCACCAAGGGGTCTGCTCATTGGTCCTGGGCCAAGGTTAGGTCACACCTAGGGTGGAGACCCCACACCTCTTCCCCATAGTTGCTTCTTTGCTTCCAGGCTGACTGCACTGCAGTCTCCCTGAGTCGGCTCCAGGCCCAGGCTGGCACTCTCTTGAACTGCTCTGCCCCATGGCCATCAAGGACTTGTCATCCTGACTGGAGAGACCAGCCCACCAGGATAGTGTGGTCTCGAGGACCCTCAAAAATGGTTGAATCCCTGCCAGTGGAGGCCTCCACCTTTCTCCAGGGGAAGAGAAGGGCTAGCACAGGCGTCCTTGGCTCCTCAGGACCAGGCACATGAGCGCTCAGCAATTTGCTAAATGTGTGGTGAAGGAAGGAAAAGCCTCTGGATTTCCTATGCTGCTCCTGGGAGGAGCCACAGACATGATTTTTCTGGAAAGTTTGGGATGATATTTATCAAGAAGACCAAGGAGTGTTTATCACCATCATGAGCAATTCTGCTTCTGGTACTCGCCCTTGGGAAATAATCTGAAATGTCAGAGGTCAGGCAAGGGCGACAGGAGGGCCCAGAAAAATTTCTGCAAAGATGTTCTTCTTGGAAGTTCCTGTTTGGCTCAGTGGTAATGATCCCGACTAGTATCCATGAGGAGGCGGGTTCAATCCCTGGCTTTGCTCAGTGGGTTAAGGATCTGGTGTTGCTGTGAGCTGTGGTGAAGGCCAGGGGCTACAGCTCTGATTTGACTCCTGGCCCTAAAAAGACACAAACACACACACACAAAAGAATAGCCATTTATTGAGGGATTAGCTGTAGGCAAGGCCCATTGACTCCCCGCACAGACCCTAGGCAACATAGCTACCTCTGTTGTCTTCATTTTCCTGACAAGGCATCTGAGTTCCACAGCCCTTTGGTACCTTGTTCAAAGCACACAGCCGGTGTGTAGTAGAGCGGAGATTTCTACTCAGGTGTCTCTAGCTCTACAGCCTGTGCTCTAGACTATTCCGGCTTCTTCTCACAGGGGCTCCTCTAGCACCCCAAGGAGGAGAGGAGGAAGGGCTATCTATCAGTGATCATCTATGCGGTGGGATTTGGCTCTGCCCTCTCTGCCCAGCCTGGTCAAATCCTAGACCACTGGCCACTGGGAATGAAGAGTGCTCTGCGCCCCCAGGGGCCCCAGGTGGGGCAGAGATGGGGGCAACTGGGGAGGGAGTGGCTGGGGACCGCACAGCACACAAACAGCCTGATTGTGTTGCAGACTCTGCTCTTTGGGAAATTAAGTATCACAAAGTTGTCTTGTTCTGGCCAATCTGGTGTCCCAGAGATCCAGAGCCAAAGAAAACACGGGCTGAGTAACCGGAGCCAGCAGTGCTGAAGGCCACAGGTGAGGCTGGCTCTTCCAGGGCTGGGCATGGGAGCTCCTGCAGGTTCCCAAGCTGAACCCGGCTGCTGACACACGGAGGATCCTCCCTGCCTGTGGCTCCTTGGGGTCCAAAGGACGAGCCTTGCACTAAGGAAACTATTCCACAGACGGATAGGAGCAGGAGATCAGAGGAGCTCAGAGCCACCCCTTCACTGAACCCCGGCCTTGGGGGCCTGCAAGCGGAGAGACCTTGCCACATCCTGAAGACACCGGGAGGCTCAGAGATCCGCAAATTCCATGGGCTCCATTCCTGAGCCTGAGGAACATGCATCGAGATGAGCCGGGCTGGGGGCTGGCCAGGCCTCTGGCACTCACAGCACCCTACAAGGCAAGGGAAGGCAGTTTAGTGGGAACCCGGGCTGGGAGGGGTGAGCTTTTTTTCCGGAACAGGACTCCCTGTGGGGCGCAGAGCAGAAGTCAGTGGGCTCTAGAGTCCCGGACGTTCTGGTTTGACTCGGCTCGGGTCAAGAGGGCGGCCCACTGGCCTGGCCTCACCAGCCAAAGCCAACACAGGAAATGCCAAGCAGACCTCAATGTCCGGGCACCTAATTTCCACTGGCTGGCAGAGAGCTCCTGCCTCCCCAGCAGCACTGGGGCTGGGAGGGAGCAATGGCGTTAGTGCTCGGGAGATGCGCAGTCCCCGGGCCTGTCGCGTGGGCCCTCCACCCCAGGGCCAGGAGCAGCCAGGCAAACACGCAGGAGACCAGCAGGCAGCGGGAGGAGCCAGGCGTTACCCTGGCCGGCTGCCACTGGCTTGTTGTTGGGATCTAGTTTCACGCTGCTGCTCCTTGGAGGAGAGCTGCGAGGGGTCATCCCCTCTGCGACGCCCGGGGAAGGAGACTGATGGGCAGACAGTTGTTAACGCTGCCGCCGCCACCGTGGTGATTAAGGGCCGCTGTAATTGGCCTCGCAGCCAGGCAGGGGCCGGGCCTGCCAGCCAGGGTCTGTGGGGCAGGGGAGAGCGCCGCGGAGCAGGGAACAGCATGTGCTATAGCTGTTTGCGCTGATCAGATTAGTTTGTGAATTGACACTCAATCCTCCTCAGTGATTTTCCTTCCAGGGCCCCCTGCCAAGACCAGAACTGTGGGCATGGGTGGGTTGTGGGCAGGGAGGGAAGTAGACATGGATCTTTTGGGGCTCTTTTTACCTGGGCCTTCATTGGGGGCAGGGTCCAGGGTGAGAGTCTTCCTCTGAGGTATGGCCTCAGCTTAGCCAAAGACCACTCAGCAGCCCCCCAGTGACCGCTCAGCCAGCCCCAAGTGGAGGGATCTCTTGCTGGTAAAGATGCTCGTTCCCATATGCCCAGGGGTGCCTGGTGCAAGGCGAGCCTTGCAGGTGCATTCTGTACTCCCAGGCCCAGCATGGTGCCTGGCACGGAAAGTAGGTTTGCCAAGGATGTTGGCAAAGTGTGTGTGGGGGATCAGTTTCTTCTTCCCCGCTTGGCCTGAATGCCTTGTGGGAGAATCTCTATGATCCCCTTCCAGGTCCAGGTGGTCCTTGTGGGGTCAGTTTTGCAGACAGTCTCAGTCGCAGAGAGCCCTCCAGGCCACCCGTCCCTGCCCTGCTTCTGCAGGCAGCACCCCTTAAGCCACTATGATGGACAGTTGGGCTACATTTCGACCAAGGTCTCCCTTCCTGCATTAGTATGCATGTGCAGGAGTGTGGACATGCACGCGTGTGGTGGGGGAGAGCACGTGTGCTGTCCTGAAAGAACACCGGGGAGTTCCTTTCCTGTCCATTCTCTGTGTTCTGTCAGCTTCCCAGCTCCCTCCCTTGGAGGTCCCAGGCAGGGAGGCAGACAGCTAGGTATCTGGTGTGGAGGCCTCTGGGTCACGACCTTTCCAGAGCCTGTCTTATTTATACTTCAGGCTGAGGCACAGGCTGGGCTGGCCTCTCACCTGCCTGTCCCCTCCCCAAAAGGATGCCCCAAGCCGACTGTGAGTAGGACCTGGTCCTGGCCATAGGGCCTTGGCTGGGATAAGGGGTGACCCCCTCCCCCCAGGTAGCTGGAGCCCTAGAGGGAGAACTGAGACTGTCAGGTTGGCACTAGTGGGCAGGGGCAGTGGCCCACACCCACCAATGGTGTCAAGGGAGAAATGCCCCTCAAGGCCTAGAATATTCGTGCCCCAGACATCCTGGGGGCTGAAATGCAATCCTTACTTCCCTCTTACTAGGTTTGGTTTGAAAACCTCCACACTGCCAGCTGCCAGCCTTGCCCAGCCCAGACCTCCAGGGCCACGGGCCCCGGGGCATGAGTACAACATGGGCTCCTAGAGGGCGTGGGAGGAGGGCCCCACGGCACTTCAAACAGACCCTGTACCCCTCCTAGCCTGCTGCTCCTTCTTGTTCTGCAGCCCCTCTCTCCCATCCCAACCCTCCCTCAGGGGGTTTCCAGGTTCTCTTCTCTGTCATACCTGCCCTGTGCAGGGAAGGAACTGGAAGGTGTGGCAGGGTGAGAATAAGGCCTGGCTGTGAAGCCTAGGACAGCCATTAAATATTTCTGAGCCTCAGTTTTCTCATCTTTAAAATGGGAGTGAGCCAGAAGGCCTGGGTTCTGGGCGTGTGGAGGATGCAGGAACCGAACCCGAGGAGGTGGAGAAGGAATGCTGAGAGTTCAGCTGTCTTTATCACCTCCAGCCTGCAATGCAGGATAAAGAGCTCAGCTCCTGCTGCTCACTTTGCAGGAGGAAGGGAAAGGACAGCTGTCGTTGGGGACTTGGTGGCTGCATTCTTGGGGAGGTGTGGGTGTTGCTACGGTTACCATTTGGTTATTGCTGCCCTAAAAGGCTGGAGGGCGAAGCGCATGTAACTTTAAAATTCCGTTAATGGGACGGTGAAGGATCTACTTCACTCATCCCACTTTCTGAACCTTTTGTGGCATCCAAAGCACAGTATGTTACAAAAGCAGGGTTAATGAAAAGAAGGAAGTTGCGCGGCTGTGGCGTGTGTTTTACAACTGAGGAGGGTGGATAATGGTGAGGGTTATACAACCATAGGAGTGCGCTTAACGGCTCTGAAGTACACTTTTAAAAAGTGGTTAAAAGGATACACTTTATGTTATGTATAGTTTACCTTGATAAAAATGAATTGGAAGGTAAAATAAATAACTACATAAATAAATGGGAGTGAGGAATCTCCACATTCTACTTACTGCCTCGGAAGGATATTAATGATGCATTGTCGGATGAAAACAGCAGGAGGTAGCACTGAATGCATTGAAGACAGGTTACCCCAGGAGTGCTTGCTTTTACTTTTTACTTAATATGCCTTGATATTGCTTGAATTTTATTTTAACAAGTATGTACCTCTTTTGTCATTAAAAAAAAATGTAGGGGGAAGTTCCCACTGTGGCTCAGCAGGTTACAAACCCAACTAGTATCCCTGAGGATGCAGGTTCGATCCCTGGCCTCCCTCAGTGGGTTAAGGATCCCACATTGCCTTGCCTGTGGTATAGGCCGGCAGCTACAGCTCCAATTTCAACCCCTAGCCTGGGAGCTTCCATATGCCACACATGCGACGCTAAAAAGCAAAAAAAAAAAAAAAAAAAAAAAAAAGAGGTAAGGCTTCTATCTTGAAGGGCTATTGCTAACTTTCAATATTAATGTACATTTGTTGAATGAATGAATGATGGACGAAGGCCTGGTGTATGCCTGGCTCAGGACATGCCTCTTCCACCCCCCACCAAGCTAACTCTGACTCCCACTTATTATCCACCTTCTTTCCCTGAAGGGGTTAAAACAGCAGCACTTCCGAAGCAGAGTAAAAGGAGTCCAGAAGCCCCCAGTGAGGCCTCAGTGGGATGTGTGGGGTGACATGGAGGCGGCACCCGCTCACTCGCAGGCCACTGGGCCAGCCCACTCTGCTCAGCTCAAGACCTGCTTCCAATTACCCATGAAATCTGAGCTGGAAGAGACCTACTAAAGCCCCATTTAGTTTGATCCCCCTGGGGGCCAGGGATCTTTTCCGGCGACATCCCCCTCCTTGTCCGACTGGGACTCCAAGCCCTTTGGATGTTATCTCCTCCTGGGTCAATATTGTGACAACTCCAGCTGTGACCCAGGCCACCCTGGAGCCAGTGCTGATCTGGGCCTGCGTGGTGCAGGGGGCCCCAAACCCAGCTCCCTTTCTACCTCGAGGCTCCAAGAAGTAGCCGGCAATCACAGCAGGCCAACCCACCGCCTCCCCGAGCCCAGTCCAGCCCGCGTCCCTCCTTTCAGGCTGGTTCACAGGTTGTCCAGTGCTCCAGGCCTACCTGGTGATCCAATGGGAAGCTCTGACTGGTGACTGGTGACTCTCCTTCGCATATTCCCAGTTGTGCCTGGTACAAGATCCCATGTTTCATAACACCCATTACATAAGGAATAATAAATAATGATGATTAATGGCCTCCTCCATGTCCCCGGGCTCGTTTAGGTCAGACCTCCCAGGGAAAGCACCAGAGCTCCAGGAGGAGGAAGGGGGAGCCCAAAGCCTAGGGGGCACCCGCCCTTCCTCCACACCCTCTCCCAGCACCTCTGCATGTCCTCTCCCACAGCCACTCCCTCGGGAGCAAGAGGAAGCCACCAGGAAAGGCAAGGCAGGGGCCCCAAAGTCCTTCAGAGGAGGGTGACCCAGCACAGAGGTGGCGGCCGCAGGGCTCACTCTCACGTTCCTTCAGCCTTGGCTCCCTCAGGACCACCCCGGTGGGCGACTGTGCCCACCAAGGCCTGCCCTCTCCCAGTCCTCCCTGGGCACACCTCCCAGTTTGGGCCTTGAAGCACCATTCCTATGGGTGGGAGGCCCAGGGCTGGACTTCAGGGACCAGGCGGGGCTGGGCTGGGCCTTTGGGGGTGGTCTGCTGGGAGAATCTGTGGCTTCTTTCCTGAATTCTGGAGCAGCAGGGAGGGCGTGAGGAAGCCACTTTGGGGGCAAGGCTGGGGCAGCCACTTGGAGGTGAGAGGAGGGCGGCAGGAAATGGAGGATAAGAAGGTTTTGGCAGGAGGCGTGGAGGGAGGGACCTTGGGAGCAGTGTCCAGAAGTGCGCCTGGCTGATCCTCTCCCCAGACTCCCCTCCGGGCCCCCTCCAAGATGTAGAGGACACCCCGGCCAGACGGTCTCCTGCCTGTGACCCTCTCCCCGACCCCGTGGCTGGACATGGATCCTATCTGGGGCATCTTTGCACTCGTAGATTTTGTGGCCTTAGTCAACAAAGGATGCTCCCTCCTTTGGCCTAGCCTAAGCTTCCTGGCTACACTTGAAGCCTGTGCCTCCCTGTTCCACCTAAAGTACATTCACAGAAATCGACCTTCCCTCGGCATTAACCTGCTGCTTTGTTTTTCCCCAGAGTTTACTCCCCAAAGGAAAGAGGACCAAAGCCCTGGCATTCTCTGGGTATGCTGGCCCTGTCACCATCCCCAAGGCCAGTATCCAATATATGCAGCTCCTCACAGGCCCGGTGGCGGGGGGTCGTGTTGCCAGGGACAAGGACAGAGCCATTACCTCCTGCTGGACCCATCCTAAGCCTTCCTAGTCCTGGTTACCAGCTTTGTGGGAGACAGGGGTTCCTGAGGGCTGGAGGCCAGGGGCCAGGTCACCGTGAGGCCAGACCCCTGCCACTCACAGCTGCGCATTGCCACAGCTGGGCAACTGCACAGGAATGCTTCATTTATCTCTGTCAGAAGTCAGGACACAGCCTCTCCTCTTGCCCCTGGAGGTCGGGGTGGGGTGGGGGTGGGGTGCGTAGAAGGCAGACTCAGTGGCCTTGGCCTTCCCTACTCATGGGCAGAGCACAGAGAAGCACGCCAGGACACCCACACCTGTGCGCACAGATTCTCCTGCATCTACAGGCCTTCTGCACATGCACGTGCACAAAGCCCATGCTCTGGCCCATGAGTACAGGGTGGCCAGCACAGGCTCATGTGCACACACATTTGCACACGCAGAGGCATATTCATTCCCACACATTTCCAAATCCACACGTAGCTCCCTGAGCCGTGCTGCCTTGTGTCTTCCCATGGCCTTATGTGAATTCATCTGCATACAATGACACGCCTCATGAGTACTCACATGGGACATTAATGGAAGGTTTTCAGCTGCTGCTTCAAATTTTGGAATATATGGTGGAAGTTGTTCAAAAGCTATTGGCTCTGAGGTGTGGCCACAAAATACCAAAAAAAAAAAAAAAGGATTTCCCATTGTAGCTCAGCAGTAATGAACACAACTGTTATCCATGAGGATGCAGGTTCAAACCCTGGACCTGCTCAGTGCATTAAGGATCTGGCGTTGCCGTGAGCTGCAGTATAAGTCACAGACATTCTTGGATCTGGTGTGGCTGTGGCTGTGGCTGCAGCTCTGATTCAACCCATAGCCTGGGAACCTCCATATGCCGTGGGTTCGGCCCTAAAAAGACAAAGCAAATAAACAACCAACCAAAACCCATTGGCTCTGGAGACCATGGAAGGGGGTAGAAGAGGAAGCCTGGGCCCCCAAAGGAAGTTTCTCTCATGCCCTTTTGAGAGCCATCAGCTTCCCAGGGCACCAGGAGACCCCAGACCTTGCAGAGTGGAGAGAATTTCAATAGGTAGGCATGGCGGTGTGAGTTCCAAGAAGAGGAACTGGGCTGAGCAGGCAGTAGCGAGGGGGAGTTTCAGGCCAAGTTTGGGGCAAGGCTTGATCGGGTCCTAGAGGCTGATGCAGCCAAAGGGAGCAAAAGGCTTTGTGCAACGGGAGCCATGGAACATGTTTGAGCTGGAGAGTGTCGAGATCAGAATGGCTCCTTGGGAAGCTTCGTTCACTTAGCGTTTTGTGCTGTGAGAGCCCAGAGTGGGGAAATTATGCCTGGAACCGATGGGGAGGAGTGGGAACAGCTTCACACCTGACACGGGCCTCCAAGGATGGAGAGCAGTCACCCAGACAAGGAAGGACAGGAAGAAGGCCCAGAGCTGAAGCTGGCAGCTGGAGGGTGCATGGAAAGGCTGTGTTATTATTCACATATGCCACATAGAGACAAGCACAGGTTGTCTTGAGGAGCCGAACACAGCATCTATGCTGGAATCAGAAGTCCAGACAGCTATGACCAAGTCCACCAGGACGTGCAAAATAAGGCCCATAAATAGTGCCTGATGCTACCTTGGAGCAGGCTGACTCAACCTCAGAGAAGAGCGGAACTCTGCTCCTGAGCGAGCAAGAGCCACGGGGTGAGGACACGGGACGAGCCTTTAGGGCCCGCTGGCTGGCCGTCCCAAGGGACCACTCAGCTCTCAGGGTGAAGGTATGGGGATGACTTGGCCCAGATCCTTTGACACATCCCCTCCCTGGGGAACCTCACTGAGGACATGCTGGCCAACCTCTACCCACCTGTGACCCCACCATCAGAGATCCATGGCCGAGGGGCCCAGCCTTTCGGGCTCCAGCCCCACCATGGCCCCATGTCCAGCCTCCATCTCTTCAGAGCGGGAAACACCACATCCCAGCTGTCTGACCCAAATCCATCTGGAGGCCAGCCAGTATGGCTGAAGTCTAACTTAGGCCAGACCCAGGAGACATTGCTGGGAAGAGGCAAGGGCTGGAAGGAAGCTGTTGGGCCAAGTTGGGACTCTTTCTGGTCCTGACCCCATGGGGCTCCCCTTGGTCCGCACGTGGGCTTGCTCATTGCCATTTACTTCTGAGCCTCTGGTCCCCTGGGCTGCAGGCTCTGGAATTTTCTGTGCATTTCCTAAGAGATACGGCTAGTCCTGACAGCTGGTGTTTGGACCCCACCCTGATTGCCAGAGGCCTGGAGGCCTGGCCTTGAGCCTCACTTGGGACAGAAGTGAATGTGGTTGAGAACCTGGTGTCCCATCTTGCAGATCTGAAGGCTTGTCAACAGGCTTACGCAGAGACCCTCACTCTGAGAATAACTCCCTCCTTCCTGCCGGCCCTCCCAACCTCCCGCAGCCAAGAGCTTGCATCAGCAGCAACAGCTGCTGTAGCCCTCGGGGCAGCCTGTGGCCACCGCCCCACTGTGAAAGGTGTCAGGAGGCTGGATGTGTCAGGGAGAAGGGCTACTGCACCCTCCCTAGTTCTGGGGAGCAGGCGCCTCTTATCCTCTAGACACCTGCACCCCCACCCCAGACCCCCAGCCCCTTAATAGGCTCCTCGCTCCCTTCCCTCTGCCTTATCCTCCATCCATTCAGCTCCCAGCCAGGAGACACTTTTCTGCTGCCCATGGCATCTGGTGCCACAGTTGATCTGCCACATTCCAGGCATATTCCATCTCTGCTCCTTGCCCATCTAAGAAAAAAGAGCCAGAGGAAGCCAGAGGCAGGGTCAAGCAGCAGGATAGAGACAGCCAGAGGACCCAGCCCCTGGGACAGTCCCTGAGGACACATGGTCACAGGAGACACAGAAGAGCGTGGTGATACAGAGTCCTGGGCTCAGGTGACTCCCACTGCAAGAGGGTCAGCTTGGCTGCTCCTGGGTTGGGCGGGGTCAGTGCTTAGACAGTCTAATGAGGGAGTGGGCGGGCTCCTCTCCCCTGCTAATCTAGGGCCAGGTCTGGGGTACCCGAAGGGTCCCCAGCTGGGCCGGGGTTGCCAGGTTCAGAGCAGGAGCCTTGGAATGAGACACTTAGATCTTCCCCTCACAGGCTAAATGACCGAGAGTAAGTACCTTTACCACTCCCTGCCTTAGTTCCCTCAGCTGAAAGTGGCTCTGCTATCCTGCCGAGATTCTTTTTTTTTTTTTTTTTTTTTTTCGGTCTTTTTGCCTTTTCTAGGGCCACTCCCGCGCCATATGGAGGTTCCCAGGCTAGGGGTCGAATCAGAGCTGTAGCTGCCAGCCTACGCCAGAGCTGCAGCAACGCAGGATCCAAGCCGCATCTGCAACCTACACCACAGCTCACAGCAACGCCGGATCCTTAACCCACTGAGCGAGGCCAGGGTTCGAACCTGCAACCTCATGGTTCCTAGTCAGATTCATTAACCACTGAGCCACGATGAGAACTCCCCTATTCTTGTGAGGTTAGAAAGAGTCAAAATGTCCAGCAGAGTTCCTGACACCCAACAATCAGGCTCTAGGTTAGACTACTAATTACGCTTATTTTCTGAGACTTGATTTCCCTGTTTGTCAGAGGGAGTTATTAATACATACGTGCCAGTGGCTGTGGGGAGTGAGTGGTGTATTCAGTAAATGTCAACTTGGGGTCCCACTCCAAGCTTGACTGCCCTGAGGCCAGGAGCCACCCCGTGTCCCACCCCGTGCCTTGCTGGTCACAGACACCCTGCCCCATGCAGGCCTTGTGCCCAGCCAGGCAACAGGTGGCAGGGCGCAGGTGCAGCCTTGCAGGGGATGTGGAGGGTGGTCCCTCCTGTTTCCTCCCTGTGCACTGCTTCCCCCAGCTGCTGGCTGTGCAGACAGGGCCTGGGAGGAAGGCTGGGTGGAGGGAGACAGTAAACGTGCAGCCAGGGCTGAGTAAGCGCCATTTCCTGCTGCCACCGTCAGCAGCTTCAGCCACTGTGGCCAGTGGGCGGCTCACAATGCTTGCTGGGGCAGGCGCTCAGCAACAGGCAGGGTCACTTCCCTGAATTGTCCTTGTCGCCGGCTCCCCCAGCACACCTGGCAGGCCTGCCTGCCTGGGGAACCACAGGGTGTTCAGCCAGGCCTGAGAGCACCATCCTGGGTGGCAGCCGGCCCCCAGCCCCCACCAGGCCAGGAGGTGGGGACTTGGCTGGGCATTTGCTCTGGGGTCTGGACATAGAACAAGGCTGGGGCCCCACAAGCAGGCCAGGCAGAGTTGGAGTTTGGATCCAGCCCACTGTGCCCTCCGGCAGCCGCAATAGGAGTTTCCACATGGGACTCTGTGCCAAGACTGGACTCGGGCCATGGTCCCTACAGCCCTCACTGGCAACATCTCTCACTATCTCGGTGGGCTTGGGGGTATAAAAGACCCCAGCTGACACTTTGCCAGAACAAATGCAAATGTCCAGGACTCATTGGGAGAAATGTTCATCTCAGCTACCCGGGAACAGGTGAAATGTATCCAGAACCAACCTGAGACACAATTTTCCCAGATCTGATACCAAGATGTAAACAAATGGAGATACTAAGGACTGCCAGGGTGTGGGGACGTCATTGTTCTGGACCTTGCAAGGTGGGATGGAACAGCTTTCCTGTAGCAAAGTTGACAATAAACATGAAAAGCCTTTGGCCCAGAAATTCTGCTTCTTGGAACTTAAGGGACGCAAGCAACAAATATGCATAGAGAGGCAACACTGTTAATAATGGAGAAAATATTAGAAAAAACCTAAATGCCCAGTTGTAGGTGGATTTGAAAAGAAAAATTAACTCTGCAGTGAGGTCTTCCCTAGGACTACAGCCATTAAAAATGTTGCCACATAGAACTTCCTACTGTGGCACAGTGGGTTAAGAATATGACTGCAGGGAGTTCCCATCGTGGTACAGTGAAAATGAATCCTACTAGGAACCATGAGGTTGCAGGTTCGAACCCTGGCCTCGCTCAGTGGGTTAAGGATCCGGCGTTGCTGTGAGCTGTGGTGTAGGTGGCAGATGAGGCTCGGATCCGGAGTTGCTGTGGCTCTGGCCTAGGCCAGCGGCTACAGCTCTGATTAGGCCCCTAGCCTGGCAACCTCCATATGCTGCAGGTGCGGCCCTAATAAGACAAAAAAGACAAAAAAAAAAATACGCCTGCAGAAGCTTGGGTTGCTGCAGAGGCTTGGGTTCAGTCCCCGGCCCAGGGCACTGGGTAAAACCATTGGTATAGCTTGCAGCCACGTCTTATATTCAGTCCCTGACCAGGGACCTTCCACATGCCACGGGTGCGGTCATAAAAAAAAAAAAAGACGCCAAATAGCAGCACTCTCAAACTTTAATGTGCAAAAGAATATCCCTGGGATCCTGTTAAAATGAAGATTTTGATTCAACAGTCTGAGGTGATACCTAAAATTCCGCATTTCCATCAAGCTCCTCAGGGATGTTGATGCTGCTCTTCCCTGGACCACACTTTGAGCAGCAAGGTGGTATAATTTTTACTCCTAACATGAAAAACATTACCAAAATATGATACAATGAAGAAGAGCATGCTACAAATGGTATGATGCCATTTAAAAATTTCTAACTGCATGATTTCATTGGAATTGGAAATATAATGTTTTTAAAGGAGCAATGACATTAGTTGATTCCTCAGGAACAATTTTCTTCTTCACACTCATTTTTATATTACCTAACTTTTAACATTTTTATTGGTATCTTCTCACAGCTAATAAACACTCCCTGGTCATTGCAATTTCAATAACATTGGAGCAGAGCACATGTCCAGGTACGAGGTTGTTTTTGTAAGAAAAAAAGATAGAAAAAAATGCATACATAGAAAAAAAGAAATCTAGGCGTTCCCATTGTGACTCAGCGGAAACTAACCCGATTAGTATCCATGAAGACAAGAGTTTGATCCCTGGCCTCGCTCAGTGAGTTAAGGATCTGGTGTTGCTGTGAGCTGTGGTGTAGGTTGCAGATGAGACTTGGATCTGGTGTTTCTGTGGCCGTGGTGTACACCTGCAGCTGTAGCTCCAGTTCAACCCCTAGCCTGGGAACTTCCATATGCAGCAGGCGTGGCCCTAAAAAGCAAAAAAAAGAAAAGAAATCTAGAAGGAAATAAAACAAAATATTATTAGAGTTTTTCTCTAGGTGACAAGGTTGGGTGATTTTTATTTCATTGTTGATGCTAATTCATATCTTCTACAATGGATATATAGTCGTCCCTCAGTATTTGCCAGGGATCGGTTCCAGAACACCCTGCAGATGCTCAAGTCCCTTACATACAATGGAGGAGTATTTGCATATCGCTTATGCACATCTTCTCACATATTTTTTTATTTATTGCTTTTTTGGGGGGGCCAAACCCAGGCTAGGGGTTGAATCAGAGCTGTCTCCGCCAGCCTATGCCACAGCCACAGCAATGGTGGATCCAAGCTGCATCTGTGACTACACCACAGCTCACGCCAGATCCTTTACCCACTGAGTGAGACCAGGGATCAAACCTGCATCCTTATGGATACCAGTCAGATTCATTTCCGCTGAGCCGCGACGGGAACTCTTCTTCTTTTTTTTTTTTTTTTTTTTTTTTGATTGTGTGTATTGTGTAATTCAAACAAATTGTTTATACTTCTAGGTGACACCCTGAATGCAAGACGTGAGTCTCAATGGAAGGCAAAGGATTGTAGAGACCAGTTATGAAAAGTATGTCCCTTGGTGCAAGAGCCAGACCCAAGCTGAGGCCTGGCCAGGCAGAAGCTTGGGAATGGAGTTCTTTTTTTTTTGGCCACACCCGCATCCTATGGAGGTTCCTAGACCAGGGACCAAACTTCCGCCACAGCAGCCGCCCACGCTGCTGTAGTGACAACACCAGATCCTTAACCTGCTGCACCGCAAAGGAAGTCCAGGAATGGAGATCTTTGGACCTGAACTAGGAAGAGGCTGAAAAGTGTAGGAGGAAGCCCAGGTGGGAGGCTTGCAGATGAGCCGCACATGTGGAGGCTGGTGCAGGCGGGGAACGAAGCCCCCACCCCAGGCCCTTGACAGACATCTCAGTCTCTGGACAGTGATCCAATCCCCTTCCCTCGGGGTTTGTAACTCCTTTGCCCTCCTTGCCGGTGAGTACCCACTGGGACCAAGAGAGGGGGAGCAGTGGGAATCAGGTAGAGAGAAACCCCCCCAGGGCAAGGTGAATCCAGTTTCAGGTCAGAGATCAGATGCCCAGGATGGTAATCCGGGAGCTTCCAGAAGCTCTTCTTCTAGGTCCAGCCTGAGGGTCTGGGTTTGCTGCAGCATAGGTCAGGTTTCCCATACAAAGTGGTGCTGTGTTCTCCTACCTGGGAATGGGGTGGTTAAAGAGAACCATGAAGCATTTGCTCAGTAATTTGGGGGGTTACCTGCTGGATGGCCTTGGGTGGGCTCTGTGACCTTCTCTATGTGAATTTTCTCAGCCATAATAGAGGGGGCTACCCAAGGCTGTGGCCTCATGTGCCTGAAAAAAAAAAAAAAAAGCTCTCTGCAAGTTGCAAAAGGATGTACCAAAACTGAGATGCCTGCCTATCCTTTTTTTTTTTTTAGGGCTGCATTGGCTGCATATGGGGGTTCCCAGGCTAGGGGCAAATCAGAGCTGCAGCTGCCGGCCTACACCACAGCCACAGCAACACAGGATCTGAGCTGCATCTGTGACCTACACCATAGCTCATGGCAATGCCAGATCCTTAACCCACTGAAGCCAGGGGTTAACCCACATGCTCATGGATACTAATCAGATTCTTAACCTGAAGAGCTGCCATGAGAATTCTGTTTTGTTTGTTTGTTTGTTTTCTATTTTGACTGCCCTGTGGCATAGGTGCTGCCTGGCCAGGGATCAGATCTGAGCTGCAGTCTAGACCTAAGCCGCAGCTGTGGCAACACAGGACCCTCAACCCACTGTGTTAGGCCAGGGATGGAACCCTCGTCCCAGCACTCCCACGACCTTGCCGATCCCATTGCGCCACAGCAGGATCTCCCCTTTTTGTTCTTTGTCAGAGAGAAAATGACTTGATGTTTCCGTTTTGCCCACTGGGGTTCACCAGCGAGGGTCTGCTCCCCAGACATGACACCTGCCCTGACTGTGGGATTAGAATGCTCATTTTTCTATGCCACTGGTTCTCAAAGTATGGACAGCATATGAGATGATTTGGCGTATGTTTGAGATGACTTGAGCTAGCCTTGAATAATATTGAATCATGGAGTGAGAAAATGGTCCCCTTTCCAATCTTTCTTCCATCCTTCTAATGAGTTAAAGAGAAAGCCTCAGTTAGGGGCTGATGTGTCTCTAACACTTCATAACAGTTGCTAAATGTCCTTTTCAACAACAGCAACAAAAAAGCAGACTTCAGGCTCAGAGTTGTCACTGGCAATATCGAGCTATAATTTAATTTATTTTTACAGTGACTTTGCTATTTAAGGCAGTGATATAAAGTTTCCTTTAAAAGTAGTTTTGGTTTGGTATGGAAATGCTGTAAAATTTGGTTGTGATGACTGTTGTACACCTATACATGTAATAAAGTTCATTAAGTGATTTAAAAAAAGAAAAAATATTTTTAAGGTAAAAAAATCTAAACAAAAAACAACAGTATGGGTAGTATGAGGTTATGATAAGCTCCATGAATGTGGCGTATGGTTATGAAGGTTTTTTTTTTTTTTTTTTTTGTCTTTTTAGGGTCGCACCTGCAGCATATGGAGGTTCCCAGGCTAGGGGTCCAATTGGAGCTGTAGCCACCGGCCTATGCTGCAGCTACAACAATGCCATATCCAAGTTGCGTGCAACACCAGATCCTTAACCCACTGAGCAAGGCCAGGGATCGAACGTGCATCCTCAGGGATGCTAGTCAGGTTCGTTAACCACTGAGCTGTGACGGAAGCGCCCAGTTATGAAGGTTCTTGGTCCCCAGAGGGATGCAGACACCCTCTCGGGGAGCCATCTCTCCAACTGACTCTTCTGAGAATCGCCCCCCCCCACCCGCTGTCTTTACTGGCTCTGATCTTAAGGGTGACTCCTCAGCTTTTCTTCCTAGTACTGCCAAGTTTTGCACATCTCAGGGGCGCCGAATGTCCTAGGTCTTGGAATCTCCCCTCGTGGGACCCAGTACGGGACCTGGAACAGGACAGACAAAAAGTGCTAACAGGCCTGAGGTCAGAGGTCAGGCTCCATGTGACACACGGTATTTGCTACATTCCAGGTACCTAGTGGGAGCTGGGAAAATGAGTTCTAGTCCTGCCCTTACAGTCACAGCTCTGCGGCCCTGGATGAGTCCTTTCCATCTCCTCGTCCGACTGCCTCAGGAGGTGTTTTCAGCCCCGTAAGTATGTGAAAGGGGGTTGAAATCAAGACATCTCCGTAAAGTTCATTAATATTATTATTGGTCAAGCCACAAATCCAGTGTTACTCAAAGTCTTTTGCATCCAGAGAAGTGAGAACCAGGCTGGAGGGAAAGAGGGTGGTAAGATGGGGTGAGAAGCAGGAGGGCTGGAAAGGGAGGATGTCAAGGACCCTGCTTCACAACCTGATCTAGGTCTCGACGACCTAGAAACTGCCCTCTGTGACTTCAAGCATAGTCCCCTGCCCCTGGGGCTCCCCAGCGCTGTCCAGCACAAAAGCCTGGTCTTTGGAGTCCAATGTCTAGTATCACATGACGACTCACTGGCTGGCTGAGCTGCAGCAAGTTACCAAACCTGTCGATGCCTCATCGGTCTCCTTGCTAACACGGGGCGATGCCAACTCTCAGACATTATGAGGATGGAGTGAACGTGAGTCCTGACACATAGCAAGTGCTCAGGAAATGTGGGCTCCAGAGGACTCCTGCAAGTTCCTGGAAGAAAGACAGGGAAGTGATTCATGGTATATGATGTTATCTGGAGCATTTGATTCCCATGACGGGGGAGAACTGGACGACCCCCCCACCCACTCCACACACACACACACACACACACACACACAAGCTGCCCTGATCTAACGCTAGAGATGGAAAGTCAGAAAGGAAAAGTGCAGCCACCAGCTCCACCTCTGCTCCCATCTCCCACCTCCTCCCCATAATACCCAAGGCAGTTCTGCCCCTTAGAGTCTCCTGGGCTATAGATTTGAGGCCCCTGTTCTCTAAGATGAGGGGAGCTGGAGAGAGAGGAGGCTCTTTGGAGAAGCAGCCAAGTGTTCTTTGACTCCTAGGAGAGCCTGGGGCCCGAGGGGACAGCTGGAGGTCCGCTGTCTGTCTGTTGAAGCCTCCGCTAGACTTTCTGTCTCCTCCACCCCTGGGAATCCAACCATAAGAGGAACAAATCTGGCTCCCCTCTGCACCCCTTGCCCCCAACAGTTTCCTTCCTGTGCTCTCTGGGAGAAGATGAGAACTGGGAAAAGAGGGATGCGGCTGGGGAGGAGGCTCAGCTGGGCCACATCTGTATCCTTAACCGTGGCCTCCCCATGCCTGCTTTGAACGGAGAGGGGATGGGAGAGCACCCGTTCTCCCCAGGAAGCAGTGCTCTGACTCACTGTTCAGGATAAGCCGTGGAAGAATGCAGCCTTTTTTTCTGTAAAATGCAGAACTGCGGGAATCATTTTCTCACCTTTATAAGGCAACATGTATTAACATGTGCTAACAGAGAACTCCAACATAATGGTGACTTAAACAAGATGGAAATTTATTTTCTACTCACGTAAAATAATTTCGGATGTAACTAAGCCAGGGCTGGTATGAAGATCTTGCAAAGTGTTCAGGGATCCAGTTTTTTTCCAACTCATCCTCATGGTCCAAGATGACTGCAAGAGCTCCTACCATCATATTTGAGTTCCAGGTAACAGCTTGGCAGGTAGAGAAGACATGCTCCTTCCTTCAAGAAGACGTTCCGAGATCAAACCCCAAACATTCATTTACACTTAAAACTCTGAGAAGTAAGAAGGGGCAAGGATTGCCCAGAAGTTAGTCATAAGGTCATAGACAGCTCCCAAGACAGCTGAGAAATAAACTCTTATCTGGGTGGCATTGGGTCCCATCCTGTTCTCTCACACAGCCACTGTCCTGATTCAGGCTACTCTCGGTTCCAGGATAAGCACAGACCTGGTCTTCCTGCTTCCAGACAAACCCTCCACCTCTGGCCATATCACTCTCTTGCTCAAGAACCTGCAATGGCTCCCTGGAGCCCTTGGCATAAACTATAGACTCTCAGTGTGGCCTTCAAAGCTCTTCACAATCTGACTCCAACCTTCCTTCCCAGCCTTGTATCCCAAGCACAGCTGCACACCTCCTCATCCTACACACATTCCAGCCCCACCAGATTCCTCTATGTCCTTTAAATCATCCATGCCTCACCAAGCTCCCCCCCTTGACTGCAGGGCTCTTTCTGCTCTTTGATTCCTAATAAACTTCCATTCATCTTGTGAGAGGCTGCGCAAGCATTACCTTCTCCATCCAAAGCCTTCCTGCCTCCTCTGCGGATCTCCTGGAAGTCTCTGGAACACCCTCTCACACGACTGAATGCTCTCAAGAGGAGAGCATTCCAAGGTTCAGCGCTACTCACCCACATCTTCCATGGTCTGCAGCAGAGGCCCTGGAGGCCTTTGTTTTGCATGGATGGTATGAAGAAGGCATTAAGGCTTTCTGGCTGGACCAGAAGCTGCTCCAGTGCCATCGCTATCTTGGTGTCCTGAGCAGTGAGCCCAGGGGCCAGCACTGAGTGGGGCCGAGTGAGCGAAGGACTCACAGGAGGTGCAGCTGCTCCTCCCCTCATTGTAGCTCAGAGTCCTGCCAATTCAGCGGCCTGGCTCCCTCCCTCTGAAGTACAGAATGACAGCTTGACCAGGGCCTAACACTCCAAGGGATGACATTAAAATGGAACAGATACAAGTCCTCGCAGCCATGCTCACCCAGATCCACGCCGTTCCAATTATGAGATGTTTAGTCTATTCTGTCTCCACTAACCTTTCGACCCATAACAGAGACAGCGTCACTCCTGATGGGAACAGAAGCCCCTCGCCGCCCCTGGGCTCCTGACAGTGGGAGAGCGCTGAGCCGAGATTCCAGGTCCTTCGTCCCCTGCCAGCTTGGGGAGGCCCAGCGGAGGACAGGCTGGCTGCTTCCCCAGACTCCGAACATGGAGCTGAGGGTGAGGGGCAGGAATGGGGCTTTTGTTTCCTTCTCCTTCACCCCAAGTTCCCCCGCCACGGCCAGGTGCTCACGGGAGTCCTTCAGTAACTCCCCAGAAAGCAGGCATGACTTTTTTTCTCTTTGGGGGAGTCCCTGCAGAAGACTTTTTGTCATAGTGTCACCTTGGGGACACAGCTGGGGCGTTAAGACCTCCTTTCCCAAGGCCCTGGTTCTGGGGCCCCTCTCCCTTCCCCTCGCATAGACACTTCAAAGTCAGTTTTGACCCCCATCCCTGCACACACACACACACACCCCAGCCTCCTCCTCCCCGTCCCTACGCTTTATGCTCTCGTGGCACTTTGCAGCTTCCAATGGTTGTCTGTGATTGTCTCCAAGCTGGGAGCACCTCTGTCCCCTTTGCTGAATGGCACAGAGGAGAGGCCCGGTGGGTGCAGGGACCCTCCTTCCTCCCTCCTCTCCCTCCTTTCCTACTCTATGAGAAGGAGGTCTCTGAGGTCAGCTCCAGCCCTCAGGGCAGAGGAATAACCCAGAAGCCCTGCCTCCTGTGGGGTGGCTTTCCTGCCATCCACGGTGACCATGGTGACCATGGACCTGGTGACCACGGAGAGAGAAGTGTAATAGGGATGCTCCGGCCACCTCTTTCCCCTCTCCCCAGGAAATGACCATGACCGCTGGACCCCTCGCAGTGTACACGACCCTGTGCTGTGTGATCAGCTTCCACTTTCTCAAACCACAGAAGCAGTCTCTGAGATGGGGCTAGAAAGCTGGCGAGACTTGCCTCAGGTCGCACAGCTAGAAAGAGACAGGCACTTAGTCGCTGTCTGATGCTGCCTCCTTGCACAGGCTCCGCCGGTCCTTGCCCAACCCTCTCCCTTCTGCTGCTGGCCTGGCACACCAGAGGCACTCCATGGGCGGGAGCTCCCGCCCGCCCTCATCCCTCAGGCCTCCTGGGTGGAGTGGGGGAGGAGAAGGCTGACCTGCCGTCCCCAGCTGCCCAGCTCTTGCAGAGGCCGGACAGCCCCGAGCTGTCGCCGGCTCTCCAGTTCTCAGAAAGCTCTGTTCCACATCACAGCCGATTAGTTACAAATTGCTTCCTCTCCTCGTGTATCACTTACACAACAGAGAGAAAGGGGAGATTGTTCCTGAGGAGGATGCTCTGCCTGGCCCCTCACCAGGGCAGCTGAGGGACATAATGGGAAAGTGAGGAGGGGCCGGGAGGGGAAGGGGGGTGTAGTCACGGGAAACAGGCTGTGGAGGGTCTCAGCAGTTGGGAAGGGACCCGCTGTGTCCATTCTGGTGAGCAGCGGGCAGGCAGGGGACCAAGGCTTAGCAAGGGCCCTGAGTTGTGAGGGCAGGGAGGGGAGGCAGCTGTGGTGCCAGCTCATGGGCCTGACTCCTGGCCAGCAGCTTGCCAAGGATCCCCAGCTGGGGAGGACGGCCCCTCATGGGGTGGCCGGAGCACAGCAGGTGCCTGGCCTCTGATTTCTCGAGAGCTTTGGGCACATTGGGATCTGAACCAACGCCTTCCCTCGGGCAGCCGTGACCGGCCGCTCCAGCTCCTCTGGTTTTAATAAAGCCTAGGCTAGAGCCTGGAAGAGCCTGGAAGGAAGTTCCGGGTCAAGGAGGCTGCTGGACACACGGTGCTGGCTGTGGCCCCAGAGCAGCCCTGTTCTGGTACTCCTTGACTTTGCTGCCACCACTAAGCTAGGTCCCTCCATTAAAGCAGAGGGCCAAGCAGGCACAGAGTACCCCTTTGTCATTCTGCTTAGCCCAGCTGAGACCAGCTGGCATTTTCACAAAGGGCTTTCCTAAATACCAAGGGAGAACAAAAGGGAAATAATTACAGAAAACACGAAAAACCCAGGCCTGGCTGCCAAGTTCCCAAAGTACAGGTTTCCAGTCCTTTGGTGATGACATGTCGCCCCAAAGGACTGGGGACAAGGCCTTGGGCACCTCGCCTGGCTTCCCTCGTTGGCAGCGTTGTGGTGGGCGCCATCTTGTTCCCACCCCTGGGAACCACTTGATCTCCCGTGGGCTCGGCTCTTGTCTCCCTTCCAAGTCAGCCCCACCCTGGGCCTCCCACCAGGTTCTGGTCTCCAGCCCGAGGCATGAGCCTTGTCCCCTGGGGGCTGGTGGGACGATGGTGACCAACCCAGGGCATGATTACACAGTAACAGGAGGTTGATCTCCCACACTGACCCCCCCACCAGTGAGGCCCACCCAAGTTGTCTTGAGCACGGCGTCTAGGAGGGCTCCCTCAGAAGGCCGATGGACATTTGCCTAAGGAATGAGCAAGCGTGGAACGTTTTCCCTGTGGGGGGAGGAGAGAGGGCTCCGAGGATGGGCCCAACTCAACAAACAGCAAGTAAGCCCCTGCTGTGTGCCGGGCACTGCACAAGGTGTTGGGGATCCAAGGGTGAGCGAGGGTCTGCCCCCTCTCAGATCACAGGCTGAGGGAAGACAGACCAGCAGCTGGGCCGTGCTGATGCTGAGGGAAATGCCACATGCGGAGGGGGCCTGGATGAGGAGCCTCTTGTGCAGTGGTGGAGGCCAGGAAAGCTCTGGAGCCTGGACAAGGTGCTTGGAGAAAAGGAAGGGGGCTCAGGGTTGAGACTGGGCTGGGTCCACAGGAAATCCCAGGCCGGGAGGCAAGAAGAGGCACAGAGGCCAGCCAAGCATCTTCTTGCTGGTGACTCTGGCTAGCTCGCCGTGGCTCCGGCACGTCCAGCCTATAAAGTTGGAAAGGCTTTGGCCTGAGCTGCCCGGTACCAGCCAGGAGGCAGGAGGGCCTAGTCCTTTGGATGCTCTGCTTATCACCTGGCCACACCCAGGTCTGGGGCTCAGGGACAGGGTCAGAGGGAGTATGTTGCCCTAGGGCCACCTGAGACACCGCTTCAGAGGCCGATGCTCAGCGTCATCGAGGGAGAAGGACGAGATCACAATAGGGACAGAGGTTTAAGACGATGAAGAAGCCAGACTATGAAAATGCAAAAATAAGTCAGGAAGGCAAAAGCCAAGAAATTGGAATGGTCCGAGGCAGGTATTTCAGGCTAAGGCCGTGACCAGTGCAAGGTGTGGGGAGACTTGTGTTTTGGGGCAGCCTTGCGAGGTAGCCTGGCATGCAGATGTAGAACCTGCGGCTGCTTGGGGTGACTGTTGTCACAGTCCAGTCGATGTTTCTGTGGCCTAGACCCTTGTGTTTACCTGCATTTGCCTGGCTCTTGTGACAGGGTCAGCCCCAGGCCTGGAAGGAGCGCTTCTCCCTCCTACACACTGACCTTCAGAGGCTGCCACCAGCCACTCTGCTCCAGCAAAGGGGGCATCAGGAAAGGTCTGGGACATCATCTCTACCTTCAAGGTATTTGCCATCTGCTTGGCAGAGAGCGCTTGTGCTCCCTGCGAAGAGTCTGGACAGAGACCTAAGCCTGATCCCCACCTCTGTTCTTCCCTTGGCAGCTAAATGACTGTGGGCCAACTATTTAAACTCCCTGGGCCTCCATGGTCCCATCTGTGAAATGGTAGTTATGAGAATTCAATGATTTGAGGCATTTAGCGTGCCAGGCACACTGCTTGAAACATACGAAGCACTCAGAAAAACATTACCTCTCTCCCTGAAACAACAATGAATGATTGCAGTGATACACAGCTAGAGGTTGAGCTGCGAACACTGATGGTACCAGCGGATCTGCTCAGCACCTGTATCCACTCAGAAGGCCTCACGGTCAGCTGGGGACTGGTCACCTGGATGGTGATGGTGAGAATGTGTGCGTGTGTGTGTGTGTGCATGTGCGCTCCCATGTGCAAATCCCTGCATTGTTTTGCTCCTCTGCAATTGGCAGAAGCATAAAATTCTTCATTTTCTGTCTCATCGGGATGAGGACTCAACTCGGTAGTGTTTTTCTATCTCTAATAAGAATCAAAAGTTGACTTAGAAAGCATGCCTGACAGCTACCATTTCCTGTACCCCAAGGGCTCTAGCCGTCCTCACCCATGAGGTAAGCACTGTTATTATTCCCATTTTAGGTGGAAGAAGTCCAGGCTCTGAGAAGTCAAAGAAGTTACTGGAAGTAATACAGCTAGGAAGGACAACTGTCCAGGGGAGCAGAGCCCCCAGCACCCTGCCCTGGCCTGGAAGCAAGAGGGAACCTCTCTCTGACCCATGGGCATTTGGAAGTCTGACTGGTCCCCCCTGCCCCCACACCAATTCATCTCACAGCCCAAGAAGCCAGGTTTAGAAGAACATGGTCTCCGGTTTAGTGACAAGAAGACCGAGGTGCGCTTGCAGGAACTCCAGATGCTGCCCAGGCGTGGAGCTCACCCTGGAGAGTAGAAAGGGAACTCCAGCATCCCTAGCCATCAGTACCTCCCCCACCCCCCGCCCCACCCCCATAAACTTCAAGGGAACCTCTACACCACCTGCCAGGTGCCCGGAGCATAGTAGGCCCGAAGCAATACAAGCTGAATGAAAGAGCAAATGAATGAATACAAACACACACACACACACACACACACATACACACACACACGTGCACAGTTCAGCACTCTTATACATGCACAGTTATAGGCAAAGGTGCCCAGCAGAGGTGCTCAAAGCACTGAGTCATAGACAAGCATATGCAATACAGATCCCTAAATACACACACGCATGCACAAAACACACCCATGCCCACATTCACAAATCCAAATCCAAAAGAAAGACACACCAAAACACTTGCATATGTATATGCAGATATTGCGGGCAAGCATCCCTGGTCCAGATATGCACAAACACACACCTACTCACCCCCATACACGTGCACAGTGATGCCCAGATATCCTCCACCAAGACCTTGGGCCCAGGAAGGAATCTGTCTGTTCCCTGAGCCCTAGCATGCTGGAGCTTGTCAGAAAGTTCTTTGTACCCCCACTTAGCTGGCTGGTGACTGGCTCCGGGCTGCTGGACCTCCGGGCTTGGGGCCCGCCAGGCAGGAGGCAGTGCCTCCGGCAGCCCAGCAGCCCCGCGTGGGTGGGCGGGCAGGCAGCAGACTCAGAGGTCACTGGGGTGAGAGCCGGGGCTGCCCTGGCCTCCGTTTTCCTGGCTGGAATGTGAGCTGTAGGGACTGCCTCTCAGGCCTCCCTCCTCTCCCAGAGCCACCCACCAGCCCCAGGCCCAGGCCAACCCATGACCCGGAATCCTGCCAGGTTCTTGTAGCCAGAAAACTGTGGCGAGGGGGTGGTGATGGGGATGAATGACGCTCCAGGATCATGGAAGGCACACACGAATACACGGAGAGATGTGCAGGCACACACAGAAGCCGGCTGAGCTACTCACACACAAAGACACACACAAAGGCACAGGCAGGCATACAAACTCACCGGCCCACCGAAATGCACATTCAGACACACTTCCAAACACAGCAGAAAAAAGCGGACACATACATATGTAATCACACAGGCATACAGAGATACCAAGACCCTCACACAGGCGACATTTGCACACACAGCAGAGGCACACAGACACTCAGACAACACAGAGGCGGACAGCACGCATGGATCGCCACGGCTACACATCAATGCCCTCACACATGCACAGAGACACGCGCGTTCGCGCACCCAGACCCCTGTCGGCAGACCCCGCAGCCTTGGAGCACTTCCTCCTCCTCCTGGGACCAGGAGGAAATGCTGCTCTAGGCCACACTCCAACCCACATGTGGCAGGCTTGCAGGCAGGGCCTGGGAAACTGGCTTCCCACAAGAGGAAATGGTGCCGAAGCCTCCGCCAGGTGCCCGCAGCTGGGCTGCGGGCGGTCCAAGTGCACGGCTAGGAGGATGGTGGATGGGCTGAAGAGACAGCCACATGCCTTGGGTTTTGTCTCCATTAGTCACACACACGTGCGCACACACACACACACACTTTTCAAGAGTACACATAAATGTGCACCAGGCAGAGGCCCTCTCAGAACGTCAGTTTCTTCATCTGTAAAATAGGGTTTCTAATTCTTTCGCCCTTGAGGATTATGGGGATGGCATAAGGTGGCACGGGAAGGGCCAGACCAAATCGCTGCTGCCCTGGGGAGGCTGGGTCTGCAGTCTCCGCAGAATCCGCTAACGTCAGGAGCCCTGTTGGCAGGCGTGGGCTCCACACCTGGCTGCCCCCCATGCAAGGTGGCCGGCCTGGAAGCGCGGGAGCGGAGCCGCGGAGCCCTCTCCGCGGCCCGCACTGGGTGCTGCCCGGGTCAGCCGGCGCCCCGGGCAGCAGGCTCCGGCAGCCAGGAGGTCCGCGTCGGGAGCGCCCCTTCCACGCACTGCGGGCCGGCCGCGCTCAGGTTCTCCCCGCCCGGCGGCAGCCCGCAGGCTCCGCTCGGCGCTCCGTTCGGCGGCTCCCAGGGACTTGGGTCTGGGCGGTGGGCGGGGCGGGCCTGCAGCCCCGCCCCATTCGCGGCCCCTGAAACCCAGCCGCCGACAAGCTTCAGTCCCAGAAGGGAGCTGCTGTCTGAGGAGGAAACTGCATCTTCGCGGGCCAGCTACGAGAGGATCTGGGGTCGCGCTGGGCGCCCGACGGACCCTCCCCAGGGACTCGCCTGCCCCACACCGCCCGGCCTTGCCCGGCGCTCCGCGTCAGGTTCCCCAGCCGCAGCCTTACCTACGGGCTCCAGAATCCTCAGGGCTTCCAGAGGATGCTCAGCCCACCGACGGGGACCTCGGGGCAGCAGTGAGGGGGGCACCCAGCCCCCCATTCAGCTCCTGTCCTCTTGGGCCGGGGGCCTCCCCGGGGGGAAGAGCATGGTGGTTTTCCCTTGGAGCCCCCTGGCTTGGTACGTCTGAGCAGATGCCTGCCATGAGGCTCTTCACTTGCTTCCTGCAGCTTCTGGCTGGGCTGGCACTGCCGGCTGTGCCCCCCCAGGTAAGACCCCCATCCCCAGCCTGGCTTCCCTGATCTTCCCACTCCCAGTACTGGGAACAGGGGACTCTGAAATCGCAGACCCTCTCCCGGGAGCGGCACCTCCAGGGATGTCCATACCCTTCCTAGGAGCCAGGCTGGACCGTGTCCCCTGGGAAGAGACCTCAGGCTGCGCTGTCTCAGACTCCAGCTTTGGGGTCTGTCTTGGCGGGGGCAGGGAAGCCACAGGGAAGGGAGGGAGGTTTCCTGTCTGGCCCCTGGAGCCCTGGTGGCTTTGCTAAAAGCATCTCTCCACTAATCCCAGGCGGGTCCCTGGCCTTGTGGTCAGGGTCGAGGCCCCATGACCAGGCAGGCGCCCCCAGGACCTCTGACCTGGCCTGATGGAGAGGAAGCTGACTGAAGAGGCCAGTGGTGGGAAAGCTGGGCCCTGCCCCACCAGGGCTCTGGGTTGAGCCCAGGACTCCTGGGTGGGCTGGGGGCGAGACAAGGGTCCCACTGTGCCCTCTTTCCCGGGTGGGCAGCCGGAGGTCCTGAGTGCAGGGCCTGGGGAAGTGAGCAGGGCCCTTTTCCCAGGAGCTGGGTGAGTCTGGCCATGAGCCAGCTTGGGCAGTGAAATCCTGACAAAGCCAATGAGCTCCCTTCCCACTGTGATGTCCTGCTGCCCTGGGAGTCCCCAGCCCCAGCCCAGAAGTGGGTGGGCCGGGCTGTCCCTCGGGGGCGGAAGAGCCCTACCACCGCCTCCCGCCTGCCTGCTGCAGGGCTGGTCAGAGGTGTAACTTTACCGGCACACTGGCTCATGGCGCCACCGGCTCCAGCGCCTCGGCTCCCACCAGCTGATCACCGCCCCCTGGGCTCTGGCACCCAGCCAAGGCAGGCTGCACAGGGCCCAGCAGGGCTGCCTGGGGGCGGGGTAGAAGGGAGACCCCAAAGAATCCCGAGATCTTTGGGACACAGCAGGCAAAGTGTCTCCAAAAGCTTCCGGCCTCCTAGCCTTTGCAGATGAGGAAACTGAGGCCAGAGACAGCGGTAGGACCCACCCGGAGGAGCCAGCTCCGAGATGGGATGGAGAGTGGGGGCAGCGGGTGGGAAGCGGCACAGAGGAGCCTCTATGCTCTTCCACTGGGCCCCAGTGTGCAGCCAAGGTGGTCCCCTCATCTCTGCACCTTTCTGTCCGCAGCAGTGGGCCTTGTCTGCTGGGAACAGCTCATCGGAGGTGGAAGGTAAGCCTGCTGGGGTGGAAGGTGCATGGGGGGGAGTGGTTGGTACACAAGCTCACAGGGCCCTCATCCCCCAGGCCTCTGCAGAGGCTTGGAAAGGATGGCATGAAGGGTGCGTGCAGCCTGATGTCAAGCTGGGGAAAGTCGGCAAGCTGGCTGATGCCCTGGAACTCAGACAAAGCTGGTCCCACATTGAGACCCAGAGGCTTAGAGAGGTATAGTCCTGGGCCAGGGTCACCGGGCACAGCAGGGCTGGGCCTCATGTACCCAGGGCTCGTCAGGTTGGCTCAGAGCCCCTTCCCAGCATGTAATGTGAGGGGACAGATGTGATACTGGAGAGCAGCGCAGGCAGTGAGTGCCAAGGACCAGACTGGGGGTCCAGGAGATGTGGATGCAGTGGGCAAGCAGTCAAGAGGAGCAGGGAGGGGCCAGAGAACCTTCCCAGCAACCCAGCCCTGGAGGAGCTGCAGGGATCTGACCCGGCCTTTCCATTGATTACAAACAGACATAATGAGTCGCACCCTCCCTCGCCCCCCCACCCCGCGGTTGCATCAAGAGGGAATCTTCAAAGGGTGAGACATTTGCCAAAGAGACAAAAGTGCAGAAGGCAGGAGGCCCGTGCCAGGCCCCCCTGCCTTGCTCCTCCCTCCCTGCCTCTACGAGACGTGCAGCCAGGCCACACACCACTTCCCACGGAAGAAAGGGAGCATGTAGGGACGTGCGCACGCACACTCGTGGTAGCCTCTGCGAGCTGGGAACACCCTTCCCCTGCTGCCTGGTAGCCAGCCTCTCCAGGCTGAGGCCCAGGCCCCTTGGGCCCTGAGAAGGTGGGGACAGCAGCCATCCTTGACTTCACTGACACCCTCTCTCTCCCTCTGCTGGGCCTTCTGGGACGGGCACAATATGCTCTTTGGGTTTTGGGGAGGGACCCATCACCTATGCCCACCCCATGGCCTTTTTGATGTTTTTAGTATATTTTTAGTATACTTTTTAGTATATTTCAGACAACAGCTACCCAAAAGTCTGAGCCTCCATTTCCTCATCGGTAAATGGGAGCATTAGACTACATGATATCGAAGGTTCTTTTTCTCAGATTGTAGGATTCTCTGACTCCACGGAGAGGACACAGGAGCATATATATCCTGGGGTGCTGAGTGAGAAGGCTTGGAGGTGCTGATTCATTAGGGAGGCTCACCTGTCATCCTGATCATTTAGGGAACCCATATCATGACCAGGGGAAGAGATTTGGACCCCAGTTATCAGAATCCTGAAAATGCCATCCCCTCCTAACACCAGACAAGAGACAGCATGGTCTGTACTTTGCATCCACAGACACTGATTTTTACTATCACAATGACGATGGCAGTAGTATCGGGCATTTACTATAACTCTGTGCCGACCACAGGCTGTAGACTAGGAAGGCACTTGTATTCTCCTCGCTTTATGCATGAGAGCCCTGAGCCTCAGTGAGGCCCTTGGGGTGGCCCAAAGCCCCGGACACCCCTCAGTGCATGTGGCAGAGCCGGCGGGCATGGCTCTGAGCCTCCCCACGTCTCGCAGCTGAGCAGGCATGAGCAGGCTGTCCCTTGGGGCAGGCTGGCTAGGTGCCCTGCCAGGGACTGCAGAGCACACACCTGCTGGGCTCAGGCTGGTGGCCAACGGCTCTGCCCAGCCCCGTCCCTCGTCCCTGGCCTCCCCAGGTGCTGGCTTTCAGGATAAAACATTTCCTTCCTGGGGTCTCCTTCATCCTGGGTAGTAGGCAGCTGGAGCCGGACAAGGAGGCTCACCCGCAGGGCTGGCAAGGGAGCTGAGAGCAGCCCCAGGAGCAGCAGCCAGGCGCCTGCCTGGGCCACAGCTTCCCATTCCTGTCCCCAAGCCCGGGCCTCCGAGCAGGTCTGGGGCCAGAGGAAGTGCTCTCTCAGGAGCAGCTGAGCGGAGCTCTTTGCCGAGGGGCTCAGCCTGCATCTGGGAGCGGTCGGGTCACGGTGCCCCTGCAGTAGGCCTTTCACCTGGTCCCCTTTGTTTCCCCAACACGCCCAGACAACAGCCCCCAGGGAGGAGCTGCCCTCTTTCCCGGTGGCTGCCAGGTGAGGCAGGCCCAGCCCTCCTCCATCTCAGCCCTCTCCCCCACACTGCCCGGCCACGTGGCCCAGAAAGGGGCAAACCTCCGGGCCCTGGAGCCCGGGGCCTGTTGACGCATCAGTCCACATGGTGGGTGTGTGGGGGAAGGAATCCTTTTTTCTGCCTCCGAGGCGGCCCTGCCAGCTGCGCTGAACCTGGCCGAGGCCCCACAGCCCAGCCGGGTGGGAGTTGGCCTGGAGGAGGGGAGGGGACTGGGCTGTCCTTTCTCTGCCGCTGTCCCGCTCTCACATGGCTGCACCCCAGGCAGCAGCCTGATCCTTCTATGGCACCTTGGCAGCTGGCTCGTCTTCCGCTGTTTATGTTTTCGAAGGCGGAGATGAAACGTTCAGAGTTACATCGTGCTCGTGGAGAGTTTAGACTGAACACGCACTCAGTTCAGTTACGAGAGGGCCGCTCTCCTCCGGCCTCTCCATGCGGAAGCCAGCCTCCCTGGGGCTCTGGGCCGCCTGTGGGGAGAGGGCCTTGCTTCCCACTTGGGGTCCAGCAAGGCTGAGCCAGGGCCCGGAGAGGGAGGACCAGGGAGACCTCTTGTCCCCCTCCCATCCCCGGGCCCAGCCCTCGTGCCCCCTAAGCAGACGGGGCAGAATGGAGCCTCAGACGCCCAGATAAGCGTGGTTTATTGCTCTGTGGCCGCTGCAGCCAGCTCCACGTGGACACACCGCCTCTCGGGTGTTTTTCACCCGCTTGCAGCCTTTCCCAAGGGCCTCTGCTAGGGCTGAAGTTTATGTTTCCTCTGAGATTACCCGGAGACTCACGTCCTCGTAGGCTCAGTGGAATGGACTTCGGCCCCAGCCACCTCCTAGGAAGGCCAGGGAAGGAAGCCAGGGGCTGTCAGGAGAGGCCAGTGCTCGGGGGCAGAGGCGGCAGGGTCCCCAGGTGGCCCAGCTTCCCTGTCCTCCCCCGCCAGCTGAGAACAGCCATCAGACGCAGGGCAGGATGACCCATGACTGGAAATGTGTCTCTGCCCGCCGTCTCAAGGCTGGGCTGGGCTGCATGCCTGGAATCATAGGCTGGCTGTCCGAGCTGGGAGAGCTCTTCTATCCCAACCTGCTTCTCATTCCCCCAGCTAAGGAAACTGATATACCCGGAAAGGTGCAGTGACCTCCCCAAGGTCACACAGCCAGTGCCCGGCTAGGGTTAGCAGCCAGGTCTCCCGGCTCTGTCTCCTGACTTCCTGTGAGCCTGTTTGGGGCCAGGCTCCGGTCCCTCCAGTGAAGGAGCAGTGTTTTTTGAGAGACTCCAGACCAGCCCCCAAAATATCCCAGTCACGACCACCAGGACCTGGTGGGGGTCGGGGATGTCCCTGATAATCTTCAGTGAACCATCATCCAACCAATCAGTAATCGCTCAGCCTGTGTTTACTGGGTGCTTGGATCCCTGTCTTCAAGGAGACTCAACTTGCTTGTAAAGGCGATAAGAGCCACCAGTGATGGAGATAAGGCGGCCCTTGGGGCTGAGTTATGCTCAAAGGAGGAACATCTGTTCACACTGGACAAGTAGGAGAAGGCTTCGGGGGGGAGTCAGGGAGATGGGCCTTGAGAAGTGGGGGGGTGGGCTTTATTTGGTTAGAAATGAGAAGGGGGCCAGGATTGTGGACCAAAATTGGGCATCACGGTGGTGCGGCCCGAGCTCGTGCAAGGGTAGTCCGACCAAAATGGAGCGCGGCAGCGGGGCACATTGCTGGCTGCCTGTCTTGGCCACCAGGCAGAGGAGTTGGCCCAGAGTGGGGCAGGAGAGAAGGACCAAGTGAAAGGCCAACCCCGCCAGTGGGACTCTGCTAGACCATCTTGCAGAACTTGCAGAACTGCCTGTTTTCTGCCAAGTCCCCAGGACCAAGGAAGCACCAGGTGGGGCCTGATAAAGATCCAGAGGGCCTGGGGAGCTGCCAGGGCACGCTCCTCGCAGCTCCAAGGCACCATGGCAGAGAGTAGAGCCGAGAGTTCAAGACACTGAGGAATTCTATTCCGCTGGGATTTTCATCAGCAGATGAGCTAAAGGGCCAGCTGTTGTCCCAGAGGGATCACATCAGGAGTTCAGAACAGAGGGAGTTCACAGCGGCTGGGGGCTTCCTGGAGGAGGGCATGTGGGCAGAACCTGGAAGGCCCCTGCAGGTCCTGGGGAGCCGGGCCTGGGGCTTCAAGGATCAGGGCCCCTCCTGGCCTAACCTCGCCCTCTGTGTGTCTCCTCGCAGTGGTGCCCTTCCAGGAGGTGTGGGGCCGCAGCTACTGCCGGGCGCTGGAGAGGCTGGTGGACATCGTGTCTGTGTACCCCAGTGAGGTGGAGCACATGTTCAGCCCGTCCTGCGTCTCCCTGCTGCGCTGCACCGGCTGCTGTGGCGACGAGAACCTGCACTGTGTGCCCGTGGAGACGGTCAATGTCACCATGCAGGTAGCGAGGCTCTCCTCCCTGGGCCCTGACGTCCACACCCTGCTCAGAAGGCCACCGAACCTGCCCCAAGAGGGGGCCTGGGGAGGGAAGGAGGGCGGGCCAGGGTCACAGGTCCATGCTCTTAACCACAGGGCCCCTCCTTCCTGAGATGCTGGGATACCTGGTTGAGGTTGGAAAAGAAATCCGTTCAGATTCCAGGAGTCCCTCTTTAGGAGTTCCCTCGTGGCCCAGTGGTTGTCCCTGTTGGGGCTTGGGTCCCTACTATGGCTCGGATTAGATCCCTGGTGTGGGAGCTTCCACATGCCATGGGCATGGCCAAAAATAAAAGAGAAGTCCTTGTTTATACCAGGAACACTCGGTGTCCTCCTGAGCTTCGCTTACACACCAGCACACACAATGGGGTTTTGAGTCCTTGTCGAGTAATGCCAAGCACTGTGCTAGTGCTTCGTATTGTTACCTCGGCACTCAGCCCTGGAGCCAAGTGATAGTCCCATTTCACAGATGAGGAACTCGAGGTGCAGGATCTTATTTCACTTGCTCAGCAGGTCGAAGGGTCAAGATTTGAACAGAGGTCTTACTGCCTCCAGAGCGTGGGCTCCCGTGGCTACACTATTGCAATGCGGTGGCCCCGGGGAAGGGAGAGAAAGGGGAGGTCCATCTGCAGCTGGGAGGGCTGTTCGCCCTCAAAGCGGGATGAGGGTGTGCAGTTCAAAGTCTGGTGGGAAATAGGGAGTCCGGTGCTTCCCCAGAGGAGGGTAGAGGGAGTATTGGGAACCCACGGGCCACCCCCCAATTCAGGCGGCCAACCTTTCTCTCCCCGCAGCTCCTGAAGATCCGCTCTGGGGACCGGCCCTCCTACGTGGAGCTGACATTCTCTCAGCACGTGCGCTGCGAGTGCAGGTGGGTCCTGGGGTGTGGCAGGGACAGTCCCCACGCACTTGGCAGCTTCAGCCCAGGGGCTGCCCATTCCTGCTTCAGGCCACACTTCCTTCCTGGCTGAGGCAGGCCAGGGAGACCGGGGGCCAGGGGCAGTTGCCTTGTGTCTCCCCAGCAGCTGGTTTTGCCCCGGGAAGTGGTCCCAGCAGCTGGAGCACAGCTGCCAAGAAGCCACAGGGACAAAGGGAGCTGGGGTCCCTCCCAGACTTGCAGGGGGCTCGGGGCCCACCCTCTCCGACCCTGAGCAGGAGGTGGCTGCCACAGCCCTAGCAGAGGTGCCTGGATTTAGTTGTAGGCCAGGCTGGTGCCTACAGGAGGGGTAGCTGGGCTGAGAAGCACAAGACGACAAGCCTGGGTGGGAGGAAAGGGACAGAGGGAAGAAGGCCCTGGCTTTCTTTCAAGTCACACCCCTGCCTGGCAGAGCCTCTCATTGGCACCAGTCTTGCTGTGGGTGCCCAAGGCACTCTGCACGTTAGTTACCGGGAGCAGCAGGGCCAGCACTGCCAACCAGGCTCAGGGAAGAGAAAAATGGGCTCAGGTGCTCTCCTGGTGCCCCTCAGCCATGGATGGAGGCGCCAGGCCAGAGGTCCCAAGCCCTATCGGGGGGCAGGAAGAGGGGAGGATCTCCATTTATGGGGCACCTACTCTGTGCCTTGAGGCACTTGAATGTGTTTTCTCATTTATTTAACAAACATCTATGGAGCACCTACTGTATGCTAGGCACTGTCCCAGATGCCTGGGTACAGTAGTGAGCAAGACACACCAGGTCCCTGCTCTCATAACAACCCCAGGAGGTAGGTACTATTGGCGTCCCATTGTGCGGATGAGGAAACCGAGGCTCGGTGTGATTCTGTGATTTGTCACAGCTAGTGAGTCAACCCCAGCCTGTCTGACTCCTAAGCCTGCCCCTTTCCTGCTCCCTGTCATGGCCATGGCCTCACTCTTCAGGAGTCCCAGACTGCCCTGGCCTTGGTCCTGCCTAGAGTCCAGGACACTGGCCACCCCTCGTGGACCTGTACCACTGTTAGAGGCCCTGCCTCAGTCTGTTTCCTCCTGTCTGTCCTTAGCCGTGTAACAATAGTTCAGTAATGAACCCTTTCAGACACAGTACTGGACAATGACCTTTCACCTCCCACATCACCTTTGCCCTCACAGTTGGTCTATTAGGGCAGGTAGATGAGGAGACTGAGGGCCCTAGAGTGTCTCTGACTGGTCCCAGATGGCAGAGACAGGACCAGGCAGTTTCAGGAAGGGCTGGTACCGTATCCTGGCTCCCCCCAGCCCTAAAGCTGACTGCACCACACTGCCCCATGCCCTCACCCTGGTTCCCAGGGAAGACTGAGGCTCCGTCCCCTTTCAGAGGGCTGGGCAACAGGGCTACCTTTCTCCTCTCTCGGGGTCAACAGCCACAGCCCTGAGAGGCAGAGCCAGGACAAGCTTGGCGACTGTGGGGCCTGTGCTCCCCTCCCTTCACCCCACTCCTCACCTGAGCCCCTTGCTGTTGCCTGCAGCGTCACACATCTCCAGGATGGGGGTGCAGCTGTGCCCTGACAGGTGGCCTTGCCCCTCTTTCATGGTCTGAGGAGACTCCCAGAGGGCATTCTGGAAGGAAGAGCAGGCACAAGGGAAGAGAGTGAAACAAGAAAGGTGGCAGAAAGGAGAGTCAGTCCCCTGATTTGACGCCAAGAGGGAGAGTAGAGCAGAGGGTGTGGAGAGGACCCCAAGAGGGCATTCACACCTCTCTGCATGGGGTCACCAGAGCCTAGAGTGGGAGCCCCAGGCCCCAGACTTCTGGGCATCGCTCCCTCACTGGCTCCATGCTACCCCCTAGTGGCTTCAATGCCAACTACAGGATCGGCACTAGCGAGGTCAGAGGGGAGATGGGGGGGCCAGGCAGCCCCCACTGCTGCTTTTCTGACTCTCCCCTGCCCTTATCTCTGTTTTCCCAGACCTCTGCGGGAGAAGATGAAGCCAGAAAGGTAAGTGGCCTGGCTGGGGCACCGGGCTGTTCTCGGGCCTGCCAGCCCCTGTCCTAGCATGGGGGCCCCCAGCCACTCTGTCCTGACGCTTTTGGCTTATTGCAGGAGGAGACCCAAGGGCAGGGGGAAGAGGAAGAGAGAGAAGCAGAGACACACAGACTGCCACCTGTGAGTGCGCGGGGGCCCAGGGATGGCAAGGAGGCTGGGCCAGAGGGGAGCCCTGCCCTGCTGGCAGGGACCAGTGGTCGGGCAGGGGCAGAGCCAGGCTGGGGCAGTCGTGGGGGCCAGAACAGCGAGCTGCACACCTAGAGATTCTAGGGCCTAGGAAGCCTCAGGTGACCCAGGACAAGAATCAGGAAGCCTCGGTCCTTGTCCTGGCTTAGCTCTAAGTCTCTGTGTGGCCTTGAGCAAGTCATGTCACCTCTCTGAGCCCAGTTTTTCTCTGTGTAGAATGAGCAGTCAGGGGGTCCCTCAAGCATTCAGTCGTTCTACAAACATTTTCCAGGTACTTCCTATGTGCCAGGTACTTCAGTGGGCAAACCAACAAGATTCTCGCTCTTTCAGTGCTTACATTCTAGCGATAAATAGTCCAACAGGAGTTCAGTGGGCTAAGAACCTGACTAGTATCCATGAGGATGCAGATCCGATCCTTGGCCCTGCTCAGTGGGTTAAGGATCCGGCATTGCCGTGAGCTGTGGTGTAGGTCGCAGACGCGGCTTGGATCCTGCGTGGCTATGGCTGTGGAGTAGGGGTCCAATTCGACCCCTAGCCCAGGAACTTCTATATGCCACAGGTGCAGCCTTAAAAAAAAAAATAAAAAAAGAAAGAAAGAAAAGAAAAGAAAAGAAAATGCCTAGCAGCTGAAAACTTAGCCAGAGCCATTTCCTGTCGGCCCTGGGGAAGGTGCAGCCCCCATTGGCTCCCAGGCCAGTGTTTCTTCCACCTTCCTGGGCCTGGGGGTCCACTCGCTTCCCTTTCCTTCTCCGAGTTACCTGCCCACTTGGCGTCACATCTGGAGGCCTAGGCTGGAGTCCAGGCCTGCGTCCTGGGAGTCAAGGATTTGAGGAGGGAAACCCCAAATCTGGGAGAGTAAATAGTAAAAATATTCCCCTGCGCAGTAACTCAGTCACACAGCGCTTCTCCTTCAGGGCCCGCCTCCTCCCAGCAGCAGGACGCGGGAAAGCATCTCCCGCTGTGGGATGGGGTTGTGACCCCTGAGCCCACACGGGAGACTTCCACCTCCTCCCTGATGATGGGGAGGCTGAGGAGGTTGGGCCCCCACAGGCTCCTGGCCCTTGTTTCTCCCTGGGCCCAAGCAGCAACTGGGGGGCAAGGGGGCTGGCAGTGTAGTCAGTGCAGGGTTCCCCCACCAGGCAGCCCAGAGAGAGAGGGTGCCGGTCCTCTATCTGGAGGCAGCAGTCTTCAAACGTTTCATTCGTCCCATTCGGGAATCTCTTGAAAGAACTTCAAAAACCCATGTGCTCCTTTGTTCATTTTTAAGTTGACATTAAACTTTTTCAGAGTTCCCGTCGTGGCTCAGGGGTTAACAAACCCAATTAGTCTACATGGGGATGCAGGTTCGATTCCTGGCCTCACTCAGTGGGTCAAGGATCCAGCATTGCCGTGAGCTGTGGTGTAGGTCGCAGATTTGGCCCAGATCCCACGTTGCTGTGGCTGTGGCTCCAATGCAGCCCCTAGCCTGGGAACTTCCATGTGCCACGAGTGCAGCCCTAAAAAGCAAAAAAATAAAAAGTAAAAAGAAAGAAAAAATTAAAATTTTCACCAATGTTATAAATAGTTGCAAAGGATATAATTTCTGGCCTATTAAAAATATTAATATTTTAATAGAAAGCCATTACATCACTCTCCAGATGTATCCCTTTGGAATAAGGCATCCTAAGTTAATACTTATCATCATCCAGTTTTTAAAAAATGAACAACAGCAATAGCAAAAAGAGGATGAACTCTCCTTTAATAATTGCATATTTCCATTGCTTCTTTTTTCCTTGAACTTGTCTTTCATTTTACTTTCCCCACAGGATTCAGCCTAATGTAATATTTTTTTTAATATTCAAAAGTCTTTTATGTATCACCTTGTCAGATGTATCCGCCACAACCGTGGTATATAAGTTTGAATTATCTTCAATTTCCTGTGAGCGGAAGACCCCAAAGTAAATTTTCTCGTGGAATGAATGATCACAGTAATTATTAGGAGTACCATCTGATCACAACAGCACAGACACACCGTATTTTATTAACTGCTAATCCCAAGAGTGCAGTCAATCTTATAGGGAAGACACCTCAATGAGGCGGGCTTAGCCATTCTTCTCAATTAGTTAATGAACCCGGTATTGAATCTTACTTCCTGCCAGATTGAGACAGGATTCAACAGAGTTCCATTCCTGTTCAGCATTTTTTAAGTAGAAGCAAAGGTTGCGAAACCACGTTCGCATGAATAAGCAGATGGGACCGTATGTCATTCAATCGCTTGAACTCCTTCCAAGTTATTTGCCAAAAACCTCAAGGTGATTCTGCTACAAAAATGACTTCTCGTGACCTATTAGCTGACAATTTGGTTAAGCCGTTCTTCACTTTTGCTGAGAGCAGACTTGGAAACCACCTGCCTTGCAAAAGGCTTGGTTACCCAGTCACGCACATACTTCCTTTCTCAATGCCTACACCAATGCCCCCAATTGTTCTCTTATTGGGGGCCTCCCCCCAACCCTTTTTACCTTGGGGCAAAGTACCTTAACAGGATTGGGAATGGACTAGATGCTTCCTGCCTTTCTAAGGGAGAAGAGCAGGTGGGAACAGCAGGAGGGAGGCAGACCTCAGGTGGGGCAGACCGCAGGGAAGCAGAGCCCTCCCACGGGCTTCAGGCCGAGTCCGTGTGACGGCTGCAAACGCATGATATCCCTTTGTGACCAGCAATCCTCACACACCCCTGGGACAGTCTTCAGGTACATCTAGGGGTTCCCACCTCCTCGTTTGAAGACTGCTGTCCCTCAGTAACCAGAGGCAGTGGTGCGTGGAGCCAGCCTGGGTTCAAAGCTGGCTCTGTCATTGACTAGCTGTGTGACTTTGGGCCAGTTTCTTAACCGCTCTGAGCCTCAACTTTCCTCTTTGGCAAAAGGGTGATAGTAACAGTGCCCTTCTCCTGGGAGGCTGGTAAGGGTCAACGAGAGGGCTTAGCGCAGGGCTGGGTAAGTGCTTGGTGCAGGGTAGCTCCCAGCTTCTTCTTGGCCTCGTGCAAGCAGAGACCAGGCCCGCTGCCATCTTCCTGTGCTCCCTGTCCAAGCTTCCCCTCTGGGTTTGTACCCCTCCCATAGGAGGGCCCCCACCCTCGACACTGGGCTAACACCCCCTTTCTGTGTTTGGTCTCTGGCAGGTGCGGTGATACTGTTCCCCGGAGGTAACCAGCCCCTCGGAGGAGAGAGACGGAGACCCCACGCCCGGCTCGTGTATTTATTACCGTTACACTCTCAGTTACCTCCCTGCTGGCACCTGCCCTCTATTTATTAGCCAAGTGTATCCCTGCTGAATGACTCACTCCCTTCAAGATGAGGGGCAGGAAGGGACAGGACCCTCAGGAATTCAGTGCCTTAAACAGAACGTGAGAGAAAGAAAGAAGACAGATCCACGCGTGCGTCATCTGGGGAAGAAGCAAGACTTGTGGCTTTGTGAGGGGCGTGTCACACCCCAGAGGCCTGAGGGTCTCCAGGGTGCTGGAGAGGGAGGGACGGGGGGGACATGCCACCTGTCCCCAGGGCCTTGGGCTCTGCCGGGACCAGCAGCCCTTGCCTGGGGAGCTCCCTGCCGGGATGAGGGTGGAGGAGCCTTCTCTGGCCGCCGTGGCCCCTGCCGGGAGGGCGGGCAAGCAGCAGCCCCGCGCCCTGGAGACAGGATGTTCAGCTCTGGAGACCAGTGGTTGCCTGGGGGCCTTTGCCACTCCTTGTCCCCTAGGTCTCGCCTCATATCTTACCACCGCTTGTGCTGGGACATTGCTCTTTATGCCAAGGCATCCCCACCTGCCCCTCTCGGGGACGCAGGCAGAGAGGGCCCAGGCTGGTCATGGAGCAAGCTGTCCCCGCGAGGCCGTCTGACCGCCAAGCCAGATTCTCTTGAATAAAGTACTCTAGTCTGGAAGCGGCTTTCCAGGGGAGTGAGTGTGACCACGAGAGCAGAGGGCAACAGCGGGAATGGGAGCAGTACGGGACAAAAAGGAACCGTGGGCCGCAAGGCTGCCCATGGCCCGGCTCCAGCCTGCCCCTGCCCTTCCCTGGCCTTCTTCTTCCAGCTGCTTTAGGCACCACCCTGAGGCCCATGCCTCCCAGAAAGAGGGTTTCCTAAGATGGAGCCTTGGCCCCAAACTTGGGGGCACCTGACCCCGGTCAACCCCAAACACTCTCAAATTCAAGAACATGGTCCCGGAGTTCCCGTTGTGGCACCGCGGAAACAAATCCGACTAGGAACCATGAGGTTGCGGGTTCGATCCCTGGCCTTGCTCAGTGGGTTGCGGATCCAGCGTTGCTGTGAGCTGTGGTGTAGGTCGCAGACGCAGCTCGGATCCCAAGTTGCTGAGGCTGTGGTGTAGGCCAGCCCCTGCAGCTCTGCTTTGACCCCTAGCCTGGAAACCTCCCTATGCTGTGGTATGGCCCTAAAAAGCGAAAAAAAAAAAAAAAAAAAAAAAAAAGAGCATGGTCCCCTTCCTCTCCCCACAGGGCCACCTTACACCCCACCCCGTGCCTGGCCCTCTAGACCCCAACTGAACGGGGGCGCCCAGATTCCACACCTCCTGGCCCCAGCGCCTGAACTGCAGCTCTCCAGCCCGCTCTGGCTGCTGAGGGCAGGGATTGACAGGTGTTTGTTAACTGATTTCTTGCTCCTTTTATCTCCCGTCTTCCTCTGTCTTCCTCCTGAGCACCTTGGCATGAAATGAGAAAGAAAAGAAGATGTTTTTTTTCTTTTTTGGTCCAAACTGCACACTGTCCGACTCCCTTAAGCCTCTGGTGTGTTTGTTTTATGTCGTGTTGTGGGAAGGGGAGTCCCCATTCTCTCTCCCTGCAGGCTGCTCAGGACGAAGTCACAGAGGCCAGGGGCCAGGGGCCCACCTCAGGCTTTGGAGGGAAGCCATGGCCCGTCCAGCGGGTGGATAGGGTGGGGTGGGGCGGGGTGGCCCTGCCAAGGCAGCTGCCCCCAGTGGGCTGTTCACCGAGGCCCGCCCCCTACCCCCAGGCCCCCAGGACTTTCTGGTCAGAAGGTGCTTCTGGCTGGTGATCACAGGGTGGGCGTGGGCCAGCCCCAGGGAACCCACACTTGGCGGAAGAAACGCACTTTCTCTCCTGCTTCTTCATTCCTGGGCGGCACCGCTTCTGAGCCGTGGCCTCTGGGGGGCTGAAAGCTGAGATGAGCACCCCTTCCCCTTCGTCAGGCTCTGACACAGCCTCAGGGACACTAGCCCAGCCCTTGTAGCATCTCCAAGGCTCTCCGCTTCCAAAATTACCCGCATGGAGGTCCACCTCCTCTTCCAGAGCAGCCACCCCTGGAGAGAGCTGGAGAGCGACCAGGGGAGCAGCCTGAGGCCAGAAGAAAAGTCTGCTTCCGTGGCCAGAGCCTCACAGTAGGAAAGGAGCTGCCTGGTCCCTCTGACCACACAGATAATTTAGGTCCTAGAAGGTCCTTTTCTTTTGCTCTTTATGTATTTGTGGAACCCCACCTGTGTCCCTGACCGAGTGGGGAATCAAACCCCCTCAGGACCTGCTCTCATGGATCCTGAATTTGGGTGGAGACACAGACCATAGTCATGGGTAACAGAATGCTCAGCGGACTTGATTGTTTTTCAAATCCGTGACCGGACCAGAGCTTAGGGAAAAAGGGAGCTTGAGTAGCCCACACTCCAAAACAAAGAAGAAGCCATTTGAGGCTGGCTACATCTGCCTACAGGATTTATTAAGAGATGGCTGAAGTAATCCTGCTGGCTCAGATGTCGCCCAGCACCCGCTTCCTCTGTCTCCATAAGCCGCGGGACCAGGGAGGGGGAAGGGAGAGGGGGAGGTATGGTCACCAGAAACCTGGCTTGCTGGATCCCCAGAGCTGGATTTGCCTTTCAGATTTTTCTTCCCCCCCTGCTTTTTAGGGCCCCACCCATGGCATATGGAAGTTCCCAGGCCAGGGCTTGAGTGGGAGCTACAGCTGCTGGCCTATGCCACAGCCACAGCAACACCAGATCAAAGCTGCGTCTGCAACCTACACAGCAAGGTGCCCTGCAACACTGGCTCTCCAGCCCACAGAGCGAGGCCAGGGCTGGAACCCACATCCTCAGGGATGGTCAGATTTGTTTCCGTCACGCCACATCAGGAACCCCTGCCCTTCAGACTAGCCCGTGTGCTATCTGGCTGGGAACTAGAGGGAGCGGGGAACTGAGCAGTGACAGAGGATGGAGAATGAAGACACCTCAGGGCATCCAGCAGGAGTTTCCCATGGGTCAGGGGGACACTGGGAAGGTGAACGGCCATGAGCTGCCTTGCCCATGTCCTCCCAAGAGGGGACGTGCAGGTGAGGAGACCCCACAGGCTATAGGCTGTGTGTAGAGTTGGGGCAATAGCTGCGTAGGGATGTCAGGTGCAGGCTGGAGAGGGAACACAGCAGGGAACGGTACTGTAGGGTGGCCTTGCAGGGCACCCCAGGGAGGGCAGGCATCTGAAGATTTTCATGCATAGGACACTCATAGCCAGAGAAGAAATGGCCACAGCTAAGAGAGACTTTCCCCTAATGGCTCCTTCCTGACCTTGTGAAAAAAGAGAAAGGGGCTTTGGAGAGGAGAGGGGAGAGGAGGACAGGGGCAGACCACACCTCTCTCTGCTCCCTTGAGTCAAATCCAGGGAGGAGAAAGGGGTTAGTCTTAAGCTGGATGGACCAGCCTAGAAAGGTCTGGACCTTTAATAAATTAGAGTGACAGAAACATTAGAAGATCTGCCCAAGATGCTATTAAGAAACAGGAAAAGGAGAATCAACATAGTTCATCTAGACGTAATGATGAGAGAAAGAAACTTGTTTGTTTGTAATCTTGCTGTTTGTCCAATAAGCAATTTATACATGTAAACAAAGACATTAATGAGAAAGTATGTTATTGCCAGAATATGCTTCTGGCATATTAGAGATGGCTCTCCTTGTGAATCCGAGTTGACCTGGCTCTGCTTTGATCCGTAGGGTATGGCAGAGGGAGCCCTGTAATGGTTTCAAGTCCTTTAAAGAGGACTGGCAGCTTCTGCCTTGGTCTCTTGGAACCCTGAGCTTCCACGTAGGAAGTCCAACTATTGTGAGGTCACCGCGTTGGAAGGAAGCCCAAGCGAGCAATATAGATGTGTGGGGAGGAGAAGGGGGGGCGTGGGGAGAGAGAGAGAAAGAGAGGCTCGGCCAGCCTCCAGGTGCTCCAGCGCCTAGGCATTCCAGGCATCTTAGCCAAAGCCCCAGATCCCATGGAGAAGAGAGGAAGATGCTATACCCACGGCCCAGCTGAGGTCCAAATCCATAGAATAATGAGAATAACAGCAAAGTGTCTGGAGGCAGTTTGTTATGCAGCAAGAGGGGCTGCATGGAAAACAAAGAAGGTGATGAGATAGTATTTGGGGACGTTTCTCTAGACCAGGAGGTCACGGACAGACTCTCTGTGGAAGTGGCATTTATGCTGAACTTTGAAGGACAAGGAGCTGGTCATGTGAGGATCGCTCCGAAACAGAACGGCAGCCCTCCGAACAGAAAACACAGCTGATGCAACGGCCTATTAGGAATCCCTGTGGCTGGAGCATGATAGGCAGGGGAGGAAGCGCCTTGAGATGTGACCTTAGAGGCAGGCAGATCATGAAGGGCTTTGCAGGGGAAGGAGGGAATTTTGTTATATTGCGGAGGGAAACCGTCGGAGAGTTTCAGGCAGGGGCATGACGTGATATTATGTGCATTTTTGAAAGATCTCTCTTCTGCATGGTGAATGGGCACGAGGGGCACAAGACCAGAGGTACAAATACCACTTAGAAGGCTGCATCAGTTCTCTGGTGTCCTAGTGGGTTAAGGATCCAGCGTTGTCACTGCTGTGGCTCGGGTCATTGCTATGGTGCAGGTCACTGCTGTGGCTCAGGTTCAATCCCTGGTCTGGGAACTTCAAATGCTGAGGGCATGGGAAAAAAAAAAAAAAAAAAAAAAAGGCTATAACAAATCCAGGCACTTACTTACAGTGGCTTGGTCTAGGAAAAAGCACTGGGGATGGACAAAAGCGAGAGAGTTGGTCTTTTTTTTTTATAATTAATTTATTTTTTTTATTTTCCCACTGTACAGCAAGGGGATCAAGTTATCCTTACATGTATACATTACAATTACATTTTTTTCCCCACCCTTTGTTCTGTTGCAACATGAGTGTCTGGACATAGTTCTCAATGCTATTCAGCAGGATCTCCTTGTAAATCTATTCTAAGTTGTGTCTGGAGTTGGTCTTATTTATGCATGTGGGCTGCTTATCCTGATCATTCATTCATTCATGAATTTTTTTTTTCTTTTGGTCTTTTGTCCTTTTAGGGCCGCACCCATGGCATATGGAAGTTCCTAAGCTAGGGGTCTAATCGAAGCTACGGCTGCCAGCCTACACCACAGCCTCAGCAACGCCAGACCCGAGCAAGCTGCGTCTGCGACCCACATCACGGCAACATCGGATCCTTAACCCACTGAGCGAGGCCAGGGATTGAAACCGAGTTCTCATGGTTCCTAATTGGACTCGTTTCCACTGCGCCACGATGGGAACTCCTTATATTTTTTGAGTCCACTGGGACACAGCACTTTGTAGAGGATACATGTGTGAAGGGGCAAAGTATATTAGCATGTGACTGTCTTCCTGGCTCCCCCACTTACTAAAGAACATCCCATTTTGTTAGAAATAAGAATAAAGAAAGTCTCAGCTGGAAAGGCTAAGTTGTCTACCTAAGAACTGAGAGAAGGCATGATGGGAAAGGGAAATAAAAGATGTCAGGGTCAGAACTAGAGACAGAGCCTGGTGTCCTGTTTGTAGTTTCTGATGATTTAAGACAGTAAGGGGAGGAGTTCCCTGGTGGCCTGCTGGTTAAGGACCTGGCATTGTCAGTGCTATGGCACAAGTTTTTTTTTTTTTTTTTTTTTTTTTTTTTTTTTGTCTTTTTGCTATTTCTTTGGGCCGCTCCTGCGGCATATGGAGGTTCCCAGGCTAGGGGTCCAATCGGAGCTGTAGCTGCCAGCCTACGCCGGAGCCACAGCAACGTGGGATCCGAGCCGCGTCTGCAACCTAAACCACAGCTCACAGCAACGCCGGATCGTTAACCCACTGAGCAAGGGCGGGATCGAACCCGCAACCTCATGGTTCCTAGTCGGATTCGTTAACCACTGCGCCACAACGGGAACTCCCATATGGCACAAGTTTGATCCCTGACCTGGAAACTTCCCCGATATTGAAGGCCCTGTTCTTTTTATTTAATTATTTATTTTTTATTTTTAGGGCTGCATCCATGGCGTATGGAAGTTCAGGGGTCGAATCACAGCTGCAGCTGCCAGCCTATGCCACAGCCACAGCCACGCCAGATCCCGAGCCTCGTCTGTGACCTACACCACAGCTCACGGCCAACACAGGATCCTTAACCCACTGAGCGGGGCCAGGGATTGAACACATGTCCTCACAGATACTAGTCAGTTTCATTGCTGCTGAGACACGATGGGAACTCCTGAAGGCCCTGATGTTCTTAGGGAGAGACTGAACCCAGTGGATTGGCTGGGGTTACACAGGGACAGCTGAGCCATTGCCCCGATCCTAAAAGTTTCCCCAAAGTATGAGATGTGCACAGGTGATCATAAGAGAACAAGGCCACGTAGCTTACGCAAATGCAGGTGAAGTGCTGCTAAAGAAATTGGAGCTGAGATGATTTACACGTGGAGAAAATCAGGGTCAGCTTTGCAAAGTCAGTGACATTGAGGAATGGGCAGGATTGAGCATGAGAGATGCCTGGGGAAGGCGTTCTAGGTGGAAGCATCCCATTAACAAAGACCAGGAGGTGGAAACCCAGGAGCTGCAGAGCGATGTTGACGTGTTTCAGTTTGGCTGATGCTTAAGGGATGTGAAGCAGAGTGAAGGATAAGGCCGGGAGGTGGGCTGGGCCCTGGACGCCATTCTAGGGAGACCAAAATTTCCTAGGCAGCAGGAGGAACTGATATTTTTTAAGCAGCAGGTGGTATGATCTTAGAGTTGAAAGCTGAAAGGAAATTGGCAAATAATCCAATTCCACCTCATCATTTTACGAATTAGAAGCTGAGGGTCAGGTGTATCCAAAGCCATTGAAGTTAAGTGAGCCAGAATTTCACAGTGTTTTGGGTTTGGGTTTTTTTTGTTGTTTTTTGATTTTTATTTTTTATTTTTGCTTTTTAGGACTGCACCAGCAGCATATGGAATTTCCCCAGCTAGGAGTCGAATGGGAGCTGCAACTGCCAGCCTACACTGCCTCTCATGGCAACGCCGGATCCTCAAGCCACTGAGTGAGGCCAGGGATTGAACCCACGTCCTCATGGGGAACTCCCAGAATTTCACAGTTTACCAGTAAGGGACCGGGATGGAACTGAAGCCAGATCTGAATCCAAAACCTGTGCTCTCTACTCCTCACCGCATCATCTCTTCTCAGGATGGAGAGCAGGGGGCGAAGGGAGGAGACGGGTGTCTATAAACCTGAGAAGCAGGCCAGACATCGGAGGGGTGGGTCGACAGACTTCGGCCCCTCCACAGACTGGTGGGAAACCAAGGCTCCAGACAGGGCGGTGACAGGACAGAGCCTTGGTGTGGAAAGATGGCTCTGTCAGCACCAGAGCCCAGCAGCTGTTTTCCTAGAGAAGGCCGACCCTTCCCTTTCCTGAGGGAAGCCTGGAGCGCCCCCGCTCCCTCCCCCTGACGCTGGCTGTGACTGAGGCAGATGAGAGCCTGGCCCCTGCTACCCGTCTGTGGGCCCCACCTCACAGGCCATGGGGCCCCAGGCCAAAAAAGATGGTGTGTTTCTAGGCCCTGAAGTAACTTCGTTACCACGGAAACCACCAGGCAGGACAGTCAGCGGGGAGGAGGGTGAGAGCTTCCCCGCAGAGCTGGGCACCCCCCCACCCGGTTTCTCTCACTGAGGGGGTGTCACCTGCGTGACAGGGAGAGGGCCCCTCACTGAGGCCCTGGGAGAATTGGCCCGTCCCTGCTCGCAGCCCCCAACCCCCATCTCTAAGTCTGCCAGGCTTCTCTCTCCTCTGAGGCCCCTGCCCCTCCCACCCAGGCGTCAGCCTGGGCCACCCATGAGTCACCGTGTGGGCCACTCGCTAACGGTAACGGGAGCCTCTGTGCTCACACAGCGCAGGCCGACGGCGCTGGTTGTTTACAGACATGTGACCGCCTGACGCCCCCGGCGGGGGTCTGAGGTTTGGACTGTAATGGTGATATCCCCCCTCCTTGAGCGCTTCATCCCTCTCTGCGCTGTCTCAGCCGCAGCCCCCTTTTGAAGCCTGTTTTCTCCTTTGCCAGACAGGCTGGAAGGAAGCATGGAGAGGGTGAGAACTCTGCCTGAGGACTTTCAGCCTGGGGAGTCTGGAGGCTCAGGGGGCTGACAGCTGGCCGCGGCTGCCACACAGCCAGGCCGAAGGCTCTGCGTCACTTGGAGACCCAGGGCCAGCCTTGCGGGGTCGTGGGGGTCATGGCTCAGGAAGGAGAGCCCGACGGAACCTGGGGGTAGGGGGCTCCCAGGAGCTTCCATCCCTCCAATCTATCAACTGGAAACACAACTTCTCAGCAGACCTGGGGAGGCTGAGGAGGGGGCAGGACAGATCTTTCGTAACTAAGACCCCAGTCCAAATCCAGGGGACTCTGGGTGCCTTTGGGAGCCTCCTTGAGAAACCAGTCCTGGCCGATGGAGATGAGCATCCGCACAGAGGCCGGGCTGTTTCACTGGGATCCTTCATCTTCATGTGTGTGTGTAGGCTGCCCTGCCATCTCCTCCCTGCTCCCCAAGATAAAACATCCCCATTCTTTTAGGAAAAGATGAATTGTTGTGTAGCTATAAGAACAAGTAACTCTTGAAGTTCCCAGTGGATTAAGGATCTGACTACAGCAGCTCGGGTCACTGCAAGGGCACGGGTTGGATCCCCAGTCTAGCGCAGTGGCTTAAGGATCTGGCGCTGCTGCAGCTGTAGGGGCTCAGATTGGACCCCTGGCCCAGGAGCTTCCATATACCACAGGTGCGGTGAAATAAATAAGTCTCGGTACCTGTTAGAACCCTGGCTGATGTGATCCCTTGTTTCAGTAACCGTGATCCTGGAACCGTGCGCTCAGTCAGAGGCAGCCCCCCCTTCTGAGAATAACAAGTCAGCCGCAGCCTCACTCCACTGACTGCGCTTCTAGAGCCAAAGGTCAGCCGTTTCTAAAACACTCAGGAAGTGGATCCACCCTGAATGCCTCGCTTCCCCAAAGCCTGCGTGAGATTCACTCCCCGCCTTGCTCAGAGACTGCCTCGCAATACAGCTCTCTCTTGCTTAAGCAAGGACGCTCTCACAGTGGTGAGTAGTCACAATGTCTTTTGACACTTTTCCCCCAAAGTCTTTTTGTTTGTTTGTTTGTATTTTCAGGGCTGCACTAGCGGCATATGGAAGTTCCCAAGCTAGGAGCTGCAGCTGCGGCTGCCGGCCTGCACCACAGCCACAGCAACACGGGGTCAAATCCACGTCCTCATGGATACTAGTTGGCTTGGTTACCACTGAGCCAGGATGGGAACTCCCCAAAATCTTTCTTATAATCCATCTCACATGCTTCCAAAAACCAGAGAATGAGCAATACATTTTTTTCAGCTTTGTTATAAAGTTAGCCTAGGCTGGAGACAGAAGCACCTTCCTTCTTATTCCTCTGCCCTCCCCCAACATCCCAGCTCCATCCTGAAGCCAAATGGAGCACCCAAAAGACAAGCAAACCTTTCTTTGATTAAAGTGGATCACTCCCTTTAATCACTTTGATTTTTGTCATATTGCGTGCGTTATATCCAAAGACCCCCCTCCTCCCACCGCCACCAGGGTGAAGATAAGAAGCAAGGAAGAGGTGGAGGAGACACCTTGATATGTTATTTTAATAACTTGCTTTTTCTTTTTTTTTTTAGGGCCACACCTGCAACATATGGAAGTTCCCAGTCTAAGGATCCAGTTGGAGGTGCAGCTGTTGGCCTAATGCCATAGCCACAGCAACACCAGATCCAAGCCTTGTCTTTGACCTACACCACAGCCTATGGCAATGCCGGATCCTTAACCCACTAAGTGACGCCAGGAATCCAACCCGTGTCCTCATGGATACTAATTGGGTTTATCACCACTGAACCACAGCAGAAACTCCATAACTCTTTTTATTTATTTATTTATTTATTTATTTATTTTTGTCTTTTTTTTTTTTGCCATTTCTTGGGCGGCTCTCGCGGCATATGGAAGTTCCCAGGTTAGGGGTTGAATCGGAGCTGTAGTCACCGGCCTACACCAGAGCCACAGCAGCGAGGGATCGGAGTCACATCTGCGACCTACACCACAGCTCACGGCAACGCTGGATCCTTAACCCACTGAGCAAGGGCAGGGATCGAACCCGCAACCTCATGGTTCCTAGTCGGATTCCTTAACCACTGCGCCACGACGGGAACTCTTTATTCATTTAAGTTCCTGGAACAGGGAAGCAACCTGAGCCACAGCAGTGACCCAAGCTGTTGTAGTGACAATGCCAGATCCTTAAACCAATGTACCACTAGAGAACTCCTACAACTTTGGGTTGCTGCTGTGGCACAGTTTTGATCACTAGCCTGAACTTCCTCATGCCATGGTGTGATCAAAAAACAATAATAATAGGAGTTCTTGTAGTGGCTCAGTGGAAACGAATCTGACTAGTATCCATGAGGACATGGATTCAATCCCTGGCCTCGCTCAGTGGGTTAAGGATCTGGCATTTTGGTGAGCTCTGGTGTAGGTTGCAGACTCGGCTTGGATCTGGCATGGCTGTGGCCCTAGCCTGGGAACCTCCATATGCTGCAGGTGCAGCCCTAAAAAGACAAAAAACAATAATAACAATAGTAATAAATTTATTGTAGACATTCCCTGTTACAATAGATATTCTTCTATGATAAGATTTTTTTTTTCTTTTTCAGCCATCCCCACAGTGTATGGAAGTTCCCGGGCCAGGGATCAAATCTGAGGAGCAGCTGCAACCTATACCACAGCTGCATCAACAGATCATTAACCCACTGTGCCACAGTGGGAACTCCCTATAATATGATATTTTTGTTTAATAGGGCCGAAGGTGTGGCATATGGAAGTTCCCAGGCTAGGGGTTGAATTGGAGCTACAGCTGCCTGCCTGCACCACAGCCACAGCAAAGCAGGATCCAAGCCACATCTTCGACATATACCACAGCTCAAGGCAGTACCTTAACCCACCAGGGATCCAACCCACATTCTCATGGATACTAGTTGTGTTCATTACCGCTGAACCACAGTGGGAACTCCCCTACCATATGGTTTGTAAAGTACTGAATTTCATTGCATCACTTGGCTATTCGATAATTTGAGTAATTGGGCTCGTTGTTGTAGTCGTAATAATGCTATGATGAACATCTGTGTGGATATGTCTGTGTGTGTAAAATTCTTTCCCTTCCCAAAAATAACAGCAGCCCAAACTAAACCCAGCCCTTAATGGCACATTCACCCCCCAGGCGCCTCCCTGTTCCAGCCTGTGCTTCGGACCCATGTGGGTTTTGAGAGTTATCTACACTTTTGCTCTTTTTCTCGGCATTTCTACTCACTCGCATAACACAGCTCTGCAAAAGTGACTCCAGGGATTTCCATGGTGCCAATCAGAGCGTCCAGTTTTCATCTTACTCAGCAGCACACATTATTCTGAGAATTAAACCCCCAATCCTTTCCTCAGCCTGCAAGCCTCCCTGAGGTCAGACCCCTGCCCTCTAATCTTAAGCCATGCCTCCTCTTTCTCTCAAGTCCAACACACTTGCCTTTTCTTACTTCTGGGAATCGGTGGTGCCCCCGAAGGGCCTTTGCTCATGCTGTTTCATCTGCCAGGAAAACTTCCCCCCTTCCCACACCCAGCTCCTCAGCCTTGCTGACTAATTACTCCCATCATCCACAGCTCAGCTCAAAGACACTTCCTCAGGAAAGTTTCCCAAACATCCCTCCCCCTCAAAGGGCGTCCAGCTCACCGTTAGAGGCTTGTGGACCACTATCTGCTTCCTTATAGCCCGAAGCACCATATTCTGAAAAGTAATTATGTATTTCATGTACATATATTTAATATGTAATTTTTGAAAAAAAATTTAATATCACAAGTAATACACCAGTTTATTTTGCCCTGTAAACACATAGACTATTACAGGTATTGTAGAGCTTTATTTGACCACTGCCCCCGCCCCCCAAGTCTAGGTCCCTGCCTCCCCCCTCTCTCTGGAGAGAGAAAGCACTTACTATGATCAGCAGAGCGGTTCAGAGCTCAGGTTCTGGAGCCAAACTGCTAAAATTTGATTCTTAGTGCCACTACTTAGGAACTGTGTAAGCGTGAGCGAGTTATTTAACTTCTCTCTGCCTCAGTTTTTTGTTTGTGTATTTGCTTTTTGAAGGCTGCACAGAGGCACGTGGAGGTTCCCAGTCTAGGGGTCGAATAGGAGCTACAGCTGCCGGCCTACACCACAGCCCCAGCAACGCCACATCTGAGTCGTATCTGTGACCTACACCACAGCTCACAGCAATGCTGGATCCTTAACCCACTGCCAGGGATCGAACCTTTGTCCTCACAGATACTAGTCAGATTCGTTTCCACTGAGCCACGACGGGAACTCCTCTGCCTCAATTTCATCATCTGTAAAGTAAGGGTTAACAAGAGTAACTTGGGGAGCTCATGTTGTGGCTTAAAAGGTAAGAACCCCACTAGTATCCATGAGGATGCAGGTTCGATCCCTGGCCTTGCTCAAGGGTTAAGGATCTGGTGTTGCCACAAGTTGTGGCATAGGCTGGCAGTTGCAGCTCCAATTTGACCCTTGGTCTGGGAACTTCCATGTACTGGAGGTATGGCCCTAAAAAGAAAAAAGTAACTTGGAGTTCTCCTGCAGCACAGCAGGTTAATGATCTGGCATTGCCACAGCAGAGGCTCCAGTCGCTGCTATGGTGCAGGTTCAGTCCCTGGCCCAGGAACTTCCGCATGACCTGCGCTTGGCCAAAATTTAAAAGGGGGGCAGTTAATAATAGTAACTAATAGTGCAGGTTTAAGATTTACACAAGATGGAGTTCCCACTGTAGTACAGTGGGTTAAGGATTCGGCATTGCTGCGGCTGTGGCATAGGTTGCATCTCTGGCTCAGATTCAGTGCCTGGCCCAGGAACTTCCATATGCCGTGGGTGCCGCCAAAAAGAAAAAAAAAAGATTTACATAAGATGTTCCATGTTAAGTGGCAAGAATAGTGCCAAGCTCATAGTACGTGCTGAAGAGATGTTAGCTGTTACTGCATGTGATAGTAATTTTTGGTGTCACTTGATTGAGTCATGGGGTGCCCAGATATTTGCTTCAACATGATTTCTGGAGGTGTCTGCGAGGGTTTCTGGATGAGATTAGCATTTGGAATAGTGGACTGAGTGAAGCAGACTGCCCTCCCCCGTGCAGGTGGACCTCACTCAATCCACTGAGGGCCCCATAACAAAAAAGCGGAGGAAGGGAGAGTTCACTGCCCCGGCCTGACTGAGCTGGGGTGTTGCTCTCCCACCCTCGGACTGAGACTTAGGCCATCAGTGCTCCTGGTTCTCAAGCCTTTGGCCTCAGACTGGAGCTATGTCGGCCTTGTCTAGGTCTGCAGCTTGCAGATGTTAGATCTGCAGGTCATGGGATTCTCAGCCTCTGTAATTGCATGAGTCAGTTTCCCACAGTAAGAAATCTAGGGAGTTCCCATCGTGGCGCAGCGGAAACAAATCCGACTAGGAACCATGAGGTTTCAGGTTCGATCCCTGGCCTCGCTCAGTGGGTTAAGGATCCAGCATTGCTGTGAGCTGTGATGTAGGTCGCAGACATGGCTCGGATCTGGCGTTGCTGGGGCTGTGATGTAGGCCAGCAGCTGTAATTCCAATTAGACCCCTAGCCTGGGAACCTCCATAGGCTGCAGGTGCGGCCCTAAAAAGACAAAAAAAAAAAAAAAAAGAAAAAGAAAGAAAAAAGAAATCTATCTATCTATCTATCTATCTATTGTCTATCTACCCTATTGGTTCTATTTCTCTGGAGAATCCTAGTAATCGATAATAAATCAGTCATGTATAGTGTTGTTTTGTGAGTGTAATTTAAAAAATACAAATGCCATCATATTGCAGGTAGCTTTTGGGAATTGTTTTTGGGTTTTTTTTTTTTCGGCCATGTTTGCAGCATGTGGAAGTTCCTGGGCCAGGGATAAAACCTGCGCCACAGCACTGCAGTAATGACACCAGATCCTTAACCCACTGCACCACAGGAGAATGCCCTCTTGGGAACTCTTTAATCAACAATACATTTTTGAGACCTCGCATGTTCATACACATAGATTTCGTTCTGGTTCATTCTTCTAAAATGCTGAATAGTAGGAGTTCCTGATGGCCTGGCCATTAGGGATTTGGCATTGTCACTGCTGTGGCTTGGGTTTGATCCCTGGCCCTGGAACTTTCACATGTTGGGGAGATGGCCAAAAAATGCTGAATAATAATAATAATTCAATATATTAATATACCACATTTTATTAATTTATTTCTATATCGAGATGCCATAAGTTAATAAATTTGGAATTTTTTAATATTGCAAGCAATGCTGCAATATATATATCCTTATATATGTGGGTAATATATTGTATAGATATTTATAGATATATAGATATTTATATTATAAATATAAATAATATATAGATATTTATATATCTATATAGATACATATATAAATATCTATATAGATATTTATATTATATAAAGATATTTATATTATATAAATATGTAGATATTTATATTATATAAATATATAGATAAAATATCTATATATCTAGACATTTAGATATTTATATTATATATAGATAGTTATATAAATATAAATATTATATTTATATTATAGTTATATAATATAAATATTATAGATATTTATATTATAGATATATAATATCTAGATATTTATATTATATAAATATCTAGAAGTGGAATTTATAGGTCATAGATTATGTGTATATCCTAAGTATTTCATAGTTTTTGTTACTGTGATGAATGGGATTTAAACCTTATTATTACATTTTCAAATTGTTATTGTTGAGATATAGAAAAGCTCTTGATGTGTAAATATTGATCTGGCGAACTCACCAATAATTGCTCTGGGTTTTCTAGGTGGGTAATCACATGACCACCAATAATGGCAATTTGGCCTTTTTCCTTTCCAATCTTTAAACATTTTCTTTGTTTTTAATTTCTTATTGTGTTAGTTGTAACTTCCAGTAGATTGCTGAGCAGAGGTATCGGTCCATTTCTGACTGCATGGGAGGTATTATGCAAGATAGACCAGGGTATGCTGCAGGAACAGAGTCCCAAACTCTAGTGGTTCAATACGATCAATCAAATTATATTTCTCGCTTATACCTCAAGCCCAACACAAGTCATGGGGCAGGGAGGAGTTCCTCCTTGTTGTTTCTCAGAGACTCAAACTGATGGAGGCTCTGTACCATCACGTATGCTTCTACAGTCACTGTGGCAAGAAGTATGCACTGGCTTTGATAGCTTCCACCCTGATATTACTCATATTCTGTCCACTAGCATTTCAAAGCAAGTCTCATGGCCAAGCCTAACTTCCAAAGGGGTAAGAAAGTGTGATTCTGCCATAGGCCAGAAGGACAACTGGAGCGTGGGAATGCTTCTCCAGCACCACCATTACACATGGTGTTTGTTCTAAGTCTCTGGTAGATAACCCTTTATCACATTTAGGGTAAGTCCATGCATTTGTTTAGAATTTGCTAAGTAAAGAGTTTGTCCTTATCATGAATGAGTGTTAAACTTTATCAACTGGTTTTATGTCATCTGTTTGATGTGCAAATGTTATTTTTCTCCCTTAATTTGTTGAGGCATTTATACATGCCATTTCTCCACCCAGAACATTCTCCTCCACTGCCCTCATCAAACATTTCTCCTGGTTAATTCTTTCTCATTCTTTAGAGTTCACTCATTCATACAGCCAATATTGAATGAGCAAAGCTCCATGCCAGATGTTGTTCTAGGCATTTGGGATACATCAGTGAACAAAGCAGATAAAGGCCCTTGCCCATGTGGATCTCACACTGCGGGGGGAGGACAGAAAATAAACAGATAAAATAAATAAATTAGATAGCATGGCAATAGTCTTGAGAACAAAAGATGTGGAGCAATGGAGAAATGGAAGTGTCAGGAGGGTGTAGTCTGAGTGGGTCTTTCAAAGAGGTGACATCTGGGCAATGACTCAAAGCAGGGGCAGAGTTTCCCAGGTAGGTATCCAGAGGCAGGCTGTTCCAGGCAGAGGGCAGCTACGGGGCAAAGGCCCTGGGGTGGAAGTTGCCATGTGTGTTCTAGAAACAGTGAGGAGGCTCAGATGGCTGGAGCTGAGTGAGTGAACTTGGTAAGAGATGAAGCTGGAGAAATAGTGGAGGTGACCATGAGGACCTTGGAGGTCATAGCAGAGACTGCATTTTTCGTGGACGAAGCTGGGAGCCCTAGCAGAGTTTTACGCAGAAGAGGGACAGAAGCTGACTGTGCTTCGAAAGAATCCACCCCTCCCTCCCCCTGCTGCCCCCTGCCCCATGCAGTGCTGAGCACTGCCTTTTAGGGCTGTGAGAGTTGAAATGGGAAAATAGGTGGACTCTCCTACAGTAACTCAGGTATGAGATGAAGATGCTCCTACATGAGTCATAGCCGGGGAGGTGGTGAGAGGAGCTCAGATACTGGCTATATTGTGAAGGAAAAACCATGATGATATGAGCTCAGATACTGGATATATTGTGAAGGAAAAACCGTGATGATATTCTAATGGATTGGATTGGTGTGTGAGAAAATAAGAGAAGCCAAGATGGCGCTAAAATTTTGACCTAAGTGATTGGAAGAATAGAGCTGAAAGAGGCTTCAGGTGGAGAAGCTTTCAGGTAGAGGAGGATCAAGAAAGAGGTCAGTTTCTTTTTCTCTTTTACATGACAATTTTTTATTACGTTATGATTCACATATCATACAAGTCATCTCTTTAAAATGTGAGTTTGGAGTTCCCGCTGTGGTGCAACAGAATCAGCATCTCTGCAGCGCCAGGACACGGGTTCGATCCCTGGCAAGGCACAGTGGGTGAAAGGACCCAGTGTTGCCACAGCTATGGCATAGATTGCAACTGCAACTTGGATCCGATCCCTGGCCTCAGAACTCCATACGTTGAAGGGCAGCCAAAAAAGAGAAAAAAAATGTGTTTGATGGCTCTTAGTATATTCCTGAGTTGCACAACCGTCACATGATCTAATTCCAGAACATTTGTTGACCCCCCGGAAGTAACCCACACCCATTATCCATGACCCATTCCCCTCTCCCTGATACCTATTTTCTGTCTCCACACATTTGCCCATTCTGGAAATTATATATGGATGAAGGGAGGCCAAGAGTGTTTTTTGTTTTGTTTTCTTGTTTTGCCTTTAAGACAGGAGAATCTGCATGATGTCTGTATCAGATGGGAAGGAATGATGCAGTGGGAGACAAAAATTAATGACATAAGAGAGAGGGGGAAGAATGGCTTGAGGGAGGGTCCCTGAGTAGGTGACAGGACAAGATTGATCCCAACCGGAAGGCTGGCCTTTGATGGGGCACAGACAGGTCATCTATGAAAAGAGGCGGGGAGGCAGTATGTGGATGCAGACCTGGACAGCAGGCAGAGATAGCAGGCAGGGTAGTCATCTGTGCTCCCATGTTTCCAAGGGAAGGCAGAAGCAGGGTCTCTGGCTGAGAGTGAGGATGGGGAGGCATTGAAGGGATGCTATGATAATGTATCTAGGGGAGAGCGACTGCTCTGGGGAGGGGCAGGATGAGTCCAGGCAGAATTAGGCAGCAGGTGAGGTGTGTGGGCCCAGTTCAGGAACACACCCTCCAGAAAGCCTTCTGACCCCTGCCTAGGTCACTCCCCTTGTTATAAGTCTCGTGGCCTCTGCCCCTGTGGTGCTTCTCTCTCACAACTCTGACCACGACTGGAATGAAATATCAACTGTGTTCTTTAGTTCTTTAATCGCTGTACCCCTCACTAGACCCCGTGAAAACATGAGCAGAGGCTGTCTACTCCGTGGCTGCATCTTGGCACCTCGCTCCTCCTGCGCAGTAGTTTCTCAGTACATAATATTTAGGGAGTTCCTCTGTGGCTCAGTAAATTAAGGACCCAGGTGCTTTCATTGCTGCTGCTGGGGTCCTGCTGTGGTGCAGATTTGAACCCTGGCCCACTTTTGCATGCAGAAGGCGTAGCCAAAAAGGAAAAGGAAAAAGAAAAAAGAAAAAAAAAAGCATAACATTTAAATAGTTGAATAAATGAGTGAAATAATGAGAAAATCCTGGAAGGGGGGCATGTGTGCTCTTAGGTAGCCTAGATTTCTGAAGCAAGGCCTCCTGGCATCTAGGGGTGATTCTGCACCTTCTCTCCCTCACCTCCAACACTGGCCTTCCCCACCCCCACCCCACCCCACTCCACCCCAAACCCATGCTCGGCAAAGCGGGCCTCTGCGGCTTTAAGGACCCGCAGAAGCTGAGCAGGGCGCTGATTGGTGATTTATTCTAACGGATAGAGGATGAGCTCATCTACAACCAATGACCGGGCCGCACCCAGCCAGACCCCTGCACCTGGCTGGAGGCTGAAAGCAGTCGCCCACGGTGCTCTTGTCCCCCGCGGGGGCGAAGGGGCGGTGGCTGCAGAGCTAGGTCTGGCCGCGTGGACCGAGCTCCAGGCTAGGGCAGGTACGGTGTTTGCCTGGCTCCTCCTCCATCCCCTCTTCCCCGGGGAGGATGCCCCCTCCTCTTACTCCCCGGGCCGGCCTTCCTCTGCCGACCCCCGCAGGGCAGTGCACCTGGCCTGCTGGAGACTTGCGGGCTAGACGAGCCGCTTTCTGGGTCCAGGCGCCGACCTGCGGCTCTGCCCCCAAGGACAGGCCTGGCGGGTGGCCCCTGAAGTCGAGCCCTGACTGGAGCAGCCCAGCCTGTTGGCCTTGCTGCGCCTGAGCACCAGCCTCAGAGGTGCAGGGCCCCGGTGACTGGGCCCAGGGGGGAGGGTGCGGCTTCCCTCCCCCCACGCTCCTGCCGCTTCCTGGCCAGAATTGAGCTCCCTGCTGGCTTGAGGATGTGGTTTTCCTCCCTGCCCCACTCCCCGTCCTGCTCTCTCCTCCCTGTCTCCACAGAGGCTGAAATGGTCTGGGGTTGGCAGTTTGGACCCTGTCCCTTCCCAATGCGGCCTGAGAGAGCAAAAGGGCAGAGGCTGTGGTGACTGAACAAGGCAGCTCTGCTGGCCTCTCACTGAGCCTTTTGCCCTTTCTGCAGCCACTGCTCTTATCCCTTTGCCACTTTTATCACACACTGCTCAGGGAGGAGCTACAGTCTGGTCCCTGGCCACCACGTGGCCTCCTGACCTTCTCAGAGCCAGAGCCAGGAGAACAGAGCCATCTCTTGCAGAGGACTGGATGGGCTCTGATCCGCTTCCTTTAACCCCATCCGGAATAGCACCGAATCGGCTGCTCAGTCATTTCGCTTGCCCACAGGCTTTAAGGCCCAGCTGTGCCCAGCTCTCTGCTGGCTCCTTAGGGGGCCTCACTTCCTGGCCACACTGAGCTTCGGACCAAGGGAAATGACATGAAGCAGGGGCAATCCATCCGGTTCCGGGAGGTGCCACTGCGCTGAACATTGGAGGATAAATGAAATTCCCGTGGGAGGAGCAGGGAGAGGAGAACAGGCAGGATGGAGGGAACAGTAGAAGGAATGGCCTTTGGGCTCTGGGTCCTGGCTTCAGCCGCAGCGTGTGTGACCTCCGTGTGTTTAATGTGTAGTAGACACTGGCTTTGCCTCACGGAGGCCCTTTAAAGGCAGCTCTGGATCATGCATATACTGGAGCTCTCTCCAGTATAGTAGGTGCGCAGGAAATACTTGCTGAACTGAATTTGAATTTAAAAAAAAAAATAGCGCCCAAAGCATATTATTACTCTATTATTGCCACCACTTGGGAAAGATCTAGCTCAGTGAAGGGATTTAACCCACATTAGCTCTGATCCTTCCAGCCCTTGGAGGTGAGTATTAGTCTCCCCAATATTCAGTGGAGGAAACCAGGGGGCAGATGGTATGTTGCTCCCAGCTGGGTTTAACTTAATGCCTCTGTTCATTCCAGGTCCCAGCCCCAGGACAGCCATGAGCCTAGTGGCCTGTGAGTGCCCCCCCGGCCCTGGCCCGGAGCCCGAGCCCTGCTCACGAGCACGGTCCCAGGCCCGGCTGTACCTGGAGCAGATTCGCAGCCGGGTGGCTCCGGGGGCGCCTGACGTGACAAAGCCAGACTACCTGGTGGACGCGGCCACACAGATCAGGCTGGCCCTGGAGCGCGATGTCAGTGAGGACTACGAGGCGGCCTTCAACCACTACCAGAATGGCGTGGACGTCCTGCTCCGAGGCGTGCACGGTGAGGCTAGGGCAGGGCGGGTACGGAGGCCAGTGGGGAAGGGCCAGCTCAGGGCGCACCCCGTCATCTGTCCATCTGGACTCTGAGAAGGGCTCTCTGCTGGCCCGCAGGGCCTCTGTGAAGGACAATAGTAATAGCTCATTTATGGCAGAGTTGCTATACACCAGGCACTGGTCTAAGGGCTTTACCTATATCAGCTCATCTGGGCTTCACAGTAACAGAAACCACTGTATGTGTTCTTGTGTGTACTTCCAAGTTTATAAGAGTTCTTTTTATTCCTCTTTTCCAGATGAGGAAACAGAGGCACAGGGCAGTTAAATAACTTGCTTAAGATTCCACAGCTATCAAGTGCCACGCTGGGGTTTGACCAGTTTTGGCTCCAGAGGCTGCTTGCTTGGCCCAGTCTGCTGGCTGCCCCTGGAGCTGGGCCGGGGTCCTGCCCTGGTTCTAATGGGGGGAGACGAATGAGTCAATGATGGGCAATTATAGTCCCGGGTAACACAAACAATGAGGAGGAAGGGAAGGGAGGATAGGGGGAAACTGAGGCCAGGCTAGTCCAGCCTAGGGCATTTTCTAGAATTCAAAACCCTAATCTGAGCCCCGGAGAATGGTGGGCACGTTGTCCAGCTGAAGGGCTGGAAAGGGCTCCAGAGGGAGAACAGGAAAGGCCTTGAGGTGAGAGAAGAGGCCTGTTCAGGGCAAGGGGAGCATTTCCAAGTTGGGAGAGAGGCTGGAGTCAGGCCCCGATTCACGGAGGAGACCTCCCAGCACCTGGGGTTCAAGCCCGCCCAGTGAATTCCTTTGCCCGCCAATCCTGACCCCCATTCTGGCCTCTTTCACACGGGGCATCAGAGATAGAAGAAGGCATATGCTCTCTGGGACTTTCTTTTTCCTCCTCTGGAAAACAGACATGGAAATCCCCTCTCTGTCCCTTCCCAGGGTGTGATGGGGGCCAGCGAGGTGTGGATGCTAACTGGAAAGGATGCAGGCACAGGGATGGCCCTGGTTCCCAACCTCTCCAGCCACCTTCCTTTCCCCGCCTCCCCTGCCCGTTTCCCACCCAGAGGAGGACCCAGGAACAGGCGTGGGGTCAGAAGCCCCTGACCGGCCGCAGAAATAGGCACTACCTCCCGTGGAAGGCAAAGGGCCGACCATGGGAGCCCAAACCCCCAGCCTCCTCCCAAGACTGGGGTGGATCCTGGCAACGCCCTGCTCCCCACAGTTGACCCCAACAAGGAGAGACGCGAGGCTGTAAAGCTGAAAATTACCAAGTACCTGCGGCGGGCAGAGGAGATCTTTAATTGCCACCTGCAGAGGACGCTGGGCAGCGGAGCCAGCTCTGGCACGGTGAGGAGACCCCAGAGGCCTGAGGGCCCTGAGGAGGGAGAGCTGAGGCCTCCACCACCTGCGCCCCCAGTCCAGAGAGCTGTCACCTGCCTCCCGCGTGGCAGGGCAGACGGTGGAGAGTGCAGGGCAGCCCTCCCGCCCGCCTCCTCCTGGCTTCCTGTCTCTCCCACACGCTCCATGGTTCATTCATTTTCAAACACTCAAGGAATCGTCTCTAGTCCAGTCTCACGTCCGCACACAATGCGCGCGCCCGCGCACACACACACCCCTCCCCACTCTCACATGTGGCCCATACACATGCTTGCCCATGTGCGCACTCAGGCTCCCAGATCTATTTGTGTTTGGCTGGGCTGCAGTGAGTATTTAGAGCAGATGCAGATACCCGCGTGCGCACATACACACAGAGACACACATGAATACAGTCACATGCAGATGTGCAAAGTCCTCTCCCTGCAGGGCTTTTCCTAACCCAGTGGGCACTCAGAGGGGCTTGAAAACGCCTGCACACTTCTCATGCCCACAGACGTGCAGACACACACATGCCACCCCCTCTAGGCTCGCTGCACCTTGCAAGCTGCTTCCTCCAAAGCAGGTGCCAGGGCCACATGCCTTGGTCTCGGAGGCCTGTTCCCAGAGACACACACATTCTGAGGCTATTTCCCCACCCCGGGAGCATCTGCCGCCTGGGGATGGAGCTTCTGAGAGGGGGTTTCTGAAGCCCTGAGAACTCCCTGGCCTGGGAGGAGGGCTGGGTGGAGGATGAGCTGAGAGGGTGACCTGGCCGCCCTGGTCCAAGGCCAGCTTCACTCAGTCTGTCCCTGTGAGGTGGGGTCTGCCTGTACCCGGGTCCTGCCTTCTGTGGCCACTGCTCTCCTGGCAGCCCGGGCCCTGCGCATGGCCTGAGGCTGCCATGTGACTCTCCATCTCCGCAGGGTTTCAGCAGCCTGAGGCTCCGGCCCATCCGCACACTGAGCTCTGCCCTGGAGCAGCTGAGGGGCTGCAGGGTGGTTGCAGTCATTGAGAAGGTGAGTGACCACCGAGGCCGAAGGTGCGGGAGGAGATGGTGTGCGTGACTGGGGGGAGAAAGGGCAGCCACCCCTGCTTCCCGAGAGGATGTTGGCCAGGGGTCAGAGGGTCCAAGGGGAGAACAGCCTTGGGATCCAGTGGTTCCCCATCCCCCACTCCATCCCAGCACACACCAGTCAGGCCTGGAAAGGAAAAAGTGAGGAACAAGCAGAGGCAGACAGCTCCACTGCACAGCCCTCCAGCTCAGACACAGCAAGCCGCTCCCCCGGAGATTCAAGACAGAAGCCACAGGAGAAGCTGTGGCCAGGGCACCCGGCCAGCATGCGCTGCCCTGCTGGCTCCCACTTCCCACTTCCCGCAGGCCCCGCCCCGCACTCGCTCTGCACCCCGGGGCTGCAGCCAAGAGTCTCCCCACCCGGCATAGCCCAGAAGTGCCTGTGGTGGGAATGTGCTTGATCTCCAGAAACCTGTCCTGCAGAGGGTCCCGCAGCTCTGCCCGCTCTCTCCTGGCCCTGCCCCTCCCCCCATCCTGACATGATGGATCCAGGATCTTTTCCCTCAATTCAGGGACAAGAAGATACGAGCTTGGAGTTCCCACCGTGGCACAGTGGTTAACGAATCCTACTAGGAACCATGAGGTTTGTGGGTTCGATCCCCGGCCTTGCTAAGTGGGTTAAAGATCTGGCATTGCCGTGAGCTGTGGTGTAGGTCACAGATGTGGCTCAGATCCTGAGTTGCTGTGGCTCTGGCTTAGGCCGGTGGCTATAGCTCCAATTAGACCCCTAGCCTGGGAACCTCCATATGTCGCAGGAGCGGCCCTAGAAAAGGCAAAAAAAAAAAAAAAAAACAGATAGGGGTGCACAGCCCAACCTGAACTTGGGACACTCATCAGAAGGACAAACAGCTGGGTCAGATGAGATTTGAGCCCATAATCCTTCTGCCCCAACCAGGGATCCCTGAGTATTTGCTGAAGGTTTTTTTTTTTTTTTTCCTCTCAAACTGGCTGCTTATCAGAATCACCTGGGGGAGTTTCCTAACACTACAGACATCTGGGCCCGTCCCGAACCCGTTGAGTCAGAATTTCTAGGGTTGAGCCTAGGCATCTGTAATTTAAAACACTCGTGGAAGATTTGCACGCATCTGGGAGCCCACAGAGAAAAAGCGACCAGCGTGTGCTCCCCCACACTCCAGGGATGATGTGCTGGCTGGGCTGGCAACGCGTGGCCGTGGGCAAGCCCCTTCCCCTCCCTGGGCGCTGGTTTCCTCATCTGAAAGTGGGTAAGGACCCTCCCACCCGAGGTGATCTGGGAACTAAAATGAAATAACTTTTGGGAAAGGCCTGGCACACGCTAAAGCATTTGATGCAAGTTTGATGGCTGTGAAGGCTAATGACAAGAGCAGGTCAGAGGCAAGCAAGCTTTCCTCCAGCTGCTGCTCCCAGGTCCCTGGAACAAGCCCCAGTCCATCAGCCAAGGTCCAGCCAGCTTCCATCTGCCCAGCCCTTCCTTCCCAGTGCGCTAGTCCGCGTGGCTTACTGAGGAGGTGACGGCCACCACCGTTGCCCCGTGTGGGATCCCACTGAACCATAGGTGTTCTGGAGAGAGGGTTCTGGGTCAAATAAGTTTGGGAAACAGTGAGTTAAAATTACTTTTTTTTTTTCTTTTTTGCAATTATAGGAATTTTCAAGCTTTTAGAATGCAGATGTACACAGTGAGTCTCTAAGAGGGAGGTCTATGACAGAATTCCCCGAATTTGAATTTGTTTAACCTTGGGACACGCATGTGCAAAGCATTTCTGGAATTCCATATTCTGAGGCCTGTGCCTATGGGAAGTGCAAATTCAGGCCAAACCCAACCGTTCTGTCTCCAGATTGCCCTCTTTTTTTTCCTTTTCTACATTTTCTTGGGCACTCAGTTTACCTACTCCACCTTCCTTTAAAATCCAGTTCCTTTTCCTGTGTCCTTCTCAAGCCAGGAAGACCAGTGTCCCCAAATCAGGAGATGTGTTAGGGCGCCTGGCCCAGATCCCTGCAGCCAGGCCTGGGTGGCTGTCCCAGAGTTCCGTTCCACAGCTCTGCCCAGGCAGATCCAGGCGGCTGGAGTGCAGCCCGCAGGCTCAGGGGGAACCCAGGGCCCCGCTCAGGAAGCCTTGAGCGTTCCCAGACATGCTCCATTGTGAGGGTTAGAGGGGCTGGGGAGGGGTCTCTCGGGGCTGAAAAGATACTGGCACAGGCGGAGGATGGCAAGGGACAGTGAGTTGGGTGGGTCAGAGGCCAGGTAGGCAGCTGGCTGGACTACCCAGGGTCTGTTCTCAGGGAGCCTGGGGGGCTTGGGAGGCAACGCTGCCAGTTTGCTGAGCTTTGACCAGGAGCCAGACCCTGAGTCAGGGATGAGGAAGATGGAGAAAGCCAGCCAAGTCCCTTCTTGTGTTTTTGGCTCAAACATGGGGGTGTTTTTATAATTATTAGTTATCAGCATTTAAAAATTTGGCAGGTTTCATAGAGAAATCCAGACTTCCTACTTCTTGAGAAAAATTAGAAGATCTGGAAAGGCTAGCTCACATTTCCGAGTGTTGGTGCGGAAGTGCTGCCCACTTTGATGGGGCACTAGCCCTCCGTCTGCCCCTTTCCTGTCCTGCTCGTTGGCTCACTTGCCCGGCCCCTGTGGGCTTGATGCTTGAGAACCTGTCTGAAACTTCTGGGTTCATTTGCTCCAGGAGAGATTCCTCTTGGCCTTTGAGACTTTGAGCATTTTACTTTATTTATTTATGGCCGCACCCACAGCATATGGAAGTTCCTGGGCCAGGAATTGAATCTGAGCCACAGCTGCGGCAGTGCTGGATCCTTTAACCCACTGCACAGGGCCAGGTATCAACCTCTGCACCACTGTAGCCACCAAACCCTCATCCTTGTGGATACTAGTCAGGTTGCTTACCACTGAGCCACAACAGGAACTCCTACAGTCTCCTTCTTTTTTTTTTTTTTTTCGTCTTTTTGCTATTTCTTGGGCTGCTCCCGAGGCATATGGAGGTCCCCAGGCTGGCGGTCGAATTGGAGCTGCAGCCACTGGCCTATGCCAGAGCCACAGCAACGCGGGATCTGAGCTGCATCTGTGACCTACAACGCAGCTCATGGCAACGCCGGATCGTTAACCCACTGAGCAAGGGCAGGGACCGTACCCTCAATCTCATGGTTCCTAGTCGGATTCGTTAACCACTGTGCCACGATGGGAACTCCTACAGTCTCATTCTTAACCTGCTGCACCGCAACAGGAGCTCCACTTCAGGCATTTTAAATGAAAGGGTTAATGTATTTCACCAAAGCTTTGTTCCTGCATCTCAGAGGGTTTTATTTTTTAAAGAAAAATTTCCCTTTTAAAAAAGATGAGGCGTTTCCGTTGTGGCTCAGCGGTGACAAACTCGAGTAGTATCCACAAGGATGTGGGTTTGATCCTGGCCTTACTCAGTGGGTTAAAGGATCCGGTGTTGCCATGAGCTGTGATATAGATCACAGATGCGGCTTGGATCCCACATCACTGTGGCTGTGGCGTAGGCTGGCAGCTGCAGCTCCGATTCAACCCCTAGCCTGGGAACCTCCATATGCCTAGGGTGTGGCCCTCAAAAAAACAAAAACAGAAACACCCACAACAAAAAGAGCAGGCCCCCAGAACTGCCTTCTACCTTCCCGATAGCAATACTCACCTGCCATTTTTAAGACCAGTTCTGGTTTGCAAAGCTGTTGTGTCACCCTGAGGGTTGGGGGGAGAAGGGTTATATTGCACAGCCAATACTGTAGCCATGAGCCACATAAGACGATTTACATTTAGTTGAAGTCAAGTATTCTGTTCCTCAGTGGCACCAGCCACATTTCAAGGGCTCAGGAGTCACTTGTGGCTGATGGCTTCTGTACTGCACGGTGCAAAATATACTGCCATTGTTGCTGAAACTCAGCCTCTGTCCACTGGTGCCAAGTAGAAATGTGGAGACAGTTTTGGAGGAAGGAGAAAAAATAGCTTTTATTGCTTTGCCAGGCAAAGGAGGCCACAGCAGGCTAATGCCTTAAAGACTGTGCCCTCCTTTGGGGATGAATTGCAGGGAGTTTTATAGTCTAAAAGGAGGAAAAACAGGGTTTCAGATAAGAATCAGGGTTGGGGCAAACATGCATTCTTCTTTCTTTTCGGGACTCTTAATCGCCGAAGCTGGTGTTAGAAGATCATAGCATGAGCCTATGATCCCGTGATCCCGGTGGTGGTCTTTTGGGATTCGGCATCTTGACTTTTTTTAGAATAACAACACTGAAAAGAGCATATTGATCAGAGAATAGAACAAAACAGGAAAGCGCCTGAAGAACATCAAGTGCTTCTAATCTTTAACCCACAGGCAGTTGTGCTCAGGGTGCCTCATCTTAGCTTACATGTGATTGCGTTTAGGGCGCAATCAAAGGAGGGAGAAGCACAAGGAAGGGCTCCAAGCTGTTCCCTTCTTGGAGTTCCCGTCATGGCTCAGTGGTTAATGAATGTGACCAGGAACCATGAGGTTGAGGGTTCCATCCCTGGCCTTGCTCAGTGGGTTAAGGATCCGGCGTTGCAGTGAGCTGTGGTGTAGGTCGCAGATGTGGCTCACATTCCCCTATGCTGTGGCTCTGGCGGAGGCCAGCAGCTACAGCTCCAATTAGACCCCTAGCCTGGTGAACCTCCATATGCCACAGGTGTGGCCCTAAAAAAGACAAAAAAAAAAAAAAAAGTATTCGCTTCTGGAGTTCCTGTTGTGGCACCATGGAAACAAATCTGACTGGGAGCCATGAGGTTTCAGGTTCTATCCCTGGCCTTGCTCCATGGGTTGAGGATCCAGGGCTGCCGTGAGTTGTGGTGTAGGTCACAGATGTGGCTCAGTTACCATGTTGCTGTGGCTGTGGTGCAGACCGGCAGCTGTAGGATTTGACCCCTGGCCTGGAAACCTCCACATGCTGCAGGTGCAGCGCTAAAAAAAAAAAAAAGCAAGTAAAAGTATTCACTTCAAAAAGAAGCATAAGGAATGTAACTTTCTCTTTGGTGTATGGGATGCCTACAGCATCATATGTATCCTTTGAGGGGGAGCCAGGATCCGGCCGCAAGGCCGCACTATTGTTTCTTGACTCTTCCTTGTCTCCTCCTTGCCCTGCCCTGATCAGCAACTGGCTGAACCTGTCCCTTGGACTCAGGAAAGGCCATGCTGGCTGAAGGAGGCCCTTGTCCTAAAAACCAGAAATGGGGGACACAGGCTTTCGTGCCCAGGAGCCCCACAGGGCCCTGCTGGGTTTTGCCGTCATGGCAGAAGGTTCTCTTGGACTGTGCTGCATTTTAATCCCTGTCTCACAGAGCATGTAACTGAGGTTCATAGAAGTCAATTGACAAACTAGCACCCTGTCCCCCACAGCACAGAGCAGAGGACGAAGGGGGGTTTTATTTGCTTGGTTTAATGGGAAAATACCCCTCTGCTACCCTTTTGAAATATAATGAAAGAGAAAGAAGTTACAGGGGAAAATTTTTTTTATATTTATGTACTTGTATATTTTATATATGAATATATTTATATTTTATAAATGTATATACGTATATTCCCCTCCATCCTACCTAACTCTGAGATATTTTAGTGTAATTTTTTTTTCGGTCTTTAGGGCCTCACCCTTGGCGTATGGAGATTCCCAGGCTAGGGGTCGAATTGGAGCTATAGCTGTTGGCCTACACCACAGCCACAGCAACATGGGATCTGAGTTGTGTCTGCGACCCATACTGGATCCCCAGCCAGTTGAGTGAGGCCAGGGATTGAACCCACATCCTCATGGATACTAGTTGGATTTGTTTCTGCGACCCATACTGGATCCTTAACCCACTGAGCAAGGCCAGGGATTGAATCCGTGTCCTCATGGATACTAGTTGGGTTCATTAACCACTGAGCCATCATGGGAACTCCTGGTGTAATTCTTTCTTGATAGGTGTGTGTGCGTGTGTATAGATGTATTTTATTTTATTTTTAACACACTCGTTTCAGTATACTGATTGAGTTTGATTCCTGGCTTCCCTGAGCTTCGCTGCTGGTTTTTTGTTCTTTGCCAATAAGAAGCCTTGCCCAGGACAAGGTGGTGGGGAATCCCACTTGGCAAGAGATGGTGGGGAATTTACCCAGGGTGTCAGTACTTGTGGGAAACTGTGTTATCCTAAATGACCCCAGAGCCTTCTCCCCTTCTTTTTCAAACTTTTCACAAATTGGGCCAAGGATCCGGGGCCAGGCTGGATGCCGTCTCTGGCTGTCAGAGGAGAGACCCCTGCTGGTCAGAAGGGATGTCTCACGCCTGCTGCTCGGTGCTCCTAGAACCTGCCACCTCCCTTTCACTGACGATGGGGAAATGGGGATAGGGGTTGGGGGGGGTGCGTCCAGTCTCCTGGTCCTGCCCCTATTTTCAGTCACGTCTCCAGGGCTCCGGCATCGGCCTGTCTGGCTTCACATCCTGGATCTACCACTTTTTAGCAGGAGCACCTTAGGCAACAGAACCTCTCTGAACCTTAATTTCTTCATCAGTAAAATGAGTCATTAGTAATATCTGGTAGGGCTGTAGAAATAAAATTAACTAATCTGGATAAAGCCCTTAGCACGAAGTCAATGCCATGTAGCCAGTGCGGGCTTCCCCTGTGATAATAAGCATCACTCTAGGCTTTTGAGAGTGTTATGTGCAGGCAGACTGCTGCCTTGCTTGAGCTGTCTGCTCCGTCTACGGCCCTACCACCCTGGACACGCCCCATCTTCTTTTTTGGGGAGGGGGTGGGGGGGCTTTTTTCTAGAGCCGCTTCCCGCGGCATATGGAGGTTCCCAGGCTAGGGGTCGAATCAGAGCTGTAGCTACCAGCCTACACCAGAGCCACAGCAACGCGGGATCCCAGCCACGTCTGCGACCTACACCACAGCTCACGGCAATGCCAGATCCTTAACCCTCTGAGCAAGGCCAGGGATCGAACCCACAACCTCATGGTTCCTAGTCGGATTCGTTAACCACTGTGCCACAATGGGAACTCCATGCCACATCTCTTCTGATCCCAGAAGCTAAGCAGGGTTGGGCCCGGTTAGTATTTGGATGGGAGTTGTCTGCTCAAATAGAATCCTCCTCGTGGCCTTCTGAAGGAGCTACGGCCTTGACCCGTTTTGCAGTGAAGAATAACCAAGTTCTGCGAGGCCACGTGACTTTGTAAATGTGATAACTGACGTTCCAACTGACGCCTTTACATTCACCAAGGGCCTCAACCAACCAGCGATCAGGGAGGGTGGGCATGCCTAATTCCTGTTTGGAAGATGAGAAATTCTCCAAGCTCTAACCCTGAGCCTAGGCTGCAGCCTTCATCACTGCCCAGCCCCAGCGTCAGGGCCCAGCTGCCACCTGCCCCCTCGGGGAATGTGTGCAAGGCGGGCTGACGGCTAAGTCCCAACACCACGGTGCTGGTCTTGGCCCCACGTGCTCCTCATCTGGGCCAAGTCTCCACCTTCCTGCCGTGGTGGGCCCAGTGGGTCTGCCGTGTCCTCTCCTGTGGCTGAGGTCCACCCCTGCCCACCACGGAGATGCATCTAGGACCCCACTCCAAACAAGGCTCAGACTTGAGTGGCAAACCGTGGCCTTCAAGCAACACTAGCAGGAGAAGCCATGGGCTGCTCTCTGAAGACAGACTCCAGAGAGAAAGACTAGAAGGGGTCAGGGGATGATTGGGGCCTGAGGCAGCACGCCGAGCCTACATGGTCTTGGGCACCACCAGGGCCGTGCTCTCAGAGCCTCGGCTGTGTTGCCTGTGAAATAAGAGATCAGAGAAGGTGACTGGCTCTGGGGTCCTTTCCAGCTATGACACCTTCAGACCCTGCAGTATGGACCGCTCACCAGGCATGTGGGCAGCATCCGTGCCCTGCTCATGCCATGCTCTGGGAATACAGAGCTGCCCTCATGGAGCTCATGGGGAGAGAGGAAATTAGAGTGTGAAAGAGTGAGCCCAGAGAGCACTGGAGACAGATGAGGAGCCCCAGCCCAACCTGAGGGTGGGGAAGGCTTCCTGGAGGAGGCCATACCTGAGCTAAGACCCACAGGTCTAACAAGCATGGATGGGCAGGTCAGGATCAGAGTCAGCTTGGCAGTGGGGCTGTAGCCGGCATCACCAAAGCCTGGCCTCCCTGCTCAGCCCTGGTGGAGGACCCTGGGGGCTGGGGCTGGGGCCATGGAGCCCTGGGGAACTAACGTGTGCCTTGACTGTGCCTCCTGGACCTCGGCAGGTGCAGCTGGTCCAGGATCCAGCGACTGGAGGAACCTTTGTGGTGAAGGCAGGTGCCACCCAGCCCCCTGCAATTCTGCCCACCCCTTGGGGCTTTCTCAGTTCTGGGAATCCCTTACCCTCTGGGGAACCCCTACCCAGAACCCAAATCTGAAGCCCATGCTCCCTCCAAACCCAACAGCTGCTTGTTCTGCCCCTGAGCATGAGCCCTGCTTACCAGCCACACACACGGCCTCTCCCTTGGCCTGGAGAGGGGAGGGCCTGCCTTCCATGGTGGAAAGAGGATCGAGGGCCAGATCCAGGCACCGGGGGGAGGCAGCGGCTCTTCAGGGAGCTCCTCCTCCATGGTTGAGCCGGTCCCCAGCTGATCTGCCTGCCCTGCTCCCTCCCAGAGCCTGTCCAGGTGCCATGTGGCGAGCCGGGAGCGGCTGACCATCATCCCGCATGGCGTGCCCTACATGACCAAGCTGCTGCGCTATTTTGTGAGCGAGGACTCCATCTTCCTGCAGCTGGAGCACGTGCAAGGTAAGGGGCCCCAAGGGGGAACTGTCAGCTCCTCAGGCCTTTGGGATGTTGTCCTGTCTCATGCCCTGAACTCGCTGAGCCCAGATGCCCAGCACAGACCTAGGGACCCAGGCTTTCTGGAGGCCGATAGGAGGACCAGGCCGTTATGGGCCTCTGTGTGGTGCCAAGCAGGCAGGGAACATCCTGGGAGGATGTTTGCATCTTGGGTGGTGGGAGGGCATCTATGCAGATGTCCCCTCTGGCACCATCTCCTCCAGTCTTGGCTTTTTTCACTTTTCTAGTCTGTGCTGACCCCTCGGAGAGGCCACATAGGATGGTGGTGCTGAAACTGGGAAGACAGGAATGGGGTCACGTAGCAGCTATTTATTGATCAGCTATGGTTTTTTTAACATGAGGTACACATCCCTGGGTCAGGATGAGAGTCATTGCAGGTCCGTGCCTGGCCTTCTTTTATTAACTTAAATTTTATTACATGATTCTGTCTTTTAAAAATTAAAATATATTAAACACCGGCAAACCCACCACCTCAACCAAGGGAATTAACACTTTTTTTTTTTTTTTTGGTCTTTTTAGGGCCACACCCACGGCCTATGGAGATTCTCAGGTTAGGGGTCTAATCAAAGCTGTAGCAGCCGGCCTATACCACAGCCACAGCAACGCCAGATCTGAGCCGCATCTGCAACATACACCACAGCTCACAGCAACGCCAGATCCCTAACCCACTGAGCGAGGCCAGGGATCCAAACCACAACCTCATGGTTCCTAGTCGGATTCGTTTTTGCTGCGCCACGAAGGGAACTCCAAACGATAATTTACATCAGAGTTTTCATTATGGTTCAGTGGGTTAGGAACCCGACTAGTATACATGAGGATGCGGGTTCCACCCCTGGCCTCGCTCACTGGGTTAAGGATCCAGCATTGCGGTGTATATATATGTGTGTGTGTGTGTGTGTGTGTATAATATATGATAATAATAATTTATGTATATATAAATATATGTAAATATAATGCATTTACATCTCCTTAGGAGTTATGTACCTATTTAATGCCGGATTGTGAGGCTGGGTCCTCTAGGTGGGTGGAGAGGGGCAGGACATCCTAGGCTGAGAGCAGAGGGAGCAGAGGTGAGGACCTGGAAGGCGGAAGGTCCTTGTTCAAGACAGAGGGGAGGCAGGACAGGGACCCGGTGCCCACGTTCTTTTCCTCCCTGTCCCCATGCTTGCTGCTCCCTCCGCACGGCCCAGGAGGCACTCTCTGGTCCCACCTGCTCTCCCAGCCGCACACCCACCAGCCTGGGACTGGGTCTGGCTCCAGCCTGGAGAAGAAGAAGGCTCAGCTCAACGCTCGCCTCAACCCAGGGACCCCAGTGCTCTTCCCCCCAGGCCACACCCACCTGCAGGATGGAATCCCCCTGGAGCCTCCACGGACTTCTCAGAGCCTCACCCCAGCCAGGGAGCCCGCATCCATCAGACCCCAGAGAGAGGCTGAAGGTCGCCCCTCAGCTAGGAGCAGCACCTCCTGCTCCTTGGACCTTCCAAAGGCCCTCCGTGGCCGCCTGCACCCCCAAGCCAGGCAGGGACCTGGCCAGGGCTCGGACTCTTGGGCGCTCCCTTGGGTTCGTGCAGGGGCTGGCCGGGTGCTGGGGGGCTGCGGCCAAGGCAGAGGTCAGAGCCGCCCCTCAGCCGATGGGGCCAGCCCGGTGTCCGGCAGGGGTGCCTGGAGTGTGCAGGAGGAGCAGGTGCGGCAGTGGGCGGCTGAGATGCTGGTGGCCCTGGAGGCACTGCACGAGCAGGGGGTGCTATGCCGGGACCTCAATCCCCAGAACCTGCTCCTGGACCAGGCAGGTAGGAGCCCCGGGCCCAGGGGGAGAGGAGTGGGCCACCCTCACCCTGCCCCACCCCTCAGGCAGGAGGCCTCCAAAGCCTCAAATCAGTGAACAAGGACTCCCCAAAGTCAGGGGTTATCTGCTTTTTCCCCTGCCTCCCCCCAGCCTTTTCAGGAAGGACTCTGCCGAGCCTGGTTGGTCAAGGTCGAGCTTACAAAACAGACCCCCCCCCCCCCCCCAGGACTTCTGGGCAGTGGCTCCTGCAAAGACCAGGTTGTCTCTGGCCTTGGGGGGGCCCTGCCCTCAGGGAGGCTCTGGCCAGCCGGGCTGCTGGCTCCTCCTTGTGGCTGTTGAGAGAAGTGCTGATGTCCCCTGCCCCAGTGCCAGCAGCTCAAAGATGACTATTCAGAACTTTTGTCCTCTTATTCCTCCCTGCAACACACCGGATGACAAGGTCACGTCCGGCTCACGTATTTTGGCCAGTGGTCAGAAGTGGAGCCCCAGTGCTGCCGGGAGGCTTTGGACAACCTCTACGGTGCCCCAGGCAAGGAGGGCGGGGGAGGTGGACCTTGGATGTCTGTGGATGGGGCCGCATCTGGTAGGATGAGTAGGCGTGGGTGGAGGGGAGTGAGACTGAGACGTGGATGTTCTCATTCCCACAGAGGTGGGTGGGATTTCTGAGCTGACGGAAGCCTGTGACTGGTGGAGCTTTGGGTCTCTCCTGTATGAACTGCTGACTGGAACGGTGAGTAGCTGGGCCGGGTGTGGAGCCTGAAGGGTGTAGGACGGGCTGGGTTTTGTCCAACCAGCCAGTGTCAGGGATGAGCCTGTCTGGTTCTCCAAGTCCTGGCCATTGGGCTCAAGGTCCTGCCAGCACCACTAACCCCCGCCGCCCAGGCCATGAGAGACAGAAGCAGCCCTTCCCACCCAGGCCAAGGACACACTGAGCACCCCCACCAGACGAGTGGCTACAGCTAATGAGACTGCCCATTTGTATGAATGAGCGTTGAGTTGGGAAGGTGGGGGGGGCTCTAGAAGAGAGCGCCTGGGCCTGGATCTGGAGGGAGGGTGGAGTTTGACACAGACCTTTTACTTGGAAGGCCCCTGGAGGACCCCCGAACCTTCTCTCCCCACTACTCGCTCTCCTCATCCACACCCGTCAGAGACGTAACCTCCAGGACTTTGGCTGGAAGGCCGGAGAGAGGGCATCCTTCATCCCAGGCCAGCAGCTGCCTGTCCAGCCTGTCGGCCCGGAGCTTAAAGTTCCCCTTCTCAGGAGGGCGGCCTCTGCCCTCTCCTTCCCTATAAGTTCAGGACCGCTTAGATCAGGCAGCAGGGAGAGGCCTAGCTGCATTTGAGCAGGAAATGTCCTGAGTGGCTGCATCGTGACCTGAAGTCCAGATCTGACCAGTCCATCCTGGCTTCCTCTGGGACCCTTGGCTGCAAACAGCCCCGCAGAGTGGGTCTCTCCTCTTGGCCTCCCGCCACCTCTCCAGCTCAGGGCTCCAGGCGCTACCTGCCTCTCTTCCTGCCTCCGACAGGCCTCTCTGCTTCCCTCCAACAGCACCCTTCTAGAGCCCAGAGAGGTCCTGCCTTCTTCCCTCATCCCAGCCCTGTGACAGTAGCATGCCATGGCCTGCTGTCACATGGCCATGGCCTGCTGTCACATGAGTAACCTGTTGAGATTTTTTTTCTGTAAGGAGACAAGTTTCAATGTTACTCTTCTAGAGCACCTGCCCTAATTGCAACCGTAGATAAGACCGATGCTTCTAGCAAGCTTGGAGCCAGAGGGATCTGGGTTTAAACCCTGAACTCAGCACAGATCCCTTGACCTCACTGAGCCTGCTTCCTGTCTTTATATATATATTTTTTCTGCTTTTTAGGGGTGCAGCATATGGAGGTTCCCAGGCTAGGGGTCAGAGCTACAGCCACAGGCCGACATCACAGCAATGGCAGATCTGAGCTGTGTCTGTGACCTATACCACAGCTCACGGCAACACTGGATCCTTAACCCACTGAGGGAGGCCAGGGATTGAACCTGCAACCTCATGGTTCCTAGTCGGATTCATTTCCACTGCACTACAACAGGAACTCCTGCTTCCTGTCTTTAAATGAGGATACTAATACTTACTCTGAAAGTTGATGGAGAAATTACGGATAATAGGTCCCAGGCGTCTTCAGCAGCCTGGCACGCAAGCAAAAGGCAGCGATCAGCATCATCCCCTGAGATGTAACACGGGGGAAAAATAAAATCCTGGCCACCACTGGGGTGTACAGCCTCTCCTGGGGTGGCCGCCTCAGACTGCCTTCCTGTCTTTCCCAGGCGCTGTCCCAGAGCCACCCCTCAGGAATCCAGCCCCACACTCGGCTCCAGCTGCCTGAGTGGCTCAGTCGCCCCGCTGCCTCCCTGCTAACTGAGGTGAGGTGCAGCCGGCCTAGAGGGGGCGGCTTCTGGGCCTATGGATGGAAAGGACAGACCATTGTGTGGTCCGAGGTGGCCGCAGGAGGGTAATGGGGACAACACATTTCTCTGTATTGGTGGCCAAACACTGATGTCCTCCAGGGGGTTCTGTGGGCTGGGCGGGGGGCAGTGGGGCTGCCGCCGGCCCAGTGCTGACTAGGCCTCTCTCCGCAGCTGCTGCAGTTTGAGCCCACCCTGCGCCTAGGCACGGGAACAGGCGGTGTTGACAAACTCAAGTCCCACCCCTTCTTCAGTTCTATCCAGTGGAGCAAACTGGTGGGGTAGGAGGGGGTGGAGCTGGTGATGGAAGCAGCTGGACTGGTCTGGGTCGCTTCTCTCTGCCTGCCACCCAGAGCTGGCCCTTCTCATCAGTGGCCCTCAGGCAAAGCATGCAAGGCTGCTTGCCTTTCCTGCTCAGGCCCCTCCCTCCGGCCTCTGAAGTCTCATCACCACTGCCTAGGAAGGGCCTAGGGAGCCCCCTGGCCACCTCTTGGAGAAACCCTTTCTAGTCGGTGCTGAGGGTGGAAGGAAGGAGATCTCAGCATTCTGGGCAGCGTGAAGCCCTCCACCCATCAATCAACATCAGCATCCAAGCGCACACCCTGTACCCTGAACGCAGACCTCCCTTGTTAAAAGGTGCCTTCCTTCGCATCAGCGCTGAGCTACTGACCACCTGCTGAGCTGTGACATTCTGTGACTATCTATCTGCCATGTGCCCCGCCGTGGGGATGTCTTTGGAGACTCATCTCAGGATCCCGGTCCACTGGCTCAGTGGACCCAAACCAGGGCTGCCATGGCTGGTCATCTTAATCATGCACCTCGTGAGCCTCTTCCACCAGGGGGCTGGGAGGGCAGGGGAGCGGGCAAGAGTCTGTAGTGGGCATGGGGTGGGGCGGGGACAGGACAACCCACTCCCAGCCCCCATCGTGCCCCTTATCTGGTGACTGCAGACTTTGGAGAGCGAAAGGCAAGGAGGGGAGGAAAATAAGGATAAGGAGGAATGGGGGCGGGGGACGCGCAGCTCTGCCACTTAGAAATTTTGGAAACAGAATAAAGAGCTCCCTTTCCCAGCCAGCCTACCAATGTGGAGAGAAAGGCTATGCTGCCCATGGCTCTGAGGGGAGACCACGGTTCAGCCTCCAGCCGGAAGCCGCTGAAGACACATTGTACCCATTAGGAGTTCCTTCTTGGACATTCATCCAGTTGACCATTTTGCGTTTTAGTTTTGAGACCCACTTAATTCCCTGGCCACTGTGACTTCATCTCCTTTTGAAATGAAACCACAAAATACACGGAACAACTGCTCAAGCTTTTAGCCAGAAGCCAGATGTTTCTGGTCTCTAAAGAACTGGGGTTAGTAGTTACCCCCAAAGACAATCTCTCCCCAGATCTGGGGGCCCTCTTCTTCCTCTCAGGACTCACGCTGTCACTGGGGTGTGGCACTAAGACAGAAAACTCCACAGACCTCTGCCCCGACTCCCTCCCTCCCTCAGTGTGTCTCCAGCACCAGGTGGCATCTCTGACCCTGTCCTTCCGTCTGGCTGGGGAGGCCCAGCTCTAACTCTGGGGCCCGAGGCCTGTGTTGTCCAGAGGCCACAGCGCTCCTCAGCTCCTCAGGATGAGTCTGGGGCCAAGAGGACACGGGGAGGCCCTGCCTTTGTACGGTCCTGGCTTGCCCTGGGGCTCACCCGTATCACTCCAGCCCCATTCCAATAAAGCCTGCTGTTGCCTCTGGTGTCCCTGCCTCGTCAATGCAGCCAGTCGGCAGTGCCAGGGTGGGGAGCTGGGAAGGCTCCCCCAGAGGAAGCTCTGTAGTAACCAAGAGTGCGTGGGCAGCCTGCCAGGGAGTTGGAAGCAGGGCAACCTGTACCCTGTAGAACAGCTGGGAGCCCACAGGGAAGTACAGGCATGCAGGGGACACCAGGCTCTGTGGGAAATGGGAAGAGGAGTCATGGAAGGGGGTCCTGGTGCCTGGCGGGGGGAATATAATCCTCACAGTGACCCCCTGAACAGATAGATGGTGGCTCCTGAGAAAACTGGAATTCCAAGAGGTAAATGACAGGACCTGGCCACTACACTTGCTAAGTTAGGCCAGACCACCTCCAACTGCTATACAAAGTGCAAGCTGCTTTTGGAACCTCGGGGCCTCACTCGTGCAATAAACATTGCACATCTGGAACTGCGAGTCTAGAATATTGTGGTCCCAGCCCTTGAGGGGCTTATAGTCCATTTGATAAAAAACAGGGCTAAACATACTTCATTTGTAGGTTTACTAGAGAAATTAAAGCTTAGGGCTCCATGCCCCAGATCTGATCATTCTAAAATTCTTCCTTTCATTGGCCCCAAGCTTTTCCCACCCTCTGGAAGCCAGAAGTTCCTGGGACACACCTTCGTACAAAGACAGCATCACTGACAGCAGCAGCACCAGGCAGGGACTATGTGCAGAAAAAGCAGGCTGAGTTTCAGCCTGGGCATCATCAGGCCTGTCACCAGGAGCCAGGGCATACTAGCACCCAGCTCTGCCCACTCACCCTCACAGACCCCTGTTCCTAGGAGGTGACCGCGTCTGTTCTGACCAACCTCGGGCATCGCATACCCATGTGGCCCATCAAGTGCAAAACCTGAAATTTTAAGAGTCGTCCCACCTCTCCCCAGTCCATTCCAGAAATAATACAAGTCCCCCCACGAAAATGCAGGTGTCTGTTGGTGTCTGAACAGGCTTCCCACGGGTAGGGCCAATTTCTCCAGAAGTGCAGCCTGCCAGGCTTGAGGGGCTCACTGGAGGAAGCTGGAGCGCTTCCCTGGCTGGCCGGGGACATTCTATGGCTTTCAATACTAATGACAATCACAGGGCTGGAGACTTGCACAACATCAGTGACCAAAAGCAGTACAAAAGCAGGAACCCTGTTTGCGAACATTTGCCCTTTAATTTGCATTTAAAATCAGTTTCTTTAAATATTTTAGTTACAAGTTCTGAATAGTGAAGACATAGTAGATGCTGCAGGCACTCAGTACTGGCTCCCATCCATTCCCCCCACCCCAACCCCCAGGTCTTGCATCTTTGCTGGAGATACAAACAGACACTACACTGAATAAATGGCTGCCAGTGTCAAGGCTGGCAGCCTCAGGCCTGGATGCAAGTGCATACAAAGCCACAAAACCCAGGAACTTCCACAAGGTGTGTGCATTTACCCATGCTCCGAGGAATTCCAATGACTGTGCCCAGACCTCCGAGGTGACACTGGTCATTTCCCCACTGTGTACTAGCATCTTGGGAGCTGGTTTCCACCACCATCCATCCTTCCCCAGACCTATGTTCTGGAGAGGAAGGGCTAAGGCCCCACTACCCAAGGGCTACGATGCAAAAACAGAATTGCCTCTTTAGCCCACGGGCTACACCAATGGAATTTAAAAGCTCAAGTCAATCTGAGCCAGTTCACAGGAAGCCTCCTTCACTCCAATCTCTACCAGGCACCATCCAGCCTTTGGTGGTGACATGTTTTGTCTCACTGCCAAGATGTGCTAGAATCTGCTCTAAATGAGAACAATGTGGTAGGATGGTTCCTAGCTAGCAGCCTAGAAAGGGTGGTGCAGCCACAGCCGTGTGTGTCTGTGCCAAAATGGGTCTTTCCTGGTGCAAAGTCAGGATGTGAGGGCAAGCCTCCATTCTGCTCCTGTCTCATTTACAAAATAGGACCTCAGAATCTGCCCTCTTCCCCTCTCAACACTGCCTACCCATCCCTCCCCCCACCAGGTCCCCTGGGCTGTGCTTCCCGGAAGAGGTAGTAGAGGCAGCCTGAAGTCAATGCCAGTTGAGAACGCGGTGCCACTTAGGAAGCAAAGCAGCACCTCTTGCCTGTGGTCAATACCTCCACCCAGGGGGAACCGAGGGAGGACGTGCACAGCCAGGACAGAGGCTGCCCTGAGCCTGGGAGACACAGCTCCCTCCTGGGAGTCTCGAGAACAGACTTTCAAAAGACAGAAACTTAGTCACATGGTCCCTCCCTGGCAGTTTCTCTCCAGTATACTGGCGCCGGGGAGAAACAAAATCATCTTTGCGGAGGGCTAATGAAGGAAAGGCGGAAATATTAACGGCATCTGTTAAGGCTCTCTCTCTCCCTCGAGCCTAAGGAAATAAGATATTCGAGCGTAAGAGAAGGGTGCAGAGAGGGAGAGAGCCCGGCAGGAGACACCAAGAAGAGGCCTGTGACTGCTGGTTACATAGTGCCCTGGTTTCCTTGCTTGAGGCCAACAGCATATGCCTGTCTGTCATCAGGCTAACCTGGGGCCATGAGGGGACAGGGAGAAGACTGGTTTTCAGTTCCTGCGTGGTTGACATGTAGGGCGCATGGCTTCCTCCTAAAGGTCCAGTAGGAGGACTCTGGGATCCTCTACCGCTGCCTTGATTTTGCGGAGGAAAGTTACGGCCTCTCTACCGTCGATCAGCCGGTGATCATACGTCAGGGCCACGTACATCATGGGCCGTATCTCCACCTACAGAGAAGAGAGGTTGACAGGTCTGTCTGCAGCAGGGCAGAGACAGCCCCGCGGCAGGGATGACCAAGCAGAGGGAGCAAGCCCTAGCTTAGAGCAAAGCTCCCACACTCAAAAACAAAGCTTAATCCAGGAAAATAGGAGTCTCCTTACATCTGCCTTAAAAAAAAAAAAAAAAAAGACAACATGCTCTGCACTTTCTGTTGTCTGCTCCCTACAGGGAAAGTTCCTCTTCAGTTCTGCTGCCTGCAATTTCTTCTTTAGGGTTATAATATAAAAAAAAAATTTTTTTCTAAACCTGGGATCCACAGATTCTCTCAAACTGTATGCCAAGTTGGGTATATGACTATTTTCAGGGGAGAGCTATGATTTTGGGTTCAAAAAGGAGTTAGCGATCCAAAAAGGTTCTAGGAGTTCCTGTTGTGGCACAGCAGAAACGAATTCAACTAGGAACCATGAGGTTGCGGGTTCCATCCCTGGCTTTGCTCAGTGGGTTGGGGATCGGGCGTTGCCATGAGCTGTGGTGTAGATCACAGGCATGACTTGGATCTGGCATTGCTATGGCTGTGGCGTAGGCTGGCGGCTGTAGCTCCAATTGGACCCCTAGCCTGGGAACCTCCATATGCCACGGGTGCAGCCCTAAAAAGCAAAAAAAAAAACCAAAACAAAACACAAAAAAACCAAAAAGGTTCTAGACACAGAGGTCCCAGAAACATTATCCTACCAACGAATCTTCCAGGGCAGGCTCAAGACCCTTTGACCTCATTCTCTGAGCTTCCAGAAAACCTCTAAGCCTTATCATACAACTTAGCAGCTTATAGACAGCTCTGCATTGCTGCGCTGTTTCCCAGGGGCAAGGAGCACGTCTTAAACTGCGTCCTCCACTCCCTATAGCACCTAGAGAATGAAGCTTGTTGACTGGTCCCAGATGAAGGAGCAGGCTTTTCTCAGTTCAATGGCTCTCAAACGTTAACATACATCAGAATCATTTCCGATGTATAGCCCCGGGAACTAGATCTAGTCCCTTGTGATGGAACCTGATGGAGGATAATGTGAACAAAAGAATATACATATCTATGCATGGCTGGGTCACTTTGCTGTACAGCAGAAACTGACAGAACACTCAACCAGCTATAATGGACAAAAAAATCACAAGAAAGAAAACCAAGATTCATCTGTACCTTCTGCTTCCCTAGGTCTGGGGAAGGGATCCAAGAATTTGCATTTCTAACAAGTTCCCAGATGCTGCTGCTCCATGCACAATTTGAGAATCAGTGCCTTAGCTACTAATTACAAACTATAAGAGATGCAATCTATGCCTGAAATTACAATGACTCTTTTATAATGAGCATTTAGTTAGACTTTCCTCTGCTCATCGCCTAACTGCCAGGACCTTAACAGTGATGGTCCTTACCTTGCCTCCCACGGCCACTGGCCTATCAACGATGGCGTGCATGCCCAGGATGGCAGACTGCGGGGGGTTGATGATGGGCGTTCCAAAGAGGGAGCCGAAAACGCCTCCATTGCTGATGGTGAAAGTGCCACCATCCATATCTTCAATAGCAAGTTCATTCTTTCTGGCCTAAAGGAGATTTTATAATTGAAAGATAAGGTCAGCACAGCTTTCTTTACCCAAAAGAAGTCCAGAAGGCTCACATCTGAGGTCAACAGTCCAAGTTCTGGCTGTAACATGAAAGTGGTCAGCTGAGATGCCTGGGACTAATGCTCCACCAGAGGAAAGGACTCGAGGACCTTTTCTTTTCTGAGTAGATTTCATCTCATGAGATCTGCAGTCACAAGAGCACGAAAAGCTCCACCAGTTATCAGTGCTTTGGCTCTCGCTTGTGACGGCTGTTCTCAAGGGCCAGGTGCTCCTTGCAGAATAAACAGAGGCTCCAGCTCCCTGGGCGCCGCTCACTGGCCCAGCCTCCCCAGGCTCTCCTCCCTGACCTGACCAGCAGCTCCTACACATCTTTCTTTCTACTTTACCTTCTCTCCCAGTTCACTGATGGTTCGCTCAATATCGGCGTAATTCATAGTTTCCACATTCCTGATGACGGGAACCACCAGACCCTGATGAGGGTGAAAAGCTGTTTTCAGTTGCAAATAGTAAGTACCCTTTACAGTTATAACTCCCTTAGTTCAAGCCAATGGTTCCCCCTTCCCAGAATATCTTAATCACCCAATGTGATTAACAGAGTCCAAGATATTTAGGCTTGACATTAAGATTGGAGAATGTGGTGTGGTCAAAAACATGTTACTCTTCTAGTACTGGGCTTCTAAAAAGACAGAATTACAGAAATGATGTCTCCTGCGTGTCTGCTTCCTCACACAGGTGAGAGTCAAAGACCAGAGCTCCCCACTTCCTGCCCCAACATACCCGAGGGGTGGCCACTGCGACGCTGATGTCAATATAATCCCTATACACCACCTCTTTGGTTGTATCATCAATCACTATGAGAGAGAAAACACACATTACATACAACTCCCCAGGCCCAGGCTAATGAGGAAACAGCTGCATTAGTGGAGTAAAAATCCACAGTGCTTGGTACAGTGTGGGCTGATCAACCAGCATGAAGACCTAGCTGGCACTCCACTTACTCCCATGCCAACCAATCATAACTTCTCCCAAGTGTCCTGGCTAAGCACCAGTACAGAGCATCCATTTCCATGGCAGCCCCAGACGGATCAATGCACTGGCTGACAGAGAATAGTCATGTGCCTGGGTTCTTGCTAGCTGGCTCTACCTCAGCCCTCCCTCAGCTAGGCTTAAAAAGTGCTCAAAAAAGAACAAGCTGGTAAAGGAAGTTGGCGGGGGGGGTGGGATGCCACCCATTCTGCTGCCTACTCTCAACAAGGGGTGAGGGAAGCCTCTTTCTAGGAAACTCAGGCGGAAGCAGGGTGAGCTGGCTTTAATACGCTAGCCTGAGAGAGCAAACCAGCCGCTAAAAATTTAGCTCTGGTGGTCATGAGAAAACACAGGCTTGGGAATCTCTTCCATAGAAAGTCTATATTATATTCAGATAAGACACCCCTGAAAAGCATGTAAAGTGAGAAGGAAGCCAAGGGAAGTCTGAGAAATGCCTACATGTGTGGGAAGGCAGAGAGATGGAGAGAGTCATCAGGAAGCGTAGGAAGAATGGAGGCAACAAGGAGGTCTGCGTTTGGTGAGACAAAGACGGCCTTTCTACCTACCGACGGCACACCACCTGATGGAAGGGACTGGGATTTCTATTTCTAGATCTTTAGGGGCCCTGCCCTGCTAAAGGCTGCAGAGGTGCCACAGTCCTCTAATCTTCCAGGGAACAGAGAACTGTCTCAATAGGAAAGAGAACTCCTTGTTAGGTCAACATTTCAATCACGTATGTGAGCAAAAAGTAAGGAAAACGAGCACCAAATCCATGATAGACGGGCCAAGCCAAGGTCTCACAAGTGAGATCCACTGACCAGAAATCAAAGGTCATCCTGGAGCTATGCCAAGTGTGGAAGTCAGGACCCAAGATAACAGGGCTCGTGGGAGGGCGGGTAGCAGCCAGAACATGAGTTTCCACTCTGACATGAGAGGCCTGGAGAGCTGGGCTGGCTCAGAACTGCCTGTTGCCAGAGCAGCCGCCAAGCTACGCACTGAGAAGAGAGCCTGTTCTGTCCAGCTAGCAGGGAGAGAGCCATCATGATGCCCATTCAGAGGTGAGCCAAGAAATCCCTGAGGATGGAGTTCCTGTTGTGGAAGAGCGGAAACAAATCCAACTAGTATCCGTGAGGATGGGGTTTGATCCCTGGCCTCGCTCGGTGGGTTAATGATCCCGCATTGCCATGAGCTGTGGTTAGGTCGAAGACGAGGCTCAGATCCCGCAGTGCTGTGGCTGAGGTGTAGGCTGGCAGCTGTAGCTCTGATTCGACCCCTAGACTGGGAACTTTCATATACCACAGATGTGGCCCTAAAAAGCAAAAAAAGAAAGAAAAGAAATTCCTGGGAAGGTATTCAGTTTTCACACGTATGAAATAAGAAGCCTTAGTCTGCTGACCTCCATCTTTGTGGCTGCATGTGTGGGAGCAGGTCTGTGTTGATACACATACCTCCCAGGAGCTCTGGGATTCTGGCCACCCCAAACTCACCTGCATTTACAACAGGCTGCTCCTGCAAGGCGAAGGCTGAGGCCTTCACAAATGCCGACATGAAGCCTAGTTTGAGGTTATGTTTCTTCAGAAAAGCTTCTTTGTGCCGAGCCCTCATGTCCTGGATGTTACTGCAAAAACACATTACAAAACAAACTGACCACGAAACGAAGCCCTAATTTTGATTTTCATACTGGTTCCTAACGCCATGTACACAACTGGGTAAGCTTTTTTCCCTTACTCTGGACCATCCACCTAAGTTCAAGTTCAAGTTTTGACCACTAGAGGTCAACACAATAACTTTATTCCTTTACAAAATCTGGATCCAAAGGAATGAGACCCAGTCTGTCTTTAAAGTAGACCGTGACCTTCCAGAAGTCACAGATTTCATAGACAATATGAACAGGAGATCACACCAACATCCTCACCCTGGGTAACAAAGATACTTCTAGCTACACTAAAACCATGAGCATCTACCCTGAAAAAAAAATTGTTTTTAAGCATAAACAAAGTCCACAAAATAAACACTAATCTGTTTATTTGTTTCATTTATTTTCAAAATACCACCAAACCTGATTATGACTTCCTTGTGACCTTACTCCCGACCAGTGAAGACAAAACAAAACACCCAAGACAAAAGACAACCAAATAAAACCCCCAAACCCTACAGGCGTATGGGTTTCATGTGAGCAAAAGCAGTCCTGACTCTTTATGGATGGGTAGACTCCAGTGTTATTTCAGGCTCATGAGACAGTCAGTAGATTCATTCATCTCCCCAGAGTTAGCACTTCTATCCACTTGTTCCTTCAAACAGGTACTAACATCCATCACAAGTGGGACTCAGAGCAGGGCACCAAGATACAAAGATAATAAAAGATATAGTTCTTGCCCTTAAGATTAGTTTGATGCACGTGGTTTCCCCGGTACTTAGAAAACTGACCATGTGCGGACCTGAGCTTTTGAAGTACAAGCAGCCAAAGCCTCTGAGAAGCCTTTGCAATAAGAACAGCCTTTGCTCTTTGGGGCTGGTTTTTCACATACATACAACATATGTACTGCAGACTTAGTGGGAAATGGCTTTCCCAGCATTCTGCTGCAGAAACCTCTGTATTTATGGGAATACAGTTCCGTGATGGAAATTGAATTTAACTTTATCTCAGGCCCAAATGCTCGGTTCTCCCTTTCTCCCTATAATGGCCTAATTTGACATTAGCACGAAAGATAAGATGCTATAACTTTAACTCCCCCCTTTAGACCTTTTGTTTTTGAAAAAGGAAGTTTTCCTAGGGGGACTGACTGAGTTTAAAATGTTTGTTTTCCTGAGTCTAACCTCATTTAGTGCTAGGATTACCACCCTAAAGACATTACTGGTTCCCAAGACACAAGAGCTGCAGAAGGGGGAAAGAGAAGTGATAAACATCTCTGCTCTCAAAACTGCCCAAATGCTATTGTCTGGTCATTAAGTAGTTTCTATTTCAGAGCTCTGCCCTTGGAGGCAGAGGCTGGGACAACAGGGGAGAGGAGAAGGTCTCAGAAAGGTCCCTTATGGGTTAGCTGATCAGCACAAGACCCAAAGGGCACTCAATCTAAACCAGATTACTGACTGCAGCGAGACCCCAGGCCATCATTAAGTGACACTTCGATTAGCTGCTGAAAGGAGATCCAGCTATTGCACTTTCCTTCCAATCAAAGCTGCTGGACCAACTGCATCTTTCAAGGCACAAATATTTACATGTTTTGTCTTAAGGAATTGGGTAGAATTTCAAAGCCCAATTCAATTTGTGTACAATTTGGCCCTAATGCACTGAAACATAAGCTGCAGTCTTTGTGGTTCATTAGTCAAGGTCTTTCTCTACATCCTATGGATAGGAAAGAAATCGTCAGCTTGAATGACATCCAGTCTTCAGGAAGCTTCCCAACAGAACGTAAGACATCTAGTGAAATGGGCCACAGAACCCTACTGTGAACAATGCCACAGAAACCATTCCCGTATCTATACTTTTCAGACCCCTGCCAAAGGAAACCAATTTCCCTAATGCAACGTAGATTCTTAGCACATTGAACACCTGGGACAAAGGAAGCAAAGAGATGACCTAAAGACTTGATTTTACGTCCTGTACTAAATATGAACTCTTACCCTGGCACTTAAAACATTCTGAAATATAGATCCAACTTTCTTTACCATTCTTTCCTACACTTATTCTTCATGTTGGTTACTTCTCAAATGCGTCTTGTATTTTCCTATCTGTGCCAGGTTCATACTGTTAACAGCTTCGGAACAGCCTTTCTGACTACGTCAAAATGCTGGTCATTCTTTAGGGCCTATTAGAAATCCCCACCGTGACACAATGGGATCAACAGCGTCACGAGAGCACTGGGATGCAGGTTCTATCCCCACCCTGGCACCGTGGGTTAAGAATCTGGCGTTGCTGTAACCTGCAGCTTAGGTGGCAAGTGTGGCTGGGATCTGATCTCTGGCCCAGAAACTCCTTATGTCATGGGGTGGCCAAAAAAAGGGGAAAAAAAATTTAATAAAAGGCCTGTTAATAATCTCTTTCCTCCAGGAAGCCTTTCCTGTCCCCACCCTCCCCATCTATGCGCCTCATCACCTCAAAAACAAATGATCTCATTCTTTCCTCCATGTCATACTTTTTGTATCCTTCTGATACGTATTTTTCTAGATTTTGTCTTTTGTAGGACCACACTCACGGCATATGAAAATTCCTAGGCAAGGGGTTGAAACCAAGCTGCAGATGCCGGCCACAGCCACACCAGAACCGAGCCACACACATCTGCAAACTATGCCATAGCTCACAGCAATGACGGATCTCTGACCCACTGAGCAAGGCCAGGGATCGAACCCGCACCCTCATGGATACCAGTTGGGTTCTTAACCCACTGAGCCATGAGAGAACTCCTATTTTTCTAGATTTTGTATTTATCCAAACCAGACGGTAGCCTTAGGAGGGAGGGGGTTCTTTCTCACTCATCTTTGCACCCCCTTCGAATAGAGTATCTTGTACACAGTGAGTATTCAAAAAACACTTGTTGACTTTAACTACATTCTCTTCCCTACAATTGCTGATACCTGTAACATCAAAGTCTTAAAGAAGATAAGTCAGTCAACAGTTAGTTCACTATAGAAATGGGTATACTCAATTAGCCCCTTTGGTTAATATTCTAAGGTTTTTCTTTAAAAGTTCAACTTGCTTTCTATTCCATTTCCAAAGCTGAGAAAGGCGAACGATATGATCAGCCCATTGTGAGTCGCTTGGGAACACACATAAGGAGCAGGCACAGTGAGAAAACAGGGGCGGTACCCTGCCCCTGGGAATGATATCAAGTCTCCATCCCTAGAGGGAGCCTTCGTTGGCCTGGTGGCCATATCTCTAGTTGCCAACTTGACAGTAATCATTTGAGTTTAAGACTATTACCAGCCTCGCTGGTCAGAAATCACAAGATTTGGGTATACGAGTTTAAAAGGCTACGTCTTTTAAGTCACAGAGGAGGAAGGCATAGCATTAGGAAAGTCAATCAGCAAATGAAACCAACGGGTCCCTCTGTGAAGTCACCGAGCAGTGCAAAGAAGTACTTTTCCTGTTGGCTAGTTAGTGGTGGAATCAGCACAAAGTAAGGACTTGGGCAAGTTCACGTGTTCCCCAAGAAAAAGGGCACTGGGAGAAGGATGAGAGTTCTCACCTCATGTCAATCTCATTGAAAGTGGTGAGCATCGCGCAGGTGTTCTGGGCCTCCTTCAGACGCTGAGCGATGCGCTGCCGCATCCTGTTCATTTTCTCCTGAAAGGGAAAGTGGGACAGGTACTGACAACCTGGTCTTTGGACCTAGCCGTTCCAACATTGTGTGAGGGAGCACTAGGCTTGCCCGGAGGGGATAATTAAGAACTACAGTATCTAAATACAGGAGCTCCGTGTTTCCTCTTTCCTGTGGTGGCCTTGCTCCTCTGAGCAAGAACAAGGAAATGCAGACAAAAACTACTCAGATGTGCCTAAAGTTTGACCAAGAATAGAGGCCCAGGAAATGGTTTGATTTAAAAACCAAAACCAGTTTATGAAAAGGAAGAGTGTACTATAGGGCTAGCCAGTGCAAGAGTCATTACAGAAAAGCAGTTTCTGATGCTAAAGACTTGCGTGAGAATAGCTACTTGTGGGATGTACTCGTGCAATGGCAACTCACAGGCAACAAACTTTGGAGGCGATAGTATTTTCAGGGGGTGTTTTCTCAGGCAGAGGAACCCACACTCTTGACCATACTTCCTTGAGGTTTTATGTCTGCCCCTGTCTGCCACTGTACAGCCCTCAGCTAAGTATCCTGGAAGTACAGGAACAGAACTCCCTAAACTACCTCTCCGAAGTGTGTGTTATCCTGGGAGGGAAGGGATGTGTTACTAGGCTACCATCCCCTGCATATATCTACTCACCCCCGGCATCTAAGTAGTAGCATAATGGTGAGAAAAACCAATGGACAGGTGTTCATAAGACCTCAGGTTCTGGTCCTATCATTTGACAGTTATGTGACCGAAGAAGTCACTTCCTAAACTCAATTTCCTTGTCAAGGCCCAGAGAGTCAGCTGCCGGCCATTCAAAGGGAGGCACGGCATACCTACATTCCATTCAGCTCAGCACCATCGCTCAGCCTCTTTCAAGGAAGTGGTCCTCCGAGGCTTACCCGATGTTCTGCGCGCAGACCCTTGACAGCTCCGGGCTCAGCTACTGGAGGGGCAGCAGTGGGTTTTACTGCAGACACTGAAAATGAAGAGAGGGTACACTGCATCAGAAAATGAGACACTAACACGTGAGTACATGCTGCTGCTTTCATACAGTACTGTCTCTTAATCTTCAAGAGACGCTGATGTGTACCAGTATCATTCCCACCTTACAAATGAGCAACTTGCTCCCAGAAGTTAAATAACTAGCCTAAAGTCACCGTGCTATAAACAGAAAGCTGGGATGCAAATCCAGGTCTTCTGATACTAAGTCTAGCCTTCTTTCTACAAAGTAGCAAATGGAGCCTGTTTAGAGCCACGATTTTGCCCTGTGAGGGAACATGACATCAGAGATGTCCTTCTCTCACATGAAGACACATGGAGGCGGAGGCTTACCAGGTTTGCTAGTAAGAGGTTGTGGGGGTGAGGGCACTGGTGGCATCTGAGTGGGGATAGATGCTGCAGGGGGAGGAGGAACTGCTGACACTGCAGGTTCTGCTTTTGGGGCTGCAGCAGCAGGAGCTTCAGCTGGCTTGGCCTTAGCAGGAGCAGCTGGAAAACAAGAAAAAGATATGCCATTGGCACTCTCTGGAAAGGAAAGCAACCATATTGCAGGCACCATGCAGCATTTAGCAGCAAAAGCTCTATCTCTAATCAATTAACAAATGCTTCCTGAGTACTTGCTATATATGTAAGGCTAAGAGATACACAGACTGATACAAGGCTCTATCCTCCTATTCCTCAGGGCTTCTAGATGTCCTACATTAGGTAACTGACTTAATTCACCTGCCTTCCCGGGTTCACAAATATCTACTGATCAAATTCAGCAAGTACTTTCTAAGCACCAAGTTCATGGTAAAGTAAACTTCAAAACAAAAGGAACCCAGGCAATTTAAGATGTTGAAACAAATACATAGAAGCAACACATTTCTGATTACAGTAATACTGAGCATCTCTTCAATTTTAACATCACATGTGGAAAAATACTCTTAACTATTAAAAAATATAAGTTTTGAGGACACATTTAGACTTAAGACTTCAAAGAATTTCCTCTAGGATAACTCTCACAAACCAAAGAGGTAGTCAAGCAATCAATTCACAACTTTAAATATTTATTTTGATTTACCCATTAGGATATCACATCTGGGTTTATACTGAAATTCAAATAACATTCTCTTAAGGAACGCTCAGAGGGTGAAACTCTCCCCCTAGAACAATCAATCTTACTCCCTTGCCTTCAGCTCCATGTTCTTTCCATCCTGGGTTTCTGGTCTCACCCAGATCAATCTTAATGATACAATCTACCATCTCTCTGCTTAACTATGTTAACAACGAGAAAGAAACAGACTTTTTTGCAGTTACAGCTTTGAGAACCAAAAAGTTATTTTCTTTTCTAATCTCTAATACTGACTAAAAGATCCAGCACAAATTCATTTCCTTATTTCAACCTTTCCCAAAAATGTTATGAGAGAACAGATGTGGAAAAAAACACCAAATTCTCCATAACAGATAGGAAGAAATATTGCTTCTTCTCACTTGAGAATAGCAGCTTCCTGGCTGTGTATAAGAATCATTTGGAGAGCATTTAAAAAAACAAAAAACAAACAAACAAAAAAAGGTGCTAAGATAACCAGGATCCGATAACCCCAGATTTAATATATCAGAACTCCTGGGACACAGAGTCTAGGCGCTTGTATTATTTGTAAGGCCCCCATGTGACTCTGATGCCAGGCTGGGGGGGCGGATGTAAATCATTGTCCTTAGAATCTTCATTTCTATTTAAGAAAAAGTCCCGCGAAAATGCAGAGAATTATGAGGTTTATCTTTTTAATACCCTTTTCTTCTAGAACGTGACGTTTAAAGTTCACTCTATATGAATGTTTCCCCTCTTACTGCCTCACTAAATGCAGAGGGAATGCCAAATGGTCTTTGAGGTACCAAGGAATTAGAATATTATGCTCAGCCCCAATTCCAAGGGGGAACACTGGAGACCTTGACAACCAGGAGAACTTCTTTACCGCCAGTTTTCCTGAGTGTGAAAAGAGGAGTGCCTCCTTCTACTTTTCCCCCATCGGGTACCAAAAGAGCTTCAATCACGCCATTTGCTGGTGATGGAACCTGCACAGATGTCTTGAAAAGGAAGACAGATGGAGAAAGAGTCCAAATTTTTACTCAGCATTAGCAAATTAATTGTATAGAATCTCAAGCATGAGTCACAAGAGTTGCAACAGATATACAAGACCCTGCATATAGAAACACTGAGGTCACACTTTCAGAGTAAGAGTAATGACAATTCAACGCTACTGTGAAGATTCACCCTTCTGCTCTTTCTCAGAAACATTAAAACAAGATTCAGTTAATGTGTTTCCAAGTGATACATGAAAAACAACTGGAAACAGCTCACACACACACACAAAAGCTATAAAACTAAAGTTACTAAAGTACTATAAAGTATAATACATATACCTAGAACAATCTGAAATTAAACTTTAATGCTTTTTCTTTTTTTGTCTTTTTAGGGCCGGAGGTGTGGCATATTGAAGTTCCCAGGCCAGGGGTCGAATCAGAGCTATAGCTGCCAGTCTACACCACAGCCACAGCAACATGGGATCCCAGTCACATCTGTGACCTACACCTCAGCTCAGAGCAATGCCGGATCCTTAACCCACCAAGTAAGGCTAGGGATCGAACCTGCATCCTCATGGATTCTAGTCAGGTTCATTACCGCTGAGCCATGACAGGAACTCCTAATGCTTTTTCTTTTTAATGAGCTATTCCAACACTTTTACAACTGAAGCAGTCAAAAATTATTTGGGGGGGAAATTATTTTTTTCCTTTTTTCTTTTCAGGGCCACAACTGTGCCGTATGGCAGTTCCCCCCAGGCTAGGGGCTGAATGAGAGCTGCAGCTGACGGCCTATGCCACAGCCACACCAGACCCAAGGCCATCTGCAACCAATGCCTCAGCTTGCGGGCAACGCCAGATCTTTAACCCACATCCTCATGGATACTAGTTGGGTTTTTAACCCACTGAGCCAAAACAGGAACTCCTCAAAAATTATTTTTAAATTTAACAGTTAAGTCCCTGTTCCTTCTATTAGGTTAAGAAACCAAAGGAAGACCATGAAAAGTTGGTAGTAATATAGCACAAGCCTACCTTGTCAGTTTCAATCTCACAAACCACTTCATCTTCTGCAACCGTGTCTCCAACAGCTGAAATGACAGGCAAAGGCTACCTATTAGGGCAGGGGCAGGGGGGAGTGAGATGCTCCAAAATCCTTTCTGGCAGGTATGTTACAAGACCCCTTTCCTATAGGCCAGGAGAAGGTCGATGCATGTAAAGAGGGGGGCAATAGGTTCCACTGATTACTGTGAGGGTAGGGGACGTAAAAGGGACATTTCAAAGGTATTTAAACCTAAAGAAGTGAGAGGACACTAAGTCTTACCTTTCTCCCACCTGACATCTCCTTCTGTGACAGATTCTGCAAATGCTGGGGTTTTGACTGTAATCACATCATCCTCTAGGAAAAGAGGTTAAAAACAAAACAAAACAAAAATCACACACAGTCCATATTTCTTTTCAATTTTTCTTGAATTAAATTCAGTCAATTATAGTTCTTCCCATTAAAACTCCATTCCCAAGAAGCAGGGAGCTGAAGGCAGATACTTACTGCACACAGCTGTAGTTCTGAAGAATCGAACATTCAAGACACTACTGTTGCTAATGCTACAAAACAAAAATAAAAGTAAACTTTAGCGGGTGATATTTTAGTCTAGATAAGGCACCATGGGTCACCTTCCCTCTTTGTTTTATTTTTGCTTTTTAGGGCAGCACCCATGACATATGGAGGTTCCCAGGCTAGAGGTTGAATCGGAGCTAAAGTTGCCAGCCAACGCCATAGCAACACAGGATCTGAGCCGCGTCTGCAACCTACACCACAGCTCACGGCAACATCAGATCCTTAACCCACTGAGCGGGGCCAGGAATCGAACCCACAACCTCATGGATACTAGTTGGATTCTTTTCCGCTGCATCACAATGGGAACCCGCGTCACCTTCCCTCTTTACATCAGTGATTCCTGACTAGGAGTGCGCATCAGTGTTGCCTGGGGGAACTTTTTCAAAGCACACATGTCCAGCCCCATTCCCAGAGATTCTGACTCAGAGGGTCTAGCACAGAGCCTGGATGACTTGGGTGCCTTAAACAGTGAGTTCCTTGGGTAAGACCAAGAGCCTGTGCTGCAGTGAAATGCCAGCTCTCACAGAGCAGACTTACGTTTGGGTCTTTGAAGAAGATAGCCATCTTAGTCCTCTGCATACCTACCAAAAGGACTTAAGCTTCCTGACTGGTTTTTCTTAACTTAAATCCAAGTAAAATACATTGTGCCCTCAGGGTACATACCAGTTGTCACATACACAAGAATTTCTGTCCTCAGGATTAAAGATTTAGATCAGACAGGACAGCAAGATAAGCCAGTTAACAAGTAAAAAGGTGTTATGCACAAAACAAACAAAACCCCCCACAAACAAACAAAAACACCAAGAAAAACCATTAATAGTGGTTATCACTGGAGAGTGGCAGACGTAGATAATACATGGCACCTATGGTTATCTGTTACATAACACATGCATTTTGGAAAAGTAATTTGATCTGATGGAGACTTTCACCTTCTACACTTCAAGGTTGTTTGAACATTCTACCACACCTTTCTATCAAAAGTTGCCTTTTGATTATTTTTACTTTTCTAACATCAAAATAACTATAAAGTCTATGTAAAAATCAAAGGAAAAAAACGTATGTTATTAAAAATTATAGATATAGGAGTTCCCTGATAGCTCAGTGGGTTAAGGATCTAGCACTGTCACACTGTCACTGCGTAGCAAAGGTTAATTCCTAGCCCAGGAACTTCTGCAAGTGGCAGCAAAAAAAAAAAAAAAAAAAAAAAAAAAAAAATGGAGTACAAAGTATTGTGTAAAGTTCAAAACCATGTTTCAGGGCAAGAACTAACAGGTAACATGTAAATGCAGAGACTGCTCTTTGAGGACACCTGAGAACCTGCAGTCCTGGCTGTCCCCAGGAGGAGGAACTTGGTGGCACCACAGAACAAGGATAAAATCTTCCCATGGATACTCTTTACTTTTGAATCATGTAAGCTATAAATAAACACATAAAAATCTTTTATTGTAAAACTGTATTTGGGTGTACCCATTGTGGCTCAGTGGTAATGAACCCAACTACTCTCGGTGAGGATGTGGGTTCCATCTCTGATCTCACTTAGCAGGTTAAGGATCCAGCATTGCCGTGAGCTGTGGTGTAGGTCGCAGACGTGGCTCAGATCTGGAGTTGCTGTGACTGTGGTATAGGCTGGCAGCTGTAGCCCCAGTTTAATCCCTAGCCTGAGAACTTCCATATGCCACGGGTGTGGCCCTAAAAAAAAAATTTTTTTTTTTTTTTTGTTTAAGTAAAATGATTATCTTATTCACAGAAAAGAGACATTGAACAACATAAAAACTGTTATTAGAGTAATACTCTCATCCAAGGTGTAATCCTTATCCCTCAAAGTTTAGGGGTTTTTAAAAATAATTTACTTTAAAATGGTTATTTGTGGTGTTTATTATTGTTCGGAGATTTGTGGTTGCTCCAATTTTCATTTAAATTGCAGATGAGTAATATTGTGAATCTCCCTGAATAATTTTTAAATTATAAAAGTAATCTCACAGTAGATGTTCACAGTATGACAGTTAGAAACAGCAAAAAGAACATTTACAATGGGATTATACCATACGGTAGAAAAGAGAACCATTTTATAACCTGCTTTTTCCCATCTATAGAATGAATAAAGCTTAACCAATCCCCTGTTATTTGGCCATTTTAAGAGAAATGTGGGTATGCTGGGCATTCTTCAGTATAGACTCCTAAAAATGGAATTGCTATATCAAAAGGTTCACTCAGTTCAAATACTTATGAATGCCAAACTGCACTCCAAAAATAACACAGGAACTCATATTTCTAGTAGTGTGTGCATCAGTTTCTCAAATAAAAAACCAAAAGACCAAACACTGTAATGCGCACTGAAGAAGGCGCTAATCTGCTGACCCTTCATTTTGAAGATTCCCCCTGTAGAGAAAGTAGCTTGACAGTGCTAGAGAGCATCCTCTTAGCACCACCCTGAAAACACTTGGAATGCAAAGTAGCATTAAGCAACACTCATAAGCAGAAGTTAACCTCAAACGCGCATGGGTGGCCTTTCTCCAAACCTTGCATTATGCAATAATAGAATTATAATTAGCAAGACTCTTTGCTTTTACTGTTTTTAAAGGGAGTAACTATGCAACCAAAAAGATGCTCTTAATCGCCGCAATAAATGTAACCTCCAGCTTTTCAGCTTCACTTGTATCCAACCAGAATATTTAGGAGCACCCCACTACATCTATTCTCATAAAAAGAGGGTTCCAGCTTCACCTTCATTATAATTTAAACACCTGAGGACAGGCACACTCCTGGTCCAGCACTTAACATGGAGCTAAAGCTCAAGCACATGTCATGAATTAACATCAAGGTTAGATCTAGGGACTCAACACAAACAGTCTGATTTCTAGGTTTGAAAGTCAATGAAGAAAGCAGACAGTCAAACTGATGTCTTAAATACCCCGTGTCCACATATCTATGCTCCCCAGTGATACTTACACAATCTTCCTGCTGTCAGGGTAACCTGGTCCCTGACATAAGGAGATCCCTGCAAGAAACAAAACAACTCTTAACCAACAACTCTTTATCTTACACAGGATACCTGCTGGGAATGGAAAAGACGTCTGTTCACCCCCTAACTGAGATAGAGCAGGATCAACAGCAAGCAATAATATCATCTTTATCAGAAAGTCCTGCTTCTTAAAACTTTTCCACCAAAGTAACTGTTATGGCAGAGAACAGGTATGTGGGACTGTGGGTGGGAAGGTGTTTGAGGAAGAAAGGGGAGAATTCTATCATCTTATTTACCTTAAAATTCATAAACTCTCATTATCCCTACATGTTTTCATAATAAAGTGCCTCTACTCTGCAAGTCTTCAAATACAACTGAAGCTTAAGAAAAACACATGATGGCTTATCTTGTGAAGACACAGCCTAATCAGAGGAGCAGTGGAAATGTTTGATCTGAGTTTGTTTCCCTGGTTATTTAAAATACACTGAGCTGGAAGTCTTGTTGCCTGTACCTCAGCAGCAAAGACTGGGCTACTTTAGGCCCAAGGACTCCAGCTGGTTCTAGGACTGAGCAAATCATTATCCCTTCTTTCAGTGTTTTGTCTTCCCCCCTCCCTGAGACCTTCCACTCTGGTCACACTCAACAAGGTGGGAGCTCCTCTCTGCCCCACCAACTGTCCTTAGCACAGATGACTGCATTTCCTCAATAACTAATCACTCTATCTGCTTCACCTGAATATATTCTCTCCTGGGTCTTACTTTTTCAGATCTATTAATAACTCTTTCTGAACCATGGGCACAGGAGCCACTGAACGGGAGACAATTCTCTCTTGTGCCCACCTCCATGTCCAGTAGCCAATGACTATGCAGTAAAAACCCCAAGCATAGCATGTATTTGAGCTAGAACAGCCAGCCCATACCAACTTCTGGAATCCTAAGTCCAACTCAGAATTCATCTTATAGCAAGTTTCATTTGTACAGTGCTTTGGAGTTGATAAAAATCCTTCACATAATGACCTCATTTTGATTTTCGCCTCACAGCTCCCTGAAGCGGAACAACCATCTGCCATGATCCCCATTTCATACATAAGAAAGGCTTCTGGAGGTTAAGTGACGAGCCCAAGGAGAAGTGCTGAACCACAATGTAAACCCCAAATACAAAGCTCTTCCCATTGTCCTGCTAGTCTCTAAAATGGAGAAAACCTTTACTGACATTTTTCAGGATTCCAAACTAAAAAGTTTATTACTGAGAGTCCTGAGCTAACATTGTGCCAGGTGCCTATGACCTCATGGCTCTTAGAATAAAGTCCAAAAACTTTACACATTCCTGCCCAGCCCTCCCAGACAGGCTTCCTTTCCATTTCTATGACGAGTCAAGTCTTCCTGCCTGAAAACCTTTGCACAAGCAATCCCCTTTGCCTAGAATATCGTTCTCTCAGCCAACTCCTATGGATTCTTTAAGACTTGGCTTAAATGTCACTCCTGTGGGGGAAGCCTTTGCTGATATTACCGCTGCACTCTCCACCTCCCAAGCTGGCTACTTCATCCCACCCTCTCATTACACTCCACTTCTCTTTCATAGTAGTTACAATGTAATTATGTCCTTCCATATGCATAAACATGTATTTGTTGTCTCTCCTGGTAGCCCATAAGATCCTGGAGGGTAGAGACCATCTATATCCCTGTCACCTAGGACAGTGCCTGGCATGCAGTGACATTTTAATAAATAATTTATGTAGTGCATGAGTAAATGATAACCTGGTGGGTTAGGGGTTCAAGCAGAAGAGTAGGTAGGCCTGGCTTGACCAGTAGTTGTCCAAGTGACCTTGGTCAAAGCACTTAACCTCTCTTAGCCTTGAATGATACATGCGTAAATAAAGAAAATTTCTCTTTTACTGTTTTTTAATGATTAACTGAAAAAAAGTACAGAAAGCACTCAGAACAATGCTTGGCACACAGAATGCCCATAATACGATCAACTCATTCAACAAATATTTGTATCATGTGTATAAAAAACTATTGGGATAAAACCAAAATTCTTTCTCCTAGTCTCGATACCTCGTGGCACTCTACCTCATGGCACTCTCTCCCTTAACCAAAATGCTCTGGTCAAATCACCTTTTTTTTTTTTCCAGTAACGAAATACTGCCAAGGTCTTTACTTCCTCAGGGACTCTGCACTTGCTATTCCTTTTCCCTCTCCTGCTCTTCATCACCCTGGCCTCTGTCACATCCTGTGGGTCACAGCTTTAGTGTCCTGCTTCATTTGTTTCCTTCTCAGCATTTAACCAAGATTCACGATAGTCCATTTGTTTAACAATTTACACCGTGTCCTTCCCACTAGACTGTATGGTCTACGGTCTAGTACAAGGAGAACCACTCACTGATGAATCCCTAGTGAGTGCCTAGCACAGTGCCTGACACATTGCGGATACTGAGTAACTATGTGCTAAATGAATAAATGATGTTTGTTATTAAATAGCATCTTGTTTCATTCCTATCTATCTGAACACCATGCGGAGAAACACAGGCACCCCATTTCCTCACATACGGCTCTGCCCAGGAGGAGAGCATTTTTAGGTGACAGCAAGGGCAGAACTTACCAGGCAGGGAACGTCTCCCTAGAGGGCAGTTCCCCTGTGGAGAAAGAAGACATTATCGACGTCACCCAGAGGAAAGAAACAGCTTTCTCTCTTAAATACAGACTCAAAGCTGTCCCGGTGCTGGTGACAGGTGAAATCTCATGACGCCGAAAGCTAATGGCAACAGCCTAGGCGTGCTCTCACTCCGTCAGCACGCTGGGCCTGCCAAACTATCTCAACTTTCCAACGGGGCTGATACCCACTGATTTTAACAGAGAGGAAACGGGCCCTTGGATCCCGTCGGAGCATTCCGTGGCGCCTCCTCCCCAACTCTGAGTCTCGTGTCGGAGCGGGCGCGGCTCCTCCGCCCCGCGCGGAGGGTGGGGTACAGCAGGGGACCAGGCGCTGCCTGCCTCGGGCAGGCGAGGGGCTACTGGGCTCCGCAAAAGAACCCGAGAGCAACAGCGGCTCTCGGCCACCCAGCCCGCGGCCTCCGCGTCCCGATGCCCTTGGTGCCCGGCCTCGCCGGCGCGCCACGCCCCTGACCCCGAGCCGTCCGTCCGCCTGCCGGAGAGTTTTTCACCCTCCGGGGCCCCAGCCCGGCCGGACCGTACCTTCTGAAAGGCGGAAAGCGAACGGCTGAACGCCCGGGACACGCAGCGGGACCGGGACAGCATCGCGGCGGCGGCGGCGGCGGAGCCGAGGGCGGGCGGACACCGGATATAGAGCCCGGCAACAACCGGAAGCAGGGCGGACCACGGCACCCGCAGCGCAGAGAGGGGTGTTCGGAACGAACCACTGACGAACGGGGGGGAAAATCGACGGGCAGAACACAGCTGCCCTAACCTCAGCCCAGGTGTGCCCGCAGGGTGAACCCGCTGCGGCTAGGCTCCCCCGGAACAAGTTGCGCTGCCTTCCGGCCGGGACAAATCCTCTGCAGGGTACCTATGACTGTCCCGTGATCAGGTCGCCCCGGGGTCCTTCCCTCCCCGATCTTTCCGCAGAGCTGTCTCTGAGCGTGGCGCCCATCTCTCCTGGGTCCCCGGACACCCTGCTCTTCTTCCGCAGCGCTGCTGGAAAAGAGTGGAAGGCGTCAAGGGCTTCTAACTCGGACTTTGACAAACAAGCCTGCCTGATCTTACACTTGTGTGTCCTTAGACAAGAGACATTGCCTCCCTATGCCTCAAATTCCTCAACTATTAAAAAAATAATAGTAGTAAAAAGCAGTGATCACTTCCCTTTCTAACCTCGGAACAAAGAAACAACCCCAAGGAACCCTTTAACCCATTACCCTTTAACCCAGCTGAAGACCTTCACCAAGTAGCCCTACTTCTGCATCCACATCTCCTGATCTTCCCTAGCCCCTATTCAAACTCTCTACAGCCAAGCCAACTGTACCCCATACATCCTGTGCATTTTGAAAGCCATTCATTTGTCTCTCGACCTCTAGAAAATAAATTCCATTAGATTAGAGAATGTGTCTGTCTTTTTCACTGCTGTATTCCTAGTAATTTTTAAAAATTACATTTTTGTTGAAACATAATTGACATGTAGCATTGTATAAGATATACAGCGTAATGATTTGCTGTATGTGTGTGAAGCGATTATCGCAAAAAGTTTAGTGAACATCCATCCTTTCATGTAAGTACAAAATTAAAGAAATTTAAAACAAAAAAAATTTGTATGTGATGAGAACTCTTAGGATTTACCCTCTTAAAAACTTTCATATATAGCATACAGCAGGGTGAGTTTATCATGCAATACATTACATCCCTAGTACTTATTTATCTTATAAGTTTATATCTTCATCCAATTCTCCCTCCTCCCCCATCACTGGTAACCACAAATCAGATTTCTTTCTCTATGAGTTTGTTTTTGAACTATAATGTATCCCCAACACTTGGAACAGAGATTGACATCGTTTAGGTGTGCAATCAATATCTGTGGGCTGAATTGGGGCCTCCCAGCGTTGAACAACCAAGAAAACACATAGCACCCCCCTCTACTCTTTTTTTTTTTTTTTTTTTTTTGTCTTTTTAGGGCTGCACCTGCAGCACATGAAGGTTCTGGCATATGGAGGTTCCCAGACTAGGGGTTGAATCAGAGCTGTAGCTGCCAGCCTACACCACAGCTCACAGCAATGCCAGATCCTCAATCCCATGAGCGGGGCCAGGGATCAAACCTGCAACCTCATGGATGCTAGTCGGGTTTGTTACCACTAAGCCACAGTAGGAACTCCTGAGTATTCACTTTTATAGTTCACCTTCCTAATAGAAAGCGTGTTCTATAAGCTTCTGATTTAATTAAGAATGAACGAATGAATGAGCCACTTGGTGCCTACTCATGGTGGTTTTGTTAGCTGAGTCATTTTGCCTGGCCTTGGGAATTTTATGGTGCTTTCACTCGTCTAAACTCTGAAAGCACTTCCACTGAAATTCTGGAGGGATGGGCAGAAGCCCTAGCTTAAAATAGAGAAAACATCCTTGCCTTGCAGCTGCCCCTGATCAAGTCTTTAGCATCCTTCGGCTGGATTATTTTGAAAGCTTCCCAACTAACCTGAGCTTCTACTCACTTTCTTTAACTCATCCTCCACACCTGTGTCAAAGATGCTTTTGAAGTGCAAATCTGATCCTGTCACTCCCCTGCTTAAAATGCTTCCATTGCTTCTCCCTATCAGTAGGATAAAGTCTAATCTCCTCAGCTTGACCAGGCACTGGATAATCTGCCCTCTGCTTTATGGTGATCCTCTCCCTACCTCCCCACCCCCATTCTCACAGGTGCTGAGCTTTAGTGCTATTTCACTCCTTCACCTCTTGGCCAGGGCTGCTCCCAACTCCTATTTGCCTAGGGATTCCTCACCATCCTTTTTAAAGCTTTTGAATCCCTTCCTAAGCCCCTCTAGCAGAGTTAACAGATACCTTTTGTTTTTCCAAAGTATTGTGTCTGTATCTCTCCTTTGCATTGTAATGTCATTTTTGCCTGTCTGTCTCCTCTACTGGGCAGAGCAGCAGAAGGAGACATCTCTATTGTCCTGAATTCCCCCCTGCCCAGGTCACTCACAGTGGCGAGTACTCCGTGGGTGCTCAGTAAATACAAGTGGAATGACTAAATGCTGCCATGCTGACAACATGGCTGGATACAGCTAAAGGGTCCAAAAACAATCATCAGGAGTTGTGGCAATCCTTTGCAGGGGTTGCTGTTAATATATCTTAGATAGCTACTTATTTTTTTCAGTTTTATGTAATTAACATTTGAGATTCTTATTGAGAACTGAGAAGCTCAGGCCCGAATAGTGTGGCAAAGCATTTCTCCTGAGATGCTTGGTGATTACCCAAGTTAATTAGATGTTACATAGATACCACACACACACACACACACACACACACACACACACACACACACACGAGTAGCATTTGAAGTTTCTCTCACGGGATAAAGGTTGAAACTAATTTCCTTGAGACGGACATGGGAGCTTCTGTGGAGCCCAAGGTCCAGCCTGATAAGCTTACATTTTTTTCTGTACTTAGAGCCTCCCAGGACACAGCATTCTCTATCAGGACAAGAGTTTATGAATACAAGTTCATAAATTTCTGTTTGTGGCAGGGTTCAAAACAAAATTTTTAAAAATTTTATTGTGCAATATGTAATCAAAAGGGTATATAAATATATGTGTATGATCTAAAGAAAAGTAATAAAAGGAATAGCCACTCTCGCCACACAGCTTAAGAAATGGTAAAGGCTGCAGTTCCCTGGTGGTGCAGCAGGTTAAGAAACTGCTGTGGCTCTGATTACTGCTGTGGCAAGGGTTTGATCCCTAGCCTGGGAACTTCCACAGGCCATGCTGTGGACAAAAATAAAACAAAACAAAAAAGAAAACAATAACAACAAAAAAAGAAATGGCAAAGCCCTATGTGGCCCTTCTGGCTAACCACTGCTATACTGAATTATATATTAATCATCCTCTTGCTTTCGTTGTAGCCTCAATATGCATGTGTCCTAAACTGCACACGTTTTTGTCTATTCTTTTTTTTTTTTTTAAATCCTTTTCCAGCCACACCCACACAACCTATGGAAGTTCCCAGGCTAGAGATGGAATCCAAGCCAGAGCTGAGACCCATCCCATAGCTGCAACAATGATGGATCCTTAACCCACTGTACCAGGCTAGGGATTAAACTGGCAACACCACAGGTACAAACTGGATTGTCAACCCACTCGGCCACAGTGGGAACTCCATAGGCCTAACTGCTTCTTTTTTTTTTTTTTTTTTTTTTGCCACACCCACAGCACACAGAAGTTCCCAGGCCAGGGATTGACTATGCCCCATAGCAGCCACTGCAGTGACAATACCAGATCCTTAACTGCTGTACCACAGAAAAATTCCTATTCTTTAAATTGAGGAAAATATGTACTTATTTTCAAATTATATAAGAAAAAAAACATGTTTCTAGAAAGCGTAAATGGTCCCATTAATGAAAAACACCAGAGAGGGCAGCTCAGCTTAAATAATATACACAGCATTCTTTCCTCTTAACTGAGATCCCCCAATATTCATAAGTGTGATCTGAAATATACACTTATATGTTTTCAAATATTAGTGACCAGATGGTAGATGGGGCTCTAGCCTTGGGTCCATAAAATAGAGATATACCCCATATTCACTTTGCATTACTCATGATACCTAGTTTCCACTGTGTAGCTCTTCATTCAGTTGTAATTTAAATTAATGGATAGGATGGAGTTCCTGGCGCGGCGCAGTGGAAACAAATCCGACTAGGAACCATGATGTTGTGGGTTTGATCCCTGGCCTCGCTCAGTGAGTGGGTTAAGGATCTGGTGTTGCTGTGAGCTGTGGTGTAGGCCGGCAGCTGTAGCTCCAATTAGACCCCTGGCCTGGGAACCTCCATATGCCGCAAGTGCTGCCCTAAAAAAAATAAATAAAAATTAAAATGAAATAAAATAATGAATAGGAGTTCCTGTGGTGGCTCAGCGGTTATTGAACCTGACCAGCATCCATGAAGATGCAGGTTCAATCCCTGGCCTCGCTCAGTGGGTTGAGGATCTGGCGTTGCCATGAGCTGTGGTGAAGTTTGCAGACGCAGCTCGGATCCCATGTTGCTGTGGCTATGGTGTAGGCCAGCAGCTACAGCTCCGTTTGGACGCTTAGCCTGGGAACCTCCATATGCCACAAGTGCAGTCCTAAAAAGGAAAAAATCAAATAAAATAAAATAGAATAATGGATAGATGAGTACTCAGCAAAAATCTAGATGTTTTTGGCCTATTTTTAAATGTAATGTAAATGAATCACAGTCACTTGCGTCATTCTGTGACTTTCTTCTTTTAGCCAGCATTATGTTTTGAGGATTTATCCATCTTGAATTGAGATTAGTTTGTCGATTTTCATTGCTGTATTTCATAACATTCAATCCACTTCCCAAACTGAGGGAAAAGTTGCTAAAATTCAAGTGATGTTCGGGGGAAGTGATCTGGCCAGTGAGTTCTCCCCAGCTCTGCCAGAGAAGGGGGCTTTTGGTCCAACAAGGAGCCCCCCAACAGTGGTTAGCCGTCTGATGGAGAGAGAAGCCCCATCGCCTTCCTGCAGAGCTGAGATGCTATGTCTTTGATGCTGGGCTGGTTTCCATATCCTCAGGGTGAGAGGGACAGGGAGAAAGATATTCGCTTTGGAGCTGACTCACTGGGGAATTTGGAAGCAGAAGTCAGGAGCTCCCTGCTGGAGGTCAGTGTAACAGGAGAAGCTGGATCATTCAGTCCTCAAAATTTCAAGGGGCTCTGTGGATCCTTAGGCAAGGACAGAAGAGATGGCACTTCAGCAAAGTCCTTTCTGCACTGGCTTTTCTGGGCATCTGAGTTGGGGTGGGAGTGGGAGATGGCAGAGGGGCAGCCAACCAGCTCTGGCCTCTATCTGCATATTCATAAGCCCCCCATACTGGTTGGCTGTGCTAGGCAGCCCCCACTGTCCCCAGTGCCAGTGGCTGCAGCAGGGCTGGGCCCATCAGATGGTGCCTTGCACTGAGAAGAGGTAGGAGGCTTCCCTCGCCCAGCCACAGGCACCAGGCCTGCCTGGGGAGGAAGCAGGAAAACCAAAATCACTTCCTGACCACGGCTCTGTGTGCCCAAGGCTGGTGAAGTGTGGGCTGCTCCAGCTTCTGAGTGGCAAGCCCCACCTGGCCGAAGAGCCCAGGACCGGACCTCAATGAGGGCGTCTTCTCCGTGAGTAACACAGTCTCTGCCATTGACCTTGCCAGAGCAATTTTTTATGATGACGGAATGTTGATTTTGAAATTTTTCAGCTATGCAGAAAAGTAGAGAGACTAGCATAGCAATACCCATCTCTGTACCCTCGCCCAGATTTGCCATTGTTCATGCGTTGCCATATTTGCTTCATCTATTTCTGTTGGCTGAAAAGCTTTCAAGTAAGTCAGACAGCAAGACTTTTCACACCGAGTACCTCACTAATACCCCGGTATGTATCTTTGAGCACATTGTTGCTGTGTTTTTTTAACTTTTAATTTTTTAAAATTTTTGTTAAAGCACAGTTGATTTACAATGTCTCCGAGCCCTTTGGAAGCTCTTCTTTCACTCGGCTCTTACACAATCTTGAGTGAGGGGGTGATTATTATCTCTGTTTTAGAAAAGCAGATAAGGCAGAAAGTGTGGCTTGAGGGCAAATGGCTGGGAACAGAGCCCAGACCTACTAACACTTAGCCCAGACCACCTGTCTCGGCCACCTGCTCTCGTGTCCAGCGGTGTTGTCCCAGGTAGTGATGAGACATGGCAGCCATTGTGTGACCTTGGACATGTCACTCCATTTCTCTGGGCTTCAGTTGCCTTATCCATAGATTGAGGGCATGGCTTGACAGGGGATCCTTAACATCGGTCTGTGACATACTCATTGGTTTTCAGAAAACCCGATGTAAAGAGTTTTTTATGAGGCTAAATTTATTTGGATACTATACCCTACCTCTTTTTTCAAACAGGCTGGTTAAGATTCTTTTTGTATGAAATAAAAATTATAGTAGATTGCAATCCTTGTATAGTTAATTTTTGTGCCGTTATCTGTAAATACAATGTCAGCAACTCTCAAGCTGATCCAATTTTTTTTTTCATTTTATTAATGATTGAAATCTAGGAGTTCCCATTGTGGCTCAGCAGAAATAAGCCTGACTAGTATCCATGAGGATGTGGGTTCAATCCCTGGCCTCACTCAGTGGGTTAAGAATCCGGCTGCCAGGAGCTGTGGTGTAGGTCACAGACATGGCTCAGATCCTGTGTTGTTGTGGCTGTGGTGTAGGCCAGCGACTACAGCTCTGATTCGACCTCTAGCCTGGGAACTTCCATATGGCAAGGGTGTGGGCCTAAAAAGCAAAAGCAGAAAAAAAAAAAAAAAAAGATTGAAATCTAAAAGTCTGAAAACCACCCACTGTACTGGGTGATCCCTAAGTCCCTGCCAGTGCTAAAGTTCCAGGGCTGTGGGGCCTCCCTGAACTGCCGGAGGGAAAGGAAACTGCCATTTAAGATGCACCTATTATCACTGCTAGAGAGTCCAGGCACTGGGCATGTATTAACATCTGAGATCCTTACCGTCACCCAAGGAGATGACACTATTTCAACTCCAATTTACAGACAAAGAAATCAAGGGAGGGAAGAGGGAGAGTCAACTTGTGGTGTGGGAATCGCCTAAGAGCCGGGGAGTCTGACCCAGGTCCAGCACCAGCGGATCACTGCATAATTCATGGGTACCAGTCATGCAGACCACCAGGGCTTCTGACTTGGTTGTCTCTGTGTCCATCAATGGTCGGGACTGTGCGGCCTGGGCCGTCAGGGTGACCTCCTCTTCCCATTTTCATCATCAGCCAGTGCGGGGTGGGGCAGGCGGGGGTGGGGGGAGCTGCTCAGGCCAGAGATGAAGGCGCACCCTTCCCCCACCAGCCCCACAAGCACATGGGGATGATGCAGGGGGACCCCGGCAAATGAAGCAAAGGTGGGGTCATAGGTGAAAACACCTTCCTAAAGCCTAGAAATGCTGTATGTCCTTGAGATGTGCCACCTTGAACAAGCCTTACATTGGCAGCTAAAATTCGCTGAGCCTGCTAAATACTCGGATGGGAGGCTGTTCAGAAGCACCATGGGAGAGGCAGAAATGTGAGATTAAGTGATCACTGTTATGAATTGCCAGTGGAGGGCCCTTCGATCCCGTGCCATTGGTGGAGGAGAGGCTGTTTCAGGATAAGGCATTTTCCTCTATTTCTCCAGCCATATTGGAGTGGTGATCTACTAGGATGGTCTGATCAGAATCCAGCTGAGTTTAGGAAAGGAGATAACAAAACCCTGCAAAGAAAAACACTAAGTTTTCCCAACGAAAACCTGGCAGGAACTCTATCAAGGGCATACCAGTAAACCTTGTCTAAGTCTGGACTGAGCGTCCATCACAGGGATGAGTTAGTGCAGTGCCTCTTACCTAAGGACTCCCCACAGCTCACTTTGTGTTATTGATTGGTTCTCAGTGGCCCTGCTGGAGTGTGTTGGAGTGTTTGCCATTACCTAAATGTGGACTCGCCACAGAAGGGGAGACATAGCCTGTGAGTGGCAGGTGTCACCCCAGCCGGCCCTATGGGCAGCTCTTCCCCTTTGCCCTCTTGGGCAGAGCTCTGGGGAGACCTCCAGGGAGATCCTCTGGAAGGGCCCAGACTCGCAGGGAGAATGGCTCTCATGTCAGGAGGTGATCGGTGCAGTTGAAAATGTGCCAGACACTGTCTTTTCAGTGCATGCCCATGGACCTGAACACTTCAGCTACAAAGAGACGACATACCACTTCTTTCTTATGTCTATTATTTACTAGAAATTCAACCTCGCCCTTATATTACCCTTTCTAGCTATAAAAATTCCACCTAACTTTGGAATTATCTTACAAGCCCTGTGTTCTGTGCTTGTGTTTGTAGCTGAATTTGCTTCTCCAGTGGGGCTCCTCCTGTCTGTTGCCCAGGAATGTATGTCTGGGAGAGAATCAATGGCAGAAAATGCTTCATTTGTTTGTTTATTAGAACTTATTTTTTAGAGCACTTTTAGGTTCATGGCAAAAATAGGCAGAAGGTACAGAGATTTCCCATGTAGCCTCCTCTGTCCCCAAGCCTGCATAGCCTCCCCTATAAATGAAAGTTTTTAATTATTCAAGGCAAAGGATGCCTTTTAAAAAAATTATTAAAGTGAAAACATACCCATTGAAAATACGGAAAATACAGAAAAGTAAAAAGAAGAAATGGAGAAAAAATTATCCATATTCCTATCACCCATAAAGAATGACCGCTAACAAGATAATGCCATTTGCAGCAACATGGATGGAATTAGAGACTCTCATACTAAGCGAAGTAAGTCAGAAAGAGAAAGACAAACACCACTTATATCTGGAATCTAATATACGGCACAAGTGAACCTTTCCACAGAAAAGAAAATCAGAGACATGGAGAACAGACTTGTGGTTGCCAAGGGAGAGGGGGAGGGAATAGGATGGACTGGGAATCTGGGGTTAATAGATGCAAACTATTGCCTTTGGAGTTGATAAGCAATCAGATCCTGCTGTAGAGCTCTGGGTCACTTATATATATCTAGTCACTGATGGTGGAGAATGATAATATGAGAAAAAAGAATATATATATAGATGTGCGACTGGGTCACCTTGCTGTACAGTGGAAAATAGAACACTGTAAACCAGCTATAATGGAAAAAAATAAAAATCATTTTAAAAATAAAAAAAGACTGCTAACATTTTAATGTATTTCTTTCTTATCCTTTTTTTCTTTTTTGCCATTTCTTGGGCCACTCCTGTGGCATATGGAGGTTCCCATGCTAGGTGTCGAATAGAAGCTGTAGCTGCTGGCCTACGCCAGTGGCCACAGCAACTCGGGATCCAAGCCATGTCTGCAACCTACACCATAGTTCACGGCAACACCGGATCCTTAACCCACTGAGCAAGGCCAGGGATCGAATCCTCAACCTCATGGTTCCTAGTCGGATACATTAACCACTGAGCCACGACAGGAACTCTTCTTTGTATTTTTAATATGTGATTTTTCTCTACCATTATTTATTATAAAATAATGTTCTATAAACTCTTCTTAAATATGATTTTTTTCAATGACTGCATGATATAACATTACATGGATGACATCATACTTTATAATTTATTTAACCAGTCTCTACTCTTATAAATCATAGTAGGATAATCATTTTTAATTTTTTTATTAAAGTATAGTTGGTTTACAATATTGTCAATTTCTGCTGTATAGCAAAATGACCCAGTCATACATATATATACGTTCTTTTTCTCATACTGCCTTCCATCATGTTCTATAGCAAGTGATTGGATATACAGTTCCCTGTGCTATACAGCAGGGCCACATTGCTTATCCATTCAGATAATCATTTTTGATATAAATCTGTGGGTATCACGTTATTTAATTAAAAAAAATTTTTTAAATGTATTTTATTTTTAATAGCATCTTAATTTTATTTCTTAAATACAGAGTCATTGACTCAAATAATGTAAACATGTTTTGTTTCATAATATATAATCACATAACTCTCCCAAAATACATGAACAATGAGCAAGAAATAAAAATGATGAGGTAACACTTTCACCCATCATGATGGCAAAGATTTAAGAGACTGATAATGACAAAAGACTACCATATTTAGTGTTGGTGAGGATGAGGGGATATGCGTTCTTTTAACAAAATGCTGGTAAGATAGCAAATTGGCTATTTAAATATATGTAAAAGTAATGCATGAACACATTCTTTTAAAAATTCAATTGCAAGAGAAATATACAGAGTCAAAATTGAAAATTCTCTTTCAGACCCTCATCTCCACTCCCAATCAGTTGGTACATTTCTGGAGGGCAGTTGGTTAACAAATATAAAAGTTTTGGAGTTCCCATTGTGGCACACTGGTTAACAAATCTGACTAGGAACCATGAGGTTGCAGGTTCGGTTCCTGGCCTTGCTCAGTGGGTTAAGCGTCCGGCGTTGCCGTGAGCTGTGGTATAGTTTGCAGACGCGGCTCGGATCTGGCATTGCTGTGGCTCTGGCATAGGCTGGGCGGCTACAGCTCCGATTGGATCCCTAGCCTGGGAACCCCCATATGCCGAGGGAGCGGCCTTAGAAAAGGCAAAAAGACCAAAAAAAAAAAAAAAAAAAAAAAAAAGTTTAAGATGTGTCTAATATTTAACCCAGAATTTCCACTTCTAGAAATGTAACATCAGAAAATAATAGGGAGTTCCCGTCGTGGCGCAGTGGTTAACGAATCCGACTAGGAACCATGAGGTTGCGGGTTCGGTCCCTGCCCTTGCTCAGTGGGTTAACGATCCGGCTTTGCCGTGAGCTGTGGTGTAGGTTGCAGACGCAGCTCGGATCCCGCGTTGCTGTGGCTCTGGCGTAGGCCGGCAGCTGCAGCTCCAATTAGACCCCTAGCCTGGGAACCTCCATATGCCGCGGGAGTAGCCCAAGAAATAGCAAAAAAAAAAAAAAAAAAAAAAAAAAGAAAATAATAGGATAAGTTTCCAAGGCTATAGGAGTGTTCATCCCATTACTATTCCTAATAACAACAGCTAACACATCAGCAATTTACTGCGTGCCAGGAATTGTTCTAAAAAAATGGCATATGTTGGCCATTCCCTTCGTGGCTCAGCGGTTAAGAAACCCGACTGGGATCTGTGAGGATGTGAGTTGGATCCCTGGCCTCACTCAGTGGATTAAGGATCCAGCCTCGCTGTGAGCTGTGGTGTAGGTCGCAGACGCGGCTCTGATCTCCAGTTACTGTGGACGAGCTCAGTGTTTTCAGTGAAGCAAAAACCAGCAAGAATGTCTCGAGGTCAGCAACCGGAAATCCAGCCAGACTGTGCTGCGGTGCGGTGCCCAGAGACGTTTACACCCTCCTCTGTGGACAATCATGGAAACTCTGCGTCTCGGCAGCCGAGAAACAGGAAACGTGCGGGGGCCAGCCTGTGGCCCAGAGCCCTTTATCTGGGTGTGGCGTAAAGCAGTAATGCTTTCTGTTTGAAAATTACCTAGCAGCGTTGTCACATTCGCTGATACAAGTAGCCATTGTCACAACCTTTTTAAAACAGGTTTACTGCTTTTCTTAGATTATGAAAGTAACACAGGATCATTTTACTTTCCAAATGTAGAAATGTATTAAGAAAAGAGGAAAGACACTTATAATACTGCCTCCCAGAAAAAAAAAAAATTACAGCTATCATTTTGGTGTTCGTCATTTTTTCCAAACTTGCACTTGGTGCAAGGTACACGGTTATAAGGTGTCAGGAGGGCTCTCCTGTGGCTTGGATAGTAAGCAGGGAGATTCAACTTCTTTTTTGATGTTTTGCTGTTTTGATATTAAAAATCCCACACGCTTCTGCTGGCTAATAGTCTGCGTAGACACAAGGTGGGGGGGTGGGTGAGGGAAAGGGAGGGGTGGGCAGGGCTCCTAGAGCCTAGCACCTCAGAAGAAAGCCTGGGGGCTGGTGGTGGCCACTCCAGATGGGGGCCTGGTGTTGGTTTCGCAGGCTAGCTGCCAGGCTGCTGCTTCCCCAAGGCTCTCCGGGCCAGGTCTCGGGTGATCATGCTGCTGGATGCCTGGGGAGACCCCAAGTGCTGAGCCTCGTCTCTCACTCTAGTACTTATGCCTTCTGGGGTACACAAACTATGTGGAACACCAGAAACAGCACCTTAACTAGCCCACAAGGGAGATTTGGTAGTCAGTGATTCTATGCTCTTCTGTCTTCTTCTTTTTTAATCTGGCTCTTAATTTTTTTTTGTTTTTTTTTTTTTTGTCTTTTTTGGGGCTGCAGCAGCGACATATGGAGGTTCCCAGGCTAGGGTTGAATCCAAGCTGTAGCCGAGAGCCTAGTCACAGCCACAGCAACACCAGAACCCAGCTGTGTCTGTGACCTACACCACAGCACATGGCAATGCTGGATCCTTAACCCACTGATGGAGGCCAGGGATCGAACCAGAGTCCTCATAGATACTCATTAGATTCATTTCCACTGAGCCATGACTGGAGCTCCTGTCTTCATCTTTTTGTACTGATATTGTTTCATGCCCAAGGCTCTGTGCTATGTGCTAGAGGTATCTGAAATAACGCACCTCTAATGAGGACACAAAAGTCAGTCTATATGAAGTGCTTAGAGAACAACTTATTTAAGAGTCAGCAAAAATCCAGTGACAATAGGCTGTCAGGCGCTCCGTGGGGACACGAGGAAGGCACACTGATCATTTGAGGGAATAGCTGATACTTCAGTCGGATTTTGAGAGAGGAGTAGAGGTTTGTCAGGTGGAAAATTGGGAGAAGAGCCTTCCAGGGGAGGGGACAGTAAGCGCAAGCACGTATTGAGGGTGGTGGCTCCAAAGGAGTTAGAGTAAGACCATGAGCAGCTGAGACGTCTTGAACCTGACGGTCCATAGGAAGCTAGCAAAGGCTCTGAGTCCATGGAGGGGCAGAAGCAGACCTACACTTCAGAAAAGTAATGCCATTGACAATGCTGCTGAGAAAACCAAAATGATCCAAAGGGGGGGGTGCTCTCATCACCACATCTACCCACCTGCCAGCCCCTCCCCCTGCTACCACCAAGGCATCGAAGGTTCTCCCCTCTAAATTCCGCCCTCCTCATGTGCACCACACTGCATCCCCTCTCTCCTACCCAAGGACATGGGTCCAGAAATTGCCCTCCTCTTTCCTGTATTAACGAATAGTATCTCTCTACGACATCCCTGCCATCGGCCTTCCAATATATTGGTATTTCTCCTATCTTGTGCAACCCTCTTTTTTTAAATTTTTTTAAAAATTGAAGTATAGTTGATTGACAATGTTGTATTAGTTTTGGTTGCACAGCAAAGTGATTCAGTTACACATATATATCTACTTTTTCATATTCTTTTCCATTATAGGTTAGTACAAGATATTGACTATAGTTCCTGTGCTATAGAGTAGGTCCTTGTTGTTTATCTACTTTATATATAATACTGTGTATATGTGAATCCCAAACTCCTAATTTATCCCTCCCCACCCCCTGCCACTGTCCCCTTTGGTTTACCAAAGTTTGTTTTCTCTAAGTCTATTTCTGTTTTGTAAATAAGTTCATCTGCATCCTTTTTTTTTTTTTTTTAGGTCCCACCTATAATGTGATATATGGTATTTGTCTTGCTCTGACTTACCTCACTTAGTTAGATCATCTCTAGGTCCTTATTGGATGGCATTATTTCCTTCTTTTTTACAGTAATACTCCATTCTGTATGTATCCCACACCTTTTTTTTTAGGGCTTCGCCTTCGGCATATGGAGGTTCCCAGACTAGGGGTCAAATTGGAGCTACAGCTGCTGGCCCATACCACAGACACAGGAACGCAGGATCCAAGCTGCGTCTGCGACCTACACCACAGCTCACAGCAACACCGGATCCTTAACTGACTGAGCGAGGCCAGGGATCAAACCCGCATCCTCATGGATACTAGCTGGATTCATTTATTCATCTGTTGATGGATATTTAGTTTGTTTCAACGTTTTGGCCATTGTACATAGTGCTGCTATGAAAATTGGAATGTATGTATCTTTTTGAATAACAGTTTTCTCTGGAGATACACCCAGGAGTGCGCTTGCTGGATCATGTGGTAGCTCTATTTTCAGTTTTTTAAGGAAATGCCATACTGTCCTCCACAGCGGCTGCACCCATTTACATTCCCACCAACAGTGAAAACCTCTCTCTCTTTCTAGCTACCGTTCTATGTCTCTCCTCCTTATAAAACACCTTTAAAAAGTTGTCATAGTCAATGTCACCAATTCCTCCTCTTGTCCTCTCCATAAAATTCACTCCAACCAGGCTCCTCCCCTTCCTCTGCACCAAAACTGCTGTGATCAAGACCCCAAATGACTCTGATCAACACCTTGAATTACTAATTTGAACCATCAACTCACACTCCCATGTGATGTGACCTCTCCTCCTCCAAGAAACACTTTTTTCACTTGGCTCCCTGGACCTCACACACCCCTAGAGTTCTTCTTCACTGATTGCTCCTGTTTCCTGCTGGGGTCCCCTCCTGCCCCTGCCTCCTCAGGTTCTGTCCCAGGACGAAGACCTCACCGCCTGTTCCTCTCTATCTGCATTCACTCCTTGGTGAGTTTATCCATCTACACACCGGCAACCCTCAATTTTATCTTTCTAGCCCAGATCTCCTTCACCAAACCCCAGGCTTAGTTATCCAACTGCATTCTCAACATCCCCATGTAGATGTCTAATAATTCTTTCAAACTTATTACATCCCAAACCAGGCTCCTGATATTTCTCCCCAAGCCTGCTCCTTCCACAGCCCTCCCCACCTCAGTTCAGGTGCTTCCCACCCTCCAGGCCAAACACTTCGGAGTGATTATCAGCGATACTTCTTTTTCTCTTGGGCCTCATGTCCAATCTGCTAGTAAATCCCATTGGCTCCAACTTTGACATATATCCAAGATCTGACGCAACATCCCATTGCTGCCACCCTGGTCCAAACCGTCTCACCTGGATTACTATCACTGAGATGATCACAAGAGCCTCCTGAATAGACTCTTTGTTTCAACCCTTGCCCCCCTCCCCCTAGTTTATTCCCCACCTAGTAAAGAATGATCTTTTTAAAACTAAATAAGGCCAGGAGTTCCCATCGTGGCTCAGTGGTTAACGAATCCGACTAGGAACAATGAGGTTGCAGGTTCAATCCCTGACCTCACTCAGTGTGTTAAGGATCTGGGGTTGCCATGAGCTGTGGTATAGGTGGCAGACATGGCTCAGACCCTGCGTTGCTGTGGCTCTGGCATAGGCTGGTGGCTACAGCTCTGATTAGACCCCTAGCCTGGGAACCTCCATATGCCGCAGGAGTGGGCCTAGAAAAAGACAAAAAAAAAAAAAAAGATAAAACTAAATAAGGCCATATTGCTCATTACCTTTCAATGGGCCCTCGTTCATCCCAGAGCTTTTATCTCTTGTGCTTCTTCTTCACAACAGTTATCACAACCTGAAAATATACTTACTGATTCTTTCTTCCCCTGCTAGAATCCAGCTCCGCAAGAGCAAGGCTGCTGTCTTGTTCATCACCGACTATCCAAAAGCCCAGAAGAAGGCCTGGTGTATAGTCGGTGCTTAATAAGTGCTGTGAAATGTTGAACTATGACTGCGTAATCTGATTCTTCCAGGAGCGAGACAGAGTTGTGGTCAAACAGTAGGTTCTCAAACTTTAGTTTGCTTATTTCAAAGGCAGGTGCCTTGGCCCCGGGCAGCTGAGGGATTCTGATTAAGCAGGACTGGTGGACCCATTGAATTTGCTATTTTTAACAAGTGGGCAGGGTGATTCTGTTCCAGATTGTCACTCTGAATCCAGAAACATCTTGTTCTGATTCCAGCCTCGCACTAACTGTAGGGAGGTAACTTAACTCCTCTGAGCCTGTTTCCTTATGTGTAAAATAGGAATGACCACATTCCTTCAGAGCTGTTAGGAGAATTCAGTTGGGTAATGCATGTAATGTTCTTGGCACAATGCAGTTATGCCGTTAGCTGCCATTTCTGTTGTTATTATTATTATGGATTATTTTCCTGTTACCCCGGCAGAAGAATCTTCTCCTTAGAGGATCGCTCTTAGGAACTTCCTCCCCAAAGTGTGGTCTGGACCAACAGCATCACCTGCGAGTTGATTACGAAGGCAGATTCTCTGCCCCACCCCAGACCTGCTGAGTCAGAATCTGCATTTTAACAGGATTCAAAGGGGATCCTTCCACACAAACAAGTTTGAAAAGTGTGTTCAAAGTCACAGGTACTGTTTTCTCCTGTCTCCCATTTCAGAGTCTGCCCAGGAGGTGAATAAGCCCTGGGACTCCGGAGTCTGAATCCTTCCTCCAAGTGAAGAGGAGAAGCCCCCAGCTCCCGGGTGCACCTCCCGCTGAGAACCTCAGGAGGAGGGATTCTCTCACGTGACCCTGACTAACAGCCTCTGTGGAGCTAAGGATGGATCCAAACTCCGGCTTGCTTGCTCATCCGTCCCAGGCCTGCTCGCACCGGGCCGAACCGTGTATGGAAGATGGAGGGAGCCCGGCCCCTGGGGAGCAGGGCAGACACTCTCCCTTTCCCTGGACCCAGGCCCCCAGCTCCAGCCTGGCCGACCCTGACTGGTTTTGGGATGAGCACGTCCAGGCAAAGAGGGCCAGAGTAGAGACCATTGTCCGAGGCATGTGCCTCTCCCCTAACCCTCTGGTGCCAGGCAGTGCCCCAGCCAGGGACAGCCCCTGCTGCCCAGAGAAGGCCCAGGAGCGGAAGAGGAAGCAGAGCCTTCCTGCGCAGCAAGGCCCCCTGAGGCCAGGCCCTGCCGGGGACCGGGGCAGCAGGAAGGGGAGCCCTCGGGTGAGAGAACAGCTTCACCTGCTGAAGCAACAGCTAAGACACCTGCAAGAGCACCTCCTGCAGGCTGCTGAGCCCAGGAGGGCCCAGGAGGGCCCAGGAGGCTGTGACACGGGGACGGGCCCTCTGAGGGTAAAGCAGATGAATGGCTATGGGTCTCAGCCCTGGGCTATGGACAGTGACCACCTCCAGGGTTCCAGCGGGGCCCTCTCCAGGGTGGAGAAACAGACCGTGTCTGAGGTCACATATCAGTCTGAGGAAGCCAGGTTCCTTCCTTCTGGAGCACGGGCTTTGCTGGTGATTCTGAAGAAAGAATTGACGGGGGCAATATCCCAGGCTGTAGACTCAGTATTACAAAAGCTGCTACTGGATCCACCAGGGCCCCTGACTCAGCTGAGCAGACGCTTCCAGGGGCTGGTGCCAGACGAGCCGTCATCTCCTGAGGCAGGTGCCTGGAAAGACCAACTTTCTCCGGCTGCCTTGCCCAGGAGGGCCCAGCCACAGGTGGGGGGGCCGCTGGGAAACTTGCCTCTGGCCAAGGCTCTAGATTCTCCCAGGTTCCCCGTCTCTCCAAGAATGCTCCCCAAACCCTATCCGGGTCCCCCAGCAAACTGTCCCTTGACTGTGCCTGCCCACGTCCAGGAAGATCAGACTGTCAGCCAGCTCCTGGGCCAGGGACCCGGTGGCCACTGGAGCAGCAGTCTTCCCCAGGACTCGTCTCCCCAGAGTCACCCCTCGTCGGAGGCGGCCCTGCGACCTTGGGGAGCTGCCACATTGCGACCGCTGGCTCTGAGCCGGCAGCAGTGCCCCTGGCCCTTCATGGCCTCCTGTCTGGAAAGACTGCCCATCATTCCCTCGGTGAAAATGGAGCAGGGGGGCCCGCAGGCCGCCATGGACGCCCTTCCTTTCTCTTCAGCCCACGTATCCTTTACTAGTCACTGACGTTCTCATTGTCACAGCCCAGAGAAACAGGAGCCCGAGACAGGACAATGAGGGGAGGTGGGAACAAAGAACTACCTGGCGTAGGGAACAGCTCGCTTCCCCAGTGGTCTCCTTACTAAGTCTTTCGGGCCCACTCAATCCCTAGGCTCATATATGTTATCTTCCCAAGAAAGCAGTGTCCACATTCTGGGATTTAAGGATGCTGGAAAGTTCCTTTCCCTTCCTCCCTGACACATCAGATTCTACCACTACTGACTTAGTCTTTTGGGTCTGAAAGGATGTGTTTGTTTTTAAACCCGAGGGGGCTCCCCCCAAACAACAAGTACCCTATGGAAGGAAGAACCCCACCATTTGGTGGTCAGCTGCTCATACGCCTTGGCAGAGCGCATTAAAGGAATGGCCTCCTCTGTGGCTTGGCTCTTGAAAGCTCTTGGCTCCATAGGCAAAAGGCCTGCACTGGCTAGACAACTAATGGGGAAGATATGAGGGACCAGAAACTTCCAGGGCAGGTGGAAAGGGGGAGGTTTTCTTCAGGGACTAGACCCAAGGCAGCTGAAAGGGGTGAGAAGACTTCAGCTTATGGATTAGCTTCTAAGATGCAGCCGTGATGGAGAGAACCCGGGGCTGCGCGTATGAGTAGAGAAAGGAGGAAAGCTGCAGAGCTCAGGCTGGTCTACAGGGGTCTGAATCTTATTGTATCATCTTTGCAACCCTTAGGCAGACCCCGTTCTTAAACAGTTTTTTCCCATGGGGAAAGCTGCAGAGCTCAGGCTAGTCTACAGGCGTCTGAATCTTATTGTATCATCTTTGCAACCCTTAGGCAGACCCCATTCTTAAACAGTTTTTTCCCAGAGTAACGCTTCCTCAAGATGTTAATAGTTGTTGAATTAGCAGAAAAAGTAGCTCGGGTAAACACTGGGTTAGTTCCATTACTGCAGGACTTCTCAGAGCCTTGAACATGCTGAAGTCCAATGCAAAGCTCTAAGAGGAGAATGTCTGCAGCCCCAAACTCATATGACCAAAGAACCCTTTTCCCTAACAAGCATCTTGTAGGACTAAAGTTCCTGAGGACAGATTTGGATGTTGCTTTTTTAGTGAGCTCAGCTCATGCTGCTGCTTCTCACAGACAACCTTCAATCGAATCTCCGTGTCTGTGGGGTCACACCACTAGGTGTGAACAGCCATTCTCTACCAGGCAAGCTGTAATGAGGGCGGCAGGATGGGGTGGAACAGCTCATTGCCACACCAGGGCCAGCCAGCTCTTGTGTCTTAAATGCTATGAGCGCCCCCTGCTGGTCATAGGTGTTGAAAACATTCCCAAAGCTTGGGCGCCCCTGGGTTGTTCCCTTTGCAGGCAGTGAGCAACACCACCACCAACATTAAAAGCACCTCACCAGCCACCAGTTCTTCTCCAGGCAGTAGGCACAGAGATATCAACATAGATAGATCTTCTTATCAGGTGACAGTCCTGTGTGAGAAAGACTGTATGTATGGGCCTCTGAGAGGCCACTGGTTAAGACTCCCTGTCAATGTCAGGCAGTGGTAGAAGAACCTCAAGAACTCAGTCCCCAAAGATTCTCTGCTTCCTTTGTGAGGGGCGTGCTTCCAATCCTCAGCCACCTCCTGTGGCCTGGCCCTGCCTCATGATAGGAGGATTGGGCTCAGAGAGCTCCAGGAAGTTGCAGGGCCAGGCTACCTGGGTCTGGCTGCCGGCTCAGGTACTTGGCTACCTCTGGAATGATTTGGAGCCCCGAGGCAGCATCCTGGCCCAATTACTTCCTCATTCCAGCCCTAGAGGCTTTTTGCTTTGAGCCATGAAAGGCCAACCTAAAAGCAAAATGCTTTGTCTTTTTTTTTTTTTTTTTTTAAGGGCCACTCCCAGGCATATGGAAGTTCCATGCTAGGGGTTGAATTGGAGCTGCAGCTGCCAGCCTACACCGCAGCTCATGGCAACACCAGATCCTTAAGCCACTGAGTGAGGCCAGGGATGGAACCCACATCCTCATGGATACTAGTCAGGTTCGTTATCACTGAGCTACGATAGCAACTCCAAGAGCAAGATGCTTGGAAGTGTAAAAGACATTTCACATTCACAGGCCATCCCTGTGAAGAGCAGGTGTGGCAAGGAGACACTGTTGAGGGCAGCGTTTACTGCACACCTTCTCTGCGACAGGCACTGCGGCCAGCAGTTCAGGTGTTTACCAGCACTTCGCCCTAATTCTGACCCTCAAAAGACTCTGAAAATCTCTATGTTTTTTTCCCCATCTATATGATGGGAACTCTCTTGGTTGCAAAACCTGACCTGCTCTGATAGGCTATTTATAGACTATCTCACTTCGCATAACTAGTCATTGATTTTGCTATGGAAATATTAAACTCTTGGATGAGAGTCCCGCCGTCAACCCTTCTGCAAGGGTTAAGTAACATATTACACGTGCCAGATGCACATCAAATAACAGGGATTCTGAAATCTGGCCTCCATTTGGCCCAGTGTTTCAGATAAGGGCTTGTGGGCCCGTGTTATCTCACAATCCTCAGGCATCCACTCTGAGAGGTAGGGACAGAGAAGCAAACTAACTTGCCCAAAGTCAAACAGACATACGCAGAGCCAGGACTCAAACCCAGCATCTGATTGCCAAGCACATGCTTCAATTCTATAGTTTAGGAATGAAGCCCAGAGAAGGTAAGCGGCTTGCCCCCAGTCACACAGGGAATGGGTGGCAGAATCAGGATCTGAAACTGGATTTCTGGACTCTCAAGCCAGGATTCTTTTCACAGCATTTATGAATCTGTAAAAAGGATAAGAAGTAGGGGCAAGGGGGCAGGGGGCAGGGGCCTCCTGGGCAGCAGCCTGGGTGCCTGGGCCAGCTGTAACAGTAATCAGTAATAAATCAGGGCAACGGATGTATCCCACTGCGAAGTCTTAATTGTCCTAAAGCTACACCTCTTAGGCCTGAGCTCCTACTCTGTATAATGCTTCTCACTAGGATTGCTCCTGGATATGCTAAGTGTTCTTATGTAAGAATCTTTATTTCCCTCCCACCCTGTGCTAGTTTTTCATACCACAGCCCCCTGCTCTTGTCAGAGGAGAAGGAATCTGTTCCCAGAAGGAGGGATGTGTTGGAACAGAATTTCCATATTTTTCTGTGGATTAAGGTTGACTATTTAATCACTCACTCATTCCTTTATCCAACAAACATTTATTGAGCACCTACTATATTCCTAGCATTGGGCTAGGCACTTGGAATACAAAGATGAAAGGAGAAGATTCCTTGCACTCAAGGAGCTCACAGTCTAAACGGGGAGACAAACATGCAATAAAAATTCCAATAACGTCATTGTTACAAAAGAGGTTTATGCAAAGAGCATTGGTAGCCCAGGATAAGGAAAGCCTGATCTGGCAAAGGAAAGGTTTCACAGAGGAGGGAGCATCAGAGCTGAGATGGGAAGGATGAGGAAGCTCTGCCAGGCAAACAGATGGCAGGTACAGCCCAGCAGTTCAACTTCTTGAACCAAAGCAAGCTGTGATCCAGTGCTCAGTCTGGTAGGATGCTTCTTGGTGTTACCACTGCAAAGGCGAAGATGAGAGCCAGAATGGGGACCATCTAGTTGACTCCTCTCGTTTTACAGAGGAGGACAGCGAGGAGACAGAGAGAGGAAGTACATCTCTACTTGGGGTTTTGAGGTGGTTTATCTGGGAGAGAGTTGCCATCTCTTCCCATCCTATTTTTTTTTTTTTGACCTTTTGGGATTGGATTTATTTCACTCAGCATAATGCCCTGGAGGTCCATATGACTTGTTGTATGTATCATCTTTCCATCCTGTTGTGAAAGGACACACACAGAGAGTGCAACAAACAGTATTCTGTATCACACATGCAATAGAACGTTTACACATCAAAATGTCTTTTAAATTCTGCAACTTTACTGTACATATGTGGTCTTCAGCATCTGGAAAGGAAAAGCTTATCCGATCATACTTGCCAGAGACAGAAAAATGGAGCAAATACACCATTCAGCCAGAAAAAAATAAAAACAAAATAGAAACCATGAGGAACAGGGCAATTTACCATTTGGATAATTTGACAAAATTACTTGCTAAACTGGTATTCGTTTTCCTTGACACTGGGATAAATCCAGGAGGGCCTCAATCCTGGTCACTTGAAGAAGGCCAAACTCATGTTTTTCTTCACCCGCTATCCCAGCTCCAACCTCCTGAAGGCTTATTTCCCTGATGTTCAGGTAAAGTCCAGTGCAGTTTCAGCTTCTGCGAAACTCCCACGGGCAGCGGGTTTTTCTCATGTGAGGCAAGGCCTAGGTCAGCACAGGGGCATTTGAGCTCCCCTTCATGCTGTGGTGGAATCGGCGGCACTTCTGGTCTGGGCTGAGAAACTGCCTGAATAAGCAGGAGTCACTTTGGGGCGGGAAGGTTGGGTATCTGAATTTAAGCTCTGAGCCAGAGATCGACATGGGGAAGGAGGGAGTGGGGTGGGGTAGAGAGAACCATTAGTAAATGGCATATTTGGCCTAGTGGTCTGTCTTTGCTGGGAACATTATGAAAAGGAAAGAGTATCAAGCTGCACCCTGTCACTGTCAAATTTACATTCAGACAGTTGTGCTTCAAAAGTGAGGGAAGGTGCATACAGATCAAGGGTGACAATAAGAAAACTCAAGCTCTGATGGTTGGAACCAGAACTTGCCTGTTTCCATAGTTTCGGAGGGCCTCTTTCACCCTAGGTGTTGGGTAGGGGCTCTTAATACTTGGTGTCTATATTATTCCTTTGTGATTTTTAAGCTCTTTCCCGTACATCCTGCTGCTTGGTTGACTCCTGCACCTAGCTCTCATTTTGATTCATGCTGCAACTCCAAGTTGCTGATAAATGGTTCTCTGATCTACACCTCTACCCCCTTCCCCTGGCTCTTTACCTGGCAGAGGGCTCTGGGGCTGCCATGCAGTCTTCCTGGGTGTAGGACAAGCTGGGGCCACACTAGCCTTATCCCTGGACCCTCCCAAAGTCACACTTAGACGAGAGTGAGAAACCTTTATAAATCTAGGCTATAAGAAACATTCATCTTCTGGAAGTTCCCTTCATGGCTCAGTGGTTAACCATCCTGACTAGGACCCATGAGGATGTGGGTTTGATCCCTGGCCTTGCTCAGTGGGTTAAGGATCTGGTGTTGCCGTGAGCTGTGGTGTAGGTCACAGACGAGGCTCAGATCTGGCATTGCTGTGGCTGTGGTGTAGGCCAGCAGCTGTAGCTCCAGTTAGACCCCTAGCCTGGAAACTTCCATCTGTCGAGAGTTCGGCCCTAAAAAGCCAAAAAGAAAGAAAGAAAGAAAGATTTTGTGTGTGTGACTTTTTGTATATTTTTAGGGCCATACCCACGGCATATGGAGGTTCCCAGGCTGGGGGTCTAATCGGAGCTGTAGCCACCGGTCTACGCCACAGCCACAGCAACGCAGGATCCAAGCCTCGTCTGCAATCTACACCACAGCTCACAGCTGGATCCTTAACCCACTGAGTAAGGCCAGGGATCAAACCCGCAACCTCATGATTCCTAGTTGGATTCATTTCTGCTTCACCATGACAGGAACTCCAAGAAACATTTATTTTCTAATGGGCATTATGGCTAATTGAGACGTTTCTGTCTATAACTGAATAGACTTAGAAAGTAGCCGTGCTTTTTTTTTTTGTCTTTTTGCTATTTCTTGGGCTGCTCCTGTGGCATATGGAGGTTCCCAGGCTAGGGGTCGAATCAGAGCTGTAGCCACTGGCCTACACAACAGCCTCGCAATATGGAATCCGAGCCGTGTCTGCAACCTACACCACAGCTCACGGCAACGCTGGATCCTTAACCCACTGAGCAAGGCCAGGGATTGAACCCGCAACCTCATGGTTCCTAGTCGGATTCTTTAACCACTGCACTATGACGGGAACTCCCTGTGCCTTCTTTTTTAAAGGAAGCCCCTTTTAGTGTTGGTTGAAGTACCTTTTGTTTACCTCTGTGCTGAACTGGAAGCTGACAGTTCTGACACCGAGCACCTCCTGGCAAACACCTGACTTCCTGGACCCTGTTGTTTGTACAGTTCAACCGCTGCATTACTTCCCAGATGATCAAGTGGTTCAGCAACTTCCGTGAGTTTTATTATATCCAAATGGAGAAATTTGCCCGGCAAGCAATTTCAGAGGGTGTCACCAATCCCAAAATGCTGGTGGTTCTCCGCGACTCCGAACTTTTTCGAGCTCTCAACATGCACTACAACAAGGGAAATGACTTTGAGGTAAGACCAGGTACTTGGGTCCCAGGAAGTCTGACGAGTGCCCTCCCTTTGTGATTGGAGTTTTAGAAAAGATCCTGTCCGTGTCCATGTCACTGGCAGCCAGGGCAGCCTGGGGCCAGGCTCTACCGTCTTTAAAGGTTACATATCTCTCCATATCTCTTAGGCAACAGGCGGATGCCGCAAACAGAACCTCTAGCCCGTCTTCATTCAGAAACTTAGCCAGAGGTCAGGTGTCATGCCATTTTAGGTAGCGCATCATGATGATGGTGTTTCAGAGCCTGTCGACCTTCTTGCCTTGGCACTGGGAGGCCCAGGACGAAGTGCCGGCCTTAGCCGCAGCCCCTAGGCCTGGCCTAGGTTTTCTTTACAACAGTTTCCGTTCTTCCCATCATTTAGCTCTTATCTTTATTCTTCATTGAACAGTTTTTATCTGTGGGCCTTCCATGGCAAATCACCTCAAATCCTTTCTGGCAATAATAAAAAATACTCAAGCTTCCCAGTCCGTTGGGGATCTCTGTGAAGGCACACTGGTGGTACCTTAGAGGTAAAGCATCAGAAAAGGGTGGGCAAGAGGCCTGCGTGCCATTGGTGAGACCGCGTAATCTTCCTTGTGTGGTGCTGACAGCGCTGTAAGGCTGGCATCTTGCTCTGCAGATGCCGGGCGTGTCTGGTCACCCCCTACAGACCTTCCTCACTTGACTGTGATCACAAAGAGCAGTGTATTGATGCTTCCAAGAAAGGGAAGAACTGCTGGCATCTACTGGTCGGATGCTCCATCAGAATGTGCTTGGAAACCTAAGCCTAGCACCTGTGGGGAAAATGGACCGTGCCTCCTTTGTGAGGCTCGTGGGAGGCAAGGCATGGGCTGGGGGCAGTGCTGCTATGTCTCTCCATGCGGGGGTGGTCCTTTGGCGGGCAGTGTGGCTAGCCCTGGGCCAGGCTGGATCTGGAGTTTCTGCGAGATGTCCCATTGCTAACGGTGCTGGTCCGGGTGAGGTCCTGGAGCACAGCCTGGAGCTCCACCCCCAACCTCATGGTTGGCTTTGGAAGCAGGAATGATTCCAAGTCCTTTGAATCCAGTCCCAAATAATGCTGGAATGAGGTGCGACAGTTGTAAGCTTGGGGACGGTCCTTTCCACACGAGGCACTAAGGAAAAGAATACTAAAAACCTCTTTTGAACCCCAGATTTAATTTCAATCAAAGTCAGAGCTTCCCACTTACTAAACAGGTCACCCATCAATGGAATCAGCTACTCCTACAAAAGAGTGTCCCTAATACGCTTTGTCCTGGGGCTGTCTCATCGGTATCATTGTTTTAGGCTTGTATTTGATGAGGGAGCAAGGGATTCCTGGGGCTGCAAAAGTCAGGGGCCAGTAGAGCAGAGATGCTCTCATCAGCCCACCATTCCAGAACAGCATCAGATATGAGGTCAGCATGGTGCCAGTGCTTCACAGGTTCATGTCTTTTCTTTCTTGTGGGTCTCTTTGGGAATGCAGGTCCCAGACTGCTTCTTGGAAATTGCCAGCCTGACGTTACAGGAATTCTTCAGGGCTGTCTCTGCAGGCAAAGACTCAGATCCTTCCTGGAAGAAACCCATTTATAAAATTATTTCGAAACTGGACAGTGACATCCCAGAGATATTCAAATCTTCCAGCTATGCCCAGGAGCTGTTTCGGAATTAAGATCCCACAGAGTGAGGAGTGACTGGACTGGGTTTCCAGAGGTTGTCTTCAATGGCAGTCAGTACAGCTGTAGTCATATAAAAAAGGGCATAAGGAGAAGCTCTTCAAATAGGACTAGCACATTTTTGATCATATATTTTCCAGAATTATCAGAGATTTAACATTATCTATAAAATAATGTAAAAGGAACACAACAGTTTGGAACCAGAAGATATAAATCTCCGTTCCACTGTTTCCAGGTATCATGACCCCGGGAACTTGCAGGAATATCTGCCTCCTTAAGACGAGGTTGTAAGGAAAAAAGATACGTCCTAAAGAGCTCTGAGAAAGTTACCACGCAAATGGTATTTGTTCCCCCTTCTGCTTTCAGATAAGGTTATCTTATTTGGGGTTTTCACACATTGCTGTTTTTAGCTATCTAGTCATTAAACTCCATTTATTTGCAAGGTACTCAAATACATTACCTTTAAGCTTTTTACCCTGAAAAGTAGGAATTATCTTCATTTTAAAAATAACCATACAGAAGTTTTAGAATTGTGAGACAAGCTGCCAAAGGCTGGGAGGCGAGGGCATTCGGGTTGGCAGGGGCAGTCAGGAGTGTGGAGAAGCCCACGATTTTTTGGATGCCAGGCTGTGCACGGACCACCTCGTGCAGCCGCCCATGCTCTCACACAGGCCGCCATCCCCGACTGGCAATCAGCACTGATGCTGCACTGTCTCCTGACAACCCCTCCTAGCACTCAGGAGTGCTCCATCACCCAGGTGTCCACTGGCCATTCCAGCGAAGCCAACACAAACTTTCTGCAGGACTGAGTGTTGCTGCACATTCATTTGCCTCCTGGAAGAGTTTATCAGCTGGATAACCCAGATGGTCTCCAGTTGACTGATGCAATTAATGCCCCAACCTCCTATGTGCGGAGGAAACTGAGCTTCAGACCATGGCAGCTAGAAAGGGCCTTAGGGGCTCACTTGGCCCACCCCGCTTAAACAAGGGAGGAGGAGACTGAAACCCAGACGGGAGGCTTTGCACAGCCTGTGCACAGCCTCACAGACGGAGAACAGTGTACTTAGGACAAATACAGCCTCATACACAGAAACAGAAATTCTCTGCTCCATAAGGCCATTACAGCCCGGGGTCAGTCTTTCAGAGATAAAGGAATGCGTGAGATCAACATTTTTTCGCTACTGGCCCAACACAAATTGCGACGTGCTCTGAGCACATAAGCCAGACATCTGCAAAGCTGAGTAACGACATCTAGCTTCCAACTAGTCAGAATCAAGTCTTGGAAAGTGCTGCCAAAGGCGCTCAGGCCCGAGTGGGCATCACAGAGAGCTCAAGCTCCGTGTTCTGATTAAGGAGTGTTTCTGACTTCATCAGCTTTCTCCTTTCGCGTCTACAAACAACAAATGTCCATGTTCAACTACCCCACTTCCTTGACTTTTCAGATCAGCTGGATCAGGTGAAGTGAAATCCCTAAATTACTGCTGGATGTATCAAATGAAAAGGCAGGAAAGACGACTTTCTTTTGAATGTTCTCTTATTCCAAACAGCTAAGAGGAAAAACAAAACAAACATACTCAGCCCAAACCAATCTTCTCAGGTTGTTTTAAAGTTATTAAGTGTCCTCAGCACATTCACTTGCACTCAGATGATCTTTGCCCTATTTTCTCCCACAATGTTCCCTTTACAGAAATGAAGGGCTCTGCCAAGGCTGAGTCTTAAAAGTAAGCAAGCACTGAGTATCCTGAGCAAGGGCAATCAGTTATCTGTGTTTGGAGACAGGAGAGGAACCCGCCGTCCAGAGTGACATTACATAGTTATTTAAGACATGCATGTGAAACAATTCCAAGTTCACATGATTGTCCAAATGGAGCAGCTATTTTCTGTCCCAAACCTGAAATTCATTAGTGTGTGTTTTAAACACTGAGCCAAGCCACCTCCAGGGCAGCGAACCTTGTCCCAGAGATCAATTAGATGAAATGTACAAGCTCAAATTGAAAACATTTGTGTACTAAGGTCTTTCCAGGAAGTGTTCTCTAACCACTGAGCTAAACACAGAAGAATGTATAAATATATACGCTCTGCCAACAACAGAATTCTATTTTATTATATTTTTCTCTTTCTTACAAGTGTGATGGGAACACATTCGGAGTGTAAGCTGAGCTGGTTGTGGTGCTCTTTTGGCAGTCATGATATTGCCAAAGGTCTGGTTGTTCTTTCCATCAAGGTGTATGTGGGCACTCTTTTCTCCCAAACAGACGTGTTCAGTGTCTCGTCAAACACTGCGTAATTGTCTAATCTTTCTTCGATGGATAGTACGGCCTGGACCGTGGTTTATGATAGAGGAGTGAATGTCCAGTTATCAATTAAAAGCAGGCAGTTAATTGGCATTCCATGCAGTCAAAGGGTCATTCAGCCCCTTTATTTCAAACACGGTTGCATTTACTCTACACAGCTCCAAATTGGATGCATACAGTGAAGAGGTCAAAATTATCTCCAGGATGTATAAGGCATACTTGAACTATTTCCTTTCCATCGAGAAGGACCACACGCGGCAGAGGTAGCACAGCACCCTTTAATAAAGTTCTGCACCCAAGACAGATTAAAAAAAAAAAAAAAACACCTGTCTTTGTTTGCAATGATGAAATGTAGAATCCTCAGAAAAAATAATTTAAAGCGTTCAAAACATAATTTTACATGTGAATTTAGAAAATATTTCTTTTTAAAATCCTTACACGATTTCTTGAAATTCCAGTAACCAGTTTCCTGGATGAAGTTTTACATATTCTAAATGTTTATAATCTTTTTTTTTAATTGGAGAATAACTGATCGACAATGTTGTGTTAGTTCCTGGTGTACAGCAAAGGGTAAATGTTCATAACCTTTGATTCTAGCTCTTTATAGTTTTGAGCCTTTGCTCTGTTAAGCAGATCAAACATAGCTTGATAAGGCATGCATTCAAAACGAAGGAGAGATTTCAAAAATCCGTTGATGTTTTTACACAAACTCTATTAGGTATTTGTATTTTGCATAATATAAGATCATTTTCTCAGGACTGAAAAACCAGGAAAGAAAATGAAATTGAGTGTCAGGCTGATGATTAAATGACATATGTTTGCATTTGAAAAGTGCTCTACAATTCTTTTTTTTTTTGTCTTTCCGCCTTTTCTAGGGTCGCTCCCACGGCATATGGAGGTTCCCAGGCTAGGGGTCTAATCGGAGCCATAGCCATCAGCCTGCGCCAGAGCCACAGCAACGTGGGATCCAAGCCTCATCTGCAACCTACATCACAGTTCATGGCAACGCCGGGGAGAGAACCATTGAGCAAGGCCAGGGAGAGAACCCACAACCTCATGGCTCCTAGTCAGATTCATTAACCACTGCGCCATGATGGGAACTCCAGCTCTACAATTCTTAATCGCCTCAGGGCTCGATGCTCCGGCAGAGAGGATGAGCTTGTGACAACAAATACAATACTTCTCACGAAAGTATAAAAGGATTCTTGATTTAAGTATATACAACACAACCTGTAGAAAATGAGCTCTGGTTAGCTATTTGAGAGCCGTAATGCATGCTGTACTCCTGGGGCAGACCGTGTTACCTTTACTTAAAAATAAGTGCTAGGTGCTCACCTATGAAAAAAGATTAATTCATGAAAAGAGTATTTTTTCAGGGGAATAGACAATCCTTATAGACCAGAAGGTACTCTTTCAGACTAGATATACTTCAACAGTATAACCAAGGACCAGGAGTTGAATGCCCAATCACATTGTTTTAAAAAATCAGATGCTAGGCTCCAGAGGAAGAAGGGAACATCAGATGAAAGGCTGAGGGCGGGCAGAGACCATGGAGACAGCAGAGAACCATCCACTGCAACCCCACCTGCTCTACCTGTCCATCCACTCACTGGGGAGTCTGCCTTGCTTTACACCAAGGATCCTCTTGGGGTAATTTTGTTTCTCACAATCTTACCCCTTCACACACACAAACTTGTTTTGCCATTTCTGAATTCTCCAGAGGCACCCTTCAAACATCAGGTCCTAGTCTTTCCTCAGAAAACCCTTTTTCTCCCCATATGTACTGATTTCTGTGGCTCTCCTTGATAACGGCTTCTCTTTAAGTTTTGAAAGTAAGCAAGCACTGAGTACCTTAGGCAAGAAATTAGGAGTTCCTGCAGTGGCTTGGAGGTAACGAACCCGACCAGGATCCATGAGGACGCAGGTCTGATCCCTGGCCTTGCTTAGTGGGTTAAGGATCTGGCATTGGTGTGAGCTGTGGTGCAGGTCACAGACTAGGCCTGGATACAGCATTGCTGTGGCTGTGGTGTAGGCTGTCAACTGCAGCTTCAATTCGATCCCTAGCCTGGGAATTTCCATATGCTGCATGTGCGGCCCTAAAAACAACAAAACAAAACAAGAACAAGTTAGCTTTAGGCGAGAATGCGGTCTCTCCCCTTCCCACTCCCCTACTTTATCCTCAGTTAGCTGATTTGCTCCCCTTTACCTTCACTTCTCCCTCAACCAATATTTCCTGGTAGAGGACCGGGGTTAGGCGCATGAGTTCTGGAGCGACTCTTTATCCTGGCCCAAGCACCTGTCAGCTACGGCTCTGGGCAAGTTACTTACTCCCTTGGCTTCAGATTTCCCATTTATAAAACAGAGATAGTAAAATAGTACCTACCTCATAATACTACGTTTTAGGTAAAATCATACCGTTGAGATTCTCAGCACACTCCCAGCACACAGTATGTGCTCAGTAAATGTTAGCTACACTATTACTCAGCAGTCATAAACTGTTACCCAAATCATGAATGGCACTGATGTGTGACATTACTGATACAGAACATATTCTGAATTTTGTTTTTACTATAACCATGCATTAACATGGACTGGTATTTGTGATGATAGCATAAAGTGATGTGTTTACATTTTGTGAGAGGTAAAGAAAACAAAGCTTTTTTTTTTTTTTTTAAACTTGTGTTGTAAATTCTATATGCATCCCTCATTTACTCTTTTTTTTTTCCTTTTTTTTTTTTTAAGGCCACACCCAAGGTATATGGAGGTTCCCAGGCTAGGGGTCAAATAAGAGATATAGCTGCTGGCCTACACCACAGCCCCAGCAATGTGGGATCAGAGCCATGTCTGCAACCTACACTACAGCTCGCGGCAGTGCCAGATCCTTAACCCACTGAGTGAGCTTAGTGATTAAACCCATAGCCTCATGGATACTAGTTGGATTTGTTTCTGCTGCGCCACGATGGGAACTCCCTTCGTTTACTCTCTTTTAACAATCCTAGGTTGATGTGCTGCTTATCTGACACATGACACAACTATTACTGCCATTTGCTAGCTGGTTGCTGAGACATCAACCTGATTTTTTTAAATAGGCCAGTACAATACATTGCATTTCAACACCCTTTTAATCCGAAGCGTTGACTGATGTTAGTATTTCTAAAATCATTCAACTTGCCATCTGTGAGCAACTGCTTTTGGGGGCTCTATCCATATTCACTGTTTTTGGCTTGAGGATTTTCTGAATAACTTCTGTACAATTATTCAAAACATTCTTTTAGTTGTTCCACTTGTTAAAGAGGCTGGCTCACTGCTTTCTTGCTTGGGTGGGTGGGTTGGAGGAACGTTTATTGACATCACCCTGGTTTTCCTCTCTTAACATTTAAAATCCATGTTCGGGATTACATTTCTACAAAAATAAGCTTGATTTCTTATAATCTGACCCTTTTTTTTTTGGTTCTTTTCATTTGATAGTCATTAAAGTTATTTATTTTCTTCCTCTGCTATTTCATGATGATGGGCTGGCAAATATTTTTCAGAATATTTAAGACTCTAAATGTTTTTTTGGCTACTGTTTCTAAATAAACTGGCTTTTTCAAATCAAGATTTATGACACAATAGGATTATCAATTTGATGCTTTGCTGAATTCTCACTCTATTAAATCCCTAACAAAAAAACCCACAATTACATCTGGCAGAATGTATTCTTTATAAATATCCCAAAGCTGCTTTTGTTCAAGATGACTATCTTGGTGTTTAGACACTTCATTTCTCATCATATATCCCATTACTTCATCAGGGCTGAGCTTATTGACTCTGAACCAACCAGAACAAACTCCAGAAACTTTTTTTTTTTTTTGACTTTTAGGGCTGCACTTGTGGCATATGGAAGTTCCCAGTCTAGGGGTCAAATCAGAGCTACAGCTGCCTGCCACAGCCACAGCCACAGCCACGCAGGATCTCAGCTGTGTCAGCGACCTACACAACAGCTTATGGCAATGCCGGATCCTTAACCCACTGATCGAGGCCAGGGATTGAACCAGCATCCTCATGGATACTAGTTGGATTCATTTCCTCTGCACCACAACGGGAACTCCCTCCAGAACTCTTCTCTTGCCAAAAAAAGTGTCAGAAATAAGAATGTTTACAGAAGAGAATGGGGTGTAGGTACTAGAACAGAACACACATATGAATACTTTTTGCTAGATTGTAGATTTATCAGCAAATCCTTGGAATAGAAATCTTAACACTGGACTTACATTCCTACATACCTTGGTTTTCAAATACTAGATGCAAAGGTAATTAAAATCCTCATACCACGTGAATAGTAAATAAGATTATGCATCCTTAAAGTTCTAGAGACAGTAATGACTTAATGTGAGGCAGAGTTTAATATGTTGACAATGTTTAGAATATGCTATTAAGCAATGGTTTTCACTTCTTTATTATAGAACCATGCCTATTCACTTCAAACATATCAGGGCATTTCTCTGGTTGGCAGACAGTCTTCTCACTGTTTCAAGAACTAGGAAAGATGTACTGTTTATTGAGCAAATTTCAAATACTCTAAAACTTGGCCGAAAAAGAACTTCCTAGCATTCAGTCCATTGTTGTTGTGCCAGAATTGGTGAATTTTCCCCCAAATGAAGATCAATAGCAAAGTTTTATGCTTTGGGATATGTATGTATCGGTTCACTTTAAATGAAATGACCTACCTCCTCAGTGCATAGTTACTGAGAAATACATCTGTATTGATGATCCTATGAAAAAAAGACCAAAGCTGGTTTAGGTTACAAAAGCTATGCTACCTACCCCCTTGAAGTGGCAGCTCTCAGCAATACAAAGTCCTGAACTCAAGTTGAACATGGGACTACAAGCAAAGTGAATCATTCCATATCTCTCAACAGTTCTTCAAAATCACACATGAAGTACTGTATCATGAATCCATGTGAAGTACTGTAACATGGGGCAGTTACACAAAGCTACACATAACAAAACTATATAGAATTACACACACACACACACACACACGAGTGCCTGCAAAACTGGCAAAATTTGAACCAATTTCTTGGTTCTGATACATACAAAACTCTATATAAGATGCTACCATAGGGGAAGCTGGGTGAAAGATGCATGAGGACTTCCCTGTAAATTTTTTCAATCTCTTTTAATCTATAATTATTTCACAATAAAAAGTTAAAGAAAAGGCCTGCAACCCATAGAATCAAAATTAGAACCTCCGAGAGAAAGGGTCCTATTGAAGAAGTGATGTGCCCTAAGGAAAAAGCAAATAAAAGTCTATACCACCATGGATTAGAGCGCTTCTGTAAGGACACAATGTCATTTTTTTTGTTGTTGCACCCATGGCATGCGCAAGTTCCTGGGTCAGGGATCAAACCCATGCCACAGAAGCAACCAGAGCCACGGTAGTGACAATGCTGGATCCTTAACCCTGCGTTACTAGGGAAATCCAGGACACAATTTCATTTTGTTAGGGTTTGTCTGGTTTTGTTCTGAATAGACAGAATAGGAGTTCCCGTCGTGGCGCAGTGGTTAACGAATCCGACTAGGAACCACGAGGTTGCGGGTTCGGTCCCTGCCCTTGCTCAGTGGGTTAACGATCCGGCGTTGCCATGAGCTGTGGTGTAGGTTGCAGACGCGGCTCGGATCCCACATTGCTGTGGCTCTGGCGTAGGCCGGTGGCTACAGCTCCGATTCAACCCCTAGCCTGGGAACCTCCATATGCCGCGGGAGCGGCCCAAGAAATAGCAACAACAACAACAACAACAAAAAGACAAAAGACAAAAATAAATAAATAAATAAATAAATGAATAGACAGAATAGATAATCAGAACTATCAGCTAGTTCTGCTCTCTGGAGTCAGAAAGGAGTCACAGAAAATAACCTGTTCTGAGTGCCCACTATACTCCTACTTATAACCTCCCCTACAAATCACATTTCCTCTCTAAACTTTTAATTTTAAATAACATTGTACAACAATTAATTTGTATCTATTGTTAAGAACCTTCACCCCAACTGTGAAGGTCTTGGCTTGTTTTCAGGCCCAGGGGCACATATGCGTTTTAGATTAAAAGGCATTTTAAGTCTTGGCTTCATTTGCTCCCAATAAACCATATTCTTCCTGTGCCTAAGCTGTTCCTTGGCTATCAAGCACCTGTGGAAACTACACTAATTCTTTCAGGCTAGGTAGACTTTATTTTTCACTTACGGAGTTGTTATTAACAAACAGCCTTCCTAAACCTCTGAATTCTTCCAAACTTGCAAAATTACTGACAGACCAGGGCCTCTGGAAATTGTGATTAATGAACCTATTTTCAGATGGAGATAAATAAAATTTAAAATCTCCTTCAGCTTACTGGTTCTCAAACTTGGCTACACAATAGAACTATCTGGTGGGCTTTAAAAACTACAGATGCCCGAGTCCTACCTCTAGATTCTGATTTAATTGCCTGAGGTGTAGCCTGAACTTTGGGAGAGTTAATAGAGCCGCAGGCAATTCTTATATGCAAAGTTTGATAACTACTGCTTTAGCACAAACTCTTCACATGGAATACTTTTCATATCTCATCATTCTTCCAAACATGCATACATTAAAGAAAAGAGTAATCACATGCTTGAGTGCTTCTGGAATGTCAGCAATGATTCAACTAGAACCACACCAATTCTTGGGTTAGGGCCTCCACTATCAAACCTTTCCCTGACGATAAACTTTGGGAATAATTTTCAGCCCTTGTAGGGGCCCTACCAACACACTCAGATTCCTATCTAGTGAAAGCAGAAGCCTCACATGAAAAAAAAGAAATTCTCTTTTCTCTTTCTGTCCACCCCCTCCCCCAGCTCTCTCTTTATATTTCTAAAACACACTATTTTTTTAGAGCCATTTTGGGTTCACAGCAAAATGGGGCAGAGGTATAAAGAGTTCCTATACATACTTCCTGCCTCCATACAGGCACAGGCTTCTCCATTATCAACATGCCCATTAGAGCGGTACATTCGTTAGAAATGATGAGTCTATACTAATACATCGGCATCATCCCAAGAGCATGGTCTTCTTAGAGTACTCTTGGTGGCACACATCCTATGGATTTGGACAAGGGTATAATGACAGGTACCACCAGTACTGTTTCATTGCCCTAAAAATACATCCTTTCCCAATACCTCTTAGCAATCATTAATCTTTACTGTCTCCATACTTTTGCCTTTCTCAGAATGTCATATAGTTGGACTCATACAATGTGTAGCATGTTTTAGACTGGTTTCTTTCATTTAGTAGTATGCATTTAAGTTTCCTCCATGTCTTTTGATGGCTTGATAGTTCTTTTTTTAATTTTTAAAAAATATAAAATGCATAAATTGGTTAAAAAAAGTGTAACTATATAAATATGTCCTCACAATTTGTTACATCTTATTGATTCTTCAATATAGGCATTATACCATTCTAGGTGATGTGATAAGACATTATAGACCTTACATTGTATCATGGAGAGAAATGGTTATTAATAATGCAATTGTAGAACTGTATTATTTGTAGTTGCATTAATTATAATTATCATAAATTCTTTGATGGAGAGGATATTAGAATCAGATCTAAGGAGACTTCAGCATCCCAAGATTGATAGTTCTTTTTAGTGCTGTATAATATTCCATTTCTGGATGTACCATAAATTTATTTTATCCCTTCATCTACTGAAGGGTATCTTGGTTGCTTTCAAATTTTGGCAATTATGAATAGAGCTTCTGTAAACATCCATGTGCAGGTCACTGTGTGCCCATAGTTTCAACTCCTTTGGGTACATACCAAGGAGTATGATTGCTGGATTATATGGTAAGAACACGTTTACTTTTGTGAGAAGCTGCAAATTATCTTCCAAAATGGTGGTACGATTTTGCACTTCCACCAGCAATGAATGAAAGTTCCTCTTGCTCCACATCCTCATCATTTGATGCTGTCAATGTTCTGGATTTTGGCCAATCTAATAGGTGTGTAGTTGTAGCTCATTAATTTCCATTTCCCTAAAGACATGATGCGAAGCATCTTTTTATATACTTGTCATCTGTATATCTTTGGTAAGGTGTTAAGGTCTCTGACCCATTTTAAGATCCAGTTATTTTCTTATTGTTGAGTTTTAAGAGATCTTTGTAAACATTAAAAAATTTTTTAATTAAAAAAACTTTTGCAAGTTTCTGTTGTGGTTCAGCTGGTTAAGAATCTGACTAGAATCCATGAGGATGTGGGTTTGATCCCTGGCCTCACTCAGTGGGTTAAGGATCAGGTGTTGCCCTGAGCTCTGGTGCAGTTTGCAGACATGGCTTGGATCTGCCGTTGCTGTTGGCTGTGGTGTGGATCAACAGCTGTAGCTCTGATTTGACCTCTAGCCTTGGAACTTTCATATGCTGTGGGTGCAGCCCTAAAAAGAAAAAAAAAAAAATTATGGCTATATCTGCAGCAAGCCAGGGATTGAGTCCGAGCTGCAGCTGTGGCAACAATGGATCTTTTAACACACTGTGCTGAACCCGTACCTCCAGAGCAACCCAAGCCGCTGCAGTCAGATTCTAAGGCCATTGTGCCACTGTGGGAACTCCTTAAGAGTTCTTTTTTAAATTCTTTCTTTTGTGGGTTATGCCTTTGGTGATCTAAAAAAATATCACCAAATCCACGGTTATCTAGATTTCCTCTTATGTCCTCTTTTAGGAGTTTTGTAGTTTTGTGTTTTACATTTAGGTCTGTCATCCACTTCAATTTTTGTGAAGGGTATAAATCTGCATCTAGATTCACTTATTTGCATGTCAATGTCCAGTTGTTCCAGCACCATTTGTTGAAAATACTACTTTTGCTCCTTTGTCAAAATCAGTTGATTATATTCATGTGGGTCTATTTGGGGCTCTTCATTCTGTTCCATTTATTTCTGTTTGCTCTTTCGCCAATACCATACTGTCTTGATTACTGTAGTTGCATAGTAAGTCTTGAAGTCCAACTTCAAGTAAGTAGTACCAGTCCTTCAATTTTGTTCTTCAACATTGTGTTGGCTATTTCAGGTCTTTCACCTCTCCATATAAACTTTAGAATCAGTTTGTTGATATCCACAAAAAAATATGCTGGATTTTGATTGGAATTGCAGTGAATTCATAGATCAATTTGGCAAAAATCAGCATCTTGACAACATCGAGTCTTCCTATCCATGAACATGGACTATCTCTGCATTTAATTAGATTTACATCTAAGTATTTCATTGGGGGGGTGCTGATGTAAATAGTATTGTCTCAAATCCCACTTGTTTGCTATTACATAGGAAAGCAACTGACTTTTATATATTAACCTTATATATCCTGCAACCTTGCTATAGTTGACTCTTAGTTTCAGGAGTTTGTTGATTCTTTTAGATTTTCTACATACACAACCACATCTTCTTTGAGCAAAGTTTTAATTCTTCCTTCCCAATCTATACACATTTACTTTCCTTCTTATTGCATTAACTAGGACATCCCATACAATGTTGAAAAGCAGTGGTGAGAGGGGGACATCCTTGCCTTATTCCTGGTCTTAGTGGGAAAACTTCAAGTTTCTCACCATTAAGTATGATGAAATACATTAGTTGTAGTGTTCCCATAGATTTTTTTTTTTATCAAGTTAAGGAAGTTCCCTTCTATTCCTAGTGTACTAAGGGTATTATGTATGGGTGTTCAATTTTGTCAAACATTTCTTATAGGAGTTCCTGTTGTGGCACGGCAGAAACGAATCCGACTAGGAACCATGAGGTTGCAGGTTCAATCCCTTGCCTCGCTCAGTGGGTTAAGGATCCAGCATTGCCATGAAGTGTGGTGTAGGTCACAGACGCAGTTCAGATCTGGTGTTGCTGTGGCTGTGGCATAGGGGGGGTGCTGTAGCTCCAATTGGATCCCCAGCCTGGGAACTTCCATATGCCATGGGTGTGGCCCTAAAAAAAAAAAAAAATGAACCAAAAAACCCATTTCTTCTATCACTATTGATATGATCGTGTGCCTTTTCAAACCCTTTGGCCTGTTGATGTGGTGGAGTATATTACCAGGCTTTTGAATGTTGAACCATCCTTGTATGCCTGGAATAATTCCCACTTTGTTGTGGTACATAATTTCCAAAAATACATTATTGGATTTGATGTGCTATTTTGTTAAGGATTTTTGCATTTCATGAGAGAGATTTACAGTCTACAGTTTTCTTTTCTTGTAATGTCTTGATTTTGATGTTAGAATAATGTCAGCCTCATAGTATAATTGGGAAGTATTCCTTATCTATCTTCTGAAGAGATGATAAAGAATTGTCATAGGGAGTTCCCATTGTGGCTCAACAGTAACAAAACTGATTTGTATCAAGAAGGATGCAGGTTCAATCCCTGGCCTTGTTCAGTGGGTCAAGTATCTAGCGTTGCCATGAGCTGTTGTGCAGGTCACAGATGTAGCTTGGATCCTACATTGGTGTGGCTGTGATGTAGGCCAGCAGATACAGCTCCAATTCGATCCCTAGCCTGGGAACTTCTATATGCTGTGGGTGGCGCCCTAAAAAAAAAAAAAAAAAAAAAAAAAAAAAAAAAGTTGGTATAATTTCTTAGTGTTTAATAGAATTCCCAGTGAACCCATCTGGTCCTAGTGCTTTCAGTTTTGGTAGGTTAATGATTACTGATTTATTTACTAGGTATCATCTATTCAAACTGTCTCTTTCTTCTTGTGTGAATTTTGGCAGATTGTATCTTTCAAGTTATTTGTCTGTTTCATCTAGGTTATCAAATTCACGGGCAAAGAGTTGTTCACAGCATTCCTTTGTTATCCTTTAAATGTCCAGGGAAACTGTAGTGAGGTCCTCTCCTTCATTTCCAGTATTGGTAATTTGTATAATGAATATTCTTTTAATAAAAGTTTTAATACCTAAATGAACAAGATTCTCTTAAGAAGTGGGTATTCCAGATTTCACTAAACTTTTTTTTTCTGGACATGACACAGTATCAAAACATACAACTTCCAGGACTGTTCAAACTAGTATTAAAGAAAATGTATAGGGGAGTCCCTGTCATGACGCAGCAGAAACGAATCTGACGAGGAACCATGAGGTTGCGGGTTTGATCCCTGGCCTCGCTCAGTGGGTTAAGGATCCAGCGTTGCCGTGAGCTGTGGTGTAGGTGGCAGGTGTGGCTTGGATCTGGCATTGCTATGGCTGTGGTGTAGGCTGGCAGCAACAGCTCCGATTAGACCCCTAGCCTGGGAACCTCCATGGGTGCAGCCCTAAAAAGACAAAAGACCAAAAAAAAAAAAAAAAAAGAGAGAGAGAGAGAATGTGTAGAGAGTTCTTGCTGTGGTGCAGTGGAAACAAATCCAACTAGTATCCATGAGGATGCAGGTTTGATCTCTGGACTCAGTGAGTTGGGGATCTGGCATTGCTGTGAGCTGTGGTATAAGGTCACGGATACAGCTTGGATCCTATATTGCTGTGTATTGCTGTGGCTGTGGCTGACAGCTGTAGTTCCAATTAGACCCCTAGCCTGGGAACTTCCATATAATGCAGGTGAGGCCCTAAAAAGCAAAAAAAAAAAAAAAATCACTCATGAAAAAAATTAAACTATATATCCTTACATATACATATATATGCATATAAAGGCACAGAAAAAGGTTTGGAAAGCCCCATTCCAACAGGTTAATAGTAATCACCTCTAAGATTTTAAGGTGTCTGTTGCTCAATGGGGGCTTTAGTATTATCTGTAACTTCTTAAAAATATTGACAATGAGTTCACATTTTATGGCTGAAATGAATCTGAAAAAGATAATACCCCCCAAAATACTTTTAAGAAATCAAAAGTATACCCACCTTGACACTGATAGGTGGCAACAAAGAAGATTTAATGACAAGCATCCTCTTTCCCCAGTTGAAATAGTAGAAAGTAAAGGAGAGTTAAGAGAACATTCGGGTCAAATTCACATCCGGGTATGGGTGCTCAATTCTCGCTGTCTTCTTTCTCTGGGAAAGGTGTGTGCCCACTATTTAATTGTGCGCACACAGTGCTTACCTGCACCTTGATAAATGGAGGCATTGGAAGGATGTTAGGAAGGAGGGCAATACACACGCTTCCACGTGAAAGCAAGCAATGGACAACAATTAACCCACTGCAAATCCAGCATCAGTACATTATGTATGTATTACCATATGGCTCAATGAAAACAGAACTGCTCATTCCAAATATCAATTAACAATTAATATCAATTAAAAGGGGCTGGTCAATATTTTTATACAGTCAGTGATATAACCTGATGTTTCCTTCACTATACATATCTTCTTCACAATGACTGTCTTCCAGGATTCACCATCCCTTACTGTACATACCAGAAGTCCCAAAATGATGGCCAAAATATGTGGCTTCCAGATGTGACTGTTTTACCTCTACTGTATTGTCCTCATGGTATTTTGAAAGACTGTTTCACATAAAAGTTGATATTTCCACTTTATCTTCATCTGGTAACACGGAGTCTACCTTGCTTCATGGCAATCACTGGCTGGAGAAGAATGTCGCACTGAGACAGAGCAAGCACTATAAAACAGCCCAGTCTCCACCATGCCCTGCTACCTCCTTAATACTAAGGTTGAGAGTCAGCTGCCAGTATCATTCTGCTTCCACTGCTGTTTTCCTCACAGAAGAGTTAGGAAGAAAATTAATATTTGTACTTACAGTCCTACCAAGAGTGGGAAAGCAACAAGATGCATAGCGTCAGATGTTTCAAGAAAAAAAATGAGAAAGAGGATATTTTTCTATGAGACTATTTCTACATGTCCAATTGCAAAAACATGTTTCTGATGAAAGAATACAGCTCAGCATGCCATTATGAAACCAATGGCCAATTCCCTCACTTATGATATCTTCCTGTCCATAGCAGGCATTTGATTTTCAGATGCCTGATTTATATAACGCTTACGGATATGCCACCAGCCCAAAGACACACAGACAGTGATAAAGCGAACAAAAACTGGAGTTTTGTAAATTACACATATATTTACCTATATGAATTAATTTCATATTTAAAATACACCATGCCATCAATTCTAAACATGCTTGGAGAGCACCAACTATACATAATGGGTATTGCATATTCAATGTTACAAGAATGGAAGATGAATAAAACATAGTTCTTACTCTCTAGGAGCTTGCCTTTGGGAGTTGAAAGGGATAGGGAAGAAAGAATAGACAGGTATATAAGTTACTCTCCTAGAAAGGCAAATTGAGGTCATAGAATACAAGCAAAGTCCTATGAAAGCTGCAAGACGGAGTAGGATAGGAAAGCTTCAGGGAGAAGGTAGCATGCACGCTGGGCCTTAAGATAGTTATATTTTCTTCTCTTCTTTCTTTCTTTTTCTTTTTTCTTTTTAGGGGCACACCTGTAGCATATGGAAGTTCCCAGGCTAGGGGTCGAATCAGAGCTGCAACTGCCGGCCTACACCACAGCCACAGCAATATGGGATCCGAGCCTTGTCTGCGACCTATGTCACAGCTCACAGCAATGCCAGATCCCCGACCCACTGAGCGAAGCCAGGGATCAAACCTGCATCCTCATGGATACTAGTCGGATTCGTTTCTGCTGCACTACAACAGGAACGCCAAGACAGTTACAATTTCTAACAAATGAGATAAAAAGGAGGCAGTAAACAAAATTTTAGGGAGTATTGGGGGAACAGCAAGTCATACAGTAGACCTGCTGTGTAGTTGTACACGTGGTAAGAAAAGTGGAAGTTCAAGAAGTAACTGGGATCATGTTATTAACAGACTTCACTGCCAAGTTGCTGTTTGCCCCTAATAAGGTGGGTAATAGGGACCCTCAAAGTAAAGCAGGAATAATACTCATCAGTGGAGCCAAAGCAAATACTCTAGTTACATTACATAAGAAATTATATATTACAGAAAACAAAATTATCCCTATAAGCCATCTGAGCTTATGGCTTAAATACAAGCTCGTATATAAGGCATATAAGCTTCTATAAACTAGCTGCTTCTAAAAGCATCGATATATGAATGGTTTTCTAGAGAAAATCCCACTGCTCTTGAACAATAATCAATTCAATACTCTTGTCAAAATTTTAAGCTTCCGAGATTAAAAAGAAGTATCAACCAATCTACAAGTAATAGGTGAGCTCCTATGTATACAGCTACTTTATGCTTCGGAGAGTTCAAGGAAGACGGTTTCAGAGATAATCAAGTGAGTCACATTGTTCCTGACAGATGTATTTCGATCAGAATGGATTTCCCGGCCCAAAGAATTTAGTAAACACGCAGATGTGCACATGCACACATAACACATGCAATACCAGAGGGTCTGCCACCCTGGGACTTATGAAGGCCCTCATAAAGGAGGTATAGCAGTTACAGAAAACCAAAGTGCCAGGTTATGGACCAGGAAAACCAAGTTTTAGCCTTGTTTTGTCACCAAATAACTGAGACTTTCAGCAAGTCGTTTCGCTTCTTTCAGCCTCAGAAACTTCATTTGTAAAATGAAGAAACTTGTCAGGAATGAGCTCTAAGGCCTCTTCAAGCTCTTATCTAAGTATCCAGAGTTTCAACTTGATGACTTTTGAGTATGAAATGACAGGCAGCCTATATGGTCCAAAGCAGTTACAAAAAAACCCCAAACAAGACATAAAAAAGTTTTTGGTGCCGACACATTGATGACCTCACATATCCAGTTTTCTTGGAGTTCCTGTCATGGCTCAGCGGTTAACGAATCCGAGTAGGAACCATGAGGTTGCGGGTTCAGTCCCCGGCCTTGCTCAGTGGGTTAAGGATCCGGCGTTGCCGTGAGCTGTGGTGTAGGTCGCAGACGCGGCTCAGATCCCTCGCTGCTGTGGCTCTGGCGTAGGCCAGAGGCTACAGCTCAGATTAGACCTCCATATGCCACAGGAGTGGCCCTAGAAAAGGCAAAAAGACAAAAAAATTAAAAATAAATAAATAAAAAATCCAGTTTTCTCACTTCTGAAACCCCAGAAAATCTGGTAACACAAGACTCCAAATCCCCAGGTAGCCTAAATCTGCTGTGCCAGAGCAGATGCTGCTTCCACTTTAACAGGACCTACCTTCTTCTCCAGTTGCTACCCTCCTCCTCACTCATTACCTGCCCAGCTCTGAATAAGTGACCAGTGCCATACACATAGGAGAGAGCCTCTCTATTCGTTCACTCTACAGATATACGAGCCATGCACCAAGCTAGGTGCCATAAAGAAAAAAACATTAGACATGTCTAGTCAAGAAAGAGAAACTGTCATTTGAAACAACAGATTGTAGAGTGGGATTTCAAGTCACAGTGGAAGAAACTTTTTATTTTTTTAAATTTATTTTCTATTTATTTATTATTATTACTCTTTTTATAGGGCCACAGGTGCAGCATATGAAAGTTTCCAGGCCAGGGGTCAAATTGGAACTACAGCTGCCAGCCTACACCACAGCCACAGCAACGCCAGATCCAAGCCGAGTCTGCAACCTACACCACAGCTCACAGCAATGCCAGATCCTTAACCCACTGAGCAAGGCCAGGGATCAAACCCACATGCTCATGGATACTAGTTGGGTTTGTTTCCAATGAGCCACAATAGGAACTCCAGGAAGAAATTATTTTAATTCTTCAAATACCGTAGGAAAGGGATCTATGATCTAGATCAGTATTGTCAGAAACAAGAATGTGAGTATTTGGTAGAAAGTTTAAGATTCTTAGGTAGAAGATTCAAAGTCAAGTCTTGCCCTACATAATAAACCATTAAATTTACAAGCTCTTTATAGGATCACAAATGCAAGTTCCTGCTGGCAGGTCGAGGACTGTCCGTAACTGTAGAAGCTCAGCTCCAATCATGAAGAGGGTCCCTGACTACACTCTGTTGTGAAAGCAATGCAGTCTGAGAAGTGAGATCAGATCAGCCACTGAGGTGAAGACACATAAATATCCAGGTACAGAGGACAGAGGACTAAGTCCTGACTCTTAGTCACGTGTGGACCATGAACCATCAACGCCTCTGGCCACTCCAGCCCTCAAGGCATGTCAGAATCCTATCACGCAGAAGTCCCTGGGAAACAAGATTTGCCTTTTTCATTTTATTTCATTATTGTTATCTCCCTTGACAGTTCACTGCTGTGTTGTGCTGTGCTGTGCTGGCTCTTAAGCACCTGTCACCCTGAGGATGTCTATGGAAAGGATGCCATTAGGATGAAATTAGGCAAGAATAGGAAGTAGGGAGATGATGATAATATACGAGATGTACAATTTATAAGAGCAAGAGACAGCTTAAATGCTCATCAACAGAGACCTGGTAAGTTAAATTATGGTAAAAACAAAATGAAACATTCTATAGCTATAAAAAAGAATGGGATGGGAGTTCCCGTTGTGGCACAGTGGCTAACAAATCTGACTAGGAACCATGAGGTTGTGGGTTAGATCCCTGGCCTTGTTCAGTGGGTTAAGGACCCGGCATTGCCGTGAGCTGTGGCGTAGGCTGCAGGCCATGGCGCCGATTGGACCCCTAGCCTGGGAATCTCCATATGCCGCGAAAGCGGCCCTAGAAAAGGCAAAAAGACAAAAAAAAAAAAAAAAAAAAAAAAAAAAGAATGGGATAGAATGCTACTGAGGAAGAAAGTGGAACAAACCACTGACACACATAACAACTTGAATGACTGTCAAGGGAATTAGACCAAATGAAAAAAAAAAGCCAAAAAACACAACCCCCAAAGGTTACATTTACATAATGTATGAATTCATTTATAAACATTCTTCAAATAATAAAACCACAGAAATGGAGAACAGATTAGTGGTTGCCAAGGGTTATAGACGGAGGTGGGACAGAAACCGACAGGTTATAATACTACAGAAACATACCCATACGACATATACTCCACGCCACGAAAAGGACAGAAATACAGATGAATTGCTGACATTTTTCAGTAAAGTTCCTTACACATCAGAAGGTATTCTCTGGAAAATTAAAGATGAGGATAAGGGGTAGGGGGAAGAAGGGAGAGGGGGGAGGAGGAGGGATGAGAATGGGAATGTTCTATACGTGGCCAGAGTGACCTCTAAGATATACTATAAAAAATAAAAAAAATTTAAAAAGTAAACATGCATAGTGTGTCTAGCTAGCGCTCTACCATTTGGGTAAACTGAAACAAAAATATTAATGCTTATCCACAGAATTTTTCTGAAAGGACACAAAAGAAACAGTCAAAACTGGCTGCCTCTACAGATGGGATAGTGGGAAGTTGAGGAATGGGATGATGTCAATATATATAGAGTCTTGAACTGTCTAAATTTTACACCATATGAATGTACTACTCACTCATAAAATTACTCTTTTCTTTTTGAATATGTGACAAGGCAAATCACCGCTTCAGGGCCTTCGCCTGTGTCCACACATGTGGTCTGGCAACTGCTTTCCATCACTACTGAGTCCCTCCTGGGAACTTACTAATTAGCCTTGGCACCTAGGTGCTTCTCTTCAGCCTCCACACTGGTTCTGAAGGTCAGGGTCACTGGTTGCCTGAAAATGCTCTTAAATTATGACTCTCCCAACCTACACATACTGCACTGTTTCATATGGCATAGCTCAGTTATAGTAGTGAACTATAAAAAAATGACAACTGTCTTCAAGCCAATTGAAAACTTTGAATTGTAAAAGCACATACGAGAACAAGTCAAAAAATAATGATAATGATAGGAACCAATTTTTGAGCTTGGTACTGTGCCAAACAGTTTTACAAGCAGTATCTCAATTTACTCCCCACAGCAACCTTTAATAGGGGAATTTTCTTATTTTCACTTTCTAGATGAGGAAACCAGAGCTCAGATCCAGTAAATAATTTGGTTAAGGTCACATAGCTTCTAAGAAAGGAATCTGAACCTGTACCAGGGTTGGTTAATACTAGAAATGAGAGCTCATTCTTCTACGGCCTATTAAAATTCATCTCCATTTTGGTAACCCTCAACTCTGAAATCCATCTGAAACAGCTGTATGGACTCTTTGTAGCTGACAACCTGCTGCTTTCACAGTCCCAGCAGTCAGCTGGCTCTAGACATCTAACATTACCAAAATACCTACAACTTGCACAGTCAGGAAGATAAAATACTTAACAAAAAGCTGAGGTAACTTCAAAGTGAGAAATTTTTAGTCAATCCAATTTAGAACTAAATACTTGGTCTCCAGATACAATGGCACTTACTTTGATATGTCCAATCAACAATGAGAATTTTTTCACAAGGGAAATGAATCCAACTGGAAAATTTAAGATTTTACCTTCATCATAAAAACTTTCAGAGTTTCCATTGAGGTAAGCAGGTCAAGGACCTGATGTTGCCTCTATGAGGATGTGGGTTTGATCCCCGGCCTCACTCAGTGGGTTAAGAATCTGGCATTGCTGGAGTTCCTGTCATGGCGCAGTGGTTAACGAATCTGACTAGGAACCATGAGGTTGCAGGTTCGGTCCCTGCCCTTGCTCAGTGGGTTAAGGATCCGGCGTTGCCGTGAGCTGTGGTGTAGGTTGCAGACGCGGCTCAGATTCTGCATTGCTGTGGCTCTGGCGTAGGCTGGTGGCTACGGCTCCGATTAGACCCCTAGCCTGGGAACCTCCATATGCCGTGGGAGTGGCCCAAGAAATAGCAAAAAGAGAGAGAGAAAAAAAAGAATCTGGCATTGCTGCAAGCTTCGGTGTAGGTCACAGACGCAACTGTGGATCTGGTATTGCTGTGGCTGTGGTGTAGGACTCAGCTGCAGCTCCAATTCAACCCCTAGCCTGGGAATTTCCAAAGCCAAAGGTGTAGTAGCCCTTAAAACAAAACAAAACCAAACCCAAAAAACTTCTGAATTAACCCAACATCTAATCAAATTTGAACTTCTAGAAAATATGTGAATCAAATAAATATCAACAAGCAGACTACATTAAAACATTTGTGTTACCAAGGCAATTTCTACACGCACTAATATTTCCAAGAGTTCCCTGAACTTGTTTCCTATTCTAGTGATAATGCAAATTTAACAATTTAACAGTTCCAAATCAAACTAGCAAAGTCAAATTTCAACTGACAGTCTCTACTTCTTTTTGGTACCAATTTTCTAAAGTAGGCAACATTCTGTGCTCATCACCTAAGGTCATGTTAATCTCTATCTTCTAAAAATCAGTAGAAACAATTTCTTTTCTTTTCTTTTGTCTTTTTAGGGCCGCAATCATAGCATATGGAGGTTCCCAGGCTGGGGGTCGAATCGGAGCAGTAGCTACCAGCCTACGCCACAGTCACAGCAACACGGGATCTGAGCCATGTCTGCGACCTACACCACAGCTCGCGGCAATGTTGGATCCTTAACCCAGAACGAGGCCAGGGATGGAATCTGCATCCTAATGTATACATTAGTCAGATTCATTTCCGCTGAGCCAGGAAGGGAACTTGGCAGAGGCAATTTCTGACCCTGTTCACATTTCCCTACCCTCTCTTGGCATAATATAGCAAACACAGAGCCATGGCTGCAAGACAAAACCAGGACAGATTTAAAGTGAGTCATGGGTGACTATCACTTCTAATTTCATTAGCATTCTGAATACTGTCAGTCAGAACACAAAAAGGTTAAGAAAACTGAAGTAAAACATCCTCTATAAGAACATATATACCTCCCGAACTAAAGACCACATTCTGGAAATTTTGTTTCTGATGGGAACAGACATTTGGTAGATTCAGTAATTAATAAATTGGTCTCTGTATAAACGATAATTCTATTGGCTATCCTGTGGCATACCTTCACTCAACCTAAGAACGCAGCTGAGAAAGATCACTACATAGAAGTGTTTTGTTGGCTAAGAGGCAACCAAAGTAGCTTGTTAAATACTACAATCAGAGGAAGTTACTCAACGTAGCAATCACACATTCAATATTGACTTGTTAATAAACTTAAAGCCTCTTACGTGTAAACATTCAGAATTACAGGAAAGATAAAGTACAGAAAGCTGTCAGAACTTCCCATTAAACTGGCCCTCAGTGTTATAATTTCAAGTTCTTGAACCCAGAGTGATACTATTTGAATGGTAATAAATATTATCTCTATTCACACAGTATTTAACGGAGGTCATAAAACTAAAAGGTTCTTATCTATAGCCCCAAAGTAAACATGTCAAAATATTCAAGCCTTTTGTAAACAAATTTACAGCTTGCTGAGTTGGATTACAAAGTGGAAATGATGTTTGAGGAAGAAGTTTCTTCTCTGTCTTCTCTCCTGCTGGAAATAACTTTTTTTTTTCCTTTGCAGAATGAAAAAGGGAAAAGAGCTCCTTTTCTGTTTTTAAATAGGAATTTAAATATTTGGGTTCTAGCTCTGTATATTTCTAGGCACCATCTATAAGCGAGGAAATTCTACGAGAAGGCTATGCTTCCCAATAAAGAGCAATCTGGCAAGTACCTGTAAACCTGACAGACCGTGAAGGTTGCCTGCCAGAGCGCTCGGCATCACCATACTCCTGCCCTGCAACCTCGCCTTAAAAAATCAACAATTCAAGATCAGCAGCAAAGCAACAAGCTCCTGAATTCCAAGGCGTATATCAGTTTTGTCTACCAGGAGTTAAAGCCAGATCAAGGAAAAATCAAAACATAACAGAGCACCAAGGGAGAAAGGAAAGAGGATGGAAAAAATAAAGGGTGGAGCAGAGAAAGGTTCAAAAAAAATGAAACAATAAAACATCCTGATGCAGAACAGATGTGCTCCAGGGGACAGATGGATATTTGAAATCGTCTCCCCTAGTCTTCAAGTCGCAACAATAGAGAAGGAAATCGGCTATAAAACAAAGGTAAGTGTCACTGAGCCTTGTGTTTCGAGCATGTGCTATGGAAGCACTGAACTACAAAATATACAATGGGAAAGAGGTTTGGGGATGTTCAACCAGTAGGTAATTAGAACACACCATATTTAAAAAAAAACAATAAAAATAAAATTAAGAAAACAAGAGAAAGGGGCTCATGCTGTATAGCCCATGAATCTCATCGGCTTTATCAAGAAAGTTTATTTTTTTTTTAATCCTAGTACAATCAACTACCAGTTACATACAGTAAAAAACAAAAACAGCCACGAAGCAATGATGATAGAGATAGTCTGTGACACTGTACAGTGGAGGAAACGCTGTCTGTTGGAGTCCTCCAGCAGACCTCCACCTGGCTTCAGCAGTTATGCTATCACTCCCTCCCTCCCCAAAAGTAGTTAAAAAGAAAATTAATGTCTTGCTTGGGTAGAGCAAGATTCTAATACCTCTTGGGGACACTGGAGAACTTTAAAAAAACTAAAGCAGTAGAAACAAAACAAAAACTGAAACGTGGAGGCAAGGTGACACACAACGAAGCTCCATGAGGCCTTGGCTTCAGATCACCTCACGGGGAACCGCCTGGAAAGAAAAGAAAAGGCTGTCATGGCAGGAAAGAACAGACAGGAATTATAGTGTTTCATCTCTCCACTCCTTCCCAAATCTATAGAATCCAAGTTTTTCTTAAGTCTTACATTTTTATTAGTGAGCCAGGTTGCAGAAAATTGCTCCCTTTCCCAATATCCTGCATTGTAAATGCTGGCAACTAGCACATACTTACTCTTAGAACCAGAAAAATACATAAGAAAAGCATTTTTAGCAAAGCATGCTGTCTGTCTTCTTTATCTCAAAGTCTAAAACAACATACAGTAGGCTATTTATACAACTGTGAACCCTTACCTTAGAGGAATAATGACTCCATTCAAAAACTAAGTCTCATATATATTTGGTTCGATTGAGGGCTTTTTCAGCCAGGTGACCACTTTCATCTGTGATCTTCTCCCAATCAGTCTGTCCGACCACAAAACCTATGGCCCTTTTCCTATCTGCATCCTTCTTTTCTTCCAGGTCTGCCCATCTCACCTAAAAAGAACACAGCATTAGGTAGGGCTTTAGAAAAAAAAATAAATATGCAAAGAGCCTCTTACCTTTCTCAATAGTCTAAGGGGCAGGATAACTACTTTGAAGCCAAAAGTTTAAAAAATTAGAAATTAACTGCAGACAACTGGAGAAAGCTATATATCCTAAGTTAACAGAAAGAAAACACTCCAATCAACCCCCAAGTCCTAACCATTCCTGCTCCTGAACAGTTCAAACCTCAGTTCAGTCCTGTCCCTTCCACCTCCTTTGTTGCTACTTTTTAGCTCACTGCCTCGTTTTTTATCTAAAGCACTAACCTCTACCTAATCTTCCTATCTTCATTCTCATTCCCTCTGATCCACTCTACCAGAGAAACTGTCCTAAAATACACACAGCTGTGACTCCCGCCTGTTTTAAATCCTTGCCCTACCTACAGAGTAAAACCCAGGCACACAGGTCTCTCTGGATCCGGTCCTGTCTACTCTGCAGCATCTCTGGGCAGTACCTATGGCATTTTATGCAGCAATACAAAATTATTTCTGGCTCTCAGAGCACACTGGGTCATTTCCCATCTCTGTAACCTTGCATATACTAGACTCTCTTCCTGAAAATGTCTTTGCTCTAACCTGGTCCACCTGGCATAAGCCTAGTCATCAACCTTTGCTTAACCCCTCTTGTCCTTTGCCAATCAAAGACTCATTGCTTCCCTGAAGTTACTTCTGGATTTTGACATGTCTAGTTTTGAACTTCCACACTATATTGCAATTATCCATTTTTAGATCGCTCTTCCCTAAACAGACTATAAACACTCTAAATCAAAGACAATTCTATTTATCGCCACATAATAATATTTTTGGAAATTTATCTTAGAAAACAGGGAGCTGATATTATTACTTTCATTTATGAGATAGAAACCAAGAGATAGACTCGGCTGATGTCATTTATGACAAGATTATAACTACAAATATATAGACCAGGGATATTTTCTATTGGTATTCTGATAGTTTAAAAATATGGATTCTTACAAATTATATTAATAATTTAAAAATATAAGCAGACATATCCTGTAAAAGATGAAATAGAGACTATGACACTGATTTGCAGTGCACAGTACTAAAGCCTTCAGAGATTGCATTTTAAACATGGCTTGTGATTTATCGTGATTGTGATCTGTAACAAGGAAAGGGAACAGAGCATGCTCACCCACGCTGGTGCATGCACCTGGAAACGTGCTACTGCTCTTGGAGGTACACTGCCCCTCCCTATTATAGTTTACAAGAATGGTACTCAAATGACTAGGTTTCTGTTTTGCAGCCCACCCCTCAGCACTGTCTTTAGCAACCATTTGGCCAGAGATAAGGTATACAGTAACAGCTGTAGGGAAAAACTGACTACACCTCACTCTTTTTAAAGTTGATTCTTTGTGGGCAGAAAACCTACGGCTTAATTTTCTTCAGGGACCTAAGTAAAAAGCATAATAAAGAATGTAGGCTACAGTATACCAAAATCTCTGGGCCTTTTGCCCATGAATGCTGACGTATCTATTTTGACAGATTAACACACACTCTCTCAGTTCTCCTTGGGATCAAGGGTACATATTTTAGCAAAAGATGACTATTGTTAAGGGGAATGAAGAAGGGATGGATGGACAGACAGATGGATTGCGGCCACTGAACAAAGAAATGGTAACCAGTCCACAGTACATCCTTACCACAGAGGTAAACGCACGGGTCAATCTTTAAACTATAGAGTGGATGCGGCCAGAAATAAATAAATAAAACTACAGATTTAAAAATTAGCTCTTAGAGGAGTTCCCACTGTGGTGTAGTAGATTAATGATTGGGCTTGTCTCTGGAAGCTCTGGTTTGATTCCCTTCCCAGTGCAATGGCTTAAGGATCCAGTGTGGCAACAGCTGTGGTTACGTCACAGCTCTGGCTTGGCTTTGATCCCGGACCCAGAAATTTCCATATGCTGTGGGTGCATCGGTGGGGGTGGTGGGTAGGTGGGGAAAAAAAAGAAAGAAACTACATAATTATTATTGTTTATTTTTGCTTTTTAGGGCCGCATCTGAGGTATATGGAAGTTCCCAAGCTAGGGGTCAAATTGGAGCTACAGCCACCAGCCTATGCCACAGCCACAGCAATGCAGGATCCGAGCCACATCTGCGACCTATACCACAGCTCGTGGCAACACCGGATCCCCAACTCACTGAGGGAGGCCAGGGATCCCACATCCTCACAGATACTAGTTGGATTCATCTCTGCTGTGTCACAACAGGAACTCTCCTAATTATTTTTAAATAAGGAATATGTTTTAGTACAAATGCTCAAAATTTTAAAGCTGAAATGAAAATATTTTGGACACGACTACTATTTTGTTCACATCTCTAATAAACATTTATGTTATACTGACATTCTTTTTTTTTTTTTTGTCTTTCCGTCTTTTCAGGGCCACACCCGCAGCACATGGAGGTTCCCAGGCTAGGGGTCTAATTGGAGTCACAACTGCCGGCCTACACCACAGCCACAGCAATGCCAGATCCGAGCCGAGTCTGCGACCACCACAGCTCATGGCGATGCCGGATCCTCAACCCACTAAGCAAGGCCAGGGATCAAATCCGCAACCTCATGGTTCCTAGTTGGATTCGTTTCTGCTGCGCCATGACGGGAATTCCATCTTTTTTTTTAAAATTTTTAATTTATTTTATTTTTGTCTTTTCTAGGGCCGCACTCGTGGCATATGGAGGTTCCCAGGCCAGGGGGTCCAATCGGAGCTGTACCTGCCAGCCTAAGCCACAGCCAGAGTAACGCAGGATCTGAGCCGCATTTGCGACCTACACCACAGCTCATGGCAACGCCAGATCCTTAACCCACTGAGCGAGGCCAGGGATCAAACCCGAAACCTCATAGTTCCTAGACGGATTCGTTAACCACTGCGCCACGACAGGAACTCCCCGACATTCTTTATTTACATGTTGGATTCCTCCTGGCAGTCCACTCCATAAGAGGCCTCACTGCACAGACCTAACACATAGACATGCAATGTTGTAGAATGAATGAATGATTACCAAAAACACTAAAAATAAAAGTAGCAGAACAATGACTTTCAGCTAGAAACGGCTTCCTAAATGTTAGTGTCCCTCCTAATCTTCCTAGAGGTACTTTTATTGAGATTTACAATCTCAAGTTTTTGCCTCTTATCTTAAATATTGAAAAAATGTTAGGTAGGTATATTTTATTCATTGTCACCAAAAAAATTTCTAAAATGTATGAGTTCAGCAAACAAACAAAGGAAATATTCACTTGTCCACAGTCATCAAAGAAACACATATTAAAGTCTACTTGAGCTACCATTTTATACCCAACCTTATAAATGAAATTAAAAAACAAATAAATTATATGTTAAAATCTAGCCATTTTGATAAAATTCTAATATGATCAACTCTACAGAACTACCTTTGTGCTAACAGTGTAATTAAATTAATCCTAGGAATGCACCCAGTATTTATAAAAAGCTGAATTAAAGAAATCAAGAGGAGTTCCCATTGTGGCTCAGTGGTTAACAAGTCCAACTAGGAACCACAAGGTTGCAGGTTTGATCCCTGGCCTTGCTCAGTGGGTTAAGGATCTGGCGTTACCGTGAATAGTGGTGTAGGTTGCAGACGCGGCTTGAATCCCGTGTTGCTGTGGCTGTGGTGTAGGCCAGTGGCTACAGCTCCAATTCAACCCCTAGCCTGGGAACCTCCATATGCTGCAAGAGTGGCCCTAGAAAAGGCAAAAAGACAAAAAAAAAAAAAAAAAAGAAAAAAAAGAAAGAAAAAGAAATCAAGAGACCTCAGGAACAGAAAGGAAAGGAAAGGAATGAGTAATGAATCCTGAATGCCTTACCACCGACAGGGTTTCCTTGTACTCTGAGGTTGATTTTGGTGAGTGGTTTGAGTGTTCAGTATTACTTTAAATGAAAGTGAAAGACAGGGAGGAGAGTTAAAAGAGGAGACACTTTAAAGAATTGGGATGTGCACAGCTCATCCTCTTTGTCCACCCAGCTTACAAAGTAAATTACATGGGATCACATACTCCTTATTGAAGAGAGTGATAGTTACCTGACCGGAAATGAACTAGAGAAAAATATTTCTCATTTGAGGTTATTCACTGTTACCAAACTACACCAAATTATTATTCCCAAGGAAGAGCTATTTCTATTTTTGTTGCCCCAAGCCAAACTCAAAACTGGAATAAGGAGTTCCCATCATGGCTCAGTGGTAACAAACCCAACTAGGATCCATGAGGAGGCGGGTCTGATCCCTGGCCTCGCTCAGTGGGTTAAGGATCCAGTGTTGCCATGAGCTGTGGTGTAAGTTGCAGACACAGCTCAGATTCTACATTGCTGTGGCTGTGGTGTAGGCTGGCAGCTGTAGTCTGATTCAACCCCTAGCCTGGGAACTTTCATATGCCACAGGTGCAGTTCTAAAAGAGGAAAAAGACAAAACAAAACAACAAACTAGAATAAGAGGTATCAAGACACGTAGTCCCTGAGTGGAGCTAGGCACAATACAGAAGGCCACTAATCAGGTCTCTCTTCCTCAACCCCTCAAGACACACAGGCAAGGGCAGGCCTAGGGACTGTCGACAATATTTCAAAGAGCTTTGAAAATGGAGTTCTTAGTAATGTTGTCCACTGTAATGAAGTTTTACTGGCATTTTTATTCTCTTACAATAAACATCCTTTTAATATTAGAGTATTGAGGGAATTCATAGAAAAGAAATGATGTGTAAAGATAAAGGAATGATAAGCAACCTCATTCTTTGAGAAATGCAAAACAACATACCATTTTTTTTCTTCTATCAGATTGTCAAAAGTTAGTAAGTTCAATAACAACACTGCTGGTGCAAGTGTGGACAAGCAGGCATTTACTCACATGTGGATATACGTACAGGTGCAACCTTTTTAGAATACGACCTCACAATATCTGTCAGAATGACAGATCCCATTCTATGAATGTATTGTAGCTTTAAGGCCAAAAATACACCCTAGAGTTAGAGTGTCAAAAAGGTGCCAAGACATAGGCATATGACTTTCACCACAGTATTTATATTAGCAATAAAGTGAAGACAGCATAAGCATCCATTGATAAGGGGCTGGATAAATACCTGACTGTTCAACAATGGCCTACTAGGCAGCCATTCAATAAGAATGGTAGGTCTGTGTTTATTTATACAGAAAGATCAAGAGAAAATAGCTGGAAAAGGCTTATGCAGATCATATATAATATGATCCCTCTTACTTTGTTATTTTGTTCTAAAGGATACATAGAAATATCATTTTTATTGAATTTGACATTTATGTGGAAGACCTATCCAACATCCTGGCTTCATTTCTCTGCTCCCTATTACAGCAAAACTTCTTCAAAAAGTTGTCTATGTTTGCTGTTCTGCACTTACCCGTTTCCTATTCCTTCTTCAGTCTGCTCCAAATTGGCTTCTATCCTTCACTTCTCTAAGAAAGCTTGACTTTTTTTTTTTTAATTAATTATCAACAATCTCCATGTTGCCAAATCCAAATGGCTATTTCTCTTTTCCCAATTTACTTGTCTTTTGTGTATCATTTAACAATGGACTATTCTTTACTTCTTAAAACATTTACCTCTATCTGAACTTCTAAACTTTCAACTCCTCCCTGGCCTGGGAACTTCCACATGCCACAGGCTTGGCAAATAACAACAACAACAACAACAACAACAACAACACCTCCTGAGTCCTATCATCACGTCTAATTTAACTGGTACCTCACTGAACTTCTGATTTTTCACTCTTAAACTTATGAATCCCTTACTTTTCACTAACTCAGTAAGTGGCACCATATACATGGAATGTTTACAGCCACAATCCTGAAGAGTCACCTTTGATTTCCATCCATCCTGGACCCTCTATAACTAATCCATTAAAAAGTCCCAATCGATTATACTTCAAAAAAATTAAAAACAAAAAAAGCCCCACAGGTTCTCAATACTCTACTTTGTACCTAGCTCTTTTGCCCCATGACAAAATAGCATAAGCAGCCTCTCCAAATTCCTCTAAAGCTGACAACATGCTAGCCATGTGAGGCTCTGCTCTCCATTTTTAAAGTTATTTGTACATTTTGATCTGGTAATCTGTAAGGTCTGATTCTTTTTTTTTTTTTTTTAACACATAATATGATACAGTATAAAACAAATCACTCTACAAAAAAATAGCATTCATATGATTATCTGCCTGTAATTTTCTAAAACCAAGTACCTAAACGGGCTCTTCATCTGTTGGTAGTTACTGATAGTCTCTTACCCTCTTCTTCCCAGGTTCAGAAGCACGAGTGTCATAATCATCAGGGAGCTGAAGATAATCCTCCATTCTGCTGGCAATAGCCTCCCAGTCACGTTTCCTTTTAGTACCAGTTCTCAAGCCATCCAACTTGTCTGAAGGACAAACACAGAGCCGCAGCATTAAGGGAGAGTGTGAGTTTGCACACAACACACAAACAAGGGGAAAGAAGGCTGGAACACTGTCAGAAGGCACATCCGCATTTTTGAGAGCAGCATCACTCGTAGATCCAAACTCTCTTCTTGGCTGAGATAATATCAAGTTCTGTGCAATTTCCATTGTTTGTCTGGTGTTCATACTGGCAGCCTTTACATTACTATGTTAGCTTAAGTAACAAATATGGGCGGAGCAAGAGAAGGCACTTGTTTCCTACTCCACCTAAAATCACAACGCCTTAGCTCTCATGTTCTGAAGGAAAATGCAGCGTTGGGTTTTTCTAAGAGCAATTTCTTCCATTCTTTTTTTTTTTTTTCTTTAACACAATATTAACCATCCATTTGCTTTGCACTCATGTGTGATAAACTGTTACATGAAAAGCAGGTAGTATAAGAACTTAACGAGCCAAGCTAATGTTCAGAAAAATTTTAGATTAACAGTTTCTTGGGATTTTGACCATGGTGAGAGGATTTGCCACAAGTTCTCATTTAGGAGTAAGCTGATTATATGATCACCACTTTCTTTGGTTATATACTATGAAATACTATTGACCATTCTGAGGCTAAATGGCTAGTCAGCCAAAGTGACTGGATCTGAATTTTCTCTCTGAAGGCTCAATCTGAGATGGCTAGGCTTTCCAAAGGCCCCAAACTGTAATTAATTAAATGAATAGTGACTGTCCATTCAGAAATTATAAGATATGAGATTAGGTGGCTTCAAGAACACATGATGAAAATGTGTGGTCTTTTTTATTTGTTGTTAATTCTGATTTTGAATTCCACATGTAAAATATTATGAGTTATATACATATGTGTGTGTGTATCTATACACACACACATATATCTATACACACACACACACATATATATATGGTACAATGAAGCACTAAACTTTCAATCATCAGTAGTTATACGCAGGTCAATAAAAGAAAACTTGAACACTTCAGAATCACATAATAACCACAATTCATCTAACTCCATAAAGGGTGCAGAAAATATATAACAGAAACTTTTTAGGCACCAAGTTGGAGAGAACTTAATATGAAAAGAAAAGTACAATGGAAGCAGTGGCAGGAAGCAAGGTGAGTTTATATTTCCAATGTAAAAGTTTCACACACAACTAACTGTGCCATACCATACAGGCCTCAAAAACCAGTAAGATTTTGCATACTTGGCAAAGATTTTATTTCCTAAGCCCCTCCCCCATAAAAGCAGTATTATTGTTGAAAAATCAGCAAGGCAAACCATAACACTTTACAAAACTCAAGAAATTTTTATCGAAATCACTGTGGAAAATTTTTAACATGGATGAGTTCAACAGAAATAATCATCTAATCTCCTCTGTAAATCACATATTATCCCAAATGGCTCTAATCTACACGTATATAATAGGCCGTACTATACAAGATCTTAAAGAAGTGACACCTTGATTGCACAGGGACACAGAATATGGTATTAGAAAACCAATGAAGTCCCACGAACAATAAAACTGTTCTCAGTTCAGTAGTGTCTGTACCAGAAGAGCAGGCAGCTCCAACACACTTATATTAAAGAAACCTCAATGGATTTTTTAAACTTAATAAGATCAACTCTGACATTCACATACTTCAAAGGAAAATTCCATATTTCAATTCCACGAGTAGAACATAGCTAGGCAGCAGTACAGAAGGGCAGTGTGAAAACTGCAAGAACTGTTTCTCAGACACAGGAGTTACAGACCAGGAGTCCCATATTTGCAACATGGAAGTTCAGAAGAGCATATATTTCTAGTCTGAACACCCCTGTTTGTAATGTTTAATTTGAAGCTTTATTGTACACATGTTTAAAGTTTCCTTCTTGGGACTGAAGAAAGGTTCACACCTCTTCCACATGGCATCCTGGAAACCCAAACACACAGATGTATGGGATAAGGTGAGGGAAGAGGAACCCAGGTTGTGTGTTAGTTACAGAAGACGACTGGGGGGGTCCAATACACTCATACTAAAGACTTTCAGAGGTTTGAATTTCAAAAGGTAAAGTTTTAGGATGAAGATGAAAGTTTAAATACCCAACCTGGCAGGTCACAGAATTTTACCACATCTTCAAAACAGTATATTATAACGCAAATGAGAACTTTTTTAGATACAGCTACATATTTTATAAACATAAATTATATTCCTGAAAATTTGTTCATGGTGAACATACAAGGGCTACATGCCTCTACAAATAATAACTGCATTCCAGCTGTGAGGAGATGAAACCGCCTGACGTGTAGAAGGCCAGTACACAGTAACTCATAAGTAGAGACCAACGACACTGAGAGGAGAAAAGCGAAAGTACTCGATATGAAGAAAGCTAAATTCAAATGATAAGAGTCTCAAATATTCTTTTAGTTTCTCAGTTTGAGAAACCAAAATCTTAGCAGTGGAATTTAAGTAGCTTGCATGTTGAATCACAGCATTTCATGTGGCATGTGATACCCACCCTTGCATTAGGTACCTCTGTCCCCACTGCAAAGGAGCCAGTCAGCTGCTACTGAAGGTGGGCCACAGGCAGTCTTCAACTCATGCCAGATGCAGCTCAGAACATTTCTATTTTCTAAAATTACACCACTTCCAACTAAACGCTCACACATAGGCTGAACTGTATACTGTACTTAATGAAGAGAGATCAAGAATCTACAATGAGATTTAACAGCTGCTTGAAATACTATAGGTAAGTGAGCATCTTCTCATTGGCAGACTCATTTGTAAATCAAAATTCCTCAGTTACAGATTGAACTTAGCTGGCTCAATGTATGACACGACCAAAGCTGAATATGTTTCCACCCAGCACAATCATTTTACCAGGAGTAATTTAAGAATATTGATAAAGCACTCAGAAAAATAATTTGTATCTGGTAATCAAATCTATTGATTTTGTTATGATAAGGAAGGCAACATAAATAAGCTAATTCACAAATGAAGAGCCTCATGTTTTAGAAAAGAATTTTCTCAACTGGCTCCATGGACCAAAGTCAAAAAAAGCAAACAAGCACTTTCAAGAATGCTTACATGCAATTTGCCTTCCTCTACAGATGGTTTAGCTCTCAAGATAACACAGTGGTGCAAGAGACAAGTCATTATATGAAACATCACTGTCACAAACAAAAACCCAATAGCAAACATATTAGAATTTATTGCCTAGATTCATTTCTAGATCTTCAGTGCCTTTGATTAAAATGGTTTATCTCATAATTCTGTTTCCAGAATTTACTATATAACATTCTGTCCTTAAAATGGACTGAACTTATATAAATTTTCTGAGAAGCAAATGGCATACAGGCCTGAATTTTTCCAGTAATCAATACCAAGATTAATGTCATATTTTCTTGAATAATCATAAGTAAATTCTATTTTCCTTTCTCTTTAAAAATTAGAAAGGAAAATAGAAAATAGATTGGCTCAAGTTAAAAAAAAGCATTATCCTACGTAATATATTACATAAGGCCTCTAAAGAACATATGCTTAGATAAAATATTTATCACTTTTATAATTCCCCTTGTCTCCATTTTTTTTTTTTTTTTTTTTAAGATCTTTTTATGGCCGCAACCATGGCATATGGAACTTCCAGGCTAGGGTCGAACTGGAGCTGTAGCTGCCCGCCTACACCACTGCCACAGCAATGCGGGATCCGAGCAGTGTCTGTGACCTATACCACAGCTCACAGCAACACCGGATCCTTAACCCATTGAGCAAGGCCAGGGATCAAACCCGCATCCTCATGGATACTAGTCGGGTTCGTTACCGCTGAGCCATGACAGGAACTCCCTCCTTTGTCTCTTAATTACCATTTCTTTTTGCCCCAAGAGATAATCCTATTTAGAGAACCACAGAAGAGAGAAATGAACTTGGTCTTACAGATTATTCTATAAGTACAGAACTTAAGTACAGAACTTACAGTCTTACAGGTTACTCTGTAAGTACAGAACTTCAGATTTAATCTAGTGTCAAAATAAACAGATCTAAAGCATTACCGTTTAAAAAGTAATTGTGACCATTATTTTCCTACATATTTAATTGCATTTAAACACTTAATGAATGCTTTAAAAGTTTAGGGAAGGAGTCAGTTGGTTATTATTAAGATTTCCCACAGAGGGAGGATAAGTGTTAGTACATGTGTCAGTAATCACATATAATCTTCACACACCATACACTAGAAAAAAATTCTAGACTTTGCGACAAAGCACCTATCCCAACAATACGGCAATACTACAGTTAATGAAATTATCTTTTAACATGAGGCCTGGTCAACATCAGTGGCTCACATGATCATTTGGGCAAAAGAAAAGGCAGACCCTACGCAAATGTGTATAAAACACATCCCTCTGATGTTAGAAACACAGATAATACATCCCACACAAAGAAGCAGCTAAATGACTCAAATTTGTTCTACGAATTTAAGACTTATTTCTACAGTTACTTCAGCTCTGGAGTAACAGCACAATTTCAGGAAAAGAAATGCAGAGCGCAGCAGTCATACTTCATACATTACTAAGGTCAATCTTTGCAAAACATCTTATTCCATTATCTTATTTATTAATACATCTTAGTCAACATGTTAAATGGTTCTCTTTACATGAGGGTAAAAAAGATGTCCTGCAATATTACCTTGAAATATTGGAGGGGAAAACCCATGTATGATTTTCTGCTTGACAGAGAATCCCACACTAAGCAAGTCCAATTTTTGCTTTAGAAAATCATTTTAACCAGTTTACCTTGTTATCTGGCCCTAAAGACAAGTTGAAGGAAAATTTGAACGGAATCTTTCAAAGCAGGCGCCTCAAAAACCTGAATTATGTATCTACCTTCCTCGCCCAAAAACTCTTAATTTATTATACAAGGAAAATAACTGCTTTTAATGAATTTTTAAACTTCAATATTTATTATTATTACTATTATTACCCAAAATATTCATAATCAGGTGCAACTTTGGACTGCAGTTAATTCTTTTAAAAAAGTAGAAATCTCACCTGCACCAACATTTCTGATTAATATAAATCAATGGATTTTAGAAGTGACATTATTTTATTACTAAACTTATCACACATTTCCATTTACTCTAAAAAACTTAAGTGGCACTGAAGGTTGTCCTTTTAAAATACTCTTCTCCCACTCTGCCAAAGATATAAATGAAAGCCTGCAAAATCGACTGATGATGTAAAAAGTAGGCCAAAAATCTTGATTTAAGCAAAAATTTGGGGAAATTTGTTCTTCTTACAGCAGAAAGATCTATGACCATTACCATCAGGTATCACATATAAAAACAGGAAAAAGGAAATACCCACCTAGCTTTGCCTCAGATGTGTCCATCTCCCATTTGCTTTTCGGAATGTAACCCTAAATTGTACACAGAGAGAAGCTCGAAGGGTTAGAAAGAGACACATACATGCATATCACTTTTGAACTGGAAAAGCATTAAAACTGGGAATGGATTCACTTTCCACTCACTAGTTATAAATATATCCTTAAGGAAAACACAATGTCATTGTATTTGAAGAAACTGAATTACCAAATTCACCAAACTTCACTGCCCAGATTTCAGAGCAGTCACTTCAAAACAGTATCATGAAGGCGCTTTGGGGCAGCTACAGTTCAGGACACACAACTGTAGTATGAACAACAGCTGTATAGCAAATACGGTAAGAATGTATGGTAGTTACTGTGCTAAATCAATACCATTCAGAGTGGCAGAGGACTTATAATACTAGCTAGGATATTTTCTAAATACAACTGCTATTCTCAAGTGATAGGAGCCATGAGGTCTCAAGAGTATTCTCCAAGACAATTACATTTTCCAGTGTAATTTTAGATGCTCAAAAGAAAGGAGAAAACTTGGTAGCACTGAACACAATTACAAAGTTCAACTTCATTTTAAAATGACTCAATCCATTTACCAGTTAGATTTTTACAAAGGCTAATTTTACTGAATCAAGTTCAGAGCATTACTTTTTCATCAGCGCAAACTAGATTATTATTTCTGATGTCTTTTAAAATTATATTTTCCTATTTATGGAAAACCAGAAATCTCCACAGGCAACTTATTTTTTATTTAATAAAATACTGGGTGGTTTATTTCAAACAAAGTCCTATATAAGATTTTCAAATTTCCCAATGTACCTAGTTAACTATGTTTACTAGTAAGCTTTTTAGTTTATTCATCTAGCAAGTGCATACTTTTTCCACAAAATTCGCTATGACTCTCCTTTTCCTTCATTTGGACTCTGTCTCTATTAGATCCTAACATAGAGAACTTTAATGTAAGAACTTAGTATACAGGACAGATTCATCGAAAGTGTCAGCAGCTTCTTTTAAGAATCAATTTATCGCTCTACTATTGGGAATGTTCCAGTTCACAAAACAGACTGACACACAAGTAAAGTTGGAAAGCATGTTCAACATTTCATGACAACAGCTTTTGTGTAAGAGTTTACTACACAGCATCATCATTCTTCCAGGAAATCTACAGGTTTTATACATTTCTAGTCTTTAAAGCCAGACTAATAATTCAATTTCTACTTATTAGGTAGTATTTCAGGTTATAAATTATACCCTCCTCTCCAAATACATTTTTAGAACAAACCAAGACAAAGCTAGGCTGAAATGATGGTGCTGAAAGTTGAGTACTGATGGAATTTGTACAGTTGTATCTCAAAAGTCATCTGAGAACACTAAGCATCACTAGAATAATATATTTATAAATTCTGAGTCATGTCTACTAGGTTCACTGAAGCAGTAGAGAAAACAAAATATCATACCAATGATGCCCCCTCCCCCAAAGGAGTCTCTTAACCAAGAAAAGTCTGGATTTCACCCAGCTGCAGTAATCAGTACAGAGTAGAAAAAGTAGTGAAAATTCCATTAAACGGTCTGAGTGATATGAGACTTGCTCTTAACCCTTTGATTAAAATTCTCCAAAAATCTTTTACTCTTGGCCTAGAACCCAATAGTAGAAGATCTGGATTGTGAAAAAAGGTTAAGAGAAGTTTTATCACGTAAAGATAAGCAAAACAAGTACATTAATTCCCCCTGCTGGAACCACCTTGTTCTTCCTTAAAACTTAAAATTATCATCTCAATGCTGTTTGAAATATTTGTCTACTTGGAAATAAAAGACAGTTCAGCAGGGCAGAGTTCTAAGGCTTCGCTGCCACGTTTCTGATGAAAAAATAGAGTATTACAGTGTGTTTCACTTTTAAAAATAATAGTACATTCAATTAAAAGTTCCAGTTTTGATCTACACCTAGCCAAGTCAGATGTTATGAACCATATCCTGAACTGAAATCTCCACAAAAGGAAGACGGAGCTTCAGAAAGCTAACATTATCGACTTCTCACATGATCACTCTCCAGTATACACGCTGCAAGCAGATAAAGAGGTCATTAGCTATATTCCAGGAGAGTGTGGACCTTTAAGTGAACTTCCTGCCTACGTCTGAGATCATATTATGTCAAAGTACAACCTAATTAATAAAAATACTTTGTTTAAAGGAAAAAACATACTGAGACTCAAATGCCATTAACTTTTAAAGCTTGTTTTTTAATACACAGAGAAATCTAGGAATGTAGAGGTTGACACCATCTCTATGTAAACACACAGTTTCTATCCAGAGTCCTCTGTAACACGCATGGTTGAGGGGACCACTCCTTAGGATGTATTCTCTAGGGGGTAGGAATCAAGGTTCTCACTTTGTACATTTTCAGAAGAATATGAAAAGCAGCTTTAGCAAGGGCCGAAGTATTAAATAAACCAAATGATATTCTGAATTTAAAAAGCAACACTATTCCAAAGCATTGCTAATCTCTGTACCCCATTAGCAAACAGTGAAAATAACAAAAGTCTATAGGTCGCGTATTCTTGAATGACAGGGTAAGGCAAACATCACTACAGAGGTGTGATCAAAAGCATTTACAGTAGGTACACGGGAACTTTGAATTCATACTATGTAAGCCTTTAATCAGCCTAAGCAAAATGCATTGCCTACACAGTAAAATCATTTCCCCCATCACTTAATAAGATAAAATGCAGAAGAACAGATCTAGCCGTCAGTGGCAACCCCTCTGCCTCCTCACTCACTGCGTTCTTCTGCCCCAGTTGACAGAAACTCAATTTTGAGCTCTTGTAGCAAAGAGACAATTATGCATACCTTGGGTAGGCTGTATCACTTATCTGCTGGAATGTAAGAATGCCCTTTCATATGTAACTGATATTTTCTTAAAAAGTATATTCCCCTAAAGCCACCCACAAACAGCTGAGTGAGTACAAGGCTAGGTTTCTTAGTATTCTTAAAATTTTCTTGTAACGACACAGTAGAGGGTTCTTTTCTTTTGGTTGGTGGAGGGTGGGGGGTGAATAAAAAGTATCCAAAAGTCTCCTTGAAGATGATTACGGAAACTTTTAACCATTAAGGTGCATGTCAACAATAGTAATCTGATCACAGATCTGAATTTAAACCCTTAAGAATTTTAATAAAGAGACACTTTGTTCAAAGTGGTTGTTCTGTCTCCTACCAGTTCGCTTTCCTCTTCTTCTGCATCTTTCTTTTCATCCTTCTGTTCTTCAATATTTGCATCAAAATCTTCCATCTCTACCTACAACATCCCAATAATCACACAAAAAAAAACTGAGGTAACATTTAGGACAGCTGCCCAGAGTAAGGCAGCACAGACCCACTGTTACACACTAAGTAATTTCCAACACCCTAAACTTTGAAACAGAACTGATGAAAGACAGGATGGTATTCCTGCCTTTCATTTTTCTGGAATATCCATCTTTATAAATCTTTTCTGAAGCTGAGGATAATGATCTGTCCTAAGTTGATGGTTATCTGTTTTGAATGACTATGAATTACTAGGATTTCTTTTTAAAATCTTTAGCAAGTACACTTTCAATCACGTAAAACATGTATAATTCAAAATTTCAAAACAGAAAGGGTATAGTGAGAAATCAGGTGATACGAGCTTGGCCCAGAATGGGAGCGCTACAAACAGAGAGTAGAGAGGTTAGAGAAGTATCTGTAAAGCAAAACTGACTCACTACATGGTGGAGGGATAGGGTCAAACACTGGTATAAAGGAAGAGAAAAGAGTCAACAATAATGTAAACAGTCAGGGTTTCAGCACCCAAGTGACTGGTGGGCCTAATTAAAATAGCGAGTATTAGAGAAGGAACATGTTTGGATGAATTACATGTTGAATAGTTGAGTTTGAGGGCTACTAAGTTAATACAAAATTTTCGGTGGAGAATTTGGAAAATAATGGTAGAATTATGGAAAGCTAATCATGACAAACCCAAACTGAGGGCCATTCTATAAAACAACTAACCGGCCTATAAAATTCAAAAAGTCTTTGTCTTTCATGACAATGACATGGCTAAGAAACCATTTTTTATAGTAAAGGACTGGATCCCAGATTTTTTTTTTTCTTTTTTGGCTGCTCTGTGGCATATGGAGTTCCCAGGCCAGGAATGAGATCCTAGCCACAGCTGCAGCAATGCCAGATCCTTAAACCACTGTGCCAGGCCAGGGATGGTACTTGTGTCCCAGTGCTCCCAATCCTGTTGCACCACAGTGGGAACTTCAATCCTAGATTTTTCAAAACGGTTTCTATAAAGCACATTATGGGAACAACTGGTGAAATATGAATAAGGACTTATATTAAACAATTTAGGAAATTTTCCTTTTTTTTTTTTTTTTGGCCATGCCTACAGCATGCAAAGGTCCATAGGTCAGGGATCAAATCTGCACCACTAGCAGTGACCCAAGCCACAGCACTGACAACATTGAATCTTAACACACTAAGCCACCAGGGAACTCCAAATTCAGGAAATTCATTTCAGGAAATTTGTATTACTTAATACTGTATTTTTTATCAATGTTAAATTTCTTGAATTTGATAACTGAGATTTTTAGTTTTCTAAGTTTCCCCTGTTCTTGGAAAATACCTACCGAAATTTTTAGGGGTAAAGGGTTTATGAAGTCTGCATTTTAACTCTCAAATGGTTCCACAGTAGTAGGAATAGTAGTAGTAGTAACAATAGATGGCTTTTGAGCCAAAGGACACTTACCTCTTCAATAGCAGCATCTTGAAGCAAGGAACGAATGTCCAGACGCATCATATGACGAGGTGCAGCTTCCCAGTGATCGGCCATCTAATTGAGAGATTCAGGAGGTCAAGTTATAGCTGGAAACTACTCAAAGAAAGACAAAGTGAGCATCCAAGACAATTTTAACTAATACTGTGAAGGCTAACAGGCTAGTTCCAGGAAGAGCTAGGCCACCTCTTTCCCTTAGATACAAAGAGTAAGAAACTTTTACTAAATAGGTAGAAAAGATATTCTGAAAGTAAAGGGGATAAACAAGAACTTCCAGACAACAGTGATGAGAGAGGCAAAAGGACGTTTAGAAAACAACACCTAGGTTTCAAAAAAATCACCTTATTTATTTCTTTGAGCTTCCTCCCATGAATATTCCTCTTGCCACAAGTCTGGTTGTCTGCACTCATTTCAGCTAAATACACCTAAGAAAGAATGAATAATGATTAGGCAAACAAATGCAGCATGAAGACACAAAGTACTCTAAAGTTCTTTTAAATCTATACCTCAAATCCCTTGGTTTTTGCTGCACTCCAAAACTGGTCAAAATGTCGAACTCTGTCATTGATGGCATCCAGGATGATGAAGGGGAAAAAGCCATCATCTAGAGTCTTTTTGAAGGTTTTGAACATGCTGGTTCGGTAAGTTTCCTCCATCTCAGCTTCATATTCATATTCCATTACCTAAGATCCCCCAAAGAGATATGGAGTTAGCAATAGCAAAGAATCATTTTCAACTTCTTCCCGGTTATCAGCACCTAGATAGAGACAACTTTGTTGTCTTTCCTTCACACCTGAGTACTAAAGTTTGTGTTCAAAAAAGCCACATTTCTCTCTGAACATATTCTCCTTTCAGTACTACTCATGAATCAAGATATAACCTGAGAGGAAGATACCACACCTTTTTTTTCACTTTTTTTCCAGAATCTGGATCCTTCTCTTCTTTTTCCACTTCAGTGATGAAGTAATCATCCAGGCTTAGAACCCTGGGTGCAGGTCCTCCAAATTCTACCTCTTTATCCTAAGAATCATATAGTCAAGAAAGTTAAAAGAGAATTTATGGAATAAATTAACAAATGTGCACATCAAAGTTTTTCCTGTGACCAAATACCATGCAATCTTATGATTTCAAATCAAGCAGAGGAAAAAGTATTTGTCTAAGCAGATCGAAATTTATGGGACAGCATCTATCAGATGGGCCAAGTAGAATGGATCAAATGGGAAATATCTGTGTCAGTATCACGTTGCTTGCTAAGAAGGCAAGAAGCTAACAAAAGCAGCTGATCCATTTGCTTCTCATACTCACTCGAATAAGTTTCGCCACATGTGTCTTTCCACTGCCAGGCAATCCTCTCATTATAACAACAATCTGAAACACAATGGGAAAAAAAAATCAATCAGAGAAGTTTTTTTTTTTAAACAATGAGATCTTATCATTAACAATGACCTAACATTCTCCAAGACGGACCATGTGATAGGCCACGACACAAACCTTAATAAATCTGAGAGGACAGGAATAATACAAAGCATGTCTCTGACCATAATGGAATGAAATTAAACATTTGGGAAATGCACAAGTATGTGGAAATTAAGTACCATATTCCTAAATAACCAATGGATCAAAGAAGTCAAAAGAAAAATCAGAAAATACTTTGACATAAAAATGAGGATACAACATTTCAAAACTTATAAGGATGCAGCTAAAGTGCTACTTATAAGGAAATGTATAACTATAAATGCCTACATTAAGAAAGAAGAAAGGTCTCAAATCAATAACCTAACTTTCCATGATAAGACACTGGAAGAAGAACAAATTAAACCTAAAACAAGCAGAAGGAAGGAAATAATAAATAATAGAGCAGAGGTTAATAAAACAAAGAACAGAAAAATAAAGAAAAATCAATGGGACCAAAAGCTAGTTCTTTGCAAAGAGCAACAAAATTGAAAAACCTTTAGCTAGACTTAAAAAAAAGAAAAAAGATTCAAATTACTAGAATCAGAAAGAGGGGTCATGACTGCCAACCTTAGAAAAATTTAAAAGGGTTGTTATAGGGAGTTGTTCCTGTGGCATAGTGGCTTAAGAATTCAACTGCAGTTTATAAAGGAATACTATGAACAACTGTATACCAACAAATTAGATAACTTAGACAAAATGGACAAATCCCTAGAAAGACACAGGCTACTGAAATTGACTTAAGAAGAAAGAGAGAGGAGTTCCCGTCGTGGCGCAGTGGTTAACGAATCTGACTAGGAACCATGAGGTTGCGGGTTCGGTCCCTGCCCTTGCTCAGTGGGTTAAGGATCCGGCGTTGCCGTGAGCTGTGGCGTAGGTTGCAGACGCGGCTTGGATCCCGTGTTGCTGTGGCTCTGGCGTAGGCCAGCGGCTATGGCTCCGATTTGACCCCTAGCCTGGGAACCTCCATATGCCGCTGGAGTGGCCCAAGAAATGGCAAAAAGACAAAAAAAAAAAGAAGAAGAATAGAACTATAAGTGAAGAAATTTAATTAGTAGTCAAGAAACTGCCAACAAAGAAAAGCTCAAACCCAGAAGGCTTCATCACTGAATTACAACACTTAAAGAATACCAACTCTTCACAAACTCTTCCAAAAAAATCAGAGGAAGGAATAACTCCCAACTTATTTTATGAGACTAACATTTTAAATCAAGCAGATAATCTGATACCAAAATCAAAGACATCACACAAAAATTATAGATATTTCTTATGAATATGGATGGAAAAAGTCTCAGTGAAATACTACTTTTTTTTTTTTTTTTTTTTTTTTTTTTAATTTCATGGCTACACTGCAACATATGGAAGTTTCCAGGCCAGGGATTGAATCCGAGCCACAGCTGTGACCTGCACCATAGCCGCAGCAACACTGAATCCTTTAACCCACTGTGCCAGTCCAAGAATTGAACCCACGCCTCTGCAGTGACCTGAGTTGCTGCAGCAGGATTCTTAATTCACTGTGGCACAGCAGGAACTCCAAAATACTACCAAACTGAATCCAGCAATATATAAAAAGGATTACGCAACATGACCAAGTAGGATTTATCCCAGGGATACAAACTAACATCTGAAAATCAGTTAATACAGAATAAAATCACACACAATACAGTAAAAAACAAAAAAATTTTCAATTAAATGCAGGAAAAGCATTTAACAAAATTCAACATCCTTTCATGATAAAAATATTCAACAAACTAGGAATAGAAGGGAACCTTCTCAACCTGATAAAGGACAACTAAGGAAAGTTCACATAATACTTAAAGGTGAAAAACTGACAATTTTCTTTCTAAGATGAGGAATAAAATAAGAATGTCCACTCTCACCACATCTATTCGACACTGTAAGGGCTAGCCAGAGAAACCAGGCAAGAAAAAGAAAAAAGGCATCCAGATTGGAAAGAAAGAAGTCAAGTCATCTTGATCAGCAGGTTACATGTTCTTATATATAGAAAAAATCCTAAGGAACCCACTAATAATCTATTAGAACCAAAAAATGAGTTTGGCAGTGCTGAAGGATATAAGATCAATACTTATAAGATCAAAACTGTATTTCTATACAATTGAACAATTCAAGAATGAAATTAAGCTATCTATATCAATGATAAGATGGGAGTGGATGAAACAATCCAATTCAAAAGTAGAAATTATCAGACTGTATTAAAAATATGATCCTACCATACGCTGTCTATAGGAGACATACTTTATTATTATTTTAAAAAATCTTTTTTTGGCTGTGCCCATGGCATGGAGAAGTTCCCCGGCCAAGGACCAAACCCACACCACAGCGGCAACCTGAGCCACAGCAGTGACAATGCCCGCTGAGCCGTCAAGGAACTCCAGAAAACATACTTTTGATTTAAAGACACAAATAGATTGAAAGCAAAAGGACAGGAGTTCCCGTCATGGCTCAGTGGTTAACGAATCCGACTAGGAACCATTAGGTTGCAGGTTCAATCCCTGGCCTTGTTCAGTGGGTTAAGGATCCGGTGTTGCCATGAGCTGTGGTTTAGGTCTCAGACATGGCTTGGATCTGGTATTGCTGTGGCTATGGCACAGGCTAGTTGCTACAGCTCTGATCAGATCCCTAGCCTGGGAACCTCCATATGCCACAGGAGTAGCCCAAGAAAAGGCAAAAAGACAAAAAAAAAAAAAAAAAAAAAGAAAGTAAAAGGACAGAAAAAGATACATGAGCCATCACAGAAAGCTAGAGGAGCTACTAATCTAACAGTGACATTATATACATACAGTCAAAACATCTGATAGAAATCTCCAGTACTAGTTCATTTAAATGGAATCTAGTTATTTGCAATATAAGCTAAATTTAAAATATACATTTGGAGATCACTAGGAAAAATAAGTCTAAACTTATCAGATCCCCTAGTTCTGACTCTTTCACTTTCACATACCATAAAACCAAATCCTCTTTTCCCCTTTTCAAAGTTTAATTAATCGAGTTGCTAATGAATTATTTTCTGAAGTTTTCAACATTCTTTTTTTTTGTCAAGCAATTAAGCTCTAATTTCTTAGATTCTATAGGGAAGGCAGTATGTGAGATTTTATGATGACTTGGAGATGGTAAAATGCCTTGAATCTGATATTACTATTATGTCACAGAAAAGTATAGAAATTCTGTTTAGGATATTAAAACAATTCCTTATCAGCTTCTGATTTGCAAGTAAACGAGTCAACTACACAGGACTCACTCTCTCAGGTCTGCTCTCTCGGCCAGGTGGTTTCAAAATATCATCTACATTCTTAGATTCAGGTTTCTTCTCAACCCGTGGAGCTGGAGGTGGCTGGTGGCTTAGTGAAGGAGCTGGCAGGGGCATTCGCTCCTCTGGGTAAGTTCTTCGTTCTCCTGGGATTCCAGCAGTTGAACAATTACTATTTATGTAGTAACTATTTAAAATTTTAACCCATTCTACTCCTCCTAATATAATTTATGATGATTTGAGGGCTACTTTTATCCTTAATTAAAGATAGTTTAAGATAACATAAATCTACTGAAATCAAGAAAATGAAAAGATTTAGGTATGATTTCACACAAAAAGAATATTCTGAAAAGTATTGAATTCATCCTCATTTGTATTAAAAGTTAAGAAAAAAAGTTAAACAATAGAATATAGAAAAATGATATATCCTCTTAAATAGTCCCAAGTATGATTCAGAGTCCACCTGTATGTAACTTCTGCTTTACAGTTTTGAGAATGAGTCACCAGCTTAGGAAAGCTTGTTCATATAGACAGGTATAAATATATAGTTTAAGTGTAATTTATAGCAATGAAAAACTAAAAGCGACCTCAACAAAAAAAAGTCTTTTATCTTATCCACTTGATGGACTATCATAGTCATTAATATAATAGGTTTCCATATGGAGAAAAGTAATAGTACAATACCAATAGGGAACAGGGATGATAAAGAAACTATACTTTGGTTATAACTTCATTAATATGTATGTGAAGAGAGAATGACAGGAAATATACAAAATTATAATAATTGTGGTATGGTAGCTATGTAGTAGGTTTATAAGTGATTTTGTTTCTATCTTCCAAAAGGTCTTTAATAATATTTAAAAAAGCAGTTTATGTTTTATTTCATCAATTACATGGCTATTTTTGGTGATAATGTTGCCAACTCTGAGAAATCTTTAAGTGCATTTTACTCTGAAAGTTTAAATCCACAGGCAAAATGGAAAGTATCTCCTGTTGTTCACAGTTTTCAGCATCCTTATAGTTAACAAGGCACCAATCTACCTCCAAACATGGACGGTCCTTCATAGGCTGGTCGGTCAGACTTCCGATCATAGGATGGCCTATCAAATCCCCCTCTTCTGGATGAGGAATGTTCTTTTTTGTCTCGATACGACTGAGTCCTAGAAGGTTTAACAGAAGTGCTTTGGTTAATAAAAAATACACGGATATCTCTTATAATGCAATAGCATTACCTGTCCAGTTTTCTCTACATGTAGTTACTATACATAGTCAATATTTACATTTTTATTTTTCTTTCCCGTTTAGATCTGCCTTTCATATACAAATCCAAAAAGCTCACACAACTGCAAAAATAAATTGTCTACTAATTAAGCAATGACTACAACTTTATGCTGACAATACTCTTTCCTTTCCTTTCTGGCTATCTCCATCTCCCATTTAATTCTCTGGATTTCAAGCTCACAAAACTCAAGTTTTCTAGTTTCCTGAAAATTAGTATAGAACTACTCTTCCCTCTCCAAATTATACACACACGTATAAAAAGAATCTATCATTTACTAAATTCCCTGCAGATACACTGACTTTTGCTGAACTGTAGTACATGGTAATTTGCACACCCAGCAAAGGTATTTTTCATAGCATACCTATCATCTCGCGGTCGGCGTTCTCTGTCAAATCGATCCCGGTCATAGTCAATAACACCACGATCCCGGTCTCGATCTCTATGTGTCTCCCGATCCCTTTTGAAATCCCGATGATCTGTCATGACATTACTTTGACGATCAAAATAAGGCTCACGATCTCTGTCTCTATCATAGCGATCACGTTGGCCCGCATGCTCTATAAAAACGATTAGTATAAAATAAGAACTATATAGCTTTTTTTCTGAAATAAAAGCAGAAAAGTACAAATCTAAATTTAGAACTAGTATAAACTGCTGCCCTAAATCCAATTTATGAATCTTGCAGCTATACTAAAGGGAGGCGCAGACAATACTACCAAAAGGAAAAGTCATATGACAATTAGGCCCTAATAGGTTTAGAAATACTGATCTCTTTGGGACTCTAACCTGTTTCAAAAGTTGATCTTTCAGGTAGTGGCTCTGGACGCAGAGTTATTCTTTCTCCATAGGGTATCTGCTCAACTTTATTAGTGGATATGTCTGATAAAATCAGGGATAAAACACTGTTAACAGTAACGCTTAAGGAAGCCAAAGCTTAAGCTAACAATTCCTTTAGAATCCCAGATAGAAATCTGCCACCTTGACTCACCTCGGCCATGGCCATAATCAACAGTCTGCTGCACTGGTGGTGGTTTGGACATTGGTGGCATACCCATAGGCATCGGGCCAGGAGGAGGAGGGATGGAAGGGTGAACAGGTGGGGGTGGTAACACCGGAGCAGATGGAATTGCTGCAGTTTCTGATTTGAATTCTGAATTCAATCCTTGTTCATCATTTGTATCCCAGAGGCCATAGAAAGAATCTTCATCCCAGCGTTCTTGTTCCACAGCTGACGTTTGTGGTTTTATCACTGGAGGGGGAGGTGGAGGAGGAGGAGGAGGGGGTGGGGGTGGTGGTATTGGGATAGGTGGCCTGGTCACAGGAACAGATGCTCTTGCTGGTGGAACGGAAGGTCTTACAATTGAACCTGGTGGTTTACCCATAGGAGGGGGTGGTCTATAGGACCCTGGAGGCTGAAGAACAGAGTAAATGGCTTAATGAATACATATACCGTCATGTTTCCACATATCAGTAGAAATTAAAATCTGGTTCTCAATCCATAGAAGAAAAATTTGATAAATTAGACTCATTCAAAATTCAAAACTTTTCGTACTTTAAGAAGTTCCCATCGTGGCTCAGTGGAAACAAATCTGACTAGTGTCCATGAAAATACTGGTCTTGCTAAGTGGGTCGGGGACCCGGCATTGTTGTGGCTGTGGTGTAGGCCGGCAGCTGTAGCTCTGATTCTAGCCCTAGCCTGGGAACTTCCATATGCTGCGAGCGCAGCCCTAAGAAGAAGAAGAAGAAACAAAAAACAAAAAAAACTTCTCTACTTTAAAATACACAATTAGGGAGAAAAATATGTGCAAATCACGTTATCTAATGATGGACCTATATTAAAAATATAAAAATATCTTATAAGACAAATAATCCAAAAAATGAACAAAAGATTTGAATATACTCTTCCAAAGAAGATATACAAATGGCCAATAAGCCCATGAAAAGATGCTCAACATCATTAGTCATTCGGGCAATGCAAATTAAAACCACAATGAGATACCATTTCATACCTCGCAGAATGGCTATAATTGATAAAACAGACAGTAACAAAAGCTGGTAAGGATGGAGAGAAACACAAAGACTTAGACTGCTAGTAAGAATGTAAAATGGTCTAACAATTTCTAAAAAAGTAAAATGGTCTAAGAATTTCTAAAAAAGTTAAATATCAATTTACCATATAACTCAGCAGTTCCATTCCTAGATATCTATCTAAGAAAAAAGTGTCTACCCAAAGACTTGCACACAAATATTCACAGCACCAAGATTCAATAATCCAAATGTCCATCAGCTGGTAAAAGGATAAATAAAACATGGTATAGCCACACAACACATTGTTACTGGGCAACAACAAATTACTGATTCATGCTACAACCACGGATAAACCCTGAAAGCAATATGCGAAAAGCAAGTAGCCAGACACAAAAGACCACATTTTGTATGATCCCACTTAAATGAAATGCTCGGAAAGACAGAAAGTGGTTTAGTTGTTGCCTGTGAGTTGGGATAGGAATGAGGATTAACTGCAATTTGACACAAGGGATCTTACTGGGGTGATGAAAATGTTCTACACTGGAATATGGCAATGGTTGTACAACTTCCTTAATTTACTAAAAATCCCTGAATTACGCACTTAAAATGGGCAAACTAGATGGTATGTAAATTATATCTCAATTAGGTTAAGAAAAGAAAAAAAAAAACCTGCCCTCAACACTATCACCCCCTCCCTCCCCTGCAATGAACCACCCACTTTTTCCTCTCCTAGAAAAATCAGGCTACTAGCCAATTTGATACAAATATCCCAGGTTCGCCTCAAACCTACTGAATTTATGTGAGTGAGGTCCTGGCATTAGTTTAAAGCGAGCAAAACAAAACCTTCATGCATAATTCTGATGTTCACTACTTGGTTAAGAACCTCTGTGATAAACTATCTTCCCACTCTGGCGACCTATCTTCTCCACAAAAATAGTGAATGCCCAGTGAGAAAAACAAACTCTAGGTAGTCCCCTCAATTTATTTGGTTATTTGGTTGACAACAGTAGTTGGTAGCAAGGCTGGTATCAACACATAACATCAGCACTGGGAAACAACAAAACAAAGAAACCAAATGAGATGTGGAGTAATCTTTCCAAGAAGCACCACATGTCAACAAAATGTATATTAATATATATTAAGAAGATAGCAGAATCCCTTGGCAAACAGGTCCTAACCACTAAATACTGAAACTTAACTGTCAATTTTTATTTTAATCTTTGCAACCATAGATTATTTTAATCTTTGATTTGAACACTTGTTTTCAAACACTTGTAGTTTCTGTATTTCTGGTTTGTTTGTTCTACTGACAAACTGAGAGCTATTTAGACCTGAGAGAGTCAAATATATATATATATATATATTTACTCATACATAGGCTGTACTTCAAAAACGAACTTTTGGAGTGACAAAATTACATTCTGGCTAATATGTAAGGAACATTATTTAACAAGAGGCCACTAAGGACTGGAGTCAAAGACAAATGACTATTACCTAAAGGTAAATTTTAGGTTATGGCACTTTAAACTTTGATAAGAAAATGCCTATATACAACAAAGCTATTGTGTCTGGGGCAGAGTTATCAGACATGTTTTATTTTTAATTTATTTTTGTCTTTTTAGGGCTGCACCTGCAGCACATGGAAGTTCCCAGGATAGGGGTTGCAAATCAGAGCTGCAGCTGCCAGCCTGCACCATAGCCGCAGCAATGTACGATCTGAGCCACATCTGCGACCTACACCCCAGCTCATGGCAATGCCTCCTGGACCCACTGAGAGAGGCCAGGGATCAAACTTGAGTCCTCATGGATGCTAGTCATGTTCGCTACTGCTGAGCCACAACAGGAACTCCCCAGACATGTTTTAAACATCTTAAGAACCCTTTGGACTACATCTATAAATAAAAATTGTTTTCTTCATACTACATAGTGAAAGCAACATATACATTTGTGAAAAACAAAACAAAACACCTCTATAGTATTTACATGAGGAAGGATTAATAGCTATGTTATAGTAAGGTAAAAGGAAAAACCTCAAGGGTCAAATAGATTACAAAAATAGGATTTTTTTGGGGGGGGCCATGCCCACAGCACATGGGCCAGGGATTGAACCAGTACCACAGCAGTGAACTGAGTCTGCTTCAGGTCCTTAACCCATTGTGCCACAAGGGAACTCCCAAAATAGGATCTTTGTAAGAAGTATAATGAACACATATGGGAAATAAATATGTTCACTAATTATAAAAAATGTATATTAAAACACTTTTTAAAAACTATTAAATCTACCAAAAATATTAAATAACTAATGCTTGCAAGGCTATAGAATAGCCAAATTATAGGAAGCGTTAAAAATGTCCTTGAACTTTACCTGAAGTGCCCCACTTTGGGAATTTAAAAGTACTTTTAAGAAGTTATCTAAAAGAAGAATTTGCTACAAAGACATTCACTAAAGTTGTATTAATAAAAACAATAAAAGATTAGGTCTAACAGAAATGGGATAGTTGTAATTATTATGCGTCAAAAATATAAAGCATGTAGCAACATGTTACAATGCTTATGATTTATTAAGTGAATAAAGCAGAAATGTGAATCTATAATCTAGAGCTTCTACTATCTGCTAAGAGATACAAAGATAGAAGACCTAGTTCCTGTCCTTATGAAAGATAGGCAAGATAAGACAGAAGGTTAAGACAGACAAGAAAACAGATCAAGGCTCTGAGAGAGGCCCATACAGGATGGGCATACATGCGAGGGAATCATCTCACACAGGTGTAAGGGAAGATACAGGGCTGAGTTCTAGAATATGAAGGAGAATTAACTAGCTAGAGTAGGGCAAAGGAAGAGAGGGGGAAAAAAAGAAACTCTAGGTTTATTTATTTATTTATTGGCTTTCTGCCTTTTCTAGGGCCGCTCCCATGGCATATGGAGGTTCCCAGGCTAGGGATCTAATTGGAGCTATAGCCGCCAGCCTTTGCAGACCCACAGCAACATGGGATCCAAGCCACGTCTGCGACCTACACCACAGCTCACGGCAATGCCAGATCCTTAACCCACTGAGCAAGGCCAGTGATCGAACCTGCAACCTCATGGTTCCTAGTCAGATTCATTAACCACTGCGCCACAACAGGAACTCCAAGAAACTCTAGATTTAGAGAACAATATGCACATTCAAAGGCACAGAGAAGTTAAGAGCCAGTCATACTCCCAGAAGTGAGAAGCTCCATGTGGAGGGAAAGAAAGGGAGCGAGTAGCAAGTAATGGTGAGCACAGCTCGGGTCAGCGCAGGAAGAATATAAAAGGCCATGCAAATATATTTTATCCTGAAAGCAAGAGGGGAATAGTGAACACGATTTGCACAACATGATGAGGTTTCTGTTTTAAAATGTTCATTTTGGAGTTCCCATCGTGGCTCAGCAGTTAACTAACCTGACTAGGATTCATGAGGATGCGGGTTCCATCCCTGGCCTCATTCAGTGGGTTAAGGATGGGGTGTTGCCATGAGTTATGGTGTAGGTTGCAGACACGACTTGGATCTGGCGTTGCTGCAGGCTGTTGGGCAGACCAACAGCTGTAGCTCCGATTCCACTCCTTGCCTGGGAACTTCCATATGCCATGGATGCGGCCCTAAAAAGCACAAAATTTTAAAAAAATAAATAAATAAAATGTCCATTTTGGCCAACAGTCACATGGGTGCTGCCTAAAGTAGAGTGTAAGGGTAGTCCTGACTACAAAGTGGCATGAGAGAACTTTTTAGGGTCATGGGAGATTTTTTTTTACCTTTTGGTATACATTTTTCAAAACCCAAACCATGGGATTTCCCATTTCCGCTCAGTGGTAACAAACCCCACTAATATCTATGAGGATGCAGTTTTGATCCTTGGCCCTGCTCAGTGGGTTAAGGATCTGGCTTTGCCTTGAGCTGCACTGTAGATCACAGATGTGGTTCAGATCCCATGTTGCTGTGGCTGTAGCCAGCAGCTGTAGCTCTGACTGGACCCCTAGCCTGGGAACTTCCATATGCCTCAGGTGCGGCCCTGAAGGGAAAAAAAAAAAAAAAAAAAACCCAACTGTGAACCCAACTGGTGGCTTAAAATATTTGTAAATTATACTCCAAAATTTCATTCAAAAAATGTTTTTAAAAGATCACTCTGAAAGCAGAATGAAGAATGGATGAAAGGGGAATGAGATGGAAAGAGATGAATTAGGATGTTTCTGAAATAACCTAGGTAAGAATTGCCAAAGGCTAGAACTGAGGTTGTGGGGAAGTGGAGGACAGAATAGCTGAGCAAAATTTAAAAGGCAGTAAAATTAATCAACATAATGACTGAATTCTAGTAGGGCACGACAAAGGAGAGTTAATATTGACTACAGGTTTCAAGGTGGGGTGACCAGGTGATAAGAGGACAAAGAATGAGTTTAATGGAGGATGATAATGAGTTTTAATATGTTGAGTTTGACAGGAGACACATCAGAGAGATACCCTGTAGGCAGACGGATGCATACATAGGTCAGGAGATGATTTGGGGAGTTGATATCAAGGTGCTTGCTGATGTCAACAATTACATATGAGTGTTTTATGTTAGATTAGGATGGAAGGGAATATTGAAAAATGTAAAGAGTTAATTTGAAATGATTCAACAGCGTTTGTTCCTCTCTCACTGTGTTATATAGTTATTTCCATGATAACATTTGTAAAGCCCACTGAGTAACTGGCTTAAAGATAAAAACAACAACAACACAAAAGCAAAACAAGGGGAGAACTTAATCACACAAGTCTTTAACATAACTTTACTGCCTGAGGGGGGGTACGATGTATGACTCCTTTCCTAGCTAAGAGGTTGGGGAGACTCTGAAGCTCACATGAGTAGGGCTCACAGGGAGCCCTTGTACTACCGTTAAATGTAATAGGACTATTTGAAGAAAAAGGATTACCAGGAAAATTCTACAATATTGTGAACAAAAAGCCACATATATAGTTCAGATGTGCTTGGTGTACTTATTAAACTCTTGGGGAGGAAAGCATGTCTGTCACACTTTCAGCTATACTCATAAGATTTTCAAAGGTCCATTACCATTAGTTTTTTACTTTTCTAAAACTTACATTTTTTTATAGTGGAAACTTATGCTTATGGTAATACAAAAAAAGTGAATGACATTATAAAATACCAAGTAGGAACCGTTTCATTTTCTGAGCACACATTTTCCCGTACCGGATACAGTCCAGGTCTTGAAGATGTATTATGCAGTCTTGAATCCTGGGGTGGTAGATGGTCAGGCATCTGTGGCTCAGACCCATAGTCTTTCATCTTTTGAAGCTGTTCTTTCTGTTCCCTGTAAACAAATAAAATTGCCATTATACATAAGGCATGTGTTCTCCATTCCTAAATAAGTACAATCAATATCGAAAAACAAAGAAGGAAACAAAAAACCTTGTTTTAAATCCTCTACAATGCCCATAGAGCACCTCCGGGGTAATACTCTCTTGCCTTTATGAGCCAACTGATCAAGACTTACACATAAGGATAAATTATTGAAGATCTTCAAGGACCAATTCTAGAACCTGCCTCTTGAGTCTATTTGAGTATCTTAACTATTTGTCATGTTTTTCATTCATCCAACCAAAATGTCTCTTGGCATTTTTTTTTTTGTTCAGTACTAAAGAGGTTGCAAAATGGTGGTCCATGGGCCAAATATAAATATATATATGGATATATAAAAAGCTTTTTCAAAATTTGGCTTTCACATCAGATTTTTAAATCTGAGCTAGTTGCCATATTTACAAAGCAAAATAAATTCAAATTTTAAAAGGATGTATAAATTCAAACTTTAAAAAGATGTGGAAATACTGGGCCTACATTCACACATGTCGACAATCAGCTCAGTGGAGTACTAGCTTCCCACTTTAGATGCAGCAGTTTGCCTCAATCCTCATCACACTCAGTAGAGTTATACTAACCCACTTTCACTCATTTTAGTTACTTGTCTGGCTCCTAAGAATATTTTATTTTAGTTTATGGCCCCTGCTATAGTTTGAGAAAACAATCATCAGTCTATACCTTTAAAAACAACCACTTCATATTCCTAAAGAGTAATTACGTAATCTTCAAATTTTTCTTTAAACCACTTATGAAAGTCCTTTTACTTTCCTTTAACAAAGCCCACTTTAAACACATATAATATCTACTACAATCTCTTCAGACCTCTTATAACTTTCTCCCTACCACTGTGTAAAGTGTAGTGACCCAAATGGACACAAAGTAAGGGTCAAATATATAAAAAGATTATTTTCTGCCATATGTAAATCATATTATGACTACCCCAACACAACACAGCTGACTTGTATTCAACTATGACCACTCTTATCCATAACTTCACTTATTTTGTTTAACTATGTTTATGTGACCTAGAAAGAGCTTTAAAAAAGGATGATAAAGCACCTTTTGTCCAGCATTTCTATACAAAGCAATAATGGATGAAAAGGAAATTTCAAAAAGGAAAGGAAAGAAACCTTGGCAGTTTAGTAACACCAATCAGCCTGGGGGGTCTCCATAACAAAGCAGACTTTAGAGTTGGACAGACTGGGCTCAAATTCTAGGTTACCACTTGGTAGCCAAGTGGTACTCTCTGAGCCTTAGTCATTTGTGAAGTGGAGACAATACTACTTCTGTTTGTAGGCCTTTGCAATAAGGATTTGAGATGGGAGGATTGAGATAATACATGCTAAATTATCAGCACAGTCCCAGCGCACAGTAGGTGTTAAATTACAGGTGTCCATAGTTAAAGTGAACAGTGTCATAACTAAATGTTCCATGGCATACTTTCTATGTCTTCTTCATGAATAATCTGGTAAAGTCAAAACTCTTAGAGCATATCTTCTATAGACCACAGAAACCTCTTTTGCTCCCTGAAGCACCTAGCCTTTCATTTTTACTTGCAGGTATTTTTTTCCTCATCATACTTTCCAGTCATAAAGCTTTAGTTATAATTTCAATTGGCATGATTCACAAATGTAGACCAGAATTGAAAAATGAAAGAAACACAATATATTGGAATATATAAAAAACCAACCATTAATTTATTTTTACAGATCATGTTAATTCCTAAGAAATTACTCAAAAAGCTTGCAATCAGTCATCGACTCCTAAATTCTTATCTCAGGATATAGTTGGTATAAAGATTATATAAATTAATACATACAAAGCACTTAGTACATACAGTTCCTGGTACATAGTAAACATGCAGTAAATTTTAGCTTTTATTATTATTGCTACTAATGGGGAGCATCACGTAGATATCTACACATAGTTAAGTGATCATAAATAAAGAAATTCGAATTCTATTCATTGCACAAATACTTGATTATGTAGAAACAAGAATCATCCTCAAGTAGAGATATCTGCTTCAAGTAATAATGAAAGATAAAACATTCCCAAAAGAAAGAATCAATGGTTAGACAAATCTGAGGCTGCTTCCAGGTAAACCATTCTTAGTTTCAACAGAGAAAAACATAAATCCTTCCAGCACTTCCCAAAGTTACACCAAAGATTAGTGAATATGAAGTCTACCAGATCTAACACCAAAGAACAAACTGCCTCCTGGAAAAAAAAAAAAAGGGATTTTACATATGAGATTTGTGAAATCCAGAGCACAAGAGAGTTGAAGTCTGAATTTGAAACATGCACAGGCACAGCACATCAGCAATACATCTATAAAAGCCAAGCATGGCTAGCAAATTTCCAGATTTTAGAACACACATTTACAATTATAATTACAACACAGTTCCTAAATACCCTTCCTACCCTAAAACAGCACTCAGTGACCAGAAATTAAAATTATGTGGTAAGAACCTGAAGTAAACTGATTCCATTCAAATATATCACAGCATTTTTAAAAGAGCAGTCGGAATGTGGTTTTGACTAAAAGAAATGTCAACTTACCGAAGCATTTTCAGTTCTTGTGCAGCTTTCAAAATGATTTCATGCTGCCTCTGACTGAGAACCATTACCCCTCCAAGGCCTTGGTCAGAGTCTAAGTTTGCATCCGACCCCATCATTTCAGAAGAATGATGTGAGGAGGGCACATGTTCCGCCATGGGGGAATGTCTATCCACATCAGATGGGTACCATCTGTCTGACAACCGTTCTCTTTCCCAGTCCATTCTGTCAGGAATATAATCTCGCTTTTCCCGCCACGTATCTCCTCTTTCTGGATACTCTCGGATCCTCAACTCACCCCTATCACGGAAATCTCGATCATACCCATGGTCTCGATTTCTTTCTTCTCTCCATCTATCATCCCGATATCTATCCAAAGGTGGAAGAGGTGGGAGGGGTGGTAAAGGTGGAAGAGATGGAATATCTCGTTCACGAAACTGTGATTCTTGTTCATCCAGTGGTCTCCCATAATCTCTGTCCCACTCATTATCCAAGTTTCTATCATACATATCCATGGGTCTTCCAATCCGATCCACATCCCTGTCCAAGTCCCTGTCCATTTCCCTGTTGTAGTCCTCGTCCATATCCTGATCTCTCTCCCAATCATCCCACCAAGGGCCTCGTCTATCTTCATCATGAGATCGAGATGGTGGTGCTGAGAACCTGTCCTCTCTGTTATACGGATCTAGTGTATCGTCTTGATAATCACGTTCACATTCTCTCCAGTATCTTTCTCTATCCCAATCATCAAGTCTTTCTCGTTCCATTGGAGCATTTCTACCATCTAATGGGAACTCTTCATGCCCCCTCTCTTCTCCATGGTTCCATGGAGCCCTAGGAGGCTCATCTCGGTGATATGGATAGATTTTCTCCCCACCATCTCCTGGTTCTGGTCTAAATGGACCTCTGTCACGACCAAAATCTGGTCTTCCCATTCCCCGTTCCCGACTGCCAGGCCCTCGAGGTGATCCCCTCTCTCTGCTTCCAGCTCTTCGGGGGGGCACTCTTTCCCTACTCCCAGGCCTTCGAGGGGGTCCTCTCTCCTGACTGCCAGCCCTCCGAGGTGGTCCCCTTTCTCGGCTGCCAGCTCTACCCCTGTCTTGGTTGCTTTGCAGACCACCTGGCACTTTCTCCCGACTGCTTCCTGGCCTCACCAACCCTCTTTCCCGGCTGCCTTCTCCTCTGCTCATCTTCTCTCGACTGTCTTCTCTTCTACCCATCATTTTATCACGAAAGTCTTCTTGCTTGACCAACCCTGGGCCACGGCTGATTGCCTGACCTCGACCTCTGTTTACTAGTCCTTTATCCCGTGTGTCTTCCATTCTGCTTTGCCCAGGACCTCTGTAAGATGAGCTGCTGCCTCGACTGCCTTCTAACCTATTATCTCTGTTATCTGGCCGAGGCAGCCCTTTATCTTGGTTGTTTTCTAAATGGGACAGACCAATACCCAAAGGTTTAAAATCATTATCTGCATTTAGTGATGATGACGTTGCTACTGCTGCTCCTCCCTCCATCCCCCCTGTTTTTGAGGGAAAAGCAGATTGAGAAGGTACAGGTTTATTTGCAAGGGGTACAGGCTGAGTAACACCTTGGGCTTTGTCCATTTGAGTTTCCATACTTTGAGAATTCTGGTCCCAATCAGAAGGCTCTATGGGCCCTTCCGAGACTTCGCTTTTAGGTGGCTCTTGTTGAGAGTCGCTTAGATTCTCATTTGACTGAGCCGCCTTGGCATCCTTTACATCTGCAGCAATGGAAAATGCAGCTGATTGCATTTTAAAATTCTTCTGCTGGTTACTACTGGTGTCTGCTAATGGTTCTTTGTTTCCTGGTTCTGCTTGTGACTTAGGTTGCTGCTGATGTTGCTGTCCAAAAGCTGGTTTGGGGCCTTTCCACTGTGGTCCACTCTGTCGAGGACTGAGGGATGTATTGGGGGTAATATAGAACTGAGATGCCGGCCCCCGGGGAATCATTCCCCATTTGCTTTTAGTGCCCTCTGTTGAGTGACCTTCATATCTGGGTCTTGGCCCATCGGGGCGATTTCCTTCAAAACGAGGCCCTTTGGGTCTCGGTCCTTCACACCTTGACCCTAAATCCTCAAATCTTCGAGGACCATCAAATCTACAAGTAAAACAAAAGATATTACTCAAGACAATAAAGCAGAAAAAAAAATTCTCCATGTAAGAATATTTAAGGCACTCTTGCCTTAGAATCTCTTTACAAAAATGACTCTTCAGTCATTAAACAAATCCTGAGATACCTATATCTTAGAACCAGTATGCTAAAATGGCAGCGCTCAGAAGGTCTTAGGACAAATCTGCAGCAAGTCATTGATATACTGAATTGTTAAAAAGCAATTATAAATATTGTGCCTTAGTAGACAAGAAAGTCCACTCATTTCAAACAGAAAAAAAAAAAAGTCCCATAGCTAATTCTGAAAGTACTTTTAGAATTAAATTATAACTAAAAATTAAATATAAAACAATTACAAGATAATAGGATGACTATATATATTGCTGAAATTAGCATTATCATCTTAACTGACAAAAGCTTTAAAAAAAAACAGCAGCCAGCTACAACTTAACAGCATGTCCTGACATTTTAAAATCTGGACAGAGATGTTTTTTTGCAATGGGCCCACTTGCTCATTTGGTAAATATTTAGTGCACATCCTCTATTTGTCAGGTACTATGCTACATCCAGGGTATATATGAATAAAACGTCTTCTTTGTCCTCAGACTCAGAGGGTTTACAATCAAGGAGAAAGAATCTATGTTCAACTTCAGTAAACAGGATATATAAACAGTACTAAACAGTACGGTACTGGCACAAAAACAGACACATAGATCAATGGAACAGAAGAGAGCCCAGAAATAAACCCATGCTTATATGACCAACTAATTCATAACCAAAGAGCCAAGAATATACAATGGGGAAAGGACAGAATCTTTAATAAATGGTGTTGGGAAAATTGGACCACCACATGAAAAAGAATGTAACAGGATCCCAGCTTATAGCATATGTAAAAATTAACTCAAAATAGATTAAAGACTTGAGTGTAAGACCTGAAACCATGAGACTCCAGGAAGAAACAAAGGTGCAGTAGGTACCTTAACAGAGGTCTTGGCAATGATTTTTTTTTTGCTGGGGCGGCGGGGGGGGGGGGGGGGGGGGGGGCGCTGTGCCCAGGGCACGCAGAAGTTCCAAGGGCCAGGGATTGAACCCGTGTCACAGCAGTGGCAATGCCTTAACCCCCTGAGCCATCAAGGCACTCCTTGGCAATGATTTTTTTGAATCTGACATCAAAAGAAAATGGGACTGGAGTTCCCGTGGTGGAGCAGCAGAAACGAATCCGACTAGGAACCATGAGGTTGAGAGTTCAATCCCTGGCCTTGCTCAGTGGGTTAAGGATCCAGCATTGCCGTGAGCTGTGGTGTAGGTTGCAGATGTGGCTCGGATCTGGCGTTGCTGTGGCTCTGGCATAGGCTGGCAGCTACAGCTGCAATTAGACCCCTAGCCTGGGAACCTCCATGTGGCCCTAAAAAGACAAAAAAAAAAAAAAAAAAAAAAAAAGGCAATGGGACTACACCAAACTAAAAAGCTTCTGCACAGTGAAGTAAACAGTCAATAAAATGAAAAGGCAGGAGTTCCCATCATGGTTCAATGGACATGAATCTGACTGGTATCCATGAGGACCCAGGTTCGATCCCTGGCTTTGCTCAGAGGGTTAAGGATCCAGCATTGCCCCATGGTGTAGGTCACAGATGTAGTTCAGATCTGATGTTGCTGTGGCTGTGGTGTAGGCTGGCGGGTATAGCTCTGATATGACCCCTAGCCTCGATATGCTGCAGGTGTGGCCCTAAAAAGACTAAGGAAAAAAAAAAGAAAAAGAAAAGGCAGCCTACTGAATGGGAGAAAAACATTTGCAAATCATGTGAATGATCAGGGGTTAATTACAAACTACATTAAAAACTCATACAGCTCAATAGCAAAAAAGGGAAACAATCTGATTTTAAAATGAGCAGAGGAGTTCCCGTCGTGGCGCAGTGGTTAACGAATTCAACTAGGAACCATGAGGTTTCAGGTTCAATCCCTGGCCTTGCTCAGTGGATTAAGGATCTGGCGTTGCTGTGAGCTATGGTGTAGGTTGCAGATGCAGCTCGGATCCTGTGTTGCTGTGGCTCTGGCGTAGGCCGGCGGCCCACAGCTCAGATTAGACCCCTAGCCTGGGACCCTCCATATGCCACAGGTGCGGCCCTAGAAAAGGCAAAAAGACAAAAAAGTAAATAAATAAAATGAGCAGAAGACCTGAATAGCCACTTTTACAAGGAAGAATGTACAGAGAGCCAAAAGGTACAAAGAAAGATGCTCTACATCCCTAATCATCAGGGAAAAGCAAGTCAAAACCACAAGGAGATATTACTTCACACTTGATGGAAAGGCTATTGTCAAAAAGACATGAAATAAGTATTGGTGAGGGTACAGAGAAAAGGGAACCCTTTGCACTGTTGCTAGGAATGTAAATTGGTACTATCCTATGACTTAGCAATTCCATTTCTGGGTATTTATCAGGAAAAAAACGAACTCAAAAAGATATTTGCATCCCCCATGTTTACTGCAGCATTATTTACAACAGCCAAGATATGGAAACAACTTATGTATCCACTGATAGATGAATGGACAAAGAAAGTGTGGTGTACGTATTCAACGGAATATTATTCAGACATAAAAAAAGAGTGAAATCTTAACATTTGTGAAAATACAAATGGACCTCCAGGGCATTATGCTAACTGAAATTTAAAAAGTCAGAGAAAGACATACAATATGATCTTATACGTAAAATCTAAAAAAATTTTTAATTAATTAAAAAAAAACCAAGGTCATAGATACAGGGGTGTGTGTGGGGGAAATGGGTAAACTTTTTATTTTGTTTTTTAGTTTAAATAAAATTATATATTCAACTTCAAATTCTTTACATCCAAATTATTATTTTTTGGCCATGCCCATGGCCTATAGAAGTTCTCAGGCCTGGGATCACACCTGCACCACAGGAGTGACCCATGCTGCTGGACAACGTTGTATCCTTAACCCACTGCACCACAAGGGAATTCCTATATCCCAATTATTAATCAAATGTGAAGTTAGAATAAAAATATTTTTAGACATCCAAAGACTCATCAGAAAATTTACCTCCAACCCATAATTTCTTAGTTACTTAAAGCATGCACTCCAGGAAAAGGAGGCACTTAAACCACACACGGGAAGCCATTAAGATTCAATAAATAGTGAATCCAATCCAGAAGCATAGTCAAAGGAAATGCTGGAGTCCAGCCAAATGACAGATCTTGAGAACAGCCAAGCAGCCCAGGCAAAAGCAAGAGAATGCATGAATTCAGGAGAAAGATCTCAAGAGAAAAAGAGATATTGCTTTTGGGACTGGGTTGGAGGACTATTTTAAAGATGTTGCAAGAAGAAAGACACTTGGAAATTCTTTTAAAAAGTTATTACACTAAAGAAAATGTAATCATAGTATATATTGCCAACCACTATGAACAACATTGTCCACCGATTTATCTAAAAATAATGATATATTGGCCAGATGAGGTTAGAGAGCAGTATAAGAACTAAACCTTTATCTATTAGAATAGGAAGTAAGTATGTAATATCTATAATGTCTAAGTCAAGAATGTAGCAGCATATTATTTAGTGACATGAAAGTATTACCAAAAGAAAGAGGGTACCATCTAGGTGATCCCTGGCCCCACACAGTGGGCTAAGGATATGGCACTGCCACGAGCTGTGGTGTAGCGTGCAGACACAGCCTGGATCCCGCGTGGCTGTGGCATAGTTCGGCAGCTGTAGCTCCAGTTTGACCCCTAGCCTGGGAACTTCGATATGCCATACTTGTGGCCCTAAAAAGCAAAAAAAAAAAAAAAAAAAAAAAAGTGTGCTGAGACAGAGAAAGCAGCACTAGCATAGATGGTCTATGCAAAATAGTGACGGCTTGACACAGCTATTGTTGGACAAAGGGGAAAGGAGCTGACCCAAAGCTTGTCAAAGATATGTCACATTGCTAAGGACAGAGACCACATATTTATAAAGCAAAAAAGGATGCCATTTTAACGTTTGTAATGATTTGGATCCTTTTCTTGAAGTTATATTTATTAATTCAAAGTGCCTGGAGTAATATCCTAGGTCACTGAAGTTGTGTACAATCATCTGTTTTATATTCAATTCAGCAATTACTAGTTTATATAAGTGATAAGAGAAGACTATACATAATACCCAAGTCAGTAAGAACAATTTTCAACATGTTAGGTAGTATTATAATCAAATTCTAAATATGAATGAACTGCTTCCACTGTGATTCCTTAAGAACGTTACCCATAGACATTCTGGCATAAGCAACAGTTACAGAACACCTACTGTCAGGAACTGTGCTGGAAATAAATGGATACCTAACTTCAAGGAGAAGAATGAGACATGTAAATTAACAATTAGAATAGAATTTGATAAATATGGGATATGTTGGTCTTGCTCAATGAGTTATCTCCAAAGTCCAACTCTATAGAGGCTCTCAACACATAATACGGAATTGCCATCCCCAGGGCAGGAAAAATAGGAATTGATAAACAAACAAACAAAAAATGCCAGAAAAGGGATTCTAGAGAAAGAGAAAAGCACGTGCAAAGGGCCGAGGAAAGGATAAAAGCAGCAGGAGGCACTGAAAGGTGTACAGATAAGAGAGAAGTGAACATGGCAGAAAAGGAGTAAAAGGGAATGAACTCAATTCTGCAAGTCTCATGCCTGCATATACAATATACAGTGTCCATTAAAGGGTTGGGTACTTTACTTTCAGATTTCAAATTGCTGATCAGCAGCCAAGGCTCATCATTTTATTTTTATTTGGGGGGGGGGTCAAAAATGTTACACCAACTGAAACATACTTTCAATACTACATTTACTTTCAATACTATATACAAATGGCAATTAGTTATCAATACCGAACTTCAAATTTTTCAAAGTTCAAAGACGTTACAAAATATGAGACTATCAAAAACTTTCTTTTCTCTTTCTTTCTTTTCTTTTTTTTGGATTGCATTGTGGCATGCCTAAGTTCCAGGGCCAGGGATCCAACCCCCATCACAGCAGTGACCAAAGCCACAGCAGTGATAACACTGGATCTTTATCCACTGAGCTACCAAGAACTCCTATCAAAACCTTTTTTTATAAAAGTAAAGAGCTTTCAGGTCCTCGGCATAAATATTGAGATACCAAATATTTAAAAAAAGGAGTGTATCTATATGTATGACTGAATTACTCTGCTTACAGCAGAAATTAACACAACATTGTAAATCAACTATTCTTCAATAAAAAAGAGATACTCGTATTAGATATATGTACAAAAATAAGCCATCTTTACATCAACACAATAGTATGATTTTTTTTCTTTTTTTTTGCTTTTTAGGGCTGCACCGGCAGCATATGAAAGTTCCCAGGTCAGGGGTCAAATTAGAGCCACAGCCACAGCAATGCAGGATCTGAGCCGCATCTAAGACCTACACCACAGATCATGGCAATGCTGGATCATCAACCCACTGAGCAAGGCCAGGGACTGAACCCACATCCTCAAGGATCCTATTCGGGTTCATTAGTCACTGAGCCACAAAGGGAACTCCAATACTATGACCTTTTTAACATATAAAAAAGTATTTGAAATAAAGTACAAACATAATATAAATTCACTAAATATAATCACACAAAAATGCATGCATTGTACATTGGTTAGATAAAAGGAAAAACAGACAAATATTTCATATTTAAATATTCTGAATTTTTTTTGGCTGCACCCACGGCATGTGGAAATTCCCAGGCCAGGGATCAAACCTGCACCACAACAGCAATCCAAGCCACTGCAGTGACAATGCCAGATCCTTAAGCCACTGCACCACAGTGGGAACTCCAAAATTTTGAAACGTTTTGCTTGTACAGTTAAGTACTTCATAAACCTCTAAAAAATAAAAACATCTAAAACTAGGTATGAAACCATTAGCATTAGGAATAAAAATTTTTAATTTGATATAAAATTCCAAATTGGGTAGAAAAACTTAAAAGGTATACAGAAATATAAATACCCTTAAACAAGGTAATGTTTGATTATTACAATATTTATTAAAACACAGATCAGTAGACTACAGTAATTACAAGATGTTAAATTCTGGAATCAAATGCCCGTTCTTTTAGTTTTCATGTGAAATAATGCCTATTTTCTCATATGCATAACCAAGATCCTAAAATCAAAATTTCAGAGAGAAATAATCACTATAAACAAGAACAGCCATGACAAATGGAAGCATCAAGAAAACTATGGTGCTCATTCCTTGCCATTCCTAGTAAGACAGCTTCAGAATGGAGGAGGTCATAATTCCAATCCTAAAACCAGTCAAAAGTAGGTATAACTGATCAGAAGCCTTGACATTGTAACAATGTCAGTTCCTCAACATGGTCAATGTTCGCAAAATTCCAGGGAGTTTTTGAAAACTGACAAGCTGCTTCTAAACATGATAATGGGAAATAGAAAGGACCAAGAGTAGTTAACACAATCAACATCAGAGGTCAGCAAATTACGGTCCATGGCCAAATCCAGGTAGGACTGTTTTTTTTTTTTTTAATACCATTATAGGTTTAAAAAAAGAAAAAGAAAAGGAAGAAAGAAAAATACTTGATAGAGACCAAATATGGCCTGCAAAGCCTAAAAATATTTACTGGCACTTTCAGAAGACGTCTGCCAACCTCCGATTGAGAAACATCCATTTGGAAAACCTACACTAAGAGATATCAAGATTTATTATGAAGCTACAGCAATTAAAACCATATGACACTGGTGCAAAGATACATAACTCAAAGAAATAGAGTCCACAGATAAATCCACACATATAGTCACCTGACTTATGATGGAGACATTATAAAGTAGTAAGAAAGGGATGACTATTTCAAGCAGTGGTACTGGGGTCAACTTGATAGCCATATGGAAAACCATGAAACTTACCCTACCTCATATCATACATTAACAAAAAAATCAATTCTATATCGACTGGTTATCTTTCTACCCACCTACCTATCCATTTTTGGCTGCGTCTGCAGCATGTGGAAGTTTCCAGGCTGGGGACTGAACCTGAGCCACATCAGTGACAATGCCAAACCCCCAACCCACTGAGCCACAAGAGAACTCAGGATTGGTGATAAAAATAAAAACTATACAATTATAAAAGAAGTGAACTCAAAAAAAAAAAAAAACAAAAAACAAACAAAAAAAAACTATACAATTAAAGAAAATAAAATACAATAATGTATTTATGGCCTTGAAGTAAGCAAAGATTTCCTAAACAGGACATGAAAAAGTGCTAACCATAAATTAGTAATAAATTAGACTACTAAATTAAAATTAAGGACTTCTATTAATCAAAGGTACTCTTAACCCCTGAGGTTCATTTGGGTTAACTAGATCCTATAATTTTTTTTTAATTTATTTATTTGTCTTTTTGCCATTTCTTCGGCCGCTCCCACGGCATATGGAGGTTCCCAGGCTAGGGGTCCAATCGGAGCTGTAGCTGCCAACCTGTGCCAGAGCCACAGCAACGCGGGATCCGAGCCACATCTGTGACCTACACCACAGCTCACAGCAACGCCGGATCGTTAACCCACTGAGCAAGTGCAGGGATCGAACCTGAAACCTCATGGTTCCTAGTCGGATTCGTTAACCACTGCGCCACAACGGGAACTCCTGAGTTTTTTTAAAAGAGTTCTATTTGTAAGGATTATTTCACAACTTTTCTTCTAAGCATTCCTAAGAAAAAGAAAATTTACTTTTTGAAGAATAGGACAAAGATTACATTATCTTGAAATTATCATATAGGGCCACTGAATTATTTTATAACTCTAAGACACATTTTGGGATCTTAAGTGACCTTTTTTTCTATATCTTGAAAACATTTTGTGATATTCGTATCCTAGAATTCACTATTACCCATCATTACTTATCAAGTACCCCTTATCCTTGGGCCCCGGGGTTCCATATGCTATGGGGTAGCCAAAAAAAAAAAAAAAAAAAAAAAAAAAGCTATTTAATAACACCAAGTATTGATAAGGATACAAAAAAACTGAAACACAGAAACGCTGCTGGTGAAAAGTGTAAACTGACACAACCACTTTGGAAAACTGTTTGACAAAGTAGAAAATACAGATCTACTGTTGTAGATCAGCAAGTTAAGAACTCAACTAGTGTCCATGAGGATTCGGGTTCAATCCCTGGCCTCTTTCAGTCGGTTAAGGATCCAGCTTTGCCACGAGCTGCGGCGTAGGTCTTGGGCGTGGCTTGGATCCCGTGTTGCTGTGGCTGTGGTGTAGGCCAGCAGCTGCAGCATTGATTTGACCCTTAGCTTGGGAACTTCCACTTGCTGGTCCAAAAAAGACAAAAAAAAAAAAAAAAAAAAAAAAAAAAAAAAGAAAGAAAAAAGAAAAAGAAAATGTACATACTCTTAGGACAAAAGAATTCCAATCTATGGTATATATCTAAATAAAATTAAATACAAACACGCATACATATGCACAACTAAAGAGACATATAGCACAAAAGACACAAAGTAGTATTTTTCACAATAAGCAAAAATTTTAAATATCCGTCAATATTAGAATGGATAAACAGACTAGTATATTCATGCAATAAAGTACTGTACAGGAATGAGAATGAACAAACTACAGCTACACACAATAAGGATGAATCTCACAATAATATAATGTCAAAGGAAAGATGCCAGACTCAAAAGAGTACATACAACATGAGTCAATATAAAGTTCAAAAACAGGCAAAACGAATCTACCACGTAAAAAGCCGGTATATTAGTTATCTTTGGGATGAGGGAAAATGGGAAGGGACATGAGGGGGACTTCTTAGACACTATTAATTTCTATTTCTTGGTTTGAGTATTGATAACATGGGTGTATCTACTTTGTGAAAATTCACTAAGCTGTACACTTATGATTGTGCACATCTCTGTATGTTACCTTTCAATAAATAAATTTTATTATTGAAAATAAAAGGTTGTTGGAAACCAATATCCACTAACTGGACAGTTCATTGGAGCAAAGGTAGTCTTCCATAAGACTTGATGAATCCAATGATACACATACACATAAACAGATAAAAAGCTGCCCCACATGCTCAACAATGTAGTATGCTATTTATATATGATGCAGTTACGTCACTTGACTTTTTGTAAACCTTCAGTTATTAAAAAGCAGCCTGAGTCTGGATTTTTGCAAAAAACTCAAAGTAATTTACAGTACTTAACAATGTGTTATTGGTAAATCAGTTAACAGAGTCCTCAGTTTTTGTTTTTCTACCCAGATTTGTTTTAAAAACCAAACACACATAAAACCAGATTAGCTTACCATATAAATTATATGTTTATAGCAAACTCTGAATTCAACTAATAAAGGAAATTCACAAGTTCCCTTGATAGTGTGAATCATTCTTAACTCAGTCTCTTTCACTCAATAACCAGCTTCCCACTACTTTTTTGTTGTTGTTTCACTAGTTAATGAGAGGACTATACCTGGACAATAGTCACAAACTATACTTTATATGGGCTAAGTGAACAAAAGAAGCAGAAGGGTATTAGAAGTGGCAATGACATAGCTAGATCAAGGAAAAGTTAATAAAACAAGGTAGAAAATGTGAGCAGGATCCAATTCAAGAACAAAAAAAGTCATCAAATTTGCAGGTCGAAAAACTTGGGAGGGGATATTTCATATTTCAAAAAAAAAAAATGTAATCTCCATTCAACAGGATTTCAGGAGACCAGAATGTTGGTCCAAAACTAACTAGATGAAATGTAAAGATAAAGTCTTAGGGAAAAAAAACAAAAAACAACAACAAAAAATAACTGTACAAGTTCAGGATGAGCGAGAACTGGCTTAATAGGTGAAAAAGACCTGGGAAGCCAAACTGATGTTAAGCTCAACACGAGTCAACACTGTGAGAGTGCTGACCAAGAAAAAGCAATTTGTTCTGCTATATAAGCATATTTTTTAATTAATGAAGTCAGTAATAGGTCTACAGTCCTCTGCACGTGAAGTAAGTGTTCATTCTGAAGGAGACTGACAAACCAAAGGCCCTGAAGGGACAGTAAACGCTATAGCAGGAGAAGGCTAGGACAAATGTTAGTGTGAAAAGAAAAGAAGAATTTCAGTTTATACAACGGCAGAGCGAAGCTGGATAAGGTGGGTGATGGGAGACAGAGGGTGGTCTTTAAAAATGGTAGGAACATACTGTAGAAGAGGGATAGGGTAGTTCATTATGTGTTGCACCACAGAGGCAGACTCAGAATCAACAGGTAGAAGTTAAGGCAACACATTTAGGTTTATGTAAGAAGTAAGCTTTCTGGACAACGTCAACACATTACAGAGCAGTGTTCCTGCCGCAGTGCCAATGTTCGATCGGAGTGCATTGACTGCTTGGGACAGGAAAGCACAGCTGACTTCAGAGTGGCCGGAAGGCTTTGGATTCTAACCTCCTCTCAACCATTTACTAGCTATGCCATCTGGGACAATGCATTTATAATCCCTCCAAATCTCAGCTCCCTTTATCTATTTACCTCATGAGATCACTGAGAGGAATAAATAAGGTAGTCTGTGCAAGACCTAGGATGACAAACTAAACGCAACACTAAAGTGAGGTGCTGTAGAGGGAATGCTGCACTACGTAACTGCTAAGGTCCTCCTAGTGCTGAAATTATTAACTATACCTTGAGGCAAGAAAAAACTTAAAATAGGTCCTAAATTTACGAGGTCAAGATTTGGTAGGCAAAAGACAGAAAAAAAGGGAGCAGGAAATCTATGTTCCATGAGGTGTTAAGAACGTACTTCTCATAGAGCAAACCGGTTATCAGATCTAGATAAAAGGCAATGCACAATCCAGGAGAGAAGCAGGAATTCAAATCAGGATGATACACACATCAAGGAAATCAAGACTACAAATCTACTTGTAATCACTGACAGGATGAAAGTCACTGAATCACAGCATTAAAAACAGTGCTTAATTAACCAGTGCTCTCGCTCTGGGGACCCTCTATACTCAGCTCCCGCCATATGGATCTCAGGCTTTACTCTCCCACCTCCATGATCTGGAGCAAGTTACCCAATCCTCTCAGCCCCAGTCTGTACAAGGTTAATGTAGGGTATGAATGAATCTGCCAAGTTCAGAGGTTGTTGAGAATACTCCATGGGATAATGGTAGGTAAAGCCTCTGCACCCAGAGGAATTTAATGTTAATTACCTCTAAATACCATTGATTTTGGATGGAGTTTTGTTTTCTGAATATAAACTTAAGAGAACAAATAAAAGGTATATTTTGTTTTCAAATGTTGAAATTAGACTTAAATTTAAAATGATGGTGTAGATCCACTGACACTGAGATGGAAAACTAACCAATACTGTTACGGGGAAAAACCAAGTTAAAATATATTTAGTATGATTCAATTTTTATGACATATGATTTAAATATTATTATCTCCAGATAGTGGAGTTAGGTGACTTTTACATTTTTTTTTTTTTTTTTACTTTTTAAATTCTTTCCTGCACTGTAAATTTTGTATAAGGAATATATATTTACAATACAATTTCCAGTAGGAAAAAATATCTGATTGAAAGTGTTTTTCTAGGAGTTCCCACTGTGGCTCAGCAGGTTAAGAACCCAACTAGTATCCATGAGGATGTGGGTTCGATCCCTGGCCTTGCTCAGTGGGTCGAGGATCTGGAGTTGCTGTGAGCTGTTGTGTAGGTTGCAGATACGGCTTGGATCCTGCACTGCTGTGGCTGTGGCAGAGGCTGGCAGCTGCAGCTCTGATTCGACCCCTAGCCTGGGAACTTCCATATGCCACACAATCAGCCATGAAAAGAAAAAAAAAAAAAAAAAGAATTTTTCTGTAAGAAAATTATCATTTAGGTCAACTTGGGAAAAAAATATTTTTACAAACTTGTTAAAATAAATTGAACATTTTAAAAGGTACAAGAAAAAATTTAGAAGCTACTAGTAAAAGTTTTTTGTGCTTTCTACATAAAAATGTGGTTCAGACAAAAGAAAAATATCTCCGAAATTGAGGAAATATAAAGGATGCAAGTTTCATGGGGGCAGGGATTTTGTCTGTCATGTAATATTCACTACTGGAAGCACAGAGCAGAAACTTTTGCTGATCAAATGGATTGAAGTCCCTTACACTAAATTGCATTGCCTTATTTCACTAGATGCTTATTCATTTTAGTCTCCAACAACTGTACATCATCTCACAAAAAGAAATTGCCAATTTAGTTGTCAAAAAACCAAAAAGCTAAAAAAGATCAATGAACTTAATAAATACTGCCTTTGAAGCTGAAAAGTCACTAAGAAATTGACAAGCATTACTCTAAACCACTATATTCATCCTGGACTACAATCTCTTACATACAGGATAAAAGCAATGACATCAATGAAAAAGGGACAGTATACCATTTCTAGATTTCATTATGTCATGTCTAATAAATAAGACTAACAGTATTCATTATAAACCAGGAATGTATATGAAAGTACAAAGAGAATATAAAGGTCTACTCAGCCTATATCAATAAAAAAGCCAAAACGACCCTCCCTCAAAAAAAAAAAAAAAAAAAAAAGGCAAACCTACCTTGGCCCTCTTGGACCTTCCAAGTAGCTGCTTCTAGGAGGATCTGGAAGCAGTCCACCACCTGACCTTCCTGGCATGTCCTTGATTGCAGTGATAGGCTGAGATGGAGCAGCGGATGACTCCCCAAGTCCTTGCTCAGATGAGAATGAACTGTATGGCAGAGTAGATTTGCTCAGAGCTTTAGAATTCACTTGTTCAGATGGGCCAATAGCTGATTGCAATGGAGGATGGTAAGCTGAGGGTGGCCCTGAACCAAAAGACACAGGAGTGGGAAGCAGTGCTGGTCTAGGTTTCTCTGGAACTTGAGAGTTCTGAGAACTGGATGCTGGTGGAACTGGGGCTGTTGTTAACTGAGGAGGTATCCCTTGTGGAACTCCAGGGGGAGGTATTCCTGGAGGAGGTGTAGCTGAAGATAACGGTGGGAGGGGCAGGACAGGGGGAGGTGCTGTTGAAGAGAGAGACGGTGGGGGAAGAACAGGTGGTGGTCCTGCAGAAGAGAGGGAGGGAGGGGGTAGAACTGGAGGTGGCCCTGTTGAAGAGAGAGATGGAGGCATCACAGGTGGGGGCACAGAGGTTGGTAGAGAAGGGGGCATCACAGGTGGAGGCATGCCAGGTGGTGGCACCGAAGCAGGCAGGGCAGGGGGCATCACTGGGGGTGGCAACGACGGAGGCAATACAGGAGGGGGCATTGTTGGCAGAGGTGGAGGCATCTGAGAATATGGGACAAAAGGTGGTGGCATTGACATGTTCCCCATATATTGGTTCTTCATGTTCTGAAATGAATTGACTTTTTCCTGGAGATAGGTCTGAGTGGCTTTCATATGGCCCTGCCATGTCTTCCACTGCTTCTCATACTCCTGAAGCTGGTCTTTATGAGGATAGGAATGAAGCTGCTCCTCCCACAGCTGAAACTCTCGCTCCCATTCTTGGTAGAGATGTTGAAATTGCTGCTGCTGCATCTCATAGTGTCGCATCTGCATATCTACGGACATGGTCTACAAATAAAGACATAAAAATTATGTCAAGACAGTCATAGAATTAATCATAAGTTAAAATATTAATGAATCAAGGGAATCTGAAGCCTCAGGAAATTAGAACACAAGATTTTGGGAGGCTAAAGATAAGCTTGTTAAATCCTTTCAGTGATGATCATTCACATTTCTTCCTTTGACTTACTTATATAAGTTATCACAGCATTGGGGGGAAAAATGAACCAGACACTAAAGCAAATACCTATCTCAGCAGTAAGTATTTTTCAAATTTTTAATATTACTATGGATCATTTTAACTACTATTGAAAATGATGTTTTAGGAGTTCCCATTGTGGCTCAGTGGAAATGAATCCGACTAGCATCCATGAGCACACAGGTTCGATCCCTGGCTTTGCTCAGTGGGTTAAGGATCCGGCATTGCCATGAGCTGTGGGGTAGGTTGCAGACGCAGCTTGTATCCTTCACTGCTGTGGCTGTGGCACAGGCCAGCAGCCACAGCTCCAATTTGACCCCCAGCCTAGGAACCTCCATATGCCTCGGGTGCGGCCCTAAAAAGACAAAAAAAAAAAAGGGGAGGGGGAGTTCCCTTCATAGCTCAGAGGTTAACGAATTCAACTAGGATCCATGAGGATGTGGGTTCGATCCCTGGCCTCGCTCAGTGGGTTAAGGATCCAGCACTGCTGTGAACTGTGGTACAGGTGGCAGACATGGCTCAGATCCCACATGGCTGTGGCTGTGGCTGTGGCTCCAATTTGACTCCTAGCCTGGGAACCTCCATATGCGGCAGGTGCTGCCCTAAAAAACAAAAAACAAAAAATGTTTTTGGAGTTCCTGTCATGGCTCAGTGGTTAACAAACCCAACTAGCATCCATGAGGATGTGGGTTTGATCCCTGGCCTTGCTCAGTGGATTAAGGTTCCAGTATCAGAGTGAGCTGTGATGTAGGTCACAGATGTGGCTCAGATCCCCTGTTGCTGTGGCACATGCCAGTGGCTACAGTTCCAACTGGACCCCTAGCCTGGGAACCTCCATATGCCACAGGTGCCGCCCTAAAAAGACATAAAAAAAAAAAAGAAAAAGAAAAAGAAAATGATGTTATAAATATATAAACATACATTTATACCTCAAAGATACAAGACAAACAGGTATCTATGTCAGTTGATCTTTTGTGGTGTATTTGCTTAGGTTTTTTTGTGGTGGTAGATTTTTGTCTGTTACTATAGTGCTTTTTAGGCAAGATATAGGTTAACTTGAAGCTACATAAGTAACTCAGGTTTTTGTTTTTCTGTTTGGGTTTGTTTTTGTTGTTTTCCAGGTTTTTTGCTTTTCTGTTTGTTTTTGTTTTTCAGGGCTGCACCTGTGGCATATGGATGTTCCCAGGCTAGGGGTGGAATCAGAGCTGAAGCTGCTAGCCTAAGCCACAGCTCACAACACCAGATCCTTAACCCACTGAGCAAGGTCAGGGATCGAACTCACATCTTCATGGATACTGATTTTGGGGGTTTGTAACCTTCTGAGCCACAATGGAAACGTCTGTTTTTTCGGCCGCCCCATGGCATATGGAGCTCCTGGTGCAGCGACCAGGTCCAACCACAGCCGCGTGAACTAAGCCACAGCTGCAGCAATACCAGATCCTTAACCCACCGTGTTGGGTTGGGGATTGAATCCATGTCCCAGGGCTCCCAAGATGCTGCCAATCCCATTGTGCCACAGCAGGAACTCCTTTTTTTAAACTGAAGTATAACTGATTTACAATATTGTGTCATTTCTGGTGTACAGCACGGTTACCCAGTTTTTTATATATATATATATATAATTTTTTTCCATTATAGGTTATCATAAGATATTGACTATAGTTCCCTGTGCTATACAGTAAGTCCTTGTGGTTTATCTATTTTATATATAATAGTGTGTATCTGTTAATCCCAAATTCCTAATTTATCTCTCCTATTCCCCCCAACCCCCCCCACCCCCGCTTTCCTCTTTGGTAACCATAAGTTTTCTATGTCTGTAAGTCTGTAAGAAGCCCTGTTTCTTACATCCCTCAACAGTACTTAACATCTGCTGAGGTTGACATGATGAAGTCTCTGCTATACCTGCCCCTCCCCAAGAGCATTTTCATAATACCACACTTCCCAAGCTCCGAGGTCATATGACATATAACTACTTGGGCACTCCAGGGAAACGTGATAGTTGTCCTTCTTCACACTTAAATCTGTTTCATGAGAAACAAACCCTTTAAATGTCCTGGGTCAATCTCCCACGTGTCAACTGAGGAAAGCACTCACCTGTATATGGGGTGGATGCTGTATAATCTGTTGGTACTGCTGTAGGATCTGCTGTAACTGAGTGTGCTTCTGCATTATTCCCTGATACTGGAAGCCAACTCGATGTTGTTGGTGCTGCTGCCAGTGCGCTGCTGCAGCCTGCAACTGTTTTAACCTGGCATCTTCTTCAGGGTCCTCAGACTAAAGATAAGAGAGGATACATATTTATTTGGGGGGATTTTTTTTTGCAAGTCATAAAGAGCAACCAGATTAAAAGAAATGTGAATATCTTATACAATTTATATTTTATTGTATAGTATTGTGTTATAAAGGCCAGGATGCCTACAATTCTGGCTGAGAAAATCTGTTCTTTTTTTTTAAATTTTTTAAATTTTTCTTCTTTTTAGGGCCACACTTTAAGCAGGCATATACGGAGGTTTCCAGGCTAGGGGTTGAATCAGAGCTGTAGCTGCCCACCTACACCACAGCCATAGCAACGCCAGATCCAAGCCACATCTGTGACCTCCACCACAGCTCACAACAACGCTGGATCCTTAACCCACTCAGCAAGGCCAGGGATTGAACCTATGTCCTCATGGATGCTAGTGGGGTTCATTAACCACTGAGTCACAGTGGGAACTCCAAGCTACTCTATCTTTAGGTTAAATATGCGGTTCTATCTACACTGTGATCATGGATCCTAACACAAAGGAATTTATAAATTCCACACTTTTTTTTTTTTTTTTTGGTCTTTTTGCTATTTCTTGGGCCGCTCCCGAGGCATATGGAGGTTCCCAGGCTAGGGGTCTAATCAGAGCTGTAGCCACCCGCCTACGCCAGAGCCACACAACATGGGATCCGAGCTGTGTCTGTGACCTACACCACAGCTCACGGCAACACCAGATCCTTAACCCACTGAGCAAGGGAAGGGACTGAACCAGCGACCTCATGGTTCCTAGTTGGATTCGTTAACCACTGCCCCACGACGGGAACTCCAAATTCCACAGTCTTTGCTAAAATAACAATCTCTGTTCCTAAACAGGATAACCATTTCTCCATTAGAAAAACAATCCATAGTTACTGTCCTTTTCACTCCATGAGAAATCTTTTTCACCTTAGCCACCTTTTGCAGGTGATTACAGTATAATCATTATGTTTCATTAATGTTTCCACATAAGGGAGGACAATGACCTTTGGACCAAGGTGAGAACTTTCCATGTGCCAGTCAGTATGCAAAGCAACAAGGATTATCATATTTAGTGCTTCAACAGTTCTATAAGAAAGCTACTATTTGGATATACCCATTTTACAGATAAGGAAAGTGAAGCACAGAATGGTTAACTAACTTCTTCAGAGTCATCACCAGCAAGTGGCAGTGCCTGGATTACAGCTCAGGCAGTTTGACAATAATAGCTGAATCTGGGAGTTCCCATCGTGGCTCAGTGGAAATGAATCCGACTAGGACCCATGAGGTTGCGGGTTTGTTTGATCCCTGGCATCCCTCAGTGGGTTAAAGATCTGCTGTTGCCGTAAGCTGTGTGTGGTGTAGGTCACAGCTGCAGTTTGGATCTAACGTTGCTGTGGCTGTGGTGTAGGCTGGCAGCTACAGCTCCCGATTCAATCCCTAAGCTGGGAACCTCCACATGCTGTGGGTGCGGCCCTAAAAAGCAAAAATAAATAAATAAAGCTGCATGTCTTAATTACTGCCCTATACTGCCAATATGAAAACACCCACATGGCATCTGTTCAGTGTTTAGAGACACTTAATTCAGAAGTGTCTAGTAGTTCCTGTCGTCGTGGCGCAGTGGTTAACAAATCCAACTAGGAACCATGAAGTTGCAGGTTAGATTCCTGGCCTTGCTCAGTGGGTTAAGGATCCGGCATTGCCGTGAGCTGTGGTGTAGGTTGCAGATGTGGCTCAGATCCCACATTGCTGTGGCTATGCTGTAGGCCGGCGGCTACAGCTCCGGTTAGACCCCTAGCCTGGGAACCTCCATATGCCGCAGGAAGTGGCCCCAGAAAAGGAGAAAAGACAAAAAAAGAAGAGTGTTTAATTCTTCACTCTCACTTAAACCACGAAAAAATGCCTTTTCTTTTTAAAAAATTTTTATTGAAGTATAGTTTATTTACAATGTTGTGTTAATTTTAGGTATACAGTAAAGTGATTCAGTTATACATATATATTAATATATATTCTAATATTCTCTTTAATTATAGGTTATTACAAGATACTGAGTATAATTCCCTGTCCTATACAGTAGATCCTTGTGAGTTATCTATTTTATATATAATAGGGTATGTATATTTTAATCCCAATCTCCTAATATATCACCCTCTTCTCCCCTTTGGTAATCAGAAATTTGCTTTCTATGTCTGTGAGTCTATTTGTTTCATAAATAAGCTCATGCGTATCCTTTTTTTTAGATTCCACATATTAGCAATATCATATTTTTGTCTTTGTCTGGTTTACTTCACTTAGTATAATAATCTCTAGGTCTATCCATGTTGCTGCAAATAGCATTATTTCATTCTTTTTATGGCTGAGTAATATTCCATTGTGTATGTACCACATTTTTATCCATTCATCTGTCAGTAGACACTTAGGTTGCTTCCATGTCTTGGCTATAATGCTGCTATGGATAGTGGGATGCATGTATCTTTTCAAATTGTATTTTTCTCCAGATATATGCTCAGGATTGGGATTGCCGGATCATATGGTAGTGCCATTTTTAGTTTTTTAAGGAACCTCCACACTATTTTCCATTGTGGTTGTGCCAATTTACATTTCCACCAACAGTGTAGGAGGGTTCCTTTCTCTGCCCCCTCTCCAGCATTTATTATTTGTAGTCTTTCTGATGATGGCCATTCTGACCAGTGTGAGGTGATACTTCACTGTAGTTTTGATTTGCATTTCTCTATTAGTGATGTTGAGCATCTTTTTATGTGCCTTTTGGCTGTCTTTATGTCATCTTTGGAGAACTGTCTTTTTAGATCTTCTGCACATTTCTTGACTGAGCAGGTTTTATTTTGACACTGAGCTGTATGAGCTGTTTGTATATTTTGGAGAGTAACCTCTTGTCAGTGGCATCATTTGCAAATATTTTCTCCCATTCCGTAGGTTATCTTTTTGTTTTGTTTAGAAAATGCCTTTTCTAAACCTGATATGGCATACATCTGAATATTTCACAAATGAAATTTTACATGTACTTTAACATAAACATGAAAATATTCATTTTTAACAAAGATATATGAATCAGAAAAAAAGCTGAACAATTTAATAAATACAAAGTAATTAATTTTATGGTTACCTGGGGTTCTTCAGGTGGGAGAGGAGGTGGTACATCCTCATTAGGGGGTGGTAGTGGGGGTTCCTCGGACGGAGGGGGTTCTGGTACTTGACTGGTGGCAGCTACAGTACCTTCTTCTTTTACTGGCTCAGGTGCATCCTTTGATACAACAGGACCCTTTTTGTGCCCAGGTAAATGCACTTTTGTCCTCTGCTGCAAACTAAGCAGGTGCTGTCGATACCAATATTGCTGTTGTTCCTGCAACAGAAACCATTTTTAAGAATTTTAATTGACAACCCTATATATCTGCAACTTGTTGTCATCTATATTTGTATCTATGTTCATGTATCTGTATGTAGGAAAAGGCAAAGCTGGACTGAGAAAAGCAAATAAATATACAAGATTATTCAAGTCCTCCCCCAAATTTATACATTTAAGTTAAACCATACATACGTACATACATACATATATATATACTTTTTTTTTTTTTTTTTGGGTATATGGAGTTCCCTGGCCAGGGGTCTACCACAGCGGCTATGGCAACACCAGATCCTTTAACCCACTGTGCCAGGCCGGGCACTGAACCTTTGTCCTACAGCCGCAGTGACGCTGCCAATCCCACTGCTCCACAGCGGCAACTCCTAAACCGTATGTTATATTTATTCAACATATTTCTCTCATTAAAAACACACTTTTGGAGGTGAGTGCAGTCTTTCTGATAAATGAGCAGAGTAATAAATCCTTTCACTGTTCACAGCTACTCGTTTTCAACTTGCCTTTAGCTGGTTCAGATTTATCCACAGGGGTCTTATGGATATAATATATACAATGAATACAACCAAACAGTCCTCATCTCTCTGTCTTCTCTTCTGCAGTGTTCTTCCCTCTTTTAAATACCTGTTGTATCATTAATCTTGCTATACCAGGTATAGATGCATATGTGAGAATATACATATGTATATTTTTATACGTATGTATATTTTCATACATATGTATATTCTTAGAACGTATACATATATTCATAGACTATAGAGGTTCATATAGAGGTTCCCAGGCTAGGGGTCTAATGGGAGCTGTAGCTGCCAGCCTACGCCACAGACGCAGCAATGGGGAATCCAAGCTGTGTCTGCAACCTACACCACAGCTCATGGCATCGCCAGACGCTTAACCCCCTGAGCAAGGCCAGGGATCAAACAAACCTGCGTCCTCATGGATACTAGTCAGATTCATTTCCACTGAGCCATGATGGGAACTCCTGTTCTATTTATTTTAAAAGTTGTACTTTGTCTTCCAAATTATACTATAATTTGACCTTCTGGAAATTTGTGCTTCTGCTTTTTAAAAATTACAATAACGCGTTTAATGTGGAAAAAGACTAGATGATACAGCCTGTTCTCATTATTCATGGATTTTATATTTGTGAATCTGCCCTACTGGCTAAAATTTATTTCTAATTCCAAAGTTGATACTCAGGGAGCTTTGGCAGCCATTTGTGGACATGTATAGAGCGGCAAAAAAACTAAGTTACTTGACTTGCATCTTCCTGGCCTAACCATGACCATACTCTGTCTTTCTGTTTAGCTCTTATACTGTAAATAGATGTTCTTTTCGAAGTCTATTCAGGGCCACATTTTTCACATTTCCGTGCATTCTGTTGAAGCTTTTGCTGTTTAAAACAGCCCATAAGCATACTGCTAAAGTGCTGTCTAGTGTTCTTAAGTGCAGGAAGGCTGTGATGTGCCTTAAGGAAAAAATACTTTTGTTGGATAAGCTTTCCTCAGGCACGTGTCACAGAGCTGCTGGAGGTGAGTACAACATTAATGATCAACAGTATACCTTAAACAAGGTTCTTTCAACAGAAACTTATAAAACAAAGTCATGTATTGGTTAGTTGATGAAAGTGTGGCCAAAGGCCCATAGGAACCTAACCCTATACTTCCCCCAGGAGTAATGGTTCAGTATTCTCTAAGTCAGTGTTTCTGAAAACTTTATGGAGTATAAATACCTGAAATAAAGAGACTCGACTGTACAAACAGGTGATAACTAACTAAAATCAATTTTTAGAAAATCTCACCACTCAAAAATAACTACAGGACCTTCGCTATCTCAGTGTTCATTATACAATTCCCCATGGTAACAAGGTTGCACAAGGAAAAAATGTTGTCATAACACTAAAATATTCACTAACGAATTGCCCTACATATGTCTATAATTAACAATAGCATATATTTCTACTACGATTAAAAAGATGGAGGATTTTATTTATTTAAATTTTTATTTTTAAGGGCTGCACCCACAGCATATCGAAAGTCTAATCAGAGCTGTAGCCACCAGCCTACGTCATTGCCACAGCAATGCCAGCTCGGAGCCGCATCTGTAACTTACATCACAGCTCATAGCAACACCAGATCCTTAACCCTCTGAGCGGTGCCAGGGATCGAACCTGCATCCTCATGGATACTAACAGGGTTTGTAACCTGCTGAGCCACAATGGGAACTCCAAGATGCAGGTTTTTATAAAAGTGATGTTGGGAGTTCCCGTCGTGGCGCAGTGGTTAACGAATCCGACTAGGAACCATGAGGTTGTGGGTTCGATCCCTGGCCCTGCTCAGTGGGTTAACAATCCAGCGTTGCCGTGAGCTGTGGTGTAGGTCGCAGACGCAGCTCGGATCCTGCACTGCTGTGGCTCTGGCGTAGGCCTGTGGCTATAGCTCCGATTCGACCCCTAGCCTGGGAACCTTCATATGCCACGGGAGCGGCCCAAGAAATAGCAGAAAGACAAAAAAAAAAAAAAAAAAGTGATGTTGGTGAACTTTGAACTCATTACTGATAGCTGAGGACCTAGCAGAAGTACCACCAGCTAACAACCAAAAAGAAAGAGAATGACATGAATATCAAAGGTTGAAAAACAGCCTGTGAAAAATTTATTAATCCCTAAAATAGTTTTTCAATGTGAAATGAAATAAAAGACAAGGAGTTCCCATTGTGGCACAGTGGAAACGAATCTGACTAGCATCCATGAGGACACAGGTTCGATCCCTGGCCTTGCTCGGTGGGTTAAGGATCCAACGTTGCTGTGAGCTGTGGTGTAGGTCGGATGCGGCTCAGATCTCATGTTGTTGTGGCTGTGGCATAGGGCCAGCAGCTACAGCTTGGATTTGACTCCTAGCCTGGGAATTTCCATATGCCGCAGGTGCAGCCCTAAAAAGACAAAAAAAAAAAAAAAAAAAAAAAAAAAAAAAAAGATCGTGTCCCAAATCAAATTTTTTACTTTTTACGGTAAACTTTTGGTCCTTGTGTTAAATAGATTCATTTTACATGCATTCACTGGGATTCATCATCTTTGAATAACCAGGATTTCCTATATTGTTACTATTTTATTATATATCCTCTCCAATTTTCCAAACACAAATATATGAAATATATACTCTTTTCTCATTAAACATACCTTTTTGTTACCTGTTTTTTCACTCACAGAATGTAATTTTCTTGGGAGAGCTAGGTCTCACGATGTTCTTGTATCCTATCTGGTGCTTAAGCATAGTGCTAAAGCACATAGTAGAATGTTAATAAATGGTTGTTGATCAGCTAAAGAGTCCCCTTTTGGCTACTAATTTCTATGACCTGAAACATGCTGCAATCCATTGGGAAGAATAAATTCCACACCTCACTAACTCCATCTTGAAGTCTGGGTCATGATTGGGTTTTTTAAATTATCATATGCATAATCATCAGCTCCTGGGATATAATTATTTTTACTAGTCAACATGAAAAAAAAACCAGCACATGGACCATGACAGTCAACAATAAAGTAGTACTAAAAGGAAAAAAAAATGTAGTAGTAAAACATTTTCAGCTTTCTTCCATCATTGTATGAAAATACTGAAAAAAGGCAACAGTCTTCTCTTTCAACTTTAAAAAATAAACCCAAGCAGAAGCTAAAGGTTTCCTTTTTTTAAGTTGCTTTGAAAGCATCACCAAAAGATACAAAAACGCAAACCATCTTTCATAAACTATGAAGCCAGTGGCTACAAATAGGAAGATTATTTGGCTCTGGATTCTTTGTATTTGGGGTGAGGTGACACCCACGGCATGTGGAAGTTCCCTGGCCAGGGATTAAACCTACACCACAGCAGTGATCCCAAGTGACAATGCCAGATCCTTAACCCACTGTGCCACAAGGGAACTCCCAGGTCTAGATTCTTTCTCCATTTGTACCCACCTTATTCTCATGCTTTCAATCTTTGTCTTGGACTTAGTCTAAGGTTAAGAACCTTGTTAGGAGCTCAAGTACTTGTTGATTTACTGACAGTATGCACTGTGGGTCAATTTCTACTTAACATGAACCCAATGTGAGGAAACCAGATCTAATTTAGTCCTAGGACAAGGTTTTGGCACATTTTTAAAAGCTCTACAAATGAATAATGATGAAATCATTCTGAAATGTCTCAGTGATCCCAGAGAAGGTTGATTTATCTCTATTTTAGAAAGGAATAAAACCTGCCTGGACTTGGTAATAAAGCTGAACTAGTAGGCAGTTCTGAATGTCCCATTATATCAGACAACTCCATCTCATATGGGATGTTAGTTCATGGGTTGAGGAAAAATCATAGTATATGTCACATTCCAAAAGACATTGAATGGAATTATCTGTCACGAGTATCACTACCAAAAAAGAAGCTAATTAATTCAGCAAGTACTAGCTGACTACTTTCTACAAGTACAGTAATGAACTAGGTACTAAATGATTCTCCAAGTAGGGGAATATAAAGAAGGAGGGAGAGGGTGAGGGAGAGAGAGAGAACAAATGAATGAACGAATACATGTGTATATATGTGTGATGTTTTAAAGATTAATTTTCCTATCCAAGTTGCTTATGATAAATGCCTGTAACACTAAATGTTCAATGTCTTATATCCTAAAGCAAGCAGAATGGGGTGGGGGTGGGGGGACTTGGTAAAATAATGAAATGGATTTCCATTTTCAAAATTTATTTAAGACATATTTGTTTTCAGTATTTTTGATGTTCACATTCTATTCCAGGAATTAAGGTAACTAGATAATCTTAGTCCCATCTTTAAAAAACTCCTTCACTTTGCATCTTCCTCCAGCTCCTGCCCACATTCTCTCTCTCTCCTTCAGTTAAACTTCTTGAAAGAGTTGTCTATACTCACCATCCCCATTTCCTCACCTTCCATCACTCCTCAAATCAATGCAATATGGCTTCAGTCACTATGAAACTGCTCCTGCCAAGGTCAACAATAATCTACATGTCAGTAAATGCAACACATAACTCAGTCTTCATCTTGCTTGACCTCTCAGCAGTGACACAGGTGACCACTCCCTCCTGCTAGAAAGAGCCTTCCCTTCAAGTCTGTGGCACCACACTGTCCTGATCTTCCATTTACCTATTTGTCCTTACTTCCCATTGGTTCCATTAGATACTGTGATTCTGCAGGACGAGGCTCAATGTCCTTTAAATGCTATTCTTACTCTACACATACTCCTTGGGAGACTTCAAATACCTCCCCTGTGCCTTCGAATACCATTTTTAGGCTGATGACTCAAAAGTCCATCATGTCTCCCAGATCTCACTTCTAGACTCCAGACCTATATCTAACTTCCAACCAGACAGCTCCATTAGAAATCATATGTCTCAGGATCTTAAACTCAGTAGGTCTAAAATTTAACTCACCATTTTCCCCTCATCTCCCCAGACCTGTTCCTCCTCCTGAAAGTTTTCCTATTTTATTAGTATATGAAACCACCATCTACTCAGCAGCCTATCCCAGAAAGCCAGGAATCATCCTTGATGCCTCCCTCTCCACTATGACTCCATCTCCAACTGGATTGCAGTACCTAAATATTTCTCCAGCCTTTCCACTTCTCTCCATGATTCTCCGTCACCATTCAAGCCCAAGCCTCTATTAACTCTTGCCTGGATCACACCATTACCTATTCTCTCTAAATCACTCTTACTCCTTTAGATTCCTCTCTCCACACTGCAAAGCAGAGTGAACATTCAAAAAAGCCAATCTGTCACATTTGCCTATATAAAAATCCTTAAATGGCTTCCTACTGTCCTTAGGAATAAAGTCCTCTAAGGCCTCCCTAGCCTGGTGTGTACCTGCCATTTTCGCCCTGAGCTTTCAATAAGCCTTACCTAATTCTTTGACCTCTATCTGGTTCATTTCTACCCATTCTTCAGGTTTCATTTAAATTTTACTTGCAAAGGGAGGTCTCTTCAACTAGCTTAGAGCTCCCAGCTTCATTCAGTCCTGTGAAAATACGTTTTTCACCTACTACATATTAGACTCTGAGCAAGGCACTGTAAATACAATGGTGAGTTTAAAAAAGCTCACCTTTTCCTATTCTTTAAGGAACAGTCTAGTGATATTTTCTATTTTATAATCCCATAGCACCCTGTACTTCTCTTAAATACTTATTAAATATCCTTTTCCCCCATTGGACCAAGTCAATGAAGGCAGGTACCTTGTCTATTTTGTTCACCATTTCATCTCCAGTACTAAGCACAGTTCTTGACACACAGGTGTTACTCAATAAATTTTTTATGGCCACACCTGTGGCATACGGAAGTTCCCAGGCTAGGGGTCGAATCAGAACTGCAGCTGCCAGGCTACACCACAGCCACAGCAATGCTGGATCTGAGCTGCATCTGTGACCTACGTTGCAGCTTGCAGCAATGCCGAATCTTTAACCCACTGATCGAGGTCAGGGATCGAACCTGCATCCTCATGGATACTAGTTGGGTTCTTAACCTGCTGAGCCATGACAGGAACTCCTTCAATAAACATTTGAATATTAAATAATGACTAAAAACTGAAAGTCAACAGCTCTACTTAAATAAGTTTTGAGAATAAAAGAATGAATCACAAGTCACAAAAAAAGACCAGTATGTATTTTACCTAGCCAGATCTTTAAACACAAAGTTAATTCTTCAAAAAAGACATATTTTATTAAATCACAATCATTTTACTCTGAAAACTAGAAATATAATGGAAGACTAGCAAGCATTTATCCTGTCTTTTCTATACTAACTGTATTTCCAATCAAACAGTCCTATCAGAAGTGAAAGTCTTTCTTTACAGAATTCCACATAGTAAATAGAAGAAATGGCAGAAAATAATCACATTATAACCTCTAATGATAAAATAATTTACAGGCAAAGACCATCAATGAATGAGCCACTAGATGAAACTTTAGATACAAAATTGATTGGAAGCTTTACAGTGGAGGAACCAGACTATCACCCTCCGATCACTACTGGCACAACTGACCACGGGACAAGCAGGCACTGAGTGCCTCCTGATGGGATGCAAGGGAAGTACACAGCATGACTTGGATTTTTAGTCCAAAAGAAGGGCAAACTTAAATCTAAGAAAGTTTCAGACTTAACATCAAGTTTACAAAAAACGTGGGAGAGAGAGGAACAAGACAAATGACACCATGAAAGAGCAGACAAATCCAGAACTTGGGACATTCTATAGGACAACTAACACAGGTTCTTCATCAAGCTCAATGGCCAGGTGTAGAAAAAGAGAATAGGAGAGACTGGCCTAAATCTGAGATTCGCAAATGAGAGTGATTTTGTCTGCCAGGAGCTAGTTGGCAATGTCTAGAAACATCTTTGGTTATCATAACTGGAGGCTGCTACTGGCATCTGGGAGGTAGATGCCAGAGATGCTGTTAAACATCTTACAGTGCAGAGGACAGTCCCACAACAAAAGTATTCTGCCCCAAAACGTCTACATTGGATCCTGATTTGAACAAACCAACAAAACATTATTGAGTCCACTGGGAAATTTAACATGGATGATATCAAGGGCTTATTTTTATTATGATGCATTAATAGGGGAGATTTGAATGGATCAGGTATTAGATGACAGAAAGAAACTCTCATTAATTTTGTAGGTATGGAATTCTCATTGTGGCTCATTGGGTCAGGAATCCGACATAGTCTCTGTGAAGATGTGAGTTTGATCCCTGGCCTCGCTCAGTGGATTAAGGATCTGGCACTGCCATGAGTTGTAGCGTAGGTTGCAGATACAGCTCTGATCTGGCGTTACTGTGGCTGTGGTGTAGGCTGGCAGCTGCAGCTCCAATTTGATCCCTCACTCAGGAACTTCCATATGCCACAGGTGTGGTCAAAAAGAGAGAAAAAAATTTTCAGCAAATAAATAAAGGCCTAGGTGAAGTAAACATGGCAAAAATCTTGACAGCTGTTGAATATGAGCAATGGGTATATGGAGGGGAATCAAACCATTTTCTCTACTTTTGTGCATGTTTAAGATCTTTCTCCATAAGAGTTTTAGTGACATATTCCAAAAATAAAAAAATGAATCAAAGAATATTAAATATGCAGAAGGGTTGTCAGAGATTGGCACTAGCATGAAGAAAATGTTACTAGAATAAAGAAAATGTTTAAACCAAAGTATACCAAGTTTAGAGCATGTTAACTCCTGCATCTTATTCAACAAATCTTTGTGGAGAGCCTACAATTTGTAAAGCACTGTCCTAGGTGCTACAAGGGATAAAAAGGTAAGTGAGACAGTTTCTGCCTGCAGGTGACAAACCACATGATTAAGTTCAGGCCTGGCTTCATAGAGACCCTGACATTTGAGATGTGCCTTAAAAGCAATACAGCTGTAAGGCAAAAGAAGGCTGAGGAGGTTGGGACGAATTCTAGACAGAAGCAAGAAAACCTAAAGAAGTTTAACAAGGCCTTTCTTGATCTGGCCTATTCACACCTCTCAAACCTCATCTTCCACCACTTTCTTTCCAGCTCTCATCAAAGAATATGAGGAACTTAATAGTCAAGGTACTAAAAGAAGTTGACTATAGACAAGGGCACAAAACAAAGGCAGAAAAACAAATGCAGTGTTCATGGTAAGTATTTAGATGAAGGACTGGTCTGATTCCTCCCACAACCAAAAAATAATTCATTTGTCTAAAAGGCCAGAAAAAGACTACCAGAGATGAGGATATAAATGTCATATTTTGGCCTGCACTAACTCTCAGAGTGTTTGACACTAAAAGCACTGGAAATTTCAGAGTGGAGTGGTAAAGGGGGGAGAAATTCTGTCTCTACTATGAGAGGAGTCTGGGGAAAGAACATGGTGGAATGGTGCTATTGTGGTGTAAGCTAACAGAATCTTATTCTACTGTTTTACCCTAGCATCTCAAGTGTTCTCTCCTGATGAAATGCCAAGCACAGCTTGCTTATTTACAACCTGTTTCTTTTCCTAATTTCTAATGCCAAGCCACTGTAAAATTGAAATGCTGCATCCCTATCTTTTGGAAATCTTTTATATGTAAATCTGAACTTGCTGATTAAAAGATTCTCTTTTTTCATTAGAGAACCTCGGTAAATTAGTAAGTGTCCATTTTAAGAAATCATAACATGATTTCTTACACTTTAATTCTATCTTCTTTCTTAAGGAAGGAATACATTACCGCTCCCTTACCAATCTTTGACAGGAAAGCATCACTTCAAACAGAAGTTGAGAAGAATAGCTCATGAATGAAGATGTATCAAGAAGTTTTTTTTTAAAAAACTTGGCCAAATCCCAAGGCTGTTACTCTGGAGTACATGGTGACAACAATGCAATGCAGCAAACTGGCCGTCTTAAAACTACGTTTACGTGATATGAGAAAAAAAGAAGTATGGGTAAACTACTTAAACAACCAATAGACTCCCCAAAATATCAAATATGTAGACTTCCCTAGGTGTGTTCCTGATTAGAACAAATTTTCCATCCTTCATTTGCTGAGACCTGTTAATTCAGGAAGCTGACAGCTATCAGTGACCTTAAATATTTTTTAAAGAAGCTAACTGATCCTAAGATTTATATGCATTTCAAGTGTCAGTCCTTTGAGAAACTTCTTACTGAGGTTGCCTCTCAAATAGAATTTTAGTTTAAGTTACAATTAAAAAAAAAAGAAAAAAAAAAAAGCCCTTTGCAACAGCAACAAAATCTAGAAGGCTGGTCAAAGGAAACCAAGGAATATATTCTGAGAAGTAACTCTTGAGCCATCCCTTTGCTCTGGTGTCTAGAAATATCTTCAAAAACAGTTCTTTTAATAATCCACATTTAGCTCATTAAAAAGCTGAGATGTCAGCCTCTGAGTTTTATGGAATCCTCTGGAGTGTAAAGTAGCTAGTATTATGTGTTGGAATCAGGCTAAGCACGGAGGTAAAGCCCCCAGGCCCGCTCACTTAGGGCCGTCTAGGTGAGAGACAGCAGCTTGGGCAGCTTTCTTACCTGTGGAGTCATCGTAGAGGGATCTGGCTCAGGAGCAGTTTGCTGCTGTTCAGCACTCTTGTTCTTGGCCCCACTCTCCAAAGGCTCTTGCTGAACAGTTGTCTTATTCCCAGAAGAGGCGGACGGTGGTGGTGGAGCTAGTAGCTGGGATTTAGAATGGCCTTGGGAGGGGCGGGAAGGAGATGCCTGAGAAGGGGGCATGTAGGACTGGGAATGGCTCAAATAGGACTGCGAGGAGGAGGAAGAGGAAGAATAGGATGGGGTGGGCGCCAGGTAGGATTGGGAAGTTGGGGACTGAGAAGGGGACGGCTGAGCAGGAGGCAGATAGGGCTGAGACGAGGCTGGGGGATAGTACGAGGGTGGCGGCTGAGGTGGGGGCATGTAAGATTGAGAGGGGGGCATATAGGACCCCGGCGGTACTGGGGGAGATTCAGGGGGGGAATCCAGCTCCATGGGAACCAAACCAGGAGGCCCGTCTCGTTGATGGTGGAGCATCTGGTGTTTGTACTGCTGCTGCTTCTGATAGCTGAGAGCCGGCCCAGGTGGCGGGGGCATCGGCGGCGGCGGTGGCTGCCAGTCCCCGTAGCCGCCCCCCGGCATCACCGGCGGGGGCGGCAGGGGGGGCGGAGGAAGGTGATGGGGCTGAAGCACGCACTGCATTTGCTTCTGATGCATCTGCTGCAGCTGCTGGAGCTGCGCCAGGTGCTGCTCGCGGAAGCTCATGAAGCCCGAGGAGGAAGGGGCCGCGGGAGTCGTCGAGCTCGAGTACCCGGGCCCCGGCGAGGCCTCAGGAAGCGCCACCGGCGGCGGCGGCGGGACCGGCGGCGGCGGCGGATAGTGGCTGCTCCCGCCATACCGGCCCCAATTCGGGTACATATCGGAGAAGAAGGCGCTGGGCTCGTCCCGGCGCCGTTACTCGTCGCAACCGACCTCTAGGAGCTGCGGCAGCGACGGCGACAGCCGGAACTCGCGGCGCCTACAGGCCCCGGAGCGTGTAAACGGAGCGCGCCAGTGCGCCGGCGCTACCGAGCTGGGCCCGCGACCGGGAAGGCGGGGAGGTACTGGGACGACTACGCCTGCGCAGTAACCACAGAGAGGAGAACAAAGGCGAGATAGAGCAGCCCTTTGCTTGGCGACTCTCGGTTGCCATCTTCCTTCCGGTTGAGATAATGTAGGTGCAAGTGGACTGTTCTTATAGAAGCGGGGAACCATAGAGTCTCATAACTGAGAAGGGTAGTAGAGATCCTATCGCTCTACGAGTTCATTTTTGAATGGAAAAAAAAAAAAAAAGGACCCATTCCCATTCACAATAGCAACAATCGCAACAACAACAAAAAAAACAAGAAACAAGTAGAAATAACACTAATAAAAAATATGTAGAATCTGTATGAAGGAAACTACAGAACCATATTGAGTCATATCCGAGTGGAATAAAATTAGACTTGAAATAATGGAGAGGTTTACCATGGTTCTGAATGAAAAGAGGAAAAATTATAAAGATGTCACTTCTTCTCAAATTAATGAATAGACTTCATTGAGTTCCAACAAAAAAATCCAAATGGGAACAAATCTGTGAAGGATGGAAATGTAGTTTGAAGACAGAATGTAAGACAACATCAATTCCTGCGGGTATTGTAAAAGAGGAGAAATTTTATTCTTTAACTCAACACAGAAATATTATGTTGGAAAAGCTCAGCGAAAGGAAAGATAGCAGAAACCGGACAGAAGATTGTCTGGAGAGGGTGACTTAGGAAAGAATCCAATCTCTCATGAAAATAATCCAGTCTCTCATCATAATACCAAACATGAACTTCCTGTGGCTTGAGTGTACCAGTGAGTAACAAAGCTAATATACACTGAATTCTGGGGCAGGGGGGAGCCACCCAGCTCTGAGAACACTAAGTGTGTCAATTACGTACCACTTAAATATTTGACTTTACTTCCATCTTAACAACCCAGATCACCTCTCCTAGGAGGTGGATGTAAGTGGAAAGTGGGGCAGCTAAGTTTCCTTCAGAAGAAACAGCTTTTCATTCTCAAATAGGAATTTAGTTGTTTTTCTTTTAACTTATATTGAAATATAAAGTATTACATAAAATTACTCATAAGTGTACAGCTTAGTAAATTTTTACAAACCAATCACACTTGTGTACAGATCAAGAAACAGAACATTATCCAACTCACAAATCCCACTTCCATATAATTTTAATATTTCCATAAATCCCACTTCCATTCAATTTTAATGTTTTCAATTAAAATTCTCTTTGAAAACTATAAAAATAAATTAATTTACTACAGAACCGACTTAAGGAGGAAATCAGATGATCATCTTACTAGATGCAGAGAAAGAATAGGATGAGTTTCAATATCCACGTATGATTTTTTAAAAAAGTTTCCAAGCCAGAAGTGAAAGGGAACTTCTTTAATCTTATCCAGAGTATTCACTAAGAAAACTACAGCGAGTATCACACTTAAGGATGTTCCCTTGTTGCGCAGCAGGTTAAGGATCTGGCATTGGTACAGCTGTGGTGCAGGTCACAGAGTGGCACAAATTTTATCCCTGGCCCAGGCATTTCCAGATGCCATGGGCACAGCTACACACACACACATTTAATGCTGAAAAATGGAACGTTTCCCCACCGAGGTCAAGAACAGATATCCACTACTATCACATCAGTAATAGGTTGAATTGTGCCTCTCTCCAAAAAAGATGTTTAAGTCCTAACCCCCAGTATCTAAGAATATGCCCTTGTTTGGAAAGAGGATTGTCACAGGTGTACTTAATGAAGCTGAGGTCCTCATGGAGTAGGATGTGTCCTAGTCCATTCTGATTAGTGTCCTTATAAGGTAGACACCTGAAGACAGACACACAGAGAGAATGCCATGTAATGGCAAAGGCAGAAATGGACTTACGCAGCTGCAAGCCAAGAAGTGGAGCAAATGGAATTCTCATACACTGCTGGTGGGAGTGTAAATTGGGATGACCACTCTGAAATACCATTTGGCATTATCTACTAAAGCTGAACAGCCTCAAAGCCTTTGACCCAGGAACCCCACTCCTAGGCGTATAGCCAATAGGAATCCATATTTTTGTTTACCAAAAGACATATACAAAAATATTTCATAGCAACACTACTTATAATGGCTGAAAAACTGGAAGACATTAATATGCACCTACACTAGAATAATCAAATTGTGGCATATTTATACAGTGGGGTACAAGACAGTAAAGATAATGAATGAACTATAACTACATGAAACAACTCAGATGAATCTTGCAAACAATGTTGAGCAAAAGAAGCTAGACAGAAAAGAATATAAACTGTGTATTTTCACACATATGAGTTGAAAAATAGCCGAAGTTGATATATAGTGTTAGAATTCAGGACAATGAAGGGACAGTGACTGAAAGGGGACAAAAAGGGAGCTGCTGATGCTGATTTGTGAGCTGGGTGCAGTTACAAGGGTATTTTCAGTTTATGAAAAGTTCAGAAAAGTGTGCCATCTATGATTTGTGCACTCTTCTGTTTGTATAATTCAATAACGTACATTGAGAAAATTATGAAAGATGGAATTTCAAAAGAATATTAATATTAAACTGTATAATAGACTTTATGTACAGTTCAAAAGAGGCAAAATGAAATCACAGTGCTACAAGTGACGGTAATGGTCACCTTTGACTGGGATGGGTCACGAGTAGGATTTCTGAAGTTGCTAACAATGTTCTATTTCTTGAGCCACGTGATAATTACACAAATATTTGCTTTGTTAAAACTTACTGAGCTATAAATTTACCCTTTGGTAACTTTTCATGTTTCTGTGCTCTACCTGACAATTTTGCACAGAGTTTTAAAAAGTGAAGGAGAAGAAAAGTAATGGTAGTAGAAGACAGAAAAAGATGAGATTGGGTGGAGGAGGGTGGGAAGCTTTCTCTTTGCCTTTTCCTTCCCTACCTGGCACAGCAGGTTCTAGCTGTCAAGTCCTCTATCCAGAACCCCTCCAACAACACACCTTTCAGCACCTAATAGGAACACAGCACCGCTGTTTAAAACAGGCCCTTCCACATTCCCCTTACTGTTTCAAGATAAATTTCAGCATTGTTCTAGATGCTATAGGGACTCACATCCCCTACAATCTTAGTCTCAGGGAACTGATGTATTGTTGACCATTCAAATCTTCTAGCCTGCACAAATAACTTGCAGAAGTCCACAGCCATCTTCATTATGCACAACCACTGTCTCCAGGAAATTCTTTGAAAGAAGCCTCATTGTGTAATACTCTCCTTATGATATTTTAGTAACACTGATTTTATGCTATATCACCAACCTCAAGCCCATTTTTAGAGACTAATTTTACTAATATGTTTTATTTATTTATTTATTTGGCCACGGTGTGCAGTGGCTTGATGTGGGATCTCACTTTCCAGACCAGGGATTGAATCCTGGGCTGCACCAATGAAAGCGTTGAATCCTAACTCCTAGACCACCAGGGAACTACTTGAATTTTACTGATCTAGAATGCAAACAGTAAAGAACAATAAAAACATAAAATTGCTCTTATTCAAAATGAAATAAGGGATGCATTCAAGCACAAATCACACAGAAAGTTTTGTGTGGGAGACTCTAGATGGAGTCAGCTGTTAATTGTCAATGCTGTCAAAATCAACTCAGCATGAGTCTTCTCTGGACTAGGTTTGCAATCCAGCTGCACTTCTCTCTTGTTATGTTTCATTCTTACTGTTACTAGGGGAACATGGGTGAGGGCAGGGACCAGGAGGTTGTAGCTTTTTTTTTTTTTTTCATCTTTTTGCCATTTCTTGGGCTGCTCCCACGGCATATGGAGGTTCCCAGGCTAGGGGTCTAATCGGAGCTGTAGCCACCCGCCTACGCCAGAGCCACAGCAACGCAGGATCTGAGCCGCGTCTTCAACCTACACCACAGCTCACGGCAACGCCAGATCCTTAACCCACTGAGCAAGGCCAAGGATCAAACCCGCAACCTCATGGTTCCTGGTCAGATTCGTTAACCACTGAGCCACAATGGGAACTCCAGGAGGTTGTAGCTTTGATTGGTTAGGGGTTTGAAGCCATATTCTAATGGGCTATTGTGGAGTAAAAATCTCTGCTACCTCTTGCAGTTTGTACTGTTTTAAACAACTTGATCTAGGGGCAGATTATCTGCCATCACCCTTAAGAGTTGGGATGGATAGTGTCTAGACTCAGAGTAACCTGGTCATACATAACTGTGGCAATGTGGGTACTTCTTCCCCTTCCTATCATCAAGTAGTCATGCTTTCATTCTATCCCCCCCAACCAAAAAACCCCTCCAAACCCACAGGTGTTCATAACTAATCTCAACTGCTTGCAATCAGTCCTTCATTCCCAATGGAGCTGCACAGTTTAGGAGAGTCTGTAACTTGAGAGTGGTTGTATCCCTTACAGTTCTTTGGATATTATCTATAGCAACAGCTAAAACTTTAAAAGAAATGTATTTGGAAAGATATTACGGAAGTCACAAAATAGACAAGAAGACCATATAATTAGGCCTTGGAGCAGGAAAAAGCCAGGCCAGGAGCTGGTCTACCATCAAATCTCTCGATGCTGTAAGAAACAGTGTTCAGCTCTTTTTTTTTTTTTTTTCTTCTCCTTCATACAGTCAATGCCTTCTTAGATATATGGGGTGATGAGAGGAAGGATATGGCAGAAGAAGGCTCCAATGCTCCTTTCAGCTTCTGTAGTGAAAAGGCTGGGCACTCTGTTCTAAGTCCTAATACAACTGCATACGATTTGGGAAAGTGTAACACTACAAGTAAAAGAGTCATGGAGTTCCCGTCATGGCGCAGTGGAAACAAATCTGACTTGGAACCATGAGGTTTTGGGTTCAATCCCTGGCCTCGCTCAGTGGGTTAAGGATCTGGCGTTGCCCTGAGCTGTAGTGTAGTTTGCAGACAAGGCTCGGATCCTGAGTTGCTGTGGCTGTGGTGAAGGCTGGCAGCCTTAGCTCTGATCAGACCCCTAGCTTGGGAGCCTGGGAACCTCCACATGCCACGGGTGTGGCCATAAAAAAAAAAATAGAAAAGAAAAAAAGTCTAGATCCTGTTAAAAGGAGTAGTGGATATGAGCAAACAAAAGCGGCAAATATCCACCATCCTAGGAGAAGGGCCTCCATTTTTCAGGCAAATATACTCAAAGACATGGGCATAAAAACGAAATTAGCATTATCCATCAAATGTAAAAGAGGAGTTCCCATCGTGGCTCATCAGTTAGCAAACCCGACTAGCATCCATGAGGATGGGGGTTCGGTCCCTGGCCTTGCTCAATGAGTTAAGGATCCAGCGTTGCCGTGAGCTGTGGTGTAGGCTGACAGCTTTAGCTCCAATTGGACCCCTAGCCTGGGAATCTCCATATGCCGTGCGAGTGTGGAACTAAAAAAAAAAAAAAAAAAAAAAAAAAAAAGACACACACACACACACAAAACACCTGCTTTATGTTAAGCAAATCAAAAAGAACACCATCAGCAAAATCTTGAGAGAGAGTAAACCCTGACTTTCTGGGCAAGGATAAATTGGGAATGATTTTAAAATCAAAGAATAAATGTATGAACTAGGAAGTAGTCTAAGCTGCTATAGTAATGAGACATTAAAGTACAGTGAGTTAAACAAAATAAAAGTTCATTTTTACTTTGAGTTCCCGTCATGGCTCAGTAGTAACAAATCCAACTAGTATCCATGAGGATGTGGGTTGGATCCCTGGCCTCGCTCCGTGGGGTTAAAGATCTGGCATTGCTGTGAACTGTGGTGTAGGCCGCAAATGTGGCTTGGATCGCGTTGCTATGGCTGTGGCATAGGCTGGCAGCTGCAGCTCCGATTTGACCCCTAGCCTGGGAACTTCCGTATGCCTCAGTGTGGCCCGAAAAAGACCAAAAAATAAATAAACAAACACTGTGTGATTCCATTTATAAGTGACTAGAGTGGTCAAAATTCACAGAGACCAAAAAAAGAATCATGATTGATTGGGGTTGGGGGAAGGGAGGAATTAGAAGTCATTGTTTAATGGGTACAAAGTTTCAGTTTTAGAAAATAAAAAAAATTGGATCTGGATGGTGGTGGTGGTTGCACAACAATGTGAATGTACTTAATGCCACTGAACTGTCCACTGGAAAATGCTTAACATGGTAAGTTTTATGTTATGTGTATTTTACCACAAAAAAAGGACTGTACACAACATGTTTTCATTAACAGGCAGCTCAAAAGCATGCACATTACAAACATATTGTCAAGGCATACAAGTAATGGGGAAAACTATAATGAAAACCAAGGAGATGACAAATATAAAATCTAGGAGGGTGGTTATCTGAGAGGTGGGGTGGAATTGAGAGAAAGGAATGTAATCATAGAGGATTATGGAGGATATGTGTTTATATCTATAGGTTATAAATTATCCTATAATTTATAGGTCATATAGTTAATAGGATACAGATAGATTCTTACTGATAGATAATAGATTTTTCTTAAATCTGCTCATGGTGCAAGGATGTTCATTTTAGTAATACTCTTTTTTTTTTCTTTTTTTTAAGGGCCGCAGAAGCAGTGTTTGGAAATGCCCAGGCTAGGGGTCAAATCAGAGCTGCAGCTGCTGGCCTGCACCACAGCCACAGCAACGTGGAATCCGAGCAGCGTCTTTGACCTACACCACAGCTCATGGCAACACCAGATCCTTAACCCACTGAGCGAGGCCAGGGATCAAATCCATATCCTCATGGATCCTAGTTGGGTTGGTTAACTAAGCCACCAAGGGAACTCCTAGTAATATTCTTTATATTTTATATGTGTAATATCTTATAGTATCAATATATATTTTACAATATTTCATACATTCAAAGGTATACATTTAAATACAATTACATATTTAAATATTAATATAAGTGTATACCTTTGTATGAAGTATTACATATTTTTACGTGGGAAAATTAAAGGAGAATTAAGAAATATTAATTTGGGTTACTTGAGTAAAACTTAGAAAAACTAAGGTTCAGACATTTTCTAGACTGAAACATAGCTCCAATTTGTACAGTTCCATCTCAGACAAAAGATTTGAGTGCTTGAGAATGAAGTGTGGTGAACCCCAGCAGCATATGGAAATTCCTAGGGCCAGGGATCAAATCCAAGCTACAGCTGCAATCTACACTGCAGCTGCAGCAACCCACCATGCTGGGCTGGTGATAAAACCAGTGCCTCTACAGAGACAAGCTGGATCATTAACCCAATGTGCCACAACTGGACACTTTTTTTTTTTTTTTTTTGTCTTTTTGCCTTTTCTAGGGCTACACTCAGGGCACATGGAGGTTCTCAGGTTAGGGGTCTAATCGGAGCTGTAGCTGCCAGCCTACACCAGAGCCACAGCAGTGCCAGATCTGGGCCGTGTCTGTGACCCACACCAGAGCTCACGGCAATGCCAGATCCTTAACCCACTGAATGAGGCCAGGGATCTAACTGGCAACCTTATGGTTCCTAGTTGGATTCGTTAACCACTGCGCCGTGACGGGAAGTCCAAGTCCTTTCCTTCTTGATAAGATCCCAGTTTTCTCCAGGTGTCCACATTTTCCCATACAGAGCCCATGTCAGGAAAAGCTGACCATCTCCAGCTCCAAGAGTAGGTACAATTAGTTTAAGTCAATCATGCTGATGTCATCACTTTGCCTTTTATTGGTTCAGAGTCTGGCTTAACCTAATTAGCATGTGGCATTTCTTTGGACATCCAAAGGCTGGCAAGTGCCTAAGGTGGCACAATTATATTGAGAGGAAGAATTTTTTTTTTACGTGGTTGGGAAAGATGTCGTCTTTCTCTCCATGTATAGGAACAAAGAGCATGTTGTTCCAGCTACTGTTTACAACCAACTGGGGGTGTTGATGACAAAACCAAGAGAAGGAGGTCAGCACTGAGAGAGACGGAGTGTCAGCCCCGATAGTGCTGTTCATAGAGCTGCACTACCTTTGAAATCTGTTATTTGAGATGCATGTTCTTATTGTTTAAGGTAGGCTGAGGTAGGATTTCTGCTACTTGCACTGGAAGCACCCTAATTGAAATGTGGAGATACATTCTAAGGATACATACAGAAATAGGAATCTCAGACACACAGGGGAGCCCCATGGAAGTTCAGGAACCCTACTTGGCACTGTGCAGGTGGCCTTTAAGACCCAGTGTAGTGTAACTCCCTCAGCATTAGTAAGTTCATGATCAACTCCTAACCTAGGACTCTTGTGTCAGGTGCATCTCTGCTTTTCTTTATGTGTGGCTTCTAATACTGCTATAGCTTTTCAAATTTTTTTTTTTTTTTGCTATTTTTTTTTTTTTAGGGCCGCACTCACAGCATAGGGGGTTCCCAGGCTAGGAGGCTAATTAGAGCTACAGCTGCTGGACTATGCCACAGCCACAGCAACGCCAGATCTGAGCCTCGCCTGTGAACGGCACCACAGCTCATGGCAACACCGGATCCTTAACCCGCTGAGCAAGAGCAGGGATCAGACCTGCAACCTCATGGTTCCTAGTCGGATTTGTTTCCGCTGCACCACGATGGCTCTTCAACTCTCCCTGCCTTGAAATCTAAATTCCCCAAAGAGAGGATCTATTTCCTTAGGACAGCTGATCTCATGAATTCCCTGCCAATCTGTAGAATAGACGTTTTAGGGTAAGATGCCCCACCCTGGACTCAATTAACAGCAGTCAAGTTTGCTGATTATGAAGTATCAATTTGGCAATTTATATGGAATGCAATTGCCTATAGGTGTGCTATTCATGCTAGGTTTCTCTTCTATACACAGAAGGATAAACCTTACAATTTAGGCTCAAAATTCTTTCATCCTGTCAACCTCAAAATCTTTATCCAAAATTGGTACCCATAATGCAGCATTAGCCCTTATCTTTGCTGGAATGGTTCCACTTCTGTTATCTTACTCTAATCACCCACCTGAATCTTTTATTTATACAGCCCTCTCACGTCCTAATTTTTAGTCTGTTAATCAACTTTCTCGATCCTCCTGTCCTTTATCCCAGTTCAACACTCCTCTATGATTTCACACTTTTACCAGTTCTGGAACCTGTGTTATTACAATTCAACCTCTCTTGCATGCATCCTCAACTCTTTGTTCTATTGTTGAACTTGTCCCATAAATTTTCAACTGTAGCTCATTCTACCTGTCCACTTACTTTTGTTGAATGCTTCTGAAGAAACTACATCACACACCAATTGCTGCCACTAATTCAGGGTCTGCAATCCTGCCTGGGTTTTTAACATTACTTTGCCATTTATATGTCACTTGCCTCTCCATTCACTTCAGTAGCTATTTCTTTTTTTTTTTTTTTTTTTTTTTTTTTTGCTTTTTCAGGCCACACCTGCAGCATCTGGAGGCTCCCAGGCTAGGGGTTGAATCAGAACTGCAGCTGCTGGCCTATGCCACAGCCAGCAGCAGATCCACGCCAGATCCTTAACCCACTGAGCAAGGCCAGGGATTGAACCCGCAACCTCATGGTTCCTAGTCAGATTCCTTTCCACTGCACCATGACAGGAACTCCTACAGTAGTTATTTCAATCCTTCATCACTATCTCAAGCCTTGTCCCTTAATAAATGGCCTTGTTTTCAACATCACAGAGTTGAAACCAGTAGGCAAAAACTCCTTCAACTTCTGCTCACACTCACACGCTAATCTTTGCTGGCAGCCACCTTTGCCTCCTATAAGGATAGGTTTCAGAGAGGCTCTTCTGTCCCAAGTCCTGGCCTTTGTGCTGTAGATTCAATCTCTCAACAGTATTCTGCTAGTTATCTTTTGGAAAAATTGTAAGAATAAGTAAATAAACACACTATACCCTTCGCCTAGGCATATCAATTGTTAATATTTTGCTGCATTCTCTCTCTCCCTCTCTTCCTTCCTTCCTTCCTTCCTTCCATCCATCCATCCATCCATCCATCCATCCATCCATCCATCTATCTATCTATCTATCTATCTATCTATCTATCTATCTATCTATCTATCTTCCCCCTCATGGTTCCTAGTCAGATTCGTTTCCACTGTGCCACAACGGGAACTCCTTGATTTTGTATTTCTATCATTCCTTCTACATTTATTAGTTCTACTATTCCTATACAAAAGAAGCTCCCCATCTTCCATTTTCTTTATTTTACTATCTTATGGACACACAGTTTCTTTATTAAAATCAGTGTGTATCAACATGTTGTACACCTTGAATTTACATAATGTTACATATCCCGATATATAAATAAAAATTAAAAATAATTATGTAATAATTTACTATTGCGATTATTAATTTTGATACTTAAATTGTCTTAAATTTGGCCAACATCAGCCTTTTCAAGCTGTTTCCTGTTTCTTCTGGCAAGTCCACATCAATTTTTGAGGACTTCCTTGCATTTTTCTATAATTAAAAAATCTCCGGAGTTCCCGTCGTGGTGTAGCAGAAACAAATCCGACTAGGAACCATGAGGTTGTGGGTTCCATCCCTGGCCTTGCTCAGTGGGTTAAGGATCCGGCGTTGCCATGAGCTGTGGTGTAGGTCGTAGACGCGGCTTGGATCTGGCATTGCTGCGGCTCTGGTGTAGGCCAGCAGTCGTAGCTCTGATTGGACCCCTAGCCTGGGAACCTCCATATGCCGTGGGTGCGGCCCCAAAAAGAGCAAAAAAAAAAAAAAAAAAAAAAAAATTTCCTTATTACAAAGAGGGACCTACGTAGTGACATAGAAGACTTCTGAACTTTCCTCCTGCCATGGACACAGAGAATGTACAGCCACACACGGAGCAATTCCCTCCAGAAACTAGCTGAGTAACTTCTGCACATCAAGTAAATGAGAAAATACTTACCTCAAAATAGATAGGGAAGACTGAGACACTCTCACCATGAATCGCACCCTCAGCAAAGTGCCATAGAACCTCCAAGCCCCACCTTCTCCCTGAGGAGCAAAAGGTTTGGACCAACAACTAGCGCTCTAATTTTTAAGGCTCTCACACCAGAGATGGGTCCCTAAAACACGTAATTCTGAAAGTCAACAAGACTTCTGTCCACAAAACCCATGGGACTATAGCGAAAGAAGCAATTCTAAAAACAGGGCGTGTGATTTCCTTTCAGAATTAAACTTTCATTCTCATGGTGCATTGATTTGATTTCATGTTTTTAATTGTAGTAAAAAATCACATTAATCTCAATGGTTTTTTATTGTAAAAAGAGGTATTACATTAAATTTGCCTTTTTTTTTTGGCTTTTTAGGGCTGCACCTGTGGCATATGGAAGTTCCCAGGCTAGGAGGTGAATTGGAGCTACAGTTGCTGGCCTACTCCATAGCCACATCAATACAGGATCTGAGCCACATCTGTGACCTACACCACAGCTCACAGCAACACAGGATCCTCAACCCGAGCGAGGCCAGGGATTGAACCTGCATCCTCATGGATACTAGTTGGATTCGATTCCACTGACCCACAAGGGGAACACCCCATCTTTATCATTTTTAAGTGGACATCTAGGTTTCTTCCACCTCTTGGTTATCATGAATAATGCTGCAGTGAACATGGGTATGCAAAAATCTGAGATTCTGTTTTGAATTCTACTACACACACACACACACACAGAAGTAAGACTGCCAGACCATATGGTAATTCTATATTTAATTTTTTGAGAAACCACCTCAAAAATACTATTTTCTGTAATAGCTGTACCATTTTACAGTCCTATCAACAGCGCAAAATTTTTCCAATGAATAGGATATTGGCCACATTCTCACCAGTACTCTTTCATTTTCTATTCTTTTGATGGTGGCCATCCTAATATGAGAGAGTAATTCCTCATTGTGGTTTAGATTTGCATTTCTCTCATGACCAGTGGTGCTGAGCAACTTTTTCATGTGCTTGTTGGCTCTATGTCTGAGAATCATGTTTTCAAGTCTCTTGCCCATTTAAAAAAAAATCGGGTTATTTGTTGAGTTGTAGAAGTTCTTTATAAGTTCTGCATATTAATTCCTATCCAGATATTTCTTTTATTTATTTATTTATTTATTTATTTGGGCTGCACCCAAGGCACATGGAAGCTCCCAGGCTAGGGGCTGAATTGGAAATTTGGCTGCTGGCCTATGCCATAGCCACAGCAATGCCAGATTCGAACGGTGCCTGCAACCTACACCATAGCTCACCACAATGCCGGAGCTTTGTGTAATATGGACATTTTATTGAAACTGAATCTTCCAATCCAGGAGCGCAGTATGTCTTCCCATTTCCTTGTATATTCTCTGATTTCTTTTGGGAACATTTTGTAATTTTCAGTGTACAAGTCTTTTGCCTCTTTAGCTAGGTTTACTCCTAGGTATTTACCTTCTTGATGCCATCGAAAATTGGACTGTTGCCTTTCTTTCTTTTGGATGGTTCATTGTTGGTGTATTTAAAATGCAACCTATTGATCATTCACCCCAAAGTTCCCATTATTAGGTTGGGAAGTTCTGTGGGATCCAGGCAAAGACAGGTTTCATCCCTATGTTTTCATGCTTGTCAAGGCAGGGCAAAGGGAGCATAGCTCATTGCACAATGACTTTTAAAACTTCTGCCTAGAAATGACATGTTATCTTCATTCACATTGCCTCATCTAACTTCAGAGGTGGTGGGGAAGGGCTTCCTACCCTGTGTCCACGAAGCAGAGAATGGAACTATTTGGTGAATGGCACAAACAATTGCTACACTCTACCCTTCTAGGTACCAAATGCTGATCTCACTTTCTCCACTATAGGCCAAGTATACACTATACAACACCCTCCCCCACACGAAAATCCTCAAAGTCCTTTCCAATCCTGGCATCATGCTCAAGGTCCAGGATATCAAGTGGAGCACAGCAGTCTCTACAGCAAGGGGTGTCGGTAGTAGTATTAGCATCAGGAGGTGTGACTTTTTTTGATCTAGAGACCTATATACCAAGAGGGCCAATTATCTTCCCTCATACGCCAAATATACAATTGGTAGGATAGAAACAGGACAACCACAGTGAACACTCTTGTTCAAAAAAGAAAAAAAAAAAAAAAAAGAAGACAGAAATGAATAGTCTCTAGAAATCCTGTCTACAAGATGAACCATGCAAGGGCAACTTACTTTGGGGATAAAGAATTTAGAAAAGCTAAAAATAAAAGGACAGGCAAAGGTATATAAGGCAAATGTATCAAAAGAAGAAGAAGAAAGCAGAGATCCTGCTCTTAATATCAAAACGTAGAATTCAGGCCAAAGTGCATTAAGTGAGACAAAAGAATACGCTATAATGCTCAAGGCTACAATTCACAAAAATTTTATCAGTTATGAGCATCCATGCACAAAATAACACAGTAGGAATTTTCATTAAGTGGATACTCTAAGAAGTTTAAGGAGAAATAGACAAAATATACCAATACTAGGAAACCCTATTTCTCTCAGTGTGAGACAGATCAAAAATAAATGTAAGAATATAAAAAATCTAAACAATCAGATAGATTTTATGGATAAATATCAAGCCTTTTACCCTGATAATACCAGATAATATAGAATGTACCTCAGTTTTGGGTTTATATGGAACTCTCACGAAACTGACCATATGTTAGGCTCCAAAGAACACCTCAATATAGTCCATATTCAAACACCTATGCTTTTTGCATGCCTTTCCCCATCTTTTATTTTACTGACGTATAATTTGCAAATAGTAAATGCTCCTATTTTTTGTGTACCTTTCTTTTTTCTTTGTTTTCCTTTTTATGGCTGCACCTGTGGTATATGGAAGTTCCTGGGCTAGGAGTCGAATAGGAGCTACAGCTCATGCCTATGCCACAGCCATGTCAACACTGGATCCGAGGTGAATCTGTGACCTATGTGGCAGCTTGTGGCAACATTGGATCTTTAACCCACAGAGTGAGGCCAGGGATCCAATGTACACTGTCAGGCTCTTAATCTGCCGAGCCACAACAGGAACTCCTATTCTGTGTACACTTCAATGCTTTTTGACAAATCAATATATCCAAGTAGCCTTCATAACAATCAAAATACAGAAAATTTCCATTACCCTCCAACATTCCCTTGTACCTTTACACAAGCAATCTTCTACCCCCACCACAGGCAATCAATTCACTTTCTATCACTACAGGTTAGTGTTTTCTAGTTTCATATAAACAGAATCATACAGTGTATATTCTTTGGTGTTGGCTTCTTTTTGTCTTTTTAGGGCCACACCCATGACATGTGGAATTTCCCAGGCTAGAGGTCGAATCGGAGCTACAGCTGCCGGCCTACCCCACGGCCACAGCAACAGGGGATCTGAGCCGAATCTGCAACCTGCACCATAGCTCATGGCAACACCAGATCCTTAACTCACATCACTGAGTGAGGCCAGGGATTGAACCCGAGTCTACATGGATACCACTCAGGTTTGTTACCGTTGAGCCACCATGGGAACTCCAGCATTTGTCTTTTTTTTTTTTTTTTTTTATCTTTTTGCCATTTCTTGGGCCGCTCCTGCGGCATATGGAGTTTTCCAGGCTAGGGGTCTAATTTGAGCTGTAGCTGCCAGCCTATGCCAGAGCCACAGCAACGCGGGATCTGAGCCGTGTCTGCAACCTACACCACAGCTCACAGCAACGCCGGATCGTTAACCCACTGAGCAAGGCCAGGGATCGAACCCGCAACCTCATGGTTCCTAGTCGGATTCGTTAACCACTGCGCCACGACGGGAACTCCAGCATTTGTCTTTTAATGAGGGAATTTTACCTAAGCACATTCATCATGACTACTGTGTTTGGATTCTTCCCTACCATCTTGTTTTCGATTTACTATTATTTCTTCTTCCCTCTCTTCTTCTGCATTTTTTTCTTTTTCTTCTTTTTTTTTTTTTTTTTTTTTTTGGTCAGGTCTGCAGCATGTGGAAGTTCCTAGATCAGGGATTGAACCCCTGCCACAGTACCAGATCTTTAACTGCTGGGCCACTAGGGAACTCTTCTTTTTCCTTTTTCTTTTAAAATTTACGTGCAGTGAAATATAGAGATGTCTGGTAATAATACATTCTTATTTTTTAACTTTTTCCTCGAGCTTCTTCATTTTTCTGTTTTGTCTTTCTATTGGTTTAGTAGACATATATCACATGTCAGTCAGGATTAGGTTTGGCTATATAATTAAAGTAAAACCCAGGAAGGTTTTTCCAATGTATTGGCAAACAGTCACTCAATTCCAACTATGTATTCTTGTAAAAGTTACCACACTGTACCTAATTGTTCCACAAGTTGCTTCTTCTTCTTTCTTTTTTTGGCTTTTTAGGGCTGTACCTGCAGCATATGGAAGTTTCCAGGCTAGGGGTTGAATTGGGGCTGTAGCTGCCAGTCTACTCCACAGCCACAGCAACACAGGATCTGAGCTGCGTCTGTGACCTACACCAGAGCTCATGGCAACACCAGATCCTTAACCCACTGAGTGAGGCCAGGGATCAGACCCATGTTCTCGTGGATACTAGTTGGATTTGTTACCGCCGAGCCATGATAGGAACTCCTACAAGTTGCTTCTTTCTCTTAACAATGTCAGTTGTTTTCATGTATGTAATATAGCTCTACCTCATCTTATGTTATCACAAATTGTGGAAAAGAGTATATAACATACAACTTACCATCTTAACTATTTTTTTCTTTCTTCTTTTGACTGCCCTGTGGCATATGGAGTTCCCAGGCCAGGGCAGTTCTGAGCTGCAGCTGTGATCTATACCACAGCTGCGGCAACACTGGATTCTTATCCCACTGTGCCAGGCTGAGGACTGAACCTGCATCCAGTGCTCCAGTTTACATTTCCACCGACAATGTACAACAGTTCCAATTTCTCCACATCCTCATCAACACTTGTTATTTCTTTACTCTTAACAGCAGCCACCTTGATAGGTATGAGGTGCTATCTTACTGTGGTTTGATTTGCATTTCCCTAATGATTAGTGGTGTTGAATACTTTTCCATGTGCTAATTGGTCATCTGGATGTCTTCTTCAGAGAATTATCTATTCGAGTCCTTTACCTATTTTTAAATCTCACTGTTTTCATTTTTATTTATTTTTGCTTTTTAGGGCCGTACCCGAGGTATATGGAGGTTCCCAGGCTACGGATCCAATCAGAGCTACAGCTGCTGGCCTACACCACAGCTCATTGCAGTGCCGGATTCTTAACCCACTGAGCGAGGCCAGGGATCAAACCTCCATCCTCATGGATCCTAGTCAGGTTCGTTAACCTCTGAGCCATGAAGGGAACTCCTACCTCGTTGTTTTTAAGTGCTCATGACATCCCATAGTATAGACATAACATAGTTAGGAACTTTCTGAAGGATACTTACATTCTTTTCAATTTTTTTCTTTTAGTGGTGCAGTAAACATCCTTCTATGTACTTCCTTATAAACATGTGAATGTTTTTTTACGTCACAATTGATCATGTATTTTAAAGGAAACCATCCGTAAATAACCGGAAATTAGAACTGGGCTTACACAATATCTGAAATTTTTATTTTAATGGGTCCTGCCTAACTGCTGTCTGAAATGGTTATACCTACTTGTATTCCTGTCAGCACTACAAGACTATCCATGTCCTCACACCCTTGTTATATACATTGTAAAATCTTCTTGTTAGTCATCTGTCTTAATTTGGGGAGAAGAGGCTTTGCAGAGACATCTAATTTTAATGTATCCACACTTATCAATCAACCTTTTCTTTTACGGTTTTTACATTCTTTCATCTTATTTAGGAACTCTACCCGGAGGTTATACACATCTTTCTCATTTTCTTTCTAATACTTCTGTAGTTTAAAAAAGAATTTAGACTTTGATCCACATAGTCTCATGAAGGATATGAAGTAGAAATCTAAAATTCTTTTCAAATCGATAGCCAAACTTATCATTATAATAAGCAAGGTAGACATCAAATGGTTATGTGGTTTGCCCAATTCATACTGATATTAACTGATGAAATCAGGACTCAAACCCTAGGAGAATGACTCCACAATGATTTGGCCTTCTAATGCAATTTCCCTTTTCCCATATATTTGAAATACCAGCTTTAAAATATACCAAATTGCCCTAAATATATAAATCTATTTATGGACTTTCTATTCTGCTTCAATGATCTATTTGTCTTATCTTACACTATCTTGCAATCATTTAAAACATCTCATCTGATCATGTTATCCACACTGATTTTTTTTTGGCTGCACCATGGCACATGGAAGTTTCTGGGCCAGGAATCGAATCTGAGCCACAGCTGTGACCTACGCCACAGCTGTGGCAATGCCGGATCCTTAACCCACTGGGCCATGGTGGGAACTTCACACCCTAATTAAAATTTTGTTAACTCCCTAATTGACCTCAGGACCAAGTCCAAACCCTTCAGCATGTCATATAGGGCCCCCTCCTCCGTCTCCTACCTCTGGAGTCTCAGACGTGCATGTGGACTCCTTCCCCCATGTCCTAGTTATAAAAACCTTCTGACAGTCATCTAAATAGGCAAAGCACATTTACTCTATGTAATATCCATCCTCCATGCTTTTATTTATATGCTTTATATGCCTCATTTTCTTTACCTCATTTACTGGGCAAGAACCTATTTAAAGATTAATTCAAACATAACTACCTCTATTTTTTCTTCCCTCCCCATCCCAACCAAGCAGAAAGAAACCATTCTGGGAGTTCTGTGGCTCATCAGTAACAAACTCAACTAGTATCCATGAGGATGTGGGTTCAATCCCTGGCCCTACTCAGTAGATTTAGGATCCAGCGTTGCCATAAGCTTCAGTGTAGGTAGCACAGCTTGGATCTAATATTGCTGTTGCTGGTGGTGCAGGACGGCAGCTGCAGCTCCGATGTGACTTCTAGCCTGGGAACCTCCATATGCCTCGGCTGTGACCCTAAAAATACAAAAAAAAAAAAAAAAAAAAAAAAGGAAAAGAAAGATGCAACAAATTTTGAAATGATAAAAATATATCATTTTCAACACAATATTAAAAAGTGGGTGTATTTAACCATACTCAGCTCATTCAGAGCAAATGGGTGAGTGGAAGAACTCATGCTATGGCATGATTAATGAGTTAGCAAAGGAGAAAGTTGGTCCACAGGAGGCAGAGGAACTTTGTCTTTTAAGGATTAGAACCGAGGGGCTCCATAATCATCGGGCATCCGCTCAATGTTGTACCTGATTAGGACAAAAAATTAACACTGGTAAGAAAGGTGGGTCCAGAACTTACCAAAAACCCATCTTTTACTGATTATAGCACTCTCACGTCTTGTTGTGAATCCTTTTTGTCAGTGGGAACATTTTAAAAGAATATCATAATGAATGATTTACAGCAAAATTCTGACTCCATTATCTTTACTCTTCAAAGTCAGAAAGTTAAGAAGCTGGGAAGCCAGGCACTGAGTCAGGGAAGCCCAACCCCTTCACTCATATTCTTCTTGTTATATGTGTTCATCCCAGGCTGAAAAGCTGCACAAGAATAGTCTGAGGACTGACACAGGACCATCCAAGAAAGATAAAAAGCAGCTTAAAAAAATCCTGTGTGTGTGTATAAACTTCTAGTTACCCAGATCAGGCAGTAATCACATGAACTAGGGTTTTTAAGAAAAGATATTTCTGGCCAAAAAGCTTAGCTTGATTTAAATTACTGCTTTGTATTTAAAGTCACACAGCTCTCTGTTCCTTCTAGTGATCTTATTGTAACAGTGTATATGTCTGCCTTATTTCTAAATCCTAGTTTTATCTTTTGCCCTTGTTCTTACTACTTTGTCTCATTTCTTCAAATAGAACTATGTAAACATTTCATAGGACAATCTCTTTTAAATCCTTCTATAACTGGACTTCATTTTTAATTGATATCAACTATATACTTTTAATCACTTCCCTAAGAGAAAATGCTCACCTATGGTTAGAAATGTACATGATGGGAACTCCAGGGATCTTCCGGATTCTTCGTTTAAGGTCCCGGTCAACTGTGGCCACAATGTAACACTTGTGCTGTAACAAGAGACACAGATTGAGTGTTCACATAGAGCTCACTGAGGGATGCTGGCTAGTCTGAGGAATTATTCATTTTCCCAGTAAATAGGAAAGGAAAAGGTAAACAATCTCCTGTGATCTAGGAGCTCATATTTATAAAATATAACAAGTTGCCTGGGCTGAATGTTGTTCTAAAAATCTTGAGGGAGAGGAGACAGAAAAACTATTTTATCTTTTTCTTTTTCTTTTTTGTCTTTTTAGGGCTGCACGGGCGGCATATGGAGGTTCTCAGGCTAAGGGTCTAATCAGAACTGTAGCCGCTGGCCTACACCACAGCCACGTCTGAGACCTACACCACCGCTCACGGTAATGCCAGATCCTTAACCCACTGAGCAAGGCCAGGGATTGAACCCACATCCTCATGGTTCCTAGTCAGATTCGGTTCTCCTGTGCCATGACAGGAACTCCTAGAAAAACTATTTTAAAACTGCAAATTGCTCTTTGTCTCATACGTGGAAAGGATTTTCACATCTGGGACAGACAATTCCTTGGCTTGGGAAAATGCCCTTAGAGACTTTAGGCAAAGGTAGAGTAAGCACCTTAGATCAGAGGGCACAGCTTCTGCCTTTTGCAGGATCTCTGGGGCTTGGGCCTACTCTGAGGCCTCCTAGTGGTGTAGGCAGCCTAACATTGGCCCTGAAGCCAAAATAGGAAGATCTCCAGGGCAAGTTTGAGTCAAATGGCTCTGAAAGCACCAACATTTAGCTACCAGTTGGAAACTAATTTGTATTGTACTCAACTTCCATAGCACCCAAATCTCTCACTGAGTTTTACAGAGCTGCAGATTGGTGTCAGCCATGCTATGGGAAATTAAGGGAAATGCTGGCCCCACCCATGGGATGATGTGGCTAAAGGGATGGCAATGTGATAAGCAGGTGAGGATGATTATTCTCACAGAAAGAGGCTCTTCTAAGGGCAATCGGTAGCAGAAGTTCTTGTGGTGTTTCACAAGGAAGCCGGAACAGAAGAATCAAAAACTTACTTATCTAGGGTATGTGTGGGACAACACTCTGGAAGGCTCAGATGTGACTGAAAAATACTTCTGGGTTAGGCATGGCAGAGAGGAACAAAATCCCTCCATAGGGAGTAAATGGAAATGGAATCTTATTTTAGATTGACAGGGAGGTGGAATCTGATATATTACTATGTCTATACTCATTCATTTAAACAATTTTATAGAGAACATTTCTGGAATAAAGAATCACTAAGTACTCCAATTACACACCTAATAAATCCAGGTACCAGGATCTGAAACATCTGCTGCCTAAACCCATAATCTTTTCATTATGGTTATAGTATACATTTCTAATCCACTTTCTCAAATAAACAGAACTTCCTATGAAGAGATTCTATATACAATTTTTTTTTATCATTTGTATTTCTACATGAAATTTCAGGAAATAATCTTTTTTTTTTTTTTTTTTTTTTTTAAAGCACAAAGTAAATATTAAAAAATGAGGTTACCTGGGTTACTCTTTGTACTAAGCAGTCATCTGCATAGGTTCCTTTGTGTGTGCAGGGTAATCGTTCAAATCTTGGATCCTTGGCAATCCTATTTGGTTATAAAAATGGATTAATGAAAACAATCCGGCAACTGGATCACTTTACAGTCTCAATCAATGAAATAAAAGTAACTATCTAGTGGCAATTTTAAGACACTCCTCTCCTGAAGCTTATCTTCTAATTGGAAAAACAATTTATAGAGAAAGGTTAAAAATTAAAGCTTACTCGCTGACAGCTGGTGAGCTTTATATCATGTATTCCTCACAAAACTCTGAATTACTGTATTTCCATTTTAGAGATGAAGAAACAGATTCAGAGCAATTGATTAATTTGTTGAATGATGCACAGATGGGTAAAGTCAGGATTCAAAGCCAAATCACTTTTAACCTAACCGTTTCATTTTTAGGAAGTTGTCTTACACAAACATACAAGAATATGGGCACGAGGATGATTGCTACAACACAGCTTATAATCGTGGCAAATTGGAGATAATCTGAATATCCATCAGCAAGGCAAAAGTTAAATACATTTTTGTGCCCTATCCATTAAAAAAGTGAGGTAGAGCTGTATGTACCAACTTGGAAGAACATGTAATAAATTGTTAAATAAACAAAGCAGATCATATATGATATATCATGATATGATTCAATTAAGAAAATACAAATCTCATTCTCTTTCTCTAGATTTGCATTTGTTCAGAAAAAAAGTCTGGAAAAATATACAGTAACTATACTAACCCTTACCACTTGTCATTCTCAGGGTAAGGGAATGAATAGAGTGTGACCATGGAGGAGAACTTTTACTTTTTATTGCATGTATATATTTACATAGTTTGCCATAAATAAATCAAACATGCACTACTTTCATACAAAATTTAAAAAGCAAAACCTCAATCTGTGATTCCCAGAGTCATGTTCTTTCTATTACACAATGACAATGAGTCAGAATGAATAAAAACACAGGGCAGCACATACATACCAAATGCAATAAAAAATGTTCTATATTGCAATGGTTCAGAGCTAGGTCAGTGTGGGTTGGGTATATTTAGAAAAAAACTATGTGGAGATAAGGTAAAATGAAGATGAAAGAATGTTCTAAGCAAAATGAAAGGAGGCACATTCCAAACAGGGCACCAAGCATCTGTGAAATGGTTTGGTGGTGTTCAGGGAAGAGTGAGCACTCGCTTCCGGTGGTAGGGTGTTTGTGCAGGAGGGATGGAAAGGCAGCTTGAGGATGGACTAGGAAGAGTCTCCAGAGCTGGGCTGAGGTGTGTGATTTCTGTGACATAGGGGATAGGAGGCAAAAAAAGATCTCTTGGCGACTGAGTGACACGAGCAAAGCTCTGTCTTAGAAAGACTAAGTGGCTGTGGCGAGCCGGATACTCTAGAGGCCAGACTGGCTACTGAGAAACTAGAAAGGCAATTGTCTAGGCTCTTTGGGTTGGTTATTCCCCTCACTCCTGAAACTGTCAACTTCCTTCCATCAACTCTTCCTAGAAACATACCAACATGCTCTAGTATCTTCCCCATCATAAGAAAGGAAAAGAAAATCCTTCTTTTTACTTACTATTCCACTCCTCACCAACCCCCACAGCTGGCATCCCATTTCTTTGCTTCTCTTTACAGCCAAACTTGGTGCTTCCACTTGGTGCCTCTATTTTCTCCCCTCCCACCCTTTATTTTTATTATTATTTTAAAAATAACTGTCTCTTTCCCCTTTTATTTGAAGTATTTCAAGTCCACGAAAAAGTGTAAGGAATGATGAATACCCTGTACCAACCATCTAATTAAAGAAATACAATGTTACGAACAAAAATGAAGCCCTCCCCCCATCCTAATCTCTTTTTACTTCCCCACAAGTAATTATTATCCTAAATTTGGGTTTTATCAGACCCACACACATTTTATTACACACATACGATTACATTATGTATACACCTGTAAACAATGTAGTATTAGTTTGCATGTTTTTAAACCTTAAACGGTATGCTCCACGTATGCTTGTTTGCTCTTGTTTTGTTTCCTTGTTTTTGAGATATATGCACACTGACGACCAAAACGCTACCCCACTCGCTGTCATCCTGTATAGTATTTTATTTGTGAACACTCCACAGTTTACCCATTATCTTCCGAATGGATCTTTTGGCTGCATGCAATTTTTTGCTACTATCTACATAAGAAAATTTCAATACTGGACTCCAGTATATGTATGTGAGCATCTTGGTGGTAAGTCCTTTCTTTTTTACCAGAACCTACAGTATGAAATTCATTTTACTTAAGCACACACACACACATATATGCACACCTATATAAAAGTGGAGAAAGTTCTGTGACATAATACTCGGCCTTTGCTACACGCAATGCACAGAAATTTTCTAGTTTATTCTGTCTTATTAAAAAAAATAATACTGATTGGGAGCTCCCCGGTGGTCTAGTGTTTAGGACTTGGTGCCGTCACTACTCTGGCCCTGGTTCAATCCCTGGTTGTGACCCGTTGTATTGATTTTGCAGTCTATAGGTTTTTGATATCCAGGTTGAAAGATGCAGTGTCATAAGGGTATGAACAACCTTACTTTCACCAGATATTATTGCCAAATTACACTCCAATATGACTGTCCAATTTATATCCTTAGCAGTTGATTATGAGAATTCCCATTGCTCCACAGCCTCAACTATTATTGGCATTGTTGAACAGACTTTAATCTTGTCAATCTGCTGGGTATGAAATATTTTATTGTGAATTTAAGGATTCGGTCTTTTTCTTATAAATTTGTAGTTTTTTATGTTTTGAAAATGAACCCTTTATTAATTATATGTGTTACTAATATCTTCTCACTTTCTGTGGCTTGTCTTTTCACTTTGTTTTTGGTGTCTTTTGCTATACAGAACTGTAATTTCAAAATAGTCAAATTAATTAGTTTTCCATTACAGTTTAGACTTAAGAAATCCTTACCTACCCTATAATCATTAAGATATTCTTTATATTTTCTCTAAGGGTTCAGATACTTAATCCACCTGGAATTTATTTTTTTGTGAAAATAAGATAAAGATTTTTATTCAATTTTATTTTAATAGTTTATCACTTTCCAAACAATTCTACCTTTCTTCTATATTAGGCTCCCAGTTTTCTTTTGCCTTAAAAAAATTAGCCTTATTAGGTATGAAATATAATAAAATTTACTGATTATAAATGTAAATTTTTTTTAGTGTATTTATTTATTTTACTTTATTTTCCCACTGTACAGCAAGGGGATCAAGTTATCCTTACAAGTATACATTTTTTTTCCCCACCCTTTGTTCTGTTGCAACATGAGTATCTAGACATAGTTCTCAATGCTACTCAGCAGGATCTCCTTGTAAATCTATTCTAAATTGTGTCTGATATAAATGTAAAATTTGATGAATTTTGACAAATTTACATATCCATGCCACTACCTCCATAATCAATAGAGAATATCTCTGTCACTACAAAAAGCTCCCCGTGTCTCTTTGCAGTTAATCCCCCTTTCCTACCCTCAGCTCCAGGAATCACTGATCTATATTCTACTACTATTATTTTGTCTTTTCTTGAAGTTCATACAAATGGAATCACATCTGGAGCAGTGGAAATGTTTCATTTCATGATTATGATGGTGGTTCCAAGACTGTATACATTTGCCAAACCCATCAAATTATATGATTAAACTTGGTCAATCTTATAGATTGTAAATGATACTTCTGTAAATGCAACTAACACACACACCTATCCACAGGCATACCCTGCACTTTTAATGGGTCTTTTACTCATGTGTGATTTTATAATATCATGCATTGATCATTTGGAAATTACTGATTCACTGAGTTACACAGATATTCCAAATATTGACACATTTTATTACACAACATTAAAAAAACCATATTCGGAGTTCCCGTCGTAGCTCAGTGATTAACAAATCCGACTAGGAAGCATGAGGTTGCAGGTTCAATCCCTGGTCTCACTCAGTGGGTTAAGGATCTGGCGTTGATGTGGCTCTGGCATAGGCCAGTGGCTACAGCTCCGATTAGACCCCTAGCCTGGGAACCTCTATATGCCACGGGTGCAGCCCTAGAAAAGGCAAAAAGACAAAAAATAAATAGATAAACAAACAAACAAACAAACAAACAAACAAACCATATTCATTAATATCTTCACTGGTCTCAATAGAAAGGTCATTAGAATTGGGAATGTGATAATGATTTTCCAAAATGCTATTTTTTCACATGAAAGCTCAATTTTTATCATTGATAACTAAGAGTAAGTTGTTTTCCTTGAAGTGACTGGTTCACTGCATTAATTTTTGAGAAAATACCTACTAAATACCAAAGTCTGAAAAATCAATGTTTGTCAGTCGTTCTTCACATAAAAATATTTCATGAAAAAGCAGCTGGTTCAGCTCACAACTCAAGCACACAATGCTTTTCACTGAGACAACTTTCATCCTTTGGTATGCGGCAGAAGTGCTTTTTTCTTCTTTCTGCTCTACTGAGATATAATTGAGATACAGCGCTGTGTAAACTTATGGTGTGTAACATAATGATTTGACTTAACACACATGCTGAAATGACCACAGTAAGGTTAGTGAGCATCCATCAGCAGAGATGCTTTATGTGAGCTTCACATTTCACCACAAGGAATCCTGATGTGTACTCCAGGACTGAGATTTAACAACCTGACTGCTCTACTAAGGATAGTCTTAAGTGACTGTAGCATTTTTTTTTTAACTGCCAGGGAATTGTAGTGAAGAATGTCAAGACTACCAGGATTACTTGGCCCATTGCCTTGATTTTGAAGAAGGCACTGGCATTTTTGCCCTCAGTACAAATGTCAGCACTGTGACAAAGACAACATCTTGGTATCATCATGAAAACAATTTTGTAAACTCCCTGCAAAGCTCTCTGGGACTCCCGGAGTTGGGAGGGTTCCATGAACCACACTTCAGGAATCAATATTGTGAACTCAAGGGTACTTTCTAGGGTAAACTTAAAACTCATAATGTGAATCCTTCAAGTGTGAGATTCCAAAGGAGATAACTAGATAACAAACTAACAGAAAGATACTTTTTTTTTTTCTTTTTCTTTTTGTTTTTTTATGGCCACATTGGCAGCATTTGGAAGTTCCCAGGCCAGGGATCAAACCTGAGCCAAAGCTATGACCTATGCCATAGCTGTGACAATGCCAGATCACTAACCCACTGTGCTGGGCCAGGGATCAAACCCACATGCCAGAGACAATGCTGGCTCCTCAACATGCTACGCCACAGCAGGAACTCTCCAGAAAAACACTTTCTAACTGAAAGTTAGAACTTAAAAGGAAGCCCAACAGACCGATAATGACTTAAGTAACTCAGTTCAAAAAGCTTCAGCTTAAAAACCTCAAAATATCAAATGTTTGCCTTCTTAATAATAAACACTTAACTAGTTTTGTACGAATTTTTTTAAAACTAACCAGGCAAGGAATCTTCGGACAGAGCAAGGAATCTTTGGACAGAGCAAACAGATGAAGGAGGGTCAAAAGAATATTCAGTATGCCAGTCTAGAATAAATATAGACCAGCTTTTTCTTACCTTAGAGCCACTCGATACTTCTGCCCCAATTTCTCAATTTCAGCCATTACACAGTCAGTTATACACGGGATACCTGACAGGAAAAAAAAAATAGTAATAGAACTTAATAAAGGAACTAATTTTACTCTCTCTGCATTATATCCTGTTGAGAGTCTTTAAAAGACCCATAAGACTTCTGGAATGCAGTGAACAATAGGACCTAGAGAAAAATAAAATCCTTATTTATAAAGAAATTAGGGAACCGTTCCAATCCCACATCACAGATTCCATAAAGTATCTATCATAAACATATCTGGGGAAAAAACTAAACTGGATCTCTGTCGTTTTTTATATATAAAAATAAATCCTAGATGGAAAAAAATTTAAATGTGAACCAAAAGAAACCATCAGAGAATGTAAATTTGATTACATTAAAACACGAAACTTCTGTTTGAAACTATCAAACAAAAAGTCATATTAAAAAAGAAAATAGGAGTTCCCGTTGTGGCGCAGTGGACTAGGAACCATGAGGTTGTGGGTTCAATCCCTGGCTTCGCTCAGTGGGTTAAGGATCCAGTGTTGCCGTGAGCTGTGGTGTAGGTCACAGATGTGGCTCAGATCCCAAGTTGCTGTGGCTCTGGTGTAGGCCAGTGGCTACAGCTCCGATTCGACCCCTAGCCTGGGAACCTCCCTATGCCACGGGAAGCGGCTAGAAAAAAGGCAAAAAGACAAAAAATAAATAAATAAATAAATAAACTGGGAAAAATATTTCTACACATTTACCAAAGGGTTAATTTTCTTCTTCTTCTTTTTTTTTTTTTTTTTGGCTTTTTAGGGCTGCACCTGTGGCATATGGAAGTTCCCAGGCTAGGGGTGGAATCAGAGCTACAGCTACCAGCCTAAGCTGCAGCCACAGCAATGTGGGATCCGTGCTGTGTCTGCCACCTACACCACAGCTCATGGCAACGCTGGATCTTTAACGCACTGAGCGAGGCCAGGGAATGAACTCGCAATCTTGTGGTTCCTAGTCAGATTTGTTTCCGCTGCACCATGACAGGAACTCCCAGGGCTAATTTTTTTCTTTTTTTGCTTTTGTAGTCATTCCCAGGCACAGGATTGAATCCATGCCACAGCAGTGACAACGCTGGATCTTTAACCCTTAGGCCACCAGGAAACTCCAAAAAGGCTAATTTTCTTAATAAACAAAGAGCTTTATAATAATAGCTTGGAATTATGTGTTATTTGCCAGACACTGTGCTAAGCACTTTACGAGGATTACCTTGTTTAATCTTCAGAACAATTCCTATCAGGTAGTCCTGTTATTATTCTCATTTTATAAATGAGGAACCTGAGGCACAATGAAGTACCTAGACAGCATATGGTGAAGCCAAAGAATGAACTGAGGTTGTCAGGCTACAGAGTGGGTTCTTAACCACCATGCCACGTTTCAGTTCATAAATGAAGGTATACAAATGGTCAATCAACATAAAAATACTCGATTTTACTCCTAATTAAAGATATAAATGGAACAAAATTTCATTTTCTACCTACCACTGTGGCAAAAATTAAACAGATGAAAATACCCAATATTGAAGAAATAGATATCCTCACACTAAGTTAGCAGGTGTATAAATTCATATAACTATTTGAGGGAAATCTCACAATACCTATTAAAATAAAAAAAAATGTACTCCCTTAATATTGCAATACAGCTTCTAGAAAATGTATCCAAAGAAATATTCTACCCTAACACAGAGACACATAAGATATTCACTACAGTCGCTGTTTTAAATAGGGTAAAAACTGGAAATAATCCAAATGTCTAGTCTTTAAAAATGACAGACTATCATTTTTTAAATGTAACCTACAAAAAAAGGAATAAGGTTCATGTATATAAACTGGCACAGAAAAATGTTCAAGAGTATTTGTTCGATGTAAAAAGCAAGGAGAAATGGATAACTAGATGGAATGTTATTTGGTGACAGAAAGAAATGATATACTAATACATGCTTTAACATGGATGAGCCTTGAGAACATTATGCTAAATGAAAGAGGACTAAATACATATGATCTCATTTTAATGAAATGTCCAAAATAGGTTAATCTACAGAGAGAGAAAGCAAATTTATGGTTGCCTGTGTGAGGGGGGGGAATGAGAAGGGTTGAGGGATGATGGCTAAGGAATTCAGTTTCTTTTCAGGTAATGAAAATGTTTTAAAATTGAGTATGAATCATCTATTTTAAATGAGTGGATTACATGCTACGTGACTCATATCTTAAAGCTGTTTTTTAAAAAGCATGAAGAGGAGTTCCTGTCATGGTGCAGCGGAAACAAATCCGACTAGCATCCATGAGGATGTGGGTTCAATCCCTGGCCTCACTCAGTGGGTTAAGGATCCAGCTGTGACCAAGCTATTGTGTAGGGTGTAGATGCACCTCAAATCTGGCGTTGCTGTGGCTGTGGCTGTGACATAGGCTGGCAGCTGCAGCTCTGATTCAATTTCTTTTTCTTTTCTTTTCTTTTTTTTGTCTTTTTGCCTTTTCTAGGGCCGCTCCTGCGGCATATGGAGGTTCCCAGCTAGGGGTCTAATTGGAGCTGTAGCTACCAGCCTACACCAGAGCCACAGCAACGCAGGATCTGAGCTGAGTCTGCAACCTATACCACAGCTCACGACAACGCTAGATCCTTAACCCACTGAGCAAGGCCAGGGATCAAACCTGCAACCTCATGGTTCCTAGTCGGATTTGTTAACCACTGAGACACGACAGGAACTCCTCTGATTCGATTTCTAACCTGGGTACTTCTATATGCCTCAGGTGTGGTCCTAAAAAAAGAAAGAAACCACCCCTTGCTCAGGAAAGGCATTATAGGCAACTTTCATTTTCTTTATGCTAGATTTTTTTTTTTTTTTACAAGTACATTAACACTCTTGAAAGCAGAGTTAAGAAAACTTACATTAAAATACAATGCCCAGAAGAAAAAGCAGTTGTAAAATAGAGGAAAGGAGTCAGGAAGAGCAGACAGCCACGGAATTAGAGGGTAATAGGTGCCTTAAAATGATCAATTTCAGAGCCATGTAGCCCTGAAACAAGGGCTTGCATCTGGAGCAGGCAAACAGGAAGCAGGCCTAGGAAGATCACTACAAAGAACAAGGAAGAGGTATCCTGGGCAGAAAGGAAAGCTGATGGGTTGCTAACTACCCTCCATTGTTGGAGTATCAGATGGAAATGAAAGGGACAAGAAGCTATGAAAAGCTCAAAGGGGCACCGCCAAGGCAAGAGGAAGATAAAGGCCTTTTTTATGAATAAAGGCAAGTGAAAAAAATTTGAATAAGCAGAGCTTAAAACAGTAAAGGATCTCCTAGGTACCTGAATTTGTACTATGCTCCAATGTTTCTTCTACCTTTGCTTTGAGGTATTAGGTTACATAGGAAGTGGTATTTTCCTTAATAAGTTTGTTTTTCTTTTATTTTTTTTCTTTTTTCTATTTTGGCTATATCTGGGGCATGTGGAAGTTCGTGGGCCAGGGATTGCACCAGGTCATAGCAGCAACCCAGGCTGCATTGTATCCTTAACTACATTGTATCCTTAACCTGCTGTGCCACAGAGAGTGTGGCACAGAGTGAGAGCATTCAGCTGTATGCATTACAGCTGCACTTTAAGATATCCATACCTAGAGAAAGCTTAACTATGGGACTGAAGTTATCCTAAACAACTACCATTTAGATAATAGCAGTAGAGCTTTATTTTTATCTATCTATCCATCTATCTATCTATCTGTCTGTCTGTCTATCTATCTATCTATCTATCTGTCTATCTACCTACCTATTTCTATCTATCTATCTATCTATCTGTCTATCTACCTACCTATTTCTATCTATCTATCTATCTATCTGTCTATCTACCTACCTATTTCTATCTATCTATCTGTCTGTCTGTCTGTCTGTCTGTCTATCTATCTATCTATCTATCTATCTGTCTGTCTGTCTGTCTATCTATCTATCTACCTACCTATCTATTTATTTGCTTTTTAAGGCTGCACCCGTGGCATACGGAAGTTCCCAGGCTAGGGGTCGAATTGGAGCAGTAGCTTCTGGCCTACGCCACAGCCACAGCAATGCCAGATCCCAGCCATGTCTTTGACCTACGCTGCAGCTTGTGCCAATGCTGGATCCCTTAACCCACTGAAAGAGACCAGGGATTGAACCTGCATCCTCATGGATACTAGTAGGGTACTTAACCTGCTGAGCCACAACAGAAACTCCAATAGCAGTGGAGCTCTAGGACAGGGAAACAATTCACCTCCAAGGGCCATGCTTGAACTCTCCATTCGTTTCATTTATAAATAAGTAATTTCATTTATAAATAAATAAGTATTCCAGGAGAAGCAGTTAAGAAAATTATAGGAAACAGCATGGGAATGCAAAAAGCCTACCAGGATTAGTGTCTTCCCTCACACAGACCACCCTAGTCCACTCTTACAGGCATGGTAGTGGTCCAGCTTCAGACTACTCTTTATCATTTCTAAGAGGATTAAAAATACTAAAGTATTACATGTACAGAGCTTTAAAAAAAATATGAACAGGTTTATATAAAAAAAACAACCATCCTGGGACCTTTCCCCACCTCAACAATTCTGATCCTTAGAGATGACTACTTTAATCCATTGGCTGTTTTTCTCACTTGCTGGCTACCTTCATAACTTGATATAATCAACATATGCAGTTACTTTATTTATTTATTTATTTATTTTTGTCTTTTTAGGACCCTACCCTCGGAATATGGAGGTTCTCAGACTAGGGGTCTAATTGGAGCTGTACCCGCTGGCCTACACAACAGCCACAGCCATGCCAAATCTGAGCCACGTCTGTGACCTATACCACAGCTCACATCAGTGCCATATCCTTAACTCACTGAGTGAGGCCAGGGATCGAACCTGCATCCTCATGAACACCAGATCCCTTTCCGCTGAGCCATGATGGGAACTCCTACGCAGTTACTTTTTATATTTATTAATTTTAGGCATTTAAAGATATCCCTTATCTTCCCATCTTGCTAATATTAATAAATCAATAAGCAATATTTATATTGCTATCACTCTGTAAATGTTTATTATATAGTATCTTTTAAATATTAAAGGAGGTGCAAGTTTTTTCCTTTGATTTCCACAATTTATTCTTTATGGCAAAGTTTAAGTCTAATTTTCATTTGCACCTTTAACTAGATGACTGTAAAATATATGACGATAAATTCACCACAAAATGCAATAGATCTCACCATTAGGAATTGATTCCCTTGCACGTGGCCTAAATTTTCTTTTTCCTTCTCATGGTAGGAAGAGAAGATCATTTGAAGGAGGGGACACCCAAACACCCAAAGAAAATCTATTAATGGTAAACTACATATCTAGGTGAAAGCAAACTACCTCAGGTCCTTTGTGGTACAAATAAACACCAAACTGAATAAACTTAGGAATAGCTGACCATCATCATTTTTGGTTCTGTGATTGTAAATGGTAAAACATCTTATTTAGCCTTTCCACACTGGAGCAGAATGAGAATACTTCCTCCTTAATAATATATATAGTGAGAAATGAAATAAATGTTCATTTATCCAGAATTTAAAAATCCAAAATACTGAAGTTCCCATCGTGGCGCAGCGGTTAACGAATCCGACTAGGAACCATGAGGTTACAGGTTCGGTCCCTGCCCTTGCTCAGTGGGTTAACGATCCGGTGTTGCCGTGAGCTGCGGTGTAGGTTGCAGACGCGGCTCGGATCTGGCATTGCTGTGGCCCTACAGCTCCGATTCGACCCCTAGCCTGGAAACATCCATATGCCGCGGGAGCGGCCCAAGAAATAGCTAAAAAGACAAATAAATAAATAAATAAATAAAATAAAATTAAAATTAAAATCCAAAATACTAAAACAGAAAATTCCCCACCTATCTTCTAAATTGACATCTATAATGACAGTCAAATCATGGCAAGTGTTTTCTGAACTGTGAAAGTTAATTACTCCAAGTCAAGTTTGCATTATATTTCAATTCACTGAAAATGGTCATTGCTATGGTGAGCAAATTAAACGCCCAGCAATTTGTTTAACTACAACCTCACTGCCCTCTTTTCATGTACTTAGATAAGTATAATTATTCTGTACAAATATTACAGAAAAGGAAAAGCATGATACTCACACTTGGCATATAGACAGTCCATCATTGACTGCACTAAGTCCAGTTTGGCTTTAATGGAAAAGTTGATAAAGTTGGTATCAACCAGGATGTGGTAAGGTGGGCCCAGCTGTGTATTATATTGGAAGAATAGGCAGGAAGGGTGTTGGGGGCTGAAGGAAAAAAGAAACAAAACATAAAGTAAGTCTGTACTAATACTAGGCTATAAATAAGAAAAGAAGTCTCTGCTTGGAACAGTATGCTACTTTTTCCTTGTTCATTGGAAATAAGTCCTAATAAATCCTGATGATATATCCACCAATCTAGGGCAAAATGAGAAAAATAACAAAAATATGATGAGGTTTCATGAAGTCAAATGTATTTATTTAAAAGGAATGGCTTTATTCTGAAAATATGCCCTTAATACTTTCTGGGGAGACATTCTCTCTTTGATGAAATGCTGGTACGTTTAAACAATGGTAATTATTTCTTTTGAAAGATTCTCCGCAAAGAAAAAAATGATCCTAGATTCAATCTCCAGGATTTTAGGGAAAACTTCACTGTTTCATGAAATCCAAAAACCTTCAAACCATTAGAATTGGTATATGCTCATCAAAATCATATGAGCATCATTTGCATAGTTGTGCCAGACTTAACAAATGACTGAGAAAATCAGTTCAGTGAAAGTCTGAATTTCTAAGAGGTCTATAGTTTTAGAATCTTCTAATTTTAGAAAACGTGAAATTTTTGATTACTCACACTTCTCTTTCCTTGAGTGCACTGGGATCTTTCTTTTCTTTCTTTTTCGGTTTTAATCTATCCTTTTCTTTACTAGGAGAAAAAAATTTCAATGCACGAGAGAAGGAAAAAACTAACAGTTATAATCTCATCAAAATTAAGTTTCTTTTTTTTGTCTACAAAGGAAATCATACTTTGTGACTTCAATATTATTAATATCAGCAAACACTTTCTGAGCACAAATAACTGTGTGGTAAGAAGCCTGGAATTAACACAATTAATTAGTAAAACATAGTTAAATTTTAAAATGGTTAGCTAGTAATCCATAAGAATTATTAATTGTTAAGTAAATGTTGGTTATATTATTACTTCTTTCTTGGTCAGAAGCTCTCATATCAAGGATCAAAATCCACTTCCAAGCAGTGGGTAAAAAGTCTGATAGTTATCTTCTGATGACTCAGATGTTTCAATGGCAGGGGGGAAAGGGTTCCCCAACATGCCTCTTATAAAAGGCTAAAATATGACAACACACACACAAAATTTAACCTTAATTACTAATAAAATATTATTAGTGGGGTAAATTTCCTTAAAATTACATAATAAATATAAAGGCTAAGAATACAATTTAATAACTCTAAAGGCTCTAATGAAAATTCCTTTCTTTTGAGGCTCTTAAACACAAGTCCAGTCCTTATTTAATAACTCTATCCATTCTTCACTGAAGCAGGCAAGCTGTTTAGATTCCCCTTATAATAGGGAATATCATTCTACTCTTCCATAGCCATTCTACTTTTTTCTTCCATAGCCATAAATCTTTTTTTTTTTTTTGGGTCTTTTTTTGTCTTGTTGTTGTTGTTGTTGCTATTTCTTGGGCCGCTCCCGCAGCATATGGAGGTTCCCAGGCGAGGGGTCCAATCGGAGCTGTAGCCACCGGCCTACGCCAGAGCCACAGCAACGCGGGATCCGAGCCGCGTCTGCAACCTACACCACAGCTCACGGCAACGCCGGATCGTTAACCCACTGAGCAAGGGCAGGGACCGAACCCGCAACCTCACGGTTCCTAGTCGGATTCGTTAACCACTGCGCCACAACAGGAACTCCTTTTTTTTTTTTTTTTGGTCTTTTTTTGTCTTGTTGTTGTTGTTGCTATCATAAATCTTCTTAGAAGATTTATAAAATGGAGACATCTAGGAGTCTTCCTATTTTTTCCTTCGAAAATACTTGAGTGTCAGGTGCTGGCTGCACAAGAAAACTGTGGTTTCTGACCTCACGGTCTTTCAACAATCATACGACATCTTTTTCCTTGGGAGTATAAGTGCAACAGCAAGAACATAAGGATAATCCTACCACCTCACAGAATTGTTAGAAGGCTTAAATGTGACATGGCAGATACAGTATATAAAACCTGTCGCACAAATTGAACACTTAAAGAGATGCTGAATTCTCATCCCATTCACCACATACTTTATACTTTACTACTTTACGTTATATAAATCCAAGACGCAATAATATTAAAAATACACACAAATAACAACAAAAACTTTGACTACTTATCCCCTGGTGACGCCTATATCTCTGGGCAGTCTACGAACGCAGTTGATTCCAGACACTCACAGTCTCTGATCTCTGAGACTAAGCATTCGCTTCATGATAGCATACTTCCGTGTTTTCTTTTGCTTCCCCTTGAAAGAAAAATTTTAGCGTTAAAAGAGTTGAAAATACATTGCATCTTTGTGAATCCTTTTCTTTTGTCCACTCTCTTCTTCCCTCAAATACCCAGCTCCCCTTACTTACTCTACCTGCCCCAACCCAGCGCTCTCCCCTGTCGCTGGAGCATAAAAAAACACCATTCCGAGCAGTCTAAGATCAGAATGAAAATAAGCAAGAGAAATGTGGTGGAAATTTGACCAAGGACTACTCCCTCAATCTCCGTCCCAAACGTGGTCCGACGATTTCCCTTCTCTCACCATGTTCACGCCGCACTTTAGTTTCTTTTGGAATCACCTGCGGCGCGACAGTTTTGCGTCACCCAATACTGCTTCCGGCAAAGGATAGCCCGGAAGCGGAAGCCACTTTGGGGAACGGAAAAGCCCGAAGCCGGTTCCCAGCTGCGGCCGGGATTTGTATTGAAGTCTCTTGCGGAGAGGGTCGCGGGCTGGATATCTGCGGGTTCTGCCTCCACCTACCGGGGTGGCAGAGCTGGGACCTCGCCGTGCTGCACCCACCTGCTCCGGTAACGTTTCTCTCCTCTTATCACTCCAGCACAGGGCAGAGCCCAGAGGATTTGCCTGCACCAGAGTTCCAGAGAGAGGGAGGACAAGGGTAAGGGGGACGGAATTCTGGGTTGCCCAATAGTTTGGGGAAACCCATTATCCTTATCTTTCAGTGCTGGGGCCCCAGGTCTCTATCATGCTCCTCGGAGGCTCTGATATCTACTTGGTTCTCCCAGCCGTCATGATGCTTCGTGCAACCAGGTGGACAATTCTCATGCTTCTCGCCGAGTGAATACCGTGTATTCGTCCCTGTGAGGCGAGAGATGGTGTAGCATATGAAGGCCTTCTTTAGACACTCTCTGGAAAATTAAGGCGTAAACTTGAATGTGTTACTCGTTACCGAGCCAGGAAAACGTTGGGAAGTACTTAACACTTAGTGTGCAGCCTTGGTGTGTCATCCTTAATGGAAAAGGGAGAGTTTTTGAGAACAGGAAAGGGGAGATAGTCCGTTGAGTATCTGCTATGTAGTTGATGGTTCTTAACCTTTTGGAGCTCCAAGGACGATTATTTAATAAATGGGTACACATACATTTGTCTTACAGTTGTGAGACTCGTGGACTCTGAAGCCCATCTGTGGACCCTCTACATGTCTGTGGACTTCAAGAACCCCTATCTTGTGTACTGTATTTGGCACTTTAATTATATTACCTGCTTTGACTTTCACAATAACGCAAAACCCTGATTTTACAAATGGTGAGATTGAACCTCGGACTTTGTTCAGGAAAGTCTGTTTGATTCCAAAGCATGTACTTTTCTTATTGCGCAAAGCTGTCCTAGTATTTGAAATCCAAAAAGGCTGTGAGGTTGAAAAAAAAAAAAAAAAAGCTGACCATTGCACCATAATCCTTACCGTGAACCATAGTGTATTAACATGAACTTTGGAGTCTGACTGATGGGGTTAAAATCCTCTTCTGTCTCTTACTAGCCATTGGGTGATTTTATCTCTGCTTCAGTTCTTTATCTGTAAAATGGAGGAAATCATGATAATATTTGTCTTACAGGTGTATAGTAAGGACTAAGTTTGTTAAAATATGAAGTCCCTAGAAGAGTACTCACCACAAGTAAACCTTATTAAAGTTGTTTTCTATTACAGTTGTGTGTCTTCTGTCAGAGTATATCAATTGTATTTTAATATAGTTGCTCTCTTTTTGAACTTGAATCTGTTGATAGCCTCAAGAACCTTATTACGCTTTCATTTCTTGAAAAGCTCAATTGCAGGGTGATTTCTTATGGCAATTTGAGTAGAGACAGTTTTTCTCTTCCTTCTCTTTTTTGCTTTGAGGTATGCATGCATTTAGATAGCGTTTAGGGCACATATCTGGCTTTGTAGGCTGTGAGTTTTTGATATTGAAATAGTTTTATTAAGGAAGCATCTGCAGATACCGTATGTGCCTCCTTCTTTACCCCATTTGTGGTCACTAGAAGTTCCTAATCTTATGGGAACAGCCTGTCTGCCAAGCCAACATGATAGTTACCACTCTTTTTGATGCACTAGAAGCGCCTGGTGATTAGGCAATAAGCTTCTAAAGTAAACATGATTGGTGTGTTTATTTAAAACATTTACAGACTAATTAGTATTATATATAGGTTCAGAAGGGAAAATTGCATATAATTAAACAGTAATTTGCATTTAAATTCAGACATTGACAGGAAAACACTCTCTTGGTAATGTGTACCCTGAATTTTGGAATCCATGAACAATAACATTAAAAAAAAAAACACAAAAACAAGCAGTGTGTAATGTCTATTCTGAGACTTTTCTGATTTCCTTGTTAATACTCCATAGGGAGCTCAATTGTATAGGATCACTATGAGGGATAAGAACATACTTAGAAAAATATGCTTTTGTGGCATTGTAATTTTGATTGGAGATTCTTATGGTCTAAGATTGAAGAACTTCAGTATTCTATAGCGTGTTTTGATGGTGATGGGAGGGGGAGATGGTGTTGCTTTGTGTTGGATGGAAACAGAAAGTAATTGCTTTTGATTACATACTTGTGAGAAAAAGAAATGATTTTAGTCCTTCTCAGCAGTCAAGAGGGTTGTTTTGTATTTTTCTGCCGTCTTGAAGAGAAAGAATTGCTCAGGGCATTCGACCCACAGTTTGAGCACATAATTGGGCTTGGACTTCATTCCGTTCACTAATTGGTCTAACCTACTAATGTAAGTTGGTAACAGATTTCTTTATAAAATCTTGGATGATGAAAGGTTCCTTAAAGAACATCTCGTGTTTGAATGTTAGAAAGTTAAAGCTAGATTCACTTTTGTGGCCATTCAGTGAGAAAAAAATTAATTCACATTTTCTTCCTTTTTTCCAGTTAGTTTTTACACTTATTTTTATATCTCGTGTGATATGAGTTTTTCCTCCACAAATGTTAGGTGCTGTTAGTTATTTTTCAGTTAGCTTGACTCCTTCCCAAAGGTGGTATGTATACAACGTGCCTTGCTCCTAAGGTATTGGTATTGGATACCTCAGAAGTATATTACCACTGCATGTTCCTTCATTCAGAAGTCATTTACTGGGAGCCCATTCTGCCCCAGGCAATGTGCTGGTTACTCTTCAATAGTTAAGGTCTGGAGTTTCCACTGTGGCTTGGTGGTAACGAACCTGACTGGTATCCATGAGAACGTGGGTTCAGTCCCTGGCCTCGATCAGTGAGTTAAGCATACGGCGTTGCTGTGAGCTGTGGTGTAGGTTGCAGACGCAGCTCAGATCCAGTGTTGCTGTTGCTGTTGCTGTGGTGTAGGCTGGCAGCTGTAGCTCTGATTGGACCCCAGCTTGGGAACTTCCATATGCTGCAGGTGAGGCTCTAGAAAAGGTGAAGCCCTGTGGGTTTGTGAACAGGTAAATTACAGTAGGTGGTTGAACGAGGTAATGTGAATTGAAATATTTTAGGGGAATTACTCTACCTGTTCATCTTTCTGGAAGTGGTCCAGGTCAGAGTACTATTGTGTAATATTTATTTAGCACTGTAACATACCATATAACAGATCATATTTTATGACCTTAATGGATTCTGGTGTAACATTTTACCATTTAAATGACTTTAGCCCTAAAATAGTTTAGGGGTAAATCTCAGTTATCTTTGGCCTCTTTCTTCCCTTCCTTCCTTTCTTTCCTTTAAGGTTTCATGACAGTTTAGCCTTCACTAATATTCTTTTGTATGGTAGTTTTCAAAGTTTTGAGGTTGTTTAACCTTATTGCAGTGGTTGTGTGTGTGTGTGTGTGTGTGTGTGTGTGTGTGAGAGAGTGCCTGAGGCCCTGGTATGGGATATGTCACCATGATGTCCTCTTGGTGGGACTCTTGAAGTCTGTCCTACAAACTGTGGTTTAATAGAGGAAGATGAATATTCATTTATTATTCGAAACCAAAAAGTTATGGTAGATATATATTTTGTCATTTAGCCTGCATTGAACAGTACCATATTATATTATTATTATTATTTTCTTCTTAGAGCTGCCCTTGTGGCATATGGAAGTTCCCAGGCTAGGGGTCGAATCAGAGCAGTAGCCACTGGCCTATGCCACAAACAGAGCAATGGGGGATCCGAGCCATGTCTGCAACCTACACTACAGCTTACAGCAATGCCAGATCCTTAACCCACTGAGCGAGGCCAGGGGTAGAACCCATGTCTTCATGGATACTAGTTGGGTTCATTACTGCTGAGCCACAATGGGAACTCCAGTACCATATTTTTTTAATATGAATTTTTATTACCTTGAATGTTGAGAAATTTGTACCATGTTTTTCAGAGCTTGTAGCCAAAGCATTCATTTCAGTGCAATTTGCATGGTGTGTTGAGATGCTAATTGTCAACATCTGTTCGTTGTATTTTTTTAATAGTGACACAATAGTTTTTAAGATTGAATGGTTTAGTATATTTACTCAGCTAACGGTCTTGAGGTCCCTTCCTTCTTAGATACTCTGAGATCTTATACAGTGTTCTGGTGTAGTTTCTACTTTCTCTTCCCGATGCATATCCTTCTGTTTTTATCCTTTGACAAACTGAGTAAATATACTAAATATATACTACTTATAATGTTTATATACTAAATATAATTTTAGTATATAAGTATACTAAATATATGCTACTTACATTACTTTTATAAGCTCCTGTGTCCACCCCAAGAACTTTGACAAAGCAAGAGAAAATCCAGGTGCTAGTAAAAGTAATTGTGTAGTAAAAGTTGCCTTTACGTTTTAAAGCTCCTCATTTGCTAGCGCACTGTGGATATAAAGTGCAGAGGCTTCTTTTGGTTGATCGCTCCTCCCCTCTACCCCCAGCATCTATTTTCTCCTTCCTCCTAACAGATTTTCTTCCACGTATACACTCTCTTTCTTTGTGGCCATGTGCTTTAGGGGAAGCCAAATATCCGCAGGCCAACGGATGGGCCTGGTTGGCTAAGAATAATTCCGTCCATCTTTACCAGTCACTGATTTAGGAAAGGGAATGTAATTCATTTTGGTCAATGAAGTGAGAGGCTAAGTATGCTGTGGGCTTCTGGAAAAGTTCTTCCTCATGCTTTCATTGTGTATTCTATTCATTATTCTTTTCAGAAATCAGGTAAGGATATAATCAAATAATATACAACATACATTTTCTGTAGTGTCCCTTTTTTCTAATCCAGAGATCCAGCTCAGGTTATTTTAAACCCCTCTCTTATCCACTTAGGGAAGTTTAACTTCAAGGATCCCCTTGGTGTATGTGGTGAAGCTATTAGGAAGAGAAAAGAGTTAAAACCTCCCAAGTGTGGAAATTCCTGTTGTGGCTACTGACTAGTATCCATGAGGACATGGGTTCGATCTCTGGCCTCACTCAGTGGGTTAAGGATCTGGTGTTGCCAGTGAGCTGTGGTGTAGGTTGCAGACATGGCTTGGATCCTGTGTTGCTATGGCTGTGGCAAGGCCAGCAGATGCAGCTCTGATTTGACGCCTCGCCTGGGAACCTGCATATGCCAGGGGTGCAGCCATAAAAAGACAAAAAACCAAACCAAAACAAAAAAAACCTCCCAAGTGTGATCTCATTTTTCATGTCTTGATGAAGAAGGAAACCTAGCTGGACTGCATAAACTGTTTATAGTAAGGAATTGAAAAGGACTTGAAAAAAAGTCTTAACCAAGCATCACCTGAATCGGGGCAGTGACTTGGCAGAGATGGTCAGAATCTAAGGGGGAATGAGAATGTAAAGTGGGAAAACATATGTGATTTTTTTTAAAACAAATTTTATTTTGGAATCATTTTAGGTTTATAGAAAAGATATAAAATAGTTCAGCGAGTTCCTGTATACCTTTCACTCAAATCTCTCTTTAATGTCTTGCATAACTGTGGTACATTTTGTCATATCTAAGAAATAAACATTGGTATGACACTTGTAACTGAACTACAGACTTTTTTTGGACTTCACAAAATTTTCCACTGATATCCTTTTTCCGTTCCAGGACACTGCATTGCATCTAGATCATGTGTAATACTGATAAGTAGATTGGGGTTTCTGATGAGCTTTGCATGCTTCTCTGCCATGTATGTGGTCCATTAATCCCCTCTGACCAGTGCTGAGGAGAGAAAGTCATTGACCATGAGGATAAATAGTACCACATAGGCAGTGTTTTGTAGCCCTTGATTCCCAAAGCACTGTTAACTCAGTGGAAGAGTTGGCTTTGCTCCCAGGAGGGTGGTATGAAGTTTCCTGAGACTTCTTAAGAGCTGATCCTGATGGAAGTTCCATTCCTTGGCTCTGCTAGCATCATGTGCTCACCTCATAGATTTTACTACATGGAATTATCACCAAATGTTTCACTTGTCTGTCTTCTTTACTAAGTTGTATGCTTCTAAGGATCAGAGACTATCTTAACTCATTCTGGACTCCTAAGGCTCCCACATATTGCTTGGCATGTAATAGATTCCTAATACACAAATTAATAATTCCTTGTTTGGAACATTGGTTCTTAGGTTAACAGAAGTTTTCTTTTGAATACTGTTAAGTATTGAGTTTCTCCTTCAGATTGAGCCATTTTAAATTGCCATTTCTGTGGTTGAGTTTTTCTGCCCAGAATCTTAAACAAAGAACTATATAAAATACTTATTTAATGTTGCTCTTTCTTCTGATTATATAATTTATTTTCCTTAAAAACTAGGGGTAGAATTGAAATAGATGGTAGTAGAGATAGAAACTTTGTTAGCTTTAAAGTGTATGTGTGACAATTCCAGTTCTACCCCACTGGGCTGCAGATCTGGCTGTTTGCCTGCCGCTTCATGCACGGATAATGAAACAAAAACTTCCTAGACTTATTGAGGGAGACGGCTTGTCAGATTCAGAGAATTAGTTTAAAATTTTTCCTGTTATAGCCAAGATTCAGTGGCCCAGGGTCACCTAAGCATAAAAGCTGCCATGGTATGGGAACACAGGGACCTGTTCTAATTCTGTAGATCGAGCGGAGTTGGTTTGATAAATAGCAAAATCATCAGGATAGGAGGGAGTTGTAAATCCAAGCTACTGTTTTCTTGATTTAGAGTAAAGACTGTGACAAGGGCATAAATGAGCCAGTTTTCTGTTTTGTTTTTCTCCATACATTCCCATGAGTTTACAAAATGAGCAATGATAATTGTCATTTCTCCCTGTTTTACTCACCTTATATACCTTTTTCTTACCTTCTCTGAACTATGCTTAGTTCCAGGGGGCATAGAATAGAGTTTCGTATATACTCTTTTCTGTTTTTTTAAGGGCGGCACTTGTGGCATATGGAAGTTCCCAGACCAGGGGTTGAATTGAGCCACAGCTGCCGGCCTACACCACAGCCACAGCCACAGCTGCCAGCCTATACCAGAGCCACAGCCACAGCAACGCCAGATCCGAGCTGCGTCTGTGACCTGCACCACAGTTCATGGCAATGCCGGATCCTTAACCTGCTGAGCAAGGCCAGGGATCGAACCCGCATCCTTGTGTGATCCTAGTCAGGTTTGTTAACCGCTGAGCCACGAAGGGAACGGCTCTATTATACTCTTCATTTCATTTTGAGTCTGAGGAACTCTGGCTTATTTTGAAGAGAATGATGTAGTGGAATCCAAACTGAATTAAGAAATGTAGAATTACGTTTAAGAACCAGCATCAAGGATCCAGAAGTTTTGTGTCAATTTGTGGAGAAATGAGGGTCTAAAACTTTGCCTACATTTAGAAATGCCGTTTATTAGGTTGAAGAAGGGGAACATCTGTTAAAAGACAAAAATCTTTCCAATTGTGAAGTATACTGTAACTTAAATAGTGCCTGGTGACGTGGGAAGTTGATTTTGAAAGAAGCAAAGGGATAATAAAACTGTGTGACTAATTATAGATAAATGGAATGCAGGCATTTTTTATAAAGAATCTTGTTAAAATTTTTTGACAAGAGATTTTCTTTTTTTGCTGAGTCAACACCTCAGCTCACTGTGCCGTGCTGGGATGGAACCTGTGTCCCACGGCTCCCGAAACACCACCGATCCCATTGCACCATAGCAGGAACTCCACAAGAGGTTTTCTCATATGAAACTTTTAGATAAAACTTCTAGGTGTTCTCTTGTGGTGCTGCAGGTTAAGGATCTGGCATTGTCACTGCAGTGGCTTGGGTCACTGCTGTGGCATGGGTTTGATCCCAGGCTGAGGAACTTCCGCATGTCTCAGGTGAGTTAAGAATCCACCGGCCGCTGCAGTGATGAGGGTTCCATCCCTGGCCCAGCACAGTTGGTTAAAATACCCGGTGTTGCTGCAGCTGAGGCTGGGATGCAGTCCCTGACCCGGGAACTTCCATATACTGTGGGTGCGGCCATGAAAAAGAAAAAGAAGAAGAAAATCTTTGTGGCCTCGAGTTACGCAAAGATTTTTTTTTTTTCTTTTTGTCCGCACCCCTGGCATGTGGAAGTTCCCACGCCAGGGATCGAACTCATGCCACAGCAGCGACCCAAGCCCAGCAGTAACGCCCAAGTGTCCTTCACTGGTGAATGGATGAACAAATTGTTGTATGTCCATATAATGGATGCTACTTGCCAGCAAGAAGGGAGAATGTGCTGCTGATACAAGTAACAGTGTGAATGGAGCTCAAAAGGCAAAACTTTAGAGAAAGAAAGCACATCAGTGATTGTGGTGGAGAGGGACTGACTACAAAGGATTGTGAGGGAGTTCTGGGAGGGTAAATGTTTTGTATCAGATTGTATTTTGTATCATAACTATACAGTTCTCAAAACTCTTGACTGTCTGCTTTAAATTGGTATCTTTTACTATATTACACTTCAGTGAAGCTGATTTTGACAAGAGATTTTTTTTTTTTAACCAGTAATTTATCCAGGATTAGAAAGTGGATTTAGGAGTTCCCGTCGTGGCGCAGTGGTTAATAAATTCGACTAGGAACCATGAGGTTGCAGGTTCAATCCCTGGCCTTGCTCAGTGGCTTAAGGATCCGGCGTTGCCGTGAGCTGTGGTGTAGGTTGCAGACTTGGCTTGGATCCCATGTTGCTGTGGCTCTGGTGGAGGCCGGTGGCTACAGCTCCGATTAGACCCCTAGCCTGGGAACCTCCACAGGCCGTGGGAAGTGGCCCTAGAAAAGGGAAAAAGAAAAAAAAAAAAAAAAAAAAAAAGCAATGGATTTAGATTAGTTTGGATCTGAATTTGTTATAAGCATTTAAATAATTTTGAAATGATATTGCCGAATTGAGTTACAAAGAACTTACTAGTACTTATCAATGTTGAGTCAGGTTTGGGTTTCTATTGTTAATGAAAATAGATGGAAATAAAATACAAACTTTAATTGAAGAAGTCATTAGCTCAGAGAATGAGAGTTCCAAATAACTAAAGGAAAAAAAACCTTGAAGGCTGATTTTGAATTCCCTCTCTGGCCTAAATCCTTATGGGGTCTAATACAGTTGACCACTGGTTTCTAGAAATAGTCACTTCCTTTTGCCTCCAATAAATTACTTTTATAATTTTTCTCTTCTTCACTGACCTTCCTCTCCTTTTTTTGTGTTTTGTCTTTTTAGGGCCATACCTGCAGCATATGGAGGTTCCCAGACTAGGGGTCTAATCAGGAGCTACAGCTGCCGGCCTACACCACAGCCACAGCAATGCCAGATGCAAGCCGAGTCTGCGCCTATACCACAGCTCATGGCAATGCCGGATCCTTAACCCACTGAGTGAGGCCAGGGATCAAACCTGCAATCTCATGGTTCCTAGTCAGATTCATTTCCCCTTTGCCACAATGGGAACTCCAGATTGTTCTCATTCTAATTTGCAAGCTCCTTTTCGGGGGGAGTATAGTTAAAGTTGATCTCCTCAGGGTTCTGTAATTCTTTTTCTGGGTCTCTCTGCTCTCTATGGCAGTCTTTTCCCATTTCCCATGTCTTTTAACTGCCCTCAGGATCCTGGTATCTATAGTTCAGGTGCTGCTTTCCACTTGTCTTGTGGATATACTTACCTGGATCTCCTATAGAGGCTTTAAACTTAACACCTTCAGTTCTGCATTCATTATCTTTCTCCATAGTGTCTCTGTCTCCTCACTTCTCCACCATTGTTCATCCAGGTGCCTAAGCGTAGAAAATCCTGATTTGTCCTTAGCTTCTTGGTCTTGTTGATCTTTTCAGCCCCATAGACCACCAATCTTGTTGCTTCTAACTGAAATAAAGTATACCGTAGTCTCTACACTGTGGCTAGTGTCTAGGTAATCCCTTGGACCAGCAGCCTCTTTTTTTTTTTTTTGTCTTTTTAGAACTAAAAAGCATATGGCATATGGACATTCCCAGGCCAGGGGTCAAATCAGAGCTGTGGCCACACCTGATCCAAGCTATGTCTGCAAGCTACACCACAGCTCATGGCAACACTGGATCCTTAACCCACTGAGCAAGGCCAGGGATCGAACCTGAGTCCTCATGGACACTAGTCGGATTCATTACAGTTGAGTCACTACGGGAACTCCCCAGCATCCTCTTATCTTGTCTCTCAGCCATGGCCCATCTTAGTCTTCAGAGTCTCTTTCACATTTCCCCCAGAGTTACTTCTTTTTAAATGCGTGATCCTCCTACTCCCTTAGATAAAAAACATCTCTTGTGGTTTTGTTTTTGTTGTTGCTTAGAGTCTAACATGAGGTCATAGTCTTTAAAATTCCAAATTAAATATTTCTGAGCTCTCATTCTTCCTTTCCCAAGAATATCTGCCCCCCCCACCCCTTTCTGGGGGTTCTTGATGTATTAGTATTCCTGATTAAGAGTGTATGCTCTAGAATCATATTGCCTGACTCTTCAGTTGTCACCTTAGTGACTATAGGCAAGTAATTGTAGCTTTCTGTACCTTGTTTCCTAGTCTACAAGATATGGTTAACAATATGACTGCCTTATATGGTTGCTGTGAGAATTAAATGAGATAATACAGGAAACACTGCAAACAGTGCTGGCATACAGTAAGTTCTCAATACAGGTGGATTCTTGTTTTTATCATCACACTTGAAAAAATATCCGGGAGTTCCCTTCGTGGCTCAGCAGTTAACGAACCTGACTAGAATCCATGAGGACGTGGGTCCAGTCCCTGGCCTCACTTAGTGTGTTAAGGATCCGGCATTGCCATGAGCTATGCTGTAGGTCACAGATGCAGCTCTGATCCCGAGTTGCTGTGGCTGTGGTGTAGGCCGGCAGCTACAGCTCAGATTCAGCCTGTAGCCTGGGAACCTCCATGTGCTATGGGTGTGTCCCTAAAAGGACGGAAAAAAAAAAAAAAGACAAAAAATCCAGAAAACTTAGTATTTTGGATTGTTGCTGTTGTTATTTCCAAATGAGATTTCTCTGGGTATCTCATCTATCCTGATGAGGAAAAACTATGTCACTTTGCTGAACTAAGATCCCTCAGGTACGTAGTGCCACCTTCCTCATTCATTTGGGTTGGGTTGCTGTGTCTTGGGCACAAACTGCCATCGTAACCTGGCAACCTTGCAGCCTGGTTTGCACAGAGAGCTCTATGCCCTAGGGCTCTCCTTTGGTGCCAAGTCACCTGGGTCTAGTTTCCAGTCTCAACCAGTTCTCCCTTCCTTTACATTCCCAGCCTCACTCCCCACGAGCAGCTGAGTTCCTTCCTTTTCTTAGTGCATCTCCATTTTACATGAGGCAACTGAAGAGAAGCTAAGTAGTTTGTCCAGGATCACTTAGTGGTAAGATTCATGCTCTCAACCACTGCACTGCCTTGTGCTTTGAATCAGTCACCCTGGCTTGGCCCCAGGTGGTTTCCTAATGCTGAGCTTTTCATCACTATCTCTTCACTTAGTACTTTAACTTAGGCTCTTTTTCCTAGGATACTGGTCTTTTTTTTTTTTTTTTTTTTTTTTTCCCCCCCCACTTAGTACTTTAACTTAGGCTCTTCTTCCTAGGATACTGGTCTTTTTTTTTTTTTTTTTCCTTGCCTTGCAAATGCTTACTCATTCTTAAGTAACAGCCCCGTTGCCACTCCTGTGAAGACTTCCCCACTCAGGCAGTTACCCCTCTCCTTCCTTTGCCCTCCGCGCATTGTTTTTTCTCTCTTTTGTGGTACCTGCCCCAGGCTATTGTCCATCTCCCACATATTGGGCAGGGTTCATTGAGGTTAGGAAAAAGCCCCTGTCTTATATATCCTTGGCCTTTAGCACAAAACACCACAGATGCTCAAGAAATATGAAATGAATGAAGAATGAACAATACAGAGGAGCCTAAAAATATTGATAGTGAATTATAGTGAACTTGCTAAACCATAAGGTTTTGGCAAGTAATTTTAAGCTAAGAAAATACAGATTTCTAGGGATGGAGGAACATAGCAAAAAAAAACCCCCAAAAATGTGAGTCTGTGGACCAGGTGGTAATGGGGTAGTAAACCACAAGGTGAGTGGGGGCTGCCGAGCTCTTCAAAATTCTCCGCTCAGGTACCTTGAATAGTAGAGGGTAGTGTGCACGTAACCCTTTGGGGACTGCGAGCAGAGCCTTTCTTTCTCAACTGCCAAATATATGTGAATGCTTTGAATAGACCCATGTTTTACCTTTAAAAATTCATACATATTTTGCATTCTGTTTTACTATCCACAGGTTTGTTATAACATGAAAATGCTTTTTTTTCTCCCCACCGACATATTCGCTGCTAACTAGATGCAGCAGGGACATGTCCATCTCTCCTCTGTCTTCTAGCACATTCTGGCATGCCCCAGTGCCCAAATCTGGGAAGCACGGAATGGGGTTATAGTCTAATACCGCAGCATTCTAGCTTTCTGTGATTTGGGGGATTGTCTAGTCTGGAGTATTATGTCATGGAACCGAGGAGGCTGAGCTCATCTTGTCCTGACTGACGGGGCTGTTCCTGGAAGGCTGCAGTCCATTGGAGGCACCTCATTACCAGATCACTGGGGAACAGCTGGAGAGAGTTCACAGAAGACCCACAGGAATGATTAAGAGACTGGAGGGGCTGACTGATGAGGAAAGAATATAAATGAAAACTGTAGAACTTGGCTGAACCAAGGTAGCAGGAATACACACTGTATAAATATCTCAGGAATATAAACTTCATGGGACGGGGAGGGCAATCTTTTACGCTGCGATTTTGGGTGGGGAGAATAAACCAAGGGTGAAATTAAGCTAAGGAAAATGTAAACTAATAATCGAAAGTGTCCGATGGTGCACTTTATTTCTTGGCACCTCCTTAGTTAGATCGCTCTAACTTGAGGGCCTTTTGCTAATTGAATGATTTGTTTTTTTAATTTGATTTCTGTGGACTTGTGGCTGGTGCTTCTCTGTGTGGAAAATGCTGGAGATTACATCTTACAAAGCAGATGTGTTTCTTGTCCTGTCTTGTGCTGGGGGACTCAGTGGTTGACATCTGGAACTCCTGTGTACAGCTGCCACCTGTTTATGCACCATAATTCTGAAATGACTTTATATAGTTTTTTTTTTTCACAGTTTTTTAGAATAGCACTCTAAAAGTAGAGACTGAGTCGGTATGTACTGTAGTAATTTTAGAAACTCAGATATAGTATTTGGTCCCTGAAGTACTGGTTGGTTTTAGGAAATTACAGCCTTGATGAAATCCAAGCATGATTGTATGAAACACATACTTTGGGAAATTATTGTATAAAATTCCTATTTGGGGTATGGAAGGCATAAAACTTTTAAATAACAGTTGAAATCAGCCAGGAGAAACATTTGCATAATGTTGCCAGTAGTATAGCTCTTTCGCTAATCCAGGATAGTAGAACTGGAAGAATGTGATTTTTATGCTTTTTTGATAAATAAAAATGAGTTCACTTATACAATGCATTTATCTAGCTTTAAGACTAAGGCATCTATACCAGAGATCAGTAAACTTTTTGTAAAAGTTCAGGGGAAATTTTTCTAGGCCATCATACATCTCTGCTGAAACTACTCAACTCTGTATTGTAGTTCAAAGGCAGTCATAAACAAAATGTAAACAAGTGAACTTGGCTGTGTGTTCATTTTTTTTTTTTTACAAAAAAAATTTTTTTAAAAAACAAAAACTGGTGGCTGTCTGGATTTGGCCTGCAGTCTGTAGTTTGCCAGCTCCTCCTGCTATAGACCCTTGATCCTGAAAGCATGGTCTGTAGACCAGCAGCATCCGTGTTATCTGAGAACCTGTTAGAGATGCAGAATATTGGGTCCCTTCTCAGGCTGACTGCTCTAAAGTCTAGCCCATGCTTCTTTAACGTACATAGTAGTCACCTGGGGAACTTGTGAAAGTATGGACTGAGGTGACTTTCAACAACGTGCTAGCCACTGGAAGGCAAAGATGAGTAAGACCCAGTAAGCATTCTCAGAGGGTCCACAGTTCATTACGAAAGACTACTGCATAAACAAAAATTATAATACAGACTAATAAATGCTATAATGGAGATATCTTCCACATAGGGGTGTCATCAGGTTTTGCCTGGTGTGAGGAGGGCCCTCAGAAGGTCTTGGGAGTTGGACTAGGGGAGGGGATGGTGCTTGAATTGAGTCTCGAAGCTCAGTAGAGTCATTGAAGCATGGAGGGCTGGGGTAAGCGTGGTAGTTCATGGTGGGGCAGAGTAAAGATGATGTTATATCTAGGAGTTATTTGAATTAATAATTAAATGACTGATCACAGAGTTAGAGACCCACTGAAGTCATTAAGAATAGGAGTAAAAGTCTGGAGTTCCCATTGTGGTTCAGTGGGTAAGAACCAGACATGGTGTCCCTGAAAGTGTGGGTTCCATTACTGGCCTTGCTCAGTGGGTTAAGGATTTAGCCTTGCTGCAAGCTGCAGTGTAGGTCATAGATGTGGCTCGAATCTGGTGATGCTGTGGCTGCGGTGTAGGCTGGTACCTGCAGCTCCTATTTGACCCCTAGCTTGGGAACTTCCATATGCCACAGGTGTGGCCCTAAAAAGGAAAAAAAAAAAAAAAAGTTAAAGTCCAGTATGATCTGTTGTCTTTAGCTAATTTTAAAATGCTGTTTCCTTATTTGAAAAAGATAACTTGCCTATTCTCTCCTTTTTTTTTTTTTTTTTTTTTTTTTTGTCTTTTTAGGGCCGCACCCACAGCACATGAAAATTCCCAGGCTAGGGGTCAAATCAGAGCTGCAGCTGTTGGCCTACACCACAGCCACAGCAATGCGGGATCCAAGCCGCATCCCTGACCCATGTCACAGCTCATAACAATGCCAGATCCCCAACCCATTGAGCAAGGCCAGCGATTGAACTTGTATCTTCATGGACAATAGTCGGGTTCATTACTACTGAGCCACAATGGGAACTCCTCTCCTTTTTTTAGGGGAAAAAAAAAAAGGATATTTGTTTTCCAGAAATAGAAACTTTTTATATGTTCTTGTGTCATTAAGAGTTTGGAAAACACTTAAAGGTACAAGTAAAATATGAAAATTGCTTATAATTCCAAACACCAAGAGATGACCACAGTGAAGATTTTTATGTTCCTTTTAAAAAATAATAATAATAACTAATTTTTTGGCTGTGCCCATGGCACATGGAAGTTCAGAGGCCGGGGATCAAACCTGAGCCACAGCAGTGACCCAAGCCACAGAGAGCAGTGACTACGCCAGATCTTTAACTGCCAGGGTACCAGGGAACTCCTGTGTTGTTCCTTGTAGTCTTCTTTGTGTAATATGATATTTTAAAAAGTGGGCTCATGATGTGTAAATAATTTTATGCTTGCTTTCTCATTTAACATGTTATTTGTGACTCATTGTTATTATTTCTTAAAAGTGTCATTTTTTAAATGCTTGTATAGCATTCTAATGGCTTTCTTATAGTTTATGTAATTCTTCTCTTATCTGTGGCTGCTTTAAGCTGGCTCCAAATGCTAGTTGACCCAGGTTTTGGCTGATGTACTTGGCAAGTCTATCACCATATTTTAAAATAATTACATATAGTTATTTATTTTTAATTATAAAAAAATGCCAGCTTGTTTGATCTGGTGGCTTTCACTCATTCTGTTCTGCTCTTGTTAGCATTCTGTTTTCTTTCTTGGTTTCCCATGTCAGAGAGTAGAGTGATCATTAAAAGCAGCGAGTCTGAGTCTAGGTTGGCTGGGTTGACTCAACTCTGCTACTTCCTGTGGGTAATCTTGAGAAAGTACCTTGAGAGAGTGCCTCAGTTTCCTTGTGGCTAAAATAGGGATGATTGTTTCTATGTCTTAGGCTTGTGAGTTAATACACATGAGGCAGTGAGAACAGCTCCTGCCATGTGGAAAAGAACCGCCTCTTTTCATTTAGTGATCAATAGTTGCTTCTTGTGTGTTGTGTGGTGGCTGTTTCTGTGTGCCTTGCCAGACCCCCCCTTTATGCTGCATTTAGTTCATGAATGTCTTTGAGTTAGACTGACTTTACTGAACTTTATTACTCAGTAACTTTGTCTTGAAAGTTAACAAAAATTTCCCCCTCACTCCTAGTAGAACATTTTACTCTTTTAAAGATAAAAATCAGTATTGTTTACCCCTGTCTTGGATATGCATGCATGGACACAAAGGGAATAGACTGCTGAGGCTGATAGATGAGTGTTGAAACTCTCTGGTGGTATCCCCTTTGCAGCTGAGGATGATCTTGATTCCTCCTCGCCATATACAGCGCCCACTGCAACCTGGCCCCGCGTGCTGTGTCCTCTCATTTCTCTTCCCCTTGTTCCCATACCCTGTGCTCCAGGCCATTGAGCTGAAACTGAGCATGTGTTGTGATGAGGCACACTCTCAGTCTGCGCTCCAGTTTGCGTCTACTGAAGGGTTGGAATCATCTGAAGTGCTGGCGCTCCCTTCCGGTGGGGGTGGGGACGGTATCTGTCAAGGCAGTGAGATTGCCACTTGACTTTTCTTGTGGGCTTTTTTTTCCCTTTCTTTTTAGGGCCAAACCTGCAGCATATAGAAGTTCCCAGGCTAAGGGTCGAATCGGAGCTGCAGCTGCCAGCCTACGCCACAGCCACAGCAATGCTAGATCCAAGCTGCATCTGCAACCTGCGCCACAGCTTGCAGCAACATTGGATCCTTAACCCACTGAGCAAGGCCAGGGATCGAATCTGCATCCTCACAGACGCAATGTCAGGCTTTCAACCCACTGAGCCACAACGGGAACTCCCTTCTTGTGGACTTTTAATTGGGAAAACTTGGTCAGAGTTTACCTCCCCTTGGTTGTCTTTAGTGCCGCAGGGTTTCTGCTGTCTGTGCTACCTCCTTTTTGTTGTTTTCTGGGGGTTCTTTTTCAGAAGTCAAAACCTATTCCACTGACCCTTTTGTCTTTGTAGGGTAGGATCCCGAGAGAGCAGAACAGATGCATCCTTTGGCAGCTGATTGCGCCCTGCACTAGAGAGAAGCCCAGGGATGATATATTTGGGGATTATAGTTCTCCACCCTGGAATCCGTCCAGTTCATTCGAGAAACACTGACCTTCTGCTTTTGTGACACACCCTCACTGGAGGTCTGATGGACAGACACTTTCTCTTGACCTTGCAGCTGTTTTCTTTCATGTGGAAGTTGGAAGACAAGGTGAAACTGGCCAGAAGTTACCTGCCTTGGTGAATAGGAGTGCTCCTCTTGGTTCTCAGAACATGGGCCCTCGTTTAAAGGTAAGGCAATAGACTGGTTAAGGTTCACTTATTACTGGGCTGTGGACCATGGACTTGGTGATGAGTTTCTGAGCCTTTTCAGCAGGGGATGGCATTGATGTACATGGTTGCAGTTGGAGTTGCCTTTTTCCCAGCAGGGCAACTTAGAGTATGAAGAAATCAGTTCTCCATTTCTGGGAAATGACTTTTTCACAACTGATCTTCAATGTTAGGACTAAAATTTGTTTGCTATTGTAATTATAAATCTTTATACTCAAAAAATAAAAAGCAAGGAGTTTTAGAATATGTATATCAATCAACTTTCTGACATTCCCTTGAGACAGATTGCTGCAAGTATTTCCCCTTTCCCTTTTATAGGTAAAGTGAGCCAAAGTGCTGTAGTATTAAGCAACTTACCCAGGATCCTTTAGAAAGCAAGTGATATTTCTGCATTAGATAATTGGTACTGCATTCCATTTTCCTTTGTAATGCTTAATTTTTATTTCAAAACATTTTTGAAAGGGCCATAAGCATTTATCTTTCTAATTTTAGCCTCATGGTGAGATTCTTACAGGAAGATTGAGTAATGTTTTTCATACTTTCTTTTACCTGTTTTCTTAGATCTTTTCTCTTCCCAAATACTTTGCTATCCTTATGAGTCCACTCTTTTTCATGATTTACTGTTGTATGAGGTTAAGAACATTTGGCATCAGAATTAGACAAAGACTTGAGTCACTTAACCAGCTGGGCAATGTTCAGCAAGTCAGCTTTTCTAGCCTCTTTTTTTTTTTAAGTCTTTTTTAAGTCTTAAAAGGAGAATAATAATGCTTATTTTACCAAGTTGTGTTGGTTTCAATTACTTAGGCTAACACGTAAAACTGTACAGTGTTTGGCCTCTGGTAAGTAGCTCAATAAGGGGATTATAAGTGATGGGTTTACTACTTTGAGGTGGGTGGGAATAGAGACAGGGCACAACAGGTGTAGTAAGAGGACAGGAAAATGCCTAGGGAGCCATGAAATCTGGAGTAAAAGTGATTTGAGGGCTCACCCTAAAAGGAAACCCTCTACCAAGAGGTAAAGCTATGGAGGCTTTGCGACAACATCCAGAAAGGGGGGAAGTGCATAAGGAAAGGCAAGTTTAGAGTGTAAATTTTGCCATGGGTAAAATTGAGAGCTGGGTAAGTATTATTGGGGAGGCTTTTGAGAGGTATTGTAGAGAAGTGGGGTCTTTTTTAAAGATCATGTCAGTGAATGATGAATTGACAGAGCGAAAGCTCTGGTTTCAAGGAGTGGAGAGTTTGGAAAAAAGTAATAATTGGTGTGCTGAGTTTTAAATATTGGGCTAGAAATGCAGAGTTGACCTATTGGTGATCTAGGTTAGAGGGAGGTTTGGTTGAGAGATGAGTGAATGGGGGAACAAAATGAACGAGGACTAACAAGGTCAAGTTTATTGTCAGCCCTGAGGCCTGAGAGTGAGCTGTGAGGACTATGACTATTCTATACTCTTCCCCAGTACCTAGCATGTTAAGTAGGTACCCAGTATTTGTTGGATGAATTATTTTAGGATGAATTTTTAAACTCTTCAGTGTAAAAATTTTCAGACATAAAATTAAAATAATATAAAGAACTCCCTTGTAGGTACAGATTTTAGGTACAATCAGAGGAACCTTGCCTTTTGTAGTTCTGATGCATTTCCCATTGAATGAAGTGTGGGCCAGTAGAGAGATTCCCTGAGTTTCTTATTGGCTCTGAAGCAAAGGAGTAGCGATGCTGCTAGTACAATTGATAATAATTATAATGATAATTAAAACTGGGAACTCACTGTGTGCCAGGCACTCTTCTGGGCTGTTTATATGCGTGAGCTCATTTCATCCTCACAGGACTCCTATGAGGTATGCACAGCTATCATTCCCATTTGGTAGATGAGGAAACTGGCAGATTATAGAGAGATCAAATAAGCTGTCCTGGTCATCCTGTGAATGGCAGAGAATGGATTTGAACCCAGGTAGTTCTAGTTCTAGAGTCCATGCCCTCATCCTCTATTTTATTCTCTTTGCTATACTGTTTGATTGTAGAGAATTGATGGCTGTGGGGAGTTATATTGAAGCTCTATCACACTAAAGGAGATGGTGCCATAGAAATTATCAAACCTCAGCTCTTTTTATTCCTTTTAAAAGAAAGAATGAGTTTAGTGCATTATGGATTAGAGAGCATGTGCAGCCTATGCTGTCAAAACTCAGTGATAAGATAGGAACGTCATCACAGCAGTGAGAATTCTGAAGCTTAGGTCACCAGTGGCAGGCCTGGAACTGGTTTTCCAGGCTCTTACTCCTTGTCAGCTGCCTCTCACAGAAAAGGCTGTTGTAGTTGTCAGAGATAGTACATAGGAACTTTCCCAGCTCTCATGGCACTTGCCATAAATTTAACATTGCTCTCTTTCTTCCAAAGAGTAAGAGACTTAAGATCACAAGTCTGTAACATCAGCTACATATACTTCATGTTCTATTGAGTGTTCTAACTTTGATGAGGGCTAAATTTTCACATCCAAGATCAGATTGGATGGCATCCAGCTGAGGGAGTATCTGAGTTAAACCGTTGGGTTTGGTCCCACTGAGTCACCTAGTACATCATATAAGGCACAAACAGATGCTTTCTGGGAGATGATAGCAGATTTTCAGTGTAGGGTCCTTGGAGGTGAGACACTTGTTTGGGAAGGAGGCTCAGTAGTTGTGATTCTAAATTTTGAGTCAGTATGTTGTCTATATAATAGGCCCTTTGGGGAGCAGTTTAATCCATGTGTGTTGAAAGTGCTAATGTTCCACGTGTGGATTTCTTTTCTGGTAGGACTTTATACCCTAGTCTAAATAGGGATTTCTGTGAAACTCAGCATGATCATTCTGCAAATCTCTATGGATTCCATTGGGTATGTTGTTATCTAAGGATCTAGAGGCCATATTTGGTTACTCTTTCTCTTAAATTTTCCTGGCACAATTATATAGAAAAGCATACTCAATTAAAAAAAAAAGAGAACGTTGTTTTGGTTCCTTCCAAATCTGAGCATAGAAATTTTCAGCTGTCCTGACTTTAAGTAATACATTAATGCTAATAAAAGGTGCTGAGTTGTGATAACATTGATAACCTTAATATATATTAACTTGAAAAGAAAGATTACATTTAGTGCATTGTGGTTTGGAAAGCCTATGCTAAGGTCAAAACTCAGTGATAAGACAGGAACATTCATGTGCATTGTGTTTTTCCTTGGCAGTACCTTGGGTGGTTCAAATGAGTAATAAGTGTTATTCTGGAAATAAGTTTAATAACAGTGAGAGTTTCCCCTCAGACTCTGGCCCCCGTTTGAATTGTTCTGACCTTGGCGGGCATCCATCCCTTAGGATGCGAAGTACAGTCGTGTCCTCTGGTTCCCCTCCTTCCCTCTCGGCTGAGCTCATCCTCCACAGGGCCCATTAGTTTGTCTGATTGGAGTAACAGCAAAAAATGGCTTCTCTTACATGCCTACTGTTTATTATTGGGATGACCCAGAGTTCATTTTAATTACATACTGCCAACATGATGATAATAATACTTGCTTTTTAAAAATCCACATTTTATATAACTATTTCTACTTAGATGAATTACTTCCAGAAGGCAAATACAAGGGCAAAGTGAGTCCATTATCCTCTTTGCTTGTGTTAATTAGCGCCGCTTTGCATGGGGGAGGGAAACTGTCTTGGGGCCCTGGATCCAAGTAGATGAAAGCCATGTTATTGCATTTTGTAATTAGAAGTGGCTGTTTGTGGTATTCCTAGGGTGGTCGGTAGATTGGAAGTCTTTAGGGGGAGTGATGCAGTCTCTTTCTCTGAAATGTCGTAGGGCACCTGTCAAGCTAGACAGAGAGCAGGGATAGGAAGGCTGGAGGTGGCTGGCTCAAGCTGCATGCTCTGCTTTGTCTCTCTCTGAGATGGCTTTAAGAAAGAGAGGAAAAACTAAACAAGTTTTCTTTTGCAGCTGCAGCTGTGATCCTCGGCTGTCTGTTGGCATTGAAGGGACCTGATGTTTTACGTTATTGGTACGTTATGGAAAGAGCTGTCTTTAATTCTTTCTTTCTGTTAGGGTTGCTTATGTCCTTTTTGCCTCCTTGCCTATGCCTTTCCCCTTGAAAATAGACTTAGAAGTATTTCCAGTCGTGCCAGAATGTACCTTCACAGAGTTGGCAATGGAATTCATTCATTTGGGAAATATTCATTGAGTAATTATGGCCAGTGCCAGACACTGTTTGCTGCCTGATCAAAGCTGAATAAGGTAAAAGTCTGCCTCCATGAAGTTCATAACGTGAAGGGGGAGAAAAGTTGTAATGCATGCATGAATGCCCAGAAAAGGGAACCCCTAACTGAGGCAGGGATTGGGGACGGCTTTCGCCAAGTAGACAGGAAGAGGAAGAACGCACATTCTTTTTATTACTATCAGGGCCCAGCATGTGCAGGAAGGGTGAGGACAGGCATTATATGTGGTCCAGGTACAGAACAAGGGTTGGCAAACTTCTCCTGTAAAGCGCCAAAGAGTAAATATTTTCACCTTCCCAGCTCATACAGTCTCCATCATAACTACTGAATTTTGCTGCTTTAGCGCAAAAGCAGCCCTAGACAGTATGTAAATGAGTATGCAGGGCTGGAGTTCCCGTCGTGGTGCAGTGGTTAACGAATCCAACTAGGAACCGTGAGGTTGCGGGTTCGGTCCCTGCCCTTGCTCAGTGGGTTAAGGATCCGGCGTTGCTGTGAGCTGTGGTATAGGTTGCAGACGCGGCTCAGACCCCACGTTGCTGTGGCTCTGGCGTAGGCTGGTGGCTACAGCTCCGATTCGACCCCTAGCCTGGGAACCTCCATATGCCGCAGGAGCGGCCCTAGAAATAGCAAAAAAGAAAAAAAAAAAAATGAGTGTGCGGGGCTGTGTTTTGATAGGACTTTGTTTACAGAAACAGGTGATGGGTGGGATTTGGCCCAAGGACTGTAGTTTCTGCCCCGGGTATGGAAGTTCCTCTCTTTACCTATAGAGGTAGCGACCCAGACAATTCCATTGTCTTTGGAATTCTCTCTTGGGAGATGGCTAGCCTGTTCCAGGATGAGAAGCTTCATGTGTAACGGGCAGGTGGTATGTGTGTTCTCTCTTTTCTGTATAGGTGGCATCACAGTGTCTGTGGTTGCGTTCTTCTTCACAATTAAGTTCCTGTTTGAGCTCGCCGCACGTGTAGTCAGCTTCCTCCAGAATGAGGATCGTGAACGCCGAGGGGACCGGACTATTTATGACTACGTGCGGGGAAATTACCTGGATCCCCGGTCTTGCAAAGTCTCCTGGGATTGGAAGGACCCCTATGAGGTGGGCCACAGCATGGCCTTCCGAGTGCATGTAAGGGAATGTTTCTGTCTCTGTACCTGCTGGGGTTTCTGAGTCATTTGCTTTCCAGAGCCCAGTGCAGTCCGTTGGTGATGCTGGCCTGGAATGTTAGTACTTTCCCTTGTGTGTCAGCCCCTCCCAGGAACTTGGGAATTGTTAACATCTGAAGAGTCACAGATTTCTCTATCATTTTGGTTTAATAGGTGCTTAGCTTTGAAGCAGCATAAAGCTTAATGTTACCTTTTCAAAATGAGAAAAATATGAGGAAAGAGTAGGTATTGTAGATTAAAGATGGGCAAACTATGGCTTGAGAGCCAAATCAGGCCACTTCCTGCTTCTATAAATACAGACTTATTGGGGCTCAGCCACACCCATTCATCTTCCTGTGCTGCCTATGGATGTTTTCACATTCGAAAAGTTAACCACAGTTGAGTAGCTGTGTGTGACCTGCGAAGCCAAAAATATTTATCTCTGCCCCTGTGCAGGTTTGCTGCCCCCTGCAAGGACTTCTCCACTGCAGCCTTATGCTTGGCTTCATAGTCTGAGCCCCCCTAGCCTTGCCTAGTGTTTCCGTTCACTCACTGACTTACCTTTACATCTGGGTTAGTAGTGATAACATAATATTTTAAAATGGCGAGTAAGACAGGGGAGGCAGCATTAATGGTTCAGAAATGTCAAGTTGAAAGTGGTTCAGGGGAGTTCCCTGGTGGCCTCGTGGTTAGGAATCGGCACCTGCACCGCTGCTGCGCAGGTTCAGTCCCAGGTCTGAAAAAGTTAAAAAAAAGTTCAGTCCCAGCCAAAAAAGTTAAAACAAAGTGATTCACAGTGGTGTATTTTACCCCTTTCCTCTGAATAAGTTAAGAATGTGTTCGTGATTTAATGATTTTCTTTGGAGCATTGAGACAATTTGTTTTTCCTTGTGTGAGCAGGACTGCAGGAATGGGTGGGTTACAGGTATGCCAGCCACCTCCTCTCTCCCCACACTCTCAAGTTACCCGGAAAATGATTTTCTCCCCCTGCTCACTAATGGGTGCCCCTCTTCTCCCCACCGCAGTTATTCTATAAGAATGGGCAGCCCTTCCCCGCACATCGGCCTGTAGGACTAAGAGTTCACATCTCCCATGTTGAGCTAGCGGTGGAAATTCCAGTGACCCAGGAAGTCCTCCAGGAGCCCAGTTCCAACGTGGTCAAGGTTGCCTTCACTGTGCGCAGGGCTGGGCGATATGAAATCTCAGTGAAGCTTGGTGGATTAAATGTGGCCTACAGTCCCTACTATAAGATTTTTCAACCTGGTAGGTTCTTTTTTCTTGCTCCTTTCCTCTCTCTCCCTTCCTTCCTTTTTCTTTTCCTTTCATCTTCTCCTTTTTAAAAACCACACCTTTATTGAGATCTAATTCACATGCTATAGAATTCATTCATTTAAAATACACAGTTTTAAAAATTCATAGAGTTGCATAACCATCACCACAGTCAATTTTAGAGCAATTTCATCACCTTTCTCATCCTGTGCCCCTTCGAAGTCACTTCACATTTTCCTCCAATCCCTCAGCCCTAGGTAAGCACTCATCTACTGCCTCTGTGGTTTTGCGTACTCTGAGTGCTACGCTACTTTTATCTCTTAAAAGTGTGATCTTAACGTACGTGACCATTTGTGACTGGCTTGTTTCAGTTAGCAGAATGCTTTTGGGGTTTGTCCGTGCTATAGCAGGAATCAGTACCTCGTTTCTTTTCTTAAGTAATATTACAGTATATGGATTTATTACATTTTATTTATCCATTCATCAGTTGATGGACATTTGCGTTATTTTTGCTTTGGCTGCCGTGAATCATGCTGATAACAACATTTGTGCACAGTTTTTGTGTGCACCTATGTTTTCTTTTCTCTAGAAGTGGAATTGCTGGGTCATCAGCCTGGTAAGTCCTTAAGGGGTAAGGGTGCCAGAATAGACCAAAGGTAAAGTCTTCTGGTTTTTGAAACCTCTTCAAAAGCACCTTGACTTAATCCTTCCCTGCCTGCCCATATGTGTTTTATTACTTTTTTTTTTTTTTCTTGTCTTTTTAGGTCTGCATCTGTGGCATATGGACGTTCCCAGGCTAGGGGTCAAATCAGAGCTGCAGCTGCCGGCCTACACCACAGCCACAGCAACGTGGCATCTGAGCTGTGTCTGTGACCTGTGCCACAGTTCATGGCAACGTCAGATCCCTGACCCACTGAGCAAGGCCAGGGATCCAACCCGCATCCTTATGGATACAAGTTGTATTTGTTTCCACTGCGCCACAATAGGAACTCCCGCTAGTTGGGTTCTTAACCTACTAAGCCATAATGGGAACTCCCATTTACTTCTTACTGAAGAGTGTCTGCCCAAGCTTCTAGTATCTTAAGAATGGAGGCCTCTGTCTCTACTTTTTTACCCTCTCATGTCCTTTGTGTCAGATAATAGATGTTCACGGCCTTTAAAGCCTAAAAGTGTAATCTCTAGCTCCTGGTTCTGCAGCATGGTGTTTAGTGTGCTGAGACCCTGGCTACCCTGTGTGCCCTGTCTTGGCTGCCTTTTGAGGCTGTCACTAGATACTAGCTGGGTCAGTGTCCACTCTAGGAGTCAAACCGTAATGAGAAGGGTCTTAAGAAGCTTTGCCTGTCTGTGCTTGACTGGTCCTCAGTTTTCGTTCTCTTCTAACAGAGGAAGGCTCTGGACAAGGGGGCTCCCAAGCTTTCTCCTTCTCCAGGCATTTCCTCCTTTGCTTACATGACTCACGCACACTCTGCTTTCCATACGAATTAGCATCCCCACTCCCTGCCACCAGAGGAGAACCGGTAATATCTTTTTAATGTGTACCAGCCCTTTTATTTCATTTCGAGATGGTCGTAGATTCTCCTACAGTTATAAGAGATAATACAGAGAGCTCCCTTGTACCGTGACCCACTTTTCCCCAGTGGTGACATCTTACAGAACTGAAATACAAGATCACAGCCCGGGTACTGACTCTGATGCAGTCAAGACACAGACCGGTTCCATCCCCACAAAGACCTTTCATGTGGCCTTGTGACTGCCACACCCATTTTTCCTCCCTCATCCACCTGTTTTTTTAACCCCTAGCAGCCCACTCATCTCTTCTCCCTTTGTGTAATTGTGCCACTTCAGGAATGATCTATAAAGGGAATCATAACAGTATGTAACCTTTTGGTTAACATACCTTTCCTTCCCCCCACTCGGCAAATTGCTCTTGAGATTCATCCAGGTCGAGTATATCAAGAATTGGTTCCTTGTATTGCCGCGCGGTGTTCCTTTGTGTGCATATACCATGGTTTGTTTAACCATTCACCAGTTAAAGGGCATCTGGGTTATTTCCAGTTTTTGGCTGTTATGAACAATCTTATGAACATGCATGTATAGGTTTTTGTGTGTTCATAAGTTTTCATTTCTTTGGTGCAAATGCCCAGGAATGCAATTGCTGGGTAGTTGCATGCTTAGTATTTTTAAGAAGCCTACAAACTCTTTTCCAGAATACTCAAAGCATTTTGCATTCCTACCAGCAATGTATAAATGATTCAGTTTCTTCACATCTTGGCCAACATTTGATATTGTTTCTATTTTTTACTATAGCCATTCTGATCATGGTGGTGATTTTAATTTGCATGTCTCTCGTGGTTAACAGTGTTGAACATCTTTTCATGTGCTTATTTGCCATCGCTTGTGTACCTTCTGGTGAAATGTCTTTTCATGCCTTTTGCCCATTTTCTGATTAGATTTTTTATGATTTTTTTATGAGAGTTCTTTGTATATTCTGCATACTAGTCCTTTGCTAGATTATGTGGTTTGCAAATATTTTCTCTCAGTCTCTAGCTTTTCTTTTCTTTCTTTCTTTCTTTCTTTTTTTGCCTTTTTGCCGTTTGTTGGGCCGCTCCCACGGCATATGGAGGTTCCCAGGCTAGGGGTCTAATCGGAGCTGTAGCTGCCGGCCTACACCAGAGCCACAGCAACACAGGATCCGAGCCGCGTCTGCGACCTGCACCACAGCTCATGGCACACTGGATCCTTAACCCACTGAGCAACGACGGGAACTCCTAGCCTTTCTTTTCATCCCCTTAACACAGAGCAAGAATTTTTAATTTTGATGAAATCAGTTTGTTAATTTTTCCTCTTATGGATCATGCTTTTGGTGTCTGAGAACTCTTTTTTTTTTTTTTTTTTTTTTTTTGTCTTTTCCAGGGCTGCACCCTCGGCATGTGGAGGTTCCCAGGCTAGGGGTCAAATCAGAGCTGTAGCTGCCAGCCTACACCACAGCCACAACAACGTGGGATCCGAGCCAGGTCTTTGACTTACACTACAGCTCACGGCAACGCCAGATCCTTAACCGAGCGAGGCCAGGGATCGAACCTGCAATCTCATGGTTCCTAGTCGGATTCGTTAACCACTGAGCCACAAAAGGCACTCCGAGAACTCTGACTAGTCCTAGATTCCTAAGATACTCTCCTTTGTTTTTTTCTAAAAGTTTCCTAGTTTTACATTCAATATTTAAGGTTGTGATCCATTTTTTGTTAACTTTTTTTTTAATTAGTCAAATGAATTTATCACATCTGTAGTTGTATAATGATTATAACAATCTGATTTCACAGGATTTCCAACCCACAGCCCAAGCACATCCCCCCACCCCTAAACTCTCTCCTCTGGAGACCATAAGTTTTTCAAAGTGTGAGTCAGCATCTGTTCTGCAAAGAAGCTCAGTCTGTCCTTTTTTCAGATTCCACATGTCAGTGAAAGCATTTGATGTTGGTGTCTCATTGTATGACTGACTTCACTTAGCATGGTAGTTTCTAGGTCCATCCGTGTTGCAAAAAATGCTGGTATTTTGTTCCTTTTAATGGCTGAGTAATATTCCATTGTGTATATGTACCACATCTGCTTGATCCACTCTTCTGACGATGGACATTTAGGTTGTTTCCATGTTTTGGCTATTGTAAATAGTGCTGCAATGAACACTGGAGTACATGTGTCTTTGCGAGTCCTGGTTTTCTCTGGATAGATGCCCAGGAGTGGGATTGCTGGATCAAATGGTAGTTCTATGTTTAGGTTTCTGAGGAATCTCCGTACTGCTTTCCACAGTGGTTGCACCAATTTACAATCTCACCAACAGTGTACTAGTGTTCCTTTTTCTCCACACCCCCTCCAGCACTTATTGTTTGTAGACTTTTTGATGATGGCCATTCTGGCCAGTGTAAAAGGTGGTACCTCATAGAGGTTTTGATTTACATTTCTCTAACGAGCGATGTTGAACATCTTTTCATGCGTTTTTTTGGCCATCCGTATGTCTTCTCTGGAGAATTGTCTGTTTAGATCTTCTGCCCATTTTTTGATGGGGTTGTTTGTTTTTTTGATATTGAGCTGTAGGTGGTGTTTATAAATTTTGGAGATTAATCCCTTATCAGTCGATCCATTTGCAAAGATTTTCTCCCACTCTGTGGGTTGTCTTCTTGTGTTGTTTAGGGTTTCCTTTGCTGTGCAGAAACTTTGAAGTTTGATTAGGTCCCATTTGTTTATTTTTGTTTTTGTTGACAATACTCTGAGAGGTGGATCTGAGAAGATGTTGCTGTCGTTTATGTCAGAGAGTGTTTGGCCTGTGTTTTCCTCTAGGGGTTTGATAGTGTCTGGTCTTATATCTAGGTCTTTAATCCATTTTGAGTTTATTTTTGTGTATGGTGTTAGGGAGTGTTCTAATTTCATTCTTTTCCATGTGGCTGTCCAGTTTTCCCAGCACCACTTATTGAACAAGCTGTCCTTTCTCCTAGTTAACTTTTGTATATTGGGTCAAGGTTTTTTTTTCTCACACATGTCTGGTTACTCCAGTACTGTTTGTTGAAAAGGCTGTCTTTCCCTATTACACTACTTTTGCACCTTTATCAGGGATCAGTTGGGAATATTTGTGGATATTTATTTATGGGTTCTCTGTTCTGTTTTACTGATCTATGTGTCTATCCCTCTACCAATAATACCGTAGGCTTAATTACATAGCTATATAATAAGCTACGTGATTGAAATTGGGTAAACTGACTCACTGACTCTTTCCACTTCTCTTTTTTTTCTTTTTCTTTTTTTGGCTTTTTAGGGCACCTACAACATATGGAGGTTCCCAGGCTAGGAGTTGAATAGGAGCTACAGCTGCTGTCCTATACCACAGCCACAGCCACACAGGATCTGAGACATGTCTGTGACCTACACCGCAGCTCATGTAGGTCACTGGATCCTTAACCCATTGAGTAAGGCCAGGGATTGAACCCTCGTCCTCATGGATACTAGTTGGGTTTGTTAACCACTGAGCCACGATGGGAACTCCAACTCTTCTTTTTTAGAATTGGTTTTTGGTATTCTAGATCCTTTGCCTTTCCATATAAATTTTAGCATAGTATTGTCTAAGCCTACCAAAAAATCTTACTGAGATTTTGATAAGAATTGTGTTCAACCTTTATATCATTTGAGGAGAATTGACATCTTTACTCTGTTGAGTCTTCCAGTCCATAAACATGGTATGCGTCTGAATTTATTTAGAACTTTTAAATTTTCTTCTTTTTTTTTCTTTCTTTTTAGGGCTGCACCCATGACACACGGAGGTCCCTAGGCTAGGGATCGAATCAGAGCAGTAGCTGCCAGCCTACACCACAGCCACAGCAATGCCAGATCCAAGCCACATCCGTGACTTACACTGCAGTTCCTTATTTACAGTGCTGGTTCCTTTAACCCACTGAGTAAGGCCAGGGATCAAACCCACATCCTCATGGGTACTAGTCAGGTTCTTAATCCTCTGAGCCACAACAGGAACTCCAAGAACTTTTTTATTTCTTTAATCAGCATTTTGAGGCTTTCAACATATAAGTCTCTGTACTTGTTTTGCTAGATTTGCACCTGAATATTTCGGATTTGTTTGTTTGCTTTGTGATTATTCACTTACTGAGGCCTGCTTCACTCATAGGTTTCCAGAGGGATTCTAGGCACTTTGTCTGTAGCTCTCAGTCTGTTTCCTCCACGTTTTTGTCATTTTGTTTAGTGCTTGTGGTGGTTAGGAATTTGTACAAATAAGTTCCCCAAAGTTGATTTGAATTAATCTCTTTGTTTTCTTTGTTTCTTTCTGCCTCATAATGGTATTGTTTATCCCTAGGAACTGGGCGGAGACCCAGGTCTCTAGGACTCACTGACCAAGCAGATCCTGTGCCCTGAGTCCCCTCTCTGACATTCTATTCCATTGTCTTTGTGCCAGGAATGGTAGTTCCTTCCAAGACCAAAATCGTGTGCCATTTTTCTACTCTTGTGTTGACCTGTGGGCAGCCACACACTCTTCAAATAGTGCCCCGAGATGAGTATGACAACCCTACGAACAATTCCACGTCCTTGAGAGATGAGCACAATTACAGTCTGTCCATTCATGAGGTAAGTAGCCTCCCTTCGTGCCTGCATGCTCCTCTCTGTCACTGTCACCCTTTCCAGGCCACCTCCTTCCCCTTGACTTCTGTGCCGGCCATCCTTCATCTGACAGTACCTCTCATCAGTAATTGTGAGACAGAGCTCGTAGATAAGAACAATTCTTTCTTTCTTTCTTTCTTTATTTTTTATCTTTTCTAGGGCCGCACCCGCAGCACATGGAGGTTCCCAGGCTAGGGATGGAATTGGAGCTATAGCCACCAGCCTGCGTCAGAGCCACAGCAACTCGGGATCCTAGCCGAGTCTGCGACCTACACCACAGTTCACGGCAACACCAGATCCTTAACCCACTGAGCGAGGTCAGGGATTGAACCCACAACCTCATGGTTCCCAGTCGGATTCATTAACCACTGAGCCATGACGGGCACTCCAAAATGTTCTTTATAAAGAGTAAATTACTGTGCAAACAGGGACAATTATATGGTTAGTGATGCTTGGTTTTCCTCCTGTAGCTCGGGCCTCAGGAAGAAGAGAGTGCTGGTGTCTCATTTGAGAGGTCAGTGACCTCCAACCGGCAGACCTGCCAGGTGTTCTTGCGGCTCACCCTGCACTCCCGAGGCTGCTTCCATGCCTGTATTTCATACCAAAATCAGCCCATCAATAATGGCGAATTTGACATTATCGTCCTAAGTGGTGAGTTGAGAGAAAAGCTGTGATCGAGTCCTCTTCCCAGGCCCCTTATTCTTTGCACATCTGCACCCTTCTCACAACCCCGCAGATACTTGGTATTGAAGGCAAACTTGGTTTAGAGTCCTATGGACTAAAGATTTGAGGGTAAGCAATTTTTTTTTCCTCCCCTGTCTTGGACTTTAAACCTTATTCCATGTTTTACCTCAGAGAATGAGAGGAATATTGTCGAACGCAATGTGTCCACCTCAGGAGTGAGCATTTACTTCGAGGCTTATCTGTATAATGCTGCCAACTGTGCCAGCACGCCGTGGCACCTCCCGCCCATGCACATGAGCTCTGGCCAGCGCCGGCCCTCCACGGCTCTGGAGGAGGAAGATGAAGATTCACCCTCTGAGTGTCACACCCCTGAGAAGGTGAAGAAGCCGAAGAAGGTGTACTGCTATGTGTCACCAAAGGTTGGAATTCCCATTCTTGCCTCAGAATCCCCTGCCTGAGCCTGCTCGTAATTGGTATTTGGTAACCAGACCCACAAAGCAACCGTCTGAGAGGCAGGGTGAGATCATTGACCTGTGGGGCTGCAAGGACACTAAGAGGTGCTGCTGCAGGTGGAGCAGTGGGTGGGGCCTTCTCTTCTGCTGCCCGCGTCTGGTTTGGACTAGAGGACATCACTGTCCGGAGAGTCTGTGCGCCTTGGTTCTTTAGAGCACCTGTGGCATTCTGCCATTTGATTGCTTCTGGGAAGATTTTTCAGGGCACGGCTCTCAGAGTTTTAAAGAAAGCTACTTTTAACCATTAACAGTTTCTCACTAGTGTAAAAATCACTGTTGGCCCCTTGTGCTGTTTTGGAACAAGTTGATCTTTCATTCTGTGATGTGTGAAACCGCAATAAATGGATGGCATCATCAGGGTACAGGATTCGAATAGGGAAATTTTGGCAGAGATAGGGAGGTGAACTTCCCAAGGCCCCCGAACTAAGAGGCGCTTTGTGTTAGGGATTTTCTTTTTTAGTTTTTACATTTTGCTGATTCATTCAGACCTCAAAAAAACGAGACTCTTGAAACATCTCATTACATTCCTTTAATCTCATAACCAAAACTGAGTTATAAATCTGTTCTACTTTAGAACACTTCACTCTGTACCATTCAGCATTTAAAAATCTAGCCTTGGAGTTCCCTTCGTGGCTCAGTGGAAACAAAGCTGACTCGCATCCATGAGGTTCCAGGTTCGATCCCTGGCCTCGCTCAGTGGGTTAAGGATCTGGCATTGCCATGTGCTGTGGTGTAGGTTGCAGACACAGCTCGGATCCCTCATTGTTGTGGCTGTGGTGTAGGTTGCAGACGTAGCTCGGATCCCTCATTGTTGTGGCTGTGGTGTAGGCTGGCAGCCATACTTCCGATTTGACCCCTAGCCTGGGAACCTTGGTATGCCGCAAGTGTGGCCTTAAAAAGACCAAAAAAAAAAAAAAAAAAAAAATCTAGCCTTAATTTGGCTTAGGAAAATGGTGAGGTAGAGATGAAACAGGATTGCCTATGAATTGATAATTGTTAAAGCTGATGATGGCTTCATTGTACTGTTTTCTCTTCTTTAGTATGAGTTTGAAATGTTCTTTAATGAAGAGTTTTTTAAAAATCAAGGAAAAGCCTGATCTGCTAGATGGTCAGATAACAGGGCTTTTTAAATTTTAAAATTAAAAATTTTTTTTTGTCTTTTTAGGGCCGCACCCACAGCATATGGAAATTCCCAGGCTAGGAGTCAAAACGGAGCTGCAGCCGCTGGCCTTTGCCACAGCCACAGCAATGCCAGATCCTTAACCCACTGAGCAAGGCCCAGGATCAAACCCGAGTCCTCATGGCTTCTAGTTGGGTTTGTTACCACTGAGTTACAATGGGAACTTCCAACAGGGTTTTTTTAAGATTAAAAAATTATTGCATTATCGTTTCCTTTTTTGTAAATGGTGAGAGACACCCCCCCCCCTTTTTTTAAGGGCCACACCCATGGCATGTGAAAGTTCCCAGGCTAGGGGTCGAACTGGAGATGTAGCTGCCACCTATACCACAGCCACAGTAACTCGGGATCTGGGCTGCATCTGTGACCTATGCCACAGCTCACAGCAACGCTGGATCCTTGACCCACTGAGTGAGGCCTGGGATTGAACATGCATCCTCATGGATACTAGTCATGTTTGTTACTGCTGAACCATGATGGGAACTCCAAGAGACCTCTCTTTTATTCTTACCTAAGGAATTTTTATAAACTTTTTTGTATGAGACTCATCCTATCCCCCACCTCTCTTTCCCAGCAAATCCTTGGTGCCATTCAAATAGGGATAAAGCAGTGAGAATGGGCCCCTGGGATTCCCGGTCCACTGACTTGGAAGCAGTCTCTTTGAATAGCATCCGGCTAAGCATAAGGAGATTTGATTGTTTCTAGGTGAAATGTTCTCTACTCATAAAGTGAAAACCTGATCTCAGATATTTGGAAATGGTAATAAGACCTGAGTATTAAGATTATGAAATACGGAGTTCCCATCATGGCTTAGTGATTAACAAATCCAACTAGGAACCATGAGGTTGCAGGTTCAATCCCTGGCCTCGCTCAATGGGTTAAGGATCCGCCGTTGCCATGAGTTGTGGTGTAGGTCGCAGACTCGGCTTGGATCCTGTGTTGCTATGGCTCTAGTGTAGGCTGGTGGCTACAGCTCTGATTAGACTCCTAGGCTGGGAACCTCCATATGCCGAGGGAGCGGCCCTAGAAAAGGGAAAAAAGACAACAACAACAACAAAAAAAAGATTATGAAATGTTGGAGTGCCTGTCATGGCACAGAGGAAACAAATCCAACTAGGAATGATGAGGTTGCGGATTTGATCCCTGGCCTTGCTCAGTGGGTTAAGGATCTGGCATTGCCGTGAGCTGTGGTGTAGGCCAGCAGCTCCCATTTGACCCCTAGCCCAGAAACCTCCATACGCTGCAGGTGCAGCCCTAAAAAGCAAAAAAAAAAAAAAAAAAAAAAAAAGTTATGAAATGTCTGCATGAAACTGCATTGTGAGAGTGATATTTTTAATTTGCCTGTTTTAAGTTACAGTTGATGCTTTTTATTGGATTTCAGTCCTGACTAAATTATCCTCTGTGTCCATAGAGGAAAAGGGTTATCATGAAAAAATGTAGATGGGGACTGGTATTTGAACTATGATACCCAAATGGAACCTCTTTACTTATCATTCGCTTTATTTTTTGTACGTTGGTCCTCCAGCAATTCTCAGTGAAGGAGTTCTACCTGAAAATCATTCCCTGGCGCCTTTATACCTTCCGAGTGTGCCCAGGAACAAAAGTAAGTTCAACCTCATATCTGGGTCATGCCGGGTAGGCTTCAACCTCTGACGTCTCAGCCTTTTCTTTTTTTCCTAGAAGAGCTTTCTCGTTATGCACACAGTATTTATTGCCAGATAAAGAAGGAGTTTTTGGAGTTCCCTGGTGGCTCAGTGGGCTAAGGATCCTGTGTTGTCACTGCCGTGGCTCTGCTTACAGCTGTGGCTCAGTTTCATTCCCTGGCCCAGGAACTTTTACATGCCATAAGCACAGCCAGGCAAAGATGCTGTTGCCTCCTCATGAAACAGCATGAAGGAAGTAGTTCTAGGAGGACCCATGCCTCCAGAAACAGCAATGAGTAGCGAGTCAGAGTACTTCAATAGTTATCTTTCGCCCCTAAGACTAAGTTAATGGAGAGGGTGTTGCTAACTCTGACCTGAGCTTAGTTTCCCCATGTGCCAAAGCTTACTAACTCTTTTAGCACCAGTATTCTCATCTATTAAAAGAATTTTGTTTTTTCAATGTGTCTGAGCTTTTGGAATCTAAAGGCAGATCACTTGTTCCCAGTTTGCCCAACCTGTTCGGGTACCCATTTGCTCTTCTGTATATCCTGGCTGCCTTCACCCTTCTTATATGTGATGTTGGAAGCACAGAAGATACATATCGAGTGTTGCCTGTGGCCCTTACTAAAGGTGGTCTCCGTACCTCAAATAATTTAAAATAGAATTTGAATCATGGAGCACTGAAGTGAAAAACAAGGAGATATACTCCTGGTAGGTACTTGGAGAAAGCAGGCTTAACGTTTTTTTTTTTTTCTTTTTAGGGCCACATCTGCGGCATAAGGAGTTTCCCAGGCTAGGAGTCCAATCAGAGCTACAGTTGCCAGCCTATACCACAGCCACTGCAACACTGGATCCAAGCTGCATCTGCAACCTATACCACAGCTCATGGCAACACCGGATCCTTAACCCACTGAGCAAGGCCAGGGATAGAACCCACAACCTCATGGTTCCTAGTTGGTTTTGTTTCCACTGGGCCATGATGGGAACTCCAGGCTTAAGTCATTTTTTGTTGGTTGTCGCAGAAGGGTAGAGATGTGAATTTGAAAGGTTAATGGATCAACTCATTTTTTTCCCTTTTGTTAGTTTTCATACCTTGGCCCTGACCCTGTGCATAAGCTCCTCACGTTGGTGGTGGACGATGGCATTCAACCTCCCGTGGAGCTCAGCTGTAAGGAAAGGAACATCCTAGCGGCCACGTTCATCCGCTCACTCCATAAGAACATAGGTAAGGTTGGACAGGGATTCTGACCGGGAAGGCAGCGACACCCTGGGTGCCAGAGGGTGTGGAGGTGGCCAGCACGGGTGTCTTGTAATGAGGCTGTAATCATGACGGATCTTGCTGCTCCTCAGGAGGCTCTGAGACCTTTCAGGACAAGGTGAACTTTTTCCAGCGAGAGCTTCGGCAGGTGCACATGAAAAGACCACATTCCAAAGTCACCCTGAAGGTCAGCAGACATGCTCTGTTGGAATCGGTGCGTAAAATTTCATCCCTGTCAACAGTTGTCAACATTTTCCAACTAGAAACCTCTTTGTTTGTTTTGTTTTTGTTTTTTTTGTCTTTTAGGGCCACACCCATGGCATTTGGAGGTTCCCAGGCTAGGGGTCTAATCAGAGCTACAGCTGCCAGCTTATGCCACGGCCACAGCAATGCCAGACCCAAGCCGTGTCTGCGACCTACACCACAGCTCACGGCAACACCAGATCCTTAACCCACTGAGCAAAGCCAGGGATCAAACCCTCAACCTCATGGTTCCTAGTCGGATTTGTTCCCGCTGTGCCATGATGGGAACTCCAGAAACCTCTTCGATGTTTTGGTTATATTCTACAGTTTATCTCCTTTATGAAACCCAAACCTCTCTCTTCTCAAAACCTATTAAAAACTCTTACTCTTGTGTGTTTGATTTTACCGAATATGGGGCAGATGTACTGGAGGTGTGTTATTGAAGAGACAGACTAGTTGACTCATGGGCATTAAAATCTGTACTGAACTAGTTCCCGAGCAAGGTCATGGAGCTCCTCCTACGTAGGGTGGGTGTTAAGTTGTTGTTATAGAAGAAAGTTCTTGTTATTGAATCCCCGGAATAAAAGAGCTCTTGTTGGATTTGAAGGAAAGGATTTTTGTTGTCCTTCTGGCCTGATGGAGAAGGAATACCTGATGTGTGTCTGTCTCCACTGCACAGACACTGGCATAGTTCTTACATTCCTTGAGAATGAGAAGGCTTTGGTCCTTGTCCAGAAAGTGTTTGTGATGTTTGGCTCTGGTAGGTATGACTGGAAACCCCTTTTCTCAGCCACATTCTCTTTGTGGCATGGCTCCCTGTCTGACCTTAGCTTTGTGGAGAAAGATGTCTAGTGGATAAACTGTACTTTATTGAAAACCAAGCCTCCTTGGTTCTCCTGCTGACCAAGCTTACTGATTTGAGCCATTTTCACTTCTTTATTTAAGAATATTCTCATTGATAAAAAAGAGGTTTTTTAAAGGAAAAAAAAAAAGCTTCAACTTTCCAATAAGGCAGTGGTGTAAATATGAATTAGTTATTTTTTTTAACCTTTGGAGATATGTACATTTTAAATACAAGGTAGTATTAAAGCTTATTGGTGAGTAATATATGGCCTCCAAGCACGTATGGCCATTAAATGGACAAAATGGCAGTGTTCTTTTGTTTTTGTCTTGAACCCCCAAGAGATACCAGCCAGTGTTTTTACAGTTTCCTTTGTTTCACTGCTTTTCAGTCTCTGAAAGCCACTCGGAATTTCTCCATCTCAGATTGGAGTAAGAACTTTGAAGTGGTTTTTCAGGATGAAGAAGGTCAGTTTTGAAATTTCATATTCATCTTTTTTATCCCCCTCTCCCCCCGGCACACACTCTCCACCCTGCCCCAGCTTCTTTTTCCCAGGGAAAAAGAAGTCATGAGTCAAGACAAAAAGGATAGTATTTACTGGCTGGATGCTGTGGTCGAGCTTGTAGAGCCAGACATACAGGCCGAGAGCTCTTAAGAGTCTGAAGCAGAAGGACGAAGTACCCCTTCTAGAAACGAGAAATGTCAATTTCTTGGGATCTCTGATGTGTTCCCACACTAAGGGAGCATGACCTTAGTGATCAGAATACCTTTAATCCTAGAGAAAAGGGTGGGATTTCAAAAAAAAAAAAAAGTCCACAGTTGAGGTGGGGTGGAGTGGAGGACACTAAGGTTGGGGAACGGAGGGAGTGTGGAGAGTGTAAAATGATGAGTAAATGAACAAAAGGCATAGGAAGTGCTAGGCCAGAGTCACTTTTTATGTTTATTATGCTTTCCAGCTCTGGACTGGGGAGGGCCTCGCCGGGAGTGGTTTGAGCTAATCTGCAAAGCACTCTTTGACACCACCAATCAGCTCTTCACCCGATTCAGTGACACCAACCAAGCATTAGTGAGTCTGTGACTTCTCATGGGTGGGAGGAAAGTGTGAATTATGTTATAACGGAGAGACTAATAAGAGTTTGAACTAATCAGATGGCTTCCATCCTTTTTGCCTTCATTATTTCTGTAAAATATTATTTCTGTAAAATACAAGAAAATGCAGACAGCTGGGACAGGTGAATATTTAACGTAAAAGCATTATAATGCAGAGGCTATTCTACTCATTATTATTATTACTATTATTTGCCTTTCTCCCTTTTTAGGCCTGCACCCGCAGCATATGGAGGTTCCCAGGCTAGGGATCTAATTGGAGTTGAAGCCACTGTCCTACGCCACAGCCACAGCAACGCAGGATCCGAGCCACATCTGTGACCTATGCTATAGCTCATGGCAATGCTGGATCCTTAACCCACTGAGAAAGGCCAGGGATCAAACCCGCAACCTTATGGTTCTTAGTCGGATTCATTTCCGCTGTACCACAATGGGAACTCCTACTCATTGTTTGAATAATTAAGCTTTTTCCTTTTTTTGTGTTTTTTAAGGCTGCACCCGTGGCATATGGAGGTTCCCAGGCTAGGGGTCCAATCAGAGCTACAGCTGCTGGCCTACACCAGAGCCACAGCAATGCCATGTCTGAGCCATGTCTGTGACTTACATCACAGATCATGGCAAAATCAGATCCTTAACTCACTGAGCAAGGCCAGGGATCGAATCAGCAACTTCATGGTTCCCAGTCGGATGTTTCCACTGTGCCACGATGGGAACTCCAAGCCACTTTCTTTAAAACATACCTGAAGCCAAGTTCCCTTGTGGCACAGTGGGTTAAGCATCTGGTGTTGTCACTGTAGTTGCTGAGGTCACTGCTGTGGTGTCGGTTCAGTCCCTGGCCCAGGAACTTCCACTTGTTGCAGGCAAGGCCGAAAAAAAATCCCCCAGCCAATCAAAAGCATACCTAAAGCAATTGAACTCTATACAAGAGCTTTGGTAAGGCAGAGTGGAGAAGCAGACTTTGGTGGGAAGAAGTTCTGGTTTAGGGAAATGGCATTATATCATCCACTGATTGACTTCCACATGCAGCTTGGGACCCAAAATCAGTGTGAGATTCTTCACTTAATATGAGCCCGTCTTCGCCCTTTATCCTCCAGTCACTTTGAATTCCTCAGTGGTGGCTACTAAAAGAGTAATGCCATTCAGATGGGCTCTTTGATCCTAACACTGAAATTCTTGCTCCCTTGGGATAGAGTTGGGGAAGGAGGATCATCCCAGAACTGGGCTTAAAGAGAGCCTTTTAATCTCTCTCTGTGATCAGGTGCATCCCAACCCTAATCGCCCGGCTCACCTGCGCCTCAAGATGTATGAATTTGCAGGGCGGCTGGTGGGCAAGTGTCTCTATGAATCCTCTCTGGGAGGCGCTTACAAGCAGTTGGTCCGCGCTCGCTTTACCCGTTCTTTCTTGGCCCAAATCATAGGACTGCGTATGCACTACAAGGTAAGCTTTTAGGTAGACGTTTTCTACGAAGGCCCCTGGCCATTGACTATGGAATTTTTCCGCTCTGAATGTATTATTCTTAAGGTTAAAGGGCTAAGTGGCTGCAAGCAGTTACAAATTTCATTTCTGGCTAAGAGTACTCATGTTCTGTTCTCTGTCTCTCTGTCTCCTCAGTACTTTGAAACCGATGACCCAGAGTTCTACAAGTCTAAAGTTTGTTTCATCCTCAACAACGACATGAGTGAGATGGAGCTGGTCTTTGCAGAAGAGAAATACAACAAATCTGGCCAATTGGATAAGGTAAAAAAGAGGACTGAAGCCTGTGCGTCCCACTTCCCAGCCTCCTCTATAGCAGGGCTTTCTACTAGAACTTTCTGCAGTGATGGGAATGTTCTCTATTTGTGCTGTCTTTTGAGCTCTCAAAATGTGGTTGGTTGGGACCAAATAACTGAATTTCTGAATAACCATATGTGACTAATAACAACCATATTGGACAGCTTTGGGGCATTGCGTCCCGCACTGAACGGTCTTGGCCTGTTTGAGTAGAGCCAAAGACATATGTATCCATCCATCCTACTTTCCAGTAGAGAAAGAACTAAGTGATAGTGAAGTGTCACTGCACGAGCAGCTTTGGAAGGGAAGACAGTGTGTTTCTAAACATTAGGGGTGGGGATGTGGATGACTCCTATTTTAACCCTGTGCTTGTGTATTTTAAAACTTATGGCCAACAAGTAGTTCCGATGCAAATGTGGTTTTTCTTTACATTGTGGGGTTAAATAATATCAGATGATACTGATAAAGCTAACATTGCAGTTATATATCATTGAAAGCAAAATAGCAATGACCGCAAATTTGTCATTACTAATAGATAGCACTGTGCTGATGACTCAGTAACCTTTGTGAGCCCTGGGAACCCCAGCTGTCGGCCTTTGCACATTTGTGGGCGGAGCCTGTCTTCCTGACCCAGCACTGCAAGGCAACTTGAATTACTGAATGAGGGTCTGTAGGCCTGGGGGGGGGTGCTGATTTTAATTTGGACTTAATGTGAATATTAAATCATAGTAATTTACTACTTAGAAATACTTACACATGTAAAATAAAAAAAAAAAATCCAGAATTGTGCATAATAGCACAGCAACAAAAACATAAGAAAAGTTTTACATTTTTTTAATGTCTTTTTAGGGCTGCACCCACAGCATATGGAGGTTCCCAAGGCTAGGGGTCGAATCAGAGCTGTAGCTGCCGGCCTATACCACAGCCACAGCAGCGTGGGATCTGAGCCTCGTCTGTGATCTACACCACAGCTCACGGCAACGCCAGGTCCTTAATCCACTGAGCAAGGCCAGGGACCGAACCCGCATCCTCTCATGGATACTAGTTGAGTTCGTTAATCACTGAGCCATGATGGGAGTGCCAAGTTTTACATGTTTAGATCCAGTGAGAATCCTTGCTCTGGATCACAGTCCTGTCCATACCATGCTGTTGCCAGGGCCTTAAAATCTGATCCTGTAACTAAACGCAGGCCCTCACTCACCTATGAAGACAATTGTGGTCATTGTACACAGGTTTTCTGGGATGGTGGCTTTGGACTGTGCTTCAGGGCTTCCTCAAAGCTCCCTTAGGAGTTGTTTTTCGGGAGGAGGGTGCCAATTCTATTTGAGAATCATATCGTTCAGCTTTTTCTTTGCAGACAGAATAATTGAGAGCCCAAATATCTGAGATTGAAATCCTGTAGCAAGTTACTCGCTAAGTATCAAGCTGTGGCTTTTTCCATTGACTCGCAGGGGAAAAATAGAAGAATGTGCCCATCTTAGAATTTATGAGACTTGAAAAGACTTCTTTACTACTGAATCTGGTTTTATTTATTCTCAGTTGGCTCAGGGGTTGAAAAGAGGTCAGTAATGGTTTAGTTTTGGATCATAGAAATGTTAAAATATTGCTGACAAGGAACTGTAATATCTTCCTGTTGCATCACCACTGTTTGACCAGGTTAGAGACTCACTCACATGCCCACTTCAGAAATAGCAGCACGTAGCACGTAGCAGTAGCCCTAGGAACCCTGAGGCTTAGTAACTAAATAAAACCAACGGTACTGAGAACCTGAAGACACAGAAGGAACTTGTGACTGAGGCGTTTGTAATGCTGTGTTTGTGGCACATACTGGACAGATGTCATGAACTCCTATCCACATCTTGTCCCTCTCTTTTGTCTCTTTTTTCAGGTTGTAGAACTTATGACAGGTGGAGCTCAAACCCCAGTCACCAACGCAAATAAAATCTTCTATTTAAATCTGCTGGCCCAGTATCGGCTGGCCAGTCAAGTGAAAGAGGAGGTGGAACATTTCCTAAAAGGTGGGATCCTGTCTACTCTTGGCTTTGAGATGACAGTATCCGTATCCATGGTCTGAATGGGGCTTTAACTTGGCTGCTTTGTTTCAGGCCTGAATGAATTGGTCCCTGAGAACCTTTTGGCTATTTTTGATGAGAATGAGCTAGAGGTGAGTGCTTACAATTGAAATCCCCTGAGAGTTCCCGTTGTGGCTCAGTGGTAGCAAACCCAGCTGGCATCCGTGAGAACTCGGGCTCGATCCCTGGTCTTGCTCAGTGGGTTAAGGATCCAGTGTTGCTGTGAACTGTGGTATAGGCCTCAGATGCGGCTCGGATCTGGTGTTACTGTGGCTGTGGCGTAAGCCAGCCGCTGCAGTTCCGATTCAACCCCTAGCCTAGGAACTTCCATATACCGCAGATGTAGCCCTAAAAAAAAAAAAAAAAAAAAAAAAAATGAAATCCCCTGTTCTTGGCTTGGACCCAGCTTACTGCATCTCCTGTTATGAGATGTGGTAGGAAAGCCCTCTATGGGTTGGTTTCACTTACACATTGACCCCTTCTCCAGGGTCAATTTAAAAAATTTGAATGTGGATTTCCCGTCATGGTGCAGTGGTTAATGAACCCGACTAGGAACCATGAGGTTGCAGGTTCAATCCCTGGCTTCACTCATTGGGTTAAGGATCCAGTGTTGCTGTGAGCTGTGGTGTAGGTTGCAGACACGGCTTGGATCCTGTGTTGCTGTGGCTGTGATCTAGGCTGGCGGCTACAGCTCCGATTAGACCTCTAGCCTGGGAACTTCCATATGCTGCAGGCACAGCACTAGAAAAGACCAAAAAAAAAAAAAAAAAAAAATTGAATGTGAAATTGGGAACTAGCAAATAACTATTTCTGAAGAATAATCATGTTTAGTTATCCATCAAATATTACTAATACTGGTAGTAGTAAAGAATGTTGGTGTGCTGTACAGTCTTTGTAAATCCTATGACATTTAAGGTTGATTTAAGGGAATAATAGAATGTATTTGTTCAGAGACCGTTTATTGAGTGCCTCCTCGGTGCCATGTACGTTTGAGGAACTGGGGAGCTAGCAGTGAATAAATCACAGTCCCTGCCCACATGGAGCTAGCTACATTCTATGAAGGAGACAAAGCGAGAGATGTGATGTATTTCATAGCTCTGGGCTGCAGCACTCTCTAGTTAATGTATTCTTATTTTAGATCCTGTAACAACCAGAATGCAACTATAAAATGGCAAACATCTTACTATAATTAGCAAGATTGAAGTTCTGTGAGCTTCAGGAGTAGGCAGAAAATAAAACCAGTTTGTTTTCGCCTGCTCCTCACAGATGATACACACAAGTTTAGTTTTAACTTCCCATAGCCTTTATGAGGGGCATGTTTCTACAAACTGTCTCCTATACGGAGGAAGTTCTTCTTTTAAGATGAGGAAATCAAAAGTAATTTCAGTTCTTATGAACCAAACTGGCTTTGAGAACAAGAATCAGTCTTGTGCAATTTTCATGTAGATAGGAAGTCCACATAGCGAACTCTCCATCTCTCGAGGCTCAAGTTTCTGCCGGACTTGTCACCTAGTACTGTCATTTTCTAGGCTGAGGAACAGCTACTGGTGTGTTTTGTTTTATCCTGAAGCAAAGCATTTGTTACAGTTCGTAGAGGGAGGAGGAGGAAGGACACAGTCTCTTATGGTTGTAACCCATCCTGCTCTCGGTTGCTCGGTAGCTTAGCGAGTTCTTTTTGAAGGAGCCAGGCTGCTCAGGCTTAATTTGGGCTTTTCTTGTCTCTTGATTAGCATGTATCATTCTTTATAACTATGGGATGAGTACTCCCAGTCTGCTAAGTAACTTGCTGGATCCTGAACCAAATTAGGACATCAACAAGATATTTAGGGCTCCGATGTCATTAATGCGCTCATTTTTGGCATCTTTGTCATTTATCTGATCAAGTAGAGGCAGGACTGCAGGGACGGTAGTAAAAGTTCAATCCATAAAAGAAGGATGGTGGATCCTGGAAAAAAGGGAAGGCCATCTAACAAATTCATAAACGGGGCTGGGGGTCTTCACCCAAGGGAATGGGTCTGCTTTTCCCCCTGGTATTCCCAGGCCTCATCCAGAGCAGACTGTCAGTAAACACTTGGTTCCCTTTTTAACCCTTTGTTTCAATTTCAAATAACCCATAGCAACAGTTCTTATTTAGGGGTGCACATCACAAATGCTTGAGAAACTTTTTCAAAATACACAAGCTTGTAACCCATTCCTGCAGATTCTGATCATAGTCTGGGGTAAGGCCACAGGCCCTATCTATATATATGTTTCAAAAGCTGGGTGATTTTTTACCGAACTGGTTAGGAACCATTGGCCTATTACAATTAATTTCCCTAAAGCAGTATTCTGGCATCATAACCTCACTTTATGTCTTTTTCTTGGTGTTTTCTTTATTCCACATTTTGCACGTTAACATATTTTGACCTTCTGGTGGGTCTTGGCCCCTCTGACTGTTTTCTCCAGCTGCTGATGTGTGGGACTGGGGACATCAGTGTGTCAGACTTCAAAGCCCATGCAGTGGTCGTTGGTGGCTCGTGGCATTTCAGAGAAAAAGTAAGTGGGCCAAACTTCTTTCAGTTGACTTTGTGTCGTGTGATAAGGACAAAGTTTCAGGAGAAAAAAGTCAAGGAGTCAGAGAAGCAGACGTGTTGACGGGGGAAAAGTGATATATGTGGGAGAGGCAGGTGCGTGTCCAGGAGGAAGGGAGCCCTGGCCCCAAGGCCTGGCCTGCTGACTGCCACAGAGGCAGTGTGTTGGACAGGCAGAGCAATAGAACCAAGCAGTCGGCAACTACCCTCCCGACTGTGGGACACTATCAGTTCCTTTTAGGAGCTCTCTTGTGGAGCAGCAGATTAAGGGTTGCTGCTGTGGTGTGGGTTTGACCCCTGGCCCAGAAACTTCCCTGTGCCACCTGTGTGCCCCCCTCCAAAAAAAAAAAAAAAAAAAATCCCTATTAAAGCGGTTGTCAACTCTAACCATTCCTACCTGTGTGCAGTAACCAGGACCTACCCCCACTTCAGGGTATCCTCTTCCTCCGCTAGGGGTCAAATCCTAGAATACACACCAGCGTGACCCCAGCCTGTGCTCTCCCTGCCAGGTCATGAGGTGGTTTTGGACGGTGGTTTCCAGTTTGACGCAAGAGGAGTTGGCTCGGCTGCTCCAGTTCACGACAGGCTCCTCCCAGCTCCCACCCGGAGGCTTTGCCGCCCTCTGTCCCTCGTTTCAGATCATCGCCGCCCCAACCCACAGCACACTACCAACAGCACACACGTGGTGGGTATCGACTGGCGGGCACGCTGGCCTGGGGGTTAGCTGTCTGGCCCTTGCCAGTGTTTCTGGTGGTGTGAGCTAATCGCTTCTCCCCCTTGGCCTTCCAGTTTCAACCAGCTGTGCCTCCCTACGTATGACTCATATGAAGAGGTGCACAGGATGCTGCAGCTGGCCATCAGCGAGGGCTGCGAGGGCTTTGGCATGCTCTGACCACTCTCCTGCCATCCACTTGGCTCCCGTGCTTTCTGGAGCATCCGGGTGCACATAACAGACCTAACCACTGGCCCTCACACACACATAACCATCAGCCAGAAGCTGCTGCATGCTTCCCAGTGTCTGGAGTGTTTGGTTACCTACAAGCCTTGTCCTTCCCTCGCCCCCTCCCTTCCCATCTCCCCCACCGGCCACTTTGGCAGGTACGTAATCGGAACTACCCGCTCAGTCAGAGAGGCGGCCATGCTGCAGTAATCGCACCTGCTTCTTAGGAGCTCTCAGTAGCGGGAGCTGCCTCGGTAGCTGAGCGAGATCACACCAAGGGCTTGGCTTTCTTGTTGAGCGGGTGTCCTCGCCTTGCGCAGCCTCCTCTGCTGATGCTCCTTGGAGGTCCCCTCTGTGGCCCTCCCTACTTGACCTGAGGTCCGTGAGTCCTCATCACAGGCGGGTGATTGCCTCTTCCCGCCAGGAGAAGCACAGATAGGAAGCGGCCCATAGGAGCAGGCTTCAGTCTCGTCCCCCGGCTTGACCGGAAGCCCCAGCTGTGGCACTGGCCTGCCTCTGATGGTGACCAATAGCACAAAAGGATCCTTTTCTGTGACGTCTAGAACTGGAAAAGGAGCTTTCCTTGCACGTGTTTCTGGAAATGATCATTAATCCATCAAGAGGACCTCTCTAATAAGCTTTTCCTCGAGTGGGAGCCAGTGAGACAAACGGACAGACCTAAGAATGTGAAAGGTAGCCGGGCCGTTGCCTCCAGTGCTGAATGAGATTCTCCTTTGGGGTTCTGGGGCGTGTCTGGGCAGGCGGCTGGCTTGAAGACTACTGACGCTTGTCCCTGACTTGGTTCTTTACACTGATGGGTGGCTGGGCCTAGCCACTTCCTTCCAGGTTACACAGTCTGCTAGGAGCTGGGGAGTCTTTAGGTTTCTACCGAAGAAAATTTTGGAACAAGAGACGGGGACAGAGCAATAGCACGCCGCTGATCCCTAGTTCTCTGTGCTTGCTGTTCTTCAGCAGCACTAGGGCAAGCGACAAGGAATCAGTCATTGAATACTTGTCACAGGTCCTTAGGATCAGGACACGGGGACCACACAGGCAGGAGATATGTCAGACCATAAACACTTAGCTGTTCCAGTTACTTCTGGTCACTCCATCAGTTACCAGCAAGGGATTTAAGGAGGAAGGAAGATACATTGGGTGCATCGTTATGTGATGATTGAAGAGAACCTGCAGCTGCTTGTTGGAAGATGACAACCACCTTTTTCATTCCAATGTGAATGAAAACATTTTCAAGCCTCAAAATCTCGTCGGTTTTCCAAATTTCTAAGAAGGCTTTGCTACAAGCTACCATGCCCAACGAGGCATTCAACTCAGAATATTACAAGCCATCTTTATTGCCAAAACCAGCAAGTACAAAGAGTCCAGAGATGAGGCGGGACTTGTGGCAGTGCCTTGGCCTCCTGGAAGCACGTCTGAGCCCTCCTGTTCCCAGGGATCTTGAGGAACAAGCCCTCCTGAGCTGCTACAGTTCCTGCCTGACCTCACTCCTTCGCAGTTGTCATTTGTCCTTCTTGGCGTGGGTGCTGACCTCACTCACCCTTGGGGTCTGGGATCCAGCATCAGGGCCTCTATACCCCAGGGTCCTCCATGCCACACACGGTCACTGCTCTCCTCAGGGACCAGGACAAGGTGCTGCCGCCTGCCCCGGTGGTTTCCCATGGGATATGTACAGGCAGGTTTCATCATCCCCCCTGGGAAACGATGGTGCCCCTCAGGCCCGGAGAGGGGTTTCCAGCTGGGGGCGTGTGGGCTGCTGCTGCTGTCTTTGGCCGTTGTTCCTCTTCTGGATTCTGCATTCTCCCCTCCAGAGACTGATGCTGGAGCTTGAATTGATTTCCTTGGCTAGATCTGTCATTTTAGGTTCTAGTCATAGCACTTTTCAGAGCAACCTGGGTACCACTGCAGCACAGCTGCATCCTGTGGTGGTCGTTAGCCCCGGGGTCTTTGTTTCGCAAAATCCTTTGGTACTGTTGTGGTTTTCTATTCTTCCCGTTTACTCTCTTTCTCCTAACTCTGTTCAAAAGTATCTTAGCTCTTTTGGCCTTTCCTTTGACCTTTTTCCCTAATCCTGCTTTGGAATGAGCCAGTACGGGGAAAGGCACACCATGTCGGAGAGAAGGAAGAGTGTCTGTTGCTTCTTGAGGGTTTTCTATTTACCTTTCTTATGTTGGCCAGTTCTTTTATTTATGCCCTTGTGGCCCAGGTACTTGGGGTGGGGGGCGCAGCTAACCTCCTGGCTTTTCAGTGTCTTTGAAGGACAGTTCTTTTATTTATGCCCTTGTGGCCCAGGTACTTGGGGCGGGGGGCGCAGCTAACCTCCTGGCTTTTCAGTGTCTTTGAAGGAGACCAGGCACCAAGTGAACACCATGGAGAACGTCGGTGTGTTTCTAGAACTTCAGCGGAGACCAAGCCCTGCTGCAAATTTGTCAGGCCAGGCAAAAGGGCCAGACAGTTGCAGCGATAGTGTAAATATTTTGTACAGTAAATAAATGAATGTTTAAAAGGACTTGAGGAACAAGCGAGTGCTTTAAGTGATGATTCGGTACTTAAGTTGGAGGTGGGGAAGGAAAAGAAAAATTTAGAAATGTTTTTGCGTTTCCCCAGTAATCGCTTCCAAAGCAGTTGGTTTGTGGTAGAATGTCCTCCCGGAGCCCCGGCCTGGCCCAGCCCTGCTTGCCCTCCTGCCCTTCCCTGATTGCTGTCCGTGGTGCCAGGCAGGGCCGTGGTGCTTGTGTCACGAACTTAACAGCTGGGACAAGTGCCTGTGCTCTGTTCCAGAAGAAGAAACCAGTCTGGCAAAAAACAGAGGATGTCTGTTTCCTTTAGTCCTTTAAACGTTAGTTGGTTGTTGTTTTACTACATAAGAAACTCAGCGTAGAAAATTTGAAAATAAAAAAACAAGTATGGGAAAATAAGTTACTTGCCATCCAGAGGTAATAACATGTTGGTGGATAGCTTTCCTATTGGCATATAATCACACATGTATTTCTCACTGCCCCCTCACCCACTCTCCCACAAGTGCTTTGAGTACGGCAAACAAAAACCCTGCTCCTCAAAATTTGGTGTGTTGGGGAGACCGGGAGGGCGGAGGTGCAAGGTGGTGGTGCAACTGCGACCGATTCTTTTCCAACCACAGAAAAACAGACCTCTGATTTCGCTGAGGAGGAAAAGTGTTAGGGACCCTGGCTCTCTTGGAGAAATAGTTAGTCATGGTGTCTTTGTACATTGGTTCCCATTCTGGGAAATCAAAACAAAATCCCCTTTGTAATTGTTTTTATTTTTATTTATTTATTTGTCTTTTTGTCTTCTTAGGTCCACACCCACGGCATATGGAGGTTCCCAGGCTAGAGGTCAAATTGGAGCTGTAGCTGCCAGCCTATGCCACAGCCACAGCAAAGCCAGATCTGAGCCACATCTGCAACCTACACCACAGCTCACGGCAATGCCAGATCCTTAGCTCACTAAGCAAGGCCAGGGATCGAACCTGCAACCTCATGGTTCCTAGTCGGATTCGTTGACCACTGAGCCACGACAGGAACTCCCACAATTAGTTTTAAAAGTCTTCTGAAACCATTGTTGCCTATGAGAATTTAGTTTAGATTCCTGACGCTGAATCTGATGACTCATGTTCAAAGGCCACGAGGTCTCTGCGTATGTTTTCCCCTAGATATTCTAAACTGGATACTCGCTTTTTTACCCTGAAGAGGTTGTGTGGGCTGATCTAATGTGATCATGATTCTCTTTTGTGGTCAGTGGCAGGTTCTTGAGTAGCATATACATAGAGTGGGATTGAACATAACTCAGTACTTAAATTGTCTCAAAACTTGTGGGACGGGCTGGTGCTTCTGACTCCGAGTGCTGAAGCTGTGCACCTTCGAATAGAAAGCTGTCCCAGAGTTCTTGAAGAGTTTCGTTTTTTGGTTTGGAGCACGAAGTGGCTATGGTCATGATGATCTTGATTTGTACGTGCGAGGCGCTGCCAGAGGTGGGATATGCCGTGAGTACCTCCCTCACCCCCGGATTCCATTCACTTTATGGTCGCTTGTATATGAACACCTAATGGTAGCCACAGCAGGGACCTGGTTCTCTGCGGTGAACTCTGGTGTGCGCCCTGCAAGCTGGTCATTGACTTCCTGGGGAGGAGATGTGGGGGACATAGGCTCTCTGGTCAGAGGCATGATCGCTGTAATGTTTTTGATATGGCAGCAGAGGTGGCTTTAGCAAAGTTGTCCAGTTTGTAAGTAGGGTCCCAGCTTGCAGCCAGCAGCCACAACTTCTTAAACACAAGGTGCTGACCGTGTTGGTACTTCTAGGGGCAGGGATCAAACACACCAGCCCAGAACCATAACATTTTGTCACCTCACAAGAACAGTGAGATGCATCCCTCATCGTCTTCCTTTAGGGAGTTGATGGATAATGGATCCAGGATGAAGCCTGTGAATGTGGTTGCTACTTCCTCAAGTACCCCTTTAGCAGGCCAGTATGGCCTTTGTAACCTCAGATGGCCATGAATGCTTCAGCCCATGGTCAGCTGGCCAACCAGGTAACATTCTCAGTGAGCAAGGTGTTAGGGCTTCATCTCTTAAGGGTGACTCTAGAAAGAAGTCATTCTTGGCTCCTCAAGGAGCTAGAAGAGGATATAAGTTTCTTTTATAAACTTCATTGTGTCCTTGACCAGGTGGCCCATCCTAATGACAGGAATCTACTTGGATCCTATGTTTCTGAGTCCAGGACCCCTGGGCATCCAGCCTCCCCTGCGGGACAGGCATCTCCTGTCATTTGGCGAAGAAGAAGATGATGCCCTTGAATGCTTTTGTGTCAGGTGTGCAGAATGGAACCTCAAAGGGTAGAGAGCCGTGATCTGATGAGCTTGAACATTCATATTTTAACTCCCATGTTCAACCTTGGGCAGGACAATCTTTTTTAGTATTAGTTTTCTGACCTGCAAAATGATGCTGCTCATTAAAGAAAATTGATTAATAACTTGGAGCCCTTGGGAAAAAGTTTTCCTGTATATGGTCTATGTGATACCATATTGATTACAACTTTGGGCCCTGGTAATTTCCATAGCAGGAGGCTCTATGGATCTGGGGGCCGTTGGGGATGTTAGAGTGGATGGCTGGCAGGGAGTGGGGCTCCTTTCCCACCTTGCCATGTCCAGGTAGGCCAGACAGAATGGGTATTTAAGACACCCTACCCAAACACTTGTGAAGAAGACCCAGGGTCAGAAGAGACCACCCATCTCTCCTTCACATGACCCATCAAAGGCCAAAGGAAGTATTTGAGGAGACTGCCTCTCAAACCGTGTCATGTAAGCAATCTAATACCCTTGACTTTCCTTAACTCAGCTTGATTACTGAATCATGATAATAGCTACCATTTCTATGCTGGGAGATTTGCTATACATTGTATCATATTAACTATGACCCTGCAAGGAAGTCTTGTTCTCTCCATTCTACACGAGACAAAATTGAGGCTCGGAGAGGATACGTTGCTGCCAAGGTTCCTTACCTAGTGGGTGGCAGAGCAGTATTTGAACATGGGTCTGTTGCCTGTAAAAGCCCAAACTCTCGGAGTTCCCGTCGTGGCGCAGTGGTTGACGAATCCGACTAGGAACGATGAGGTTACAGGTTTGATCCCTACCCTTGTTCAGTGGGTTGACAATCTGGCGTTGCTGTGAGCTGTGGTGTGGGTCGCAGACACGGCTCGGATCCCGCATTGCTGTGGCTGTGGCGTGGGCTGGCAGCTACATCCCTGATTCGACCCCTAGCCTGGGAACCTGCACATGCCATGGGAGCGGCCCAAGAGATGGCAAGAAGACCAAAAAAAAAAAAAAAAAAAAGCCCAAACTCTCTGCACGTTGCTGGTTTGTCTCTAGTAGGTTAGCCTCGACTAAGAAACAACCCAGGCACTGGAACACCTGTGTTCACTGACTCTGTCTCACATTCACTTGGTGTCACTATGTGACAGATGAACACTTTGTACCTTTGTTTACCTGTCAGTCATTTGAGGATTTAGGATTTATGAGAAGAAGGCCCCGCTCATTTACCATAGAGAGCTTCTAAGAGATACAGCTATTGTTACTAGCTTTAAAATCTTTTGCCTTCTGGAAAGTTCCATAGAATACCAACTAATGACTTGAGGGAAGTGACTTCCAAGTTTAAATGAATCCTGCATAAAGTATACAGGATACCCTTGAGGATATAACCGAGGAAGAAAATCCTGAAGTTTTAATATCCCCGCTTTGGTTGAAAATCCACAGGTTGCATGCAAATGAAATATTAGAATGAGGTCAGACATACAACACAATACCCTGATGTTTATCTCTGGTAACTAAGTCTGCAGAAAAAGACTCATTTAAATAAATCTTTTGTCTCTAAACTCTCCTTACATGAAACACAGCACCATTTGGCAAAGGCCAAATCTCTGGTGGTTATCTCGCTGAGGAAGCAGACATTTTCAGGAATTCCAGAGTTAAAGAGAGACACACACCTCAAACCAGACTGATGCTATTGGAACTAGAAGCATCGTATCTCCTGCAGGGTGAGGGGTCCTGAACCTCCCTAGGATGAGGTCACCGTCTCTACAACCCCCACCCCACCTGCATCATGGATTTGCACGTGGAGGAGTCTTTCTGAATCTTCCCATCTTGCCAAACCAACAATGCTCCCTCTCTACTCAGAACTCCCCCTCGAAAGAGTTGCCAAGACATTCTTCTGTTTGCCCATTAGCAGAGTCAGGGATATCAGTTTTGTAAGCCAGCTGGAGAGGCTTTGATGGCTTTCACGATACGCTGAAAACAAAATGTTGTGTTACTGTGTAAGAGGGAGATTATGTGTGTGTCATCGTTTTGCACTAGTTCTCATAAATCCTAGGTCTAATCCTCCTCTCAGGTTGTCATTTCATTTCCTATAACTACCTCCCTTGCCCCCACGACCAAGAAAAAAAAAAAAAATTCTGATATTTCTGTTCCATCACTGGGTTTATGGCCTCCCTTTTCCCTTTAGTTCTTTGTATCTCTGCATCTCCACAAACATTTCCAGGGTATCGGGCCTTGTGCAGGAAGCTAGATACACACAAGACAATGTGATCCCTGCTTCTGAACAGCTCACAGACCTGGCAGGAGTGGGAGACAGACACACAAACAACCATTTTCCTTAGCATTTCCTTCCCCCCCACCCCGAGGCTTGAACACCCAAAGCTGTCGCCAACCATCCCCAGTTTCTCTCATTTCTGTTTAATTGTGCAGGGGGAGGGGAAACATTTCTGTTTATGCGTTTGGAGATTTTCCAAAGTATAGAGTAACAGCTCCAAGTGAAATTTGTTGAGTTCCTTGCACATATGCAAAGGGAGGGAATTTAGTCTCCCTGTTGATTTTCGGAGAAGCGAGAACACTTTCAAAGGTGGATTCCAAACTAAGACCCAAGGAGCAAGCCCCTCATTGTGCCATGAATAGGCCATCACACCTGAGCAGTTCCCAGAAAAGGTTAGGAAAGGGCAGTCCGTCGTCGTCGTAGGACCCACTGCGCCTTTAACCTACTCCCGGACAAAGCAGACCTGAGGTGTTGCCTTTGGCAGCAGGGGTGGGCTATTAGCCTGCAGATGGGTGAATGAAATAAAAGACAGAGGGAAGACAGAGTCGTGTTGGTTCCTAGGAACCCAGAGGCATGAAGAGGCAAATGAATTGCATGAGGCGCCATGAAGCCAGTTGTGGCCACTAAAGAGGAAACGCCAAGCTTTGCTCCAGCTCCCCTGGATGTTAATCAAACCCAGGAAACCGAGGCCCTTGGTCATCACTTTGCTGTGTGCCATAGCTGGTGTCCTCTCTGGGGTTTGGGTTGATCTTAAAGTTGATTCCCCAAGCTTCTGGGCTGGATGGGCCATTGCCTTGAGGAAAACCTTCACGCTCCTTTTCCCAGAGGGATTTTTCTGCTGTCTTGTCATGATGATGCCAGCTTGTGTCTCCTCAACAAGTCAAAGCAACAGAATCACACTTGCGCATTCTCATCCACCTGACACTTGCCATCCCATTTGGGGCAGCAAGCTTGTCAGATCCTGGCAGGCTCCTGTGTGCCCCTCTGGAGATGTCTGGAGGTGGGCGTGGCTATGGCAGCCATGCATTTGCCTGCTCCGCAAAGGTCTGGTTTCAACAACTCTGAGATTCCCCTCTACCTTGAAAGTTGTCTTGTTTTGGCATTCCAATTGTGTCTTCCACACAGCCTCTCACATCCGGAAGTAGCACAGAACTCTTTTGTCAGATCATATCTTGAATTTGGGGTCCAAAGTGTCATTGGTAAATAAATACCTATGGAGCGGGGGGAATGAAAAAGGAAGAAAACTCCAGTCCTGGAGTTCCCATCATGGCCCAGCAGAAATGAATCTGACTCAGAACCATGAGGTTGCAGGTTCGATCCCATTGGCCTCGCTCAGTGGGTTAAGGATCTGGCATTGCCATGAGCTGTGGTGTAGGTCGCAGACAGGGCTCAGATCTGGCGTGGCTGTGGCTCTGGCATAGGCCAGCAGCTGTGGCTCCGACTGGACCCCTAGCCTGGGAACCTCCATATGCCATGGGTGTGGCCCTAAAAAACCCCCCCAAAAACAAAACTCCAGTCCTGACTTTTCAGGGGTCGGGCAGGGCTTAGGAGCTTTTGGCGTGGTGGGAAGAGGGGGCCAAGAGAGTGGTTGGCACAAGGACATGGAGAACTTTGGAAGCAGAGCCAGAGACTCTGAGGATTGAGGCCCAGGGAAGTCTGGCACGAGTAAGGCCGGGTATTTAACTGGGAACAGTCGCTCCATTTTTCTCCGCCTTGGCAGTGGGTCAGGGCAATGAGCAGTTCCAGCAAGGGCCACATCCTTCCTATTGTCTCCGCCCCAGCCTCGCTCCTCGGCCCAAACATCTGCTTCAGATTTGGGCCCCTGCCTTCTCCCTGATTCCTGAACCAAACCGCGGATGGCAAGGGTGAGGGGGCAGCTCTGCAGGTGTGGGGCGGGGAGGAGGAGGGGGGAGTCTCTGGGAAAAGCTGCACAAAGGGCTTGTTTCAGGTGCTGCAGAAGGGCCTGACCTTTTAAAATTTTTAAAAATGTGTATATATAATGCACCACGATCTAACCGGTGAGTTGTTTCATTCTCTGGGTAGAGGGAGCAGCCCAGAGTGGGAATTGGGACCAGCTGGCAAAGTCTCTGGGCATCACATGGGCTGCTTTTCAAAGGCGGCTCCGCGTCACTCCAGAGGCAGCAAGTGATTAGTGCCCACAAGGAGCCGTGGAGCAGTGGGGAGGTGCTAACGAGGTCTTAAACACTTCTGCTAGCAGCTGGGGATAGCAGCCCCTGAGCCAGAGCCGCCAAACGAGCCTAGGACCTGAGGGGGCAGGAGGATAGGAACAGGCCCGTGCTAACGGTTAGTCACAGCAGCCTCAGAATTCTCCCTGGAAGGGATTTAAGTTTCTCTGGTACTTGCCCTGAAATCCCAACCCATTTTAAGTGACAGAAACACCCCCAAGAGAAAATGCTGGAAAGCCTAAGGGAATAGTCTCAAACCTCTTGTAAAAATAACAAGAGCCAGCATCTAACATGGTGCCTGCCCTGTTGTAAGCACTGCCTGTATTAACTCATTTAATCCTCACAGCCTACAAGGTTAAGGCAATTACAATAACCATTTTACAGATGAGGAAACTGAGGCACAGAGGAGCAAGATTACATGTCCAGTGATGAGTCTACGTGTCAAGTGGGCCCTGACACCTTATATCACACAAGGTCGAAGGAAGTGGAATTTGGGGGCAGGACAGTTAAATCCAGAGGGTCTGTTCATCCTCCAAACCAGAGACAGAGTGTATGGACCTCTGACTTCTGGGACCACCGAAGCCCAGCTGGCAGGCACTTCTCCATCCAGTCCCGCCATTCTGTGCCTGCTCAGGCTTCTGCTGCTCTTTGAGCCACGCTTTCCACCCACCCCTGCAGGGCAGGTGGTGCCCCTCCATCTCCAGACCCAAGTCAGCTGTAGGAGGTTCCCCAGCGAGCTGCCTGGGCTCCCGGCCCCCAAGGGGGGAGTAGGAGAGAAGCTAAAGGGCAGGAGCTGGCCACGGCCCAAGGACCAGGAGTCCCGTTAAACTTCAAAGCTGCGTGCTGGGAGCCAAGCCCATCACTTGGCTGAAGAGCTGGGGGCCGCAGCGACATCCAGCTCACCCTGATAGGCTTCTGTCTTGAGTAGTGACAGGCCACAGGCCTCTTCCAGCTGCTTCCCCCAGGGCTATGCCAGAGCCCACTTTCCACTTTATATGGGAGCAGCCCCTTTCTGTCAGGAGAGAGGTGTGCTGGTGAGAGGTCCTAGGAGGCCTACCTGACGGGGCCGGAGGCCCAAGGACAGTGGCTCTGCAGGCCTAGTGACTGGTCTGAACAGGCTCAGTTCATCCTGTCTTGGAGCCTCTGTTTATATTATGTGCTCCGTGAGGAGCGCTGCCCATCTCATTCCGTCCAGCATCCTTATCCTTTAAACCCAGCTCATGCCAGAGAATGTGAGGATTTGTGAAATTTCGTGCAAAGTGCTAGCACAGTCTGACACATACTAAGCTTTAAAAAAGGGTAGGTATTGGAGTTCCCGTTGTGTAATGACCTCAGTGGAGTTCAGTAGTAATGAACCCGATTAGTATCCACGAGGACTTGGGTTCGATCCCTGGCCTCACTCACTGGGTTAAGGATCTGGCGTTGCTGTGAGCTGTGGTGTAGGTCAAAGACGCAACTCGGATCCGGAGTTGCTGTGGCTGTGGTGTAGGCCGGCAGCTACAGCTCCAATTTGACCCCTAACCTGGGAACTTCCATATGCCCTGGATGTGGTCCTAAAAAGACCAAAAAAAAAAAGGTAGGTATTGGAGTTCCCTGGTGGCCTAGCAGTTGAGGATCTGGCATTGTCACTGCCATGGCACGGGTTTGATCCCTAGCTGGTGAACTTCTGCAGGACATGGACATGGCCAAAAAAACAAGGTAGGTATCATCGTCATCATTATTATTAATGATGGTAGGAGTTCCCGTTGTGGGGAAATGGAAACAAATCTGACTAGTATACATGAGGATGAGGGTTCGATCCCTGGCCTCGCTCAGAGGGTGGAGTTAAAAGGAAAAGGTTAATCAGTACTTACAGCTATCTTTGGCTTTGCTGTAGATCTGAATTTGGAAGATCTGGATTCAAATCTTGACCTTACCACTTCTTCCTTTTCTTTTTTTTTTTTTTTTTTTTTTTGCTTTTTAGGGCCATACCCGTGGCTTATGGAGGTTCCTAGGCTAGGGGTCCAATCAGAGCTACAACTGCCAGCTGTCCTACGAAGCCAGTGAGGCTTACACCTAGGCCCTCTCACTTGCAGGAGCCACTTCCAAGGTTATGTATTTTTCAAGGTCATATATTTTATCATATTTGCTAAAGATTTTTTTTTGTAATTGTAGTAGGTTTAGAGTACTGTCTCTAAGCCACATTTCTTCTCTGTCACATCTCCCTTGGTGTCAGGTCGAGGGAGGTAGCTGTGGCATCTGGAGGTAGAACTAAGAGAATCTGAGTGGGGAATGTATTCAGTTAGGTTTACTGTCCTGTAGTCATTTATGTTGTGTAATATATTATCTGCTAGCCAACCTGGCTAGAAATGTCTTTCTGGAATATTCCCATTGCACACTGTAGGGGCTTACCTGATGCAGTGGCAGGTGCAGGGCCAGAGACTTACCCCTCTGGCACCAGAAGTCTGCAGGCAGGAGAGGAGAAACAAGGGTTGCGATGCACGGAGCCAGAAGCCAGTCTGCAAAAGATTCTTCCGCTCATCAGGCGGTCAAAGCATATTGCAGTTTTCTGTTGTCTGAAGCTTTGAAAATGTGAGGGGCCGCTTTAAGAAAAAGAATACAAAATTAGGTATGAAGGAGAATATTTATTTAGAGTAAGAAAAAAAAATCAAGTCACAAAATTTTTGAAAAGCTAGCAAATACCACAAGCATCACAAAGTCCAGGAAAGTGATCCAGACCAGCATCTGGATCTGCCCTGCCAGCCACTCCGGGTAGGTCTGCCATTTCTCTTCTGATGGGATGTGGGCAGAGGGAAAGTAAAGATTTCACTTCAGCTTACCCACTTGGGGTTCCCAGGAATAGAGAAAGATGGCAATGACTAAGGATGAATTTTATGCAATCTTTGGGTGCCCTGTGCAGGTCCCTGGAGGGAGGACAAAGATGCTCCCAAAGCCAGCAGCTCAGACGGTTTCCTGAATTGAGGGCTGAGAGCTACAGGCCGGCCTCCCCAGCCCTGGCCTTTGCCATGTTCAAATACAGGCAGCACAGATGTTCTCAGAGGTTGAAGACTACTGTGCCCGATTCCTTAGGAACTTGGGAGGACCCGCCTTGGCCAGCGGGTGGCTCTGCGGGAAGACGAGGTCACATGGCTTCAGGGACACCTCCTAATGTTTACTGGGCACGTCCTTGTGTCTTAAACTGTGTGCCCAGAAGCAGACCCTGCAACAAGGATTTGTGTGAAAGTGAAATTCTTAGGAATCTTCCCAGGGGTGGGGGAGGGAGGCTTAGAAGAGAGAGGCCGAACAAGGATGCGAGGTCACGCAAGAGGCCACTGGGGGACATGGCTCAGTGTTCAGGCAGCTTGGGAGATGGAGGTGTTTATGTCCCTCACCCGGGGCCGCTGGTTAGGGGCTGCCCTTGGGGGCTGAGGGCAGTAACTTCCCAGGCGCTGCCCTGACCTCCACACAGGCGGCCAAAGCAGGTTCTGGCAGGTGATATGGGGACCGGAGGACACGCGGGCAGAGCACTGACCACACACGCTATGCCTGGGCGCTGTCTGCTGCTGCAAATTGCTTCAGCTGCCTGGTCCTTATTCGTGGCTCATTATCACTGATTTTACCACGTCTTGATGATGTCCAAACTGCCCTGTTATTGCCCCCATTTCATGGGTGAAGGCCCTGAAGGTCAGAGACAGCGGCTGTGACATGATCCAGGCCCTTCCTGACCACCACCTCAGGTCTCAGGACTCCTGTTGCTGGCTTCACGAGCCGAGGTGCGGTGTCCGGTCCGCTCACACCTCTCACCCACTGCCGAGGGCAGTGTTGGCACGTGATTGGTGCTCAATATGCGAAGGATTCCAGAATCAAGGGCTCAGCCCCCATACCAAATGCCACGCCTCTGGGGAACCATGTCTCGTAATATGGCACTGTGGTGATGCCCCCTAGGTACCAGCCTCGGTACAGGGTGCCCTTGTGTCCTGGAGCAAATGCCTGCTGGGAGGAGAAGGCAGCCCTGAGCGGGGGTTTGGGGAGTGGCAGGGAGGCCCAGATGTATTCTGACAGCACCCCCATTCACGTCTGCAGCAGCATGTGTGAAATTGCTCCTTCGGCTACCCCAGTCTCCTGAGAATGACAGCTGCTTATTTGGGGATGATTTTCTGTGTGTCCCTTGAGGGCCCCCCAAGTTGGGTGGCATCCTCAGCCTGCACATGAGTTTAACGTCAACGTGTGAGGTCATCCGTAGCATCTGGAATGGGCCACAGAGGGTCGCAGGGCCCTGCCTGGGAGCTCAGAGGGCTGTGGGCAGATCCATAAAGGAAAGTAAGGTGGAGCCTGACTGGAGGTGGAGCCCAGAGCAATTGGATAAAGTATTTAGACTGTTCACAAGCCAAAGAAAAAGCACATTTGCCTTTGGAGACTGTCTGAGGCCCTGCAGAGGTTGAAAGGGAAGGGCTGCCTCCAGCTCTGGGGAGAGCAGTGAGGGGGCCAAACACACCCCCTCCCGTCCTGCCTCCCCTTCACCTGCGCCTGCGTCCCTGGAGAAACAGTGACCACGGTGCCCCGCGGGGCTGCCTCTCCCTGCTGCTGGAGTGGGCAGGGTCTAGGCCAGGAGGGAGAGCGAGATGTCACACTGAAGGGGACCTCAAGCTGGGGAGGGGCTGCAGCCGAGCTGCTCTTGCAGGCTCAGGAGCTCCAGGCTGGTTGCCACCTGCCCTCCCCAACTCAGACTAAATATCCAGCCCCGCGGGTAAGTGAGAAATTCTTGGCCTCAGCCTGCCCGGGCCTCTCTGGCTTAAAATCGCTTTCCTTCATGGAACAGGGGCTGCCGTCTGCCCTTGGCCTGTTCTTCCTGTTCCTCACTCCAGGGGCTCAAGCCGATTGGCAGACTTATCCAAGCATGGAGGGTAGGGCACTGGCCTTGGGACGCAGCCAGGGAGAGGGCGGGAGGGAGAGCCAGAGCGCAGGGACCGACATGGAGTCGGAGACTGTCTGAGAGCAAGAGACAGGCCAAGAGAGGCATGAAGACGAAGCGATGGAGGGAGAGAAACAGAGAGGCTGGAAGACAGAAAGAGAGGGAGAGGAGCAGAGAGAGACGGCGGGGCAGGGTGGGGGGGGACGGACAAACGTATCCCATCGGAAAGCCAGAGGAAGAGAAATGCCAGCGAAGGAGAGAGGGCAGATGATGGGGGCAACAGCTGAGACTGGGCCTGGAGCAGGGGCTCCTGCATCTGAGCGCAGCCTTGCCCATCAGCCTTCAGCGGGGAAACGAAGGCGTTCTCCAAGGTGGGCCGTAGGGGATGCAGCGGGGACTTCCCACATCCCCACATCTGCTTCCCATCTGCATCCCACTCACGGTGGATTTGCATCCCTGGGCTTTCTCTCCAGAGCCACAATCCATTCAAAACAAACCTCAGCTTTTCCTTCGTAGCTGCAAATCCGTGTAGACGTCTGTGGTTCTTCGCGGTGGTGTGGGGCCCCATGGGCTCTGGCAGTGCCAGTGCGGAACCAGGGATGGGGAGTGGATGACAGAGAACGAACACGGGGAGGGGAGAGAGTGACCCCCCTGGCTCTGACCTGAAGAGGACTCGGAATCCTCACTGAAAGGCTTTTTGGAGGCACCCCAAGTCCAGCGGACCTCCCAGGCCCTTCCCCAGAGGCCATACCTGGTGTGCTGGCGACATGGCCGGCTCGTCCTTCCCACATCTAGGGAAGGGATGCACCAGAGCAGAGTCCTCAGCCGTCAGGACTGGCCACATCAAAGCAAGATGCGCAACGTTTTTGGCAAATGGCTCTTATATTAAAAAAAAAAAAAAAAGTTTTAAAAGCGAATAAATGAGCTCTGTAAAAGAGTCCAGGCGCAAGCCCCAGCGTCTATCTCCCTCATGCCATTCTGCCGTGTAGCTGCCTGTCCTCCTGCCTGTCTCCTTCTTCTGCTGCTCCCCTCCCTGGGCCCAAGCTCCATCCCTTCTAGGGCTTTTTTTCGGGGGGGGGGTGCTTTTTAGAGCTGCAACCATGGCATGTGGAAATTCCCAGGCTAGGGATCAAATTGAACAATGCTGGATCTGAGCCAAGCCTGCGACCTATGCCACAGCTCACAGCACGCTGGATCCTTAACTCACTGAACGAGGCCAGGGATCGAACCTGCTTCCTCATGGATACTAGTCAGGTTCTTAACCCACTGAGCCACAATGGGAACTCCTTTTAGTTGTCGTTGTTTGTTTTTCTGGAGCTCTGTTCTTTGTCATTCCACTCCAGCCTCTGGAGCTACTGCCTCTCCTTACCAGCCTTACCCGTTGGTTTATTTAGTCATTCCCTCACTCATTTCACCATTCCTTCAGTAATTCACTTATTCAACCACCGATCTCTTCATGCAGTGTTCACTGAGCACTGTGCTGTGCTTACAGTCCAGCTGCTGTGGATTGAATGTTGTGTCCCCACAGAAATCATGTGCGGGAGCCCTGATCCCCAGTGTGACGGTACTGGTTTGGGGGGGTGTTGAGAGGTGGTCAGGTTTAGATAAGGTCGCAAAAGTGGGGGTTCCACGATGGAATTAGTGTCCTTCTAAGAAGAGGAAGATACCAGAGCACGCTCCAGCTCGCTCTCGCTCTCTCCCCCTCCCTTCCTCTCCGTCTCTGCCCTGTGAAGACTCAGCAAGAAGGCAGCCATCTGCAAACCAAGAAGAGGGTTCTCACCAGACACTGAATCTGATCTCAGACTTCCCAGCCTCCAGACTGCGAGAAATACATTTCCGCTGTTTGAGCCACCCAGTCTGGTATTTTGTTCTGGCAGCCAGAGGTGACCAAGACACCAGTCAGTCAAAGATGCAAATCATATACTGACTGAAAGTTAACACGAGAGGGGGTCGAGAACGGACACTGTAAGAGGTGTTGTAGTCAAGGTATGACAAGGAGGTTTAGGCAGTAAGTTCCCTAGAACTTTGGAGAAGGGAGATGGAAGTCTCAAAGGAAGTGGAAGTTTGGGCTCCCCTGGTCTGCCCTTAGGACATGGCTTCTGCAGGGCACGAGGTGGGAGAGCGCCAGCATGCTTGAGCCACAGCCCTGAAGCTGCCCAGGCCCAGAGTTACAGGAAGACCCCAGGAACAGATGAGGTAATGAAAGGGGGCCTTCCAGGGGGTGAGCCTCTGAGTTACTTCTGAGATTGCCCATAGGGCTCTCCTGCTGACCCTCGGGGACTATTCAGGGCTCCCTCAGTCCTGCCAGAGGGGAGGAGGCATGGCCACAGAAGGCAAGGCCCAAGGCTGGGAATTCAGCCAGACCTGCCTTGCAGGAGAGGCTTGGGCAGCAGAGTTGGAGGGGTGAGAGGATCTAGGTGAGCGGTGGGGAGAGGCTCCAGCTCTAGAGGATAGGGGAGGGGAGGCTGATTACTGTCCTGGGCATGGGTCCCCTTGGGAGGAAGCAGGGGTAGGTGGGCCGGACGTGGGAAGTGGGATGGAGCCGAGACATGTGTAGGAGGGGTCGGGGTGGGGTGGTGGTTTACATCTGAGGACAAGGCAAGAGACAAAGTGCTCAGAGCAAGGGCAGGGGCTCAGAACAGAGTTCGGCGTCCTGCTCTGGCGTCAGCTTTCTGAGGGATGGGAGTTAGCTCAAGACTCCTTCAGTAATGAGTAGGAAAAGGGAATGCATTGGCTTGTGTACCTGAAAAATGCAGAACAGGACAGCCTTCAGGCCCATCCTCAACCTGGGGGCTTGAACAAGGTCATCAGGATTCTGTTTCGCTCGCTTTGGCTCCGCCCTCAGTGGCGTGGCTTAATCGCAGGCCACGCCCCACCTCTCTCCGCTCTCGGGTTCTGACCCTTAAGGAGCCCTGGTGGCCAAGGCAATACAAATGCCTTGACTGTTTAAGACGCCATCCCATGATACTACGGGGAAAACGAATGTTTAGCTATAGGTTTTTTGTTTTTTGGTCTTTTTGCCTTTTCTAGGGCCACTCCCTTGGCATGTGGAGGTTCCCAGGCTAGGGGTCCAATCGGAGCTGTAGCCGCCGGCCTACGCCAGAGCCACAGCAACACGGGATCCAAGCCTCAGCTGCGACCTACACCACAGCTCAGGGCAATGCCGGATTCTTAACCCACTGAGCAAGGCCAAGGATAGAATCTGCAACCTCATGGTTCCTAGTCGGATTCGTTAACCACTGAGCCATGATGGGAACTCCGAAAACGAATATTTAAAAACCGGAAAGTGTAAATGGTTTTGGTGGCAAAAGTACAGCTGTTCCCATGCGCCCACTACTGTCTTTAGAGAGTATTGCAGTCTCAGGGGTTGCGGCTGTGGTGCTAGGGAACAGCAGTGTCTTGGGAGCATTGGGAGACAGGTTCTATCTCTCAGTGGGTTAAGGATCCTGCGGCGTTGCCACAACTGCAGCTTAGGTCATAGCTACAGCTTTGATCTGGTCCCTAGCCCGGGAACTACATATGCTGCGGGGTGGCCAAACCGCAGTCTCTTGCAGGCTTGGACTCCTGGGTTTTCATTCCAGAAGAGTGTAAGCTCCATGAGAACAGAGACTTCCTCTCTTTTGTTCACTGATGGAAACCCCTCCACATAGCATATCGGATAATACGATCCTCAATAGGTACTTTCTGAATGAATTCAGCAGGCTGGGTTCATTGCTAAAAATGCCAGACTCCTGGGTAATGATTATTCACTGTTTAATGTACCAGAATGTTCTAAGCAGTTTAAACATTTCAACTCACTTTGCCATTACACGGCTCCATGGTTAAGTAATGTTATTATCACCTGCATTTTACTGATGGGGAAACAAAGGCACATGGAAATAACACAGTAACAGACCTAGGATGCAGACCTAGGCATCTGGCTCCAGCACCTGTGCTCTTAAGCACCAGGTCATACTGCTTGATAGATGTGTGAAGTCCATGAACTGGATATTTAGGGCAGATAAATTTCCTAGACTGTAATTTCTACAGATACTGTTTATTTTGTCTCCAGCTTCCCTTTACCCTCATAGAGCAATGTAAATGAGTGAATCTGTGGGATCTTGAGACATCTCCTGGCCCTCCCTGCAGCTGAAAATTTAACTGACTACAGCTTCCAGTTGTAGTTGGAATCGCAGAGGGGCTCAATTTCTATGTGTGCGCCTTCTTTTTTTGGCCACGCCCATAGCATGTAGACATTTCCGGGCCAGGGATTGAACCTGTGCCACAACAGTGACCCAAGCTGCTGCAGGGACAACCCTGGACCCTTAACCTGATGTGCCACAAGAGAACTCCACAGGCACCTTCTTTTCCATTCTACCATCCAGTCATTCCAAAATATTTACTGAATCAAATGAGACTGGAACTTCTTGTGGCGCTTGAAAATAAGGAAGTGTTTGGAAAAGAACGAGGCATGGCAGAAGGCCTGGAAACTAACCTGTGGGAGCTTCCAGTGGATGGAGCAATTTGAACAACAAAATAAAATAATAATGACACTGGACTATAATCCATAGACTAAAACAAAGAGCTGTGAGTCCCTAGTGAAGTTTTTTAAAAATTGAAAAACATGAGGAAGAAGGAATAGCTCTTCTTTATAGAAGAATTCCAATAAATAAATATAGGAGTAGTAAGAGAACTACAAACATTAGGCAAAATACCATTAGGCAAACACAATAGTGATGAATGCTAAAATCAGTGGGAAAATGTATGAGAAGGATCAGGATATTTGCATAGTTTTTTTTTTTTTTTTTTAAAAAAACCTTCCCCCACCAAGATGCTAACTAATTACCAAGGGAAGGAGAGTAGTAATTTTACAGTGGAGAAACTGGAGAAACCCGGCAGATACAAGCTTAACCAAGTGATCAAGTTTAACATCATGAGTGATAGACATGTCCTCATGAAATAAGGAGAGCACAGCATCCCTTCTGTGGTTTTCTTATCCAAAATGCATGACCTCACTGTAGTCACAAGAAAACACCAGACATACTCAAGTTGAGAGACAGACTGAAAAACAAAACAAAACAAAACACGGAGGCATACTCCGTACTCATTAAAAGAGTCAAGGTTGTGAAAAACAAGGACAGACTGAAGAACTGTGGCGAATTAGAGGAGATGAAAGAGACTCAACAACTAAATGCCACGAGGAAATGAAACAGAAGGACATTAGGGAACAAAGGGATGAAATTTGTAAAGGGTTCAAGATAAAAAGTTAACACACATATTTACTGAGCACCTGCTTAGCGCAAGCACCCAGGATAAAAAAGCTTCTTGCGGGAGTTCCCATCATGGCTCAGTAGTTAACGACTCCGACTAGGAACCATGAGGTTTCGGGTTCAATCCCTGGCCTTGCTCAGTGGGTTAACGATCCGACGTTGCAGTGAGCTGTGGTGCAGGTTGCAGATGCGGCTCGGATCCCACATTGCTGTGGCTCTGGCGTAGGCCGGTAGCTACAGCTCTGATTGGACCCCTAGCCTGAGAACCTCCATATGCTGCAGGAGTGGTCCAACAAATGGCAAAAAGACAAAAAAAAAAAAAGCTTCTTGGAGTTCCCATCATGGCGCAGCGGAAACGAATCCTACTAGGAACCATGAGGTTACGGGTTCGATCCCTGGCCTTGTTCAGTGGGTTAAGGATCTGGCATCGATGTGAGCTGTGGTGTAGGTCACAGACACAGCTTGGATCCTGCATTGCCATGGCTGTGGTATAGCTCCAATTAGACCCCTTTAGACCCCTAGGCTGGGAACCTCCATATGCCGTGGGTGCAGCCCTAAAACAAGCAAACAAAAAGCTTCCTAGTACAAAGATAACTCTGGTGAACATAACTCCTGCTTCCAAGTAGCAGTGTTTCTCAAACTTCAATATGCATCCAAATCACTGGGGATCTTGTTAATAAACAGATTCTGGTCCAATATGACTGTGATGAGATTTTACATTTCTAATGAGCTCCCAGGTGACTCCGTTGCTGCTGGCCCACAAAGCACATTTCGAGTGACAACGACTTGAAATACAATAGGAGAGCAAAACTTGCACACACATGGCCACAATAAAAGCCAGAGAGTGGGAGTTCCCACTGTGGCACAATGGGATCATTGGTGTCTCAGCAGCGCCAGGACCTAGGATTGATCCTCGGCCAAGCATCGTCGGTTAAAGGATCTGGCGTTGTCACAGCTGCAGTGTAGGTCGCAGCTGTGGCTGGGATCTGATCGCTGGCCTGGGACCTCCATATGCCGTGGAGCGGCCAAAAAAAGAATAAAAAGGAAAAAAAAATAACAAGCCAGAGAATAACTGTGCAGTGAGACCGGAGCGCACATGGGATGGGAGCCAGGGGCTTCTCTAATGGGATCCTGCACCGAGAAGGATCCTCCAGGCTATTCGCTCCTGCTGGCCTCAGCCTGCTTCTCAGAAGTGTTGGCCATTTCTTTCCAGGCTGCCTCTGGCTACAGCCTTTTTGAGCCAGGCCAGGCTGGAGCTAAGTGTGAAGGGACAGGTGCAGGGTGGCTGACGCACTCAGAAATTCCATCAGGGCCTGTGAAAGCTGGTTGCCCACGTGTTCCCGATCAGACCACTGCTGGCCCCACGGGCCTGGTTTTCCCTGGGGCTGTACCCTTTGACCAGCTCCTAGACCGGGAAGTTCGGTGGACGCATTGGATAAGCCCCATGGTTAAGATTCTTTTTTTTTTTTTTTTTTTTTTTTTTTTTAAGGCCGTACCCACAGCATATGGAGGCTCCCAGGCCAGGGGTTGAATCGGAGCTGTTGCTGCTGGCCTACACCACAGCCACAGCAACTCGGGATCCGAGCTGCATCTGCAACCTACACCACAGCTCGTGGCAACGCCGGATCCCCAACCCACTGAGCAAGGGCAGGGATCGAACCCACAGCCTCATGGTTCCTAGTCGGATTTGTTAACCACTGAGCCACAACAGGAACTCCTAAGATTCTTAATTACTCCATTTCTCTATCAGTAAAAGAGGACTAACAGTGGTGTCAACTACATAGGGTTGTTATGGGGATTAAAATAATAATGTAAGCTATCCACCTAGGAGCTGAACACAGAGCCTGCCTGGCAAATAGTGTGGGCTCAAAAATACCCTTTTTTTTTTGCTTTTTAGGGCCGCACCATGGCATATTGAGGTTCCCAGGCTAGGGGTCCAGTCGGAGCTACAGCTGCCGGCCACAGCCATAGCCACAGCAACTCGGGATCCGAGCTGCATCTGCAACCTACACCACAGTTCACGGCAACTTGAGATCCTTAACCCACTGAGCGAGGCCAGGGATCAAACCCGCATCTTCGTGGATCCTAGTTGGGTTTGTTACCCACCGCTGAGCTATGGTGGGAACTCCTCTTTTTTCTCTCTTTTACAGTGTCAAGATGCTTAGCATTGCTGTGCATACAGCGAGGTCCCTGAGACCCAGCGTCTACTCCCAGTGCTGTCTGCCCTGACTCCCTGCCGTCAGCCCTGAGTTCAGTCCCACCTTGTTGATCCAGCTGGGAGGTGATGTTGAAAGCAGCTGATGCTGTTGGTTTGGGGACTTTGGATTGTTTCTGGACCTTGTAGCAGCAGTGTTAAGAGGGCCAGGTTACAGCCACACTTAACGAGGAAAACAGGAGCTAAGTGCCTGCCAGAGGGCAATGGAGCAGAGAACACCAGCCCTTCCTCTGGAGCAGACGCTGTCTGCCTGGGCTCTTGGCTGAGGGGTGTTGTGAGAGCTGACTTCTCTCTTTCCGTTTTCTCTTTAATAGAGAAAAATCTTTCCCAACCTCGGGCCCTCACCGCCCACTATCCAGCCCAGTTTCTAGCTTGGAAATGAGGTTTAAGACCCTGGCTAACTAAGTGATAGCTAACTAAGGCCTTTACCTTGGTTTTCTCAATCATTTCTACAGTCCTACGAGGTAGGTCTTCTTCTTTTTAAATTTGTTTTAAAGGCCACACCCTTGGCACATGGAGGTTCCCAGGCTAGGGGTCCAATCAGAGCTACAGCTGCCAGCCTACGCCACAGCCACAGCAACACCAGATCCGAGCCACATCTGCGACCTTTACCACAGCTCATGGCAACGCCAGATTCTTAACGCACTGAGGGAGGCCAGGGATAAAACTTGCCACCTCCTGGTTCCTAGTTGGATTCATTTCCCTTGCGCCACGACGGGAACTCCTTCTTAGTTTTTAAAATTAACTCTGTGTAGTGGACACCACCGCTTGGATGTCCCCTGGCATGTCATAGTCTAGAAGTATTCATCTCATTTGTACAGAACAGGCAGTGGCGTCTCAGAGAGGCTGTGATCTTTACTGAAGATCATACAGCTAAAGTGGGGAGCAGTGAGGACTTGAATCCAGGCCTCTGACACCTGTTCCCTTGTTCCCCTGTACCTGCTTTCCTCTGGAGAAGGATGGCGGGATGACAGGTACCTGATGCTCACAGGGCAGGAGGGAGAAGTGGGAAGCAGGGGGCTGATGTGGCACAGTTCCACCTCAGGCCAACCTTGGCTGATGAAATCACCTTCCAGGCCCCAAGAGGCTTCCCTCCACCACTCCTTCTAAACTAGCTGGGGGGCAACTGCCCCTGCCTCCTCCTTCATCTTCAGGATCTTTTCACCAGCTTGATCTGCTTGACCTTTGACCCCTTGCAGGGCTGCCGAGGGCTCTGCAATCCCTGTGCTCCCTGGGCCCTGCTGGGGGGCTCTCAGTCCAGCTACTGTCCCCCGGGGGGTGGCTGCCTTTGGCTTCTGCCCCAGGACCTGCAGAAGCCAGCAAGGGTCTCTAGAGGGGCCAGACCCCGGGGGGGTTAGATGACAACCAGCTGGATCAGGGCAGGAAAATCCTCACCTTGGCTCAGATACCTGCAGTGCAGCCCCTTTCGCATCACTGACTTCAACTTCCCTACTTCCTGGGGCTCTCTCTCCCTGCAGCTCTGCTCCAGGAGCCTGCTGACTGCTCCCCTCTCCAGCCCAACTTCCCTGCTAGCTTCCCCTCTAGCTCGGAGCAGTAGCTGTACATGTCAGGAGGCGCCTCTGTTCCCCAGGGCTTGGGAAAATACCCCACATCGGACCTTGACCCCTGGGGTGGAGAGGAATGTTGAGGCCAGAGCTTAAGAGGGATCTGCTGTCCTGGCGGGCAGCCTGCCCCTGCCTCGGGATGAGTGATGCGGAGAGGCCCAGGGGGTCAGGGACTCTGGCAGCGAGGCGGGAGAGACGGAGGGCTCCAGGGGCAGGCAAGGGACAAAATCCCATCCTTGGGGCCCATCCTCCATTCCAGACGCCGGATTGGCTCTCGAGGCTCCCTCTTGAAACATTTGATGTGTGGTGTTCTCAGAGCCTGTCCCAAGATGACACCCTGCCAGCCTTCTCTCCAGGGAAGCTGGAGTAGATCCAGAGTTAACAGAGAGGGCACTGGGGGTGGATGACTGTCAGGTCCTACTCTTCTCATCAGAAAATGCCAAGTAGGGCTGGATTTGGGCTTTCCAAGCTATGTTCTGATAAGCTGTGGGTGTCCTCCGAGGGCCTTGGAGGCTGCAAGGCCAGGGGATGAGACTGTGTGTGTGTGGGGGGGGGGGGGGCTAGTCAGGGGTTCGCGCCTTTTTAGCCAGAGCAGCTCCCCAGTTTCCTGTTTTCATCCTTGAGCTGGCCCGTGAGGTCCTGGCGGTCTGGTGCCTGCCTCCCTTCGTCTTCATCTGTGCTGCCCTGCTGGCCTGGCTTCCCCACAACCATCTTCTGCAATTTCCTCCAGCACAAGTTGCTTCCTTGCCTCTGGGATTTTTCTTGTAATATGTCCTGTCTGGGCTCTCTTCTACCTCTTTGCTTATTTCCTGTGCATCCTTCAGATCACAGCTCAAATGTCACTTCTTTGGGGGATGCCTCTCAAGTCTATGTTGGCCACCTGGCTGCATACATCTTTTTCACAGCGTTACTTCAATTGCAACTCATTAATGATCTACTTATTCAATTATTTGTTCAATGTCTGCCTCCTTCTCTAAACTCACGAGGGCAGGAATCAGGTCTGTGTTGCTGCTGCTGTGTCCCCTAGCACAGTGCCTGGCACAGAGTAGCCATTCAATATATTTGTTGAATGCTGAAATACTGCACGAAGATTTTTGCTCATTTTTTGAAAAGTCTGACACCACTGGCCTACAGCTTCCTTAGGCCTTGTACCATTCTGCATTTACAACTTTAAAACTTGGATGCAGTTAGTTTCATCACCAAATATTTAAACAATTAAAACCTTACCTGGCCTTGGAGTTCCCACTGTGGCTTAACAGGTTAAGGACCTGACGTCTCTGTGAGAATGTGGGTTCGATTCCTGGCCTCTCTCAGTGGGTTAAGGATCAGGCATTGCCATAAGCTGTGGCACAGGTCGCAGCTGCAGCTCCGATTCGACCCCTAGCCCAGGAACTTCCATATGTCACAGATGTGGCTGTAAAAATAAAGCAAAAGATAGGAGTTCCTTTCGTGGTGCAGCAGAAACAAATCCGACTAGGAACCATGAGGTTTCTATCCTTGGCCTCGATCAGCAGGTTAATGATCTGATGTTGCCATGAGCTGTGGTATAGGTCAAAGACACAGCTTGAATCTGGAATTGCTGTGGCTATGGGCCAGCAGCTGTAGCTCCACTTTGACCCCTAGCCTGGGAACCTCCATATGCTGTGGGTGCAGCCCTAAAAAGCAGAAAACAAAACAAAAAAAAAACAAAACCTTTCCTGGCCTTAACTTCCAGGGTGCTCAGAAGGCAGTGAAATGGACAGTAATGGGAAGAAAAATAAAGGAATCCCAAGAAAGGCAGAGCAGGAATCCCAAGAAAGGCAGGGCAGTAGCCCCTGCCCCCAACACAGGAGAGGCACGTGGGGGTGGAGAGGACAGCCTTGCCCAGGGCCCAGTATTGAGTCCCAGGGGTTTCACTTGTCCTAGGGCACAGTGTCCCATGTACATCAGGCTGCCTGGTGAGGGAGGGGTGGCATCTGCTCAGGTCACAACGACCACAGCTCTCAGGCCAGCTGTTTCCTTGCCTTTGAATTGGTGGCTGACCCTGAGCCGTCCCCAGCCTGTTCCAAGCAGTCTAGGAGACTTCCAAGCATGTCTTTTGCAGGCCAGATGTGTGTCCACTGGCTGTGAATTCTTGCATGGAGAACAGGTGGGTGGTAATGACTCTAGCAGGAGCCGAGCGTGACTGGAAGCTGAGGAGACAATTCTGTCGAGTTGTCAAGAACAGAAAAACAGTGCTCTTTCTCTGAGCCTGCTTTTATAGCGGGACAGAGAGATGGAATCCAGGCCTGGAGCGAGAGCCTTGGCCCCCAGGGCAGATTCTGGAGCGTCCGGCCCTTTCCCATACCGCGCCCTGCTCATCTCCCTCTTCTGGAAATCGACATGCCATGTGTAGTGAACATCTGTTCTACACATATGCCCAGCACTCCTTCTCCTTCCTCGCATAACGGAAACTCAATTTTCCTTTGGAGAACTCTGCCTCCCCAATTCCAGGCATTCTTGGTGGGGCTGTCAGCCTTGGGGACCCTTCCAACCATCCACCCCCAAAGGGTGGTCACAGGAGCCCAGGTATGTCCATCAGACTCTCTCCTAGGGGGAGTTCCTGTCGTGGCTCAGTGGTTAACGAATCCGACTAGGAACCATGAGGTTGTGGGTTCGATCCTTGGCCTTGCTCAGTGGGTTAAGGATCTGGCATTGCCGTGAGCTGTGGTGTAGGTCACAAACGTGGCTCAGATCTGGTGTTGCTGTGGCTGTGGCGTAGGCCGGCAGAAACAGCTCCGATTAGACCCCTAGCCTGGGAGCCTCCATATGCCTTGTGAGTGGCCCTAGAAAAGACCAAACAAACAAAAAAAAAAAACCCCAAAAAAACCAAAAAAAACAAACTCTCTCCTAGGGAATTTGAATCTGGGGCGGAGCTGCTACTGGCCATGGAAGGCAGGTGGCTTAGAATCATTCAAAGCCAGCCAAGCCAGCCTGTGGGTTCCTGCCACCTGGGTTCCCATAACTGCTCTGATCCCTGGCTTCCCAGGCCTGGCTGTTGAATAATTCCTTCAGAACCCTGTACCTTTCCAATAAATTATTTCTTCCCACTTAAGTTTATTAGAATCAACTTCTAGAAATTGCAGCCAAAGCTGACGTGTAGAACCATATATGCCTGCATCCCCTGCTTTTCCAGCCCCTGCCCTTCCTCTCTATCCACCTGCAGACCCCCTCTCACTCTCCATACCCTGAAAACCTTTATGCCCCCAACCCTTTTCTTCCCTCCAGGTCTGCTTTCAGGTAAGGTTCTATACCGTCATAATACTGCAGAGTCAATGAAAACGCTGTCTCGGAGTTCCCGTCGTGGCTCAGTGGTTAACGAACCCGACCCATATCCATGTGGATTCAATCCCTGGCCTCACTCAGTAGGTTAAGGATCCGGTGTTGCCGTAAGCTGTGGTGTAGGTTGCAGATGCGGCTCAGATCCCTCGTTGCCGTAGTGTAGGCTGGTGGCTACGGCCCCGATTTGCCCTCTAGCCTGGGAACCTCCCTATGCCGAGAGTGCGGCCCTAAATAGACAAAAGACAAAAAAAGCAAAATACAGACAAACACGTTGTCTTGCTCTTCTAGAGGGATATGTATTTCCAGCCTTGTGTCTAAATGTTAACCGAATGCCTTTGTCTCTTGTTTCCGGAGTGAGAGGTGTTCATGAAGAGATGGAAGGGATATCTGGGGGACAGAGTGGGCCATCCCCAAACACCCTGAGATGGGTCCTGATCACAGCTCCCTGGCACTTATCACTTGCATGCAATGGGAATCACCTTCTCTAGTAGCTGCTTATATCTTGCCCGCCACATACTGTCCCCTGATACTTGTTTTGTCCCCATTGGAGTTACTTCAAGCTATAAGATCTTTTTTTTTTCTTCTTGCATTTTAGGGCCACACCCACAGCACATGGAGATTCTCAGGCTAGGGGTCCAATTGGAGCTACAGCTGCTGGCCTATCCAACAGCCATAGCAACTCCAAGCTGTGTCTGCGACCTACACCATAGCTCATGGTAACACCAGATCCTTAATCCACTGAGCGAGGCCAGGAATCGAACCCACGACTTCATGGTTCCTAGTCAGATTCGTTTCTGCTGCGCCACGATGGGAACTTCTCAAAACGTAAGATTTTGATTCAATGCAACCTACCATGTGCCAGACCCTCAACCATTTGTATCTGGGACACAAACATGCTTAGTTGTTGATGTTTGCAGTCTTGTTATACAAACAGACTCTACCCCACCACGTCTGCTACATGAGCCAAGTGCTCTCTGGGAGCTGAGCCAATTGCCCTGGGACCACAGAGGAGCGAGGACTGCAGAGAGGAGGGGCCCACCATCTAATCCACTTGGCTTCTCTCGCTTGGCTTGTATATAAATTAGGATTCTTGGGAGTTCCCATTGTAGTGCAGTGGAAATGAATCTGACTAGTATCCATGAGGTTGCGGGTTTGATCCCTGGCCTTACTCAGTGGGTCGGGGATCTGGCGTTGCCGTGAGGTGTGGTGTAGGCCAGCAGCTATGGCTCTGATTCAACCCCTGGCCTGGGAACTTCCATATGCCACTGGTGCAGCCCTAAAAAGCAAAATAAATGAATAAATAAATAAATAAATAAATAAGGATTCTTTGGTTGCAAGTGACGACAAAGGATGACTAATTTGTACATTAAAATTTTATTTGAAAGAATAGGGTTAGAAGGAAGACGTTAGGAGCAAACAGAATAGAAATAAGAATTGAACAGGTCAGTATCAAGAAGGTTGGGAATCTAGGCAGTGGTGGGGCTCTCGGGCCCAGAAACTCCTTGGAGTATGTGTGTTTTGGGAGCTGCTCTTGGGCATTCTGGTTATAAACTCTGTGTCTCTGGGTCAAATCATGGGAGAGAATCCTATTGTCCAGTTTGGGTCCTATGCCCTGTGGCAGGTATTGTAGTTGGCTGGCCTGTCAGAATGATATAGAAAAATGGAAGGACAGTTACTTAAGGAGAAGGGATGCTGACACCAGAATAAGGGAAGAGGAGGAATTCTTGGGGTTCCCGTCGTGGTACAGTGGTTAATGAATCCGACTAGGAACCATGAGGTTGTGGGTTCGATCCCTGGCCTCGCTCAGTGGGTTAAGGATCTGGTGTTGCCATGAGCTGTGGTGTAGGTCGCAGACGTGGCTTGGATCCCGAGTTGTTGTGGCTCTGGCGTAGGCCAGCGGCTACAGCTCCAATTCGACCCCTAGCCTGGGAACCTCCACGGGTGCGACCCTAGAAAAGGCAAAAAGACCAAAAAAAAAAAAAAAAAAAAAAAAAAAAAGAGAGAGAGAGAGAGAGAGAAGAGGAGAGGAGAGATGCTGGACAGACAAGATGACAAAGCTCTCCTTGATCACAGGTGATACGCCTGTCTGCTGGATCCACCTTTGGCTTGGGCTGTTTCCATGGCAACCGCAGTCTGGGGCCAAAGGCTAGAACCAATGAAAACTGCACTGTACAGAGCAGACTCAGTCTCCTCATGTTGCAGGTGGAAGAACTGAGGCCTGGACTCCAGAGGTAATGTGTCCCTGGTCACAAGCTCGGTTCTAACCTGCAGCCAGTGCTGAATGAGGAGCACTCAGAAAGTCAGACTGGACTCACAGGCTTCTGCCTCTGGCAGAAAATTTCCACACCAGAAGTGGAGTAGGGCTGAGGGTCCCTGTGGACACCACCAGGAGCCCATGGGAAAGGCTGATGTGGATGCTCCCTAAATATTTGTCTAACGGCCCTGGCCCACCCTGGTGCTGGGAGACAAAGTGGGCTCCCCCACACTTCTGGTGCCATGCCCAAGGGCCAAACAGAAATGCCAGTCTGGATCTCTGCGGGAGTGACCTTCTGGGGCTGTGCCCATCTCCTGTCTCTGGTGGGGCTTTCTAAGCTGGCCCTGGGGCTCCCCAATGGGACCCTTCTTCCAGGCCTCAGGATGGGCCACTGCAGAGAATGCCTCTGTCTTGGTCTTGTCCCTCCCCGGCTAGGCCTCGCCAGGTCCCTGCAGACCCAGACAAGGCCTGAACCTCTTGGTGTTTACAGTCTGTGAATACTTGTGGCCATTTCTGCCGCCCCATCAGAGCCAGGAGGACACATCCATCCTGCCTGCCCTTATTAAGTCAGTCGACCGTCCAGATTTGTCTCTGTTGGGCTACAGCTGACGACCGCCCTGGGCCTTCTCCCTCCCTGGGGTTGGCAGGCTGCCTCGGCAGCCCCTTGGCTCTCTCTCCCCTTTGCCACCGTCGCTCGGCATCTTTCTAATCCCCTTTCCCCCGGGAGGTCTCATTTCAGCCTCAGCTGATCTGCCCTCACCTCCCAAGTTCCTTCCACTGGAACTTCCAGCCTCCAGCTTGAGAATTCAGGGTGTGGAGAGGGGACGGGCCGTGTTCCCAACCTGCTCGGTCCTCTCCTGTCCAGCTGGCATGGGGAGGGCCTTCCCTTTGCTGGCCTTCACATGCTGAGCCGTTTCCGCCCGCTTCCAGCTCATTAGCGCAGGTACGCCGGGAACCAGACCTGTCTCCTGCCCAACACTGAGCTCAGGGCCCACTGCTGCCCAGGGAGGCAGTGGGGAGGGCCCTTCCCACCCCCACCCCTGAGCCCTGGGTTTCCCACCCAGTCTGGAGCCCTTGGCCCGAAATGTGCAGCCCTCCCCCCTCCCCAAACCCGCAGGTCTCTCTCTCTCTCTGGTTTTCCCTGGTCTGGCTCTCCTTCCAGGGTCTGGAAACGGGGACGCCTTTCTGCTTGGTGATTCTATGGATCTAGCCCAGTCTTCCTCAGCCAACCCAGAACCAGTGTGAAAGTCCACAGGCAGGTTTGGCTGGGATGAACTGAGGAGGTCAGGACTCCTAGGGCTGCATGGACTGCCTCAAGCCGTCTAGCCCTTCCCCTGTCTTCTGGAAAAAACATTAAAGCCATCCCGCTTCCTTGGCACTTTGGAGCGGTTCCCCTTGTACTTCAGAATGAACAGACCAGAGGATCTTAGAGGGGGGTGCCGGCACATAGAAGGTGCCCCATAAATGTTTTCTGGATGAATGAATCACCGCTTGAGTGTTTTGGTGAGCAGGCAGCACCGCAGCTTGTCAGATCCACTCTAGGGGCGGTTCGGGAGGGTTCCTTTCCCTTTGCAGTGGAGTCAGAGTTCATGCTGGAGCCATGCCAGCAGCTACAGTCATGACCATTGGCAACTGGGGCCGTGCGGAAGCTCCACACGTCTTTCCAAGCCTTGACAATAAGGCTCTTCCAACTTCTAGATGCTGGTTTTCATTTCTGCACAGTGGTGGCCATTCCTAGCGGGTGACAAAGACAGGGCATCAGGCAAACAAAGCCCCGGTTACAAACGCTGCCTTCAATTCTTCTTGAACCCTCTCCCATGATGTCCCCAGCTCCCTCTTGCCCCTCAGGAGCTGTGTTCCCTCTCCTCCTCTTCCTCCAGCCTCAGGAACCCTCCACGTGTTTACCATGAACTTCATCTTGAATCCTCTCCTTCCCACATCATGCCTCCGGGGAGGGGGTGTCGGATGAGTGTGAGGCGGAGACACAAAGACAGCTGTGGGATGGACCTTTTGGCACAGGTTTTAAAATGAGCGCTGGTCCTCTTATACCGCCTCTCTGGTGGTGCAGCCCCCTTCCTCCGGTCTCCGGGGAGTCCTCGGTTCTCTGCATTGACTTTGGCGAGACCTGCTGTTGTGTGACCACTGACCCCTGAGCTAGCTCATGGCTCAAGGGAACACTCAGTGGCTGAAGGACTCCTGGACAATGGCAGCGGGTTTCAGGAGGCAGAGCCACTCTGCCTTCCCAGAGGTCAAGGCTCAGTGTCTGAGATGCGGAGCCCAAGGGCGTGGATTATTTTTATTTTCACTCCGGTCACCTTCTCTTAGACATACTTCAGGGTTGTAATAAGCCATGTAGGACATGGCAGCAGAATTAAGCACAACTGCCACTGGGTCCTAACAGCGTGGAGTACACCGTTACCCTCCTTGTTCTGAGCCCTGGATTGTACCTAAGATGGCACTAGACCTTTTAGAGGTTTACAGCGTTGGTTTACTTCAAACTAATGGTCAACAGTCTCTGCCCATCCCCACCCCCAAAATAAGGTCATTTCACATGAACTGCTATGGGAGCAAGTATCCTTCATCCTTTAATTATTGCTTTTTTGGGACCAAGATGCAAGACTTTTTCCACTTATCTCTATTATCTCAACTTATCTATATCAGTATATATCTTGCTTCTATCATCCAGTTTTATCATGTATTCCTCCAGTTCTATGTCATGTGAAAATTTGATAAAAATGCTTTTACTGAGTTCCTGCTGTGGCGCAATGGGATTGGTGGCATCTCTGCAGCGCTGGGACATAGGTTCAATCCCCTGCCCAGCACCGTGGGTTAAGGATCTAGTGTTGCCACAGCTGCTGAGTAGGTTGCAACTGTGGCTCGGATCTGATCCCTGGCCTGGGAACTCCATATGTTGCAGGGTGGCAAAAAAAAAAAAAAAAAAAAAAAAAAGAAAAAAGGAAAAAAAATGCTTTTTCTGTCCAACCTCATCCAAATTGTGAGAAATCTTGTACAGGTCCCAGCCCCATCTCCTGGGTCACTATAGATATCAGTGCCCTCCATCCATTCCTCAATGTGGGAAATAACTTTTTAAACATAAATATGTGTGTGTGTACAAATATGTGGGAGATATATATACATGCACACATATATATGTTTAAATATGTATATATATATAGAGAGAGAGAGAGGGAGAGGGAGAGGGAGAGAGAGCCCCTATCCACACTGAATATCATTTGAATTTCTTTTGACTATATTCAAAAACCTGGCAAAATTTCTCAGATCAGGAGCCCCACTGAAAAAAGAAGTGGGGTAGACTCCAGGGTGATTTCGTTTTTGCAAACTTGGCTTTGGTAATCACCACTGTGCCTCTTCCTCGCTGTCGTTTCCACCTTCTCTGTCGTTTTCACCTTCCTGCCTTCCAGAACTCATGCAGATAGAATTCTCTCCAGGATCCTCCCTGGCCAGTTGTCCCACATCCCCAGCCTGGAGTGTTCTGTCCTTGTGTTCACATTGCTCCCTGAGATCATCTCAACCATGACACTTACCATGATAGGCGCAGTGTTCCCCTACTCTGGAAGCTCCTTGAGGATAGGGGCTAAACTTCGTTCTTGGCAATGTTGACACCTGACAAAAAGGGGCTCAATTAGTAAGGGCTGAAAAGCATAGGGCCCTCCCCAGCTCGCTAGGTTGACATCAAGCTCCTATGGCTTATCTGTCTATGGGGCAAAGCCATGAGGGAGGCTGCAGAGTGGGCTTGGATCTTTATGACACTTAGTCATGACATAACTTCAGCTACATTAGCTTGTGGGATTATAGAGGGACCAAGGAAGAGAGAGCCTAGGGGACAGGAGTCTCTAGGGATACAGAGAGAGTAGGCAGTTCAGACAGGAGAAAGGAATGGCAAAGAAGGGACACAGTCGGGTTGGTGGGTCAGGGCATCAGGAGGCTGGGGCCCAGGGCAGACTTGCTGTACTGGCAGCTCCACAATTTCTGTAAAAGAGGAGCCATGTAGGGAGACAGACTGGATGGAAGCAGGTGTGGGGTTGTTTTTAAGCATGACAAGCTCACTGGCCTTGTCGACTGGCATCTGCTTGGGATGGAGATTCAGAGCATGCTGCTACCTCCCCACACAAACGGCTCCTTGCAGTTGACCAGAGGATATCAGTTCCAGAGCTCCAGAATCCCCAGGAGGGGGCCAGGGCTGCCTGGTGTCTTAGAGGTGGAGCACGGGTCCATCTTTCTGACTAGAGCCGGGCACCCCATTAACTCACCCCAGCCTCCCCTTCCGGCCTCATCTCCTTTCCTAACCGCATTCCTATCCAAACTCCAGGCACATCAGTTACTTGCAGTTCCCCCACCAACCCAGCCTTTGTCTTCCATCCACGCCTTTCCCTACGCAGTGCTTCTCCCTGGAATGTCCCTCTCCTACACAGTGAACTCTCCCTTAGCTTTCAAGATTCAAGTCCAAGTCAGGGCCCTCTTAGACACACTCCCTAGCCAACCCCACCTACATAGTTAGTGGTTTTTCTTCAGTGAAACTGCCAGACTGTTAATTCTCATCACAGGGGCAGTGAGGATGTCTTATCCACCCCAGGGCCTAACACAGTGCCTGGCACATACTAGAAAGAGAGGGCCTCATGGTCCCAGCCAAACAGGCTAAGCATTAGAAGGCAGGAGCTTAGAGGCAGCTCAGGGAGCAAGAAGAACTCCAGGCCCCACCACCCCACCAGGTGGCAGGTTGCAGCAGCTAGATAGAGTCTACGTGTGTGTGTGTGTGTGTGTGTGTGTGTGTGTGTGTGTGTGTGTGTGTGAGAGAGAGAGAGAGAGAGAGAGAGGGTGGGGGGGGGGGAGAGGCTAGTCCTCTGCTGAGCAATGGCTCAACCAGAAATGGGGACTGTTTCCCCTCAATCATCATGGACCCTTCTATGCTTCTTCTTGCCATCTGGAAGAAGAGAGATGCTGACAGCTTATCTCCAATATGCCCTCCCTGGCCCTGGGCCGGGCCCTCTCTCTCCACCAGCGGCTTTGGCACTGGCACCTACACTGTCAGAGATGTTCCCAGGCTCTGAGGCCCCACTGCTGACATGCACAGCCACTCTCGGCTTCCTTGGCCCCAGCTTCTTGGGAGAGCTGAGAGAGAAAGAGCTGAGAGGCCTGGGAGTCAGGAGACCCCGGTTCAAGCGCTGGTGCTGCCAGTAGCCGGTCATGTGACCTTGCAAAAGCATCTCTCCCATTTTGGGCCTCAGTTTCCTCAACTGTAGTTTGAAGGAATGGGCTGGCTGATCTCTCAGGGAGGTCTCCTCCAGGGTTCACATTCTGTGGATCTCGCAGTTCTTGGATCCCCGCCCATCCCTTGTCTGTCTGCTCCTCAGATCAAAATCTTAGTGTTGACAGGGAATTTGAGTTCATCCAGTAAAATCCTCTCTTTTTACACCAAAGCCTGGAGAGGGCCAGGGGCATGAACGGGAAACACTGGGGGCACGTGGGGGACCAGAACCAGGGTTTGTGCTCCCTGCTCTGATCTGACCTTGTCCTTTAATGACTGCCTTGTTCCAAAGCCGCTCGGAATAAGTTGATGCAGGGCACAGTGGTGCCTCGATCTTCTTCATGCAATCAGCTCAGGGCCACTGCCTTCTGAGCCTATCACAGAGGCCAACCATCCTGGACTAAGCCCAAGTCCGGCGACCTGAGCTCCAGCCCTCTCTGTGTTACCGAGAACTGCAAAATCCCAGGCAAGTCTACACCTCTCTGGCTTTTATTGTTCTATGGTTATTGCACCCCTTTGGACTGGGAGATCTCAGGAACGAGGATTTACCTCTTATTTTAATCCTAGGGCTTGGCTTTCAAAGTAAAGTTGCTTGGTTCCAACTTTCAATGGGGAATTTGATTTGTCCAGTAACCAGTGACGTCTGCATTCAAATCAGACCACAGAAGTCTTAGGTCACTAACCAGCCAATGAAAAGGCTGCCTTTGGGTCATGTGCGCATCTCTGGTCCAATCAGCTGTGGCCTGGGCTCTCTCTAGGAGCAGTGTTTAAAGGGACTCCTATTACCATCTCCTATTGGTGAGAAAACTGGCTCAAAGAGGTTGTGTCTCTTTAGCCAAGGACACGTAGCTGGGGAATGATGGTGCTGAGTGGAATTCCAAGGCCCCGTGTACTTCCCACTGCCTTGGGTGGGAGAGCTGTGAACTGGTCATGCCAGGCAGAGTGCGGTACAGGCGTTCAGTAGAGGGAGCCGGACCTGGCAGTGGGGTTCTGGAACGTCTTCTTGGAGGAAGCGGGAGTTTTGAGATGGGAATTAAAGGACAGGCGGGCAGGGGTGGGAAGAAGATTCCAGGTAAAGAAAATGGTGCCAGTTGAGGGATTTGGAAAGGGGGAAATTGGAGGGAATTCAGAGTCCCTGGCTCTGTGTTGAATTTGTGCTGTTAGGAGGGGAGGGGTAGGATACAGGCTTGTGTGCCCGGCCCAGTAAGAAGTTGGGCTTGATTGTGAGGTGGTAGGGAGCCTTTGAAGATTGTTGAGTGGGTTTTGGCCTCAGCAGACCTGTGCTACCAGAAAATGTATGATGAGTTGCTTTCAGGTCTGTTTCTCTCTCACTGTTGCCTTTGGGCAGAGGTGGGAGGTGTGGAGTGGAGCCGAGGAGGTGCTGGTGGCACCTCCATCTTCAGGCGCGGACCTGAGGGGTGAGAAGAGAGCGGGTAGTGACCAGGGCTTCGAGACTAGAGGTTGGAGACGCCTTTCCTTCCTCCCTTGGCCATCAGCCTCCTCCGGCCTGAGGTCTGGTCTGGTGAAGCAGAGCACAGAGCATGCCTCTGCTGTCTGTGTGAGTTCCTGAGGAGTGAGATCTTTAATTTTTGTCTGCTGAGTCCCGATGGGCGAGGGGCCAGCCTGTGTTACAACCTCCCAGAGGCCCCTGGGCCAAGGCACTCAGACCAGAGTGGACGGAAACAAGGAATGAGTCATGCAGACCGGCTGGGGCCCACTGGGATCTGGCTGCACCTACCCCTCTTCCCCCACCAGCCTGGTGTCTGTACCTTGTCCTGGGAGTTTGGGGATTTGGGTCTGTCCCTAAGGGCTTGGGGTCCTAGAGAGAGTCTGGGGAGCACTAGGCTAAACCTCCTTGGGTGTCCCCATTCTCAACATATAATCCAGGGGAGAATGAACATCAGAAGATGATGGCAGAAGGTGTCATCCCTCATTCTTCGTCTCAATGAAGAGTGAGCTGCTTTGGGCTTATTCTGGGAAATAGCGGCCCCTGTTTTCCGTCTCCCCAAACTCCTATCCCTTGAAGGATGAGGGATGTCACTGTGTCCAGCAGGAAGCTGAGGTGGTGACAGCCTAGGAGACCCCAAAAGCCAAGAGAAATTACTTCCTGCTCACTTGGTCCTTAAATTCCTGCACAGCCATTCCAGAATCTAGGACAGGGCTGCTTCATCCCTCAGCCTGCAGGGCTTTCTCCCTGGAGATTTGGAAAGGCTAACACAGTGTGTGATTTCTCCGCATCCAAACCACCACACACGGCCCCCACCCCTGACTCCCAGGGGAGCACTCGGAGCCCCTGTGGTCTTACTGGGGGAATTAAAAGGAGGCCTGCCAGGCTGCCCACATCATTTTCCTGCTCAGGTCTTTGGAGACTCTGCCTGGGGAGAAGTTACGCTTCAGCCCCTAGGAGTTCGTGAAGATTCCACTCCAGCCAGAGGCTAAAGGGACTTATGCAGGTAAATAAGAAATGTGGTCTAAGCTTTAGCTAAATGCACAGAGCTTTCAGATCAGCCTCTTTCCCCCCCCCCCCGCCCCCCTGCCCGCCGCCCCATATCAGGGACTGGAAATGAAGGGAAACGGAGTGAAATCAGTTATTTGAAGAGCTGCCCGTTTCACATCATCGCAGGACATCCTGGAGCGAGTGCAGTCTGCTGTAGTGGAAACAGCACGGACTTTGGAGCCGGTCAGACTTTTTAGTCAAATGCTGGCTCAACTCCTAGCTGTATGACCTTGAACAAGAGACTTCACCCCTTGGCGTTTGTGAAATGGGAGTTACATGGCCTACCATGCAGGGCCACAGAGATGCTCTCTCTGTATCCCCTCTCTTTTCCAAAGAGAAAAGCTGAGGGTTGAGATGAGTCTTACTCAGCAATTGAAAATGACTTGAGGAGTTCCTGTCATGGCTCAGTGGGTGAAGAACCCAGCATAGTGTCCCTGAGGACGCAGGCTTGATCCCTGCCCTGGCTCAGTGGGTGAAGAACCCAGCATAGTGTCCCTGAGGACGCAGGCTTGATCTCTGCCCTGGCTCAGTGGGTTAAGGCCGGCGTTGCTGAAAGCTTCGATGTAGGTCACAGATATTGCTGTGGCTATGGCGTAGGCAAGGCACCTGCAGCTCCGATTCAACCCCTAGCCTGGGAACTTCCATATGCGGGGGGTAGGGCCATAAGGAGAAGAAAGAAAGAAAGAAAGAAAGAAAGAAAGAAAGAAAGAAAGAAAGAAAGAAAGAAAGAAAGAAAGAAAGAAAGAAAGATAGAAAGAAAGAAAGGAAGGAAGGAAGGAAGGAAGGAAGGAAGAAAGACAGACAGGTGGGAGGGAAGGAAGGAAGGAAGGAGGGGAGAATGGGAAAAAGAAAGAAAAGAAAAGAAGAAATAAATCAAGCCTACTCTTGATGTAGGGTAAACTTGATTTCCTCCCTTCTCCTTGGTCAGCAGGAGTCAGAGTCTCTGAAACGCACCCTGATAGCTTTTGTCTGCCCTTGACCCAAAAATAGACCCCTAGCTGTAAATAAGACCTAAGGTGGGATGTGCTTGGTGAGGGCTAGTTCGTGACAGCGATTTCAGGTGGTCATCGGCACCCCCCTCCCCACCCCACGGATAGCTGTGAATGCTTCCAGTTCCCAGAGAACCGCAGCTGGAGGTGTGATTCCAGAGCAAAATTCCTCTGGAAACTGACATTTGTTTAGCGTCTGGAACCAGACAAACCAGGAATGAACCGTAGCACAGCCATTTACCAGCTTTGTGACTGTGGGTAATTCATGCTACCTCACTGAGCCTTCGCTTCCTCATCTGCTGCCTGAAGAAATAATAATACTTCCTTCGGAAGATCACGATGAGGATTAAAGGAGACGATGGCAAAATCATGGACATGGAGGACAGATTGTGGTTGCCAAGGGGGAGGGGGATGGACTGGGAATTTGGGGTTCACAGATGCAGACTCTTGCCTTTGGAATGGATAAGCAATGAGATCCTGCTGTATATCACCGGGAACTCTATCTATCTAGTCACTTATGATGGAGCCTGATAATGGGAGAAAAAAGAATGTATACATGTATGTGTAACTGGGTCACCTTGCTGTATAGTAGAAAATTGACAGAACACTGTAAACCAGCTATAATGGAAAAAATAAAAATCATTATGAAAATACAGAAAAAAAAAGAAAAGGAGAAAATGGCCATAAAACACCTAGCACAGTGCCTGGTACCTTTTTACGCTCAGGAAATACCAGCTGGTAATGAAGTAGCAGCGATCGAGCCCCTCCCATCCCAGGGGGAGATAGGGCTGGTTATCTAATTTGCCCTGAAGGTGGGGGTGGCAAGAAAAGCATCCTTATCTCTATATTCAGATGGGAAAATGGAAGCCAAGCATAGCTGAGAACTGAGCTCAGTTCACAGGAGACAGAAACACTCACGTGTCTCCGGAGGGGATGGCGCTGGCAGACTGGGGCGGAGTGCTTGGGAGTTCAGCGGGGAGGCCAGGCCACGGTGGCTGAGGTGGCAGGGTCTTGGCCTTGTGGACCTTGAAGGCCTCATGCAGGAAGGAGCTGGGGCCTTTCCATACAGCCTCCACCTTCCATATTGGAGGCTGAGGCTGCACAGGGCGGGGTCCCCGACAAAAGCAGCTGAGCCCACGGAGCTGCTCCCATCTGGGACGCTGGGGACCCCATCAACCATCCGTCAGCTGTTCTGCCCACTGATTAACCAGGAAATGTGTTATTTGTTCTGAGCTGGGGAACGAGCTCTCCTGGGGAGAGGAATTTGGGACTGGAGGTCCAGTCACTTCCAAGGAAGAAAAATCCCTGGAATTCTTTCAGGAGCTTGGGTCTCAGTAAAGGGAGCAGAAATGAGGTCCTTTTTTTGGGTCCTGATTTATCAAATTAGTTCAGGTTCTGGTAGCTCTCTGGCCACAGTGTTATTCCAACAAGACATGGGAAAACAATTAGCTTGCCCAGGGTGTCCCAGAGCCTGCCATTCCCTCTTGTGGTGCACAGGTCCTGGCAAGCCTTTGCCCACTGGAATCTCTTTATCAGTCCCTTGAGACTCTCTCTGCAGGGCTTGCCAGAGATGATTGCCCTGCCTGGACCTACAAGATGGGTTAGTATGCTTTGCATCATTTGTGCCTCTTTAGGGAGGAAGCCGGAATCACGGGTAAGGAAGTGACATGTGGTGAGTCGGGGGCTTTGCTGGCAACCCTTAGCTCCCCTTCCTTTATGGAGCAGGAAGGTAAAGGGATACAGAAATTTCAGCTACCTCCACATCCCCAGGGAGCTGAGTGGTGGGCTAGCCGGCAGGGAAGAGGCTGGGGGATGCACAGTGGAGGCTTTTAGGTGGTGACAGCTGCAGAGGTGGCTGAAAGAGGTATCATTTCAATTGTCAGGACGGCTGCCGAGGCTCAAGCTCAGGGGAAGGCAAGATGGTGCGGTCTTAAAAGCTTGGGCTCAGTGGGAGATAACCAAGGTTTGGCCATATTTAACACCTGCTACCTACCAGCTGTGTGATCGGGGGCAAACCAGTAGCTTTTCTCAGCCTCAGTTTCCTCTGTTGTGTATATGGAAACGCAACACCTCCTTTCTTTGGTTAAACGGGCCCGTATTTGTAGCATGCTTAACACAGTGCTTAGACCATAGTAGACTCTATACATTTGGGCAGCTTAAAGAGAAAAACAAACAAAAAACTCAACTATTTATGGGAATGGAGATTCTGAAGAACGGCATCAACAGATTCCAGCAGTTACAGGGAAAGGGAGTGATGGGCAGGAAGTGGGGGGCAGACAGGAGGAGGGCGCTGGGATGGGGGGTAGGAGAGGCCGGTATTTAGAGTAGATTAGCCTGGCTGTGGGCCCCCAGGAGAAGAGGGTGGGAATGTCCGAGGACCCCTTGGACTCCCCAAGGCGTGGGAGGGGCGCCTCGTCGGGAGGGAAGAAGTGTGTCTGCACAAGGAGTTTGGCTGAGGTGGACCAGGGAGAGGCTGAATGGGCGGCAGACTTCCAGAAGTGCAGACGGAGGAGACGGAGCGGTAATAATGACTTGGACACATGGGAGGAAAAAATAGCTCAGGGACAAAGAGGATGCCAAGGTTTCTGGCTTTGGGAGGTTCGTGGGGATCTGAGGTGAGCCCTGATGGGTGAAGAGGAGAGAGGAATCAGGCAGGTAATGGGGAGAGAAAGGGAGCCCAGAACTTAAGGATTGACTGGCTAACAGGGCACAGCAAGGGAGGTGTGGTGCTGAGGCTGTCCCATAGCAGTGACGGAGCGGTGTCTCAGAGAGAGAACTGGGCATTCTGGGAACTGGGATGGCATTCGTCCCCAAATGCAAGGTGTAGGATTCAAGAAGATCCTTAGGGCCAGCCCTAAAGGCAGCAAAGCACATGAACTTGGACCAGTAACTACCACCAGGAACTCAGTTTTTCTCTCTGAAAATGGGTCTGAGGATACCAGCCTTCCCTACCCAATGGGATAAAGCTGTCATTCATTCAGTCAGCCATCCATTGAACATGTGTTTCTTGGCTCTCTATTAAATGCACACACTGTTCTAAGTTCCGGGGAAACAGCGGCAAGCCAGGCAGGTGGGCTATCTATTCCTTTGAGTTATCATTGCGGTTTGGGAAGTCAGGCAATAATTTTAGAGGTGGTCAAACAGGATTTTTCCTATGGTCTTTGAACGTCTGCTAAAGCTGCAAAGGCTAGAACAAGAACTAAATGTTTTCACATTCCAAAGAGAAGTACTAGGCATCTTATTAAAGGCAGAGCCAGTTCAACAACTACCCAGCCACATCTCTGGATTCCAGGCTACAAATGGATGGGATTGAAGGAAGTCATTGAGTTATAGGACCATTGCATTAGTAAGCAGGGCTGAGGTTTCCCCAGAGGGTGCTCCCCAATGCAAACCAAGTGAACAGGGCCCTAAGAAGACCAGGTATAGATATTGGCAGCTTCCAAAGAAGATGAGAATAGCATGACTCCCCATAATTCTGCCTCCACTGAGTCTAGTTGAGGTGCTGGAAGCTGCAAGCACCTCTGATGCACCAAAACACAGCAAGAAAGATCTTGGGAGAACCCAACCTATGTCTTTAGGAATTGGAGATGTACATAAATGAAGGCACTTTTGTGTACTTCCTATCTGGAGAATCCTGACTTTGGAGCCTGGCTGGAGTGGCTCTTACACCAGCGTGAGATGCAGCCAACTCACCACTGGTTTGTTGGCTTGGATGGAAAGTCCCATGGGGTGGTAGGGGACACAGGGAAGTTGTCCAGAGAGTGCTTTGCTGAAGTGATGCAGGGTGGGGATCCTGCAGAGAGCATCCCAAGAACCCAAAAGTATACCCATGAAAGAGCCACCACTTGGCACCTGCCAGCCAAGGGCACCTGTCACATACAACTTTGCCACTTGCCCCCTAATATCTGCCCCCAACCCTGACACAGAGAAGTCTTGGCAGAAAAGGAAAGTCAGAAAATCAGACCACACCCTACGTTCCCCACGACAAGGTCTGGAGCCAGGGGACAGGCCCGGTGGAGGGAGAGGAGGGGTATTCAGCTGGATACAAGATTTGATTCAATTGGATGAGGTTTTGATTTGGACAGGACCAGACTTTTTAGAGCCTGGAAATTGGTCTTAATTATAGACATGAAACTGTTCTTGTGACTGGAGGGGATGGGCAAGCCAAGGACTCTGCTTGAGATGTCATTAAGGGTGGAGAAGAGAAATTCACCATAATGTGGCTGAAGGCAGTGAGGGGAGAACCACAGAGCTGCTTCCTGATTGCCCCTCTTCAGGTTCAGCCCATTCAACAAGTCAGTTACACGGGTAAACAAATAGGAGAATTTCAACTAGTCTAGAGCAGTGAAGCTGAACCAGGGTGATGGACTAGAAAGTGATGACTTGGGAGTGGGAAGGCTGCTCTGCGTTGGAGGGGTCAGGGGTGGCCACTCCAGGCGGTGAAGTTGGAGCTGAGAGGTGAAATGATGATGAGGAGCTGGTCCTGTAAAACATCTTGGCGATGAGTGTTCCCAGGGAGAAGGAGCGGGCATCAACGTGGCTTGTTCCAGGAGCAGAGAGGACGCCAGGGCAGCTGCATTGCGGTGGGTGCCCCACAAGAGGAGAGATAGATCTGAGAGGTGGGCAGTCCTACAGGGCTTTGGAGGCCAAGGTCAGGAGTTGAGGTTGTATTTCAGCATGAAGCATTAATTGAGTCGGCCCTTTGTATGGAAAGTTATAAACTGGTGCCTTCCTGCCTGCTCCATCCCCCTGCCTCTCTAGGAAGCCCATAGGCTGCAGGGGGCTGGGACAGCCATGGTTGCCAGGCCTTTAGACTTTAGGGCAGGGGACCATGTGTGTACATAGTGAGCTCACTCTTGAGTGGTACTAAGATGGGTGGCCATTGGCATTCTAGCAGCCCTGCCCTCTCCCTGCCAGCACAAGGAGTTGAGCACACACCCTGGATCCATCAGAGGCTCATCCAATCCGTAGGGAGTGAGGGGTTGAATGGGAGTCTAGGGAATGGACCTCTGAGCCCCAGGCAGGAGGCACCTGCATTTCATTCGCCTCTTGGACACACGCTGTCTCCTTGAGTGACCTTATTCCAGGTCTTCCATGTTTTTTTCCTCCGTGAAAAAGAGGACACCTCTTGCAGGTTCTGTCAACGCCTCAGGCCTGGGCTCGACCCTGACGCAAACAGGAAAGGGATTAAGATCAAGGAAGGAAGGCGGCTGGCAGCGGCAGGTCTCTACAAGACGCAGGACGGCTAAGACGCCGCCAAGTCCACCAGAGGGCGCGCTCCCTCCAGGCGACCTTCCAGCGCGCCCGCGTCCCACCACTGCGGAGGGAGGCGAGCGGCCTCGCGCTGCCCCAGCCCTAGAGGCACCCCTGGCCGACGCCCCCAGTGGCCCGGGAGGAAAACGAAGGACCCGGGGCCCATCCTTCGGAGCCTGTCTATCATGCCGTCTTGGCACCTCTCCTGATATCCTTCAGACGTTCGAGGCTGTAGCCTTGGGTCATCCAACCCGGCGTTTGTCCCTGAGGTCAGGGGCTGGAGATGAATTCTGGACAGGTCAGCAGTTTAGCCTGCCCAGGACAGGAGAAAGGTGGCTCGGGGCTGCCCCTGTCCCAGCAGGCGTCATTTCCCCTACCAGACCTTGGTCCGCCCTGCGCCGCCCCCAGTTCCTCACGGGTTAACCCCCCTCGCCGCCCGCTCGCTTCCCGGTGCCAAAGTGGGTGTTGCTGGAATTCCTCTCTCCCTCTCCCGTAATGAGGGGGCTGAGCTGTCCCTCCGAGGAGGGGGCATGGTGTGGATAAAAGAGACGAAAAGTCAGGGGGAGGTTTCCAAAAATAAAACGCTCCGATTCCCCTTCAGAAGGCTACAGTGACTGGGAGAAGGCGCGAAGGTGCAACAGCAGTGCGCGCGCAGCTGGAGACAGAGCGCGATCGCTGGGCTCAGGGCGCGCAGCCCCGGGCCGCTCCCGCCGCCAGGCCCTCGCTCCAGAGAGAGCCCGGCCCGTAGTCTGACTCGGGGGCCCTAGACGGGGAAAGGCGGGCCACCCGGTGGGGTCCGGAGCGCAGCCCGCTGGCGGCCTGGCGCACCGACAGCTAGCCCCTGGGCTGTTCCCCGCGCGCACCGCTCTGCAGCCGCCCAGGCGCCATGAGGCCCTCGACCACCCGCCGCTGCCCCGGGCGCGCCCTGAGGAACCCCTGGAGGAGCTTCCTGCCGCTCACCCTGGCTCTCTTCGTGGGCTTGGGTCATGCTCAGAGGGACCCGGTGGGAAGATACGAGCCGGCTGGCAGGGACGCGAATCGGCTGCGGCGCCCCGGGGGCAGCCACCCCGCAGCGGCTGCAGCCAAGGTGTACGGTCTGTTCCGGGATCAGGACGCGTCGGTCCCGGGTTTGCCGCCCGAGGAGCGGGCCCAGCCTGGCTGGGGCAGCGCCAGGAGGCCCGCCGAGACCGAGGCCAGGAGGCCGCCCCGCGCGCAGCAGCCGCGTCGAGTCCAGCCACCTGCGCAGACCTGGAGAAGCCGTTCCTTGAGCCAGCAGCAGCCGGCATCCCGGGACCGGGCTGCCGCAGCTCTCCCGCGCCTCGGGACGGTTCAGCGGCCGCGAGCTGCGCGAGGGCGGCTTACGGGGTGAGCATTGGAGAGGGAAGCATGGGGGCTAAAGGGAGCGAGGGCCAGTCTCCCGTGCGCTCTTTCGTGGAGGGATGTGCAGGCGAGAGGAGAGGGCGCCCGGCTCCGCCCTTCGTCCCTCTCTCCTTAGTACTGCAGGGAAACAGACCGAGGTCCCAAAGTTGGGCTCGATCTGACCCGCTTTCAAAGAAAAACACCATCCGTACCCTTTCGTACCAGCTCGTGGTGACCCGACGTTAAATCCTTACCCAAGGAGTGGGTGCGTTCTCCCGCCCTCCCTCAGCCCGCCTCTAACCGGTGCCTGAAGACGCCCGCAACGATGCAGGGATCCGAAAGGGAGGCGAGAGGGGGCAGGAGGGTAGACGTTCCAGGGCTTGAGGCCCAGGGGAAGCCGAGTGGGCTCAGAGCGCGGGTAGGTGGAGGATGTTGAGGCTCCGGAGTGCGAAGGCAGATGCATCTCCAGGAAGGGTGCTGTCAACGAAGTCTGCTCTTGGGGACAAGAGTATGGATTGGGGCACAGATCCGCCTGAGCCCGCGGATGGCTGGGCTGGAAGTGGGGGTAGGCTCGCGGGCAGGAGCCCCCGATATGGCTGAGACACTGCGGGTACGTGGGGTTTGTGTGTGCGCCTATACCGCTCGGTGTCCGCGCGACTCTCACGCTTTTCAGGGCTGAGTCTCCCTGCCCACTCTGCGATTTGCATTTTTCCCTCTCCCTGGGGGGCGCCAGCAACTGCCCTCCGGGGGCACCCTCGCAGCGTGGGGGAGGCTGCCCAGCAACCTGCAGCCCCAGTTAAGGACCCTCACGGCTGCGGAGCGCTTGGCCTTGCCTGAGTATAACAGGTGTCTCCAGAATGGAGGGCACGGGAGTCCCAGGCAGTGCGGGGTGGGGGTGGGGCGTCGCGGTGTCTGGGGAGGAACCCTGCAGGCTTTTTTTGCCTGGGCCCGTTGGGTTCAGTCCCCCAGCATGAAGGACCCGACACCCCCGTTTCTACTCCTGAGGACATTCTTACCTCCTCTCCACTCCTTCATTTCCTTGGCTGTAGCAACCTTCTCTTATATTTCAGCAGGATTCCCTCCCACCCGGCAGACCTCTGCTTAGGGAGGCCTGTCCTGTCTAGTCCTGTCCCAGCTCCCTCTCCCTTCACCCTGCTTTACGTTTCTTCACAGCACTTATTCCCACTTGACCTGTTATGTTTCTGTTTCTGCATTTATGATCTGGGGTCCCAGCCCACACTCTGTAAGCTCTACGAAAAGAGAGGCTTTGTCCCAGCGCCTAGAACAGTGCCTATGTATAGTTGATGCTTGTTACGTATCTGCTCAGTGAGTGAGTGAACGCACCGCTGCCCGCAGAAGGCCCAGCTTAAGGCAGAGTGTGGCCCCACGCACGGCCAAGTCGCTTACATGTAGGATCAGTCAGCAGGCCATAATGGAGCACTTGCCAGGTTTCAGGTTTTTTTCCGTTCCTGGCCCCGGCAAGTGAATACATGCTTCCTAAGAGCCAGTGTGCAGAGCACGGGCCAGGGGAATGGGGCCCTGGGACAAAGGCCATTGTTTCTGCCAGGAGAGCAACTCAATTACATCAAATTGAGCTGGAAAAATGACCAGGTAGGCACTGGTGACATGCTTTCTAGTACCAGGAGCCTCACGTTAAGCATAAAGGAATGAACGGTTGTGGCTGAGGGGCCCAGAGGAGAAGGAGGCCCTGTGAGCCGGAGCCCCTGGGGTTTGATGGGCAGCATGTGGGGAAGCAGAGAGAAGGTGACAGGAGTGGAGCTCCGAGGTGCAGCCCTGCCGGAGGACAAGGGCTTGTCACTGTTGGCCCTGGCCTAGGGGCGGGGCTGCACCCTGGTGTAGGGGAGCCACGGGGCCGAGGTTGGAGGCATAGGCTGGGTCAGATCATAGAGGAGCTTATCCTCTTGGCGTTCGGGAGTAGGGAAAGGTGGGAGAGGAGAGTAGGGGTGGGAGGGTGCACTATTAGCAGTTGTGAAATGAGGTGGTGATGAACAAAGCAGATTATTCCCATAAGGCTGGTAGGTGTGCACAAGTGTGTAAGGACCTGGGCTGGGTGCCACCCACAAGCACCTGCCATACACAGGTGCACACATCACATCACATGCTGAGTTTGGCTCCTCCTCCAGATTATTTTCTGCAGCTTTGAGAAAGAGTGGGTTCCCCTGGACTCCAGCTAGCCACCCCAAGACAGCTGGGAAGAGGCTGAGTGGCAATCTTGTCCATCGTTTTCCTCCACCCAAGTCCATTCCATCTAATGGCTTCGGGCCAGGGCGGCCTCTCTAGCTATTGCCTTGTGAATTGCTCAGGGCCAAGGACTAAGTGCCACCTGCTGGTGAAGCCTGGAATTGCACCACCACTGCTGGGGAGTGCTCATTCATTCAACAACTATTTGGAAGGCCTCCTATATGCCAGGCGTTTTGCAGGACTATGGGAACACAGCAGCGGCCAAGACAGCCTCTTTCCTCCTGGAACTTGCAATGTAGTGGGGATTTGTTGCACACAATGAAGATTTTAAATATGTGCCAGGCACAGTATTAGGTGTCTGTGACACAGCATTGCCAGAGCAGAAATAATTCCTGCACTGTTGAAATTTACAGTCCATGGGGGACTTTTTAAGTCCTTGTTTCCCAATATCCAGTATTTCTTAAACTAGCCTCACAGCATACCACCTTTGTAATATTTTCCTCTATCTTTTTCTTCTTGTTCTATTATTTTTCTTTAACTTTATAAACTGTTAAAAGTAACAGGATTTTGTGGAGTTCCCTTCATGGTTCAGTGGCTAACAAACCCAACTAGGATCCATGAGGATGCGGGTTCAATCCCTGGCCTCTCTCAGTAGGTTAAGGATCTGGTGTTGCCATGTGCTGTGGTGTAAGTCACAGATGCAGCTCAGATCCCGTGTGGCTGTGGCTGTGGCTGGGGTATAGGCCAGCAGCTGCAGTTCCAATTTGATCCCTAGCCTGGGAACTTCCATGTGCCACAGGTGTGGCCCTAAAAAACAACAACAAAAAAAGTAACAGGATTTTATGCTTCATCTATTTTCAGGTACTTTGTATTACGAAGTTTTACGCAAACCTAAAAAAGGTATTGGAAATAATACAACTAACAACCCAGCCTTTTGAAAACTTAATATTTTGGCATATTTTGCTTCTTATTTTTTTTTGGGTAGAGCTCATGGCATGTGGAAATTCCCGGGACCTGGGATTGAACCCCTGCCATGGCAGTGACCCAAGCCATAGCAGTGACACCACCAGATTCTTAACCCACTGCACCACCTGGGAAACTCCTACTTCTGATTTTTTTAGTCGAAATGTCCTGTATACATTTGTCACCCTCTCTCCCCAGTTAACCACTACCTTAAACTTACTCTTGACTTGAATCGATGTTTTTATACTATTACTACAGATGCGTGCATCCATAACGTACACAATATTGTTTTGCATATTTTAAACTTAGATAAGTGATACCATACTGCATCATCCTTTTACAGTTTGCTTTCTCCTTTCCTCATTAGATTTTTGAGATTTAACCATGGTAATACAACCAGTCCAAGTTTACTCATTTTTAACTCTTGGATATTATGCCCTTGTCTGAAAATACCACAGTTTATTTACCCATCCTTCTGTCTTTGGACATTTAGATGAGTTACACATTTTGGTATTACAAACAGGGCTTGACTCATTTTTTTTTACATAAATAAATTCATTTTCAAGGACACTTTGTATCACTATCATAAGTTGAAAATAGTACCACTTGTCATAAAGAGAAGGTATCTGCAGGGAAATTGAAATAAAAACAAAATGTTTTCCAAGTCTAGTCAGATACCATCATCATGGAAGCTCAACCTTGCGGTATGGTCTCCCCATTGGAAAGGGGGGGTTTGCCGGTGTTGGCGGGGGAGGACCTGGCATGAAGACCCAACCTCGGACCGAGACTGCGCCCCCCTGATCTAATCAGATTAGGAAGATCGCTAAAACGGGGATGGCTTTCTCACTGCGCATTTCAGCAGGGCTGCGTGTGGTGAATATGGAAAGCTACAACCCCCTTTCCTACCCTCAGTAATGTTTGTCCACCTTTTTGAGAAACACTGGATTAAGTGAAGCAGAGAGGTATTCAGTGTATGGCACACGTCAGGCACTGACGTTAGACCCTAGGGGCACAAAGAGGAATAGGAAAAAAACCTTCCAGATCCTCAAGACAGAGGCACAGACACCCACAACCTGAGACAATTGGTACTGAAGGGTGTGGTGGCTGGAGAAAGGGGGACGCTGTGCAGATGTTTTACGGGAAGGAGGTGACACTGAATCTGGAAGTCTCGGAGCGTGTCAAGGAATTCACTTGGCAAAGACGACAGGCAAGGCATTCTTGGCGGAGAGAGCAGCAGCAGCAGCAGCAAAACATTGAAGTGAGTCCACATGTGGCGCAACTGGGGGAGAACAAACTTTGCATCCTCGGAGGGTCATAGCTTTGGTTGTGGATGCTGGTGTGATAGGAGCCATTAGACCACACAGGCAGGGGGGTCTGACTGGCTCTGTGGAGGCCAGTGGAGAGCCTTGAAAGGTTTTGTGGGTTTTTTTGTTTTGTTTTGTTTTGTTTTGCTTTTTAGGGCTACACCTGTGGCATATGTAAGTTCCCAGGCTAGGGGTCAAACTGGAGCTACAGCTGCTGGCCTATGACATAGCTCACGGCAATACCGGATTCTTAACCCACTGAGTGAGGCCAAGGATCAAACCCACATCCTTGTGGATCCTAGTTGGGTTCATTTCCGCCGAGCCACAATGGGAACTCCCAAGAGGTTTTTAACAGAGGACTAGAATGATCAGATTTGTTCCAGATGGAAGAGCAACCATCCCAGGCTGTGGGCCACATATGTCCCCAAGGGCTGGGCAATGATACTGAGATTGGGCTCGTGTTTGCCGAGTGGTGCTGCCTGAAAGGCCGGGCTTATATAATCTCTGAGTGGTATCTTCCAGAGAGTCAGAACCACTGAGTCATTCACCCCAGCTAGTCAGGCTGGTTAGCTCTCTCCAGCTGGTCAGAGTCCACTGACTGGTCATCTCCCATCTGGTCACCTCCCAGAGCCTGTACCCGAGACTCTGATTGGACCCCTGTATCTCTCAAATACCCTCTTAGTCCGGGGCTGCTCCACCTGCTTCTCGGCAACCTTTGGTCCCCGCCATGGTTCTGATGACCTTGAGGGCTCTGCCATAGGCAGGCAAGGCAGGCCAAGCTGCTGCCTTCCTACGGTCAGCGACATAGCCATCCTAAGGGCATTGAGGCTGACAGCTGGCTCGGGGGCCTCCTCGAGCTGGGCTCCATGCCGTGACCCTCTCAGCCAGGTGGGCCCCTCAGTCTGTGTCCTCTGGGCTCCCCCAGACCCTGGTTCTTAGAAAACCACCAGGGTGTGCTGTCAGTTTCCTCTCCAAGACCTCACAGGCCCCTAAGAGGCTGGTCACCACCCCAAGGGGTAATGACTTTCAAACGGTGGGGAGTTTCGCCCTCCCGCCCGAGCGCATACACGCAGAGACCCTGGGTCTGAGGACCAGCCCCCTCCCCAGAACCCAGTGTCCTGGTCCCCAGTGGGGAGGGGACCTTCACGGCACTGGGAAGCTGCTGCCGGCAGCAGACCAGAGAGACTTGGATGTGGCCGGAATGGCACAGCCCCTGGAGGAGCAACCTGGGAGGCAGCTCCTCTCAGCTTTGGGCCAAAGGGCCAGGAATCGGCCCCAGCTTTTTCAAGCTGCAGAAATTTATTTTGAATATTTCAAAAGGTTTCAAAAACCACACACGCTTCGGGGTCCACACAAAAGTCAAACAAACTCCTAAGTGGGACCAGATGCTGGCTATGCTGGCCACGAGGTCACAGCAATGGCCCCTTGGTCTGTCACTTGCCCCGACTCTTGGGTCTGTACTTCTGCTGGCCCGCTCACCCTGAGTTTCAGTGTTAGTGGAAGATTTCTGAGGGTAATGACAGGGCCTGTGAAGCCAGAGCCAGGCCCAGCCTGAGCCAAGGAGGCAGAGCAAATGACAGGTCTTCTCCAAGGAGAGCCCTTCTAGGGAGTTCCTTGGGTCAGGACATTTGGTTCTTGAGATTGAGAGTCAGGGGAGGGGCGGGAGTGAAACCTCCTGGTGCTACAGGGGCCTGAGAGCAGAGTGAGCCAGGTGGGTTGATGGCCCGGTGACAGCTGCGGGTCAGTGTCTCCCATGGGTGTCCTTGATGTGAGCGCCAAGATGTAGCTGGGGAGGGACTAGTCCCCATTAAGGGAGTCCCATCAGCCCCCCCCCCCCGAGAAAAGGTTGCTCGCCACACAGAGGCAGCCGAACCCAAGGCCCCATCTTTCTACCAGCTTGCCGCCTCGCCAGCTCCTCTTCAAGAGAAATCCTGGAGCCCCGCTTGCTTGGGGAGCTCAGTCTCACCACACACCAGCCTGCCCGAGGGCTGGGGCCCCTCCCACGGTGCCCTTGTGGCAGGTGATGCATATGTATGTTCTTGAGGTGGTTGTGCGTGTGTTTTCCAGCTTCCCAGGGATTGTCAGCATTTGTTGGCAGGGGCCATGGTGATTATTTTTGGTGAGAGGCCATGTGGAGTTGGAGCATGACTTAGAGTTGGGCCAACTCAGGTTTGACTCTGGCTCTGGCACTTCTTATTGTTTAGCCTTGGCAAGTGTCGGAACCACCTTGAACCTGCTTTTTGATCCTCTTCCTGATCCCTGTCTCCGGGGAGTGCCTGTTTCCATGTCAAGTGCTACATATTCCCATCTCGTTCAATCCTTGTAACAGCTCCTTCAGGCGGGTACTGGTATCTCCATTGTACAGATGTAAAGAGTGAGGCTTCCCAAGGTCAGGCAGAGGACGGCAGAGTCAGGATTCAATCTTAGATGTGAAGGGGAGTTCCTGCTATGGCACAATGGGATTGGCGGCACCTTGGGAACGCTGGGATGAAGGTTCGATCCCTGGCCCAGCACAGTGGGTTAAGGATCTGGCATTGCCCCAGCTGAGGCTTAGGTCACAACTGTGGCTTGGATCTGACCTGGGAAATCTGCATGCCTCGGGGTGGCCAAAAATGGAAGAAAAATAATTAGGTGTGAAGGATCCCAAAGTGCCACCCCCATCCCCTCCAGAGCCATGCAACCTTCCCCAGGAAGCAGGACAGAGCCCGGCCTGGCAGAGTTCCCCCAGGCCCTGCCTGTAGTGGGCGGGACCATCAGTAGGGCTCTGGGAATAATTTGGCTCAGAGCAGCCTTATGCTGACCCTGTTTCGGTGACCCCACAGGAGGAATGTCTGCGGGGGACAGTGCTGCCCGGGATGGACAACGGCAAACAGTACCAACCACTGTATCAAACGTGAGTGCCTCCGCCCCACCCCCTCCCTCTCTGTCCCCCAAGCTGGGCTGGGCACGGCCACCAGAACCTGGAGCAGAGGTGTCTTCCCCAACCTGCCTCTTGAGCAGGCAGCCCCTCTCCAGGGGGAGGCATTGGGAGGAAGGAGATTTAAAAATGCCTCCAACTGGAGTTCTCATTGTGGCGAACCGACCCGACTAGTATCCATGAGAATGCAGATTCGATCCCTGGCCTTGCTCAGTGGGTTCAGGATCTCAGGTGTTGCTGTGAGCTATGGTGTAGGTCGCAGACTCGACTTGGCTCCAGGATTGCTGTAGCTGTGGTGGAGGCCAGCAGCTGTAGCTCCGATTCAACCCCTAGCCTGGAAACTTCTATATGCTGTGGGTACAGCTGTAAAAAGAAAAAAAAAAAAAAAAATGCCTCCAACTGGAAAACAACTTCTCAGATAAAATTCCGGCTTGGGTTTGGGAAGCTTCCTGTATTCCCCACTATGTGGGCTCACCCTTGACTTACCCTGTGGAGCCCCACAGCCCTGTGGTCTGCAGCACACACCTGGCCCCGGAGCCTCTGCACCGCACACTCCCGAGGGCAGCACTCACAGCGCAGCTCTGGGAATCCACCTCTGCTCTGGCCCCTGGCCCGGGGTCCCGGCCCCTTCAGGTGTCTTCCTGGGACTGTCAGATGAGCCTCTGATCCTGTGTCTGGAGCCCCCTCTGGACTGCTCTGAAGCCTGGCAGTCTGGCCCAGATGACAGGAGAGAGAAGTCATGTTCATTACGTGGCGACCAAGGAGGGAGCAGGGAGAGTTGGACTCTGTGCCGCAGCCTCACTGAGGGCGGCAGCCTCGGAGGCGGAAACAGCAACCTGAGAGCAAGTGCCCATGAAGCGCTCTGTGCAAGCGCCTTCATGGGTCCTGTGGGGTGGAGTAACTTGATTCCAAGGCCCTTCTTCTTTTTTTTTTTTTTTAGGGCTGCACCGAGGCATATGGAGGTTCCCAGGCTAGGGGTCGAATTGGAGCTGCAGCTGCCAGCCTACACCACAGCCACAGCAATGCAGGGTCCAAGGCACATCTGTGACCTACACACAGCTTGTGGCAATGCTGGATCCTTAACCCACTGAGCAAGGCCAGGGATCGAACCTGTGTCCTCATGGATACCGGTCGGGTTCGTTACCTCTGAGCTACAACGGGAACTCCAAGGTCCCTCTTCTTAATCACTGTGCCCAGCTGCTAGATATCTTACCTTTATCTTTCTGGGCCTCACTTCATGTGAACCGGGGATGTAGATGAGCTGCTATTACCATTATTATTCCTTCTCCTGCTGCGTGACAGCTACTGCCATTACCATTTCCACCAGCCCTACTACTGCCACTGCTGCCACCATCACTACCACTACTGCCACCACTACCACCATCACTACCACTACTATCACTACCATCACTACCACCATCACTACCATCACTACCACCACTACCACCATCACTACCATCACCACTACCATCACTACCACCACTACCATCATCACTACCATCACTACCACCACTACCACCATCACTACCACCACTACCACCACTACCACCATCACCACCATCACTATCACCACTACCACCACTACCACCATCACCACCACCACTACCACCATCACCACCATCACTACCACCACTACCACCATCACTACCATCACCACCACCACTACCACCATCACCACCATCACTACCATCACTACCACCATCACCACCATCACCACCACCACTACCACCATCACTACCATCACTACCATCACCAATACCACCACTACCACCACCACTACCATCACTACCACCATCACCACCATCACTACCATCACTACCACCATCACCACCATCACCACCACCACTACCACCATCACTATCATCACTACCACCATCACTACCATCACTACCACTACTGCCACCATCACTACCACTACTGCCACCATCACTACTACAACCACCATCACTACTACCACAACCACTGCTACCACCATCACTACTACCACCACTAACATCACTACCACTGCTACCCATGTCACTATTACTACCACTACTATCACCACTATTACTACCACCATCACTACTACCACTACCACTGCTACCACCATCACCAGCACCACTACTACTACTGTCACTACTACCACCACTGCTACCACCATTACCATTATTGCCACCATTGCTACTACCATTACTATTGCTACTACCACCATGACTACTAGTGCTGCCTCTACCACCACCACCATTACTCCTACAATAACAATGCCTACTAGCCAACAGCTGAGGGTTACTCTATGCCCAACACTGTGCTAAGCTCTGCACAGACATCATCTTAGTTAAGCTTCTCAATGAGCCTATAACGTGAGGATTTACGGATCATCCCACTTACAGCTGAGGAAGCCGAGGCTCAGGTTGTTTAGGAAACGTGGCTAAGGAGTCAGTCCTCCGAGTCCTGGAGCTGGGGCTGGATCCAGGCTGTCTGACCCCGTACTTTTATCTATGGGACTTTGTTCCCTCCCAACACCAGCTGAAGCTGGGGCCTTGTGGAGTCTGGGGTCCCCACAGGTGACGACAGACATGGGTCTTTCTTCCTCACACCCAGAGCCCGTCTCGAGCCCTCGTTGGTGCCTAGGTTTTTGTGGCAGCGCCAGAAGCTTGGCCCAGTTGTTCCTCCTGGAGCTGCCTGTACCCTCTGCCCAAAGCCTGGCTGCAAAGCCCTAGTCTCACTTGCACCCCTTCCTGCCCAAGGACAAGCCCCGACTCTTCAGCGTGAGGGCTTCACAGCTAATGGTCCGGACGCATGACAAAGCCCATGGCGTTCCCCTCCCTGGTGGATGCCCTCATTTCTGGTTCTCCTGATGCCTCCTGAGAAGGGGTGAGACAGGAGCGCCATGGGGATGCTTCCACGCCTGTGGGGCCGGGATGCTGGTTCAGCAGCCTCTGGTTCTGCCTCAGACCTCATGGCCCTGCCCCTCTCCCAGTCTGATGCTGGAGCTTGGGCAGAATCTTAGGTCTCCCTGAGGACTCCAGATACAGAAAGCAAGACCCCAAACTCATAAACAAACAGCAAAGCAGATTTCTGCTTGAAAATTCTTTCCCTTTGGGGGGAACCTGGATTAGTGGGGGGCTCTCAGAGGACAGGTGCTTCGTGGCTGGGGGTGGAGTTGGGGGAGGGACCCCTCTTCGTAATTTTAAAGATGAGGACAGCGAGCCACAGATGACTTGCTCAAAGTCACACAGCTCATAAGACCAGGATCTGAGACTCAAAATCAGTGACTGTTCTGGGCAGAGGAGCTAAGGTAGCCCAGTAAGTTTATGCTCAGGAGAAGCCCTGGGGCTGGAGGCTGGACACTGGTATGTTTTAAAGCACCGTAGGTGATTCTAGCCAGGGCTGAAGGCTGCTGAGCAGAGTTTAGGGTCAGTCACAGGAAGATCTGCCTTGGGGGGTGGGGGAGGGTGCTGCTCAAATTTGAATGTTCCCATAGAATCCTCCGGGATTGGGAGTTCTCATCCTGGCGCAGTGGTTAACGAATCTGACTAGAAACCATGAGGTTGTGGGTTCGATCCCTGACCTTGCTCAGTGTGTTGAGGATCTGGTGTGGCCGTGAGCTGTGGTGTAGGTTGCAGATGCAGCTCGGATCCCGCGTTGCTGTGGCTCTGGAGTAGGCTGGTGGCTACAGCTCCGATTGGACCCCTAGCCTGGGAACTTCTATATGCCATGGGAAGTGGCCCTAGAAAAGGCAAAAAGACAAAAAAAAAAAAAAAAAGAATCCTCCGGGATCTTATTAAAGTGCAGACTGCTTCAGCAGGTCCTGGGTGGGGCTGGAGAGACTGTGTTTCTAACAAGCTCCCAGGGGCTGCTGCTGATGCTGGTCCTCGGACCACCCTTTGAGTAGCAGGGCTGAGCAGGGGGTGTGGGGGGTGGGTGCTCTGGAGGCTTGAGAGGGGTTTGGGGCTGGAGATGAGGAGGAGGGTTTGTAAGTCTTAATGAGCTGAGCAGAGAATGTTGCTGAGGTTTTCACTGAAGCTGGAGAGGGGGGCTTCAGAGGGGGTGGGCATCTCGCCAGCTGCCAAGGGGTCTGGGCATGGGCCTGGCTGAAGGTCCTCAGCTGCCTAACTTCAGGACTTTCCAGCATCACTCTCTGCCAGACTGGAGTTTCAACACAGGAAACTCAAGGTTGGGTGAGTCTGCAGATTTTCAAAACGTGTGTGTGTGTGTGTCTGTGTTTGTGTGTGTGTCTGTGTTCTGATGCTCCAAGTAGGGGGCTGCTCCAGCATGTTGGCAGTGCCCCCTTGGCCCGGGGGGTCCTGGGCCCCATCGTTTATCTCCCTGGCCCTCTCCCCCTGCTGCTCCCCCCCCCCACTCCCCTCGTCCTCCCCATGACCCTGGCATGCAGGCTGGCCATGGTCCTGGAGGAATTGCCAGTGGGCGTTAGCCTCTTCGTCTTGCCCACTGAAGGTCTGTGTGCTAATTAGCTGGGCCCAGTGCTGTTTGCTTGTTGCTATTTTGCGGCTAATGAGCCTAATGAGAACCACGTGGGCGGCAGCATGTTGGCCCTGGATGGCTGGGTCCGGAGCTGTGTCAAGTATGGGGCTCTTGGTTCCACACCCGGTCAGCTGGCTTTCCTGCGTCCCCCGCCACCCCGCCCCACCTCCCTGCTCCCCTGTGTCCAGATCTCCTGAGCCCCTCCCCACAGCTGCCCTCCTGGCTGGAGCCGAGACTGCCAATGCCGGGGAATGCTCATGCCTCCGGCCTAGCAGTTTGGCACTAGCAGTTTGCCTCCCCTGGCCTGGCGGGAGACGGGGGCTGACAGGGCGGAGTGTGTGTGTGACATCCCCACAACTGCCAAGAACGAAGTCTAGTCCCAGAACAGCGTGGGGACTCAATCTGTCCCCTAGTCTCTCTCAGAAATCTGTGGGTCCAACCCACTGCCAAGCATGGGGAGTGATGGCCTTTGTCCTCCAGCCCCCACCTCCCACTCTGGATCCCCATCTGCCCCCTTTCCCAGCATCCTAGGTGGCTGTAACCTGCCAGCCATCCCCCTGGCAGGCCCTTCATCCCTGTCCAGTCACCTGACCTCGGGGAACTATGGTGTCTGCAGGTGTCTGTTGCTGGAAGCCCAGCTGCTCTCTTCACCCTGGCGGGGCCTGGAGCTGGGCCCTCACCTCCTTGTCTGGTCTTGGTATCTGCCTTTCCTTCTGTGGCTTTGCCAGCTCTGCCACACGATTTATGTGTTTATGTGTTTGTGGCGGCAGCTGACTGGGGCCTGCTGGCCCTCTCAGCTGAGGGGAAGGACGGTAGGGTGTGGGGTGACTGGATCGTGTTTAGAGTTCGGGCTTTTGGAACTCTGTCCCACCTTCCCAGACTGGCCCGCCCTAATATCCACACACAGCCTTGCGGAGGCTTCTGAAGGCTCCCATGTGGGAAGAGGATTTGAAGAATTCTTTGGCTTCTCATTATCTCAGCCTAGATGAACAGGGGCTGGGGCTGTTCTGGGGGAGGCAGAAGGCTATTGGGGAGGGGGCTAGGTGGGTTACTCTTCCCCACCCCCTTCCCCGACCCCAGCAGCAAGGCTCAAACTTCACAGCATGTGCTTTAGATTCTGATGCCTGATTCAAGGAGTCATGGATTTGAATCCCAGCTATGTGTCCTCAGGCAAGTGCCTGGCCCTCTTCCAACCATAGAGCCTCATCCATTAAGTGGGTCTAACAATCTCTAGGGAGCTGCTTTTAAAGATGAATAATGATAATAATACTACACTGTAGCGCTTACTGTGGATTAGAACTTGATTATTCATTTTCAATCCTCCAACCAACCTTAAACTAGACTTGATCTTTATTCCCATTTACAGATGAGGTTAACTATTTGTCCTTGTAAGGCGGCTGGGAGTCAGCAGAGCCTGGGGATGAATCCAGTTAGCCGGCTCCAGAGGGCAGGGCTTTGGTCACTGCTCATGGGAAATGAGCAAGTGTGTGCAGGGAGCCTGGCACCTGGGAAGTTTAGCTGTCATTTTAATCTAGACCCAAGAGACCGTGCTGCCTGCCTGGGTGTAAGTGCTGACTCTGTTGCTTAGCAACAGGACCCTGGGCAGGATGCTTGAGCTCTCGGAGCCTTGGTTTCCTTTTCTGTAAAATGTGACTCATATTCGTCCCTGCCTCACGGAACTCCAAGGATCAAATGAGGTAACTTAGGGCAAATGTTTAGTTCAAGGCCTGGCATGTTCTGTGTGTTCCATACGTGTTTGGCCTCCATGTTGAGGGCGGGGACTGTGTTTCACAGCAACCGGGGCCTGCAGCACAGTGACAGGTGTTCACTGGATACAAGATAAAGACTCAGCAAGTGTGTACCGAATAACACAGGGCCTTTCCCAGGTGTTCTGCTGCTTCAGGTCCCCTCAACCCTTTGGGAAAACTCCCCCTGGTGCTCAGGAGACCCTGGAATGACCTGGACATTTGCAGTTGTCTTCGGGTCCCAGGCCTCTGTGTGCACAGGGCCATTAGAACAACAGGCCCTCTGGTCCAGTCTCAGTGCTGTGATGTCCCCATGCCTCCTGATGTGAGCTTCTCCTTGGCTTCCCTGAGGGAGCTCCCCCAGTCCACCCACCCCAGCCCTGTAAGTGACCCCATTCCAAAAGGCAAGCCTATGATCAGGTGAGGAGGAGCCCCAACGCTGAGCGAGCCTCCCTGAGTTCAAACCCCTGCTCCACCACTTATTAGCACAGTGCTCTCGGCTAACCTGCTGGGCTGCTCTAAGCTTCATTGTCACCATGTGTCAATGAGGATGAGAATAGTACCTGCAGTAGTTTTAAGACTCTTCAGAGGAGCACACAAATTTAAAGAAGTTGGCCCCAGGGCCTCGTAATGATAAGTGCTCAACAAATGTTAGGGGAAATCATGGGATTTGCAGATTCTTTACTGACCGGTTAAAAACTGCCAGGAGCCAGAGGCTTGAGCCTGTGTGGCTCATCTCTGGATGAACCATCCTAGCAGTTGGTGGGAGTGGTGGGGAGGAAAGCGGAAGGCGCTAAAGGGAATAATCACATGACCTTGGTGGAGACCCCACTGACATGAAGGGAACAGTCCTACCAAGAGACCCAGCCAACATGGTACCTTAGATCTTCCTGTGAGCAGGTGTGTGCCCCAAGCCTTTGTGCTCAATGAAGTATTTAGGAGATGCTCTTACCCAGGGGGTCCTGGAGCAGGGGCCTGTGTCCTGTTGATACCAGGGGGGTACCTACTTGGTACCTGTCTGTTAAAGGACTCAGTGGGTGAAGGATTACACGGAGGACCTGGTGGTTTCCTCCCGCCATGTGCAGCTGCTGCTTCTCGCCCCCTGGGCTGGCTTCTCCTTTCCTACCCAGCATCTTAAGGTTGGACTGCCCCAGGACTTTCCCCAGAGCTTCCAAACCCCCCACGCAGAGGGGGGCCATGCGAAGCCAGTCCAGCATTCGTTGTCCCCCGTTATTGAGCACCCGGAGGCACTGTGCCAGACAGTTAACCTGCAACAATAATAAGAGTGGCAACAGAGTTCCCATGGTGGCGCAGTGGTCAACGAATCCGACTAGAAACCATGAGGTCTTGGGTTCGATCCCTGGCCTTCCTCAGTGGGTTAAGAATCCAGCGTTGCTGTGAACTGTGGTGTAGGTCGAAGACGTGGCTCAGATCTGGCGTTGCTGTGGCTCTGCCATAGGCTGGCAGCTACAGCTCCAATTAGACCCCTAGCCTGGGAACCTCCATATGCCGGGGATGCGGCCCAGAAAAGAGAAAAGACAAAAAAAAAAAAAAGAGTGACACGCCTGCTCTGTGCCAGGGACCACGATAAACCCTTCAACCCCCTTCACCCTATGAGTGGCCACCATGTCACTGTCTGTCCGGGCTCCCTCCTGTGTCCCTGGCAGCTGCTTTTCCTCTACCCAGCAACTGAGTCCTGGGTCCTCGTCTTTTGTCTCTCGCTGCACCGCTCCTGGAATGATCTAATGCATTCCTACGGATGTAACCATTGTCTCTGGGCTCACGACGCCCAGATTTATATCCTTCTTCAGCCAGGCCTCTCCTCCAGCCTCCAGACTCCTTTGGTCCTGCTGCCTCCTCGACATCTGCTCTAGACGCCGTCCAGCCATCCCCAGTCCAGCTTGTCTGAAGCAAGAGGATGGCTTCCCTCCCTCCCTCTGAGCCGACTCCCCTGCACAGTCTTACGCATCCTATTAAAAGGCCTCCCCATCCACCTGAACGCTCGAGCCAGACACCTGGGGACCACTTTGGACAACTTCCTCTCACTCAGTCTTCAATCCAATCTATCATCGAGCCCTGTTTGCTTCCTAAATCTCTTGGGGGAGGCGGTCTGTTGGCTTCTCCCTGCCCCACGGCCACTTTGCACCATTTCCGGGCACCAGCCAGTGACTGCTGCCGCTGGCTGACTGCTCCCACTGCCCCCCTTACTCTCCAGATCTTTCCCCGTCGGTTAGATCACAACACATTCCTATTCAGACCTTCTGTGTCCAGCCTTGTCTCTCAGCCCCTTGCTCACCGCCTCCAGCCTGGGTTCCCGGAATGTGCCGCCCCTGGGCTGTTGCACGGGCTGTGCTTTCTCTCTCTGCGTTTGCTTTTCCTCTTCTCTCTTATGAGGCTGGCTCCTTGTTCCAGGCTTTCCCTAACCACTCTGAATCGAGCTGCCCCGCCAACCTTGTTATTCTGGATCCCGGCCTCTCAATGGTTTCCTCCATCATTCATACCCCAATTTCTGTTCCTCTGCTTGTTTGTTTACTGGTTTTATGAGTCTCTCTGACTAAGTTGGAGGCTCCGTGAAGAAAAGGACACTGTCTGTCTTGCTTACCATCCAAGGCAAACAGTAAATGTTGGACGCATGACCACTTTCTAGTTGAGGGCCCTGGGGCTTGCAGAGGTGAAAATACTTGCCTGAGGTCACAGGGTTGAGATTTAAAGGCAGGTCTTTTTGACTGTCAGGCTGCTCTCTCCTCCACACTTCTGCCCTGGCCATGGCTGAGTTATAAGCGGGAATGGTGTAGGCCTTTCATTTAGACCTTCGTGGGTCCTGGGCGTGGAGCTAGGACCCACGAAGGTCTAAATGAAAGTTTCAGGAGGGCTTGGGTGACTCCACGTCAGCCATAGAACTGTCTTCCAGGCGCTGGGAGAGGCTGGGTCCCTGCCTCGTCCCTGTTGGGGGCTGCTCCAGGACCCTATCCCACCCTTCTCTCATCTCCAGTGGCCTCTCTGTCCCCGAGGCCTTTAAATCCCTGTCTCCTCCCAGACAAAGCCTTTGGGGCTGTGATGGGGTGGACAGGTGACCCTTCTGCTTTAGGGCAGGAGCTAGAGACAAACCCAGGCTTCGGCCCTGGGCCATGAGCCCTGCCCGGGGGTCCCCTGCTCTTGCCTGCTGATCTCTGCCCCAGCCCCCAGCCCCCAGCCCCCAGCCCCCCAGCTGGCCCAACATCTCGGTGTTTGTTAATGCAATTAGCAGGGCGGTCTCTGCTGAGGGGCTGGGGGCCAAGGTCTGACTCACACCTCCCCTTCCTCCCCTCCGGCCGCCAAACGGTAGAGGCCCGCTCGGCCTGCCAGACGGCGTCTGCAGAGCACGCGCAAGGGGCCAAGAACGGCATCTTTCTCTCATTAGAGGCTTTTATGTGAACACAACTGCTATTTTGGAGCCGGGCGCTTGGCTGGCCTCTGGGCCCTGGTGCTGTTTCCAGCCGTCCTAAGCTGTGGCCCCAGCACAGCTGTGGTGAGAATGGGCCGAGTCCTCGGGGACCAGACTTGTCCTAGAGCTGGGGGCTCAGGGCTGAGGTCGGGGCCTGGGGGACCCCGCCCCTGGGCAGAGCTTGGGTGTGGATTCTGAGGGTGCGTGTGGGCCAGACAGGCATTTTCTGGTCTTGGGGGCTATGACATCAGGGTCCCCTTTCTGCGGAAATCACAGGTCAAGGCTGTGGAGAAACAGCTCAGGGCCACAGGTAGACCCCCAGTTAAGTGAATTCCAAGGGCAATCTCAGGCCTGCAAGTAGGGCTCTAAGGGGGGCTACTGGGGGAAGGGCTGAGGTCCGAATCGAGAGATAGGGGACCATCCCGCCTGCAAAGGCTTCTGGGGGTGGAAGGGGACGGGGCCCCATCCGGACGGAGGGATCAGGTACTCAGAGATCCTTAGTGGCCCTCTGACACAGAGTTTAGGAAAGATGGGGGTTTAATCTGGGGAGCAGCTGAGCTTCAGGTGTGGGGGGTGCTGGGCACAGCGTCTCACCTGGAACCCAGGTCTATCTCCCAGACGAGAGGGTATGGTGCTGGGGACCTGGCAGGAGGGCACAGGCACAAGGGACCCACACTGTAGTCAGTGCTTACAGGGATAACTGATGGCCGGGGAAGCATCTCCAGGTCCCAGGAGAGAGAGCTGATGACAAAATCCCTGCCTGATGGTGGGGGTGGGGGAGGGGGTGGGGGAGGGGAGAGCGGTGGGGGAGGGGACTGGCTGTATTTAGCACCAAAAAAGCTGCCCAGCCTCTGCACTGAAGTGCCTGATCCCTCTCTTTCTCGCGGACCCACATTGTCATTGTCTTTTCCTGGGAAAAAGGTCGTGGCAGAGAAGTTCAGAAGCCCTCTGGCTTCTGCCACAGGGGGCATGGTGTTTTGTTTTGTTTTGTTTCTGTTGTTTTTAAGCTTTGCAGTGCCGGCCGGCACAGCTTTCCGTGGAAACATTCTACATCTTGCCATGAGCCGCAGACGCCACGAGCCGCTGGGCTTGAGCTCTTGAAATGTGGCTGGTGCAACTGGGGAACTGGATTTTAAATTTTACTTAATCAGTTTCAATTTCAATAGCCACATATAGCTCATGGCTACAGCAGTAGACTGCATCGAAAGGGTACAAAGTACCGGAGTTCCTGTCGTGGCTCAGCAGTTAATGAAACTAACTAGCATCCATGCGGACGTAGGTTCAATCCCGGGCCTCACTCAGTGGGTTAAGGATGGGGCGTTGCTGTGAGCTGTGGTGTAGGTCGCAGATGGGGCTTAGATCCCGCATGGCTGTGGCTATGGTGTAGGCTGGCATCTATAGCTCCGATTGGACCCCTAGCCTGGGAAGCTCCATATGCTGCGGGTGTGGCCCTAAAAAAAATAGTAAAATAAAATAAAGGATACAAAGTACTTCCACATCCGTGATCTCTGTAGAGACTGACACAACTCTTTGAGGGGGGAACTGTCAGGCCATGTTATGGATGAGACAGCTGAGGCACTGGTTGAGGCATCCCAGTGAGATGGGATGTGCCAAGGTCGCACGGCGGGGATGTGTCCTGTTCTTTTTGCTACTCAGTAGCTGGTCACAGAGGCTCCGAGTGGATGGTAGGAGCAGCCTGCACCGTGGGAGCTGTTTCCAGAATCTCCCGCAGGCTTGCCCATTCTGAGTTTGGTCTCTTCCCAAAGGTAGGGGTTTTGTGTGGAAAATCTGAGCAAACCTCTGCTCGACTGTTTTGGAGTAGAGTGCAAGCAGAAGGGGGCACAACTGGGGGTTGGGGGGCGGTTGGGGAGAGCGAAGCCTTCTATCTCTTACTTTCAAAGCAATTTCGGGAGTTTTCTTTTTATTCCCCTCTCTTTGGCATCCTGCTAACTCCATAGAGCTGGATTCCCAAAGCTGAAACTTTCCACATGTCCAATCCTCAGTGAGAAAGAGAGTGCCAGGGGAGTGTGGAAAAGCCAGGGTTCAGGAGGAGCCCAGATTATGAATGGCTAGAACCTGGCATGAGCGAGCAGGTAGGGGGCGCTGAAAGAGGCATCACCTCAGGTCTCAGAGGGTGCTGGCCTCCCCCAGGGAGGGGCTGGCTGTGTCCTTGATGGTTAAACATGGACCTGGTGGCATCATGCTTGATAACCCATCACCAACACTCCATCAACGAGGGCTCGTTAAACCAGGTATCCCATCCTGGCTGCACTGGCTCAATTGGCTCAGTTGCTCAAATATAGCCCATGGCCTTTGCTCTGGTGGGAAAATGGGAGGAATGAGGACCCAAGAGCCAGACACAATGATGCCCTCCCTGCCATGGCTGCAACTTTTCTCTCTAAAACTCCCCACGGCGCTGCATGAAACTGCCTCTCAAGAGTCTCTTGGCATTTCCTTCCTTGCTTTTTGCAGCGGCCCCGCCGTGGGCCATTCTGCGATGGCCGATCCCCTTTCTGATACTTCGGTTTTGAAATCTGTGGTCAGTTGACTTAGGAATGTTTTGCTTTGGTCTCCTTTAAACAAAAGGCACATGACTGCTATTGCCCTCTCCTTCCCAAAGGGTTCTGAACGCTTGGATTTCATGCACCAGTACATGTCCAAAAATATCTTAGGTACCAAAGGCCAGCTTTTTCGTTTTGCCAAGAGAGGATATTAGAAAAACAAACTACCATTTGCCATCACCTTTAATTAAAAAAGAAAATTTTAACACCAAAAAATAGGAAAGACATAATCTCAAAATAAAAGACGCTTTTCTTTCTGGCGGTGCCCGTGGCATGTGGAAGTTCCCGGACCAGGGATGGAACCCAAGCCACAGCAGTAACAATGCCAAATCCTTAACCTCTGGGGCACCAGGGAACTCCCAAAAGACACTTAAAAATATATATTTTTTGGAGTTCCTGTGGTGGCTCAGGGAAAGCAAATCCGACTGGTAACCATGAGGTTGCGGGTTCAATCCCTGGCCTTGCTCAGTGGGTTAAAGATCCAGTGTTGCCGTGACCCGTGGTGTAGGTTGCAGATATGGCTTGGATCCAGTGTTGCTGTGACTGTGGCTGTAGCTGGCCCTAGCCTGGGAACCTCCATATGCTGTGGGTGCGGCCTTAAAAAAATTTTTTTTAATGTTTTTTATTTACAATGTTACATTAGTTTCAAGTGCATAGGAAAGTGAATCAGTCATGCATATAAATATATCCATCCTTTCTTCCCAAATAGGCTTTAAAGACTATTAAGTAGATTTTCCTGTGCTATACAGTAGGTTCTCGTTGATCGTCTCTTTTATACAGTAGTATGTGTGTATATCATTCCCACCCTCCCAATTCCTCCCTGTCCTCAACAGTTTCACCTATGGTAACACTAAGATTGGTTTTGAAATCAATGATTGGTTTCTGTTTTGCAAATAAGTCCTTTTTTAGTATTTTTTTATTAGATTCCATGTATAAATGATGTCATGTGATATTTGCCAAAAACACTTTTTGAATGGGGAAAAAAAAATAGCCTTACAGGAAACACAGAAAACTGTTTTTTTGTTTTGTTTTGTTTTATGGCACACCAGTAAGGAACTGTCCTAAAAATGTCCTCTTTCAGAGATGGGCACTTGGAGCCATGCTTTGGGGCTCTTTGTGGGTGGTTTCGGGGAGATTGGAGGGAGGGGGAGAAGGTGATGGTCCCATCCCGTAAGGCAGATGCTTGGCCCAGAACGACATGCTTGCACATCTTAGTGAGGAAATCACTTCCTGCTGAGACTTGAGAAGACAACATGGGAGAGGATACCAAAGAGTTGGTGAGAGCCGGCTCCGAAACTCTGAACACCCAACACTTGTTGGAGGACCTTTCTTAGAGGATCTGGCCTTTGTGCAGTTTCATAAATGGTTGGTCCAGAAAGGTTTTCTTCCCAGCGAGTGTTTTCTGCCAACGATTCTGGCTGGTTTGGAAGGAAGCCTTTTGAGAACGTTTATTGGCCACAATATTAAATGTGTACATAAATGCCAATTTTATTTTATTTTTTGGGGGGGTGCACCCATGGCATACGGAAGTTCCCAGGCTAGGGGCTGAATCAGAGCTGCAGCTGCCGGCCTACACCACAGCCACAGCAACACAGGATATGAGCCGCATCTGGGACCTACACCACAGCTCAGGGCAACACCGGATCCTTAACCCACTGAGTGAGGCCAGGGATTGAACCTGCATCCTCATGGATCCTACTGAGGTCTGTTACCTCTGAGCCACAACGGGAACTCCCTAAATGCCAATTTTATAGTTTTTCCCAACCGCCCACTTTCCATGAGCTCTTCATTATACCCGCCAATGTTGCCAACCCTGGTCCTCATTGACTACCTAACTGCCTGGTGGCAAGGGGCTTCCATGGTTCTGAGAACGCCCCACTGGGCAGAGCTTGCCCCATACAGGGAACAGTCTTATCTTTGTACCCTGGGCACCCAGTCTGACCAAGAAAGGAAATGTTTGCGGATGTGTTGGCAAATAAGGCGGAACCAGAAGTAAGGGAATCATAGGGAGGCATGGGGCTTGGCCTGCAGGATTTGGGGTTCTGGATTTCTAGAGAGTGAAAGGTCTTATTGTTGAAGTCAGGATGGGCTACCCTTGGGGCCCAGAAGGGGAAGGATGGAAGGCAGATTGGTTTTCAAAGGCTGTCTTGGGGTTCCTGTTGTGGCTCATCAGGTTAAGAGCCCGACATAGTGTCTGTGAGGATACAGGTTGGATCCCTGGCCTCACTCAGTGGGTTAAGGATCTGGCGTTGTCGTGAGCTGTGGTGTAGGTCACAGATGCGGCGTGGACTTTGTGTTGCTGTGGCTCTGGCGTAGGCTGGTGGCTACAGCTCCGATTTAACCCCTAGCCTGGGGACATCCATATGCCACAGGTGTGGCCCTAAAAAAAAAAAAAGGCAAGGACCACCCACACAGAGGTGGCAGTGAAAGGAAGACTGGGAGAAGCTTCTCCTCACCCACACCAGGTTTGGCTGCAGAGAGGTGTGGGTCTGAGGGGTTAAGCCTGATGGAGCATCTGTGGTCCACGTGGGAAACCTCTCGGGCCTTTCACTTTTACTCCTCCCTTGAATAAATCAGGGCTGACACCTGTCAGGCAAAGCTGCTCCCTCCTTGTTCGCTGGCCCTGGTGTGGCTGCTGGGCTGGCCCCAGGTGACTGTGTCTCTGGCAGTGGTGGTGACAGGAGCCAGGGGTAGCCAGGGGGGAATGGGGGGAAGGAGGGCTAACTCTGTTTGGGCAGGTGGAGTGTTAGCCAAGCAATAGGCCAAACGCCTGCCATGGTGGCAGTCTATGTCCAGGGTTACAATTCTCTGCCATGGTCTCTTTCTCTGGAGGCCTGGAACCTGCCACTGCCACAGCCTCAGAAGCAGGCATTAAGGAAAATGCTCTGGCCTCAGGATCCAGCTCGTGGTCGGAATCAGGCAGTGAGACCTGCCATTTCCCTACTCTGCTCTGAGTAGGCAGGCTGCTCTTGGTTGACATGACGCCCAATGCACTCATCCTTTGCATCTCTGGTCAGCATCACCTCCTCCAGGAAGCCCTCCCTGACTTTCCCTTCTCCTTGCCTCAGCCTGGGTTGGGGCTCTGGCCCACTCTTATCCCATGACATATGTCCTGGCCTCCATGTGAGATGGTACATGCCTTGAGAGAGGACCCTCTTTACCACATGCCTCACATCCAGTGAGTGCTTGGTGAATGTTCCCTGAATGAATACATGAGCTGTAAACATCCTCCCTCAATCTAAGATTGACTGTGTGGGCTCTGGAGCGAGATGGGGTCCTGAGGTCTCCACCTCCAGAGCCAGCCTGGGATGTGCAGCTTCCTAACGGAGCTGTGGGTGGCTAACTTGAAGCCTTTGTCTCATCATCAGCTCCAGGCCAAGGTTCAGAGATGGGTCAGCCCCGCTGGGAGGCAGCGGGGTGGAAAGAGTCAGACAGACCTGGATTCGAATCCTCGATCCACCGTGGACTAGCTGCGTGACCTCAGGCATATCGTTTAAACTCTCTGAGCTTCAGAGGCATTTTTGGTCGTATGAGAATCATAATCACACTTGCTACATGGGATTGTTTTAGGCTTAAATGAGACAGTAGGCAAAGCACAGTGCCTGGCATATCATAAGAACTGAATAGATAGTAGCTACTGTAATAAAGATGATGATGATTGTGCTGTTGTTGGGCACATGCTAGGAGCTAAGGAGGCAGAGGTGTAGGGGACAGTAGCTGCATGTGGGGGTGCTGGCCAATTAGTTGGGAAAATGAAACACATACATAAAAAGCCAGCACACCGGAGTTCCTGCTGTGACGCAATGGGATGGGCAGCATCTTGGGAGCGCGGGGACACGGACGGGTTTGATCCCCAGCCTGGCACAGTGGGTTAAAGATCCAGCGTTGCTGCAGCTGTGGCTTAGGTCGAAACTTCCACTCAGATCTGATGCCCAGCCTGGGAACTCCATAAACTGCAGGGCTGCCAAAAAAAAAAAAAAAAAGCCAGCACAGGGACAGTGGCCTGGCAGGCATGAGTGGCGTGCACTGCCGGTGCTCATCCCAGATGCTCTTCGGAGGGAGCAGTTGCTGGAGGCAGGTCCTCAGGGATGGGGAGGGGCCCTCGAGGAACAGTAGGACTGAGGTAAGTGGAGAGGAACAGGAAGGAGCACCAGGGAGGGGACACAGCACACACAAAGGCAGGGGGAAGAGGAGGTCATACCAGCAGGCCAGGGCCCCAGGGGGGACAGACGACCAAAAGGGGGCACTGAAGTGTATATGTAACCCCACGTCGTCATCATCACTGGGGTGTCCTTCCAGGGTGGTGGGACTGGTCACTGGGTCTTTGATGGCTTGTCCAGAGCAGACAGGCGATCTTCCCCCTCTCCCTGTGCCCCCAGCCGTGTGCCAGCCGCCCTGCCAGAACAGGGGCTCCTGCAGCCGGCCCCAGCTCTGCGTGTGCCGCTCCGGCTTCCGGGGAGCCCGCTGCGAAGAGGTCATTCCTGAGGAGGAATTCGACCCCCAGAACTCCAGGCCGGCACCCCGACGCTCAGCCGAGGGGTCCCCCAACCTGCGCAGGAGCAGCGCGGCCCGAGAAAGCAGCACGGCCAGAATGCGGCCACCAGCACCGCAGCCTCCACCGGCCAGGTAAGTCCCCTCCTTGGTGGGACCCCAGGTCTGGGGCGCAGCCTCTCTGGAGGGGCTTCTTCCTTAGGCCTGTTTGGTGAGGACCTTGCTGAGGGCCAGAGGGTCCTTCCGTCCCCCTCTTCTCACCTCCACTTCCCTGGCCCCGCAGAGGGGCGGTATGCAGGGGAGTGGGTGTTGGGGTGGCACAGGCTCTGGCAGGCGGGGTGCGCGGTGGCAGTGGGAGGGGAATCCTTACCTCTCAGGTCGGGGGAGGAAGCTGAGGTGGGCACGTGCCTGCGACCAGGCTCTCTTGTTTCGAATCCTGGTGTTGCCACTTCCTGGGTGGGTGACCTTGGGCAAGTACTGTGGGGACTATGGTGATAATTGTAATACTGCAATTAATCGGGCTGGTTAATAGGTAAGGATCAGGCTAGTTCATATGAGGAAAGCACTCAGAATGGTGCCTGGCACATAGTAAACCCTATAAATATTTCTTCTCCTCCTGCTTCTCTGCCTGTGGTCCCTGTGACGCGGGAAGAACACTTCTGCCAGAAAAAGCCCCTTCAGTTTGCTCACCCTCAGCGCTAAACTCTCTCTTTGGAGGGGCCAGCGGGAACACGGAGGAGAAGGGGGATGAGAAAAAAGTGGGAAGAGGCGGCGTTCAAGGGCAGAAGTCCCTGGCCTGCTCGCCAGGCCACCTGACTAGCCGTTTCCTAGCTCAGGACAGGAAATCGGAACTTGGTAAACTGGTCCATTTCTGGGAGCTGTGTTTTCCTTTTGGTTTTTCAGGTTCGTTTTTCCATTTGCTTCCTACTTCGGAAGTTCTTTCTGAAATATTTGAACCTTGTCTTGATGAACTCAGGGGAAAAAAAAAGGCTTTGCCCTCGCAGAGGAGGCTGGGAGAATCAGGGCGAGGAGCGGACCTCGAGGCCAGGTGCCCTGCAGGAAAGCTCGGCAGAGAAGGAAAACAGCTTGAGGTTGTCCAGCAACTCTGAAGGGGGAGGGGGAGGGGTGGGGAAAGACCAGGGTCTTGGTAGGGGGGTTTCCAGGGCCCTGGCCCCCCAGGAGAGTGATTTCTGGGGGCAGCCAGGACCAAGAAGAGGGTAAACTCAGGTCAAGTCCCAGGAAGCTGCTAGGTCAAAACCGGAAGAGCCAAACCCTTTGGCCAAAGCTTTGAGATGCTGGGGGAGAGAGGGGGTGGAGCTAAGGACCAGGTGGACAATGCAGGGGGGAGGGCCAACAGCCTGGGATTGGCTGTGACCAGGTGGGCAGGGCTTGAGCCTTGTTCTGGCTGGTCCTGGCTGTGGGTCCAAGGTGGGTGGGCCTGGCATGAAAGCACCTGGAGGAGCCCCAGAGGTGGCAGCTCCAGGGCCAGCCCAGGGCAAAGTGGGAGCAGAGTTCTTCCAGCCTGGCTGTCCCCCTGCATGCTCTTTTCTGGCTTGTGCGATTCATTCCGTTTATGGTGCATTTCGCCCCTGTGTGCGTGCGCGTGAGTGGTGGGGGGTGGTTGCTTGGCAGGTCATGCTGTATGTACCTTGTACCCCGGTGTCAGAGCTGTTTGGCATCCCCTCCCCCAGCTTCCCAGCCTATCCTGCTCCTTCTATTCTTCAAGGCCTAGTCCTACTTCCTCCAAAAAGCACCCCCCTCCATCACTTCCGCCAAGCTCTGACCCCCTGTGGCTCACCCTGGGCAAACCTCCCTGTGGGTCTGTGCCCTGGGACTGCAATCAGACTGTGTGGCCTGTGACCCAGAAGGCAGCGTCAGTTTCCCACTCTATGGATTTTCCCACAGCTCCGCCTGCAGTCCTAGCTCGCAGAAAGTGCTCCATCTGCATTGCTCTCTGCCACTGGTCCCGATTGAAGAATCACCTAACAAAGGGCCCACTTGGCCCTGAACCTTCACCCTGTACTTGGAACCAAGGGCATCATCCCAGTGCTGCTGAGAGCACTGGAGACAGTGAGGCTCCAGGCTTCCCCAGCGCTGCACGTTTCAGTCGACCTTGGGATGGTCCGTGCATTTGCTCACTGGGCCTGAGCTCCCTCCCTGAGAGCAAGGACTCCTGTGTCCCAGTCTCATGAATGTGTCCCTGGTGCCTAACCCTGTGCCTGGCGCCCTGGAGGCACACAGTCAACGCAAGTTGAATGAATAAATGGACAAGGCCGATGCTGGGAGAGGAGGAGGCTGGGAGGGGAGGAGAATGAGCTCTGGGAGGCTTCTTGTGTGTGAGAGGCGGCAGAGGACAAAGTCCCGCGGTAAGGTCTCCGGCCCACAGCAGGACTGTCCTTTTTGAGCTTTGCAGGCTCCCTGTCTAGGGGCTACTGTGATGTTTTTAATGAGCTGCAGCCTCCAGGCCAGCCCAGTCTCTCTCTGCCCTGGCGCCTCAATGCCATGAAATCCGGGAAAGTCCAAGCGGCCTGCTGTCGGCCCAGCTGTGTTTTGCTTTGGGAGGCCAAGTCCCGCTTGCCTGGTGGTGTCAGACACTTCCTGTGAACTTGGCCAGCTTTCCCAAGCACCGCTGGCCTCTCTCCTGATGGCAGCTTGGACAGGCCTTTGGTGTTCAGATAAAGGGAGTGACATGGTGCAGAGGGCATTCTAGGAGGGGAGGCGGGTTTGTGCAAAACATCCAGGGAGGGGCGACACTGCAGGGACAGGCGATGGCCAGAGGCCACCTTCAAGAGAGCACGCAACAGAGGCCAAGAGACTTGTGTCTCAGAAGGAAGACAAGCAGGAGGGGCCAGGAGAGTCTCGGGCAGCACGCAGCCTGCCCTACAGAGAGCCAGATGTGGATTGATGTTGTCCCGCTGTGGCCTGGGCTGGCTGCAGGGGCCTAGAGACTCCCTCCAAGCCCCAGGTCCAAGCTTCATCCCTGAGCTGGGCAGAGAGCAAGAGCCAGGCTGCTGGAGAAGGGCTTTGAGAGACCGGGGAGGAGGTGATTACAACAACCTAGGACCAGCAGGCCTTGGACAACGGTGCTTTCCACTCACGCTTCTCAGGCTGCGACAGGCATGTGAACAACCTGGGAACTTGCTAACATGCAGCTGCTGATTTGGCAGATTTGGGGTGAGCATCTCTAACATGGTCTCAGGTGATGCTGATGCTGCTGGTCCATGGACCACCCCTTGAGTCGTGAGAGTCTGAGCCTGGGCTTTGGATTCAGATAATCCTGGGGTCCATTCTGGATTTATCAGCTGTGAGACACCAGGCAAAGACCCTAACCTCTCTGAGTCAGTGGGCGTCACCTGATAGAATTGCAGCGAGGACGAAAAGAGACCATGTAGGTAGAACACTTGGTATGGTGCCTGATACAGGTTAGTGCTTAATACACGTTAACCATATGGTTCTCTTTGCCATGGGGATTTGGGTGGCAAAAAGCAAATAGAAAACTTTGGTGTGTGTGTGTGTGCACTTGTGTGCGTGCGTGCACATGCGTGTGTGTGCATGAGCACAGACTTGCTCTGAGGAGAAATCCCAGCCCAGTCGGAGCCTCAGGGGTGGTGCGATCCAGCAGTAGCACCGGTAGTGGTTTGGGGCTGGCTTGGCTGTTCCATCAGGACAGTTCTCACAAGCCCTATGTATGTATCGTGGGGCAGGGGCATTGAAGGAGGTGTCACCATATTTCCCAGAATGAGAGGAATCGCCACTGGGTTCACTCCTTAGTCCGACCTGAGGACCTATCGGCAGGGACATCCTCAGTGGGCTTGGTCAGCACTTGGGCAACAAGAGGCCTGGAGGACAGTGTTGAGCAGGACAAGAGGGGCTGCCAGGGAGACAGTGGAAACTGTCTGGGAAACTGTGGACCCCATGGTGGTGGCTCATTAGGGGCATGTTCCTGCTGAAGGCAGTTGGAATCAGCCTTCTTTGTCTTGTCCCTGTCAAGTCTCTCCCTCTCCTTCTGGATCTCCTCCTACCTGCACGTTCCACAAATTGAGCTGCTTAAAACAATGCACACGTATGATCCTACAGTTCTATAGGTCAAACATCTGACATGAGGCTCACCAGCTAAAGTCAAGGTGTTGGCAGCGCTGAGTTTCTGGAGGCTCTAGGGAGAATCTGTTTTCTTGCTCATTCAGGTTGAGCAAGAAACTTGTTGGCAGAATTCACTTCCTTGCAGTTGTGGGACTGAGGTCCTTGCTTCCTTGCTGGCTGTCACTTGAGGGCTATTCCATCTAGAAGCCGCCCACACTCTTTGGCTTGTGGCCACCCTCGTATCTCCAAAGGCAGCAACAGCGGGTGCACTCTTCATACTCTGACCTTTCCCTTTGCCTCCCTTTTTGGCTGAATCTCTCACTGACTCTTCTGCCTTTTCCCACTTTTAAGGGCCTATATGCTTACACAGGGCCCATCTGGATAGTCCAGGACCCTCTCCCTCTTTTAAGGTCAACTGATTAGAAATGGTAATTCCATCTGCAACTTTAGTTTCCTTTTGCGGTTTAATGCAACATATTCAAAGGCATAATGCCAGAGACAAAGGTCATGGGGGCTGACCACATCCACACTGCAGCCCATTCCAGCTGGGACCCTCTGCTGAAGTGTCACAGCTCCTCTTATCAAGGGTTTGCCACAAGGGCAGCTCTACATGAATGATCTGGTCCCCCAAACCCTTCTGACATTCCCAACGTCAGCTCTCACCACTCACTCCCTTCATTCACTCTGCTTCTGTCCTGCTGGCCAACTGTTTTTTTTGTTTCAGACACACCAGGGGTGCTCCCACCTCAGGGCCTTTGCACTCGCCACCCTCCCCCTGCTCCCTGGAGTACCGTGTTCAGTTCCTAGGGCTGCATAACGAATGACCCTAGGAATTGGTTAAACAGAATGGCTTAAAACAATGGAAATGGGTTCTCTCATCGTTCAGAAGGGCAGACAGCCAAAGTTAAAGTGTTGGTAGGTTGTTTGGAAGCTCCGAGGGAGAATCTGTGCCATGCCTCTCCCCTGGCATCTGATGGCTCCCAGAAGTCCTTCGTGTCTCTTGGCTTGTAGCTGCATCATCCTAATTTCTGCTTCTGTTGTCACAAGTCTTTCTTTTATGTGTGTGGGTTGAAGTGGGGGGGATTCTTCTTCTTCTTCTTCTTTTTTTTTTTTTTTGCCTTTTGTCTTTTTAGGGCCACACCTGCGGCATATGGAGGTTCCCAGGCTAGGGGTCCAATTGGAGCTGTCGCTGCCAACCTACGCCACAGCCACAGCAACTCGGGATCTGAGCCCCATCTGCCACCTACACCACAGCTCACGGCAAGAAGCCCTGAGAGGCCTGGCAGTAACACCTTATATTTTGACTTATTCTTTCTCTTACTTCAGTAAAACGGCAGGCCCAGGAGGACAGGGCCTTTGCCTGTTTTCTTTGCAAATGTACCTGTGGCACCTGCGACACCACTGGCCCTGGGTAGAGTGGAGTAAACACGCACGGAGGGCAGCTCAGCTCTCTCCCCGTGGTCTCCCCTCTACTTCTCACACCCCTTGCAGCAGGTTCCCAATGTCCCTGTCCCACTGACAAGGCTCAGAGGTCAGGTCACTTGCCCACTCCTGCAGCCCAGGCTGAGGCTGCCAGGCCTCTTGGGGCTTTTGTCCACGAGGAGAGGGAGGAAGGGAAGGGACATCAGTGCAGCTCCTGCGGAAGGCCTGGCCTCCTTAGTGAGCCCGGGCCACTGAGCATATGTGGCCGTGTGTGCTTGAGTGTCGGGGGGTCAAGGAGCTGAGAGCAGGACCCCAGCATCATTCAGCCCCATGGCTCCACTTGGGTTCTGGGGCCCTTCCTGACATGTGACCTTTAACCTGCTATTGCTAAGAGTGAGCCCACAGGTTTCCCATGAGGGGGTGCCAGGCCTCCTGTGGGGGGTGCGGGGACTCTGCCCCAAGGGGTGCTCTGCACCAGAAGCCACTCCGGGGGTGGGTACCCAGGCATCCTTCCTGACAGAGTGGCAAGGGATGTTCCCAGCTCAACGACCTAGGATCAAATGAGGCCCCTGGAGAGAGGGCCGCATGTGCCAGGAAGCACCCCCCGTGTGTATGCCGGGAAAGCGCTGGGCTCTGGAGTCAGGCCGAATTTAACCCTCCCGAGTCCTCACACACGAGTCATGCAAGCCGCTTCACCTCACTGAAACTCAGTGAGTTTCTTTGACCCTGAAGTGGGAAAACTGATGCCCATCTCACAGGGTGGTTGTGAGAATTCTTTGCAATGATGTACATAGAGTGACTCGCGGGGCGTTTGGCATAGAGTGGACCCCAAAGATGCAAAATCTCACCCACCTATAACAAGTCAGTGAGACACCACATTTGGCAAAGGGTGTTTTCTGTGTGCTACCAGCTGGGCTTATGGATGGGGAAACTGAGGCAGGACAAAGGTTGGCAGCTAGCTTGTGGGCCTATCCTGGGAAAACAGGAGACAGCCAGGCCAGTCTGAAGATGTGCAGGGGCCTCCAAGACTGGCTCCAGCCACAGCCACCTCCCTCTCAGACTCCCTTCTTCCACTCTGGCTGCGCGTGCCTCTGCTCACGCCTCCGGGGCGACAGGACCCCCTGCTGGTCCTCCCTTCTCCGCATTCAAATCCCTCAGACCCAAGACTATTCTCCAATAGGCCTGGGACCTGATAAGAGACCAGCTCATGCTCAGAAACCTTGGAGAGGTCCCTTGTCCTCCCGAGGCCTCAGTGTCCTTTTTTTTTTTCTTTTTTTAATAGTTATTTCCCCAATACAATTTTTTTTTTCTACTGTACCGCATGGTGACCCAGTCACACATACATGTACGCATTCTGTTTTCTCACATTATCATGCTCCATCATACGTGACCAGACATAGTTCCCAGTGCTACACAGCAGGATCTCATTGCTAACTCATTCCAAAGGCGATTGTTTGCATCTGTTAACCCCAAGCTCCCCAATCACCCCACTCCCTCCCCCTCCCCCTTGGCAACCACAAGTCTATTCTGCAAGTCCATGATTTTCTTTTCTGTGGAAAGGTTCATTTGTGCCCTATATTAGATACCAGATATAAGTGACATCATATGGTGTTTGTCTTTCTCTTTCTGACTTACTTCACTCAGTATGAGAGTCTCTAGTTCCATCCATGTTGCTGCAAAGGGCATCATTTTGTTCTTTTTATGGCTGAGTAGTATTCCATTGTGTATATATACCACATCTTCCTAATCCAATCGTCTGTCGATGGACATTTTGGTTGTTTCCACATCTTGGCTATTCTGAAAAGAGCTGCAATGAACATGCGGGGGCATGTGTCTTTTTTAAGCAAAGTTTTGTCCGGATATATGCCCAAGAGTGGTCTCCAGGCCTCAGTTTCCTTATTTGCAAATAGAAGCAACATGTGAATCTTCTCTGAGGTGGAGAGTTAATAGTCTCAGACTCTGACCTCGAGCTTAGCCATTTTCCATCTCTGATGGTGAAATGTGCTAACACCTGCCTGACCCATTTCCAAGGTCATGACAAGGACGCGTGATGACTTTCACCAGGGCAGACCTTAGCTCTCCCTGACAGTGAGGCTGCAGTGGAGTTAATCAGCCTGCATCTTTCCTGCTGTATCACCCGCCTCCTTGGGGCCACCAAGTGGTGCCTCTGCTGGGTTGACTCAGCCCTACAATCCTGACTGAGTCAAGCTTTGGGGACCTCCAGGGGTGGAACGGCTTCCTTCCTTTCCTTTCCTTTTTTAGTCTTATTTTTTTCTGAGTTGTTTTTGTAACTCTGAGCCTCAAGCTTGCCCCTTGGGGGTTTTTCTGGAATTCCCCAACCTTTAGGATCTTGACTCTACTATGTTGAAAAGACTTAAAATCAGGATAATCAGTTTTGCTTGCCAGCTGGGCCACTAACTAGCCTTGTGCATTTGGGCAAGCCACTTAACTTCAGTAAGGCTTAATGTCTCTATCTGTAAAACAGGAAGGCTCATTCGCTTCTCTCTGGGAGGTCGTAAGGATTAACTAAAACAATGGGGCTGAAAGATTGCTTTGTGAGCCGACATGTGCCTTGCAAATGCTCTCATTGATCTTATTTAGCAGTCCTGACAGTGGGCTGGGGTACTTACTTTTGCCTCCTGTACAAGCCTGGGCCATTTTCAGGAGCAGCTCCTCACTGAGGCCCTCCCTGACCACCTTTTAAAGGTTTTAACCTTAGAGTTAGCCTTAGCCACTGGACACAACACAGGGGAAGGTGGGTACTCCACAGTTGTGCAGTATACAACCTGTGCAACTGTACATGAAGACTCTGAACCTGGCTCTTTCCCTGTTTTCCTATTGTTTAATATTGTAATTCTCAACTTGAGAGTTCCCTCCTCTGGTTCACTTTTTAATTTCCAAAGTACTTTTTATTTTCCATGATTTTCCCCCACTGTAATGTGGACTGTTTTGTTCGCTGACATAACCAAGGTCCTAGAACAGTACCTGGCATATAGTAAGCACTCAATAAATAAATAAATATGTACTGAGTGAATATCCCTGTCATCGTGTATCCTCTGTTGCTGCCTGGAGCAAAGAAAGTTGATCTCAGGTCCCCTTCCTTCTGAGCTGACACTCAGCCCACCCCTAGGCATGTGGTTGATCAGGAAAGGGCTCTCCCAATGCTCCCAAGAGGTGGGTACCTGCTTCTTCTGTGCCCCTTGGCCTCAGGAGCCTGGAGCCAGGCAGGCAGAGGGCAATGCTTCTCTCCCCAGGGTGCCTGGAGCACAGCCAGAGCAGGGCTTTGTATACCCTCAGGAGTGCCAGGAGTTTGGTAGGGGCTGCGGCAGCTGTAAAGGGGTCTCCTCCCACATCCTTCCAGCTCTTGGGCCTTTTGAAGGATCCCCTGAATGATTTCCCTGCGGCTGTGTGTTTGGGGGAGGGAGGGCCCAGGGAGAAGGCATCACAAGGAGATGCTCACTTGTGGGTCTCCAGCCAGAACAAACAGGAAAGGTTTCATTTTCCCAAGCCTGAAGTCACAGGAGCCCTGCTGCTGCTTTTTGAAGAGAGTAAAAGAGACCCATGTCTCAGCTGAGGTTCTCCTGCATTGCCCTGCTCTCTCTCCCTGCTGTTTGCCAAGGGTTCTCCAAGTGTGGATGGGCCACATTAAGATTTGAGCAACGTCCCTTGGCACTCAGCCCCTGCCAGCCCCACCCATCCCTGCCCAGCAGAGATGCTTGGAGTAATGGGGTGGATCTGAAGCATTCCATTTCCACCCAGGAGACGAGGGAGGCAGGCTGTGTGTACTGGACTTTTCAGTCCCTAGATACAATACCAGGAGACGTTGGTCTCATCGCAGTCTCTGTGACAGGGTCTCCAAGAATTGTGCAGTGCACAGCCTGTGCAACTGGATGTAGTGACCCTGGACCTGGCTTCTTCCCAGAAGGGAATGGACTCCCATCTCCCCCACAAAGCATGTTGCCTCTCCAGCTGAGTTTGGCTTCTAGGTTTCTCTGAAAGGGACGTGGGTCTCTGAGGTTTGTAGAGTGTTAACATACCCCTCACCATCCCCCATGAATAATTGAGGCCCGGTAGCTAAGGGCCTCAGTGGTCATGAGGAGGGTGGGGCTGCTGTGCCTTCTGTCCGGGCGAGAGCCAGGGCGCTTCTGGGTTGATGAGGATGCCCGCTCAGGCCTCTGAGTGTTCAAGGGAGAAAGAGGGCCATCTAACCCTTCTCTGCTCCCCACCCAGGCAGATTCAAAGGAGGTGATGTCTGCTGCTTGCACACTTCCTCTTACCCTCCGCCCTCTCATATTGAAACTTGAAGGTGAACATCCAGCCCAGGCTGGCCCCTAAATCTTTGATGAAGACTGCATGACTCCCTCTTCTAGGATTATCCCAGGGCTGGGGATGACCAGGACCCTCCCTAGGTTCGGTTCTAGAGAGGGCCTCCCTCCCAGCCCAGCTCAGGCCCCAGCCGTCTACACATCTCTGTGATGGCATCTTCACCTCCTTTCTACCCAGAGCTTGCAGCCAAATGATGGAGAAAGCTGGGAGCATCTTCCTCTTCCGATTTTCCTTCCTCGTCACCAGCAGCAGGGTGTCTTGCTCTCTGCTCTGTTCCAGGCATTGTGCTAGGGCCTCCCCTCCTCTCCTGGTTCCCCCCACACCAAAGTCACCAGCTCAGGTTCACATGGGAAGCGGATGTTGTGAAAACGTCTTTTGGCCAATTGTGTTGAGTCCAACTAGGGGGAGTGGGGGGCAGGGTGCATCTGCTGCTGGGATGGGGGGCAAGCACCCAGGCGCAGAGGGTCAGGGAGACTCCCCACAGCCCCGATCCTAGCCTCACCCTGAGGGGGTGTCTAGCTTTGTGGTTACTGGGATGAATGTTTGGGTTGCAATTGGCGGGCCTAAAATTGGGGTTGAGGTTGATATACTATTTCATAGCAGGGTGGTGATTAGGGGACGATTAGAGTCTAGCCTCAGTGTGGTATTTAGAATGAGGTTTCAACCTCAGGACTGTGGTTAGGGTTGGGTGAGTGTGATGCTGGAGGAGGATTTAGGACTGTGGGTTTTTGGAGTGTGGTATGTTTGTTATTTTAACCTGCCATCGATGGAGCCTTACCGAGCGAGCCAGCCCTCCTGTGCAAAGCCCTTCGCAGTATTAAATGAGGGCACCACCTCATTTAATACTGGGGATGATAACAGCACAGTGGGGAAGTCAGACCTCAGCTTCATCGGGTTCAGTGGCTCCCCAGCCAGTTCATGTGGTGTGAACATACATGCCCATGAGTCCAAGTGGATAATGTCCTGAGTCACACAGCTAAGGGCTCCAGCCTGCTTAGCTGAGACTTTTATCCGTATCAGTCAGGGTTCCAGCAGGAAGCAGATGGCTCACTCAGTGAGGAGCACTGATAAAGGGTCTGTGCAAAGGTGCAGGAAGGGTCAGAGGGAACAACAAGGGAAGCAATCCCCCCCCCCCCAGCTGGCCGGGGCAGAGGGTAACTGTGCAGCGAAGCCCTTCGCCCTGCAGCTCAAAAGGCAAGGGGTCACAGTTACTGGAACCCAGAGTAGCTGCAGCCACAGAAGAGGGTCACAGCGGGGCTATGGGCTCCAGTCAAGGAAAAGAGCCACCCCCACCAGCAGTGGCCCATCAAGAGGGAGCTGGAGGACCAATACCTCCACTCCCTCTGCCGCCTGCTGCCTTCTTGCTGGGGTCCCGTGCGGGCTGAACAGAACTGGATCTCGGAGGGCAAAGGAGCCTCCCAGGGCCCAGAGTGGAGTGGAGAGAAGCCCACAGGAGCAGGTCTCCCACACTTTAACCCATCCTCGCCCTGACTCTATGGGGAGGATACTCCACCAGGAGGAAATGGACTGCACGGGCCATCTGGCACGGCTCCACCCCCCGGTTAGCCGTCTGAGCAGGTGAGCGCAGGCAAGTGCAGAGCAGCAGTGGGAGCTGTCAGGACTGGGTCAGGCAAGGCATCCTGCGTCTTTTTTGAAAAGAAGGAAGCCAGGGAGAGCCTGGAGCAGCTTTCTCCACCACCATGTGCAGAAAGCAAGGAGCTTGTTGGGGCCCTTAAGATGTGAAGGTATGCGATTGCTAGCATCTGACTTTAAAAAGTGGTAAAAACAAACATTTCAAGCTTGTGAGCATACTCATAGCAGTTTAACTGAACTAAGTCCTCTAGGATTTTTATTTTTATTTTTATTTTTTTTGAATGGAAAGTTTAGGGAAAGATGAAGCCAGAATGGAATGGAAAGACAGTCAATGCTCTTTTTCAGATGCCCCGGGGATTGTTCATCCCATCCGGTTGCTTCGTAGGAACTGTAGCTGCCCAGTGAATATCGCCCTCTGTGTGTGTGTGTGTGTGTGTGTGTGTGTGTGTGTGTGTGTGTGTGTGTGTGTGTGTGTGTGTGTGTATGTGAGAGAGAGAGAGAGAGAGAGAGAGAGCGCGAGCGCGTGGGTGGAAAGCTGGGCAGAGAGAACATGCCTCAAAAATCATAGTGTAGATTTTTCAGGCCCTGTGAATTCTCCTTTTGAGCTCAAGGTTTTCAAATATATATCAGGTTTCACCCCTTGTCCGGGATGTAGAGGAAGTTTCTGATTTATGGGTCCAGTAGTTTTTCCAGTTATGCAATCTGTAAATCTGCCATCAGTTAATTAATTTGCCACTGTCAGAAAAGGCACTGTAAGTTTCCCAGGTGAAAATCACTTTAGCAAAGTAAAGTGCTGTTATGATGACAGCAATAAAAAAGGGACTCTGAAATGTATACTTGTTTCCACTTGCGGAATTACTTGAATCAGTGTCTCAGCATTCCTCCTCCTCCAATCACTGGCATGCATACACGTGCACACACACTCACACACACAGCCTGCCTCTGGAGAGGGGCTAAGGAGGAAGATTTAAGCCTTGCGGGATAATTTCCCAGAAAAGGACTAGAAAGGGAAAAATGGGTGAAATGCAAAGTCATCGGATGACCGTGTTTGTAAGATTGGCGGCTTAGGACCCAGAGGGGTGTGTCTGCGTGTCTGTCTGTCTGTCCGCAGATGACATAGTGAAGATTGCTACATGATTTCCAATAGCGAAATTTGAAAACACACTGTTCCTTTGTTAGCCACATAGCTGTGGTTTTGTGTCCATGATTCATTGTGGAAGTGAGTAGCTGCGACAGGCATTTTGTGAGGGTTTTTTTCTTCTTTTTTCTCCTAAAAAAATATTTGTGAAAGGTCTAAAATCCAAAGAAGTCCGGTGCTTTTTGAAAAAAGAAAAAACAACCCTCATTCCTTGCAAAATGAAGATCGCAAATCAAAACTCTGGAGCTACCATATTTCTGCTGCTGGCTGGTCACTACCCTGAAGTTTCCTCCCGGAACCTCAGCCCCTCACCGCTATGTAACATGTGTACCCACGTGTGCACCTGACCAGTGGGGGCGGGGGTGGCATCAGAAGCCTCTCCAGGGACTCTGGTAGTGTCAGAGGTGAAGGGGGTACCCTCTTGAGACCTCAGCCAAGCTACACCCTTGGGGAACAAATGGATTCCACATGTCTTTCTTTTTTTCAGATTCTTGGGTCAAGGTCAAAGCCCCTAGAGCAGGTATTTGTGTGCGGGGGTGGGGGGGTATTGTGACATAATTTATGTCTCATGGTTAGTTAAGTCTGGGGTTTGAAACTCGGCTCTGCTGCTTCACAGTTATGCTGCCCACAGGAAGTGATTTAACCTCATGAGCCTCAGTTTTCTCATCTGTAAGATGGGGTGGCCCACTGCTACCTTACAGAATTGTCAGGAGGATTTACTAATACATGTAAATGCATCTGGCCCCCTTCTGGTGTCCTAGGAATGGCACTCACCTTATTGTCCCCAGACTCTAGAGGTACCTGAGTCTTTTATTTAGAGTAACAGTGCTAACTGGAAACTCTGAGAGCCCTTGAAGGCTTTTCTGGCCCTGGCCAGGTTTCCTGTCACTGCCATGGGTGAGCGGCAGGATGCGGAATATCATCTACCAAAGGCAGAGAGCTTAGGGCTTGAGACCCCATCCCAGCACCTCCCTGCCAGTGGTGTCAGTGGGCAGGTAAAGAGCCTCTCTCTGCCTCAGTTTTCTCTTCTGTAAAATAGTTCTTCTAGGATTGCACTGATCAAGTAGCTCTTGAGTGTAAAGAGCCTAGTAAAAATTTAAAATGAAGCGCCTATACCAGGTGCCTAGCATATGATCGGTTGCTAGGGTCAAGCTGAATGAAGGCTTCAGGGTTGGGCTCCCGGAGAGAAATCTCCTTTGGTCATGGTCCTGGGGCAGAGTTCCAGACCCTGGAAGAACAGCCTGGCAGCAGGCTGCCAAGACTCTGGCCAGCCCTTGAGAAGTATATCCCTGACCCAGAAATGTATCCTTTACCAGCTGCCTTTGTCTATAATAGGCCTGTCCGGGCAGGTCCAGAAGTGGGGTAAAGTCATCTGAAGTCACACGCCTGTGTTTGCTGTCGAATAAGGCAAGCTTGCTAAGCTCTGTGTGTGTGTGTGTGTGCGCGCGCACTTGTGCGCGTATGCAAATGCACACATGGGGGCAGCATGTATGGAAGGTAGGTGAGTCCCCAAACCTCAGGCTGGGAACTCACGGTTCAGGAGGTGGGCGTCTCATGGCCACTTTGGCGATGGTGAGAGGTCCATATACCGAGGTTTTCATGGCTTTGGGAAGTGGTCCAGGCTCAACCCCTTCAAGCTAAGCATCTCTCCTCTCCCTGCTCCTCCCACTCCTCCCCCTGTGGTCTCTAGCACTTGCCAGGTGCCGCAGTTTGTGTCTTCTTTCCCTCTCCACCTCTCCAAGCACTTCTGTTTCTCATGCACTTCTTCGTGGCTCATACAACACCAGCTTGTGGTGAGCATGAGTTCGCAGTGGTGGGAGGAGCCTGAGGAGCTTGGGAGCCCTGCAGACCTGGTTTGAATCCTGGGTGTCTCATAAGACACAAGAGCTAAGACCGCAGGTGCTATGGGGATAGTGAGACCCACCTCACAGGGCACCGGGGACCTTTTAAAGTGATATTTATTCCATGCCTGGGGCTCAGTAAGTAGAGGCTCCAGGAAAGAATAGTCGCCTTCCTAAGAGACCATTTTTAACGGTGTTCTTTCCTGGTAAAAACCCCTTCCTTCAAGTCTTTCCTCTTATACGTGAAATCCTAAGGGTAAGGCCTGGCTGGACTCCTGCTCTAAAGCTCCCAAAGCACAGCTCTCATAGCGGATTAGAGAACCAAATGCAGATGTTGGCCATCTGTGTTTCATTCCCAGCGCCGTTAGTCATTAGCTGTGTGGCCTTAGGCAAGTTACCTAGCTACTCTGTGCCTCACGTGTAAAATGGGGCTAATAATTCCTAGTTCTTAACGATGATTAGATTAGTTAATACATGTAAAGTGCTTAGAATAGTACCTGGCACGTAAGAGCACTATGTAGCCGTCTGCTGTTGTTTATTAGCATCCTTGGCCCCTCCCATTTTCCCAGACAGGCATCCCTACCCCTTGAACACCATCACCAGTGCATTCCTGGATTTGTCCTTTTGCGCTCACGGTTTTCTCTGCCTTGGGTGGACTCTGCCCTCACCATGCTTTCCTCCTGCTCACATCACACAGCCTCTACAAGGGCTTCCCTAGGCACCCAGACCCACGGCTGCATCTGCCCAGGGAGGCCTGGAGCACTGGGGCCAGGCAGCTCACCTGGCCACCTGTTGCTTTTCAGTGCCTGAATTCTATGAAATGCTCACCTGCAGGGACTTGTCCCAGGGCTCCTGTGTCCACATGAGTGTGCTGTGCCCTACGTAAAGGTCAAGGAATGAATGGGGCTAAAATCTAGCCTGCATTTGGTTTGCTCAACCCTGGCCCCCTCCTAAGGAAGCAGGGCAGCCTCTGTAAACTGCCTGCTCAGGGGGCCCCTTTTTTAATCCACACAAAGGAATAGGGTATACTAGCACTCCCCACCCCTCCTGCCTCCCTGCCTGGCTTGTAAGCCCTCAGTGCCCACGTGGGAGCCTGCACCTGCTGAGGTGCTTGCCAGTGGACCGTGGAAGTGGTTAGATGACACATTCGTGACATCCAGGATCCCCACCAGCTGACATGTCTTCCTGGGGGAACTTGGAGCCAAAGGCTTCAGACAGCTCACTGGCCCTGGACGGCTGCTGTGTGGGCCCCAGCCCTGGCTGGGGAGGTGGCTTCAGGGAGGCCAGGAAGCTGGAAGCCACAGCCAAGTTCAGAGTTCAATGTGATGACTATTTGGGGGGTGGAGTGGGGTGGCGACAGCTGTGTGCCCAGCACTGTGATGACTCCGTGAAGGGCATAAGGAGGGTAAGACCCAGTGCCCCCCCCCCAGCCCCCTGCCACTTCCCCTCTGGGAGTCTGTGTCCCTGGCCACACCTCAGCCCTTTAGGTGGTCCTGCTGGGCCCAGAAAGATGCAGAAGAGATCTTGAAGGGGCACTTTCCTTTTCCGAGCTAAGTGACACTGGTGCAGAGAATGACAGGCATTTCCTGGGGCCCTGGGCAGCCCCTCAGAGTACTTTCTTATCCACCTTCTGCCCTTGAGGTTGCCCAGGCATGATCTTATGGCCTGGGCAGCCCACTCTGGCTTCCTGCCTAGCTCCCTGGCCAATCCAGGGGAGAAAAAACACGATACAGAGTCTCAAGGGGCAAGGACTGGGCAGCGTGGCAGCCTGGGAGGCAGACCCCTCAGTGGAAAAGCAGTTGCAGTTGATGGAAGCATGAGGATCCGGGGGGGGGCAGGGCACAATGAGGTGCAGAAGGGTCTCTGGACCCTTGGGAGACTGAGGCAGCACTGCCGTAAGTCTGTTCTAGAGGCGGGGACCAGGCCTCCGGCCCTCACGGGGTGTCCTGCAGATGCTCTCCCAGATGTGTATGGCTCTTAACTTCCTGCCAGGATGTGGGATGCTGTGCTCTCTCCAGAGCCACCAGCTGAGCAGAACTAAGTGCAGTTCTGGGCAGAAGAGGCTCCCCCAAGGTTCTGTCCGTTCCCCCTCCCCTCAGCCTGGCAGGGGCGCCCCCTGGGGTCTATGTGCTGGAGCTGCAGACCTCTCAGACCTGGGTGTGGCCACAGAGAAAAGGTCCAGGCATAGACCCCAGGGCAGAGGAGTGTGACCCACAGACAACTGGGTGGGGCTGGGTGGGGGCCTCAGGTTGACCAGTGAGGCCCTAGGGTTCAGGTGAGTGGGCACAGCAAGACCAGCAGCAGGACAGACCTTGAGACACATGGGGAGGCTGGCTCTCGGCCCTTTTGGCGGGTGGAGGGGCACCAGAGTATGAGGATGCTGATGGTGGTGATGCAGCATCTGTGTGCCAGGCTGCAGGGGGCGGGTGGAGGCGGGGTCCCATGGGACCCCACCCCCACCCCCGCTGAGCATGCCACCCCACTTGACTCTCAGAGGTTGTGGCCCTGAGCCCTGCCCTGAGCAGGAATGCCTGCTGCTTCCTTCCTGGCACAAACAGGAGCCCGGCTCCTCAATTCCACAGACAAGTTGCTCCTATCTCTCCAGGAACCACTGTGTTGCTGGGAAACCCAGGCTTTTTAGACATGCTTCCTCATGCCAGGCTGAAACCTGGCCCCCTGTGACATGGTCCTGGGACCATGTCTTTTGGAAATCCAGTCTCTTTCCTGCCACATCCTCTTGACATCTGGTGACACATAAAGCAGTGTGGAGGCAGGACAGCAAGGTTGCTGATGCCCCCAACACAGGACCGTCAGGGGACCCAAGTGCCTGGGGACAAAGAGTGCACTGTATAGCCAGGGGAAACTTATAAACACCCAGCTACAGGCCAACATAGACTTTCAGGGTTCAAATCCTGACTCCTCCATTTTCTACGCCGCGCTGTCCAATGTGGTAGCCACTGGCCACAAAGGGACTATTGACATTTCATTTCATCTCATGTAAACTTCAGTTCCTCAGTCACACCAGCTGCAGTTCCAAGTGCTTAAAAGCCACAAGGGGCTAAGAGCTGGCGTGCTGGACGGCACAGACCACAGAGCATGTCCAACATCACAGAAAGTTCTCTTGGACAATGAGGTTCTAGATGAATGACGCTGGACGAGTTCCTTCACCTCGCTGTACTTCAGTCTCATTTTCTGAAAAATGAGGTTCATCACAGTCCCCTAGCGCCTCGGGTGGTTGTGGAGGTTAGATAACGCCATGCAACTATGACGGTTCATACACAGCACGGAGTTAGTGCTCAGTAAATGTCCATTGCTCTTGTCTAGGACAAGTGGGGCAGAGTTCAAGTCCTCTCCTTCTTACAGGGGTACCTGGGAATCCACCAGTGTGGCACCTCTGATGCTCAGAGGCTAGGGAGTGAGGGTTGCTGTCTTAGCCCAGCCTGGGCCTCACCTGCTTGGCCCCCAAACTACATATCACCTAGTAGGCTCCTGGCTCTGTACCAAAGCCACGGTGTCCCCTCCTCTTCACCCACCAGAGCCGGAGGCCCCCTTGTTCCCTGCCAGGGCAAGGCAGGTTTGCAACGGGAGCTGGAGCCCCACGCCTGGAAACACTACCTTGGGTCCCTGGGGATTTGGCACAAGGACCTTCTGACCATGGCCTGGGTGTGAGGCCATCAAGGAAGAGAGAGGGAGCAGAGCATTCTGCTGTGAGGGCTTCCCCCTGCCTCACCAGGACCCAGATTCTCAGTGAAGGCTGAGCCATGTGGTAGGTGCCAGAGTGCATTCATCTGCAGTGAGCTGTGCCTGTCATCGCGGGAAGCAGGAGTGGGGGCCTGGGGGCAGAGATGGAGTTCCAGGACAGCTCTCTGGTCTGGTGCTCTGCCCCGTTCCCTCCTACCTCTCTGACACCTCCAACAGCCTCTTCCTCCATCTGCCCCTCCAGCCTTGGTGTTCCCCAGACCCCCTCCACGCCCTTATTTATTCTCTCCTCCTGTATTTCTCGGTGTTGAGGTGTCAGGGCACCTGGCAGTCATAAGGAACCCCAGGAATGGTCAATGCGATGCATTCCCTAATTAGACTTTGGGAATAGTTTTATCAGCAGAAACAACGACGACAGTCATCTCTGTGCAAAAGAAAAACCTGCTCTAGGCACACGCACGCAGGTAGCCATGAAAGGAGCAGGCTGTCAAGTGAAGTGTCACGGGCTGTGGCCACAGTTTCCCATCAATGTTCCTGGACGGCCTGTGTATCTGCTTTACCGTGTGCCAGTGGGCAAGCGGTAGCCGGCGCCAAAGCGCAAGGCAAATTTATGGGAGCAAAACCTAACCCTGAGACCAGTCTATTTGTTCACACACTTCCCTCTTTGAAACCGGGAAGTGTTCGCAGAGCTCACGCCTCCGTGCAGCAGTGGAACTCTGAATCGTGGTTTGTTATGCATACTCTCCTGGAGTGAAACCCCCCTGCAGCCACCACCTCTCCACCATGAGGCCTTTGGCCATGTCCGCAGCCCCAGCCTCTCTCCTGAGTGCTGCTTCCTGGGTGTTTCCACCTGGAGATCCATAATGAGGCACCAGCTCTCACCATGGCCCAGACCGAGCCACTCATTGGATCTCTTGTTGAGATCTTGGCTCTTGGAACCCCCTCGACTGGTTTGTCTAAGCCACAGCTGGGGACTATCCGTGTATTAAATATCCTTGAATCTATGCCCTCTTCTTGGTCCCATCCTTGGTCCCTGCTAGCCTAGACCACAGCCAAAGCCTTCCAGTGGGCCCTCCCGTCTCTGGTCCATCCACCACCAGGGAGTCTTTCCCAAGAGTCATGAGCATTTGAAGGTCGTGTCCTAGACCTGCGTGAAGACTGCTAGCATCTCAAGGCTAATATGTAGCTCTCCCTGTGCCCCCACACCTTTGCTGGGGTGCTGGTTCCTTTGCCCAGTCTCCACTGGAGCAGAGAGGGTCAGAGGGTCTTTGCCATCCTTGGACCTAGATGCCTGGCACATAGAAGGGTTTCAGTAAGTGCTTCTTGGATGAGTGAAGGAGGGTGGGCTGCTCCAAAATTGTCCAGGGACTCTCCTTCACCCATTTGGTACAGCCCAGGCGCCTCTGATATTTCAAGCTCTCCACCACATGGATCCGAACCTATTCTCCTTTAATCCCTGACAGCCTCAGGGAAATGACAAACAATGGAGTGGGGATTGGGGATGAATTTAGCCAGTTTAGAAACCTTGCTTCTGCACGTAGGAGTTCTGTAACTGCAGCAAGGCGCAGAGCCTCCCTACCCTCTATTTTCTTTACTAGGACATGGGGAGAAGGAGTGTCCGACTCTTGGGTTTATGGAGAGGCTTTCATGAGATTACACATGTGGCACGTGTTGTTGGCACGGGATCTGGCACAGAGCAAGCATTCATTAAATTGTAGCACCAGTTTGCTCCCCATCCACCCACTTCTGACTCCCTCTCCCAGCACACACACACACACACACACACACACACACACACACACACACACACACACACACACACACAGGAAACCACTTCTTAATTCTCAGGATGTCCTTCCAAGGTTACTTTATGGATATACAAATAAACTCAACATGTATCCTTATTTTCTCTATTTTTACACAAAAGTTTATACACCCCACACCAGGAGTCAGCAAACTTTTCCCATAAAAGGCCAGATAGTAAATATTTTCGGCTTCGTATGACACGTGTGTCTGCAACTACTCAGCTCTGCCACTGCAGAGCAAAAGCACTTGTAGACAATGAGTGTGGCTTGTTGCAAATGAACTGTATTTATGGAAACTTTCGTTTGAACTTCATATCACTGTCTTGTGTCATGAAATATTATTCTTCTTTTGATTTTTGCCAACCATTTAAAAATATTAAAAAACCACTCTTAGGTCACGGTCTTTACAAAAACAGTTGATGCGCCAGATTTGGGTGGTTTTGTCACTTTTCTATGTATTTTGGAGAGCTTGTCCTATGAATGTAAATGAGCTGGGCCTTTCAGTTTTGAAAGCATAGGACTCTTATCCGGTGGATGTTTTTTAGTTTGTTTAACCAATCTCCTACTAAGGGACACTTAAGTTGTTTCTATTCTTTATAAAATATTTTGCTCTTACAAAACAGTGCTGCTATGAATAATCTCCACCCACCATTTTGGACATTTACAAGCGTCTTAGGTCAGATTCCCCTACAGGTGGACCTGGGGCATGAATTTCGGTATTTGTAATTTATTGGGGGAGGGCTCGGGGGAAGAGGAAAGCGGAATGGGGAGGTGAAAAGAGTCAAGCAAGAATTGATCATGAGAAAATCAAGCCAAGGCCTAATTAAGAGTGGACCTTGGAGAACTGTCCTACCTTAAGACAGGGGCATGAGCTGTGAGGGGTGCCGTAGGTCAAAGACTCGGCTCAGATCCCACGTTGCTCTGGCTGTGGTGTAGGCTGGCTGCTACAGCTCCAGTTCAGCCCCTAGCCTGGGAACTTCCATATGCTGTGTATGTGTCCCTAAAATAAATGCAATAATAACCCGAATAAGATGATGCATTTAGGAGTTCCCTGGTGGCTCCATGAGTTAAGGATCCAGCATTGTTACTGCTGAGGCTCTGGTTACTGCTATGGCATGGATTCGATCCTTGGCCCAGGAATTTTGTATGCTGTGGGTGCAACCGAAATAAAATAAAATAAAATGCAGGTGTGACTCAATGGTGGCCGTGACACTTGAAAAGTTTTAAAAAAGAAAAATATGCATTTAAGGCCCTTGCTCAGTGGTCAATCTGTGGGAGCTATAACTATTCCATGCACCTTGTGGTAATGTTTTAAACTTTTTTTTGGCAGCAGAACACTTATTGAAAGAAATAGGATGTGGAAGCCCATTTATAAATTAGCGTGAAGCCACCAGGCTAGGGTGAAAGTGGGTGGGATGGGGGGGCAGAGATGTGTCTCCCTATCACTGTTTGAAAGCCTTAGTCACTGTGTTGGGCAGGATGTGGGCAGGCCACATTTAACTTCATGGCATCATTATGGGTAGGCACTGTCCAGGGGGTTTTCATTCAAGTCTGAGGACCTCAGCCAGCTGGGATGGGAAAGTTTTCTTCCCAAATTGGTCAAAAAAAGCCCAAGAGTCCTTGGATCCAAGCAACTCTTGGGGGATCATATAGCCCAGTGGCTCCCCCCTTGGCACCATACTGGTCTGTGATGGAGTTTTTGTTGGTCCATAAAGGCATGAAGAAAATAAAATCAATGAGGTGAGAGGTCCATGAAGTTTAGTGTATTCAAAGGTTTCTTATTGGCATTGAAATGTCTTTTCTTTCCTGAAATTATGGCGAAAATAATCAATAGTTGTGTGTGTTTGTGTGTGTGTTTTAACATCTTAACCTCAATAAAAAGTTGGCAACTTTATGTTGGTCCCCTAAATGTGTTTCACAATTTTATGGATCCATGGAATCCTGAAATCTAGAGCCAGCAGTTCAGCCCATCATGGCAGCTCTGCCTGCACCTCCCTGGAACAATCCCAGAGAGATAATCTTGTGCCAAGCGAGTTGGAGAACTGCTATCCTTTGATGAAATCGTAGCCGCTCTTCCAAGGCTGAGAGTGGACAGAGCCTCCCCCAGGGACTGTCCTCCAAGAATGTCACCTCCCCCATGAAGCTTTCACTTGTCTCTTTGCCACCCCTCTCTCGGAGCCAGCGCTGGGCTGAGAGCCCGCAGCCCTCCACACATGGGGGACCTCCCTCCCGCCCACCACCAAAGACTGGGCTGGGGCTTATGATGGGAGACAGTAGTCGGCCTTAAAGGGGTGCTTTCAGCGTAAGACATAGGAGCTAGCAAAGAACCGGGGCTTCCTTCTTTACTTTGTTGTGAGCCTCTCAGAAGGCAGGACTCCTCCTCTTTCTCTTTCCTTAGGACTTCTTGATTTTTTCATTTTACCCGGCATCCCCATCACAGCGGTAGATGACAATGGACTGGGTTCAGAAGGGTGTGGTTGTTTAAAATGTGTTGACAGCAGATTAGTCACTTGGCCCTTCATATGTAAGGATGCTTGGACAGTATAACAAGATAGTTGGGATGTCTTTACTTAGATGAAGAAGAATTTTTAGTGGCTTGGGGAGAGGTGTTTTGTCTGAATTGTAGCTGGCACTTTTTTCTCTTTGTTCAAGTGATTTTAAAGTTCTGGCATAGTTTCCTACTTGTGACCATTTATTTATATATACAAAATAACCACACGGTCTCATGGTTCCTCATCATCCTCATCACAGCCCAATGAGGTGAGTGGCACTAGTCCTGCTTTACTGATGAAGAATCTGAGCTCAGTGACCACTCAAGACTGTACTGCGGGCAGGCGGCAGAACTGACACCTGCCTGGCCCAAATCCTGTCCTCTCTCTGTATAGTCAGGTCCTACCTACAACTAGAGAATACAATTTTTTTTCCTTCTCTGCAGAGTGAAACCACTGCCCCTTAAGGGATCTGAACTCAGGCATCTTGAGCCATTAGCATTGAGTTCCAATGAGAGAAACAAATGACAGCAACAATAACAATCATGAGAGCAAACCACCAAGAGAGGATCCTTTGAGTTTCCACCTAAGCCAGATTGGAGAGCTCTTTGTCAGCGTCAAGTTCAGAGATGTCCCAGGCGGTCTGGGCAGACCCTTATCTCCCTGGATGCTCTGTGATGCTGACATGAAGCCGAGCCATGACACTGGCTTGGTGCCATGAGGAGGAGATTCCTGCGGACCCACCACCTCACTTACCTCTCACTCTTGGGTGCACTCGGGGAAGCCATTGAAAGGATCGGGTTTCTGCTGCAGCTGGTTGTGCCGACCTTCTCCTGGGAATGAGGAGCAGGTACCTGAGGGTTGGGCTCCCAGTTCTGGTCCATTACAGCTCTGGCCAGCTAACGGGGCTCCTCTCCCACTCCAGCCCTCAAACTTGAGAAGCAAGATGAGTCATGGTTGGGGCAGCCAGGGTGAGGATTTGCTGCTGGTCGCGCTGGAGGGAGAGCAGCACTGAAGCTCACGGGAGCCAAATCCCGGACCAACAGGGCTGAGGCAGGGCTGGAAGGTGCCAGACTCTGACACCACTCCTGGTTTGGCTTCTGCCAGGAAGGGGTAAAAGGAAGATTGCTCATGGCTCGGGCACCCAGGGCCAAGTGAACTGGAGGAGGGATGATGGAGAGAGAGCAGGTCCCAGGCTCTTGAGCCCACTCGGGCAAGGAATCCAGTGGAGAGGCAAGGGGTGGGATCTCCCAGAGGAGAGAGCACCATCCCAAGCCTGAGCACATGCTCTGGGCTGGTTTGTTGGCTGGTACGAGAGTCAAATCGCCCTGGGTCAGAATCCTGGGGTCCCGATTTACCTGCTCTATAACTGTGGGCAAGTGTTGCTCTCTCACCTTCAGTGCCCACAATGTGCTCACACCTGCCACCGCCCAGACACTGTCAGGTATACAGTGGCTCGTATACATTGTGACAGTGACAGAGTATTTACAACAGAGGCTGCCTTGCAGAATGGCCTGTCTGATTATAAACGTGAAAAGTGTTCAAACTGATGACAAACAACTCAAATAGTTAGGATATCAAAGGAGATGAGCAGAAAATTTTCACAAGTGGTAAATAGATGTATGAAAAAATTCAACCTCAGAAATAAGTAAAAAAGGAGATAAACCACCATTGAATATCACTTATGATTACTATTGAGAGTTATTGATTTATGAAAAATTAATACTATGCTATGCTGGCAAGGCTGCACTCTGAGTGGTACATTTATACATTTTGGTGTTTTGGGTTTTTTCAGTTTTTTTCTTTATGCATTTTGATGCAGCCCTTTCAGGGAGCCCTACCCCAGTGTATACCTACAGCCATAAATGTCTGTAACTTTGATACCATCATTCTTGTCCAGGGAATTAATCCTAAAATAATAATCTTTTTCAAAATGTTTCTTATAAGAATTTTTCAAGTATATAGAATAAAAAATAATTGAATTCCCCTAAACCAAGGGAACTTTTTTTTTTTTTTTTTGGTCTTTTCAGGGCCACACTAGCGGAATAGGGAAATTCCCAGGCTAGCAGTGGAATCGGAGCTATAGCGGCTGGCCTACACCACAGCCACAGCAATGCCAGATCTGAGCTGCATCTGTGACCTACACCACAGCTCATGGCTGTTAACACCACTGGATCCTTAACCCACTGAGCAAGGTCAGGGATCGAAACTGCATCCTCATGGATGTTAGACAGATTTGTTTCTGCTGAGCCACAATGGGAACTCTCTCAAGGGAATATTTTAACAGAAGAAAAAAAGCCATGGGAGTCAGTCTGCTCACAGTTAAAAATTAAAAACAATCTAAATATGTAACAGAAGAATGTCTGAACAAATTGTGTGATTCGTCCTCAGATAGACTATCATGTAGCAATTAAGATGATAAATAGGAAAATCGTGGAAGTATGTAAAATACAATCTACATTAAGTGAAAAATCAGAATTTAGGAGTTCTTGTTGTGGCTCATCAGGTTAAGAACCCGACCAGTATCCATGAGGATATGGGTTCCATCCCTGCCCCTGCTCAGTGAGTTAAGGATCCAGCGTTGCTGTGAGCTGTGTGTGGTGTAGGCCACAGACGTGGCTCGGATCCGAGGATCCGGTGTTGCTGTGGCTGTGGCAGAGGCTGGCAGCTGCAGCTTCAATTTGACCCCTAGCCTGGGGACTTCCATATGCCACAGGTGTGGCCCTTCAAAAAAAAAAATCCAGGATTTAAATTGTATCTACAGGAGTTCCCTGGTGGCCTAGCAGTTAGGATCTGGTATTGTCACTGCTGTGGCAGGAGTCCAGTCACTAGCCTGGGAACTATGGCACGCTGCAGACAAGACAAAAAATAAATAGATAGATAGATAGATAGATAGATAGATAGATAGATAGATAGATAGATAGATAGATAGTATCTACAGTGAGGACAGTGTAAGAGCATATACTTGAGCAAAAGTTGAAAGAAGATATGCCAAAGCATTTGTTGTGTTTGGATGAGAGGATGGTGAATTCATTTTTTTCTCCTTGAATATTGCTGTGTATTATTTTTACAATAAAATTAACGAGAGGAATATTTGAGGTTCCGCCCTTGAAACAATCTGTGAACCTGTATTTGATGGGCACCTATTCCTCAATCAATGTGTATGAAAGGTTGTATTAAGATGTGGCAAGGGGTAGGCACAGGATTAGGTTTTAGGGAAGGGGCTGGTGCAAAAGGGTCTCAGAGACGCTTATGGGACCAGTCTAACACCCTCATTTTGCAATCGAGGGCCCTGAGGCCCGGGGAGGCTAAGTGACTTGCCCAGAATACTCGGCTAAAGCCTGGCCAGTCCACGTAGGGGCAGGCACGCCCACTGAACTAGCCAGCTGGCCTAAGCTCTGGCCCCCTGGCCCAGAGCACCTCCATTTTCCTGGAGTTGGCAAGAAGGCAGCCAAATCAAGAGCACCCTTCTAGTGCAGAGGTGGGGGGTGAGCATCCCAGAGAAGAAGGGTGCAGAGACTGCTCCTGGGATGCAAGCCCCGCCCCCCGGTTGTCTCCACAGGACCCTGAGCAGGCTCAGCCAAACCCACCCCTCCCAGCAGCATATGGGGCTGTCCCAGACTGTCCGACTTTATCCGGCTGCAGCGGCCAGTGGCCAGCTGACTTCCAATGCTCTGCCCGTGGGGCCAGGCCCCGAGCGGAGGGATGGTGCCCAGCAGACAGCGTATGTGGACCACCTGTCATCCCCCTGGGGTAAGAACGCCCTGACTCAGGAACCTGGAAGAGCAGGGCATCTAAATCTCTGACCTTCTTCTCTCCATCTTTAATCCCCCCCCCCGAAGGGCTGTGTTGTCACCCTGTCCCTCATCCTTCAGCTAATGCACAGTTGTCAAGCACTGGCTTTGTGCCAGGCTCCAGGGGTCCCAACCCAGCTGATGGGGATTTTGCCCTTTTGAGATATCTAGACTTTGATTGCTGCTCCATTTCTTCCCCATCTGTCACCAGTCCTGCCTTTGCTTCCTTCATATCTAGTCGTGAATGTCACCTCCCCGGCTCTGATCCTTTCACCTCATCCTTCCCACAAACCCCAACCCTCCTGGACCAACCTGACCAGTCGCATCCTTAGCACCTGCTTCCCAGAGGAGACGGCCGAGCATCCCTACATATTCACGCCTCCGAATGCTCTTGGTCATTGCCCAGCAATCCTTCCCTGGGTGCCTAGACACTCTTCTCTCTTTCATTCTTTGGAGCAGCCATTCCAAGCTGCCCCCACCTTCCACAGCCCCAGCCCATGGCCTTGATTTCTACTCCCCAGAGCCCTACACCTTCCTGCCCACCTGCTCCCCCACACACATGGGTCATTCCCTTACCTCAACCTGTGCTTGGGCTGACTGCCTTTCTTTGTTTTCCATTTTAAAAATTGAGGTGAGGAGTTCCCTGGTAGCCTAGTAGTTAAGGATCTGGTGTTGTCACTGCTGTGGCTCGAGTCACCACCGTGGCTCGGGTTTGATCCCTGGCCCGGGAACTTCTGTATGCCTCCAGCTCCGCCAAAACAAAATGGAGGTGAAATTAACCATGAAATTAACCATTTTAAAGTGTCCACATCAGTGGTGTTTAGTATATCCATGATTTTATGCAGCCACCACCCCAATCTAATTATAGAACATTGCTGTCACTCCTCAAAGAAGCCCTGTGCCCGTTACGCAGTCACTCCCTTCCCCACCCCCACCCTCACCGAGGCCCCTGGCCACTAATCTACGTCCTGTCCTTATAGATGGGCATATCCTGGACATTTCATATAAGAGGAGTCGTACCATTAGGGGCCTTTTGTGTCTGGCTCTCTCACATTGTGTGATGTTTTGGAGATTAATCCATGCTGTGGACAGTGCGCATCAGGGCTTCAGTCCTTTTTATAGCTGTTGACCTTGTCATCTTGAAAAGGAGGCGCCCGTGTTTCTGTCCCCCTCTCTCAGCCCTCTCCCTCTTTCCCTATAGCGTACAATTGCTTCCAGCTCTGCCATTCTCTCTCATGCTGTCTCTCTCTCTCTCTCTCTCTCTCTCTCTCTCTCTCTCTCTCTCACACACACACACACACACACCCCTGGCCATCTCTCCCCTTCCCTCCGCCTTCCCTTCTCTCTCCTCCCTTCACATTCCAGCTACATAGACTTTTTATATTTCCCTTCCCAGCCCCTCTGCTGCCTGGCTTCCCTCCCGGGGTCCCCTAAACTGAATGAATGCCCCTCCTTTGTATGTCCACTGCCAACCCCCCACCCCCCGTGTTAGATGATGTGACCTCAGCTCACACTGCGGCACTGGCCTCCCAACAAGTCACGAGTCACGCTGCTTCCCCATCCACCTGCGCACTCCAGTTGGAAGGCATTCGCGCCCCCACTTCCTCTTTGATCTCCTACCGAAAACTTTCCACGACCTCCCACCACCCACTGCATGAAGTGCCCTAGTGCCCTATCCTTGTTTTGGCCGGCAGCGTCCCCCAGACCTGACTCTGATCATTTTTTCAGGCTTTATCTTCCTCCACGTCTCTTGAAAACCTTTCTATGCTGGCAAATCCAAGCAATGTTCTATTCTCTGCCCTTTGGCACAAAGCCCAGCTGTGGTCTTTGCCAGCCGTGTGACTTGGGGTGCCACCTATCCTTCTCTGAGCCTCAGTTTCTTTAACTGTCCAATGGAAATATTAGCTTGGATGTAGGATCATTGCCAGTCTTCAATCATCTTCACCTACCCCCAAATGGCCATTTCTAAGGGTTCAACCTAAAATAGTACTCAAGCGGGTTGAGAGTTACTGTGTGTGAAGCATGAACTTCTTGGCTGGCCTGGTGGCATCCCTCAATAGATGTCAGACCATGCGCTGTTACCCCACCCCCACTGTGGGACTTTGCACCCAGGGTTACTTAGCAAATGCCCTTAGGATGGATTCCGCTCAGTCCCGTGGGCCTTTCTAACCAGCCTCTGGAGGTCACATCTGTGGCTCTCAGCCCTGCCCCCTGGACCCAAGCCCTCTCTCTGCAGGGCTGAACCTCACAGAGAAAATCAAGAAGATCAAGATCGTCTTCACACCGACCATCTGCAAGCAGACCTGTGCCCATGGGCGCTGTGCCAACAGCTGTGAGCGTGGCGACACCACCACCCTGTACAGCCAGGGTGGCCACGGGCATGACCCCAAGTCTGGCTTCCGCATCTGTGAGTCCATTCCCGGCTCAGATGATTCCCGGCTGGTCCGGGGGGTGGGTACAGGGGTGGCCAGGGGGCCGGGCCTATCCCCGGCTGGAACCTGGCTCTTCTGCCAGAAGGAAGCCCAGGGCTCTCACCCTGTGGCCCCTGTGGGGTCTCCAGTCACAGAGCGCTGAGTCCTCCCCTGGTTCGGTTGCATGTGACTCGAAGCAAGTCACGTAACCCCTCTGAGTCCAGGTTTCCTTTACAGAAAACTGAGGGGGTGAATAGGGTCACTCCCCCCCTCCCCCGCCCCAGTGTGTGCCGGGCTGAGGAAAGGCAAGACTTGGTTATTATCCATCCTCCTTTGCTCCCAGGCCTCCTGGAAAGTCCCTGCATTTCAAGGGGCACGGGGTTCCCCAAGCCATCCAAATTTGGTGTCCTGCTCCCCCTGCTGCCCTGTTGTCACCCACCAGCCACATAGCAGATGCTGCTGTGTTCTTCCACCGCCGGTCACCTTGAGGTCGATGTTGCAGATTTCTGCCAGATCCCCTGCCTGAACGGAGGCCGCTGCATCGGCAGGGACGAATGCTGGTGCCCCGCCAACTCCACCGGGAAGTTCTGCCACTTGCCCGCCCCCAGGCTGGACCCGGAGCCTCCAGAGAGGGGCCCCCGCCACAGGACCCCACTGGAGGGCTCCTTGAAGCAGTCCACCTTCACGCTGCCTCTCTCCAACCAGCTGGGTGAGTGCAGGGCTGGGAGGCACCCTGGGGAACTGGGGGTATGTGTGACGGAGGTGCTGGCACCTTGATGGAGGGGACGGGAAGCTGTCTCCAGCCCTCCCTTCTCCTCCACCCTTAGGGCTCAGTCTCATCCACTAAGGTTTTCTCTGCCCTTCTATCTGGATTCATCAAGTTTTTGTTTGTTTGTTTTCTCCCCTGCCCACTACGGGGCGCTATGGGTAAGACAGATGTGTACAAGGGTAGAGTCCTGCCCTCAAGGAATCCATGGGCCTGGACAAGAGAGGGAGAATGGATGAGAAAGACAAGAGCATCGCAGTGCACGTCCTTTCCCCTGCCTTCCATTATTAGGGGCCAGATAAAGGGGACACAAAATTCAGAATTCCGTAGGAGGTCCGGGGATGGGTGAGCCCTGCGCCCAGGGCATTCAGGGAAGGCTGCATGGAGGAGGCGATCTTCAGTTAGGGCTTAAGCCACAGGGTAGGCTTTGGTTAAGCAGGAGAAGTGGGAGGGGTTCCTGAGCAGATGGACTGGTGTGAACAAGGGTGGGGAGTTGGGACCGCTCAGGGTGGGTCGGGCTGAGTATAGGGGTTCATAGGGGGTGGGGGAATCAGGAGGGTCGTTTGAAAGTCGGTCGTGAAGGTTCTTCATGAAGAGGTAGGGAGCAAAGGGGTTTGTGCTTCGTCTTGTCCTCACTGGGGACTTGTTCTCAAATTCTAGACTTTGAATAGAGAGGAATGATGTGATAGGAAAGTACTGGGGAGACCCACAGCCCGTGGCCCTCCTGGCCCAGGGCTGGCGGGCACTCCTCAGAGGGTGGGGCCCTAGTTCCCCGCCTCTGATCCCAGCCCCTGTGCCCAGCCTCCGTCAACCCCTCCTTGGTGAAGGTGCACATCCACCACCCGCCTGAGGCCTCCGTGCAGGTCCACCAGGTGGCTCGGGTGCGGGGCGAGGCTGAGGGGGCCCCCGAGGAGAACAGCGTGGAGACCAGACCCTCGCCCCGGTTCCCCACCGGCCCTGGCCACAGCCCCTGGAGCAGCAACAGCATCCCCACTCGGTCCAGAGAGGCTCCTCGGCCACCACCCCCAGCGGTGCCCCGTCTTCGGCCACTTCTGGGGCGGTGCTACCTGAGCGCTGTGAATGGACAGGTGAGACGGCAGCGCCCACAACTCCTCCCTCCACTGCCCCCCCTCCTCCCCCCTTCCTGTTGGATGGAATGCGAGTGTCTGTGGGGTCTCCCATTCCCCAGATGGGAAAAGTCAGGGCAGAAATTTGCCTGAGAGTGGAGAGGCTGGACCTCCTACCTGGGCTCCCCTTGGTACCTGTCAGTGCCAGGCACACAGAAGAGGACCCAAGCAAGGCCTCCTCTGAAGGGGAACCAGCATCCTCAGGTCCCAGCAAATACTCTCCTGGAGCTGGGTATGGGACCCTAGCTACGTGGACGGTGGGGTTATTGGATCTGGCAAGGAGTTTGGTATTCAGTTAAGAGTGGAGTCACAGAGACGTGAAATTAGCAAATGCAGGCTTGAACCTCAAAGCCTTGGGGGTGCAAAGAGAAAAGGCACCCCATCCCCTCCCGTACCCGGCAGCATCTGCCTTTGCTGTTGGGACATCAAGTGACCTTTTCTGAGTCCAGACACCTAAGAACAGGGGCTAAGCCAGACCCAGGGTGCTTTTCCCTCAGGTTGCAGTTAGATGTTTCAACAAACCCCTCCTGGGATTAGGGAACTGGAGGAGGTGGGGAGTAGCCAAGTGACAGGGACTCTGAGTCCCCAGGTCTCCTGCCTCTCAGCTGTGGTATCGCCAAGCATGGACCCTGCTCCCGGGAGGTGGCCCTGGCATTCCTTGGGGTTTGGTGGCAGACGGCCCATCCTTTGGGACCTCTCTGTCTGTGGGCTGAGGACACAGATGGGGGTAGTTTGCAGACTTCGCAGAGAAGCTCTTGTCCTGTCTGGATGTGTCCCCAAGCTGAGGGTCGGGCACAGTGGACCTCAGGTTTCTCTGCTTCCTTCTGGGACAACTGCTAACTCCCTCCTCCCCTCCCTTGGGTGGGGATGTCCTCTGGCAGGATGTGGGGGTGAGCTCATGTCTCAGGCTTTCCTGGGACATCTCTGTGGACGACAGGGGAGGGAAGCAGGTGACAAGTGTCTATGGCTTTTTCCCAGTGTGCCAACCCCCTGCTGGAGCTGACTGCACAAGAGGACTGCTGTGGCAGTGTGGGAGCCTTCTGGGGGGTGACCTCCTGTGCCCCCTGCCCACCCAGACCAGGTGAGTGCTGGGTGCCTGGGTTGTGAGCAAAGCCCTCCCAGGGCCTTCCCAGGGCCTGGCATCTGCTGCAGGTACCTACCCCCCTGAGTCTCCTACTAAGCTCTCAGAGGCCAGGCGGGTAGAACAGGCTGGTAAACTGGGCAGGCTTTCCAGATCTGCCCGGAGTGTGTTCTGGCTGGTGGCAGAGGCTCCTGATGGCTCAGCCAGCTAGGACCCTCTGCCAGGGCAGCGTGGCCTGCCCCCTCCATCTGACTGCCTGGGAGGGCTACTCCCTTTTGTCAGTTGTTCTTGCCCACATTTGAGGGATTCCCATTCCATGCAGGGCCCTCTCCTATCCCTCTTCCCCGCTTCCATGTACCCCCTCCCCGGGGGCCAGAGATCTTGATTTAGTGACTCAGTATTTCCCTCATTCTCTCCCTGTTTCCTGCCTCCCCATCTTTGAATCAGGGTTGGGCATCTGTCCCAGAAGGTCCTTGGCCTTGGGGTATGAGAAATTCAACTCTCAGCCCTCTTTTGGAGGATGGGAAAACCCAATGTATTCATTCATTCATTCATTTCTTCAGCAAATACTAGCCAGGTGCTTCATGTATCCTGCGCACAGACAATTGAGGAGTGAGAGCAAAATGCTACTCTCACCGGGATCGATCTGCTGTTGGGAGGCAGGTGACAAGGTGCCTGTGCCTGTCTTCCTCCCGCAGGCCTCACTGCTGGGCCTGGGCCTGGGCTGGGCATGTATTATTTTGCCTGTCAGCAGTCGACTGGGTGAGTCAGCCCTGTGGGGGGCCTGGCCCAGCGCCTGAAGGTGGGAGGGGCAGGACTGTTGCTAACTTCAGGCTCAGCTGTGGAGCACTGGCCATATTTTCCAAACTAAAAATAAACATGGGCAGTTTCACAGCATGACAGAACTTTTGGTGAAGTGGCAAAGGGTAGTATTAAGCTTCCGAGGCTTGAGCATCCATCACATGGCGGGTACCCATCCCAGCTCTCTGCCGGGTCTACGATCTGTGCAATGGAGACTAGTAATGCCAGCCTCGCAGGGCTGCTGTGGAGAGTAGATGAGATGGTGCCTGTACTTAGCATTAGGTCGCGAAACGGCAGCAGTTATATTAAGAAGTATCCCTCCAAGAAGGGAAAAGGGACTGGACCCACTGTCCCATGGGAAGGAATGTGAGCAACTGCTCAGCATCTCCCCCTACAGGCCAGAGATGTTTTCACCTCTTTTCTTCTTTCCTTGTTTTCCTTCCTCCTTCCGGTCAGACCCATCCTTGAGACGTCTGTATCCTATACCCCATTCAGCCAACGAATATTTGCATAAATGAAGATCCCATCCGAAGTATCCATAGTGTACAGTCCTGAACAAACAGTGGGGAGTTAGACACAGTGTCCCCCTTCTCCAAGCTTGCAGTCTGGTGGGGGAGGGAGACACAGACAGCAGAAATGGGGCTACTCTTAGCTCCTGTAGCACCTTTGCGCAAATTAGAAAAAAAGCTGCCCCTTTCATATTCTCAAAACAGTCTTTATAAATAGACAAATCCAGGACGCCAAAGATTCTGTTAGATATGGTACTTTTGTGCAGTGCACAACCTGCACATCTGTACATCCTTCCCCAGACTGGTGGATGAGGGAAAGCTTCTTGTAGGAGGTGACATCCAGGATGAGATCTGAAGAAGTAGGCCAAAGAGATGGGGAAGAGCATAACAGCCCAAGGAAATTGCAGAGGCAGATGAGATCAAGAGAGTAAGAACAATCCTGGAGCATAGCACACCCAAGGCAGAGCTCTCGCCCCCCTCCCTGTCCCAGGTAGTGAGTGCCTCCACTCACCACTCCCTCGCTGTGTTCAGCACATCTCAGCAAGCTGGGCACCAGGGTGCAGACCCTGGAATGTTCAGCATTCCAGCACACTGAGCAAGAAATTACAAAGACAGGGCAATGTAAACATTTAAAACACATTCAAGTGCAGCTGGGCATTGTACAGAGAAGGCGCGAGACGCCGGGGAACTTTGTTTGTGTTGACAGCGTGCCAGCCACCTCGCTCCACGCCCGAGCCTGGGGCCAGGGTGGGGAACGCTTCTTTAGGTAGGCAAGACAGGCCAGCTACTGTGCGAGAAGCAGAGGAAGAGAAGGCGAGCTGCTGGGAATGGGTGGCAAGACAGGCACGAATCCTGAGTTCTAGAACATTCTCAGCCCCTGTGGCTTTGCCCCCTGAGCCTCTATTTCTCTTCTGATAAAATAAGTCTGTGACTCGCAAGAGAAGGGCTTTGTCATTCCAACAAGGTGGTCTGGTAGAATCCGGGAGTGAGGGGAGCAAGAAAGCCAGCAGCGGGCGGTGCGGGAGCCACATGACTGTGGCTTCCCCTTAATCATCTTTGGCTTCTGAGGCTGTGTGGGGTACTGAAGAAGGTCTCTGCAAAATGCTGCTACTTCTGACACAGCAAAGGGCTGCCCTTGAAATCTCCGTTACATAGCATAGACAACTCCCTTTTCTTCCAGAAAAATCCTCAGTGCCTTCTTTCTCGGGGAAAGGGCTCAAGGAGTCTGTGTAGGGTAGGCTTTGGTCCCCACGCTTTCTCCCTTCACCGGGAACGACAGATGCAGCTGATCCGCCAGGATCTGGCCTGGGCCATGTCTTCCTGACCCCTGGGGAGTTATCAAAGGTCCCGCCTCGGAGCTTCTCCAGTGCCCTTGCCAGGGTCTGGAGAGCACACAGCTCTCAAAAGCCACTTTGATGGAGGCCACATTTTGGAGTTTTCATCCGAGAAAGACAGACATCTGGGTTGACTGGAAAGTTGGCCGCTGCCCCATCTGGCTTGGCACTGGCTGTGGCAACCCCAAGACCCCTTCAGGGGGGCAGGCAGGGCTGGCACACGGTGCGTGGCCCACGGTGGTGAGACCCAGCTGTCTGCCATGAAACCATCGCTCCATCTGCCTGGTGTGGGATGAATTCACCTCAGAACCCAAGCCCCTCCCTTTATCTCCAGGGAAAGCTGATTCTATTGCTCTGCCCCTTCAAGGAATTCTGCCTCTTTCCCCCTAAAAAACAATAATAGCCACCAGTCCCTGAATTTTTACACAAAGCGGTACTTTTCACCTTTGGTATCTCATTTCAATATCACAACCTGCAGGCTAAGGATCTTTATTCCCATTTGTCAGATGAGGAAAATGAAGCTCAAGGTGGGCTGAGGGACATGTTCAAGGTCACATGACGAGGAGGGGGGAGCTAGGAGTCAAATCACGGCTGACCAGGATCTCCCGTATCTTTCTGGGGAGGCTGGGGGCTGCCGACAGACACACGAATCGGGATGCTGGACTAGTTCGCCGTCAGGTGGATGCATCTCAGGGTGGTGTTCCGTGTGGACAGAAAGGACAACATCCCGCAAGGAGACCGGGTTGAACAGACAGGGCAGCAACCTGCAGTGCAGGCTTGAGTGACCAGTGTTGAAAGAATCACCCAGGGGTAGGCTTGTTCCCTGTGGCTGGGGGGACAGGGGTGAAGCGGGGGTGGGGGTTGGGGAGCAAATGCCAATATGCAGACGTTTCTAGTAGGCAGAGTTCAACTCAAAACTGAGCAAGGTGTTCTCATGATGGCTCCGTGGGTTAAGAACCCAACACAGTGTCTGTGAGTGCAGGTTCAATCCCTGGCCTTGCTCCGTGGGTTAAGGACCTGGCATTGCTGCAGGCTGCAGTGTAGGTCGCAGATTCGGCTCAGATCTGGTGTCGCCATGGCTGTGGTGTAGGCCGGCAGCTGTAGCTCCAATTCAGCCCATAGCCAAAGAACTTCCACATGCTGCAGGTGCAGCCATAAAAAAACAAAAACAAAAACTGAGCACAAGGAACAACTTATTAAAAACTGCAGCTTCCCAGCAATGTAATGGGATGTTTCCAGAAGTCCTGAGCTCCCCACCACCAGGAGTGTGTCTCCCAAGAACAGATGCATGGAAGGAGTTGGGGAAGGAAATTGATGTTTGAGCGAATGGAGGTCTGTACATACGTCTGAACATTTATCTGAAACCCTCCAATGGGAGGAAAACCTTGGTTTGGCTTGGTTTGGCCATGGCCCTTGCCCACGCGGAGTGTTCCAGGCATGGATCTGTGATGCCAGCCCCTGGGGAGGGCAGGCGTGTGGAGGTGATGTCTGAGGAGGTTGAAGCAGAGAACCCTGCAGCATTGCTTTCATCACGTCCTCGATAGCAGCTCTTTATCCAGAGGACTTCGTAATTGCCAGGCCCCATGCTGAGTTCCTTCTCACTTCCTTGCATCCTAACGGATCTCTAGGTGGGTGTTACTGTCTTCATTTTCCAGATGAGGGAATCGGGCCTGAACCCCCAGGTCTGTGTGTCCCCAGGTCCCTGCTTCTCAGTGCTCTGCTTCTTGTGTATTTGGCTTGGATGTTTGCTAAACTAGAGGACCTCAGCTGGGGGAACAGCTGTGCCGGGGTGGGGCTCCTGTTCCCTGTGACTCTGGGTCAGACGCCCAGTCTCCTGCCCTAAAGAAATGAGATGTTCAGAATTCCAGTTGTTGGGGCTGAAAAAAGCCATGACTCTTTGGCTTGGGGATGTTCTGAGAACTTCTTCCAAGGGACTCGAAGCCTCCTGGGAATTGTGACTTGGTTCAAGTGAGCGCCCTCCCTACCCCAGCAGGGGTGTCCCTGACACGTAGCCTCTCTGACCTGGAGAGCCCCAAGGAAGGATGGGGTTGGGGTGGGTGGAGTGGCACCTGTCGAGAGCCAGGGGTCTAACCAGACCCCTTTCCACCTCATTGTTGGTGGTGACCAAGACACCCACTTTGGCTCTGGTGCCACCCCAAGGAAGCAGACAGAGCCCATCTTTGGGTGGAATTTCAGCAGTCATGGGGGGGTGGGGTGGTATCCATTGGGACTTCCCCAAGGAGGAAAATATGGAACAAGGGACATTATGATAATTGCCCTATATGACAAACATCATGCTCAGTGTTCCATATGCTTGTTGAGTGTTCACAATAACCCTTCGAGAAAGGAATTGTCATCCCCATTTTACTGATAAGAAAATCAAGGCTCAGAGAGGTTGGGTAACTTGCCCAAGCCTCTCCAGCTCGTAAGAGGCAACAGGCCAGCTTGCTGTCCTCAAAACTGTGTTGCTGGAAAGAAGGAAGGGAGGGAGGGACGGAGGGAGGGAGAAAAGAAGGAAGGAACGGAGGAGGGAAGGAAGGAACAGAGGAGGGAAGGAAGGAACAGAAGAGGGAAGGAAGGGAGGAAGCCTTGGGGAGCATCCACAGGGACGGTGCCAGGCATCGTGCTAGTTTAATCTGACATCGAACGTTTCAGTAAAGTTAATCCTTGCAAAAATCCACGGAGTGAGTTTCTGTCCCCACTTCTACATATGAAGAAGTTACGACCGAAGGAGGTTAAGCAAGGCGCCCCAGGTCACACAGTCAGAGTGGAGCCAGGAATTCGAGGCAAGTCTGGCTGCCTCGGTACCCACCCTCTTTCCACTGCTCCACGGGAGACAAAGTTTCTTTCCAGCTTACCCACCGGAGGTTTGCCACTCAGGGGTGCGGCTCCAGCCTGCTCACGTGCCTCCGTGCATCAAGCTAAGCCTCGTCTGGGGTGTGTGTGGCTATCTCTGTTCTCTGGGCAGAGGCTGGGTGGCAGGGGACCCTCCACATCTCCCTGCTGCAGCCATCTGTCATTGCAGACTGAGATCCGCATGGCTTGTAAACAGCCCCCTGGCCAGACATATGTCTCCACCATCTCCTCCCTGAGCTCTGTTGCAGAGTCAGGGCCAAAACTGTCTCCGGCAATTAGTTTGCCCTTGTTGAGGCCTCCTTGGGAATTCCAGCAGCCAAGGGTGAGACCCAGCACGGCGGGGGCAGGCTGCAGTCAGGGGTTCCTCTGCTTCCTTCCCTGTCTGTGAGTTCCCGAGCGCAGCCGTGAGTGCACGGGGCCGGGACCAGCACCAGAGACCGGAGTTCCAGGCACACCTGGCCCAGGTTTCCTTACCAGGAAAGTCACGCACATCTGCCCTACATGCTTCCCAGGCATTTGGTGACATTCAGATTCCTCGGAGTTCAGGTTGAGCCCAGTTAACCCCTCAGCAGCTGCTTTGGCTTCTCAAGTCAGAGTCTCAGCTGCAAGGCCACTGGCTGCTCCCTAGAAGTCTCTTTGAAGCACCCGTGGGAATTCCAGCATAGGCACTCTCTCTTTCCAGATCTTGCAGGTCCTCTGCTCTCTGCCTGTTGCTTTGTCCTTGATCTGGTCGAGGGTCCGGGAGTGGTGGTGGATTTCCCGATTCCGCGTGGTGCCTTGGTCGTACATGCGGTGGAGCGTTTACCCCGTGTCTAACTAGCTCCTCTGACCTCCTTCTGGACATCCCTGCCCTTTTTGTCCCATGCATTCTCCCAGTCCCTTGTTCAAAAAAGGGAGAGGGGGAGTTCCCAGGAAGGGTGCTGCTCTTTCTGCTGGGCAGACATCTCCCTGTGGCTTTCTGGGCCCAGGATGCTTGACCGAGATAGCTCCTAAGGCTTGTCATGAATTCATTTGTTCATTCATTTCTTTGTAGGCATTAGAGGGGAAGGGGTCAGAATTTATCCTCTGAAGGCAAATTGTCTAGGTTCATAATCCCAGCTCCATCCACCAGCTGGGTGACCGTGAGCATATTCCCTAACCTCTCTGTGCCTCAGTTTACCCATCCGTAAATTGGGGATAATATTCATATCTCCAAGGGCTGTTATAAGGATGAAGTTACTACCTGTAGAGTCTTTGTTTTTTGTTTTCGTTTTTCACTTTTTAGGGCTACACCTGCAGCATGTGGAGGTTCCCAGGCTAGGGGTCCAATCGGAGCTGCAGCTGCCGGCCACAGCCACAGCCACAGCCACGGCAAAGCGGGATCCAAGCCATGTCTGCGACCTATACTGCAGCTCACACCAATGACAGAGCCTTAACCCACTGAGCGAGGCCAGGGATTGAACCCAAATCCTCATGGATACTAGTCGGGTTCTTAACCCACTGAGCCTCCACGGGAACTCCTGTAAAGCCTGTTTTAGTGCTTTAGTAAGCACTGTTTTAGTGTTTGCTATTATTATTATTCATCCCATTTTGATTGAGTGTCTCTACTGTTCCATGTGCTGTGCTTGACTCTAGAGACAGCACAAGGACAAAGAAGGCAAGGTCCCTGTCCTCACAGAGCTTATGCTTCAGCAGGGGAAAGGAACACGCAAATGGGCAGCCGCAGCACAACACACTAAGTGCTGTGACGAGGGAAGGCCTGTGTGTATTGGGAGCACTGGAGAGGGGGGCCTGGCGACACCCGCCCTCCCCATCTGTGCCCAAATCTCTCCCCAAGCCAAGCTTTCTCCCCTCCACACTTCCTGCACCTTGGCCTTCTTTCCCCTGAAGAGATGTAAGCAGATTTTTCTGGATTGGAGGCTGCCCTTGGTCTTATAGAAGCCGGGAACCAGCGCCTTGTGAGCGGCCTCTGTGCGGTACGAGCAAGGGAGCTGAGGGCCCTGGTTCGGGGTAGGGCGGGAATTGCTGGCAGAAATGGGTGTTTTGCCTCCGGGAACACAGGCTTTGACATTCCCTTCCCTCTGGCAGCCTGCCTTCTCGAGGGGTTGTCCAGCCAACCGTTTCTCTCCAGGCCAGCGATAGGGCAGAGTCCTCTCGGGAGGAAATGACTTTATAGAAAAAGTGCACAATTCCAGCCTAACAAATGAGCCCAGCTCCTCTCAGTTTACACATTCCTTGGGTTCTCAAGGTTTGCTGCAGGTGCCACTGCGGCTTCCACCCTTACTCTGATCCCAGCTCTCTGCCGCTCCTCTCCTGCCCATTAAAGAGGCCAAGTCCTGGAGCTCCCTGGTTGCTTAGCCAGTTAAGCATCCAGCATTGTCATTGCTGTGGCGCAGTAGCTGTTGTGACAAGGGTTCGATCCCTGGCCTTGTAGCTTCCACATGACACAGGTATGGCCAATGCCCTCCTCCACCAAAAGCACCACCGAAAAAGCAAGGTCCTTCTGCCTCCTTTCCCCCTCCTGGCACCAGCTTGCTGCCCTGGCCTCCCTGCCCCTCCTCCCGGTATGGGAGGGATGTGCCCTTCCCAGCCAGAGGCTTGGCTTCAGCTCTGATGGGCCCCCAACTGAGCTTCACCTTCTAAATCTGCAAAATGGGCATAATGCCCCCTGCTCTGCAGGGTTATTGTGAGAAACAGGACAATATGCATCAAAGGCCTTGTGCCTCTAAAATGCTGTCCAAATGTCCCCCTGTCACTGTTCCTTGGCCTCCTGGCATCAGCCTTGCATTATTCTTTCCACCTTCTGCTCCTCATAATGTCCTCAAATCAATCGGCTTGCTTTCTGAGTTTCTCCAGACAACTTCCCCGCTTTCTTTCCTCCTCCCTGTCCTCCATTCATGCCACCAGGCCCTGTGCCAGGCGCTCACACTTCCCAGCCTCAGCCCCATCCCTCTTCTCCATGTCTGTGTTTTCAGAATCCTCACTTGTCCCCACACAGCAGCCTTGTAGGCTGGTGCTTAATCCCCGTGTGGAACAACAGGCCAACACTGGAGAAAAGCATCCTTGGCAGAAAAAAAATATTACAAATCCAACTTACAATTCTTTAATCTTAAAAAAATTAAACTTTACTAATTTATGTCCTCACTTGGTCTCCATGTCGGGCTGTCACATGTCCATCCTACTTGGCGCACAAGTGTCCTCAGGGAAGAGCGGGGCTTCCAGGGGACCATGGCGCCTCCTCACGTTTGTCTTTGGAATCACGACATGTAAAAAAATAAATAACAAAAACCAAGAAACCAAAAAGCCAGCATGTAACATGTGACGATGCTCCGTGTGTGTAGGTTTTCAGTCAGGTGGTCTAGTTTAACTAAAGCAACTCTCACCAAGTGGAGAAATGACTCTAAAAAATTACTGCAAAGAAATAGGATTTAAAATAATACAAATAATCATTTAAAAATGCAATGCTGACACTTCTCCTCTGCCAGGTAATCAGCCCTATTCCAAGGCAAAAATAATGAGGTCCTCTCAGATGTGACCCAAAAGGGACCCCAGGAGTCAAGTGATCAAGAGCGCTCTCTGAGGAGTTCCCATCGTGGCTCAGTGGTTAATGAAGCCAACCAGTAACCATGACTTTGCGGGTTCAATCCCTGGCCTCGCTCAGTGGGTTAAAGTATCTGGCATTGCTGTGAGCTGCAGTGTAGGTGGAAGACGCAGCTTGGATCTGGCGTTGGTGTGGCTGTGGTGTAGGCTGGCAGCTGCAGATTCGATTTGACCCCTGACCTGGGAACCTGCCACTGGTGTGGGCCTAAAAAGCAAAAATTAAAAAAAAAAAAAAAATATATATATATATATATATATATATATATAGAGAGAGAGAGAGAGAGAGAGAGGAAACTCAATATTGTGTAAGCCACTAAAGGCTCAAGACATATTCTCATTAGTAATTGACTTCTTGAATAAAAATAAGGCTTACCTGGAGTTCCCTGGTAGCTTAGTGGGTTAAGGATCTGGCATAGTCACTGCTGTGGTGCAGGCTCAATTCCTGGCCTGGGAACTTCAGCATGCCACAGGCACAGCACATGTATATACATGTATATACATAAATATACATGTATATTTATCTGATTTACCCAAAAACTCTGTCCGTGCAGCCCCTGATGTTAGGGCCGGCAAGGTGATGGAGCTGGAAAATGCTTATGCCAAGTCCCCTCACCACAGCGTTCACAGGCAAACTACGGCCACAAACAGGTCAAAGCCAGGAGAAGACAAACTGCCACAGGAAGTTCTCATGCAGTTAAATTTATAAAACAAGACCTCTCAAGTGTAATGGTGTCCTTATGGGACTTTGTATCTGAAGAGTGTCTGTGGAAATCCCTGCAGCCCTTGAGAATGGCTGGCTCTGTTTTGGCACAGGAATCACCGAACTGAAAGATGAGGTCTTTATTTTTCTAAACAAAAAGATGGGTGTTCCACATTTGCTGGCTTTTTCTGTGATGACAGGTGGCTGTTAGGAGTATGCCACCTGCTAGGGCTTTTCAAGAAAAAAAATTTAAAAACCCACCTTCAAAGCACCTCTTTGGAGGTTGACATACGAGTCTGTCCCTCCAAGGTAATGATGGTTTTTCTTTCCCCTGTTTTTACTGAATGTCAATTTTTTAAGTACACATTTTTCTCTCCCTCTCTTTAAAGTAAAATGGAATGTTACGAAATCAAGATAGGACCTGTATCCAGCACCAAAATACTGAGAATTATTGCCTTGTTGGTCCCTCTGGACTCAGACCTCTGCCCAGTTATGTTCGCTATAAACTTCAAGCAGGGCTGCTTTTCAAGAAAGTTGTGGTGGAGAGAGCCTTTTGAAAATGGATGTTTGGAAACAATTCCATCATGGTGTGATTTGTTGCTATAATTCCTCTCTATTTGCATACTTGAAAACTGAGATTTTCTAACTTTTTTCTTGAATTTGTAAAAACAACTTACTGACCTCAGGGAGCATGGAAATCTACTAAGTAGATTTCAACAACGGCATCAGACAGTTGGTGAGTGCGAGTGCATGAATGTCATGGTTTTATAAGAACAGCCAACAGCCAGTTTCTTCCATCTCCATCTGGGCTTCTTTGCCAGCTATGGCAGCGTTGAAACCACCGATCAAAATAAACTGAACCAGACTGTGAATCGTCATATCCAGACATTTAAAAACTAATAAAATCACAGCGTTCTCATTGTGGTGCAGAGGAAACGAATCCGACTAGTATCCAAGGATGCCGAGTTTGATCCCTGGCCTCACTCAGTGGGTCAGGGAACTTGCATTGCTGTGGCTGTGGTGCAGGCTGACAGCTGTAGCTCTGCATCGACCCCCAGCCTGGGACCCTCCATATGCTGCAGGTGTGGCCCTAAAAAGCAAAGACAAACAAACAAACAAAAACCTAATAAAAATCAGTAAGACCACTATAGTTGTACAAGGTATAACCAGTAGGAGAAAGTGGGTGATGGAGGCCCAGGACCTCTCTGTTCTATTTTTTTACAACTTCCTGCAAATCTATAATCATTTCAAAAACCAAAAGTAAAAATACATACCTAAATAAAATGTGTTCAATCACCTTACATTGTGGCATTGCTATCACATAATATATAATGTATCTAATGTTATCAAGATGTATACTCAGTATCATTTTTAGTAATAACAAGGTGGGAGTAGCTTGATAAGAGCCAGGGGAGGGATTTCGGCCAAAGAGGCACTGCCACTCAAGGCAGTGGTTTAGGGGAAGGGGGCCTCAGAGCTGCAGACCAGGCTGGACATCCAGACTGCACCCCACTTCCCAGCCTGGGTGACAGAGGAACCCCAAGGGGCTTCTAGTGAGACCAGTCTGTATCTTCACTCCTTAGCCTCCCCAGTGATTGAAAATGGCCAGCTGGAGTGTCCGCAGGGGTACAAGAGACTGAACCTCACTCACTGCGAAGGTAAGGATGACCAGGGCCCGGGCTGGGCTTGGGGAGGAGAGGACACCCCCACCCCAGATAGATGGAGCGGCTGTCACTGTCAGTCTCCGCGGGGCACCTGGAAACCCCAGCGTGGGGGAACTGCAGGGGCTGCGGTTTCCAGGGTCCAAGTGGGTCAGAGGTTAGTGAGAGTGCAAAACTGAGACAGGCCCTGGGAGCCACCCCCGGCCCCCATCTCCACTCACCCGCACCCAGACTGTACCCTCTCTAGGGCTATGCGTTGCTGTGTCTGAAAGTGCCACGCCAGTCACCACACATCCACTCACCTCCTGGGCTGCTCTTCCTGGAATGGGAGCCTTTTGATGCCTGGGCGGGAGATCAAATTGGCCTAAGTTGGAGACTTCTGTGGACTTCCCCCTAGCAAAGCGTCTTCAGCTGCTTAGGCCTCCTTCCCACAGCGGGAGGAGGCGAGGGAGGGCACAGTTGGAGGAGACAGAGGTGGGGTGGGGGTCGGGGGAGACCATTAAGCCCAGTCCCTGACCTTGCTTCCTGGCTGGGGCCTGGGTGCTTGGCATTAGAGAACACCCAGAGGGGCAAGGCCCAGGAACACCTCAGGACAGGGAAGTGGGAAGGGGGCTTGCTCTGAGCAGGGAGCTCTTGTTGGCAATAGGTGTGCTATAAACTGGGCCTTCCAGCCGGCGGGAGGCTCCTGAGGCAGAGGCAGCTTCCTGCATGGAGAGCTTGGAAACCTGAGCAAATCACTGTCTATATGGCTTGCTTTGGGTAAAGCCAGGTCAGAGACAGGGGATTGACTCAGATGGCCTCCCAGTCCCCTCCCCCAGGGGCTTCTTCAGGAGAGAGGATTTTGAGGAAGGCCTGGGGTGTGAGGGGGCGGGTTCTCTGCCTGTAGGGTGCCAGGACCTAGAGGGCATTTGGGAGCCACAGATAATAACGGTGTTTGGATGGGGCAAAAGGTCAGGCCTCTGTCCCAGCCCAACCTGGGGTCAGCCTCCCTTGGGGGCCATAAACCAAGGACCTAGTGGACAGGGGGTGTGGAGAGAAGTCTGTATATCTGCCCTTAGGGAGCATAGTAGCTGTTCATAACCAAACCATCCCCGGGGCCTCTCCGCTGGGCAGGGTTCCCAGTCTGCAGTGTGAAAGCTATTCCCAGGATCTCAAATGAGTTCTCCATCCTCCCTCCACTGAGTTCCCAGGATACAGGATGCCAAGGGCCCCTCCCCAGGAGGCCTGCCCTGAAACCTCCCCCTTCCCTGTGGCTATGACTGTGTCTGGGATGGGCCCCTCGCACCCCCACACCACATGCACCATCCCTCCTCTCTCTCCTTCTCTCTTGCTTCCACGGGGTACTTTTAGGGTGTGGCTCTGAGCTGCATACATTGTGCTAAGTGTGATGGATAAGACACAGCCTCTGCCCTAGGCGAGGAACGATGCCTAAACAATTCACACAGTGAGAGAAGGTGTCTCAATGGAAAGAGGCACTGGGTGCCGTGAGGATCCCGTGATCCTCCACATGCCGCAGGTGTGGCCCTAAAAAGACAACAGACAGGAAAAAAAAAATGAGTAGAATTGGAGCTCCCTTGTGGCTCAGCAGGTTAAGGATCCAGTGCTGTCACTGCTCTGGTTACTGCTGTGTTGCAGATTCAATCCCTGGCCTGGGAACTTCTTTATGCCTCTGGAGCAGCCAAAAAAATGTTTAATTAAATTAAATTAATTAATGTATTTAGTCCTTTCAGGGCTGCACCTATGGCACATGGAAATTCCCAGGCTAGGGGTTGAAATGGAGCTGTAGCCACCGGCCTACACCACGGCCGCAGCAATGTGGGATCCAAGCTGCATCTGAGACCTACACCGCAGCTCATGGCAACGCTGGATCCCTGACCCACTGAGCAAGGCCAGGGATCGAACCCACATCCTCATGGATACTAGTCAGGTTTATTACCATGAGCCACAACAGAAACTCCAAAAAATGTTTTTAATGAGTAAAGTCCATCGGCTGAAGGGGCTGGGAGATTCCAGGCTGAGGGAACAGCACAAGCGAAGGAGCGGTTTACACTGGCCGATGTATGGCCAGTGCACCTACAGGAGATAACCCGGGCATCTCAGGATCTCCTCGGAGCCACCAGCCCACCCACAGGCTTTTGGAAAATGGTGAAGGGCCTTGGTTACCAGGTGAGAGTTTAGAGGCTCCCTTTAGAAGGCGATGGGGAGCCCAGAGGCTTCTCAAACAGACGAGGGCAAGTCAGGTTTGTGTTTAGACATCACTCTGGCCACAGTCTGGAGGCAAATGGATCAGTTCCCCTTCCCAGCTCTCCCACTCCATCGAACATCCAGTCAAGGAGCAGTTCCCCTTAGTGCCCAAGCTGGGTCATCTTTCAGCCCTTTTATTCCTGTGCTCAGGGCCAACTTCCCCAAAGCCTGCAGGTGAGCAGGTGGTTCTGAGGACACCTGGCCGCCATGTGTTACCTCCCAGCCCTGGAGGTGGGTGCCCCTCATGCATTTTTCTTGCTCACCATCCTTGCTGCCATCACCATCAGCAGCAGAGTCCCTGACTTCCTAGAGCTTAGAGTGTGAGGGTTGGGATTTCCTCTGCCCTTTTAAGCCTCCTCCCCTGTTTCCCAGTGCCTGCCCCCAACATCCCACCTCCTCTTCCTTGTCAGGTCCCCTCCATCCTGCATCCTCTTACTGCAGACGTGGTCCTTGCATCTTGGGTCTGGCAGAGATGCTCCAGCGTCTCTCAAGGAAGACTGAATAGGAGGGACTGGGCAGTCCATTCTCCACCCTCCAACTCAAACTCTCCCCTCATATGCTCCCCCTGTTCCTTCCCAGGATGTCACTTACTAGCTGAGTGACTTTGGGCAAGTTACTCCTAGAGCCTCAGTTTCCTTACCTATAAAATGGGACCCTGTGGACCTACTTGATAAAATTGTGAGACATAGGAGTTCCCCCTGGTGGTCTAGTGGTTAAGGTCTCAGCATTGTCATGGCTGTGGCTTGGATTCGATCCCTGGCCTGGGAACTCCCACCATAGGCATGGCCAAAAAAAGTAAGAATTAAATAAGGTATCATATGTGAACCACCTGGCACATACCAGGCACTCAATAAACATTAGTTCTTAATGTTATGATCATTATTATCAGTTACTAGATCGAGTGATTTGCAATTTTTATCTCATTCTATCCCTCTGATAGGACTACATGGCAGTTACTATTATTATCCGCACTTTAAAAATGAGAAACTGAAGCCCAGAGAGAGGGACCGCCCTTAGTAAACAGCAGCTCTCTTGTTGTTGGCCTTCTACTTGGAGAAGCATCCACGGGCTCTGGCCCTGCCCCTCCCCTCCGTCAGGCCTCAATGGGGAGGGTGCTTGGTCATCTCCCCCAACCTTGCAGATGTCAACGAGTGCTTGACCTTGGGCCTGTGCGAGGACTCAGAGTGCGTGAACACCAGGGGCAGCTACCTGTGCACCTGCCGACCTGGCCTCCTGCTGGACCCGTCCAGGAGCCGCTGCGTGTGTGAGTGCTGGCGGGACCAGGGTGGGGACACTGGGAGGCGAGAGGGGACCCTCGGGGTCTATGGGCCAGGCTGAGAGCAGAAATGCCCCCAGGCCCCATCACAGGGCCCAGGGGCTGATACTCCCCTGGGAATTGGGCCCAAAGTACCAAACCTGATCTGCCCCCTCCTGCAGGGCTGGAGCCGGTCCCTGCTTCTCTTTTGGCTTCAGGTTGTTTCTTTGGGGCTGTTGCAGTTGAGGATTTTCTCCTTCCTCTGTTTTTGTTTGTTTGTTTGTTTGTTTTTTAATCGCTGCTGTCCCATCTGTTGCCTCACTCACTTTGGTGGGGGTCGGGGTGTGTTGCCTCTGCTGGAACATCTGGCTGAGCGATGGCTGCCTCGTCCAGCACCTGAGCTTAGCAGCCTGGTCCCTTAGCTTCAGACCTTTCTTAAGAAGCCTGCCCACAGTAGGAGCAGCCCTGCTGTCGGCGCCAGGGTTCTCACAATCCTGCAGTCCCTGTGCTTCTGAACGTGCTCCGTGTCCTTGTCGCTAGTCACATCAGCACTGTGTCTGCATGTGTACATGTGCGTACATCCGGGCCATGGTTTCCAGTGACTTCTGTGGCTTCCAACTGGGACAGGCCCAGGCTGGCAGCCGCCCCCACCCCCGCCTGTCCCTCCCCACGGCAGAGCTGACACCACAGCCCAGACCAGGGAGGCCTGACCAGAACTGAATAGAACCAGAATCAGAACCAGAACAAGCTGGCCTCTGCAAAGTTGCAGCCCAGGTCAGGTGGGCCCCCCAAGACCTGGCAGAGCTGCCTCTAGTCAGCCCAGCCCTCTGTAAACCGCCAGGTACTGGGTCTGGGAGGCCACGGGGTGAACAGACTCCAGCCCGCACCATCCAGAGGAAGCACCCGCGTACGAGGGAGACGGGGCCCAGTGTTGCCAGGGCAAGGAGAGAGTAAGGGCCTTAAGAGGGGACAGCAGAGAATGAGGGGACACAGGCCACTCTCAGGAAGACGTCATGCCGACAGAGCCTTGTCATCAAGGCCTTGATGGGTGTATAGCTCTTCCTTCTCCCCTCCCCGTCCCCAGCCCTATGGCACAGGTGTCCAGCGTCTCGGGTGACTTTCATTTATTAGTTGCTGGAAAGAGAGCAGGAGGCAGAGGTGGCCCTTGGGGGCTTGGATGTTCTTTCATTTTTCTCCCTCCCTAGTGTGACCCCCTCCAGCCGCTTCTAATGAGTCACCTCCCTGAAGGTGGGAGGGGACAGACGTGAAATTTCTATTCCCTTCCTTTTGGAGCTTTGCCCCCTCCCTGCCCCGACACAGGCCAGGAGAGCAGTGCCTCTGCAGGATCCTCTGTGCCATTGCAACCTCCTGATAGTCCCAGCTGGGTCTCTTCCACCCTGGGGCTCGACGGGACCAAGCCTTTCCCTACAGTATTCCAGGGGAAGCAGCTGCTGGAGGTGGAAAGGGCACTTAGAGACCCAGGCACATGGACAGGCTGATGATTGCTCGGGGCAGAACATGGGACCTCTGACAAGGCATTTGCACATACCTCACTGTGAAGAAATTTTCTTTGTCAGGAGTCTTTGGGTGGCAAGTGACAGAAACCCAACTCAGACCACCTGAAGCAAAAATAATTAATTGGCCCACACGACTAGGAAGTCCAGGGAGGTCAGCATCAGGCTGGGTTGGATCCAGGCACCCACAGTGTCTTTACCATGTGTCTTGCTCTGTTTCCTCTGTGTTGACTTCAAAACCCTTCAGAAGTGGCCACCTTGGAGTTCCTGTTGTAGCTCAGCAGGTTAAGGATTCTATGAGGATTTGGGTTCGATCCCTGACCTCTCTCAAAGGGTCAAGGATCTGTTGTTGCCACAAGCTGCAGCGCAGGTCACAGATGCACTTCGGATCTGGCATGGTTCTGGGTGTGGTGTGTAGGCCGGCAGCTATAGCTCCGATTGAACCCTTGTCTCGGGAGCTTCCATATGCCATAGGTGGGACCATAAAAAGACCAAAAAAAAGTGGCCACCAGATACTCCAGGCCTATATCCTCCTAGCCTTGCAAACTCACCCAGAAAATAGAAAAATAAAAACCACCTCCTTTCTGATAACCCAGGAAAAGTCTTAAAGTTGACTATTATCATTAGGTCAACTAGGTCATGTGCCCGTCCCTGACCCAATCCCTGTGACCAGGGGTATAGACTACACACCTTCAGCCAGGCAGTGGGGTCTGCCTCCACTCCACATGGGCCAAAAGTAGAGGAATGGGTGGATCCCATAGGAAAACCATGATGCTGTTACCAGAATAGGGAGCCTAGAAGCCAAACAGGCGGAAATACAGGTGTCCACTGCCTATGCCATTGTCATCATAACTCTTATTTCACCCATGAAGAAGGTGAAGCCCAGGGAGGTGATGCGGCTCATGGTAGACCAGGGATTTGAACTTAGTCTGCTGAGTCCTGGGTCCTGACTAGGACCTCCCCAGGGTCATCCATTGTTCAGCTTTGAGTGTCACCTTCTTCACCCCACCCACCCCATCGCAGCCCTCTAAAGACTTCAGTCTCTCTCTGTCTTTTTTTTTTTTTTTTTTAATTTTATGGCTGCACTCATGGAATATGGAAGTTCCTGGGCCAGAGACTGAAGTCAAGCTTCAGCTGCTGCAGCGCGGGATCCTTTAACCCTCTGTGCCAGGCAGGGATCGAACCTGCACCTCTGCAGCAACCTGAGACGCTGCAGTCGGATTCTTAACTCATTGTGCCAGAGCGGGAACTCCTCAGTCTCTTTCGATATGGCGTGGCCTCCTCATTTTCCATTGAGATGACTTCTAAGATTATGGTTTTGAATATTTTCTATCTAAGCACAAGCAGGGGGCTATGGGGATGGGATGGTTACTATCTAAACCCAACGTGGCTCACTCTACAGTCCACAGGATTTTGATTCATGCATCCAGCCAGGCAGCCACCAGTCCAACGAGCATTTATTGAGTATCCACATGCACCAGACACTGCCCGGGGTGCCCGGCTGCCAAGATGACTGAGGCAGGGCCCCTGCCCTAAAGCTCCCCATCAGGCCCCTGGTTCTCCCCTCCTCTCATCTCCCCAGGGCTGTGGCCCTCAGAGCACGCTGCTCCCCACTCGTGCTCCCCATGCTGGGCTTTTGTCAACTCTTGTGGACTCAGCACCTGGAGACAAGCAGAGCACCCCCATCCCTGCCTTCAGCTGCCCCACATGAGGGTGAGCGGCAAGGGTCCCCTCAAACAGGTGACACGAGGAGGTGCTAAAGCGCTCCTGCAGCTGCTCTTCCTAATGTGTCTGAGCATTTTCAGAGCCCCAGCTGAGCACAGGCCAGTCCAGTCTGAGTGCACACCGACGGCCACTCCTCCATCCACTGGCCCGGGCCTGCCCTCTCCCCTCCCGCTGGCCACCTGCCCATCCCCTCCCGCCGTGTGTGTTGCAGCGGACAAGGCCGTCTCCATGCAGCAGGGGCTGTGCTACCGGTTGCTGGGGCCCGGCACCTGCGCCCTGCCTCTGGCCCAGCGGATCACCAAGCAGATATGCTGCTGCAGCCGAGTGGGCAAAGCCTGGGGCAGCAAGTGTGAGACGTGCCCCTTGCCTGGCACAGGTAACCTTCTGTCCCCATCCCAGCACCGGCCACCAAGGGGCTTCCCTTCAAGCCAGTGGCCCTTTTCCCCCACCCGGACCTAACCTCAGGCCAGAAGATGCTTAGTCTTTGTATTCAACTCCTTCACCCAACCCGGGTTAACCCTAACCCTCCCTCCTTGCTGCCACAATTGCCCTGTCTGCCAAAGGGAGGGAAGGGGGGGGCCTGGGTTCTTGCATTGTCCCCTGACTGTTGATCGTGCAGAGGCCTTCCGGGAGATCTGCCCTGCTGGCCACGGCTACACCTACTCAAGCTCAGACATCCGCCTGTCCATGAGGAAAGCCGAGGAGGAGGAACTGGCCCGGCCTTCATGGGAGCATGTGCAGAAGAGCCATGGGACCCCACCTGGGCCAGCAGACAGGCAGCCACTCCGGGCAGCCACCGGCACCTGGTTGGAGGCGGAGACCATCCCTGACAAGGGTATCTGGGCTGGGGAAGATGCCTGGGAGAGTCCCCCGCCTGGGTGGGGGGGGGTTACAGCACCTCAAAGATCCCCTGGGTGGCATCCATCTCGGGGGGCACTGGGGAAGGGAGATTGGAGCAACTCAGCCCCAGGAACCTGCTCTCATGGGCTGGCTGGCGGGAGCAGCCTCACTTCCTCCTTCTCCCGTATGGGGTCGAGAGGTACCCATGTCCCAGGGAGTTGCTGGTAGAGGTGGGAGGCATCAGCAGCATCCCCCTGCCTCAGCTGATCAGACCTTTCCATCCCCTGTCCCCAGCCATGCAGCCTCTGGGGCTGGTGCTTGCTGCAAAGCCTGAAGAGCTGGCAGGTGGATCTTGGGGAATCTGGGGGCTTTAGAGCCCCTCCCCTGGCCTTAGAATGAGAGCACTGGCACCACCCCAACTGCCTTGGGCCCAGGAGGGGTGGAACTGGAAAGAGATGGGGATGGGCACCCCTGGCAGGTGCCCTAGGGGACCATGCAGAAGGCACATCCCAGTTGCTGGTGGCACGGAGCACAGGAGGCCACGGACACATTAGGACAGGGAGAACTGTGGTGGCCAGGGCGTCTCCAGGAATCTGGAAGAGACCGACAGGGCAGTTAGGCAGAGCCCCGGTCATTGTGGTAACTGGACACTGGTCAGGCCAGGGGCAACTCTTCACCTTCTTAGAACCGTTCCCCTGGCCCGTAGCCTGGGGTGGGGGCGGAGTGACCCTGTGTGTCGGGGGCACTGGGGAGGGAGGAGGGAGCATGCAAGGAGTGGGGTTACAGCCAGGACTGGTGCAGCGGACTGGCCTGGAGCGGGTGGGACTCCTGCCACCAGAGGTGTTAAAGGAAAGCCTGAGGTCTCCTCTCACCAAGCAAGTCACCTTGTGGGCTTTCTAGACCCGGATTCTGGGATCTGTGCCCGCCAGAAGGGTGGGAGGGGCAGGGGCAGGTAAGCAGAGACTCAGCTCGCTCTGCTGCGCCGACCCTGCTGGGGACAAGATCAGGAGGTCACCAGCCTGAACCAGCCCAGCCGTGGGTGGAGGGGAGGAGGCAGCCAGACTGCCGCTTCTGCCAGCTCATGCTCTCACCTTCCCTTCCCAGGTGACACTCAGGCTGGCCAGGTAAGTGCATCCTCCCCCCAGGAGCCAGGCCAGGGTGGCAGAGAACAGGACTCGGTAGCACTGAGGCTGCAGGGCAGTGACCTGTGAGGGAGGACACGGGGAAAGATGGACTGGGGGGTGGGGGGCTTTGGCTTGCAGAGAAGCTGATGTGAGAGTTGATCCAAAGACCCAATTTTTCCCTCAAGAAAGTAATAACAACAGCTCCTGTTTTTGGAGCAGCTGCCACGCAAGGTCTCTCGTTCAGGATGGCCTGGGGCCCCTGCAGAAAGGAAGTAGGAACGTGGTCTGTTAGTCCTAGCTGTCACTCAAACTTGAAACACAGCCGATGGAGTCTAGAACTGAGTCCAGATTAACTCCAGATTCGGCACTCTGTGAGCCCGCCTTGCCAAAGCCTCAAGGTCTCCTCTCTGAGTGGCTCCCGGGGAACTAGAGGCAGAACTGTGAATGGCCTCAAACCACTGCACCGAGAAAGGGGGATCCCGCCCCCTGTCCCGAGCCCGGGATTTCCCTGCAAAGAACTGAGTGTCCGCCTAGGAAAATCTTCCAGAAGAGTGAAGCTGCTTCTTCCCTCATCAGTCTGCCAGTCCCGACCTTGTCCCCTGTCCCTCCAACCTACCTCCCTGACTGTCCCCATGTATCATTTCTCCAGGCAGCTTTTTCTCTTCCTGGAGAAGCCCCCATTGTCCTCGCAGACCAAAACCCTACTTCTGTGTCCTCACAGCCCCCAGCCAGTCTCCTTGCCCTCTCATTCCCTGGCAATTCTTCTCCCCCTTGCTCCCCACAGCCCACCTGCCTCTGTCTGTGGGCTGTGGTGAGGGACCCCAGGCCACACCACACGGGGGTCAGTGTCATTACCCTGGCCCTGTGATCCTAGGTAGACCCGTTGACCTCTCGAGCCTCCATTGCTCTAGTTGAGACATGGAGCTCACTGCACGGACACGATGTGTGGGGGTATAAGCTTGAGATGGCACATGACATACATCGGCTCATTTAATCCTTACAGCCCCTTATCACAAAATAATTGAGAAGATTAATTAAGACGGTGGACCCAAAGTGCTTAGCAGAAAGCTGGGCATGTTGGTAAGAACTCACTCACGCCTGAAAGGGATGAGAAAATGAAGCAGGGAGTTAGTTGGACAGCAAGGCTGCAGGCAGGGGTGAGTGTGGCAGAGGGAAGCACAGCACGGGATGACAGAGAAGCCAAGAGTGACTTTCTCCCATTTCTGCACAGGTCACAACCAGTGTTACCCAGCTTGCTACCTGGGTCCCAGGTGAGTCCCTCCTCCTAGTGGCTCCCAGGACACAGAGAAGGGAGGGAAGGAGAGACCTCAATCTAGGAGCGAAGACAGAGCACATGAGTTGATGCATGAGGCTCAAATTAGATGAGGCTGTGGATGATGTGACGTGTGAACACTTTTTCTGGGGGCTCTGGATATCTAAGGTGTTGTCAGTTCAGTGAAAGACACCACGATGCCTTTCTGCACTCGGCGGTGCTGCTCAGCATATAAAGGAGACCAGAGTCTCCGGAGGAGACAGTTTGGGGGGGTGGGGGGATGTGCTTGGGTTGCAGGATGGCAATCCTGTGAAATTGGATTGAGATGATCATTATACAACTACAGATGTGATAAATTCATTGAATAATAATTTAAAAAAAAAAAGGAAAAAAAATAAAGAGACCAAAGAGGAAGGGGCTGGCTGCAGCGGGGGTGGGTCGGGTCCCAGAGCCTTGCTTCCTGGGGCTGGGGACAGGACATGGTCAGAAGTCAGGTCTGGCTTCCTCTGCTATGATGTGGACGCTAGTGCCTGCCTCGCTGCCTAAGGCAGATGAGGTGCTAGGGTTTGTGGCAGAGCTCTGCAAACTGTAAAGCACTTTGCAGACGAAGGAGAATGCTGGAGCGGGAATCAGGAGATGCAGGCTTCCGCTGTGTCTCCAAAAAGCTAGCAGCCTTGGGCGAGGGGCCGTTTCTGTAAGCCTCTGTCTCCGTGCCTGCGAAGTGGGGGGTGAGATGGGATGTGCTCCGAGCCCTGTGAGGACTCTTAGAGGCTCGGACTCTGTTTGCGGCAAGGTCAAGTTTCAGGAGACTGGGAGGCAGAGGGACTGACCTGTCCTAGGCTCCACCCTGTGTTCTAGCCAGGATGGCAGAGTCGGGGGAAGGGCACTGTGTCTCTGGAGGGACCGGAAGCCAGCAGCCAAGGGGCGGTGGCCCTCCCCCCTCTCCTACCCCCCCCCAGGAGATGCCATAGGAAGACCAACGCCATCACTGCCTGCACGGGGGATCCCGGAGGCCCAGGAAGAAGAGCAAGTGACCGCCCCCACAGATGTGCTGGTGACCCCGGCCCCCCCAGGTACCTGCAGCCTACCCCTCGAGGTGTGCTGGCAGAGCACAGGGTCCAGTTACTCCCACTGGGCTCAGCACCCCTGTTCCTCCCACAAGAGCACAAGGCGCCCCGAGGGAGTGGGGGAGTCCCATCCAGAAGGCGGTCAAGCCAAGGCAGGAGAAAGAGAGGGGACGCTTGGAGGGGGGTCACGGGGAGGCCTTCCAGGGGAATCCAGGGGGCCCTCTCAAGCAACGGGAACACAGGGGGCCTCCGGGAGCCTGGCTCCTCCAGGCCATTGACCCTGAGTCGGCCGAGTGCCCTGGCAGTGGGTAGCCTTCTGCCCACAGGGAGGGCCGACTTTCACGAAAGAAAATGGTTCTATTTCTTGAAGTTGTGTCACTGCCCGTGAGCCTGTGTTCCCCACTCTGGCTGCGGTGGTGAGGGGGGTGGTGTGGGGAGATCACTGGCAAAGCCACCTTGCTCTGGAATGTGCCCTCCTCAAAGGCTCCTTGTCTGGGGACTTGGCTCGGGAGAAGCAGGGCCAGTGTTGCTGCGGCTGCTCCCTGCTCACCAGCGTGCTCACAGTGTGTCCCCATGAGTGTCCTCAGGGCCTTGCTGCTCGTAATCTCACAGACTCAGGCCCCCTTGGGGTGAGGGGTGTTTCCAGATCTCCTCCAGCACAGTGAGAGCCCCTGCAGACTGGCAGAACAGCCTAGAGCGTGTGGGTGGGGCTGGGGTGGGGGTGGCCTTCCCAGGGCGTCCCTGCTGCCCTGTCCCAGGACCCCTCTTCTCTGGGCTCAGGGCACTGCCGCAGGGAGTGTCCTAGGACCCTGTGCTCCACAGGCAAGATGAGCTGGGATGAGGAGCTCAGCTAGGGGTTTAGCTATGTGGGCACAGAATCCCGCCACAACGACAGCCTATATCGCCTGATGGCCCGTCCCCCTCCTTGCTGTCCTCCACCCTCACCCCTCTGGGAGGACATGTCGAACCTGGCTGGAGGGAGTTCCCGTCATGGCTCAGCAGAAACAAACCCAACTAGTATCCGCGAAGATGCCAGTTCAATCCCTGGCCTCGCTCAGTGGGTTAAAGGTCTGGCGTTGCCGTGGGCTGTGGTGCAGGTCACAGACGTGGCTCGGATCTGGTGTTGCTGTGGCTGTGGTGTAGGCCGGCAGCTGTAGCTCCAATTCGACCCCTAGCCTGGGAACTTCCCTAGGCCACGGGTGCGGCCCTAAAAAGAGAATAAATAAATAGAACCTGGCCGGAGGTCCTCATATGTGCCCAGACGGACACAAACTTGGAGGGCCAAGGACAGGGTAGCCTCTCAAACAGGCCAGCGTGCACGTTCAATTCAGTCCAGTTTAGCAAAGCCTGTCGAGGCCTGCTGTGCACAACACAAGCCACATCCCGACCCATGCCTGTGGGTCTCCGGGGTTTCCTTAGTGCTGTGGGGCAGGGGCAGGAGCCTGGGTGTGTGGGCTTCCAACTGAGACCTGGAGGGAAAGCTACCTTGCTTCTGCGGTCAGTCATGTGTGCATTAGGCATGCTGTAAGCGCCAGTGGCTATTCTAGCACAAAGGACACAGTTCAGAAGAGCTATATTCTCTGTCTTCTATGCAGTCTCAGCCCTGAGTCCTGGTGAGACTCGCAACTGCTGGTGAATTCAGTATCCATCTCTCATCTTTCCCTCCATCACCACCCCCGCAAGGCGGTCCTTGTTGGATTCATCTGTTACCTTCTCTCCCACCCCATCCGTCTGCCATCTTGCTTCCTTTCTGAGCAAGCTGTGTGGTGTTACCCATGACCCCCTGGCTTACAGGCCTGTCTCAACGTGACATCCAAGGCCCTGCTCGTTTGGCCCCCGCCCACCTCTCCCCTCTTCTCCTGGCAGTTCTCCCAGGACCCTACCAGATCTGTCTGTCTGTCTAGGGAAAACTGGGCCGGAGTTGCCAGGGAAGGGCAGCACCCGCTGTGGGTGGGGGCTGGCTCTGCATTCAGGGCGAGGTCCGGCAGGAGGCCTCAGCAGGGGAGGGGGGCCCTTTGCTGGGACATGGGACTCAGGTCACTGGAACCCATCGGGTCTAGGTCAGAGGGATGGATGCACTACTGCAAGCCTCATCCTGGTAGGACTCAGTGTCCTGGCAGGAGGTGCCTTGGGGTTTTATATAGGACCAGACTCTACATGGATGTGGGAGGGCCCAGCTAAGGCCGGGGTGAGGCTTCAGTGGGTCCTCTGAGGCGCTGTGTGCCCTGCCCCACACTCCTCCCACTCCACTCCACTGCCTTTGCCCATCTGCAGCCTGCCATGACCTCTGCTTTGTTCCGTCCACAGCCATTGACAGATGTGCCACTGGAGCCACCAACATCTGTGGCCCTGGAACCTGTGTGAACCTCCCAGATGGATACAAATGCATCTGCAGCCCCGGCTACCGGCTGCACCCCAGCCAGGCCTACTGCACGGGTACGCTCACAGGCAGCCCCACCCGGTGGCTGGGGTGGGCGGGGGAAGGGCTGGAGGACAGTCCAGAGTCCAGGAAGCTGAAGGTCCAAGCAGGGCTGTGTGATTGATGGGTCGAGAAGCATAGGCCCTGTGGACAAGGCTAACCTTGACGTCAAGGAGCACTGTCTGATGAGTCTCCAGGACTCTGGGGGGAGCGGGAAGCCCTTCCAACTGGTACTGGGAGCCCTCAGCTCTGAGATCAGCCCACCCCTCAAACTGGCCATCCTGCTGCCCAGAGGCAGACTGAAGCCTGCCCTTGAAAATGTCTACACCACGGCCACCCCTGGGCTAGAGGTTTGGAGACACAACAAATAAATCATCCAGTGTGGGCCTGACCCACTCCCCCAGTATTTTTATACAGGAGAGACACATCCACTGCGCCTTGAAGGAGAAACAAAGTGATCACAGGGCCACTGGGAGGGAGAGGGACATGGGGCGGGGAGGAGGTGCGGGTTCTTGAATGAGCCCAATGGACTGACCTCATGGCTCCCAACCACAGAGATTTTTCATCTCCCAGCCTCCTCGGGTCCCTCATCCCCTCCTTGCCCCACAGTACGACCCTGTGTCCAGCCCTTAGCAGGGCAGGTTGCCATGCCAACCTCCCCACCTCTCTCTGCTCAGATGACAATGAGTGTCTGAGGGACCCCTGCAAGGGAAGAGGGCGCTGTGTCAACCGCGTGGGCTCCTATTCCTGCTTCTGCTACCCTGGCTACATGCTGGCCACCTCAGGGGCCACACAGGAATGCCAAGGTAAGCCGAGCCGCCCTTGCCTCTGGGATGGGCACAGGACCCCACAGGTAGGGTTGGGGTGGAAGAGAATCCAGGCATTTGCAGCACCCAGGCACAGCACTGCAGTGTGGGAAGTGCAGGGGCTCCGGGAACTGAGACCAGGGCTCTGAGACCCCTGAGACCAGGGCTCTGAGGTACAAATCTGAAAGACAGCAACACTCATGAATGCTCCAAGGAAGCTGGAGCCAAGAGGGTGAGGGGATCGGGGGACATGGCTGGAGAGGAAGACAAAAAGCCAGGTTCCAAAATTCTCAGTGACAAGGAGCTTCTTTACTATCAGATAAGGGTGACCCAGGGACTCTGGGCAGCCTGGGGAGCGGGCATGCCTTTGCAAGAGGAGCGTGGGTCCTCAGCTGCTCAGAGACACCTGCAAGGCTTTCAGCCTGGGGCTGCTGCACAAAGATGCTTCCAACAAAGACCCTTTAAACTGCAGCATTTATCCTGCGCACAAAACACTCCACACGCTTTTTAAATGAATGAGTTTGCAGAGACTAGAATGCAGAGCTTTCTAAGCAGCACCGTAAGAGTCACAACCCAGCTGGAATCCTTCCCCTGGAGAGTGGCACTGCTGTTCTTGGGGCTCACATTGCTGGTTCTGGCCCGGGCACTGGGTGAGCTCTAGCTAGGCTGCTGCCCTGAGTAAGGCGGGAGGGGTGGTGCTGTGGGATGAGGAGGCGACTGGCTCTTTACAGAAGAATGGGGGAAGGTTTCCCAAAGAGGTGTCAGAATAATAGCTACCATTTAACGGCACGCCTCTTATGCCAGCCCCGTCCTAACCCCTTTATGTGGTGAGGCTCATCATCCCAACTCCATGCAGTAGAAATCCTCACCCCCATTGTACAGTTTAGCAAACTGAGGCTTGGAGAGATGAATGGAAACACTTAGGGACAATCACACCTAATGCAGGGGAACTGGGAACAGAATTAAAGTCATCCTGGTCCCAAAGCCTGGTTTGCTTCTAACTGCCTCCCTCTGGTGAAGCAATGGAGGGAACAGAGGGTATTTCGTGGAAAGGGAGCCATTTCAGCAGAGAGCAGAGCAATGGACAAGCCTGGCGGGCCCTGAGAGTAATGATAAATCCAGTGTGTCTGGAACCCGGGGTATGTGGAGGAAGTGGCAGGAGCCAATGCCAGTTTGCAAAGTGTCTTGAGCGCCAGGCTGAAGTGCTTGGCCGCCGTCCCGCAGACAGTGGCAGCCAGCAGAGGTTTGTAAGCAGAGGGTAGCGATGCGGTCGGCTGGCTTTTGGGGAGGTGATTCAGGCAGCAGTGCTCTGAACAGGCTGGAGTTGGCGAGGGCAGAAGCTGGGGGCAAGGAAGGGGCTTCTCTGGGCTTCGGAGGCTTGGCAAGTATTACGGGCCAGAAGCACTGCTCCCTGCAGGTCTAGCCCGCAGTGCTGGCCTGGGTCAGGCAGTGGCCGCTGCAGGGAAGGGTGTCACCGAGGCTGGCGCCAGACAAGGGGTTCTGCTGCATGCCAGCCTGGGTGTCCTGATGTCTCTGCCAGCCCCGGAGCTTGGGAGGGGGCAGGAAGCTCAAGCTCAGCTGTCAGACCTTCTCCCAATGGGGGCTTGGCTGCCGAGGGATGGGGACTCATCCAGGACAACACCACTCTGAGTTTTGCTGCTTTCTAAATAACAATATCTCCATTTTGTGTGTGTGCTTGTCTTTTTGTCTTTTTAGGGCCACGCCCGTGGCATATGGAGGTTCCCAGGCTAGGGGTCCAATCAGAGCTGTTGCTGCCAGCTTACGCTAGAGCCACAGCAACACCAGATCCGACCTGTGTCGGCCACCTACACCATAGCTCACAGCAACGCTGGATCTTTAACCCACTGACCAAGGCCATGGATCGAACCCACAACCTCATGGTCCCTAGTCGGATTCGTTTCCGCTGCGCCACGATGGGAACTCCAATATCTCCTTATTTTAAAATTTACTTTATTTTTATTTGTAAATTATTTCTTTAATTTATATAATCAATATAAAGTATTACAATTCTAGAATTGGAATTAAGTATAAATAATTGACTAATATAAATTATTTGGATATTAAATATTTAAAATAACATTTGCTTTACTCGTCAGTATGAGCATCTCTTTGTATATTAGCCTTTGGGTTTCTTTCTCCAGAAAGTGCTCGTTGCTGTCTTTTGCTCAGTTTACCAGTGACTGTTGCTGTTTTTCTTGGGGCTCTTTAGGCATTCCTTATATATTCCAGATACTTACCTGGGTTTAGACATTACACCTCTTCCATTCTGTCCTCTGCCCTTTGACCTTATCCACCTGTCCTTCTTTTAATAGAAATATTTAATTCTGGAGTTCCCGTCGTGGCGCAGTGGTTAACGAATCCGACTAGGAACCATGAGGTTGCGGGTTCGGTCCCTGCCCTTGCTCAGTGGGTTAACGATCCGGCGTTGCCGTGAGCTTTGGTGTAGGTTGCAGACGCGGCTCGGATCCCGAGTTGCTGTGGCTCTGGCGTAGGCCAGTGGCTACAGCTCCGATTCAACCCCTAGCCTGGGAACCTCCATATGCCGCGGGAGCGGCCCAAGAAATAGCAACAACAACAAAAGACAAAAAAAAAAAAAAAAAAAAAAAAGAAATATTTAATTCTGATGTATTGAAATTTACCTTTTTGCCTTATTTTTTATGCTTTGGGAGTTTTATTAAGAAGTTCACCCCCATCCTTAAGTCACAAAGATATTCTCTTATAGCTTCTTTCCTTAAAGTTACCGTTTTCCTTTCATGACATGTTTTAATCTATCTGGAGTCCATCTTTTTTCTTTCAATTTTTTTTTTTTTTTAAATGGCCACCTGCAGCATAGTGAGGTTCCCAGGCTATGGGTCTCATCAGAGCTGCAACTGTCAGCCTACCCCACAGCCACAGCAACGCGGGATCCAAGCCGCGTCTGCAACCTACCCCACAGCTCACGGCAACACCCGATTCCTAACCCACTGAGTGAGGCCAGGGGTCAAACCTGAGTCCTCATGGATGCTAATGGGGCTCGTAACCTGCTGAGCCACGACAGGAACTCCCAAAGTCCATCTTTGTGTGTGTGTTAAGATCCAGGTTTTTTCCACTTTCGTTTCATTTTTATCCGTGGAGCAAGGCAGTTTTCCCAGCCTCATCTCTCAGGCAGTCACCCCCGCCCCATCGGTTCGTGGGCCTGTTATCAAGTTCCCTTTTTCTCTTCCATTGGGATGAGAGCTTCTCAAAGGGAGGACCAGTTCTTTAAGAACTGCCTGGAGTGTCATTAAAATGCAGATTCCCAGGCCCTTCCCATAATGCTGGGTCAGAATCTCTGGACATGGGCCAGGGAATGTACATTGCCTACCTTCTGCCTGTGACCCGGGCACTAAAGTGTCCTGAAGTCTTGCTCAGCTGAAAACACTGTCTGTAAACAAGGGCTTATTATTCTGTTCAAATACTTACGGGGATTCTGTGCTAGGACACTAAGATGATAAAGGTGGGGAGAGAAACACATTTGCGGAGTTCCCGTCGTGGCGCAGTGGTTAACGAATCCGACTAGGAACCATGAGGTTGCGGGTTCAGTCTCTGCCCTTGCTCAGTGGGTTAACGATCCAGCGTTGCCGTGAGCTGTGGTGTAGGTTGCAGACGTGGCTCAGATCCCGCGTTGCTGTGGCTCTGGCGTAGGCCAGTGGCTACAGCTCCGATTCGACCCCTAGCCTGGGAACTTCCATATGCCGCAGGAGCGGCCCAAAGAAATAGCAAAAAGACAAAAATAAAATAAAATAAAATAAACGCATTTGCTCCAGGGGCTGATGCCTAAGGCACCCCTGGGAAGGGCCGTATGGGTTGGGAGGAGAGAGCAGCCTCACTGAGAGCTGAGAAGGCCACAGCCCAGCTGGTGGATGGGAAGCCCTTCCAGGCAAGGGAATAGCATGTGCAGAAGCTCCGAAGCAGGTTCTGTGCGGCTGAGGTGGGGAGGCATGTGGGAGGCAGGAGCCAAGGGGAGAGAACCAGGCAGGGGGCCAGAGCCCGAACCATCTTACCTGTGAGACTGAGGAGCTTGGATTTTATGGAGTAGGTTTTGGTTTTTGTTTGTTTGTTTTGTTGTTGTTGTTGTTTTGCTTTTTAGGGCTACACCTGCAGCATATGGAAGTTCCCAGGCTAGGGATCAAATTGGAGCTACAGCTGCCAGCCTACACCACAGCCACAGTAACATGGGATCTGAGCCACATCTGCAACCTACACCACAGCTCACGGCAACACCGGATTCCTAACCCATTGAATGAGGCCAGGGATCAAACCTGAGGCCTCATGGATACTAGTCAGATTCGTTTCCACTGAGCCACAACAGGAACTCCCTGGAGTAGGTTTAGTACTGGAATAAAGAGGAGTTCCTGTCATGGCTCAGTGATTAACAAATCCGACTAGGAACCATGAGGTTGCGGGCTCGATCCCTGGCCTTTCTCAGTGGGTTAAGGATCCGGCATTGCCGTGAACTGTGGTGTAGGCCATGGACGCAGCTCAGATCCCGTGTTGCTGTGGCTCTGGCATAGGCCGGTGGCTACAGCTCTAATTCGACCCCTAGCCTGGGAACCTCCATATGCCGTGAGAGCAGCCCAAGAAATGGCAAAAAGACAAAAAAAAAAAAAGAAAAAAGAAAAAAAGACCAGCCCTTGCATCGGGTGAGGAGACAGCTGTGAGGGTCCCCATGGGTCCCCAGAGCAGCCCCCCTAGGAGAAAGGAACACTGGATGGGTGGCCTTGGCGGGGATGGCCTCTAAAGGGATGTCCCAGGACCCTCTGCAGGGCTGACCCCAACTCAAGACTTTTCTGTGTGTTCGCAGACATAGACGAGTGTGAACAGCCAGGGCTGTGCAGCGGGGGGCGGTGCACCAACACAGTGGGTTCCTACCACTGCGAGTGTGACCAGGGCTACATCATGGTCAGGAAGGGACATTGCCAAGGTAAGGAATGGGGTGTTCCTCCACCATCTCCTGGTCCCTCCCCATGCACTGCTAACCACCAGCTCCCCTTCCAGCTAATCCCTTGATGCCAAGCCCACTCCTGTGCACAGAGAGAACTGCCTGGGGATCCCGGAGCCCTTCTGTCCCCTCAGTGAGATTTTGGCATCCTGTCCGCCCTGGCAGCAGGGGCACACAGTAACTTCATGTACATGGGATCCCGGGAACAGCCCCCCGTGTACTGCTGCCGCCCACCTTGAGTCACACAGCAGAGGGAGAGTCCGTCTACCTGGGAGGTACTGGGGGCTTCGGGCTTGGCCTGCTTGCTGAAGCTGGTTAGGCTGTGAGCTCCTCGGAGCTGGACCATATCCTTAGATGACCTCATATGGACACCTGACAAATGCCCATGTGTTGGATACCCCAACAAATGCCAGTTGAATAGATGAATGAATGAGACCTTATCCCAGCCCCCTTTCCCAGGCCCTGCCACAAGGTGGTGGTGACAGTGCCAACCGATGTCCTCACAGACTGGCTTGAGCCTGCCACCGTCATGCCAGCTCCTGGCAACCCTGCCACTTCCACCTTCTGCCAGGCTGGGGTGTCAGATGCTTATAAGAGGCCTGGGTCAAGTGCTCCCAAGACTGGCTGGGACAGGAATGGGGGAGGGTAAGTCACAGTTCCCTCTGGAAAGAAGTTCTGCCCTGGATCCGAAGTGGCCCAGTGCCTGCTGGCCTCCAGGAAGGACTTGCCTAAGATGCAGAGAGTCCTGGAGCTAAGGGACGAGCTTGTTTGTCTAGTGAAGGGAGATCCCCCTTCCCAAATCCACCTCCATGGAGGCAGAGTCCAGAGCCCTGGCAGGTCTTGGCAAAAGGGGAGAAGTCGCTAGACGTGTAGGACAGACCCTCCCTGTCTGCCCCCCCTACCCTGGCGTGTCACCTTCCTCTCTCAATGCCTCCCCCCTTTCAACTCGGGCTACTCATGATCCAAGCCAGAAGCCACCCCCTTTGTCCTCATTAGCATGCTGGGGATGACAGCCAGGCACTTTGGGGGATAAGGGAGAGCGAAGGGAATTAGCATTTGATGGGTGCCTGCTCTGTGCCAGGTGTTTGCTAGGGACTTGAGAGCCTCAAAAAGCATCATTAACTCGACATTAGATTTTATTAAAAAGTAAAGCAATGAGTTCCCTCGTGGTCCAGCAGGTTAAGGATCCAGCATTGCCACTGCAGCGGCTTGGGTTGCTGCTGTGCCGCAGGTTCAGTCTCTGGCTTGGGAACCCTCCCCCACAAAAAAAGTAAAGCAAAACTAAAGGAAATGAACTAGGAACATACCAGAATATTAAGAAGATCGGATTATACTAACCAGTCCTCATTGAGGGCACAGGCTCTGGCAGAGACAGGCCTGGGTTTGGCTCTTGTCTCCATGTCTGAACATGGCAGCCGTCGTGCCCCCTCAGAGGCTCTTGTGGGGCCTGAATGAACCACCACGTACACACGCACATGCAGCCCCCTGTGGCCGGTGGTGGCACTTCTCTCTGAGGGCCTATTCTCGCTCAGGTTGCGTTTCGCCCACGCCCAAGTCCGTGCTGCTAAAGCATCCCCTTCCCTTCCAGAGAACAGGTTCCAGACACGCACCTCAGCTGGGGGGTCAGGCCGAGTTCCTGGCCCAGGGCAGACTCCCAAGTCTGCTGAAAGAAAGACTGATGCAGCCTGCACCCTTTTCCAGGTTTCCATCCGTAACCACAGACCCGGCCCATCACCCCGGGAGCCCAGTCAATTTCCTCTCCCTCTTTCTTCTTCCTCCAACTAAGAAACCACTCTCTCCACTTAAACGCAGAGTCTCTGCTGAAAGGCCTGAGCGGTCTGGACAGCAGCCCATCTAAAGTCTCGATGGCATGTCCGTTGTAGCAGGACTCTGGGTTCCCACCCAAAGGGGTTAGCTGCCCCTGCAGACTGTCCCCCACCCACGTCCAAGGTCACCTGAGCTTCTGACCCCTGACTGAACACCCCCCCCACCCTGTGCTGTCATAGGGAACAGAGGAAGCGCCCTTGCCTTTCCTCCTGCAGAGGCTGCAGTGGGGTTAGAGAAGCTCCAGGATCCACGCACCCCTCCCACCCCCCCGTACAGACAGCAGGCCGGCAAGCTGGTCCCAGGGTGACTGTTTCCACGGGTCTTCTGGGGCCATTCCAGCAGCCTCATACCAAGAGGATGTGAAGGTTTAGTTAGGCACGTGGTCTCATTCTTCAGTTGGCAAACATTTGTTGAGCACCAGCTGTGTTCCAGCCATGAGCTAGGAGTAGAGCAATAAAAAGACAGATAGCCCCTGCCCCCAACAAGCAGGGTAAACCCTACCAAAACATACCATACTCTTATTTTTTTTTAAGTGCTGCTCCCCCCCCCCCTTTTTAGGGCTGCACCTGCGGCATACGGAAGTTCCCAGGTTAGGAGTTGAATTGGAGCTCTAGCTGCTAGCCTACCCCAGAGACACAGCAATGCCATATCTGGGCCACATCTGCGACCTACACCACAGCTTGCAGCAACACAGGATCCTTAACCCACTGAACAAGGCCAGAAATCGAACTCGCATCCTTATGGATACTAGTTGGTTCACAACCTGGGAGCCACAGTGGGAACTCCCCATAATCTTAGACTAAAATCTAAACCCTAGGCTAGGCAGAAAAATCTGGCTCCAGTCCAGGTACCAAGAGGTTGGTGGAATAGCCTCAGGATATCTGGTGACATCAGAGCCTGTGCTTTTAACATGGAACCCAGAATCTTTATCTGGCTACTTTAGTTGGCTTGGCTAGTGGCTCTGGCTCAGGTGGAGACTGGGGGGCTCCTTTGACCCTCTGCCCTCCCTCTCTCACTTGCCGACAGACCGCTCATGCATGATCACCGCTGGCTGGGGCTCTGGTCTGAGGAAGGTGGCAGTGCTGTGTCAGGATAAGCCAGGTTATGCTGCATTAACAACCAACCCCAATCTTAGTGACTTAGAACACTGCCAATTTGATATCTGACTAAGGCCACATGTCCATCATGGGTCAGCTGGGTCCTGCCCCACATTTCCTCACCCTGGAACCAGGCTAAAGGATCAGCCAACATCTTTAAGGTGGCCGGTATTCACGGACAAAAGAAAGAGCACTCTGCAGGGTTGCACCCAAATACAGGCTTGGGTCCATAAATTACACACGTCATTTCTATTCATAGCTATTGGCCAGCGCTAGTCCCCTGGCTCCGCCCAAGCGCAAGGGACCAGGAGGCACAAGCCCACTGTGGCCCAGAAAGTGGAGAGCTGCAATCCCTAGAGACAGCATGCACCCCACAAGTCCCCTGATGCCCGGTGTGAGAGAGCTGAGGCAGCCCCTCCATAGAGGTGCCCAGAACTTTTGGACCCTCCTTGCCACACTGCCTGCTCTCTGCAGGAGAGGTCCAAAGACTCCATTTTCTTCTCAGTCTGGCCTTAGAGGAAGATCCTCGCCTCTTCCTCTTTCTCTTCCTCCCCAAGTCTCGAATCCCTGAAGCAGGGGTTGTATGCCATCCCCAGTGACTTTGCCCATCTTCCTTCTGGTTCCTCAGCCAAGGCCAGCAGGCCACGGTGCTGGTCAAAACTGGTGGTCCTAGAACCTTCATTCTCTCCCACCTGCCTCATTCCCTCCCTCTCTGTCTTTACAGGGACCCTTAGGGTAGTTTAGCTGGGTATCACCACAACCCGAGGGGCTCTTGACAGCCCTTGTTCCAGAGATGAGCCTTATCTCGATGTCCCCGAGATTGCCTGAGAGTTCTGGGTGTCTCCTTGCCTGTAGCATCAGAATAACCACCTGCCCCGGGATGTCTTCCTCTTCTGGACCCTCCGGGTGAAGTTTTAGCCTTGAGAGGTAGTCGGTTCCCTGGGACAGAGGGCTTTGCTGTGCCTGGTCTTCTGCAGACCAAACCTCCTCAGAGGAGATTCATCTTCACCCTCCACTTCCAGGCCCCTGCTCTGTTCCGTAAAGCCAACCGCTGGCTTGAGTCTTTTGCAGCAAGCTTGTGTTCTGACCCTTAGCCCTGCCTCCTGCCTTTCCTGCCCGGGGCGCCGAGTAGGTTCTCCTCCCGGGCAGCAAGGCCTCTGAATCTGCATGAACTGGTGGACTTCCTGGAGTTCCCATTGTGGCTCAGTGGGTTAAGAACCCGACTAGTATCCATGAGGACCCGGGTTCAATCCCTGGCCCTGTTCAATGGGTTAAGGATCCAGCATTGGCATCACCTTGAGCGGTGGTGTAGGTCACAGACATGGCTCTGATCCCTCATTGCTGTGGCTGTGGTGTAGGCTGGCAGCCGTAGCTCCAATTAGACCCCCTAGCCTGGGAACCTCCGTATGCCGCAGGTGTGGTCCTAAAAAGCAAAAATAATAATAAATAAATAGAGCTGGTGGACTTGCTGCAGGAGAATGACAAGTTCCAGTGTAGGGAGGATAAATCCTCCTGTTGCCTATGGAGCTCTGTCCATCACGGGTCGTGAGTGGTGACTGGGAGCCCGGACACGGGACTGGAGGAGCATAATGACCTCCTGCAGGCCGCACACAGAGTTCAGTCCCCAGGTCCCAACCTCTCTAACTCAGCCCAGGCTGCCGGGCACTTTGGGAGAGGGACTCCCCTATATGCCAGGTCACATGGGGAAGCAGGCTCTTCCTCCCACTCCTTGTGCTCACTCCCCCAGGACTGGCTGTTCCTCTCCCACCATGAGTCACTTCTTCCCCTGCTTGTCTGGCTAGGACTCAGCCTCATCCTTTCTGGCTGACTGTCCTGGCTCTCATCAGAGTGGGTGCCGGGGCACCACATGGTTCTCAGGAGGGAGAAAAGTCTCCTCTCCAACAGAGAAGAGCCCAGCCTCCACCCCTCACTCAAGGCTGACCTTGGCCCCAGCTGAGATCAGGGGCCTTCCTGGCCACATCTCCTGGGGCGGGCAAGCCCATTTTGCCTTCGTTGCCCAGCTATGATCTATTCTGGGGCCGCTGGGGCCTGCTGTGCCAAGTACGTCCAATCCAGTTGTTGTCACCACTTGTCAGGGAGCAAGGGAGATACGCAGGCCCTTTGCAACAGTCCAGCTCGTGAAGCTGAGCACCCTTCCCTCCCTCATCCAGGGGGAGCACAGCCTCCCACACAGCGGAATCTCCCTTTCAAAGTTCTTCCATTTCTCTTTTGTCCAGGACAGTGGGTGGGAGGCAGAGCTGGGAACACAAGACACCATTCATTTTTTCCTAGTTTTCGTCTGTACGGAAACTGACATCCCTCCTTCTCCCAGACCAAGAAGGGTGGGGTCAAGCCTTTGCTTCTTCACACTTCACCCAATGTGCTGAGGTTCCCCGAGGTGACCAGGGGCGGGGTGGCTATTTTGCAGATATCAACGAATGCCGTCACCCCGGCACCTGCCCCGATGGGCGATGCGTCAACTCCCCCGGCTCCTACACTTGCCTGCCCTGCGAGGAGGGCTACAGGGGCCAGAGCGGCAGCTGCGTAGGTGAGGGCGGCCGGCCAAGGCCCTGGGAGGGCTGCTTGGCCCGGGGACCCTGGCTGAGCCCACACACAGGGAGGGGACGAGGTGGGCAGAGGGAAGTGGCTTGGCGGCTATTGTCCTCCATGAGCCGGCTGGGCCCCCGGATGACTCTGGGTACCAGATGGGTGTGCTTCAGTTACTGGTGCTCTGCCCTCTGAATCAGCTAGGGTGGGGGCCCCTTTGGCTCCTTGGCCATCTCTGCCCAGGAGCTACGGCCCAAGGTCCCAGAATGTTCTGTAGCTGGATCCTGGGAAGTAGAGCGAGGGGCCCAGCAGCTTTGGAGGAGGCCGACGCCGGTGGTGTGCACAGTGGCCAGGCCCTGCTGTGGTTCCCAGGGAGGAGGTGTCCTCTGCTCTTCAGCATCTCAAGCGCAGTGTCTAAACGGCAATGCCTGGCTGAACAGTGCGGGCAGCCTGTCAGCTGTAGAAGGCGCTCTTTCCCCTCAGCCCCCGCAGGAAGACGGCCCAGGGTTCAGAATGCTGGGAGGGACTGGGTTGTGAATAGATGCTTTGAAGCGCTGGAGAGGGCAGGCATTTCCCAGGCCCTTGAGACTGTCCCTCAGCCGCCCAGGCAAAACTTGGCCTCTCTCTGCGTTCCCCACTCACCTCCTGAAGCTGGTTGGTGGGCTGGGAACATGGGCTCAAATCAGTTCGGTTGGCAGGTAGGAGAGCAGAGAGGTTCAGACCCCCTATACGGTGACTCGGGGGTCTTGGACACTTGATCCAGGTGTCCTCAGATGGCAAGCCAGTCCCAGGGCCAGGGGACCTGGCCCCCTTTTCTAGGATATATGCGGGGTGCTCTGTGTCACTCGATAGAGCTGAAGTGAGCTCGGGGGAGGGGGGGTAGGAGGGGCACCCTGCCTCGGTAGCAAGAAGGACCTCATGTCCTTCCTGGGGTGCTCATGGTCCCTCTGAATGCTGATTCCCTGGCCTTGTCATTGAGATGTTCTCTGCCTGACGACGAAGGCTGCGTGAGGGGAGGGGAGGCCAGCCTGCCGTCTTGGACTTCTCTCCCGCAGATGTGAACGAGTGTCTGACCCCTGGGGTCTGCGCCCATGGGACGTGCCTCAACCTGGAGGGCTCCTTCAGATGCTCTTGCGAGCCCGGCTATGAGGTCACCTCAGACGAGAAGGGCTGCCAAGGTACAGAGGTCCGAGGCACCCTTTGTCCACAGCAAAGCAGCCTGCAGCTCCTTCCCTTTGGCCCCACATCCCTAAGCCTGCTGACCCAACGCATCGCTGCCAAGACCCATCCTCTTCCCCCACCCCCGGCCCCCGCCAGCCTCTGGCCCAGCCTGGCACATCTATCCTGCAGAACCCCACCCAGAGCTCAATGGCCTGTTTCAGATGTCGACGAGTGTGCCAGCCGGGCCTCGTGCCCCACGGGCCTCTGCCTCAACACCGAGGGCTCCTTCACCTGCTCGGCCTGCGAGAGTGGGTACTGGGTGAACGAGGATGGCACTGCCTGTGAAGGTAACCCTGGGGAAGGGGGTGGCAGGGGGGCCCGAGAATGCAGGTCTTCCTACCTCCCAAAGACACTCCATTTGTCCCACAGCTTGCGGCTGATGCTGCGGGTCTCCAGGCTGGGCTAGCGGACCCTATGAATGCGCTGGGCCCCAAGGAGAGCTCCCCTTGTCACCACCCAAGAGGACAGGAAGGAAAGGGAGTCACAGAGACGGGTGGATGGCAGAGCTGCCCAGGAGCTGAGCTCTGAAGGCTCACAGCCTGCCTTCCCCAGGGCCCCACAGAGTCCGACAAGCTCAGAGAGGGAGCCAGAGGCGTGGGGTGGTCCCTGCCTCAGCAGGTGGAGGGAGGCCTCCCGGGCCCCCGGGTGACTGGCTGGCTGTCTGCCCCAGACCTAGATGAGTGTGCCTTTCCGGGAGTCTGCCCCTCGGGAGTCTGCGCCAACACTGCCGGCTCCTTCTCCTGCAGGGACTGCGAGGAGGGCTACCGGCCCAGCGCCCTGGGCCACACCTGTGAGGGTGAGAGGCCCCCGTGGGGGAGAAGAGCACAGACGAGACGCAGGAGACTGACCCACCACCCTTAGAGAAGGGGGTTCGCCTCAGATGGTGCCTAGCTGGGGACACCCATGCTCACCTCTCCCCCACCGGCAGAGGGAAAGGGGACAGCGGACCTGGGTCTAGGGGCCAGTGAGCCACTGGATCACAAGCTTCAGCATGTGTCAGAACCACTGGGGGAGTCTGTTCCACCTGCAGCTTCCCAGGCCCTGTCCCAGACCTGCTAAATGAGCCATTGCTGGGGGGACCTTGGGATCTGTCATCTAACAAGCTTCCCTAGGTCCCTTGTAAGGGTGGGTGCTGGGACTTTATTCTGAAGAATCTAAGCCTGTATCAGGCGATCTGTAGGCTCAAGTTTCTGTTACCTTCTCAGGTTCTCCACATCTGTTTCTTTGGCTGATTTCTCATGTGCCTTCCCATTGCTTCCCAGTAAAATCTGAGCCATCTCAGCCATGACGAGGGCAGTGGGGTGTGGCCACCCTAGACCAGGGCTGCTGGGAGAAGCCAAGTGTCCCCAAGGTGGGCACTGTGTGGGCAGCTGGAGAAGCCCAGCCAGAGGTGGGGGGAGGCTGCTGGGCTGGGGCAGCAGCAGAGGGAGCCGCAGTCATCCTGCTCCCCATGCCCCCTTGCCAGCTTCTCCAGTTGTTCCGCTTTAGCAGCGGATGATGTCCCTATGGGCCCAGCCCCTCAGGCAGGTGACACGCCCCCTGGAGACCCCCGTGGCCCTTCCTGCCCTTGGGAGGTGCTGCCATTGGCTGCCATCCTGCCTGTGTGACCCTGCAGATGTGGATGAGTGTGCAGACCCCCAGAGCAGGTGCCTGGGAGGCGAGTGCAAGAACACGGCCGGCTCCTACCAGTGCCTCTGTCCCCAGGGCTTCCAGCTGACCAATGGCTCCGTGTGTGAGGGTGAGTGGCTCAGGTCTCCCCTCCGGGGACAGGGGCAGAGTGTGTGGGGAGGGGGGAACATTCCTGGGAGACCCCACGGCCCACCTTCTCCCTGCAGACGTGGACGAGTGTGTGGGAGAAGAGTACTGCGCGCCACGGGGCGAGTGTCTCAACAGCCACGGCTCCTTCTTCTGTCTCTGCGCCCCGGGCTTTGCCAGCGCAGACGGGGGCACCAGCTGCCAGGGTGAGCATCCAGCAGCAGGGGGCGCTAGAGGCCACGTCTAGAGTCAATAAAATGCTCGCGGGCCCCACCCGGGATGGGAAGATGGGGAGGACGAGTGAGGAGATGGGAACCACGTGCCAGGGAGGGACTCAGACTTCCTCCAGGGCCTCTCGTGAGGGCTGTGGCGGGTGCCTTCAGAACTGAGCGTCGCCCTTCTCCCCTTGACCGAACCTGACCGAGTTCCAGCCTGGCCCCTGGCTTCCAGCTCTGGACTCTTACTTGGATCTTCTGCCCTGTTCTCCTCCGAGCCACTCCCTGGCCCTCGTCTGGGCTGCTCGGGGTCCCCGGGGACCCATGTCTGGATCTGCTGATCAATGTCTCTATTCTAGATGTGGACGAGTGTGCAGTCACTGATCGGTGTCTCAGGGGGCAGTGTGTCAACACCGAGGGGTCCTTCAACTGCCTGTGCGAGACTGGCTTCCAGCCCTCCCCAGAGAGCGAGGAGTGTGTGGGTAAGGGCTTGGGGTGGGGGGAGCAGACAGGGCCCGGCCCCACATCTGCCACCTCCGCCCTGCCTGCTCCTCAGCTCCCTGGGACCAAGAACTGCAGCTTCCAGGAAGCAGAGCATTTTCAAAGATAAATTGTTCAACGGATCATGCATTTATTGAGACTCTGCTGACTCAGGGACAGTCTCAAGATTACAAAATTGAAGACAATCAGGTCCTTGTGCTAGCAGAACACGCAATCTAGTTTTTAAAGCCAACTCGATGCAGTAGACATTTATTAAACACCATCTGGGCTCAATGTCTTTTGCTGGGGCAAAGGGACAGTTATGGACAATCCTAAAACTGAGCAAGGGAGACAGGGGTGAAGACACCTCTCCCTAAGACACTTTGGAGGTTTTACATGAAGAGAAATAGAAAGTGCTCTGCCATAGAGAAAGGGGAGTGGGAGAAGCAGTGTCAGCGGAGGCCGGGAGCTCAGTGCTTTCCTCAGCAGCAGAGAGCTCTCCTCCCAGATGCTCAGCCCTCCTGGGCCAGGAGAAATGACCCTGAACTTGCTATTTTGAGGTTGAGATCTGCACAGTAATTTGGAACAGATCAAGGACCCCAGAGCTTGTGGGACATGGCCTTGCAATGCCAGAGAGGTGGGGTCAGAGCAGTGGCTTGGCCACTTGCGTCCCTTCCCACGGCTCTGGGGACAGATATTGACAAGTGTGAGGACTCGGGAGACTCGGCGTGTGGGGCCTGGAGGTGTGAGAACAGCCCTGGCTCCCACCGCTGCATCCTGGGCTGCCAGCCTGGCTTCCACGTGGCCCCTGCGGGAGACGGCATTGGTGAGGAGGGAGGTGGAGCCAGCGCCAGAGGGCTGAGGACACCTGTTTTTCATGTATCCGGCTAGACACTATTTCCAGCTGTTTGAGTTTGTATATTCTCCACACAGCAGCGCTTACCCAAACATTGAAGAGGAATGTTAATGTTAGCGTTCTCTTGTCCTGGGTTCAGAAGTTGGTTTTCAGAGCTCTTGGTGTTAGCAGCCCGAATAAGTAAATATTCCCAGCAAATAGAGCGCACACCCTGCACTGCAGCCTCCCCTGTCCCACAGATATAGATGAGTGCGCCAACGACACCGTGTGTGGGAGCCATGGATACTGCGACAACACTGAGGGCTCCTTCCGCTGCCTCTGTGACCAGGGCTTCGAGACTTCAGCCTCCGGCTGGGACTGCGTTGGTGAGCAGCCAGTGGGCTAGCCAGGCGCTGAGCCAAGGAAGGGAAGGCTCTTAACCCCATCTAGACAGAGCTTGACTTTCCTGGATAGAGGGGCCCTAAAACCCTCCTCCTGAAATATTCGTGGTCACTGGGCTCCAAAGTAGGTCCTCTTGCGGGGGCAAAGAAAGGAGATTTCGGTGCCAACCTCCAGGGCAGCATTGTCGGGCTGGTGAGGGCCGCGAGGCCATGTTCTACCAGCAGGGGGAGCAAGCGCACCACTGATGGTGCCGCTCTTCTCCAGAGACCTGGGGGTCTCAAGAGGCACATCTGGGGAAGGGCAGAGGGAGGAGCCCTACCTCTTTGTCCATTTAATGACCCTTTTTGCCACCTGTCTCCTTCCTCTCCCTTCCCGCGGCCTCTGTTCATCTGTTCCTCCTTCCTGCTCTTCCCCCAAGGCCCAGCCTGTTTCTTTGCGGGGATGAGAGGGGGTCCTGCCCGCTGGGCTAGAGGCCAGGGCAGGGGTCTGGGCTGCCTCTGTGCCACCCACCAGCCTGTCCTCCTGCCTGGCAGATGTGAACGAGTGTGAGCTCATGCTGGCGGTGTGCGGGACGGCGCTCTGCGAGAACGTGGAGGGCTCCTTCCTGTGCCTCTGCGCCAACGACCTGGAGGAGTATGATGCTCAGGAGGGGCACTGCCGCCCACGGTTGGCTGGAGGTGAGCCCCATACCCCCACCCGTCGTTAGGCACCACCACCCTACGGCTTAAAAGCACTTCCACTGCTCCAGCTCTTGAGAGGGCTCCTGGGCCGAGACTGGGCAGGGTGGGCAGGGGTGCAGCTCAGGAATGGCGTGCAGAGGGGAGAGGAGCCTGAAAGTTTTGGCAAATATCAAGACAAGAGGAGTCTGCTCCAGGCAGGGAATTTCCAGGAGGTTGCAGGGCTGCAACGACCCTTCAGGAGGCTCAAGAAACTCCAGCGCCAATTTAGGGGGGTCCCAGGGAATCTCAGATTGCACCTTGAGGGGACCCTCAATCCAATCCCTTGGGTGAGTGAGTCCTTGAAGCTGAGCTACACTTGACTTTCCCCTTCTCATTCCACCCTGGACTGCTGGGTTCAGCCTCAGTCCAGGCTGGACTAGGACCCAGCCGGGCTTCTCTGCTCAGGGGCAAAGCAAGGACGACCTAGAACAAGGAAGGGTGGGAGGGGCTGGAGTATAGTGTGCAGCAGAGGAATGGGCAGAGGACAGCTCATAAGGCATCCCAGGGACGGGGGACACCCTGCTGTGGTGGAGGAAGGCAGGGGGTATACCCCGGAAAGAGCAGGGAATCTGGTCCCGGAGGAACTGGGGTCACCTCCCTGCTGTGCCACTAGGTGGCTGTGATAATTCACCTAGCTTCTCTAAAAAAAGAGAAGCCTCTTCTATAAAAGAGAACTAGTGATGCTAATACCCACCTGATAAGGTTGTTGAGCGCATCAAGTGGGATAATATAGGAAAGCATTTTATACACTGTTAAGTGCTGAATAAACCTTAAATTTTTATTTATTTTTTTAATTTATTTATTTTGTCTTTTTGGCTTTTCTTGAGCTGCTCCTGCGGCATATGGAGGTTCCCAGGCTAGGGGTCCAATCGGAGCTATAGCCACTGGCCTACGCCACAGCCATAGCAACGCAGGATCCGAGCCTCGTCTTCGACCTACACCACAGCTCATGGCAACGCCGGATCCTTAACCCACTGAGCAAGGCCAGGGATCGAACTCGCAACCTCATGGTTCCTAGTCGGATTCGTTAACCACTGCGCCATGTTGGGAACTCCTAAATGTTAAATTTTAAAAATAAATCCAAAGGCTAGGGTGCCCCACGGGGCCATGAACAGACAATACTAAGGGGCATCTATGACACCTAGGTCAGAGTATCCCTGAGGCCTCACCAGGGGACCGCTCCCCCGTCCCCATCCGCATGGAATGCTACTCTGGGCAGAAGGGCCAGCCGCCCTGCTCCAGCCTTCTGGGCCGGAACACCACACAGGCTGAGTGCTGCTGCACCCAGGGCACTGGCTGGGGAGATGCCTGTGACCTCTGCCCAGCTGAGGACTCAGGTAAGGCCCCTCAAGCATCCCAAATCTTCTCAGGATCATTTCTACAGGGTGACACTGAAAACAGGTGGGGTTGGGGGTGGGCAGAGCCCTCTCTCTAAGCTTGGATGCCTCCCTGCACAGTTGAATTCAGCGAGATCTGCCCTAGTGGAAAAGGCTACGTCCCTGTGGAAGGAGCCTGGATGTTTGGACAGACCACGTACACAGGTAGCCTCCCTACAGACCCTCCTCCCCTCATGCCCCCACTCACTTCAGTGAGCCCAGCCTGATCCTCCCGTAAGCTCTGCGCATAGCCCCAGCCTCTCAGTTGCTTCCAACATTCTCGTCCCAGGGCTGCAGATTTTTAGCTGGAAGTTCTGACCTGAGCTCCTCCTGGAGTGTCCACCCAAGCCCACCTCAGTTTCTCTGCTCCCCCAAGGCTGAACCCTCCAGAACAAACTAGGATGCCTTGACTAACCCAGTCACAGGGCACAGGGTCAGAAGCCAGAGCAGCCGCTGATCTGCCTGGCCCCAACTTACAAAACCAGGAACTTTGGGGAATTCACATTCAGAGAGTGATTCATGTGTGGGCTCATTCCTGGAACTGGAAAAGGAAATCATAGAAACAGAAGTAGTTCCCCTTGAGTGCTTGCTATGTGCCAAGCATTATTTTAAGTACCCTATGTGTAGTAACTTTTTTTTTTTTTTTGTCTTTTTAGGGCCGTACCCACGGCATATGGAGGTTCCCAGGCTAGAGGTCGAATCAGAGCTGCAGCTGCCGGCCTACACCCCAGCCACAGCAATGCAGGATCCAAGCCACATCTGTGACCTACACCACAGCTCACGGCAATGCTGGATCCTTAACCCACTGAACAAGGCCAGGGATTGAACCTGCATCCTCATGGATGGTAATCAGATTCTTTTCCGCTGAGCCACAATGGGAAAGAACTCCTGTATTAACCTTTTAATTCCCATAACAACTCTAAGCGGTTACATGGTAGTACCTATTCTTTTTGAGGTGGGAAACTGAGGCAAGGAGAACTTAACTTGCCCAAAGTCATCTAACTAGAAAGTGGCAAGACAGGCTGCAAACCCAGTAAGCCTGGCTTTGGAGCCCCTGGTCCTAAGAACCACAATAGTGCTTCTGGTCGTCCCCTCACCTGAGCTCTGCCCTCCCGCAGATGCTGACGAGTGTGTGATGTTCGGGCCTGCTCTCTGCCGGAATGGCCGCTGCCTCAACACGGTGCCCGGCTACATCTGCCTGTGCAATCCCGGCTACCACTATGATGCCAGCCGCCACAAGTGTGAGGGTGAGGACACGCACCCCCATCCCCACCCCGGGGCCCACAGCTGAGGGCTCACCCGCTCCTGCCAGCCAGCCCAGCGCTTGCTGGGAGCTCCCCTTCCTGGGAGCAGTGGGGGGCACTCAGGGCCTTCAGGGATTGTGCAAGGGGACCTACTGGGAAGGCGTCCCTGGGGAGACTGGGCTGCGGCTGGGGTCGGGGTGGGGAGCAGGGTGTACCTCCTCATTATCAGCTACAAGAAAACTGCCTCCCCTGACACCTTCCTTGGCACTGCCCCCACGCTCCTTCCACCTTCCTGCCACCCAGATCACGACGAGTGCCAGGACATGGCGTGTGAGAATGGCGAGTGTGTGAACACAGAGGGCTCCTTCCACTGCTTCTGCAGCCCACCCCTCACCCTGGACCTCAGCCAGCAGCGCTGCGTGAACAGCACCAGTGGCCTGGGTCAGTGGGCCGGGAGGGGGTGGGGGCAGGGGCCGCGGGGGGGGTGGGTGGACCTGGGCTGGCGGGGCTCACAGGCCTCCGTGCTCTGTGCCACCAGAGGACCTGCCTGACCACGACATCCACACGGACATCTGTTGGAAAAAAGTCACCAATTATGTGTGCAGCCACCCCCTGCACGGGCGCCGCACCACCTACACGGAGTGCTGCTGCCAGGATGGCGAGGCCTGGAGCCAGCAGTGCGCGCTGTGTCCCCCCAGGAGCTCTGGTGAGCGGGGGGCGGGGCGGGGGAGATGCCCGCGGGGCTGGGCCCTGCCCGGGGGGTGTCCCCGAAGGGCAGGCCACAGCCTTGTCTTCCGTCCCTGTTGTTTGGGGACAGTGCAGGGCAGGGCGTGGGTGGGGAGAGGGCGCTGCCAGGAACTCAGTCCCAGCCCACCCCCTCTCCTTGGGTCCGTGACCCTGAGTGGCGGGGACAGCACTCCAGGCCTTGGCTCCTGGGAGCTGGGCCAGCTCCTCTCTCCCTCCTGACAGAGGTCTACGCTCAGCTGTGCAACGTGGCCCGGATTGAAGCAGAGCGGGAGGCTGGGGTCCACTTCCGGCCGGGCTATGAGTATGGCCCCGGGCCCGAGGACCTGCACTACGGCCTCTACGGCCCAGAGGGGGCCCCCTTCTACAACTACCTGGGCCCCGAGGACGCCATCCCCGAGCCACTCTTCCCCAACACAGTCAGCCGCCCAGAGGACCACACCCTGGTCCTCGAGCCTCCCCTGCAACCCTCAGAACTCCAGTCTCACTACGTGGCCAGCCATCCAGGTCTGTGTTGCTGAAAAAGTGGGGAAGGGGTGGGCTCCGAAGCTGGCTTCCGTCTCCTCCATCTGCGAGTCACTGTCAGCAGGGAAGGGAAAAGACCCCTAAGCCCTCTCACGGGTCACTCGAGGGACACCACCAAATTCCCGGGTCAGACCCTAACAACTCTCTGTGATGGGCCAACACAGGGGACACAGAGGGGTTTGGGACTTCACCCCAACCTCAAAGCTGCCTGTAGGAGGTGAGAGGGAGGCAGCGGTACAATCCGCCTCCCCCCACGCCACTTACGGTATGCGGAGTAGCTGCTCTACAAGTTCAAACTTATGCCCTGAGGCATTCTCGTCGTGGCTTAGTGGTTAACGAATCTGACTAGGAACCATGAGGTTGCAGGTTCGATCCCTGGCCTTGCTCAGTGGGTTAAGGATCCGGTGTTGCCATGAGCTGTGGTGTAGGTTGCAGACTCGACTCGGATCCCGTGTTGCAGTGGCTCTGGCGTAGGCTGGCGGCTACAGCTCCGATTAGACCCCTACCTGGGAACCTCCATATGCCGTGAGAGCGGCCCAAGAAATGGCAAAAAAAACCACTTATGCCCTGAAATGGGAAGGGAGGATTTCTAATCACTTTAAAAGTCCACTCTGGTGACACGGTTTGTAAGTGGCAACAGCCCCTTCACTCAGGACTTGGATTCTAACACAGAGATCGGGCCTGGCATCTGTGCAATGGACATGGTACCTGCCATGGGCACAGCCACCATATCAGACTGATCAAAACTGCACTGAGGGAGTTCCCGTCGTGGCGCAGTGGTTAACGAATCCGACTAGGAACCATGAGGTTGCGGGTTCGGTCCCTGCCCTTGCTCAGTGGGTTAACGATTCGGCGTTGCCGTGAGCTGTGGTGTAGATTGCAGACGCGGCTCGGATCTCGCGTTGCTGTGGCTCTGGCGTAGGCCGGAGACTACAGCTCCAATTGGATCCCTAGCCTGGGAACCTCCATATGCTGCGGGGGCGGCCCAAGAAATAGCAAAAAAAAACAAACAAACAAACAAAAAAAAAACTGCACTGAGATTGGGGAACAGGGTTTCTTAGAGAATGAAGAGAGGCAGATCTCATAGAAGTTTTGTTTTGTGGTCAGGATAATCCTCTTTTGCTACCAATCCTCTCCACCCCAAAAAACTAGGTAAAGATTTTAACAAAACACCCTGCCATCAACCACAACAAAATCCAAACCATATAGAGACACCCACCTGCTCAGGAGCCCTGGCGCTCTGAGAGCAGCAAGCCCCAACCTTCCCAGAGACCTCCTCTAAAGTACAGCTCGCCTCGCCATCTAAAATGACACATACTTATTTTTCAAGAGTATTGCCTTTTGTTTCAGCATCTTTGTGTGAGAGTGTTATGACCCTCCCCACCCCAAACCCAAGAGTTCACTGGGGGCCACCCTTTGAGCAGAGGGTGAGGGCCCCAGGGTGGAATACAAGGCCTCAGCCTCCTTCTCTCTCTGACTGCCCCCAACAGAGAACCAGGCTGGCTTTGAAGGGCTTCAGGCAGAGGAGTGCGGCATCCTGAACGGCTGTGACAATGGCCGCTGCGTGCGTGTGCGGGAGGGCTACACCTGCGACTGCTTCGAGGGCTTCCAGCTGGACACGGCCCAGATGGCCTGTGTGGGTAAGTTTAGAATAGAGAGACTGTGCCCAGGGAGCAGGATGGCCCTGGATGGCTCAGGTGGAAAAGTCAGACTGGCCCCACGGCTCTCTCAGCCTAGCTGGGAAAGCCACTGCTGCCCCCTAGCGGGTCTGCCGGGTGCCAGGCCGAGTGGTGAGAGCTCCGAAGGTCTAAGCACGCTGTGTGTTCAGAAGGCCCTTTCCACGGAGGTTCCTACACAGAAGAAAGGCAGGGACAATAGAGCCTGGTCATAGTATGGGCTCACTTCTGCCAGCTTTGTCTCTGTGAGTTGCTTCATTTGGGGCAGTGACTTCATCCTCTGGCTGCCACATCTAGGATTCCACTGCAGGGCAGGGGTCAGGGTTTAGTGGCCAGAGGGCCAGAGGCACCTGGGCTCCCTACAGGTCTCTCCCCCTTCTCCTCCTCTTAGATGTGAATGAGTGTGATGACTTGAACGGGCCTGCTGCACTCTGTGTCCATGGTCACTGCGAGAACACGGAGGGCTCCTACCGCTGCCACTGCCCCCCAGGTTATGTGGCTGAAGCAGGTCCCCCACACTGCACTGCCAAGGAGTAGACGTGAGGGGTCAGTATGAGCAGTTAGCTGGAAGTGGACCCCCGCCACAGGCGGGGCCTTGAGGAAGCCTTCCTAGCTGGGGAGGCACCATGAAGCCATCTGAAGACATCGGGCAGGGGGCCCTGCAGCCCAGCTCCCAGCCAGCCTCGCCTGCTCTTCATCTCCCCCAGCTTCAGCTCTGGCTGGGAGCCTCTGTCACCGCCTCCACAGCGCCATGCCCTTGCTTGGCTCAAACACCACCAATTGCTTTAATGCTTCAGCCACTGGCCATGAGGCCCAGTCTGCCATCTGCCCTGGCCTTGCTGTGGGCTGCCTACCAAAGGATGGCCGTCAACCAGCCCTACAAGCTGTGCAGACATGCCAGGCCCTTCGCCTGACACTGCACGCCCCCCTTTCCAGCCATGATCCACAGATCATCCTGATGATTCCACATCTGGGTCAGAGGCTACATGTGCCCCGGGCTGGTCCTTCAGCATCTACTGAGCAAAAAAGGGAGGAGTTGGAGGGGGCCACTCCACTACCTCCTCTCAAGAACCATCACATCACGGCCACCAAGCCAATCTGGTCTGGGCCAGATTTTGCCACATCTTCACCCTCTTGCCAGTTCTGTAGCCCCAGGGAGGGGCAGAAGATCCCCTCATCTCAGAGAAGCAAGACTGATGCTAGCTTGCTAGTAAGAGATGCAAATGAAGGGGAGCAAGGAGCCTGAGAGAGCAGCAAGAGGGCAACAGCAAAATACAGGGGGAATTGGTAAGAAAGGGGGAGCCAGGGCTTTACACAAGTCTCAAGAAAATATCCAGTAGTTTCAGGTAAATAAGCATTCAAAATCTACCCAGCGACAGCTCCTGCGCAACACGGCCAGGTGCCTGTCTCCAAAGACCTGCATTAAAGACATACTGCTTCTTACCGAAACAAATATCTCCTGGGTTCTCCTTTTGTGGACATCAATTTGATGTGCTAAAAATAAAGAGATCTATCTTCTAGCTCGTGAAATAGCGTAATCTTGTTTAGAGGAAGCCAGATTTCCTATGGCGTTTCTTCTCTACTCAGAAGCGTCTGTCCTCTTCCCCTTCGTAAAATGGATGGCTGGCACCCCCGAGTTTACTAGTAGAGACTCCGACCTTGACTCGCGGGGAGTTTAGAACCACGGTGGAATAAAGAAATGTACATCCGGGCTCTTCTGTTTTTTGTTTTTATTTCATATTAAACCAAACTTCTTTACCATGTTGGTTGAGTCTAAATGTTAGAGATGGGGCTGTGCTACCCTCTTGACAGCTCGGCCAACAGCCTCTGGTTGGGTTCCAAAAGGTTTGCTACTCTTCCAAGACAAGGAAAGCTCTGACTTTGCATTTCTCTGATGGATGACAATGGAGATGAAGAAGGCTCCATGTGCCTGAAGACATGGAGATGAATGTTCTTTTCTTAATTTAAACTGTCCTCTCCTAGCTGCTGCGCCGATTGTCAGCCATCACATAATAACTTACTAAATGCTTGCTAAGTGCCAGACACTGTGTTGAATGCTTTACAGGTTTCATTTAATCATCCAACAACCCTACTGTTTTTATTCCCAATTTACAGATGAGGAGACTGGACTTACAAAAATATATAGTTCTTTAATGTACGAAAATATTCTGACCTTTATTCATAATAAAAAGAAATGCAAGTTAAACTACATCGAGACACTCTTTAATATGTCAAGCTGGCAAAGATTTAAGTTTGTTAAAACTCTTAGTCGGCAAGCATCTGGGGAAAGAGATACACATACGTAGCTGACAGGAGTGTATACTGACACAACTTCTAAAGTGGATAATACGGCAACATCTTTCGAAATTATAAAAGCACTTCCTCTTTAAATCAGTAATTCCACCTCAGGAATTTAAATGTAACCTTCAGGTAGAGTCTCACCAAAGGTAAAATGACATATGTAAGAGGTTATTATAGCATTATTTGTAATAGCAAAAGGTGAGAAACAATTCATTGCTATGGAGTCCTGAAAGAAAGAAAAAAAAAAAAAAAGTGGCCCTAAATGCCTGGATAAGATGTCCAAAATGGATTAAGGGGAAAAGGAAGGCTGTACAACAAAGTGTAACATGTGCTGCTATTGCTATTTGTCTAAACAAAGAGGGAAAAGAATTGGATCTGCTCACCTCATCCTTGGCACTCCACCGCACAGCACACAGCCAAAGGACTTGCCTTTCCTCGAGATACCCCACTGGCACTGCCCCTCCTCCTGCCCCGTGCCCTCCTGCTCACCCTTGCAGAGATGTTTCATACGTACACACATACTTCCAAACATATAGAAATACAAAGAGCATACTACGCATGCTCTTCTGCACTTTGCTTTTTTGACTTAATACACACTTGCACATAAAGGGCTGTCTGGTTCTAATTTACGACCGTATACTTCTCCACTGAATGGATAAATCATAATTTATTTAATCAGTCCCACTGATGGATATTTCCATTGTTTCCTACCTTTTGCTATTATAAATAATGCTGTAACGAATACCCTTGGGCATATTTCACATGGTACCTATGGGATTATGCATGTGGGGTAAAATCTTAGGAACAGTAGTAGCTTGTGGGGAGAGCGACACGGTGGATGGGCACAGGACTGGGAGACTTCCCATTGTATCCCCTTTTGTGTCTCTCTGAATTTTGTACCATATGTATTATCTATTCAAAAAAATAAAATATTTTTAAATACAGCTGCTGGACATGGACTGCTTAGACACTCCCTTTATATATTTGTCTGACTATATTTTCCAGTTAAAGCCAGATGATAATTATTCTCAAACTACTTCCTTTAAGCAGCAAACTTAGAGTTCCCGTCGTGGCGCAGTGGTTAACGAATCCGACTAGGAACCATGAGGTTGCGGGTTCGATCCCTGGCCTTGCTCATTTTAACGATCCAACGTTGACGTGAGCGGATCCCGCGTTGCTGTGGCTCTGGCGTAGGCCGGCGGCTACAGCTCCGATTAGACCCCTACCTGGGAACTCCATATGCCGCGAGAGCAGCCCAAGAAATGGCAAAAAGACAAAAAAAACCCCAAAAAACAGCAAACTTCAGTCCAGGGCCAGAGTTCCCAGGAGGGCCACACCGTGATGATCAGCCGGGCCCGCTTCTCTGCAGAGGACACTCCTGCCAAGTGTCACTGCTCACGCTTTGTAACAAGACCAAAAGAATGGGGCTCAATTCCCAGAAGACAGAGGCAGGACACCCACTTTAGTGGTCCTTTCCTCTCTCACTTCTCAACCTCTTTTTTCCTAATTCCTTGGAAGAGGTCACATTCCCGCACAAAGAAACTAAGGGCGGGTGTGACACCTATAGTTTATATTCCACTGGTCACTACCAATCACGTGCCTGAAGAACATGATTGCACAAGGAAAGCTCTGGATGTTGACCAAGAGGCCCCCGCTTTTGAGCAGGTCTTGCACAATTAAGTCTGGCTACAGCCAAGGTGGGGCTGGCTGCCCCAGGCAGTCACTAGCTTATAAAGTTAAATAAAACCAAGTCTGCAGTAAGTAGCGTCTTGCTAACTTCTCCTCAAAGCAATGGAGAGGCAAAAAAAAAAAAAAAAAAAATCCTCTAATTGATACAGGAAGAATATAATGTTTTCCTAAATGAAATGCAGTGAGGAAACTTTGTGAAAAGGTCTGCTGGCTTTCATGGCCCGCCAGGGAGAAGGCCCTGGTCAGAAAGGCCTGCAGAAGATCCTAAGCCTATTTTACCACAGCTCCTGTTTATTCCAAGCCAATTGCCCGCTGTCCCCTTGGTGCTATGATCCCCCTATGCCCTGTGTTCTTGAAACTTCTACAGCACCTTCCTCCAACAGAGACCTCTTGTCACCACCTCAGGTTTCCCTATGAAGCTTTCTCAGTCTGATGAAGTAAGATGATTTTTCCCAAAGCCACCCTTTCTAAACACAAGCGTCCAATTCTTCCATTAATAGGAGGTCCTTACACATAGGCGTTTGAGGAGGCCCTCCTCCTGCCTAATTGGAATTTAATGTTTATTGAGCCACTAAAACTATTACGTTTGTGCTAAAATCTCCAAATCAATTAAAAAAATAAACACAAAAATATCCCGGAAGAACAGGTTTAACACTTCATACACAACAACAAAAAAAATCTTTTTAAGGAAGATGAAAGGACTCACTCTGAGCAGGTGTTGGCAGCAACTTTCAATGGCTCAGTAAAGTCACACAGACACTTCCACCATATGCTGCTTTCTGCCTCCTTCCATGGAAATCTGCTTAAAAAAAACCCTTGCTGTTTCTGAGCATCCCCTTCTTTCCTTTTTGTACATGCTGCACACACCATGGGTTTTTTTCTCTAAGTCTTAGGTTTTCCCATGTTGAAAATGTAAGTATGTAAGTTTCTATCTCAGATACATTGTCTCAAAACTCTGTATTTCTGTGTTCTGGATGGTGAATTCTTACACTGAACCCCCTTAATTCCAATCCAGTATAGAAATGTTTCAAGCTAGTCCAGAAATGCAAGACTTGCTGATAGGACCTTTTAGGCTCTTGAGGAAAAAACCAAGAATTCTTGCAGAATCAACTTGGTTGTGGCTTCCCCAACATCAGCATTCATTAATCATGTCATGGTGGTGGTGGTTTTATCTTTTTTTAGCTGTCTGTCCATGCGTGCTGGCTGCTCCAAGCACTGTCACATACACACCAGGACTATTTCTAGCGCTTTAGCCTATTTAAGTGCTATACCTAAACAAGTACCTTAAAATTCATTGGAATTTGTGGCTAAAAAGCTCTTCTTTCAGTGACTCTAAAGTTACCAAGTTAAGAAAATGAAAATAGATACCCTGTTAAATTTGAATTTCAGATAAACAGCAAATATTTTTTAGTTTTCACTGGGACACACTTCTACTAAAAATTATTTGCTGTATATCTGAAATTCACATTTAAGTGGGAAGTTCCTGTTGTGGCTGATCAATAACGAACCCGACTAGTATCCACGAGGATGCAGGTTCGATCCCTGACCTCGCTCATTGGGTTAAGGCTCTGTCATTGCTATGTGCTGCAGTGTAGGTTGCAGATGTGGCTCGGATCCCGAGTTGCTGTGGCTGTGGCCAGCAGCTACAGCTCCAATTTGACCCTTGCCTAGGAACCTCCATATGCCACGGCTGAGGCCCTAAAAAAAAAAAAAAAAAAAAAAATTAAATGGGCATCCTGTATTTTATCTGGTAGCCCAAACTTTAAAAAAAAAAAAAAAATCCCAAAGTATCTATCATCTCTATCAACAACTTGCTATGCGGTGAGACCATAGGCATTTTACACTATAAGGTAAGGGGAGCAACATACCCTAAACAGATTAAATCATTAAATGATCACAGAATCTTGAAATGTCTGTGTGAATATGGAATATTGAGGCTATTTCTCAAATGATTCAAGTATCAGTAAGATTCAGGTCCAAGTTTTCTGGGTGATGGAGCTATTGGTTTTGTGAATCTGGCAGATTCATGAGTATGAGAAGAAAACATGTTTGCTGTAACAAGTGGGAAGTAGATAATGGGCTGCAGAGAAAATAAGGGTAAGTCAACTAGCACACTCAGGAAGGGTGAGATGAAAAAAAGAACATTTCATTTGCCTTTCTCATCCTCTCTGGTCTAGTAATCAGTGTTCAAAAGCTACCCAATCTGTGACCCTGATCCATAAAACAAGTAAATCAGGACTTTCTTTAAAATGAAGCTTTTATACATAATTATACACATATATACAAACAGCTCTGAAGGCCAGAGAAGTAACTCCAAATTCTGGAACCCTGGAGGCTCTACAGATTATACTGGGTTTCAACCAGTTAATAAGTCTCAGCATCTAGAGGCTTGGCCTTACAATTGGAGAAATTAAATCAAGACTAAAAGCTTCATATTCTGAAAATAAATAGTGGCAAAATACGGCACTCCTGGACTGAGAGAAATAAAATGGAAAAAAGAACATGATTGGAAGGAAACCTCTAGAATTCTTCAAATCCCAGGTTCTTCAAATTGGTACAAATGAGAGCAATCTCTGGGTCACCTGCTATCACGTCAAAGTTTAACAGAGAAGGATGACCCACAGGAGCAGCCTTGCTGCGCTTGAGGATTGTTCAACACTTGAAATGAGCTTCGGATCAGTTCTTGACTGAAGTCCACCTGGGCCCCTTTCACGAAGGCCAAGCTATCAGAATCAACCACCACTCTTGCCCCACCCTGTTCAAATACCCTGAAAAGACAGGAGGAAGACATTAATGAATATTGTAAACACCAAAAACATAACACCCTCTGAGCCCAGAGGTGCACATCTTCTGTTTTCTGAAATACAGAGGAAGCTTTCCTGTTACCTTTGACAGGTGCTGGTTTTCTCTGAGGCAAAAGGGTTCACTAGAATGACTCCTAGGAAGCGTGTAGAGATTTAGGGCCTGGAATCTAAACCAGTCTGACTCTCTACCAACTATGCTATGGACCTAGACAGGGCAGTTTTCCTCCTAGGACTTCGTTATTTTGAATCAAGACAATGAATCTTCACTGTACCCCCACTCTGTGAGAAGGGTGGTGTTCAGGACCCTCGGAAAAACCTCTTAAATTTGTAATAAAAGGAGTTCCCATCATGGCACAGCAGAAATGACTCCAACTAGGAACCATGAAGATGAGGGTTCGATCCCTGGCCTCGCTCAGTAGGTTAAGAATCTGGTGTTGCTGTGTGCTGTGGTGCCAAGGTCGCAGACAGGACTGGGATCCTGCGTTGCTGTGGCTGTGGTGTAGGCCAGCAGCTGCAGCTCTGATTCGACCCCTAGCCTGGGAACCTCCCTATGCAGCGGGTGCGGCCCTTTTTAAAAAGCAAAAATAATAATAATAAATAAATTTGGAATAAAAGAGCACCTTAAGGCACTTTTATCCCTCCCACACATTCTCTGAGCACCCACCCCTTTCTCCTTGCCTGTCGTCGGGGTTGATAACTGTATCCAGTGAAAATTTGTATTGGAATCCGGAGCATCCTCCTCCCTCCACCTCCAGTCTGAGGAATTCTGACCCTTCGGTGATTTCCAGAAGCCTCTGAAATGCAGGAAGGGAGGTCAAGAATTCCAGGCAAGGGAGAGAGACGGATAAGCCAAGGGAAAGTACCCCTACTCCCAGCCCTCGCCAGCCACGGGCGCCCCGTGTCCGGCCTCTTACCTGGACGCAGCTGTCGGTAAGGTGGATCTGCCCTTCGCCAGCTTCAGGGTTGGAGGACGACATTTCCCGAAGAGCCCAAGGTCCGCGAGAGGCCGCGAGGAGCCTGCTGAGCAAGGAAGGAGGGTGAGCCTGGGAGCAAAAGGGCAGCCGGTAACCTCTACCTGGACAGCCTCACGCCAAACCTGATGTCCCTCCACCTGGACAGCCTCACGCCAAACCTTCACCTCCTCCACACGCCTTAGTTTCCCCTTAGTCTCGGGGGCGCAGAACCAAACACCCTTCCCAAATGACTTCCTAGGCTTGCTGGTACCTGCCCCTTTGCCAGGGGGTGACCGCTCTCAGAGCCGCAGCTGTTATGTATAAACCCCGAACGGCCGCCATTTTCCTCTACAAACCCCGCCTCTCGCACTGCCCCAATCCCCTTCTCGGCCTGGGCCTCGGGAGGCGGGACTCATAGAGGCCCCGCCTTTAGGCACACCTATTGGATGGTGCAGGAGGAGGAAGGATTTGATTGGTTAGAGATGCTCCCCAAGCGGGGACACACCCACAAAGCCCCCGCGGAGCGCTGGAGGGAGGAGCAGGGAGGAACGCAGAGGGCTGCAGCTTCTCTCGCTGCGGAGCAGGCCAGATGGGCGGAGATAGGGAATGTCTGGGACCCTGTGTCTGGCTTCCTAGAGCCGGGGGCGGGGCGCAGGCGGACCTCGGTCCCAGTTGCTGGTCACGGGTCGCCTGACTGGGCTCCTCCCTCGGCCCGCCCCTGAAGGTTTATCTTGTGACCGCGGCAGCTGGCTTTCCTTCCGTGAGCTTGAAACCTCCTGAGCTGCGATGCATTTCTTGGCCGCTGCGTTCCTGCTCCTGACACTCAGCGCTTCTGCCCTGGCCGAGCCGGTGCATTTCAGGGACTGCGGTGAGCCCCGGGGCCAGTCCAATGTTCCCACGCCCTCTGCGGGAACCCCCGCCGGAACCTGATGCTAAGACCTCAGGCTGGGTTGGGTGGGTCCCGCGGGCGGCTAGACTCAGCCTCAGACTTCTCGTGAAGTGGGCTAAAATGAGTTAGGGTAGGGGACAAGGTAGTGGCCTCGATAAAACCCGACTACTCACAACGTTGTCTCTTTCCTTGGAAAGCGTGTTTGGGGCCCCAGGATATTCCTGGAGATGGGCCTATGCTGAAGTTTCCTAAAGTTTGTAGGGCAAACATCCGAAGGTTCTTATTCAGCGTAGTGGGTAAGGGATGCGGTTCAAAACTTTTTCTTTATGTAAAAATACGTATTTATTTATGTATTTAAGATTTTGGATGACCTCTCCCTCCACACTCCCTTTGCTTTTTTAAATTTCCCTTTTGCTGAGAAGTCAAAAGTCAGTTCTCCTTTTCATTGTTGGTTCCATTAGGGATTTCCTTGGTCTGTGGAATTTTGTGATGCTGACAAGTTTGTTTCTCCCTCCTGTTTTTGAAACTCCTCTTTCTGGTCACAACTTGTGACAGTGACACATAACCCTCTCTGGCTGTTGTGGTTGGCATGTGTGCTGAAAAACACAACAGGCGAGTAGAAATTGTAAATTCCTTCAGTCAGGTCTATCAAATTAACTGTTCTTGCAGAACTTTTCTGAGGTAGAGAAGTGTAATGATAAAGAGGCATGGAACGGATTTTATAAAACTTGTGAGCTGGAGGGAACCTCGGCGATCCTGGAGTGAATCACCAAATTCCAGAAACGTTAGCTAACTTACCCAGTCACACAGCAGAATGACACCCAGAATAAATGTGCTCCTTTCTATCTAGTGCCCAGGTAATGCTGACTGCTCAATAAATATGCGCTGGAAAAGTGAATGAGACAATAAATACTCTTTCCACTATGTTATCCGAATTCATGTTGAGCCAAAAGCAAAGTTGGAGACTAGGGGACAGGACTGATAGAAGAACAAAAACCACTGGCTTGTTAATCCTTAACAAATGCTCCCCCATGGAACTAGGAGACTGGCACTTGAAAGATGCTATTATTACCTCAAATTACTGTCTTTGCCTCCACTAAACTTAGTGGCCAACATTTGGATGAAGACACTGTGTTAGCTCGACCAACTCATTCCGTTCTCACAATCTGTTTTACAGATGAGGAAACAGGCACCTAGAGTAACTTGCCCAAGTTCTTAGAGCTAGTAAGCAGTAAGAAACTAGTGAGTGTTTGTAAGTCACTTGGGGTTTCAAAGTTAACAGTAAAAAAACAACCACCACCTAAGGAAACTAAACCCCAGCATTGTTCTGCTCATTGGAAAAAAAAGCAGGTGAACATCTATGGCAAGAACTTCTTAAGGGAAAGAGGGCTTCCGTTACAGACTTTCAGTTTACTTTTGAATTGGGAAGTACAATATTAAAAACCTTAGGGCCCACATCAAAAGGATTTTTGAGTTCCACTCTAGGCCCCTTTCCCCTGGAGTGGTATTTCCAGGTGAGAAATAGGGTCCCAGTGTCTAGTTTTGCAACTTTTGTAGGTTAGGACTAAGAGGTTTGCTCTTTTGACATTGGAGATCCAAGAACTTCTTATCAAAAAGAAAAAACAAACCAAAAAAAAAAAAAAAAAACTGGATGAAGGAGCTTCAAGTACTACCCTTTACTCAGTTCCTACTTGATCACGTAACCCAGCCTTACCGAAAGCAGGTAGACACTGGAAGTTGAAAGCTGTAGCCTCAACACTGATTTTCAGTAAGTTGTTGATTAAAGTTCCAATTCTCCCCTGGCCTAGAAGATGGGACAGAGTGGAAGAGAGTGCTCGGAGAAGAGAATCTTGTATTTATTGTTTGAGGACTTTGCCATGATGGAGCCACAAGTTGGGGATAATAGACTGCAACAGTCTCATTTTCCGACCTAGCTGGAGCAGTGTTGGTTAACATGACAAAGTGCGTTCAACTTGCTGTTTCCTGTCTTCATGCATTTGCCTTTGGAGACAGAAAGAGCCCATTCTATTGTCTAGATCCATAATTTCTACCCACAGAAAAAATTTGAGTTGAGAGACTCACATGCTTTTTTTTTTTTTTTTTTTTTTTTGTCTTTCGTCTTTTGTCTTTTCAGGGCTGCACTTGTGGCATATGGAAGTTCCCAGGCTAGGGGTCATATTGGAGCTGTAGCCTCTGGCCTACGCCACAGTCACAGCAATGCCAGATCCGAGCTGAGTCTGCGACCTACACCACAGCCCAGATCCCTAACCCACTGAGTGAGGCCAGGGATCAAACCCACATCCTCATGGATGCTAGTCAGGTTCGTTAGCCACCAAGCCAGGACGAGAACTCCCTAGACTCACCTTTTGTATCAAAAGGAAGTTTGCTAACCCGCTCAGGAACAGCTACCCTAGATCGAATTCATGAACTAAATCCCCATACAATGAAAACTTATATAGCATTACTATGTTCCAAGCAGATATTTTAGAGCTATATGTGTATTAGCTCACCTAATGCACAGATACTCGGTGCTATTGTTATCCTATGAGATGGATACTATTATTATACCCAGAAAGGTTAAGTAACTTGCCTTGAGGTTCCACAGTAAGTAGTGGGGCCAGTGAGATTTCAAATCCAGGCATCGGATCCCAGAGTCCAGCTCTCAGCAGTGTTATAAGAGTGGTGGAGCTGAAGCCCTTACTCTCTTGTCCACTTGGCATTCTCTCCCAGTCAGCTGCCCAGTTTCAGGGGCCTGGATGAAGGAAGAGGATGTTTAAAGATTTGTCCTGGAGTTCCCGTCGTGGCGCAGTGGTTAACGAATCTGACTAGGAACCATGAGGTTGCGGGTTCGATCCCTGGCCTTGCTCAGTGGGTTAACAATCCGGCGTTGAAGCTGTGGTGTAGGTTGCAGACGCGGCTCGGATCCTGCGTTGCTGTGGCTCTGGCGTAGGCCGGTGGCTACAGCTCCGATTCAACCCCTAGCCTGGGAACCTCCATATGCCGCGGGAGCGGCCCAAGAAATAGCAACAACAACAAAAGACAAAAAAATAAATAAAAAAAAATTAAAAAAAAAAAAGATTTGTCCTTAACCTTTTTTGGTCAAGGTACTTTTGTCCTTGTCTTGACTGGGGGGGAGAAAAAAAAAAAAGACACACCCTGCCTCAAAGACACTTATTTTAAAGAACACAGACTCCAGGGCAGAGTGTTCATCTGTTTACCGTGGATGCATGCCTCATTTCCCACTGAGAGGGGTATACAAGACCGCTGATTTGGAGATACCAGGGCAGGAATGAACGGTGGTGGGGCAGGGCCGTTTGGGAGCAGCCTTTCTCAAGATTCCAAAAAGTAGTGGCTCTGTGACTTGAGCCATTGCTCATACTTTGTGTGTGCTGCTTTAAAATCCTATGTCAGGGTGGAAGGAGGAGTGGGAATGATTTTTCCCGGGTACGACCCTCCCAGGATATAGAGCAGGGGGGGCCGGCTATATGTACTCAGTCATTTCCTTAATTCCCCTTCACCCATCAGATACGAGCAGTTCCCCGAGCCCATTGATGGTCAGAGGAGAAGGAGCTCGCCTTCACTGGGAGGGCGGAGCGCCTTCCCATTAGGTAGGAGACGGAGTGGCTTGTTTTCCTTCCCATTCCTTTACATTTTTCTTCTTTTGCAGGCTCGGGGGTTGGAGTGATAAAGGAAGTGAATGTTAACCCATGTCCCACCCAGCCCTGCCAGCTGCACAAAGGACAGTCTTACAGTGTGAATGTCACCTTCACCAGTAGTGAGTATACGTGGTTCTTACCTTCAAATTCACCTGAAAGCATAGCATCAGTCTCAAGTATTGCAATGAGCATGGGAACATGAGGGCAGGGAATTGCAGTCAGGAATTCTGTGACCTCACCTCCGCCCTGGGCAAAGCTAGGATGCCCTCTGCCCTGACAAACCCTTCTCATGACTGGCTTCCCATATGTGTGTTACCTCGAGTCTATCGGAGTTGTCAGACTCCCTTGAAGCAGACAGGGGATTTCCATGTGTTCACAGGTCAGAGAAGACAGCTTGGCTTCTCTCTGTCCTATTTTGGTCCATGTGGGACAGCAGATTTCATGGGATGTCAATTCTGTTTGGCTACAGACTGCACAGTGTTAATAGAGACCTCAATTCTGTAGACGTTGGACCTCCTCCAAAATGTTATTTCAAGCAATATGTCTTCCAGCTATTAAGTCTATATTCTGCCTGAAAATGTACGGACAATCTTTAGACTATAAGGTTTAGGGAACTCACTGGGAAACAGTCAAGAAATTTGAACTTTTGAAGTTTTCATTGTGGCTCAGCAATAACAAACCCGACTAGTATCCATGAGGACGCAGGTTCAATCCCTGGCTTCGCTCAGTGGATTAAGGATCCAGCGTTGCCGTGAGCTGTGGTGTAGTTTGGAGACATGGTTTGGATTTGGCATGGTTGTGGCTCTGGCGTAGGTCAGCAACTGCAGCTCTAATATGACCCCTAGCCTGGGAACCTCCATATGCTGCAGGTGTAGCCCTAAAAAGACAGAAAGGAAGGAAGCTGAACTTTGTTCTTCAACTTGAAGAAATATTATTAGAACTAGTTGCTTCCTGATACCACATTCATCTCCTTCAGATTCCCAGGAACCTAGACGAATGTAAAATCCTCGTTTCTAGAAAGGGCATCTGCTTTGAATCTTTCCCTCATTTTATATACTATGGAACTAGACAGGCTAATAAGGAATTCTCAGGCGTTCCCTTAGGGCTCAGCAGGTTAAGGATCCTGTGTTGTCAGTGCTGCGGCTTGGGTCGCTGCTGTGACAGGGGTTTGATCCTTTGATCCCTGGGCCAGGAATTTCCACATGCCACAGGTGTGCCCCCGCTCCAAAAAAAGAAAAAAACAGTCTCAAAGTTCTTATCACCTCTTGTTCGTAAGCCTAAAGACAGTTCTAAGTTCTAGAGTTGTTGTCTCTGGAGTTCCCGGTGTGACTCAGAGGAAACGAATCTGACTAACGTCCATGAGGACGCAGGTTTGATCCCTGGCCTCACTCAGTGGGTTAAGGATCCGGCATTGCCCTGAGCTGTGGTGTGGGTTGCAGACACTGCTTGGATCCTGCATTGCTGTGGCTGTAGCTCTGATTCAGCCCCTGGCCTGGAAACCTCCATATGCCCTAAAAAGACCAAAAAAATAAAATAAATAAATACAGTTGTTGTCTCTCCTGGACAATGCCTTATCACCTGTGCTGTTCCAAATCAAAAAAGTGCCTTCTAAACAAAATTCCCAACCCAGACAGAAATAAACGGAGTCAATGCTCTGGATCTCCAGAATAACCTAATAGCTCATAGGTTGCTTTAAAGGTATTCCTCCTGCCTGTCTTGTGACTCGGAGGGTAGAGGTTAGCAAGAAGTGTACCTCTTTCTCTTACCCAGTTTCCAAAGAGTTACCGCTTTCACAGCCCATGGCGTCTCTATGGAGACTCCTAGTCCCTCTTTCCAGGTTGTCTCCCACTTTCTTCCTCATTCCTAATGGAATCCTTTGGGCAGGGTATTTGAGAATTCCGAGATCAGTCTCCCATCCATTGTTAAGTTGCACAACACACTTTGACAGAGTCTGATATAAAGAGCAAACAGCAAGTTCATTGCCAAAAATCAGTTAGGTTGTTGCATTGGATTATATATCCAGGTAGCTCTGATTCTCCTGAGAAACTCTGAAAAGCAGTGAAGAGCAACAGAGAGTTCAGAGCAAAGAAAACAGCCCCCACTGATGGCTTTTTTTTTTTTTTGCATAATGCAGTAATTTTTCAGGTTTCAGACCGAGTGCTTGCTTTGTAGCATTCACAGAGTCCTAAACATAACAACAAAGAGAAGTAAGACCCCAGGAATGAAGAGGCACAGACGCAATTTGCCAACACAGCAGTGCCATGGCTTGAGAATATCCTGAGAATGTCTGAATTTTTCAGTTCCGCTTTGGCAGCGGGCTGTTTCCTTCGCCCTCTGATTGTCTTGTTTTCTCCTAGACACTCAGTCGAAAGGCAGCAAAGCCGTGGTGCACGGCATCGTGATGGGTGTCCCGATTCCGTTTCCCATCCCCGACCCCGATGGTTGTAAGAGCGGAATCAACTGCCCCATCCAGAAAGACCAGACCTACAGCTACCTGAATAAACTGCCAGTGAAGGCCGAGTACCCCTCTGTAAGTGACATGGTTGAGGACCCCGAAGGCCTTGTGACTAGATTACAAATCTGAGGAGAGGGGCCAGGAAGAAAAGACTGGAGTGGGACTCCTTTATCTCCCTGGGGTAGACGTGCACACCGGGGGAAGGGAGATAAGTCTGAGTGAAGAACTCATGCGTTGGGGCCGAGAGCTTTCACTGCGTCCCTTTGATCCTTGTCTGCAGCCTGCTGGTGAGCCTCGGCCTAACGCTGCCTTCTTTATGTGTGATATTTCCCCCGATTCTTGGGCCCACCTCTGTGGATCACCCTTTACTGATGAAGAGCTTTCAGCCGCCTGTGCTCCGTGATGTGAACAGAGTCTATTCTGCTCAGAAATATTACAGCCGAGCTTTAGAGCGAGGTCTTGTATTTCAACACCTGCGCAGTGTTACAAGTTTTGGTCAGGTATCAAATAGTTCAAGCATTCGAGCAGCCATAGCATTGGTCATCAGAAAAACCTGGTTCCCCCGTTAATCTCTGAAGCAGAGAGCAGTAGTTTGTTAGTCCGCAGCAAAGTGGTGGCTTTTTCCTCTCTTCTTTCTCTCCTCTACCCTCGTCTTTCACCTCTGGCTCACCTTGCTATCCCTGTTTCTTTTTCAACCCAACACTTGTGATATCGAGCCCACTGGAATGGGCCTGTGGCAAAGATATGAATCTTGATAAGACTGGAGGAAGAGATCCCTTGTGACACAGCAGGTTAAGGATCCAGCCTTGTCACTGCCACAGCTCAGGTACAGGTTCAACCCCTGGCCTGGGAACCTCCATCTGCTATGGGTGCAGCCAAAAAAAAAAAAAAAAAAAAAAAAAGGACAGAAAGGACAAAGAATGGAAGAAATAAAGGGATTACTTTTTTCCATGAAGAAAAGGAGCTGTATTTCTTAAAAGGAGATTTAGTAGAACTGGGAGCAATCTGGCCATTTATTACCAAGAAACCACATGTAATTAAAGAACATTCTAAAGAGACTCCAATATAGGGAGTCTCTGCTTAAGGGATATCAGAGATCCTAAAGGTCAAGAGCAGATGTGTAGGTTACTCTGCAGAGCAGCCATGTGATCATGGGCATTTCTGAGCCTCAGGAACTCAGGGTCTGGTTAGGGCCTGATGCAGAGTAGACACTTCATATGTGGTCGTTCTTGTTAAGTGAATTACATTTCATTTGAAAACCAGCTTAATCTTTGTTAATTTGAGCCTGAAGGGAAACAGTAATTAATATATACTAGTCTTGGAGTTCCCATTGTGGCTCAGCAGTAACAAACCTGACTAGTATCCATGAGAGCTCAGGTTCGATCCCTGGCCTCGTTCAGTGGGTTAAGGATCTGATGTTGCTCTGCGCTGTGGTGTAGGTCACATATGAGGCTCTGTCCCCTGTTGCTGTGGCTGTGGGTTGGCCAGCAGCTGTAGCTCCAGTTCAGCCCCCAGCCTGGGAACTTCCATATGCCGCAGGTGCAGCCCTAAAAAGTTCAAAAGAAAAAAGAGAGAGAGAGAGTTTGTAACTAAGAGCAAGTAAACCGGAGTTCCCGTCGTGGCGCAGTGGTTAACGAATCCAACTAGGAACCATGAGGTTGTGGGTTCGGTCCCTGCCCTTGCTCAGTGGGTTAACGATCCGGCGTTGCCGTGAGCTGTGGTGTAGGTTGCAGACGCGGCTCGGATCCTGCGTTGCTGTGGCTCTGGCGTAGGCCAGTGGCTACAGCTCCGATTAGACCCCTAGCCTGGGAACCTCCATATGCCGCGGGAGCGGCCCAAGAAATAGGAACAACAACAAAAAAAAAAAAGACAAAAAGACAAAAAAAAAAAAAAAAAGCAAGTAAACCAATATCCACATAAGAAAGGACTGGTAAAGTGCCAGTAATTTATTAAGGATTAGAAGAGACAATTCCTAGTATGCATGTAGCAAGTCAAGGCAGAGATCTCTAAGGAGGTATATTATCAAAAAACAGTTTAAGGGCAGTGATCAAAACTATATTGCCGGAGTTCCTGTCGTGGCGCAGTGGTTAACGAATCCGACTAGGAACCATGAGGTTGCGGGTTCGGTCCCTGCCCCTGCTCAGTGGGTTAAAGATCCGCATTGCCGTGAGCTGTGGTGTAGGTTGCAGACGCAGCTCGGATCCCGCGTTGCTGTGGCTCTGGCGTAGGCCAGTGGCTACAGCTCCGATTCGACCCCTAGCCTGGGAACCTCCATATGCCGCAGGAGCGGCCCAAAGAAATAGCAAAAAGACAAAAAAAAAAAACTATATTGCCACAGAGGGTCATTGTCCCTGAAATTACTCATACAACCTTAAACTTCTTTGGACATTCTTTGTGTTTTGCTATTTCCTTTTCCAGCTAACAAGTTTCCTGGGACCTAAGAATCTTAATATTTTACTCTCTGCTCTGCATAAAGTTGGAAAAACTGGGTCAGATGGTCAAAATGCATGCAAAATTGTTTCAAGGTGAAATTATTTTTCATGTCCAGCTTCATTTGTGTACCATTGATCTAAGAGGGAAAAGAATGCTTTAGAAACTGTATTTGTAAGCTGACTAGACCGGGATGTGGTATTGCTAACACCAAGTCCTAGGTGTAACTTGGTTTGTCCTCTCAGCTTAAGGACACAGGCTGTGCCTACATCCCCAGTAGCCTTCATGATGAAATGATTTAAGAAGAGGATGAGGAATTAGGCAGTTTGTAACAATTTACATCTGAGATTCATAGGTAAACCCCTTCTGGATTGAGGTGAGGTCTTGGATTCACTTTTCCCAACTCTTTTTCTCTTTCTCCAGATAAAACTGGTGGTGGAGTGGAAACTTCAGGATGACAATGACCAGTGTCTCTTCTGCTGGCAAATCCCAGTACAGATTGAAAGCTAGAGCTCTTCAGTGCCACTCTGTGCATCTGGGGGTGACAGAACAGGGATGGAGGGAGGGGAGGAGAAATCAAGTCTAAACTCACTCAGTGCCATAAGATGAAAGGAATTTCCCAGAAGGCTGTTTCATGCCTCTGAACCTCCAAAAGCAACTAAGACCCTATTTCCTGAGAGCTCAGAACTGTTGCCCTTGTAACATCCTTTGTTTAAGGGTTGAAGGAGAGGAGGGCATGAGAATGTAGGGATTGATTTAATTGCCTTCAGTTTTTGTTTTTTTCCTTTTGGAATCAGGAGGGTCCAACCAGACAAGACCCGAATGAGGCTGCTTGGGGATACCGGCTAACTTGCCCTAGGGTTACCGGGCCTTGCAGCGGAGGACGGGTTTCAAACCACATCCCACTAGCTGGGATCTCCCACCTGCAGGTTCCTCCTCTCCACGTGCCTCAGTGCATCTGGCCATTGAGCCTCCTTCCTGACGCTCGGCATCACCTCTAGCTCTGCTGCTTTACGGGTGCAGCCGTGTCCAATGTTGCAGTGGGGGAAGGTGTTCCATGACAGAAATTCACCTCCAATGGCTGGTTCTATGTGGTTAGCTCATGTCTCCTTTTCTATCTTAGGCGGTTTTCATTAAATGTAGCACTTCCTTAGCAGATGCTTGACTTTTTTCTTTTTTTTTTTAAACAGCATTAACCTGTAGCCTCTTTATGCACCTGGAAATGTCCCTTTGAATAAAAAAAAAACTTGACAGTCTTGTCTTCTGCATTTTGGCTGTGGACACCTGCTTTCACACAGATTATATTCTCCTGGATCCAGGGAAGGGGGGCACCCAGTCCTGGGGTCCCAGAGTGCAGTAAAGACAGGGCTTTCAGTAACTGCCTTTCCTCCTCTTCTCACAGTTAGGCCTCACCTCTCTGTCTTACACGACAGGACTTTCTGGTTTGCTTCATTTTGCCCAGTCCTATATCACCAAGCGTGCTTGAGAGAAGCCCGGAAAGCAGACATCACCTAGAATAACAATATCTACAAGGTGAAGGAGACTGAACTTGGGGTGGGGGCAGGACGTCAGAAGTTACAAGTGAACATAAGCATGGGAACCTTTGGGAACCTTCTGCCATGAAGAAAGCCTAGAAGGTGACATGTGAAGGAGGAGCAGGTAGTGGCTGAATTATTTATAAGGCTTTCAGTGTCCTGCTCTTGAAGTTCAAAGTATAGTCATGGGGCACACGTTTGGCTGTCTGTTTCGAATCAGGGTGCTTTCAGCTTTTAGCTGTTGCGGGGAATACAACCCTGTTCACAAAGGAGTTGGGAAACTTGGACCTTAGAAAGTCATCCCTTATAGGTTGGGTGCTTATGCAGCCAATTTGTCATTTGGTCCAGGTCTTTTCATCCCACTAATTTCACTAGATTCCTTGGGCTTGTGAGTTTCCCAGGAAAACCACAAGGGGACAGCCATAGATTGGGAATGACATTACCAAAAGCCAAGATTTCCTCGTTAATTCGGGGAGCCATCCAACCACTATACACCAGCTAAGATGTTTGTGTTTTCTATCACATTGTGTCTAGAAGGACAGGCTCCTCTGTCTCCCGTGCTGGACCCTGGCTCTGTCAGACTTGTCTGAATTCCAAGGGCGGCGACCTGCTGTGGCTTCTGCCTTCAGACTGCTGGTCGTTGGATCCTGGCTTCCCTGGGATTACCAGAATGATCTTTAAATCCCTTAACCTCTCTGTGCTTCAGTTTCCTTATCTGTTAAGATAGGGATAATAACAGTAGAGCTCTGAGGCTTAAATGAGGCAATGCGTTAAAACATCTAGAATGACCCCTGGCACCTGGTACACAATCAGTCGTTGTTTGCTGTTCTCAGAGACAGACATTGTTCTCATCTGGGTATGAGGGAAAACCAGAAGGTTCAATCTGCTGTGTGAGGATATGTCACCTCACGGAAATGAGGCCATCCTCTGGGCACGGGAACTTTCCCACATGCCCGGCAAGGCTCAGTTCTCCTAGGCGTCCGCTCTCTTCCCCATTCCCAGAAGACTCATGTTGCTAAGCTTCCTTGAGGCTAACAGCTGCCTGCCCTGCATTTTGTATTCCTGCTCTTATGTTGAGAGAAGGCAGCAGAAAAGCAGTTCCACTGGTGTATACCCTTCATCAGAGCAGAGGAATCACGCCACAGCGTAGAACTATTTACCAGCCATTGTGAGGCTCCATGGAGCCTGCAGCAGTGAGCCGGGGCGGGCTCCCTTGGCGGGATTAGTTTGAAAGGTCATCTCTGTACAGATGGTTCCCAGCATCCCACCCCCGCAAAAAGGTCATGCTCTTCCCGGTGACACACTACACTTTCCCAGTCCACTGAGCAAGCCACGGAGGCTTAGCTCCTCTCGTGTGAATTCCAGGGTAGAGAAACCCCAAACTCCGGTGGTTTAATAACCATGAGGGGCACTCCTACTTACAGAATGGAGGGAACTCAATACCTAATATTCCCAGTTCGGGTGAGTATTAGGTGGGAGGCCTGGCATTTAGTCCAATCCTCAGGCTAATGAAAAGCAATGAGCATGGAGTAATTGCTAATCCCCTATGCTTGGTTTTGAAATCTTAGTTGACTTTTGAAAGGAAACAGGTTGATCCTAATTATACTTTGCAAAGGTTGATCAAACAGTCTGTTTTCTGAGAACACCCATGTAGGAAGGTGGCTTGACATAGGTGAGGTCTGGACTAAGGGAAGATGATCTGAGATTAGCCAGTCACATCAGACCATCCAAAAAGCAAATGTTGCTTAAATGACTGCGTTGGGATGAGGACAGGACCGTGATACATAGGAAGAGCCTTGACACAGAGGAAAAAGTTCTGTGTGAGAAACGCTGTCAAGGTGATGGTTACCTTGAACGAGTTTTCTTTCCAAGGGCTCTTTGGATGGGAGATAGAACAGGAAAAAGAGCCTGGGGGATTTAAAGGTCTGAGATACTCGGCTGAGGGGTGTGCCGCGATGGCGGTGGGGGAATGGGAAAGGCAGTCCGGTGTGACCCGAGGTAGAAGGTGGTGCTGGCTCTCCACAGGTGTTGTCTAAAAAAGTCTTGAGAAGAGTTGCGTCATCTGGGGTGGTTGTGTTTTCTTCTATGGAGCGAATCCCCCAGCCTAGCCCTCGGATTCTTCACTGAATCCTATTCACTTACAGCTGTCAGTTGACTGGCAACTAAATGGTCTGGGTGTTGGTTGCCATGGAAACAGCTAAAAGGTCCATTGCTATGGGAACCTACCATGCTTTTCAGGGGTTTGGTTCCTGAAAAGGAGTGGAGGCGGGGGTGCAGGGTGGAGCCCAGGAGATGGGCTGCAGAGGTGGCTCGAGGGTCCTAGGAGAAGGTGAGCAAAGTGGTCAGCGGGCATGGGTGGCTCCTTATGGCTGAGAGAGAAGAAGAGCAGTGGTGTCTTCTTGCTGCAGGCATTCCCGCCTGTGCTCTGCTCCTTACCCCATGGTGCCAAGCACAGATATTTGCTGTCCCAAATGGAGAATAAGGGCACAAGATCCTGGAGCAGACCTAGCGTGTGAGCGCTGCTCCCCTCCTCTGCCGGGCTCTGAGCGGGAAAGGCTTGGCTCCCCTCTGCCTGGAAGCCTGCTCTCCACACATCATGTGTCCCAGATAAGCAGCCAGCAGGTAAAAGGATGAGCTTAGCTCTGACTGCCAGTGGGTCAAGACGATAAGGAGCCTGGCGGACAAAATGGATGGCTGCTGGCCTGGAACATGGCAGAGAGGCTGGGGGCTCCAGGTGAGGAAGCAGAAGGGCTTCTTTTCTCAGCATTAGAGAAATGCACTACCCTGCTCCCTCACCCCCCTACCCACCCACAGGTCTCTCCCACAAAGAAGAGGGGTCCTAGAGAGAGCAAATTATTAAAGATGGGGTTTCACGAAGGTCCTCAGTGGAGCTGCACAACAGTTATAAGATTCCTTCCTGAGTTTTGCTATCCAGGGATATCACCGACACCAGTGCCTAATGGTAAGATGACCTTTTACCGAAATAAGGAAAAAACGTCCCAGTGGCTCTGCCATTAGTTACTGTCACTGTGTAATATTATAAATGGAAGGTGTTGGGCTAGATAATCTCTAACGTCTCTGTCAGAATTACCAGCTTATGATTCATTGAGACACAGGAGGGAAGTTCGAGCACCATGAGCAAGCAGGTGCAGCCTAGTCAGACCTGTGCGAGTTTAGGGGCTTAGGACACGGCCTAGGGCCAGGACATTAGATTCAGAGAACATCTCAGACAGGTGTGGCCCAGGGAAATTTCCCCCAATTCTCCAGAATTCTGAGACAGGGAGTCTTGACTTTCTCTCCTCACCTTGCCTTCTCCTGCCTGGAGCGACTGGATTCAGCCTCTCCCAGGGACCTCTAGAGTCCAGGAGCCTGGCCCCAGAGACAGATGTCACCGGAATTTGAACTACGCCGCAGGACCATGGAGCGTGTCCCCAGGATCTGTGGGGAGGTTTTTTTCCACTTTGGGAACAGGGTAGATGTTTATAGATTTCTATAATGTTTAAATTTTTACATACGTAAGGGTTTCTATCCCACCTCCAACTCTCTCCAGCTGATTGACATTGGCTGAGTTCTTGAATTTACTCTCAAGGCCTCAATCTCCTCAGCTGTAAAATAGGAAGGTAAGAGTCCCCACTTGGGGTGTGTCTAATGATGACTCGAGGTGGAGGATGCAAAGCGCTCACATCACCAGGTGCCTGACTCTAATAAGTGCTTGATTATTTATTATTATCTTCTTAGTTAAGAAAAGAAGCTTGCATCCATGGAAACTGCTTGGTGGCCTAGAATCATAGGCATTTGCCATGGATTTGTCTTCCAGCTTTAACTTCAGGTGCCATTCAAGACCAGTGGGCTCCCTGATGGGCTCCCTGTGGTTTGCCTTCATTAAGGCAGATTCTAATCCTCTCTTTATGACACTTGGCCATATTCTTTTTTACGTGTAATTTTTGGGTGTCAGCTTACCTTCCAACTGTAAATATCTTGAGAATAGAGACTGCCCTTTTCCTCTTTAAGGAAATGCCTAAAACTCAGCACTCAGCAATTATTTAGTGAGTTTTTTCTTTTCTTTTTAGGCCTGCACCCAAGGCATATGGAGGCTCCCAGGTGAGGGGTCGAATCGGAGCTGCAGCTGCCGACATATGTCACAGCCACAGCAACGTGGGATCTGAGCCGCATCTGTGACCTACACTGCAGTTCATGGCAATGCCTGATCCTTAACCCACTGAGTGAGGTCAGGGGTGGAACCCACATCCTCATGGATACTAGTCAGGCTTGTTACCACTGAGCCATGACGGGAGATCCTATTTAGTGATTTTTTTTTTTTCGTCTTTTTAGGGCCATACCCATGGCATATGGAGTTTCCCAGGTTAGGAATCAAATCAGGGCTGTAGCTGCTGGCCTACACCACAGCCATAGCAACACGGGATCCGGGCTGCATTTGCAACCTATACCACAGCTCACGGCAATGCTGGATCCTTAACCCACTAAGCAAGGCCAGAGATTGAACTTGTGTCCTCATGGATGCTAGTCAGATCTGTTTCCGCTGAGCCACCACCGGAACTCTGCAAATTTTTTTTGATGTAGAAAAAAAATGTCATGATTCTTTAGGTTTTGAATCGGACCACTGAGCCCTACCATAGCTTTGGTCTCCAAAGGGGTGGGAAGAGTAAGAGCTGGTTTGGTTTCATTCTCCTGAAGGAGGGTGTGGTAGTGCCTATCCTGGGTGGGTAGTTCTAGCACAGGCCTCTGGCTCCCATCTTGTGGAAGCCAGGTGTCATCTGGGTCCAGCGCTCATTGACAACTCTAGCTTGTCTCCAGCCCACAGGCTCCCTGGCCTTGTGCTTGGGAGGAAATAGCTCCCTCTCCCCTCCTGGCAGCGGTCAGTCTTCAGTTTCATGCCGAGAGCCTCCCAGCTGCTCTTGGCTGCTTGCGTCTGGGTCAGGATGCCAGCTCTGTAGCTGCAGGTTGAATCAGGTTGCCTCCAAGAGCCCAAGAGAAAGCAGATCTGGCTTATCTAACTCTCTCCCTTCTCTGGTACCCGAATCTCTGCAGCCCAGGGTCCCAGAGCTTGCCAGTGCTCAGCTCAGCAGGAACAAGGCCCACAGAGCTACCTGGAGCATCTCCCAGACTGTGGCTGCTGAGAACCTCCTCCTTCCAAGGTGGGGAAAGGAAAACGCAGGAGTCGGGAAGAAGGAAGTGGAATGAATGGCAGAGAAAAGCCTTGAGGCCAGACCGATTTGCCGTAGTAACTTGGATGGGTCATTTAACCACTTTTAGCTCAATACTTCACAGGGATCTTGTATGGACAAAAGGAAACAAGGGGTGTGCACACCGATCTTGGACCTACAAAGGCTACTTGTACTTAGAATATTCGTATCATAGGCCAGTGGAGAGGACTGGGCATTTATCCAGCTTTGTTCCTGTTGACTTGATGAGCTGGACAGACCCACGGAAACACCCACAAGAAAAACAAGGACAAGGTCCTGGATTTGATAACTCTAAGAACAAATTTAAGATTTTGCAACAAAACAGATGTCAAAGACAGCTGGCTCTCCTGAAATTTTTGCTGTGAGTCCTGAGGGTGCAGACAGTTAGGCAACTGCTCCCTTCCATCATCCTGATCCCCTCACAGAATTTATATGGGCAGGACAGTGTGTGTTTCTTCAGGCAACACTTACTGAGCACCTATTATGCGCCAGGCACTCTGCTGGGCCCTGTGATAGAAAAAAACAAGTAGGGCAAGGTCCCTGCCTTCAAGGAACGCAGAGTCTAGTGGTAGAGGCAAACAGCAAACCTTGATGGCAGTACAATGGAACAATGCCATGACAGTCGCAGGCCCAGAATGCCATGGCGCCCAGAGGCAAAATCACTGTGGCAACTTGGCATGGAAGGGGCAGAGCCAGGTCAGGCTTCTGCTGGGAGCATGGCTGGAAATGGAGATGTCTCATGTGGTACTAGATCTTTATCCATTCATCATCTATCCTTCTGAGGATATGCTTGTCTTCTGAGGTTTTGTGGAATATTTCTACCCCACCCCCATTTTTAGGCTGCACCTGCAGCATACGGAAGTTTCAGGGCCAGGGGTTGACTCAGAGCTGCAGCTGCAGCCACACCACAGCCACAGCCTCAGTGGATCCAAACCACATGGGCAATGTATGCCACAGCTTGTGGCAACACCAGATCCTTAATCCACTGAACAAAGCCAGGAATCAAACCCACATCCTCAGAGACAATGTTGGGTCCTTAACCTGCTGAGCCACAACGGGAATTCCTGGAATGTTTCTTGTAGTGAATTTACCTTCTCCTGAACTTCTGGTATTGGTTCACTTATTTGTACGTAAAGTTCCTCCTCTCTATTTACTCTGGGACTAAGGAAGCATATTTGGTTGTGTCCTGACTGTGCATCCAGTATGGATGTCTCTCTCCAGCTCAAAGGGCTGATTTGGGTTTTAGAATCCTGGCCCCATCTGACCCACTTCTTCTTTCTCTGTCTGTGCTCCAGCCACACACGGGCTCCTTTCAGTTCCTCAAGTTGGCTGTGCTCCCCTCCCCCAGCCACGCGACTCTCACACACGCCCTTCTCTCCATCTGGAATACCACCCCCCAACTTAGTTGACTTTCATTAACTCTTCCTCATCCTCGTACTTCTGTGAGATGTCTCCTCCTCAAGGAAGCCTTCCCTGACTACCTCCCCCAGATCAGATCAAGTACACACTTGGCTCTACGGTCTCAGAGCACCCAGCTTCCTCCCTTTTTGGTGCAATTCCAAAATTCCACACTGGGGATTTCCCGCTGTGGCACACTGGTAACAAACCTGACTAGTCTCCATGAAGATGCGGGTTCAATCCCTGGCCTTCCTCAGTGGGTTAAGCATCCGATTGCCGTGAGCTGTGGTGTAGGTCGCAGATGCAGCTCAGATCTGGTGTTGCTGTGACTGTGGTGTAGGTTGGCAGCTACAGCTCCATTTGACTCCTAGCGGGTGTGGCCCTAAAAAGACAACAACAACAAAAAAATTCCAAGCTGGTAAGATTTTGTGATTAATGCCATCACTCTCAATAACTTGTAAACATTTCCATTTTGCTCATCACTATATGACAGTTTCTAGCACAGCACTTAGTCTGAGGAACAGGTGGCCCATAAATATTTTTTTGAAAGAATTAATTACTGGAATGATTAATGACTTTCGGGGGCCACTCTTTGCCTTGGGCCTAAAAGGCTCTGTGTCCAAAACTAAGAACAATGCCGATTGTAAAACTAGGGACCAGAACTGAATGGGGAGCCCCCAAAAAAGAAGAGGCACAAAAAGAAATGATCAGGAGTGGGATGTCCCAGGACAAGCATGCTTCCCGCTTGTAGGCGTGGAGAGCCAAGGCAGGGAAAATGAAAAGACTGGAGCCCCCGGCAGGGTCAGACCTAGGATGTGGGCTGGAAAGGAGGGAGAACGGATAAGTAGGTATTGAGCTATTACCCTGATTCTCAGGGGATACTTGTGTCTCTTGGGTATAAGATAATGTGCTGGAGTACAAAAGACAGGATAACCATCCCATCTCCCTACTGCTTCAGTTATAACTAGTCTTTGAGGAGTGTGCGATTGTGGGAGAGCAGGATTATTTTATATTAAAACCAATACTGAGAGGGTTCCCGTTGTGGCGCAGTGGAAATGAATCCGACTAGTATCCATGAGGATGAGGGTTCGATCTCTGGCCTTATCCAATGGGTCAGGGATCTGGCGTTGCCATGACCTATGGTGCAGGTTGCAGTCGCAGCTCAGATCCTGCGTTTCTGTGGCTGTGGTGTAGGCTGGCAGCTGTAGCTCCAATTTGACCCCTAGTCTGGGAAATTCCGTATGCCACAGGTGCAGCCCTAAAAAAGCAAAAAAATAAAAAAATAAAACCAATACCGATATAGAGTAGAATGTAAATTGCATATGATTATAAAAACTCACAAGATTTTAAAGACATTAATGCTATGACTTTAGGGGTCGTTCAGTGAAAGAATCTAAAAAGCATTACTACTTCAAAGTATTGTGTTCCAAAGGATTCTGTATGATTGAAGTTTTATAGATCAAATACCATTAGATATGCATGAAGAATAGGCTCTGTGGGTTTTTTTTTTGTTGCTTTTTTTTTTTTTTTTTTGCTTTTTAGGGCCACCCCCTCAGCATATGGAGGTTCCTAGGCTAGGGGTGGAATGGGAGCTACAGCTGCCAACCTACACCACAGCCACAGCCACAGCAGATCCAAGCCACACCTGTGACTTCCACCACAGCTAATGGCAATGCTGGGTGCTTCACCCGTTGAGCGAGGCCAGGGATCGAACCTGCAATCGCATGGTTTCTAGTCAGATTTGTTTCTGCTGCGCCACAACAGGAACTCCAAGAATAGGCTCTTCTGAGGCAAGATTTTTCCTATTCATTTTTGTACCACACACCACTTCCTCAAAGACCTACCACAGCAGTAGTTGCGCGTGAGGTGGTGAACTGCATCCATAGCAAACCACTCGTTCTTAGTCTTAGTCTGGTCTGTAAATTGCATGCTGGATTTTATTTATTATTATTATTTTTTCTCTTTTTATGGCCGCACCTGCGGCATGGGGAAGTTCTCTGGCTAGGGGTCAAATCAGAGCTACAGCTGCCGGCATACACTACAGCCACAGCAATGCCAGATCTGAGCCACCTCTGCGACCTACACCACGCTTGTGGCAACACCAGATCCTTTACTCACTGAGCAAGGACAGGGTGGAACCAACATCCCTGGTCAGCATCCTCACGGACATTATGCCGAGGTTCTTAACCTGCTGAGCCACAATGGGAACTCCTCGCTGGATTTTTAAGATTTTATTTTATTTTATTTTATTTTATTTTTCTTTGTCTTTTTGCTATTTCTTGGGCCGCTCCCGCGGCATATGGAGGTTCCCAGGCTAGAGGTCGAATCGGAGCTGTAGTCTCCGGCCTACGCCAGAGCCACAGCAACTCGGGATCCGAGCCGCGTCTGCAACCTATACCACAGGTCACGGCAATGCTGGATCGTTAACCCACTGAGCAAGGGCAGGGACCGAACCCGCAACCTTATGGTTCCTAGTCGGATTCGTTAACCACTGCGCCATGACGGGAACTCCCCTCGCTGGATTTTATTATCAAGATGGTTCTGTCTACCCACTCCTCCAGAGAGAGTTGGGGCTGCTGCTGTGTCTCTCTGGGGAGGAGCTAAACAAAGAGGCTCCGTGGATCGTTGTGTCCTAACTATTCCAGGATGAAATTGTGGGGGAAACAATGGGGAGATGACAAGAGTGAGATGAGAGCAGAAAAGTGTGCAGAGAATTTAACTACTTGCCATTGGCTGTAAGGAAATGATTCTCTAGTTTCTCTGCATGTCCCTTGTTTTCGGTGTTTACCTTGACTCCCAAGAGAAACTGAGCTTTTTGAAGTCAGGACTGTGTCTGTTTTTCACAAAAAGCTCCTGGAAACCATGCACAATAAATGCTTGTCCACAGGCCCGCCAGGCAACTCCCAGAGGCAGAGTTGATAAAATCTTGGCAAAGATAACCACCCAAGTTGCAAAGCCAGGAAGAGCAAAGTTCTCAGAGGTCGAGTGGGTGTGTGAGGCAGGCTGGTGGGTCCTTGTGACGAGAGTGGGGCTGGGAGTGGTGACTACAGGGATTGCTTTTCCGCAGGGGCTGAGACGAAGGAGACAGTGTTCTCAGACTTAATCATTGCTTTTAACTCCCCCAATGTCATCTCTAATGGTCCCTGGCGGGTGCCACTCAGAGCCTCCACCCCCAGCCACCGCCCCCCCCCGCCCCCTGCCCCAACTCTGCCTACCTGAGCAAATTCTCCCCAGCTTCTCAGCCACCCTGTATCTCAGATCCGTGTCTGCCACCTCCCTTTCCAAGGCATCGTGTCCCTGTCCCTATTCACTCAGGGAAGGGGAAGGCGGGAGTTTGCATCTCGGCGGGAAATGTATCAAATGTATCACCTCCACCAGCCCAGAAGCTGCTCCCTGGGGAAGGGACCAGAGGCTGTCTGGTAAAACGTGGCATGCTGAGGGGCCTCGCTGGTGGAGGGCAGGGGAGGTGCCAGCAGCGAGTGATGTGGTTTAGAAGCAGGGGGCCAGGCTGCACCCTTGACAGGAAAAGGTTGGAAATAAGCCAAATAGAACAGAATGGAAAAACACGAATCATCTGCGGTTTAAAAAGGGGGGGGGGCCTAGAGTCAAGGACATGAGACTTGTTGCCGGAGAAGTTAGAGAGGAAGACAGGACCCGGGCAGCGCTCTCTCTCTCTCCCCCTCCTGACTTCATTTTCTCCTTTTCTCATAACCTCCACGGTAAATCACCTGCAAATTGTAACCGCACAGCCTGCAACCACTTGAAATGGCAATCTGGCAGCCCGGAGATTGGCATTCAGGGACTGTCTTTGTCGCAAAAAGCTGAATTCTTGTTTATGTTGGTAAATTAATTGCTGGCAGAGAGGGCTTTTCATTTTCCAACCCGAACAATACAAAAAGAGGCTGCAGGGTTGAAAAGCCCCTCAAGGGTGCTCGGGGTTACATGGCCCGTCCCATCAGCAAACATGCCCCATCTTTGGCCTCTCTGGATTGAACACCATGAAACAGGCCAGGACTAGATGCTGAGCCCGATGTGTGCCCACAAGTAGCCCCTAAGCCTTCATCCCTTCGCAATGTGTGAGCAGCCCAAACAAAGCAGCCTGCCCTCCTAGGGATGGGTGACAGTGTCTGCACCTTATCAACAACCCCTGCCACGGCTTACAGGTGACAAGCACTTCTGAGTGGCTTTATAGGAGGACACCCTGTGGCCACGTCTTAGTGAAAAGGCTCTGGGACGTCTCAGTGTCATCAAGGTCACTGTGGCCTCTGCACATGATGCTGTCTCACCATCTTCCCCAGCACCCGACGTGACCTTGTCAGGAGACAGCCCAGTGACCTTGTCAGCAGCCCGTCCCAGTCCCCTCCTCAGGGAACCAGAGGGAGGGGTGCCTTTGGGTTGGATGAGCGTCCTAGGGACTTCCCAGAACCCGCAGACGCATACTTCACAGATGCACACACTACAGATATGCCAATCCTAGAACGTGGTCAAGTGAAGGGAGAGCAAGATTCCAGTGAGGTTATTTGGAAGGTATTTTCTTCTTGATTCATCAGAGAGGAAAGGGAAGGGCCTTTCAGGTGGTGGGTGAGGGGCTGGTCTAGAGCCAGGAGGATGTCGAAAGCTGACGGTCTACAGGGGCGTGGGTCAGGTGGGTAGGTGCCTGGGGTAGAGATGGGGGCTCAGGTCAATAAGAAGCTAGTGGCCTTGGTGACTTGGTGACTCGCTTGATGCTTGATGAGTAACTCAGGCTCTATGGGGGAGGCAGGCCTGAACACACAGCAGGTGCCCACGTGGGGGTGCAGGGGGAGGAGTGATGATGCCAGCCCAGGTGTGTGAGAGGAGCTGGAACTGGGGGGTTGGAGCAAAGGGTCCAAACAGGAACTTTGCTATATTGGGAGCTCAGAGGCTGCACCCGAGGAAATCCTGCGGAAAGAAAGCGGATGGCAGGTGAATGCCTTTGAGAAAGAAGGCAGAGGAAATGCAAAGGAGAAAAAGAAGTAGACTCTGGGCTTCACTGGAGCAAGTTTATAAGAGCAGGAGAAAGAAGAGCCTAGAAGAAGCAGAGTCCTGCCCTCTGGCCAGTGAATGATACCTGTCAAGAAGTTTTAATATTTAAAAAGAAAGACTTTCACATCCGTAATCTGTTTGGATCAGACTATCTCTGAGACGTAGGAAAGGTCAGAGGCCATCTCCTTCTAACAAGGAAGGGATTGGAGGCGCATGATAAAAATAACTTGCCTGAGGTCTGGGTCACACCTCATTCCTCTCCTAGGACAGCCCAAGAGGAAGAGCAAGGAATTCCATAGGACAGGCTTTCTCTTGCCCCGAGCCTTCCCGCCTTACCCGTAACCTTGTTCCCTGGGCCCCACGGGGTCCTCAAGGCCCTCTGGGGACCTCAAGGCTCTGCTGAGCCCTCTAGACAGTCGGGGAGGCCAGATCCTGACTCCATGTCCTCTCGGCTCCTCCTCTGAAGTCTTGCTGCCTCAAGCCTCCTTGCCAGCCCCACGTCAGCCTGCTTCTCCTCGAGGGCCAGCTGTGGGTTGGGATCATCCCCTGGCCAGCCCCTTCCACCCCAGCCTCCTGCTTGCCTGGCAAGGGCCTCTCCTCGGCCCCTGCTCATCCTTTCCTGGGTTTTCTCTTATTGGTAAAGAGAATTGGCGGGATGGGAGCTTGCTGGGGTTTTACGGCTCAGATGAGGGGTTTTCGTTTCAGTCCTTTTTTTTTTTTGCTTTTTAGGGCCGCACCTGTGGCATATGGAGGTTCCCAGGCTAGGGGTCGAATCAGAGCTACAGCTGCCGGCCTATGCCAGAGCCACAGCAATGCCAGATCCGAGCCACGTCTGCAACCTACACCACAGCTCACGGCAATGCTGGATCCTTAACCCACTGAGTGAGGCCAGGGGTCAAACCCAAGTCCTCATGGATACTAGTTGGGTTCATTTCCACTAATCCACAATGGGAACTCCCTCATTTCAGTCCAGATGAGGGACAGCGGATGGGCTATTCTCCCCCGCCCCCACCGGCTGCAAGCAGCAGTTTCATTCTGGCTTCTCAAATCTGGGTATCCTTGGGGAGCTGAGCCACCCTTTGTCTAAAAGAATTCTTTCCAGGAAATTCAATATCCAAATTGATAAGAAGACTCAACCCTGACAGGAGAGGTAGGAGAGCCCTGTCAGTCCATCGTTTCTCTTCCTTCCCACTCGAGCCGTGTTTGGACGTGTCCACCATCCAGCCAGTACCGGTAGAGTTCTGCACCTGCCATGGCCCCAGCGACAGGTTTACCGATGAACACCACGCAGGACCTGCTCCTTGCAATCGTGCCGCCTCAGCAAACTAGGTAGCTGCAAAATTTTCCCACCCGGGCACAAGCCCCCACCCTGCCTGTCACTCAGGCTCCCAGCAGCCAGCGCTAAAGATAGAATTGAGGGCAGCGTTTTAAGTCAGCAGCAGCAGACCTGGCTGGCCAAGCGGGGATGGGGAGCTAGGCCCAGTTAGGAGACGTCCTCTGAGCTGCAGGGCTGCATCTCTGGAGTGGCCCATGCCCCTGAGACTGGCAACAACCACTGCTGGTCTCCCCCTGTGGACAGAGCCCTGGGCGAGGCAGGCAGAGCCTCCATCTGACACCTCGCTCCAGATGCCAGCTTTCCCTGGACCTCAGATAGACTCTCCTGGCTTCTTCTCTTCTGTAGCCACAGTGTTGCTGACCCTTCGATTCTTCCCAAAGCCAGTGCAGACCCCACTTCTACAGGTCTGCTCCACCCTTGTGCTAACTTTCACAGGTTAGCGTGCAGCCAAGGGAAACTGGGGGATGAGGCCCAGGACTGGGGAGGGATTCTGCTGGCTGGCAGAACCTGGATGTCATCTCCAGAACTTTCTGGAGGATGAGGTCACCATCAGCCCCCACCCATCTGGATTTCCTCTTCCTATCTTTGAGCCCCCGCTGCTTCTCTTTGCTGCTCTCTAGTAATGGGCCAGCTGATACTCTCTGATGGCAGGGAGGTGAGTAACGTGGGGGAGGATAAAACCCTGGATTTGTTCCCACTCCCGGCCACAGCTCTCCCTCCTGCAGGCACAGTGGACTGGAGGTGGCTGAGGAGCCCTGGGAAGCAAAGCAGAAGAGAGGACCGGCCACTTGGAGCAGCTCATGCCTCCTCGGAAATGCAGGAGGGTCATGAAAGCTGTTTCCTCTTGTACCTCGGCTGACGGGGGGGGGGGGGGGGTCACCGGAGCACCTCACTGGCACCAGCACAGCACCAGACAAAGTGACAGAGACAAGATGCCGCCTGCCATCCTCCAGATGGCTGGTGTGCTGGTGTCAGCTGTGATTTCCGGTTTGGGGAGAGCCCTCAAAGAGGGGCGGCCTGGAAAGCTGGGGGTGGGCATCTCTGCTGGATGTCCACCCTTCCCCCCCGAGTGCCAGAGCGGGGACTACCATGCCAAGAACCTGCTTTCCAGGGACAGAAATAGTATGAAGGGTGGGGTGCGGGGGCTGGGGCTGCCACATACTGCTTTTCCATGGGCATTCTGGGTAAGAATAATAATGAAGCTATTAATAACTTCTTACCTCTGTATAAGTCTTAAAGACCTTTCTCTAGATGTTTTCACCGCCTGCACACCCATTATCTCATTTGATTTTTTAAGGCAACTCTGTGACTCTGTGCGGTCATCACCCCCATTTGATAGATAAGGAAACTGAGGCAAGAGGAAGGGATTGCCATGTGCTAATCAGGTCATTCTGCTAATAAATGGCTGAGCAGGGACCACGATCCAGATTTCCTTGGGTCATCTCTTCAATTGTCTCATTTGGAATGTGGTTCCAAAAAGCCAGGGCTTTCTGTCGGGCAATTCTGAAGTCATCTCTGGGGACCATGTGATACGAAGTCTTCCAAGGCCTTTGTACCCTGGGTCAATTAATTAAGACTGATTTACCCAGTGCCCCAAGCCTTATGGCAGATCCCAAAGACAGCCAGCAACAATACATGGCTCTCCGAGTTCCCGTGGCGGCTCAGTGGCTACGATCCTGACTAATACCCTGAGGATACAGGTTTGATCCCTGGCCTTGCTCAATGGGTTAAGTATCTGGCATTGCCACGATCTGTGGTGTAGGTCAAGACGCAGCTTAGATCTGGCATTGCTGTGGCTGTGGCTAGGCCGGTGGCTACAGCTCCAATTTGACCCCTAGCCTGGGAACCTCCATATGCCACAGGCATGGTCCTAAAAAGCAAAAACAAACAAACAGTACATGGTTCTTGGAGTTCTCTTGCGGTGGAGCATGTTAAGGATCTTGTGCTGTCACTGCAGTGGCTTGGGTCACTGCTGTGGTGCAGGTTTGATCCCTGACCCAGGAACTTCCGCATGATATGTGTGTGGCCAAAAAACAAAACAAAACAAACAACAACATAAAACAAAAAAACAAATACAACTCCCCCCACTGGCCCCAACACATGGTTCTTGCTATCAAGGAACTCACAGTTCAACAAGCACAGGGTTCATTTGAGATCCAAGGTAATACAGGGCATTGTGGGAGCAGAGAAGTGAAGCCCTAAGCCAGTCTAGTGTATCCGAGAGGACTTCCTAGAGGAGATGAGGCATGACCCAGTTCCTTAGCCAAGGTTATTCGCTCCTCTTTTCAATATCCATCCATGCTTGTCTTCACACCACTCTTCCCTACCTATAACCCCAGGCTCTGGCCAATTTCAGGACCGGGGCCCCCAAGCACTCTGACCCTGAAGACCAGAATGTCCCCATTCTGCAGCCCAGAGGTTGCCATAGTCACACTCCACTACTGGAAATGGACAAGACATTACGTTGACATTACGTTCTGAGCTCACTGCCAGCCTGGACTTCGTGTTCTGCAGCCATGGAAGGTGTGCCTCCTGGGGTGCGGTGAATTACGCAATCCACCTGCCCACCCTTACCTCAGTCTACCCAGGAATCATCTCAGATTTGCAAAAAACTAACCTACTTTTAAAAATCTGCTGATCAGACTCCACATTGCTCTAGCTATTTCCTGGCATTTAACGCTTCTCTATTTTAACCTGGATCTGTCATTTTATCTTTACTAAAATTTACCTTTCGCTATTTGGTCTTTGGAAGAGACAGGGCAGTTGGTCATATTTCTCAAAGCCAGAGGACTCTGTAGACTTGAAAATAATAATGAAACCACCCTGCAGTCTTTTCCACCTGAAGTTGATGAATCTCAGTTACTCCCCACATTAATTATGCCACTATCCTCACTTCCTTCAGGCCTTTCCCCTCCTCCTTTAGTTGAGGGATTCCAGTGGGGACAAAGAATAGCCCGAAGGGGCTGATCTGAATTGATGACAATGGGAGAAGGAAGGAGCCTTGGGACTCTTTGGAGTGCAGGGAGTGCCAGGAGATCAGGTTTGTAGAAGCCAGATGATGTTCAAAGAAGGGGACCCTGAGAACAGAAGCCTGAGGTGCAACAACTCTCAAAGACAGACAAATGGGAGGAAAGAAGCTTGTGGCCACAACCAAGGAGGGGCCAAAAGGTAAAGGAAATCCAGGAGCCTGTGACCTCACAGGAACCAAGGAAGGAAGTGCTTGTGAAGAAGGAAGGACTCAACAGGCTGGAATGCTGCAGAGAGTCCACCTAAGATAAGGACTGAGAAGTAGCGTTTCGATTGCAAAATAAGGAAGTCCCTGGGGCCTCAGTGAGCCCAGTCTGAGTGAAGCACAAAATATGGAGACAGCCAAGGCGCACAACTCACTGAATAGGTCTGGCTAAAAAGGGGGGTGTGGTACCCAGCCTCCACGATGGCCCCCGATGAGCCTCTCCTCCTGGTGTTCTCCCCTCCCACATCGTATCAGGGTTGTTCTGTGTGACCAAAGGAGTATAGCCAACGTGATGGACTATCCCTCCAAGATACTAGTGAGGCAGAATAATAACTCAGGTAGTCAGTGTAGGACTTTGATGCCTTCTTTGATATGGCCATTAATTAATATTTGTCGCTTAAGAGCTCCAGGGAGTAACATCCCCACAGGCCTTGTTTACTACAGGGAATGTACCTATGCCCAGGTGGACATTAATCTCTAACCCCCTTTGACTCAGCTTATGGGAAGAAAAGGGCAAAGAAACCATGAGACTTATGGGACATTTCCACCCCCAAGACCCCTATTGGACAAGGACTGATATAGGTAATTGGGCAAGGCCAATGGGAGAAGACCACATCTTTCTGGACCTCACGTTGGTACCCCCATCCTTAAGGGACTAAAAACCCCTATAAGACAATAGAGAGGGGGGCTCTTCTCCCCACTCCCAGCTGTCCTGGGAGCTGTCTGCTTTCCTGCAATAAAGATTTTCTTGCTTGCTGCCTGTGTGTTAGCGAAGTTCATTCTTCAGCTGCATGAACAAGAACCCAGATTCCGGTAACATCTTTCCGGCATGGCTAGTATAAAATTGTGGACCAATACGCAATAATGAGGCTGTAAAGGACAAAGAGCTTTATTTGGGGTCTTAAAAACCATAATTCACAGAGTTCCCTGGTGTCTTGACAGGTTAAGCATCCAGTGCTGCGTTGCTGTGTCTCAGATCACTGCTGCAGCTTAGGTTTGATCCCTGGCCCAGGAAATTCTGCATGCCACGGGCAGAGCCAAAACAAACAAACAAACAAAAAATAAGAAACAAAAAACAAAAATAAAAGAATTCAATTCAGGCCATACAGATTCAAGTAAAACCCAAATCTTCTTTCAGGGAAGAGAACGTGTCAAGGGCTTATAAAAAGGGAAAAGCGAGGCTGTGCTCTGTACTCTGATGCAAGAAAAGAATCCTTTGTCCCCAAGGAATAGGCTCTTAAGAGTTGTTTTAGGGTAAGGGTCCCAAGAGCAGATAGACAATCACGAGATATTTTAAGGTAAGTGTCGATAAGTATCTTGAGTTTCTAGTAGGTGTCCTGTATGCCTTTGTGAAGATAACAAATGGTCAGAAGGTCAGATTCCATCCAGGCTGAGATCCAACTGTGTCACCCTTCCTTACTGGCCTCCCAGCTCTATTTTAGGGAGCTCTGTTAGCAATACCAACTCCATTTTGATTTTTTTTTTTTTTCCACAAAAGATATGACTTCCATTTGAGCCACTTTCTTTTGGACCACTCACTCTAGGGAAATACATCTGCCACATCACAAGGCCAATGTGATGAGAAATGGCGGCCACTGGCCAACAGCCCTACGCGAGCCATAGAGGGAGCAGATCCTCCAGCCTGGTCACACCTTCACATAATTGCTGCAACATCTTGACTGCAGCCTCGTGAGATACACAAGCCATCCTGTTTGGCTGAACCTAGATTCTAGACCCTTGGGAACCAAATGAGATAATGAATATTTGTTGTTTTGTGTTGGTTGTTGTAAGCTTCAAAATGTTGGGGTGAAATTGTTGCATGAGCAATAATGAATCCAGAGGTATTGAGATAAGCATGAGGGAAGGAGGCAGAGGATTGCTTTGTTTTGTTTTTAAAGAGGGAGTCCCAATCATGTTTAAATGCTAATGAGAAGAAACCAGTAGAGAGAAAGAAACGCAGGATAAGAGAGAAGTGCATGGAAAACCAATCAAATGAGATTTCAAAAGCAGGTGGAAAGGGAGAGGGTCTGATGGACTTGAAGGGATTAGCCTAAATTACTAGGAAGGGTATCCAGATCCCCACTTCACCGCTGTGACCAGACAGCAAAGAAGGAAAGAATAGAGTCCGCTTGACGGCCGATTGTGGATGGAATCTCTACCAAATGATTCTTACTTTCTCTGAAGCTTATTGCTGAGAATGTGGAGAGAGATTCTGGGAAAGGTGGTGTCTTGAGGAGAGAGGAGAAGGTCTGAAATAGCTTATGAGCTCTAGAGAGAGTGGACTAAAGGCAAGAAAGAAAATTTCTTTGGGCCACTCTGAAGGCTTGGTTGTGATGCAGGCTGTGGTTGTGTAGTCCCCTCCCTCTGTGCAGCTCTGTGATTTTTTTTTCTCCAAGAGCAGCCCAGGATCCTAGATAGAGGTGTGGGGAAGGCAAATAATTCAATTAACTTTGGGCTGGGGCTTTGCCAAAAGGGTGTCTTGCGAAGACAAGGAAGCAACAGAGGTGAGGCTCTCAGTGTAAAAGCAATTTGAAAAAATGGTATACGGGAGTTGCTGTTGCGGCTCAGTGGGTAAGAACCTGACTAGTATCCATGAAGTTGCAGGTTCAATCCCTGGCCTTGTTCAGTGGGATAAGGACCCAGCATTGCTGCAAGCTGCAGTGTAGATTGCAGATGTGGCTTGGATCCGGTGTTGCTGTGGCTGTGGTGTAGGCTGGCAGCTGTAGCTCCGATTCAACCCCTAGCCTGGGAACTACCATGTGCCACAAGTTAAGCCTTAAAGAGAAAGAAAAAAAAAATTAAATGGAAAATTCCAGAAATGGGAATTCCCGTCATGGCGCAGCGGAAATGAATCCAACTAGGAACCATAAGGTTGCGGGTTCGATCCCTGGCCTCACTCAGTGGGTTAAGGATCCGGCTTTGCCATGAGCTGTGGTGTAGGTCACAGTCGAGGCTCGGATCTGGCGTTGCTGTGGCTGTGACGTAGGCCGGTGGCTACAGCTCCGATTAGACCCCTAGCCTGGGAACCTCCATATGCTGTGGGTGCGGCCCTGAAAGAACAAAATACAAAAAAAAAAAAAAAAAAAAAAAAGGAAAATTCCAGAAATAATTCATAAGTTATTTTTTTCAGAAAAAGAAAACATGAAACACAGAATGAAATGGAAAACAGAGGGCGCTGATCCACTTGATCCTTAACCCACTCAGCGAGGCCAGGGATCGAATCTGCATCCTTATGGATGCTAGTCAAGTTCGTTAACTGCTGAGCCATGACAGGAATTCCTTGGCTACCAATTTTTAAAGGCACCTACCCAGGCAGTGAGTTACGGGGGCTGGGAGAGCTGGAACCTCTCTGAAGGGGTCAGGAGCAGCCCTGGAGTCTGTTTTTGTTTTTGTTTTTGTTTGGCCACACCCTCAGCATGCAAAATTTCCCGGGCCAGGGATCAAACCCATGCTACAACAGCGACAACACCAGGTCTTTTAATCTCTAGGCCACCAGGAAACTCCCAGCCGCAACTATTCCTCATGGTTCTGAGGGAGTCCTTGTCTGCGTGCGGAGGCTGGAGCCATGACTCGACCTGTGTGGGAAGTAGCCGTGGCCTTTGGTGGCTGGAGGTAAAGAAGTAGCTGAGACCTGGATAATTACACTGGCTGCAGGTTCAGACAAGAGCTCCTGGACCAGAGTCTGACCCCATGGCCTGAGGATGTGGAGCACCTGGTATAGTTTGGGAGGTGTTTGATTGGCTCAAGGTTAGCAGGATATAAGAACAAGTCCTTCCATGTTCAGAATCTTCGTCATGAGACTCACCATGTGACACATCACGCCTTCTCTTAGGAGGCCCCATTGCCTGCTGGTTTCTGGTTCCAGAAGCTTTCCCCCATCAGGCCCTCTTTCCTCTGCAGACAGTGCCACCCTGGCCCGCTGGGGCCCTCTGCTGTTCTCAAAGCCCCACCCTGACTGTTCCAAATAGCCCAGCATTTCATCCATCTTTCTAGATGCTGCTCATGACACAGATACATTCACACCTTGCCCATCCCCACCCCTGCTTACCATCGGGTCAGATGGAACATGTACTGCCCAGGCCACGGCAGAGGAATGGAGGGCAAACATCCTTGCCTGCCTTATCCATAGGATGGGGCCAATTGTGTTTGCTTACTTTCTTCAGAGCAGCCACGTGAAGATCGATGAGATGATGTATGTATGTAATTTTTGGTTAACAGAACTGGTCAAAAGTGCCCATCAGATTACATTCTGGGTACAAAGGAGAACCACGTAGATGCCAATAGTGGCTTTCTGGGTTTCTCTATAATAACAGGCATCGGCACAGGACTTTCTAATCTACAAAGCACTTTCGCAAACATGCTGAAACGCAATCATATTTGAAAGCGCCAAACCTGGAGCCTTGACATACGGCATTTCCTCAGTAAATGAGAGCCATTATTTTCTCACTCAGTCATCACAGCTCCATTTTATAGATGAGAGAACTGAGGCTTAGGGAGGTTAATGAACCCACCCAAAGTTCTCTCAGGATTTGGAACTAGAGTCCTCTGATTCCAAATCATGGGCACATTAAGTGCCATCCAGTGCCTCTGCAGGAGACTGTAGGCTTCATTCCTTGAAGATCCTAAACTTTGCAGAGGGCAGAGAGTCACCTGGAAGGGGACATGAATGCAATGCTTTGGGTGTCTTTTCTGTCCCATTCCGCAGGACAACCCTGAGAAGCAACCCACAGCAAACCTAAATCCAGGAACAAGAGGAGGAAGAGGGGAAGGAGGAGGGGAGAGGGAAAAAATAAACAACGCAGCTGAAGACAGCCAGGGAAAGTGACTGTGAGCAGTGAGGCAGAGCCTTGATGGATAGCAATGTCTCTGGAGGAGGAGAAGCAAGGCCCGGAGGATGGAGGGAGCGTGCCAGAGGGGCTGGGAGAGCAGTTCTTGGTGAATCAGGCGTGCAGGGGGCTGTGTGTTCCTTCTCAGTGCAGGATGTTGATGGCTTATTGACCCGAGGCATGGGCTGGGGGTGGGGGGTGGCACTGCAGGAGGAAAGCTGCTCAGGACTAGCTGGGGGGCAAGTGAAGAAACGGGGCTCTGGGCAAGGGTGGGAAAGGAAGCCCAGGGAGAGAGGGGGGGAATGTGAAAGAGAAAGGGTCGGAGGAGATGGGTGGGCATGACTCCTTGCAGAGCCAGAGGGGGCACTGACCCAATACCCAGCTGGGTGGCCTGAGGGCAGCGGGGCTCTTTGGGGGCAACAAGAAAGGATCAGCCACGCTGCCCTGCTTTCCCCAGGCCACAGCTCTCCCTTGGACACTCTGGCCCTACTGACAAGCCCACGCTGGTCCTAGATGCTTAGCATGCATCGGACAACACACAGACGATTGCGACAAAATTAGCCAATTTCCAAAACCCATTAAAGACGCCTCCTGATAGCATCTCTCTCAGGGCCATTTTCAAAAGCGTGAACCGCCTGGGGAGGCTTCACGGTGACTGATTCTGGGCGCTCCTTTCCTCCCCCTCCGCCTGATTCCAGGGCCTGAGTCGTCTCTCTGGGTGGCTCTTGGAATCCTTGCCAGCACTCTCCGTGCCTCCCTGGGAAGTCGAATTGCACGCACCGAGCCCTGACTGATGACCACTGCAATGTGCCAGGCCACTGGACCGTGGGTGCAGCTCCAGCTTGGCAGAACTGACTGCGTGACCTTCCCCTCCCTGAGCTCCACTGACCCTTCTTTTAAGACAGAAGCAAAATGGGTATATAACCCACTGGGAACAGACAATGGAATCAAGAAAATCATAGAGTTGAAAAGGGTCTTCAAAATTACCTACTTTTTTTTTTTAGGGCTGCACCTGTGGCACACGGAAGTCCCCGGTTAGGAATCAAATTGGAGCTAAGGCTGCTGGCCTACGCCCCCCAAATTACCAACTCTACCCCCCCTCACTTTATATGTAAGAAAACCAAGGCCCAGAGAGGGGATGCGACTGTCCAGCGTCACACAGCTAAATAACAGTAAAGCCAGGACAAGCAGTCAGATCCCCAGCACCAGGGTTTCTGCTCTCCCCAAGGCTCAGTCTGGTGAAGAGCACTGGTCAGACATGGTATAACCATCCGACTCCTAGAAGGTGCTGGAACTGGAGTCCAAAGACCTGAGTCCAAATCCCAACTTCGTGCCTTAGAAGCCATATAAGCTTTTTGGCAAGTGATTTAACCTTCTTAGCCTCCGTTTCCTCGCCTGTATGAGGACTTTCTCTATGGAGTTTAGTGATCACATGAGAAGATGGCATTTGCCCAGCACATAATAGATACTAATATTCCATTTTCTCTACACCTCACTCTTGCCCTCCTTCCTCCCCTGTTCCATAAGCCGTTCTAGCTTGTATTTAATTATAAATTCCTTGAGGGAAAGGACTGCTTAATTCATCTTTAGAAACCTGGTGCCTGGTACATGGTAGGGCCTTAAGAGAAGATTCCGCAATGCTGGGAAAACATCTCAGAGCAGTCCTTGGTCCGTCTGTGTGGCCTTTGCTGCAGTTTTCTCATCAGGAATTTTCTCCAGTAGCTCAGGGAGGGGAGAGGGAGTGGTATGAGGCAGACCCACTGCCTGCTTGCCATCCGAGGTCAACGGCACAGCCACCACGGACATCGGGAGCCATCCCCTGAGATGTGGGGTCGGGGCGGCCAGGGCAGCTACTGAAGGGAGTCTCACCCCCTTTGTAGAGAAAGGCACCACCGAGGGACTCGAATCAGCCAGTGATGCGGGAGGAAGAATAGCAGGGCTGGGGAGAAATGGAGCCAAGGAGGCAGTCGGAGCTTCTGATAAAGAGGGGCTGAAAGGAGTTCCCGTCGTGGCGCAGTGGAAACGAATCCGACTAGGAACCATGAGGTTGCGGGTTCAGTCCTTGCCCTTACTCAGTGGGTTAAGGATCCGGCGTTGCCGTGAGCTGTGGTGTAGGTCGCAGCCACGGCTCGGATCCCGCATTGCTGTGGCTGTGGTGTAGGCCAGTGGCTACAGCTCCAATTCAACCCCTAGCCTGGGAACCTCCATATGCCATGTGTGCAGCCCTAGAAAAGGCAAAAAGACAAAAAAAAAAAAAAAAAAAAAAAAAAAAAAAGAGGGGCTGAGAAAGGAAAGACGGAAAGACAGAAGCCTGAAGGGAGGAGAGGCTGGAGTGAGAGCAGGATGTCTCAGGGGCCAGTCATATTGGGGAAGAGGGAGAGGGACTAGGATTTTCTGCTTGGGTGGGGCCGCAGCCCCGGATGGGATGGCGGCGAGCAGGGGGAGATGTGCCGGACTCTGGGGCAGCCAGCGCAGCGACAGAGAAGCTGTTCTCCTCCAGGCCAGCCTCCTCCCCAGTCCTTCCCTTCCAGGCAGAATGTAAAAAAAATAATAAGAATGGACAGCCAGCCCCAGAGTAGGGATGGTGGGGAGGGTAAAATGCAAGGTGACAGATGTGACGGGAAATGCAGCAGTGGTGTGATCCCTCTGCTCAGTCTGGACCAGCAGCTCTTGGCCCAGTGGCACATTAGAATCACCTGGGGAGCTTTCAAAAGGTATTGATGTTCAAGCTCGTCCCCCAGAGACGCTGATAGAAGTAGTCTGGGGTGGGAGTTCCTGTTGCGGCGCAGCAGAAACAAATCTGACTAGGGACCATGAGGTTGCAGGTTCGATCCCTGGCCTCGATCAGTCAGTTAAGGAGCTGGTGTTGCCATGAGTGGTGGTGTAGCTCACAGACGCGCTCGGATCTGGCATGACTGTGGCTGTGGCGTAGGCCAGCGGCTGTAGCTCTGATTGACTCCTAGCCTGGGAACCTCCATATGCTGCAGGTGCAGCCCTAAAAAGCAAAAAAAAAAAGAAAGAAAGAAAAAGAAGTGGTCTGGGGTAGACCTCAGATGCAGGAGTTTTTAAAAACTCCCCAGAGGATTCTAATGTGCAGCCAGAGCTGGGAGAGGATGTGGTGAAGAAAGATGGGTCCTCTGGGTCTCTCGGTGCTTCATGTGGCCGTCCACAGAGACCACAAGAGTGGGTGGAGTATCACTGGGGACCACTCCAGGATCCCTGATTGGAGCTCAGAGGAGATTCACAGCTAAACTGGGAACCGAGTGGCTCTGCCTCTCCCTGCTATGGTCCTTAGACAAGTGACTCTGTTGCTCAGACTTCATCTACTTGAAGAGGGCATGGTCTAGGCCAGGAGCAGGTGATTCCCAATGGCCTGGGACCACTCTTGGGCTATGATGCTAAGAACAATCCTCCTTGGAGTTCCCGTCCCGTGGCGCAGTGGTTAACGAGTCGGACTAGGAACCATGAGGTTGCGGGTTCAAGCCCTGGCCTTGCTCTGTGGGTTAAGGATCCGGCGTTGCGCTGCCAAGAAACTGTGGTGGAGGTTGCAGACGTGGCTCGGATTCTGCGTTGCTGTGGCTCTGGCGTAGGCGGGCAGCTGCGGCCCCGATTCGACCTCCAGCCTGGGAACCTCCATATGCCGCGGGAGCGGCCAAGGAAATGGCAAAAAGACCAAAAGAAAAAAAAAAAAAGAACAATCCTCCTTGTGGGGACTGCGTGACTTCTCTTTCTCGTCCCCGCCCCTCCAAGTTGGCAGATGAGTCCCAGAGAAGGGGAGTCTTATCCACGCCCCGCCTCCTGGGTTCCATTGCCTGCAGCACAGAGGGAGGGTTCTTCTTCTGGCTCTTCTTGACCCACCACCTCTCATGCCCCTCCTCCCCATCCACCTTGCTACTTCTCTTTTTGTTTGAGGAAGAAACGTGGAAGAAATGGCTGATACATGGGTGTATCAGTCAGGGTCCTCCAGAGAAACAGAACGGGAAGCTACATATATATTAAGAGATTTCTTTCAAGGAATCGGCTTATGCAGTGGTAGAAACTGACAGGTCTGAAATCTGCAGGGAAGGTCCACAGGCTGGAAAGTCTTAGGCAGGAGGTGAGGCAGCATGCCTGAGACAGAATTCCTTCCTCCTCAGGCAAACCTCGGTTTTGCTTTTAAGGCTTTCCTACTGATTATATGAATCTTACCCACATGATCAAAGATGGTCTTCTTTGGCGTTCCTGTCATGGCCCAGCGGTTAACGAACCCGACTAGCATCCATGAGAATACAGGTTTGATCCCTGGCCTTGCTCAGTGGGTTAAGGATCTGGTGATGTCGTGAGCTGTGGTCCCGCGTTGGTGTGGCTGTGGTGTAGGCTGGCCGTTACAGCTCCGATTAGACCCCTAGCCTGGGAACCTCCATATGCCGTGGGTGTGGCCCTAAAAAGACAAAAAGACACACACAAAAAAAGATGATCTCTTTTACTTAAAGTCACCTGGTTGTAGATGTTGACCACAAGTACAAAATACTTTCATAGAAACACATAGGTTAGTGTTTGATTAACTGAATGCTATAGCCCAGCCATGCTGACACATAAAACTAAACATCACAATGGGTGATTTTTTTTCCCTTTGAATTGATGTGTATTTATTTTAATGCGTATCAGGAAAATTCTAACTGCTTGTGAAAACCTTGATTTCATAGCTCTCATTGCTAGGATGAGGCTAAGCTTAAAAAGTGAGTCAATTTAAAGAAAAATATTAGGTAAACAATAGTAGGTGGTACTTGACAAGACAGAAGTGATGACAGTGAGGGAGTCCCTTTTGTGGCTCAGTGGGTTAAGTATCTGGTGTTGTCTCTAGGCAGGGCGGGTTCCATCTCTGGCCTGGCATAGTGGGTTAAGGATCTGGCACTGCCACAGGTTGCAGCTGCAGTTTAGATTCCACCCCTGGCCTGGGAACTTCCATTTAAAAAAAAAAAAATGATGACGGTGGTTCATTATGACCAAAACTGGGGAAACGATGATGTTTTACTCATGTTAAGAACACAAGTTTTGGGAGTTCCCATCGTGGTGCAGTGGTTAACCAATCCGACTAGGAACCATGAGGTTGTGTGTTCGATCCCTGGCCTTGCTCAGTGGGTTAACGATCCGGCATTGCTGTGAGCTGTGGTGTAGGTTGAAGACGCAGTTTGGATCCCGCATTGCTGGCATTACTGTGGCTCTGGCGTAGGCCGGTGGCTACAGATCCAAATAGACCCCTAGCCTGGGAACTTCCATATGCTGTGGGAGTGGCCCTAGAAAAGACAAAAAAAAAAAAAAAAAAAAAAAGAACACAAGTTTTGAGTTACCGTTGTGGTTCAGTGGTTAACCAATCCAACTAGGAACCATGAGGTTGCGGGTTCGATCCCTGGCCTCACTCATTGGGTTAAGGATCCGGTGGTGCAGTGAGCTGTGGTGTAGGTTGCAGACATGGCTTGGATCTGGCGTTGCTGTGGCTCTGGCATAGACTGGCAGCTGTAGCTCCAATTAGACCCATAGCCTGGGAACTTCCATATGTCTCGGGTTCGGCCCTAGAAAAGACAAATCGACCAACCCCCCTCCCAAAAAAAACACAAGTTTTGGAGTCAGAGAGATCTGCAGAAGCAACGCCGAGTAGTTATGTTGCGAGCCACTGGGGAAGTCCTGGAGTCAGACAGACCTGAATTTAGACCAGTTTTACCATTATCCAGCTGTGTGACCTTGTATACATTACTTATTTTATTTCATTAACTTATTTGTTATTTCCTTCTTTCTTTGTGTTTTTATTCAGTACTTTAACTTCTTTTTAGAAGAGTTTTATTGAGATATAATTAACATACATTAAACTGCACATAAAGTTTTTGACACATGGGTATATATCAATTTATATTTCATGTATCTGTGTGTATATACATATGTATCTCCATGAAACTATCACCATAGTTGAAATACTGAACACACCCATCACTCCTGAAAGTCTCCTCCTATCCCTTCGTAAGCGCTCCTTTCTATTCTCCCCTACCCTTCCCTCACCACCAGGCAACAACTGATCTGCTTCCTGTCACTACAGATCAGTGTTTTATATGAGTTTCTAGAGTTTTATATTAATGGAGTAATCGAATATGTACTCTTTTTTCATCTGATTCTTTCACTCAGCATAATTATCTTAATAATTAACATAATCACTCAGCATACTGTGTATCCATAATTCATCCCATCTTATTGTTGGGTAGTATTCCATCGTATAGATATACCACAGTTCATTCATCCATTCATCAGTTGATGGATTTGCGAGTTGTTGCTGGCTTGGAACCATTACAAATAAAGCTGCTTTGACCATATAGATACAAGCCTTTTTGTGGGCCAATGCTTTCTTTTCTCATGGGTAAATACCTAGGAGTAGAATGGCTAAATATACATTAATTTTGACCAAAAAAAAAAAAAAAAAAAAAAAAAACAGGCAGCTATTTTCACTGAAATGCCAATGAATCCACAGATTGGTTTGGGGAGAATTGACATCAGTCTTCTGACCTATGAACAAGGAATAACTTTCCATTTATTTCAGCCTTCTTTAATGTCCCTTAGTAACATTTTGTAGTTTCCAGTGTGCAGGTCTTGCACATCTTTTATGAGATTTACCCCTAAGAACTTCGTATTTATGATGCTATTATAAATAGTATAGGTTTTTCAATTTTCAGTTTCTATTAATTCATTGGAGGTATAGAGAAATATCATTGCTTTTTACACCTTATATCTTGTAATCTTGCTTAGATAATTTGAATGAAGTTTTTTTTTTCTTTTGGCCATACCCATGCAAGTGGAAGTTCCTGGGTTAGGGACTAAATACATGCCACAGCTATAAGCAGAGCCACAGCAGTGACAATGCCAGATCCTTAATCCACTGAGCCCTGAAGGAAAATCCAGATGTACATTTTTGTAGATTCCATTGGATTTTCTGCATAGTCATATTGTCTCTATATAAAGATCATTTTACTTCTTTTCTGTTATTTCTTTTTGTCATATTGCACTGGCTAGAAACTTGGTACAATGTTGAACAGAAGTGGTAAGAACAGACATCTTCCTCTTACTCCTGACCTTTGGGGGAAAACGTTCGTTCTTGGACTAAGTGTGATATTTCTATCAATTTTTCATAGTTGATTTCTTTTTTTCCAAATAATGGAGTTCCATTACCCTACTTTGCTGAGAGTTTTTATCAAGAATGGATATTGGATTTTGGTAAGTTTTTTGCATCTGTTAAAAACATCCTCTGTTTTTTCTTTTTCTTTTGTTTTTTCTTTTTTGTCTTTTGTCTTTTTGGGGGCCGCACCTGTGGCATATGGAGGTTCCCAGGCTAGGGGTCGAATCAGAGATGTAGCCACCAGCCTATGCCACAGTCACAGTAATGCCAGATCTGAGCCACGTCTGCAGCGTACACCACAGCTCATGGCAATGCCGAATCCTTAACCCACTGAGCGAAGCCAGGGATCAAACCCACAACCTCATAGTTCCTAATTGGATTGTTTCTGCTGCACCATGACAGGAACTCTTCTTTTTTTAGGTTATTAATATGATGATTGCATTGGTTGATTTTTGAAAATTAAACAAACTTTGTATTCTTGGGATAAACTCCACTTGGTTGTGATGTATTATCCAATTGTATATTGTATGTATCCAACATATCCAATTATATATTGTTAGATTTTATTTGCAAAATATTTTTTTTGAATTTTTGCCTCTGTATTCTTGTAGGACATTGATCTTTAGTTTTCTTTTCTTATGATACCTTTGCCTGATTTTGGCAACAGGGTAGTGCTGGGCTCATAGAATGAATAGATAAGTGTTTCCTTTCTTTTCCATGTTCTCAAAGAGTTTGCTTATACATAATTAGTATTGTTTCTTCTTTGAAGATTTGATAAACTTCACCAGTGAGGCCTTCTGTACTTGGAGTTTTATTTGTGGGAGGATTTTTAAGTAAAAATTAAATTTCACTATTTGATATAAGGATATTCATTTTATCTATTTCTTCTCATGTGAACTTTGGTGGTTATCTCTTAAGGAACTAGTGTATTTCATCTAAGTAGTCAAAATAATTGGAACCACATTATTCATATTTCCTTGCTATCCTTTTAATATCTGTGAATTTGTAGTGGTGTCACCTCTTTCATTCTTTTTTTTTTATTTTTTGTCTTTTTTTTTTGCCATTTCTTGGGCCGCTCCAGCAGCATATGGAGGTTCCCAGGGTAGGGGTCTAATCGGAGCTGCAGCTGCCAGCCTACGCCAGAGCCACAGCAACGCGGGATCCAAACTGAGTCTTCGACCTCCACCACAGCTCACGGCAATGCTGGATCGTTAACCCACTGAGCAAGGGCAGGGATCGAACCCGCAACCTCATGGTTCCTAGTCAGATTCATTAACCACTGCACCACGACGGGAACTCCCCTCTTTCATTCTTAATATTGGTCACTTGTGTCTTCTTTCTTTTTTCCTGACCAGTCTAGCTAGAGATTTGTCACTTTTATTTGGGTTCTCTCAAAGAATTATCATTGGATTTCATTGTTTTTTTTTTTTTTCTTTTTTGTCCCTCTGTTTTCCATTTCATTGATTTCTGCTCGGATCTTTATTATTTTCTTTCTTCTGCTTATTTGGGGTTTAATTTTTTTTTTTTCTTTTCTAGATGGAAGTTGAGATCATTTCAAGACCTTTGTTCAAAAAACAAAACAAACAAAAAAGGAGTTCCCGTCATTGCTCAGGGGAAACAAATCTGACTTGCATCCATGAGGGCGAAGGTTCTATCCCTGGCCTCATTCAGTGGGTTGAGGATCCGGTGTTGCTGGGAGCTTTGGTGCAGGTTGCAGACATGGTTTGGATTCTGCATTGCTGTGGCTGTGGTGTAGGCCAGCAGCTACAGCTCCGATTTGACCCCTAGCCTGGGAACCTCCATATGCCACGGGTGTGGCCCTAAAAAAGAAAAAAGACTTTTGTTCATTTCTAATATAGAATTGCTAAGTACTGCTTTAGTTGCATCCCACACATTTTGACGTGCTGTGCTGTCATTTTCATCCAGTTCGAAATGTTTTATAATTCCCCTTCTGATTTATTTTATTTTATTTTGCTTTTTAGGGCCGCACCTGTGGCATATGGAAGTTTTCAGTCTAGGGGTCAAATTGGAGCCAGAGTAGACAGCCTACACCACAGCCACAGCAACTTGGGATCCAAGCTGCATCTGCAACCTACATCACAGCTCACGGCCACGCTGGACCATTAAACCACTAAGCAAGGCCAGGGATCAAACCTGGATCCTCGAGGATCCTAGTTGGGTTCGTTAACTGCTGAGCCACAAAGGGAACTTCCCTGATTTATTTTTTAAATCAAAATGTCTTCTCACCCATGAATCCATTAGAAGTGTGTTGTTTAGTTTTAACAATTTGGTGATTTTTTTCAGATATTTTTCTGATGTTGATTTCTTTATTTCATTCCATTAAAACAATTCCATCGTGGCCGCAAAACATACTTCATGTGACTTGAATTCTTTTAAATTTATAGAGACCATTGGCCCAGAAGTTGGTCTTCTTATTAAACAGTCTGCGTGCACTTAAAATGAATGGATGTAGAATAGTGTGTTTAAATTTCCAATTATGATTATGGATATTCTATCAGGTTTTGTCTCATGTGTTTTGAAGCTCTATTATTAGGATTTTCATGTCCTCTTGATCAACTGTCCCCTTTATCATTATGAAATATGGCCGCTCCAGTTTTCTTTTGACTAATGGTAGCAACTTTTAGCCTATGGTGCCTTTTTATTTTAGGTATGTTTCTTATAAGCATCATTTAGTTCGGTCTTGGTTTTGGGGGGTTTCATATTTTTTTTTAGTCCAATCTGACAATCACTTCCTTTTAATTTACATTTAATACGATAATTGATACTATTAGCTTTAACTTATTATCTTAGTATTCATTTTCTGTTTGTCTCATCTCTTCTATATTTCCAGAAGACCTCCAAAACCTCTTTCCTGGTTTGTTTTTTTATTAAACGTTCTTATGATTCTATTTTGTCTCTTTCTTGGCTTATTAGCTATAAGTATTTGTTTTCTTCCTTTAATGCTTGCTTTAAGTTTTGTACTCTACATTTATTTATTATTTATTTATTTATTTATTTAGTCTTTTTGCCTTTTCTAGGGCTGAACCCGCGACATATGGAGGTTCCCAGGCTAGGGATCGAATAGGAACTGTAGCCACCAGCCTATGCCAGAGCCACAGCAACGCAGGATCTGAGCCGCGTCTGCAACCTACACCACAGCTCATGGCAAGCCAGATCCTTAAGCCACTGAGTACGGCCAGGGATTGAACCCCCAACCTCATGGTTCCTAGTTGGATTCATTTCTGCTGCACCACGACGGGAACTCCTGACTGTTGTTAACATAATATAACACGGTTTATTTAATTTAATGTTCATGTATTTTATTATTTTCCTTTTTTAGTTTTACGTTTTAGATGTGTCTCTTTTAAATAGCATATAGCAGTATTTTTTTAAAAATCAAAGGATCTTTTACAATAGCATTTAACCTATGTACTTTAATTGCAATAAACAATATTTGGATTAATTTCTACTTTTTGGGGGGGGGGGGCTAACCTGCAACATATGGAGTTCCCAGACTAAGGGTTGAATCGGAGCTGCAGCTGCTGGCTTATGCCACAACCACAGCAATGCTGGGTCCTTAACCCACTGAGTGAGGCCAAGGATCAAACCCATATCCTCATGGATACAAGTCAGGTTCATAACATGCTGAGCCATAGTGGGAACTCCCTCTACATTGTATTTTACACATTTCATTTGTCTCATCCTTTCTAAGTCCACACCCACTTCTTGATCCCTTTCACATTAATTGAAATTTTTCACTCCTTTTTTTTTTTTTTTTTTTTTTTGTCTTTTTAGGGCCACACCCGCAGCGTATGGAGGTTTCCCAGGCCAGAGGTCAAATGGGAGCTGTAGCCACTGGCCTACACCACAGCTCACAGCAACGCAGTATCCTTAAACTGCTGAGTGAGGCCAGGGATCGAACCTGCATCCTCATGGATGCTAGTCAGATTCGTTTCCACTGAGCCATGATGGGAACTCCTCACTCTATTTTTTCCTGGTTGTGTTTGGAAGATACGTTCTCTGTCATTTTCTTAGAAAAAGTCTTCATGTTTAAATTATTGAAATTTAAAGTAGGAGTTCCCATGGTGGCTCAGAAATAACGAACACAACTAGTGTCCATGAGGATGAGGGTTAAATCCCTGGCCTTGCTTAGTGGGTTAAGGATCTGGTGTTGCCATGAGCTGTGGTATAGATTGCAGATGTGGCTCAGATCCCAAGTTGCTGTGGCTGTGACATAAGCTGGCAGCTGCAGCTCTGTTTCAACTCCTAGCCTGGGAATTTCCCTAAGCGGTGGGGGCAGCCCTAAAAAGACAAAAACAAAAACAAAAAACTATTGACATTTAAAGTAAATTAATATTTTTAACATCTTCTCAAACATTACAAGACTCTTGGACCACTTAGGCTCTGTCTTCTGAGCCCTGGAGAAAGTAGCTTTCATCTTTTCCTATCCCAGCTGTCCTCCAGGTCTCCCTTTCAAGAGGGCTGAATCCACTTCGTAGATCTAGAATATAAGCTTCTCTAATGACGTGTGGAGGCGCTAAAGTCAGGGACCTGGATCTTTCGAACATCGTATATCTTTTTCTCTAAGGCAAACACCTGCAGTCCCAGGTTACTCTGGGCGCGGAGCACAGTCCAAAGTAATTTATACCCAACCTGTATTATACCTTCAAGAATGGCAGGCTGCTGTCCAGTCTCTCTTCCGTTCATCGTTGTGAAACACTGTTCTATATTCATTGTGATAGTTTCCTCACTTCTCGCTCTCTCCTCCACCCCAGCTTCCACCCCGTCACTCTGCATCTACAGCTCTGGCTAAGGTCACCGAGGATTCCTGTGTTGTTAAATGCAATGAGCATCTTTCAGTCCTATTTTACCTGACCTTTCCTCATCTTTCCACATGGCTGAGCACTCCTTCTTTCATGAATCATTCTTGCCTTCACTCTGTGACCCACGATTTCTAGGCTGGGTTTAACCTCCCCCACCCCCTTGTCACATTTTCAGGTTCATTCTTCTTACCCCAAATGAAATGCTGGGTTTCCTGGAGGTTGAGACGCAGGTCCTTTCCTTTCTTTACATTAATGCTTTATTCCTGGGGCATCTCATTCATATGCACAGTTTCAATTGCTGTCTCTGCTAATTTTCCCCAAATTGTTTTTCCTGTTCAGACCCACAGATCCAGCTGCCTGCTGGACAATTAAACTTGAATGTCTCAAGGACACCACAAGCCAACAAGTCCAAAATCACTCAGGCTCGTTCCTCAACACCCGCTGCTCCCCTGGGAGTACCCCTCCTGGAGAATGGTACCATTAGCCAGCCAAACCAGACACCTGGGCAACATCTGTGACAAATTCCTCTTCCTCACTAGCCCCCCGACCCCACCCCATCCCATTACCAAGTCCGGTTTATCTCCTAAATAGCTCTCTAATCTGTTTACTTCTTTCTAACTCCCTCCATTCCCATCCCTTTCTAAACTTCTATCTTGGAGTTTCCATTGTGGCTCAGTGGTAAAGAACCTGACTAGTATCCATTCCATCCCTGGCCTCACTCAGTGGGTTAAGGATACAGGATTGCCATGGGCTGTGGTGTAGGTCACAGATGTGGCTCGGATCCCGAGTTGCTGTGGCTGTAGCGTAGGCTGGCCACTGTAGCTCTGATTCAACCCCTGGCCTGGGAACTTCCCTATGCCTCAGATGTGACCCTAAAAAGACAAAGAAAATCTAAATAAATAAACAAACGACCACCTCATTTCAGGTGGGCCTGAGTAGTGGCCTCTTAGCTGGTGTGCCTAAGCTCGTTTTACCCCCTTCCTCCAGACCTGTTCTTAGTTAGAGATGTCTTCTAAAGGAAAATCTGATCATAGCAGCTCCCTGCTTAACACCTCAATGGCCTCCCACAGATTTTTTTTTTTTTTTGTCTTTTTTGTTGTTGTTGTTGTTGTTGTTGTTGTTATTTCTTGGGCCGCTCCCGCGGCATATGGAGGTTCCCAGGCTAGGGGTTGAATTGGAGCTGTAGCCACCGGCCTACGCCAGAGCCACAGCAACGCGGGATCCGAGCCGCGTCTGCAACCTACACCACAGCTCACGGCAACGCCGGATCGTTAACCCACTGAGCAAGGGCAGGGACCGAACCCGCAACCTCATGGTTCCTAGTCGGATTCGTTAACCACTGCGCCACGACGGGCACTCCTTTTTTTTTTTTTTTTTTTTTTGTCTTTTTTGTTGTTGTTGTTGTTGTTGTTGATCTCCCACTGATTTTAGGACAAAATCAAAACATTGTGGGACCATAATTAGATCTTCACCCACTCTTGGTTCCCTTATATTCACTTCCTTTCAGCCTTACTGGGCTTCCTCCTTGTCTGCCGCCTCAGGACTTTTGCACATCCCATTTCCTGTCTTATCCAGTTAGCTATCTTCATTCTTCAGTGCTCAATGCAAGTATCACCTTCCTAGGAAAACCTTGCCCAAAATTCTTTATCACATCAGACCCCTCTGTTATAGGTTCTTATAACTGTTGCCATTCTTAGCTGTGCTTTTCACAGTTACAATTTTATACTCATTAGCACGATTATCCAGTCATCGCCTGTGTTCCACACTGGACAGTAAGTTCCATCTGGTATTGCTTATAATTGTATTCCCTGTGCCTAACGCAGTGCCGGGCTTCACAGTGAGACCTCCTCAAATATTGTAGGATAAAAGATCCAAAAAGATAAGTAATATTTTTAAAATAGGTGCTATTATTAACCCCATGTTACATAATGAAGAAATTGAGGCTCAGATAGGTTAAGTGTATTGCTGAGCTGGGAAGTGGCTGAGTCGAAATTCGAGCCTGCCTTTCTGATTCCAGAGCCTGCAGTGCTTAAGCAGCGCTCTGCCTCCCCAGGTGGACCAAACACCAAATCCAAACTAACCAGCAGATTCCTAAGGACATCCGTCCCCTGCAAACACTTCTGCGTAGTCTTGAACATCAAAGGCAGAATCCTGCAAATCAGAACATAGTCCTAGAATCCTGGAGCTGGGTGAGATTTAGAAATCCTCTGGTGACAAGATACAATCTGTCCAAAGTCACACAGCAAGGTGGAGGCAGATTTAGGGTTAGAATGCCTAACTCCAAACTCAGCACTTTACCCTGAATTCTGTATATCTACTCTGCTCCTCCAGGGCAGGAGCTTTGTGTCCAAAGACCAAAGCTGAATCTACCAGGAGCAATGGCCTCCAAACTTTTTGGACTGTGATCAGTTTGGGATGGGAAGAGGCAGGCAGAAAGCAAGAGATCCCTGGATCTACTTATTCTCACTTCCCACAAGAAAAGAACTCAATGCTATTAGGGGCTATTGTACAAGCAACTTTAGGGGGAATCCCTGTGCATCTGGTCTAGCAGTAGGAGTATGGCTGCTTCATATTTGAACTACCTCACTTGTTCTGCCCCAGACACTGTTCTAAACTGCCAAACCCAATAACTGCATTATCTGTTCTAGCACATACAACTCCATGAGGGAGGAACTGTGATTATGCCCACTTTACAGATAAAGAAACTGAAGTTTAGAGGGATTGAGAAATTTACCCAAAATTACAGAGATTCTGAATGACAGAGTAGGGACTTGAATCCAAATGTTCTAGGTCAATGGACTTCCCGTGTGGCTCACAAATATTCTAGGTCTAGGCTCTTAACTGCTATCATTAAGTTCCATCAAAGACTAAAGCCATGCACATATGTCTTAAAGTAGTTGGAAATTCATTCCTTTCACTACTGCTTGCCTAGCACATTTACCATTTCATTTTAAAAACTAGCTTAGGAGTTCCAGTGAGGCACAATGGGATAGGTGGTCTCTGAAGCCCTGGCACACAGGTTCAATCCCTAGTCCACCACAGTGGGTTAAGGATCTGCCATTGCTGCAGCTGTGGTGGCTGCAACTGTGGCTTGGATCTGATCCCTGGCCGGGGACCTCCATATGCCGTGCGGTGGCCAAAAAAAAAGAGAAACTGGTTTAATAAAAACAAACATGAGGTATCTTATATGTTCAGACATAGACATATTATTAAGGAAAAAAAAATCTGGTAGACTATGTAAGACGTCTTATGAATACTAAAAAGTATAAATATAGGAGTTCCCATCATGGCTCAATGGAAATGAATCTGACTAGTATACATAAGGATGCAGGTTTGATCCTTGGCCTCGCTCAGTGGGTTAAGGATCCGGCATTGCTGTGAGCTGTGGTGTAGATCACAGATGCGGTTCAGATTCAGAGTTGCTGTGGCTGTGGTGTAGGCCGGCAGCTATAGCTCTGATTCTACCCCTAGCCTGGGAACCTCCATATGCCGTGGAAGCGGCCCAAAAATGGCAAAAAGACACACACACACACACACACACACACACACACAAAAGAAACCACACTGCTTTTATTGTGCTCTTTAGGATTACATCAAGTGAGGAGTGGGTTGTAGGTGCAGGATATAGGTTTTTAAAAATTTTTTAAAAGTCACATAGCCAGTTGTTGATTAAGTTTTATTTTGACCTTCAGGCATTTAACAATCATTAGCACTGAGGAAGCTTGGCGTCAGCTATCTATGCTTAGCATTCTAGAGAATCACCATTGTGCCCAGTGTGCCTAGGTTTGCACCTCGGTTCTCCTTGCTAATGCATATCCTGCTAACGACCTCTTATAAACCCCTTGGGGCCATGAGGCTCATCTTCCTCTTATTCTTTAGAGGACATATCATGCTTGTGCAAAAAGTGTGCCTATTTGCACAGGTCTGAGTGACTAGACCAACGCATTTGTCCTCATTCAGCTGACCCTATGAATAACTTATGCATTTAGGTCTTTGTTCTTAAGCTTAAGTCATTTACCAGCACTGCGACTGTTTTTCAAGCAGGAATATGGGGTAAAGTAAAGCAGGACAAGATGGAGTTTTCAGCATAGAAAATAGAAGCAAAGAGGCTAAGAAAAGATTGTAGAAACATATCTCGTGACAATATATATTAAAAGCCTGGAAGGTACCGTGAATGTTTGTTTCCATCAAGTTTCCTTGCCTTTCTAGGAGTTCCCATCATGGCTCAGTGGTTAATGAACCAGAGTAGTAAACATGAGGTTGCAGGTTCGATACGTGGCCTCGCTCAGTAGGTTAAGGGTCCAGTGTTGCTGTGAGCTGTGTGTAGGTCACAGATGCAGCTCGGATCCCATGTGGCTGTGGCTGTGGCATAGGCCAGCAGCTACAGCTCCAATTTGACCCCTAGCCTGGGAACCTCCATATGCCAGTGCCGTGGGTGTGGCCCTAAAAAGACAAAAAGAGAAAAAAAAAGTTTCCTTGCCTTTCTAATCTGCAAATACTTCTTACTGGTTTCCTTGCCTGAATGTTCTGTGTTGTCTAGCCACTGGATTTTCCCAGTGGCTCATATATATATGTATATTTCCAGAAGGCTACACTGTAAACTATTGATCTCTTAGGAGTGGGCCTGGGGAGGCCATAGCATGGAGCAGCATTTTCCTCTCTACTCCTCTACTTGATGAGAAATTATTTGTATAATTTTTTAACTTGAAATATATACTGTAAATGTAAATAAACATCATTTCCTAGAATGTTTAACTAAAAACCCAACAGAAACTACACTGATTCAATATTTGCAGTAATTTAATCCCCCTTTCACATTCAAACCAACAACCCATGACCATGAAGGCCAAGTTAAGAGTGGTACATCAATGCGGGCACAGAATCTGATCAGGATGCAAATCCCTGATTCTACAATTTATCTGCTTATGATTTCAGGGAGGTTTCTTAACCTCTATGAACCTTGGTTTCCTCATATGTGAAATGGGGACAATGCTGCTTCACAGAATTGTGGTGGGGATAAGAGAGAGAATAAGCATTGATCACTTAGTACAGAGCTTGACAGGTAGTCAGCAGTCAACATGGCTGGTAGCCATCATTATACGCTGATTATAGAGCCTTCTTCTCCCATCACAGCGATTCCAGCTCTGCTCATGCTTGTATGAAAGGGGATGAGAGTCTGCCCAGAGTCAAGGAATCAAGGGGCAGTCAGGCTTGTGGGTAGAAAAAAGGGTTAATGGGCTTTTTAGGTTTTCAATCTGTGTGCCATCCATGAGACTTCTAGGACCTCCAGCTCTACTTTAAGAATTATTAGCTATTTGTTCTGAGAAGAAAAAAGCATGTAAGTCTTTGTGGGTGGGGATGTTTGAGGACTGTACTTCAAGCTCTTTTTGGGGCCGGCCTACGCACAGCCCCGGCAACTTGGGATCTGAGCTGCATCTGCGACCTACACCACAGCTCATGGCAACTGCCAGATCCCTGACCCACTGAGCGAGGCCAGGGATCGATACCCCCATTTCCCCTGCACCACAGTGGGAACTCCCTCAAGCTGCTTTTCTTTGGTTTTGTTTCATTGCTCATCTATTCCCTGCCTCCAACCTCCAGTCAGGACCTTTACAAGCTTAGAAAATTCATCAACCTTAGGAATTTCTGCAGGTCAGTTTGACCCAAGTAGGAATCCAAGGCTGGGACCCAACCCCTTAATCAAAAATTCTGAAATTCAAAACACTCTCAAGATCAAAAGGTTTTTGGTAAGTCTGAGCCAAACAAACTCATTTGAAGGAAGACCCTGACCTGCGATGAGGCTCTTCAATATCTTTATTGATCAAACTTGGGATGATTAGCTATATTTTTTTTTGACGAAATATCAATGTGCTTGATTAAGTGGCGCTGCCCCAGACCTCGGTAAGGATTTTATGTAACACACAGTAGATGAACCCTATTACCCTGTTTATTTAAATCTGAAAATTTTTGAATTCTGAAAAACATCTGGCTCCTAGATTTTCCAGTAATATACGGTGGGCCCTGTCCTTCCAGCCAGGCTCTCAAGTCGTCCTTGTCCACAGCCCAACTGCTTCCCTATCATTCATTGCCTGGGTCATCCATGAGGGCACACAAACCTGGCTGAGTTTCTCGGGGGCCCACTGGGAACTCAGCACCATGGACAGTCACATACCCCCATGGCTGCTGCCAAACAAATTGACTAACATCTTGGATTCAGTTTTCCTCCACGTAGGGAGAGACTGGTGCCATGCAGCCTGTCAGAGAAATGCAACCATTGTTTTCTAATCGTAAAACAGAAGGTATGGGGGGGGGGTGCAGTTAACCTGGTCTGGGCAGAGAAAATAAATGTGTTTCTTATCTTTTTCCTCCAGCTGGTTCCAGGCTCTTCTCCTCTGACATTCTTAAAAGCCTGGCAGGTACTTTGAATGTGTGTTTCCATCAAGTTTCCTTGCCTTTCTAATCTGCAAATACTTCCGGCTGGTTTCCTTTCCTGAGTGCTCTGTGTTGCCTAGCCACTGGATTCTCCCAGCCGCATCTGCCCCCCAACCAGGTAACTAGGCAGAGGCCTTGTTAGAAGTGGACAGGAGGTTCCCACTGGACTCCTGCCAGCCCTGGTCACTCTAATGAAAGGGAGGTAAAGTAAGCTGCAGGCTCCCAGTGTTGTCCATGCTCTGATTATCGTTAGGTCCCTAAGGAGGAAAAGAAGGGCAACCGTGAGCTGGTTTCCATCACTGCTAAGGGAAGCCACATCCAGCCTCAAGGAAAACAAAGCCTCAGCTGGTAAGTATAAAGTCCTAAGATATTAGAGCTGCAAGGGGCCTTAGAGCCTCTTTGCTGGAGGCAGTAGAAGCAGAAAGTTTGCTTTTCTTTAATCAACAAAAATCTATTAATTATCTACTTATGTCAGGCATAGCCTGGTTACTAAGGATGAAAAATACAGCCCCATCATCCTCCCCAAAGCTCAGAGTCAAGTGGGAGAGAAAGGGAGACCAGTACGGTGTGTTGAAGTTCCCTGGTGGCCTAGCGGTTAAGGATTCTGCCTTGTCACTGCTGTGACCCTAATTCAATCCCTGGCCTAGGAACTTCCACATGCCGTGGGCATGACCAAAAAAGTAACAATAATAAAATAAATAGGAGTTTCCATTGTGGCTCAGCAGGCTATGAATCCATTTAGTATCCAGGAGGATGCAGGTCTAATCCCTGGTCTCGCTCAGTGGGTTAAGGATCCAGTGTTGCCACAAGTTGCAGTGTAGGTGCAGATGTGGCTAGGATCCTGTGTTGCTGTGGTTGTGGTGTAGACTGGCAACTGCAGCTCTGATTTGACCCCTAGCCTGGGAACTTCCATGTGCCGCAGGTGTTGGGCCTAAACAGAAAAACAAAATAAAATAAATGTACAGTGTGCTGAGTGCTACAGTACAGGTGCATAGAGTTACTTACAGGGAGCCAGAGAAGTGGAATCAAGCCAGGCTGAGGAGTCTAGGAAAAGTCACCCAAGGACGAAACACCTGAGCGTAGACTTTTAGGGATGTGCAGGTGGGTGAGCAGAGAATTTCAAGGAGGTGGAACAGCACATGCAAAGGCAAGGCCCTGTTCAAGAACTCAGACTCATCACCTCTCTGTATTTGTAGGTATTTGGTCTTATTCTACAGCTAAAATCATCTTGTCTCTGATGACCAAGATCTTGGATCTCTTTGTATCCCAGAACCTGCTCTCTTCCCTACATGTAAGAAGCGCTCCATCAGCAGCTATCAGTGGTAATGGGTTTAAGGCCTCACCCATCAGGACTGTAGCCATGCAGATGATTTCACAGTAGAAACCAGAATGTGACAGTACAACCTTGAACACGTTCTCTGCTCCTACACTTGATGGGCTGCCCAGAGTGGGACTTTTGGCCTCAGGTCTCCAGCAAACTGCACATTTGAAATTGAAATTGCTCCTGACTTCCTGTGGCTGAAAGTTCCTCAGAAAAGTGTGTGGCCTAGAACTCACGTTCTTTTTTTTTTTTTCTTTTTCTTTTTAGAGCAGCACCCATGGCTTATGGAGGTTCCCAGGCTAGGGTCCAACTGGAGCTACAGCTGCCAGCCATAGCCACAGCAACACCAAATCTGAGCTGTGTCTGTGACCTACACCACAGCTCACAGCAAAGAGGGCAACGCTGGATACTTAACCCACTGAGAGAGGCCAGGGATCAAACCCGCAACCTCACGGTTCCTAGTCGGATTCGTTTCTGCTGCGCCACGATGGGAACTCCCTAGAACTCACGTTCTTGAGAAGATTTAGTTTGGGGCTCCAGCACTTTTTTGTCAGCCCATGGACACCAGGAGAATTCCACAGCCTCTCTGAGTTACTGCTTTTCTTCCAAAAAATATCAAAATTGTTCTTGGGTTACTTATCTCAGGGGCATAGGATGAGGGTAAAAGGAGGGTAGTCTGAGTCACAGCGAGCCCTCTGAAAACACACAACATCCCTCACTCATCTTATAAACAATTGTTCTACTCATAAAGAATTGGAAAGCCTAGATGCCCCTGCTGCCAAGCAGCTGTTGGTCTTTGCCAATTCCTCCTCTCTCTCTGGGCCTTCTTTCTTTCCCGGTGGTAGATTCTACAGATGACTCTCACAGATCTCACATTGCTCCATGATTTTTTTTTTTCCTAGTGCCTATAAACTAAAAGCCTCAGGCAAGCTTTGCAAACTGTGTTCTGGGACAGCTGTGTGTTAATCCCGTGTCACATCATAACTCATGTCCATGGGTACCAAAGCTCCCAGCCTTGGCTGGATGGATTGCAGCAGGGATAGGTCTAGCTGTCCCTGGCAAACTGCAGTGGCCACGATCCAGAAAGGTCCTCTCTGGCTGGAGATTTGAGGACTGGGGAGTGGCCAGGCAACTGAGAGAGAGATACAAGTTGCAAGCCCAGGGAAAAGCCTTCCCCTGGATGTAAGCATCATTTAACTGCAGGAAATGGTTCCTATAACACTGGGGCAACCCACTACCGCTTGACGTGAACCTTGGCATTGAAAAGAAGTCAATCTGGAGTTCCCGTTGTGGCGCAGCGGAAACGGATCCAACTAGGAACCATGAGGTTGCTAGTTCAATCCCTGGCCTTGTTCAGTGGGTTAAGGATCTGGTGTTACCATGAGCTGTGGTGTAGGTTGCAGACACAGCTCGGATCTGGCGTTGCTGTGGCTGTGGCGTAGGCCGGCAGCTGTAGCTCTGATTCGACCCCTAGCCTGGGAACTTCCATATGCCACAAGTGCGGCCCTAAAAAGAGAAAAGACAGGAAAAAAAAAGAAAGAAAAGAATTCAATCTTTTACAGGTTGCTGTGTCTCTCTCTCATCCTCTTTTCCGTCTGCCCTTTACCTTGCCTCTTCACTCATGCACTCTCACCTCTTGGGGTTCCCTGACCACTCTTGGGGCTCCAGCTCTCCTTGCTTGCCCCCTTTTCTCCCCAAGTTGTCTCCTCTGCCCCCTGCTTCTCTCCTGACACGTTTCCCCTGCTCTGCCTCTGCCCTGCTGCTTTCCTCTCTGCCTTCCTTTTTTCTGTGAGGATCACTAGGGCTTCAGTCCACCCAGCTGTAAGGAGGACACACCCTTTTGAAACTGTGACCTCATTTACAATCATTCTCCCACTGTGCAGGCCAGGGGGAGAGGTCACCCCCCCGAACCCCGCCATTATCCCTGCTAGGAGTGATGAAATTGAGAGAGGAGAGGAGTCTTCAAAGGGCACCCAACACACCAATTATTCAATTCAGTCAATATCAGCTTTTATTTAAGTTTTTAATATATATATAAATAATTTTAAGGTAACACATGTACACTGCAGGGAATTTAGAAAATACCAAAAAGAAAAAAGAGGAAAATGAACCATGGTTGCCTCCATCCAGAGATCACCCTTAATAGTATCTTGCTTTAATTCCTCCTATTTTTTCTAGGCTTTTTTTTTTTTTTTTGCATACTTGTGGTTATATTCTGTCTGTACAATTTTGTAACCTACTTTTTTCCACTTCATATTATAACATAAGCATTTCCCTCATGGTATTCTAAACCTTTTTTTTTTTTTTTTTTTTTTTTGTCTTTTTGCCTTTTCTGGGGCCGCTCCTGCGGCATATGGAAGTTCCCAGGCTAGGGGTCAAATCGGAGCTGTGGCCGCCGGCCTACACCAGAGCCACAGCAACACGGGATCCAAGCCGCTTCTGCAACCTACACCACAGCTCACAGCAACGCCGGATCCTTAACCCACTGAGCGAGGCCAGGGATCAAACCCGCAACCTTGTGGTTTGTAGTCGGATTCGGTTAACTAACCACTGCGCCACGACGGGAACTCCTCTAAACCCCTTTAAAAGCATTATTTAAATTTCTTTACCCTGTGTCCTGTTTTAAGACATTTATATGTGTTCCAAATGTTCTCTAACAGTAATCAAAACCGTGACAGTCAGTTTTATGTGCAAAGTTTATACAATCAGTGTGGTGTCAAATTGAAGAGTGAGGCTGGCTGCCTAGCGTGGAATCTGGGCTCCACTCTTATAAGCCATATAACCTTGGGTAAATTATGCATCTCAGGGTTTTTTTCTTTGTTTTGGTTTGGTTTGGGTTTTGGGGGTTTTTTTTGTTTGTTTGTTTTTTCTTTTTAGGGCTGCATCCTTGGCACATGGAGGTTCCCAGGTTAGGGGTCGAATTGGAGCTACAGCTGCTAGCCACAGCCACAGCCACAGCAATGCAGGGTCTGAGCCAAGTCTGAGACTTACAACCACAGCTCACAGCAATGCCAGATCCTTAACCCACTGAGCGAGGCCAGGAATCAAACCCAAAACCTCATGGTTCCTAGTCGGAATCATTTCTGCTGCACGATGATGGGCACTCCATGTGTCTCAGTTTTCATACCTGTACAATTGGGTTGATGAAAGTGGAATTGTTAAAATTAAATTAGATGATTCATCTAAAGCAGTTAGAACAGTGCCTGACATTTTTGAGTGTTTACTCTAGAAATGTGACCTATTAGTGTTTTCTTATTTATTTATTTACCTTCCTGTCTTTTCTAATACTGCACCGGCGGCATATGGAGGTTCCCAGGCTAGGGGTCTAATCGGAGCTGTAGGTGCCAGCCTACGCCACAGCCACAACAATGCCAGATCCGAGTGGCGTCTTCGACCTACACCACAGCTCATGGCAACGCCGGATCTTCAACCCACTGAGCAAGGCCAGGGATCGAACCTGCAACAGCATGGTTCCTAGTTGGATTCATTTCCACTGAGCCACGACGAGAACTCCGTGTTTTCTTAGGATAGATTTCCAGTAGTGGATTTACTTTGGCCCTTGATGTATAGTGCCAAATTGCTTTCCAAAAAAGAACACACCTGTACTGACAAACCTACCATGACTTGAATTGGGCCTGCCAAGTCTTGTGTTCTTTCTATGAGCCGCAGCCTTCAGGCAAGGGCTAGAAATCCATGCATTAATTGTTCTCTTAATGCAAAAGAAACGGATTATTGTTAAGATTAAGTGAAACAGGAGTTCCCTGGTGATCTAGTGAGTTAAGGGTCCAGGACTGGATGGGTTCGATCCCTGATCTTGCTCAGTGAGATTAAGGAGCCAGCATTGGCAAGAGCTGCAGCAAAGATCACAGATGCAGCTCAGATCCTGCATTGCTGTGGCCGTGGTGTAGGCCAGCAGTTGCAACTCTGATTGATCCCCAGCCCAGGAACTTCCACATGCCGCAGGCGTGGCCAAAGGAGGAAAAAAAAAAAATGATAAATGCACTTGACACAGAGTAGGGACCCAGAATGGGGCTCTTTTAACTTACCCTAAGCTGATGATGTAACAAATTCTCCAGCTTCTCCAAGAACGTTTTCTTAGCATCAGTAGCTCTTTTCCTTTCAGCTCCCCACCTCCCTAGACCCTGATCTGGCAAGGAGTGAAGGGTCATTTCCCTCAATGGCGCATTCGACACGAAGGTACGTGCAGCAGAGAGGCATAAGAAAGTGTTTTTCTACACACAGAGGAGGAAAAGTCCTTTCCCAGCTTAGAAATTCACCCCTGGGGCAAACACAACTAACACACACACACTCTCACACACACACCCAGATGGGAGCAGTCCCAGGTCCCGGATGTAGCTCTTCTGAGGATTCCTTGAGGGCAAGACCTGGCAGGAGTCTGGGGCCCTCTCTGAGAAGTCTCAGTTCAGGCTGAAGGCATAGAAGGCCTCCCCCTGCAGACCCTGCCCGGCTGAGCTTCTAGAGCAAGAGAAAGGCAGGATCCCAGGTCAGTTTTGCCAACAGCCAGTAGAGCAGGCAAGGTGCTCAACACCCTAATTTTTTGACAGGCTGTGGCTATTGAACAAAACCTCCTCTAAAGCCAGGCCCACATGCTTTGAAATGGTTTCCATCTCAATATCACAAAAAATAATTCAGCTTTAACTTATTTCCGTTGGCTCTTATTTACCATTCCTTTATTTCCCTACTAATCTGTTACTTCTAGATTTTTGTATCACATAATGATAGACAATAAAAGTGGTTGATCTCCTCAAAAAAAAAAAAAAGGCTCCCTTTCAGGTGAAATTTGATGGCACAAGGCCCACGTTCTCTACTGCGTCAGGAACCTCTAGTTGCCAAAATCAAAGAGTAAGGGTTTTCATGTGCTTTGGGGGGTTTATTTCCCTTTTGTTTTTTCTTTATTTTTATGATGCTCTGTTGGAAGATCTGGCCTGACTCAGCTAGACGAAGGGGACCCAAGAGGGACCGCGCCGGGAGGGAGGAGCAGCAGAAAGGCATCTTTCCTTTGGCCCACTTGAACTTGGACTGCTTTTTCCAACTTGGAAGCTGCTTAACTTCTCTGGGACTCATTTTTCTCAGCTGTAACCTGGGAATGATAGATATTCACGAGGAACATAAGAGATAACGGCGGAGCAGCTGCTTCAGAAACTGTGCATGTGAGACAAATATCAAGCCTCCTTATTCTTCCCCTCATTTTCATTTTTATTATGGTACCAAGTGAGAAACCCAATCAGTCTGCTCACCACTGTTGATAATTACCCTCCACCCCCTCCAACACACATATACCCTCTCACATTCCCGCTCCGGAAAATGGGCAAGTGCCAACAGGGCAGCTTCCTCTGCCAATGAGCCAATATGCTCGCATGCCCCGAGGCAGCCTGTGGACGCCAGAGCTGACGTTGGTGGAGTTTTGAGCTGCACAATCTGTGGTTGCTGGCTTTCTCCACCTTATGCTCTGGTTCTGCCTTCCAAAGTTGCCGTAACGCACCCATTCTCCTTCCCAGGCTTGAGTGAGCCTGCGCCTGGCAGGAGAGCAGGGAGTTCTGCAGGAATGGTGCTGAGAGCTCTCCTTAGCTTCTTTTCTGGGCATGAATTGGGCTGTTGCTAAAGAAATTGTCTTCACAAGTCAGTTTTGCCATCTCCTATGGAGAGAAGGGGGCAGCTGTGGTAAGGTACTTCCAAAGTCCCCCAAAAAAGTTTAAGAGGAGTTCCCCAGAGGCCTAGCAGTTAAGGATTCAGCATTCTCACTGCTGTAGCTGGACTTAGATTCCAGGCTCATGAACTTCCCTGGGCCGGGGAACTTCTGCATGCTGCAGGTGCAGCCAAAGAAAAAAAACAAAAGAAGTTTCGGAAACAGGCTGCAGACCCCTTTGCTGGTAAGGGTGGTGAGGGAGGGGGAGAAAGATCTGCCTCTAACCAAAGTCTGACTCAGAAGTAGTGAAGATTGCCAGTGTTCTCTCTTGGGTCCAGAGTCATCCTTGTACCCAGAAATGAACTTCTCCTTGGAGCCACGTCCATGGGAATAGGATTTGGCGGATGGGCAGCCCAAAGGCCTTCTTGTCCCTGCACTCTGTCGGCTTGTCTTCCCCCACCACCACCACCCCCGCCCCATTACCCAGGGCTTTGTGGGTCCCAGCCACGTAGCCTTGAACGTGAACTTAACTTGGAGGTACTGAGCTCACTGCGACAGGGGTGGGACTTGCCCTCCCCCTTATGGGGAGCATCTCTTCCAAGATGTGGCCTATTGATGTCGTGAACAAAGCAGATCTCTCCACGCTTGGTGCCGACTTACATTCCTTAGGGAACTCTGTGAGCAAACCAATTCCTTGTAGAAATAGCTAAGAGTTTGTGCATGAAAGAGCTTATGAAGGCAGGTCCCCTGGTGGAAAGAGATTAGCAACCGAAGCTGATTCCAACAGAAACAGAGCCCATCATGTTATTCTGTTTGGGGAATGTCAGAGAGGTGGGAGCTGAACAAGACAGGAAGGCATCTCTTCCAAGGTTTTTACCCAGTGCCCACTTCATCCCTTATCTATGGACCTTGCTCTGGTCCCAGCTAGGAAACCTGCTGCCTCCTGCAGGAAGCCTTCCAGGGCTGTTCTGCTCCACGGAGCTCTCTATTCCAAACCTGGACCTTTCCCTTTTCCACTACGACAATTGAGATTTGGGGGTCAAGAAAATTTCCTGAGACCTAAAGAGAGAATGAAATTGAAACAGACAGTGTAAAAGCCTAGAAACTGAGGGATTTGTGGTATTTCCTAGTAATACCCTGGGTAAGCAGATTTCACTTGCTCCCTTCCCAATGGTCTCCTGTAGGTAACTTCCCTGAAGCAGGGGTCCCCAACATTCCTCTTAATACCCTGCCCCCTTCCCCACAATTAATCTCTCCACTCTGTTCTCCCCTAGAAGTCTCAAACCCATCCCATGCTCCCCAGAGATTCTGCCTTTATTCACACTCTCCCCATGTCTTTCCTGGACTCTGCCAAAGCTTCCTCACCAGTCCTCCAGCCTCATCTCTCCAGCCTTTCTACCCAGAATTTCCTCTTCTCCTGGCCTGATGAAGGTCTCATCCTTCTAATACAACTCAGCTCAAATGTCGTCTCCTCCAGGAAGCCTCTTGGGCTTCCCCAGGTAGAGTTAATCATTTCCTTCTCTGTGCCCATTTCACTCACCCTATGAAAGCATTTATCTTCATGTGTTGGACTTGCTGGTTAACATGTCTAGAAACCCCACCATCCTTCATGGCAGTTCCTTTGAAGACCCAGATGATGGTTTATACTTTGCATTTTCAGGGTCTAGCAGGGGAACTGCAAGAAATGCTCTGTAGAGAAGGGGAAGGAGAAAGAAAGGAAGGGAATGGCAAATGGAAAGGAAATGTTGCCTAGGTATAGATCCTTCAGTTCCTGAGCTGCCTCCTATATCTTGTGAAGCATAAAAGGTAATTTCCCTGCAAGAAACACTTACTGCTGCATTGACCCACCCGTCTCTGTTACAGGTCTCACGACAGTGCTGATTGCCCTATAGTTTCTTCAGCACTGCTGAAGAGGTTTACAACCCTAAGGAAGTAAAGGCCCAGGGAGATGAAGCAGCTGTCTGAGGTCACACAGCCAACTCGTGACAAAGATCAGCCTGGAACTCAGGTCTCTTGGTACCCAGGCCAGAGCCCTTGACACAACACCAACTGCCTCTCTCTTCAAGTTTTCCCTCCAGGCAACAGCATATAATTATCAACATTAATATTTAGAATTTATATGCGGCTTTTGCTTCACTGGCTTTTTTATTATCCTTTTGATTAGTAATTCAGTATGCAGCCCAGACATGAAGCAAAGCCAGGGTAAGGAGGGGAGGCCAAGGCCAAGTAGGGGGCCATGAGCCCCTGTGAAAGGGAGGTCAGAGGGGAATAAAGGTACAAGAGGGCCTTGACTCAAGGGACAGTATCTTGTATAGGGATGGGGGGTGGGATGTCTGTGCAGATGTTATGTGGGCCTCAGAGTGAGTGGTCTAAGAGCTTTCCTGGTCCTGTGGCTTCCCCTCTGATGGGGCAGGAGCAAGAAGAACAAGAACATAGTGGGAGTTCCCCAGTGGTCTAGTGGTTAGGCAATGCACATTTTCACCTCTGCAGGCCGAGTTCTATCCCTGGTCTGGGAACTGAGACCTCACAGCAAGCCACTGGATGTCAAGGTTAAAAAAAATTTAATATCCAACAGGTTGAACACCAATACCAGCTCCGAGACAGACCACAAGGCTTAGGAAGTTCTCTGCCCAACCCTGAAAAAAAGGAGACCCAAGCTCCATGACAGGGGCTCTTGGCTCCTATAGCGCATGCTAGGAGCTAAATGGAACTGGTCCAGATCCCACATGTCATGTGAGAGTCAGCGGGTCCTGGAGCCCACCGTTCGGTGTGCTATGGTAACTCTAGTTGAAGGGAGAAGGACTCCCACTGCCAGAGCCTGATTCTCAGTGTCTCCTTCCATTCTCAGCCCCAGCTTCAACCTGCTCTGGGGTTTACTTTGCAGACCCCTATTTACCGGTAGAAAATGAGAATCCGCTCCCCTTCCAACCTCCTAGTACTATGGTGGGACTCAAGAGCTTGTAAAAAAAAAAAAAAAAAAATAGCCTCATCTACTCAAAATACTCAAAATGAGGATATTCCTATGCTTTTTTTTTTTTTTTTTTTTTTAAGGAAACTGGGGGTTGGGGGGGATAAAGAGCAGCACAGTCAGGGAGACAAAGCATCGGGGAACCCTGGCTGATATCTGAAGATATCAGGTACCCCTCTGGGAGAACCAAGGGGAACACTCACCCATTGAGGCCAATTTGGGGCCAATGTGTCCCATATGCCATCTCATTTTGTCCTCATATGACCTCTATGAGGTGATTCAGCTCCCCCGTTTTGCTAAGGAGAAACCCAAGTCTTTGAGAGGTTAAGTAACTTACTCAACGTTATATAGTTAATAAGAGAGACACTAGGACCAAACCTCAGGCCCACAGTCTTTAAAGCCTGTGCACTTCTAAAATCTCTAAATTGAGAGGTTTAATCTCTTAAGAGCTTGGCGTCTTCGTGTGTAAAATAGGAGGGAAAATGATCTTGCCTTATAGATTTAAGAAAATTAAATTAGATTATATTGGTTAACATCGTTAAAAACCCGGCATGGTGTCTGGTATATAGTAGGCGCTCAATAAGTGCTTTTTGTTTGCTTGTGTTTCTTTTTAGGGCAGATCAATACTAAAACTCAAGGCTTGGGAGCCTTTGGGCTCCAAAATGCTTCAAGGAGACGGAGCACCACCCATCGCTTCTGGGGGAATGCAGGAGTAGGGTGAGGAAAAGGGCTGGGGAAGAGGGCTCGGCTCCAGGAACCAAGGAAGCCTGTTCCAGCTGCGCGCCCCTTGCTCCGCCGCCTCCTCCGGGCTCCCCCGACTTCCCGCCCCGCCCCGCCCCGCCCCCGAGCGGGTCCGGAGTGCCTGGTGGGCTGATTCCGGAGCGTAGAAGGGAGCACGGAGCACGGAGGCGAGAGGGAGGCGGCGGCGGCGGCGGAGGGAGGCGGGGAGGCGGGGGACCCTCCTCGCTGCTCTCCCAAGTCGGCGCAGAGCCGCCTCGGGCCGGGCCGAGGACTGCGCGGCGGCGGCGGGGCCGGGTCAGGATGCGGGGCTCCCGGGACCACGCCGGGCTGGGCGGGCGGCGGCGGCGGCGGCGGGAGGCGGGCGGGAGCTGTCCGCGGTGCTGAAGCGGCGGCGGCGGCGGCGGCGGCGGCGGCAGCAGGGACCCGGGGCCAGGAGGCGAGGCGCCCTTCTGGGAGCTTCACCGAAGCCGCGAGGCGAGGGCGCAGTCGCTCACCGGCTCATGCCCGGCCCCCAAGCCCCGCGGAGGAGGTGGGATTGTCCTCGGCGGGACAGGTAAGGAGCCGTCTGGGGGCTCAGCGGGAGCGCAGAGCTAGGTGCCTCGCTGGTACTGAGCTAGAGGGGGCAGCGGGACCCCTCTCAGGATGGGGGCTCTGACTTCCTGCTGGCAGCCCGACATCGCGCCAAGTCCATTCCTCCCCCTCCCCCTACCGGCTGGAGATGCTGGGAGGGGCCTGAGGGACTGGGGCCCAGACAGGCACCTGAGTACACTGACCCTACACTACCAGGCCTTGACCCTGACCTTAGGCAGCTCTGAGACACCCTTCCCACAAGGAACTGATGAGAGTCTCCTGGACTCCTGGTACCCCAGTCCCCACCAGGGCTCTGCGACATAGGGCAATCTAAGCCAGCTTCACTAAGCTCCCCTCTCCTCCTCCAAGCCTGCTCATCAGGGTGCCTGGGGTGGCTGTGGTCCCCTTGCCTCAAGATTTCTTTGCCCTGGAACTGGCCCTTGGGTCAGGCCCATTTCTCCAGAGAAGGAAGGAGGTACCAGAAGATACCTCAGGTTTTTTCCTACAGCCCTCTCGACTCTCACGGAAGGATGCTGGTTTTGCATCACATTGCTTAGTGCGGTGAGGGCAGAGTGGGGGAACCTGAGTCCCATTTTCTATTATGTGACCGAATACCAGTGACCCTAGACAGAGCCTCCATTCGGAGTGCTCCCTCTTTCTGGCAAGAGTGTGCTGAATGAGCTCATTCAGGCCTGCAAAGTGCTTCCAATTCTTCAGAACAGAGTTCTCTGAGTGGCAGAATGTAGTGATCAAAATAAAACTGCGTAGGGGAGGACTGGCCTGTCGCTGTGGCTGACCACTGCTTTATCCCTAGCCTCTCAACCCAGCACAACTTCCCCACTGCCAGTCATACAAAGAGCACTAGACGAGGAGTTCCTGGCTGGGCACCAACATTTACTGGCTTTAGGCTGGTTATTGAGCTCTCTGAACCTTGATCTCTGCATACAGAAAGTGGGGATAAGGTAGCTGCTCTGTTCACCTCAGAGAACTGCCTAGGAATCAACCAAACAACATCCATGATTGAAGGCTTGTCAACTGTATGTCACCATACAAGCGGGAGCTGCCGTCACTGTCCCCATCCACGAGCCAGGCCTGCTGGCAGAGACCTGATCGTTGCCACACTTACCCCATTTTCTCCTAGTCCAGCCATGGCTCTCTTTGTCCTTGGCCTTCCTGGGGCCCCAGAGTCAGTGGAGCTCAATTTACAAATCTCGGGGAGCCAAAAGGGTTCACTCCCTTTCTAGTCTTCTGTCATCGCCTATAGAAGACAATATAGGGTGAGAGTCTGACTCACTGTTTGTTTGTTTATTTTTTTCCCCAAAATCACAGATCGAGGGAAACAGCTCCTTGAAGGCAAGGATTGTGTTGTTTTCATCTCTTTGCCTTCCTCCACACCTCCCCTCCCCCATAGCACCTGGAAGATAGTAAGGCCTCAGTAATTGGGTGTAAAATAAGAGAATGAAGTTTTAAAATATCTCAGAATAAAAGCATTTGACTAGAAGTCAGGAGCCCGGTGTTCTGGTCCCAGAACTGCCACAGACTGTCTCGGGCAGCTCCTTTCCCCTCTGTGGTCTTCAGTTTTCTCATCTATAAAAGAAGAGGGTTGGGCTAGAGGAGTTTTAAGATTCCGAGCCCTGATGTTTTGCGGGGTTCTCCGAGCGCCATTCTGAGCCCACGAATCCCTCAGTTCTCCTTGAACACAGAAGACCAGCTTCATTAACCTGGTTTAGAGAGTAAGTTAATGTCCTTCCAGTGAAGAGTTGGATTTTATTAATGAAGTGGAAGTGAGCAAAGGAACTAGAAAAGGCCATTTATAATTTCACTGTTTCCTTAAGCTCTCCCTCTCTTCCTTATTTCTCTGAGAAAGCCTTGAGGGTGTACAGAGCCCCTGCCTCTCAGCCAAGAGGCCCGGAAAGCACTCTCCGCACAACATCCCTGCGAGTCACCAAGGGCCAGGGACCCGGTGCTTGGCCATCTCCTCCAGGGACCCTGCCTGACTCTTAAGAAGCCTAGAAGAGAGGACAGTCAGGAAAGATCCATCCCTGGGGAGAGCGTTTTTTTTTTTTAATATATAAGACAAAATGAGCTTCTCTGACAAAAATTTTCCTCAAGCGGCAATGTTCAGAAAAACCTTAGCTAATTGGCACTTGGGTAGAGCTGAGTAAGCCATGCCAACGACCTCCCCGACCTGCCCTGTAAGCGCCCAGCCTGGGTGGGGGAATCAACCCCTCCCCCATGTCAGCACTTTCTGGCTCCCAGCTGTTGGTGCAGCGCTGGCAAGAATCAGCTCTCCAGAGTTAATGGCCAGTCACTAAACCTCGTAACAAAGTGACGGCAACGGTGGCAGCAGAAAGCATAGAAAGGGGCTTTATTTTCTGCAAGACTAGTCTGTGGGGGTGCTGGCCTGCTGCTGGCACTGGAACAATGCACCACCCCTCCTTGTATAGCTGTCTGGGTAGACATCCCCACCCCCAGAGCTGTCAGGGTTCAGGGCACCGCTGGGCACCCAGGCAGATACATCTGGCTTCTCTCCCAACCAGGGAAAACTACCCACTGGCTACTCTTTCTTTCCTCCTCCAGCCCCCTCCCTACTGAGGCTCCTATCCTCACCCCCTTTGCCAGGACTCAAAGAAGAGAGTCAACCCTGGCATGTGATTGGTTGATCTCAGTTATCTGGGGCTGAGGGTGGAGGGGGTGGGTGGCAGGGAGATCTGAGAAAGAGGAAGAGATCAATGTGATAGGGTCATTAAGAAATGATTGTGTGTGTGTGTGTGTGTGTTGGGAAGAAAGAGATTGAAACTGAAATACACACATGTACGCCCCTTCCTCTGGTGATACACATGAAATGACAGAGGCAAAGAATATCTAGATAAATCTGTACATTATTAATTACTTTCAAGTTTAAAAGGCCAATCCATCTGTGCATCCTAGAGGGACTTCCAGCCCTAAAGTACACCACTCCAGGGAGAAAAAGCAGAAGGAACATGCTGCACTTTGGGAAGAAGAAACATCCAGATCTCTAAACCTCTGGCATTTTACAACCTCCTCCCTTCGCATGAGCTCAGTGGACAGCCTGCCTGGAGCAAGGCCCCCTCTGCTGCAAGGCAGGGGACACTAAGGACCGATCTCACCCCCATTCTTTGTATCCAGGTCCTCTCTTCTCTTGCCTTCTCCTTCATTCGCTCTTCCTCCTCCCTGCAGCTGCCACCACCGCTCTGCCCCTCCCAGCCTCACCCCCCTGCCCCACACAAACCAAGCAGGGAGTGAGGGCTTGATGCTCTACTTCTCCATTAGATGTGTTATCTTCCACCATTAGATGCACTATTTGCTTCTAAGTGGTTGGAAATGAGCTGCTTCAGTGGAGAGACAGGTTGTTTCGGCAAGAATACGATTTGATTTCCGCCTGCAAATGGACTAATTTGAGCACTGGTGCCACCATCCCAATCCTCCCAGAAATTTTCACCTTTGTCAGCCACAAACCCAACCCCCAGGTGAGCAGTTTTTGCTCTGAGAGAGGGGCCAGTCCAGCCTGTAGGAGCCCAGGGTAGCAGTGGGTAAAAACAAGGATAGACTGATGTTGCCAGGAAAAGAGCAACTAAGAAGCCTCCCATGGGAGCTGAGAGGTGTTCAAGCTCTTTATCTCTCTTTCTGGATTTCCCCTTCTCACCCTCCATAGGTCCTTCAATCATTCTCAAATCTCTCTCCAGGCCTTACCACTGCCCACAGCTTCAACTCCATACATCCATTTGCTAGGTGCAATGTCTTTCCTTATATCTTGAAGGCACTTCAGAACCAAACTCATGCACTTCTTTCCTCTTCCTTGTATGGGCATGGGTGTGGGTTTCATTTTTCCAGCTTGGTGCTTGGTGGCCCTTTTCAATCTAAATATTCTTTTTTTTTTTTTTTTCCAGCTCAGGAAATACCATCTGATTTTGCTTCTTTATTATTTGTCTCCTCAAGCTGCTCTGTTGTGTCCATCTGACACTCTTATTAGATGGCTGTTGGCCTTCCTGGACTCTCTACCCTGTCTCTTAACTCTCATATCTTCCATCTTTTTGTCTTTTTGCTCTATGTCTTGGGAAATTTCATTAGCTTTTTCTTGTACATTAAAAAGTTAGTCTTTAATTGTGTCCCTTCTATTACCCAGTTTCTCTATTGAAGTTTTGAAAATTTAGACAATTATTCTTTCATTTCCAAAGTACTTTTTTGCTCTTTGATTACTCCTTTTTCATAGTAGCCCATTCTTGTTTCATAGATGCAGTGTCTTCTTCTCTCTGAGGATGTGAATTGAAAAAAATTCTAGAGATCTTTTCTATAACTTGAATGATTTGGGAATCTTATCGGGTCAGTTTTCTATATGTTTAATCTTCCTCTTTTATTTTCATGTATCTGTTTTTCATCATTCTTTGTTGTTCATTTGGACTTATATATTGACTGGCATAGGCAGCTGGTGTGGGTTTCATCTGAGATGGGTAAGTCTGCTTCCCTAACAAGCCTCACCTTGGAAGAGGAATTGTTCTTACCTCTGGTGTTTGGGACGGTAAGTGTCTCTGAACTGATCTCCTCCCCAAGGAATCTCATCTGCTCTTTATCTCCTAGAAATTCCTCTGTGTTTCTGGTCTGCTGATATCATTCTTTTCTGTTTTCCAGTTTTGTTGTGATTTCCTTTTGAAAATATATCTCCTGTCATTTTAATGGAAACTAAAGAGGGAGAAGAGGTGGTAAGTTGTGCTCAGGCTGCTTCCTTGAACGAGTAGCTGCCCCTAGATTGATGTTTTTTTTTGTTGTTTTTTTTTTTTTGTTTTTTTTTTTTTGGCCTAAGTTGGTGGCATCTTCTACTTAGTTGACAAAACCAGAAATCTGGGAGTCACTCTTGTTCCTCCCTCTCCCTGACTTACAGTTAACTGCAAAGTCCTATTCATTTTCCCCTTAACTACTCTCAGGGATGACTCTTCCTCTCCATCCATTTGCCATGGATCAGGTTCAGATCCTCATCCTCTCCCACCTGCATTTTTACAATAGTCTCTCTCTCTTTTTTTTTTCTTTTTACAGCCATTCCTGTGGCATATGGAAGTTTCTGGGCTACGGGTCGAATCAGAGCTGCAGCTGCCAGCCTATACCACAGCCCCAGCAATGCCAGATCCAGCCATATCTGCAACATATCCAGCGATGCTGGATCCTTAACCTACTAAGTGAGGTCAGGGATCGAACCCTCATTCTCACAGACACTGCGTCAGGTTCTTAACCCTCTCAGCCACAAGAGGAACTCCCCAATAGTCTCTTAATAGGACTCCTAGTTTCCATTTTCATACTCCTCAAATCCTGTCCATCCACTGCTGCCACCCAGAGTGTTCTAAAACAGAAGTATGGCCATATCACTTCCTTGCTACAATCATCATTGGCTCCCCAATGCCCAGAGGAATAACCTTCTCTGCAAAGGATAGGAGGCCTTCCCACTTCTCTTGCCTCGTTCCACCAAAGCCAAGTCCCCTGGCTTCCCCTCAGTACCGTAGTGGATTCCCATGCCTCTGTTCTGTTTCCTCTGCTAGAAATGTTCTTCTATCATTGTCTCACTTAATGACTTGTCTTTTTCCTTCAAGACTCAGTTCAGGAGTTCCCTGGTGGCCCAACAGATTAAGGATTTGGCATTGTCACTGCCATGGTTTAGGTCACTGCTGTGACCTGGTTTCAATATCTGGCCTGGGAAATTCTGCATGCTGTGGTGGCCAAAAAAAAGGTCTCAATTCAGATGCTACCTGCTCTGAAAGCCTTTTCCTAGTCCCACCATCACCTCCACTCCTCTCTTAGGACAGGAGTCCCTTATCAGTGCATCTGTAATACTCCAAGTACTGCTAACATAACTAACTCCATGGCATTGAAACTTTCTATTTGCTAATCTGTATTTTCTACCCATCCTCAAAGCAGGTACTACATCTTGTTTATTTTTGCATTCCAAGTACTGCTCTGAGCTGCTTAAGAAATGTTAGTTAGTGATGGAGGATAATGTGAAAAAAAAGAATGTATGTATTTATAACTGGGTCACTTTGATGTACACCAAAAATTGACAGAACATTGTAAATCAAGTATAATAAACAATTGGGGTTCTTTTGCTGTTTTTTTTTTTTTAATTATCTTTTTGCCATTTCTTGGGCCCCTCCCGCGGCATATGGAGGTTCCCAGGCTAGGGGTCTAATTGGAGCTGTAGCTGCCAGCCTATGCCAGGGCCACAGCAACGCGGGATCCGAGCCGTGTCTGTGACCTATACCACAGCTCACGGCAACGCCGGATCGTAAACCCACTGAGCAAGGGCAGGGATCGAACACACAACCTCATGGTTCCTAGTCGGATTCGTTAACCACTGCGCTGCCACGGGAAGTCCCTAAACAATTGTTTTTAAAGAAGGAAATGTTTGTTGGGAGCTCCCTGGTGGCTCAATGAGTTAAAGATCCAGTGTTGTCATTGCTGTGGCTCAGGTCGCTGCTATGCCACAGGTTCAATCCCTGGCCTGGGAACCTCTCACACTATAGGTGTGACAAAAAGAAAGAGAGAAAGAAAAAGAGTTTCCATCGTAGCTCAGTGGTTAACGAATCCAGCTAGGAACCATGAGGTTGCGGGTTCAATCCCTGGCCTCACCCAGCGGGTTAAGGATCCAGCATTGCCATGAGCTGTGTGTAGATCACAGATGCAGCTCAGATCCTGTGAGGGAGTGGCCCTAGAAAAGGCAAAAAGACAAAAAAAAGAAAAAGAAAGAAAGAGAAAGAAATGTTTGTTGTGCATTACTGAATGTGCCTCCACCAGATATGCTCCATCCATCCCACGTCCTGGAAAGTACTTTCTTTTTTTAAATTGAAATATAGATGATTTATAATGTTGTGTTCATTTCAGGTGTATATCAAAGTGACTCAGTTATACATACATATATATCTGTTTTTTCAGATTCTTTTCCCTTCTAGGTTGTTACAAAATATTAATAGACAGTGCTCCACAGTAAGTCCTTGTTGGTTAACTATTTTATATATAGCCGTGTGTGTGTGTCCCTTTGGCAGCCATAAGTTTGTTTTCTATGTTGGAAAGTACTTTCTGAAGGAGGAACCTCAGCCTTCCTAACTCATTCATTCACTAATGCATTCATACATTCATGAGAGCAACTGTTCATGGCATGCCCACTATATGCCAGGCAAGGGGCTGCAAGTACAAAGACAGACAGAGTCCCTGCTCTCAGGAAGCTCCCAAGATCTGGTGAGGGAGAAAGGCACTAATCAACGAATCACACATATATAAATAGAGGCTGTGATAAGCTCTTTGAGAGGAAGAGCTGGAGCCTGGAGAGTAGATAACCAGGCAACCTAAATCTAGGCTGAGGATGTAGGATAACCTCCCTGAGGAAGTGACTTTGGAGCTGAGAGCTGAAGTAGTCTGACGCGAGTGGAGCCAGTGCTTCTGAGAAGCGAGGCTGTGAGGTAAAGGAGAGAGAGGACAGGAGCTGAAAGGGAGAAATGGCACCGAGGAAAGACGTTATCTCTTCCTGCCTAATGACCTCAAAATGTAGTGGCTAAAACAATGGACGTGTTCTTGTATCTCATGACATTGGGGGTCAGATATCTATGCAGGGTTGAGCTAACCCCCTCCATGTGGCATGGACAGAGGTCACTCCGTGGTGTTCAGCAGACAGATGGGCTGGTCTGAAGAATCCAAGATGGCTTCACTCACGTGTCTGGCATCTTGGGGATGACCAGAAGGCCGGGCCCAGCAGGCTCCATTGGCCGGAGCATCACACACTTGCCTCTCCAGCACGGCAGCCTCCGTGTAACTTAGAGCTTAGGGTTCCACCACTGAGATCTAGCGAGCAAGGTGAAAGACACATGGCCTTTTATAACCTGGCCTCTGAAATCTCATAGCACCACTTTCGCTGTGATTAAAGCCATCATAAAGCCACGCAGATGAGAGAGAAGGGACACAGACCCCGGCCGCTCCATGGGAGAATGTCAAAGTATTGGCAGTCAGGTTTTACAGTTGCCACAATTTCTTTTTTAAGCCAAGGAAACGACAATGTGTTTAAGTGCCATTAGGAAGGATCGGGAATTAGGAGCATTTGAAGACCGAGGAGAGAGAAAGGATAATCAATGGTGTTAGCGTCGGAGGCGGCAAACCAAAGCAAAGAAAGCAAAATTCCCCATTTTCCCTCAATTCTGCTCCCCACCCCCAATGCCTGATTCTTTCTCTTTTCACTGTCAGATGCAACAAGCTGCAACCATGACTCCAAGCTGGCTTCGTGGCCCTCTTGATTACGCACCAGAAATCATCAAACCCAGCCCCAAGCTATCTACAAACAGCCACCAAAGTCACAACACTTCACAGTTTATAGAACAGTTTGCATACTATCGGCCTAGAAGACGGTCTCGCACCTATTCTTGCCCCTTAAAGACGGCACCTCTTCCCTTCCCTGGATCGTAATCATTTCTGTTTAATCTTCTGCCCTGCTAGGAAGTTCTGGCTTTTATCTTACAGCTTAGAAGCAATCTCTTTTGTTGCCCTGAGAGATAGTGGTCAGTGGTTAAGCTTCCTTACAATGGCTCTGTAATTATTTGAATCCAGACCTTAAGGTTATCTAGGCAGACACCCCTGGGCTGCTAAATCACCCCAAATCTCTTAATCTTTTCTCCAAACTCCCATTTCCCATTCCCTTCACTAAGGCCTCTGGGTTTAACCCATTCCAGACCGACTCGGGTAGGCTCTGAAAGGCGAAGTAAATGAGAGCCCAGGCTTTGGCGACTCACTTACACCTAATTTTAAATCTAGGATCTGTCGCAGTTCAATCTTGGGCAAGTTACTTAATATTTCTGAGCCTCAGTTTCCTCATCTGATAAATGGGAAATCATAAGAGTCAGCTTCATTGGTTGTTGTACAGTTTTATGAGGGGTTTTGTTGTTGTCATTGTTGTTCTGTCTTTTGTCCTTTTAGGGCAGCACCCACGGCATATGGAGGTTCCCAGGCTTAGGGGTCTAATCGGAGCTGTAGATGCCGGCCTACGCCACAGCCGTAGCAACACCAGATCCAAGCCATGTCTGCCACCAACACCGCAGCTCACAGCAATGCTGGATCCTGAACCCACTGAGCGAGGCCAGGGATTGAACCCACCACCTTATGGTTCCTAGTTGGATTTGTTTCTGCTGCACCATGACAGGAACTCCGGTTGTTGCACAGTTTTGAGATAAAGTATATGAAACACAGGGCTTGTGTGAGGATGCAGTAAGTAGTGGCCATTATAATTTTACATGGTTCTGATAAGGACTAGCCCCATCCCAAGGATGATGACCCAACTCCTGGTCTCACATCACACTGTCCCTGCCCTGCAGTCTCTCTCTCTCTCCCTCTCTCTCTCTTTTTTTTTTTTTTTTTTTGGTCTTTTAAGGGCCACACCTGCATCATATGGAGGTTCCCAGGCTAGGGGACAAAGTGGAGCTACAGCTGCCGGTCTACACCACAGCCATAGCAACACCAGATCTGAGCTGTGTCTGCAGCCTACCCCACAGCTCAAGGCAACACCGGATCCTTAACCCACTGAGCCAGGCCAGGGATCGAACCTGGGTCCTCATGGATTCTAGTCAGATTCATTTCCACTGAGCCACGATGGGAACTCCCCTGTGGTTTCTTTTTATGAGTGTTCTTGGTGCCTCTTCCCAAGCATTTCAGAGCCCTCAAATAGTGCGTGCAACAAACCTCCCCTAAACCCCACTCCCACAGCTAATCCTAGAGGGACTGATGCTGTTCAGGCCAGTATGAGCTCTGATCAGACAGACCTGGATCAAAGGGAGTTCTGCCACGCTCCAGCTGTGTGATCTCAGAAAACCTATTAACATCTCTGAGCTGCAGTCTCCCAACCTTGTGAAAGAAGCTAGATTAAATGAGATACTGCATTGAAGCACTTGGCATGGTTTTCAGAAAAAACAAGCCCTCAAAAAATGGCAGCCAACACATAGTATCACCAGAATGCCGTGACTTGGGAATCAGACTTCCAGGGTTCATGTCCAGCTCACCACTCACCAGCTGTGTGCCTGTGGACGCATAACTTTCTCATGCTTCAAAGTCTTTATCTGTAAAATGGAGATAAGGATTCACGGAGTTACTGTAAGAATTAAATGAGATAATACATCACACTTAGGACAGAGCCTAGAACACAGCAAGAACTTAGTAAGTGCGAGGTGTTCTTATTATTTCATCCTTTAACTTTGAACATTTTAGTATTTTTATATGTAAGGTACGTTGATTAAAAGCATAGAGTTGTGTTGTGTTGTTCTAAAAATCTAGTATCTTTAAAAAAAAAAAATCAGGTTTGTGAGTTCCCCTTGTGGCTCAGCAGGTTAAGAACCCGATTAGTATCCATAAGGATTCTTGTTCAATCCCTGGCCTCACTCAGAGGCTTAAGGATCTGGCATTGCCATGAACTGCAGTGTAGGTCACAGATGCAGCTCGGATCCCACATTGCTGTGGCGTAGGCCAGCAGCTGCAGCTCCAATTTGACCCCTGGCCCAGGAAACTTCCATATACTGCAGGTGTGGCCCTAAAAAAAAAAAAAAAAAAAAAAAAAAAATTAGCTTGAGGTATATAGACAAAAACAGTCACTAATTTGAAGTGTACAATTCAGTGAGTTTTGTGAAATGTGTATAGTCATGTGACTACTACCACAATCAAGTTATGGAACAGTTCCATCACTCCAAAAGTTCTCAAGCCCCTTGGTAGTCTGTCCCCTACCTCTGCCACTCCTGGCCCTTAACAGCCACTGATCTGCTTTCTGTCACTACCGTTTTGCCTTTTCTAGAATTTCATATAAATGGAATAAGACACTATGTGACTCTCTTTGCCTTTTCATGGGCAATTTCACTCTATTTATATTCAATATAATTACTGATATAGTTGAGTCTAAGTCTTACATCTTACTATTTGTTTTCTATTTGTCTCAGCATCTCTATATTCCTTTTTTCTATCTTGCTGCATTTTGGATAAATTCAGTATCGTTATCATTTCATATTACCCATCTATTAGCTTACTGTTACACATTCATTTACTCTTCTTTCAGTGATTATCAGAACAGTGGTTCTTAAGGTGAGTCCCTGGACCAGCCAATTCAACATCACCTGGAAACTGCTAGAAATGAAATTCTCAAGCCCCATCTCAGAATCATAAACTGTGAGGACAGGAGCCAGCACTCTGGGTTTAACAAGTCCTTCAGGTGATGCTGATGCTTGCTAATTTGAGAACGGCAACCTGAGACTTTTGCTTCTGGCAGGCAGCAAGCAAGGCTATATGCAGATCATCTTAATCCAGTTAGGGGCAGGGCTGATTCAAAGTCTGGTTTCAGTCTTCACGAGGGCTGGTCTGTTTCAGGTCTGCTCCTATTCCTAGGGTTAGCCCTAAGGAGGTCTCAATTAAAAACAGGGCAATTTACTGGGGTCCTTCCTCCACAATGGGCCCCAAACTCCAGTTTGTCTTCTGGCCCCAGATCCTACTGGGAGAAGGGGAAAGGGCTGCCAAAGGTCAGGTTCATCTGGCCATGTTTCTCTTTATTCTGGAATCTTGGGCCCTTGACCCTCACATTCTTCCTCCCTTAGTGATTCTTCAATGCCTCCATACCGTTCCCTAGCTTTCCTAGCTAGCACCGGTGGGTTTGGTGTGACCCAGGTGGTCCACAACTGCTGGAGAGGAAGCCCCCTGCTCTATTGTTATTCTCCCACTAGAATTATAGAGTCAAAAATGAGCAGTTGGAACAGTTCAGTTCCTGGCAAGTGGCAAAAATCTCCATAAGTGTGAGTTATTCTTCTCCCAATAGAATCCCAGGGTCATGTTGAGCTGAGCTGTTAAAAATCAACCCCTTCTCTTCTTTCCATATGTTTTATAGATAAGCCAACTGATGTCATACGTATGACTGGACTCCAGTGGGAGGCTGTATTCAGACTCCAGTGGATTCCTGGAGGGTTTCCTGTCCCTAGTCTGGGAGGTGGTGATGTGCCCTCCTTCCCAAAATTAGGATGTGGGAAACCTTAGGGCCCAGCTCAGTTCTCAGCTCAAAAGGAAACAAGCCAGGGACTGTGGCCTCACAGGTCCATCTTTCTCCCTCTCCTCTTGTGGGGCCCAGACCCTCAACCATGAGGGCACATCTGGAATAATCTTCTTACCTTCAGAATCCCAGACATCTCATGTCTTTCCTCTGGAGCAGCATGCACGCGTGCACACACACGCACACGCACGCTCACCAGCAAGCAGCACATGTACACAGTACCACACACAGTCTGGAAGGACACAGCCCAGGTGAGACCAGGCAGCAGAGGTGGAGATGAAAATTTCTCTGCTTTGAGTGTTGGTCCCTTATTCCAGGGAACAGAGACAAACAGCCCTGAGCAACAGACCAAAGGCTCAGCCCAGGCCAAGGGTAGGCTGCTGGCCAGGACTTGGTGCTGGGTCCCCAGGGTCAGCTCAGGGAACTCCTGTGTGACCCTGGCAGGATATGGAAAGAACATGACCTGTTAAAGAACCATGGCCCTTGGCTGGACAGTGAGCAGCCCCGGACTTGGTTGCTTTATGGAAGTGGAGGTTTGGGTGTGAATAGGTGCTTGTGTGTGTGTGTGTGTGTGCATGTTGTGCATGAATGTGCATGTGTGTGTGTTGTGTGCCTGTCTGTGCATATCGGAGGGGGGCAGGTTTTGATGCTGTGCTCAGCCTCCGATCCCAGAAGGAACGCCCCAGCCTAGGGAGGCTTTAAACTGATTTTAGATGATTTAGCTCAGAAGAAATTATTAATTTTTTGCTGGTTTAAAAGTAGTGCATGCTCATCGTAAAAAAATGAATGTGGAAAACAGAAAAAAACATAGTGTAAAAAAAAAAAAATGAAAAGCACCTGTGCTCCCACCCCCGGAGCGAATCACTGTTGACATTTTGGTGGAGTTAAGATTACATGCTCATACAGTGTTCTTCCTTCTCACTGAATCTGCAGAGAGCATTTTCTCATGTTATTCCTCTTTGCAAACCTGTTTGAAGGCCTTGAACTCTGTGCTGTTGCACCATAATTTATTTAATTTGTCCCCGATTGTCAGACATTAGGATGGTTTCCAACTTGTCCCTATTGTGGAAAACCCAGGATCGTACATCTTTGTACGTGAAGTGTTGAGAACTTCTGCCTAAAGGCACCATCAGGCTTGGGTGTATTTGTGGGGAGGGGGCGGGGATCCAGGAAAGGCTGTGTGGCTTGAGTTTCAGAGGCTCAGCTGAATGAACTTTGATAAAGAGAGGGTGGCTGGCAGGAGCAAGGGCATGAGCTGGGACACAGCCACCCCTGCCTGCCCTGGATGAGTGCCCTGCAAATGCCCCCAAAGGCTCCAGAGCTCCAGGACCCAATTCCCAGACACAAGCACCCCTCCTTTCCTTCTGGGGGATCAGAGCTGGGCCTCCTGATGAGGCAGGCATAGAACAGGAGTGAATTTGATGCATTAATCTGTCCTGAGAGCCCTAGGGCTGGTCCCCCCAATCCTACTCCCTCAGAAAGGCCCCTCTGCCCACACGGATGGAAGACCAGGGGATGGGAGAAATGAGAGGGGGAGGGGCAGGGGGCGGGGTGGTAGAGGGGCGGGGCTGGGAGAGGAGCAGCCCAGGGGCAATTGAGAAGCCAGGCAAGGACTCCATGACTCCACTGCACATCTAGCAAATAGACGTGGTCTGGGTGGGGTTACTTGGGGGTTTTGGCTGCACTCGTGGCATGGGGAAGTGCCTGGGATTGAACCTGCACCAGGGTAGTGACCTGAGCCACAGCATTGACAATGCTGGATCCTTAACACACTGAGCCACCAGGGAACTCTGTGAATACATATTTGACTTTCTTTTGCCTCCCTCAACCTGCTGGGGGCGCCATGGTGGGGAAGGTGATGACTGCACTCCCTGGGCTCTGAGTGTGCCCATTTATCCCTAGCTATTGAAAGAGGGCAGGAGTTCCCATTGTGGCACAGTGGTTAATGAACCGGACTAGGAGCCCTGAGGTTGTGGGTTCGATCCCTGGCCTCGCTCAGTGGGTTAAGGATATGGTGTTGCTGTGAGCTGTGGTATAGGTCATAGACGCCGGATCCCGCGTTGCTGTAGCTCTGGCTTAGGTGGGTGGCTACAGCTCCAATTCAACCCCTAGCCTGGGAACCTCCATATGCCACGGGAAGCAACCCTAGAAAAGGCAAAAAGACAAAAACATAAAATAAAAGAAAGAGGGCAGTGGAATTCCCCTTGTAGCTCAGTGGGTTAAGAACCTGACTAGCATCCATGAGGATGCAGGTTCAATCCCTGGCCTCACTCAGTGGATTAAGGATCCAGCATTGCTGCAAGCTTCAGTGTAGGTTATAGATGCAGCTCAGATCCCACATTACTGTGGCGGTGACCTTCCAGCAGCTGCAGCTTCAATTTGACCCCTAGCCTGGGAACTTCCATATGCCGCAGCTGTGGCCATAAAAAGACAAAAAAAGAAAGAAAGAGGGCAAGGAGTTGGGGGGATTTCACTTTTGTGGGGCTCCCTGAAGCTATGGGATCATGGTATATTAGTGCCCCCATCAATCAGTGGCATTTAATCCCATTCCTCTTGTTACAGAAGCGCCAGGACAAAAAGCTAGTGGGGGTAGATCTGGAATAGAAACTCAGTGTACCTGACTCTGAATCCATGGGCCCACGTCCTTCAGTGCCACATCTGTGGATCACATCTGCTGGCAGTGGGGAGGCTGTGGCAGGGGCTCAGAAACTGCCACTGGGCGTTAGAGAGCCCAGCCCTGCTGGGAATCTGCCCAGAGGAACCCAGGCATGAGCTTGGCCCTGGGAGGCCTCTGCCTTGGGTGCCCAGCCCTCACCTGCAGGAAGGAGCTCCTCCACATCCGCTCATCTAAGATCATGTTTGACCCCTGGAGAGGAAGGCGGAGGGAGAAGTAGGGAGGCCCAGCATTTGTGAGCAACCCCAGAAAATAGTGGCCCAAGCTCTCCCCACTCCCCAGCCTGCTGGCTCTGCCTGTGGAGAAGCTTCTGCCACAGCTGCTTAATGTACCAACAGGGCCTCCGGCACCTGGCTGTCCAGGGTCTCCAGCATCATCTGTGCCCTTCCTGGGTGAAGAGTTGGTCACTTGGACCACATGTTCTTCTTTGTGCCCCTCCCGGATTCTCTCTTAGACAGTCTTGGAGCCCCTGCCCCAAGGTCACACCTCTGAGCCACGGGCAGACCCGCCTCACCCCTTTGCCCCCAGGCAGGCAATGGCCCACCCTCCGTCCTCATGGCCCAGTCAGGGGAGCCTGGCCCCCCAGACACTCCCTCACTGCCCTTCCCTAGTCCGGCCTGGCCCCCTCCTCCCATCTCTTGGTCCCACTCCCTGGGCGTTATTTCTGGGGCCATTTCTCTGTTTTCAAGTTTCTCCAAGGACCAGCTTTCTAGAATCCAGCCACTTCTCCTGAGGCAAAGGAAGAGATGGCCTTTGCCAGGCTTTGGCTGTAAAGACTTGGTGGGGAGTGGGACTGGGGGGCATAAACCCAGCTCTGAGGACTGAAATATCTCCCCACTTTTCCCTTTACCACTAGCAGGGCGCCTGATAGAGGCCAGAGATGGCCCTGGCCAGAGACGGGGGAGAAGACAGGTTCCAATGCCCAGGAATAACCACAGGAACCCCTCCCACTTATAATCCACAATGTCCTTGCATCTCGGCCATCTCTTTGGATCCTCAAAACAACCTTGTGGGGTGGGCAGGGGTATCATCTGCATTTTACAGATGAGGAAACTCAGAAGGTATGAAAATTTGCTCAAAGTATCATGGCCAAGATTAACTCTCCAGGGAGGTCCCATCATGGCTCAGCGGTTAACGAACGTAACTAGCATCCATGAGGAGGCAGGTTCAATCCCTGGCCTTGCTCAGTGGGTTAAGGACTCAGCGCTTCCGTGAGCTGTGGTGTAGGTTGCAGACGTGGCTTGGATCCCGCATTGCTGTGGCTGTGGCGCAGGCCAGCGGCTATAGCTCCAATTGGACCCCTAGCCTGAGAACCTCCATAAGCCATGGGTGTGGCCCTAAAAAGACAAAAAGTAAAAAAAAAAAAAAAAAGAAAAAAAGACTGACTCGCCAACCTCCAGATTATAAATTCAGGGCAAGACAGCACCTTGTCCCCTACCTGCTTCATGATGTACCTGGGAGAGGCACAGAGGGGCTCCTGAGGCCACCTGGCCTGCCCTCCATCTCTCTCCAGACCCCACTTCTACCTGCCACACCCCAGAGTGTGTGCGGATTTGTTATGGACACTCAAAGCCTGCCTTTTCCTCCTTCAGCCAGTCTGAGCAACCATCATGTGCCCTTCCCAAGTGCACAGTAGGTATGCAGGACTGGCTGAAAGAGGAAGAGGTGGCCCTTGAGTGTGTCTACCCTTCTGGCTGGGATGTATGAGTCCAGACCTCAGCACCCAAGAAGCCCCACCCCAAATGCCACCCTGTGCCTTAGAGGGGAGATTGGCCTGAGGTGCATGCCCCTAAGACCACACCCGAGAGAAGCTCTGCCCCCAGGAAGCGCGTGAGCATGTGAATTAAGCCTGGTCCCACCCAACCCTGGAACAAATCCTCCCTCAACCCAATATCCTGTCAGTACCTCCCAAGGCCCACCCCCTTTTCTCCACCTCCCCGTGGTAGGGTCCAAGGGTCCTCAGCTTACCTGAAACCAAGGCAAAGCCTCCTCTCAGTGTCACAGCCCACCCTCTCCAAGCCACTCCCCACACACTGCCAGGAGGAAGCCTTCAGGACCCAAATCTGACCTCTCACCCCTTGTAAGACTCCCGGAGACCCCTTAGACCTAAACAGGGCTACACATTTTGGCCCCCACGTCCATCTCACACGTTCTCTATACCCTGAGCCACGCCAGCCTTCTCCCAGGCTCTCAGACATACCATCCTTTATCCCGCTTGAAATGTGTCCCCCCTCCCCTCACCTTGTCAACATCTTCCTTCAGATCTCAGCTCCAAAGCCTCGACGGTGCCTCTGTATCTCTTCCATCCATTGTATGTACCTGCACCCTCTGCTGTCCTTCTCCTTCAGGGTAGGCGTCTCCTCCACCAGACTGCAAGCTCCGGGAAGACAAAGTGGGCATCCTTCTCCCCGTCCCTGCTTCCTGGCTTTCTCACCATCGCATCCCCAGTATCTGTACGGTGCCTGGCTGTCGCTGATGCTCGGTAACCCTGTGTTGAATGGATAAACAATTGAGCCAACTCTATGAGGTAACTACTGGGCTATCCCTGATTTGCAAACAAAGAAACAGAGGCTCTAAGAGGCTGAGCAGCCAGCTTAAGGCCCCGGAGCCGGCCTGTGATAAAGCCGGGGTCCGAAGCAAGTTAGGTACAGAGTCTGTGCTTTTCACCACTTCCGGCCCTGCATCCAGCACACCCGGATCAGTGTACATCTGTCCTGCTCTCCCAGCAGGCTCTCTGAGGACGGCTCAGCTGGCCACCAAGTCCAAGGGCTCGGGGGCTTCCCTCCCTGGAGCTGCCACCAGAGCCATGGAGAGTCTGAGTGAGCTACAGAACCCACTGCTCCCTCGGAACCCCGCGCACCTCCAAGGCCCCTACCCTTTCCCCGAGGCTTCTCCCGCCTGGCCATGCAGAGAGAAGATCTATTCCTACCTCCTGGGGGGTGCTGGCCCCGCTCACGCCCACCAGCTCCTGGACCCAGGGTCCCTGCAGCTGGCCGTGGAGGCCTGGTACAGGCCCAATGGCCTCCTGGGGAGGGACAAGGTCAAGGAGCCCAGAGTGGGCAGCTGTGAGACCAGCTTCACAGAGAGCAGGGAGCCCCTGGCTGGGCCTACGGAGCGGCCCACAGAACCCAGCGAAGCCGAAGAGGATGTCACCATCCAGACTGTGTCCTACGGGGTTCAAGAGGAGCTCCAAGGCCAGGAGGACGACCAGGAGGAGGAGGAGGTGAGTGCACATGTTTAAAATGCAGGTTCTTGCGCCTTGCTCAGTGGATTAAGGATCTGGGTTGCCACAAGCTGCGGTGTAGGTTGTAGACGCAGCTCAGATCTGGCATTGCTGTGGCTGTGGTGCAGGCCAGCAGCTGTAGCTCCCATTTGACCCTTAGCCTGGGAACCTCTATATGCCACAGGTGCAGCCTTAAAAAGAAAAAAAAAAAAAAAAAAAAAAAATGCAGGTTCTTGGAGTTCCCTTGTGGCACAGGGAGTTAAGGATACAGAGTTGTCACTGCTGTGGCTGAGGTAACTTTTTTAGTAAGTTTTTTAAAATGCACGTTCTCAGGCCCACCTCCAGGTGTTGAGATTCCATAGGCCTAGCTTGGGGCCAGGGAATCTGTATGTGACCAAGAAAATGCACTTCTGACACAGATATTGTCCACACTTTGAGAAACACTAGCTTAGGTGACTAATTCTTTTAAAATATTTATTGCATTAGGATCTTTTTTTTTTTTTTTTTTTTTTTTTTGTCTTATTGTCCTTTTTAGGGCTGCACTCATGGCATATGGAGGTTCCCAGGCTAGGAGTCAAATCAGAGTTGTAGCCGCCGGCCTACACCATAGCCACAGCAACGCTGGATCCAAGCCACATCTGCGACCTACACCACAGCTCACGGCAAGGCCGGATCCCCAACCCACTGAGCGAGGCCAGGGATCAAACCTGCAACATGATGGACACTGGTGGGATTAATTACCACTGACCCACAACAGGAATTCCAGTTCTTATTTTCTTAATTCTATAAGCAATTTAAACTCAATACAGAAAACCACTCAGAGATAACTATTATTTTAGTGGATGATCTTGTCTTTTTTATTCATATTTTTTCCAACCCTACTCCCCCAAAGAGATCTCACTATACACAGTTCTGTAAGAGAATTGTCCCTATATTTCGAACTAAAACATATTTCAGTGCTGTTCCATGTAATTTAACATTTTTCTACAAAGCGGTTTTTCAGAGTTGCATAGTATCCCATTGTAAGTTCTTACATCACTTAGTAACTCAATCTCTTGGTCACTGGATGTTGACATTGTTTCTAATCTTTCACAATGACGATCCTATGATGAAGATTCCAGTACAGATACACTTGTCTCCTAGCGATAAGTTACTGAGGGTGGCATCATTGGGCCATGGTCAAGGCTTTTGGTAAGAGTGTGCCAAACCCAACCCACACTCCCACCAATAGAAGATGAGATGACCTGTTGCCCCCCATCACTGCCAATGGGTGATCCTGGGCAAGGTCACAAGAGCCCACTTGTGTTTTGCAGAGTGATGCAACCTCGACAGAGAGTGAAAGCGAGGACAACTTCCTTACGCTGCCTCCCAGGGACCACCTGGGTCTCTCTATCTTCTCCATGCTCTGCTGCTTCTGGCCACTGGGCATCGCCGCCTTCTACTTCTCCCAGGGGGTAAGAGCCTATGGGGCCCAGGGCTTCTGATCTGGCCACCCCCTCCCCTGGGGGGCCCTGAGGGCCAGGGCCTGGCGGGTGGGGGCTGTTTGGCTGGGCCTGGAGATGCTCCCTTTCATCAGCGCCTCTCTCTCCCTAGACCAGCAAGGCCATCTCCAAGGGAGACTTCCGCCTGGCCAGCACCACCTCCCGCCGGGCGCTCTTCCTGGCCACACTCTCCATCGCCGTGGGGGCCGGGATCTATGTGGCTGTGGTGGTGGCCCTGGCAGCTTACATGTCCCAGACAGGCCATGGCTAGTGGCCAGGAAGGCCTGGTGTCCTGACTCCCCTGCTCTGCCTGGGGAGGCAGTGGGGGCTCAGGGTAGTGGACTCTGGGGAATCCTGGCCCCTGAAGACAACCCATGAGGGTGGCTTGTCAAGAGGAGGCGTCCCAGGCTGCCACCTGCGGAGCACAACCTTCACTTCTTGCCCATTGCAACCAGCCCACAGCAGGGCCGGGGGCGTCCCGCTGCAGCCCAGGCTGTGCTAGGAAGCAGGAAAGGGTAGGGCTCCCCGCCAGGCCATCCAGCCCACCTCTGCCTGGGAGCTGCCTCCGTTCTGCTCCTCCCTAAAGGGTCTCCTGCCCTCCAAGCAGCCCCCTACCCAGCTCTGCTAACCTCTCCAGGAGAAAGAGCAGATCACAGGGCGAGAATGGGATGCCAGGGGACAGAGGAGCTGACCCAGTCCTTTCAGCCACAAGAGTCTCCACCTGGGGACACCTTGAACTTCCCCTTCTCCACTCTCTGGCCCGTGATGTCCAGACCTCGGCCAGACAAGACGGAAATACATGGAGACAGAACGACCCCTGGGTCTTTCTGGTTCTGGAGGGTGCTTACCTCTCCCGGGGAGCTTGTGAGACAGTGCGGATTCTAGGCAGAGAAGAGGGGTCTCAGGTGTGTTAACTCTGTCCTCAGGGCAGGTTCTAGAGCTTCTCTGTGCAGGAACAAAAGGCAGATGCAATGACAGAGAGCCTGGAGGACCCTGAAATGTTGTTGGACCACTCAGGGCCCCCCATGCTGCCCCTTCCCTGCCCACATCATCCTTTTCTGGGCTCCTCTTGGAGGGCTCTGGGCTGGCACCATCCCAGGTAGATAGAGAGTGAGTGCCATCAGGCCAGCAGCCACTGAGTGAGCACAGGATCCTAGGTCCGGCCTTTGGGGGAAGTAGCGAGGAGACCTTGAGTAGTGAGGAGACGGGCATAGGGCTGAGGTGGCAGCTGAGTAACCCAAGAAGGCTTCCTAGAGGAGGTGAGCAAGATCCAGATGGATGAGGAGACTGTATTTAAGGGATAGTAATGGATAATCCTTACTATTCATGAGCAGAGATGTGGCAGGAGCCTCCCAAAGGGGGCTCAAAGCTGTTTGGGTTATGCCTAGACTATCCAGACTGGAGCCAAACTGAGGGCTCCACCAACGCAAAGAAGAAGGTTAGGCCTGGCTCTCAAAGGCCAGTCATGTTTTCCCACCTCTGAAAGCTAGGGGGTCAGGGATGGACCCCTGGTCAGCCTTGGAGCTTCTTCACCGGCACACCCCCCCACCTCTCTCAGAGCTGCTGCCAACACCCTCAGCCGCTAGAGAACATCCAGAATTTTTAGAGACATTCAGACAGGCAGGGGGAAGCACACTGGGAGGGCAGGCCTGTCAGGGTTCAAGCTCTAGGACCTCACTGTGCATGATTTTGGGGACTGATCATTCCCAGGGCTGCATCCAGAGCTCGGGGCTATGGATCTACCACCTTGTCCCACCATCCTCCTAACCCCAGGCGTTACCCAGTCCTCCGCCCACTGCATCCCCTGCAGTCTCCCAGGCCCCGGATCAGCAGTTTTAATGTCCCATTATTGTATATATTTATCCTTGTAATAAACATTTCTGTAACACCTGGTGCCCTCTGGGCCTCTTACTGGCCTCGCCTGCCTCCACCTTGGCCTGTGTCCCATTCTTCCCCAAGGCTGATCTCCACCCCCAGATCTATAGCTCCAGGCCCCTAGCAGCCTTCCCAAGAGGACATGCCCACATCCGTGCCTTAGGAGGAGGGCCGGGTGCTCTGGCTTGGAGGGCTTCTCTGCTTGGAGTAGCCTGGATGCAAAGCACTGGCAAGCTGACTCTGCAAGACAAGAAGAGAAGCCCTTCTGGATGTGAGAGCCTTAGAGGTCAGGAGGAAGGGCTCAAGGGTCCATTGATCTGCCTGGAGCTACCAAGGATGGACACAGGATATGAGGGTACCAAGGAGCCCCACTCCCCGATGGCCTTGCTCTGCTTCTTCGTATCTCCCTATGAGGAGGCTGCTCCTGGGTGGTGTGGGGAGGAAACCCTCTCGGCCTGCCTCAGACCCCAGCCTCAGCACCAAATCCCCAATATCCTCTTGGCCCCAGGCCCCCAGGAGCCTGCCTGGGCTGGCAGAGGAAACAGCCTGGCCTCGAGGTCACTGCATGGAGGGCCCTGGCACACCCACACCCATATGTGCCTACTAGCAAGACACAGCTCTACAGGCACATACATGCTGCACAGGCTGGGTACCACTGAGACAGGGATTAGTGTGTGATATATATTAGGAGATGCTCTTGGGATAACATTTGAGGAAGGGAGCAGAAGAAGGCAGATCTGAATGAGAGGAGGCCAGGCTGCAATGCAGGCCCAAGTGAGGGTCTGGGCCAACCCAAGATGGGCTCTGAAGGTTGACCCATGGTAGGATGAAGAGCCAGGCCTTTATACCTGCTTACCAATCAGTCCTTGGATGTGGGCTACCCAGAAAAAGGCTGTGACCACAGGCAAGGCAGCTTCCTTCAGTGGGGGCTGCTCCCAAAGGGGGTTTGTCCTGAGGCTGTTTGCTGACAGCACCTGTAGCAGCTGGAGGACTGGGCCCCTTATTCTGGGGGTGGCGGGGGGAGGGGCACCTGAGCAGCACATCATGGTACCAACTATGCAGCAGCAGCCCAGTGGTGCCACCTAGATCCCCTTGGCATTTACCTCCCCACACTGAAGGCTGTTCCTGGGAACCCCACGACACTTTGCCCACCGGCCGGACAAGCCAAAAGTGCCTTCAACCACTGACAGAGGGGAGCTTGTGCACAATACCCCAGATTTCCCGCCCTCTGGATGGGAGGTCACTAGTCACGTTGTACGCATGCTCAGGATTCCCCAGCAGGACTGGGCTTCAGAGGCCTGCAGTGGCAATTGGCTGAAATGCATGTCCCTCCTGGTCCTCTTCCCCATTCCCCTGCTGTGCTCCCGGGGATCAGCTCCCAATAAACTACCTACAATTGAACCTTTGTCAGAGGTGGCTTCCCAGGGAACTCAAACTAAGACACAGACCCACACACACACCTGTACATAAATACTCACCATATACATGCCCACACCTACACACACGCCCATGCATGCACGCACGCGCGTGCACACACACGAGTGCGGGCGTGCAGCCGCATACTCCTCGTGCACGCATGCGCGCGCACACAGGCACCGCCCACAGAGGCACAAATACTGCGCACACACACTCGCATGTGCCCATACGTGTATCACGTGTCCATGCCGGGGCGAAGACATGGTGGCTGAAGAACCCTACCCGGCCCCGCCTGCTCTGCAGCCTCTGGTCCCCAGCCCAGCTGGGCAGTAGGATGAGCAGTGGGCAGTTGCACGTGGGTCTGGGCCCTGCTCTGGCCGGACAGGCTGCCCCAACAGCTCCCACCTCCTGCCCAGCCCTCCAGAATGCTGCTCCAGATCTGGAGACAAAAGAGAAGCCGCCAAATGATTTCCTAGGTTCCACCCTGGTCCCGCTCCCCCACCCTCCTCTCCTTCTCCCCCAGCCCCAGCCCCAACCCCAGCAGCAAATTCAGGCTCTGGAGGAGAAAACGGAATCAGAAATGGAGCCCCTAGGGGCTTCTCTCCCCAAGTCCTTGGAAGGGCCCATCCTGTGAAGCCTGGGCTTGTCCTGAACGGTCCCTGCCACTCTGGCAGGGCCCTGTCCCCTGTCACACTGAGGCCTGCCTCTGGGTATGCCTGGGGCACGTTAGGCCTCCTGCTTCCCAACTCTGCCTGTGCCTCACTGCCTGAGGCTCCTAGAAGGCAGGGGGCTTGCAATCACCCCCTTCTGACTGGTTCCTCAGGCTGGCAGAGAGCACTGAGGGGAGGGAGGGTCCCCTGGGTATAGGTGCCCGTGACGAGCTGCAGTGCCAGCACATCTGTGCAAATATTACCAATTATTTTCCTCACTATAAACACCCAGCAGGAAGGCAGAGAAGCAACCAACCCAAACTGTTTAAAATAGAAACCGAAATTGCTGCACAGGGATGTCAGGGCAGCGGGCAGAACAGGAGCCCTGTACCAGGGACCTGGGGTCTCCCCCACCAGCTGCTTAAATTGCAACTGCTCCCCCCTGACCCTGCACCGCCCCCACCTCAACTTTCTCCCCTACTGGCCAGGCAGAATGAGTTGGGAAAGGTCATGGCCCTGGGGAAGGGGGCATGTGATGGTGGGGGCCACACGGGGAGTGCAGGGGAGGGAGGATGGCTGAGCCAGGAAGCAGGAGTCTCGTGGTCCAGGGCAACCACTGGGCTCAGATGTTGTGTGGAAAGGAGTAGGTGGGGGGCGGCGGGGGGGAGCCACACTTCATTGTACCCAAGGGCATGGTCGGGGGACGCTCAGGTGAAGGCCAGGGACCTTGGAACACTGAGCCAAGCAGGAACAGTGACTTGCCACCCCCTCTGAATGGTGGAAATGTTTAGAAAGCCATTCCCAGCGGCCCAGGAGCCTTCCCTGTCCCTCCCTCCCCACAAACAGAGCTGATGGGCAGCAGGTCGCTGATAAGTCACACAGGTTGTCAAAATGCTGAAACACATTCCTACCAAGTGCCAAACAGGCTCTGCCCCCAAGCCCCCCCAGATATTTCCCTTTCCTGCCCCCGTCCCCTCCCCAGGACTCCCAGCCACCCCCGCCCTGCAACTAAAGGGTTAACAGCAGGCTCAACAGCCCCCTCCCCCAAATGCATCAGTCCCCACCTGAGCTGCCCTGACTATTCTGTATCTCAGATGTCACCCCTGCCCACAAAGACATCATCTGTGTGCCCCTAGGAGGCCGGCTTTAGGCAAACTCAACCACTCCTCATTCTGCCCTTGCATCCCTGCTGCTTCCTGGATCTAGCCAGACCTGAGCCCCACCCAGAGGACAGGAAGGGGGTGTGCTGAGGCAGAGGTCAGTGGCCAAGCTGTCAAGCAGCCAAATCCTGAGTGCTGCAGCAAGAATGAACCCTGGAGGACACCTCATCACAATCCCTGATGCTAAAGAAGAGATAATCAAGGCCCAGAGAAGGAAATGAGTTGCCCGAGATCACTCAGCAATTTATGAGCCAAACCCAGGCCTCACCTCCCAGGCCCTGGAGTTGCCAAGCAAGGCTGGTGATGTCTCTGCCTGCTGTAGAAACACTGAAAACCCAGGGAAGACTGCTGCCTCCACTGTGAATATTAACAAACTGCTTCCCTCAGCCTTCCTCCCAGGCTGTTTCCTGCTTCAAAGGCCGTCCCAGCCAGGCCCTCTTGGGAGCTGACACCTGGGCCCTTCTATTTTGGTGGGGCGGGAAGGTGAGAGCTTTGCCTAGCCTTGCTTGCCCCGGCTCACAGCACCCCCCAACCCCCTACCCGCTGCCTGCCACCACGGGTGCTCTCACATCCTCTCTGCAACAGCGGGGAGGCACTACTGGGGGGACCCACAGAGACACTCAGAGGTTCTGAACAAAAATAAAAGATACTTGTGTGGCCCATCTGCCTTTCCAGATACTTCCAACCCACATCCTTTGAACTGCTCTCACCTCTCTCCCTCTAAAGAGCTGGGCAGTTTTCAAAGCCACTTCTCCCACCATGAGGAAATGACAGAGAAAGAAATTCCCAGAAGGCAGGGCGCCCCCAGAGGTGCCAGGAAGAGGACAGAGAGGACAGCAGGCATGTTTGCAAGAGTGGGCAGGGCCAGGGGTGAGGCAGCAGGGACGGGCTACACTGACAGAGCACCTTCAGTGCACGAAGGAGCTTTCCCTCTATCACTGAGACGAGTGTTCCTGGCCCCCCCACCCCTTTACAGATTGGGAGAAGGAGGCCAGCAAGGCTCTCTTTCCTCCTGATTCCACATCATGGCATCAAAGTGGCTGCCATGGCTCCAGCCTCACGCCCCCAACCACATCCCATCTGAAGCCAGCTCCTGGCCATTTCCCTCCTTCACCCCTTTCCTAGCATTTCTGCTCGGAGCTGGTAGGGAGATGCAGCCCAACACAGTGGCAGAAAGCACAGAGTCTGGATCCAGACCACCTGGTTCGAATCCTACCTGATGCTCCTTGCAACCTTGAGTGTTTTCCCATCTGGAAAATGGGCACCATGGTGGTGCCTACTGAATAGGCTTGGTGCAACTATTACATAAGATAATACTTATGTGGCTTCTACAACTGTTCTGGGTGTCTAATAAGTGCTATATGGAAAAGGTTTTTAATTATCTCTAGTTAACCACCGCCCTAAATGGCTTCCCTGCCTGGAACTCCTCCGCCTCCCCCCGCACCCTCACCTCTTCCACAGGCAGAGGGACTAGAGCCAAATCCTGGTGTATGGAGACCCTGCGGATCGCTCTCAGCAGATGTCTGCTGATAACAAGCTCAATACACAAGCCTGTTTGTTTCTCGTGTCCCCCTGCCAGGAATGCCCTTGCCTGCCTCCCTCTCTTTTTCCTCCAAGCTAATAGAAACCTTCCAAGACACAGTTCTAGAAAATCTCATCTTCTCTAGTGCTTTCTGACAACTCTCCCCAGTGGCACCCCCCCCCCACAACCAAGTGGAACTAACCACCCCGCGTCATGAGCCACCACCACACCAGTTCACACTGATAACCCAGCAGCATCTACAACCATTTGCTCCTCCAAGGGTGGGGCTCCTATCTGTCTCTGCCTCCCTAGATCTGGTGCCAGGGGAGGGGGCTGCTTTCTGTTGGTGTTTCACATGGGCTCTCTGAGAACATCACTGGCAAGGAAGTGACTTGCCACACAGCTGGAGGAGGTCAGGGTTAGGATTTTTCCTCCATGATTTCGCTCTCAAAGGGGAGAATCACTCCCTTCCTGGGAGAGATGGGAACAGGGAGTGGCGGTCTCTAGGTGGGAGGGGCTTTACGATTCCAAGAAGAATGAAGCAGACCAGAGACAGCAAGGTGGACCCTTGGGGTGCCCAGCCTGCTGGAATCTGAATCGGGAGGGACGGCACACAGAGCTCTTAGATGCCTCCCCCTGCTTTTCATCCGGGCCCTGAGAGCCTTCCTTCCTGTGCTGTGAGATCTGCGCTCTGGAGGAAAGTAGAAACAAGGGGGCAGAGACACCAGAGCCGATGCTCGCTCCTCGTCTCCTCTGGTTTCCACCAGGCTCTGGGCTGCGGACAGAGAAGAAATTCTTTCTCAGTTTCTTTGCTTGCAGCTCGGCCCCTGAGTCACCCCTACTCCATCCTCCAACGGAGCCCACTGGCCTGTCCACAGCCCCCTCGGAAGGCCACAGACAGGAGCACTGCCTTCCTGCCCATCCTTCACCCGGTCCTGTGAGTCTGCCTCTCCCAAGGCTCCCAGATTCCATTGACTTCTTCTGTCTCTGCCGCTAAACCCTAGTCCCAGCCCGCATCGGCTCTCTCTCAGGCGCCTGTAATAGTCTCCTAGATGTCCTGGCACCAGTTCCCACATGGACGAGCCTTGGGGAGGTTATGCTAAGTGAAATAAACCAGTCAGAAAAAGACAAATACTGTATGATTCCACTCCTATGAGGTTCAAATTCACAGAAAGGGAAAGTAGAGTGGTGGTTGCCAGGGGCTGTGGGAGAGGGGAAGCGGGGAGGTATTATTTAACAAGGAGTTTCAATTCAGCTGCACTACATTGTAGATACACGAACACTCCTGAGCCGTACACTTAAAAATGGATAAAATAGGAGTTCCCTGGTGGCCTAGTGGTTAAGGATCCAATGGTGTCACTTCTGTGGCTCTGGTTACTGCTGTGGTGTGGGTTCGATCCCTGGCCTGGGAACTTCCATGTGCCATGGGCATGGCCAAAAAAATGAATAAACTGGTAAATTTTATCTTGTTTTTTACCATAATTTTTTTAAAGACAAACGAAAGTAATAATTTTTTTTTTTTTTTGTCTTTTTGTCTCTTTTGTTGTTGTTGTTGTTGTTGTCGCTATTTCTTGGGCCGCTCCCGCAGCATATGGAGGTTCCCAGGCTAGGGGTGGAATCGGAGCTGTAGCCCCCAGCCTACGCCAGAGCCACAGCAACGCGGGATCCGAGCCGCGTCTGCAACCTACACCACAGCTCACGGCAACGCCGGATCGTTAACCCACTGAGCAAGGGCAGGGACCGAACCCGCAACCTCATGGTTCCTAGTCGGATTCGTTAACCACTGCGCCACGACGGGAACTCCCGAAAGTAATAATTATTATTGTAAAGAAATATTCTAGGAGTTCCCGTCATGGCGCAGTGGTTAATGAATCCGACTAGGAACCATGAGGTTGCGGGTTCGGTCCCTGCCCTTGCTCAGTGGGTTAACGATCCGGCGTTGCCGTGAGCTGTGGTGTAGGTTGCAGACGCGGCTCGGATCCCGCGTTGCTGTGGCTCTGGCGTAGGCTGGTGGCTACAGCTCCGATTCCACCCCTAGCCTGGGAACCTCCATATGCCGCGGGAGCGGCCCTGGAAAAGGCAAAAAGACAATAAAAAAAAAAAAAAAAGAAAGAAAAAAGAAATATTCTAATACTATCATAAATTTGTTCAGTCTTGTTTTGTTTTGCTTTTATTTTGTTTTTTGGCCATGCCTACGGTATGCAGAAGTTCCAGGTCCAGAGATCAAATCCTTGCCACAGCAGTGACCTGAGTCACAGCAGTGACAACGCCCTATCCTTAACCCATTGAGCCTCCAGGGAACTCTGAGTTGTCTCTTTTCAAAGATGATTTTAATGTGGGGGGAGGAGCACCTCCTAAATAGCCTCCATTTAGCTAAAGGGAATTATTGTTTGTTTGTTGTTTGTTTTTTGCTTTTTTTATGGCATACGGAGGTTCCCAGGCTAGGGGTCTAATCAGAGCTGTAGCCACTGGCCCACACCACAGGCACAGCAACAGGGGATCCAAGCCTCGTCTGCGACCTACACCACAGCTCACAGCAATGCCAGAGCCACAACCCACTGAGCAAGGCCAGGGACCGAACCCACAACCCCATGGTTCCTAGTCGGATTCATTTCCGCTGAGCCACAGCGGGATCTCCAAAAGGGAACTTTTCTAAAGGCAAATCTGGTTGAGTCAGCCCTTCACACTTGCAAGGTCTTTGCTATTTCCTCTGCCTGAAATAATTTTCCTTCCCTTCTTAGACTAATTAACTTCTTCAAATCTTGGTTCTATAGTCACTTCCTCCAGGAAGCCCTCCTTCACCAGCCTAGCTGGGTCTCTTCCCATTACTGTGCATTCTCTGAGCCCCAAGTTCCCCTTGTTCAAGGCCCAGATCCCCATGGCAACCGTACACTTGTTTCTGAGTATTGGATTCATGTCTGTCTCCCTCCACGGTAACCCTAGTGCCCAGGTAGATGACAGCTAAGCAAACAAAAACAGATTCACTCTCATGCAAACCAAACCACAATGAAATATTGCCTCACACCTGTCAGAATGACTATCACCAAAAAGAGCACAAATAACAAATGTTGGTGAGCCTGTGGAAAAAATGGAACCCTAGTACACTGTTAGCGAGGGTGTAAAAGGGTGCACTCACTGTGGAAAACAGTATGAAGTGCCTTAAAAAAACTAAAAATGGAAATACCATATAATCTAGCAATTCCACTCCTGGGTATTTATCCAAAGAAAATGAAAACACTAATTGGAAAAGATATATACTCCACAATGTTCATACACACACACGTGCATGTGTGCACTTGCACACACACACACACACACACACACACACACACACACACGGAATATCACTCAGCCATAAGAAAAAAAAAAGAAATTTTGCCATTTGCAAAAACATCAAAACATCAGTGGACCACTAGGGTATTATGCTTAGTGAAATAAATCAAAGGCAAATACTATGTTATCACTTACATGTTAAATTTAAAAAAATTAAGCAAATGAGTGAATATAACGAAATAGAAATGGACTTACAGATATAGAGAACAAACTAGTGGTTACCAGTGGGGAGAGACAAGGTGGAAAGAGTAGGGATTAAGAGGTACAAACTACTATGTATAAAATAAATAAGCTACAAAGACATATTATATAACGCAGGGAATATAGCCAATATTTTATAATAACTTTAAATGGAGTATAATCTATTAAAATATTGGATCACTATGCTGTATACCTGCAAGTAGTTGTAAATCAACTAAACCTCAGTTTAAAAAATTCACTGCCAGGAGTTCCCATTGTGGCTCAGCAGGTGAAGAACCCAACTAGTATCCATGAGGATGCAGGTTTGATCCCTGGCCCCACTCAATGGGTTAAGGATCTAGCATTGCTGCAGCTGTGCTGTAGGCCGGCAGCTGCAGCTCTGATTCAGCCCCTAGCCCAGGAATTTCTGTATGCCGCAGGTGTGGCCCCAAAAAGAAAAAAATAATTCAGTGTCAAAGATATATAAAATCGACTACATAAGTTGAAACAAAATAATAAAATGATATCGAGTACTTACTCTGTGCGAAGCCTTTCTAAGTACTTCGCAAATATTAATCAATGAACGCTTACAATACCCCTAAGAGGCTGGTTCTACTAGTATTTCATCCCTATTTTAGGGATAAAGAATCTGAGGTCCAGAGAGGTAATGTAACCTGCCCTTGGTCACACAGCTGGTAGGTAGAAAGCTGGAATTTGAACCCAGGCCATCTGGCTCCACTGCTCCCATGCCTGGGCCATTACCTCATCTTGCTGAAGTCTGATGGCACCAGAATCACGGATCTTTCTCTCCACCCCCCCAACTTCTCCCATTGAGTCTTTCCTCCTCCCTTCCCTAAATGATACTGGACAGGGGTTAGGATCATGGAGAAAGGACCACATTTTACTCCCTATAATTTTTTTTTTTTTTTTTTGTCTTTTTGCCTTTTCTAGGGCCGCTCCCGCGGCATATGGAGGTTCCCAGGCTAGGGGTCGAATCAGAGCTGTAGCCGCTGGCCCATGCCACAGGCACAGCAACACGGGATCCGAGCCATGTTTCTGACCTACACCACAGCTCATGGCAACGCCAGATCCTTAACCCACTGAGCAAGGCCAGGGATCGAACCCGCAACCTCATGGTTCCTAGTCGGATTTGTTTCCTCTGCGCCACAACAGGAACTCCTACTCCCTATAAATTTTAAGGAATGTTTGCTCCCTGTAACCCAAGAAGCCAGCCAACTTGCCCAGCTACCTGGTGGGTGGTGAAAGCCGAGAACAACCTCTGGTCCTCTTCTGAGTGACCAATCAGAGGCGAGGACAGAGCCGTAGGAGTCCACAACCCACTTAGGTGGGATCCAGAATAGATCCATAGAGGGGGGAAGCAATCTTGGGAAACAAGACCACCAGGACCTGGGGAGGGAGGTGGTGCATGCGTGGGGGTGGTGGCTGGTATCCAGCCAGAAACGCAGGAAGCATGCCTGTGTGGCACGAAGGCAGGTCCTTGCTTCCATACCCTCCCTAATGTGCTGTCCCATGCCCAAGGGACAAGTCAGCTGTCACCCTGCCCATGCAGGTGACCTGTGTGTTACCAAGGGGAGTTGGGATAGAAGGCGCTGGAGTCAGAAGTCCACATGGAGAGCTGCCTGCTCAGGCAGATCTCCTCAACCTCGGACAGAACGTGAATGGCAACTTCAGGGTTTTAGGCTTGGATTATCAGGTGCCATCATATGCCAGCTACTGGGCTCATTATTTTTTTGCATGAACCCATATTTTATAGACAGGCGAACAGAGGCTCAGAGAGATAAGGGCAATCGCCCAACTAGCTGGCAAGTTGGGGAGACTTTTTTGCCAAGTTTTCAGTCCTTAACTATCTGTACTTCAAACTCCATTGACTCAGCAAGGGTGAGTCAGAAAGTGAAATAAAAATGAGGAAGCAGGGGGTCAGGTTCCACTCTTGCTTGAAACAATTCCTATTTTCTTTACCCCAACTGGGGCAGGAGTTGTGTCTGGTTATTTGAGCAAGAAAAACTCCTAGAACTCACAAGCCCTTGGCCCAGCATGGATATCCCACCTTAACTCAAAGCCCCCTCCAGCCCCCTCCACCAGCTTCATCCCCCTCTTTCCACGTCCCCCTCCCCAAAGTCTGCAGGTGGAGAGGGGATAAGCAGCACTCTCTCCAGCTGCCCCATCTCCCTGGGGTGATGCGTGGAGGATTCCACACTCAGAGAAGCCAATTCAAGGACCATCATCTGGCTGAGCTACCTGACAGAGCTGCTTGAACACCACCAACCCCCCACCCCAGGATTTCACCCAGGAAGCCTGAGAACTGCCCCCAGCAGAGCCAGGGGCCAGACTGGGTAGCTGGCAGCTGTCCTGACCTCTCCACCAGCCAAAGCCTGTGTAGCTTCAATACCCACCCCAGACTCAGCACCGCCTCCCAACTTCCTCCATCACTGAGCATCAGATAAATGCTGCCTGAGCATCTATTAAGCACAGAACAGTCTACTGTGTTCTCCAGGGCAGAGAGAGTTCCAGGGTTCTTCAGGAGGGAGGCAAATAGAGACTTGCTGATCTTTCAACCCACCAAGCTTGATCCTGCCTCCACTCTGCCTTTGCCCCTCTAGTCCTGGTCCTTCTGCTAGAAATGCCCTTCTCCTGCTACCTGCTCTGCCTTGCTTGCTCAAATGTCACCTCATCTTAGATGCCCTCCCTGGCTGCCTCCCCCTGCCTTTCATCTGCTTTGTTTTCTTTCAGAGCTTTCATAGCTCTCTCCCTGCTCGTCGCTTTATTACCTCTGTGTTTGTCAGCCTCCCCCCATCAAAATGCCAACTCCATGAAAAGGGACTCCTGGGTCTTAGTCATGGCTAGCTAAATCCTCAGTGCTTAGAACAGGCACTAGTTCTCACTGAGGATCTTTTCTGTGAATGAGACCCGGGTTCTGGCTCTATTTCAGCTGGCCCCGGCTCCTTGACCCCGGAAAGAAGACTCTCCCCAACCCACCTCCCAAGGCTTCTCTTGTATAACATGAAAGGATTGGTACAAGTGTCTTTTTTTCTTTCTATCTTTCTTCTCTCTCTCTTTTTTTATTTTTTTAGCCATACCCATGGCATGTGGAAGTTTCTGGGTCAGGGATTGAACCTGTGCTGTAGTTGCGATCTAAACCATAGCTGCAGCAATGCTGGATCCACTGTGCTACAAGGGAGCTTCCTGGTTGGTGGTTTTCACCTGGGGTCCTAACTGAAGTCCCTAATGGCATCAAAGGGAGAATGGGGGTAGGGGGTCCACGAGCTATTTTTTTATTTAGGTGAAATTCTCATAACATAAAATTAACCATTTTTAAGTGAATAATTCCGTGGCAATTAGTGCATTTATAATGTTGTACAACCACCACTTCTATCTAGTTCCAAAACACTGTCATCACCCCCAAAAACACCATACTTTCTGCTCCCTCTCCCCCTGGCTCCTGGCAACTACCAATCTGAGTTCTGTCTCTGTGGATTTACCTATTATGAATATTTCATATAAATGGAATCGTACAATACGTGACATTTTGTGTCTAGCTTCTTTCACTTAGCATAATGCTTTCAAGGTACCTCCACATTGTATCATTTATCAGTGCTTATTTCTTTTTATGGATGAATAATATTCCATTGAATGGGTATACAATGTGTTTATCCATGTAACCATTGATGCCATAGTCTATTTTTAAAAACTGCTCCAGGAGTTCCCGTAGTGGCGTGGCACAGTGGTTAACGAATCTGACTAGGAACCATGAGGTTGCGGGTTCAATCCTAGCCTTATTCAGTGGGTTAAGGATCTGGCATTGCCGTGACCTGCGGTGTAGGTCGAAGATGCGGCTCGGATCCCACATTGCTGTGGCTGTGGTGTAGGCCAGCAGCTATAACTCCGATTAGACCCCTAGCCTAGGAACCTCCATATGCCGCAGGAGCAGCCCTAGAAAAGGCAAAAAGACAAATAAATAAATAAATAAAATAAAAACTGTTCCAAATCTATGATAAGACCATACCACTAAACTATGTCTGGTAGACAAAAGCTGGTAGATAAAATGTGGCCAATAGAACAAAAGAGGTGCTTGCACGTTCCAGGCTCTGATTCCAACGCTCTACGTAAATAACATAGCTGCACCCCAAAATACAGCCTCCATCTCTGGATGCTCATAGTGGACCAGACATCAGTCGTAGAATTGATGACTTTCTTTCACCCTCATCCTCACATTCTCTGAGGTAGAGACTCTCCTATGATTCATTCAGATGAGGCAAAATCCACTGCTCAGGAATCCCACTCCTGAACATCTATCTGGACAAAATCATAATTGCAAAACATACATGCACCCCAATGTTCATAGCAGCACTATTCACTTCAGCCAAGAAATGAAAACAACAACCCAAATGTCCAATAACTGGTGAGTTGATAAAGAAGATATGATACAGGAGTTCCCTGGTGGCTCAGCCAGCTAAGGATCCAGCGTTGTCACTGCTGTGGCATGGGTTTGATCCCTGGCGGGGGAAATTTTGTATGCTCTGGGAGCAGCCAAAAGAAAAAAAAAGATGTGATACATATGTACAATGGAATACTACTCGGCCATAAAATAGATTGAAATAACGCCACTTGCAGCAACATGGATGGACCTAGACATTATCACACGAAGCAAAGTCAGAAAGAGAGAGACAAATGCCATATGCTATCACTTACATGTGAAATCTAAAATATGACACAAATTAACTTATCTACGAAACAGAAACAGACTCACAGACAGAAAATAGACTTGTGGTTGCCAAGAGAGGGAGGTAGGGGAGGGATGGATTGAGAGTTTGGGAATAGCAGAGGCAAACTATTATATATAGAATGGATAAACAACAGGTCCTACTTGTAGCATAGGGAACTATATTCAATATAAATCATAACAGAAAAGAATATAAATATGAATATATATATGTAAAATTGAATCACTCTGCTGTGCAGCAGAAATTAACATTGTGAATCAACCATACTTCAATAAAATAACTTAAAAAAAAAAAATAGGGAGTTCCTGCCGTGGCTCAGTGGTTAGTGAATCCGACTAGGAACCATGAGGTTGCCAGTTCGATCCCTGGCCTTGCTCAGTGGGTAAAAGGATCCGGCGTTGCTGTGAGCTGTGGTATAGGTTGCAGACGAGGCCCAAGAAATGGCAAAAAGACAAAAAAAAATAAAAATAAAAACCACTGCCGGAGTTCCCGACATGGCTCAGTGGTTAACGAACCCCACTAGGATCCATGAAGATGCAGGTTCGATCCCTGGCCTCGCTCAGTGGGTTAAGGACCTGGGGTTGCCCTGAGCTGTGGTGTGGGTCACAGACGTGGTTTGGATCCCAGGTTGCTATGGTTGTAGTGTAGGCCAGCAGCTGCAGCTCCGATTCAGCCCCCAGCCTGGGAACTTCCATGTGCCATAGGTGCAGCCTTAAAACAAACAAACAAACAAATAAAAAAATCCACTGCTCAGGATCACACAGGTAATAGCGATGGAGTTGGCATTTGAGCCTCAGTCCTGGATCAAGAGCACGAACCTGAACCACCTGGAAGGCTATGTGCCTGGGGCACTCAGGCGGCCTTCTCGGTCACACCTCACGAAGCAGTACTGCCAGCTAGGGATCAGGGTGGAGCAGGCGTGGGCTCTGAATGGAGGCAGTAGGGCTGCGGGCAGGGGCGGGTGCGGCTAATGTCAGGTGACAACGACCTACCTTAAGGACTATTGAGTTATTTCAATACAATCAGGTGTGAAAATGCAAATCTCAAGGCTATTATGTCATAGTGACTAATATATACTGACTGCAGAGGGAGGGGAACTCAAGTTCACAACAGATGTTAGACGGATGTGATAGATCCTGTCTCGAAAACATGTACTCACTCCAAGGGGGAAAGCGATCCACCCCAGTGACCACAGTGAAGTCACTTGGACTTGTGAGCTTCAGTTCCACCATCGAGAAATATCCTTAGTGTGTTTCACACGTACCCTCATTAAAGCACCTGACTGTCGTTATGTCATGTTTTGCACACATGCCTCCTTATTCTTCTCTGAGCTCCTCAAGGTCGTCTGTGAATTCACCATAGAGATTTGCAAAATAATAAATAGTGAACACTGAGGCCCTTTCCAAGCTTAGGACTTCTCTACATCTGAGCTTTCTGCTCAAGCCACCATGCACCGGCCTGAGCACTGCAGGACACACAGAGGTAAGCCATCAACACTACTCCGAGAACACTCACTTTTAGGAAGGAATTCACCCAACAGATATCCTTGCCCATATGCCCAAAGGTATAGGTTCAAGATTCTCACTGACTCACTGTGTTGTGGGAGCATTAAAAAATTAGAAACAGGAGTTCCCGTCGTGGCTCAGTGGTTAACGAATCCGACTAGGAACCATGAGGTGGCTGCTTCGGTCCCTGGCCTTGCTCGGTAGGTTGAGGATCCGGCGTTGCCATGAGCTGTGGTATAGGCCGCAGATGCAGCTTGGATCTGGCGTGGCTGTGGCTGTGGCTGTGGCTCTGACATAGGCTGGCAGCAACAGATCCGATTAGACCCCTAGCCTGGGAACCTCCATATGCCGAGGGAGCAGCCCTAGAAAAGGCAAAAAGACAGCAATAACAACAAAAAATTAGAAACAGCCTAAACACCCATCAGTGGTGGGCTGGCTACATAAATGCTGGTACAGTCATCTAATGGATGCTCTGAAGACGTTACAAATAATGGCTTCGTAAGGCTTAGATCAACTAATAGGACATAATCTCTGAGAAAGGTGGTTGAGGACAAAAAGAAATGTATAGAAGGCTGCATATCGTGCTGTGTGTGTCCATATTATGTTGTTAAAGGAACACATGTATGTGCTTAAAAACGCAGAGTCTGGCTCTAGAGCAGTGCTGTCCAATAAATTATACTGTTGGCACGAGGGCAAGCCATGTTATTTACATTTTTTCAGTATCTCCATTAGATGATGGAAAGAGAGGTGAAATTTATTTTAATATATTTCATTTAACCCAATATATCCCAAATCAGATCCTTTTAGCATTTAAGCAATATTTAAAAATTCTTTTCCCAGGTTTTTTGAGTTATAACTGTTTGTTTTAAAATTATTGATGTGGAGTTCCCGTCGTGGCTCAGTGGTTAATGAATCCAACTAGGAACCTTGAGGTTGGGGGATCGATCCCTGGCCTTGCTCAGTGGGTTAAGGATCCAGCGTTGCCGTGAGCTGTGGTGTAGGTTGCAGACTCGGCTTGGATCCCGAGTTGCTGTGGCTCTGGCGTAGGCTGGCAGCTACGGCTCCGATTTGACCCCTAGCCTGGGAACCTCCATATGCCACGAGAGCGGCCCAAGAAATGGCAAAAAGACAAAAAATAAAATAAAATTATTGATGAGATATTTTGTGTTCTTTTTTTGATACGAAGTCTTTGAAATCGGGCATGTATCTTATACTTGCAGCATATCTCAATTCAAATTAGCCCCACATTTTAAATGCTCGATAGTCATGTATAATGAGTGGCTATTGAATGGGATGGCATAGTTCTACAAGGACTTCCAATTTGCCCCTGGAGAGAGGTTTTAGAGAATAGAAAATCAGGGGAGGAAGACGTTACTTTCACTCTATGTTCTTTTGTTCTGCTTTGACTTTTTTCCCCCAAGTGTATGAATTAGCTCTATTTTTTAACTCACAGTTTTAAAGGTAAGGGGAAAAAAAAAAAAAAAAAAAAAAAACACACAGAAAAGCCAGAAAGAGAACTGGAAAAGCAGTGAGCTTTGAAGTAGGAGATGATCCCAGACAGACAGGTGCAATGTCAAGGAGGTCAGGAGAGGGGAGTTTTTCGGAAGACAAGGAGGAGGAGTGGGTGGAAGAAAAAAGCAGTCCCCCAAGGCGACTTCAGATTGGGAACCTGAGACATCGCCTGTCACTCATCGGTGACATTTGAGAGCTGTGTCTGGAGAGGGAAGGGGGGAACAGGACCGAAGCAGGTTATTAGGAGGTGGAGGCAATAGGTGTGGCCCTTTCTGGAGAGAAGACCCAAGGATTCAAACACGGGTGACTAAAACAGTGACTCACTCAGAGGTGGCCCAGGCAGGAGCGATTCCTAGAAGCCGGGAGCGGAGAGGGTAGGATGGGAGGAAGTAGAGCTCTTGCTGGGAAGCGGAGAGGAGTCAGGCCCGGTTGGCACACAACAATAACCAGCTTGGCTACCAGTTAACTTTTTTGTGTGTTTTTAGGGCTGCACCTGCGGCATACGGAAGTTGCCAGGCTAGGGCTCAATCGGAGCTGCTGGCCTACACCACAGCCACAGCAACGCCAGATCCGAGCCACATCTACAAACTACACCACAGCTCATGCTGGATCCTTAACCCACTAGGCGAGACCAGGGATCGAACCCATACCCTCAGGGATACTAGTCTGGTTCATAACCTGCTGAGCCACTACCAGAACACCCTACCTTCCTAACCTTCTTGGGGACACAGACCCCTTCGAGGATGTGATAACCCCTGAAGATGCATCCCCCCAAAATGCACACGCGCACACGCAGTTTTATGCATAACTTCAAGGCACGCCCCGAGCCCCTGCAGGCTTCCCCCAGATCTCCGGCTGTAACAGTCCTCAGTGGCCTCCAAGACCTGCCCAAATCCCTCACTGCCCTTCACAGTCTGGGTCCACACCATCCAGGCCTTAACCTCTGCCCACGTCACCACCACTTCCGAGAGCCCTATGCAGTGGCCCTTTGTTGCAGGCGTTTTTGAGCCTGGGGTACCCCTTCCCCCTCAGGAGCTCTTCCTCCTCTTCCTTCTCTCCATTCAAAAGCCACCTCCCTCCTCCAGGCACATCTAATCACATCTTCCACTTAGCCCAGACTTCCAGGGTAAATGTCGCGTGTCATTATTGTCTGTTTGTGTCTCTGATCTGTTCCCATCTCCTCACCCACACAGGTTTTGTAAGACCTCAGGGCCAGGATCTTATCTGATCCAAAGTAGGTACATAAATTCATAAATGCATAAATCCAAATATCACTGAATTAAGGAAGAGAGCTAGGAGGTCCTGTACCCAGCAGCCCCTGAAGGCTCAGAGAAGGGTTTTTAAGGGCTGTGGTTGAAGATGGGCCATGTTCTTAGGAATAATAATTGAATCTGGGGAGTTCCTGTGGTGGCTCAGCAGTAACAAACCCAGCTAGTATCCATGAGGACTCGGGTTCGATCCATGGCCTCACTCAGTGGGTTAAGGATCCCGTGTTGCCATGAGCTGTGGTGTAGGTTGCAGACAAGATCCCACATTGCTGTGGCTGTGGCGTAGACTGGCAGCTGCAGATCAGATTCAACCCCTAGCCTGGGCACCTCCAGGTGAGGGTGTAGCCCTAAAAATCAAAAGAAAGAAAGAAAGAAAGAATCATACAATGTATAATTTTTGTGTATGGCTTCTCTCACTTTGCATAATTTTGAGGGGCACACCCAAGTTGTAGCATACTAGTACTTAATTCCTTTTTTAAAAAATTATTTGTGTGGAGCTCCCTGGTGGCTCAGCAGGTTAAGGATCCAGCGTTGTGGCTACTGTGGTGCAGATTTCACCCCTGGCCTGGGAACTTCTGCATGCCTCAGGCATGGCCAAAAAAAAATTATTTATGTATTTATTCCTGTTAAAAATATATATAATGCTATATTTGCCATTTTAACCATTTTTAAGTATACAGTCCAATGGAATTCATTGTACTCCTAATATTGTGCAGCCAAAATTTCATCATCTCGAAGTTCCCATCGTGGCGCAGCAGAAACAAATCCGACTAGGAACCATGAGGTTGTGAGTTCGATCCCTGGCCTCGCTCAGTGGCTTAAGGATCCGGCATCGCTATGAGCTGTGGTGTGGGTTGCAGACACAGCTCAGATCTGGTGTTGCTATGGCTGTGGCGTAGGATGGCAGCTACAGCTCTGATTCAACCCCTACCCTGGGAACCTCCATGTGCTGTGGGTGCGGCCCTAAAAAGATAAAAGAACAAAAAAACAACAACACCAAAAAAAAACCCCTCATCATCTCAAACAGAAACTCTAACTATTAAGCAATAACTCCCCATTATCCCAACCTACCCAGCCCCTAGTAACTTCTAATCTACTTGTTGCCTCTATGAGTCTGCCTGTATTCGCTGCCTCATAGAAGTGGAGTCACATAATATTTGCCCTTTTGCCCTTACACTTGGCATGTTTTCAAGTTTCAACCATGTAGCACATATCAGAACTTCATTCCTTTTGATGGATGAATATTGTATGGAGGTACCACATTTTGTTTCTCTATTCATTTGTTGACAGATGCTTGGGTCACTTCCATCTTTTAGATATTGTGAATAATATTGCTATGAACATTCACCTACAAGTGAATCTGTTTTAGTATATTTTTGACTTGGGGGATACATGCCTAGAAGTGGATTTTCTGGGTCATATAGCGTATGGACTGAATCATGTCCCCCCACCCAAATTCCTATGTTGAAGCTCTAACCCCCACCGTGATGGTATTTGTAGATAGGGCCTTTGGGAAGTAATTAGATTACAAAAGTAAAGCCCCCGCAATGGGATTAGTGTGCCTTTAAGAAGAAACACGGGGCGTTACCGTTGTGGCTCAGCAGGTTACAAACCCGACTAGTATCTACCAGGATGTGGGTTCGATCTCAGTGGATTAAGGATCCAGCATTGTGGTGAGCTGTGGTGTAGGTTGCAGACATGGCTTGGATGCCACGTTGCTGTGGCTGTGGGGTAGCCAACAGCTGCAGCTCTGATTCAACCCCTAGCCTAGGTGGGAACGTCCATATGCCACAGGTGCAGCCCTAAAAAGCAAAAAAAAAAAAAAAAAAAAAAGAGAGAGAGAGAGAGAAGAAGAAACATAAACATGGGAGAACTCTTTCCTCTCTCTGCTAAGTGAGGATATAGCAAGAAGGCAAGGCAAGCTAGAAAGAGGTTTCTCACTAGAATTCAGCTGTGCTGACACCCTGATCTCAGACTTCTCAGCCTCCAGAACTGTGAGAAATAAATGTCTGTTGTGTAAGCCACTCAGTCTATGGCCATTTGCTACAGCAGCTGAAACAGACTAGGACATAATAGTAATTCTTTGTTAACTTTTCGAAGAAGCACCAAACTTTTCCACAGTAGCTGCATCATTTTTTATTGCAACAAGCAATACACCAGGGTTCTGGTTTCTTCCCATCTTCAACAACATGTTACCTTCTGTGTTTTTTCTTTTTGTTACAGTTATCATAGTGGACGTGAAGTGATGTCTCATTGTGGTTTTTGAGTTGCATATCCTTAATGGCTAATGATAGTAACATGTTTTCATGGGCTTATTGGGCATTTCTATCTCTTCTTTGGAAAAATGTCTATTCAAATGCCAGTTTTAAAAATTCAGTTGTCTCTTCATTGTTGAATTGTAGCTGTTCTTTATGTATTCCAGATACTGAATTATTTTATCAGATACATGACTTTAAAATATTTCCCCCATGCTTTACTTTGTCTTTTCACTTTCTTGAGGCACAAGTTTTTAATTTTTATGAGGACCAATGCATCTAATTTTCCTTTTGTTGTTCATGCTTTTGATGTCAAATTTAAGAATCCATTGCCAGAGCTCCCAGCGTGGCACAGCGGAAACAAATCTGACTAGGAACCATGAGGCTGCAAGTTCAATCCTTGGCCTCGATCATTGGGTTAAGGATCGGGCGTCACTGTGAGCTGTGGTGTAGGTCAAAGACACGGCTCAGATCCTAGGTGGCTGTGGCTGTGGCTATGGCGTAGGCCTGCAGCTGTATCTCCGATTAGACCCCTAGCCTGGGAACCTCCACAGGCCGTGGGTGCGGCCCTAAAAATAAATAAATAAATAAAAACAAACAAACAAAAAGAATCCACTGCCAAACTTGAGATCATAAAGATTTACCCTATGTTTCCTATCAATAGTTTTATAGTTTTAACCTGTGTACTTAGATTGTTGATCCATTTTGAGTCGATTTTTGTATATGGAGTCTGGCACCATTTCTCTCTCTTTTTTTTTTAATGGTCACACCCACATTCTATGGAAGTTCTTGGGTCAGGGACTGAATCTGAGCCGCAGCTGCTGCAACACCAGATCCTTTAACCTGCTGCACTGGGCCGGAGATGGAACCCAGGCCTTGCCAGTGACTCAGGCTGCTGCAGCTGGAATCTTAACCCACGGAACCATACATAGCAAGAACTCCAAGTCACCCTTTCTTGCAGAGACTATTCTTTCTCCATTGGATGGTCTTGGCACCTTTGTTGATACTCAACTAGCCATAGATATTTGAGGTTTTCTTTCTGGAATATCAGTTCTACTTCATTGGTCTATGTCCATCTTTATCCCAGTACCACACTGTTTTAATTACAGTAACTATGTAATAAGTTTCTACATACAAAATCTGCAAAATGTCACCTACAAGTAGAGAGAACTTACTCCTTCCTTTCCAGTTTGGATGTCTTTTTATTTCTGGCCTAATGGCTAGGACTTCCAATACTTTGTTGAATAGCAGCAGTAGCATTGCCAGATTTAGCAAGTAAAAATATAGGACACCCAAACAATATTTGGGACATACTTATATTAAACAATTATTCACTGTTTATCTGAACTACTGAAACTGGAAACCCTGAATTTTATCTGGGAGAGTCCGGAAAATGACCCCATAAGTGCCTGCACTGCCCGCCAATCCTTCGCCCTTCTCTTGACCTCTTGGGCTCTCGCCACGCTTGCCCTCCGTTTCTGGAAGCTTGGATACCAGAAACAGCTTGAAGCTCTAAGCCTGGACTCTGATCCCCACTGTGCTGGGCACTAAGAGGGTTCATCAAAATAACTGCTTTCTTTTCACTCCTGTTCTCAACCAACAGAGGTGTGGTCAGGCTTGGGGAGAAGCTAGGACTACAAAGCCTAAGCCACCATTCCCGTATGGCCAGATTCCAGGACCCTGAGGAGAAGGGTGTTTATGCTGAGTCCAGAGGTTGGGTTAGCATGGAGGGGTCTTGAGGATAGAGTGTATGCTTAGAGCTTTCCAGCTCCTGAAAGACATTTTCACATGTTTTTCTCTTTGATCGTCTCAATATCATCTGAAGAAAGCAGGGCAGCTATTATTGCCCCCAGTTCATGCCTGGGGAGATCAGATAGCAAGTGTTGAAAAGACTGCCCAAAGCCACACAGCTGACCAGTCCTCTAAGAAACAGGCGCTATGCCAGGCCTCTGGATCCCACTGAGCACAGTGCCCCCCCAAATAGAACAGAGTGGGACTTTGACTCCCAAGCCTAATAACCACAGAGCTGCAGGAAGACCAGCGCCTCAACTTGCTCTGGACCATATGCCTCATCATAGGGTCTGCCAGGGTGTCCCAAGGCACCCGGCCCACCTCTGTACCACCTTCCGAGTCGACTGAGGAGACAGAGCAAAGTCCACCTGCATCTAACTGGAAACCAAGCTTCATTACCTGTGCCCCACTGTTAATACACTTTATCCATCCTTTACCTCCAAGGCCTCTCTTTTGGTCTCCTTCCCCACCTCAAAACTTAATACTAATGATGCCTATTTTGTTGTGGTTTTTTCAGGACCACACCTGCAGCATATGGAGTCTCCCAGGCTAGGGGTCTAATTGGAGCTACAGCCGCCGGCCTAAGCCACAGCCACAGTTACGCAGGATCCGAGCCAAGTCTGTGACCTACACCATAGCTCACAGCAAAGCCGGATCCTTAACCCACTGAGCAAGGCCAGGGATCGATCCTGCAACCTCATGGTTCCTAGTCAGATTCATTTCTGATGCACCACGACGGGAACTCCTGTTTTTATTTTTATTTTTTTATTTTATTGTTGATGGCCCAAGATCCACACATTGCTTGTAGCACATTTATACTCATCCTCTCATTGAATCATTCAACTAATATTTGTTGTTTTCCTTGAGCACCTACTATCTGCCAGGAACTGTGACTGAGTCAAAACACTGGACTTCAAGCAGTGGGTCTTACCCCTGGTTCAATCCCTGGCCCTGGAACTTCCACATGTCAAATGTGTGGCCAAAAAAAAAAAAAAATTCCTATTTCCCAGCCACACCCCAGATGAATGATCAGAATTTGGGGGTTAGGACCAACATACCAATGTATTTTCTGGTAACAAATTAATTTGTTTCATTTGTCACTTAGTTCCTATATATCCAGCATAGCTGATGCCATAGCTAGTAGGATTAAATAGGCCAGACCAGTAATCTTCTTTGACATTGTAACACCATCTTTGGCATTACATGTTTAAAAGTGGTATATTTTAGGAGTTCCCTCTGTGGCTCAGCGGTAGTGAAACTGACTAGTATCCATGAGGATGCGGGTTGGATCCCTGGCCTCGCTCAGTGGGTTAAGGGTCCAGCATTGCCATGAGCTGCGTGTGGTGCATGTGGCAGATGTGGCTCAGATCCTGCGTTGCTGTGGCTGTGGTGTAGGCCGGCAGCTATAGCTCCGATTCAAACCCTAGCCTGGGAACTTCCATACGTCACACCTGCAGCCCTAAAAATAAAATAAAATAAAATAAATAAATGTGGTACATTTTAAGCAAGACCCAGTACTTCTTGAAAGAGACTTTATGAGGACATTTTATTTCTCCCAAAATTTTATTATAAGAAATTTTCAAACATACAGAAAAATGGAAAGAATTTTACAGTGAACACCCACCTAGAATCTCCCCTATTACTCTATCCAACTCTCAATACCTCCTATTTTTTAATGTTTCAAAGTAGATTATATCCACTTCTCCCTAAATACTGCAGTATGCATCGTATCAGCTACAGTTCAATATTTGGTTACAGCATTATTGTACTTTCTATATAAACATTATATTACAATGAACTACAAAAATCTGAAGTGTACATTTGCTGAGTTTTGACAGTGGTGTACACCCACCTGCATAATCCAAACATATGGAACATCACTGTCATTCCAGAAATTTCCCTTATTCTCTTCCCCTGCTCATCCTCACCCTACCCCACCCCCAGCCCCTAGAGAGACAGTCTCTTTGCTGGGGCTTTTTTCCCCTACCAGAGATTAGATCTGCCTGTTTTAGAACTTTGCAGAAGTTCCCGTTGTGACGCAGTGGTTAACGAATCTGACTAGGAACCATGAGGTTGTGGGTTCGATCCCTGGCCTTGCTCAGTGGGTTAAGGATCAGGCATTGCCGTGAGCTGTGGTGTAGGCTGCAGACATGGCTCGGATCCCGCGTTGCTGTAGCTCTGGCGTAGGCTGGCGGCTATAGCTCCAATTCAACCCCTAGCCTGGGAACCTCCACATGCCACATGAGAGGCCCTAGAAAAGGCAAAAAGACAAAAAAAAAAAGCTTTGCAGAAAGGGAATCAAATAGTAAAAACAAGTTTATGGTATAAAATAGAACATATGTTTATGTTAGAAAAAATAGAAAATATGTTTGTTAGAAAAAAATAGAAAATGTTTGTTAGAAAAAATAGGAGTCCCCATTGTGGCTCAGGGGTTAATGAATCTGACTAGGAACCATGAGGTTGTGGGTTCGGTCCCTGGCCTTGCTCAGTGGGTTAAGGATCTGGCGTTGCCGTGAGCTCTGGTGTAGGCTGCAGATGAGGCTCGGATCCCGAGTTGGTGTGGCTGTGGTGTAGGCCGGCGGGTACATCTCTGATTAGACGCCTAGCCTGGGAATCTCCATATGCCGCGGGAGTGACCCTAGAAAAGGCAAAAAGACAAAAAAAAAAAAAAAAAAAAAAAAAAAAAAAGAAAGAAAAGAAAAGAAAGAAAGAATAGAAAATATGTTTATGTGAGAAAAAATATGTTTTTCTTTCACTCACCATAGTGTTTTTTATATTTACCCATGTTGTGTGTGTCAGAGGTCTGTTCCTTTTTATTGCTGAATACTGTCCTTTTGTATAAACAACAGTTCATCCATTCTCTTCACAGACATTCGGATTATTTCCAGTTTGGAGTTATAACGCTTCTGCGAACATTCTTTTTTTTTTTTTTTTTTTTTTTTTTTTGTCTTTTTGCTATTTCTTGGGCTGCTCCCGCAGCATACGGAGGTTCCCAGGCTAGGGGTCTAATCGGAGCTGTAGCCACCAGCCTACACCAGAACCACAGCAACGCAGGATCTGAGCCGCTTCTGCAACCTATACCACAGCTCATGGCAACGGCAACACCGGATCCTTAACCCACTGAGCAAGGCCAGGGACTGAACCCGCAACCTCATGGTTCCTAGTTGGATTCATTAACCACTGCGCCACGACAGGAACTCCCTTCTGTGAACATTCTGGCACAAATCTTTTTGTGGACATATGTTTTCATTTCTTTTGGGTAAGTTCTGGTAGTGGGTTTTTTTGTTTGTTTTTTGTTTTTGGCTTTTTAGGGCTACACCCACGGCATATGGAAGTTTCCCAGCTAGGAGTCAAAGTGGAGCTGAAAATGGTGGGTCATAGGGTAGATGTATATATTTAACTGTTCTAAGAAACTACCAGGGAGTTCCCATTGTGGCTCAGTGGTAATGAAACCAATTATCATCCATGAGTTCATGGGTTCAATCCCTGACCTCGCTCAGTGGGTTAGGGATCCATCATTGCCATGACTTGTGGTGTTGGTCACAAACATGGCTCGGATCTGGCGTTGCCGTGGCTGTGGCATAGGCTGGCGGCTGTAACTCCACTTTGACTCCTAGCCGGGAAACTTCCTTATGCCATGGGTGTGGCTCTAAAAAGCCAAAAAATGAACAAACAAACCAAAAAAAAAACCACTACCAGAACTTTCCCATCAACAATTTAGAGATGTCCCAGATGGTCAGCTTTTTGTCAGATGTTGTATGATTATTTTTCTCCCAATCTATAACCTGCCTATTGGTTTCCCTAGAGGTATTTTTTCAATCCAAGCATCAGTATTTTACTTACTTTTTATTGAAATATACAGAAAAGTACACAAACTGCAGCGAACGGCTTGACTGATTTTTCACGAGCCGAACACACCCAGAATTCAACTTGAGAAATAGCATTTCCAACACCCCAGAAACTCCCCCATGCCGCCTTTCAATCCTTATCTCCCCACAAAGGTAATCATTATCCTGACTTCTAAAAGCAGAGATTAATTTTGCCTGGTTTGTACTTTATGTAAATGGAATCCTCCTCTTTTGTATATGGCTTCCTCGCTTCAACATTGTTTCTGAGGCGATCGGCGTTGTTTGGTACGGGGTAAATCACTCATTCTCGTTACTACCCGGTGTTCCATTGTGGGTTGACACCACAATTTATTTATCCATTCCACTGATGATGGGCATTCAGGTTATGGCCAGGTGTTTGTCGTTATGAAAGTGCTGTTGCAAACATTTTTTACCATATGCTTGATGTTTTGGCTGAACATATGCATACAGTCTCTTAAGTATATACTTAAGAGGAGAATTCCCACGTTTATCTCTTAAATACCTTTAATAGATGTTTTCCTAGAGTTCTCCTAAGTGGGTAGACCAATTCACATTCCCATCAAAGGCCCCAGAAGCTTTTAGCATTTTCCAGGTGAGTCTAAGTTGAAGAACCACTGCCTTACTGTCCTGACAAGGAACTGCGAGGAGGGCTCTGACACAGAGCCAGTGAGAACCGGGAGTGACAGGGCTCATAAGAGGCTGGGAAACAAGAAGATGTGGTGTGTATATTCAATGGAATACTGCTCAGCCATAAAAAGAATGAAATAATGCCATTTGCAGCAATGTGAATGGACCTAGAGATTATCATACTAAGTAAGCCAAACAAAGACAAATATCATATATCATTTATATGTGGAATGCAAAAAAAAATGATACAAATGAACTTATTTACAAAAAGAAATAGACTCACAGACATAGACACAAACTCATGAGGGAGTTCTCTTGTGGCATATTGGGTTAAGGATCTGGCATTGTCACTGCAGCGACTCAAGTTTGATCCCAGGCCTGGGAACTTCCACATGCTGTGGGCACAGCCAAAAGCAAACGAACAAACGAACAAATGCCCTCCTCATTGCAGCATCGAGAACAGGTTAGAAGGGGCTACAGTGTACTGGGGAAGTTTGATTCAGGGTATAATACAGTCCGATATATGATGCTGGATCTGGAGAGCAGTGGGCAGATTTTTAGAGATATTCCGACGGCAAAAGGGAAAGCAGATTAACGAGATCAGGCTGCGGTTCTGACAGAATTGGTCTGTACCTGGGCTTGGGAAAACCTGGTTTAAAAGCTCTTAGGTGATTGCAGTGTCCAGCCTCGTTGAGGTCCACTGCCAGCCCACAGCTTCGGGTGAAAGCCACTCAGAGCGATCAAACTCACTGCTCAGTATCTCTCTGGATACATGAGGAGAAAGACAGAGGTGGGGGTCCCCTGCCATCCTCCCACAGCCCAGACCACAGCTCCTGGCTGGGAGAGGAGAGGATCTTAATGAGACCAGAGGACTCCGGGAGCGCTCACCAGCACATCACTGCTAACTCTCCAAGAAGGGTTGCCAAATAAAATGCAGGACATCTGTTCAATCTTTTTGTTTTTTTTTTTTTTTTTTTAGAGCTGCACCTGCAGCATATGGCAGTTCCCGGCTAGGGGTGGAATCGGAGCTGTAACTGCCGGCCACACCTCATGGCAATGCCAGATCCTTAACCCACTAAGCAAGGCCAGGGATTGAACCCGGATCCTCATGGATACTGGTCAGGTTCAATTCTGATGAACCACAATGGGAACTCCCAACCTGGTTCGATCTTAATTTCAGATAGACCACGAACAATTTTTTAGTATAAGTACGTCTCAAATGTTGTATAGAACATACTTATACAAAGCATTATTTGTTCATCTGAAATGAAAATTTAGTTGATTTATCTCTTATTGTTATTTGTTAAATCTGGCAACCCTACTCCCCAGACAAGGTTTGAGGGATGCGACCCATTTCCTCAACTGCAGCAGCTTCCAAACCAACAGGGACCTGCCTCTTCTTCCTCCTGCTTCTCCCCCTTCTCTCTCATCCCCAGTGTGGCCTGGTCAAGACATCAGCCTGACATCAGCCTCTCCACTGCCACCCGCACAGGGGGTCCCTGGAACCGGGCCCAGGAGGAAACATCGTCCCACTCCAAGTCCACACGTTTCTTAAATCAGTCAATATTTCTCCACACCTACTATGTGCCAGGCCCTTAATGCAGTGACATGTCAGATGAGTTCCCAATCTCTGGGAGCCCGAATTGAGTGAGGGAGACGGCCCATGATCCGGAAAACAACTGTGGTAGATTGCGATGACAGCTATGAAGGGATGTGGTCGTTGTGACCGGGGCCCCTTGAGGTGGGGGGTCGGGAAGGGCCTCTCTGAATAGGTGACCTGACCTTGGCTTAAAGGACTGACAAGAGCCAGTTTTGTAAAGATCTAGGGAAGGATGTTCCAGGGAAAAGAAAGACCACAGGGATGTCACAGGACATCTGGGGGGACTCTGGCACATCTGGATAATTTGTAGGATTTGCCCGTTTCTGTGCTGGAACTATTCCTTCGTGGCCAATTTCAAGCTGCCAACCTGATGTGGTAATTTTTCTTTTTCCTTTTTTGGCCACACTCGGGGCACGCGGAAGTTGCTGGGCCAGGGACTGAATCCAAGCCACAGCTGTGACCTACACCACAGCAACACTGGATCCTTAACCCGCTGCACCAGCCTGGGAATCGAATCAGCACCACTACAGAGACAATACCGGATGATTAACCCACTGTGTAGTAGGAACCCCTGGACATGGTACCTTTTAAGAAGCTGATATTTTAGGTGATTTGGGGCCTTGTTAAGGGGCCAGGGCCGAATGGCTGTAGCAAAACCCCCATCTTAAGGGTTTTCCCAGCCTCAGGCCTTTCTTTATTCTCAGTTCCTTCCTCCCCACTCTCTCCTACAGGATGTTCCCATAAGCCTTTTAAGAGGCTTTTCCAGAAGTCTCTCCCTGATCTTCAAGCCGAGGTAGGCCTCCTCCCTCGTACCCCATAGCATCATCATTTCCTCCCTCTGTAACAGCTCATGACATATAAGTCCCTGGTTCAAGAGACTGACTTTAAAAACCAAAGCCTTATTGCATCGAGACATGTTCGAATGGCAAATTATCATTGCAAGAGAGCTCTGTCTTTATCTCTCTAACAAAATGAATTAAGATCATCATCTAAGATTCTGAACAAAGACATAAAACTGCAAACACTTACTGGACTCCTGAGCATCTTTAAACTTGAAGATGGAGAAACAGGACCACAGTCAATGTTTCTAAACCACTCCAAGGGGCCCTCTGTCTTACCCAGCTTTGTATCCTTCCTTTCCCTCACCTCCAGGCCCTGACAAATGCGGACTGAATAAATGAATGAATGGATGAAGTACTGAATATCCCAAAGATACTAGCCTCCCTCCTGTCCCACAAAGAAGAGATCTGAGGATCGAGGGCTCCACAGCCACCAGCACCTGTCCTGGGTACTGCAACACAGCCTAGCTATACTTCAGCACTGTCTCCCAGTTCTGCTTTTTGGTTTTATCTCTTTTTGCCTTTTCTAGGACCGCTCCTGCGGCACATGGAGGTTCCCAGGCTGGGGGTCTAATCGGAGCTGTAGCAGCCGGCCTATACCAGAGCCACAACAATGCCAGATCCGCGCCCCCTCTGTGACCTATACCATAGCTCACGGCAATGCCGGATCCTTAACCCACTGAGCAAGGCCAGGGATCGAACCCGAAACCTCATGGTTCCCAGTCGGATTTGTTAACCACTGAGCCATGACAGGAACCTCCCCCCAGTTCTGTCTTAATATGACACCCAATAACTCTGCCCAGAGTTAGGGGGCCTAGAAACTGAGCCTGGCTGACTGTCAACACATGTGAACCACAAAACTCCATTGACCCTTCTGAGCCAGGCTGGGCTGAGGGCAGGCGGAAGGCCAAGGCGCTCAGGTGCTCTCTGAACCTCCCTGATTCCCCACAGCCCATGCTTTCCCTCCCCCAGACTCTGGCCTCCCACCAGCCTGCGTCCTGTGGGCTCCAGCCTGGCACGGGTGAAGCGTCGGGCAGGGCGCCCACAGACTCCTGCCTGCCCTGTGCAATCCCCGTGGTCGCCTCAGGTGGAGGCCATAACGGAGCAGCTGTCCGCCCCATCTCTTGCTGGCTGCCCTCCTATCTACACACCCACCCCCAGCTCTCTCTGCCTGGCAGGGAGGAGCTGTGAGAGTTAAGCGGATTTCATGCTATTTTCAAAGTCATTTTCCATGGAAAAAAAATTTTTATACCGTTAAACCTACTTTCTGCGGCTTCTCATCTCCCTGAAAGCTTCCTCCTCCCTTTCCATGAGATAAATCAGTAATGGGAATATTTAGGAACCTGCCAGTGACACCCTACAGGCATCTTGGGTTGAGGAGAGGAAATCATGCGAGAACCTTCCCGCTGGAGGTCAGGCCAGTGAGATGGGCCGACAGCCCCTGGGGACAGAGCGGGCTCCCCTTACCCACACTCCCCCAATTGCTTCTGGGCCTATCTTCGGACCCACTGTAACAACTGCCTTGTGGGAGTTCCCGCTGTGGCTCAATGGGATCTGCAGCATCTTGGGAGCACTGAGATGTAGGTTCAATCCCTGGCCCATCACAGTGGGTTAAAGAACTGGCATTGCTGCAACTGTAGCTCAGATCAGATCCCTGGCCCAGAAACTCCCTGGGCCAGGGCAACCGAAGAAGAAAATGAAAAAGAAACTGCTGTGTGTCAGGGTGCCTCGTCCCCAGCTCCCCCACCCTCCTGTGACAGCTGCCAAATCGGGGTGAGTGTTCTACAACCAGCATCCAGCGTCATGGAGCAACTAAGGCATTTCTGAGACCTGGGGGCAGCCTATGTTTCTCAGAGAAGAGGTGCCCCTAGGGAGACACAAGTTGGGAGGGGGTGAGGATGAGCTGTGAGATGCCAATGCCAGCATATGCTGCCTGGTGACCCCACTGCCCTCTCTGTGCATTCGGCCTGAAAGCCTCTATCATACTGTGTCAGACTTCAGCTGCCAGTAAACCAAGGCCTTTGCAAGGACAGGAGTTGAGGCCAAATGGCTCCGTGTCCTCGGCTTACAGCACAGGGCTCAGCCTGCCATGGGTTGCTGGATAGGAGCCTATTACATCAGCCAGACCCCTTTGGTGAGCAAGGCTGATCCAGAACCCCAGCCAGAGATGACTGAGCGGCCTCAGATGTGACCTGGCAAGAGAAGAAAAGGGTGAGAATGGCCAGTCAAATTCTCCTCCCCGTGATAATCCGGCAGAGTGGAACCCTGCGAAGCCTGCAGTGTTCCAAGGGTCCCGCTGAGATAGAGATGTGGGGGAGAGAAAATTCTAGGATGAAGCCCAGCTTTCTGGCCAGCACACCTTGATAACCCAACTCTGGCAGCAACTGGGGTCAAAAATACTGAGAGGAGTTCCCGTCGTGGCGCAGTGGTTAATGAATCCGACTAGGAACCATGAAGTTGCGGGTTCGATCCCTGCCCTTGCTCAGTGGGTTAAGGATCCGGCGTTGCCGTGAGCTGTGGTGTAGGTTGCAGACGCGCCTCGGATCCCGCGGTGCTGTGGCTCTGGCGTAGGCCGGTGGCTACAGCTCCGATTGGACCCCTAGCCTGGGAACCTCCATATGCCGCGGGAGCGGCCCAAGAAATAGCAACAATAACAACAACAACAACAACAACAACAACAACAACAAAGATAAAAGACAAAAAAAAAAAAAAATACTGAGAGAAGAGCAGGTGGGTTGGAGAATGGGGGAAGGAGCCCAGACTAGTGGTTGGTGAGATTGAGGTGAGGCTGGAACAGCCAGGAGGGGCAGTCACAATCTGGGATGGACGGTCAGGGACCAAGAGCCTCCCAAGGGCCCGAGTACTGGACTTCAGAAATCTTTAAGGATGGAGTTCCCGTCATGGTCAGCAGTTAACAAACTCGATTGGGATCCATGAAGATACAGATTTGATCCCTGGCCTTGCTCAGTGGGTTAAGGATCCAGTGTTGCTATGAGCTGTGGTGTAGGTCGCAGACATGGCACGGATCTGGCGTTGCTGTGGCAGTGGCTGTGGCTGTGGCTGTGGTTGGCAGCTGCAGCTCTGAGTCAACCCCTAGCCTGGAAACCTCCATATGCCGCAGGTGAGGCCCTAAAATGACAAAAAAAAAAAAAATTAAGGAGCAACCTCCTTGCAGCAAAGTAGACAAGAGGTTCTCCACCAAAATGCAGGACCCCTGCCCCCAAGGGATAAATATATGGATATTTAAATGTTCTTAATTATTCATGATTGCCTTTTTAGGGTGAAGCTTTTATATTCAAAATTTTAGAACCTATTGTTATAGCAGAACAGAATGTGAAAAGCTAACCTCACATATTCTATTTTCTCCCTTTACTCAAACATTGTTCATGTCACTGGAATTTCTTTCCACATTTGCATCTGAGATAGAAAGTGGTGCAGAAAAAATACAAATAATCCCAACAAATGTCAACCTCAAAATCAGCATGAAGTATTCTTAGCAAATATGGTCGCCGCTTAGGTATTTCTGCCTTTCTAAGCAGATTATAAGAGAAATGGCTTTTCTACCAAGAATAATTTAACCATACTTATAAAACCTTTTCCAAATCAATACATATTGACCTATCGTTTTTCTTTTTTTTTTTTTTTTTTTCTAACAGTGGGTAAAGTATCTCCCTGTGGATTTGGGCTCAGTGCTGGCCTCTGACAAAAGGACTTTTCAGTCCTGGGACAAGGGTGTCTTTAATCTAGAGGGTAACCTTGAACAAGAATCTCCTTAGGCATTAGCTTCCTCCCAGAAAAGAGGAATTCAGTTCTCAGGGGTCCTCAAACTGGACGTCACTGTTCCCAACAGCAGATCCTCACCTAGCACTTACTGTGCGCTAAGCTCTACTATACTATGTCTATACTGCAGACATTACTTATAAATCCCCTTTTTGTAGATGGGGAAAGGTGGGGCATGGCAAGGTCGAATAACTCGCTTGTGTGCCTCTCCTGCCTCTCCAGTGTCTAAGGTTAGCATCGGGAGACGTATGAGGGGCTCTGGATGCCACACTAACAAGCCTTCCCAGAGACTGAGATCCAGATCGTTTTCTAGGCCCCATTGTGAGACACTGCTCCAGGCATCAGATCTGCTCTGTTCTGAGAGTTTGGGAAGGGAGCAAACAGGAGAATCCAGAGCCCCATTCAGGGCAGTTCTCTGGACAGAGGTTGGTGCCACCCTCTGACAGCTAAGGCAGTAAGCGGGGTAGGCTGGGCTTGGAAGCAGCCCCGGTAGGGCTATGCCTACTGGGAACCCAGAGACTTTGTTTCCCGCTGCATCAGAATGCCACCTGCTGGCTGTAGGTGGCCATCTCAGGCCAGGCAGGAATATCACTTGTCCAATCCCTTCAACCAAAGGTTAAGGGACGATAAGCAACTACACTGGCACTGGGGGTTCCGCGGAGACAACGCAGAGTGAGAAGCACAAGCAATGACAAGCCACGGGAATGCTGCATGGTTAGCACAATGGAAGAGGAAAAGCAGGTAGCAGGGCGGGGCAGTCTGGATGAGGGCTTCGACGTGAGGGGTTGAGGGAGGAAATAAGCCTAGAATTTGGTAGGGATCAGATTGGTGAGCCTCGCTGGAGTTTGGATTTGGTGCTAAGGGCAATGGGAAATCCAGTAACTAATCAGACTTAGGTTTTGGTGAGATCATTTTGGCCTTTGTCGGGAGGCTGGAATGGGATAGCTTGAGCCAAGGCAGAGTCCATTTGGAAATGAGAGTGTCAGGAATGAGGGCAGCCACTGGCCTCGATGCAGCAGAGATGGAGAAAAATGGTGAATGAGAAATATTTAGGACTAGGCTTGATAAAAACAAAGGATACGAGCAGGACATCACAGTGGCCCTGTTTCACTCGTTCCTTCTTTCAACAAATGGTAGCACCTACTGTGTGTCAGAAACTCACCTACCTGCTAGGAATACAGTGGTGTAAGCCAGTCAGGGGAAAGCCCAGGAGGGAGGGGGAGGAGAGAGCATCAAATAAACAAGAGATGGGAATAAGCACCACGCAGGATGGAGAAGGGAGATGCAATAGTGACTCAGATCTGAATGTCAAGGAGCCTGCCCTGCCAAGACAATGGGAAAAGCCCTCTGGGCCAAAGAAACCAATACAAAGGCCCTTAAAGCAAGAATGTGTAGCACGTTCAACACCAGAGGCAGCTGGTGTGGGCAAGAGAGGGACCAGAGGCAGGAGAGAGAGTCAGGGGCCGGCTTATGAAGGACTTTGTAAGGCAACGCAAGGAACACTAAGAGTGAAGGGGAGCCATCAGTACATCTTCGATGGGAAAGTCACCGAACCAGATTTTGTTTAAAGATCTCTCTGGCTGCCCTTTGGAGAATGGCTTGAGGGGGCAACCACGGAAGGAGACAGGCAGGAACCTGAGATGTGGGCCAAGACAGATGGCGATGGCCTTAGCAAGAAGGGGAAGAGCCTAGGCATAGAGTCAGAGTCCACGGGATCTGCTGATGGATTGGATGTGGAGTGAAAGAAAGAGCAGAACCAAGCATGACACCCCACCCCCTCCCCACCAAGACCAGGATAACAGCTCCTGCAGGATACCTAGACACAGAGAGAAGAGGCCTCAGGAACTTCTTCCCCAAGGATGTCACATCCCGATGGGCAAAGGCCTGGCCTTTAGGCTCAGCCCCACTGGAGGGGGCATGCAAGCAAACTATGCTGAGGCTCATTTTCCTTACCTATGACTGGGCCTAGCCTGCCTGAGTGCACTGCAAGGACTAAAAGAAGCCCAACACAGGCTTGACCCTCACAGTGGCCTGGCCTTTGAGCACACTGTGTTGGCCAGTTTTCTTCCATTGTTGGAAACTATCTTTCCAGGCAGCCATAGCTCTGCCACCAGCTGGAAGAACACCCAAGGTCAACATTCTGTTCTAAGCAGAACCCCCGGAGTAATCCCCTTCCCCGAGCCCTGGACCTGGGAACATCCATGGAGAGAAATGGTCACAGTCAGTCCCCTTAAGCCAAAAGGGAGCGTGGGAACGGACAGTCACATATGGCAAAACAAATCCCTGAGACCAAGAGCTGTGAGCACCACATCACTTTATTTCTTTGACTTGCCAAATTCACTTTTGGACAATATCCAAATTCAGTCTCTCATCTGCCTCGCCATGATGCGGTCCTTCACCGAAGATGGGGCACAGGCTCTGAGGAGGGACTTAACAGAAAGGCAGGGGTTCCCAAGAGCCAGCCAGGCTGGCCGAGGACTGTGGGGTCCAGAACAGATGGGCCAGGCTCTAGCAAGCAGAGACCCAGGGCCCTTTCCTACAGCCCCTTACCAAACTCCTCAGAAGGATCAGGCCAGCCTCCGTGATCTAGCTCAGGACCTTCCAAAGGCCAACCTTGGTTCTTCTGGTAACATCGCCACTTCTGCTCACCCTAAGCCTGGCACCCTCTCCCTGGGGGCACCAGGCAGAAGCCATGACCTGCTCCAGATCTGATTTCCAATGTTCCTTTGGGAAACATCTTGGAGTAAGGAGGGTGCCAACCCCCAAAAGGAACTGAAGACCTATCTTCTGCCCAGGGGGACAGAGGGCCATGCTATGACACTCCCTTAGTCCCCAGGAAACGCTGAAAGATTCTTTAGCTAACCACCTCCCCTTTGGATCCCCAAACACATAACGGATTCCAACACCAGCAAGGGGGCCTGGCCGAGCCATTTACATCAAAACAAAAAACTAAGACGATAATAAAAATAAGAATGGTAAACAACTGAAGAGAATGACTGGTCCTGTAGCTCTCTGCAGGAGGCCAGATGGCTAATCTCTGGCTCCCTCTGCCCTGGAGCTAGGAAACAATGCAAATCTGCCCCTGGATTCAGGGTAGACATTGTGGGAACAAAGGGCATCCTGGCCAAGCCAGGGGGAGGCGGGGGCAACTCAGGTCCCTGACCCTCTCCAAAGCGGTCCTCCTTCTTCGTCCCAGCCCTTTTCACCCCGCCCTGTCAGCCATCGACCAGGGTGAGGCCATCGTACAGGGCGCGCTTCCACATGTAGTAGGTAGAGCGAGCAGTGAGGGGGAAGAGGGCGCTGAACTCCTTGTAGGAGGGGAAGCTCTTGGATTGGAAGCGCTTCTGCAGGAACAGCTTGGCCTGGGCCTTGAACTTTGTGGTGGCGAGCATGTCCATCACCAGCACCTGGCCATCCCTGCCACCTGCCGCTGCCACCATGGGGCGGCCCTGGGCCATGGCCCCCTCTTGTAGGGCCCCCTCTCTGGAAGGCCCTCCCAGGGCCGCCCCTGGATCCTCTCCTGGGGAAGCTGTCATCTGCAGGGTCCCTGCAGGCGGAGCCATGGCAGCTGTCACGTTCCTACCAGCTTCTTTCTCCTGTTTCTCCTCCACCTCCTGAATGCCCCCTTTGCCCAAGGTGGGGGCCTGAATATGGAGCTTGGACAGGCTTCTGGGCCAGCCCCGTGCAAGACTCTTCCACACCCAAAAGGTGGAGGGTGACAGGCTTGGGTAGCGGAGGCGGAAGCGACAGAAGGGGAGGTGCCCACTGAGCACCTGCTTGCGGGCTTCCCTGCGCAGACGCCTCTGCCAACGGGACAGGGGCATCCTCAGGGGCAGGAACTCCCGCGGGGCAGGTTGCCCCCCACCCGTTGCTTTCCCTGCCTCCTCTCCCACCTCACCCTCCCAAGGGAGCAAGGCCTTTTCCCCAACAGAAGCTGGCTGGGTAGCCCCAGCCACCGAGAGGACAGGGGCCGGCTTGAAGCTGGGGTTCCTTCGGAGAGCCTTCCGGCGCCAGTTGTAGTAGGTGGACCGGGAGATGCCGGGGAACCTGCGTTTGAAGCAGCGATAGGGTACCAGTGTATTCAGGGAGATGCAGTGCTCCAGGTACAACTTGGCCCGCTGCATCAAGACCATTCCGGGGCTCGACACGGCCGGGGAGGAGCATCCTAGCCCCTCGGCAACCTGCTCCTCCGTCAACTTCTCCAGCTCCTCCATCGGGCCTAGTGCCTGGCACGTGCCAGACCCCAAGAGCTCGTGCTTCCAGGCATAATAGGTAGAGCGGGAGATCTCAGGAAACCTCTGGAGGAACTGCTGCAGCGGCACGACGCCCCCACGGTGGAAGCTGTCCTGCAGGAAGTGCTTGGCCGAGAAGCGGGTGGCCACCTTCTGCCGGTGCTCCTGGGACTGCCGCCGCCAGCGGTAGAAGGTGCTCTTGGTGACACTGTAGCGCTCACAGAGGTAGGAGTAGCTGAGGCCAGGGTCCTGGCTGAGCAGCTCCAGGGTCTTGGCGGGCGGGGGCAGCGGGGCCAAGGCTGGAGGCGTCGGGGCCAGGCTGGTGGTGGCACTTTCAGCCTCCACCTCCTCCAGCCCCACCACGGGGGCAAAGTACTGGTGGCGGAAGAGGTGGTTGGTGAGGGGCTGGCCAGCCCACATGATGTGCAGCGTGGCGGGCATGTGGTCACAGCGGCGGGGCCGGATGACACGGTTAAAGTAGGGCCGGATCTTGAGGTTGCGCATGGGGTAGATGGAGTAGATGTTGCGCTGAAGGACGGAGGCCAGGGCATACAAGTGCCACACATTGGAGAAGCTGCTAGGAAAGCAGGTGGCCTTGACGTCCGCGTCGAAGATGGCCTCCAGCGTGGCGGAGGGCAGGCTGGTCATCTCAGGGGACTCCTCGGAGCAGAGGGAATAGCGCACAGCCTGCAGCATCACCTTGGAGTCGATCATGCCCTGGAGGTAGTAGTGCCGGTGCAGCAGCATCTCCACCACCGTGCGGGCCCGCAGCTCCAGGCTGAGGCCCGAGTCACCCCAGAGCAGCATGCTGGCCGCCTCGAACAGCAGGCTGCCCTCGCCCTTGCACACCAGCGGCAACATGTTCCGGGGAGCATCCTCTGGGTACAGGCTCAGGGCCACTGAGTCCACCTCCAGCACCTGGGGGCCGGGGCCTCCCTCCCGGCAGGTGGGGAGAGCAAAGGAAGACAAAACCTGCTTGGCTTCCAGAGCGGCACCCACAAGACCCTCCAGGCCCTCGGACTCCACTGCCTCCTGCAGCTCCTGCAGCACCTGCAGCACCAGCTGCTCCCGAGATGTCATCCTACAAGAGCAAAGGAGAGAGGGCAAAGGTCAGGACAAGATACCCATGTGATGCCCAGCAATGGTGCCTTATCCACTCCTGCACCCTATCCCTCAAGATAATGCCCCTCTACCCCCCATTCCCTCAGAGCAGACAGTGGCTAAGCGCCTCTGGGGATTTGTTTTTTTTTTTTTTTGGGGGGGGTTGTCTTTTTGCTATTTCTTTGGGCCGCTCCCACGACATATGGAGATTCCCGGGGATTTGTTTAATCACTCAGTGGTACCAAAGAGCTTGGTTCGGGAGTCCGGCTTTGAATCCTGGTTCTGATGTTAGCTTCGGCAAGTCCCTCAACCTCTCTATGCTTCTGGTTCCTCTGTTAAAAGGAGGACCATAATAAATCTATCTACCACATAGGATTTTTTTTTTTTATTTTAATGATTTTTACTTTTTTCCATTATAGTTGGTTTACAGTGTTCTGTCAGTTTCTACTGTACAACAAAGTGACCCAGTCACACGTATGTCTATATCCTTTTTCTCACTTTATCCTCCATCATGTTCCATCACAAGGGACTAGACACAGTTCTCTGTGCTGTACAACAGGCTCTCAGTGCTTATCCCCTACAAAGGCAATCGTTTGCATCTACTAACCCCAAACTCCCAGGCCATCCCACTCCCCCCCCCCCATAGGATTGTGATAGGTATAAACGTGACAATGAAAGTCAAGGATGGAGATCTATAAGTGTACACACACACAAACACACACGCGTATACACATATATCCATCCTTAGAGAAGTGCCTATCACATAGTCAAGTACTACAGAAGCATTAGCCATTATATACTAGACTGTTATCCAGTACTATACATACTATACAGTCCAGGTATAAAAGCTGGACCTCTGTACCTGTTAAAGACTGAAAATCACACATAGCTAAAATTGGTCTGCCTGGAGTTCCCATCGTGGCACAGCGGAAATAAACCCAACTAGGAACCACAAGGCTGTGGGTTCGATCCCTGGCCTTGCGCAGTGGGTTAAGGATCCAGCGTCGCCGTGAGCTGTGGTGTAGTTCGTAGACACGGCTTGGAATCCAGCATTGCTGTGACTGTGGTGTAGACTGGCAGCTGTAGCTCTGATTAGACCTCTAGCATGGGACCCTCCATATGCTGTGGGTACGGCCCTAAAAAATAAATAAAATGAAATCAAATAAAATAGGTCTTTCCTAGAACAGTGATTCTCAAAAATACAGTCCATGAACACTTTGGGTTTCCTGAGACTTTCAGAGGGCCTGCAAGTTAAACTGTTCTCATTATAATACTAAGGCAACAACACTAAGATAGGATTTGCCTTTTTCATTGTGTTAACATTTGAGTAAAACTAGAGTAACTTGGCATGAATCAAACTAGAAATCACTGTGTTCTTCACCACCACGTAGCCGCAGCTGGGAACAAAAAAACTAGTATCGCTCAAAAATGTCCTTGATGCAGAGTTCCTGTCGTGGCTCAGCAGGTAATGAACCCAGCTAGTATCCATGAGGACACAGGTTTGATCCCTGGCCTTGCTCAGTGGGTTAAGGATCTGGCATTGCTGTGAGCTGTGGTGTAGGTTGAAGAAGTGCCTCAGATCCAGCATTGCTGTGACTGTGGCATAGGCCGGCAGCTGCAGCTCCAATTCAACCCCTAGCCTGGCAACATCCATGTGCTGCAGGTGCAGCCCTAAAAAGACAAAAAAAAAAAAAAAAAAAAAAAAAACAATAATGTCCTTGATGAAGCAATGAAGATTATTTTTTAAAATCACAACCCCTAAATACAGGGCTTATCAATATTAGGAGTGACGAAACAGGGCATCCTCATAGAGCATTTTCGCTGCACATAGAGGCATAACACAAGAGTGACAATTGTTTGGGCTGTATGATGAACTAGCTGCTTTTTTACAGAATATCATTTTTACTTGAAAGAAAGATTGAGAGGCATTAGTCATTTAGAGCTGAGAATATCTGGCAGGCATTTTCTCAAAAATGAATAAGGTAACACTGTCACTTCAAGGAAAACTACTATTTATGGCCAGTGAAAACTGGAGCTTTCATTTGAAATTAGAATTTTTGAAAACCTGTAGCCACTACAGTGAGCTTGACAGTTTCCCAATACCTAACGATTTTCCTGAAGGGACCACTGGTGACACTAACAAATGTAACTTTTTATATTATATAATGGAATTGTCAACCTTTGAAAAGCTGCATCACTCAAAACAGTTCATTCTGTATTTCCCAAATAACCAACCAAGGAGCTGGCTTGGGTAAAAGATACATTTAAAGTATAAAAGAAAGCAATGCATTTTAATATAATGGGGTGGAATGTTCCTGGATATTGTTTTAGATTCTGCATTATAACTAAGCTTTGAGGAACTACCAGCTGTCAACTTTTGGTGTAGTTATCAAAGAATATCCACTGAAAAAGCTATCAGAGTTCCCACTGTGGCACAACAGGAATGGCGGTGTCTCTGCAGCACCAGGATGCAGGTTCAATCCCTGACCTGGCACAGTGGATCCGGCAGTGCCACAGCTTCAGCGTGGGTCGCACCTATGGCTCAGATCTGATACCTGGCCCAGGAACTTCCTATGCCACGGGAGAGCCAAAAAAGGAGAAGCTATCAAAATATTCTTCCTCTGTCCATCTACGCGTCTGGGTGAAGTTGGAGTCTCCTCATAATACTTCTCCCAAAATAACATATCACAGCGGACTGAACAGAGAGACAGGTGGGATCTACCCAGTTTCGGTTAGAGCAGATATTACAGAGATTTGAAAAATCTCCAAGAATGAGCTGTTCTCACCAAATTTTTTTGTTGTTCTAACAGGCTTGTTCTTTTTAAATAAATAAAATATTTTCAAAATGTCTCAGTTTTAACGTTGACTAGGACCCACATGGACAGATGTAATCTGTATATACCAAAGCTCTTCAGGATCTTCCCTTTTTAAGAGCATTCAGGAGTCCCAGACTCAACAGTTTGAGAACTGCCGCCCTGGAGCAAATGGGCGGCCAAGAGCCTAGCCACTGGGCTGGCATAGCTCTAATAACTGAGATGTGCAGTTTGCCATGCACTGTGCCAACCTTGGCAGCCGAACATTAAGGTGGAGATTAGCATGCGCCCCAATTTACACGTGAAAACACTTCAGACAATCAAACGTGGGCTCATTTGCACAGTTTGCCCAAGGTCACAGAAGTGGTGCTGGCAAGAGTTGAAACCAGATGCTCTTTAGGGCCTGCAATTCATCTACTCCAGTTTAAAATGTGAGCCCCCTTTCAATACAAAATAATCGTCCTGATTACTAGAAGGTGTTCAGTGTTATACTGCAAAGCAGGGTGATATACCTTTGTGGACATGGTTTTAAATTTAAAAGGAGACCATTATCCTTCCTCAGATCTTTGTTCTCAAGAGTTTAATAAATTCTTTTAGATTATCCTTGGGTTTAAAAATTGTGTTTGGGTGTATACACTTGTCAGCTCATTAAAACTGCACACTCAGAAGGAATGTATTTCGCATATTTACAAGGGATGCGTTTGACTCTAAATCGTAGTTCAGTAAAGCTGAAAAAAAGCTTTTAAGGAACCAAAAGCTCACCAGTTTTACATGGTAATCATTCAAAAAAATAATTTTTTTTAAAAAAAAACTTTTTAAAAACTGGTAACCAGAATCACCTTTGGATAAAAATTTCTTTCCTGTAGATTTTTTTTTTTTTAATTTGTGTATGGTGAAAAATTTGGTCTAACCTCTCAGCAAATTTCTATTAGAAATTGGGCTTTTAATCTGTTCTTTTATATACTTTATATTTACTTTTTTAAAAAACAAGGGGGCTTTTTTTGGACTCAGAAGACAAACTCTACTTCACCAATAGCACTTCCATATGTGATTTAAGAAAAAAAAAAAAATTGAGCCCAAGGAACTGTACATTCAGAAAAGCTTTTTCATTCTGGCAGACAGGATGCTGGGGGGGTGGGGGAGAGGGTTGTTTTTCTTGCATGTCACTTGTAAATGCTGCTGTACAGCTGCGTGTAAATGAGCACTCCACTCTGCTAGATACTTGGCAAACAAAATTATGAAAATCGCCACCATTTACCTACTGCTTACTATATGCATTTAACTTAGGTAATTCAACCAAATCTCAAAAAAATAAAAGGGGACAATTACATTGTGTGGGTGATTCTTCCTGCCCTTCCGCTCTGTGAACAGAGCATGATGTTCCTTTGAGTGATGACAAGTTTCTGTGGGCTTTACACTGAGCATTTGGATTTCACGCCTTTCAGAGGTAACCTTATTTATTTATATGTGGTTCTGACTTTCCCTCCACGTGAACCACAACCCATCACACCTGCACCGCCACTAGGATGGCTACTCCCGGTTTACCCTTGAGAAATCAGAGGCTTGGGGGTTAAATTAAATAACATTCCCAAGACCGAACAGCTCCTAAAGCTACAAAAACAGCAATCAACTCCAGAGCTTCCCTCCTAACCCTTGTAATTCTACCATCCAGGGAGATACAGGGCCCCAAACTCTCATCATCCATAGGATGCAGAAACACATGGATTCTTGGGGCTTTGAGACAAACCTGGCCATTTTACAGTTAAGGAAATCGAGGTCCAGAAACCTCGATTAAAGGTGACTTGCCTGATTACACTCTGCAGTATCCAGATACACCCACCACTCTTCTGCCCAGGCAAGACCCACCTCCCTTCCCCTCCCCTGTCCCACCCTACCTACCCTTCCCGGCCAGGCCCAGCCCCCTCCACCCTCTCTTCCCCCAGGAGGTAAGAGAAGTTCCGAGTAGGTAATACCCTACTTCTTTTTTTCCTCAAAAGCTTGCTGAGAAAAAGTAGCTCCGTGGAGAGGCTCGGCACCTCAGGTCAACTCAGGTGGGTCTGGACAAGCAGAGTCTGGGGCCAGAGGCCGCCTGGGGCAGCTAATCATACTTAAGTAGACAACTGGTTGATGGGGTTCAGGTGCAACAGTCTTTTCCGTGATGGCTCCCTGGAAACGCAAGGCAAGGCAGAGCCGGCGCTTACCAGGTGCACTCATGGAATAAGGGGCAGAACGTCAGAGCTCAAATGGGGGCTTTGCCCAGCTGGCCTCCCCTGGCCCCACAGTTATTGGAAGGGAAGTGAAAAGGCATGAAACCAAGGAGGCAAGGCCCCCCAGATTACACAGGCTCCCCTGGCTTGAGGTTGGAAGGGAGGAAACGGGACCTCCAGAAAGCATCCAGCCAGCATCTTGGCACCGAAGGGCCCTGGAACCAAGGGGTGAATGAATGCACACAGGCAATTCTGCAGACCTTTCAAAGCCCCACCTTCACCAAGACCCACCTTCCTCCTCCTGGAGTCTTCTTACTTCAAGCAGATAGTGTCTTGGAGCCCAGGACTGGCCTCTGTCCCTTGCATTTTATTTTTTTTTTTTTTTTTTTTTTTTTGTCTTTTTGCTATTTCTTGGGCCGCTCCTGCGGCATATGGAGGTTCCCAGGCTAGGGGTCGAATAGGAGCCGTGGCCACCGGCCTACACCAGAGCCACAGCAACGCAGGATCCGAGCCGCGTCTGCAACCTACACCACAGCTCACGGCAACGCCGGATCGTCAACCCACTGAGCAAGGGCAGGGACCGAACCCGCAACCTCATGGTTCCTAGTCGGATTCGTTAACCACTGCGCCACGACGGGAACTCCCTGTCCCTTGCATTTTAAAAGGGATGAGCCAAGGCTCTGGGCACGGCAAGGGAAAAAATTGAGATCTGCTGACACAACACTGATAAGACTATAACAAACACCTTCCCTGCCAGCCTCATCCTGGCTCTGTATTCGAGCTCACCAAGGATCCCGCATTCTCCTCATCTGCCCCTCCTCTCACCAGTCCTCATAAAGCAGGCCCTGCAGTGTCCATAGCCAGCCAGGCTCTACAAGCACGAGGGAGGCTACACAGGCCTCAGCCCTCAGGAAGACTGGCTAAGACTGTGGTAGATGGGTTGGCCTCTCACCCAGCCTGGCTCCATGCTTCTCTGGCCTGCCCTCCAGTCCCCCAGGCACGCTGGCCCAGCTGCCCAGCCTGAGCCCCTGGCTTGAGGGAGCACCAGCCATCTTGGCTTCTTCCCCAGAGGCCAGGAGGCCGCAGAGGGCATGGGCGGCCATAAGGCCTGCCTGGTGTCTGCCGAGTCCCTTGGCTGGGAAGGAACCTTCCAGCACCAAGGGCAACGGAACACCTGGGGGCACCAGGGTAGGTCTGAGGCCGCCAAGTCAGTCACACCTGGGAGTTCCCAAGTTCAGTAGCTCTAGTGGACCACATGTCTGGAAGGGAAGGAGAATGCCAGTGCAGCCCACGAGGGGAAGCGGTGGGAGCTGCAAGGAGGCCCGGGCCGGTGGGGAGAGAGCTGGCTGCCTGGGGGCATCTGAGACAAGGGACCCAAATCGGAAAGCACTGGGAGTCTGGGGAGGGGCTGAGGCCAGACCATTGTGTAGGGTGGGGAGGGGAGATAGGCCGGCGGGTGGGGGTGGGGAAGGGGCTGGAGGTGGGGGTGGGGAGAGAGAACTTGTAACAATGCCTCCCCTCCCCTCACACGCACGCACACACACACACAGCATCGTTTGGGTCACTCCTTGACCCTTGGGCCCTTTAGTGTCCCAAGTCCACGCCCTCACTCCCCTGGGGCCCCCAAACTGCATGAGGCACCCACCCTTCCTAATTTTGAGCCAACTTCCTAGTTTACTGACCTCGAGGGTGGCCCAGAGCCCAGGGGGCGTCCACGTCTCTCTCCACCTTCCAGCTTGGGACATTTAAGTCACCCTGTGGGCAGCAACTGAGCGCCACTCTCACTCCAGAAGTGGTTTCATATCTGTGGTGGACCATTGAGCATGGACCGTCTACAGCCAACTGGTCGGTGGAGAAGCGGCTTAAGCCACTCCCCCCAGGAAATCGCCCACCCTCAAGTGCTGCGGTCCCGAGATGAAAGAAGTGCAAATTCGGGGGGCACTTCCAATGGTAAAGTGATAGCAGCTATTGTCTCGTCCACTCTACCCAGCTGGGGGTGTGAAAGCGCCCTGACCTAGCTCAGATTCCCGAGCTGCCCAGGAAAACTTGAAAGAAAGTTGAAAGATTTCCAAAGAGTTTGGGGGGAGGGGAGGGGAGGAGAAGGTTTAGATAGAAAGAACCTGAGGAAAGAGAGTCTGAAGCCAGGCTAAGGGGGGGAGGGGGGAAAGAGCGAAGCTGGAGCTGGGGAAACTGGCCTTGGGTGATGGGCTCTCTGAGCCCCAGGGATGCATCTCTTCCTGAGACCGCTCCCCCACCCCAGGCCCTGCGAGATGGGGAGGCTGGAGAACTCCCTGCCCCCGCCTAGGTGCTGGTCCCATTCCCTTCCTGAAAGGCTTCCATCCCCACCTTTGTCTGAGCATCCCCCAGGCTTGGGCTCAACACCCCTCACTCCCAAAGTGTGCCTGGGACAAAGATGCTTTTGTCAGGGGTCAGGGCGCCTATCCCAGGTCACCTAGTTTTCTGAGCCCCACAGGAAGGTGGGGGCGCGTGGCACCTGGGGCTTCCGACCCTCCCCGGAGCTCACCTCAGCCCAGAGGCCTCAGATAATCCCCTGAGGAACTAGTCCCCTCCGCCCGTCCAGTCCCTGCTGGTGGGGGAGGTGAGGGCTGCTAGATGGCGCAGCCTTTGGTGGTAGCTCCCCCCACCCCCCACCCTCTACCCCATCCCCATAGGCTTTCCTGCCCGGCCTTAACCCTTTGGAGTGCTGGAGCTGGCAGCCCTCCTGGGCTTCAGTTCGACCCCCCTTTCCCCTTCAGCGCCTACCCACAGCTACCACGGAAACCTCCACCCCTCACCACAAGGTCGGTTATGCCCCAGCTCTAGCATTATCGTTTCCTCCTCCACCAGTCATGAACCTACACTCATCACCGAAGTCAAAATCCTTTCTCAAACACGCATTCTCAGGGACCTGGATCGGGGGCCACCAGAAGTGAACTCAAATCCTGGTCCTGCATCCAAGTCACACCAGCCCCACCCACCTCAATGGCAGCTGCGGGAGGCACTGGCTTGGGCTTTCCTCCTGGACTTGGATTTGAATGCCAACCCTGCCCTGAGAGAGTATGGCCTTAGGCACCTTGTTTAAACCTCAGAGCCCTGCTTTAGTGCTTCCTGGGGCATAACACCGACCCCAGAGAGTTCTTTCCCCTGGAGAGTCGTTGGGTAGATTCAATATGATAAATGTAAAGCATTTAGGATTCTGCTTGGCCCAAAGCAAGTATATTCCCATTCTCAGCTTCTCCAGTGAATCTGAAATTATTTTAAAGTTCTTAATAGAAATGCAGAATTTTTAAAGTTTCAAAGAATTGTGATTTTGCAGAAGGAGATGAAATTATGAGATACGTCTTTCCATGTCTCTGTTTTTGACATTTTATAAGGAGTCTTGCTATCAGTTTAAAAAGGCAATGATGATAATTTAAAGTTCTTTAGAAGGCTCATAGAATCTTTAAAAGTATGTTTTTTACAAAGAAACTATAGTGATAAAAATGGTTTGTTGGTGCTTCCATTATCAAAGTAAGAGTCTTATTTATCTACTAATTGGGAAAATGAAGACTAATTGGGAGGATTTTTAAAGTAATAGGAAGGAAAAATTACCTCTAATCTCATTATCTAGAGACAGCTATTGTGAATATCTTGGTACATTTCTTTCTAATCTAGTTTCTTTTCTAAGACTTAACACAAATTAAGCCTTGTCCTTACAAAAGACTCAAACGAACGGTACAGAGTAAAAAATAGAGCAAATTCAGCACGTCCTCCCTTTCAGTCCCTCACACGTTCTCCTCACTCTGTGTATCTGCCTAGTTCTTTTTTCTGTGCAGTTTCATCTTTTTCTGTGCATTTGCCCGTGTGTATTTGTGTCTCGTCTCTCTGTGCATATTTTTATTCTATGTTAAACTTTTTAAACTACTTTTGACTACTATGTATGTACATAATATGGATTATGTACATAGATGATATCTAAATAATAATACAGTAGACCCTCCATATCTGCAGTGTGGCTTTCTTTGTTTTCCGTTCCCTGAAGTCATCTGCAGTGGGGAGACATTAAATGACAAATCCCAGAAATGAACCCTCATGACTTTTAAACTGTGCACTCTTCCCGTAGCACAATGAGCTCTCTCGCCCTGCTCTGTTGTCCCAGCTGGGAAGTAAAGGAATCCTCCCTCCATTCAGCCTCTCCATGCTGTCTATAGGGGAAAACGGTGTCTACACATAGGATTTGGTATTAACTGTGGTTTCAGGCATCCGCCAGAGGTCTGGAAAGGGGGTGGGGGAGCCACGGGTGAGAGGGGACCACTGGACCACTGTATATGATTCAAACTGCTTGTTCATTTTGGTTCAGGAATGTGCTAAAACATTCAATATTCAAATTTCAGCCCTGTTTCCTGTCCACAGTTTTCTCTTTCCAGAAGCCGCCAATATCGTTTCTAGGGTATCATTCCAGAAATATGTTATGTATAAAGAAGCAAATCTCTCAGCACTTTTGTCCTTTCTCTAGCGCACGAATGGTAGCATACTAAATACTCTTAATGCATCTTGCTTTTTTCACTTTTTTCACCCAGAGCCACCAATGTTCAATAAAGTATAATGACAGGCACATCTTACTTTTATATTTGATAGTAGCCACATACAAAAAGTTAAAAGGGGGAGTTCCTCCCGTGGCTCAGCAGTTAACGAACCTGACTAGTCTGACTAGTATCCTTGAGGATGCAGGTTCAATCCCTGGCCTCCCTCAGTGGGTTAAGGATCCATTGTGGCTGAGGCTGTGGCATAGGCCGGTGACTGCAGCCAGCAGCTACAGCTCTGATTCAGTCGCTAGCCTGGGAACTTCCATATGCCATAGGTGCGGCCCTAAAAAGACAAAAGAAAAAAAAGTTAAAAGGAACAGGCGAAATTAACTTTAACAATAGATTTTATTTAAATTGATTTATCTGAAATATCATTTTGACAGGAGATCCATGTAAAAATTATTAATACCTCACATTCCTTTTTTGTACCAAGTCTTCAAAATCCAGTGTGCATTTTCCACTTAAAGAATATTTCAATTAGGAGTTCCCGTCGTGGCGCAGTGGTTAACGAATCCGACTAGGAACCATGAGGTTTCGGGTTCGGTCCCTGCCCCTTGCTCAGTGGGTTAAGGATCTGGCGTTGCCGTGAGCTGTGGTGTAGGTTGCAGATGCGGCTCGGATCCTGCGTTGCTGTGGCTCTGGCGTAGGCTGGTGGCTACAGCTCCTATTCAACCCCTAGCCTGGGAACCTCCATATGCCGCTTGAGTGGCCCAAGAAATAGCAACAACAACAACAACAACAAAAAGACAAAAGACAAAAAAAAAAAAAAAAAGGAATATTTCAATTAGGAGTTCCTGTCGTGGCTCAGCAGAAACGAATCCGACTAGCGTCCCATGAGGACGCAGGTTCGATCTCTGGCCTTGCTCAGTGGGTTAAGCATCCGGCCTTGCTGTGAGCTGTGGTGTAGGTCCCAGACAAGGCTCAGATGTGTGCTGCTGTGGCTGTGATGTAGGCCAGCTGCAACAGCTCTGATTGGACCCCTAGCCTGGGAACCTCCATATGCTGTGGGTGTGGCCCCAAAAAGACAAAAAAAAAAAAGGAATATTTCAATTAGAACTGGACACATTTCAAATGTTCTATCACCTCATGTGGACAGTGGCAAATATATTAGCGCATATCTAGATGTAGCATGAATTCCATTTTATAAATGAACATTGATAAATGCTAAAGCCTTTTCCTTCTTTTGCTCTTAAGCCATATGCTGTAATGCATAACCTTGCATGTATATAATTTTGCACATGTATACGTGTAACTGTACCTTCAAAGTATATGTATCTAGTAATTTATACAGATTTTGCCAAATTTCTCTCCTTAGAAGTTGTACCAGTTTACTGCCCCAAAACAAATATTAAGAGTGTCGTCTCCCTACCCCTAAGCCAGCACAGGGTCTTAGCACATTTTTTTCTTATCTTTGCCAATCTCACAGGTGAAAAATTAGTCTGTCAGTATGGTTTTAATTTACATTATTTTTTCATTATGAGTAAAGGAGAACATTTTTCATATATTTAAGAGCCATTTGTGTTTCCTTTCCTATGAATATCCTTTGCCCATTTTGCTATTGAGTTATAGACCTTTTCTTATTGATTAAAGAGAGCTTTTCCTGTCGTGGTGCAGCAGAAACGAATCCAACTAGGAACCATGAGGTTGCGGGTTCAATCCCTGGCCTCACTCAATGGGTTCAGGATCCAGCATTGCCGTGAGCTATGGTGTGGGTTGCAGACTCAGCGCGGATCTGGCGTTGCTGCGGCTGTGGTGTAGGCCAGCAGCTGTAGCTCTGATTAGATCCCTAGCCTGGGAACCTCCATACATGCCACAGGTGTGGATCTAAAAAGAAAAAAAAAAAAAAAGAGAGAGAGAGCTTTGCATAAAGTCAGCCCTTGGTCTGTGATAGGAACTAGAAAATTTTTTCCTGAGTTTGTGGTTTATAATTGGACTTGGTTTATGGTGGTTTTTATCCTGACTTGGTACCTTTTTTATTCTGGACTTGGTACCTTTTTTCTTTTTACAGCCGCACCAGCAGCATATGGAAGTTCACAGGCCAGGGACTGACTCCGAGCCACAGCTGCAACCTATGCAACCTATGCAACCTATGCTGCAGCTGTGGCAATGCCAGATCCTTTAACCCAATGCACAGGGCAGGGGATCAGACCTACACCTCCATATCGACCCAAGATGCTGCAGTCGGATTCCACACCCTCTGTACTACAGCGGGAATGCCAGGATTTGATGCAGTTTAATTTACCTTTAAACATTCAGAAGAGGTGCCATAAAATTAAAGGCCTGGCCATAAGGTGACCAAACACCCCAAATCTCAGATTCCCAGCAATAATTAAACTGACTCCTACAAGTACACATCTTTGGTTAATATATACCCTGCTTTGAACAAAATTCAGATTTAGGAGACAGATGAGTTCAGGGTAATCCTTCACTTGTAAAAGGACACACAATAGAAAAGTTTCCTTTACATAATGAGCTGAGATAAATAATTGTGTTTAAATGTACAGCTTTCCAGGATTTGCATGAGTAGGAGTTCACCTGTACTTGCATCGGCCATATAAAAACAAGTCCTCACTTGCTCATGCTATTGAGTGAAATAGCATGAATTGGACACTGACTATGTAGGGAAACGCCTGAGCTTTGGAATTTTATGGCAGTGTTGAAATTCCAGCTCTGCCCCTGCGTGCACTTGAACAAGTTTTCTCAAATCTACAGCCCTAATTCCCCACTAGAAAAGTGATGAGGAGTTCCCGTCGTGGCTCAGTGGTTAACGAATCCGACTAGGAACCATGAGGTTGCAGGTTCGATCCCTGGCCTTGCTCAGTGGGTTAAGGATACAGCGTTGCTGTGAGCTGTGGTGTAGGCTGGTGGCTACAGCTCCAATTTGACCCCTAGTCTGGGAACCTCCATATGCTGCGGGAGCAGCCCTAGAAGAGGCAGAAAGACAAAAAAAAAAAAAAAAGAAAAGTGATGATAATACTGGAGAATGCTATGAGGATTAAATGAAAAACTTCTTAGCACAGGTCTCAGAATATGCTTGGAAAATGTATCTGTTGTCCGATTTCACTGTCTTCCCTTCTCATTCTCCTCCTATGAAGATGGAGAGATTTCATTCATCTGTCATTCAATTAAGTCAGCCACTCAATGCCTTAAATAACTTACGTATTAGCCCATCATTCATTCAGTCATGTATTCGGGTTTTTTTTCATTTACTCACACATTCACTCATGCGCTGTCATTCATTCAATGGATATTTGAGCTCCTAATATGGACCAGGTCCTGGGCCAGCCCTGAGAGGACCCAGTGCTGTCTATGGACCTGTCTATGCCTATGATTCTAGAGTCTAAGGGTTGAGTCTCAAAAGGCTTCTCATTCATTCCACAACACAACAAGCACTTGTGTTCCCTGTTTACCACAGCTCTTTATCCAATGGCTGCTAGTTTGAATTATATAACATAATCTCCTGGCTTCGTTCCTTTGTTCCTTTCTCTCTTCTTTCCCCCCCTCCCCCACTCTTCTCTTTTGCCCTCTCTTTGCCCAGGACTCAACCCAGGACTTGGGACCCTGCCAGAGTCCCTGGGTGATGACCGAAACAGACGACCACCAAGACTCTGGAGCTGAACCAACTTGAGATGGGTCTCAGCTCCTCTACTTCCAAGCTAAGGGAACGTAGACAAAGCCAACACTCAGTTTCCTCCCCTGTATGTAAAATAGGAAGGTTAATATGCACTTTATTCCAATGATTGAATTAAACAGTGATGTCATTCAGTGGCTGCAAAGAAACATTTAATACCAAAAAGATATGATCAGTTCAGATCACAGTTTGTTGAGCATCTATTCTACATAGTCCATTTTGTTCAGTGCTAGACACACTAGCACTAGAAGACACACACAAAAAGCTAATGTCGTCTCTTCCAGTTAGAAGCTATAGCCTAGGCGGGTCGATACTAGGTGCTCAATAAAAACTATTACTACCTGCCTTTGCCAAGGAAACCTCTCGTTCCTGGACAGTAGCTTTTTTTTTTTTTTTTTTTTTCTTTTTCTTTTTAGGGCTGCATCCACAGCATATGGATGTTTCCAGGCTAGAGGTCAAATCAGAGCTACAGCTGTTGGCCTACGCCACCATCATAGTAATGCTGGATCTGAGCCACATCTTCGACCTAGAGCTCACAGCAATGCCAGATCCCCAATCCACCGAGTGAGTCCAGGGATTGAACCCACATACTCATGGATACTATTCGGATTCGTTTCCACTACACTACAACGGGAACTCCAGGCATTTCTCAGAGACCTGTGCTAAGAAGTTTGTCAGGCTGAGGTTGACTCCAAGTCCAGCAACTCCAATCTGGCACCCTTCACAGCTTTAAAGTCAATGGATTTTGCAGTAAATTTGAATACAGACTGGGTATTAGTGTATTCTAAGGAATTAATACTATTCTAAGAAATTAATGTTAAATTTGTCAGAGGTGATCATAGCAAGAAAAAGTCTCAAATTTTCAGATGCGTATGTAAGAATTTAGGAATGAAATGGTGGGACCTTAGGTATTTGCTCTTTAAAAATCAGAGGAAAAGAAGAAAGTAAAGCATATATGACCAAATTGTCAGGAATTATTGAATCAGGGGCTCACCATTCAGTCAAGGTGGTTCATTATGCCATTCTCTCAGTTTGGGTGTGTTTTATACTTTTTAAATTAAATTAAATTAAATTTATTTATTTATTTTTGGTTTTTTTGCCTTTTTCTAGGGCTGCACCCAGGGCATATGAAGGTTCCCAGGCTAGGGGTCTAATTGGAGCCACATCTGCGACCCACACACCACAGCTCATGGCAACGCCGGATCCTTAACCCACTGAGCAGGGCCAGGGATAGAACCCGCAACTTCATGGTTCCTAGTCAGATTCATTAACCACTGAGCCATGACGGGAACTCCTCTACTTTTTTTAAAATCTGGGCCACAGCAGTGAAAGTGCTGAATCCTAACCACTAGACCACCACGGGACTCCCAATAAATCTTATAATAGAAAAGTTGAATATTTTTGACGAATAACAGTTATCACCTAATAGAAGCAAAGGGGAGGGAAACTTACCTGCAGGCAGCATTCCCACCAAGGCAGAGGGTAGGCAGCCCTGTCCTTAGCCAGGAGGAGAGCAGGCAAAAGGGCATTGGACTTACACCTATTTTACCTACAGGACCTTTGCTAGGTGCCCTCAGGGCCCTGGTCTGCATCAACAGCTGTCCTCAGGGAATTTACCTGGACTGGGAAGAAAGCGTGTGGATAATTTATGCCTCCCCCGCCCCAAGGAAACAGGCACAGGTACCCCACTGGAACAGCTAGGCTTCAGAAGAGGTTTCAAGGGCTTGAGGTCCTCCCCCAAAAGTTCATTACGTTTCTTCTGTTATCTCTCTTTCGTCTGTAAAGAGGAGGCAAGACCAAGGCCAAATCCAAGGCCTCCCTATCATTCTGTTCTTAATCTCAGGCCTGGTGTCCTTGATCTTGGTTGTTCTTTTTTTTTTTTTTTAATTTTTTTTTATATTACTCAAATGAATTTATCACATCTGTAGTTGTATAATGATCATAACAATCTGATTTCACAGGATTTCCATCCCCACAGCCCAAGCACATCCCCCCACCCCCCAAACTCTCCTCCAGAGACCATGTTTTTCAATGTCTGTGAATCAGCATCTGTTCTGCAAAGAAGTTCAGTCTGTCCTTTTTTCAGATTCCACATGTCAGTGAAAGCATTTAATGTTGGTGTCTCATTGTATGGCTGGCTTCACTTAGCATGATAGTTTCTAGGTCCATCCATGTTGCAAAAAATGCTGGTATTTCCTTCTTTTAACGGCTGAGTAATATTCCATTGTGTATATGTACCACATCTTCTTGATCCACTCCTCTTGGTTAGTTTATTCTTTTTTTTTGGTCTTTTTTCTATTTCTTTGGGCCACTCCTGCGGCATATGGAGGTTCCCAGGCTAGGGGTCGAATCGGAGCTGTAGCCACCGGCCTACGCCAGAGCCCCAGCAACACGGGGTTAGTTTATTCTTAATTCCCTCCACTCCCCACCACCCCACACAGGTAGCCCCTTTCATTAGTTTCCTTCCAGAGTTTCTTCTTATCAGTGTAAACAAATGCAAAAATACATTCTCCAAACAACATAAAACAAACAGCAAAGCAAACTGAAAATATAGAAAACTGGAGTTCTCTTATGGCACAGTAGTTTAAGGATCCAGTGTTGTCACTGCAGGGGCTTGGGTTGCTGCTGTGGTGCAGGTTCTATCCATGGCCCGGAAACTTCCACATGCTGTGGGCAGGACCAAAAAAAAGGAAGAAAAAAGAATTGCAATGTTCCAGGTAAAGAGTGAAGTGAGTCTGGGAGTTGTCAGCATATAGATTAGCTCTAAAGCCAAAGGAGTGGAAGAGATAACAGATAACAGAGGAAGAAGACCAAAAGGACTACACCGTAGAGTCAGCTGCAGGAAATAAACAAAGAGGCAGAAGGAAAAACCCAGAGGAAGATTTTGAGAGAAGTCTATTGTGTTACCTGCTTCTAATATGTGAATAGATCTGCATGAACCAACCTGGAAAGAGAACCATGTAAAAGAGAGAGTTTAGAGTAAAATACACGTTATGATCCCACTTTTGCAAAATTGTTATGTATATACACATGCTCAGGGAGCAGAAAGAAGCCTGGAAGACTTTTTTTTTTTTTAATTTTCTTTAAAGTATAGTTGATTTACAATGTTGTGTCAATGTCTGCTGTGCAGCCAAGTGACCCAGTCATATATATATAAATACATACACATTCTTTTTCTCATATTCTCTTCCATCATGTTCTAGCCCAAGAGATTGGATATAGTTCCCTGTGCTATGTATACAGTAGGACCTCATTGCTTGTCCATTCTAAATGTATAGTTTGCACCTACTAACCCCAAACTCCCAGTCCATCCCACTCCCTCCCCATCCCCCTGGGCAACCGCAAGGCTGTTCTCCATGTCTGGGAGTCTGTTTCTGCTCTGCAGTTAGGTTCATTTGTGCCACCTTTTAGATTCCGCATATAAGTGATATCCTATCATATTTGTCTTTCTCTTTCTGACTTACTTCACTTCGTATGAGAATCTCTAGTTACAAGGTCTTTAAAAGAGCAAACTAACAGGGGAAAGCTGGTGGGCTTGTTTATGGGAAGAGATGGCTTTTTTACTTTGCACACTTCAGTTTTGTTTGCATTTTTTACCACAAGAATGCATTCTTTTGGTAAATAAAAAAGATTTTGTAAAAGGGGGAAATCACTGTTTAAAAACATCTATATTTAAATTTTCTAGAGATCTAGAGAAGAGCACTGGCTCAGAACCTAATAAACGTGAGCTTAAACTCCAGCTCTATCATATGAAGAAATAAACCTCTCTGAGCCTCAGTTTCCTCATTTGTAAAATGGTGATTATAATGAAAATCACCTCAAAGGATTGTGATAAGGATTAGATGGGAAAACACGAGTAAAGCATCTAGTGCCATGACTGTCATACAGAAAATTCTCAATTAATACCAGTTATGTGAGATATATGTGATACAGTTATATTTTATATATATAGTCAATAAATAGTTCTTACTAAATCAAACTAGCCAATCAGAGAACTTGAACCACATTATTTTGGTCCCCCTAGAAGTGCTGTCACCGAAATGCATTTTCTCTGCATTGGAGCCCTACTGAGGGTTGTTAATGGGAAACAGTGATGTGAAGTTAGCTACTACTATCTATTGCCAGGATCCAACCCCTATACTCTTAGTGTAACAGGGAACTCAGGAGGGGCCTGTGTGTACCCAGGAAGTATGTGCGTGCAAGATGGTCCTCAGCAGGGACTTCCCATTGTGGCTCAGTGGTAACGACCCTGACTCGTGTCTATGAGGACTCAGGTTCAAACCCTGGTCTCTCCCAGTGGGTTGAGGATCTGGCATTGCCATGAGCTGTGGTGTGGGTTGCAGACGAGGCTTGGATCTGGCATTGCTGTGGCTGTGGCATAGGCCTGTAGTTGCAGCTGTGATTCGATCCCTAGCCTGGGAACTTTCATATGCCATAGGTGCGACCCTGAAAAAAAAAGACAAAAGATAAAAATCAAAAATAAAAAGATGATTCTCAGCAGAATCTGGATGGCTGATTTTGTTTGGTTTTTTGTTTTCTTTTTTTGCCGCAGTGCGGCATGTGAACTTCCTGGGCCAGGGATCAGACCCAAGCCGCAGTTGAAACCCATGCAGCAGCTTCTTCAGCAATACAGGATCCTTAATCCACTGTGCCAGTTAGGGATCGAACCTGCATCCTGGTGCTCCAGAGATGCTGCCAGTCCCGTTTCACCACAGTAGGAACTCCTCTATGTGTTTTTATATTTTCTCTCATTCTTTTCAGTTTTTATGTTTTACAATGCACATAATATATTAGTTCATCAGTACATATGTATAAATAGAAACAAATACATCTGTATTGGGAGTTTAACAATTTTTACCCATAGAATATTAACTTTTTTTTTTTGGCCATACCCACAACACCTGGAAATTCCCAGGCCAGGGATCAAATCCACACCACAGCAGTGACCCAAGCCACAGCGGTGAAACACCAAATCCTTAACTTGCTGCACCACCAGGGAACTCCTGGAATATTAAATTCTAAAGTTTGGAAGGCAGTGTCTTCTTAATGAGTTCTCTCAGATTCAAGGTTACAAAAAGCTGCATTTCTCCCAAGCCATTGGTTTGTTGTTTCCAGTGAATACAGTCACTTCTGTCATTGAATGTTTTTCCTTCTTGGTTTTCTCTGCTAGAAACCTCAGAGCCAGATTCATAACCCCGCTCTCTATACAGAATACCTGTGGTTAGTATCCTGAGGCCTGTGTGATTATGAGCACAGCTTCTAGAACCTGTGTTCATATTCCACTGTGTGAATTTGGACAAGTGACTCACCCTCTCTGTGCCTCCGTTTCTTCAAATGTGAAATAATTATAATAGTCATTGCCTCATAGGATTGTTATAAAGATTAAGTGAGGTGATGCATGTAAATCAATTAGAACAATGCTCAACATTAGTAAGAACTCAAATATTATTTTCATCATTTTTATTGTTGGCTCTCTTTCCATAATTTCTTTACCCTTGCTTTTCATCAGCCCCACTTCTGCTACTCTTTATATATTTTAGTAAGATGCTTACAAGCCTTTTTTGGAAAGAATATAAGCAAACAACTGTATCTTTCTTTTTTTTTTTTTTTTTTTTTAGTCCAGGCACTGTGAGGCACTTGAAGAGTACAAAGATAAATAAAAGAATATTTCTGGGAGTTCCCGTCGTGGCGCAGTGGTTAACGAATCCGACTAGGAACCATGAGGTTGCGGGTTCGGTCCCTGCCCTTGCTCAGTGGGTTAAGGATCCAGTGTTGCCATGAGCTGTGGTGTAGGTTGCAGACGCCGCTCGGATCCCGCGTTGCTGCGGCTCTGGCGTAGGCCGGTGGCTACAGCTCCGATTGGACCCCTAGCCTGGGAACCTCCATATGCCACGGGAGCAGCCCAAAGAAATAGCAAAAAGACAAAAAAAAAAAAAAAAAAAGAATATTTCTGGAGCTCCTGCTGTGGCACAGTGGGTTAGAGATCCAGCTTATCTCTGTGACCATGACAGTTGGATCCCTGGTCCAGTGCAATAGGTTAAGGATCTAGTGTTACTGCAGCTGGAGTGTAGTTCTCAGCCCTGGATTGGATTCGATCCCACACCTGGGAACTTCCATACGCCACAGGTGCAGCCAAAAAAGGAAAAAAAAAAAAAAGACAAGACTATTTCCGCCTTCAAGGAAAAGCTCAGTCTAGTGGGGAGGACATACATACAAACAACTATAAACCAAGTTCAAGTTCAATGTATGGGAAGCCATGCAGGAGAGGTGTCCAAGTGCCATGAGGACAGGGAGCAGCTGAGACCCAAGAAGACTTCCTGGAGAAGGTAGCATGGAAGGTGCACCGCCTAGGAGACAAGAATGACAGAGCATGGAGTTCCCGTCGTGGCGCAGTGGTTAACGAATCCGACTAGGAACCATGAGGTTGCAGGTTCGGTCCCTGCCCTTGCTCAGTGGGTTAAGGATCCGGAGTTGCTGTGAGCTGTGGTGTAGGTTGCAGACGCAGCTCGGATCCTGCGTTGCTATGGCTCTGGTGTAGGCCAGTGGCTACAGCTCCAATTCGACCCCTACCTGGGAAACTCCATATGCCGCAGGAGCGGCCCAAGAAATGACAAAAAGACAAAAAAAAAAAAAAAAAAAAAAAGAATGACAGAGCAGAGATTCCACATAGAGGGAGCACTGGGTGATCAAAGACTGACTCTCCAGGGCTGATGTGCCGCCCACACTGCTGGTTATGGGGGATACTTAATAAATCCCCGTGTTTTTGTTTTTTGTTTATTTTTTCATGCTTCATCTGTTAATTTAATTTTTAAATTATTGAAGTATGGTTGGTTTACAATGTTATGTTAATTTCTAGTATATGGCAAAGCGATTCATGTATACTTATATATTTGTATACCTCTATTTATATACGTACTTTTTCATATTCTCTTCTTTTCCCTTAGGGTTTATCACAGCCTATTGACTATAGCGCCCCATGCCATACAGCAGGATAAATAAATCTGTGTTTCTGACTATCTGATTCAAGTGAGGTGATAAGGAGTAGGAAGCGATAACAGAATGAAGATGAAGAGCACCTTCCTTTTCAAGGGAAGTGAAAAAGAGCAGGAGCAGAACCAAATCCTCGGAGGTGGGAAGATGGACTTGCCTGCCAGGCCAGGAAACAGGTGTGAAAACCAGGCCAGCAGCAGTGGCTCTGAGGGAGGGGGGAATAGAAGGCCTGGGGTGGGAGACAGGAGGAGCCCTCTGCCTGGATCTGTCTGCAGCAGGGAACAAATGCCCAAAGCCCCTAACGTGTCCTTTGGGGCTCGAAATAGAATTTCCTTTTCTTTGATGGCGTGGCTTCAACCTCAGGCCTTCCAGAACCACGTTGGAACATTTTTTAAGGTGTCCTATCATCTCTAAGCAGAGTGATTCAGGTAAATTCAGCCACACACACTCCCTTCCTTTGGAGATGTGTGATTAGGTCTCTGAAAATAAAAGACCTAATCAGAGTTAAATCCCTGGCCCAAGGGTCCCTAAGACGGGACAGCATGTGATAAGCAGAGTACCAAATATAGAGTTGGACAGAACTGCCTTTTTTTTCCTTTTCTTTTCTTTTTTTTTTTTTTGCTCTTTAGGGCCACACTTGCAGCCTTGCAGCATATGGAAGTTCCCAGGCTAGGGGTCGAATCAGAGCTGCTGCTGCCAGCCTACACCACAGCCACAGCAACAGGGGATCCCCAACTCACTGAGCAAGGCCAGGGATCGAACCCACATCTTCATGGATCCTAGCTATATTCATTTCCCCTGAGCTGCAATGGGAACTCCCAGAATGGGCTTTTAATTCTAGTTTCTGACAAGACGCTAACTCCAGCAAGCCCCAGCTTCTTCATCTATAAACGGGGTATCAACGTGGCGGCAGAGGTGTGTCGGGAAGGATTACATCACACAATCCATATGTGCCTGGAACTCAGCAGGCACCAAGACCATTTTGAGCCCTTTATATTCTTAAAAATAAATAAGCTATAACTTAACGAGCACCTCCATTGCGTTAGGAACCATACAAGCTGCGTTGTTTGGGTTCCTGGTTTACTAATGAGGTGGTAGCCCATGTCCTTCAAAGGGCACAGCAACGCAGGCTCTTAAGCTTCCTCCTGCCCTTGGAGACGTCATCTCCTGAAGTCAAGAGATCAGCTTCCAGAACCCCTCAGGTGTCCTCAATAAGTTTGGTGTCACTCAGGGCTGACCTCAACGTACTAATTCAGCCCTTACCGAAGGCTAGTGACAATTCAAGGCAATGTAGTCCCTCTCTTTTTCCAGAAAAAAGCAGGGTAGGTAATATCTGTTTAGATTTCATGTAAAGGAAAGCGTTTTACTGCCTCATTTTCCTTTCCTTCCTTCTATTTCTTTCTCTTTTTGGTCTTTTTGCCTTTTCTAGGGCCACTCCTGTGGCATATGGAGGTTCCCAGGCTAGGGGTTGGATCGGAGCTGTAGCCACCGGCCTACGCCAGAGCCACAGCAATGCGGGATCCGAGGCGCGTCTGCAACCTACACCACAGCTCACGGCAACGCCGGATCCTTAACCCACTGAGCAAGGCCAGGGATCGAACCCGAAACCTCCTGGTTCCTATTCGGATTCGTTAACCACTGAGCCACTCCCTTTCTCTTTCTCTAAGGTAGTGTTTTCCCCAGTTGGCTACTCATTGGACTCCCCCGAGGAGGTTAAAAGACTGCCTCCCTCACATCCCAGGAAATGATGATATACATGGTCTGGGGTGAGCCTGGGGCTCTGGATTTTTTTTTTTTTTTTCTTTTTATAGCGACACCTGCTGCATATGGAAGTACCAGGGCTAGGAGTCGAATAGGAGCTGCAGCTGCAGGCTGACACCACAGCCTCAGCAATGCTGGATCCAAGCTGCATCTGTGACTTATCCCACAGCCTGTGGCGAGGTAGGACCCATTGAACAAGGCCAGGAATTGAACCTGCATCCTCACGGACACTATGTCAGGTTGTCAATGTGCTGAGCCACAATGGGAACTTCTTGGATTTTTTTAAAATTCCCAGATAGTCTAACATGCAGTTCAGGTGAGAATCATTGCCTTAAATCCCCAGGGTAAAAAACAAACAAACAAACAAAAAATTACCTTTCTACCTAAACTAATACATTTTTTAAAACAAAAATGAAATGACATTTATATATTGTTCTGCTAGTTCTTTTCACCCAACAATATGTTATGGATCATCTTCTTTGTCAGTACATATAAAATTAGCTGACACCTTTCAGCAGCTGTAGAATATTTGATTATAGGAGGAATTCTCTGGTGGTTTAGTGGTTAAGGGTCTGGCGTCATCACTGCTGTGGCTCGGATTTGATCCCTGGCCCGGGAACTTCCACATGCCAGGAACTTCCGAATGCCGTGGGCACTGTAAAAAAAAAAAAAAAAAGACTATCTGATTATAGGGATATACAATAATATATTTAATCAATCCCCTGCAATTGAGCATTTTAGGTTGTTTCCAGTTTTTCACTATTAGAATGTGCAAGAGGACCTGCCAATTCGCACAGGGAACTCTATACTCAATATTCTGTAATAACTTATATGTGAAAATAATCTGAAAAATATGTACAACTGAATCACTCTATAGATATATATATATAACTGCATTACTTCGCTGTATACCTGGAACTAACACAACATTGTAAATCAACTTTTCTTCAATATAAAATAAAAGTTTCTTTAAAAAAGAAATACCACAAGGGAAAAGATAATAGAAAACAGCATGCAGGAGACATATGTTCACATATTGTGCAAACATTTCTCTAAGATTCACAAAGTGGAAGTACTTGGTCAAAGGACGTAATCTGTAAATAATTCTAAACTTAGGTATTTATTTTTGTATTTTGGTCAATGAATGGAGGAAGTACTTTGTATCATTATTTGCTGGGCATGCGCACAGAATCATTGTGTCTGAAGTGGCTTCTGAGCCCTTTAAGGGACGGGACCGCTGGGCGCTTTGAGGACGAGGGCTGGCTGGGCTGACAGAAACTATGACCACCTCTGGGCTGTGTTTCAGCTTTTCTATCTAAGGCAGGAGGTGGCCAGGGTACAGAGTTTTCACTCCTCTCCACAGGGTGCCTTTTGGCCCATAACCTAGGAAGTCGGGGGCCCTTTGGGGAGCTGTCAGAAGAAGTGGAACATGCTAGTTAGAAACAACCCACACTCATTTTGCTCAGTCCGCAAAGGATGAGATGCAAGAGATGGAGGAGGGTCAGGAAGCAGCAAACCTGAGCCAGGCCTGAATCTCCACAGGGCTTTTCACAGAAGCGACAGATAACTGTCCCTTTCCCATCCTCCCTGCTGAACTCCTCGTTGAAAGAAAATGTGGGCTTCTGTAAGACTCCCTAGAAGGGCAAGAGGGGCCTAGGTGGGGCCAGCCCTAAGGATCAGGAAAGATCAGGATGGTGGCCTGTCCAGTTTCATTCATTTATTTATTTATTTTGCTTTTAAGAGCTGCACCCGTGGCCTATGGAGGTTCCCAGGCTAGGGGTCCAGTCGGAGCTGTAGCTGCTGCCCACACCACAGCCACAGCCACACAGGATGCAAGCCATGTCTGCGACTTACACCACAGCTCTTGGCAATGCCAGATCCTTAACCCATTGATCGAGGCCAGGGATCAAACCTGAAACCTCATGGTTCCCAGTCGGATTATTAACCCCTGAGCCATGACAGAAATGCCTCCAATTTTAGAGTCAGGTGGTAAACAGGTAAACAGCAGTGCCTGAGAAAACGTGCAAGAGAGTTTGAAAAAGGAGTTGCCCAGTGGATCCTCAGACTCATAGTCAAGGCGGTCGGGGGAGACACTCAGGTTCACATTCTGGCACACCCCAGCTGATTGGCAGCTGACCCTGTGGAGGCCTGGGGTGAAGCTCCCCTCTCTGAACCTCTTTCCTCATCTGGAAAATAAAATCCACATTTATTTCACCTTGGGTTGTTGTGAGAACTGAGTGAGGGAACCACTGATGCAAAGGCATTTCGCACTATCCCTGGCACACAGTAGGTGCTCAGTAAATAGTAGCTGCCTTTATCAGTGGATTAGGGAGCCATCCAACAAAGATAGGGACCAATATCCTACAGGTCAGTCTGCATGTGGGGCTTGGAATCAGGCTTACAGAGAACACGGAAGCAAATTCCAATTGCTGCGCCTGGTGGGTGGGTAGGATAAACTGTCCTGAACAAAGGGCCTGCGCCTTCAACTCAGGATTCTAGGGTGTGGATCCAGGAGTCCCCATTGTGGCTCAGCAGAAAATGAATCTGACCAGCATCCATGAGGACTCAGGTTCGATCCCTGGCCTCATTCAGGGGTTCACGGATCCAGCGTTGCCATGAGCTGTGGTGTAGGTCGCAGACATGGCTCAGAACCCACCCCGCGTTGCTGTGGCTGTGGTGTAGGCTGATGGCTACAGCTCCGATTGGACCCCTAGCCTGGGAACCTCCATATGCCACCAGTTCAGCCCTAAAAAGCAAAAAAAAAAAAAAAAAAACCAAACAAACAAAAAAATAGGAGGTGGGCCCAGCATGGAGCCCCATGCACATTCCTGCTGCCAGGACTCTGTGTGTCACAGGCAACTGCCCTCAAGCTCCAGGAAACTATGGGAGGAGGGTCCTGGAGCCCAGGGGACCTGTGGCCCTGGCCATGGCCCAGAGATAAAGGGGAGTGGGAGGTGGGGAGGAGGGAAGCTGTAAAAAATGTAAATGGGGTGGTGTGGTGCGGCTCCAGCCGTCTGGCACTCCCCGGAGCTGGCAAGAGCCGGGGAAGGAGCCCCAGACCCCGGGCGCCTTTTGTCCCAGGGCTTGGCTATGTAAAAGGTGGGGGAAGGGGCAAGAATTCGTGGAACTTGTTCATTCACTGGAGCCCCCGCTGCCAGCAGGTGCGAGAATGGGGGAGGGAGTGCGGACTCTGGCCTGGAAGGTTTAGAAATGAGAATTTACAACTCAGCATGCAGTGGACGACAAACAGATTCCTTGGGTTCCACCGCTATTAAGGCTGTGAACCTGCGGGCCAGCCAGACTCCATCCTGCTTAGAACCGCGGCCATGAACTGGCTCCCCCGCACCCTACTGACCTTCCCAAGTCCCATTGATTCCCCATATCCCCACTTTGATTATTTCAGTTTTTGTTTGTGTGTGTGTGTGTGTGTGTGTGTGTGTGTGTGTCTTTTTGCGTACTCTTTTTGCCTATTGCATATGGAGGGTCCAAGGCTAGGGTTCGAATCAGAGCTGTAGCCACCGGCCTACAGCACAGCCACAGCAACTCGGGGTGGGATCTGAGCCGCATCTGCGACCTACACCACAGCTCACAGCAACGCCGGATCCTTAACCCACCGAGCAAGGCCAGAGATCGAACTCGCAACCTCATGGTTCCTAGTCGGATTCGTTAACCACTGAGCCACGACGGGAACTCCCTCAAATCCCCACTTTGAGATTTTTGTTTATTTTCCTGTTCCTCTTTGGCTGCTTGGCGTTCACAGCTTCCAGGGATTTCTTCAAAGCACCATATTCAATTATTAGATGTTGCTTGGATTGAAGTCCTAAAAAAACCAGTGTGGGAAGAGCAAGGGCTTGGAAACATGCAGCTCTGGGTCCCAACCCTGCTCTGCCATTCCCAGCTGAGAGAATTCCAGGCAAGTTACTAACTTGAGCCACGGCTTTCTATAGGTAAAATAGCAATACTTTTTGTTTCTACTTTTCAAGGTTTCTGTACAAATTAAGTGCTGAGTTAACATTTGGGAAGCTCTCAGCACAATGCCTGGCACAGATTAGGTACTCAATGAATATTAGGTTATTCCTCTTAATAACCATTGGAAAATAAGGCAGGAATTCCCTGCCATGTTGCTTCAATTTGTCTCTCCCTGTTGCTGGAGAGGTTAATTTCTTTTATATGTTTATTGGCTGCTTGTATTTCCTGTGTGAAGTGTCTGTTCATATCTGTTATCCATTTTTCTTTTTCTTTTTTTTTCTGTCTTTTTGCCTTTTCTAGGGCCACTTCCTGTGGCATATGGAGGTTCCCAGGCTAGGGGTCGGATCGGATCTGTAGACGCTGGCCTACGCCAGAGGCACAGCAACACGGGATCCAAGCCGCGTCTGCAACCTACACCACAGCTCACATCAATGCCGGATCCTTAACCCACTGAGCAAAGCCAAGGATCAAACCCACAGCCTCATGGTTTCTAGTCAGATTGGTAAACCACTGTGCCATGACGGGAACTCCATGTTATCCATTTTTCTTGCAGATTTTTTTCCCCCTCTGTCAGTTTAATGGTTGGTGGGACATCTTTATACATTCTGGAATTCTTTGCTATACAATTTGCATTTTTTTCTCTTGGTCTGCCACCTGCTTTGGCTCTTTGGTGTCTTTCAAGGTACAAAGTCTCTTTTTCTGTCTACACAGTGCATGTCCAAATCTGCCCTAGGGGCTGGTCCTCTATAGGCTGATTTACCTGCCAGTTTGGGGGCCTCACTGACTCCCTTTGCCCAGTACCTTCCCCAGGGCTTTCTCAGGCCCTCCATTATCCTCTAAATGTACAGGAAAACCTGCCACTCGCACTGTTTGACTCTTCCTGCTGTATCCCAGTTCTATTCCCCAAATGCACACACTGCCCCCTACTGGTTTGGGGAAGGATCACACCTTTCTTTTACTGATGAGCTGATGTAGGGAAATGCCAAGATCTGGCTAAGAAATTAGCAGCTGAATGAGACTTTGGATCATCCATTAACCTATTTTGGGGCCCAGGACTGAGTCTCAGACTCTCCATACCTCACCATCCCAGCCAGCTTCCCAGACTCACATCAACTGACCACCTAACGGATGCATCACTGAAAAGCTGTGTGTAAATCTTTTGATGGATTATATGTTAACATTCTAGAAGAGAAGAAAATTAAAATATATATTATAAAGTCAACTAGCTCATTTACTGAGCACTTACCATGAGCCATTTGCTGTGTTATTTAGTCCTCATGACAATAACAAAAGCTCAAATTTCTCCATTTTAGAGATAAGGAGACTGAACCTCGAGAGGTTGTTATTGCAGCTTGGTCAAGGTCACCAGCTGGAAGATTGCCAAATTGAGCAAATAAACATTTAGGAGCCCAGTTAAATTTAAATTTCATATGCCTAATTAATCATTTTTTAGTATATCACATCTCGTATATTCTATGCAATATTTCATGGGCAACCCCATCCAGATGCGGGGGAGGGAGTGACGACTAGAATCCAAATTTCCTGATTTTCTGGCCTTCCGGTGGTAAGAATATGGAGTGCTTGTATTTTCTCCACTTGGAATTTTTTGGAAAGGGAGGAGACTTCCCGTACTAACTCCTAGATTCTGTGAACTGGAGATGGGCACCTGCCATCTGCCTCTACACGGACTGAATCATGAGCCACCGCATTTGCCGACCCTCAACACCCCTGAAAGAGCTCAGGCTGGAGATCAGGAATGAGGCACTCTGTGCTCTGGGAAAACTGGCAGAACAGATCTTCAGATAGATATTTTCAGGAGAAGATTTTATGGGCCCAATTCTTGCATCTCCTCGTATCTAGAAAAGAATTCAAATCCTTCTTGCTGATGTCTGCTTCTCCTGACTAGCAATGACCTTCTACAAAAATACGTGCATGGCTGCCTGTACCTCCCCCTTCACCAAAATCACGAACATACTGATAAACCTGCCCAGGGGGCCTTCCTTGACTGCTCCATCCCAGGGAGCACTGCCACCCCAATCCCTCTGTCTCCCCACACCCTGTGTGATGGACTCCTTCCCTGAGGAACTGCTGCTCAGAGGGTAGTCAGCAGACAGCCTTCAGCGGTCAGGCCTTTGGAGGACTGACTGCCTCAGCCACAGAATGGATGTGCCCAAGGTCATGACCCTCCCTGGATAGCCCACATCCAAGAACTGAATGGGGCCAAGCAGAAAGGAGGCAACTCAGATGAGCTGTTTTAGTACTGGAGCCCCATGGAGTCAGCTGAGATTTCTTTCTCTGCCTAATCTTGCTCCCTCCCCTCCCCTTCCCTTCTGCAGATGTGATCCTAGAGCATTCTCCATCAACATCCAGCTGCTAAACATCCCAGGGTATGCATCCCAAAGGACTCAATGCCGTTATAATTTTTTAGCGCTATGACTTCATATCACTTTTGGTTTATTATATGTACCTGCTCAAGGTCTGGAAAGCAGGGACTTTGCTGGTGGAGTTTTTGTTTTTTGTTTTTTTCTTTTTACAGCCACACCTGCTGCATATGGAAGTTCCCAGGCCAAGGGTCAAATCAGAGCTGCAGCTGCCCACCCATGCCACAGCCACAGCAACAGCAGCTCCAAGCCTCATATGCAATCTACACCACAGCTTGCGGCAACACCAGATCCTTAACCCACTGAGCCAGGCCAGGGATGGAACCGGCATCCTGGTAGAAACGTCAGGTCCTTAACCCGCTGAGTCACAGTGGGAACTCTAGACTTTGTTTTGAAACTGCTGTATCTCTGGCGCCTAGAACAATCCTCAGTAAATATTTATTGCATGTTGAATGAATCATCATCATCGTCAGCCTCAGCTCCCCACACTTCTAAGATTACTCCACGCTCAGGGGGTCCTTGGATGATTTCTAATATGAAAGCTTCAACTTTTTAAACCGACATGCAGCTCAGGGGGCAGATCTTTCCAAAATGATTTACTTCTGGAGTGGGAACAGGCCCAGATGGTTTCAGATCTAAAAGACTTGACAGCAGGGCTCCGCTCCGCTAACAACATTATCCCTCCTGCTCTGTGCTCCTTTTGTCGGGAAACACAATTTAACAGGCTGCTCTCATGGGGAAGCTGCCACGGGCCTTTGAACCAGCTACACTGCAGCCATTCTGACCTGGTCAACCCATAAGGTACATTTCAGATGAAGCAGTTATTCTCGTGTATTTGTATACGCTGTTTCACCATTTTCAAGGGCATTCACCTTGCTCAGTAATTTCTCATGATGGCCACGAGCATGGGTCTACTTCAGCACCCTAATTTATATACAGGGAAGCCGGGGTCAGAGTAGTAGCTTCATGCCTTTCAGAAGTGTTTAATGAGCACCTTCCATGTGGCTGGCGCTGCACTGAGTATTACAGGACAGGAGAATGATGGACGAGGCTAGCAGGGAGACAGGGAGGAAGTGATGTCTGTTACTGGAGGTGTGAACCAGCAGCTGGAGGGCCAGAAGATGAAAAATCATTTTTTCTGTGTTGAAAGACAACCTCTGGGAATGTTTTACTGTGCAGGTCACATTTATTTATTTACTTATTTAATTTTTCTTTTTAGGGCCGCAGGTGTGGCATATGGAAGTTCCTATTGAATCAGAACGGCAGCTGCCCACCTACACCACAGCCACAGCAATGCCAGATCTAAGCCACATCTGTGACCTATGCCACAGATTGTGACAACACCAGATCCTTAACCCATTGAGCGAGACCAGGAATCGAACCCACAACCTCACGGACACTATGTTGGGTTCTTAACCCACTGAACCACATGGGAACTCTGCAGGTTACATTTTTTTAAAAAAAGAAGAACCAACTTTAAATATACAGGCTCTTTTGTTCAAACTGTCTTTTGGTCTCTCCATCCCTTACATTCCTAATTCCTACAGATTCCAATTATTTTATTTTATTTTATTTTTATTTTTATTTTTATTTTTTTGTCTTTTTGCCATTTCTTGGACCGCTCCCGCGCATATGGAGGTTCCCAGGCTAGGGAACCACAGCAACACGGGATCGGAGCCGCGTCTGTAACCCACACCACAGCTCATGGCAACACCGGATCTTTAATCCACTGAGCAAGGGCAGGGATCAAACCTGAAACCTCATGGTTCTTAGATTCGTTAACCACTGAGCCACCACGGGAATTCCTATTTTTTTTTTTTAGCAAAATAATATTTTGTATTCAAGTATAGATGTACAATATTATATAAATTTTAGGTGTATAACATGTTTCACAATTTTAAGGTTATATTCCATTTATAGTTATTATAAATATTGGCTATATTCCTTGTGTTGTACAATATATCCTTGTAGATTTATACATACTACTTTGTGTGCAACAAAGTTTTCTGGGTTTATTTATTTATTTATTTATTTATATTTTTATTTTTTCAAAAAGACAAAAAAATAAATAAATAAATAAAAATTAGGGGAGTTCCCGTCGTGGCGCAGTGGTTAACGAATCCGACTAGGAACCATGAGGTTGCGGGTTCGATCCCTGCCCTTGCTCAGTGGGTTAAGGATCCGGAGTTGCTGTGAGCTGTGGTGTAGGTTGCAGACGCGGCTCAGATCCCACGTTGCTGTGGCTCTGGCGTAGGCCGGTGGCTACAGCTCCGATTGGACCCCTAGCCTGGGAACCTCCATATGCCGCGGGAGCGGCCCAAGAAATAGCAACAATAACAACAACAACAACAACAACAAAGACAAAAAGACAAATAAATAAATAAATATATTTTTATTTTTTTAGTTTTATATTCTTTTTCTTTTTTGGCTGCGCCTGTGGCATGCAGAAGTTCCCAGGCCAGGAATCAAACCCAGGCCACAGCAATGACAATGTTGAATCCTTAACTGCTAGGCCACCAGGGAACTTCAGAGTATTTTTTTTTATGGCTGCGCCGTGGTTTATGAAACTTCCCAGGCCAGGGATTGAATCTGAGCCACAGGTGCAACATACGCCGCAGCTGTGGCAACACCGATTCCAATCATTTTCAATGGGTATGTACTCATGCACACGCAAACATGCTTTTTTCAAACAAAATATGGAGTGTGCCATCTTTTAAAATTAATTTAATTTTGGTGTTATCCAAGGATATTCATTGTAGCATTCTATGTAATAGCAAGAGAATATAAACCACTAAAATGTTCAGCAATAGGGAACTGGATAAATAGTTCCTCGATACAGTGGAATACTTTGCAGTGGGTCTACATGATATGGAGCATCTCCAAGATATATAATAAAATCTAAGAAGCAGAGTTCCCTTGTGGTTCAGTGGGTTAGGGATCCAGCATTATCACTGCTGCAGCTTGGGTATCTGCTGTGGTGCAGTTTCAATCTTTGGCCCAGGAACTTCTGCATGCCTAACATGCAGCCCAAAAGAAAAAAAAATCTGGGAGTTCCTGTCGTGGCTCAGTGGTTAACGAATCCGACTAGGAACGAGGAGGTTTCTGGTTTGATCCCTGGCCTTGCTCAGTGGGTTAAGGATCCAGCGTAGCCCAAACTGTGTTGTAGGTTGCAGACACAGCTCGGATTGGTGTTGCTGTGGCTGTGGCATAGATGGGCAGCTACAGCTGTGATTCAATCTCTAGGCCAGGAACTTCCATATGCCACAAGCTGTAAAAAGAAAAAAAAAAAAAAAAATCTAAAAAGCAAGTTTCAGGAATTCCTGCTGTGGCACAACAGTATGGGCAGCATCTCTGCAGCATCAGGACACAGGTTTGATTCCCCAGTCTGGAACAGTGGGTTTAAGGATCTGGCGTTACCACAGCTGTGGCATAGGTTGAAACTGTGGCTCAGATCTGATCCCCGGCCTGGGAACTCCATATGCCGAGGAGCAGCCAATAATGAAAAGAAAAAAGAAAAAAAATAAAAATAAATAAATAGAAAAGCAAACTTCAAGGCAGCCTGTTTAAAAGGAAAATGTTGAGGGGGGTGGGGTGCTCTGTGTGTGTGTGTGAAAACAATCACACATATAATTTTGCATATACATAAAACATTTTTGTAAAGATTCCTAAGAAAATGTGAATAATAGTTGCCTCTAGAGCAGGAGACAGACTTATTTTTAACTATACGTCCTGTCATCCTGTGTGAATTTATCATGTGTTTTTAAATTTTTCAATTACACTTTTTAACTAAAAATGAATGAAATGGAGTCCCCGTTGTGGTTCAGTGGGTTAAGAACCCAACATAATGTCCTTGAGGATGCAGGGTCAATCCCTGGCCTCACTCAGTGGGTTAAATATCTGGTGTTGCCGCAAGCTGCAGTGTAGGTCGCAGACAGGGCTCATCTGTGGCTGTGGTGCAGGCCGGCAGCTGTAGCTCTGATTCGACCCCTAGCCTGGGAACCTCCATATGCCAGGGGTGCAGCCCTAAAAAGCAAAATAAATAAATAAATAAATAAATAATAAGAAGAAAGAACAAACATGGGCATTTCTCCCACACTACTGTATAGTACAGCATTTACCTCTGATCATTGCCAAGTACTATTTAGATACTTCCCCACAAGTCTCTGATGTATGAATGATTATTATTCCACTTCATAGATAACAAAACTTGCAACTTGTCCAAAGTCACACAAATATTAAGTGGGAGGGCAGGGATTTGAACCAAAGCAATCTGGCTTTGCAGTCCCTGCTCTGAACCACTACAGCCATGCAGCATCTCTCATTCTTGTTAAGGGCTGCAAAATGTATTCCACAAAGTGTTAGTATCATACTTTTTTACCCACTGCACCTTCGGTAGGAATTCTGGTTGTTTCCAAGGTTTTGTTATTTCCTAAACAGCCTCTCGATTAACCCTCTGTGCTCTTATGTAAATATGTCTATAGGAAAAGTCCTTGAAGTGATGAAATATGGCATCATCTCAGACTTGGTCATTACTACCAAACTACTTTCTTTGTTTTTTCTTTTAACCAATTTGTTCTCCCTTTGTCTTTGCATGAGCGCAAGGAAGTAGCCCCAAGTCTAGTAGCTGGAATAGGGGAATTTCAGTACTGAATTTCATACAGTAGTAAACAGTATGAGCAGCGGTCTGTGTGTTTTGTGAGATTAGGGGCTGTCTTGCTATCTTTATTCAACAAACATTTATTGTGCCCTTACTAAGTGTGTCTGGACAGTGCGGACAAAATAATGGTGAATACAATGGATATGGTCCCTGCCCTTGTGCAGCTGATAGTCTATGGAGAGAGGGGCATTAATGAGGTAAACACACAAATGAAAATATAACAAACCCTGAGAAGTGCCATAAGGAAAAAAGTGGGGTGCTATGGGAAGGAATAATAGAGTCCTTCTCTAGAGAAGCTGTTCAGAGAGGACTTTCTGGGGAAGGAACATTGCACTGGAGACAAGAGGACGAGTAGAAATGACCAGGAGAGTGGACAGGAACAAAGCTGTTTCCCGGCTCCTAAAGAGGTTGGAGTGGCTGGTGGAGCCAGGGCACTAGAGCCTTTTGAACCACTGCAGGGTTTTAAGAGAGGTGTTGTTCTGATTTCGCAGACTCCCCTGGATGTTAGGCAGGAACTGGATTCGAACAGTAGCAAAAATTCAAGTGGGGAAACCAGTTAGGAGGTTTTTGCAAGACAGGAGAAAGATGGTAGTGGTTAGTCTAAGGTGATGGAGGAGGAAGCTACAGTTTAAAAGAGTCTCAAAAGATGTCTCCATCAACTGCAATGTGTGGACCTTATTTGGATCCTGATTTTTTTTTTTTTTTTTTGTCTTTTGTCTTCTGTCTTTTTAGGGCCACACCTGCTGCATATGGAGGTTCCCAGACTAGAGATCAAATTGGAGCTGTAGCCGCTGGCCTACACCACAGCCACAGCAACGCCAGAGCCGAGCCGCCTCTGTGACCTACACCACAGCTCACAGCAACCCGGGATCCTTAATCCACTGAGCAAGGCCAGGGATCGAACCCACATCCTCATGGATACTAGTTGGGTTTGTTAACCACTGAGCCATGATGGGAACTCCTGGATCCTGGTATTTTTTTATTTTCTTTTTTTCTGATTTTTTTTAAAAAACAGTAAAATAAAAAGAAAGAAAGAAAATAAATAGAACAGTGACAATTGAAAATTTAAACACAGGATACTTAAGATTTTTTTTTTGTTTTTGGCTGTACCCATGGCATGTGGAAGTTCCTTGGCCAGGGATCAAACCCATACCACTGCAGCGACAATGCTGGATCTTTAACCTGCACCACAAGAGAGCTCCAAGAAATTATTTTTTTAATTTTTAGGTATTTCATTAGGTTTCCCACTTCCCCCACTTCAGGATTAAAAGATAATTTAGAAACATAACTATTTAGATAAATATAAATGTAAATGTTATTGAATGATGTGATATACATTGCATTTTTAAATATTTCATCATGATTCTTCCTGTACAGATATTTACAACTATACTTTCATAGCTGAAATTATACTTTAAGTCTAGTTTGATATTGGAGTGATACTTTTTACAGTTTAAAGTAATATATAGTGCTAAGGGGCCCTGGGACAGTAATGTTACTTTTGAGAGTGAACAACAAGAGCCGTAAACCTGGATTTCCTTAGCAAGGTGCAGTTGCTTGCCTTGATATTTTAGTTGCTTCATTAATTTTTCCAGAAATTGTATCCCTATATGTTTATCTGTTTGATTTTCAAAGTAGCAAGGACATCCTTGGGAAATCACACTTAGGAATAGGTTAAATTCTTGCTGTGTCTAGGAATCACTCAGTTATCTACTCTTCCACAAAATCTGGACTTGCCTTTTCCCCAGCCTGAGTTGGACGGCCCTCTCTGTGGCTCTGGGACATTGTTTTTTAGTCTAGGAAGTGGGACAAGGCTAAGATTTCACTCCTCCCCATTTGGCAATGTCTGGAGACATTTGGGGTTCGCGCACTGGGTCTAGGGTAGTGCTGCTAGAACCTAGTGGGTAGAGGCCAGGGATACTGCTCAACATCCTACAATACAGAGGGCAGTCTCTTCAATCCCCAAAAAAGAATTATCAAACCCCAAAATCAGTAGTGCCAAGGCTGAGAAACTCTATTGTATGGTATCTTTGCCATAGCACTTCATAAAGACAACTGTAATTGTCAACTGATTGGCCTTCCCAGCTAGACTGTTAATACCATGAAGGCATGTGACAGGTATATCTTGTTGAGTGTTTGGAATATAGTTGACACAATAAGGATTAAAAGAATGTGGGAAGATACAACTAGATTCAAACTTAACAGCTCTGTGAGATCATGCTGCTTGTTATCAGCCAGTTGATAAACATTTCAATCAACAGTTAACAAATTTTTATTAAGCTCTCACTATATACTAGCAGTGTTTGAGGTACTGGGAGTACAACCATGAACAAGACGGAGTCTCTGCTCAATGAAATTTATTCTTTCAAAGGAAGACAAACAATAAGCAAGAAGCTGATTTCAGACAGTGATAAATATTTATGAAGAAAACTGTAATGCACTAGTGAACGATGGGGCAAATTCTAAGCAGGGTGAGCAGCTGACTTTTGAACTAATGAATGGAAAGCTCTAGGCTAGGGAGAAGAATGATCCAAGCAAAGACCCTGCGGCCAGAATAAAGCGGTCATTCCAATGAAGGCCAAGGGGAGAAGGCCGGATCACCAGTGCCATGGAAACGTTTGGATTTTATTCTACCTGAAATTGGAAGCCTGATGTATGTTGTTAAAAGATCACTCTGGCTTTTGGGGGAGCATTATGGAACATCTACATTCAGAGTTTAAAATACATTTCATAACATACTTCAGTCACCGTCTCGGCTACCTCTTGCCAAAGGGGAAACGTCCCATACTGACGAGGGGGCGCTGCAGGCGCGGGGTCCCCAGGCTCAGCACTCTGGTTCTTTAAGAGAAGGCGGTCGCTTCCGGGAGCGGCCGCGTCGCGCTGCGCCTGCCTCTCTATCTGCCCGTCTCTGTGGTAGTGGGTCCCGGGGCCCCGCCCCTGCCCGGCCGGCAGCCGGCTGTTCCGACTCCAACCCGAGCCGACCCTAGAGGGCCCGGCTCCTGCGTGGGTCGGATCCCAGGTCATGGCGGTCTCTGGTCCTGCGCGCAGAGCTGGCGCCAGGTGAGCAGGCGACTGGGGAGGAAGGCCGGGCCTCGGGGCGCCCTGCTCCGGGCTGTGTGGGGAAGGGGCACAGCTGCCTTGCGCCTTCTTAACTTGCTGTGATTTTAAAAAGAAAAAAAAAATCTTTTACTCAACGTTGTGTTTTTGAGATCATCCATGCTATAGTAATCTAGTTTCCACTTCCGAGTGCTGCGCCGTGCCAACCGAGTGCATTAGACCCTAGTGTTGCTATACATTCCCCTAGCGATGGACATTTAGTTTGCTTCCAGTTTTTAACCACCCCTTGCCTCCTTTATGGATATATGGATGATTTCTTTGTATTATACACCCCCGGGGTGGGATGGCATGCCACACTTAATTTGTTCTTTGGAATGGTCACACCCAGCTTCCCACCAGCTTCCCAACAGCATTGCATAAGGGTTCCTGTTTCCCCTTAAGCACCGCCCCCCTCCGATCTTTTGGTATTGTTTGGTGTTCTAATGTTTATCCACCTGATCCGTTTAAGGTAGTATCCCATTGTGTTAATTCTCCTGAATCAAGCATTTCGGTTTTCCTTTTTAATTTTTTTTTTTTTTTTTTTTTTTTGGCTTTTTGCCTTTTTCTAGGACTACTTCCGCGGCATATGGAGGTTCCCAGGCTAGAGGTTGGATCGGAGCTGTGGCCACCAGCCTACACCAGGGCCAAAGGGATTCGAGCCGCATCTGCAACCTGCACCACAGCTCACGGCAACGTGGGATCCTTAACCCACTGAGCAAGGGCAGGGATCGAACCCTCAACCTCATGGTTCCTAGTCGGATTCGTTAACCACTGCGCCATGACGGGAACTCCGGTTTTCCTTTATTTATATCTTTTTCCCCACTTTTCCATGGATTGTCTGTCTTCCTGAGGAAGGAATTTATTGTATGCTATAGATTTTATTACTTTGTTTTTCACTCTGCGAATACCTTCTCCAACTCTTCTCTTTTTTCTTTCTTTCTTTTTTTTAATGGCCATGGTGGCATATGGAAGTTCCCAGGCTAGGGGTTGAATCAGAGCTGTAGCTGCCAGCCACAGCCACAGCAACCCCAGGTCCGAGCCGCATCTGGGACCTACACCACAGCGCATGGCAATGGCCAGATCCCTTAACCCACTGAGCAAGGCCAGAGATAGAACCCACATCCTCATGGATACTGGTCAGGTTCTTAACCCCCTGAGCTACAATGGGAACTCCAGCCTTCTCCAAGTCTTTTAATTTAATCTATGGCACTATGTTGAACAAAAATACGTAATTCTAAGTTAAATCCATTAGTTTTAACCACTTTATAGTTTGTGGTTTGGTACTATTATTTGAAAAGTACCTTACCATGATATAGTCATTAAGGTATTTTCCTACATTCTACTAAGTAGTGTTACTTTTCACATTGAGATTTTTTATGTCTTTAAATTTTATTTTTGTAAATGGTTTGAGGTAATGACCTAAATTTTCCTCCACCATTTCAGATTAATTAATAATTTAAAATTAGAGAAACTGGGAGTTCCCATCATGGCTCAGTGATATAACGAACCCAACTAGTGTCCGTGAGGATGTGGGTTCAATCCCTGGCCTTGCTGTTTGGTGGGTTAAGGATCTGAGGTTGCCATGAGCTGTGGTGTAGGTCGCAGACATGGCTCAGATCTGGCGTTGGTGTGGCTGTGGCATAGGCCAGCAGCTGCACCTCTGATTTGACCCCTAGCCTGGGAACCTCCCTATGCCGCGGGTGGGGCCCCTCAAAGACAAAAGACCAAAAAAAAAAGAGAAACTGTAGTGTAGTTAAGGGCACAGATTTTTTTTTTTTTTTTTTTTTTTTTTTTTAATCTTTTTAGGGCTGTACCCACAGTGTATAAAAGTCTCAGGCTAGGGGTCAAATTGGAGCTGCAGCTGCCGGCCTATGCCACAGCCACAGCAACGCCAGATCTGAGCCATGTCTGCGACCTACACCACAGCTCACAGCTAACAGGATCCTTTAATCCACTGAGCGAGGCCAGGGATCAAACCCACATCCTCATGGATGCTAGTCAGGTTCTTTTTTTTTTTTTTTTTTTTTTTTTTTTGTCTTTTTGTCTTTTTTTTTGTTGTTGTTGTTGTTGTTGCTATTTCTTGGGCCGCTCCCGCGGCATATGGAGGTTCCCAGGCTAGGGGTTGAATCAGAGCTGTAGCCACCGGCCTACGCCAGAGCCACAGCAACGCTGGATCCGAGCCGCGTCTGCAACCTACACCACAGCTCACGGCAACGCCGGATCGTTAACCCACTGAGCAAGGGCAGGGACCGAACCCGCAACCTCATGGTTCCTAGTCGGATTCGTTAACCACTGCGCCACGACGGGAACTCCGCTAGTCAGGTTCTTAACCCAGTGATCCACAATGGGAACTCCAAGAGCACAGATTCTTGGAGCCAGGCTGCCTATGTTCAAACCCAGAGGCTGCCACTTACCAGTTTGGGTGACAAGACAAGCTACTGTGATCAACACCACAGTTCATGGCAATCCAGATCCTTAACCCACTGAGCAAGGCCAGGGATCAAACCTGCGTCCTCATGGATGCTAGTCAGATTTATTTCCGCTGCTCCATGACAGGAACTCCCAAAAACTTTTTTTTTAATATGAAAAAAAAAAAGAACTGGTTTTGATTGATATTGCATTGAAGTTATAAAGTACTTTTGTTAGAAATGAAGTCTTTCTGTTTCTTTCATGTCCTACAATAGAGCTTTTAGTTTTTCCTCCAAAACATCTTATACATTCTTTTTTAAAGTTAATTCTCTGATGGTTATGGTTTTTCTGTACTTTACTTTTTCTGTAAATGACATTTTATTTACTTTATATTTTCTAGTTGGTTTTTGTGGGTATAGAATACCATTGAGTGTATGTTAACCCTGTATCTAGCAACATTCCTGGACTCTCTCTCTCTCTTTTTTTTTTTTTTTCTTTTTAGGGCCGAATCACTGAATATGGAGGTTCCCAGACTAGGAGTTGAATCAGAGCTATAGCTGCTGGCCTATGCCATAGCAACGCAGGATCCGAGCTGTGTCTGTGGCCTACCCCACAACTCACAGCATCACCGGCCTGGAGCCACCGAGCAAGGCCAGGGATCGAACCTGCATCCTCATGGATACTAGTTGGATTTGTTTCCATTGCACCATAATGGGAACTCCACGGATTTTTTTTTTTTTTTTTTTTTTTTTTTTGGCTTTTTGCCTTTTCTAGGGCCGCTCCCGCGGCATATGCAGGTTCCCAGTCTAGGGGTCGAATCGGAGCTGTAGCCACCGGCCTACACCAGAGCCACAGCAATGTAGGATCTGAGCCGTGTCTGCAACCTACACCACAGCTCACAGCAACGCCGGATCCTTAACCCACTGAGCAAGGGCAGGGACCGAACCTGCAACCTCATGGTTCCTAGTCGGATTCATTAACCACTGCACCACGACAGGAACTCCTATGGATGTTTTTTTATTTCTGACATTTTATCTGTTGCTTTGCTGTATTTCCTATGTAAATAATCACATCATCTGCAGATAAGGACAATTTTATCTTTCATTCCTTTTACTTCTTTTTTTTTTTAAATTATTTTATTGCTTTAGCCAGGCTTAAAATCCTTGATGTAGTAGGTTTCTTTGTCTTATTTATGACCAAAAAGAGGATGTGGCTAAAGTTTCTTCATTATTTAGCTATAGGTTTTTGGTAAATAACCTTTTATAGCATTTATCTACTCATAGAGAAATTCCTTTTAATCCCTAGTCTGTTTCCAGCCTACCATGTTCAGTACTTTTAAACCATTCTTTCTGCATGGCCTGGACCCTGTCCCACAACAGCAGTAAATTAGCTTGGTGGGGGTTCCCTTCGTGGCACAGAGAAAACGAATCTGACTAGGAACCATGAGGTTGCAGGTTCAATCCCTGGCCTTGCTCAGTGGGTTAAGGATCCAGCATTGCTGTGAGCTGTGGTGAAGGTTGCAGACGCAGCTCGGATCTGGCATTGCTGTGGCCCTAGCATAGGCTGGCAGCAACAGCTCTGTTTCGACCCCTAGCCTGGAAACCTCCATGTGCCACGTGTGGCCCTAAAAAGACCAAAAAAAAAAATTTGGTGTTTGCTCTCTAAGACTCCATTATCCTCTGAGGCTTCTCCCTACTTCTCTTTCTCTTCTTCAGGCCCAGGTTAGATCTGCAATTTCTCCAGCGGTTCCTGCAGATACAGAAGGTTTTGTTTCCAGCTTGGTCCTCACAGAATGCTTTGATGTTCCTGACCCTTGTGTGTGTGGCCCTACTGGGTGAGTGAATGAGCCCAGGTTGGTGAGGGGGAGGGCAGCCCTGGTGTGGGGTCCTTTTCCTTCTGTGATGAGGCAAGGAAACCTTCCTCTGTCTTTTCTCACCCCTCATCACTGATTCCTGACTCCTCTCCCTCCCACCAGAACAACTGGTGATCTACCGGGTTGGCCTGATCCCCAGTCAGTACTTTGGGGTCCTGGGAAGCAAAGACTTAAGTGGGTTTAAGACCCTGACATTCCTGGCTGTCACGCTTATCATCCTCAACTCCATGGTAAGAGCTCCCCCTGTCTGTCTTCCTCTCCAGCCTCTGTATGAGGCCTCTCTTACACCCCGGGGGGACTGAGGCCCCCCCCCCCAGCAGGAACCAGGGGTGGGGGTGTGTTCCCTCCCTCTTCCCAGGGTCAGATCTCTAGGCAGGGCATTGATCTTGTTCTTGGCCCACCAGGTACCAGTTCTCCGAGCGTTTCAAGCTCCGAGAGTGAGGCCCCAGGGTTCTGGTTTATTTCAGCATTTAGCGGAAATGATCCTTGTCCCTTCCGGGGCAGCTCAGAGCCCTTGAAAACTGGGACCAGCAGCCAGAGCTGCTGCTGCCCTCTCTCTGCCAGGCTGCGGGTCTGACCGAGCCTGGCACTCGTCACATCTCCCAGCCTTTGCAACCGCTGCTTTCTCGCAGACGGGCCTCCTTCCCCCACCCTCATTCACTTGCTGAGCCTGCTCACTTTTCACGATTCCTCTGCCATCACATCCTTCAAGTCCTCCTCAGCTTTTCCCCTTCAAGTCTCTTCCACCAGCCTCTGCCCCTTCAAATGCTAATGCTTTACCTCTGCCCTCACTCTCCTCATATCCTGGCAATCGTGGTTTCCTTCCTAGACTGAGCGCTCCTTGTTAATTCCCAGGCCCTCAGCGTCCAGGGGCTCCAGAAAGGGAAGGAGGAAGGCCAGGGCTCTGCTAGGACCCCAGCCTAATGCCCTCTGGCAGGCTGCACTCCCTGTGCTCTTGGGGAAGCCACTTCTCATCACACTTTGGCACTTTTGCTGGGTCTTCGGCCAGGAAAGCCCCTAGGTCTACAGAACCCTGCTCCAAGTTTTGAGGGGACAGAAAAATCAGCACATAAGAGGAATCGAAGCTATTATCTCTAATCTCCCGAAGCTCACCTCTACTCTCAGAGTAAGACAGTACGGCATGTAGAGAGGGGCCGAGAGGGCCTTGCTTTTGCGAAGCCCTTCAATGTGTGGTGCGGAATGCACGCAAGCGAGGAAGGGAGGAATCCCAGGACTCAGCCTTTAACAGGCCGAAGTGCCAGGTGGACCGTCGAGGCGGCTGGGACTGGTCCGCAGAAGCTTTCCGCCCTCCTAAGCTTGGAGCTGAGACTTGCAGGAAGACGCCTGCACCTCTGCCTTCCCCTTGCCTCCGCCCCTGCACAGCTGAAGAGTTTCAACCAGTTCATCAGCAGCCTGCTGTATGTGAGCTGGAGGAAGGACCTCACCGAGCACCTTCACCACCTCTACTTCCGGGGCCGCGTGTACTACACCCTCAACGTGCTGAGGGATGACGTCGACAACCCGTAAGTGGCCCTCTCCCCCAACCAAGGTGCACCCACCCCCGCCCTGCGCCCCGGCCGTCCTTGCTGCCCTCTGTGTGGTTCATCCATCTGGGCTGCCTCAGCCCTAGAGAGTCCCCGCGGCGGACCCCGTGACATCAGCCCTAGGGCTCTGCAGGTGTTGCTGCCCAGAGCTGTGGGGGGCGGGTGCGCTGCAGAGGATCCCCCCTCCCCGCCGGAGGCTGCAGGGCCAAGGACAGGGAGCTAAGAAGATGGCCACGAGCAACGCCCTTTGTGTCCATTTCATATCCTGAGCTTACAAATAAGGCACCCGCTGCAGAAAATGTCCCTGCTAGAAAAGAAAACCAGCTCTCCAATTTTCAGCGGTAAAAAATTACTTCTGTGGTTCTCTTGCAGCACTGTTGGCTAAGGATCCAGCGTTGTCACTATAGTGGCTCAGGTCGCTGCTGTGGCAGGTTCAGTCCCTGACCTGGGAACTTCCACTACTATAGGCGTGGCAAAAAAAAAAAAAAGCAGTCTGGGATTCCAATCCCCATTTTATTGCCTCTCAGTTTATAGCCCTTAAGTTCCCTAAGCCCCAGGTTCCCTTTCTGTAAAACGAGGATAATGATACTCGCAGTCTCAGGGGAGGAATGGGGATGAAACGATAGAGTCCTTGTTCGTGTGCCTGCAATGCACGTATACAGAGCATGGCACGTGGCAGGGATTCCAGTGTCAGCCGTTGTCATCTTACCGGTGAGGAAACTGAGGCCCGGGTAATGCACGTGACTTGCCCAAGGTTACGTCCCGTGGGGCTAGGCATCATGGTGGCCTTGCTGGCGGAATGGGATACATGGGGTCTCTCTTCCTGCTCATTCCCTCCCCACTCGCCACTTTCCCAAGCACTTCGTTGCCTGAGGTCACCTTTCCTCAGCTCAAGCAGAGCTTTTTCAGTAAAGATTCTCCAGAGGCTGATGCTGCTGCTTTTTTTTTTTTTTTTGTATGATGCTGCTTCTTAACGTTCTCTTCTAGGCCTCTTCTTTACGGCTCAACCCATGCAAAGCTTCCACAACCACATAGCCGAAAAGGGGCAGGCTCAGGCTCGTAAGAGAGAGGTTGGGAGGAATGAGATAAATGGGGTAGCTTTCTTGAGCATCCAGAAACTCACGTCATCTACTCGCCAGTGTTTCTTCGCCTCTGCTCAGAGCTGCCAAAGCCTTGGGGGCTGGACCTTTTAGTTGCCACTTTTTCTTTTTTTGTTGTTTTTGTTGTTTTTGTTTTTGTCTTTTTGCCATTTCTTGGGCTGCTCCCACAGCATATGGAGGTTCCTAGGCTAGGGATTGAATCGGAGCTGTAGCCACCAGCCTACACCAGAGCCACAGCAATTCGGGATCCAAGCCACATCTGCGACCTACACCACAGCTCACGGCAATGCCAGATCCTTAACCCACTGAGCAAGGCCGGGGATCGAACCTGCAACCTCATGGTTCCTAGTCAGATTCGTTAACTGCTGGGCCACGACAGAAACTCCAGTTGCCACTTTTTCTGAAGGGTAAACTGAGGCGCCACAAGAAGGAACTCTTCAGGAGTTTCCACTGAGCCATGACGGGAATTCCTAAGATTCTCAATTACTCCATTTCTCCATCAGGAAAAGAGGAATAACAATGGTGTCAACTACATAGGGTTGTTATGGGGATTAAAATAATAATGTATGTAAGCAGTGGAAATGAATCCAACTAGGAACCAAGAGGTTGTGGGTTTGATCCCTGGCCTTGCTCAATGGGTCAGGGATCCGGCGTTGCCGGAAGCTATGGTGTAGGTCGCAGACTCAGCTCAGATCTGGTGTTGCTGTGGCCGTAGCTCCAATTCGACCCCTAGGAACCTCCATGTGCCGCAGGTGGAGCCCTTAAAAAAAGGGAAAGAACTCTCCTGAACCCTGTATGAAGGTCCTAAGGGTCTCATTGCCTTTAGGAAACCAGCCCTTGTCTGGGTCTGTCTTCCCACGGGGTCATTGCTAATAGCACAGAAAAGCAAGGTCAGAAAAAGAGGTAACATGGAATTATCTTAGCTCTTGCCACCCTCGAGCCCAACTCCTAGGTCCAGTCACTCAGTGTCTTTGGCGCCAGGGACCAGCGCATCAGCCAGGACGTGGAACGGTTCTGCCGGCAGCTCAGCAGCATGGTCAGCAAGCTGATCATCTCCCCCTTCACCCTCGTCTACTACACCTATCAGTGCTTCCAGAGGTGACGCTCTCCTCTTGCCGGGCTCCCGCCTCCTCCCCTGCTCTCCTCTTGCCGGGCTCCCGCCTCCTCCCCTGCCTGGTGGTTCCCCAGAGTCCCTCACTCTCACTTTGGGTGAGAATCAGGGTCCACAAAAGGCTAGGCGTCCCTCCCTCCCACCTGCACCCCGGGAAATCTTCCCACCTGGCATGCTTGGGCCCCGCCCTCCCTTTGATCCCGGGGTGTCTCAGTGTCACAGGGATCTTAGTGCTCTGACAGCTTAGTCCAGGTACCAGCTGCCCCCATGCAGGAGCGGAGACCAGACAGGGCTCTGAGATAGGATGGTAGCTGCCCAGAGCGGGGCAGGAGTCAGAGCTGAGGCCTGCAGGGGTTTGTCCCTCCCTCTCCCTGCCTTTCAGCACCGGCTGGCTTGGGCCCGTGAGCATCTTCGGGTATTTCATCGTGGGAACCATGGTGAACAAAATGTTGATGGGTCCCATCGTGGTGAAGCTGGTGCAGCAGGAGAAGCTGGAGGGGGATTTCAGGTGTGTCCTGGACTTGAGGTTTCTGGGCTGGGCACAGTGGTTAAGGAATGGGATCTGGAGAAGGATTGACTTAGTTTAATCCCAGTTAGGCCAGTCACTAGCCGTATGGTCTTGGACAAGGTCTTTCATCTCTCTAAACTTGAGTTTTCTCATCTCTAAAATGGCGATGGTACTGTTGCCAGCAGAGTGAATTGTAAGGAGGGTTAGAAGCACTGAGAAGGGTGTCTGGTTGGCCGCCATCATCATCCCTTGGCCTTCTCACCAGCCACCCGGATTCAGGGCAGCTGGTGGATCCAGCCCTGACTCCTGTGCTTCTTGGCCTCCTCCTTCAGACCCAGCTCTGGGAGGAGGCGCTGTGACAGGCATGCACCTGTCTCCTTTGGAGGAGGCAAGGGGCTACCCTGTCAGCGTGCTTCTGCCACCCACCCAAGCCTGGAGCTTCCCACCCTCTGACAGTCTTGGGGAGGAGGGTTGGGCTAAGACAGCCATAGTTTCAAGGTGGAGCCAGGCCCTCTTTTTCTGGAGGTCGTGATCCAGGACTCTGAAAGGAGAGAGGCCAGTCCAGTCCTGCCCACATCAGCGCACATTTCCTTTGGGGTTTTTTATTTGTTTGTTTTTTTCACCTACGCCCAAGGCATATGAAAATTCTTGGGCTGGGAATAGAACCCGCGCCACAGCAGCCACCTGAGCTGCTCCAGTGACAATGCCAGATTCTTAATCTGCTGTGCCACAGGAGAATTCCTACACACCTTTGCCTTTGGTCTGCCCAGGTTCAAGCACATGCAGATCCGGGTGAATGCTGAGCCTGCTGCTTTTTTCAGGTGAGTCTAGTGGAAATCGTTCCCCTCCTGCCTTGTCAGAGCTGATGGTGGAGACGGCAGGGAAGGAAAGATGAATTGCACAACCCTCCTATCATCCCTGAGCCCAGCGGCCAGTTGGGGACCTCTCCCCGTATCTCTCACTGTCCTTGTCTGCCCCATCCTTAGGTCCATGGATTGGCTTCTGAAGCTGGTTGTTCCTTTTAGTGGCTTAGCGTGGGACCTGTATTGGTCCTAAGAATGAAGGGAGTGAATGCTTCATCTTGCTAATGACTAAGGCATTGCCTCTCCCTCTGCTTTTCTGTCTGTAAAATGGCTTTCTGCCAGTGCCTGATGTCCAAGGCCGATCCTTCATCTCTGTAGCATGGGAGCGTCTCAGATCAGGAGACCTGCTCCCCACAGACAATAGTCCAGGTGGAGCAAAGCAGTCTCCTGACAGCAGCGTTGTCAAATCCCATTCCTCCCTCAGGGCCAGGGCAGATCCCTGGGCTCTGTCTCTCCCCTGGACTCTGGACTGACAGCTCGAGCCTAGAGGTTTGTGTTTAAGAAATGGAATTGACTCCTTGGATCATCTGGATCTAATAGCCCTGGGACTTTGCACTTCTGTTCGTCTTTGCTGCAGTTTGCAGCTGCCACCACGTGGGGGCACCAAGAACACCAAGAATCTATGAGAATGGCTGGTTGTGTGGGGCAGGGGGTGCTAAGTTGTTTTTGGATTCTGCAGCTTCTGCTCATGAAGCTCTGGGCTCTGGGGAAAGCAGGTTGGTTCTTGGAGCTCTGAGTTTGTTTTTCTGCAGCCTCTCTGTCCTTCTTGATGCAAAATCTGAAATGCTTCCTTTGTTGTCCCCCAACAAAGGAAGCATTTGTTTGTTTCTGCCTAGAGAATTTCTGCCTATCCTTGAAGCTCCAAGTCACCTCCTCCAGGGTACCTTCCCCAATTCCCTTGGTGGTCAAGTCCGTTTGTTACCATAGCCCTGAAGACATGCTACTTATGTAACACTTTCCATGTTCAAGCGAAGAATGCATTGCATCTGCCTGGTCCCGTGAACTGGAAGTTCCCCAAGGACAGGGACTGTTTTATCCACCTGTCTCACTGCTAACAAGCATCAAGCCTGCCACCTAGTGACCGCACTGGGTATATTTGTTTAATAATAGCAGCTGTTATTTGTTGGGAGCCCCTCATGTGCCTAGCTCTTTAAGTTCAGACATTCTCTAGCTCATCACGTAGGCATTATAAGCTCCATTTCATAGATGAGCAAACTGAGACTCAGAGGCTTAAAGAACCTATCAGTGTCACCCAGCTAGGAACTAGCCCGAGCCAGGCTTTGAACCAGGTCTGCCCAATCTGGAGTTCACGTTCTTTTTGCAGACAGGACCATGTTGAATGAATGGGGCAATGACTGGCCTCAAAAGGGTCTGAGGGGAAGATCCACTTGGGTGGGCTTGGCCCCTAAAGGAGAGTGTGTGGAGGCACAGAGGGCCCCACAGCTGGGCTGACACTCCCCAGGCCCCGTGGACATCCCAGCCTTTCTCGTCAGAGCTGGGCACGTGGAGCACGTGAGGACAGACCGCAGGCTGCAGAGACTCCTTCGGACCCAGAGGGAGCTGATGTCCAAGGAGCTGTGGCTGTACAGTAGGTGGAGGGGGCCCCGGGAGGCAGGGGCGGGATGGGGATGATCTGCTGCCTTCCCCACGTCGCCCTCCTTCCCCTCCACGCTCATCGCTTTGCCTTTGCCTTGAGTGTCCTCAGGCAAGTGAGGATCCAGGGACTCGCTTGACTTCCCGTTCCCCTCGGAGCACAGGGCTGGCTCCCGGGTCCCTACCCCTGCGCCTCTCTGTCTTCCGCAGTCGGCGTCAACACGTTTGACTATCTGGGCAGCATCCTGAGTTACGTCGTGATCGCCATCCCCATCTTCAGCGGTGTCTATGGAGACCTGAGCCCCACGGAGCTCAGCACCCTGGTCAGCAAGGTGAAAATCCCTCCTGGGGACCCCGCAGGCCATCCCCCCCCTGCCCTTTGTCCTGGCGCCCAGAAAGCTTTGGCATCAGGGCTCACCGCCCTCCGTCCTGTCCAGAACGCCTTCGTATGCATGTACCTCATCAGCTGCTTCACCCGGCTCATTGACCTGTCCACGCCGCTCTCGGATGTGGCCAGTTACACACACAGGTGAGGCTGCATCTGGCCCCTCTTGGTCCTGAGCAAGGCATGAAAAGTAGCTGAGTGAAAAAAAGAGCAGGAAAACTCACCACAAGAGAGAAAAAAGACTAAGTAACGCTTTCCCCTGAGCCCCCAGACCCTCCTCAGGTTTTCACTTCTTGCCTAGGATCGGGGAGCTTCGGGAGACCCTGCTGGACTTGGCCCTGAAGTCGCAGGAGGGGGAGATCCAGGACGAGAGCACATGGGACTTGGCCAGGTGGGCAGGGGAGTGGTCGAGGGTGCAGGCCCTGGAACCACCCTGCGTGGGTTCACCCTGGAGCTCAGCCCTTTCCCAGCTGGGCAGCAGCATCACGCCGGGCAAATGAAAGAAATCTCTGTCTCAGGCCAGGACCCGTGTCAGTGTTCAGAGTCAATGTTGCTGTTCTGGCGTCTGTGTTATTTTACACCATCCCACACTGTGGGACGCAAAGCGCACACCTGCCTGGGCCCAAGATAACAAAAACCTGACTCGTGGAGTCCTCTGGTGGCTCAGTGAGTTAAGGCTCTGGCATTGTCACTGCTGTGACGTGGGCTCAATCCCTGGCCCAGGAACTTCTGCAGGCTGCAGCTGTGGGCACCCCTCCCCCTAAAAAAAAGGTCAGCTGTGGATAGGACTTTGCCCAGCCTGCCACAGAGCAGGCATCCCGCTCCACCTCTCTCAGTTTGCTAGGGCTACCATAACAAAGCACCAGCAACCGCGTGGCTTAAGGAACAGAGGTTTCTTTCCTCACAGTTTTGGAGGCTAGAAGTCCAAGATCAAGGTGTTGGCAGAGCTGGTTTCTCCCAAGGCCTCATTCCTTGGCTTGCAGATGATTGTCTTCTCACAGCCTCCTTGCATGGGCTTTTCTTTCTTTCTTTTTTTTTTTTTTTTTGTCTTTTCTAGGGCTGCTCCCATGGCACATGGAGGTTCCCAGGCTAGGTGTCTAATCAGAGCTGTTGCTGCCGGCCTGGGATTGAACCTGCAACCTCATGGTTCCTAGTTGGATTCGTTAACCACTGCGCCACGATGTGAACTCCCACGGTTACATTCTGAGGCACTAGGAGTTGGGACTGCAGCATGAGATTTTTTTTTTTTTTTTTGGTCTTTTGTCCTTTTTGTTAGGGCCACACTCGCGGCATATGGAGGTTCCCAGGCTAAGGGTCTAATCTGAGCTGTAGCCACTGGCCTACGCCAGAGCCATAGCAATGCGGGATCCATGCCGCGTCTGCAACCTACACCACAGCTCATAGAAAGGCCGGATCCTTAACCCACTGAGCGAGGCCAGGGATCGAAGCCACAACCTCATGGTTCCTAGTCAGATTCGTTGCTGCTGTGCCACAACGGGAACTCCCGCAGCATGTGATTTTGAAGCCACAGTTCAGCCCACAGCAACCCCAAAGTCCTGCGTTGATGGCCCCCAGGAGAATAAGCCCCTCCCCACCCCATCCCCACCTCCCCAGCAATACTGACCCCGCTTGCCTTCCCTGCATCTCCTCCCTTCTCTGACCCTAGGGCCCCGGGATGGCCAGCAGTAGAGCCAACAGGTACAGCTTTTCTCCTCGAGCAGGTGTGCATCTCCGCCCCCTCCTCTAACAAACCCTTAATCAAGGATCTGAGCCTGAAGATCTGCGAGGGGCAGAGCCTGCTCATCACGGGCAACACAGGCACTGGCAAGACCTCCTTGCTCCGGATTCTGGGAGGCCTCTGGGCGAGCCCACTCGGTGAGAACCTGCCTTCCCTGCTTCTGAGCCAGGCTTGGCCGTGTGTGTGTGTGTGTGTGTGTGTGTGTGTGTGTGTGTGTGTGTATGTGTGAGAATCGAGCTTCTTGGAGAAAAGAGTGAGGAGCAGTTACCTTTCTGGAAGATCTCAAAACAGTTTTCTCTGGGCTCTGCAGGCTCAGTGCAGATGCTAACAGACTTTGGACCCCATGGGGTGCTATTCCTGCCACAAAAGCCATTCTTCACTGACGGGACCCTTCGGGAGCAGGTCAGCCCAGGGCCCATTCTTCCCACCCCATCCCCCCACCAGGACCCCAGGTGGTGTGGCAGGTCTCAGTCCTAGAGAGTCATGGCACAGCAGGTGAGGGTTAAAATGGCCTGTGCCCAGGAGCTGCCTGGCTCTAAGGACATTTGGTTCCCATCAATGGATCAGGCCATGTACTCAGAGCAACTCCTGGGGGCAGGTTGGCCTGTGGAGGCCAGAAGCCAAATGTCACAGGTGTTCGTTGAGCCCCAGCTTAGATTTTGGAGGCCAAGCCTCTCCCACCGGATCCTCAGCCAGGGTGCTTCTTACCCTCCTTGGGTGGAGAGGGGCCTGGCCCCTGGCGGTTCGTGGGCTGCATCGGAGGGAGGGTGGGCTGGGTGAAGCCCCTGCTCTCCTTGGCCCTTGCCCTAGGCCCTTGTGGTTTTCGTTTTATCAGGTGATATACCCCTTGAAGGAGATCTACCCGGACTCAGGTGAGCTGGGCCTCCTCGGGGCGTGTCCTCCATCCCACCGTCTCTTCTCTGCCTGGCTGTAGCCTGACTTGTGCCTCTTGAAAGAGGCCCCAGCCAGGCTGCAGGTTTCAGGTTGGGTCCCCTCCCCCTTTAACTGTTTACTATTTGGGGGACCTGTACTCTGACCTCATCTTGGTCTGTCTTTCCGTCCCAGAGGAGAGACACCCATTGAAGGAAAGGAAGAGATTACTTCCTTCACCTGGCCCTTCCCTTGCTTTTTTTTGTTTTGTTTTGTTTTTTAGCTTTTTAGGCCGCCTCTGTGGCATATAGAGGTTCCCGGACTAGGGGTCAAATCAGAGCTGCAGCTGCCGGCCTTCACCACAGCCACAGCAACGTGGGATCTGAGCAGAGTCTGTGACCTACACCACAGCTCACGGCAACGCTGGATCCCTAACCAACTGAGCAAAGCCAGGGATCAAACCTGCATCCTCATGGATACTAGCTGGGTTCTTAACCCACTGCACCACAATGCGAACTCCTTCCCTTGTTTATTAAATGCTATAACCTGTCACTTCAGCACCTTAGGCAACATTCTGGGTCATTCCTTCCCCACCCCCCACCCCCTGCCACCAAGATGTGCCCTATCTCCTGGCCACCCAGAGGAGCTGACCTTTTGAAGAAGGCTTCTGTGTTATGCAGGTTCTACTGATGACGAGAGGATCATGAGGTTCTTGGAGCTGGCAGGCCTGGTAAGCAAGGACAGGGACCCTGAGGTCCAAGCCCATTTGTAGCAGCGACCACAGGTGCTGGCCCAGCAGAGTCCACCCTGCCGTCTCCGGCCCAGGACTGGACATCTGAGACTGGGGCGGAGGAGTGGGTGTATGAAGTGGCAGTGGGAGCTGTTGGCCAGGCATGGGCCACAAGCAGAGTCCACTCTCGAGCGAATTTTAAAACAATAATAAAACCATGTCAGTGCTTTCGTCTTGTCACCATGCTCCAGCAAGTTTAGGCGGTGTAGTTGATGGGCTGCCCCCTCTGCCTGGGGCAGATGGCTCCCCCGGCCCCCTCCTTGGTACGCCACTGGGGTAGATGTGCCCCGGGTGTGGGATGGCACAGGGGACATCCTCGGAATGGCAGGGAGCTGGGTTGGACCCTTTCACGGACTTCCTTCCCTCTGGGTGTGTTACAGTCCAGCTTGGTGGCAAGGACAGAGGGTCTGGACCAGCAGGTCGATTGGAACTGGTAAGAAGGAGGTTGGGCTGCTCCAGAGCCAGCTCCCCCCAAAGGCAGTAAGTTCCAGGGGCACAGGCAGGGGACGAAATGACTCTTGACCTCAGATTCCAGGGGTTTGTTGGCCTGTGGGGGGCCTCATTCATGTCCTTAGGTGCAGAGTTTGGGCCTCACCTTTTGTGGGCAGTGGGGCTGTGATGGAAGCGGGGTGGGCTGTCCACCAGTCCCGGGGCAGCCTGTCTGCAGCAAGAACCTCTTCCTGCTCAGCCCATTCTGTGCAAGAGCCAAGCTATGTCCTCCTTCCTCAGTGGGCCTCTCTTGTCCCCTTTGCTCAGGTATGATGTTCTGTCCCCAGGAGAGATGCAGAGGCTCTCCTTTGCCCGGCTCTTCTACCTGCAGCCCAAGTACGCAGGTGAGGTTTGCCCCGTACGTGCACGTGTCAGCCAGGCACTGCGTGTGCTCACAGGTGTAGCAGCATGTGTGTGTGTGTGTATATACCCAATCAGGTGTTTGTGTGAACAGGAGCGCACCCCTGTGCACGGCCAGGCATCTCTGTCCCTGCAGGAGAGGACGGCAGGGCTCTGCCCGTGAGGCAGTAGTGCTCAGCCTCCTCAGAGCATCCTCAGGTATATGTTAAACTACCAATTTTTTTTTTTTTTTGGCCATGCCCACAGCATGTGGAAGTTCCCAGCCCAGGGGATCGAACCCACGCCATAGCAATGACAACACCGGATCCTTTGATCACTAGGCCACCAAGAAACTCCTAAACCTGGAGTTCCCATCATGGCTCAGGGGTTAACAAACCTGACTAACATCCAGGAGGATGCAGGTTTGATCCCTGGCCTTGCTCAGTGGGTTAAGGATCTAACGTTACTGTGAGCTGTGGTGTAGGTCACAGACGTGGCTCAGATCCTGCGTTGCTGGGGCTGTGGCATCGTAGGCTGGCGGCTACAGCTCCAATTTGAACCCTGGCCTGGGAACCTCCATATGCCATGGATGCAGCCCTAAAAAGACAAAAGAAAGAAACTCCTAAACTACCCGTTCTTAAGGTTTCTGCCAGTGCAGCCAGACTGGAGGGTTTCAGACATTAAGGTTCCCAGGCTTGGCCATCAGTGAACAGACAGCTCCCCCACCCCACCCAGTGCTTGGAAGAGGGATGGCAGGTGTGGACTTTGCCCAGGGTTGACATCCTTGGGGGCACAAGGATTCACTGGATTGAGGGGTCCTAGGCAGTGGCTGGTGCTTATCCATACGAAGCTGAGGGATTTTGACCTGCCACTGGCAGAAGGTTTCCCAGGTGGAACCTAGCCCTCGGTCCTTTGGCCCCTGCTCTCCCTAGGACAGGGCTCCTATAAGCCAGAGCAGCTTTTAGCACCCTCCCACCCCTGCCCAGGTCCCAGCTGCAGGTGGGTGTGGCTTGGGGGGCGGGGCTTGATCCATCTTTTCCTGCTGGGTTCTGCCCTCAGTGCTTGATGAAGCCACCAGTGCCCTGACCGAGGAGGTGGAGAGCGAGCTCTACCGCATTGGCCAGCAGCTGGGCATGACGTTCATCAGCGTAGGACATCGGCGCAGCCTTGAGAAGGTACCTGGGCCCACAGGGTGGCCTGAGGAGGAGGGAGAACCCAAAGGCTGGGCCTGGCCACGGCCAGAGGCCCCACAAAAGGGGGAGTCGGGGTGGCAGAGAGGGCAGGGGATCCTGTCGTCACAACCAGGGCAGCTGATCTCCGCGCTGTCGTCTCTTGTAGTTTCACACCTTGGTTCTGAAGCTCTGTGGAGAAGGCAGGTGGGAGCTGACCAGAATCAAAGTGGAATGAAGCCAAGGCTGGCCACTGGATGGGGAGCCGAGCTTGGGGAGGTCAAGTCCCCAGGAGCTTCCCGGAGGGCTGATGGGGTGAGGAGCGAGCTCCGGTTTGCCTCAGGTCCTGTGTGGGGAGTGCTGGCAGCAGTGGGCTCAGCCAGCACATGGCCCCTGTGGGCCACTTGGTCCTGCCAGGGTCCCTCCACCTCCGTCGCTGCCTCAGCCAGAGCTTCGGACACCTGAAGTGCTGATACTTACAAATCACCTCAGATCATGGTTTCTTAAAAAAAAAAAAAAAAAAAAAAACCCCTGAAAATGTGGGGGGTGGTCTGTAAGAAATGAAGGGTCAAAATAATTTATTGGACCTGGGGTCAGGAGATCCAGAAATCTTTTAGATCATGTCAGTTTTGCAACTACGGATTTTTAACTTTAATTGACTATTTAAATTTTAGAAATTTTTAAAAGAAAAGATAAACTTAAAAAAAAAAAAACTTGCAGCTTCCCCCTTTTCTCTTTCTCCTCCGCCACAAGATGATTTTTGTTTTTGTCTTGTTTTGTTTTTTGCTTTTTAGGGCCACACCCAAGGCATATGGAAGTTCTTAGGCTAGGGGTCAAGTCAGAGCTACAGCTACCAGCCTTCCGCCACAGCCACAGCCACACCGGATCCCAGACCCACTGAGTGAGGTCAGGAATAGAACCCGCATCCCTATGAATACTAGTCAGATTTGTTTCTGCTGAGCCACAACGGAAACTCCCAAGATGATCTTTTTAATTGACTTGCCAGACTTGTATTGGAGAGCCCGGAGAAAGGGAGCAGCATTCTCTACTGTGCTGGAATATTCTGTCTGTGGTTCCTCCCTTCCCTGGCCTCCCCCCACTTCCCAGTTGCCAGTTGTCCCTAAGCCATTAACTCCTAAAACCCTTCTGATTTTCTTATCTTAACCCCAATGAAAATAATCCCTTTCTCCTCTTTCAGCTAAAATAGTTTTGTGGATTTTTTTTTTTTTTTTTTTTTTTAGTAATCTATATTAGGGAAAACAAGTTGAACAGACAAAACCCCAGAATCACAAAAGCGTAAGATGGAAGGTTATGGCGCCTCCAGTCCTTAACTCCAGAGCAGTGTTCCCCAGATTTCAGTTGCCAGGCATCACCTTCCGGATTTTTGCCAGATCTCTGTACCTGTACAGTGACTTACTTAATATTTTTAAGTTAATTCATTGATTTAACTAAATGCATTTTTAAGGAAAGTTTATACTTGATATAAATGGAAAGTAACTATAAAAAAGCATACAAATAATGTTATGAAATGGCAGCTCGATACCATGCCTGCAATGACTCTGAGCCCGAGGCGAGCTCTCTTTGTGCACAGGGAGGTGTTACAGAGGAGTTAGCCATACTAGCCCCCAACTGAGACTTTTCTCCTGCAGAGATGTGGAGAGAGGGAATGGGAACCACAAGAGAAATGATTTTCTCTCTGTAAGATGAGGTTATTTAATGCCTGTCAGTATCACTGAAAATGATCCCAGATGTGAAATGGGAGTCCCAGACTTGGGGAGATGCTGCCTTGGGTCACAGGTCTCCCTCCTTCTCACCCATGGCTTGCCTGGCACAGAGGCCTCGAAGGTGTTCTTGGACCTTGAGCTATTCTGAGCTCTGCCCCGTATGGGTGCTAAACTCTGGAGGGCACCTGACCAGGCCTGATGATGTCCAGTCCCCAGTAAAGCCTGTAGGATGGCAGCCCTTCTCATGAAGCCAAAGGGGACATCAAGGTCTGCTCATCAGGAGCCTGCTCATCCTTGAATCTCCCAACTGTCCTGCCAGGTGCTCTCCCCTGGTCTTCTTGCTGCTTCTCCCAGCCCCTCACATCCTTCGCAAAGCAGTCTGGGGGACCTTAAAATGCAAATTAGCTGCTCACTGCACTAAAGTCCAAAATACCTGACCTGCAAGGCTGCCCTCTCATCCCTTTCCTCAAGCCCATTGACCCCTGCCTTTGGGGATAGACCAAGTTGGTCCTGCTGAGAGCCTTGTGACCCATGCACTCCTGGAAGCACAGCAACTCCCAAGACTGACTCAAGGAGAGAGAAAATCTGAATAGATTGATGAACAAGTGATTGCATCAGTAATCAAAAACCTCCCAGTCAATCATCTGAGGGTTAGATGGCTTCTAGTGAATTCTTTTTTTTTTTTTTTTTTTGTCTTTTTGCTATTTCTTGGGCCGCTCCCGCGGCATATGGAGGTTCCCAGGCTAGGGGTCCAATCGGAGCTGTAGCCACTGGCCTACGCCAGAGCCACAGCAACGCTGGATCCGAGCCTCGTCTGCAATCTACACCACAGCTCATGGCAACGCCGGATCGTTAACCCACTGAGCAAGGGCAGGGACCGAACCCGCAACCTCATGGTTCCTAGTTGGATTCGTTACCCACTGCGCCACGACGGGAACTCCCTGCTTCTAGTGAATTCTGTCAAACATTTTAAAAATGTTTCACATCAATCCTCAGAACACTCCAGAAAACAGAAGCAGAGGGAACACTTCCTAACTCATTCTATCAGGTCAGCATCACCCTGCTACCAAAACTGGATAAAGACATAAGAAAACTAGACAGGGAATTCTCTTGGGGTGCAGTGGGGTAAGGATTTGGCATTGTCACTATAGTGGCTCGGGTTGCTGCTGCGTCACAGATTCCATCACTGGCCTGTGAACTTCCTCATGCTGCAGGTGCAGCAAAAAAGAAAAACTGCAGGCAAATATCCTTTATGAATATAGATGTAAAGATTCTCAATAAAATACTAGTGAACAGAATCCAGTGTTATATTAAAAAGATTAGGAGTTCCCGTCGTGGCGCAGTGGTTAACGAATCCGACTAGGAACCATGAGGTTGTGGGTTCGATCCCTGCCCTTGCTCAGTGGGTTAACAATCCGTTGTTGCCGTGAGCTGTGGTGTAGGTTACAGATGTGGCTCAGATCCCGCGTTGCTGTGGCTCTGGCGTAGGCCAGTGGTTACAGCTCCAATTCGACCCCTAGCCTGGGAACCTCCATATGCCGCGGGAGCAGCCCAAGAAATAGCAAAAAGACAAAAAAAAAAAAAAAAAAAAAAAAAGATTATACATCATGATCAAGTGAGATTTAGCCCAGGAATGCAAGGATAGTTCAACATATGAAAATCAATCAATGCAATACACCACATTAGTAAAATGAAGCAGGAAAAACCACATGATCATCTCAATTGATGCAGACAAAGCATTTGACAAAGTCCAACCCCCTTTCATGATAAAAGCACTCAAAAACAAACTGGAAGGGAAAGGACATTTCCTCAACATGATAAAAGAGGTGTGTAGGAGTTCCCGTTGTGGCTCAGCCGTAATGAATCCAACCCATCCATCCGTGAGGATGCAGTTTCGATCCCTGGCTTCACTCGGTGGGTTAAGGACCCAGTGTTGCCTTGAGCTGCAGTGTAGGTCACAGATGGCTCAGGTCCTGAGTTGCTGTGGCTGTGGCATAGGCCGGCAGCCGCATCTCCAATTCAACCCCTAGCCTGGGAACTTCTGTATTCCTAGGATGTGGCCCTAAAAGACAAAACAAACAATTGGGGAAGGGGGGAAATCTAATTTTTAGAGTTACCATATTATAATATTCAAATATTCAGTTTTCAACAACACAACAAAATCATACAAAGAAACAGGATTGTGGTACATTCAAAGGGGAAAAAAGTGGACACAAACCATTCCTGAGGAAGCCTGAACATTGGACTTAATAGACACAGGCTTTAAACTGACTGTCTTAAATTGCTCAAATAGCTAAAGGAAACCGTAAAGGAGCTCCCTGGTGACTCAACGGGCTAAGGATCCACCATTGTCACTGCAGCCACTTGGGTTGCTGCTGTGGCACAGGTTCAGTCCCTGGCTAGGAAACATGCATGCCATGGGCACAGCCAAAACAAAACCCTAGAACTGGTTCTAAGCCTGACTGGTGCTAGAGCTGGCAGCCAGCTCTGGACTTAGCACTGGCTCTAGATCTGTAACTGGCCCTGGGGTTGGAGCTGGAGCTACAGCTAGATGTGGCCTTGCAGCTGTTATGAGAGCTGGCCCAGGAACTGGCTGTACTTCTGAACTAGCTCTAGCTCTTTAACTGGCTCTAGTTCTGGCTTTGGTTTTAGAGCTGGGTCTGGAGCTGCTACTAGCTCTGAACTTGCCAATGGCACTTTCATTACCTGGAGCTTGTGCTAGAGGTAGTGCTGGTACTGGCTCTGGCTTTGGTGCTAGAAATGCTCTAGCTTTGAAGCTGACACTCAGTATGGCTTTTACTTGGGGGCAGGTTCTAGAACTGATGCTGGATCTGGCTCTTGTTCTGGAGCTGCCATTGGCTCTAGCTCAAGCTGGTGTTGAAGTGGGTGCCAGAGCTGTTTCTAGCTCTGGAGCTGACACTGTTACGGAGCAGGTGCATGCTCTATCTTTGGAGCTGACGCTGGAACTGACTAGCTCCAGAGATGGCTTTGTAGCTAGAGCTGGTTCTAGCTCTAGATTTGGCACCAAAGTTGAATGTAGCTCTGTAGCTGGCAACAGAGTCAGCTTTAGCTTTGGAGCAGTGCTGGAGCTTGTTCTAGCTCTAAGGTTGGCTCTGCCTATAGGTCTATACCTGGAGCTGCCACCAGAGCCATCTCTAGCTCTGGATCTGATTTTACAGCCGGCACTGGAGCTGGCTCTGGATGAGTTGGACACAGCACTCAGGTCCAAGCTGGACGGATTGAGATGATGCACAAAGACCGCCAGCTGCTTCAGGCAGGGGAAGCCTGGAGGCTGACAGAAATCCTCTGAGTGCTGTCCAGCTAGGTGCCCAAGGTGGAGGAGATGGCACTGGGGTAGGAGGGCACTTAGCAGAGTCAAAGCCCTGCCCTTTCCATCCACACTGCCTCCTATGGCACTTTTGTAGGGGGCTGGGCTCCTCTACCTGGTCCTCCTCTTCCAAAGACCTGCCCCAGCCCATCCCCAACTCTGCTCTAGCCATCCTGGCAGTAGCAGGCCTGGTCACCAAGCAGGGATGGGGGTGCGGGTGGGGGTTACAAAGAGCCTCAATCCTAGGATGCGCTTGATAAATGTCTGACCAGCTCCCCTTCTTCAGGAAAGCTTGCCATGCTTCTCCGTCTGTCTTCCCCCTAGAATGTAAACTCCGTGAGGGCAAGGAGGGCTTGTGTCTGCTCTGTTCACTACACAGAGCTGGCTGGCACAGAGTAGGTGCTCTATAAATATCTAATGGATGCGGGAGCACATGCTTCCACCCCAGTCTTCCCAGGGCCCTTGTGCACCTCAGCGTGTAGCTTGGGCACAGAGGTGCTGCCTCGCTCTGCAGCCTGCGTGTGGTCGTGTCTTCCCCATGACACCGTGTACCTGAGGGGTGGGGCACAGCCTTCCCTGGGCCCATGGCAGCCAAGCCTGAGGTTCAGGGCAGACTCATAAGAGGCAGTCCACCTCACCTCCTGCTCTGGGCCCCCCACCTCCGGGTGAAGGGGGCGGGGAGACAGACAGCTCTGGATCTGGGAAGGAGCTATGGTGAGTCTGTCTGATAGCTCCCCATGATTAGATTTAGACTATATAACTTAATCGTGGGGGAATAACAGACTCAAATTCTGTAAAGAGACTGGCTTGAATGTCAAGGTCATGGAAGGCCAGGAAAGACTGAGGATTGTTCCCGATTGAAGAAACCCTGGATCTTGGCAACCAAATTCAATGTGTGATCCTGGATTGGATCCACCACTTGTAAATGGCGTCATTGGAACAATCATTTGGACAAGGAATGTTGCCTACCATTCAATAAACAGCAAATGTTGCCCACTATCCAGCCATCAGCTACTGCAGCCGCCCCTAACGGTGCACGCGAGGGAATTTAGGATGGAGAAAAAACAGGATACGGGCTCTGGATCATCAAATGCATATCCAAGGCACAATTTCAGTGAGCCCAGGCTCTTGCATCTTCCCATATATAGAAAATCACTAAAATCATTAACTTGAGATGTCTGGTTTTTTGGTGTGTGTGTGTGTGAACAGCAGTAATCTTTTGATATTTGTCCACTTTGTTATTTATTTTTTATTTTGCTTTTTAGGGCCACACTCGCAGCATATGGAGGTTCCCAGGCTAAGGGTCTAATCCAAGCTGCATCTGCGACCTACACCACAGCTCAGGGCAACACTGAATCCTTAACCCACTGAGCGAGGTCAGGGCTCGAACCTGCAACCTCATGGTTACTAGTCAGATACATTTCCACTGTGCCACAATGGGAACTCCTCCTTTGTTATTTTTTTTAAGCAAAAACTCCTGTACATTCTCTTCAGAGCTACCTGGAGAGACTGTCTCCTGGGTTGTAGTGTTCAGTGTGGTCTCCAAATAAAACTGAACTCTCAACAATTAGATTATGAGGGTTTTTGTTTGTTTGTTAATTTCTTTTTTTTTTTTTTTTTTTGTCTTTTCTGGGGCCGCTCCTGTGGCATATGGAGGTTCCCAGGCTAGGGGTCCAATCGGAGCTGTAGCCACCGGCCTACGCCAGAGCCACAGCAACGCTGGATCCAAGCCAGGTCTGCAACCTACACCACAGCTCACGGCAATGTGGGATCTTTAACCCACTGAGCAAGGGAAGGGATTGAACCCACAACCTCATGGTTCCTAGTCGGATTCGTTAACCACTGAGCCACAACGGGAACTCCTCTATGAGGGTTTTTTTAATTGGTTAACAGTTTTGGTGGCCAATGAAGGGACCCAGAGCAGCCTTCTTTCCTCCACCTGAACTCTTCCAAGAACTGGAGCTTTGGTACCAGCAGAGAGGCCTCTCGGCCCACCTGCCTCTTCGAAGACGCAGACAAATTTGGATGAGTCTCTCCGAGGCTGAATCTCCCGTTATTGGCTGCCAATCCTGGATTTATTAGGAGCTGTTAAACTACTCAGTGGGGGAGTAGGTTTTCCTTGAAACTTAGTTTCAAGAAGAGGTACCTGTGTTATCCTCAGGTGAAAGAGGACAGATTTTCTTTTCTTTCTTTTCTTTTTTTTGGAGGGGCCTCACCCACAGCATATGGAGATTCCCAGGCTAGGGATTGAATCGGAGCTGTAGCTGCAGCTCCTATGCCACAGCTGCGCCAGATCTGAGCCACGTCTGTGATCTACACCACAGCTCACGGCAACACCAGATCCCGACCCATTGAGCAAGACCAGGGTTCAAACCCACATTCTCATGAATACTAGTCAGATTCGTTTCTGCTGCACCTCAGCAGGAACTCCTGAGTACTTACTGTTTACTCTTTTTTAAAACTTATTTTTTGAATTGTTAATTGTGATTTTTAAATTTTACAATGGAGTTTCATGCATTGCTTTGTTTACTCTCTCTCTATACATAATTTCTTTGCATTTTTTTTCTAAACCATTTGAGAGCGACTTGAGGACATGATGTCCCATTACTTCTTTTTTTTTTTTTTAATAATTGCGGGGTTTTTTTGTTTTGTTTTGTTTTGTTTTAAGTTTTTTTTTGTTTGTTTGTTTGTTTTTGTTTTTTTTGTTTTTTTTTTTTGTCTTTTTGCTATTTCTTGGGCCACTTCCGCGGCATATGGAGGTTCCCAGGCTAGGGGTCCAATCAGAGCTGTAGCAACCGGCCTATGCCAGAGCCACAGCAGCGCGGGATCCGAGCCGTGTCTGCAACCTACACCACAGCTCACGGCAACGCCGGATCCTTAACCCACTGAGCAAGGGCTGGGACCGAACCCGCAACCTCATGGTTCCTAGTCGGATTCGTTAACCACTGCGCCACGACGGGAACTCCTGTTTTGTTTTTTTTTGTTTTGTTTTTTGGCCATGCCAGCAGCATGCAGAAATAAGTCCTAAAAGAGTAAGTCCTTCCCACTGCTACCTGACTATCAGATACCTAGCCTGCATGCCCTCTGGAGAACTTCTTTCTTCTAGCCATGGTGGCAATCAGCCAGAACTAAAGATTGGAAGAAAATCCATTTAACGTTTCCATGGTTTCTCTGCCTGATCAAACACTTAGCATTCCTTCCTCCACTTGCCGTTGCGGGATTAGAAGACAGAAGTGGAGAGGAAGGTGCTGATAGTAGTTAAACAGAGGGAAGGGGGCAGGGCACAACCTTAAAAAAATGACAGCCCTGGAGAACAGAACAAAAACCGATGAGTACTGATTAGGTCCAAGAGTACAGAAGATTCAGGTTCCAGTGGGCCCCGAGCCTCGTTACCCACTCATAGTACATTAGCTGAGTGACACCCCCACAGATGCCAGGACGGTTCTGAGGCCGACCATAAAAAGGTCAAAAAGTGGGCAGGGGCCCAATTCCTGGAAATCCCTGCTCCCTCCCCCAAATAGTTGGAATAATCCTCCCACTCATTTGCCTATGAAGTGACCCAGCTCATGAAAACTAACGTCCCCCAGCCCCGCCCCTGTATTTCTGGGCTGGGCTGTGCTCTGCTCTCACTTCTGAGATGCTCCACTGTTCATTCTGCCTGTGGTTTGTTTTTCCCAGGGCCACTCTTTAGCCCCTTTGAGATGGCCCACACTTTGGCTATCTCTCTCAATAAATCTACTCCTTGAAAACAAAGACAAAAACAAAACAAATCTTTCCTGTCATGGCTCAGTGGAAACAAATCTGACTAGTATCCATGAGGATGCAGGTTCGATCCCTGGACTCACTCAGTGGGTTAAGGATCCGGCATTGCTGTGAGCTGTGGCATAGGTTGCAGATGCAGCTCAGATCTGTCATCACTGCGGCTGTGGTGAAGGCTGGCAGCTATAGCTCCGATTAGAACCCTAGCCTGGGAACCTCCATATGCCATGGATGTGGCCCTGAAGTAGATTTAAAAAAAAAATTTTTTTTTTTTGAGAATGACTGTGTATTTTATGAAAAAAAATTTTTTTAAATAAATAAATAGATCTACTCCCTGCCTACCATTTTGCCTCTTATTGAATTCCTTCTGCATCGAGACACAAAAAAAACCCTGAACTTCAGTAAGTTCTGGAACCAGGTATGTGATTTTAACTAAAAAACAGTGGGTTTGAAATTGACAAAACATTGCAAATCAATTATAATAAATAAATTAAAAAAAAAAAAAAACAATGGGTTCGATCCCTAGCATGGGAACTTCCATATGCCATGGGTGTGGCCCTAAAAAGACAAACAGACAAACGAAAAACTGGGTTCAAGGGCCAGTCTGGGTTTTGGGCAGGTTCGAGTCCTGGCCCATGGGCTCAAGTCCCAATCTGAGTTGTGCAGTTTTAGTAGTAAGGGGTTAACAAGAACCAAGTAAAACGAATCCAAGCAGATAACCCCAAGTCAGGACTGGGGGAAGTATTCCAACAGGGAACCAGGTGGGGCAGGGACCACGAGCAGTGGGGAAGGGATGCACACAAGCCAAAGTCTTGAGAGGCAGTCGCGTCATTCCCATTTTACGGCCCTTTACACTTTACAAAGAACTTCTGGGAAAATGATGCCCTAGGCTGGTGAAAAAATGCTGTTTAAGGACACCTGGCGATGAATCAGATACAACAAAAACAAGTTTAATGCATGACTGAACTAGAAAACCAGGAAGAGAAATCCCAGGTGTGAGAGCGAGAACAGTGGCGGGATGTGAGGACAGCAAGTCACTAGCCTAGGAAGTTGCACATCAACTGCTCAGGCAGGGACCAGGCCCACCATAAGCGCTGTGAAATATATTTAAGAAATTCTGGTGTTCCATCGTGGTGCAGCAGAAACGAATCTGACTAGTATCCATGAGGACGCAGGTTCGATCCTTGCCTCGCTCCTTGGGTTAAGGATCCGGCGTTGCCGTGAGCGGCGATGTAGGTCACAGATGCAGCTCGGATCTGGTATTGTTGTGGCTGTGGTCTAGGCTGGTGGCTACAGCTCCGATTCAACCCCTAGCCTAGGAACCTCCATGTGCTGTGGGTGCGGCCCTAAAAAGACAAAATAAATACAAATAAATAAATAAATAAATAAAAGAAATCCAAGTAGGAGTTCCTGTTGTGGTTCAGAGGGTTAAGAACCCAACCAGAATCCATGAGGATGCAGGTTCCATCCCTGGCCTCACTCAGTGGGTTAAAGATCCAGCGTTGCCCTGAGCTGTGGTGTAGGTCGCAGACACGACCCGGACCTGGTGTTCCTGTGGCTGTGGTGTAGGCCGGCCGCTGTAGCTCTGATTCAACCCCTAGCCTGGGAACCTCCATGTGCTGCGGGTGTGGCCATGTGGTCCGACCAGGGTGGTCCCCAGATGAAGGAAGGCCATCTGCCTGGCCCCTGAGTCCGTTCCCCACCTTTCTCTCTGTCCACCCCTCCCTCCCTGGGCTTTTGCTCCTCCTGCGTGGAAACCGCAGGTGGGCTGACTCCTGAGCAGAGGGTCTGGTGAAAGACAAACCCGTGGAGGGAAGAAAGAGGCCTCTTGTTAGAGGACGTGCTTGTCCCCTGAACACTCTCCCGTATATATTGCCATTCAGCTCAGCACGTGTCTTAATATTTTCTCGTTCATAAATACATCCATCTGTCTAATTCTTGTATTATCATCTCTCCTGCAAAGTTCTGTTGGCTGAGCTTGGGTTCGGCTTTTCATCATTTGTCTCTGTTTCCTGGCAGGTGCAAACTGCTCGGGTCTGGCCTCACCAGCACTGCGTGGAGGAAATTGAATTTTTATTCTTCTTCCCTCTCACCTCTGAATTCACACAGTCATCACGCTCCACCCCCTTTAATCTGGCCTCCCGAGCACCAGGTGAGGCTGGGAGGTGACTGTCAGCCCAGTGGGCACAAGGGACAGCTTGCGCCACTCTCCAGGTCTGTGGAAAGCCAGCTCATCCTCCCCAAGCCCTTCCTGTGACGGACAGAGCTGTGGTGATAGACCAGAGGGGGCCCCCCGATCAGAGCAGGGGAGTCAGGGACGGAGGGAGGCCATCCATCGAGAAGAGCTGGTCCTGGGAGGGACTGGTCTGAGTGGGAAATGACTGGAGCAGACCATCCTGGGCCCACTAGGCTGTGACTAAACAAAGACTTCATTGCGTCTGAGTCGGGAGCAGCCAGACAGGAGGAGGGGACAAGGAGGCCCAAAGGAGGAAGAGGCAGCCAGGAAATACCAGGACACAGAAGTAGTTGGGGCCAGTGCTCTTGACCCTGTCTCAGCTCCACAGAGGAGCCTTCGGCTCAGTTGGCAGAGCCTTGGGGTAAGAGCCAGGACAAGGAGCAGGCCTGGCACTTGTTCTAACCCAAAGGAGTCACCTGCTGTTTTCCCTCCAGAAAATGAATTGGGTTCTGTTGTTGCTGTTGTTGTTGTTTCTTTTTTGGCCATGCAGAAGTTCCCAGGCCAGGGATGGAACCAACACCACAGCAGTGACCTGAGCCACAGCAGTGACAGTCCCAGATCCTTAACTCACTGAGCCACCAGGGAACTCCTTTTTAAAAAGTATCGTTGATTTACAATGTTGTGTTAATTTCTGCTGTACAGCAAAGTAACTCAGTTATAGATATATGTATATATATAATATATATGTATATATATATATATATATTTTTTTTCCTTTCCTTTTTGGCTGCATCCGCAGCATATGGATGTTATAAGCCACAACTGCAACCTACACCACAGCTGTGGCAACATGGGACCCTTTAACCCACTGCACCAGGCCAGGGATCAAACTGTACTGGCTCAGTGACCCAAGCCGCTGCAGCTGGATCCTTAACCCACCACATCACAGTGGGAACTCCTCGTTTTCATTTTTTTTTTATTTTTTATTAAAGTATAGTCAATTTACAATGTTGTCCCAATTTCTGCTGTACAGCAAAGTGACCCAGTCATATATTTACAATCTTGTACCAATTTCTGCTGTACAGCAAAGTGAACCCAGTCATATAATATAAGAAAAAAGAATTCTTTTTTCTTCTATTATCTTCCATCATGGCCTATCCCAGGAGATGGGCTATATTTCCCTGTGCTATATGATAGGACCTTGTTTTTTATCCATCCTATATATAATAGTTTGCCTCTGCTATTTTTTTTCATAAATGATTTACACAACAATGTTAGATTTACAGAAAAACAGTGAGGACAGTACAGAGAGTTCTCGTAAAGCCCTCGCTCAGTGTCCCCTGTGATGAACATCATATGCTAGTGTGGTTGGTATCCTTGCCACAGCTGATGAACTGGGGTATCACACAGCACACAGCACAGTACTGAGGGGAGCCAGTACTGCAGCTCCAATGGGGCCCCAGGACAGACCCTGAGGCTTCCAGGGAGCTGGGGGTGCAGAAGGCAGGAGGCTGGATGGACCAGGTCCCAGAGATCCCCCAGATCTCTGGCCCCTTTCTTGCAGGCCACAGGGCTGGGCCTCTGGAGCACCCCCGCCCCACTCACCACTTTCCAGCCAGCCAGCTCCCCATCTCTCCCTGCCAGGCCTGCTCCATCTCCAGGAAGCCTCATAAATCAGTCTCTCCTGCCCTTTGTCACCCTCGGGCTCTTCTTGGTTCATGCAGCCTTCACTCAGCAGCCTGGTGGGCCTGCAGAGCCTGGAATAAAACTTCCCTTCCGGGCGCCACAGGATCCTCTGATAGGTGCAGTCAGCACCCAGCAGGGTTTCTCTTAGTTCCTTTTTAAATTTGTTATTTATTTTATTTTTTAATATAATTTTTATTTTATAGTGGAGTATCGTCCATTTACAATGGCGTATCAGTTTCAGGTATACAGCAAGGTGAGTCAGTTATACACATACACATATCCATTCGTTTTCAGATTCTTTTCCCATATAGAGTATTTCAGAATACTGAGCAGAGTATACAGTAGGTCCTTGTTGATGACCTATTTTATATGTAGCAGCGTGTGTATGTTAATCCCGAACCCCTAATTGAGTCCTCCCCTCAGTTCTTAGTCCTTAGGGCTCTGGCTGTTGAAGCCATTCCTTTCCTGTCCTGTTTTCTCACAGCCTCTCTCCTCCCTGATTACCTGGAAGCCTATTCGCATGTCCCTCTGCAGAGATCTGCACGCCTCTTCCCAGGGTAAGTCCTCTGGGGTGATCATCCAGGAGGACTTCAGGCAGCTCCCAAGCCTCTGAATGTCCCACTTGTCCCCGAGATCTAACTGAGGGTGGGACAGCTGCCAAGGACGCCCCCACCCCCCCAGCTCAAGGTGGCTGCCTCGGTGCAGCCACCCTTGTCTCGTACTCATGTGAAACTTTTGCCATTGTCCTTGCTTCTTCCTCGCAACAGTGTGAGACTGGAGAAGCCAACGTTATTGTTTCAGTTTAGAACACAGCTCCCGTTATGGCTCAGCGGGTTAAGAACATGACCGAGTATCCATGAGGATGCAGATTGGATCCACGGTCTCACTCAATGGGTCAAGGATCCGGCATTGCCTCAAACTGCAATGTAGGTCGAAGATATGGCTTGGATTTGGTGTTGCCAGGGCTGTGGCATAGGCTGGCAGCTACAGCTCTGATTGGACCCGTAGCCTGGGAACTTCCACATGCCACAGGTGCAACCATAAAAAGAAAAGAAAAAACACAGGAGAGGGCCAGAGGCTAAACACTTTGACCAAGTCCACAGATATGCCTTCATGGTCCCTCATCTAGAGCTTCTTGAGGCCTTGGGACACTTGCAATTTCATATCTTACTTCCCTCCAGATAAGACTACCATGCCCACCACTGTATCCCCCCTGCTTTGCCCCACTATCTGGTACACAGCAGATACTCAACCGATTGCTGTTTGTTTTTGCTTCTTAGGGCCGCACCTTCAGCATATGGATGTTCCCAGGCTAAGGGTCCAATCAAAGCTGCAGCTGCCGGCCTACACCACAGCCACAGCAATGCTGGATCCAAGCCACATCTTCGACCAATGCCACAACTCACAGCAACACCAGATCCTTCTTAACCCACCGAGCGAGACCAGGAATCAAAACTGCCTCCTCATGGATCCTAGTCGGGCTCATTACCACTGAACCACAATGGGGACTCCCAGCTCAATCAATGTTTTAAAATTATTAAATAAATGAATGAGTTAGAGGAAGAACATTCATTCATTCATGTATTCTATTTCAACAGTGAGTTGAATGACCATTTGATGGGTCCTGGGGATAAAGGATGAATAAGACACAATCCCCACCCTGGAGAAATAGTTTCATGGGGAAAATAATTTGTAAACAAAAAATTACAACACAAAGCATAGAACGCCACAATGGAAGACTGTCCCAAGTGCTGTGCGAGAACAGCGGTTCTTGACTCTGCCTGGAGGGGAGCGGAAGAGAGGTGAAGGAAGAGAGGCATTTCCTGGAGTGTGGGGGACGGGCAGAGCGAGGGCAAGGCATTCCTAGACCACGGGGGTGACAGTGAGTCTGGCTCAGGGAGGCCTAGGGGGAGCCCTGAGTGGGCCCCTCCCTTTGACCACATGGAAGTCAGAGCTTTGCCACATGTGCCCCCCTCTGGCTCCAGGTCCGGGAGGGTTCTATCTGGGCCCAATCCAGGGCATGGGGACTGCCAGCCCCTTGTCATTCTCGTTTGATGACAGGCTGCTAGGAAAACCTCTTCTGAGAGGGAGTTCTACATCTGAGCCAATTTGAGACAATCTAATGAGATTTCTTGAGCCAAAAGCTCAACTATAACCTATCTAGTCCGCTCCCTCCACCCTCTCATCCTGTAATTCCAGCCAGCACATCATCCAGTCAGCGGGGCGCAGCTGTCTGCCGGCAGCCTCGGGCAGGCTCGCTCGCACCCTTTCTCTTGTTTACCCTCCTCGTTCCCAGAGATCCAGCACAGGGTAATCTGACTTTTACTTCCAGATGTCTCTGCCTTTTTCATCTGCTGTCATTGTTTGAGGTGTAGGTGAGATATTCAAGGGCACACGTGTACACAAAAGGGAGTCAGGACTCTGGAGGCATGTGGGCTGCAGCCTTTAGCTGAGATGTGAAGGCACTAGGGTTATTTATAAATAAGGACCAGGAGTTCCTGTCGTGGCTTAGTGGTCAACGAATCCAACTAGGAACCACGAGGTTGCGGGCTCGATCCCTGGCCTTGCTCAGTGGATTAAGGATCCTGAGTTGCCTTGAGCTGTGGTGTGGGTCGCAGACGCGGCTCCGATCCCGCGTTGCTGTGGCTCTGGCGTAGGCCGGTGGCTACAGCTCCGATTGGACCCCTAGCCTGGGAACCTCCATGTGCCGAGGGAGCGGCCCTAGAAAAGGCAAAAAGGCAAAAATTAAAATTAAAAATAAAATAATAAAAAATATAAGGACTAGAGGGAAAGGCAAATGTAACGTTTATGTGGGGGGCAGGAGAGCATCATGGATGACGTAGGAGCTCACATCATAACTGGGATGTTTCAGTTAGGCTTGCCGTGGAGGAAGGTCCCAGATCACAGGGACAGATATCATGGAGAGGTGATGTCGGCTCCGGGGAGAAAGGCAGCCCACTGTGCCTCTACAGTTAGAGTAATTCTTTGTGTGTTTCTGTGTGTGTGTGTGTGTGTGTGTGTGTGTGTGTGTGTGTGTGTGTGTGTGTGTGTGTCTGTCTGTCTGTCTTTTTAGGGCTGCACCCAAGGCATATGGAGGTACCCAGGCTAGGGGTCCAATCGGAGCTGTAGCCGCCAGCCTACGCCACAGTCACAGCAACTCAGGATCCAAGCCGTGTTTGCAACCTACACCACAGCTCAGGGCAACTCTGGATCCTTAACCCTGAGCAAGCCCAGGGATCAAACCTGCATCCTCATGGATGCTAGTCAGATTCATTAATCAGGTTCATTAACCACTGAGCCATGACAGGAATGCCTTTTTTTTTTTTTTTTTGCTGCAACTGCAGCATATGGAAATTCCTGGGGCCAGGTATTGAATCTGTGACAATGCTGGGTCCTTAACCTGTTGAGCCACCAGGGGACTCCTAATTTTAAAAGAGGAATCTAGTAATTTTGATCCAAACATGACTTCATGGATTTACTTTTTATGCTACCCACACACACAAACACACGCCATGCTCACCCACAGAGGACCCTAGATCCCTTCCCTGCTGTTTTTACATCAATTTTATTCTTACTTGTATCTTTACAGAAAATGGCACAGAAATCACAGGTTTCAGATACCTAGAAGTTATTACAGTTCCATATTTCAAACACCTCAATATCAAGTTTCTTTCTTCTCACTCTATGTACAGTATTTACACACCGGGGGCTACAGTCTAACACTTCAAACCAATGGGAGACAAAGACAAGAACTGGGGCGGGGTGTGGGGGGGTCATGAACAGGATGAAGAAGAAATCAACTTTTGATATGGAATCAAAATCCCAACCCACTGTCTCAGGTCTTTCTCCTGCAAGTATTACCTGCAAAGGCGGGTGCGATGGTAGAGAAAAGTGCCATGGGGATGGGGGTGGAAGGGGAAGACATGGAGAGGTGTATGGACAGGTATGGACAGGTCCTCCCGTAAGCAGGCAGGAAGAAGCCCCCAGTGTCCTATTCCAACACCGTCCCTGGCTCGAGTGGCTTACACCTGGGGTGAAGGTCTGGGTGCCTGTAGCTTAGTTTGGGTCTGACACTGGCTCCTCCTTTGCTCTCCTTCAAGCCTTTCCTCACACCCGTCTTGTGACCAACCCTTGATGTCTGTTTATAGCCCCAGGCCCACTGCAGGAATGGCCCAGAGCAAGCTGAGTCAAGATCTGTGGTTTCTGATGTGTCATTTCACACTGGATTGGGCTGCTCCAAGGCTGGGTGTAGGTGAACCAATAGTTTGCAAGAAGCTCTAGGGGAAGGGTGTTTTACAGGGCAAGTCAGGGTCACAGGCAGCGCATCAGAGGTCAAGATGCTCCAGAACACACACCCACAAGCGCCTCCCAAAGGCGCAATGAGCCACAGCATCTGTGAGAGGTGCCCCCTGGCTGCAGGGCAGAGAGGCCCTGCAGGTACTGTCTGCTGCCACCCAGGTCTCAGAGTGGGATGGGCTGGGGGTGGAGAGGGCGGGTTCCTGAGGGTGACCATGGAGACTGTGACATGAACAGTGGCCGAGGGGCCCAGGCTGAGACTTTCCAAGTTGAATCTGGAATCCGGGCTCCAGGGACAGGGGTTGGCAGAGGTTGTGCCTGGGCCTAGGGGACATGCGCGCATTTCGGAAAGAGCAGGTGGGGGAGCAGAGTTTTCCTGGGGGCGCTCAGGACACTGGCGCTGGAGTGCAAGTCCTCCATCCCTGTCAGCGCCATGTGTTTGCAGCAGCGGGCTCTGGGTCTGAACGGAGCAGAATCCACAGAGGGTGTAGAGCTGGGAAGGAGGGCGCGTTCAAGCAAGAGAACGGACTGTAAGGGGTGGGTCTGGACCATGAGTCACCAAAAGATTGAGTGCAAGCAGCTTGAGGGGGTGCAGTGGGACGGCAAAAAGCCTTCTGAGGCGGGCTGTGAGGGCGAGGAGGAGGAGGATGCTGACCAGGTCAGGACCAGGGAGGTCTCATCATGGCCCAAAGCCTCGGCCAGAAGGGAACTGGGCCTGAAGTCACGGGGGCAGCAGTGGCACGGAGGGCCGGAGGGGGTGGGGGAGGGGGGCAGAGGGTCACAGAGGGCTGGGGGGGTGGGGGAGGGGGGCGGGAGCCAGGCCTGGGCCCCCGCCTTGGAGAGCACCTCCCGACACCACCGGCCCGGAGGAGAGCAGCGTGCCGGGGCTCCGGTGTCCGCGCACCCTTGACCTAAGCCATGTCCTCGAGCTGCGGTGGACTCAGCTTCTCCGCCGGCCTGTCTTCGTCCGTGGCCTCCTCCTCGTCGGGCTCCTCGGCGCTGCGGGCCAGGCTGTCGGGCCCGGACACAGTCCCCAGCACTTTGGTGCTGTGCTCCTGCGCTCTGGCTCGGAGCGCCGCGATGCTGTTCTCCCTCAGTTCCTCCTGGGACATGGTGGCCGGGCCGTCGGGGCCCCGCTCCTCCTGCTCCACCTTGTCGAGCTTGGGCAGGGCCTGGCGCTCCGCCTCGGGCTTCCTCCCCGACTCGGCTGCCGCCTCCAGCGACTTTTTGTGCATCCCTAAAAAGAATTGTTGGTATTCGGGTTTAGAAAAGCGCCTGGGAAAGCCATCTTGAACTGAAAACGGCAAAGATAGAGAGAGGCCAGAATTAAGGACGAGCAGAAAGCCTTACTTCATACACCGCAGTCACGCGAGTCCCAGGGGCGGGGCCGGGGTGTGGGGGCGGGAGGGACACGAGGCTGTGGATCAGCAGCTGGGCACCAGGCTGCAGACGGCTTCTCCATGCCAAGTCCCTGGGCACCTGGCCCCCGGGATCCTGTTTGTCCCTTCCCGGGTACAGCACTTGCTCCCCCCAACCCTCTCTGGGGGATTCTAGATCTTAGAACCCCAAGATAAACTGGTGCTATCAGACGCAGGTCCAGAGGGTAGGTGGGGAGGATGGCAGGTGGAGAGATTTAGGGGGAAGAAGTCCTTTGGGCAAAGCCAGAGTGGTGGCCAAAGGGACTTAGGGGTCCCCTCAACCGCCAAGAGGAGCTGTGTCACAACCCCAGTTCCCCCCAAAGGAAGGGGAGCACAGACCCTGGGCAACAGCCACCCCCTTCTCACAGGACAAAAGGACCCATATCCATCCAGAATGAGAGTCCTAGGCACCCCAGGAGGTGGGTGCAAGGGACAGACACCAAGCCCTGGGAGGCTCCCTGGGGGAGCCTGGGAGGCTGGCTTTGGTGGGCCTCTCTCTGGCTAGGCTGTTGTGGCCAGATGTGCCTGCATCAGGGCTCTGTCCCCTCCTCCAGGGAGCCCGCTCCCCTCGCCACAGGGGCCGGGCCCCGGGAGGGTGCGGGCTCTTACCCAGCAGCCACGGGGCACAGGAGTCCATGATGCCATCCTTGGCGGACTTGAGGATGGACTCAGGCAGGGGGATGGAGTGGCGCACCATGGCCCCATAGAGCCCGTACTCCGCCATAACGCTGCTCCGGCCCCAGCACTTCTCTCGCTTCCTCCACTTGGCTCTGCGATTCTGGAACCAGACCTGTAAGCGCAGACTAACAGGTCAGGGGCGTGCTCTGGGAGCCAGCGGCCAGGCCCCTCTCCCCATGTCTGCCTGAGTTAAGGGCCCCACCTCTTTGATGGCCAGTGAACCCATCCCCTTGTAACTTCTGTTTCTCCAACAGGGTGTTCTTACTTAAATTAAACTCACCCACCCCGTGGTACCCCGAGATTCCTCCGGGTTCGGAGTGTCCAGAGTGAGACACAACACCTGTAAGAATACGATGGGCAAAAAAGATCTTTTTTTTTTTTTCTCAATCAAAGCAGTTTAGGGTGATGGGGTAGGGATGCCTCCTGGACAGGGTCTTGCAGCAGGCAGCTCCCTGTGTGGTCCTTAAGTTTGCAGCTGAGAAGCCAGACCCTCACAGCTCTCTTGCACGTGGGAACACCTCCAGTGCACAAACAGAATCCCTTTTCTGACGTGCAGAGGGACAAAGTCCTTTCCAGGGGCTGGACTAGCAGAATCTTTGGTTCAGGGTATCTACCAGAACTCCAGAGGCCAGAGCAGTGCCCCAGCAGGCAGGTGAGCATGGACTCAGGCAGCAAAAGGCATTTCAGGCAGGTACCAGGAAGCCTGGGAACTACCCCCAAAGCAGGGCAGTGGAAGCTCCTGGGAGGCCTGAGTCAGTTTCCCTTCTCTGCCCTATCCTGGCCAAGCCCTGCCCAGCGGGTGGTGCCCTCCATTCACCCACTCCCCACAATTTGGGACCTAACTCTGAACAATATCTGGGGGTGCTGGGCAGCCATCCTTCAGTCAGAGAGGAAAAAGGAAAGTCTCTTGTTGTGCAAAGCAAGTGGAGGTGGGGACCCAGGGAGTGCGGTGGGGACGCTCTAGGGGGTGCTGCTCTGGCCCCAAAGCTGGCCGGTGCAGGGTCTGAATAAGCATGGGGTGCCCTGGGCACATCTGTAGCCCTCCAGCCCGGTTTTGGAGGAGATTCCAGAGTCTCCGACATCTTGGAGGAGGGGACATTTCTTGGTCCCCGAAAGCAGCTTTCCTAAGGTTTTTCCGCAGCTGACAAGAGCCAGAGCAGGGACAGCTGCACTGTCCCTCAAGCAGGTAAGAGGCGCGCGGGAGACTGGAAGAAGCCCAAGCCCACCGGCCCCATCTTGTCCCCTCACAGCCCCTCCAGGCACTGACCTCCCGCCCCCCAACCCCGCGGCGGAGATGCTCAAGCGCCCCGGGGTGGGGGGTGGGGCGAGAGGAGGGCAGAGGCGGTTTCGGAAAAATCTATTAGTTTTCTGGGCGATTTCCATTCCCTGGGCCAGGTCCCCGCCCTTCCCTCCCGGCCCCCTCCCCCGTCCCCGGCGGCAGAGGTTTCAGCTTTTGATGAAAAATTGCTCCGGCTCTATTCAGGAGGCGGCAAAAGAAGAGTCACCCCCAGGGGCAGCCCTGGGCTGATTGAAAAATAAGTTAATTTCTGTTTGAATCGATGGGCCTCAGGCACTGAAATATCACGGGAAATTAAAGCGGCTGCTCTCTCGGGAGCCGCGGCATTGACCCGCACTAATTAATGCTGGGGAGGCAGCGCAAGCCGCGCCGCGAGCCGCTCCCCCTCCTCGGGGGACCCCAAACACTTCTCATTTAACTAATTAGACGAGGAAAATTGGGTGTTAATTTGTTTAGGATTTTTTCCCCTCTTCCCCCCGGCAGCTCCCTCCCCGGCCCCCGCTCCATGCGGGGGCGCGGGAAATGAATGCGGGGCTCGCCGGCAGATGGCTGCCCGGTCACTCTGCAATCTTCTCCGACTTGATTGCTTGATTAGGTCGTTAGCACATTAAAAAAAAAAATTGCTTGCCGTCTGGCGCTGGCGTGATGAGTGGGACGCGCGGCAGCGCCTGGGTAATTTATCTTTTTATACGGCAAAGAATTTGATTTCAATCTGCAGATATATGGGGCGCCTTTGACACCTGTTTAACATCTCGCCGCTGACAGCTTAACCCTTTGCTGCCTCGGCCGCAGGGAGGCCTGGGCGGGGGCTCGGAGTCCGAGCGCCCCTGTGGTTTCCTCCGCTGCCGCCAGGTGGCGGAGTGAGCGCACCCAGAGTCTGCGGCGGAGCGCGGTCGGCCGCGTCCAGCAGGGGGCGCCCCGGGCCGCACCGCCTCGCACCCTCCAGGCCTCCAAAGAGCCCCGTAGGCTCTGAAGCGTCTGCGGAGCTGCGGACCGAGGGCACGGTCCACGCACACCGTGAAGTTGACCCAAATGTGTGTAACGTGTTTGGGCATGTCTTCACTTGTACATGACCAGGAACCTCTAAAAATGGGAGAGATGCAGCCTCAGACATCCGAGCCTCTCCATCCCCACACTAGTTCATTTCACCTGGGTGGCGCGGCCTGCGGTGAGCCGCGGCCCCCGCACCCAACCCTCCAGGAGAGCGATGGAGTCAATATGCAAGGCCTCCTCCTGGTCTGGACCCAGACCACGCGGAGGGGTGGGGGGGGAGGCTGGCCAAAGAAAGGTTTACATAATTTAAAGGCTACCTGACGGCTGCACTAAAGAGCAGAGAGCGGTGCGCAACGCCAGTTTGGGCTGACTCGGCCATCGGCCTGACCCGGCTCTGCGCTGTTTAGCTCTCTCCCCAGCGGCCTTGCCGTCCTGCAGGCCCTCTGCGGTTTGTCTAAGACCTCTGCCCTGTCCCATCTTCCTTTCCATTAGCACTTGGTCGTCCTCTACAAGTACTCGTCTCAAGCTGCCTTCTCCCACAGAGGAAAAACCTAAAAGAACTGAGAGAACTAGGCCAGAGAATACCCGTGGTGGCTCAGTGGTTAACGAAACTGACTAGGATCCCTGACCTTGCTCGGTGGGTTAAGGATCTGGTTGCAATGAGCAGCAATGTCGCAGAGGTGGCTTGGATCTGGCCTGCAGCTCTGATTTGACCTCTAGCCTGAGAACTTCCATATGCCCTGGTGCAGCCATAAAAAAACAAAAATAAGTCAATAAATGAAAGAACTAAGCCACAGAAAAGTGTAAGTGCCTTCTGGTTTCATCTGCTTCACAGAGAAGACAGCAAAGAAGGAACCCCTTGGCCATGGAATTCCAAGGTGGTATTCCAGTTCTTGACCCCAGAGGATTGGGAAGGCTGTCTTTATGAATCCAAAAGTCATCCCAGGAGAGGACCTTCCTGCTTGAATTCAGTGAGTTCTAAAACCACAAGGCCACAAGCCCTTAACAAACCCATCTGGGCCAGACTCCAGAGTGTTTTGGATTTTAGAAAAAATATGTGATGCATATACTCCATGTTATATAACATCCTGCACCAGCAGCAGCAGCAGCCCATAGGCAAACCCATCAGGTTTGATTTCTGCAGCAAAACGTACACATTTTCATAAGGGATGAAGAAAGAGCATAAGGTCAGATCTGGTTTTTGCCAAGAATGAGCTTTGATGACAAACTGATGAAAGACGTATCTGTTTACGGCGCTGTGGTTTAGATGTTCTGGAGAAGGGACTGTGGAGTAAACAAAGGCAGACAGAGATGCTCACTCCCCGCTCCCCAAGTGTGGATGCTGGGAAAGGTGCATGGCCCCAGATGCCGTGAACTTGAGATGGGGCCAGGGCTCTTTGATGGAAACAGCATCTTTACTGGGACTCTGAAGAAGGGGATGCAGACTTAGGATTCAGATCATCTCTGGGCCCGTAAACAGAACCATTGTCCTTGGTCCTAATGTGGACAAGCAACTAACTGGTCTGCGGCTCAGACTTGCCCACAGACTCTCCCAGGGGAGGTGGTGCCAGCTGGTCGCTCAAACCAGGAGTCATCCAGACCCTCGGTTATGGGCTCTCGGAATGCCTGGCTCTCTTTGAAGACCAGATGCTGCTCCAATTTATGGAGGAAACCTGGACAGCCAAAACCGTCTCTTTTTAAGGCAGTTGGCAAGGAAGCTGTGGCAGTAGGGCCTTGGAGGGAAGTGGATAAGGAATTAGAATTAACCCTAATCACTCTTCCTAATTGCTTTTCTCTTCCCTTCCTGGAAGCAACCAGGATGTGTGCAGAATTTAAACATCCTCAAGAAGCATTGGAGGCAGACAGTCCTGAACTGGAATTCGCAGCTGTGACAAAAATTGCTGTGTGATCTTGGGCAAGTTATGTGCCCTTTCTCTGTCTCCGTCTCTTCAAACATAAAATAAGACGATCTACTTTTCCAGGTTTTTTCAATGGTTAATGAAATGAGTGAACATGCCTAAAATCAAGGTTGGGCACACAGAAGGCGCTCAGTAAGTGCTACTCGTTATTTCAGGGGTGGCACAGAAAGTCATTAGGAATCTGTGCAAGGGGCAGGCTGATCAACGGCATTGCTGGCCCCTCTGCCTTCCTCCACTTGCCCTGTAGAAATAACAACTCCAGGAGGTGGAGTGAGCCCACAGAACTAACTTTCAGGTTGTAACTTTTTGTTTGTTTGCTTGTTTAGGGCTGCACCTGCAGCATATGGAAGTTCCCAGGCTAGGGGTCGAATCGGAGCTGCAGCTGCCAGCCTACAAGACAGCCACAGCAACACCAGACCCAAGCCACACACCTACAACCTACACTGCAGTAGCTCGCAGCAGTACTGGATCCGTAATCCGATGAACGAGGCCAGGGATCAAACCTGTGTTCTCCGGGATACTAGTTGGGTTCTCACCCTACTGATCCACAACGGGAACTCCTGGCTGTAAGATTTTAATGCAGATAGCCTCTGGTTTCTCCTCTAGGGGCCAAAGAGATGCCCCTGCTATTGGAATTCTTTCTTTCTTTTTTATTTTTTTTATTAATTTTTTTGATTCAGTTGTTTTGGGGGCTTGTTTGTTTGTTTTTGGTTTCGGGGTTTTTTTTTGTGTTTTTTTTTTTTTTGTCTTTTTGCCATTTCTTGGGCAGCTCCTGTGGCATATGGAGGTTCCCAGGCTAGGGGTCTAATTGGAGCTGTAGCCACCGGCCTCCGCCAGAGCCACGGCAGCGAGGGATCCGAGCTGCGTCTGCAACCTACAGCACAGCTCAGGGCAACGCTGGATCCTTAACCCACTGAGCAAGGCCAGGGATCGAACCTGCATCCTCATGACTCCTAGTCGGATTCGTTAACCACTGAGCCACGACGGGAACTCCTCTTTCTTTCTTTTTAAAATTATTTTTATTTTTTCCATTATAGTTGATTTACAGTGTTCTGTTGATTTTCTCCTGTACAATAAAGTGGCCCAGTCACACACACATAGATACATTCTTTTTCTCACATTATCCTCCATCATGCTCCATCACAAGTGACTAGATATTAATTCCCAGCGCTATACAGCAGGATCTCATTGCTTATCCATTCCAAAGGCAATAGTTTGCATCTGTGAATCCCAGGGCCTGCATTTCTACTGTATTCCAGGCCCTTGAGACTCAAAGGCAGGAGACCACCCTTGCAGTTGGCTATGATCAGAAGCTAGAAGCCTTTGGTTGGAGATCCCTGCTCTGCCTCCAACTGCCTTTGTGGCTTTGGGTGCATTTCTTAACCTTTCTGAGCTTCTGATTCTTCATCTGCCCTGTGAGACCAATTCCTTTGCAGGATGATTGTAAAAATTCAATAAAACCGTCCATGGGAAATGCCTGCCATGTTGTAAGCACTAAAAAACATTGGTCTGGTGCTGGATGAAATCTGTGGACAAACGCGCAACAAGAAAAGGATTTGCTTCCCAGCAAATGCGCAGCGACACTTTTCACATAAAGCCAGGTCCTTCCATCCCTCGCCTCTGTGATGATTGCACAGCATTTAGGCCCCTTTTTGTACTTGGTCTCTTGGTTCGTGCAAGTCCAACATTCCTTCAATCCCCCTCTCACTTTCCTGACGATGCACTTTCTAGAAGGCATGGCTCCCGTGCCAAGGAAGTCAGGTCCAGAGCTCTTCAGGGCCTGCTTCTGGGCCCCTGTGAGGACCAGAACCCTGTCTTCCACTTCAGGCCTCCAGGTGCCTGAGAAGAGGCCCATAAGGGACACCAAGGGTCACCAACTTGGGAGGCCCAGGAAAGGAGAGTTGGGAAGAGCTTCCAGCTCCTGGTGCACTTTCCCCGCACAGGCGGCGCCACAGCAGGGCTCAGAGAGCCCAGGTAGGATGCTTCTGGCTGCCGCCGATAGCTGCTCAGGCAGGTGCCTCCACACCTGGCAGAGAGAGTCCTGAGAGCTCATGCCTGCCTCCAAATTGGTGCTCTTCTGGTACAGGGCACCCATCCAGCCAGTCAGGCAACACATCAGCTCTCTCTGTCCCTTTGTGGGTAACCAGCACGGCAGGCAGCTGTGGCTGCACCCAGGGCTTCTCTTGTTGTCACAAGATCCCATCTTTTACCCCTGTAGGACTACCTGCCCAACCTCCTTCCTTCAAAGGTCTCCCAGGAGACGCCCTGTGGTCCTTGAGCGAGGCCAGGGATCAAACCTGCAACCTCATGGTTCCTAGTCGGAGTCGTTTCGGTTTCTGCTGCACCAAGACGGGAACTAAAGGAGACATTTTACATGATAAGATGCTCTGCACTTTCTGGTCCCTGGGCCACCCCGGGCCCGCCCTCCAGTCTTGCCCGAGGCCATCACGCTTTGTCAGCCATGTGGCTATTTCCATCCCTTTCACCTAGCTTCTCTCCTCTCCTCTGACTGGAAGCTGATTGATCTGGGCTCCTTGCTGGTGTGATTTAACGACCTCACACTCCACATCCACTCAGCACTTCTGACAACATATTTCAGTGCATGCTTTCCAGCTTCAGGCTCAGAAAGCCTGGCCTCGCTGCAGCCTCTGACGTCCACCAGGGGGCAGGTCTGCCCATGTTTCCCGGCAGCCCAGAGGCAGCATCTTTTCCTGGGCCCCTGGACAAGTCATCCCACCAGTCACCCAATACTCCACTTTCTTCTGCTCATATTAACCCAGTTAAAACACAGACTCCTCTGACCCAGCATTTTAGCACTGGCTGCACACAATCACCTGGAGAGCTTTAAAAACAAGCAGATGCCAAAGCTCCACACCAAACCAATTAAATCAGCAATGTTGAGAGGGGAGGCGGGCACGGGTATTTTTTTTTTTTTTTTTTTTTTTGGCTGCGCCCACAACATATAAAAATTCCCAGACCAGGGATCGAACCTGCACCACATCAGTGACCAGAGCCACAGTAGTGACACCAGACCCTTAACCCACTGTGCCACCAGAAAATTCCATAGGCTTTTTTTTTTTTTTCCTTCCTTATTTTAGAGCCGCACTTGCGGCATATGGAGGTTCCCAGGCTAGGGGTAGAATCGGGGAGCTACAGCTGCCAGCCTACACCACAGCCACAGCAACACAAGATCCAAGCCACCTCTGTGACCTACACCACAGCTCACGGTAACGCCGGATCCTTAACCCACTGAGCAAGGCCAGGGATCGAACCCCAAACCTCATGGTTGCTAGTTGGATTCGTTTCCACTGCACCACAACGGGAACTTCTCCATAGGCATTTTAAATAAGCACAACTTTTGTTAGAAAAAAAATAGGAGTTCCCGCCGTGGCGCAGTGGTTAACGAATCCGACTAGGAACCATGAGGTTGCGGGTTCGATCCCTGCCCTTGCTCAGTGGGTTAACGATCCGGCGTTGCCGTGAGCTGTGGTGTAGGTTGCAGACGCGGCTCGGATCCCGCGTTGCTGTGGCTCTGGCGTAGGCCGGTGGCTACAGCTCCGATTCAACCCCTAGCCTGGGAACCTCCATATGCCGCGGGAGCGGCCCAAGAAATAGCAACAACAACAACAACAAAAGACAAAAAAAAAAAAAAAAAAAAAAAAAAAGAAAAAAAATATAGTAAACACACGAGTGAATAGATGATCATACTCTGGGAATGAATGACCCCCACAGAGGAAACAAAGTCTGGAAACCCATTTTCTCTTCCCCAGGGCTGACGTCTAGCAGGAGCTTTCAGAATGCCATATCCCGGCATTTCTGAGACACAAAAGGACTTCACGTCTGATAGGAAGACTGGAAATCTCTTCTACCCCCAACGATGCACCAGATCCTTCGCCCTAACCCAGGGAAGTGAGGATTAAGGAAATGCTTGCCCTCTAAGCACAAAGGCAGAGGAAATTGGCCACCACCACCATTTGCATTAATTATTCTAGTTTCTGGTGATGGGCACTGCAGTTTCGCTCCAGGTTCCCTCTTGCGCTCTCCCTGACAGTAGTTGAGTACTGGGTTTGAATCCCAGTCCACTACTTATGTCTCCTCTCAGCCCCTCAGTTTCCTCATCCGGAGAATGGGGATAAGAACAGCAGCTGACTCATCTAGTCATTGTAAGGACATAAGAAAAAAGGCATGGAAAGCCCTTAATACCTGGGACAAGGCCACATACTAACAATGCCAATCCTAACAATACATTTATTAAGCTATTTTGGAGAACTTTTATTATTATTTGTTCCCAAATGAGCGATCTGAGGCTTGGTCGGGCTTGCTGGCAATGAAACAGACTAGAAGTAGGTGTGTCTGGCTTTTCTCATCCACACTGGGTTCTCTTTAGACACTCGACAGTAGGTTTTGGATACCACGAGGGGCTCACTTGGGTTGGCCCAGCAAAAGCGTGTGTTCCAGCCCTCCCCCTGGAGCTGTCCCACTCCTCCATTCCACTGGTGGCAGCCCAGGGACCTGCTGAGAGAGGTGACCCTGAGGGGCCCGATCTCTGGGAGGGACCCCCCCCACTTTTTCCTTTTACAGATGCCAATTGGGAAGTGACTTGGCCTCTGCCACACAGCTGGGTGTCAGAGCCAGAACTAGGATCCCAGTCCAATAACCTTCCCAGTCCACCTGAGAATGGCTAACTTCAGATTTGGAGCCTCTAATAACTTGCCCCCTTCTCCCCACCCTCCCACTCCCAACCCACACACACAAAGGCCTCTGCCTGAAGGCTGGGGGAGGGCAGGGGGCTGGCTCTGGAGTGCCATCTGTCCATTCTTGGGTGCATTGGTCCCACCTACATCAGGGGAGGAAGGGTGGCAGTGTAGTGAAGCATGTATCCTGGAGTCTAAAGGGACTCGAGCCTGAACTCGGGACCTCAGATTCTCCATCTGTAAAATGGGAATAGTAATAATACCTAGTCCTTCAAGTGTTCTGAGGATTCTTTGGAACCAAATATACATAAACCATCTCTGGAAGGAACCAAAGGAAACTGGTTACCCCTGGAAGGGCTGCTGGTAGGTAGTGAGGAGGGAGACTCATATTTTACCCTTTGAACTCGCGTACATGTATTTGTCCATTCAAAACATAAAATTTTGGAGTTCCCACTGTGGCACAATGGGATCAGTGGCATCTCTGCAGCATCAGGATGCAGGTCCGATCCCTGGCCCCACACAGTGTGTTGAAGGACCTGGCATTGCCACACCTACCGTAGGTCAAAACGGTGGCTCGGATCTGATTCCCAGCCCAGGAACTCCACATGCTGCAGGGTGGCCAAAAAAGAAAAGAATGATTTTTTTTTTTTTTTTTTTTTGGCTTTTTGCCATTTCTTGGGCCGCTCCTGTGGCATATGGAGGTTCCCAGGCTAGGGGTCGAATCGGAGCTGTAGCCACTGGCCTACGCCAGAGCCATAGCAACGCAGGATCTGAGCTGCGTCTGCAACCTACACCACAGCTCACGGCAACGCCGGATCCTCAACCCATTGAGCAAGGCCAGGGATCGAACCCACAACTTCATGGTTCCTAGTCGGATTCGTTAACCACTGAGCCACAATGGGAACTCCAAGAATAATTTTTTGTGAGTGAGTTTTGGGGTATTTTTTTAGAGTACCTGATAATAAATAGCAGTTATTTTTGTTTGTTTTGTTTTGTTTTTTGTGGCTGCGCCCATGGCATGGGACAGTTCCCAGGCCAGGGATTGAACCCACGCCACAGCAGCAACCAGAGCTGCTGTGGTGACAATGCCAGATTCTTAATCCGATGGGCCACAAGGGAACTCCAATATCAGTGGTTTTTATAAAGAAGATTTGATATAAGGCTCCCACCTGACCTCAAATTGTCTCTGTTCCCCCAGCTTCAAGTCAAAGCAAAAGCTTCACACCCAAGAAGCAGGTGGGGAACATGTGGGCCTAGGTGTAGCCTAAAGGGAACTTAGATGGGTCCCCGTGTCCCCCACTTACTGGCTGTGTGGCCTTGGGTAAGTTACTGTGCCTCAGTTTCCTCGGCTGGAAACTGCTCTGTGGGTTATCGCTCTGACTGTCCTGGAGAGATGTTATGACCTTCCCCAGGCCACTTGGGAAAACATCTGGGGGCGGGGCCATTCGATGACTCATGCACACCTTCAGGGGGCAGCATTTGGCCAAAGAACCAGGCGGTGCTGGAAGAGCAGGAGGGATCTTTGCCTCTGTTCTCCCAGAGCCACAAATTCCACAGCCAATCCTCACAGTCTCGGGCAGTCACCCTGCAGACACCCTAGGGCAATTTTAAAAAGTCCACAGCCTGCCTGCTGGGCATTTGCAGCAATGCAGTTACAGCTGAAGGAGAGCGTTCCCCAATCTTTCAGACACACCCACCACCACCACCACCACCACCACCACCACCGCCACCGCCACTGCCATCGCCACCGCCAAACGGATTTTAGGACAACCCCCTGCAAGAGACAAGCTGTTCCTTCCTACTGGTCAATAGCGCACTTGTGGGGGCCAACCAACAGGGACATCTGCCAGCCCCACCCCACTCTAGCCATTTGACGGCCAGCTCTATGCTAATGAAAGCCAGGCAGGCGTTACCTACACACATCAACTGGATTGTGCCTTGGCTTACACACACACACACACACACACACACACACACACACCCGAAGATTCAGAAATCATCACCTAGCCTTTCCCCACTGAAACCCAATCGGATGGTGATGATGGATCCAGGCCACCCGGGATAATGCACCAAACAGATAATCTGCTTATGAATAATTGAGCTTATTGTTAGTGTCACTGTCTAAAACCATGTGCTGAAAAATTCCCGATAGACCTCCACGGGGAACGAAGGTTCTTCTGGAAAAGCAGCTCACGCCTCACTCCCATTCTCTGGTTCTCCAGGGAGAGAGTGCCAAGAACTCACACACCGTATTTGGATCCTTCTCTGGACCCATCCCCTGCCCACCAAGACACATCACGCCTGGAGACACAGGGAGGAGGAGAGCGGGAGAAGGGGTTTCAGGAAGTCAGACCCTCCCCGCTGTTTCCCAGCCCTGGCAGTCGACCACCCGGGATCCCTCAGGTGTCCAGATGGGAGCAGCTCTGAGTCAAGGTCAACCCCAAATCTGGGAACCTTCTTCCACCCCATCACTGCTTCCTCCTCATGGAGGCCCTGTCTAGAATATTATCAGGCTTCACCTTCTCCCAGGAAATGACTAAGCAGCCCACTCCTGCCCAGCCGGGGGCATCCTGGACTCGGGAGGATTCGGCTGGATGAAAGGAGGCTCTGAGCCCAGCCCGGCCGAGAACAGCCCGGTCCATATCAGGGCTGGTTACACCATGAATCGCTCCAGCGAGGAGGAGGGGCTGAATGAACGCATCCTGGGCCAGATCCCCGAGACCTCTAGGAGCAGAGCCCCGCACAGGGCGGCTGTGGCTGGAGGTGATGGTGAGTAGGTAGGAAGGGAGGGGGCAACCTCTTCCTTGTGGAGAGGGGAGTGCAGGGAAGGGAAACAGACTCCCCGCCACCCCTAGGCACCCAGAGAGGCCTGGGGCCACCTCAGGCCTCAAAGCAGACGCTTCCTACCTCAGAGACATCTGCCACGACAGAGACCCTGCTCAGAACCCAGGACCCTCCCCGAACACGGATTCTCTCCTCCTGATCCATCTCACATACTCATCAGGAAGCCTACAGTCTGCAATAGTCTTGTCCCTCCACAGTGCCCACCGCACAGGACCTGTCACCTTAGACCAGAGGCAAGTGCACACCCGTGGCGGGAGTGGGGCGCTGGGGGCATATCTGGGAGCCTGGGCCAGTCAGTGTCCCCAAGGATGAGGACGGTGGGAGAGAAAGGGGCTCAGGGAGGTTACCTGTATCCTGTCTTCGGGCAGCTCTGTTTTCATGGCCAGCATTTCCCGGGCATAGACGTCTGGGTAGTGGGCCTCATTGAACGCCTTCTCCAGCTCCTCTAGCTGGTAGGAGGTAAAGATTGTCCTGATGGGAGCAAAGCCAGACAGTCAAGACCCTGAAAATGGAAAGATCCTGTCCGAGAGAGCATGGAATGGCCTCTTTTTCATTCAAATCTGAGGGCCCCCACTACCCTCGTGATGGTGGGGGACATTATTTCAGCCCTCAGTGACATTTCATACTGGGAATCTTCCTGGAAGCACCTTACAGGAAAGGATGTTAAGACAAAAAATTGGGCCAACTGCAGAAAGCCCCTCTCCCTTCTCTCAGGACAGAGTGAAGGGCCCCCTTAGTAAAGAAATGCCTCAGCCCATCAGGACCCGCTTCCTGGGCTCCTCTCACTGACAGTAGAGCTGATCCTTTCAATTGTACTTAAAGTTCAAAGATGCACCAGAAAGTCAAATGAAGCAGCAACCCCAGTGTTCGGACCGCAGAGAACTAACTGGATCTCCCAGCCCCCTCACCCCACCCCACCCCAGCACCTAGCCCTCCTCACCTGCCTAGACCTACTGGGCTCCTTAGAGCTGCCCTCAGAGTCTTGTGGGGGTGGGGTGAAGGGGAGGGGGGGTGTTCGGTCCTTTCCTGTGCTTAGGAGGCAAGGGCCACCCCCACCCCCCCCACCATCCCACACACAGGCTCAGCCACTCACCCAGCAGGAGCCCCATTCAGCGGGAGTTCCATTCAGGTCATCCAGAGAGAGTCAACATCCCCAGCTTCACCACCATCATCGTGGGGGGGAGCTCCCCCACCCGGGGGGCTCCCCCACCCCACTCCCGTCCCTCCCAAAATGGTTCACATTGACCTATCTTGGAGTCCTAAACTACTTTAGGAAAATGTAAGAATTACATCCTCTCACCCTAGCAAATGCATATGCTCCAACACACACAATTACCTGCCTCCAATATTAGGGGGTTTCAGAGCCTCCTCTTCTTGAACAAACACCCTCCACACCCACTTAGAGACACAAATTCTTCCCTTTGCAGACCTAAATTTCACCAGGTTCTAGGCAACCTTTATCCCAAACCCTCATCAACAAGCTGGGGAGCCGTCCGGTCCAGATTTCACAAACTCAACTTGCAAAAGGGTACGGTCCTTGCTTGAGCCCCTGGGATTTGGATCCTGGGACCAGCCTGGGGGGGCGGGTAGAATCCCTCACCGCTGCCCTCGCCCTCACCCAACACAAGGGAAAAAGTACAAATGTAAACCCAGACACCCTTGTGCTGGTGTCAGCTTTAACATCTTGGGAGATGATGCCAGGGATGTGTGAGGAAGAAAGATTCTGTTCTTTATAGAAAATGACGGGTCTGATTCTAAATCGTTTCTCCTGTTCTCCTGGGGGGAACAGAATGCTTATGTATACAGAAAGTTAATTCTTCAGAATTTTGAAGATCTGCTGCTTTCTATTTCTCTCCTGCCACTTACTGAAGGGCCCCTGAATAGACAGTCAAAACAAACAATCCAAATATGCAAGTCTTTTGCAAAACTAGGAAAACCGAGGCGCACAGCTCTTGTGGCCTGGCCAGAGCCAAAGAGGAGAGCTGATGGCAGGTCATTCAGGACCGGTCCAGTGCCAGCCTCTGCTGGGGAGGGCTCTCATTCCAGAAAACAAAACCAAACAAAAAAAGAAAGAAAGGTGCAACAATGCCTCAAATCCCCCCATTTCCCCTCATTCCTGCCTCAGAGCTAATCCATGAATTTATGCCGAAGGGAGCCTGCCTGTGCTCCCCCAGCGTGACCCAAACCCTGCTCCTGGGTTTACACAGAACCTTAGACCCTTCAGTTTCCCAATGGATCCCGCCGGGTTTCCCACTATAACCAGTCTACCGAAGCCAGTCTTCTCTTGCAGGTAAAGAGAAGAACAAAATCCGAGAGACTCCAAAGGCAGCTGCTCCATCTCCACGCCCCTCTCTCTAACCCCTGCTAAGCCCTGAGTGTTTCTGGGAGATAAAGAGATGTTCATCTTTCATCACCAGATTCCAGGCTCTCTTTCCTGAAATCCTCAAGTGAGAGAAGCTCAGAAAAACACATTTTATTTTTGCCAATTAAAAACTGTACCAGCCATTCCTCACTCCAATAATCTGTTCCCTTCATGCCCCAGAAATAGCCCGAAACTGAGGGCAGGTGGCTGGTTGCTGTCCTTGGGAAGCTTTCAAAGCACCCGAAGTTTTCGCTGGCAGAGAGGGCATCCAGTGAGGATAGAAGGTCAGGAACCTTAAAGCATGGACTTTGGACTGGGGCTCAGCCTGCTCCAAGGGCCACACAAGCAGATGTACCCATGCAGAAGCGCTGCTCCTGCGGGCCGCTTTGTCCAGGGCTCTCCTTGCTATGGGAATTCCTCCCCCACCGCAATTCAGGCAGCAGCACAGAAGATGGTCAGTCAGATTCCAACCTGTGCTCCTGGTCCCTGTCCCTGGTCCCTGTCCTGGCTCCAGAGGCTGACAGTGTTACCCCCATCCTGGGTCCAGCAGGGGATGGGTGCGTAGGAGGTGTTTTAATGAAGATTGGTTGGACGGATGAATGTCAAAAATGAGCCAGGATCAGGACGAAAAACAACGTCTCCGTTTAAAACAAAGCAAAACAAATGCAACAAAAAAGAGCTGCCTGAAGGGAACCAAGTCAAAGTTCACCCTCCCTGATGGGGTCTGAGAGATCAGGAACTGTTTTAAAAATGTTGGGGTCATTAGTGGAGTTTCTGGGAGTTAAGGAAGAGAGCAACGCATTAAAGCTCCCAGAGAAAGGGTGCCAAGGGGCTGAGAACAAACTGGGGAGAAGAGGATGAGGTGGGGTGGGAGGCGGGAGAGCACCCCAGAGGGAAATGTCCAGAGCGCCAGCAGGCTCTACCTGCACTGGGGCAGAGAGGGATCCGGGGAAATGGAGCTCAGGTGAGCGCAGGGTGGGCGCAGGGACAGCACCTGCAAGCAGCAGCCTCAGAAAGTCAGGTCAATTTGGGGTTCTCACTCCTTTATTTCTTGAAAACCGCCTCATACATTTACACAAGGCATTGGGAGCAGCAGTGCTGGCTGCAGAAGAGAATTCGGTCTGGGGTGGGAAAATCACTTTTCAGGATATGCCTTTGGGCACTTTTTGAATTTTAACTTTGTGCAAGTGAATTTGAACTTTGTTTTTGTCTATTCAGAGACCTATTTAAAGGGAAAACCAAACCCAAACCTCTCTCTTTAGACTGTATCCCAAGGCAGCCCAATCCATTCCAGCCAGGTCTGTGGGGTCAATCCCGTCTATACACTTCTTCCTCCCCATTTTATAGGCAAGGAAACTGAGGCTTACAGCAGAAGCCAAACGAAAATATGCCATCCATGCAGATATCACGCTCAAGATTTTGAGAACGGTGGGAGCAGAAAGATAGGGGGTTGGCGGCCCTGACAGGGACGGCAGGAGAGGAAGAGGGGCCGCGGCAGAGGAACCGGCTCGGGCTGGAGGAGAGAGCCCATCAGCCCGCTGCGAGGTGTGCGCGGCTCTAGGAATATGCCAACTGCCGCGATCGCGGGTGCGGGCCGCCAGCCCCTCTCTGGCTCGGGTTTACCCCTAGTTGAGGCCTTTCCTTTCTCTCTGAGAAGCAGGCAAAAGCCTAAAACGGCGCCGCTTCCCCGGCGGCCGCTCGGGATCCTCATCCGGCACAGCCGGACGCCGGGGCCTGGGGCGGATGTCCCCATACAACACCCAGTCTCCCTGTCCTGGCACAGCCACGAACCTCAGATCTGCAGTCGGCGAAATTAGGATCCGACCGACTCGGCTCCAGAAGAGGGGACGGCAGGGAATGGGCGAGCAGGAAGGTGGCAGAAAGCGCTGCAGGGGCCTTACCTGTGTCTCCGCTTCTTCCGTTTCTTAGTCTGGTTTAGAGCCGATTTGGACATTTTTCTGTCGCTGGAGGAAACATCTTCAGAATCTGAAAAGCGGGCGGAGGCACATGCGGCAGAATGGGGGGCGCGCTCGGCAGCACCCGGGCGCGTCAGAGTCCTGAGGTCGGCGAGGGCCCCACCCCCGGCGGCCTCCGGGAGCAACCAGGCCTGCTGTCTCCCTGGGAAGCCCTAGGCGGGGTGGACCCCATCCCCAAGCCCTGGATGTTTCTGCCCATGCCGGCGCCGGAATTCCGAGGATCTGAGGCTGATTTCGTTGTAAGAGAAGCAAAAGCCCCGACACGCCTGGGGCTGGGACGGCAGGGGAGCCAGACAGCCTCCGCGGGTCGTAGGAGCCCCCAGGCGATGCTCCCAGCTCGACCCCCTGCCCTGCGCTTACAGCCCTGGCCCCTGGGGCCCAGAAGGTGGCCCCCAGGAGCGGAGCGGGGGCGCGGAAAGCTGGACTCCGGGAAGGGCTGGGGGCTCCCGGGCACAGCCTCCTTTCCAGGGCTCCCACCATGCGCCCCCACTCGGGACTGGAGAGACTGCGACGCGCCACTTTTCGTTGCCCTTCCAAAAAAAAAAAAAAAAAGATAAAAAGATAACGAAAATCGAGGGCATCTTGGAGGGCGAACCAGAGCTGGAGGGCAGAGCGGGCGGAGACGCACCGCCGGGAAAGCCGCCCGGGGAGGGCGCGGCGGGGTCATCCAGGGGCCCCGAGCCCGCGAGGCGCCAGGATCCGAGATATTGTGGTGCTTAGGTGGGGTCTCGGATTGCGAACACTTGGGCCGCCGCGGTGGCCGGGTTGTCTAAGCTCGTGGGGTAAAAAATTAAAACCAGCTAACCAATGCGAGGGTTTTGGAATGGAGAAAAGGAGGAAGGAAAAGATAACTTTGGGTACCAAGGCTGGTGTCCAAAGCTGACACTCGCCGAAGCTGACACTCGCTTGCTTCCCCAGCCGCCAAGGCCCGGAACGGAATCGGGGTCCAGGAGTGCGGGTCCTCCGAGAGGATGGGGCCAAGTGGAGCAGTGGAGGGGGAAGCCGGGGCCGGAGTGGAGCGGCCTTCCCTACGGGTTCTGACACCCTGTTTCCAGTGGGGCCCCAAGCGGGCGCCGCAGCATTCCCGGGCCCGACGCGGGGACGGGAGAACAGTTTGGCCGCCGGAAACGCGGGGGCCAAAACCTGGCCGGCGCCGCGAGCATCCTCTAGCGCCCGCCCGGGGCGCACGGGCCTCAGGGTCGGGCCGCGACCACTCGGCCTGGCACGAACTTTTGCGCTCAGAGGAGGCCTCGTGATGCAAACGAGAGGTGATGGCGTGGGGTTCCCAGCTCTTACTCGAGTCAGGCAGCCACGCAGCCTCTCCCTCACCTACCTGAGCTGGCCGTCTGGCTGGTGTCCAGAGGTCCCGACGCTCTGCCCAGAGGCTGCAAGTGGACGCTCTGCGGGTCGGACAGCACTTCCAGGAAGGTGGGCTGTGCGTAGAAGCCGGGGAGCCCCCCGGGCCCCAGCAGCCCCATGCCGCCCACTCCTGCGGGACTGAGCACGGATCGTGCAGCCAGCAAGTGCCCGGGGGCCAGACCGTCGAGGGCAGCCCGCGGATGAGAGCTGGGGGGCTCCTTGTTCAAGCCCAGGATCTCCTGGATGCCAAACCCGGTGCACCTGGCTGGGGCGCTCCCCGAGGTACTCTTGGCTACTGTCTCGGCTTTGGGCTTGCTCAGCGCTTCCCCTGCTTTCCCCGTCATCTCTCGGCTCTTTGGAGGGGCCGAGGCCGCGGGTCTTTTGCTCCCCCCACCCCCCCGCCGGGCTCCCCTCTTCACGAACTTGGTCCCAGGTGCCCCCTCCGGTGTCTAATGCTCTGGAGCCCCAAGGAGATTCCCCTTTTATCCAACCAGGCGGCAGCCCAAGTGGGGTCAGAGCTGAGCAGCCAATCACCGGGGCCAGGAGCGATTAGGAATTCCAAAAAGCTGGCAGCTCCCGCCGCAGGCAGCACTGAGGGGCCAGGATGCTGGGGGCCGGGCACCGGTGGGCTCTGCACAGGGTGCCCGTGGGCAGAGGCCCCAGGGACTGAGATGAGATAACAAGGTTCAGGGCCCTTCCAGGAGGCTGGGTGGCTAGGGATTCTGGGCAGAGTCGGCTGGGACTTGTCCCTGGGGTAGGGTGGGAGGATGGGCTGAGGGCAGGTTGTAGAGACTGGGAGTCCCCCTCCCTCCCCCCTCAATTCCTATACAGGTTTGGCAGGGTCCGAGAAGCCCAAATATGGGACTCCTGCATAAAAGGCAGAATAAGGGAGGGGCGAATGCCTTCTTCCTGCTGGGGAGAGAAAAAGGGCCAAGGTTTGAAGAGGGAGGTGCAGGGGTAGGGAAGTTCAAGGCTTGTGTCCCCTGCGCAGGATACAATGCCTTGTGTGGAAGAGCTATTCAATAAATTTTGACCAATGAATGAGTGAATGGCAAAGGGGTAGGAGTAGGGGGCCCTAGTGGGAAAGAGAGTGGTGGTGACTTCTTTTGGAGAATAACCACGGACATCGGAACATCTAAGCATGAAGGGTACCCAACTGCCATGGAAAGATTTCATTTACTCTCCTAGTCGCTCAACTAATATGTACTGAGCTCTTGTCACCTCTGAGCTAGGAGCTAGGGGTTCCCAGGAAATGAGGTAGACAAGTCGGAGGGGCTGCTGTACCTCAGCCTTCCCTGAGCAAACGAAGGAAGAGGATGTGGAGGGGAAGGAGGCGGGAGGGCGTGAGAGGCAATTAAAAGGTGAGCTTCTGTCCCCAGTTGATGGGGATCCCTTGACTAACTCCTGTGTTGGAAGCTACAGAATTCCGGCCAACTGGGCCAGTAGAAAAGTGGTGAGAGGCAGCAGGAAACTGCTTTATGCAGGCAGGACCCTGGAGAAAAGAGAAAAGCCTAAATTCCAAAGGTGGCCAATGAAAGATAAGGGCCCTTTGGGGAGGATGGCTCCCTTGGGTCCAAGTGCTAAGTGGAGGTGAGTCTATACACACGCATATGTGAACCAGCGACCCTGCGGTCCCTGCACTCCACCATCTCAGCTAAGTCTTCTGTGACCTTCCTGGGGCTGGGAACTGTATATCTCTCTACCTAAAAATCCCAGCCCACTGCCAGGGCATCTAGTACCTTCTGTGGTGGCCAAGAGGCCAAACTGAGAAGGATATAGGGCCCTTGCTATAGGATATAGAGCAAGCTGGGCCCTTGCTAACAGGGCTGTTGTGAAGCCGATCTTCATCTGCTCTGGCCTGGCCCACATAGGAGCCAGAACCAGGTGGGGACATCTGTCAGAGCAGGAGGTGTCTGGGACGGAGTACTGTTCTCTCCAAGGGCCACCTCCTTATCCCATAATAATGTCATGCCTACTGTGCTTGTGTCCTTTACATAGCATAACCTCAGGTCCTCACGAGAACCCTCTTAGCACATTAGTTCCACATCTGAAAGGTGGCACGCTATTCTTTTTTTATTTTTTTGCTCTTTATGGCTGCACCTGTGGCATACAGAAGTTCCCAGGCTAGGAGTTGAACTGGAACTGCAGCTGCCAGCCACAGCTACAGCAACAACGGATCCAAGCCACATCTGCGACCTACACTGCAGCTTGTAGCAACGCCAGATCCTTAAACCATTGAGCAAGGAGGCCAGGGATCAAACCAGCGTCCTCATGGATACTAGCTGGGTTCTTAACCACTCTTTTTTTTTTTTTTTTTTTTTTTTGTCTTTTTTACATTGGCACCTGCAGTATACAGAAGTTCCCAGTCTAGGGGTTGAATTGGAACTGCAGCCCCTGGCCTACACCACAGCCACAGCAACACAGGATCCAAGCTGCATCTGCAACCTATATCACAGCTTTCGGCAACTCCAGATCCTTAACCCACTGAGTGAGGCCAGGGATTGAACCCGCATCCTTATGGATACTAGTCAGGTCTAAACCCACTGAGTCACAAGGGGAACTCCTGGCATAGCTATTCTTACTTGCAGGGTGCAGACTCAGGGATATGCAATTTTGAGGCATCCTTCACCTTGAGTCTATGGAATTGGGTTCCATGTGGCACCACTCACATAGACAAGCAGGTGAATGTGCCCCCTGGAGTTGTGCAAAGCAGTGGCTTTGCCTTCCAGGTAAGAACTTCTTTCCCCATTTTATGAGTGTGAAAACCTAAGTTCCCAAGGAGGTTGGGTGACTTGCCGCAAGCTACCAAGCTAGTGAGCAGCAGAAGCCAGACTCAACCTCAAATAATTCTGGTGTCATAAGCTGTTTTCTTCTGACTTCATCTCTCTCTCAGCTTCCTCTCCATGCCAGCCTACCCTGGGAGGATGAATGGGGATGTTTTGTTAATGGCAGCTGTCCTATTCCTGACTTATCATAGGACAGCCACGATGAGCCAGATGCCAGCCGATGGGCAAGGACGTGAGTGATGGAAAACAAGCATGCGAGTGATGGAAACTCAGTTCTTGCCAGGAGACGAGGATGAAAAATCTCTTGACCAAACCCTGTATCTGAGGCTGCCAGTTCCACTCCTGCGCTAGGAGGTTGGAACGGAGACAACACCAGGCCCTCTGAGAAGCACCCTTGCCAGAGGCAGAGGCTACAGGTGCAGGGCAGGCCTAGCAGCAGCCTATAGCTGGTCCCATCCTGGGAACTGGATTCCTGAAGGACCCCTGGTTGGAGAGCTGTCTCTGAGCTGCCTCACTTAGGCCAGAGCCAGGCTTAGAACATGTGTGGACTCTGGGGGGAACCCTACAGGGAAAGGCTGGCCCCCGGAGCTTGGGCTGGTGTAGTGAGAGTAACATGTACCCTTTCAGAGGCATTTAGCTTAGTCACCCTGGATCCACATCCTGGGTCTGCTGCCTACTAGCTCTGTGCCTTTTTTTTTTTTTTTTTTTTTTTTTTTTTGCTTTTTAGGGCCACACCCACAGCATATGGAGGTTCCCAGGCTAGGGGTCCACCACAGCCACAGCAATGCAGGATCTGAGCCGCGTCTGCGACCTACACCACAGCTCACAGCAATGCCAGATCCTTAACCCACTGACCAAAGCCAGAGATCGAACCCGCAACCTCATGGTTCCTAGTCAGATTCGTTTCTGCTGCACCGCGATGGGAACTCCAAGAGCTCTGTGGCTTTGAGCCAATCATTTAACAGCCTTCTTAGCTTTGAGTGCTTTACCTACAAAACACCTTGACCCTGAACTTGTGAGCATCTTCTGACCCCCCCTGCATCAGCATAGGAATCAAGGGTGTGGGCTCCAGAGCCAGACTTCCTAGGTTCAGAGTCCTGCTCAATCAAATGATTGAGCCTGGTGATCTGGGGAACGTTACCCAGCTTCCCTTCGTCTTCTGTGCTTCGGTTTCCTCATCCATAAAAGTGGGATAATGGTAGTATCTAGCCCTTAGAATTGTCCTGAAGATGAGAAATGTACGATGGTGAAAATGGCAAATAAGGCGATGCCAGAAGTATACAAAACAAGGCTACAAAATAAGATTCCTGTGAGTGTTGGTAATTATTAGTTGGTAATTATTATCATCATGCAGGAGGATACTGTGCTTGAGTGGGGAACAAGACAGACCTAGTCCTGGCCTCGTGGAGTTCGGGCCAGCCATTGAAATAGCTGCTATTTGTAAAGTACTTAGCATGGTGTCTGGCCCTGGGGACTCAATACATCATGGTTCTAACTACTGTTATTAATGGGTGCCAGACCCCTTATGGCATTTAATCCACTCAGCTGCTCAAGTTCCATCTCCCTTGTTACAAATAAAATACTAAGGCTCAGGGAGGGAGATTAGGGCTGAGGGACGATGCCCTCTCCCTTCCTTGTTTGGCGCTGGTCATTTTTAGCACCAGCTGCAGCCAAGTCATGGTCCCCTGCTACCTGCTTCCCTGAGTCACTATGCAGCCGTCAGCAACAATTTTTGGAGGGAGGAGGGTGGAAAATGCAAGGAAGAGAAAGGAACTGTGTTTGAATCGATAATCCCATTATGAATCTGTCACCCATGAATGTGTTTCACTTTTTTTTAAATGTTCTCGTGTATTTTGGGCTTACCCCTGGAGAGTAAACCTTGTCTTTTGTTGTGTTGGACTGTTGTCCCGAGAGGGTGTCCTGACAGAGTCCCAGAGCTCCAGTTTTTTCAGACATTGGACCAGATATCCCATTCACTCTGTTCAGTAAGGGGCTGATGCAAGGAGAAAAACAAGACCGATTCTGATTCACATTTAACTTATTCACAATGGACATTTATTAAGTTCTGGATGTTTTCACACTGTCTCAACAGTGTGAAAACTCCTCCCAACTATCCTGAAAGATGTATATCATTTTTCTTTTCTTTTTTTTTTTTTTCCTTTTTTTTTTTTTTGCATTTTTCTAGGGCCGCTTCCCTTGGCATATGGGGGTTCCCAGGCTAGGGGTCTAATCAGAGCTGTAGACACTGGCCTACACCAGAGCCACAGCAATGCAGGATCCGAGCCGCGTCTGCAACCTACACCACAGCTCACAGCAATGCCGGATCCTTAACCCAGTGAGCAAGGCCAGGGACCGAACCCACAACCTCATGGTTCCTAGTCAGATTCGTTAACCACTGCGCCATGACGGGAACTCCTATGAGGAAGCAATCTTGAGAGGCTAGGTGACTTCCTCAGGAACACGCAGCTGCCAAGAGCCAATCAGAGACCAAACCCACTGCATTCTTGTTTTCTCTTTCTTTCTTTCTTTCTTTCTTCCTTCCTTCCTTCCTTCCTTCCTTCCTTCCTTCCTTTCTTTCTTTCTCTCTCTCTCTCTCTCTTTCTTTCTTTCTTTCGTCTTTTTAGGGCTGCACCTGTGGCATATGGAGGTTCCCAGGCCAGGAGTCGAATTGGAGCTGTAGCTGCTGGCCTAAGCCACAGCCACAGCAACACCAGATCCGAGCTGCATCTGCGACCTACACCACAGCTCACGGCAACATCGGATCCTTAACCCAATGATCGAGGCCAGGGATCGAACCCACCTCCTCAGGGTTACTAATCAGATTCATTTCCACTGAGCCATGACGGGAACTCCATTCTCATTTTCTTGTAGATGGAACCAGACCCTCAGGGAAGGAAGGAACCTTGGGTGTAGGGAGGCAAACAATGCCCCAGTGATACTTGAGCTACCATCTTGCTTTGCCAAGAATGGGGTGGGGGAAGGAAGGGACTCCAAAAGGGATTGGGAGGGGCTACTGAAATCAAAGCTGATGGATCCCTCACACCTTGAGCAAATAGGAGCATCTTACCCCAAAATCCTGGGCTGATTTTCTTCTAGTTCTTCAAGGCCTTTTCTTGGAGGGCCCCAGGGCGTGGGAAGGACTCTTGGCACTGCCTTCAAAGCCAGCCTTATAGAAGACCCTGTCTCTTGGTAGGTGTTCCAGGTGCCACCTGCAGCTCCCCCAGGTTCTTATCCCAGCAGAACAGCATCCGTCAGGTTTCAGGTGCTCACAACCCCTTGTGCCCTCCCTCCCTCAGCATTAACCATTCCTTCACCTCCCAAAGGAAAAGAAAAGCAACTCCCCTGTTGCTCTTCCTTATCTGTTCCCCAGTGTTCACCTATGCACAGCAGGGAGCAATGGAGCATAGCCAGCCTTAGAGGACTTGCTTTGTGCATCTGGGCTGTGTCCAGGCTCCCTGCAATCTCAGATGCTGGGTCTCAGTGCCCCAATTCTGCATTGAAATTGGAGAGGCTAGACACTTGCTTTCCCAGCTTCCCTTGCAGCTAGAACATGACCATGTGACCTGGGCTTGGCCAATCAGAAGCAACCACCCTGGACTTGGACTCCGGAGCCAGTGACACAGTGACAATATCCCTGATACACTGAAAGGATGTTTGTTTTGTCCCACAGGAATGTTGCAAGACAGTTTAGTCAAGGACCTTCAACAGGAGTTCCTGCGTGGTGCAACAGAATCGGCGTCATCTTGGAAGTGCTGGGAGGCAGTTTGGATCTCTGGCCTGGCACAGTGGGTTGAGGATCTGGTGTTTTTGCAGCTGCAGCCAAAAAAAAAGAAAAAGAAAAAAGGACCACCTTAAGAATTCCCATTGGGGTTCAGTGGTAAAAAACCTGACTAGTATCCATGAGTTTGTGGGTTCGATCACCAGCCTTGCCCAGTGGGTTGAGGATCCAGTGTTGCCATGAGCTGTGGTGTAGGTCACAGAACTAACTCAGATTCCAAGTTACTGTGGCTGTGCTGTAGGCTGGCAGCTACAGCTCTGATTAGATCCCTAGCCTGGGAACCTCCATATGCTGCAGGTGCAGCCCTAAAAAGCAAAAAAAAAAGGACCTTCAACAAATACTTACTGAGCTCCTTCCATGTGCCAGCTATTGTTCATGGGAATGCTGGGGGGTAAAAGAAAGCAAAGCCCTTGTTCCCATGGAATTTAGATTCTAGTTTGAGAGACAGTTAACAACCAGGCAAGTTAGTAAACAAACAAGATAATTGAAGAATCGAACATGCTAAGAAGGGAATTCCCTAGTGGCTTAGCAGGGTAAGGATCCTGCCTTGTCTCCGCTATGGCTCTGGTTACTGGGACTTCCACATGCCATGAGAATGGCCAAAAAAATGTGCTAAGGAGAAAATACGGCAGGGTGAAAGGTAATAGATTGCCAGCAGGAGGGGTCTCTTTTAGATACTGGAGAGAAAGGGGTTCCTGGGGAGTCCATATCTGGGTAGGGACCTAAGTCAGAGGCCATCCACATGGAGCGCTGGGCAGATGACCCTGTTGGGAGGACAGCAGGTGTCCATATTCTGTAGAAGAGCCAGGCAGGTGTTTCTGAGGAACAACAAGGAGACAAAGGAGGCTGGAGGAAGGGCTGAAGCCGGTGAGCCCTAAGGGGAGCTCCGTGGGTCAGCAGGGTTCAGGCCTGCAGGGCCTTGGGGTTCTCTGGATGTTATCCCCAGATTAAAGGGAAGCTGCTGGCAGTCAGGAGGTGGACTGTGTGGTCCAGGCCAGAGACACACAGTTGATTTAGGAGTTGAAGGTGGCCATGGAGAGAGAGAGAAGAGGATGGATTTGGGATTCCTGCAAAAGAAATTTGAAAGCAGCACATGCTCTCCCAAAGCAGAGGGTGCTTTTTCTTTCTTTCTTTCTTTCTTTCTTTCTTTCTTTCTTTCTTTCTTTCTTTCTTTCTTTCTTTCTTTCTTTCTTTCTTTCTTTTTCTTTCTTTCTTTCTTTCTTTCTTTCTTTCTTTCTTTCTTTCTTTCTTTCTTCCTTCCTTCCTTCCTTCCTTCCTTCCTTCCTTCCTTCCTGGAATTTTCTAGACTGGGGATTGAATCCACACCACAGCAGCAACTAAGGGGCCCTGCGGTGAGATGCTGGATTCTTAACCCACTGTGCTATAAGGGAACTCTTGGACCACAATTTTTAAAGCTCAGAGACCCTGGAGTCCAAAAGTCTCTCCGATGGCTGCTTCTGTTATCCTGAGTCCCAGCATCCCCCTCATCAGACCCAGAGCTTTTTCCATGGGATTTTTAAAAAAACTTTATTATAATTGATTTATACAATGTTCTGTCAATGTCTGCTGTACAGCAAAGTGACCCAGTCATATATATTCTTTTTCTCACATTAACTCCCATCATGTTCCATCACAAGTGACAGATACAGTTCCCTGTGCTATACAGCAGTATTATTATTTTTCATAGTTTTCTTGAAGTATAGGTATTCCTGTTGTGGCTCCCTGGGTTAAGAACCCAACTGGTATCCATGAGGATGTGGGTTCGATTCCCGGCCTCACTCAGTGGGTTAAGGATATGGCATTGCCGTGTGCTGTGGTGTAATTTGCAAATGTGCCTCAGATCTGGCATTGCCGTCGCTGTGGTGTAGGCCAACAGCACAGCGCCGATTTGATCCCTAGCCTGGAAACTTTCGTATGCCATAGGTGCGGCTTAAAAAAAATAAACAAGTAAAACAAAATAAAATAAAGTTTTATGGACGTATAGTTGATTTACAATGTTGTGATAATTTCTGTTGTACAGCAAAGTAATTCACTTATTCATGTACACATATCCATTCTTATTCAGATTCTTTCCCCATTTAGGTTATCACTCCCATGGGATCTTGACCTGGCTCGAGGGCATCTCCCTGTGCCCAGAAGTTCAGCCTCCATCTATTTATCAAAACTGGGAGGGATGAGTTCCCATCATGGCTCAGCAGAAGCGAATCTGACTAGTATCCATGAGGATGCAGGTTCGATCCCTGGCCTCGCTCCGTGGGTTAAGGATGTGGCGTTGCCGTGAGCTGTGGTGTAAGTCGAAGACTTGGCTCGGATCCTGCATTGCTGTAGCTGTGGTGTAGGCTGGCAGCTACAGGTCCGACTGGACCCCTTGCCTGGGAACCTCTATATGCTGCAGATGTGGCCCTCAAAAGGCAAAATACAAAACAAAAAAAATGGGGAGGGAGGCTCAGATCCAGGCAGGTCTGGGTGATCAGTAGAGCAGCCTGCAGCAGCCATTAAGCTATTGTCAATGGAAGGAAGGTCAGGAGGGCCCAGAAGAGGATCATCAAAGGGAGGCAACAGGCATATAACTTGGAGGGCAGCTTCACCGGAGACCCAGGAGGCAGGTGGGAGCGAGGAAATCATGGCAATGCTTCATCCAGTCAAGGAAGGAAAAGGGGTGGAGGTGCAGAGGCACCACCTGGGTCTGATGCCCCGAAGAAATTTCCAGATTCCTTACCTATTGGCCCCCTGGGGTGGGCAGCTTTGTCTTTACTAATTGCATGACTTGGGCAAGTTACTTCACTTTTCTGAGCTTCAGGAGAGTTAGGTACTATGCCCACAACTTTAATAGTTTTTTTTTTTTTTTTTTTCTGGTTATAAATAATTCTGTCTGATTTGACCCAAAAAAGAATTTACTAGAACAATATTAAGTAACTCAAAGACTCTCCCAGAGGTTTGGAGACTTGAATCAATGCCCCAAATCTTGTCACAATACTGGTCTGGTGATGAAGCCATTGTGGTTACTGTCCCCTGTACTGGATCCTAGGTGATGGAACTCCCACTGCTGCCACCACCAACCCTGGGCAAGGAATTAAGTTTCAGGTTAACTGTTACCTGCAACTTGGGTCTTGCATAAAATGAGTTGTCATGAGGTTTACATGAAACAACATCTACAAAGTCCTACAATAGACATTTATTATTTTGTGGGCTGTCCAATGTCTGATCCTGACTGGTATTTTGAAAAGTTTCCCCATTTGTGAATCCTAGTGGAAGACAGAGCCCCAATTCTGCAAAGAGACTGGAAATGCTGGACACTTGCTTTCAAGCTTCCCTTGCAGCTAGAACATGGCCATGTGACCTGGGCTCCACCAATCAGAAGCAGACACCCTGGGCTTTGACTGGAGAGCCAGTGATACAAAGAAGCAAAAACTGTGGGGGAATCTCCTCAGATGACAGAGACATGACCCTGGTCATGAGATAACAGAGACTGGCCCTTGGTCTCTGTTACTGGAGGTCATAAGTGAGTCTGCACTGATAACGATGGAGAAACATTTGAAAGCATATGTTCTGACATAGGGAAAATTGAAGTTTGCCATTACAGCTTAGATCTGGCTTATCCCCAAGTCCTGATAGTTGGCAATCTCTCTTAGATATGTCTCTTCTCTCCAACCTCATAGATTTTGATGCTTACATGATCCTCTTCTTTTCTGTGCTATCTAGAGGACCTTCTCCAGTGTCTTGAGTGGTCACCCCCCAAACACCTTTTGTAATGATTTAGGTACACCAACCTAATCACCAACTTGATTTTGCTGCAGGGAAGCCCTTTAGTGCTTGTTTTTGTGCTTTTCCATGATATCCAGTATTCTCTGGCCAGGGAGAGCCACCAACATGGTTCCACTCCTGCCTCCAGTACTAACTTGTGTGCTGTGGAGTGAGTCCATTAGCTTCTCTGTGCCTCAGTTCCTTTCCTTGTAAAATGGAGATAGTGATGCCTGTCCTGGTTTTCTTGGAGATCTCGCGGTGGAAAAAAAAATGCACAAAAGTTTTTAGAAGATGGTGAAGACTCATGTAGAAGTCTTGAAGTCTTTTTTTTCTGGTTACAAATGATGGCTCAGGATACACCAACTATCTCATTTGCAAGCTTTCATTTTTTTCCTACTTTGTACTTGTCCACAATTGCAGCTCATCTGCCCACCTTTCTCACTCTTCAGTCTTTTAAGATCCATCCTAGATTTATATCTGTTGACTTGATACTTTGCTATATATCATTCATATATAGCTAGCATTTATTTATTGAGATTTATAACTACCTCTGGCAATCTCAGTTACCATTTATTGAGTGCTCAGCACTGTACATGGATTATCTTGTTCAATACTCAAAAAAAGAAAACCCTCTGAGATGGACATTTCTGTTATCTTCTTTTTACAGATGAGGAAACTGAGTTATCACACAGCTGGGCAGCTAGTGAATTGTGTAGTCAGTATTTGAGGCCAAGTGAATTAGGTTCTGTGGTGACAAGACTGTGTCAGTTCAAGTACTCTGAGAAAGCAGATGCTGAAGTTCCCGCTATGGTGCAGCAGAAACGAATCTGACTAGTAACCATGATGTTGAGGGTTCGATCCCTGGCCTAGGGAGGTGGGTTAAGGATCCGGTATTGCCATGAACTGTGGTATAGTTTGCAGATGTAGCTTGGATCCTGCACTGCTGTGGCTGTGGTGTAGGCTGGCGGCTACATCTCCGATTTGACCCCTAGCCTGGGAACCTCCATATGTCCCAGGTGCAGCCCTAAAAAGCAAAAAAAAAAAAAAAAAAAAAAAAAAAAAAAAAACAAACAAACAAAAACAAAACCAAAACCAAAAGGAAAGAAAGCAGATGCTGAGACAGGGTTAGGAATGCAAGTGGTTTATTGGGTGAGGGGGGTAGCACTTGTGAAAGGTAACGGGAGGGTAAGCAAGATTGGACAGGGAAAGCCTCAAACCCCAAGGCAGATCTAAGAAAGTCTCAGCCAATCTGACAGGGAGGTCCTGAGCAAAGACTGTCCATGAAGGGAGCCTTGAGTTGGGCAGAAATGGCCAGGAGGCCCTGGTACCCCCACCATGCCCAGTCACTCAAACACTACAGTGAGTGATGATAACTCGTAATTCTGGATCATATACTTGAATATTACTGAGAGAGTAGATCTTAAATATTCTCATTACAAAAAAGAAGTGGTAATTATGCAACAGGACAGAGGTGATCATGAATCCTATGGTGCTAATCATTTTGCTGACTAGAAATGTATCAAATCAACATGCTATATACACCTTAAACTTACATCATGTCAGGGGTCGATCATATTTCGGTAAAGCTGTGGATAAAAACAAACAGTCCTGCCATGAATTTGAAAGAGGCTGCAGCTGGAGGCTGTTGGCTAACTGCATTCTTGCACCTGAACAGCAAGTTCTTCCTTTTTCTTTTTCTTTCTTTCCTTTTTTTTTTTTTTTTTGTCTTTTTAGGGCCACACCCGCAGCATATGGAGGCTCCCAGGCTAGGGGTCAAATGGGAGCTGTAGCCACCAGCCTATGGCACAGCCACAGAAACGCAGGGTCCGAGCCCTGTCTGCAACCTACGCCACAGCTCACGGCAATGCCAGATACTTAACCCACTGAGTGAGGACAGGGATCAAACCTGGTCCCACAGATACCAGTCAGATTCGTTTCCACTGAGCCACGATAGGAACTCCCAGCAAGTTCTTTCTTGAAGGGACATCCAAGCAGGGCAACTCCATGGCTTCTACAAATAAACTGTAAAAACCATGTCCACATCTCAGAGGGTTTATCTCACGCTCTGGGTCCCAGGTTCCAGGCACAGCTAGGCTTGGCTGTGACCTGTGGCTTGGCTCCAGGTCATACCATCTCCTTCTGGAACTGTGGTTCCCAAGGCGCGCTCCTCTGGCAGAGGTCAGGAGGAGCAGAGGCAGCCAAACCACACAAACGCATTTAAAGCCTCTGCTTGGCTCAGATCTCCTCATGGCCCATCATACAGCCAAGACCAAAGGCAATGCAACAGGGGGGTGGGGACTAAACATGACAAGGGCGGAGAGGGAGGGCCGAATCGTGGACAAACACTTACACTCTCTACCCAGCCATCTGGCACCAAAGCCCATACCTTGGCCATTTTGCCCTAAGTGGCTGGTACAGCACCTGATGTGAGCCATCATGGCGCAGTGGCTAAAGCACAGTTCTGGAGTCAAATGGCTGGAGCCAGATCCTGGTTCCAACACTTACAAGCTTTGCCATCTCCTCTGGGAGCCTCAATCTCCTCTTCTGGTAAAGTGGATTAAAGAATTCACATTTTAGGGCGTTCCCGACGTGGCTCAGTGGTAACAAAACCAACTAGGATCCATGAGGATTCAGATTTGATCCCTGGCCTTGCTCAGTGGGTTGAGGATCCGGCATTTCTGTGAGCAGTAATGTAGTTTGAAGACTCGGCATGGATCTGTCGTGGCTGTGGCTGCAGCGTAGGCTGATGGCTGTAGCTCGGATTTGACGCCTGGCCTGGGAACTTCCATATGCCGAGGGTGCGGCCCTAAAAAGCAAAAAAAAAAAAAAACAAAAAACCCCAAACCAAAAAACAAACCAAAAAAACCAGTCCACATTATAGAGCTGTAAGAATTCAGTGAGCCAATGTATGTAAAACGCTTGCCATAGTGACTGGTAGGTGATTCTTCTTCTTCTCTTCTTCTTCTTTTTTTTTTTTTTTTTTCTCACACTCTCACCATATGGAAGTTCTTGGGCCAGGAATGGAATCCGAGCCACAGCTGTGACCTACACCACAGTTGCATCTGCCAGATCCTTAATCCTCTGCACCACAGTGGGAACTCCTGGTTATACGTCTCTCTCTTTCTCTCTCTCTTTTTTTTTTTTCCCCATTTGCTTCTAATCGTTACAACAACCTTGAATGATGGTGCTAACGGCTTACCCAGAACTGTGTGTCCTTCTGGGAACCCATCCCCTTCCCCACGTGCTAAGATAGCTTGCAGCAGGGGGCCTCCCAACTCCTTCACCTGTGACCCTCTTCTCTCAACTCTTGCCCATCAAGCCTCCGGTTTAGGACGCCTCTCCAGAAAACCCCCTCCCACCCAGAACCTGCTCCTGTGCCCTTTCCGTCCTCCTGGGGAGAAGGAAGGCCAGGGATAGCCCCCGGGCCATCCCTGTCTCCTCTTGCCTAGAATCGCCACTTGGTATGGGTCAAGGGTGGGGTGGTGTTGAGGAAGGTAAGAGAGATGCTCTCCCAATACTCGCTGGGTGCAGAGGGGAGAGGCCAACCAGACATGAAAAGTCAGCCAGGGAAAGGTTTAGCCTCACAATCCAATTCCACTTAATATCCCATAATAAAATGCTGTCAACACGAGTTTCCTGTTCAAGTGGATTTGTTAAGAAGATGGGCGGAGGTCAGAGGTGGATTCCAGCGTGTAGGTGCAGGGGGTGCCTCAGGCAGGAGAGACAGGCACTCAGAAAGTGGTTTGTCATCTTCATCGGTACCTGTCAACTCTTTTTTTTTTGTCTTTTTAGGACTGTACCCATGGCATATGGAAGTTCCCAGGCTGCGAGCTGTGGCTGCCGGCCACAGCCACAGCCATGCACTTGATCCTTAACCCACGGATCGAGGCCAAGGATTGAACCCCCATCCTCATGGATACTAGTCAGGTTCATTACTGCTGAGCCACAGCAGGAACTCCTGTACCTGTCAACTCTTAATGGCTCTCGAAGGGGCCCTTGAACCCTCTGGAGGGGAGTGTGTCTCCTTTGAGAAGCATCCGGCCACTAAGGCAGAGAGTATGATTTTCATGGGGTGGGGGTTCAGAGCTGGACCCGAAGGTGGCTGGGGGAGGTGTGCAGCGGAGCATCTGAATCCTACCATGGAGGAGGAGCCACAGGCCAAGCGCAGGGACAGAAGGCTGCTTAGTGAGAAGCCTGAAGATTTGGAATTGCTTTAGCCCTCTCGAGTGACAGCTCAGGAGGGACCCTATGGACTTACTCGAAATGGCTGCCGGCTGCCCCCTGCCTTCCAGGCTGACCCGATGCTGCATTTCCTTCCTTCTTTGGAGGCAGGGGGTGAGGGGGGGCACAGGCTTGACTTCCCTAGGGCCCCTGAATGGCCAAGCTGCCTGGGGAACCCTGAGGGGGAGCCTGACAATGGCTCACTATTGAGCGGTCACCATGGGTCAGGACAGAGCTGGGGGCTGTTCTGATATCTTGTCCCATCAGAGGAGCTGGGGTTGGGGCAGCAATGAGGTCAAAGCCATGGAGAGGGGCGGGGTAAGGGTGGGGGCTAATATTATCCCTTTTTTTCCGAGAAGTAAACAGGGGTCTGGGGAGTTTAAGAAATTCAATCAAGGAGTTCCTGCTGTGGTGCAATGGGATCTGCAGTGTCTTGGGAGCACTGGGACACAGGTTCAATCCCCGGCTGGCACAGTGGGTTAAGGATCTGGTGTTGCCATGCGCTGTGGTATAGGTCGCAGACGCAGCTCAGATCCTGCATGGCTGTCGCTCTGGTGTAGGCCAGTGGCTACAGCTCTGACTCCTAGCCTGGGAACCTCCATATGCCACGGGTGTGGCCCTAAAAAGAAAAAAAAAAAAAAAAAAAGAAAGAAAGAAAGAAAAAGAATAAAAGAGAAAACTGCGACACAGAAGGGTAGGGGGGTTAGGTCTCGATAACAACAGAGATCTGATCCCCGGCCCAGGAACTCCATATGCAAGGCAGCCAAAAAAGAAAAGAAATGAAACCAGGACCTCCTGTAGCGAGGGACAGCACTGGGACAGGAGGCCAGTTCTGTCTGAGCCCAGAGTCCACCCCAGGGGCGTAGAAAGATGCCTAAAGGCCCAGCCAGAGCCCTCAGGAACCCGCCTGGGCTTGGGCTCCAAGGGGAAAGTTGGGGAGTCTGCAGGAAGGCGTGAGCCCAAGTCGAGAGGCTGAGGCCAGGCTGCGGATCCCCTCCTGGGGGCCTGCGGGTGGGTGCCGAGCAGGGCACAAGAGACGGGGTGGGTGGGGTGGGGGTGGGCTAGGGGATGAGGAGGGTAGGCCTGGGCTTCCAGCCCTTTGGTGAGCCTTTTTAATTCGTGTAAATGAGGGTTTTTAATTTGTTACTCTGGGTTTTATTTCTATTACCATCTCATTTGCCTCTAAACCCTATTTTGCCCCAGCCTGGACCGAATTCCATTTGATGCATTAGGACTAATTCTCCTCCCAAAGGGTTAGATGTTTTCTCCCCACACAAAAGTCGCTTATTTTGGATAAAGAGACGATTAGATTTATCTTTAATATTTTAATGGCAGCTGGGATTAGCGGGCAAACAGCCCTGACTGGGGTTGTTCGCCGCGGATTAGGTTCTGATAAACTCTCAGATGGGGATCCCCCCCCCCCCCGCCTCCACTTTCTGTTTTCCACAAAGTGCTTTTTTTATGATTTTTTGGTGGAAAAAAAAATTCCCTTGTCTTTTGGAGTATCATAAATTCCATTTGCTGTTTTCTATTAAATCAAGTTGATTAAATTCGTTGTGACTCTTTGCACATAGATCTTTTTAATTTTAACGTCTCCAGCATAAAATCTTTAATGGTGCAATTCGAAATCGCTGCAATATACAGCCCAGGCCTTGATAAAACAGATGCGAATGAGGTTCTGGCGGGGGCGGGAGGCACTGGCAGGAGGGGCAGAGTCAGGAGCAGGCACAGGCCTCCTGGAGAAGGCGGGGGCTGCATTTACCTGAGGCCCGGAGAGGCTCAGGCCCCAGTCACTGCTCTGCCACATCCTGGCTTTGGGGTCTTGGGCAGCGCTTGTGATGTGGGCGGTTATCTCCATGCTTAACGGGGGGCTTGCCAGGGGCCTGGCACTGTGCGTGCATTGTTGGTAATCCTTAAGAGACCCCTTGCTCAAGGTCCCACGGCAAGGTGGTGGCAGAGGTAGAGTCCAGGTTGTCTTGGCCAGTGGAGCCTGCATTTCTTCATCCATGAAATGGGGGTGATCAGTTGGGCCCTGGCTCACAGGTGCTTGAAAAGGTAAGGTGAGGTCCACTTTGGGAAGGGTACAGGGCTGGATGTGAGGGGTGAGGCTGGCCCCTCGGGGGCCCAGAGGCCCCATATCACTGGGAAGAGCTGCGTTTTGAGACCCTGGGAAAGTTTCCTAAATCTGGGGCTGGGGAGAGGCACGCAGGGGCTGGGCCCCCCTCCCACCAACAACCAGCCCATGCAGCCTCCAGCCTCAGGCTCTTCTCTCCAGCCCTCCGGCTCTAATCCTGACCTCATCAAGTCCTAGGAAGGGTTGATCCACAGGAGCAAATCCCTCATTCGGAGGGACAAAATCAGCTTAATTTGCAGCAATTTGAAGCAGGTCTTTGCCAGGATTTGAATATCAAATTATCCCACAGCCCAGGCTGGCCTGGGAGGCCTCCTGCCCCAATATGGACAGAGAGGCCCTGGGCCCCACTACAGAGATGGTTCTGGGCTGGTGTGCGTGGACTAGGGGCTCAAGGGGGTGTCGGAAGGCGCTGGGGAAGGTGAGGTCATAGTCTACCCCCATTCTTGAAAGTTGGGGGAGGCACTGCGGCTCCCGGGCCTGGAGGATGGGGTGGGGGCTGGGGAGAAACTGCGTGTTCATGAGATTTACTCAAGGTCTTGTCAAACGTCCAGATCCAGAGTTCCTGCTGTGGCCCCGGGGGTTAAGGACCTGATGCTGTTTCTGTGAGGATGTGGGTTCAATCCCCAACCTCACTCAGTGGGTTAAGGATCCGGCATTGACACAAGCTGCAGTATAGGTTGCAGAGGCAGCTCGGATCCAGCTGTGCTTGGCTGTGGTGTAGGTCTTGGCAGCAGCTCCGTTTCAACCCCTGGCTCTGGAACTTCCTTCCATAGGCCACAGGAGCAGCCGTAAGAAGAAAAACAAAACAAAACAAAACATACAGATTCCTAGGCCCCTCCCCACACATCAGGAATCAAGATGTTCATTACTGGGAATGTCTGAAAATTCGTCTGGAGCAGTTCAGTTAGCCAGTCAGCAAACACTGACTGTGCGTCCGCTTGGCACCTCGTCATGTTCTGAGTGAATCAGCTTTTTCCGGCGCCCACCCCATCCATTCCCAGCCTCCGCACCACAGAGCGTGTTCCTTCTGTTGTCTGCTCCTTGATGGCTCTGAGGCTGCTTCAGCCTTCCCTCCCTGGCCGGCATGCCCGCTTCCTCCAGGGGCCCGGCCCCTCCTTGCAAGCGCAGGCCTGGCAGACAGCCTCTGATGCTGACCACAGGGGACACGCGGCCCAGACCCAAGCCACGGGGGTCAGACCCTTCACATGGGTGTGTCTCTCCCTGAGAGGTCCTCTTCAAGAATGGCTGGGACTTGGAGTCTGACCCCGAGCAGACCCTCCATCTGCGGTGGGAGGAATGTGCTAGTCCTGGCCCATGTGTGCCCCTCTGGGACCTTCGGCGTGAACACAGCAGCCAGGACCACCGAGACAGCCCCGGGGGGCCTGTCCGCCCATCCAACCCCATCAGCAGAGATGAGAAGTCCAGTCCGGCTCTCAGAGATCCCACCGCTGGCGAGAAAACCAAACTGTGTGACAAGCACTGTAGCACCCACAAGCACCTACTAAGCACTCCCTATATACTCGGCACAGTTCTTTTCTTTTCTTTTTTCTTTTTCTTTTAAAAAACCATTTATTTATTTATTTATGTCTGTTTAGGGCTACACCCACAGCATATGGAAATTCCCAGCTAGGGGTCAAATCAGAGCTGCAGTTGCTGGCCTACACCACAGCTCAAGGCAACGCTGGATCCTTAACCCACTGAGCAAGGCCAGGGATCGAACCTGCCACCTCATGAATACTAGTCAGAGTCTTTTCCCCTGAGCCATGACAGGGACTCCAAAATTTATTTTTATTGATATCTTTATTTTGGCCACATTCTTGTAGCATGTGGAAGTTCCTGCGCCAGGGATCAAACCCATGCCATGTCAATGACAACGCTGAATCCTTAACCGCTGGGCCATCGCTAGACCACCGGGGAATTGCTTATTTTTATTTTTTCTTCTTATGGCCGCACCTACATGTGGATGTTCCCAGGCTAGGGGTTAAATCAGAGATGCAGCTGAGGCCTACACCACAGCCACAGCCACGCAGGATACAAGCCGCCTCTGGGACTTATGCCACAGCTTGCGGCAACACTAAATCCTTAACCCACCAAGCAAGGTCAGGGATCAAACCCGTATTCTCATGGAGACAACATTGGGGTCCTTAACCCACTGAACTACAATGGGAACTCCTTGGCCCAGTTTTAAGGGCTTCTCTCTATTCACTCATGTCATCCTCAAAAAAACCTGAGACAGAAAATATTAAATACATCTATTGTATAGATGAGGAAACTGAGGCACAGAGTCTAGTCACATGTCCAAGGTCACGTAGTCCTAAGTGGTGGGCTGGGATTCATTCCCAGGCGGTCTGACTCCCAGCTGTCTATCATCCATCCTTATCTATAACTATTGGTCTATGCATATCACTTCTCCATAAGTGACTTGCCTTATTTTAAAGGCATAATCACAGGGTGTTTGGGGAGCACAGAGCCCACACTAGGGCAATCACAGAAGGCATTTTGGAAGAGGCATTTTTGTTTATTCGATGACGTTTTTGAGCAGCAATTGTGTACCTGGCACTGGTGATGGAGAGATGAAAAGCTGGTCTCTGCCCTCAAGGAACCTATAGACCGGGACACAGATGCCCCATTAGCAGATTGCTAAGGGCCCTGATGGCCAAAGCGCAGGGCATTATGGGAGCGCTGGGAAGACCCCAGTGCTGGGGAGATCAATGTAGGCTTCCTGGAGGAGGTGCATGTGAGCTGACCCTGAAAGGATGAATGGGAATCTCAGAGACATATCCTTGCTGTTACGTCCAGTCATTACAGATCCTGCTGGGCACTCACACCCCTCTTGGTCTCAGCCAGTCTCTCCTCCATAAAGCCCTCCTGCTGCAACCAACCCGAGTCCCTTCTTTGACCACCTACGCCCTTCAGGCAGATCCCGTCCAGGGGAGGTCTGCCTCCCCCACTGCTGTGTTCCTGGAGGCAGGGCTTGAGCGCCAGATTCCTGAACCCCCAGGTCTTAGGCAGGGCTGGGAAGGGTCTCTGGTGGGAGCAGTGGCTGCCTTGGGAAAGCCCAGGGATTTTATCTGAGACATCTAGAATTTAGAGCAAGAAGGGACCCCAGAAACTACCCAAGGCCACTTAGAGGACGGAGCAAGGCCCAGGGAAGTAACAGGAGCTGTCCAGGGCTCAAATTCCCAGCTCCCAGTGCCCTGCTGTTCTCTCTGGGGTGGTCTGGCCCCACCTGGACTCTCCCCTAACCCTCATCCCCAGGCCTGCCTTGCCTGCTGGTGGCCAGAGGAGCCCTTCCTGAATAACGATGGTATTGGCTCAGATTAAGGGCAACTAGCTGGCTCTTGGCTTTTCCTTTTTATATAAGGACTAATCTCCTTCTAATCAGCCATTATTAAATTATATTCATTTTTAATTCATTCACAGATCACAGTTGGGACAGCTGGATGGATAATTGGGGAGAGATAATTTATGTAAATGAGGAACAGCAGAAGGTAGGGGAGAGGGAGGCTGAGGGCCAAAGGGGGCCCCCTCCTGTGCCCAGGCTGGGAAGGGGGCACTGACCTGGCCTGGCCTGGAAATGGGTGGCTGGGGACACTGGGGAGATTGGGCCCTGCCACAGCACCTCAGCATTCCTGACTCACTGTCCCTCGGTATTGCCTTGGATGCTTCTGGCAAGTGGGGAGTATACTTTTTGGGGGGCATTTCTCACCCATCAGTGCTCATTAGAAGTGGATCTTGAGGAGTTCCTGTCTTGGTGCAGTGGAAATTAATCCGACTAGGAACAATGAGGCTGCAGGTTCCATCCCTGGCCTTGCTCAGTGGGTTAAGGATCTGGCTTTGCCCTGAGCTATGCTGTAGGTCACAGACGTGGTATTGCTGTGGCTGTGGCGTAGGCCGGCAGCTACAGCTCTGATTAGACCCCAAGCCTGGGAACCTCCATATGCCCCAGGTGCAGCCCTAAAAAGACAAAAAAAAAAAAAAAAAAAAAAAAAAAGAAGTGGATCCTGAGAAGCAGCAGGATGCTGCCGAGACCCCAAGTCAGAGCTGTGTTTGATTCCAGCTCCACCACTTCATAGCCGTCTCTTAACCTTGGTTTCCAATCTGCAAAATGGGGGTATTGACAGTACCCACCTCCTGAAGGGAGGGTGAGGCTGAAGAACCTGGTGCAGAGGGAGCCCAGTATCTAGTGTACACAGCGGCTCCTGTCACCGTGTGAGGACTGGGGACCTGAGCCCTAGCTACCTCCCTCCCTCTGTCCCCAGGCCCGGAGCTGCCTTCTGGTAACAGGATTCACCCACTTCCCTTGTACCCTTGACATACTGTCCCGCTGACAGTAATTGCTTCAGCAACTGACACCTTCCAGGTTTCCCCTGTGTTGTGTTTTGTTTTTTTAAGGGCCGTACCTGGGAGTTCCTATCGTGGCTCAGCAGAAATGAATCTAACATCCCTGAGGACGGGGGTTCGATCCCTGGCCTTGCTCAGTGGGTTAAGGATCTGGCATGGCCATGAGCTGTGGTGTAGGTCACAGACGTGGCTCAGATACCACGTTGCTGTGGCTGTGGCATAGGCTGGTAGCTGTAGCTCTGATTGGACCCCTAGCCTGGGAACCTCCATATGCCATAGGTGCAGCCCTAAAAAAAAAAAAAAAAAAAAAAGGGCCGCACTTGCAGCAGATGGAAATTCCCAGCCTCAGAGTTGAATGGGAGCTGCAGCTGCTGGCCTACACCACAGCCACAGGAATACCAGATCCGAGCCGCATCTGCAACCTACACTGCAGCTCACGACAACGCCAGATCCTTAACTCACTGAGCAAGGTCAGGGATGGAACCAGCATCCTCATGGATACTAGTTGGGTTCTTAACCCGTTGAGCCACAGTGGGAACTCCCTCGAGGTCTGCCTTGTGTCAGGTCCTGTGTTCAACCCTTGCTCTGTGGCATCTCACCATGACATCGGAACAAGGGCATCAAGTGGGCACCATGGTCTCCATTTTACAGATGAAAATACTGTGGACCCAAGCTCTTGCCTGATAATTCCTTCCGCAGAAACAAAAAGAGAAGCCTGCTTAGAAAGGGACAGGAGGCTCACAAAACCCGGAGCCCAGTAGGAGGCCATTTTTGGGACGGTGCCTTGGGGACTGGAGGACAGGGGCAGGGAGGCAGGTGGAGAAGGCTGGACCTCCACAGAAATTGGGCATGGGTGGGCACTGGGGGCTGATAGGGCCTGAAGGAGAGAGGTTCATGTGACTGGGGTTGGCAGGGCCGTGGTAGGGCCTTGGACCATTCCCAGTGGGAGGCAGGGGATTAGGGAGGGCTGGGGAGGGTGGTCCCAGAGGGTCCAGGAGAGTAATGGGATTAGCCTTCAGGCAGTGAGTGAAAGTTATTAGCTGTGGGGCCTCTGGCCTCCCACCCAAGGCTGCAGCTGTCACCCATCCACAGGGGAGTCACCAGCATCTCCCCCACCCCCAGCTTGGAGCAGGCTGGCACCCTCTGCCCTCCACAGGCTGTCCTGCTGTGATCATCTGTCAAGGGGCTGGCCTCCCAGGTTTAGTCTGCTGCCTCCCTTTGACAAACTGGGCCACCCACACAGTACACCTGGCACTGCCCTGTGCCTCACTTTCCCCATCTGCATAGAAGGCTCCAGGGAGGATGTTTGAGACCCTCTGAGGGAGAACCTCAGAGGTGTGAAGGTCAGAACCAGGCCCTCTGGACTTCCAGTTCTGTCACCTGTTAGCTGTGCAACCCTGGACATGACCATTACCCTCTCTGTGTCCTAGTTTATAAAATGGGAGCAGTAGCAAGGGAGAGTTTTCAGAGAGGAGGGTCGGGCAGGGGGGCAGAGCCTGGGCCCCTCAGTCAAGTTCAGGCTGTTGGGCACCTCCTCTAGGTCAGGGCCGCAGAGAGCAGCGGGCCTGAGGCCTAAAGACTTTTGGGGGCCAGGATCTTGCTAGAGCCTCTCCTGATGAAGCCTGAGCCAAGCCTGGGAGGAGCGGCGGGCGCCGTGGGGGCCGCTCGCGCTCCCTCTAGTGGTGAAGGCGTGGATAGCCCTCGAGGAAGGTCGCCTACCGGGTCTCAGAGGTCTCGGACCCTGCGCCCAGTCTGCCTTCCACGAAGGCGTCAAGGGCAGGGATGCCAAGGGTCCTAAGAGGCTTCCCCCGCGAACCAGTGCCTGACACCATCGTTAGAGCGTCTTTCCTTCAGCTTGCATGCCAGCCTGGTATACCCCCCGAGGAATTCGCGGGAAGTCTCACCCGCTGCTCACCTGGGAGACGCGGGAGGCATTCGCCCAGTGCGGGAGCTAGTGCCAACCGGCCGGGGGCCTGCGTGGGTCCTGGAAGAACCTGAGCTGATGGTCTGTGACTAGGCACGTGTCACCAGCTTTTCTAGCCTCCGTGTCCTGGTAGTTAACTGACAGGATGGGACTAGACCAGAGTTCCACCATTTCAATCTCACACAACCTTTGGAAAATGGAAATAAATCCACGTATTCCCTCAGGGAAGTACTTTTACTTTCCCCATATGACTAAAGAAACCTACAGAGGAGTTCCCGTCGTGGCGCAGTGGTTAACGAATCCGACTAGGAACAGCGACGTTGCAGGTCCCATCCCTGGCCTTGCTCAGTGGGTTAATGATCCGGCGTTGCTGTGAGCTGTGGTGTAGGTTGCAGACGCGGCTCGGATCCCGCGTTGCTGTGGCTCTGGCATAGGCCGGTGGCTACGGCTCCTATTCAACCCCTAGCCTGGGAACCGCCATATGCCGTGGGAGCAGTCCAAGAAATAGCAAAAAGACAAAAAAAAAAAAAAAAAAAAGAAAAAAAAGAAAGAAAGAAAGAAACCTACAGAAAGACCCAGCGCTGTTAGGAACTCAGTAATGCTTTTACATAAAGTGATATTTATTAACCTCAACATCTATGTGTTTTAAAATTATTTTATTTCATTTTGGCTTCACCCATGGTATGCAGAAGTTCCTGGGACGGGGATCGAACTGGAGCCACAGCAGTGACCCAAGACACTGCAGTGACAATGCTGGATCCTTAATCCAAGGCGCCACAAGAGAACTCTATATAACTATTTTTTAAATTTCTAGAAGGATATCTGAAAAAACCGGAGGAAAGGGAATCAGATGGCTGGAAAACAGGGGTGTGAGGGAAGCCTACATTTTATTCTAGACCCTTTTGTAATAGTTTAGTTTTTAAAACCATGTTTATGTATTATCTAGCATAAATGTAAACATCAAACATAACCGGACATACAGGCATAATATATTCATTCTCTCTCTCACATACTGGGCTCCTGCACTGTTTATGTAATAAAACCATCCATGCCCCTGATTCTGTGGGGGTGTCCCTCGAGTTAGGTGCTCCTGTGGCTCCATCAGCCCCACCGCCCTGGCTGGGCTGTAAGATGCCTTTCCATCTTGGGGCTGGGCTCCTCTGGCTTTTCCCAGCCAGCATGTGTGTCAGGATGCTTTGGGGCTCTGGGTGGGATGCAGGTTCTGATACCTGGACTTGCTTAAGTAAGAAAGAACGACAAGGATGTGGGGGTCTTGTGGGATCTGGGATAGGATGGGCCCCAGAAAGATGGGGACTGCTGCTTCTCCCCAGTGCTGCTGATTCCTTCTCCCTGCAGCCTGGCTGGCTAATCCTCAGTCCCATGGCTGCCCTTCAGCTCCCTCCACTCCAGCCCGGATGTAACTCTGAGTCTTAACTCCAGATTTTCCAGAGGGATACATATGTCTAGGCCTAAAGCAAGTTCCTGCATCCACGTACATGTCAGTATGTGGTAGGGAGAAGCAAATTACATTCTGCAAGTATTTCACAAGCCTCGCTGGGCACTTGCTCCAGCCTAGGTGCTTTGGGGCACAGAAGAGAGAGAAGCAGGACTTACTCCTGGGAGACAAACCACAGAATGGTGATTTCACAGGTTTTAGGAAGGCCCACTCCCCCCAGATACTTCCTTCTCCTGGAGCCAAACAAACAGTTTCTTTTGGTTAAATTATGGATTCAATTCTTGTGGAATTCAGCTCCCCTGGGGGCGGGAGGGGTCAGAGTTCAGAGAAGTCTTCCCAGGGTTCCCCAAATCCCAGCTAGAAAGGCCCTATTTGAAGGTCCTCTGAGAGCCCCTCTTGCTGGCTGTGCAGCAAGCACCTGCTGTGGCTGGTGTCACATACTCTGGAAATCTGCTCTATTTGCTAAATGCTCCATATCCTTTGCATGTCTCTGGGCCTTCACATATGCTGTTCCCTTCATCTGGAACCATCACCTCTTTCAAGGCTCAGCTCCAATGTCCCTTTCCCTGGGAGGCCTCACCTGCTCGGGCCCAGAGGGAGGTAGCACCCCCCTTCTTGTTCCCACCCGCACCCCTAGAAGTACTGGCTTTGCCCCTCCTGACAGCATACAGTAGGTACATAATAAACCCTAGCTACCTTCTGTTCCTCACATCTCCAGTGTGTGCAGTAATGACCTGTAAGTGTTTACTCAAGCATCTCCCCTTTATACTGTGAGCTTTAAGTAGCAGGCACAATAAATGTTTGCTAAGTGACCGAGTGATTTAAAGGGCGAGGGGGAGGATGTTTGCAAGCTTTTAGAGGTGAGGCTGAGGACCTCCATTGCCCCAGGAGGCAGGAAGAGGGTGTCCTGTGTCAGGGTCAAGGTAGGGGGTACAGATGGGAAATTGGTGGGTTGATTACAAGGTATGGTTGGAAACGGGAAGGGGACAGAACTGGCATGGGTATGGTGGCATTTGACCATCAGTGGGGGCACAGATCTACGCAGCCGGCCCCTAGCTTCACCCTGCCCTATGTTAAGCAGAGTGGGTACCAGTTCAGCCTCCAGGACCACAGTCAGGGCATGAGCTCAGTCTGGGGGCTGCCTGGAGATGCCCTCTTCTCTAGGCTCTGCAACCCCAGACCCAAGGAGAGAAGGGCCGTTATGGGCTCTCTTCTTCCTAGTCCCTCGTCCCAGACCTGAAGTTAGCTCATCTGAGCTCCACATGCCACCCAGGCCTCTTTGTATGCACCCTCCAAGGAGCAGGGAGATGGGGCGGGGTGGAGAGGAGCTTGTAATCAGGACACCCCAGCACCCGTGTGTCCTCAGCAGCCCACTCACATCTAACAGGCAGCCTGGGGGCTCAGAATCTGGAGACAGGTTACATAGCTTGAGAATCCTTAGGTGAGGCCATGCAGCCACCTCCACTGTCACTCCCACTAAGTCCACCAAACGCTGACCACACAGCAGGCACCTCACTGCACAATCTCATTTAATCCTCTCAAAGGCCCGATTAGGTCTCTTCAGAAGTTATTCTCATATTTTTCAGAGATGGAGTCTGTGGCTCAAAGAAGTGAAGTCACTTCCTGGGGCCCCCGAGCTCACAAGCAGCAGGACCAGGCTTGGAAGCCGGGCTGCCCACCCGCACAGGCCTGAACTCCCAGCCTCGGCCTGGTCTCCGCTCTACCCAGCTCTGAGCCCAGCCCCCGCCGGCTTCCACCCAGAGCTGGTCACTCTGACCTTGGCCACGGCCTTCCTGGGCCCAGCCCCCCAGCTCGCCCACCGATGTCCCACCTGCTTCCACGCTCCGCACCTCCCTCTCCCGCGCTGCAGCCCAGCCCTCTGCCCAGGAGGTCCGTGGGTCCCCGGTGCCTGCGGACCGCGGTGGGCAGAGGCCCCAGGGCCACGCGGTGGGGAGGCGGGCGCGGTGCACTGTGCTGATCCTAACCAAGTTTGCCAGCCCAGCTTTTCTCAGGGCTCCCGCACAATGGTCTGCTTTGTGCCCACCTGCCGATAATGCTTAATTAGGCGAGGAGTTGATTAATTTGAGGTAATTGACAGCTAATTAGAGGCCCACAGGCTCATTAACTTGACATCTTGTCTTCAGGAATTGGCTGAGTCGGGTCAGGTGACGGAAGCCGTTGCTTTCTCCCTCGCCAGCCCCATGGGCCCAGGTGATCACCTGCGGGAGGGCTGGGCGGACCCAGCAGTTCAGGTGAGGCGGCCCCACGGCCAAGAATAGATTGAGACCAAGGCGCTGGTTTCCTGATGAAGGAGGAAGGGTGACCGAGGCGTGTGCCTCGACCCCAGGAATGGGCACAGAGGCAAAGGCCCTGAAGTGGTGGGTGACTCCTAACAGGGAGAAGGGAGGAGGGGCGGGGGGTAGGGAAGCCCACTGGTTCCCCAGGAGGCCAGACTTTGAAGCGAGATAGCCCTGGGGTTAAATCTCAGCTCCACTACTAACCAGCTAGGTGACCATGAAGGAATTATTAATCTCTAAGTCTCAGGCTTCTCATCTGGAAAACGGGAATAATAATAGCTGCCTCACCAGTGTGTGGCAAGGAGTCCAGGAGGCCTGAAACATTGGAGTAAAGGCTTTAGGCCAGAACCTGGGGGCCTGGCAAATGCGCGAGTAAATATCAACCACTCTTGGCGACAAGAAGGGAAGGGAGGAGTTCCCACTGTGGCTCAGTGTAACAAACCAGACTAGGATCCATGAGGACATGGGTTCTATCCGTGGCCCTGCTCAATGCATTAGGGATCCAGCATTGCCGTGAGCTGTGGTGTAGGTCACAGATGTGGCTTGGATCCCACGTTGCTGTGGCTGTGGTGTAGACCGGCAGCTGTGGCTCTAATTTGACTCCTAGCCTGGGAACTTCCATATATCTCGGGTGTGGCCTTAAAAAGACAGAAAAAAAAAAGAAAAAAAAGAGAGAGAGAAGAAGAAGAAGGGAAGAGAAGTGGGTAGGATGCGTCACGGGAAAGCAATCAAGTCCCATCCCAAGAGGGGCCATTGTTACTCTGCAGCCTGAACACCTGACAACCGCACTATTGAGGGGTGGGGGAAAGCCCTCGTTGTTCCAACACTCTACGGGGGCGATCAGCAATATGTATGACATTAAAGTTAAAAATGCACATGGCCTTTGAGCAAGCAATTCTCTCACTAGGCATTCTGAGGATATATTTGTATACACATGGAAATTTAAGCACAAGGCTATTTGTTCATCACAACATAGTTTATAGAAGTGGAAGATTGGAAAGGACCTAAATAGCCATCATGGGGACTGGTTAAATAAATTATGGTACAACCATACAGTGGAATAATACATAGTTGTGGAATCTGTATGTACCAATATGAACAAGATCCAAGATCAATTAAGTGGGAAAAGATGTAGGAACAAAAGGTGTAGTTCCCACAAGCTCATAACTTGTAGTCTGAGGGTCGGAGAATGGGGAGGCGATGTATTTTTCACAATTTGCTTGCTATAAATATGGCTTGATTTATTATCTTTTCACAAACAGTGTAAAATGAAAAAGCAACCAAACATTATTGCCAAAAGAATTCTGACTTGAAATCTGAATTCATAGGCAGGGTGGTTCTGGTTGAACTGGGGGTTGGGGTCCAATCCCACCAACTTAGTTTCTTCGCTCTGCCCAAGTTTCCAAGAAGGTCTGGGGTCATCTAGAGTCTGATGTTTTCCACGATGATGGAAAATATATGCAGTTCTGCACTGTCCAATATGGCAGTTAGTAGCCATACGTGGCTACTCAGCTCTTGAAATGTGGCTAGTGTCATGAACTGAATTTTAAATTTTAGTTTAAGTGGAATAGCTACATGTGACTAAAGGCTATCTATTTGGATAGCACTGAGATGTCTTTAAAGAACCCAACAACCCAGCCATCCCAGCCTCCATCTAAGGGAATACCAAACCCAGAAAGTCCCATCAGCACCACTCATGGTAGACCTCTTTGCTATGAGTGGGTCGTGTTAGGAAACTTGGTTATGGAGAGAACTAGAGGTCTTTTCTAGCAGAATTGGAACGGCACTGGATGGAAGCAAGTCAGGGATGACAGTACCAATTCTTTTAGGAAAGATCACTTGTATAACCCACAAGTCAAAAAAAAAAAAAAACAAAAAACACATTTTTGGTATTGAGATCAGTGGGCAGTTCCAGCTGGGAAGAATTTAATAATGTCACAGGTGACGGGAGGCCATGGGTTCAGGCATCCATTTGGCAATGCTTCGTAGGCGTGCTCAGAGCCTACAAAGTGTCTGGCTCTGGAGCAGCCCAGTTTCAGGTCTGAATTCAGACAGGGTTGTAGAGAATGATGCTCCTTCATCAAACAGCGCAAGCATCTTGGTGTCAGAGACCCCTGGAGCTTGACTGACAGCACCCCCCCACACACATCAAAATCACAGAGTGAGGGCAGAGGCCACAGCCCCAAGTGCCTTATGCTGAGTCACTGATGGATCATGGAAGGAGCTGCCCAAGGAACACGTGGACCATAGTCCAGAAGCCAGGATGATTCTGCTGTTATCGTTCCAAATTGCCTCCATGGGGCTGTGGTTCCTTTCATCAGTTCCCTTTAGAGGCTCAGAGGATCCTAAATTCATTTGTTTGAGGCATAATTTACATACAGTAAAGCAAATGATTATTAAATGTATAGCTTGATGAATGTACACACACACACACGTCTATTCCTGTGTAACCACTACTCAGATCAGCATAGAGGATATTTCCAATACCCTAGAGTGCTCCTTGTGCCCTTCTCTCGTCAATACCCAGAAAATCGGAGTTCCCATGTAGCTCAGTGGGTTGAGGACCTAGTGCTGTCACTGCAGTGGCTTGGGTTGCTGCAATGGTGCAGGTTCAATCCCTGGCCCGGAAACTTCCACATGCCATGGGCAAGGCCAAAAAAAAAAAAAAAAAGTGTCTACATGGACAGAGGCTGCACAGACAGAGCACAGGAAAACAGAAGCCTTTGTTTTATAAGGCAGAGCATGTATAGGGAAGAGGCAAGAAACTAAAAGTTCCATAAGATTTTTATTTTCAATTAGCTCATGGAAAATCAATTAGTTTCTCCTCTCCTTGGTAACCCAAAGACCATGTTTGCTTCAAACAAACTATACAGCTCAGTGTTCACCTGCTAGAACATTTCTAGCCCTGCAGAAGGCTCTTTCCAGTTCCTTCCTGGCCAGGCTCCTGACATGAGTAAACACTCCCGATTTCTATCATCTTGAACTGGTTTGTGCCTGTTGTTGGTGTTTTTTGTTTTTGTTTTTGTTTTTTTTTTTTTGCTTTTTAGGGCCGCACCTGAGGCATATGGAGGTTCCCAGGCTAGGGGTCAAATCAGAGCTACAGCCACAGCCACAGCCACAGCCGCAGCAATGCAGGATCTGTGCCACGTCTGCAACCTACACCACAGCTCGTGGCAACACTGGATCCTTAACCCACTAAGCAAGGCAAGGGATAAAACCCACAACCTCACTGTTCCTAGTCGGATTGGTTTCTGCTGCGCCATGACAGGAACTCCTGTTTGTGCCTGTTTTTAAACCTTATTGACATGGATTCTGACAGTTTACGTCAACATTTACCGGGCATTTATTATGTGCAATTATATTGCTAATACTGTCAAGTGGTACCTCATTTGATCCCTTCAACAACTTAGTGAAGGCACTACGCTCCTCCTTTAACTGCAGAGAAAACCAAATTCAACAAAGCTAAGAATCCTACCCAAGGCCACAAAGCTATCTAGTAGCAGAGCCTGGATTCAACGAGAGGGACCGACCATCACATCAGCTAGACTGCCCCTTGTCCTGGGAAACCCCTGAGTGCCACGTGAACTGGACAGTTAGCCACCCTTGTTCAAACCCAATTGGACTTGCGGTCACCAGGCTGGACTCTCTTCCTTTGGCTTAAAATTTTAGCAGTTAGTGTATGTGTTGTTAGTAAGATCTCACGCTTTATGTTTTGTCAAAAACCCTCTGTGATATGAGGATTTTACTTGGTTTTTTTTGTATGTTTCTTTCTTTTTTTTTTTTTTTGGTTTTGTTCCATTTTGAAGAAAGATTTCATTGAAAGTAGATCTGAGTTGGGTAATAAAATTATTCATATTAAAAGAGAATTCTACTCATGTTGCAACAGAAGAAAGGTTGGGGAAAAAATGTAATTGTAATGTATACATGTAAGGATAACCTGACCCCCTTGCTGTACAGTGGGAAAATAAAAAAAAATAAAAAAAAAAAAAAAGAGAATTCCAGTGTATCGATCCACCAAACAAGATTTTTTTGGTTTTGTTTTCATGACACGTGAACTGAAAAAGAATTTTATGACAGTCCCTGACTTTGAGAAGTTTGTAATTTACTTTGGGGAGTTAAGAGTAAAGCCTGGGGAATAAAATTAGCGGTTAGGAGCTCCCGCTGTGGTGCAATGGGATTGGTGGCGTCTTGGGAGTGCAGGGACGCAGGTTCAATCCCCAGCCTGGCACAGTGGGTTAGGGATCTGGTGTTGGCACAGCTGAAGCTTAGGTTGCAATTGTGGCTTGGATCTGGTCCCTGATCCTTGGCCCGGGAACTCCACATGCTGTGGGGCAGCCAAAAAATAAAATAAAAATAGAGGTTAATAAACAGTAGTAATAATCACCCAAATTTGAGTGCTTTCTATGTCCTAAAGGCCTTACATAGTCTGTCTTATTGAATTCTTACAATACAGCTAGGAGACACTTACTGCAGTTATACCATCTGAGATAAGATGACAGCTTGGTGAGGTGATTTGCTCAAGAAAAAAAAAATCACTGAAACGTGTGTATCCTTAAGATTTTCGCATTTAATCTAGGAACTATATCTAATCTCTTGGGATAGACCAGGATAGAGGATAATCCAACAAAAGGAATGTGTGTGTCTGGGTCACTTTGCTGTACAGCAGAAGTCGGTACAATACTGTAGATCAACTATAATAAAAAGTTTAAGGAGTTCCCGTCTATAATAAAAAGTTTAAGGAGTTCCCGTCATGGCGCAGTGGTTAACGAATCCGACTAGGAACCATGAGGTTGCGGGTTCGATCCCTGCCCTTGCTCAGTGGGTTTATGATCTGGCGTTGCTCTGAGCTGTGGTGTAGGTCGAAGACGCGGCTCAGATCCTGCGTTGCTGTGGCTCTGGCGTAGGCTGGCAGCTACAGCTCTGATTGGACCCCTAGCCTGGGAACCTCCATATGCCGAAGGAGCAGCCCAAGAAATGGCAAAAAAGACCAGAAAAAAAAAAAAAGTTTAAAAAATTTTTGTATGTGGTGTTCCCATTGTGGCTCAGCGGTAATGAATCCAACTATTATCTATGAGGGTGTGGGTTCGATCCCTGGCCTTGATCAGTGGGTTAAGGATCCGGCATTGCCGTGAGCTGTGGTGTAGGTTGCAGACGTGGCTTGGATCCCGTGTTGCTGTGGCTGTGATGTAGGCCAGTGGCTACAGCTCTGATTAGACCCCTAGCCTGGGGACTTCCATATGCCTCAGGAGCGGCCCTAAAAAAGCAAAAAAAAAAAAAAAAAAAAAAAAAAAAAAAAAATATATATATATATATATATATATATATATGTATAGCCTAGTAGTAAAAACTTTTTGTACATAAGTGTTATACCTCCAAGCCATGTTTATTGACTGGAAACCCACTGAAGATGGGGGAAATTTTTCTTTCTTCTGCTCTTGAATATTCTATTCCGGATAACTTGGGGCAAAGTTAAAAAATGTGTTTTGGCTTGTTTCATTTTAGTGAAATGGCATTTTTAGTCTCAGTGACAAGTGCACAGAGGCACAACATGTGACTATGAAGTCAGAGCCCAGCCTTGCAGAAGGCACAGGAGCTGACACAGGTCCATGGGCCAGCGCACCTTGCTTGGCTCCCAGGCTGCACACATTGTTGGCCCCAGTCCTCTTGCTGCAGTCAGTCCTGCCAGGAATACACAAGGGTCCCCTCGGTCCTCAAGGCCAGCTTCTCTGTCTCCCCCACACACCTCAAACCTTACCTCCTCACTCAGCTGCCTGACCCTGCCGCCCGACCTGCTTTCCAGGTTTGTAGGCCGCCACCCAGAGGCGCCTTCATCATCCCTTCCTGACACGTCGACTTTCATTTTCGTAGGGCGAATCTCATTTGATAATCTCCTGCCCATATTTCTAAGCTCTCGGGGTCTCGCTGTGCTATTTCTCTGTCCTTTCTGGGCTTTGTAACACCAATCATCTGCTGGTTTCATTAGCATGCTGTTTACCCCTGTCTTTCAGATCATTAATGAAGATGCAAAGTGAGACGCCAATCCTCACGGCCCCCACCACGGGCCCCCTCCCACGCCGGGCGCCACTGGAATCATTATCCTTCCTGGTGTGACAGGGTCAGAACCAAACCAATTTGCATCAATCTTTGGTGATGTGGGGAAGTGTCGCCTGCCCTCCAATCCTCATGTTGTAACAACTGCTTCAGCTGTCTCTTCTGGAGGGCTCCTCCTTTCCTGCAGAGGGCTGATCAGATCTGGCCCCAGAGCCAACGCAACGGTCAGGCAGGATTCAGGGCTGCACGGGGCGGGCGTTTTTCCCTTTGTTTTGCATCCTGGGCTGGACAGAACGGAGCACCTCTCTGGCCAACAGGATGGACAAGTGCACATACTGGTGAAGTGGAGGGAGTGGATGCACAGAATTTTTCTTAGGCATCAGGACATCTATTTCTGCTACAGAAAAATGAGAAGCAAGCCTCCTTAGGACCCTCCAAGACCTAGTCAGACGCCAGGGCTTCTACATGCTGGCTGCCTGAGGAACGAGTCCTTCCTCGGGGACAAAATCCAGTCTTCTCCAGGATGTTCCTGTGTCCTCTAGCCCTGATGCTTTCATCTCTTCTTTATCAATTCCGTGACTCTGCATCTGAGCTCGAGGGGAAACTGACTTTCTATACACACTTGTCTCCTCATGAAGGTGCAAACTACCTCCCACACATCCCTTGCGTCTCTCAGATCCCAACTTGCAGGGAAAACACTTTGTTCCCTTTTCTGATGGTGCGGTGCCTCTGTCTGGCTGTCTGTGGAGAAAATATGGGTATCATTCCAGACCCTGTCCTGACCCATGCCCACTCCCTCTGACCCCTAGTTCATCTCTTTTCTGGTTCTCTCCCAATTGAGAAAGGGAAAGTGAGCAGGAAGAAAGCAGCAAATGAGGAATTCCCGTCGTGGCTCAGTGGGTTAAGAACCTGACCAGCATCCATGAGGAAGTGGGTTTGATCCCTGGCCTCGCTCAGTGGGTTAAGGATCTGGCATTGCCGTGAGCTGTGGCATAAGCCACAGATGCAGCTGGGATCCCGAGTTGTTGTGGCTGTGGTGTAGGCCAGCAGCTGCAGCTCCGATTCAACCCCTAGCCTGGGAACTTTCGTAGGCTATAGGTGCATCCCTAAAAAGAAAAAAAAAAAAAGGAAAGTAGCAAACGAATCACACACAAACACAACATCTGCAGTTGGGTTTTGCATGCACCAGAGATGGAGAAATTCAGCCTAAAGAGTCTACAACAAAATTAGATGACATATATTTTTCTCAGTGTTGGGATGGACTGAGGAAAATGTGTTATTTTGCAAGGCTGACCGAACACCTACTGGATGATGATTTTTCTGTTCCAGAGCAAAGACTCTGTAGAGTAACAAGGAGGAGTGAGCCATGGGAACAGGTTAGGGAACAATGTCATTTTATCCACATTACATGTGATGGAGCAGAGCATCTAGGGCAGGACTTGATGCTTAGTAGGCACCCAGGAAACACTTAGAGAGGCTTACATATTGACATTTTCTTTCTTTCTTTCTGTTTGTCTTTTGGGGCTGCACCTGCAGCATATGGAGGTTCCCAGGCGAGGGGTCCAATCGGAGCTGTAGCGCCGACCTGCGCCACGGCCACAGCAACTCAGAATCTGAGCCAAGTCTGCCACCTACACCACAGCTCATGGCAATACCAGATCCTTAACCCATTGAGAGAGGCCAGGGATCGAACTCGTGTCTTCGTGGATGCTAGTCGGGTTTGCTAACCACTGAGCCACGATGGGAACTTCCAGATTGATATTTTCAAACACAGTAACTAATGTTATTACCACAGACAAATGTCACCGATGAACTCTGTGTGTGTGTATATGTGTGTTAATAAGCTGGACTGACAGGGCTCAGCTCCAGAGGTTTTTTTTTCTTCTTATATTATGGAAGCAATACATGCTTCTGTAAGAAGTTTGGAAAATGTAGAGGAAAGTTAAAATTACCCATAACCCTCCAATCAGGCAGCGAGTACTTACCACCTCGGTCTATTTCCTCCCCCACATACTGGAGCTCATACTACATTTATAATTTTCTGTCTTGCTATTTCACTTATCCTTATGACAAACCATTTCTCCCATGACAATGTAACCTCTTTGCAAACCTACCAGGTGGCGGGATAACAGGTCACTATGGGAACGCACCATAAATATACTGGAGAGTGAAGCAGTTTGAAGGACCTTCGGACAGTTGGTTTGGGTAAGCAGGGCTGCGAGGGCGGCCGGGGTGAGGGCCAGCGGGAAGACAGGGCAGCAGCAGCAGCAGCAGCAGGAGATGGAGCGGATCAGGAGGCCAAGGAAGATGTTCTTGGGAGCTCCTTTCCCACGAGCCACCTCAGTCCTCAGAAACCACTTCCGGTTCTGCCCCCCCCACCCCCCACCCCGGGAATCTCCTGGCCCTGCCTGCGGCTTTGCCGGCGCCTGAAGTCAGTGCTTCTCATTTCCACTCAGTCTCAAGTCACTGACTTTTCCAACTTGACTCTTTTCAGCTGCTCCTTTGTGTGGAGCAGCTGGCCTGGGCTGGCTTGGCTGCATCCGGGAAGGCCCTGGGATGCGACCTTTAGCCCTGCTTGACCCTGACGTCTCGGGCTGTGGAGTCAGGCCAGGCTGTTCTCCACAGACTCCCAGAGAGAAAAAGCTGAGGGGAGGCTGCCCGGGAAGCCCAGACCCAAGCGGACCTGGCTTAGCCCTGGCACAGGAGCACCTGGAAGAAGGGCGGTGGAATGGGGTGAGGGTGGGGAGGACGGAGCGAAACAGGGAAGGGCATTCCTGTGCACTGACTAGAATACCACGGATGCTTGGAATATATTGGGACCATGACTAGTGAAGCATGATGACAGCAGGCCTATGCCAAGCTCAGCATCAGCTCTGAAACCTGCCAAAGTCACAAAGAATACCTTTCCCTCCAATGATTGTCAGCCACAAATGGTCTTCAATGCTATTGCTGTCCGGTTGACTGCGGTATCTGCTGAGTGTCCATAGTGGCAGGGGCTGCCACAGAGGGCAGAGGTGTGGGGGAAGGAGACGTATTCGGTAAACTGCTCTCCTGAAGAGTTGAGAAATGGGTTTTCTGCTTAACTGACTAGTCAAGGTTAACCAAAAGTTATCATATTTTCCCTGCAAGAATTATCAATTTTTAACAACTGTGAGTATAATAAAAAATTAAATAACATAATGGGTAAGATATGCTGTACACTGTTCTAAACACTTGCAAGCACTAATTTAATCTGCACAATAACACAATTAGGTGCGTTGGACCCATTCCGTAAATAGGTAAACTAAGGCACAGAGTGATTAAGCTATTTACCCAAAGTCACCTAGATAGCAGATGGCAGAAACAAGATTTGGACCCAGGCAGGCTGACAGCAGGGTCTGTGCCCTTCTCCACAATGCTAGGCTGCATCTTTCGAATGGAGGAGGTCCTGAGGACACTGAGACTCAGAGAGAAGTGACTTGGATAAGTCCATTCCTGCTTCTCTCTCAAATCTAAGATCTCACCAAAACTTAGATCAGCAACAAGGCTGTGAACACTGAGTATCATGGCAGTTCATTTTTTCTTTCAACAAATTCTTTTTTTTCTTTTTAGGGCCATTCCACAGCGTATGGAAGTTCCCAAGCTCTAGGGGTTTAATCGGAGCTGCAGCTGCCAGCCCATGCCACAGCCACAGCAATGTGGAATTTGAGTCATGTCTGGGACCTACACCACAGCTCACAGCAATGCTGGATCCTTAACCCACTGAATGAGGCCAGGTATCAAACCTGAGTCCTCATGGATACTAGTTGGGTTCCTTACCGCTAAACCACAATGGGAACTCCCTCAACAAATTCTTATTAAGGAGTTTCCAGGTGGCTCAGCAGGTTAAGGATCTGGCGTTGTCACTACTGCACCTCAAGATGCTGCTGAGGCACTCCACATGCTGCAGGCGTGGCCAAAAAACAAATAAAACAAAACAAAAAAACACAAATTCTTATTAAGCACTTATTATGTGCCAGGTCCTGTTCTAACATCTGTTTATAGCCAAAGAAACTATAGGTGACTGAACAAATTTGGATCAATTCTTTGACATCTATCAAAAGTGATTTAAAAAATCAAATCTTATCATTACTTCTCTGTGTCCTAGATAGAAAATGGAAAAACAACAAAGCAAATTTGATTACTTGAGTCTTCTGGTTCCTTGGATTCCAGAGAATTGGGTGTTTTCTGGTACTGGAGGTCACTTGCAGAAGCTTTAAGTATAGATCAAAACAGAAAGCAGAGGGCAGGATAAAGATGAAAATGCATGTGAGTCCAACTCAGCTCAGAGCTTGAGTTTAATTGAGATTCCAACTGCCATTCTCCTCTGCATTCCTTTGTCCTTGACCAAGTTCATAGCTATATCACCCCTAGTAATCCCTGTAATGGGCTGCAATCCTGGGGGAGCTGTTTCTGTTTATTAAATGGCCAACCTCCGAGCCACATGGAGTATGGCCAGTTGTGGCTTCTTGCCCTGGCAGCTGATGGGCCACTTTTCTGTTTTAAAAACCAGGGATCTTCCAGAAGAGAGAACGGGGTTAGCAGGCAGGGGGTAGGGAAGAGCCAGACACACAGAGGTGATGGGTGCTGGAAACGAGGGCCCCTTCCAGGCCATGAGCCCTCTGAGAGCAGATTCATGTGTGCGCTGCAAGGGTGCAAACCTTGGGATCGTAAGTACGGTTGTAAAGGGCTTTGATGTAGTTCCAGGGATGGTGACATCATTATTCCTGCCCATGATGCCACCACTGTGGACAGGTGGGAAGAGGAGTGAGGAGACTAAATGGGGACGATAGGCAGACGATGGGGAATGAAGAGGGCAGAGTGGGGATCCCCTGAGGGTCAGGAATTGTCAGTGCTTCAGGCCCCGGCTCAGGGGACGGGACCAGGCTGCACCCAGGGTGCTTCTCTTCCCTCTGCCCTCAGCCCCAGTGTCTGCTTCTTTGGAGTTGGGGAAATACACTGCAGCAGCTGCTCGTTTAGAGAGCCTATTCCCTCACTGTACCCCCCACCCCCCGCATCTGTCTTCTGGTTAGAGTTGTGTGAAGCGGAAGACAATTTGGGGCTTATTAGTGTCCCAGGGAGACATGTAACTTGTGTTGCTGGGACCCAAACAGCAAGAGTCTTAGCGGCAAACTCCAGCCGAGAAAAGACTGAGGAATTGTCTCACCTAATTACGGGGAATGGCCCTCTTTGTGTTTGTGATTCGGTACGGTTGTCCGATCGCTTTTGATCGCTTTTCTCCATTTGCTGGCTCAGGCTATGCTGGAATTGTGCTAATTAGAAGAGAAATGGACAGAGTGATCCTGTCAGCCCTGGTTACTGGTGGGGACAAAGCGGAATATTATTCTGAGGCAGTGTTTTGTGAGGGCCCTTCTTCCAGCTCTCATTAGGAGGAAGGGGCCCCCAGGAGGGGAAGGTTCCGAATGCCTGGCCTGGCTAATGGAGCATTGGGGTGTTCATGTGCTAATTAACAGGCTCTGCCAGCACCTGGTGCCACCTGAAGCCCCAACCACCCCTGCTCAGGAAGAAAGTGTTGGGCAAAGGGTGGGGAGGCTGGTGGCCTCTTTAAGCAGAGTCAGGGACACATCCCCAAAGTGCCCCAAAGCCCAAAGAGACAGGAGAAGTCAGTCACCGGGCAGCTGGAACTTCACGCACAGGAGAGACCGCCAATTGTCCATGCTTTTGGGGCGGGGGAGTGTTAAGGCCCTTTGGCGAAACGAAGCCCAGGCAAGGGCAGGCAGTCCTGTAGCTCTCAAAGGATGAAGGAAACAGAAACAGAAACCAAAGGCCTGGAAATGGAGTTTGTGCAGAAGTGAAAGCTGATGAGAAACCATGTTATCTGATCCCTGGGACCATCCACCTTGGCCTACGGCCCATCTCCCCACTTTCCAATCTGCGCTTACTTTCCTGTGATGCCTTAATCCTGGAGGAAACAGAAGGGACCAGAGCATGCCACTGGAAATGAAACTTCCTGGCTTCATTACAAAGCCCCTGGGAAAACCCCAACACCTTTCAGAAGCCACAGCGGCAATGGACTGACTTTTATCAGCTCCATTTTCACTGCTCTGATTTGGTGAATCCAGAAGACAGACGAGCCATAACGATGCACAGCTAAAGGAACTAAAACAACGAGCAGCCAGCAAGTGGCCACTTAAAAATATACAGTTAATGGGTAACAAAAAGATAAATTAATGATAGCATTTTGATATCCATGCAGTTGATATAGCCTGTGAACTTCTACTGCTCCAACAATGGGAAGAAAGCCAAGCAAATCAGCTGAGGCCTAAAACCTGAGACTGAAGAGAGCAAGAAGCAATGAGACTGCTGGTGAGAAAAGATTAGAATAAGAATTCGAAAATGTGCCTCCAGTGCTATGCTTCTCAGGAAAACAAACCTGTAGGCAAATAATAAATAATTATCTATTAGAAAAATGATCTCTGGAGTTCCCTTCGTGGCTCAGCAGAAATGAATCTGACTAGCATCCATGAGAACACAGGTTCCATCCCTGGCCTCACTCAGTGGGTTAAGGATCCGGCCTGCCATGAGTTTGGTGTTGGTCACAGACGTGGCTCGGATCCCGTGTGGCTGTGGCTGTGGCTGTGGTGTAGGCCAGCAGCTATAGCTCCGATTGGACCCCTAGCCTGGGAACCTCTATATGCTGTGTGTCGCCCTAAAAAGACCAAAAAATTTTTTTTCTTTTAAGGTTTAGAGCAGCATATTTGTAATGCTGTACCTTTTAAGTTAGTCAACCAGCCAGGCTCTTCTAGATCACAGAACTCTACTGTCTACCCAGATGTTTTCTTGGGAATCAGTGACAAACCAATGATGCTAAGCAATTTGCTTTCCTTAAAACGGAATGTTTCTCCTAAAAGGGCATGCTCTGATCTGGAGCAGGGAAACTATCAACGGCTGACAGCAGCAGCGCTGATGAATACTTTTTTAGTTCTTTTCTTTTTTGTTTTTTGTCTTTTTGCTATTTCTTTGGGCCGCTCCCGCGGCATATGGAGGTTCCCAGGCTAGGGGTCGAATCGGAGCTGTAGCTGCCAGCCTACGCCAGAGCCACAGCAACGCAGGATCCGAGCCGCGTCTGCAACCTACACCACAGCTCACGGCAACGCCGGATTGTTAACCCACTGAGCAAGGGCAGGGATCGAACCCACAACCTCATGGTTCCTAGTCGGATTCGTTAACCACTGCGCCACGACAGGAACTCCTCTTTAGTTCTTGAACACAGTGTGTACTAAGGGTTTTAGCAGGTGGGAAGAGAAATACTTGGTCTTGATCCATCATGTTTAACTGGAAGCCTACAAACACACGGGTCTTGAACCTCCAGTTCACAGAAGACACTGAAGAATGAGATGTGTGGGAGACAGCCCCAACCTCAGGGAGCACATAATTTAATGGGGCAATAAGACACGTACTAAGATGACTTAAGTAGAAGGTGGAGTGTAGTAATAAAAGTCATAAGGATGGTGTATGTAAATGCTGTAGGAAGACAGTGGGAAGAATTATTTCCAGCCAGATCATCAGGGGTTTACAGGAAGGATAGGCTGATGTGTATGAAAAGGATGCAAGACTTTTTAGGAACTCAGTGGCATGAGCAAAGGCACATAGTGAGGAACGGGGACTTGTTCAAATTAACTGGAACAGAGACTTCATATATTGGAGAGAAAGGAAACCAAACTGGAGGGCTGATTAGGATTACAGGAAGAGTTTTAAATGCCAGGATGAGAGATCTAGACTTTATGAATGGGGGGGCAGTATTACAGATTTTTAAATATGACTTTAGGGAGTTGAGCTGTCATGAGTTAGATGGCCTGTAGACAGACTGGCAGCTGGAGACCCCGCAGTAAGTGACCACAAAGGCCCACACCACACACTGTGATATTAAGGGGAAGACAGTGGGTCATTTGTCATTACTGTTATGCTTTCTGATGAGGTCTATGCTTTAAATATGCAACTTGACCTTTTGAAAAAAAACTCACTCTCCTGTAAAAGGGACATATTTATTTTGACGACACAGAAACCATCATATACAAAGTACGATCCTCCAACACCCTGAAATACACACATGCACACGTTGTACATAAATTTATATTATCAATATAAAAATACATCATTAACATTTCTAAGGACGACAAATACAAAACCAATAAATATTGAAATTCTAAAACATCTACTTACATTAAGTGCTGGTGAATAAGATGACAGTAAAAGGAAGAGGCCAAAGCAGACCAAAAAACCACCTACAGAGCTTCACTTTGCAGACTGAAGTTGGTTTGGGGGAGGTTACCCAATGTTCTTCATGTATTTCCCAAGCACTTAGAAGCACTTGGAAGCGCCTGATGTCATCGACTCTCAAAAACAGAGCAAAGCAAGAATTTGACATTATGGCGCTATTTTTTTTGCACACCTCCCCCTTCTCTCTCCCTCCCCATCTTTCACACTCTTTAACCGCATTTAAGATAAAGGAATGTCAATAATAAACTTTACTTAAAGATCAAAGCCCCTATAGTCTAACTTTCTATAAGCATCCAAGCAGAATGTTTTCCTTCTCATACTCTCCTTTATGTCCTGTGTTAAATTCCACCCCCTTTATCAATAAGTAAAATTGCATGGATAGCCAAATGCACAAATGAGAGAAAAAAATCCGACATTAATTCTAGCATGGGAAACCAGGCAGAAGTGTCAGAAAATGGTTAATAAACCAGCGATTAAAGTGAGTAGTGCTGTGCCCCAACAGACATGCGGGGACCAAGAGCTTGACCATAACAATGTTCTTTGTGTCCGAACACCCACACACCACTGCCACATGGATGTTCTTTTCATGAGGCTTAGGAAACTCCATGTACGCCTCAAAATAACAGAAGCTGGGGGCCGGCTTAGAAGGCAAAATAAGGAGAACACGTATAATCCATTTCACCAGCAGGCTAGATTTTCGGGTTTTAACATAGAGACAGATAACTGGTAAAGAGCTCCCTAAGAGTTGTAAAGTCAGGAATTCTCTTTTTCTTGTGTGTGTTTCTGTCACATGAGAGAGATATCTAATCTGTGCTGTGAAATGGGACAAGGGGGGACAAGACACTGCCACCATTCCACAGCACATTCCTTTAAGGTCAATTAGAATTTGTAGTTTTTAATCAAGTGGGAACTCCTACAATCAATCCCCTTCTCGGATCTTTCCGGCCATGCTGACTTTCTGGCTTGAAGCTCTAACATTAGATTAACTTGTCTCCTTCAAGTTGGTTTTGAGGTCTAGAACCCAATGAAGCCTTGAATGTGCCCTTTACTAAAGAAGGTGGTCCCAGGAGGGACCTGATATGCAGGGATCCCCTTCCCTGGAGTCAGAACTGCTGGTAGGGGCTGGGAGGTGGGGAATAGCAGGCTTTGGGGGATGGGACTACCATGAGAGGTGTAGAAATTTAAAAGCATTTCTCCAGCTGGGGATTGTTGGAACCTAGTGTACAGTGGTGAGTTCACAGGTCAAGCTACATGGTCTGGTCCAGAGCGTAACTGGTTTCTGGACTCCTCAAATCACAAATGCTTCCTAAGAGATCAAGTACAACTCAAAAGAACGTGTCCAATCAACATGTCACAACTGACTTTGCCATCGCTGAATCAAAGCAAGTGTAAGATCCCGGAGCTCCTGAATCACTTCCAAAAAATGAGAAAGCAGGACTTTGACCTTGAAGAATGACATGTCCTCTGGTGTTTCCAACATCCGAGGCTGAGACGGTCAAAGTCTGGAAGCTGACTGACTAACTGCACTGATCCTTGGGTGGAGCATATTCTTCTCTTGCTGCCGAAAGTCCTCAGAGTCGCAGAGTGCCAGGAGCAGGGAGAGGGTCAGTCCTGGAGGTGCACCCTCCAGCCTCTGGCCAGGAAGCAGTGGGTATGCATCCTCTGAGCTGCACTGGGAGGGATGCATGGCTCCAGTCCCCAGGACATCCTGACCACAAGCAGCTGCTACTTCTTCGGCTTCTCTAGAATGTTGAGGAATTTCCCCCGTGTCATTTCTCTGGCTGGAATCACAAAGCAAATGAGAGATCAATGAAGACCTAAGATGTGAAAAAGCGAGAGACTAATTTAAGAACATAGGGAGTTCCCGTTGTAGTGCAGGGAAAAGGAATCCGACTAGTACCTATGAAGATTGGTTTTTATTTTTATTTTTGCTTTTTAGGGCCGCACTAGCGGCATATGGAGATTCCCAGATTAGGGGTCCAATCAGAGCTGTAGCTGCCGGCCACAGCCACAGCCATGCAGGATCTGAGCCAGGTCTGCGACCTACACCACAGCTCATGGATCCTTAACCCACAGAGTGAGGCCTAGTCAGATTCGTTAACCAATGAGCCACAATGGGAACTCCTCCATGAAGATTTGGGTTTGATCCCTGGCTTCACTCAGTGGATCAGAGATCTGGCATTGCCATGAGCTGCGATACAGATTGCAGATGTGGCTCAGATCTCGTGTTGCTGTGGCTGTGGTGTAGGCCAGCAGCTGTAGCTCCAATTTGACCCCTAGCCTGGGAACTTCCAAATGCTGTGAGCTTGCCCTGCCACCCCCACCAAAAAAAGGAGTTCCCATTGTGGCTCAGGAGAAACAAATCTGACTAGTATCCATGAGGATGCAGGTTCAATCCCTGGCCTTGCTCAGTGGGTTAAGGATCTGGTGTTGCTGTGAGCTGTGGGGTAGGTCCCAGATGCAGCGTGGTGGATCCCATGTTACTGTGGCTGTGGTGTAGGCCAGCAGCTACAGCTCCCATTAGATCCCCTAGTCTGAGAACCTCCATATACCACGCGTGTGGCCTTAAAAAGACAAAAAAAAGAAAAAAAAAAAAAGAAAAAAAAAGAAAACCATGCAGATTGATTTAAATTGTATACAGGAGTTCCCTTGTGGCACAGTGGGTTAAGGATCCAGTGTTGTTACTGCAGCAGCTCAGGTTTGATCCCTGGCCCAGGAACTTCCAAGTGCTGTGGGTGTGGCCAAAAATAAATAAATAAACAACTTGAACATAAAGTTGCTACCACGACAGATTCAATCACCACTAATCTTCAAAAAGGGGGAAAAACAAACCATTATTGACAACTAAAACTGTACGTAACTTCAGAAAGTTGGTAATTGCTATAAGGCACTGGCCACATGAAGAAGACTTTATCATTTTACCCTTAAAAAAAAAAGTCATCGGGGCATTCCCCCCAAACCAACCTCTCTCTCAAGAATGTAACCTAATACTCATGTTCACTATCTTAGGGGGTTTGCTCTTGGAGGCTAAAATTCAACGGAGATTAGAGTCTTTTCTGGGTTGTTGGTCTCTGGACATTTATAATCTCAAATCAAAATTAGAGCTCATTTGCCCCATCTCTCAGCAGTGGTAGTCCCTGGATACTGTAATATAACAGGGTTTATATTCCCTCAGTGCAGTTCATCTGTGGATGGAGTAATAAAGTAGGGTTTATAGAGCTTTGGTCTTCTCTCTCTTGGCATTGTCAGTCCTTAGATATTTAATATAGCCAGGCAAGGTTTATGTGTCTTTCTCTGACTTTCAGCACCATCAATCTTTGAATGCTGTAGTTACAGGAGGGTTTATACAGCTACTTTCCTACATATGAAGCTCTGAAATGAAAGTAAAACATTTCTCAATTACAAGACCCACTCCAGAAGCCCCCTGTTTTAGCTTTCAAGCAAATCCTCAAAAAAAAAAAAAATATATATATATATATTGTTTGCAGCTTAACACCACCCCTCATCCCCACAAGATCATCTTCTCATGTCTCTTAATGGATGTAACAGTGCTGAAAGTTTCCGCCGGCTGGCTCTGGGGGCCAGAAGTCTTCTGCAACCATGCAGGAGATATACAGCAGGCTGTGGTACGCTGTAGCCTCCCAAGGATATGTTTCCACCTTGGCCAAAGAAGTGAGGAGGCTAGGGAGGCACCTGCAGGGACGAGAGGGACCTGTGCCCTAGCGCCCCTGCTTCCTTCCCCAAGTGCAGAGCAAATGGTGCTGGATGAACGGGCTCCCACTCCCCACCTCCTACCATCTGCATTTAACAGTAAAACAACACCAACTTTGTAACAGCAGGAAAGCTTTTGGTGAGTGCCGTCTATACATTTTCCATCTTTCACAAGTTCCAAAGCTCCAACAGAGGGATGGAAGCCCCAGAGTTGGGTCTTATCTCAGGTGCCCACAACCCTACCCGGCCCAAATCAAACTGACCATTCCTTCCTTAGTGGATTTACGCCAAACCCCATACCTATAAAGTTCTTTTAAGCCTTGCAATTACTTGTTGATATATATGTCTTCCTCCATGGAAGTGTAAGAGATTGTTTTATTATTTATACCACCAGCCCCTATGATAGTGCTGGACCTGGTATCTGCTGAATAAATTTTGGCTGGGTGAATGATAATATACTTAAGAACTAGAACTAAGCAGGAATGCAATAAAGTTAGCTTCCTTTCCTTCCACAGACAAACCGTCAGGACGTGTTAGTGACCCTTATTTTTCCATTCTCTACATTGTGGGATTCTTGTTAAATTTACCTTGCTTATGTGGCAAGTCAAGTCATTTCTCTTGATGGAAAGAATGCCAGATTATTGGAGAGATCCAGAGACAAGGACTAACTACTCTAGAGGAAATCCAAGCAAGTGTTCTCTTGCCCATGGGAGTCAGCATAGACTCTTTCAGAGAACACAGGATCTGAATTCAGTTTAAGTTCCAAGACTAGTATTTATCAGCTGGGTGACACACTGATTTGGGTAAGATCTCTGAGCCTCAGTTTCTTCATCTGTAAAATGAATAGCATTTTAATGTCACTTGCCCTGCCCTCTTGGGTACTCAGTCATGATCATGCTTGGTATAGTGGTATTATTAACACAGCGTCTTTTAGAGAAGAGTAAACAGTCTGTTGCTTTTCTTTCTTTCTTTCTCTCTTTCTTTCCTTTCTTTTTCTTTTCTTTTCTTTTTTTTTTTTTTTTTTTTTTTTTGTCTTCTGTGTTTTTAGAGCTGCAAAGGCGGTATATGGAGGTTCCCAGGCTTGGGGTTGAATTGGAGCTATCTATGGCTGCTGGCCTACGCTGTAGCCACAGCCACTCGGGATCCAAACCGAACCTGTGACCTATGCCACAGCTCATGGCAACGCTGTATCCTTAACCCACTGAGCGAGGCCAGGGATTGAACCTGCGTCCTCATGGATGCTAGTCAGATTCATTCCTGCTGAGCCACAACAGGAACTCCTGTTGCTTTTCTTACATGAGTGTTTCCTGAGTGAATAAATGAATGAATTGTGATAAGGGAGGCTAGCAATCTCCAAAATCCCATTCCTTGGAATATTTTCCCTCAGCCGGATCCTATAGGAATTGACCTATACTTTTGGCCAGAGTGGGTCTCATCATCTATTTCTACTGGATAGGTTTTCTGCCTACCCTCTAGTGCTTATTAATGAATTTAAACACAGTATCAAATGATCCTGCAACATGGCTAGAAGCAGGTGCTCTGGAAATCAGACTTGGGTAATACAAAACCCTGCTGTTGGAGCCTTCTTCCAAAAATCCTGGGCCAGGAGCACTGTACTGATCTTACTAATTGTTTCTGCCTGCTGCCCTTCAGATTCCCCAATTCTTTACGTTTTTTTCCACAAATGGGAGAATGACCAATATTTTAAGACTTACAAATTTAAAAGGCCCAATCTACTTGAGGGATCAAAAGGATTTAAAAGGAAAAATAAATGGATATTCCAAAGTCTCTTAGTGGCAGAGCTCTCCTTGAATTTCCCCAATCCTTTTTAACAACCCCCTTTCCACTCAATCATTCCTCCCCCTTCAACCTAATCTAAGTACACAGAGCTGCTGCAAACCACAGTAAAAGTAGAAGTAATTCAAAAGACATCATCTTCTTCGTGGGAGGGGAGAAAGTTTCCCATTCGCTGGTCCTATATAGGAGATATACGAATTCGTGACATAGCTGCTCCCTAAAAGAGGGCTGTGCCCTATAAATCACATCCTAAGCACCAACCCTTTTTGTGCACAGAGAAATTGCGTTGGGTCAGGGGCTGCTCCGGAGCACGTGCCCTCCTGTTCGCTTGTCATCAGAGATGTTAACATCTCTGATTAATTCACATACCTCTTATTTTATTCCTCATTTCTTTATCCTTGCTCTCCTGTTCTACTGCAGTGTGAAGATTCTTACCGACCTGCTACTGTAATCACCGCCTGCTAACTGCACCCCCCAAACCTAGTGAAATTGTTTAGTGATGCCAACCGCGCTTTTAATTTGCAAGACATCAGACACAGAGGTAATTTATACCAACATCTGTTCATTTTTGACTTCTGAAACAAACTCGCACATGCTGCTACAAAATCCCATTAGGAGTAGGGACACAGCCTTCTGCTACTATTCTGTATTCCTCTTCTACACACACACACACACACACACACACACACACCCCTACCTTCTAGTAGGGTTTTATATGTAAATTCATTTTACTAAAAAACTCCCACCAAGGATTTCAAATCTCTTTGGGGAAAAAAAACCTTTCGAGAAGTCTACAGCTCGCTTACAGAGGACAGGAAGGTATTTCTATTTCCTCCTGCCTAGTTCCAGTCCTTCTTCCCAACAGTTATGGTTTGTTGTAATTCCTGCATCAGTGGCCATGGTAAGATTACATGCTCCTCAGGTTGGCACTTCAAATTCCTGCCTTGTCTCTTGGTTCTTTTTTTCCCACACTGTGTTCAAGGACCGTCCTAGAGACAATAAGATCGCTAGAGAGTTTTATCTGGAGTCAACAACATTTCTTAACTATTTTCTAATTCTGGATTAACTCGCTAGGATTATAAAATTCAATGGGAAGGCATCACTGCTACCACATTCTAATCACCACGCAAGCAGGATCCACTGGTCCTCAGCCATCACAGTGAGTGCTGTGCAGGAGAGAAGTCAGACCCCCTCGTAAAGTCATGACTTACAGGCCCTCCTATGCTGGGCACCGACCACAGACTGAGAAAGCCACAATCAAGACTATTGCCACAGGGTGAACATGCGAACTGCTGCAGAGCATGGCACAGGGGACAACGTGTACACATTTAGAGACGGCAAGTGGATAGACTACAAGCAACTTGCAGGTTGATGCAGTTTCTGTCACCCACTTTGTCGTTTCCCTAGGGCTGTCAGGCTCGTGGCAGCTGTAAATACTGGGGTATATTTTAGAGAGGTCAGGGCTGAAGGGAGGACTCCATCCTGCTTGCTGTGGAGGTGGCGTGTGCTTTAATATAATCTCTTCTTTCGACTCTCCAATTCCTCCATCCTACATTTAGCCTTGCCTCTGGCTCCCTTTCCACAATGACTATCCCCAAACTGCCTTCTCTGCAGTAAATTTTCTGGTGGCTGGTTGAAAAAGATGCAGTGGTACAGATTGATTTCTCACCGATGAGGGGATGAGGGATTACCAGAGGCACCCTGGCTAACGAGATTGGGTGCAGAACCTCTCACGAGACCGGCCCTCTCTGCCAGGTTTTGCACCTTTCACCCATGACATATGGGTTTCATTACGGAAAGACTTTCCAGATTATAACTTTGAGGCAATTGCCTGATAAAATTTTGCTTGGCTCTCATATAGGGAACAATGTAAAGACTGAGTAACTTCTAATGAAATGGAAGAAACTCATAATGTTTGGTTTTCAATTTTTTTTTGGTCCTTTTCCTTAGGGCCACACCGGAGGCATACGGAGGTTCCCAGGTTAGATGTCAAATTGGAGCTGCAGCTGCCAGCCTAGGCCACAGCCACAGATTCGAGCTGGATCTGTGAACTACGCCATAGCTCATGGCAATGCCGTATCCTGAACCCACTGATCGAGGCCAGGGATCAGCCCCGCATCTTCATGGATACTAGTCAGGTTTCTACTGAGCCACAATGGGGACTCTGTGGTTTCAATTCTAATGCAAACTACTTTAAATATTTCTGAGCCTCGACATAATTAAAACATTAGTGTGGTAGAGAAGAGTTAATCTCCACTGGTTCTCTCACATCTTGAAGAGCAACAACAGGCTGTTCAGGAAACTAATAAGAGTGGTCAAGAAACAAAGGACACAGAGCATCGCTTTTTAGCTTCTAGATTTAGACAGGCTTGAATTTAAACCCCAGCTTCTACACTGGCCCTGGACCACTGCGGGCAAGTTGCCCAAGTCATCTCTCTGAATTTCAGTCTCCTCAGATTGCAGACTATACAGATTAACAGCTATGCACAAAAAAGTTATAAAATTGCCCTGGGTTTTACAGTGATAAAGTGAAAAACATTAAATTCTTCCAACTGAAGAAGGTACGGAAGGATTTTTTTGTTGTTGTTTTCTGTTAAACAATGAGAGCAAAATAATTTACTGGAATATCAAAGCCAAGAGCTAAATAAGCAGGCCACTAGCAGAGAAAGGGAGGACTGTCACAGAGCCAGAATTCTGCCCCATTTGTTGGTGAGCAAAACACAGCACTGGTCATTTAGCTTTAAAAAAAAAAAAAAATGGCAATATGCTGTGTACACCACTGCTTACTTTAAGCTTTAAGTAAAATAAAGAAGTGAACAATTACGATGGAACACGTAATGTGAGAAAAAAGAATGTATACACATATGTGTAACGGGGTCACCAGGCTGTACAATAGAAAAATTATATATATAAATAAATGAAAAAAATAAATTAATTTAAAAAAAAGAAAAGAAATGAGGAAGGGGCTTCTGAAAGAACAGAAAAATCTGGGAGTTCCTGTTGTGGCTCAGCAGATTAAGAGCTGGACCAGTCTCCGTGAGGATGCAGGTTCAATCTCTGGCCTCACTTAGCGGGTTAAGGATCTGGCATTGCCGAGAGCTGCAGTATACGTTGCAGATATGGCTGAGATCCAGCTGTGGCTCCAATTCCATTCCTAGCCTGGGAACTTCTACATGCCACAGATGTGGATATAAAAATAAAATAATAATAAAAAAGGAATAGCGAAATCAATAGTAGTCAGGATGCAGGAGAAGTAAACTGCAGCCTTCTGATAATGTCTTGGTCTGCGGAACTGAGTTCTCAAGTAAACAGCAAACTCCTGTGGTAGCAGACACCTCCTGTCTGTTGCTAGGACACACTGACGATGTCTTCAAACTCCAAACAACTGTGTGAGTTTGTCTGTTTCATGAACTGGCTGCCCATTAAACCAGAATCTGATCTACCTCACTGACAAACCCTGTCTTCACAGTAGGCCTTCATTACTTTACTAAGTGACATACACTTAATCTTAATCTGCGCTCCACAAAACTCCCCTGCCCGGCCACCTTCAAATTTAACATGATGATTGTTCTTAGTCTTTTTTTTTTTTGTTTTTTTGGCCTCACCTGTGACACACAGAAATCCTGCAGCCACGGATCAAACCCACATTACAACAGCAACTCGAGTCACAGTAGTGACATCAGATCCTTAACCCACTGAGCCACCAGGGAACTCCTGGCCTTAGTCTTGATGCCTTCCTTGGGTATTTTGTTGGCCATGGGAAACAGTGGTGTCTCCTCAGCTGCCACTTCACAGAGGAGGTACCAGGCTAGTACCGCATGAGCACATAAGCAGCAGCAGGAGTGGCCAAAAGTAGATGAACTATTTATTTTTTAAAAGATTTCAACTGCCAAACAAAGGTGAACATGAATGATTCGCATCTGTGTAACATACAGAAGGATCAAACCTGTGTATTACTTACAAGCAGCTACCTTCCTTCATTATACCTGCAGCTTCTTCTAGCATAAGGGAACACATAAAACCCTAGGTAGTTTGGTTTAAATCAGTGCACTAAAAAGTTATCTATATAATTAGCTTTATGGAAGATGTTAAGTAAAAATTATGCCATTTATTACAATTATGGCTTTGACTTTTCTTTAAAAACTTTTTTTTTGGTGCTCGAAATGTTGAATGTGTTCTACTAACTTTGAGGGAGCTCCTAGTCATCAGTGTGTGCTGTCAGAAAGGCAGGAAGGGGTGATGAATGTTTAATGAGTCATGCGGAGAGCCTACCATGTACTAGGTATTAGGGAAAATTCAAACAGATGAGAAGTGGTCTTTGAGATGGAGCTGGCTAGCTGTCACAGATACCTTGGTAAATTCAAGGAGAACAAAGGAAACCAATGTGACTTAAGAATGCTGATTTCTCTCTCGCAGGAATGTGGACGTTGTCCTGTCACTGTAGTACAGAGCTGGCATGCAGCAGAGCAGTTCCAGGCAGTCTGCCAGACTGCAATTCTTCACCATGCTCCAGTTCAGACTTTGGCACAAAACGTACTACTAAGTGATCAATGATTCAAGTCAAGGACTAAGCGCTTTTGAGAGTTCCCTCGTGGTGCAGCAGGTTAAGGATCCAGTGACATCACTGCAGCTACCTGGGTTGTGGCTGTGTGGTACGCAGGTTCAGTCCCTGGCCCAGGAATTTCCACGTGCCACAGGTGTGGCAAAAAAAGAACAAAATAAAGACTAAGTGCTTTATAATGCCTCTAATATAAGAGTGGCTGGGGCTAGGGCCATTGTGAAAAGAAGAAGATGCTACGAACTGAGTCTGGTGTCACTGGATGAGAAGGGCTCTCTGAGGACCTCATGAGAACATTCGGTAGCCCTCAAAAAATGGCATAACTGTAATAAGGTCTACTGTCCATTCTCAATCAACTCTTATGGGAGGGCCCATCCAAGTAAGAGTATGGCAGAAATCTCACGTTTCTCTAATATATACAAAAGTAGCATTTGAAGGCAGGCAGAATAGCCTTAGGGCTTTTGGCCAAAATTCTTTGGGCATAAGAATTTCAAAAAGGAGAATGAAGTAAGTATTTAAAAAGAGACAGTCTGAATGCTACAGCTGTGACCAAACTATCTGTGAAAATCTTCATCCTCAGTATTCTCCAAAAATCCTTTTGGGGGTACACTTTCCAGATTCTCTTTCTATTGGTAGTCTCTCTAATAGGACTTTTTCTTCCAAAAGGGTGAAGTGGCTAAGAACAGTATTCCCTCCAGAGAATTCAGAAAACGATAAATTTGTATCAAATTTTTTTTCCCTTTTTTGGCCACACCCATGGTATATGTTTTTGTTTTGTTTTGTTTTGCTTTTTGGGGCTGTGCACATGGCGTATGGAGGTTCCCAGGCTAGGGTCCATTTGGAGCTATAGCTGCCAGCCTATACCACAGCCACAGCAACATCAGATCCGAGCCTCGTCTTTGACCTACACCACAGCTCACGGCACTGCCAGATCCTTAACCCACTGAGTGAGGCCACTTATCAAACCTGCAACCTCATGGTTCCTAGTTGGATTCGTCTCCGCTGTGCCGCAATGGAAACTCCCGCACCCGTGGTACATGGAAGTTCCCGGGCCAGGGATCACATCAGAGCCACAGCTGCAGCAATGCCAGATCCTTAGCCCAGTGTGCCAAGCCAGGGATCGAACCAGTAATGCCACAAAGACAAGCCAGATCATTAATCCACTTCACCACAATGGGAACTCCCTCAAATCTTTTTGATCAATTCATAGTAGGGGCCATTTCCAGAGAATGTTTTATCTAAGAAGGAATATAAAAAAGAAAATCCAGGACTCAATGTATAGGTAAACACATTTGGACAGTTCCAATATGGAAAATAATTTTAATGGCTCTTCACAACAGAGGGGAAAAGAAAGGACAGAAATATCCAGCCAACAGATTTATCCTCAGAATATAAAACATCAAGCAGGAACATAAAATATGGGAAGTGTCAGCCATGATGCCTGAAGATTGAAAGCAGAAGTAGAAGAATCTTAATTGTCAGGCATTTGAAAAATGTATTCAGGTGAAAGCCTGTGTTTCTCTATCAACTCTCCTTGCCTTGCCCTCTTTCAAGAGCAAAACAAGACTAGATTTCAAATATTCAATCCTTTTTATCATCCTTCCTCCTACTAAAAAACAAACCCAAACAATAACAACAAACCCCAAAGATTTGTGTTCAAGAAATGAGAGCTAACAACTTATTTGCATTGTTTCCTCATCAGAGGGCCTCACAGGCCTATTTCATAGTTTCATTTGGTTTCCTTTCCAAGGGTAAACTCAACTGAATGCAAGCTAATGAAATCAAAGCAATGGATTAATACTCTTGGGGTAAACTTTTATTAGATACTCTTAAATTTTTGCAGAACATTCACACTTTAGGGTCTTTACACAGTAATACATCGTGGTTGAAACACTCACTCTGATCATGGCTAGTCACTTCACACATTCTTAATTTCCTCATCCATAAAGTGAGCACAGCAATAGTAACTTATCATGTAGGGTTAAGAAAAACAACAACTAGTCAAAGTGACTTCATCAGTAGACAAAATATTTTTCCCCAAGTTAGAGTAATTTATTCATAGGCAATATTCCATTCTCAGGAAAATCAGACCAAGATCACAGCATAGTTACATTTCAAAGGACCTGGGTATTAAGACAACTTTCCTGCCTGGAACCTCCCTACCTCAAAGCTAAAGTCTGCAGAGGATGCAGGCCCAGTCTTCTTGACCCCCAGGGCAGGGAAAGAGTTACATCTTCACACTGCGAAGCCAATAAAAACCTCTCTTGATTATAATTTAGATAAGAACCACTGGATTGAATAATAATGTCTGAAACTCCCCTGGCTGTTTCACCTTGAGACGTCCATCACTGGGTTAAACATGATGCTAATTGCATTTGGATTGATTAATTTCTCTCACTCCTGTCTATTCGAATAACGCTTAACAAAATAATCATAGCACCCAGAGCCAAATCTTTTCCGTCAAAGGAATGAAGCCATCAGAACAGGCAGAGATGAAAGAAATGAAGATGACCCGTAATTACTGCTACGGTGATATCATTACCATATTATACAAAATGAGTGTGGGGGGGAGGGGGAGGAGAGGGAGGAGGGGCTGAGATTATTATTTTTTTTAATGGAATGCTACGATATAAGAATACAGATTTGACATCAAGTGGAATACAGAAATATGGAACTTAAAAAAAATACAAATCTTGGTCATGAAATTGTAAAATCCAACAAACACTGAGGCCCAAGATACATCAAGTGTCTTGGGCTGTGAGCAGGTATCATTCATGCCACTATTTTTTCATCGCAATAACACTTTGTATATGACTTATACAGAGATTTAAGATGCTGTCTTCATACCACAAGCACTTCTATAGTTACTGCAGAATTTTTCTTTAGGCCAGGGAATAATATCATTCTACTTTAATTTTGTTAGAGGGGGCCTTGTTTGTAAAATTAGAATCTGGGGTTTTAACTGAAGGTAGTTAGTTTAAGACACCAAAGAAAATGTCTATGAATCTTCATCCATGTTTCAATAGATAGCAGTAGGGACTTAACTCACTAGCAAGGAAGAATCTAATTATTTTCTGATTTTCCTGTGGTTTGATGTGACTCTTTTAGCATACATGATAGGAAAACCCATGACTGTATAGGATTTGAACTTTAGGTCTGAATTTATCCCTTATTAGACAGTGATCTCAGGTAAATTATGAAGCCACTCTGTGCCTTGGTTCCTTCATCTGTAAAATGGGGGATCAGTACCTACCTGAGTGGGTTGCTGGGAGAATAAATACATTTAAGTGCCCAGTTAAGGGCTGGTACAAGAAAAAAAATTCCCCCCTAATTTATGGCTTTTACAAAACTTTGAACAAGATTTTGGTTATCTCATTTAATGAAGTTATTTCAAACAGACTGTGAAGTGCCTTGAATATAGATTTTAACAAATATTTGTGAAGTAAATAAATACTGAGAAGGTGCATCATTTTAACAGGCTAGAAATATCTGGGGGATATTTTTGCTAAGGTATTTTAAATAGAGAACCATCATTAAATTGAAAACAATAAAAACAGACATTGAAATTGCTTTATTTAGCTCGGACATTTTTTTTCCATTTTCTTTCCATTTTCTTATATAACAAATATGCCCAAAGAAAACAAGCATATGTATTCCCTATTTGTTTTTTTTGTTTTTTTTTGTATTCCCTATTTGTAATCATTGTACTGTGAACAGTGCTTCAAAAGAAAAAAACAAAAAACAAAAACCCTGTGTTTCTGCCAGGTTAAAACAAGAATCTAAACCATTTACTGCGTTAACTCAGTATTCTCTGCATGTGAAGTTCCCAGGCCAAGGAGTGAACCCAAGCCACTGCAGTGGCAATATTGGATCCTTAACTGCTAGGCCAGCAGGGAACTCCTCCTTTTCAATTCTTAATTCAACACTGTGCATAAGAAATTGTTGTCCTAATAAAAGGGTTTTTTACCCTTGGACCCAGCAATTTTACTTCCAGGAAGCTATCCCAAAGATACACCAGCAAAAATATTAAATAGGATGTTCACATGCCTATTCATTCAGCACTATCTATAATAACTGAAGACTGGAAACAACCCAACCGTCCCTTTTTAGGGAGGAGGCTCCTTATTATGGAGTATTATTCAGCAGTAAAAAGGAATGAAGAAGAGACCTATATTGCTATGGAGAGATCTCGAGAACATATGTTGCGTTAAAAAAAAAGCAAGGTGCAGAATACCAGGGACAGTATATCATCTTATGTGGAAAAATTAGGACATGAGGAGATACATAAATATATTTTCTTGTATTTTCAAATGAAACAATGAAAGGATAAGTTTAGTATTAGCTTTTAATAATAAAGACGATTACCTAGGAAAGGAAGAAGAGAGGAGGATGGGATAGAGATGGAAGGTATGAAAGACACTTAGAATGTACCTTACACATCTTACTTTGGGACACCATATAAATATTTTATATTAAAAACCAAAATACATTAAATAGGAAAAAGCAATCTCTAAAAATGGAAATAAATGGAATATAACTCAAATCTATGAAATTTGACATAACCACACAGTTTACAAAAGTTAAATAACTGTAAAAGACATATTCTAACTATATATCCCTACAAGTATATAGCCTAAGGATGTAAAGAAGCACAAAGAAATCTTACGTTGCATTTAGCAATCTTGTTACATGTAGTTAGTGCTTTTGATGCTAATGTCACTATGGGTTAAAACATAAATAATAATGTTAGTTATTAGGAACCAAGGTTTCTAGCGTAAGAGAAAAAAGATACTAATATAAAATAAAATACATTAAATTAAAACCCTTTAACATCTTTAATTTGAACTGGGCATATTGGCAGGAACACGATTTCCTCTTCTCTTAGAGGAAAAAAAAAAAAAAAAACTAACAATTTATTTACTAACTCTGTCCATGGAAAAGGCCCAGAAGCAATAAAATTCCAGTACCGATGAATACTATTGGTGCTTAGTATTTCCACTGAAAGGAATCAGGGTTCTTTGGAGAAATGGATGAGATTCCAAGTCTGAAAAAGTAAATAAACCAGGAATATCTTGACACGCTGAAAGCAAGGAAGTTAGCAAAGCTTCCATGGGAGTCAACATGAAAGGGCATACACCGACTAAAGATGAGACAGTTTTGAGTGTCAAAAAAGAATAATGATTACAGTAGAAAGAAATATATTAAGTATAAACACCTATAATTTTGTTTTTGTCTGTGGTATGCAGTGGTTTGATATGGAATCTCAGTTTTCAGACAAGGGACTGAACCTCGGGCCGCAGTGGTGAAAATGCCAAATCCTGACCACTAGATATATATATAGTTCTTTTTTTTTTTTTTTTTTAAGGGCCGCACCTGCAGCACGTGGAGGTTATCAGGCTCGGAGCCGAATAGGAGCTGAAGCTGCCGGCCTATGCCACAGCCACAGGAATGCTAGATCTGAGCCACACCTGTGACCTACACTGCAGCTTGCGGCAATGCTGGGTCCTTAACCCACTGAGTAAGGCCAGAGATCAAACCCGTATCCTCACGGACACTATGTCGAGTTCTCAACCCACTGAGCCACAATGGGAATTCCTCCCACCTAAACACCCTCGGTCACTTCATTTCATTTCATGTTCTGAAAACTGGTAAGTAAAGGGCGGGGGGTGGGGGGAATCTCACATTTTTTTCTGCATTTCCTCTTTGGATTATATTTCAGGGAAACCAAACAGTTGATGATTTATTAGAATAATTATCACCATCATTATTATTATGAAAAGGATCGGACTGATACCACCTAAACCCACTGATTTTCAATGAAACTGGAACAAATGAAGGGCCTGTGATGCCTGATATGCAGCAATAACAAGTACACCTGTGAAGCATTCCTGCCAAATTGATCTAAACCCACTTTATTCTCTAATTTGAATAGATTACAGGAATTATTTTGGGGGAAAAGAGGAACATGTGGAATGCTACTGCCAGGATAAATCATCCAAATTTAAAATGTAGGAGATCTTTTAGGACAAACAACCCAGTTTCTTCAACAATTAAGTAGCATGGAGGAAAAACTCTAAAGGAAGAAGAGAGTGTGCTTACAGAGAAGATTAAGAGAATGAAGATTGATGTCAACCAAATGCATTGTGTGGACCTTGTTCATATCCTGACTCACACAAACCAATTGTGAAAAACACAATTTTTAGCCAAACTGGAGATGGACTGTGAGATATGTTATTAAGGAATTATTATCTTATTTTGTTTGGTGCAATAACTGTGTGTGTTTTAAAGGCCTTCTCAGAGACACATATTAAAGTATTTATGAGTGACACGGTACTAGGATCTGCTTTAAAATACTATAGCCAACCACACAACCACAACAAAAAGTGTGATATAAAGGGGTTGGAGATAAAACAAGAATGGCAAAAGTTGACAGTCGTTAAAACTGGGGATGGGTATGTGGAGTTCCTACTTTAGTTAGGATACGTTTGAAAAATCTCCATTAACAAGAAAACCTCGCCAAATGCTTCTCTGGAAATACAGCTTTTTCTCATTATCACTACATATCAATACAATGAAGAGTAGGCCGGGGACAGAGATGGGGATAATTAATTTTGTAGAAGGCTTGGAAATGCATGGACAGGAAAAGCTTTAGCAAGGGGGGGAGTTTTCATGTCATGAATGTTTATTTCCATCGTTAAATTCCTTGGATGAGGAACAAATTACACATGACCAATCAAAAGCAGATTACATATTTTTTAAAGTCTACCAAACCTAACTCAGGTTAAGCCTAATAATAAGGAGCTGCTGCCTTCCAATCTTTCTTAATTATTTAAGAAATCATACTGACAAATCTAAGAGCACAATTTTCAGTTTATTCATAAAATTGCTATGAGGGAAGCTCTCTCACTCAACATTTTGCTTCTATAAAATTCTCTAGGAGGTAGAAAGAATGAGTTGGTTAGGCATTTACAGAATCTTCTCAGAAGAAGGTTTAGGGTTGATAAACCCTAACTTTAAGGTCTAGGCCAAAAAGGAATAGCTTAATCTAAAGTTCACTAATCCAGCTAAATTTCAGCTAGTTTGCTCTCACACCAGCAATAACTGTGTATACAAATGACTAATCCTATTTCACTTTGATCACAGATGTCAGTTTATCCAATTTAAAACAAATTAAGGGAGTGCCCATTGTGGCACAGCGGAAACCAATTGATTAGTATCCATGAGGATTGGGTTTGATCCCTGGCCTCCCTCAGCGGGTTGAGGATCTAGGGTTGAGTTGCTGTAGCTTGTGGCATAGGCCAGCAGCTGCAGCTCCGATTTGAACCCTGGCCTGGGAACTTCCATATGCTCCGGGTGTGGCCCTAAAAAGACAATATATATATAATTTAATTTATTTGTTCTAGCTGATAATCTTTTAATTATTTGCATTGTGGTTTCACATATGTATATAGTTCATGTTCACAACTTGACTGGTCAATAAATTCATCAATGGAAGAGACTTTTAAAGATAATTTCCCTAACAGACTTGGAAAAAACACTCAATACTTAGTAGTTATCCAGTAAGGTTTAATTTAAAAATCTTTTTTCTCTAAAATAATGTAGTACAAATGTACAACAATTACTATCTTCACTTGATTATGAATTTTATTTTTTATGAATTTCTTTTAAAACCACATCACATTAAGGTAAGAACTTGATCATATGACATAGCTACTTAGGAAGTCATACTGAGATCAACCGGGTCCTGGGACCTTTTAAAGGAGTGCTTGCCCCTGGGCCAATGTCTCCTCCAGCAACAGAATACAAAGAAACTATAAAGGACTAAAAATAAATGCACACATGTGTAGTTGGGGAAATTATGAACAGTAAGATACAAAAAGGCCAAAAACCAGAGTTCCCACTGTGGTGTAGTGAGTTAAGAATCCAACTGCAGGGCTCAGGTTGCTGCAGAAGTGCCTTTTTTTTTTTTTTTTTTTTTCAGGGCCCCACAGCACATGGAAGTTCCCAGGCTAGGGGTTGAATCGGAGCTGCAGCTGCCGGTCTACGCAACAGCTACAGCAACGTGGGATCTGAGCAGAGTCCACGACCTACACCACAGCTCATAGCAACACCGAATCCCTGACCTGCTGCCAGGGGTCGAACCAGCATCCTTATGGACACCAGTCAGATCCATTTCCACTGAGCCAAAATGGGAACTTTTTTTTTGTTTTTGTTTTGCTTTTTAGGGCCAGGCCTGCAGCATATGGAAGTCCCCGGGCTAAGGGTTGAATGGGAGCTACAGCTGCCAGCCTACACCACAGCTCACCACAACTATCTTTTTCATTTGTTTTATTTATCTTTATTGGCATTCAAACCAATAAAGAAGTGAAGTGAAAAGAAGCATTTTATAGATGCTAGACCACTGGCCTTAAAATCAGAAGGTCAGAGTTCTAAATCAGTTTCATCAACTAGTTCTTACTGCCTGCCCATTATATAATCCTCTACTTGCAGATAATACACACCAAGAGAAATCAACCAATCTTCCTTAGAAAACCCCTTCCTGCTCCTTCAGGCACTAAAGTTTGCTCATCAACAGCTTAATTGTGCTCTGTGTAGAGAGCTTTACAATTATGGAGTACTTTTTATCCCCCCAAGACCTTAAAAAGAGAGCTAGGTGGGAAATCAGGAACAGACTCTTTCAATATAGCAGAGATTTTCAGGTAGATTAGTTAGAATTTACTACCTCTATCAATGGTTCTCAATATGTGGTCTCTGGACCAACCACATCAATATCACTCTGGGAACATATCAGACATACACATTCTCAGGTCTCCATCCCAGATCTACTCAATCAGAAACTCGGAGAGAGTGGGCCCAAGAATTTATGTTTTAACAAGCCCTTCAGGTGATCTGAGGCACGCTAAAAGGTTGAGAAGCACTAACCTATATTACCAGGCTCTTTGATTTTGTCTCCAGCTATCTGCAGTTATAATTCATTACTAAAAGAGGATGCAGGGTTTTATTAAAATTATGATCATAAAGCATATTTCTTACCCTGAAGCTAAAAGTAGGAGAGACTATCTTCTCTATGAGCAACAAAGAGAGAAATTAAAATTGAAGTAAGGATTAGAGTTTTTACCAAAACTTTAGTTCTATCTTTAGTGACATGCATTGTGCTTAGTGTTAAGGTTATAATGCAATCCTTAACACCTTGAGAATCTGGCAGAAGCTAGACTGGACAATAAATAATTATTAAGTAATGTCATATGAGCTATAAGAGGAGTATACAAGACATTACAAGGACAGAAATAGGGATAAATAATTCTGTAGACGATCCGGGCTGGATGGACAGAAAAAGCTTTGGAAAAGGAGTGATATTTGAATTGAATTGTATTTATTTATTAAATAAACAACAGAACCTCCAGGGCCAGGGACCCAAACAGAGTCATGGCAGTGACAATGCTGGATCCTTGACCTGTTGTATCACCAGGGGACTTATAAACTGAACCTTTAGGAATGTATTATTTAGGAACACCTCAGCAAGCTAAAAACAGCTTTTTAAACACTTTCCACCAGGCTACTGGTATAAAATGCAAGTGAACATTATGAAATAAATCGGAAAAAAAAAGCCCTAACTACCCTCTCAGTTCCCAGTACTGTTTGGAATTTCTTGTAGATACCAATGTAGTATAAGACATGGCCCTGCTTTTAAGAAATTAAACCACAAATAATGAACTTGATCTATTCAAAATTTGGCAGAAACCAAACCAATAATAACTATTTACTGTATTTTGTTAACCAAAAAGCTGTGACAGTCAACAACCAAACCACAATAGAGTCAAGAGACTTGCTCTTTTTTTTTTTTTTTTAGGGCTGCACCTGCGGCATATGGAAGTTCCTAGGCTACGGGTCAAATTGAAGCTGCAGCTGCCGGCCACAGCAACAGCCAGAGCAACACTGGAGCGAAGCCACATCTGTGACCTACGTCACAGCTTGCAGCAACACCAAATCCTTAACCCATGGTTAGGAGTTGAACTCTCATCCTCATGGACACTATGTCAGGTTCTTAATCTGCTGAGCCACACAATGGGAACTCCCATGCTTTTATTTTAAAAGTTTATTTTACTTTATTTATTTATTTATTTTTGCTATTTCTTGGGCCGCTCGTGCGGCATATGGAGGTTCCCAGGCTAGGAGTCGAATCGGAGCTGTAGCCACCGGCCTACGCCACAGCCACAGCAATGGGGGATCCTGCAACTTACACCACAGCTCACAGCAATGCTGGATCCTTAACCCACTGAGCAGGGGCAGGGACTGAACCCGCAACCTCATGGTTCCTAGTCGGATTCATTAACCACTGCGCCACAAAAGGAACTCCTAAAAGTTTATTTTAAAAGTTTAAAAGTTTTATTTTATTTCATTTATTTTTATACAATTTTTTTTTTTTTTTTTTGGCTTTTTGCCTTTTAAAGTGCCTCGGTGGCATATGGAGGTTACTAGGTTAGGGGTCGAATCGGAGCTGTAGCTGCAGACCTACGCCAGAGCCACAGCAATGGGGGATCCTGCAACTTACACCACAGCTCACAGCAATGCTGGATCCTTAACCCACTGAGCAGGGGCAGGGACTGAACCTGCAACCTCATGGTTCCTAGTCGGATTCATTAACCACTGCGCCACAAAAGGAACTCCTAAAAGTTTATTTTAAAAGTTTAAAAGTTTTATTTTATTTCATTTATTTTTATACAATTTTTTTTTTTTTTTTGGCTTTTTGCCTTTTAAAGTGCCTCGGTGGCATATGGAGGTTACTAGGTTAGGGGTCGAATCGGAGCTGTAGCTGCAGACCTACGCCAGAGCCACAGCAACGCCGGATCTGAGCCACATCTGTGACCTACACCACAGCTCATGGCAACACCAGATCCTTAACCCACTGAGCAAGGCCAGGGATTGAACCCGCATCCTCATGGATGCTAGTCAGGTTCGTTAACCACTGAGCCACGATGGGAACTCCTTAAAAGTTTTATTTTAAAAGTCTACTTTTTTTTTTTGTCTTTTTGCTATTTCTTTGGGCCGCTCCCTCGGCATATGGAGGTTCCCAGGCTAGGGGTCGAATCGGAGCTGTAGCTGCCGGCCTACGCCAGAGCCACAGCAACGCAGGATCCGAGCCGCGTCTTCAAACTACACCACAGCTCACGGCAACGCCGGATCGTTAACCCACTGAGCAAGGGCAGGGACCGAACCCGCAACCTCATGGTTCCTAGTCGGATTCGTTAACCACTGCGCCACGACGGGAACTCCAAAGTTTACTTTTGGCTGCACTCACAGCATGTGGAAGTTCCTGCGCCACAGTAGTAACTAGAGACACAGCAGTAACAATGTCTAGTCCTTAACTGGTAGGCCACCAGGGAACTCCATAAAGTTTACTATTATTATTATTATTATTATTTTTTGTCTTTTTAGGGACGCACATGCGTCATATGGAAGCTCCCAGGCTAGGGGTCCAAACAGAGCTGAAGCTGCCAGCCTACACCACAGCCACAGCAACATGGGATCTGAGGCAAGTTTGTGACCTACACCACAAGTCACGGCAATGCCGGATTCCTGACCCATTGAGAGAAGCCAGGGCTCAAACCCAAGTCCTCGTGGATACTAGTAGGATTCATTACTGCTGAGCCATGACGGGAACTCCCTAAAAAGTTTATTTTAAATAATGACTATTTATTAAGTCTCTAGTAGTTTAGCTCTGATTTGATTAAGGGATACTATTTCTAATAAATCCAGAGTTGAATCAAAGGCCAGAAGACAATGTGAATAAAACACTTAAATATTCCTACCGTTAATCATATTCTCTGAATTACTTTTTAAAATGATTGTCCAAGTTCAGCTTGAGTTACTGGGTACATTCACTTAATCTACACAATCAATGATGTGTCTTTGAGGTTAACTGTCAATACAAAAATGAATTTCTATATGCCAGAAGCATTCTATTCTTTCAAAGTTTCACTCTATGCAAAAACAAAATAAGAACATGTAACCAACACTTTGCTGTACAGCAGAAATTGACAGAACATTGTAAATCAACTGTAACAAAAAATAAGTAAATAACAAGAAAAGAGAATATGTGACCAAGACTAAAAATAACAACAGAGGATATAACCTATTGTTGTTATCCAGCCATAAGAGCCAGCCAACTGTAGAGAGATTCATAGTAAGCCATTCTTCTCCATTCTAGCTCAAGATGTGAAATATCAAACTCGAGTCCTTTGAAATGGAATCCAAAACTTACAGTGACAAAAGCAGAAGGGGTTGTGTTTTTGCTTACCCAGTTAGTTTCTGAGTGACTCAAAAAAACAAAGGAGAGATCAGTAAATGGTTAAGTTACCTCTAAGTTTAGCAGAATTATTTAGATCATTAGGTGATATACATTGTATTTATACTAAGTTAAAACTATATCCAGGGTATTCTAATGCAAAACTTCCAAACACCCCCACAACAAAAAAAAAAGTTTAAAATGACGACAAAAACTTGCACACAAATATTCAAAGAAACATTTTTAAAATAGCCAAAAAGTGAAAACGTCCATCATCTGATGAATAATGTGGTATATCCATATAATGGAATATTATTTGGAAATAAGAAGGAATGAAATCCAGAGACAAAGAGTACGTTAGTGATTGCTTAGGGCTGGCTGGGGATAGGGAGCAGAGATGGGAAATGAGAGTGACTGCTAATGCGTACAGGGTTTCTTTTTGGGGTGATGGAAATATTCCAAAATTAGATTGTCATGGAGGTTGCACACTTCTATGAATATACTAAAAACTCACTGTACACTTCAAGTGGGTATATATATATATGTAATATATACAGTATGAAATATCTCAATAATGTTGTTTATATAAAAATAAAGGATGTGTAGAGCTATGCAAAAATTAAATGCAGAAGTATAAAAAGCCCCCCTGGCTCCAGCGAAACCCTTCATAAAGAAACTTCACACAGGGAAGGTACAAGGTAAAACAATCTGAGCTTCTCCACTAAAGACACAGGCATCCAATTCTTACCTCTATATTGAGACACAAAGAAAAACAGCCCTTTCTTGTGGCTTTGTTCTTACTAAAGAACTGACTGAAAATTTAACCAATCAGCATTCCTGATAAGAAATCTGGGTATTGCACATTACTGCCAATATACTTTAAGAGAAAATATACTTCATAAATTCAATTTTTTAAATTCAGATTAACATCAGAATTTATATTTATGATGTACTTTTTGAAAACAAAGATACCATATTTCAAACTAAAATAAATACAGTACTTAGATTACTTAGGTACTATGAATAATTATTCAAAAAATATTCCTTTGGTTTAATGACTAAATATTCATCCCAGGAAGTCAGAATGCAATATAAGTAGATTAGATTAATGCACTAAATGCAAAAACACTTAATAAAGCTATATATTTAAACATATCAAAATCCATGAAATGAAAGATTAAGGTTGCTATGAAAACTATGTAATCCTCAGTACATGTAAATAATTGGTTAAATGTAATAAATGAATCATCAATCCTAATTCAGATCACAAGCAATGTAGATAACTTCACTTACACAAAAGCATTTAATTGCAGACTTTCCATGTACTCACTATTGTGTGTCATGCTGAAGATAATAACACTCAGAAATACCCTTATGGAGTTCCCGTCGTGGCGCAGTGGTTAACGAATCCGACTAGGAACCATGAGGTTGCGGGTTCGATCTCTGCCTTTGCTCAGTGGGTTAACAATCCAGCGTTGCCGTGAGCTGTGGTGTAGGTCGCAGACGCGACTCGGATCCCATGTTGCTGTGGCTCTGGTGTAGGCTGGCAGCTACAGCTCCGATTAGACCCCTAGTCTGGGAACCTCCATATGCCATGGGAGTGGCCCAAGAAATGGCAAAAAGACAAAAAAAAAAAAAAAAAGAAAGAAAAAAGAAAAAAAAGAAATACCCTTGTGGCACAGCAGTTTAAGGATCTGGTGTTGCTGCAATTGTGGCTTGGGTTCAATCCCTGGTGGGGAAACTTCCACAAGCTATGGGTGTGGCCAAAAAATAAACAAAAATAAAAACAAACAAAAAGAATATTGATAGTTAAATTGGCTCATTCAATATATATTTACTGAACACAATTTCATATAGGATTAGTAATGTTCACCTTTTTGCATTCACATTTTGAAGAGATTAAAAGACTCAGAAAATCTGTACACAAGTTTTGTTTTGCTTTTGTTTTTTTAGGGCGCCCTGTGGTATATGGAAGTTCCCCAGCTAGGGGTCCAATCAGAGCTTCAGCTGCTAGCCACAGCTCACGGCAACACAGGATCCTTAACCCACTGAGCGAGGCGCCGCATCCTCATGGATACTAGTTGGATTTGTTACCGCTGAGCCACGGGAACTCCATACACAAGTTCCTGTTGTGGCTCAGCAGAAATTAATCCAACTAGTATCCATGAGAGGACGGGCTCTATCCCTGGCCTTGCTCAGTGGGTTAAGGATCTGGCATTGCCGTGAGCTGTGGTGTACGTCACAGATGCAGCTTGGCTATGGCATTGCTGTGGCTGTGCTGTAGGCCCAGTGGCTACAGCTTGGATTCAACCTCTAACCTGGGAACTTTCATATGAGGAAGGTGTGGCCTTAAAAAACAAAAACATGTTAAGAGCCATTTGCATGGTAAAATTTCTCACAAGGTTATGGTTATCAAAGGAGACAGGCTGCAGGGGAGGTATGGGCTGGGGGTTTGGGATGGAAATTGCTGTAAAATTGGGTTATGATGATCATTGTACAACTATAAATATAATAAAATTTATTGAGTTAAAATTTTCTCAAAGGGCCTTAAAGTCTGAGCATAGAACCATAATGGCTAACATTTCTGAGTGGTGATTATGTGTTGGGTACTATACAAAGCACTTAACATTATTTAAAGTCATCAAAACATCCTATAAATAGGTCCCATTTATCATTCCCATTGTATAAATGAGGCAGAGAGGTTACATAACTTGCTCAAGTTTATATAGCTAATAAGTGGTGGAGGCAGGATTAGAACCCACGGGGCTCCTAACCCCTCTGCTATGTCCCTGACCTAAGGGAGTTCACAGACTAGAGATAAACACATCACTTATAGGTTGATATTGGCTGTAACAGAGGGATGTAAAGAAGCACATAAAGGAGTTCCTGTCTTGGTGCAGAGGAAACAAATCCGACTAGGAACCATGAGGTTGTGGGTTCGATCCCTGGCCTTGCTCAGTGGGTTAGGGATCCGGTGTTGCCATAAGCTGTGGTGTAGATGGCAGAATCAGCTCAGATCCTGCATGGCTGTGGCTGTGGTGTAGGCCGGCAGCAACAGCTCCGACTGGACCCCTAGCCTGGGAACCTCCATATGCTGTGGGTGCGTCCCTAAAAAGACAAAAAAAAAAAAAGAAGCACATAAAAAGGGCTAGGGAAATGGACAAAACTTTCCAGGGAGAAGAAATAACATTTTGTATTTCAAACATTCCAGGTATAAACTTTTCAAGAAATGTGTTTTAAGAATTAAAATGACAGAAACATAAGAATACTAAAAATTCACTTTCCAAATTCCACTTCTATGTAAATGGAGACTTTACTCACATAATGACTGTTCATTACTTTTTAGATAATTTTTTAAAAAAGTTTTTAGTATAATGGCTTTTGTCTTCCTTCTAATTCAAATTTTAACATGTCAATAAAGTTTACAATTTTCTCCATAAAGGTTTTATACAATTTTTGAGAGATTAAATCCTTAAGTACCATTGGAAAGGTTAACTCTTTTTTTTTTTTTTAAATTATTTTTGGCCCCACCTGCAGCAATATGGGGTCTCCTGGCCAAGGACTGAATCTGAGCTGCGGCTGCAACCCACGCCACAGCCGCAGCAATGCTGGATCCTTTTAACTCACTGCACTGGGCTGGGGACTGAACCTGCACCTCAGCAGTGACTTGAGTAACCACAGAGAGAACACCAGATCCTTAACCCACTGTGCCACAGTGGAAACTCTGGGATGGTTATCTTTTTAAAATATGTTACATTCTAATTATTTCTGGTGTATATAATACAGTAGATAGATGTTTTAAAATAATGGTTTTTATAAAAAGTGCTATTTCAAACTGGTACATTCTATTCAACATTATCATTCTCCAGAGAATATCACATGAACCAAATATGTATTGTGTGCCATGTTTGAACAAACCCCAAATATTTGTTTTGTGAATGAATATCCACCAAGAGGGATGAAGGGATAACATCATCTATAATTCTTTAAAATTTCCACATTATTAAAAGTACTCTCATGTTTAAGCTATCACTTTATTTATTTTTTTAATGAGAGTTGCAACATTTATTTCAGGTTTTCTCTTTTGTGCATGTGTGTGTTTTTTTCTTTTTTTGCCACACAGGCAGTATGAGGGAATTCCTGGGCCAGGAATTGAACCTATGCCACACAGCAGCAACCAGAGCCACAATGGTAAGAATGCAGGAGCCTCAACCCGCTAGGCCATCAGAGACTCCCTGCCATGACTTTAAGTATACTTTGAGTGCAAGATAATTTGAACCCCCTAAAGCTTGAAAAATTACTGATGAAAAAAGTGCATCAAGAATGCCCCTTCCAGGAGTTCCCGTCACAGCTCAGTGATTAATGAATCCGACAAGGAACCAAGAAGTTGCAGATTTGATTCCTGGCCTTGCTCAGTAGGTTAAGGATCCAGTGTTGCTGTGAGCTGTGGTGTAGATCGAAGACGCGGCTCGGATCTTGTGTTGCTGTGGCTATGATGTAGGCTGGCAACTACAGCTCTGATTAGACCCCTAGCCTGGGAACCTCCATACGCAGTGGGTGTGGCCATAGAAAAGACAAAAAGACAAAAAAAAAAAAAAAAAAAAGAATGCCCATTCCAAAAAATGACTCACACTCCACCTCAACAACTATCCCTCACTCAAATCTTTTCTTCCTTTGATAAACACAATAAAGCTTCATTTATGTGTTGTACTTTCAAATTTTTCTTTTTTTTGCTTTTTAGGGCCACACCCTGTCATATGGAGGTTCCCAGACTAGGGATTGAATCGGGGCTGTAGCTGCAGGCCTAAGCCACAGCCACAGCAATGTAGGATCCAAGCCACATCTGTGAACTACACCACAGCTCATGGCAACACCAGATCCTTAATCCACTGAGCAAGGCCAGGGATTGAACCTATATCCTCATGGATCCTAGTCAGATTTGTTTCCACTGAGCCACAACGGGAACTCCCTCAAATTTTTATTAAACTTGTTTTCAATGTTCATTTGATATATTTTTCTACCTATGAAATTTGTTTGGGTATCTTAGGTTGGGATGGGATGCATCACATTTTTTCATATTAAAATTAATAAAAATCTTAAATTTAGTGGCAGAATTTTTCAGAAATACATCATTATTATTTTTTTAAAAGTCACACCTGCAGCATATGGAAGATCCTGTGGTAGGGATTAAATCACAGCTGTAACTGCTGGCCTGCTCCACAGCCAGAGCAGTGCCCATATCTCAGTCTCATCTGTGACCTATGTTGCAACTTGTGGCAATGCCAGATCCTTAAACCACAGACTGAGGCCAAGGATTGAATCTGCATCCCCATGGACACTATGTCGGGGTCTTAACTCACTGAGCCACAACAGGAACTCCCAGAAATACATTAAAGATAATAGAAGGATATGCATATCTAAGTACTGTTTCAATGAAACATGTATCTTCAGGAACTGTGTGATACCTTCCCCTGAAATCCAAAATCTTCCTCCTAAAATCCAAACCAAACCTCAACTAATTCATTCTTTGAAAAGCAACTTTCTTGATGTATAACTGACATACAATAAATTGGACCCATTTTCAATCACAGTTTAATGAGTTTTCACAGATGTTTAAAATTGTATAATTTCTATAATAATTAAGATATAGAATATTTCTATCAACCCAAATCATTCCCTTGTGCTCTTTTGCAATCAACTCCAATATCACCTAATCCTAGACAACTACTGATTTACTTGGTTGCTACAGATTAGATTTTCCTTTTCTAGAATTTCATATGAATACAATCATATACAAGGCGCTCTTCAAACTAACTTTTTTATTTTTTTTTGCTTTTTAGGGCTGCACACACAGCATATGGAGGTTCCCAGGCTAGGGGTGGAATCAGAGCTATAGCTGCCGGCCACAGCCACAGCCACAGCACAGGATCCAAGCCGCATCTGTGACCTACACCACAGCTCACAGCAATGCCAGATCGTCAATCCACTGAGCAAGGCCAGGGATTGAATCCGCAACTTCATGGTTCCTAGTTGGATTTGTTTCCACTGCACCATGATGGGAACTCCAACATTGGTAGGCTATATGGTAAGTAAAATGTCTAACACTGTAACAAATTGTCAAACTTTTCCAAAGTGGTTGTCCTACCAGCAATGTATGACTTCCCACTGTTCCACATCCTCCCTGGAACTTGCCATAGTCTGTCTTTAATTTTAGTTATCCCAATGAGAATGTAGTGGTATCCCATTGCGGTGTTTTTTCTGTTTTGTTTTGGTCATGCCTGCAGCATCTGGAAGTTCCTAGGCCAGGGAATGAACCTGCTCCACAGCAGTAACCAGAGCCACAGCAGTGACAATGAAGGATCTTTAAGCTGCTAGGCCACCGGGGAACTCCCCCATTTTGTCTTTTAATTTGTGTGACTTCACTGACAACCATCAATGTTAAGTACACTTTCACATGCTTATTTGGCTGTTCACTTATCTTTTATCTTTTCTTGTAAAGTATCTTTTCAAATACCTTACTCATATCTTAGATTATTTATTAAAAAACATATTCTGGATATAGCCCTTCATCAGGTAGAGTTCTTTGAGGTAGTTACGTTCTATACCGTGAATTAGTGAATACTGAACCATTACTCCTAGGGCAAATACCTTAGGGTTAGTCTCCTAAGAGACTCTGGTCACAACACGTTAGCCAATCAATCAATGCATAATCTTATTTTACGTGTATTTATGTTTAAAGATACCTTATTTAATATATTTAATATATATCATTGATTCACTAACATTAAACTCGCAGCCATTGTCACTCTAACTAATGCCTGGATGAGGCTTATCTAAGACGTGAATTTTCTCCATAAGGTACATCATAGCTTTCTTGAACTTAAGAACACTAGACAGTACTTCTACATTATGCTTGGGAGCCATTTTAAGTTGCAAGATCAACAACAAAAATAATAAAAAATGCAAAATATTGGCACTAAATAGGCTATGAAAAGGACATTTATTTATTTTTAAAATAAAGTGTAGTTGACTTACAATGTTGTGCCAATTTCTGCCATAGGGGCACTTGTTTATACCCTGAAAACTAAAACAAGGCAGAGCACCATTTTGTTTGATACTGGCTGGAACATATACGTTGGGCAACTTAAATTTTTGCTACTCTGTGCATATCCATGAATGACCACAAAAGCACTGCAAATAGTGGTTTGCAGGTTATAAATTTTAATAAGTAGATAAACCTGTAAATATAGAATCTGAGTGAGGATCAACTGCGTATGTTCTGCAAATATTTCAGCAGTCTGATTTGTGTTTTCATTTTCTTAAAATTGTCTTTTGAAGAGCAAAAGTTTTCTATTTTGATACAGTACTATTTATCAGGTTTTTTGTTTTATGGCTTATGCCACTTGTGTTATTTAAGAAACCTTTGATTATCCTAAGGATGAAAACATTTTCTCTTATGTTTTCTACTAAGTTTTACAGTTTTAGCTTTTACATTTATACCCATGATTTGTTTTGAGTCCATTTTTTTTATGATGTGAGGTAAGGTCAAGGTCTATTTCTTCCCACAGAGATATACAGTTGTTCCAACACTATTTGTTGAGAAGACTATCCCTGAATAGTTTGGGCACTTTCACAAAAAACAATTGACTACATACACATGAGTGTATTTCTTGATTCTTTATTCTGTTTTGTTCATCTCACGCTTGTCATTATGTCAAAACTACACTGTCTTGATAACTGTAGCTTTATAGTTAAGACCTGAAATCAGGTTGTGTAAATCCTCCAACAGTGTGCTTTTTTTGTTTTCAAAACTGTTCAGGTTATTAGGTCCTTTGCATTTCCATATAAACTTTGGAATCATTCAGCTTTTGATTTCTCAAAAAGGTCTGGTAAGATTTTGATTGGAATGGTACTGAATATACACTGATCAATCTAAAGAGAACTAACATAACAATACTCAGGCTCTGATCCATAAACATGGTATATACATACCTCCATTTACTTAGATTCTTCATTTGTCTTAGCAATGCTTTATAGGTTTTAGTGTATGTATCTTATACACACTTGGATAAATTTATTCCTAAGAATTTCATGTTGCATTCATTTTTAAAAACTCATTTACCAACTGTTCATTGCTGGTATACAGAAATAAAATTTGATATTTGTATGTTGACTTTGTGTCCTAAAATCTTGCTTTATTTCACCTATTGTTTTAGCAGCTTTTTGTTAGATTTCTTAGATTTCTATGTAAACAATCACGTCATCTGAGATGAAAGACAGTTTTACTTCCAATCTGTATGCTTTTAACTTCGTCTTTCCTTCTTTTACTGGTTAGGACCTCTGGTAGAACAGTAAATAAAAATGATAAAAGCAGACATCCTTTAGTTCACTGAGATTTTTTAAACTATAAATATGTACTGAATTTCCCAAATACTTTTTCTCTGTACCCATTGAAATGATCATGTTTTTTCTCCTCTGTTCTGTTAATAAATTATTTTGATTTCCAATATTAAATCAACTTTGCATTCCTGAGCTAAACCCCACTTGACCATGATGTTACTATTATTATTATTATTATTATTATTATTATTATTTGGCCAATTGTGCAGCAGCTTGATGTGGGATCTCACTTCTCAAACAAGGGACCAAACCTGGGCCACAGTGGTGAAAGCACTGAATCCTAACCACTAGACCATCAGGGAAACTCTCACGATGCATTATTATTTTTTTTATATTGCTGGAATGGACTTGCTAATATTTTGCTATGCATTTTTGCATCTATGTCCCTGAAGCAATATTATAGTTTTATTTTCTTTGCCTAATTTTTCTGGTAGTATAGTGTTAGTCTCAAAATATGAGCTGGGAAATGCTTTCTCCTTTTTCTATTTTCTATTAACTCTTCATTAAATGTTTAATATAGTTTCACACCTATATGAGATGATGGATTTCACTAAACTTACTGTAATAATCATTTCATGATGTACATAAGTCAAGTCATCATGCTGAACATCTTAAACTTATACAGTGCTGTGTGTCGATCATAATCTCAATAAAACTGGAAGAAAATGTTTAATAGAATTTATAGTGAAGCCATCTGGGCTGAAGTTTTGTTTGTGAGATGGCTGGGTTTTTTGTTTTGTTTTGTTTTTTTGTTCACACCCATGGCATATGGAAGTTCCCGAGGTCCAGGGATCAAATCCAAACCACAGCTGTGCAATGCTAGATCCTTAATCCATTGTGCCACAGCAGGAACTCCAAGGTTTTTAAGTACAAGTGCAATTTCTTTACTAGATGTTTTCCATATCTTGAGTCAATTTTGAAAATTTGTGTCTTTCAAAGAATTTGTTAATTCCATCCCAGCTATCAAACTTATTGGAATAAAATTTCCTTATCCTTCCACTGTCTGTAGGATATCTAAAGATGCCCCCTCCTTTCATTTCTGATATTGGTAATTTGTGCCTTCTTTTTTTACTTGATCAGTCTAGATAGAGAAATCCATTTTATTTATCTTTCCAAAGAATGAGTTTTTTGGGAGTTCCTTGGTAGCATAGTGGGTTAAGGATATGAGTTTGGTGTTGTCACCGTTGTGGCTCAGGTTTGATCCCTGGCCCCAGAACTTCTATATGCCATGGGTGTGCCCAAAAAAAAAACAATGAGTTTTTGCATTCTGTTCTTAACTTTTGATGCACTGACCTCTTTGTCATTATGAAATGCTACTCTTTCTAACAATATTCCTAATTCTGAATTTTACTTTAACTTTTTTGTCTTTTGTCTTTTTTAGGGCCATGCCCATGACATATGGAGGTTCCCAGGCCAGGGGTCTGATAGGACATAAAGCTGCCGGCCTATGCCAGAGCCACAGCAACGTGGGATCTGAGCCGTGTTTTCCACCTACACCACAGCTGACAGCAGTGTCAGATCCTTAGCCCACTGAGCAAGGGCAGGGATCAAACACACGTCCTCATGGATACTAGTCGGGTTCGTTAACCACTGAGTCACGACAGGAACTCCAAATTCTAGTTTAATATTGATACAGCCATGCCAGCTAACTTTTTATTAATGTTTGCATGGAATATCTTTTTCTGTCCTTTTATTTTTAGTGTATTTATGTCTTTATGTTTGTATGTAGTTGAGTCTAATTTTTTTTTAATATTTTTTTTTATTTTCCCACTGTAGAGCAAGGGGGAGTCTTGTTTTTTTAATCCAATATAATAAACCCTGTCTGTTAATTGATGTATTTAAGCCACTTACATTTCCCCCCAGCTTAATTGATGTTTTATTTGTCCCATTTGTTGTTTGTTCCCTTTTTTCCCAGCCTCCTTTTGGATCAACAAAGTATTTAGTATTGTATTATATTTCCACTATTTTTGACTTATTTATTAGCCATGCCTTCATGTCCTTAAACATTTCCTGTAGTGTATGTTTCCTGGAGACAAATTATCTTGGCTTTTACTTGTCTAGAAAATGTCTTTTTTTAGGGCCGCACCCAAGGCATATGGAAGTTCCCAGGCTAGGGGTCAGATCAGAACTACAGCTGCCAGCCTACACCACAGCCACCATGGCCAAGCCGCATCTGTGACCTATACCATAGCTCACAACAATGCCGGATCCTTAACCCACTGAACAAGGCCAGAGATCAAACCCGCATCTTCATGGATACTCGTCAGATTCATTTCTGCTGAGCCACAAAGGGAACGCTCTAGAAAATGTCTTTATCTTGCCTTTATTATGGAAGAATATTTTTGCAGGATACAGAATTCTATGTTGACAGGTTTTTTCCTTTTAGTATTTTAAAGATTTCATTCCATTACCACTGGTTTGCATATTTGCTGATAAGAAATCTGCTTTCATTATTTTTTCCTTTATATGTCTTTTTTTCTCTGCCTGCTTTTAAGATTTTTCTCTTTATCATTCAGTAATTTATGATACATCTTGGAATAGTTTTCTTCATGTTTGTGTTTAGGTTTCATTGTCCTTCTTTGTATCATATTTGGAAAATTTGGGGCCATTTATTTCTTTATTTTTTCTGGCCTCCACTTGACTTGTATTCTGGGACTCCAATTACATGTACGTTAGGTTACTTAATACTCTTCCACTGAGGTTATAAAATTTTGTTTCAATATTTTTCTCTTGGTGCCTCATTTTCTGTAGTTATACCCATTTCCACAGTTCTTATTCAAGTTGGGCAGAAGTTCTCAACGAGTTCATTCTTTTCTTCTTTTCTTTTCTTTTTTAGGGCAGCAGGTGCACCATATGGAAGTTCCCAGGCTGGGGGTCAGATTTGAGCTGCAGCTGCCGGCCTATGCCACAGCCATAGCAATGCAGGATCCAAGGCGAGTCTGCAATCTACACCACAGCTCACGGCAATGCCAGATCTTTAACCCACTCTTTGGGGCCAGGGATAGAACCCACATTCTCAGTTACTGCTGAGCCACTATGGGAACTCCCAAATTCATTCTTAAGTGAGTGAAGTTCATCTGATTTTATGTACATCATACAGATTTTAATAACAGGCAAAAATCCAGAATGCTAATTATCTTTCCTATGGTTTGTAGCAAGAAGGTTGGGTTTTCAGAAAAGGAAAAAGATTGAAGATTACTCAATCTTAGGAGGAAGGAAAGGGGAGTTTATGGCATATGTACTATTTAACATTCCATTTTTATTATTGAGTTTTATGTTATTAAAAAAAAACCCCACCTCTCTATAACTTTTCAATCTCTTCTATTTTTAACCAGAAAGAAAATGGAATATTTAAATTCCAAAGCAATTTCTAAAGTGTTAAATAGGATACTGTAGAGTTTATCTCACCAAGAACTGCCATTATTTTCTTTTGCTTTGAATTTGGTAATATGGCAAAATAGGTACCATATATTCTGGCAGGTAATCAAACAAATTAATATTTCATATTAACCTCAGATATACACAAAAAGAAATGCTCATCAGTAATTATGCTTGAGAATCTGTAGAAGATATCAAAATCCTAATAATGTGAAAAAGGTTGATCTTAGTGGAATTTAGATGAAAATTACTAAACTTTTCTGAATATTGTTAATTGGCAGTATATCCAAGCTTTTCACAAGAGGGCAGCAGGAAGCTTTGCAGTTTAATGAAAGTTCTATTTGAAAGGTATGATAAAAATTTTAAGCTATTTTATATATACAATTTTAAGCTATTACATTTCATACATGGGGCAATCTATAAAACCTCATGAACACACAGCCAATAAAGATTTCAAGACATTCTATAACTCATTACCTACTTTTATCAGAGCTTATTAAGTTATCAAGGCAAATAACCTAAACCATAAAAACTTGATTCTCTCCTTCTAATACTATATTTTGATGATATAGAAGATATTTTAAGAATGTTTATAGTAGACCAAAACAGTTAAACAACTATTGAGACAAAGTATGATAAGGGCCATAACACAGGTAAACAATAAGTGTTTTAAGAGCCCAAAGGTGGAAAAAGCACTAGTAATGACTAGAAAATTCACAGCAATAAGTTTGAGTTGCACTTCAAGTGTGAATGAGATGTGAACAAGTAGAAAGGAGTCAAGGCCTTCCAGATGGCAGTCGTGAAAAAGACGAAGGGTGTTTTGGGAAAGAAAAATGAGGTACAATCTTCAGAAATTATCATAGCTAAAGATTCAGAGGAAAGCCAACAGCCTGGAAGTATAGGTCCCCAGAAATCAGAAAAAGTGTGTGAAGAGTAATGAGGCTAGAAAAGGCTATAGGATAAATGTAAAATCTGATATATATATATATATATTTTAATGTGCAGAATAGCAAAAAAAAAAAAAAAAGTGCAGAATAGGGAGGGGCACATGATTGATAACTGAAAAACCTTGGGTTTGGGGTTGATTTTCAAGTTCATTTTGAGCTAACTATGGGAGATGGCAAGTGCTAAGAAAGAAACAGAAATCTTAGTTTCTATTATTAGATGCAGTTTCCGGATCAAAGGAAACAATACTGGACTGCTCGGGTATCAGTCCACAATTAGATTGCTACATTCAATTTTCATTGTCATATTTTATTTAAGAAGAATGTTGGTGAACTAGAAGCTATCTCCAAAGAAAGGTAACCTGAGTGGTATCTTAAAACTAGCACAATAGGAAGTTAAAGACCGGTTTTATTTATTTATTTGTTTGTTTTTTATGGCTGCAGGTAAGGCATGTGGAAGTTCCCAGGCTAAGGGTGGAATTGGAGCTGCAGCTGCCAGGCCTACACCACAGCCACAGCTGCAGCTGCCAGGCCTATACCACAGATCATGGTAACGCCCAATCCTTAACACACTCACTGAGTAGGGCCAGGGATCAGACCCGCAACCTCATGGATACTAGTCATTACCACTGAGCTACAACGGGAACTCCTGCACTTTTTAAATGTTTCTACCGACATCTTAAGTAACAACTACAGCTATAAATTTTTGCTTTTGTTTTTTAAAATTTTATTGAAATGTACTTGTTGACAATGTTGTTTACAGCAAAGTTGTTCAGTTACACACATATATATGTGCATGTAAATACACATAAACCTATTTTTTTTTCAGAATTTTTTCTATTATAGGTTATTACAAATTCTGCTCCCTGTGCTATACAGTAGGCCCTTTTTGGTTATCTATTTTATATATAGTAGCATGTATATGTGAATCCCAAACTCCTAATTTATCCCTCTCCCCTGCCTTCCCCTTTGGTAACCATGAGTTTGTTTTCTATGTCTGTGAGTCTGTTCCTGTTTTACAAATAAGTTCATTTGTATTGGTTTTTTTTTTTTTTGGATTCCACAAAAAAAGTGATATCATACGGTATTTGTCTTTCTCTGACTTACTTCATTTTATATGACAATCTCTAGGTCCATCCATGTTGCTGCAGATGGCATTATCTCATTCTTTTTTTATGGCTGAATAATATTCCATCGTATATATGTTCTACATCTTCTTTATCCATTTTTCTTTTTTCTTTTTTTTTTTTTTTTTTGTCTTTTTGTCTTTTTTTTGTTGTTGTTGTTGCTGTTGCTGTTGTTGCTATTTATTGGGCCGCTCCCGCGGCATATGGAGGTTCCCAGGCTAGGGGTTGAATCGGAGCTGTAGCCACCGGCCTACGCCAGAGCCACAGCAACGTGGGATCCAAGCCGCGTCTGCAACCTACACCACAGCTCACGGCAACGCCGGATCGTTAACCCACTGAGCAAGGGCAGGGACCGAACCCGCAACCTCATGGTTCCTAGTCGGATTCGTTAACCACTGCGCCACGACGGGAACTCCCCATTTTTCTTTTGATGGACATTTTGGTTGCTTTCATGTCTTAGCTGTTGTAAATAGTGCTGCTATGAACATTGGAGTCAATATTTTCCAATTAGAGTTTTCATTTTTTTCCAGATTTATGTCTAGGAGTGGGATTACTGGATCATATGGTGTGTGTGTGTGTATATATATATATATTTAGTCTTCTAAGCTGCACCCGTGGCATATGGAGGTTCCCAGGCTAGGGGTCTAATCAGGGCTATAGCCTCTGGCCTACGCCACAGCGACTATGGCTATAAATTAAGAGAAGTAGGAGAGAAGGGAGAATTCTGAGGGATAATTTTAATTGTCTAGCAATGGAAATAAGCTCTCCACCCCTGGAAATGTTGAACTGGATGCTGTAGAAGGGAGAAACTAATGATGCTAGAGAGAAGGGAAATAAACATGAAAAACTCTGAAGGTTGCTTAGAAATTAACTAGAAAACAAAAACTAGAATACAAAGAAAAGAAGGGACAATCCTCAGATGAAGACAATTCTTAGAATAAGAATGAGAAAACAGAGACAAAGAATTTCAATGGTATTAAGAGAAAGGCCGAGAAGAAGGTTCACTAAAAATTGTCTAGGTATTCCTGGTAAAGTAGGAACTTCTATTTAAAAGATAGGAAAAAATTGTACTGAGAAGCAGGAAAAGAAGATATTTTAGAATCAGTCACTGAGGTAAGGCTTAAGTCAATGAGACATCCAAGATATGAAAATGTTTTACTTTCAACAGTCAATAAAACAGGCGATTTCATACTTCTGTTCAAATTTTAACATACCTCTCTGTCCAGAAATTTTTTCTATTACCTAACCCCAAGTCATTCAAACTTTAGATTAAATATATTTCCTTTTACTCTAAATGATGTTTGAAAAACTGGTTAATTTTTCTATCAGAACATTTACTAATTCAAGGCAAATACCAATAGCATTACTACCTCCATTAGTAACAACTGTTACAACAGAGAGGACTATGAGATTAGGAACAAAGAGAAGTATTATAAAAGGGAAGCGATTCAACATGGAGACGAGCAGTTTATTTTATAGACCCTCTGTTGAAAACAAAAAGAATCGAATCTTTAATCCTTAATAGTTGAAAAGAATAGAGATCCCCTAATCTAAGCATCCACCTCACCCTAAACAGTATCTGGTAACATTCCAGAGCTGGGTGCGGAGCTCTGCCTGAGAGTTCTCTGTGATGCAAAACTTGGCAGTTTTTTTTTTAGAGTCCATTTAATTTCTGGACATCTGGAAAGTTCATCCTTGATAATGTGGCAAAAACCAAGAGAACAAAACCAAAAAAACTTCTTTCTAACTTCTCCCATTGTTCTGCCTCTGTCCTCTGGAATGGGGCATGGATAAATGCCCATGGTTAAAATTGGGATGTAATGAATCTGATCAAAAGTAAGGAAAAATAGGTGTAGTATTAGGGACAACTAAGTCAACGGACAGCCTCCTGAATACTTTAAGAGCAGTAAAACTAACCCCTTGTCGTCTTTCTTGGCACTAGGATTCTGTCCAAACTCGAGGGGTTTATAGAAATGGCGTGATTCTTTTGTGTTTGCAGATATTCTGTATTTCTTTAGATGAAACACAATAAGGAGAAATAGCATCTGATTCTACAGTCAAACAGGGATGATCCATTAAAAAGACAAGTGACAGCTCAACCCTCTCTCCAGGAACATTTGTCACCTATGCCTCTATCCTTTAGGGATTTGAGTTGAATGACATTTGCTGTAGGTTGATAATTAGTTTTTCTTTTTCTTTCTTTCTTTCTTTTTTTTTTTTTAAAGCATAGGAAGCCAATGCTGGCTTCTTCCCCATGAGAGATACTAGCCTGAGTGGTTTTGGGAATATATGCCCTTGATCAGATTTGCACTATGACTCCTGAATGCATGAGCCATCCCAGCAACACCTGCTCTCCCGACTGGTCACTGGGGATTAGCAGAAAAAGGATCCATCAATTCCATTCTCCCTAGAGAGATCACCCAGACCTAGTGTTAAATGTGCAGTCCAACAACATGTTAAAAAGTAAAATTCCATCCACCAAAACATACCAGTTGCCAGAGGTCAATATTTAGAAGATTTTAATAGTGGAAATTAGCATAAAACTAAAATTTTTTTCCAATTGAACTGTACTCCAACTAAATACTCAGAAAAGACCCACTTATATCAAGGGAGGAAAGATGGAAATGAGTAAAATTCCTTAACCAAATCATGTCACCAACATATTGCTAAGGGCTTAAGTCTGGGGTTCTATTTCTCATCATGGGGTGGACATATAGTTGCTTTCCTTCCCAAACTGTGAATTATTTTGGAATATACCAAGTTTGAGCATTCAGATTTTATAACACAATAATTGAAAATATGTAAACAATCACATTTTCATTCAAAGTAGTTAGCTTCCCTTTTATCAAAAAAGAGAGGCGTATATCTTTTATTTTTGGCCTATTCATATACATTTTCTGTTTGGGTTTCCATTTGTTTTCCCATTAAATATTATTTAGCTTTGTCTCTCTAAATAACAATGTTACAACTATCCAATCACTGTCTTTTCTACCACCTATTTCATTTTTTTTTTTTTTTTTTTTTTTTTTTGCTTTTTAGGCCTGCAGGTGAGGCACATGGGAGTTCACAGGCTAGGGGGGCAAATCGGAGTTGCAACTGCCAGCCTACACCACAGCAACTCCAGATCTGAGTTGCCTCACAGCAACCCTGGATCCTTAACCCACTGAGTGAAGCCAGAGATCAAACCCGCATCCTCATGGATAGTTTTCAGGTTTGAAACCAGCTAAGCCACAGGAACTTCTATTTCACCTATTTTTTTTTAACAATTAAATTTTTCTTTTTTTAATTAAAGTTATATATGTTTCAAAAATCAAATAATTCTATAAGGTTTGTTAGGAAAAACTGCAGCTCACCTGTAACTCCTCAGTGGCATTCATTTTCACCCTGTTTAGGTTAACTGTTTTACATTAGCTGTATGTCTCTAAATGACTAAATAATATGCTTGTATTACTATTTCTCGATTTTTCAATTTGAGGCAACTACTGACTTCCCCCAGTACAGAAAGTGATGATTTAGCTCCTTTTCCCATTCCTCCACCATAATTCCTCACAATACAGGTGCAAGCATACCATCTCCTCACAATACAGGTGCAAGCATACCATCTCCTATCTTCTCAAAGTTATATATTGTAACTTTACCTAGATCAATGTTCTCTTTCTACATTATTATGATTATATAAGCGCTATTTACAGCTAAGCCATGTAATAAAACTATAATTACCTGTCCTTTCTTGATTTTTTCTGTTTTCCCTGAGTCTTTTAGGTTGCGTAGTTTTCTATGTATTTATTTCTAGCTCAGCCACAGACTCTGTCTGCCTGTTGCCTGAGTCTTAAGATATTGAGATGTCTCATATAATTCATCAACTCCATCTTCCTGAAGGAGTCTTCAGATGGTCTGTCCTTTGTGCTTTGCACCCAGCAATCACCCTGGCTTTCTCTTTCTCCCTGTTTTCTGTATCCCATGTCATCTTCCTTCATTTGGGTGGTGCATGACTTCCAATAGTGTATAAGAGTTTTTTCAAGATCTTCCATGTCTAAAAGTGTATTTCATTTCACTTGATTTGGCATTCTAAGTTGAAAATAATTTTCCCTCAGAATTTCGAAAATATTGCTGTGATGGTCTCCATTCCAATTCCCATTCTTTTTTTTTTTTTTTTTCTATTTCTTGGGCCGCTCCCGCGGCATGTGGAGGTTCCCTGGCTAGGGGTCCAATCGGAGCTGTAGCCACCAGCCCACGCCAGAGTCACAGCAACGCAGGATCCGAGCCGCGTCTGCAACCTACACCACAGCTCACGGCAACGCCGGATCGTTAACCCACTGAGCAAGCGCAGGGACCGAACCCGCAACCTCATGGTTCCTAGTCGGATTCATTAACCACTGCGCCAAGACGGGAACTCCCCCAGTTCCCATTCTTTATGCGAAACTTTTTTGTCTGTGTTCTCTAGAATCTTCTAGGATCTTCTCTTTCTCCTGAGTCCTGAAATCATGAAATGATATGCCTTGGATTAGGTCTCTTTTCACCTAACTTGGTGGTACCTGTCAGGACCTTTCAGACCTGGAAATATACATCCTTCAATTTGGGGAAGATTTTTTTTTTTTGGAGTATTTCATTAATGATTTCTGTTTCCCTTTTTCTCTCTTTCTAGAATTTCTACTATTCAGATTTTTGGCTCTCAAAGATTGGTTCTCTTTTGTCCATGTCTTTTTGGTCTACTTTTTGGATTTCCTTAACTTCAACTCTGAAAATTTTTTGTTTTTCATTTCTACCATATTTTAAATTTCCATGAGCTCTTTCCTCTTCTCCATGTAGTCCTTTGTAATAGCACCTCTTCTCATTTATGTGTGCAATATCTCTCTGAGGATATTAATGAGATAGATTTGCATAGTTGGTTTTCTCTGAGTTGATTTTTTCCATTTGTTGCCTTTGGCCTTTGTTTTTTATGTTAGGGTTTTTTTCAAATGTTGATAAAATTTCATTTTTTTTTTTAATATGTAAGAACAAAAGACTGAAACACTGTTTGAAGAGCCTGAGTGTAGGAGTTGAGTGTGTCAACTGTGAGTTTCACTTCAGCATGACCAGGGTGTTTAGTTGTAGAACTTCCAATGTCAGTGCCTTTATTCTTCTTGGGCTGGTCAGACTCCCCAGAGAAGCTTCTTCCAACCTTCTGACTGTACAATGCAGCCCTAGCTGTGGAAGGAGGGGTGGTCTCAACATACAGTGGGCATAATTCACTACATTTGCTGTACAGAACCTCCATCCTCAGCTGCTTCCAGTTGAGAAACCACTTTGTTTTACCCTCTCTAGAGAATAAAGCTCCAGTCTTTGTGGGATAGAATAAAGCAGGTGTTCTAAGCATCTCCTTCTTAAACAGACTTTAATTACCTTCCTTGTTTACAATATCTCCCCCTTCCACCTGGTACCAGCCTCCAGCCTCTTGGAGTATTATGAGGTACGGACTGGGTTGGTTCTTGGCTTTCCTCAATTTAGGGTTGTTTTTCTTAGATCTCCTAGGTCCACATGCCTATGAGCTTCCAAAATTTTGCTGCTGTTGACCTCTTTCCTGTTTTTCCTTGAGGGCTTTTATACATACATTTCTTGTTTGTTTGTTTCAGTAGGGTCTGGGAAGGGAAGGGAAGCAACTGGTTGCATTAAAATCATCATTAACCTGGAAGCACTCTCTTCCCAAATTTATTTTGATACTTCCAGCTTTTCCATGATTCCAACTGTTTTGCTACACTCCCCACTCTTACTTTGGTTTTGTCTTTACATTCCTAATGTTATAGTCTTTCTAAAGAGCAAGAGACAGTGGATAGCTTCTGAAAAAGTAGCAATGGAGAAAAAAATGGGTAAGTACCTATCTATTTTCTGATTGCTTTGAAAGCTATATTTCCATTTCTAATTCTGTAAATATAAAAGATTCCATCTACTCAACAAGTATTTGGACAATACTGTTCTGTAACATACAAAAGTAACATAAAGTATGGTCCAAGACAGCAAGGGTCTTACAATTTAGTTGGGAAGACAAGCATCAGTAACAACTGGGAGCTAAAGGAGGTCAGGAATAATGCGGCTAAAAATAATTGGGAGAGAATACTAACAGTTCAAAAAATATGAAATGAGAGAATTATTTGCAAAGAAAATTAGGAGAATTCAACACAGTTAAGAGGATGGGAAAGCCATCTTCTAATCACATTCATGTCTTGTCTTTTCAATTACTTTTTTTTAATTTTTAAAATTTATTATGGAAGACTGCAAGGCTAAGGCAAGAAGATGGAACTTTTCTTCCTTCTTACAAGTGTGGCTTTTCTGTGCAATGACAAGCAGGCTGGCATGTGGGGGTCCCAGCAATGTTCACCTGCAAAGGCTGCCTTCAGTTTAGCACCTCCCCCTCCCATGTCCCCCTTCTCTGGCTAAGACTCTTCACCACCGCACGGGCGGCTGCTCTTGTAGTTCACTGGCAGGGTACCCTCTGGTATTGGGTGGCATGTCTTCTTCAGAGGTCTGAATCTCTGCCTTGTGAAGATCTCCTCTAAGTTTCTAAGTTCCTCTGTGTTCACTCTCGTTCTGCCCCAGGGGTGGCGGGAGGAGAAGCTTCCTATAGTTGATACCTCTGCACACCTTAGAATCTTCTTTTACCCCGTGAGAAGTTAACCATCTTTCACCTAGTTAACAGTTCCCTCCTTCCTTCCTGTCTGCCTGCCTTCCTTCTCCCTCCCTCCCTTTCTTTTTCTTTTTAGGGCTATACCTGTGGCATAAGGAAGTTCCCAGGCTGGAGGTCAAATTGGAGCTACAGCTGCCGGCCACAGCCACAGGCACAGATCTGAACTGTGTCTGCAACCTATACCACAGCTCATGACAATGCCAGATCCTTAATCCACTGAGCAGGGCCTGCATCCTCACTGATACTAATTGGGTTCGTTACTGCTGAGCCACAAAGGAAACTCCCTAACAGTTCTTTATTTTCAAAGTTCCCTATTCAAATTACCCCCTACTGGATACTGGCTAATATAATCATCCAAAAAGACCAAATAAGTAGAACACATGTGATACCAAGTAAAGCAGATTCTCAAATCTTAATGCTAAAAAATGATTTCTAGCAATTACTGTTATAAATCTAGAGAAATTCTCCAACATCAACTCTGAATAAGACAACCATAAATATAAGGTAACCCAAACCATGAGTACTAAGCCCTGAAGAACAAGAGAGAAGACCACACCACTGTAAAGAAACTTTTAGATTTTGCTGTGATAAAATTACAAGATTAGTGGCTGACAAGAACCCAGTAGATGAAAGAACCTGATTATAAGAAACCATTTAATACTGCTTCTCCTGGCATCTTCCTTGCAAAATTAATTAAAACTAGCCAGGATATATGAGTCTCATGAATTGAAAACTGGCCTCAAGACCGCAAGGAGTGATTATAAACTGCCTTAAATCACATTGAGGAAAGTGTCTGGTGGAATGTCCAGAGAGTATTAGATTGGTTATAATCCAGCATTTCCATTAGTGCTTAGGAAAGTAAAGAGTAAGTTAATTAATGTTTAGTGTACATTAACTAGAAGGGATTTGTGAAAACCAGTGTGGTCTAAAGTACAAAAGACTTAGAAATGTGAGAAAGATATACCAAAGTAAAACTTTCTTTTTACTATGAATAATTAATATAAAAAGTAAATTTCAGCTAGTGATCTCAAGACCTCCAAAAGGGGAAAAAAATAGCAGTTCCACTTTGGAGTTCCTCTCTGGCTCAGCTGGTTAAGGACTTAGCATTGTAACTACTGTGACACAGGTCGCTGCTGTGGCGCAGGTTCAATCCTTTTCCTGGAAACTTCCACATGCCACAGGTACAGCCAAAAAGAGAAAAAAGAGTTCAAGACCTCCATATGCATAGGATTACATAACATTGACAGGGAAGAAATAAAGGTTTTTATTTGAGCTAACTATGAACAGCAGCCATCTCAGGGATCTAATTCTTTTCAGCCTAGAGATTACAAACCCAGAGAGAAGAGTGTTTGGATCTATGAATAATCCTTTGCTCAGCTACATCATACAGCAGTTGAGTTAATGCCAGAATTTCCTTTTTGTGTGGATTTATACATTTATAAATACATAGAGGCACAGACAAAACAGAGTAAGTAAAAGCAGCAGTAACATCAACAGCCAAATTGAATTTTTTATAAAGATGTCTCTTATGTCTTGGTAAAGAGATTGCCTAAACCCAGAAGTTGTCTGATCTATTTCCCTTTTTTCATTTTTTAATTTTTTTGTCTTTTTAGGGCCGCACCCACAGCATATGGAAGTTTCCAGGCTAGGAGTCAAAATGGAATTCTAGCTGCTGGCCTACACCACAGCCACAGCAACTTGGGATCTGAGCCAGACTGTACCCTGCAACCTACACCACGGTTCATGGCAACGCCAGATCCTTAACCCACTAAGCAAGGCCAGGGATCAAACGAGCATCCTCATGGATACTAATCGGGTTCGTTACCTCTGAGCCAAGATGGGAACTTCCCTCTTCTGCACCTTCCTAGAACTTATATGTGTATCCGCCACTGGGGACCCAGTGGAGAAGAAAGTGTACATTCTAACAAGTAATTGCAGTACTGAGTGAGGGCAGGAACGAAGTAGATGGTGCTGGCAGAGCATATACCATGGGCATGGGAGTGAAGGTAGGAATAACCTAGTCTAAGGTCAGGCATGGCCTTCCAGAGGAACTGTCATTTCGGCTGAGCCTGGAGTTTGCTCCAGTCCCTATGGGCTTGTTCTTAAAGGAATGAGTTGGTGCTAAGCTTCAGGAGAGCCAGCGCCAGGACCAAAAGCCTTCCCTAGCTGCCATGTCAGAGAACTTAAGCCATGCTCAGCAAGCAAGATTAGGATCAGAGGCTTTGGAATCACACAGGCCTGAGTTCCAATCCTGGCTCTGTCATGCAATATCTTGGGCATATGATGCCCTCTTTCTTCATTTGTACAATGAGAATAATAAAAGTAGCTACTCCCACAGCAGTGGTATCAAGATGTGGATTAGGATCTGGGTACAGAGTCAGGCACATATCAGGACATGTTAGCTGTGAATGTTAATATTAAATATATGATTGACCATATCTATGAGCAGCTGAAAGAGTATGTGTGTGTGTGTGTGTGTGTGTGTGTGTGTATATATGCCTGAATTGTTTATTAAACCCACATTTAGCTAAGTTAAAGTGATGTCTTAGAATGTTCCAAAGCCAAACAAGATACAAGTTGAAAATGAGTGTCTTCAAGCCCCAAGCAGTACTTTTTCCTACATTCTATACTCTAGTTAATAAAACCAATTAAAAACTGCTCAAATTAGAAAGTGAGAATCTTTCATAACTCCTGTATCACTGCATTTTCTAAAACTGGTCTCACTGCTTCTAGTGGTCCACCAGTCACGGGCCTTTGCATTTACTGCAGCTTATGTCTAGGCTATTTCTTACCCACCCTGTGCAGCAATCACCACACCCCTACCCACCACCAACTGGACTCACTGCCCGTGCCTAGAGACTATTGAGGATTACTTTCTCAGACCCTGTCTGAGGAAAGTGCCCTTCTCCAGTGCTAATAAACTGTAATCTCAAGGACAAAAATGTTCTTCTCTATAACCCTGTGCTCAGCAGAGTATATCCACATATCCACATAGTAGGCAAACAGTAATCACAATGAATGACTAAGCAAAAAACAAAAGCAAAAGCCAAGCCTTTCAGTTATCTATTAACTTAGAAATTCTTTTTTTTTTTTTTTTTTTTTTGGTCTTTTTAGGTCTGCATGGAGGTTCCCAGGCTAGGGGTCGGAGCTGTAACCACTGGCCTACACCATAGCCACAGCTCAGATCCGAGCCATGTCTTTGACCTACACTGCAGCTCACAGCTCACATCCTTAACCCACTGAGCGAGGCCAGGAATCGTACCTGTGTCCTCATGGATGCTAGTCAGATTCGTTTTCCGCTGAGCTATAATGGGAACTCCTAACTTAGAAATTCTTAATCATGGCTCACCACTCTGATACCTGAACGGAGTTTAACCCTGATTATGTATCTCACTTCAGCAACACTGCCTGTCTTAAAACCAATGGTTCTTAACCTTTTGGGGGGTCATAGAGTGACAGGCATAGCTAACTGTCTACCCACAGTCATGCCCTCCATCTTTGCTAAAAAAACTTTGGTTTTATTCAGGTCATGCACTTAGGGGAGACTGGGCTCCTTCCCAGATCCAGAGGGTGAACCATTGTGATTTCATCTAAACTAATCATGTGGTCTCATTTCTCTTGACAGGGATTGGTTGAGGCATAGGAATGTGATCAATCCATTCAATGGCATGTGAGGGGAAATCTGCTTCAGAGCTTCTGTGGGTTTTCTCACTGGTAAGATGATGCATGGAGGGGGAAATAATTTCCTCTTATATCTTAGGATACTGTCGTCAGTATATGAGGTCAAAAACTGCAGTAGCCATGTTATAAACATGATGGAAGCCAAACTGAGAGGGAATCCAACACACTGAAGGTGGCACAGCAGAAAGATGGAACTAACAATGGTCTCTGATGATAAAGTCAAGTCACTGAATTAACCAACCCTAAAACTGAAGTACCTCTGGACTTGTTATATGGAACATCCTTATCCTTTAAGCCATCTTAGCTGGGCTTTCTGTAATTTGCAGACAAAAGGCTCCTGACTGATAGTGTATTAGTTTGCTGGGTCTGTGGTAATAAACTACCACAAACTGAGTGGCTTAAACATCAGAAACTATTGTAAAGTCCAAGAGCAAGGCATCAGCAGGGTTGCTTCCTTCTGAGGGTTGTGAGGGAAGGATCTGCTCCAGGCCTTTCTCCTTAGCTTTCAGACAGCTCTCATCTCCCTCTGTCAATGCACATCAGCTTCCCACTATGTATGTCTGACTCTTGTGTTTAAATCTCTCCCCCGCCCCACTTTTTTGTTTTGTTTTCTTTAAGGCAGCACTAGTGCTGAGCCACAATGGGAACTCCTACTAAATTTCCCACTTTTAAAGGCCCACCAGTCATACTGAATTAGGACCCACCCTAGCTACCTCATTTTAACCAGATTACCTCTGTAAAAACCCAATTTTCCAAATAAGTTCACATTCTTAGGTACTAAAGGTTGGGACTCTGACGTATCTTTTTTAGGGGGACATAATTCAACCCATAACAGAGAGCTTTTAAAAAACCCAATGAGGAGTTCCCATCATGGCTCAGTGGTTAACGAATCAGACTAGGAACCATGAGGTTGTGGGTTTGATCCCTGGCCTCACTCAGTGGGTTAAAGATCTGGCGTTTCAGTGAGCTGTGGTGTAGGTTGCAGATGCGGCTCGGATCCTGCATTGCTGTGGCTCTGGTGTAGGCTGGCAGCTACAGCTCTGATTCGACCCCTAGCCTGGAAACCTCCATATGCTGCGGGTGCAGCCCTAGAAAAGACAAAAACAAACAAACAAACAAACAAAAAAAAACCCAATGAGGAATGACCACTGTGGTGCAGAGGAAACGAATCTGACTAGCATCAGTGAGGACGCAGGTTCGATCCCTGGCCTTGCTCAGTGGGTTAAGGATCCAGCGTTGCTGTTAGCTGTGGTGTAAGTCACAGACATGGCTTGGATCCCCGCATTGTTGTGGCTACGGTGGTGGCCAGTGGCTACAGCTCCCATTCGACCCCTAGCCTGGGAACCTCCATACACTGCGTGGGGGCGGCCCTAAAAAAAAAAAAAAAAAAAGATAAAAAACCCAATGAAAGCCATAGATATTCTCAGCAGAAAATATATACATGTATATGTACATACACATAATTTTGTTAATAATTTCAGAAAAGTCAAGGACTCAGGTTAAGAACCACAGCTACATTATCTTCCTGAACAAGATAAACACTTGAGCATTAACCACACACATACAGAAGCTTAAATCAATAACTGCCTAAGTAGCAACATTACAGTACAGGTAATTCCAGGGGTACTGTGTTACGTATAGTCATCACTCAGTATCAATGGGCAAATGGCTCCAGGACTCCCTTCAGACATCAAAATCCATGGATGCTCAAGTCTTTTATATAAAATGGTGTTAGTATTTGCATATAACCTATGCATGTCCTCTTGCATGCTTTAAATCATCTCTAGACATAATGCCTAATGCAATGTAAATGCTATGCAAATAGTTGTGACTACAACATAAATACTATATAAGTAGTTGTAGCAAATTCAAGTTTTACTTTTTGGAACTTTCTGGAATTAAAAAAAAATAATAACATTTTCAATCCATGGTTGGGTCCATGCTCTACAAATGATGTGGAGGGTTGACTATACATACATACAAAGAGAGGAAAGAGACAATTCATTAAGTGAAGGTTATGCTAAGATCACCAAAAAGCTTTAGGAAAGGGAGTTACCAAGTGTCTTCTCTTAAAGGGATAAAGTCAATAATATTCTTTATTTTATTAAAAAATTTTAAGGATAATTTGCGTGAGACTGTTTCACTTTGGAATTTCCAGTATTAAATCTTTCTTTCTTTCTATTTTAGGGCCACACCTGTGGCATATGGAGTTTCCCAGGCTTAGGGCAGAATCGCAGCTATAGCTGCTGGCCTACACCACAGCCACAGCAACGCAGGATCCTTAACCCACTGAGCGAGGCCAGGGATTGAACCTGTAACCTCATAGTTCCTAGTTGGATTCTTTCCACTACGCCACAAAGGGAACTCCAAATCTTTCTTATAATTAAAAGAAAATATATAATCTACACTGAAAATTACTAGTACAAAAAGAAAACACATTTTATTTGCATTAATCTGTTAATGTTAAATAAGGCTTAAAACTTACTCTAGTTGAGATCTAACCACTCAGAATGCAGAGTCTTTAAGTGCTCACTTCTGCTGCCCCAGCAGACCTATGCTGTCAGGAAGGTTGGAAGGAGCTCTGGGGCCCAGCAACATGGCAGGAAGCAAAGGTGAAGAAACTGGGAGGAAAACTAACTGTCTGGGTACATCAAGGTAACTTCCAACTTCTGAAGGACTAAAAATTATGAAATTTTGTGCTACTGGACTTTGAAGAAAAGAAGTTAAAATCATTAAGTGCTGTTTGTAAATTGCGGCCATCAGGTTATGTAAGTTTAATTTCTGCTCTCCAGAGATAAATAAGTTACCAGTAACGACAGGATCAGTGAATAGACATTTTCCTTCCTTCTTACCTTTAAAGCCTGCTGCAAAACTAAGTTAAATTATGAAGTGAAGTGTCATAAGAACAAGTCATTTAAAATTTGATTATTGAAATACCTCTAATTTATTTATTTTTAGTAAAGTATAGTTGATTTGCAATGTGCCCATTTCTGCTATGCAGGGAAGTGACCCGGCCATTCATAGGTCAGTCACACATTCCTTTTCTTATATCACCTTCCAATCACAGGGATCTTAAGATACCTTCAAAGTTAAAACAAAGAATTTGCAAAACCGCCACAAATCCTTAATCACTGAGACTAATAAATTACACATTTTTTTCTTCCACAGAAAATCCTCAGAGACACACATATAGTCACATATATAGAATCACAGTGAGTGATAACAAAAATGTAACTCTGCCTGGGTGAAAAGGAAGACATTAGAAGGGGAGGGTGGGATGTGAAATGGCCTTGACAGATAAGCATACGTTTTTTCCAGATAAAACTGGAGAGAAAGGACTAGGTCAAAGTTATTGGCAAAATCCTTTAGTGAAGGCCTGAGGAGTCTGAATTCTATCCTGTAGGACCCAAGGAACCAAAGAATTTTAATAAGAAGGAGAGTATGACATAACTAGCTTTATTTTAAAAGAAGTATCTGTGGTAGCAGACAGTAGACTTTTTCACCATTGACTAATAGCAACTAACAAAGCCACACACCTAACAGATGCTCAGTTAATACTTGTCGATTGACTGAAGCCTTAGGAAAGGGTTATCAGAACTGTAGGTTGAAACATAAACAAGAGTTAGTCCAAAAAGACAATCCTGGGTATTCACATAAAGAAATAGCAGTATTTATGGCTTAATGCTTGTTGAGTTTTGTTGTTGTTATTGCTATTACTCAAAAACGGGTATTATAATCTGTAACCAAATGATACCAATTCTTCTTTTTCTACATTAATATGACTTTAAAATGGGAGGACAAAGCAAATCAATAACCTTATCTAGAGGAAATAAAGCCAAGTAAAATCACATCTAAAACATCAATTTTTATTTCAGTCTGTAAGCCCTTCTCTTGCTTGCCTGTACAGCCTCCAATCATCCCTGAAATACAAGCACTTGGGCTCTTCTGGACCCACCAGTTAAGGGGAGGGAACATTTATCTACCGTCAATTCATGGGACACTAATCTCCTTCCCACTCCTCTGATTACAAGCAAGCAGGGTGCTTGAGGAAAGGCCACAACAGAAGCTTTAAAAATAAATAAATAAACCCAGTCCCTTCTGCTCCAGGAATACAGAAAAGATTGGCATTAATACAAGAGAAAGTGATCTGCCCAAACAAAAGCCAATCTGAAGGAGGAGCAAACCCCACAAGCTAGCCTGGCATTATTGCTAGGAAGATAGCACACTTGTTAAAAATGTATATTTTAATTTTCTGTATTGCAAAAGGCCCCAATTTGCCCAGGGATCTAGCTAAGCTGCCATTTTCTACTACGACAGAGTCTAATCTTTATTTAATGGATTTAGCATCTATCTTTACTAGAGTGGTCTCTAAGGAAAAGGGGAGGGGAGAATGAGGGGGCAGAAAAGAGATGATCAGATCCCCCTCCCCCTTTCATCCATCCGGCGCTCATGTTTGTGTTCAAAATTCAATTACCTCCTTATTGATACTTCACAGAGATATTTAAGCTGCAAACATGAAGCCCTGATTTCCCAAGGGGCCATGCCCCTCTCTATTTCACTGCTCTGCTTCCCCCTGGGTGAATTCCTGAGGCGTCCATATTAATAGGTAATCAGTCACAATTCATTTATTAAACAGCAAGCAAGGTTTATCAGCCTGCCCTGATTAGCCCGAAGAAACCACTGAATTCCTAATTTATTTATAGAAATGTAAGTGTCTTTTTGAATTCCATTCAGGAGCTGCAGGAGTGTTGTGGTCTTAGCATACTGCAATTTAACAGGCAGCGCAAGCAGCAAGCAAGCTTTCCAGGAAGAAGAGGGGCTGCCTGCTACCAGAAGGCAGAGAGCCAGGGACATACACTGCAGAGAATCTTCTCTTGGCCACGGGATTTGGGTCCACATAATCCTTGGATTAGTACTTATTTGATTGCTTTCTGTTTACATAAAAGAGTTTGAAATGTTGTCACTAGGCAGCCATTACTATCCACTGTAACAAAAATCAATCTCAGGGATGCTGCTTTTTGATTGGCAGAAAAGTGGCCCTTAATGGAGTAGAACTGAGGACCTCAGTGAGTTAAAAGACAATCATTCTTAGCAGAGTTAAAACCAACACCAGACTGGAATACAAACCAAAATCACTAAAATAATACTTTTCAAGCATTCTTTTTAGATTAGTAACTAAAACAGACCCTGTTTTAATCTTAAAATGTTCTAAGCCACAGAGACGAAACAGCTTTGCATGTAATTTCCACAATTCTAATCAATTAACAATTCACCCCAAATTGCCCATTACTAATTAAATGGCCAATACAGATTAAATAAAGCTCTTAAGAGTAGCATTAAAATCCATGCTAACTGCCCCAATAGGTGCAATTAGCAAAGAGACTGTTTCAGGGACATGAGCAGATCATATAACCTAGACTCATGTTTTCAGCTGGAATTAGGACTGGCTTCTTCTGGAAAATAGTATTTTCAAATCCTAACCTACTTTCCTCATATAGTTCACTATAATTAAGAGCAACCTCCCCATACAGCCTAGTGTATGAAGTGAAAGGCAAACCGTAATCATGAGAAAAACAAATTTCAGTTGACGGACACTCTACAGTGGACCTAACCAGTATTCCTGAAAACTGTCAAGGCCATCAACAACCAAAAAAGGTCTGAGAAACTGTCACAGCCAAGAGGAGCCCATGAGCAGACAGGACTGCTAAATGTAATTATGGCACCCCAGAAGGGACTCTAGAACAGAAAAGACAATACAGGAAAAGTATGGAAATCTGAATAAAGTATGGGAAAAAGTGAAAAAGAAAAGTTCACTAGCTGTAACAAATGCACCATGATGAGAGTAACAGGATAAACTGGGTTTGGGATATATGGAAACTCTCTTTCACGATTTTCCTATGAATATCTACAACTTGCAAAATTTGAGATTAATTTATAAAACAGAAAGTGACAATCTACAAACTGAATTAGGTGGCCAAAACATGAATAAGTAACTTTTATATTTTTACAAGAGAAGGTTTTGGAAAGTCATTTTTCATTAATCTTTTTGAAATACTGAAACATTAATAAATGAAACTTTTCATGTATATTTATTTACATCTGACACGAACAGCAAAAATATATTTAGTTATTAGTATATATTTAGTTACCAATTTTAAATGTATTCTCCAGAAAATGTCATCTCCATGCAGTGACAATTACAATTAGCATGGGAAATTCCCAACACACACATATACACTCACTCAACAGAAAAGATAAACTAGTTGTAATATTAAAATATAATTGGGAAGGGTATCTATAAGGAAAAAATCAATAAATCCTCAAACCAATATTAACACTCTTTAGATTGTGTTAATGTTACTACTCCTCTCCATGAGTTTGAACCATCAAGAAATAACAGCAGGTGCTTTGGCTAAAAATTAAAAACAGGGTCAGGTCAAGAGCACAAACTCTTCCCACTCCCAGCTAAATAACCACATGCATTAGGATTCTGTTAATAATTCCAAAGTGAAACATAATAAAATTTCTTTTAAGGCCCAATGTCTTTTTTTGAACTGTCCAATACATAAAAATACTATGTATGGCTCTGCCTTTGACAACACTAGCTATGGAAAAGTAAAAAATGAAATGTATCACGGCAGGCAAAGCCTAACATAATACAGGAAACAGCTGTGGAGTCAGAGGATTTCAGCTGTAGCTCTTGGGTTAGCCCAGACCTTCGCAAACTACGAGGTCACGGGTCCAACTTACTCTAGCACAGCTGTGTGTGCTAAGTGCTTTAAGTGTGGAAACTATGCACTTAAAGCACTTAGCACAGTACCTATTAGTAGGTACTCATATAATTATGGCTGTTGAAGCTATTGTTTATCAACGTTTCTCAGCAGGTATCTGATGATGATAGACAGAAAACCTGAGGAAACAAAAAGTTAATTGGACAGTATAAAAATAACATAGAGTCCTTGTGTCGAATCCATTAACATTAACACAGGACCCTTGAAGATAATGCTCCTACTTGATCCACTTAACAACCTCCATGGAAAGCAAAGCAGGTATTTATCACCTATGTTTCACAGATGAGAAAAAGAAAAATGAGGTAGGTTAAGTGATTCACCCAAGGTCAATAGCTAATACCGAGCAAAGTCAGGACTTGAATGGTTCTTCTGACTCCAACATGAAGACCACACAACAGGGATGTTTTGTTCTTTGGTTGATAACTTTTTACTTCTCTGGTGTAGTACTCTAATCCATGTCAAATTCCTTACAAGGAAAACCCCATAAAGAAACCACAAGGTTTCTTAAACCCCGATGTTTTCTTTAAATGGTCTGTTTGATTTGATACAAACAAATTTGTTAAGAGACTATTTGAATAGTCTCTCTCCTTTCATATTTCCTACAGAAATCTCAATATGAAAAAAGAGAAAGACTCTTCAAATAACATTTGATTTGTATTAAAATTACCAAAAAAAATCACTTTAATTTTTCTTTTAATTTGTGCTCAAGTGCAACCCAATTTCCTCATTAATAAATTTTACCGACATCTTTGTCCAAAGCAGTTTGTTATTCTCACTCGTGACATTTACATATTCCCACATACAACACAGAAAAGAAAAAAAAAGATATGCCCAAATCCTTCCTGAATATTCTATCCATTAACATCCACTAAAAGCACTACTACATTAAACAAACTTCCTCTTGTAGGTTATCATTCTGGGTTTTATGTGGGAAAATACGTCCTCTAGATTTGTGGACCTTATATCTTGTTGGTTCATTCAATATAATAACACATGAAACAATGAGGGAAAAAAATATTAAAATGTTCTTTTTGGTCTGCTTGTCCCAGCATGTGACCCTTTATCAGTCCTATCGAAAAAAGTTGCTAAGAGTTATTACCTCCCCATCATGTACTCATACTTTAACTAAAAACTTCAAAGGGAACACTGCCATCTACTGAATCACATTCACCGCCATTCTTTCTCTATTACAATGACACCTCATTTCATGACCCTCTGGGAACAAAAATTTTAACACTAAGGATGTTTATGTTAAAAGTTAACTTCTAACGTACAAGAAGTTGTATATATTTACAGATGCCCATGACAAAAATACCCCAGAAGACAATTCTGATTATTCTTATCTAATATATAAGGCTTGCTCTAAGCAATATTTTGATACTGGGGGTGGAGGGGAAGTTGGTTCCCTTCCTCTTCCCCAACTGTCTGGAAAACCTTCTTTCACGAGCTTCCATATGAAACCAGAAAGGCTGTGAGACCTATCATTTCAGTTTAAGGACAGACTGGCAATTAGACTTTAGAGTGAATCAGTTTCAATTTTTATCTCAGCCACTATTTGTCTTAAATTTTTTAATTTTAAAAGTATAATAACTTATAGAAAAAAGTATATATCATAAACATACCTATGATACATGAGGAATTTCACAAAATGAACACATCTGTGTAACAACTATATGTCTATATAGAGAACCACTGCCAGCACCTCAGAAGACTCCCTCCTCATGCCTCCTCCCAGATACACCCATGCCCCAAATGCCACAACCATTACTTTTATTCATATCACCATAGATTAGCTTTGCTTATTTTTAAAGTTACTATAAATGATATAATACATAATCTTTGTGTCTAGCTTCATTTATTCAAAGTTATGTTCCTAAGACTCACTTTTGTTGCATGTGGCAATAGTTTGTTCATTTTCATGGCTGTACATAGTATCCTATTGTATAAAAATACCATAATTTACTTACTCATTCTACTGTCAAGCTTTTGGACTGTTCTAGTTTGGGTCTATTACGAATAGTGCCATTCTGAATGCTTTTGTATGCATTTTTTGGTATACAAATGTTTACAATTCTATTTCTAGGGTATATATCTATCACTGGAATTATTGGGTCATAGGTTATAAGTATGATTAGTCTTAACAGATACCGCTTAACAGTTTTCCAAAATGTTGTACCAATAATCATGTGCCATTTAAACTCTCATATATTTTTCAGCAAAGGGTCAATCTTTCAGTTGTAAACCGGTTAAAAGAATCTGAGACACTTAGAAGTAGGTAGGGAGCATTTTGGAGAAGAGAGGTCGGAGTTGCTGAGATCATATAACCTGAGACCTTCCCAGATTCTGTTTCCCCTCAAGGACTATGACCCAGAGTTCAGGGATCCCGAGAAGCCTATTCTGAGAACAAAAGAGCCTGTCTCCCTTGTCACTGTACCTCAATACCAATATGTCAGCAGGTTTCTTCTCTCCTGGTTCTTCTAAACACGCTCTAAACTCTAATCAATATGTCAAACTCCCAGATAAAGATAACATATGTTTTTGAACCCAAGCTAAGTTGTTTTAATTAGAATTCAAAGACATTTTTCCTTCTTATATGATTACATGGAATGCATTTTGAAGAGGTTTCAGAAAACAAAACAAAAAGCCAAAAATATTACTGGAATTGAATTGGAATTGCTATAATGAGAATCCCTCCTCCAAGATTTCTCCCATTTATAGTGACAAAGACTCTTGTCAATAACCTGAGAATCCCATGCCTAACTTCATTCATGTACTGATCAGGCCTGGTGCAGTCTTATCTCATCATGATGTCTCAACTTAAAGGCAAAAAGGAGACAGCTGCCAGAATATTTTAATACCTATGAATTTAGAGAATTGCTCTACGTCAGTCTAATCATTTTGTAGAGTTATAAAAATATCTGCTACAAAAGCAGTGCTATAAGGATGTGTCCTTATGTAGCTGAGGGTAATAAAACACTGCACAGCCCTGGGTCAGAGTCTGCCAAACCAGAGCTGATGTACATCAGCACTGCTGTGAATTTTTAAAACTGTTCTGGCTAATTTTTTCAAAGGACTCTAGTTTATTTACTTAAATAAGAATTAGCTACAACAGTAGCCAACTGCTCCCATGCTTCAACAATGAATTGTGCCTAATGAAAATTCAGAAATCATCACTGCATGTCATAATGAGGTTAACATTTAACATGTAGAAGACTTTTTTAAAAAATCAATATATTTTTAAAATTAAGGATCTTTGAGACTCTGGTAGGGGAGTAAATCTATGCAGCACAGAAAGCAGGAATAATCAAAATCATTGTCAAGGTGCAGGTCAAATTTAGCCCACACCAGAAATGCTTGATGGTGGCTACTTATCTCTTTGTTGCCACTTACAGACTTAACAAGGTAAACCCAGAAAGGTTGCTGCACAGCTCAGTGGTAAATTACAGTGTAAGGTTACTTTGCCTCCCTAGCTACTTAACTACTAGATAAATAGACAGACAAGCGATGCCCTTTACTGTACTAGCAAACTGCCAGCCAATGGCTAAGAGAAAAAAGGATCTGTGCAGGGTTAATCAAATAGTAACTGCTGCCTGGAAGGCTACATCTTACATGAAATCTTCCAGTAAGAAGGAAACCAATTTGCCAATGATGATACAGACTACTTATTTCTTTTACTCCAGTTTAAATATCGTTTTTAAAAAAGACTCTATCCAACCACCTTCTGCCCATTATGATCTCTCATTCTGACTCCTGTGGTTCTCAAGTGGCACTTAGTACAGCCTCTCTTGTACTGTGCTCTTTTTATACAATTGCTTTGCCATCCTAATCAGATTATAGATGCCTTGAGAGGACTTTTTTTTGACATCTAACATCCAAAACACTGTTTTTTGTAGTTGGCCATAGATCATTTATTATGATAATATCTAAATCCTAAAGAAACAGATATAAATCCTTGGTAGGGTCAGATGTTAAAAAAAGTACCAACGATGATCAGGATATTTCAACTCTACCTTGGGAAAGAAAAAAGGGAAGGGGAGAGGTAGAAGGGCCTCATTCATGAATTGAAGGAAGTGAAATACAAAATCAGTATGTAGCTGACTCTTGAACAGTGGGGGGGGGGGGGAGGGTTGGGGCACTGACCCCCTGCACAGCTGGAAATCTGTGTATAACTTCACAGTTGGCCATCAGTATCTGTTGTTCCATAGCTGCATTCAACCAACTATGGGTTATATTGTACTGCAGTATGTATTTATTGGGGAAAATAAAAACCAACTCACGTATAAGCGGACCTGGGCAGTTCCAACCTATGTTGTTCAAGGGCCAACTGTACATCAGAAAAGACCCTTCAGTTAGGAGCAGGCCTACAACAGACTTCTTCACAGCCTTTTGGGCTTTCTAAACTGATTTCACTTGTTTTCTTTTTCTCATATAACTTATTTTTAAATTGACATATAATCTGCATATCATAAAATTCACCCTTCCTTAAATTGTGGTCCAATACCAATAACATACATTTTACCATCCTAACCATTTTTAAGTATACATTTCAGTGGTATTAAGTATATTCATATTGGAGATCCCACTGTGGCACAGTGGAAATCTGACTAGTATCCATGAAGACGTGGGTTTGATCCCTGGCCTTGCTCAGTGGGTCAGGAATCCGGTGTTGCCGTGGGCTGTGGTGTCGGTCGCAGATGCACCTCAGATCCTGAGCTATCGTGGCTGTGGCGTAAGCCTGCAGCTATAGCTCCAACTTGACCCCTAGCCTGGGAACTTGCATATGCTGCAGATGTGGTCTTAAAAAAAAAAAAAAAAGAGTATACTCATACTGATGTTCAACCAATGTCCAGATCTCTTTCATCTCGCAAAAGCGAAACCCTGTACCCATTAAATAATAACTCCCCATTCTCCTCTCCCACAGCCCCTGGCAGTCATGGTTCTACTTTCTGTCTCCATGAATTTGACTGCTCTAGGCACTTTGTATACGTGGAATCATACAGTATTTGTCTTTTTGTGATTCACTTATCTCGGCATATCCTCAAGCTTATCTGTGTTGCAGCATGTGTCAAATTTTCCTTCCAGGAGTTCCCGTCGTGGCGCAGTGGTTAACGAATCCGACTAGGAACCATGAGGTTGCGGGTTCGGTCCCTGCGCTTGCTCAGTGGGTTAACGATCCGGCGTTGCCGTGAGCTGTGGTGTAGGCTGCAGACGCGGCTCGGATCCCGCGTTGCTGTGGCTCTGGTGTAGGCCGGTGGCTACAGCTCCGATTCAACCCCTAGCCTGGTAACCTCCATATGCCGCGGGAGCGGCCCAAGAAATAGCAACAACAACAACAACAACAACAACAACAAAAGATAAAAGACCAAAAAAAAAAATTTTTTTTCCTTCCTTTTTAAGGATGAATAAAATTCCATTGTATAAATACACCACATTTTCTTTATCTCATCTATTGATAGACAATTGGGTTGTTTCCACTTTTTGGCAATTACAAACAATGCTGCTGTGAATATGGGTGGACAAAAATCTCTTCCAGTCCCTGCTTTCAATTCTTTTAGGGCCAGAAGTGGAATTTCTGGATCATATAGTAATTCTATTTTTAATTTTTGGAGGAACCACCATACTGTTTCCCATAATGGCTGCACCATTTTTATATTACCATCGATAGCACACAAGGGTAATTTCTCCACATCCTTCCCAACACTTGTTAATGTTCATCTTTATTATTACAGTCATCCTTGGCTGTGAAGTAGTATCTCATGGTTTTGATTTGCATTTCCCTAATGATTAATGATGTTGAACATCTTTGCATCTGCTTATTGGCCATATATATATATCTTCTTTGGAGAAATGTCTACTCGAAGCCTTTGCCCACTTTAAAAATGGGGCTGTCTTTTTATTATTGAGTTGTAAGAGTTCTTTATATATTCTGGATATAAGCCCATTATCAAATAATACAGAAATAACTTACAAAAGTCTTTCTTGATAGCACTTTTTTTTTTTTTTTTTTTTTCTTTTTAGGGCTGCAGGTGTGGCAAATGGAAGTTCCCAGGCTAGGGGTCTAATCGGAGTTACAGCTGCTGGCCTAAGCCACAGCTACAGCAATGCCAGATCCTTAACCCACTGATTGGGACCAGGGATCGAACCCATATCCTCACGGATTCTAGTCAGGTTTGTTTCTGCTGAGACACAACAGGAACATCCTCTTGATAGCATCTTTGAAACATAAAACTTTTACATTTTGATGAAGTCCAATTTTATCTTCTTTTTCTGTTTATGCTTTTGGTATTGTATCTAAGAAACAATGCCTAATCCAAGGCCACAAAAATTATGTCTATGTTTTCTTCTACAAATACTATACTTTTTTGGGGGGGCCATACGGCAGCCAGGGATCTGACCTGTGCCAGATCAGCAACCCAAACCCCTGCAGTGACAACGCCAGATCCTTAACCCACTGTGCCACAAGAGAACTCCTAAGAGTATTACAGTTTTAAGTGCTTATATTTAGTTCTATAATCCATTTTAATTAATATTTGTATCTGGTGTGAGGTAGGGGGGTTAATTTTGGGGTTTTGCATGCAGATATTCCATTTTTCCAGCACCACTTGTTAGAGACTATATATTTTCCCCCATTGAAAATTAATGTCAAAATTAATTTGACAAATTAATTGATTTGTCAAAGTTAATTTTGTCAAAAATAATTAATTCATTATAAATGTGAGGGTTTATTTCTGGTTTCTCAATTCTATTCCACTAATCAATATGGCTATCCTTATGCCAGTACTATAGTGTCCTTTTTTTTTCTCCTTTTCTTTTTTTTTTTTATTTTGTCTTTTTTTGCTATTTCTTGGGCCACTCCCGCAGCATATGGAGGTTCCCAGGCTAGGGGTCTAATCAGAGCTGTAGCCACCGGCCTACGCCAGAGCCATAGCAACGCAGGATCCAAGCCGAGTCTGCAACCTACACCACAGCTCACGGCAATGCCGGATCATTAACCCACTGAGCAAGGGCAGGGATCAAATCCGCAACCTCATGGTTCCTAGTCGGATTCGTTAACCACTGCACCACGACGGGAACTCCCTCCTTTTCTTTTTAGGGCCACACTCGCAGCATATGGAAGTCAAATTCAACTGCAGCTGCAGCTGCTGGCCTATGCCACAGCCACGACAACATGGGAGCTGAGCTGAGCCTGCAACCTACACCAAGCTCACGGCAGCATAGGATCCTTAACCCACTGAGTGAGGCCAAGGATCAAACCTGAATCCTCATGGCTACAAGTCAGGTTTGTAACCCGATGAGCCACAACAGGAATTCCCATACTGTCTTAATTACTGTAGCTTTGTGTTAAGCTTTGAGACTGGGAAGTATGAGACTTACCTTTGTTCTTTTTCAAGATTATTTAACTCTTTTGGGTCTCTTGTATTTCCACGTGAATTTTAGGATTTACCTGTTAATTTCTGCAAAACCAGTTTCATTCTTGACCTCAAGAAAGTATAGGGGAGAGTTCCTATTGTGGCTCAGTGGTAACGAACCCAACTACTATTCATGAGGATGTGGGTTTGATCCCTGGCCTCGCTCATAGGGTTAAACGATCCGGTGTTGCCATGAGGTTGCATGTGGTGTAGGTTGCAAAAGTGGCTCAGATCTGGCATTGCTGTGGCTGTACTAACTGGCTACTAGAGCTCCGATTCAACCCCTAGCCTGGGGACTTCCACATGCCGCAGATGCATGGCCCTAAAAAAGATAAAAAAAGAGAAAGAAGAAAAGAAAGAAAATACAGAGGTAGTTCCTACATATGGAAGGATCCATAGTCCTTATGAGGTTAATCATGCAAACTGGGATCTCCTCGCTGCTTGCACTCAGCAAACACCAAAGCAAATGTCGGTGGGAATGGCCCATATTAGCATACACTCATTTTACACAGTGGTGCTGAACAATAAAAACAGAATTCAATGTAATTTCTAAGGGTAGAATTCTTAATTTAAATTAGATAATTATTAGATCTCATTTGTGGCAAAAAAAATTTATTCTAAATATTCACAAAATATTCCAGAGAAAATCAGACTGCAACATTATACACAATGCTGAATAATGCCTTTACAAAAGAATTGAATTTGTAACAACTCATAAATGCTGTTTGTGTCTGAATTTGTCTTCAATATCCATGGGATTTCAACTATGAAATCATGAAAGTCAACATAACAGGGAGTTTAGTTGCAATTTTGCTAAGGAATTCATCTCAACAACACACACTGGGAGTTCCCATCGTGGCGCAGTGGTTAACGAATCCGATTAGGAACCATGAGATTGCGGGTTCGATCCCTGCCTTTGCTCTGCGGGTTAACGATTCCGACGTTGCCGTGAGCTGCGGTGTAGGTTGCAGACTCGGCTCGGATCCTGCGTTGCTGTGGCTCTGGAGTAGGCCGGCGGCTAAAGCTCTGATTAGACCCCTAGCCTGGGAACCTCCATATGCCGCAGGAGTGGCCCAAGAAAAGGCAAAAAGACAAAAAAACAAAACAAAACAAAAACAAAACCAAACAACAACAACAAAAAACACACTGAAGGAGCAAGTCATTTGACAAGTAAGTGAGCCTAGCAGTCCACTCACTACCTGTATCTCACTCTTGGGTGTGATATTCCCTAGTGGTATTTGTTTATATAGTAAAAATAATCCTATGGATAGTGGAAAGGACTAAGTTTCTACAAATTTGGAGCAAAGGATGAATGGAATACTATTCTTGGGCCTGGCTCAATCTATGACATGGATAGTTCCATCACATATCCAGAAGTGTGTGGGAATGTTTTAGCAAGTGTGTCAGCTTTTATGAAAACATTCATCAGTAGAGAGAGAGAGAGAAAAAAAAAAAATCAGTGGAAGCTGAAATTACAGTGAGAATGATATAGGAAACATGGGACTGATGACCACAGTATGATTTGGGAGAAAACGTGAAGTTAAAGAGCTCTTTAAAAGGAAGTCATAACAAGAAATCATTTGACAAGGATAAGACTAACTTAACACTAAAAGAAAACGCCTACTAGATAATTAGATATTTATCAGGTACAAATTATAGTAAATATTGGGAATTCAGTAGTGAAAAGCCCAGTTGCTCACATATCCTTATAGAGCATTTAGAATTTAAGATCAGACTGCCTTACCTACTTTGTAGTAATTGTGCAGACTTTATGAAAAAATTAGGTTTGTCCTACTAATCTGAGATCCTCAGGACATTAAAAAAAATATATTGATAGGCTAATAAAAACCCTCAGGCACAGGGCCATGTTTTTTGGACTGGTTTTATAAATTCTTATGCCAGAAAGAGACACATCTAATTTCTCAGAAGTTTGAATTTCAGCTCTCCTCATCATGGACAATGTGTGAGGTTATTCTTAATGACTACAGTTTGTAACTCTAAATCACAGTGATATTCCTTCCCCTTAATGCTTCTAACTTTTCAAATGGAGTGTAAAACACAAGCTCAAGGTATGATTTTGCTATACTTTCACTAGCATCATAAAGTACTGTGGACACAGATCTCAAATTTGGTAACTGCCAGCTTTAGAAGAGGTGCATCCTTGATCATATAAGAAATAGTGCATCTCCATTGTGGTGCAGTGGGTTAAGGATCCAGCATTGTCATTGTAGCAGCTAAGGTCGCTACTGTGGCACGGGTTTGATCTCCGGCCTGGGAATTTCCATGTGCCACAGGCGCAGCCAAAAAAATAAAAGAAATACTAAGGAATCTCTTACTGGAGACTGAGTGATCCAAAAGGGTAGATGCTTATTAGCATGCCTTATGAAAGAAGGCAGTCTATGACTTCAAGGAGATTATTTTCACGGGTAATGAAGGGGAGTATGTCATTAATACTGGCAAGAGTGTGACAAAGGTTTGGAGGGCACACATAAAAGTGACATGGAAGAATTAAAAGAGCAAGAAGACATGATTTTGCAAAGAACGACAAAGAGGATGACACAGAAGGTTTAGAAGAAATGTGGGGGATTTTCATAAATTTAGTCAAAGTTCTAAAATGGAAAACTGCCAACGATACCAAAACAAGTTATGGTGAATAAAGCTTTAAGTAATAAAATTCGTACTGATTCTAATAAAAGTAATACACAGCTGCCATAGTGTCTTTAGAAAGAAACTATCACTTCATGAAGGTTTTCCTCTCAGAATACTGTCTCACAATAATCTCCCTTATTTTCCCTACCATTTGCCTCTTTCTCCAAAGTTAATGTTGAAGTGTGACCTTTTCTGTAGTTTAGTACATTTCATGATTTCACCACACAGTCCAAAATTATCTGGCATCACTATCTTGAATATGAAGATTCAGGCAAGTTCAAATTAATGTTTCTACTAATAATTCAATATATGTAGTATAACAGTTGTTTTAGTGGGAGAATTACATTAGTTATGTCTGACTATGGGATAATTTACATCAAAAGACCAAAGGGGTAAAATGAATTTTTTTCAACACATCTTATTGCATTTTAGGGCAAAAATGATATGTTACATAGGTTATCACAAACTTAGGAATTCACAAAGTTCTCCCGTGAATGTCAAGGACCTATCTTTTTTTTTTTTTCTATTTTGTCCACCCTGTGGCATACGGAGTTCCAGGCCAGGGATTAGATCTAAGCTGTGGTTGTACCTGTGGCAGATTCTTAACCTACTGTGCTGGGCCAGGGATAGAACCTGCATCCCAGCATTCCATAGACACCACCAATCCAATTGCACCACAGCAGGAACACCTCAAAGTCCTATCTTGAAAGCAACGAGTTGATTCCCTAATTTACCAAAGAAATGCCAGATGCTCATTTTATAGGCAGATTTCATAGCTTTGTGTTTAATGAGAAATTGTTAGAGCTACATTTAGCAAGAAGAGATTCTCTCAGATGTTGAGAATACTAGCAGAATCTTTTTGCTTCATTTTTCCTAGGAGAGATTGACTGAAATAATCTGACAGAAATAAACTGAACAGTTAAAAATCTTCATGGTAGGAGTTCCCGTCGTGGCGCAGTGGTTAACGAATCCGACTAGGAACCATGAGGTTGCGGGTTCGGTCCCTGCCCTTGCTCAGTGGGTTAAGGATCCGGCGTTGCCATGAGCTGTGGTGTAGGTTGCAGACGCGGCTTGGATCCCGCGTTGCTGTGGCTCTGGCGTAGGCTGGTGGCTACAGCTCCGATTCAACCCCTAGCCTGGGAACCTCCATATGCCGCGGGAGCGGCCCAAGAAATAGCAACAACAACAACAAAAGACAAAAAAAAAAAAAAAATCTTCATGGTAAATTCTTTGTTGAAAGGTCAAGTATATTTGCTGAAGTGTATCCATTCTATTTCAGAGTAAGATGAGAGAATATAGTACGTAAAGAAACAGAAGTGTACAAAATCAGAATGATGTTCTGTTACACTGTAGGTAACGTTCACAAAGTTGATCATTTACCACCTATCTACCACCTTCACACTACAAAGAACTGCATCTACTTCAAACAGAGCCGCTGAAACGTCTGTATACCTATGTCTCCCAAGAATCTACTGAAGGCTTGGACAAGAAGTAAATGGGGTATGGAGTTTCCTTCATGGCTCAGCGGAAATGAATCTGACTGGTATCCATGAGGACACAGGTTCAATCCTTGGCCTCGCTCAGTGGGTTAAGGATCCAGCGTTGCTGTGAGCTGTGGTGTAGGTCGCAGACGAGGCTCGGATCTGGCATTGCTGTTGCTGTGGCTGTGACACAGGCCAGCCGCTGCTGCTCCAATTCGACCCCTAGCCTGGGAACCTCCATATGCTGCAGGTGTGGCCCTAAAAAAAAAACAAACAAAGAAGAAGTAAATCGGGTAACTGTCATTAATAGCAGTGTCATTCCCACTTGTGCTAGCTTCAGAGAATTGATTTGTGTGTGCTTTGGACTCATTCTATAGTCCATCTATAGTTAAAAAAGTTTTTCTCTAAATTTGCCTAATTTGCTTAACAGATTCACAATCTTCTGATGGATTAGGGAAACCCCTAACCTAACTTACTCAGAAAGCTGGAATGTCAACAAGAAAAGTTTTTCATGTAAACTTTTCACGCAAAGGGCGAGATGGTAAACACTTGGCCTTCGTGGGCCATATTCAGTCTCATACTCTTCTGGGTTTTGTTTTATTTTTATTTTTTTACAACCTTTTAAAAATATAAAAGCCACTCAGTTCATAGGGAATACAAAAATGGGCTGTGAGCCACAGTTTGCCAAGCTCTAGTTTAGAGTGGTGCCATCCAGTGGAAGTGTTCTATATCTGTGCTGTCCAAAATGGCAGACGCCAGCTGCAGGTGCCTACTGAGCATTTACTGAGGACTGCAACCGAGGAGTAAGGTTCTAAATTTTCATCTAATTTTATTTATTTATTTATTTATTTTGCTTTTTAGGGCCACACCTGCGGCATGTGGAAGTTCCCAGGCTAGGGGTCGAATCAGAGCTGCAGCTGTTACCTACACCACAGCCACAACAATGCCATATCTGAGCCATGTCTGCGACCTACACCACAGCTCATGGCAACACCAGATCCTTAACCCACTGAGCAAGGCCAGGTATCGAACTCACATCCTCATGGACACTTAGTCGGGTTCTTAACCCCCTGAGCCACAATGGGAACTCCTATTTAATTTTAATTAATTTAACTTGAAACAGCCACATGCAGCTAGTGGCTACTATTTTGAACAGCACAGGTCTAGAGGACCTCCAATAGCCCACAAGAGCCCTTGAAACCTCTGTATACCTATGTCTCCCAAGAATCTACTGAAGGCTTGGACAAGAAGTAAATCGGGTATAAATAGCAACTGTCATTAATAGCAGCCTCCAATTACTAAGTGAAGCATTGTACATCAATTCAAACGACTAACATCAAGGAGAGGGAAAGCATCGTCTGTGAAACTTAAAACCAGGTGGCATTTCACAATTTATTAGAATGACATCTCTTCAACACATGGGCAAATCAGAACTTTGAAGTGTTGAGAGAATTAGTCTAAGGAGCTTTGAGTTTAAAAAGACCTACGATGCCCCTATTTTAATTAATTAATTAATTTATTTATTTATTTATTTACTTATTTATTTATTTATTTATTTTGTCTTTTTGCTATTTCTTGGGCTGCTCCCGTGGCATATGGAGGTTCCCAGGCTAGGGGTCGAATCGGAGCTGTAGCCACCGGCCTACACCAGAGTCACAGCAACGCGGGATCCGAGCCGCGTCTGCAACCTACACCACAGCTCACGGCAACGCTGGATGCTGGATCATTAACCCACTGAGTAAGACCAGGGACCAAACCCGCAACCTCATGGTTCCTAGTTGGATTCGTTAACCACTGTGCCACGACGGGAACTCCCGATGTCCCTATTTTTGATGGAAGTGAACATTTCTACCACTCAATCTGCATAGATTCTACTGAAAACAGACGCAACTAAAACTAGGTTTGTTTGCCTGAGAAGACAACTGTTTTCTGCCATCACTGACCTGAAATGCTCCTGGAAGATTGCTTTGCTTCACTCATCACATTGCCACTCCCAGCAAGGGCTCTAAAGTTCATGAGGCACCAACTCGCTTTGTTAGCCAAGATGTTACACAAGAAACCTAAGCCCTCATTTTCACGTGCTGACAAATCATTTCCCAAGCCCATCAGTGCATTCATAACTTGATTCTTGGAACTTGGGAAGTAGAAAATTAGGGGAGAAAACATTCATTCAACTTTAGAGGAAGCCTTGAGTCAATGCCTTAGACAACATCCATTAAAGGCTATTTGTTTTCCCCACCTCTCTGGGATAGAACACTTCTCATTTAATTAAGCAAAGTATTTAAAAAACACAGCAGGCTGCAAATTACTACATATGTCCAGCTGATAACCCATGACAAGATTCACACCATCCCTCCGAAAAAGTTTTACCTCCAGTATTTCCTATTTTATTTTTATTTATTTTATTTTATTTATATATTTTTGCTTTTTAGGGCCACACCTTTGGCTTACAAAAGGTCCCAGGCAAGGGGTCGAATTGGAGCGGTAGCCACCAGCCTATACCACAACCACAGCAATGCGGGATCTGAGCTGCATCTGCAACCTACACCACCGCTCATGGCAACACCACATCCTTAGCCCACTGAGTGAAACCAGGGGTCAAACCTGCACCCTCATGGTTACTAGCTGGGTTCATTATCACTGAGCCGTAATAGGAACTCCCCAGTATTTCCCATTTTAAAACACCCTGGAACTAAAGGCAACATTCCTGAAGAGAGGAAATCATGTAAAATCATAGGTTGAACCATGGAACAAAACAAATCAATGACTGCAACTAATTGGTACAGTACGTATTTACTCATAGGTCCAGGTCAAACTATCTACAAAAAGTCTAGCATTGGTACATCCATACTATGAAATTCTACGTAGCCACTGAGAAACAATGAGATAGATTGATCTGCACTGCTCTGGAAAGACATCCAAGATACTTTGTGGGAAGGAAAATACGAGTCACAAAACAGTACATATTCATATTATGATCTCATCTACACGACATTTATAACTTCATTAATGCACAGAAAATATCTGGAAATGTTCATGGAGAAACTGTTGGTGGTTACCTCGGACAAGTTCAGTGGGTTAGGTCTTTACTTTTCACTTTACTTATTTATTTATTTATTTTTGGTCTTTTTGCCTTTTTCTAGGGCCACTCCCACAGCACATGGAGGTTCCCAGGCTAGGGGTCTAATCAGAGCTGTACCTGCCGGCCTACTCCAGAGCCACAGCAACGCAGGATCAGAGCCACGTCTGTGGCCTACACCACAGCTCACAGCAACGCCAGATCCTTAACCCACTGAGCGAGGCCAGGGATCGAACCTGCAACCTCATGGTTCCTAGTCAGATTCATTACCCACTGAGCCACAACAGGAACTCCTACTTTTCACTTTATATCCTTCCATAATTTTTTAAAAATTTAAATCAAGAGCTTTTATTACTTGTATAAGTTAAAAATCTTCTTTTAAAAGTCTAGAGAGATGTCTGCAGTGGTTCCCCAAGAGACTAAGAAGATGGGGTGGCCCTTCTTTACCACTGCAATGTTGATAATTTAAATGAAAAGGCTAAAGCTGTTCCTTTTGTACTTAAAGCAAATAATGTTCCTAAGACTGCTCCTGTCAATAAAGTGCTATAGCGGGAAGGAGAGAAAAAAAAAAGTCACACAGCATTATTATGAAACTGAAAAAAAAATAATACTAAGGCACTCTCCAAATAGAGCCTTGGTAGGATAAGAAGATCCACAAGTGCCGACCAGCTCCAGGCTATAAAGATCCCAGGAGAGCTATCACATTTCAATTACCATCACTAACATTACTTATTATTTGGCCTGCTCCTGTCCCTGAGGAAAGCAGCCTGTGATGACAATACCCAGGCTCTTCTTGTAAAACAATTCATTAGGCAAAGCAGAACAGCTGGGGCAGCCACGTGCGAGTTCTTAAAGCACCACCCCAATGGGACCTCTGGCCCAGATTTCCCTTTTGGTAAGGGACAGCCACCACCCCGGTGACAGCTGTAGAGTCCTCGAGGGACACTTCAGGTTTAATCAGTACTTCCTGAACTGGAGAGGGCCATTTGATTTCTAACATAAACTAATGGCACTTCTGCTTTCAGCAGGTTACACCAGACATCAGATAAGAGGCTTTAGGGCATTTTTATCTTGTTCTAATGCTCCAGAGTTAATGAGGCAGCAAAAGATATTGTCATAGAGCCCCGGTGTAGCTATATTATCCAATAAACAGACTCTTTCCAAGACAGGTTTAATATGGATCGAGGAGGTAAAGAAGGCTGGCTTAATACTGATGCTATTGAGAGGATGAGAAACCAGCCAGCAGAAGTAAGACCAAATCATGCACACTCTGCAGCAGATACAGTGCTACAAGGAAAGTAAGGAATTGTCTCTAAATATGAAGAGTAAAATGCTGATTTTCACCATTTTAAGCAGCATACATCTAATAGCTTTATCTGGCATTTGGGGCTAAGTTTCCAAAAAATGCTTCTCAAGGCATCTACCTATTTATATAGTTTGCAAAAAAGTGTTCTCAGGAGTTAGATTTTTTTTAAAAAACCAGCAATGTAGTCATTACAAAAACAGCTTATCATATTAATATTATATGCAACTATATTAACAATTTTCTTATGTATTATAGTTTTTTGTGGTTACAAAGCAAATTTTATTATGCTAAACAGTAAAGATTGCCATAAAAAAAAGACCATTTCTTGAGCAGTTTCCCTCCTAAAGATTAAAAAAAGCTGAGATAGTCTATTTATTTCCTTGGAAACCTCCCTCAATCCCCAAAAACCAAAGGTCCACAAGATCCCTGAAAAGGACTTATTGGGCATGTGTTCACTCATTTTTCAGAATACCAAACATATAATACAGTAAAGAAAACAGAATCAACCCTTATCCTTTGTTTATAATTCACACAAGGTAATCAACTAATTATAAGAATGAAGCCTAATTCACAGATTAACAACCACCACACATGGAACTCAAAAATCACTAATTTTGAGCTTTCTCAACATAACCATCACCTCACATTCTTCCACTCCTACTGACCAATCATTGCTCTTGCACAGGTCTCTTGTTCCCTGGGGCAGACAATGTCGGTTGCTTATCCCAACACCTATTCTCCCTTTCCTCCTTATTAAAAGAAACCCAATTCTTACCCACCAAATTATAGCCCAGGATGAAAGATCACATAGGTCAGTCAGTCCAGATGTCTAAATCCAGAAAGGCTGCTTAAAGGGAAAGGAGTCAGTTGTGTGGTACCCCTTGTTGTCCTTCTCCTTCCCCATGCTCTTCTGGTCTGCAACTCAGGCCCAATGCCTAGATCTCTAGCAGTCATCTTGGACCATGAGGTATCCTTTAGGACGGAAGCCAGACACTGAGAAAGTGGAGTAGAAAGAATGAACTCAGTTCTCGATGTGATGCCGCCCTTCCAGCCTGAGTCTATCTACCTCCAGCCCTCCTTTTTTTTTTGTGGGGGAAGGACTACTTTGGGTAAGGCACATAAATTTTAGATTTCTTATTATTTGTAGTTGAACCTCACTCTAACTAATAGACCTGATCTCCACAATCTTTTAGCTTATAATTCTGATAATTGTTTAAGCTGCCCATTTCAACAATACCTCAACACTTTTAGCAAACAAAACTAAAGTTTTATAATGCATACCCTACTTCTACCCTAAATTGTATTCTCCTAGGCACAGGGGCATAAAATCTTGAAACCACTTTGACTCTCTTCTGTCTCTCCAGTCTCTTATAATTTCACATCTACTCCCCCCCAAAAAATATCTCAACTGTCCCCTCCTTTGCAGTCATACTCTCCTATCTAGTACAAGAAGTTACTGCATTCTTGGACTGCAACAGCTTCCTAGCTAGTCTCTCAGACCCATCACCACACCTTTCAATTCTCTCAGAGGCGGGGGGAGTTAACAGACTTGTGAAAATGATTCCTCAGCCTTGTCCTTATAAGGCTTTTCATAATTTACCTCCTCTTCACCTTTCTAACCACATTTTCTAGTAGTCTTACCAATCCATACTCCAAAATTGCTTCCTAGTCTGAAGTGTCTTCTTCCCTCCCATATGTAAATATTGGCCATTAATTCCTACTTAAGTTTCATCTCTTGAAGAGTTGTTCCCTGAATTCCTACCTCAGTTTTTCCTCTTGAGAAGTCTCCCTCAGAGAGGAAAGCATAGTGTGAGACGAACATGGTGTGAGAAAGGCCAGATCATCCAGAGCTATAAGGCCAGATAAAGGTTTTTATTTTATCCTAAGAGCAACAGGAAGCCATCGATAGGTTTTAAGAAGGGAATAAGGTCACATGTCAATTTGTGACTCAAAAATATTACTCTGACTGCAGAGTGGAGTAGTTATTGGAGAAAAGATCAATTCTACAGCTAATTCTGCTAGGAGAAGGGGAGAATACCAGAAATAGATTAAAGAAGCTGGATAAAGCAGGCTTGTTGTAGAGGAAGAACTTAAAACTCAATATTCTAGAGGAAAATGATAGTCATTTGGGTAAATATATGTTCACCACAGGAAAAAACTGGTATATATTTATTAAAAGAAACAGAGTGCAAGATACAGTACTAAAATGCTCTCCTAGCAAGAATATATTGGCATTTACAGTGCCTGAACTCTAAGTGAATCTTGGTTAAAAACAAACAAACAAACAAACAAAATACCTGAAAGCTGCACAAGATTTTTAGGACAACTTGAGAAATTCTGAATGTGGAAGGACATTACATATTTTGCAATTATTGCTAATTTTTCTTGGATATAGTAATAGTGTCATGTAGGAAACTGTCCTTATTCTTAGGAGATGTGTCCTGAAGTGCCTAATTCAATTAGGAGCAGGTAAAAATGTATCTAGAATGTTTTCATAATGAACCACTGGAATAAATAACAATGGGACTTCTTAAGTTAGTGGAGGGGGGCTTCTTTCCTAATGTATTCGTGGCATTGATATTCATCTACTTGGTAATATGAAATAACATATTTTTAACCTACAGCGCCAATCAAATCTGGGATCTGAAAAAATAAACCACCATAGGAGATTTTCACCCAAGAATTATCCCTTCTACAAATAGTTAACAGATCAATACTCCAGCCCTCCCTTTAGTTTCAAGCCTGGCTACTCTTGGATTCCACTCTCAGCCTGATTAAAAAGAGAGAGGAAGACACTGAAGGTGCTTTTTCAATTGGGAGACATAACTGACTCATTCTCCAGCGCCCACGGTTATTAAACCTTTAATACAAAGTTACCAATCCCTGCTGTGGAGCCACTGCAGAAAACAGCAGGTACACAAATTAGTATTCAAATAATCTTTTATTGTGTTGTTCTTTTCTTTGTCAATGCCATTATCCTCCAACACTGTGAGACTGTTAGCTAATTAAACCCTTGTTTTTACTGAATTTGATAGCTGACAGCAGCAGAAACAGAAGCAGACAACCATAAAAATTCAACCTGGTTGAATTTGCTCTTCAACCAGGAGAAAAGTGCTTCCCCTGCAAAGTTAGAATACTGTCCTTTCCCCACATATAAAACTATTTTGGGGAAGCAGAAAATCTTAACAAGTCTTTCAACCTGAGCAATCGGAAAGTTTATTTCTTTTTTTTAATTGAAGTATAATTGATTTACAATGTTCTAGGTAGATAAAGAGACTCAGTTATACACACATACATACATATTATTTTTCAGATTCTAAGTTATTACAAGATATTGAATATAGTTCCCTGTGCTATACAGTAGGTTCTTGTTATCTGTTTTATATACACTACTATAGTGCATATCTGTTAATCTCAAATTCCTAATTTATCCACTGCTCCTTTCCCCTTTGGTAACCATAAGTTTGTTTTCTGTCTGTGAGTCTATTTCTGTTTTGTAAATAAGTTAATTTATATAATTTGTTAAGATTCCACATATGAGTAATATCATATGATATTTGTCTTTCTCTGATGTATTTCACTTAGTATGATAATCTAGAGAAAGTTTATTTCTATAGTCAGACTGTACAAAATGGATAAAAGAAAAAAAGAAAGGTTTACATCAAAATGGATGTCAAGCAATTCCAATATGGCATTCACTAAAGAACACAATTTTTGTTTGTCTTTTTTTGTCTTTTTCTAGGGTCCCACCTGTGACATATGGAGGTTCCCAGGCTAGTGGTCGAATCAGAGCTACAGCTGCCGGCCTATGCCACAGCCGCAGCAACGCCGGATACTTAACCCACTGAGGGAGGCCAGGGATTGAACCTGCAACCTCATGGTTCCTAGTTGGATTCGTTAACCACTGAGCCACGGTGGGAACTCCATGAAAACAGTTTTTTAAGTTCATAAAACAACATAGGATGTTACAACACCAAGTTAAAAGGGCACCTCAAAGTTTTGTCTGGTCAGTTGTTTTAGGTTACTGCTGTGTTTGTTAAGTAAGACCTAGTAAGCCTATACTAGAAATTTTCCCAAACTAGAATTAGATAACACTGTAACTTTACAAGCTTACTCCATGAAGAAATTGCTTAGCATAATGGGAAAAAATAAAATGAGTGAAAAAGGATACCCACTCTTTTTTTTTTTTTGCTTTTTGAGGCTGCACCCTCGGCATACGGAAGTTCCTAGGCTAGGGGTCCAATCAGAGTTTCAGCTGCCAGTGCACTCGCCACAGCAACGCCAGATCTGAGCCACATCTGTGACCTACATTACAGGTCTAGGCAACACCGGATCCTTAACTCACTGAGCGAGGCCAGGGACTGAACTCACATCCTCACAGATACTAGCCTGGTTCATTACTGATGAGCCAAAACAAGAACTCCAAAGGGTCCTCATTCTAAAGAAGGACTAGTTTACTGACAACTGAATGGGTCTGAGTAGATTACTTCTCTCACCCAAAGAAAGTATTTATCCCTTGTTGAGTAAGAAGAAACTCCATCACGGCAAGAGGAGAGATAAGGAATTAAAACCCAGATAAGGAATTAAAACCCCTGATAATTTCAAATTTCATTTTAGCCATAATTTTCTCTAACCATACTTTTCACCACAGCTTCTGGAAAAAAGCCAAACAATTTTGTATCATATCATCCACTTTGATCTTCTCTCTCCCATCTACTGGTAGAAAGATGGCAAAAAGAATGCAAGCAGAAGAAGGAAGAGAAGTTAAAGGTGATAAAAGTTATCAATGAGATAACTCTCCATACTATTTGGACTCACGAGCTGTCTAAAGGTTGGGATTTATCATGCATGTTATCCTCTCTTTGTTAAACTGTACTGCCACCTACTACTCTTTTAAACTACCTTGCAGAAGTCTCAGGATATGCAAGGACAGTTTTGATTCTTGAGGGATCTGCTCAAACATCAAATTTCAAAAAGTATGTGTTTGCTTCTCCATTTCGTTTAAAAGAATTCCTGAAGGGTCTTTACAAAAAGGAATATGAAGAATTTCTCTTCTTTTAAGACTTCCTTTCTCATGGCAAATGGTTGAGGGCATACCACTTCAAGTTGTCAGGAAAGAGCCATTAACAGTTGAGAATTAAAACATGGCAGATGCAGTCAGTATCAGAACTCTGGCCAACCTACTCTTAAAGAGGAATGAATGTTCTAAAAGAGAAATCCTGTGTTTTAATTCTAAGAAAGGAAACCAGGAAGAAGAAAAAAGACCCAAGTTTAATTAACAATAGTGAAAGAAAAGGAAAATCATCTTAAATCACTGTATTAAATGAAGTTAGAAAGGCTTTTTCACATCTGCCATCTCAATACAAGTTGCTTTTTCACTTAGGAAATGAACACTGTTTATGTTCCATTTTCAACACCTTAAAGCCATTTACCTTAAACGAACGAACAAACAAGAGAGGCCAAGGTCCAGTATCAATTCCTATTCCACCTTTTCCTACCTAATCTCCCAGAAAGTTAATGCAAATCAAAGCAAGCACTTCAGTGCTGCTGGTAGTGAGGCCGGTTCCTTTCCCAAGAGAGGTCTGTAAAACAGGACAGTCACTGACAGCAGTACAATTACTGACACAGATACAGACTTTATGGACATGTTTATCTCTGCTGTAAATCCACACTCTCTCTCCACTCCGATTCACGAGTCATAAAGAAATTGCAGATAATGAAAAAGTTGGGGAAATTTACAGCATGTCGGAAACCTCAGACAGCCAGAAGAAATTAAAGAGCTGACTAGGGATAAATCACACAGGTACAATTAAAACTTCCTGCATACCTCCTTCATTTCCAAACTGAGGCACAATCCAATGGAGCTGATGAAAAGTTGAGGTCATGACTCCTCAGGCTGTAATCATTTCTTAACTAACTGCATGGTAAAAAAATTAGCCAATTCACGAGTCATGTGTAAATGCTGATTTCTTGCTGCTACCTTGATTTCCTTCACTCTCCACTAGTAGCACCCACACAGCAATTCTGTCTGTGAACAGGCCAAATCACAACAAGCAATAAACGGAAAGGTGATGTCCCCTCTCCCACTGCCGTCTCTGCAGATACAGGACATCTTTTACCATCGCCACTGTGGACTGAGCATTAAAATGAGAAAGTGGAGCTACAATGGGTGAATGAAATTGGAGACTTCTTCCCCTATAAATAACCATTCTGAAGGTTTCATTTGATCTCTTTTCAACATTCCAAAGGAGATTTTAAAGGACTATTTTGTTTGATACAAGAATAAGAATTACTTCTGGTGATACCTGTTTGTGGAGAGTGGACTGGATTAATGCTCTATACTCTCATGTAACCACCTCTGCAGGACCTTAAAAAAGGTACGGTTTTGGCTATACCACTTCCCTCAACTACTCAACCCTTGTTTTTACATTCTTGCAGAGACAAAGACTATAAGAGGGAAGAGTAAAACAAAAAAGAAAAAAAAAAGTCAAAAAAACCCCAAACCTCCAACTCTACCAGAAACTAGAAGTCTTAATTAATGTTCAACTCTTGTTCCAATAAAGTAAATCAAGAAAATGCCAGTGATAAAAAATAATGTCTATTTCTTAAATAATAAGGCTTAACAGATCCCTACTACTGAAGACTAGAATAATGTGAGTTAATTGTTGGCCCCTCTCTTCAATAAGCCTCTATGAAGGAAAAAAAAAGAAAGATTCTATCACATGCGGCACTCCTCTGCTTTCCCTAACTTACCTACATGAAACTAGCCAGTTTAAGAGAACATCAACCCAAACACAAGATCTGTCTGGAATGTAGAAATGAAAAACACAGATTTTACCAACTAACTTCCACATAACTGAATGAACCAACAGTGTCAACAAAAAACTGGTGTATACACAAGACAGTACTCATCTTTGTGCATCTCTATAGGATGGAGCCTCAACCAAATTAGCTCTAATATGATTTTGAAATTCTGAGCCCTGTCAAGAAATGAAGGTTAATAGGCTTTTTTGGAGATATGGAGGATGCAATTGACATGGTTTCGATTTTGTTCCTATTTGACCCCTTGATGATTTGAGATCCATTTTACACTTCAGAGAACCCAAATGTCATTTTCAATTTATATATTAAGATTTTATTCTCCATGGAATAAAAATAATCCTAAAATATACTAAGAGTTTCAACCCAGATATCACTGCCATACAAAACTTAGGTCATATCTAGCTCATGGATCTCAATTCTATTCACTCAATAAGCGTTAGATGTGGTTTCTGACCAGCTTTTGCTTACAATGGAAAATTTCTTTTAGTTCACTGCCAGACTGGTGTCCAGCATCAAAATAAGAACTGCTAAATACAGGCAGAATTTTATTTATAAGCTCCCTATGGGGCAAATCATATTTTATCAAATGAATATTTCAAAGAAGCCATGAAACATATCTACTATTAACTCTAAGAGGCATTATTACCCCTGGATAAAGAATCAGAATATTTGGATTCTAGTCCCAGTTTTGCAAATAACTAGGTGTGTGACTGGGCAAAGGATTTAAGTTTTTTGAACCTCAAATGGGAATAAAAGCAGAAGAGTAGTGAGAATTAAGTGAGAAAATATATGTAAGAAACATAGGCTCAAAAACAATACTTGCCTTTACTGCTTCATGAGATATGATTCAGATTCCTGGTTCTGTCACTAATGAGCTGTGTGGCTGTCCTTAGGCAAGTCACCTATTATCTTTAGGCCTCTGTTTCTGCATCTGTAACATCAGAGGGTTGGGACTTGATTCCCTTCCAGTTCTAACATGTTATGGTTACCAATTCTGTCACTAAATTACTGGGTGGCTGAGGTCTACGTAACTGCATCTCTTTAGACCTCAGTTTCCTTCCCTTTAAATACTGGAAGCTGAACCAACAGAAAACTAGGATCATAACGAGAAATTCATAAAAGGAGGAAAAGCAAGTGGTCAGTAAACATAACTTTATCAGCAATCAAAGAAATACCTATAAAAAATACTGACATAATTTTTCACCTATAAAATGGGCAAGTACTAAAAAGTTTCACACTATCTAAAGTTGGCCATACAATACAGGAAAATAAGTACTTTCATTTACTGTTCCTAGAAATATAGTTTGGACAAGTATTTCTGGAGGTCACTTAAGCAATATGTATAAAAAATTTTAATGTGCCATTCACTTTGATCTAGAGTAAAGGATGCTTACTCCAGCATGGTCAAATACGGGAAACAATCTAAATGTTTATTAAGAAAGAATTAATAAATTACATTATAAATAATCATACAATGGTATTATGCACAATTATAATACCAAAGATTTTGCTATGTTTTCATGGTTATTGAAAGACGTTCACAATGCACAAAGTCAAAAAGGAAGGTTTTAAAACAGGAATAGCATGATGTCATGTATGTAAAAATATATGTACATATGTATGCATATAAGTGTGTGTATATACATGTGTATAATACCTCTTAGAAGGACATATTTAGAGGATTTGCAAGAGTGTTCACTGAAATGTTAAACGTAATTACTGTATTTTGGGATGCTGTGATTTGGGGTGATTTCTGCTTTCTTTATGTTTTCTATAATGAATATGGTTTTGTTTTTGTTCCTCTACTGTTCTTTTGTAAAAAACTTCAGTGACAGAATTCTATTCAATTATAGAATCTTTTTGCCTCTTCCTCAGAGAAGCCTTGCTTCTCTGGACACCCTGAACAAATCAGAGGCAGTCTCAGATATCTGTTGTTCTGCACTATTATACTTCTCCTTCACAGTGCTCATCACAACCCTCACTACAGATTATTTCAAGGTGTTCAAGGTGTGTCCTCCATGTGATTGCTTTGCTTACCACTGCATCCTCAACTCTTACCATAGTGACTGGCTCATTTTAGTCAATTAAAATGTTTGTTGTGGAGATCCCTTCATGGCTCAGCAGTTAAGGAACCCAACTAGGATCTGTGAGGATGCAGGTTCGATCCCCGGCCTCGCTCATTGGGTTAAGGATCCGGCGTTGCCGTGACCTGTGGTGTAGGTCGAAGACGAGGCTCAGATCCCGTGTTGCTGTGGCTGTAGTGTAGGCCAGCAGCTGTAGCTCCAATTAGACCCCTAGCCTGGGAACCTCCATATGCTACGGGTGCAGCCCTAAAAAGACAAAATGACAGATAAATAAATAAAATATGGCACAGATGAACCTATCTACTGAGCAGATTCCCAGACATGAATAGCTGACTTGTGGTTGCCAAGAGGGAGGGGGAGGGAGTGGGATAGACTGGGAGTTTGGGGTTAGTAGATGCAAACTATTACATTTAGAATAGACAAGCAATGAAGTCCTGCTGTAGAGCACAGGGAACTATTTCCAATCACTTGTGATTCTAATCACTTGTGATAGGACATGGATGGAAGATAATATGAGAAAAAGAATGTATAAGTAGGAGTTCACCTTGTGGCTCAGCAAAAACGAATCCAACTAGTATCCATGAGGATGCAGGTTCGATCCCTGGCCCTGCTCAGTGGTTAAGGATCCGGCATTGCCGTGAGCTGTAGTGTAGGTGGCAGACATGGCTCGGATCTAGGATTGCTATTGCTGTGGTGAAGGTGGAAGCTGTAGCTCCAATTCGACCCCTAACCCGGGAACTTCCATATGCCATGGGTGTAGCCCTAAAAAGACAAAAAATAAAACAAAAAAAATAAAATCTTCCTTCTCCTTTCTTTTCCAATTACAAAATAATACGTATCAAGTGGGTTGTTAGTTCTTTTCTCATGTAGTGTCCAAGTTAGTCAACAAATCAACAGCTAAAGATGCTTCAGTTTTTTCAAGGAAAGAAAATTTCCAAGGATTTTCAAATAACAAATAGTATTAATGTAAAAATTTATCACTCAACGAGGTTATCGGAAAACTTACATATCAAATTCAGAAGCCACTGAGTTGAGGAAAACATACCTTTACTTACTCCATTTTAATTTTTCTCTGTATTATGTAACCAACAATGATACTGTGATATTCCCGTAGGAGAAGAAAACAATTCAGCCAGCCCAAGTCATACTAGTAATTTACTATTTATTTCTAAGATACTAGAGCTTTGAACTTATCATCCAAATCAAAATGACAAGGGTGGCACTAACAAAAAAGGAAAACATCGTCAAACCAAAATTCAAAACTTTTGTTTAAATTAGAGAAATCTGAATATGGATCACACATCAGATAATTGTATTGCATTATGATAAATTTCTTGAGTGTATTAGCTGTATTATAGATATGTAGGAGAATGTTACTGTTCTTAAGAAATTATGCTAAAGTATTTATGAAGCGTCATGGTCTCTGCAGCTAGTTTTCAAACAGTTCAAGAATAAAACAGTAAAATTAAAAATTATACTTATGTAGATAGATAAAGCAAATGTGACAAATGTTAACTGGTGAACAGGTGAAGGTCTATGAGTATCTATCGCATTATTCTTGAACTTTTTTCTCTTTTTATGGTCACATTGCGGCATGTGCAAGTTCCCAGACTTGGGGTTGAACCAGAGCTGTAGCTGTAGGCCTAGGCCAAAGTGGTGGCAACAGCAACAGGTGGATCTGAGCTGTATCTGTGACCTACGCCACAGCAGCAGTGCCAGATCCTTAACCCACTGAGAGAAGCCAGGGATAGAACCCACATCCTCATTTTTTTGGCGGGGGGGACGGGGGTCTTTTTAGGGCCCCACCTGCAGCACACGGAGGTTTCCAGGCTAGGGGTCGAATTTGAGCTGTAGCTGCTAGCCTATGCCACAGCCGCAGCAACGCTGGATCTGAGCCACACCTGCAACCTACACCACAACATAGGACAACAATGGATCCTTAACCCACTGAGCAAGGCCAGGGATAAAACCCGAGTCCTCGTGGATGCTAGTCAGATTCATTTCTGCTGAGCCATGACAGGAACTTCGACTATGTCAGGTTCTTTACCCGCTGAGCCACAAGAGCGCTAAAACTTTTTAAAGAAATTTGAAACTTGATATCAATTTAAGAGAAAAAAACAAACTTGGATTCATTAAAAAACACCATTAAGAAAATGGGAAAGTAAGCCACATAGTGGGATAAGATGTCTGCAATTTATGTAACTGACAAAGAATGCATATCAGAAATATATAAAGAATACCTACAAATCAGTGTTTAAATTGACAATCCAGTTTTTAAAGAAGGGCAAGAGATATAAACAAGCACTTCAAACCCCTGGAAAAAAAAAAAGCGCTCCACAAAAGCAGTTATTCAAATGTTCAATAAACATATGAAAAGGCACTCAATCTCATCAAGCATTATGGAAGTGAAAATTAAAACTACACTGAGATACCATTCCATGTATGATAATAGCTAGATATTAAGACCGAGAATGCACCTGTTGGTAGCAACTTAGAATAACTAAAATCGCCCAAGGGCTTGTAAACTGGTATAACCACTTTGGAAAACTGGAACTATCTACTATATACATACCTACAACCTAGAAATTTTACTCCTAGTTATATATACAAAAATGCATGTACCAAAACGGACATATACCAAGAATGTTCATAGTATTTCTTTGTAATAGCCAAAAGCTGGAAACAGCCAAGTATCCATTGTTAGCAAAATGGAAAAATAAATCACATTGTATTCTTACAGTGATATACTATACAGCAATAAAAATAAGCAAATGACAGCTGAAGACAACATGGATGAATGTTATAGTCAAACTATTGAGCAAAAGAAGCCAGACACAAGAGTATATATATAGTGTGTTATTCATTTACGTAAGTTAAAAAACAAGCAAAATTATTTTATGATGTTATAAGTCACAACAGTGCTTGCCTCTGGGGGAAGGGCAGGCAGTGACTGAGAGGGACATTAAGGAGGCATTATATGTTTGAAAGTTCTATTTCTTGATCTGATTCGGGTGGTGGTTATATGGGAATGTTGATTTGATGGAAATTCACTGAGCTATACATTATTATTGTGTGCTTTTCTCTATGTATATTATACTTCCACTTACATTTTATCAAAGAACAAGAAAATTCAGGAATTTTCATATCCTGAATCTAAAGTCTCAGTTTAGTTCTTTTCTCTTCGTATTCTGTATCTAAAACTTCAACCTGTTAAATTCAACTATTCTCTCAATGGACTTCTTCACTATTATCCAACCAATTTTAAATGTATCTTTCTACAATATAGTCAAGTGTAACAGTTCTTCCTTTAAAAATATCATTATTTTTCTATTACATTTCTCAAATCTTTCTGTTATACCAAACATTGATAGCTCTTGCCAAGCTTTTAGTTTAGACTTAATAGTTAAAGATACTTCTCTTCTAGATACCAAAAGTCATTATTTTTTTTAGATTTCCTATACCAAAGTGCTCTGTCATCACCTTATCAATCTCATGCAATAAATATCACCACCCTCCCAGATTATATTTCCAACACCAAACAGTGTTAAAAACTGAAAAAAAGAAAAGGAACTAGGAATTCCCATCATGGCTCAGTGGTTAACGAATCCAACTAGGAACCATGAGGTTGCAGGTTCAATCTCTGGCCTCAGTCAGTGGGTTAAGGATCCGGCGTTGCTGTGGCTCTGGTGTAGGCCGGTGGCTACAGCTCTGATTAGACCCCTAGCCTGGGAACCTCCACATGCCGCAGGAGTGGCCCTAGAAAAGGCAAAAAGACAAAAAAAAAAAAAAGAAAGAAAGAAAACTAAAATTACATTTAAAACAAAAATACCTCTTCATTTCATTGAAATCTAGAGTATCAAAAACTAAACAGATAAACAAAAAATCAGATAATGTCAATTTACTTCCCCAGGAACAGAAACAGTCATTCTCATACCCAAAGCCTGGAAAGAAATTCAGGCTTTGCACACCTATTACAATTATTTAGTTCTCCTCTCCTCTTTGCCATAGGAAAACTATATATTCAAATGGAAAAATTTATCAGGTCCATTTTACTTCTCAACCAGAGAGCTGCAATTCCATTTAAGACTAACACACATTCTAAATGGTTCTTTGCTCCTGCTGAGTAGTTATACTAGAGTTCAGTTTCCCAGCTACAGGGAAGAAAGGCTGAAAACACAAAGCTGGACAAAATGCTGGCCAATGTTTGCTTATGAAAAGATACCTCTTTTGCCAACTACATCATCTCTTGCCCCTGACCCAGGAGCTTACCACTCCTTTTGTTCCCAAACTTCTCCATCTAGAAGGACATGCTAAGTATGCTATTCATCACTTGCTTAAAATGATCACTTGTTGTTAACAGATCTAGTCATTTTTATTTAGAAACAGTCCATAAAAGAGTTTAAAATTTTACCTGTGCAGGAAATCAGAAGATAGATCTTTCAAGTAACTATAATTTTGTTTCTAGAATGGTACATAATTTTTCTTTTTTTTTGGATAGTTTTTTTTTTTCCCACTTCAACAAAATGAAATGTGGTTATTGTTGATTATTTGGAAATTGCAGAAAAAATTTTAAAAATCACTCAGGATAGCCATTAAAACATATTGGTGTATTTCCTTCTAGTCATTCATCTATGCTTATGCTCTCAAAACAAAAAAGAAAGAAGAAAACTGCTGATTTTGTGTTCTGCAATTTTTCACTTGCATTTTTACCTGTAACTATCCTTACATATGATATTTTTCTGTCCTTAAATGCTCTTCATTGCTCTAACATGATTTTTAATAGCTACATTATCTTCTATTGTATGAATATACTATAATTCACTGGGTTATTTAATGTTGAACCTTAAATTCTTTCACTATGTATATCCCCTTATCTATGATACATTTTGTAGAACTATGCAGAATGCTACTTTGAAACCAACCCCAAACAAATTAATTTAAGCCCAGCCTGCTTACCTCTATCCTTCCCCTCCTCACCCCAAATCAGAAGAGAATAAATTCACATCACAAGCATTTTACGGTAAAATCCTCTTTGTGTGTAAAACCATTTTAGAGGCAATGTTGGGTTTATGAAACAACTTAACTAAAGGATAAAAGATATAAATGTTTATAAGCCTTACAGGTAATTTGAGGCTTTGTGTATCCTAATTTGTTAACCAAGGGAAAAATTAGAAATAATGACATGTTTTTTTCCACATTATCATAATACATTTTTTAAAACAAAATGCTTAAGGCTAAATTGACAATTTCTAATTATGAGGAATATCCTTGATCCCTCCAAAGTGGGATTTCTAGATTTTATACTGTATTACTACCTAAATAGGATGCCATGCTGATGACTAGGGTGAGATGGTATGGCCATAACATAAAACAAAGATAAGTTTCATTTGGTATTGGAGAAATGTAGATTACATCACTATCTGTAAGGTGACTTTTTTTTTTTTTTTCCTTTCTTTTTAGGGACACACTCACAGCATATGGAGGTTCCCAGGCTGGGGATTGAGTCAGAGCTGTAGCTGCCAGCCTACGCCACAGCCACAGCAACACAAAATCCAAGCTGCGCCTGCAACCTATACTGCGGCTTGCGGCAATGCCAGATCCTTAACCCACTGAGTGAGGCCAAGGATCGAACCCGCATCCTCATTGATACTAGTCATATTCCCACTGAGCCACAACGGGAACTCCCTGTAAAGTGTTTCTGAATCAATTTCGCTGGCTTTACTTTTCTAGGTTAATTTTTTTTTTTTTTGCCTTTTTTAGGGCCACACTGGCAGCATATGGAAGTTCCTAGGCTAGGGGTCAAATCAGAGTTACAGCTGCTGGCATATGCCACAGCCACAGCCATGCAGGATCTGAGTCATGTCTTTGAACTAAACCACAGCTCATGGCAACACTGGATCCTTAACCCACTGAACGAGGCCAGGGATCGAACCCGCATCCTCATGGATCCTAGCTGGATTCTTTAACCACTGAGCCACGGAGGGAACTCCCTGGGTTAAAATAATTTAAATTTACATTTTCTTGAATTTCCAGTCTTCATTACAGAGATGATTAAGAAACATGAAAAAGTTCATTTTTACAAGTGAAGGACTGAACATTAAAACAAGATATTAGTATTTTGCATATCAAGTTGCAAAGACTTTAAAAAATTATAATTCTTGGTATTACCAAGGATATAAGGGTAGGCGAGGCCTTTCTGGAAGACAATTTGGTAATATATTTCCCTCTTAATTAGAGATCCCAGAAATCTCCAACTACATGTTAAACGAAGCCTTCACTCACAGAAAGACTTAACCATGGTGCTACTATAATCCAAAAGTTGATATTAACTAATAAATGCATCAGCATCAAATATGTTGAGCCAGTTACCATTATTCAAGTTTAAACTTCTGAAATTTGGAGTTCCCATTGTTGCTCAGTGGTAACGAACCGGACTATTATCCATGAGGACGTGTCTTCAATTCCTGGCCTCACTCAGTGCGTTAAGCTCTGGCATTGCCGTGAGCTGTGGTGTAGGTCGCAGACATAGCTCAGATCCCGAGTTGCTATGGCTGTGGTATAGGGGGACAGCTATAGCTCCGATCTGACCCCTAGCCTGGGAACTTCCATATGCTGCAGGTGTGGCCCTAAAAAGTAATCAAACAAACAAACAAATAAATAAATAAAAATAAACTTCTAAAATTTTCTTCCAATTTACAAGCATTTGGATGTCTACCATATACAAAGGCGTTAACAACTTCCTGAAGAGTTAGAGGTAGCTAACTGAAAAAAAAAAGCACTACTGTGGAAGGAAACTATACAAAAGTAATTTATTCAGCTGAGAGGCTTAATGATATGCCAAAGGTTACAGGAACCCCAAAAACCCATTTCTGAAGTTATGGATATCCTGTTTCACACATTTATTTCCCTGAAAAAACAAATACAATCTAAAACACTACTTGTTACCTGGGTGATATGACTAAACTAGGCAAAAGCATTGCTTTCATTCTATTAAGAACACCAACCTATACAAACGGCTTTTACTTACTTCTAAAATAATTAAGATGCCAGCCTACTAAGTGACATGTAAAAGAGGCAGGTGATTTTTTTTTTAGTGTAACCAAATCTCCTTCTTCTTTCTGACTTTCCTGTCACCAAGCATGCTCAAAACAACATGGTAAACTCTAATTATCGTCTGCCCCCTAAGATTCATCCAGACAGTTACTCACCTAATCCTGAAAATGATATACCTAAAACATCTACTGTTGGTGTGCTTCTTTCTTCCATTATCCCTGCCACCACTCATTCAAGCCCTCAGTCTTTCTTGCGGAACCCACACTCCTTGCTAGCTTCTGGCCTCCTGTCTTTACTATTTCATTCTATCCTATGCATGATGCCTCTTAAAGGTGTGTGACACCCCTACTCGTTAATCCTCAGTGGGAGAATTTTTAATGACAGAAAAATGCTTAAGATGGAATGAATTGTAAAAAAAAAAAAAAAAAAAAAAAGGCGGACTAAAACTACATATATACACTATAGCCTCAGTTATGTCCGTGTATATATGTGCGTACAAATAGAAATGTAATCACATGCACCCCCACATAAAGGGAAAAGGGAGGGTAGGAAACATATCCAATGTTAGCAATAGTTATCTCTTAGTGGGTAAGGCTGTGGTCATTGTAATGTTCTCTACCTTAACAATAAACAGATTTGTGGTAAATCTCCTAGTAAAGAAAGTATCCCTATAAGCCATCTGTAATGAACATATGTTAATATGCTAACATACAATGTTACAGACATTAAAATACTTTTTAAAGAACATGCTCCCCATTACCTATGAATCTAATTCCTCTCTCCTGAGAGTTCAAGACCCTATGCAGTCCAGCCCCTATCTTTCTCCTCTTGGTCCTTACGACCCCTAATATAATCTGGGATCCTTAAAAACCAAAATAGATCGCTCACACTATTCATTGAGCACAGCTGTTTTTTCAAACTCTGCTCACTCCAAATATTTACTCCACCTGGAATATGGTCCCTTCCCATATCCACCCATTGAAAACCTGTGTTCCTGGAGTTCTCTTGTGACACAGAAGGTTAAGGACCTGGTGTTGTCACTGCAGTGGCTCAGGTTACTCCCATAGTGCAGGTTGGATCCCTGCACCAGGAACTTCCACAGGCCGTGGGCAAGGCCAAAAACAAAAACAAAAAAATCTGTGTTCTTTAAGGTATATTTTCAATGATTTGGAAATAGCAAATACTACCAACACCCCTTTCGCTGGTCCACAGTAGACAATACTAATTGACTTTTCTGAATCCAGACTCCTCAAAATCTTCAGTTCAACAGTCCTAGGTAATCCTTACTAATCAATCCATGTTGACAAATAAAATGAAACTTATCTGCCATTCCTGTAGCAATCTAATATAACTGCCTCTTCTCTCCCATCCCCAAGGTTCTTAGTACTCTTATAGAGCTTATCTCCTCCACCTTCTATTAAAAATAATTTACCAAATTGTCTTATTTCACTCTCCTACTAGATTTTAATCCGTACAAGGGCAGTAATTATATCCTATTCATCTTGATATCCCCTACAGAGCCTTGTAGGAAGTAGGCACTCAGTTGCTCAACTGCTCACTTCTGTTCAGGCATTGTCTGATACCACTTAATAACCAGGAGAGTAAAAAGACAGAACAAGACAAACAGATTAGAAAGCTGAACTCATTCTGAGGGTCTTATATCCAGGTATGGAAGATACTGAATTAAACTACCACATTTTTGTTTATTTTTCTATTGATCTCCTTAATTAAAAGCAAAATGTTATTTCTGATAATAGAGAAACTGAAGGACTCTGAGCCTCAAAAATATACATTGCTTAAGAAAAGATTTTTTTTTTAAATGGAGAGGTGAAAAGGAAAAGTAAAAAGCTAAAAATAAAGTAAGGCATCAACAAAGTTAGGCAAGTATTCTAGTTTGTACCTAAATTAGAAACCCAGTTCAAGAGAGATGGGTAGAAGTACAGTAAGACTAGAAGTACAGTAAGACTGCCATCTAGAGGCTAGTGAAAAAAACCCTTTTCCTCCTCAATCAAGTACGGTTAATTTAAACTACTATAGACAGAAGTACAGGCTTTATAAAGTAAGTCAGGCAAAGCAGCCTGATGTCAGGCCACAAAGACTATCCAGGGTGTAAGAGTCCCAGTTACTCTCTCCCTGCCCTCCATCACAGATCAAAATAAGAAATTAGCAGAGCTAACTGTTCTTTAGAATTTTATCTGGATGGGAAGTAGTTTTTAACTACAAATGGCCACTTTTTCAAAAACCGCATAGCTAAAGGGTACAGAAGTCTACTTCACCACAGGCTAGCTTGGAAGCAGAAGTTCTTCTTTGGTACCACCACCAAAGAAAGTGGTACCAGTTTCCTCATCAATACAGACTACCAGGATGAAGTATCCGGTTTGAATGGGAAGTTTCAATCTTCTTACAATAAAATGTTGCATTTTAAAAACTAGTAGGTGATTAGATTTAGTCAAATAATGGTCCTACTGAAAGAGCTAAGTGAACATACAAGATTAGACTATAAATTAACAGGAGCAATTAATTGTATCAAAATAAGCTACATTTCTTAAAGCTTATTTAGACTGAAGATTCAGTGTGATCTTACGTAACTTTTTAGCTAATCTTTTCTTTATAACATCAAAGTAATTTCAAACCAGTACAAGTAAATGACTACAAATCAAATTGAAAATTTTTTTATTATATGGTATATGGTGAAGTATAATCAAGAACAAATGCATCACATTCAACTTCTTCATGATAAAAATATTCAACCAACTAAAAATAAGAGATAACATCCTCAACCTGACAAAGGGCATCTACACAAAACCTAACACGCTCCCTCCCTAAGATCAGGAGGAAGACAAGGATGTTCATTTTTGCCACTTCTATTCAACACTGTACCGAGACTTCAAGCCAGGGCAATAAGAAAGAAAGGAAAAGAAAAGAGAAGAAAAGGAAATGAAACAAAGAAAAGGAAAGGAAGGGAGGGAAGGAAGGAAGAAAGAAAGGAAGGAAGGGAGGGAGGGAATATATATCCAGACTGATTACAGAAAATCTTAAGTAATCTACTAAAACACAATTAGAACTAATAAATGAGTTCAGTAAAGTGGCAAGACATAAGATCAAAATACAAAAATTAATTCTATTTCTCTACAGTAGCAATAAGCAAATTGAAAATGAAATTAAGAAAACAATTTATAATTTACATTAAGAAAACAAATTAAGAAAACGTTTACATTAGCTCAAAAAAAACCCTTAGGAATAAATTTTAACAAATGAGGTATAAAACTTATGCTTTGAAAACTACAAAACATTGTCCAAAGAAATTAAAGAAGACCTGAATAAACAGAAATACATACCACATTCATGAATCATCTTAATTTTATTAAGACAACAATATCCCCCAAACTGATCTACAGATATAATGCAATCCCAGCGAAAATCTCAGCTGACCTCTTTAGCACAACTGAGAAGTTAAAATCCCAATGGAAATTCAGGGGACCCAGAATAGCATAAAAATTCTTGAAAAACAAGAACAAAGTTGGAAAACTCAAACAGCCCAATTTCAAAACTTACTACAAAGCTACAGTAATCAAGACAGTGAGGTAATGGCATTAGGATAGATATATATGTCAATGGACTACAGAACTGAGAATCCACAAATAAAACCTCATGTTCATGGTCAACTGATTTTTGAGAAAAATGCTAAGAGAATTAATTAGAAAAGGACAGCCTTTTCAACAAATGGTGCTAAAACAAGTGGATATCCAAATGTAAAAGAATGAATTTGGATCTCTACCTCACGCCATATACCAAAAAATAAACTTAAAATGGATCAAATACCTAACTTTAAGAGCTAAAGTATCTAACTCTTAGAAGAAAACATACGCATAAATGTTTAGGACCCTGAATTAGGCACTAGTTTCTTAGGTATGACATCAAAATACAAGCAACAAAAGAAATACTTGATAAACTGGAGTTCCCATCATGACTCAGCAGAAACGGAATCTAACTAGTATCCACCAGGACACAGGTTTGATTCCTGGCCTTGCTCAGTGGTTAAGGATCCCGAATTGCCTTGAGCTGTGGTGTAGGTCCCAGGGGCAGCTTGGATCCCTCGTTTCTGTGACTGTGGTGTAGGCTGGTGGCTACAGCTCCAATTCGACCCCTAACCTAGGAACCCCCATATGCTGTGGGTGTGGCCCTAAAAAAAGACAAAAAGAAATTACAAATAACTGATAATCTGGACTTCAACAAAAACAAAAACTTTCTTGCCTCAAAGAATACCATCAAGAAAGTAAGAAAATCAACCCACAGATGTAAAACTTTTTGCAAATGATATATCTAATAAGCAATCTGTTCCTAGAATATCTAAAAACCCCTACAACTCAATAATAAAAATAAAAATAATCCAATTTTTAAATGAGCCAAGGATCTGAATACAGTTCTCTAGAGAGGATATACAATTAGCCAATAAGCACATGAAAACTTGCTAAATATCGCTAGTTATTAGGCAAATCCAAACACAATGAGATACTACTTCACACTCACTAGGATGGATTATGTAATAATTTTTTTAAAACAAATAATAAATATTGGCAAGAACGTAGAGAACTGTCATATACTCTTGGTAGGAATGTAAAATGATATAGCTAGTATGTGAAATAGTCTGAGAGTTTCTCAAAAGACCAGATGCAGAGTTACCACATGATCCAGAAATTTCACTCCTAGTTATAAACTCAAGAGACTAAAAACAGAGGTCCACACAAAATCTTGTACATGAATGTCAACAGCAGCATTATTCATACTAGCCAAATAAAGGAAATAACCCAAATGTCCATCAACTAGTGGATAAATATAATGTGAATAACTGGTAGATAAATATATCTATACAGTAGAATATAATTCAATCATAAAAAGAAATGAAGCACTGATACATGTTACAATATACATGAACATTAAAAATACTATATTAAGTGAAAGAAACCAGTCACAAAAGACCACATATTATATGATTCCATTTATCCGAAATGTCCAAACTAGAAATTCACAGAGACAGAAAGTGTATTAGTGGTGGCCTAGGCCTACGGAGTTTGGGGGGAAATGGGGAGTGACTGGTAATGGATAGAATTTCTTTGAGGAATAACAAAAATGTTCTAAAACTGAGATGATGGCTGCATAATTCTGAATATACTAAAAATCACTGAATTTATATACTATAAATAAGTGAATTGTAGGGTACATGAATTACATCTCAGTAAAGCTATTATTAAAAAAGGAAAAAGAAGAAACATATCAGAACCCCAAGCTTTAGCCCTAGTTTCAAATGGCATGAGCGGCTGCTTTCCCCATCTTCACATCCTATTTAAAAATATCTTGAATACAGCCAGTAAGTAGGTCTTCTGCATGACTATTAAAAGGTCTGCAGCCTTCAGAGACAGGGTGAAAAAATTTTTAAAAAGGACAAAAACTGTTGAGAATCAGTATTCATTAGGACTTACAAGAGTTCAATGGGTCTTGGGAATAAAGCAAGCTATGCCTAGGTATTGCCTTTGCAATTTAAAAGACTAAATCAGGATCATGCCCAGGTCATAATAGTGATGGAGCAGGGGTCAGTTATAAGATAATACCAAACCATTATCACCATGCTTCACACTATCTCTACGGGGTTGATCATTCACTGTCATAGAGAAAAATTCCAGACATTATGAGACCTTCAAATATTACTTCATTAAAACACTATTTAAAACATTAAAACACTATTTAAAAATAATAATAATAATAATTTCCAGAAACTTCCACCATTTCAGTTTATTTATTTATTTATTTTTTTAAATGTGTTATTAGGGTCACATTCACAGCATGTGGAAATTCTGAGGCTACGGGTCGAATTGGAGCTGTAGCAACTCAGGACCCAAGCCACGTCTGCCACCTACACCACAGCTCACTGCAATGCTGGATCCTTAACCCACTGAGCGAGGCCAGGGATCGAACCCACGTCCCCATGGATACCAGTTGGGTTCGTTACCGCTGAGCCACAAGAGGAACTCCTGGAAGAGTATTTCTAATGGGGACTATGCATGGTGTTTGGTAGGAGAGAAGAAGGCTAGACATTAGGCTAGATCCAAAGTGAAGAGGATTCCCAGAGTTCCCATTGTGGCTCAGTGGTTAACAAATCTGACTAGGAACCATGAAGTTGCAGGTTTGATCCTTGGCCTCACTCAGTGGGTTAAGGATAAAGTGTTGCCATGAGCTGTAGTGTAGGTTGCAGTGCAGCTCAGATCCCTGTGGCTGTGGCTGTGGCTGTGGCCAGCGGCTACAGCTCTGATTCGACTGCTAACCTGAGAACCTCCATACGCTGTGGGTGCAGCCCTAAAAAACCAACCAACCAAACAAACAAAAAACCAAAGTGAAGAGGATTCTGAATGCCATGCTAAGGAATCTGAATTTTATTGTATGCATAATGAAGTATTACTAACGACTTATGAGCAAAGGACAAACAGAAGCAAACAATTTAGTAAAATTAAACTGGTAGTGTCCACATGATAAACTGATATGAGGGAGTCAAGAGGCAGGGAAGCCAGTTACAAAGTGAGTGCAATACAAGTTTCAGTAAGACAGGAAGGGCACTGAACTCAGATGGAAGTAACAGAAGTGGAATTCTCTATATGGTAAGGCAGTTTTTTATATTTCTATGTATTTCATGGGAATTTCCTAAAAACCCAAATCAAGAGGGGCCCCAATCATGTAAAACTATAAATACCTGTATAAAAAATTACTGCATTCCAAAATCTGCACACCAAAAAGGTGATTTGAGACATAACCATGGACCAAATCAAGGAGCAAGGTTCATCTCCCAAAAGACACAACCTAGTTACTATCAGCCAAGGAAGGTTCACATTATTTCTATACTAACATTTTAAAATGCTCTAGGGAAGTGACAAACAATCATGTTTTGAGGGCAAATTTTTTTGCATTTTTTTTCTTTCCATCATCTTTATCAGTGCAGATATTTGCATGAAAACAGGATCATTGGTCCTTGGGGATTCATCAGCTCCTATTGCTTATTTTTCATCCATGTCATCCTCTCAATTAATGCAGGAAAGAGGATTGAGACATCGAAACACCAGATTAGGGTGTCAAGTAAATGTCAACCCCTAGAGTAGATGAATAATCTGTAAGGACAAAAAAAAGATCTTGTTTTTATGCAAATATACTACAATAAAAAACAAAGAGAGAATGTGTCCAAGAAGTCCAATACATATCAATGTGATTCCTCTAATTCTAAATTTAAAAAGTATTTTCTACATGTCAGCTTATCATTATAATCAGGGAAAATGACAATCAGTAGTAAAGCACTACTATAGAAGTTGAAATAGGCTGAATTTTAAACTAGAAAATTAGTTCGAAAAAACCTCAGCTGTGCTCATGAGGCTTATCTGGCAGAAACGAGCATTTTTGTTGCAGAATTTTGGTTACATGCTTAAGGTGACTGAGTTAGGTGACTTCAAACCTCGACCACCAAAGTCTTTGGTTTTAGAAATACAAATTCTTAACAATAATAATGTTTTTAATTATGTGGATTAAAAACTAAAACAAACCACACCAAGTTTCTGATTTGTGGAAAGCCATTAAAATAGATTGATGCTGAGAGGATTCATTATTCTAAAAACTGATAAAGAGAAAGAATCATTTATCCAACAAGAACAATTTTCAAGGTAATAATAAACAGTTGATAAGATAAAATTCTTTACGGGAAAACTCTAGCTAAAAAGAAGGAATGACAGAATTAGTACATCACCATTTTGCAACCTACAATAAAATAGTTAATCTATGTACTTTTCAAAGGCTGCTAAAACTCTGGGTATAAGGCTGATGGAGAATTTTCTTTCTTTCTTTCTTTTTTTTTTTTTTTGTTTTGCTTTTTAGGGCTGCACCCATGGGATATGGAGGTTCCCAGGCTAGGGGTCAAATGGGAGCTGCAGGTGCCACCTATGCCACAGCCACAGCAACTCGGGATCCCCAACCCACTGAGCGAGGCCAGGGATCAAACTCAAGTCCTCATGGATACTAGTCGGATTCATTTCCGCTGTGCCATGATGGGAACTCCAAGACAAAATTTAATAATGAATCATAGCCAGGATAATAATACCTTTATCAATGAATTAATCTTAGCATCACAAAGAGAGCCTAGGAGACTTATGTACCCTTCTGAAGGCTATATACAACACAATTTATGAAATATTCTTGCCAAAATAAAAATAAAAATCAATCCTGTGTCTATGCAAGCTTCTAGATCTAACAACTAGGAAATTAAAAGGGATAGATGGACATATTAAACACTACCACAAGGATGTAAGCAATAAAATCCAGGATGTGAAAAATTCTACAGAACAAATAACAAGGTCTAATAAATGGCAAAGGAAAATAAAAGGGATGTGGAATTATTATAGATTAAAAGAGACTTAAGGGACATATCAATCAAATACAGTATCTTATTTAAATTTTGATGCAGGGAGTTCCCGTTGTGGCTCAGTGGTTAACGAATCCAACTAGGAACCGTGAGGTTGCGGGTTCGATCCCTGGCCTCGGCTCAGTGGGTTAAGGATCCAGCATTGCCGTGAGCTATGGTGTAGGTCGCAGAGGAGGCTCAGATCTGGCGTTGCCATGGCTGTGGTGTAGGCCAGCGGCTACAGCTCTGATTAGACCCCTAGCCTGGGAACCTCCATATGCCGCAGGAGCGGCCCTAGAAAAGGCAAAAAGAAAAAAAAATAAACACATTTTGATGCAAACCAACCAGTTGTATAAAGACAACCAACTACAAGTCAACCAGAGAAATCTGAATCCTTATTGGCTATCTGATGATATTAAGCAAGTCTGTTAAACTTTTAGGCATAATAATGGAATTATAGTTACATCTTTTAAAAAAGAGACAGAGAGTCCATGTCTTGGAATCATATACAAGGTTATTTAGTCATGAGATAATATGATGCCAGAGATTTGCTTTAAAATAATTATGTAGTTTGGTATGAGTGAAACGAATCAGCCATATGCTGACTATTGAAGCCAAGTAATGAGTATATGAGGTCAATATTCTACTCGCACTCCTTTGATACATGTTTAAAACTTTCCATAATAAAAAGTGTGGGAAAAAATACATTATCTTTCTCAGCAGAAAGCAGAAAAAGGAAAATTAATAAAAGGGAATATAGTGATTTCATCTACAATTAGAGACAATACTGTTGATAAATATATGTGTCATACAGCATCTCCTTGATACTACAAGCATGAAACTTAATTTCATAAGAAAAATTGGCAGAGAGATAAAAGACTGAGTATTATGATCATTACAGCATGTATTGTCCAGAGCTAGAAACACAATCAAGTTCTATACTGTACAAGCCTCACATTCACAAATTTAATAATCACAGGGCTTTCAATATAGACCCTTAAGGTCCATGACATACATAGTAATTAGTACTTTTGCTAGGACATAAACTTCAATCATGAGAAATAAATAACTAATACACAGGGGAGTTAGGAAACAATGAGTAAACCTAGCAGACTACTCAGCAAACATATCTCAAAGCAGTCTGTGGTTCTCTGCTCCTTGATTCATGAAGTGATGAATGAACAAAAATTTTTGGTACGAGAACATTGACTGCTAATGACAGAAATGGAAATAAAGAAAACATAAAGAGGACTAAGGAAGTGTTGATTATGAGTCAAAAATCAGAAATTTTAAACTAAATTTTAAAGTAAAATATTGAATTTGGCAGTAAAATCAATGATGTGAACAAATTCACTATATACTCTATAAATAAAGACAATTTATGAAACTTTTGTTGAGACCACTAATCAGGGCAAAACTTGCATTTCTGAAAAAAAAAATCATAAGCTACAGTAATCCCTCAAAATTTTGGCTTTATGAGGACATAATGAACTTCTTTGCAGAACAGACACTGACTCACAGACTTTGAAAAACTTATGGTTTCCAAATGAGACAGGTTGGGGGGTGGGGGAATGCACTGAGGGTTTGGGATGGAAATGCTGTAAAATTTGGCTGTGATGATTGTTGTACAACTATAAATGTAATAAAATTCATTAAGTACTTAAAAAAAAATTGTGGCTTTATGAAGGTCTCAGGAGGTACCTACCCCTTGAGAACAAAGTTCTAAGCACTGTATTTATGCTAAGTATTTCTTTCAATTACAAAGTGAAAATTTGGTACAATTCCTCTTCCAATTTTATAATGAATATAGTATGGAAAGATATATAGTTTATAAAGAAATTATTTTATTTTATTTTTGCTTTTTAGGGCTGCACCTGGGGCATATGGAAGTTCCCAGGCTAGGGTTTGAATCAGAGCTGCAGCTGCTGGCCTGTATCACAGCTCACACCAATGCCAGATCCTTAACCCACTGAGCGAGGCCAGGGAAATTCACATCCTCATGGATGCTAGTTGGGTTTTTAACTTGCTGAGCCACAGTGGGAACTCCCAAGAAATAATTTTAAACTAAAAGAATGGAGAACAGTTAGGAATAGATGAGAACTTTAAAAGCATCACTCATACTAGCAGATTACGTTCCTGGTCTACTACATGAACCTTCCTTTGAGGAACCAATCCTCCACAATCACACTCCATGTGATTTGAGTCTGAATAACCATTCCAATCTGCATCCACACCCAGGCCCCAGGCCTGGCCCATCCCAGTGCTCCATGCTGCTTGGCTAAAGGACTGGTTCCAAGATAGGTATGTGAGTCAAGATGGAACAGTCAGGGTCCTCCCCAAGACCTTTCTTTGCCATGTGCAGAAAAGATGTTCTTTCTTTTAGGATTATGAGATTTAAAGACATAAGAGCTGGTGTTCCTGCTGGTTACCTTCCCTGGTGCTAGATCAAAGAATAATATTAATGCATGAGTGAAGCAGAGCTTTAAGATAGCAAACTAAAACTAAGAATGAGGGCATATTCCAAAGACTTCACTAAGAGTCATGAATCTAGATATACTCAAAGCTATTTCTACCCCTAGAATTTTGATTTATGTGAATAAAATCCTTCTTTTGCTTAAGATTGTTTGATTTGACATTCTATCGCTTAAAACTAAGAGTTACCAATATGCTTTCACTATACAAAGAACAATAACTTGTAATCTAGTAAACTCTGTAATTACTTTGACACTCTACTATAAAAGGCACACTTTAGATTATAGTGGCTTCTTACCTTGAGAACATCTAATAAAGATACTAAAGTTACTTTCTGAATTACACCAGAGCTCATCATTAAATATACAACATGCAACCCTGAATAAATGGATCTGGGTACTCACACTCATCCAGCCCCAACTGATAGGCTAGGTTCTGAAGGCCTCGTACCTTCTCCATCAAATTAGCTGTGGTGAGGCTCCCCAGTTCTGAAACAGAATCATTTATTTCAATACCATTTCTTTCCACTGCTTCTAGTAACAACGCATGCGGGTTGCAAATCCTTGTTATAAAAATTTCAAGCTTAATTCCTATGAAATAAGTAGAAAATGGATCCATATCTCTTCTCAACAAATCACATCACCACTACCCCCAGCACAGACGTGCACACACACAAAAACGCACAAATCAAATCAGTGAATTTTTCCACCACTGCAAAATGCCTCAGATAAGCTTACCCACTTAATGAGAAGAGAATTAACGTAAACACAACAACAAATTACATGTTTTATCCTGAGGATCTTTTTGTAACATTCATTTTGCGTATCATACAAAATGAATATATGGTTAAAATTTGAAAACTTGTGATCTGACATAGCATTGAGACAGCAAACAGACAGATCTCTGTCTCACAAAAAGGACACTATCTCAGCTGTCATTTATAAGTCCACATTACTCCAAGTGACAATAAAACACTTATTCTTTCCTATTTCTCCAGGTTTAGAAAACAGGCTAAATATTAATCCAAATTTTACCTTCAAATCAAATTCCCATAAAAAAATTTTTAATTTTACCAGATAAAAAGACAGTAAACTTAAAATTTTATCTTCCCAGATTTTCATTTAAACAGAACTTAATTCCTTTTAAGTTTAGGACATACATGAACTTGCATGAAACAGAATGCTCTGATCCCTTATCAAACTTTAAAGCTTCCTTAGAAAATACATGTTGATGGAATATTATATAAATGTCTGTTTGGAACATTAGAACAATGAACCCAAGATGCCCTTGAGACTTAATTTTTCCAGATGGAGGAAGGGATCTGCTTTTAAGCATTTCATGCAGAACAATGAATTATTTCTGAAGTCAAATAAAGGTGTTATTTTCTCTCACTCATCATGCCATACTTATTATCTATATCTGGCATAAGTAGACTTTGTGAATCTGTTCAGCTGCTTAAATAGCTTAAGAACCCCAGATTTTTTACCTCAATTTCATTCTATTACTTCACAACCATCATGAATCTTATCACTACGAGGATGATAAAAAAAATTAAGTAAAGTAGAGCAAAATCAAGGAAAATTAATGTTTTTTAATTTAAATTTCTACTTTGTGATTTAGTCCCAAGCCATTTATCAAACAATGATATTCACTACTTACAGTATTCTCTATGGGAGAAATTGATGAGATAGAAAGAACTAAAAGACAGGTCTTAACCCACTAAGGGGTTGTCAATTAATAGTACTCATAACAATATATGACAGCAAATCCTAAATAAGGCACTTGCATTATAACAGTAAGAGACTAGCTTTAAAAGATCCGAGTTTAGGAGTTCCCATCGTGGTTCAGTGGTTAACGAATCCGACTAGGAACCATGAGGTTGCAGGTTCTACCCTGGCCTCACTCAGAGCGTTAAGGATCCGGCGTTGCCGTAAGCTGTGGTATAGGCTGCAGACGCGGCTCAGATCTGGCACTGCTGTGGCTCTGGCGGAGGCCGGCGGCTACAGCTCTGATTAGACCCCTAGCCTGGGAACTTCCATATGCTGCTGGTGCGGCCCTGGAAAACACAAAGAGACCAAAAAAAAAAAAAAGTTCAGAGTTTAAATTTTAACTCTTTCTATAATAAAGCTTGGTTAACTTCTGAACCTTAGACATCATATCTAACTCACAGGGTCTTTATGAGAATTAAATAAGAAATTTTATGTGAGAGCTTATAGTTAACGTTAATTTTTTCTTTTTTTTTTTCTTTTTAGGGCCACACTCGAGGCATATGGAGGTTCCCAGGCTAGGGTTGAATCGGAGCTGCAGCTGCAGGCCTCTGCCACAGCAACGCAGGATCCGATATGAATCTGTGATCTACACCACAGCTCACAGCAATGCCAGATCCTTAACACACTGAGCGAGGCTGGGGATCGAACCCACAACTTCATGGTTCCTAGTTGGATTTGTTTCCACTGAGCCAAGATGGGAACTCCAACGCTAAGTATTATACAAAATAAAATTAACATTAAAGGAATTTAGCAGCAGAAAAAATCAGTATGGTTGGGTCTTGAATTATTTCTACACATGGAAAAGTAGAGAAAGGCATTTAGATATGAAGAACCATGAATAAGGATGGTTAAATAGGCAATTTGAAGCCAAAAATACTTGTAAGGGAATCGTGAAAGAAAAACTGGAAAGGTGGTTTGCACAGGAGCATAAAAGTCAGGTTGAAGGTTAGAGGTCACCAGCTTTGCTTACCTTTCAACATGTCAATGTCATCGCGTTCTATTTCAGCCATCCATTTGGGTGGGGAGCTAGTAATGGGCTGTCAGAAAATAAGAATACATCTATTCAGACATGTGCAATGTATAGAGATCCTACTTTTCCTTCTTTTTTTTTTTTTTGCTTTTTAGGGCCGTACCCTGGTATGTGGAAGTCCCAGGCTAGGGGTCAGATCAGAGCTACAGCTGCCAGCCTACACCAGAGCAACACAGGATCCAACCTACATCACAGCTCGTGGCAACACCGGATCCTTAATCCAATGAGCAAGGCCAGGGATTGAACCTGCATTTTCACGGATAATAGTCGGATTCATTTCCACTGCACCACGACGGAAACTCTCTACTCTTCTTTCTTGTAAGAAAAGGAGGTTGTCACACAGTCCTCAGGTTGTTTGAAAATACCAGCAAGTTATAATTTCAAAGAACCAGATTTCTCCAGATTCAGCTCTGACCTACAAATAGAACCCTTACAAAATAATACTACTGATCTTTAAAAGCTGGTTTTAAAGTAATGATCTTGAAAGATTTAGGTCTGAATACTGTTACTAGTGTACGAAAAATAGGTAAGTAGAGCCATGAAAGAAATTATTTGAGGAGTTCCCGTCGTGGCTCAGTGGTTAACAAATCCGACTAGGAACCATGAGGTTGCAGGTTCCATCCCTGGCCTTGCTCAGTGGGTTAAGGATCCAGCGTTGCCCTGAGCTGTGCTATAGGTCACAGACGCAGCTCGGATCCCTCGTTGCCGTGGCTCTGGCGGAGGCCGGCGGCTACAGCTCTGATTGGACCCCTAGCCTGGGAACCCCTATATGCCATGGGAGCGGCCCAAGAAATGGCAAAAAGACAACAACAAAAAAAAGTTTCTCTGCCAGTCAGTGCTTTTAACTTTAGGTACAAATGCCTCTAAATATGGTATAATGAGCATAGACGCTAGTAAGTAGACTAAGAGGTTCAAAGCCTGGTTTTGCCATTTGTAGCCTATAATCTTGAGTAACCTACTTAACCTCTTTATGTCTATTTCCTTCTCTGTAAAATAGGGATAATAATAGTACCTATAGCTCATACGGTTTTGTGAAGATTAAATAATGTATGTAAAGTATATAGCTTATAGTACACATTATGTATATGCTGACTAATATTATAATCATCATATTTTCCTGCTTTCCATATTTTCCAAGAATATACAGGAGGTATTCTAGGAATATACATCTAGCATAATGCCTGCTGCCCGGGAAGTGGAAAAGCTATGGCTTTAAAAATGCCTTCCTTTGGTCTCTGACAAGCCACTGAGAAATTTCAAAATCCTCTAGGGAGGTATAAGTTAAGGTCATAATGCATCACATAAGCAAAAGAGAAAGGCTTCAAAAATCACAGTTTGGGCAACAAGAATACTGGCATTACATTAAAAATTTCAATAGCTTTACCTTAAAATCTCATAAGCTGAGAGAAGAGGCTAATAGTCAAAGGTCAAAATACCAAAATAGAACATCATTAGCATGATGATAATATAAACAGATTTCAGGGGCTGTAGTTACAAAATAATTTTGAAGGCTAAGACATTATTCTTGAATATAAAAAAATAAGAGCTATTTGATATTTTACCCAGGAGCAAAATGTTGGTAAAACTTCATTAGGTAAGTAAGATACTACTTACACTTTTGAAAGAAGCTGCAAATTCAGCAACACCTGGTACTAAAAAGAAAAAAACACAACATTAGTCACTCGATAAACATTTTAGTGTCCCTAACACAGAGGATTCAAATGACAAAACAGCTTTGTCTTCAAGGAGTTTATAATCTGGAAGAAAAGAGAGAGGATATCAATAACTATAACATTTTTTAAGGGTTTTATGAAAAATAACAGGACAAAAAATGGTATTTGGTATGTGGGAGGACAAAAATTTGGTATATGAGAAACAAGAAATGAAAATCTAGGAGTTCCTGTTGTGGCTCAGTGGTAACGGATCAGACTAGTATCCACAAGGACGTGGGTTTGATCCCTGGCCTCGTTCAGTGGGTTGGGGATCCAGCACTGCCGTGAGCTATGGTGTAGGTCTCAGATGCGGCTCAGATCTGGTGTTGCTATGGTGTAGGCTGAGAGCTACAGCTCTGATTTGACCCCTAAACTGGGAACTTGCATATACCACAGGTGCAGCCCTAAAAAGGAAAAAAAAAAAAAAAAAAAAAAAAGAGAGAGAGAGAGAGAAAGAAAATCTAAATCAGACTGAGGGAGCAAGAAAAGCTTCTCAGAGAAAATAACCCCTTTCAAGTGAACTTTGAAGGTTCAGGAGTTAGCTGAATGAGAAGGTGGTGAAATATAACCTCTCTTATCAAAAAGTTTAAATTTCCTTTTTAGTTATGCTATTCTGTCAATCCAGTTGCTTATTTAAGTACCTCATGGAAAGAGTCATATTAAAAAAAAAAAAAAACCTTTAAAAATAAAAACCTTAAAAATAAGGTTCATCCTCACTAAAAAGTACAAACTAAAAATAATAAAGATCAGTAACATCCAATATGGCTACTATGTAAGGAAATGGGTACTGTCACACAGTCATTGCCTTCCAGTGAACAAAGAAAATATATACGAGGGTATACATTGTTACATCGTTTGTAATATCAAAACCTGTATATAACTTAGGTTTCCAAATAGGATATGAATACATAACCTGTAGTATATCTACACAATGAGATACTTTAAAAGAATGAAGTAGACCTGGAGTTCCCGTCGTGGGGCAGTGGTTAACAAATCCGACTAAGAACCATGAGCTTACGGGTTCAATCCCTGCTTTTGCTCAGTGGGTTAAGGATCCGGTGTTGCTGTGAGCTGTGGTGTAGGTCGAAGACATGGCTCAGATCCCAAGTTGCTGTGGCTCTGGTGTAGGCCAGCGGCTACAGCCCCGATTAAACCCCTAGCCTGGGAACCTCCACATGCCATGGGAGCAGCCCTAGAAAAACCAAAAGGATGACCAAAAATAAAAGAATGAAGTAGACCTAACCTACCAACATGGAAAGTTACCAGGCAGAATAAATTAAGCTATAGATCATTGTACATATGACCCCATCGCAACAAAACAAAACAAAAAACTCTCAGAGTTCTTCCATGGTGCACCAGGTTAAGGACCTGGTGTTGTCACTGCAGCAGCTTGGGTTGCTGCTGTGGCAAGGGTTTGATCCCTGGCCTGGTAACTTCGGCATGCAGAGGCAAATAAATAAATAAATAAATAACTCTCTATATACTTGAAAATATTTATTTATTTGCCTATCTGGATAAGCATTAAAAAAAAAAAAGGTCCAAAAACAGAGTACTTAAAGGAGATAAAGAATTACTTTATACATCTCACACTGTCTGACTTATTACAGATAGAGTTTTTAATTTTTATTTTATTTATTTATTTATTTCTCTTTTCACAGCCACACCTGCGGCATATGAAAGTTCCCAGGCTAGGGGTCAAATTGGAGCTGCAGTTGCAGCCTATGCCACAGCTTACAGCAACACAGCCCATTGAGCCAGACCAGGGATCAAACCTGCAGCCTCACAAAAACAACGTTGGGTCCTTTTTTTTTTTTTTTTAATTAAATGAGTTGCTGTATTTGATTGATTGATTGATTCTTTTTAGGGACGCATCCATGGCATAGCGAAGTTCCCAGGCCAGGGGTCAAGTCAGAGCTGCAGCTGCCGGCCTACCCACAGCCATAACAACGCCAGATCTGAGCCACATCTTTGACCTAAACTGCAGCTCACGTCAACACCTGATCCTTAACCCACTGAGCAGGGCCAGGGATTGAACCCAGATCCTCATGGATACGAGTTGGGTTCATTACCACTGAGAGCTACAACAGGAACTCCCAACATTAGTGTGCCACTATGGAAACTCCCTAGATATAGTTTTTAAAAATAATTATTTCTTTTAAAGGTTCCTTATCATTTCTTGAGTCTCAATGTTTCAAAAAAATTAAAACTACCAAACAGACATTCTTGTCTTTTCTTTTTTTTTTTTGTCTTTTTAGGGCTGCACCCATGGCATATGTAGCTTCCCAGGCTAGGGGTCTAATTGGAGCTATAGCCACAGCCACAGCAACACCGGATCCTTAACCCAATGAGCAAAGCCAGGGATCGAACCTGCAACCTCATGGTTCCTAGTCGGATTCATTAATCACTGAACCACAACGGAACTCCCCAAACAGATATTCTTAATGCCAGACCACAGAATTCAGTCTCTTTCCTTTGAAGTAAAATTAAAATTTTAATCGCTACAGTTAAATCTTCAAAAAACTCCCTCAAAGTAGGACTGGTTTTCCTGCATCGATTTTGATATAAAGAAACAATAAACTTACGTTGTTCTGGCCAAAGGTCTGGTGAAGCACGGTCAAGTTTTTCAAAACTTAGCAAAGATGCTTCTAGATCTGCCCCTAGAACAAAACACACAGATGAGCCAAGAAGACACAAAACACATTAATTTATATTTTATGACATATAGGAGTTCCCACTGTGGTGCAATGGAATTGGCAGCATCTTGGGAGCGCTGGGACACAGGCTCCAACCTCAGCCTGGCACAGTGGGTTAAGGATCTGGCGTTGCTGCAGCTGCAGCTTGGGACTTTACTGGGGCTCAGACCTGATCCCTGGCCTGGGAAATCCATATGCTGCAGGGTGGCCAGGAAAGAAAAGTGTGTGTGTGTGTGTGTGTGTGTGTGTGTGTGTGTGTGTGTGTGTGTATCATATCAATCTCAAAGAACATAACAAACTGGAATACTCACCCAGAAGTCTAGAGATTTGATTTCCATAACTACTGATGCTACTAGGCCATGATTTTATACAAATAAATCATTTCCCTCATCAAACCTCACTTTTCCCATGTCTAAAATGGGAACACTATTTTAGTGGTGTGTTGGAAAAAATGAATGTCAACAAACCCACCTGGCTCTTTACTCATACACTTAGACTTTCCTCCAGTTACAATCAAAGAAGTGTCACTGCTCCCAAGAAAGGTCAACTCTTCTGCTAGGGCTTTGGATTCCATCTTCTTGTGCTTTGTCACGACAACCTCTTGAATAATCTCTTGCGCAACCAGTTTCTACCTGGCTCACACTCAACAGCAAGTAAGCCTGCTTTAGAATTTCCCTTCTTTAAAGAAAATCCTCCTTGACCCCACGACCTCCTGACTCCTTCACTGCAAAAGTTCTTGAGTTGTCTATCCTGCTGTCTCCACTTCCTTACCTCATGTTCCCTCCTCAAGCTACGATAAACAAGCTTCTGCCCCTACATGCATGCAAATGACTGTTGCCAAGATCATCGATGTAAGACCTATGTTGCTAAATCCAGTGGTCACTTCTCTGTTCTCTCTTATGTGATCTCTTTGCAGCATCCACTCACTGACTACTCTCCTTCAAACACTCCACTTTCAGCTTCTATAAAACCACTATGCTGATTTTTCCTTCCTCACTAACACCTTCAGTCTCTTCTTCTACTGAGGGCCCACCCTATGCTGGCTTCACTCTCTACTGAAGAAAAGTCTCCTAAGGGAATCTGACTTAGTCCCATAGCCTTTACCAACATTTACATGCCAATGACCAAATTTCTATTTCCAGCCCCAATCTTTCCCTGACTTGAAGTTAGATATAAGTGGCTACTTGACAGCACTCTTTTTTTTTTTTTTTTTTTTTTTTTTTTTTTTTTTTTTTTTGTCTTTTTGCCTTTTCCAGGGCCGCTCCTGCAGCATATGTAGGTTCCCAGGCTAGGGGTCAAATCGGAGCTGTAGCCACTGGCCTACACCACAGCCACAGCAACACCAGATCCGAGCCGCGTCTGTGACCTACACCACAGTTCACGGCAACGCCGGATCCTTAACCCACTGAGCAAGACCAGGGATCGAACCCACAACCTCACGGTTCCTAGTGGGGTTCGTTAACCACTGAGCCACGACGGGAACTCCAACATCACTCTTTATATACATGTGTGAAAAACCATATTCCCTCTGTCTCAAAAAACAGCACCACCATCAACCCCAGTTCTCAAACCAAAAATACAGGTGTCATCCTTCAAGCCTCCCTTTTCTTCACCCTTCCATGACCAACCCATTAGTAAATCCAGTAGTTTCTGTAGTTTCTATTTCTAAAACATATGCTGAAATCACATTCATTAACCAAGGAACCATTGCTTCTCTCCTGGAGCCTCTTAAAAGGTCTCCCTGCTCCCACTCGTACTCTTCCCCCTAAATCTACTGTCCACAAAGTAGCCAGGAAGTTGTTGTTTTTTTTTAATGTCAATCAGTTCATATCACTCTCCAGCTTAAAGGACTTCTTCCCAGCTGAATTCATGAATGCATGTCTATTATGACCTATAAAATCCTACATAATCCAGACCCTGCCTAATTCTTTGACACCATTTCTTCTCTACTCTTGCCCTGGCACACAGGAAGTGCTCAATGTTAACAACAGTTAACATTTGCTGAGTACATTTTGTGTGCTCAGTATACTAATTAGCTATACAAATTCGTTGATTTAATGATATAAAGTGGTTCTTAACATTTTCTGAGTAAGCCACATTTTTGAAATCTGCAAAAAAAAAAAAAAAGGCTACAGACTCACTCTCTAGAAAACGTACATATTTATAAAATTTTCAACATGTGCTTCTCTCTAAACTGAATTTTTTTTTTTGGAAATATTCTAAGGGACCCCCATGTTCATAACAAGATTATTTATAATAGCCAAGACATGGGAACAACCTTAGTGTCCACTGATAAATGAAGAGACTGAAAATAGACACAGGGAGTTCTCATTGTGGCTCAGAGGTAACGAATCCAACTAGTATCCATGAGGAGTAGGTTTGATCCCAGGCCTCAAACAGCAGGGTAAGGATCCAGCGCTGCCATGAGCTATGGTGTAGGTCACAGACATGGCTCGGATCCTGTGTTGCTATGGCTGTGGTGTAGGCTGGCAGCTGCAGTTCCAATTTGACCCCTAACCTGGGAACTTCCATATGCCACGAGTGCACCCTTAAAAATAAAAATAAAAAAATTTTTTAAAGTATCCAAGAAAATAGATCATACACAGTGGAATTATTATTTAGCCGTAAATAAATGAGGAAATCCTGTCATTTGCAACAAACTGGACAGACCTTCAAGGCTTTATGTTGAATGAAATAAGTCAGAGAAAGACAAACACTGTACACTCTCACTTACACGTGCAATCTAAAACAAGCAAACAAACGAATAGACAAAGAGATCACACTTGTGGTTATCAGAAGTGGCGGGGGCGGGGAGAGGGAGAATTGGAGGAAAGTGGTCAAAAGGTATAAACTTCCAGTTACAAGGTAAATTAAGTACTAGGGATATAATGCACAACATGACTATAGCTAACACTGCTGTATGATACACAGGAAAGTTAAGAGAGTAAATGCTGAGAGTTCTCATCAAAAAGAGAAAAAAAATTTTTCCTTTTCGTCTTCCTTTTCTTTCTACTGTATCTGCATAAGATGGATGTTAGCTGAACCTAAATACTTAATCTAAGCGAATTTCCAATGGTATTCTAATTGGTAGAGAACTCAACTCTAACAAACTGCCTTCAAAAAAGGTTTCAAAAATGGTAACAAGAAAAAGAAAGAAAGAAAAGCTGTGTGAAACCAAAAAAAAAGCCAATTTTCAAAATACTAAGGAACGTTACTATGGATAGTTCAACCATAACAAAAATAAACTTATTGAAGGTAGGATCCAATAACCTACAAGTGTGCCCACGTGATACCACAATCTGGGGCATAACTCAAGAGTCTACTGTGAGTATTATTTTCATACATTAAGTAATTAATGGCTTTACTTAGATTTCAATTTTATCCTTTTAAAAGATGTCCCAGCAAATTCAGCATTAAAAAGAGAAACAATAAGTGACCTAAACTTTTTTCACATCAAGATAATTTGAATTAAATCTTAAAGACAGAAACAGGTGGAATGCTAAAAATAGAAGTGAGAGAGCTAGGCAGTGGAATATCTTAGGATGAGATACTTATTTAAGTTCAAAGTGTTCAACTTGATTTTGCCATGTTAAAAAGATTAAGAGAAGGGTGAAGCTCTGTAAAAGATGAGCATGAAACTTTTAAAAATTAAATGTGCAAATAGAGTGTCAGTGGAGATGGCTAGAACACCAAAGGGGAAAAATACACTTCCAATATTCTCCCTGGCCAAAGAAAGGAAAAGAAATTGAGAGAAGATGGGGTAAAATCAAACATGAGGAACAAAACTTAAAAATATAAAAACAACTTTGGTGTTCCTGTCGTGGCTCAGCGATTAATGAATCCGACTAGTATCCATGAGGACACAGGTTCCACCCCTGGCCTCACTCAGTGGGTTAAGCAGCTACAGCTCTGATTCAGTCCCTAGACTGGGAGACCCCTAGCCTGGGAAACTCCATATGCCGCAGGTGTAGCTCTAAAAAGAAACAAAAAAATATATATGTATACACAACTTAGTAATAAACTAAAATTTTTAAATAGCAATTACTTCTACTTCTCTCCCTTGGCTGGTTTTTTAAAATTGTGATAAGATATACACAACATAAAATTTACCATTTTAACCAGTTTTAAGTGTACAGTTCAGAGGCATTAAGTACATTCACACTGTTGGGTAACCATCATCACTATCCATTACCAGAACCTTTTCACTTTCCCAAACTAAAAGTCTATACCCATTAAACAGTAGCTCCTCATACCCTTGGTTAACTTTTTAAATGTCCTTTTTTTCCAGGCAAAAAAAAAAAAAGCACATTTTAACAAGAGAGCACCCAGGCAGAAGAATCTCTTTTGACTCTTTTTTTTTTTCTCCTATATTTTTGCCATTTCTTGGGCCGCTCCCGCGGCATATGGAGGTTTCCAGGCTAGGGGTCTAATCAGAGCTGTAGCTGCCAGCCTACGCCAGAGCCTCAACAACTCAGGATCCCAGCCGTGTCTGCGACCCACACCACAGCTCACGGCAACGCCGGATCCTTAATCCACTGAGCAAGGCCAGGGATAGGACCTGCAACCTCATGGTTCCTAGTCGGATTCGTTAACCACTGAGCCACAATGGTAACTCCTCTTTTGACTCTTTACACCCATAATTTCCTCTGCAGTACGTACCCATGCTCAAAAAACTTAACACTCAGTTAAAACTTAAGACTAAGTAATACATTATTTATGTATATATCTAATCATTCATTCAATAAATGTGAATTGAAGACCTACTTCCTGCCAGGTACTGTGCTAAGCCCTGGGATCCAACTATGAACATGACAGTCTTGGAATTTACAAGCTAGTGTGAAAGGGGCAAAGTTAACAGAATAACTATGCTGTGGATGAGGGTACTGAGATAGAATAATGGTGAAGTGAGGCAACTCCAGAAACAGATACAGTGTTCTGGGAAAGCCTTTTTGGGAGGTGACATTTAAATGAAACTGAAAAAATATTACATGTTTGATTAATCTTTTCCTCTCCCAAAGCAATTAGAATAATAATGCCTTTCGAATAGTGGATCTCAGCATAGCTTTCCAGGCCTCAACTTCCTCATTCTTGAAATGAACTTCCAAGATTCCTTCCATACACAAAATTCCTTTGTTTGAGAGAAAACTAAGTATAAGTGAAATGGACGTGGAGATGCAAAACTGAGTTTAGAAACGACTGCAAGCATTTTGTCGAGGCAAAAACTGAGCTTAGAAATGACTGCAAGACCCTAACCCTAAAGCAGAACGGAGCGCAAAACCCTGTGGATATACCAAAACCACTTAATTGCTACCTCAGATGACTTGCTTCTTATACAACATATAAGCAGAAATCATTCATTCACTCAGCCTTAGGAAACAACACATAACATAGAAGAAAGACGCTGAGTGAATGAATGTGCATGACTACACTAAAAAGCTCAATTGTCATTTTCCTAGGGACTCTCACTGAGAGGGACCAAGAGGGGTCTCCTGCTTCCCTTGCTGCCAGAACAACGGTCCCAATCCGAGGAGGGAGGAGAGAATCACATTTTCCTTGCGGTTCAATCCCGAGATTAGGTCTGCCACCAACCCTAGCTAGCGTGAGAGAATCGTTCCAGATGCTCAAAGAGAATCGAACCTTCAAAGGGGCGCCCTGAGAAAGAGAAAGCTACACTGAGACACCTCCTTTACCCCAGCAGTATCTCCTCCTTGGCCCTCAGCCTCACTCAAATGCGGCTAAAGGAGGACCAGAGAGGCCCTCCTTGTTTTGCCCGGAATGGGTCCCAATCGGGTGCCCTACTCCATCCGCCTGGCACACTGCAAAGAAACTGGGCACCTCCGGAGCCTCTGTGAAGAACCAGCGAGCTGAAGACGCACCCACATACCGTGGGAAAGTAAAAGGGAAAGGCGAGAAGGCCACGAAAAAGGTGTAAGTTAGAGGGGCAGACGGAGAGATTCTCTCTGAGCATCTGTAAGTTCCCAGGAGAACAGAGAAGGAGGTCGCAAGCGAAGGGTCTATAAGCCGGCTCTTACCGTCTGTGGGAGACGCCATCTTCCAACCCATGTCACGTGACGTTGCCAACCGTCGGCGGGAAAGCTAGGGTCCATAAGCCACGCCCCCAGAGAGAAACCCTATTCCCCAACCCTCTGTCCTGTCTCGTTTCCCCGCCCCATAGGGTAATCTTCCGTAGCCCCGCCCCCAGGGCTAGCCACACCCCCTCGCGCTGTGGATGTGCTGGCGCTGCTGAAAATTCTTGCAGAGTCCTATTTACTTTCCTCAGTGAGTGGGTGGGGCTGCGGCCATGCCTGTGGCCAATCGGAGTTCCGAATTCGGGGGCGTCTTCCTCGTGCTCTCAATATAGAGTATCCAAGTCAGGGGCGTCTTCCCCACCTCCGCCAGCAGAATTTGTTGAGGCGGGAGGAGGCGAGAGCTCTATCACTTCTGACCAATCGCATACGCCCAGAACTGGGCACTGAGGGCGTGGAGTCAGTGTTAAGGCGTGTGATTGGCTAGGGGAAATAGTCCTCTCCACCAATGAAGAGGTTCGGCAGGATGGAGGGGCAAGGCCTAGCAGCAGTAGTGTTTCTGGACAGTCTCACAGAAAGGCGTGGGGGGCTGAGAAGAGGCAACCGAGAACCATGGCGGCGGTGCTGGCTGCGGCGGCAGTGCGGGCCCGGATCCTGCAGGCGAGTGAGGGTGGCGCCAAGGGTTCATGAAACTAGGAATTCAGTCCTTTCCATCCGCTTTGTGAACCAACCCCCCCTTGGCCGACCCTCCTATTCCCATCGGACCTGAGCGGCCCTGTCCCACATCTCACTCGGTATCCACTTGCGTTGGATCCAGCCCTGGACTATTACCCGTGGCCTTTTTATTCTTGAGCCTACCCCTTTCAGGCTTTAGACCATTCTCCTCCTCCAGCCGTGCCCGGTCCCTGCCCTCACCTCTGTAGGTCTGCCCACCGTCTTTCCCTTTCACCTCTGCACCAACCACCTCTCTGCTCCAGAAGCTCCTTTTCTGGTCGCCTTTCTTGGCATTCTCTGGGAGCGTCCAAATTGTTCCCTTCCCCAACCCTACTTCACTCTATAACCCGAGGTAAAGGCGTGGGCGGAGGGGAGGAGGAGGAAGGACTTGAGGGGTGAGGGTCAGTGAGTGAACTTTGAGTCTCCTTCTAGAAGTGCACACTAAGCTTTCCCTCAAAGCAGCCATTTGCTGAGCTATCTTCCCCAGCTTTGGCTCTGTATTTTCTTTTTTTTTTTTCTTTTCTTTTTTTTGTCTTTTTGCCTTTTCTGGGGCCGCACCCGCGGCATATGGAGGTTCCCAGGCTGGGGGTCTAATCGGAGCGGTCTTCGCCGCCCTACGCCAGAGCCACAGCAACGCTAGATCCGAGCCCCCTCTGCGACCTACACCACAGCTCACGGCCACGCCGGATCCTTAACCCACTGAGCAAGGCCAGGGATCAAACCCACAACCTCATGGTTCCTAGTCGGATTCATTAACCACTGAGCCACGACGGGAACTCCGTGGTTCTGTATTTTCCACAAGCTAGGCTGTCCTCTTGGCTTGCTGAGACTTTGAGTTTAACTTTTGCTCAGCCAAGTTAGTGTTTATGTTGGCGGTGAATAAGGACACATAGTTAATGCTACCCGGTTTGTTCCAAGCACATGCAAAGGACTAAACACCTCTGAAACAAGTGGCAGAAAATAAAAGCCAAGGAAAACAGGTGTAACGTTCTAAGTTCCCACTCCAAAATCACCTTAGTGTGACTCAGTTCTGCCCTCAGAGGTGGGGCTGGGAGTGGAGGTGGAGGGACCAGGTCCTCTCTGAAGCCAGCCTAAGGGCAGACAGTAGATAGAGCTACAGGAGCTGCCTGCCTGAGACCTGTGATTTCCAACTATTCATACATAGCTTTTCCTATGTTGTCCACAGCCTAGCAAGGACTTGGATTTTGAGGTGAGATTTGCCACAGGCAACATTCAGGAATCTGCAAAAAACAACGTTGCTTTTCTTACTCATTATATCAAACCTAAGAAAGTCTTCCTCTATACTACTGGACTTTTAGATAGTATTCACCAGATTTCAGTGAGTTCTACTGCAGAGACTATGCATTTTAAAGATTCTTAGCAGAGTCAGCAAAAGTTCCTGTTTAAATATGCTATTTAATGGGACAGTGTGAAGAAAGGGTTGGAAGGGTTTGTCAAGTGATCTGGTTTCACGCATATTTATTTTTCTTTTTTCTTTTTTTTTTTTTTTTTCAATGGCCACACCCTTGGCTGTTGAAGTTCCCAGTCAAGGGATTGAGAGTTTTAACCAAGCCATAGAAGCAGCAATGCTGGATCCTTGAAACCACTGTGCCAGGATTGAACCCATTCCTCAAAGCAAACCTAGTTGCTGCAGTTGGATTCTCAACCCTGTGCAACATTGTGGGAACTCCCATTCATATTTCTTGATGTGATCCTAGTTCTGTTTTTCTAGTATCTTTTTCGTTTTTAGTAATCTTTAGCCAACTAGAAATTACTGTGACATAACACTCTGATAAAGAGTAGTCTATGGGAGTTCCTATTGTGGCTCAGCGGTAAAGAACCCAACTAGTATCTATGAAAATGTGGGTTCGATCCCTGGCCTTGCTTGGTGGGTTAAGCATCTGGTGTTGGGGTGAGCTGTGGTGTAGGTCATAGACACAGCATGGATCCTGCATTGCCATGGCTGTGGTGTAGGCTGGCAGCTGCAGCTCTGATTCGACCCCTAGCCTGGGAACTTCCATGTGGTGTAGGTGCAGGGCCCAAAAAAAAAAAAAAAAAAAAAAAAAAAAAGGAGTAGTCTAGTTTCTGGCAGTCATAATATTATCACTCCCATTTAAAGATAAGAAAACTGGTCTTTGAGTTGCTCAGTGACTTTTCTCAGTGATGCAGTATAATGAGCACAGGCTTCCCAATCATAGTTGGATTCTGTCCCAGCTCGACCACGTCCTAGTTTTAAGAATAGTTGTAAAGATTAGAATATCATGAAATAAGTTACCTGACACTAAAGGTCATCCAAAGTCTCCCAGCTAGTAACCAATAGGGCTGAGAATTCAGGACTTAAGTCTTCGTATCTCTTTCTGTGTCAGGCTCTGTCACAAGTTTGGAGAATGGAGCAAACTACTCAATGAAAGCTCCCCTGTTATAACACAATGATAAGGAAACAATAGGAGTGCACACAGTACTGCAGAAAGAGCTCCAAGCTCAACTTGTGCAGTTCAGCAGAAGCTTCCACAAGGGGTTGATCTAGGTTTGTGTCTTGCAAGCCTGAGGCAGCCTTTAGCTAGAGGAGAAGGGTGTTCCTAGTAAAGGAAATAGCAAGTCTGAAACAAACATCCAGAGAGCCCAAAAGTTTGGTGTGACTAGACGCAGGGTAGTTTTTTTAGCAACCGTGCCAATGAGTATGTCTCAGAAGATAAAGAAAAGATAGGAGATCTAACCTGTCAAAAACTATGATAGGGAGTTCCGGTCGTGGCGCAGTGGAAACAAAACCAACTAGGAACCATGAGGTTTCGGGTTTGACCCCTGGCCTCACTCAGTGGGTTAAAGATCTGGCTTTGCCGTGAGCTGTGAGCTGTGGTGTATGTGGCAGACAAGACTCGGATCTGGTGTTGCTGTGGCTCTGGTGTAGGCCAGCAGCTGTAGCTCCAATTAGACCCCTAGCCTGGGAACCTCCATATGCCGCGGGTATGGCCCTAAGAAGACAAAAGACCAAAAAAAAAAAAAAACAACAAAAAAAAACCTATGATGTTATTGTACCAGATGCAATATCTTTTATGCCCTCTTGACTGCAGGGAGCCTGTGTGCAAGAGGTAAAACTAAGTGGCCTAGAATGCTCAAGTTGACTAATCCATGCATTTCCTGCCCTTTAAGAGTTTACATGAAACAAAATTAATATTCAACAATTGCTTGATGAGTACTCATTCTTTCATTTTGCAAAATATTACTGAGTGCTTACTCTCTCCCAGGAGTGGTGCTCAAGGCTAAAGACACAACCATCTAGTGATCTAAGGGGAGAGAGTTTTAATAATTAAACAAGCTACTCTTCTCTAATGCGATATGAGAAATAGAGGGATTTAGGTGTTTTAGGCACTCCATAATCAGGTACTTAACCTAGACCTGAGGTTGAGACTTAACAATTTCCAACTGCTACTTCCCCTCTCATTCTCAGGAGTTAACCTTTTTTTTTTTCCCTCCTTCAGAGGAAATAAAAACCATCAGATGAGTATATCTTCAAGTTCTTGCTGGCAAGCCTACAGAACTAACCTGCACCTATACTCAAAGTGTTAAGAGAGCTAAAGAATCAATGTGAGCCAAGGAAATGGGATGAAATAATTCCAGGCAAGAGGGAGCAGCGTGTGCAAGGGCAGTGTGAGCACGAAACATGTTCTGAACAGCCGGAGCGTAGAGAGAGCAAGGAGGAAAGCCACAAGCTAGGAAACTAGAGAAGTAAAGGTACTATGTAGAGTCTTATAAACAATATCAAGTTGAGTCTTGGAGTTCCCATCATGGCACAGCGGAAACGAATCCGACCAGGAACCATGAGGTTGGGGTTTAATCCCTGGCCTTGCTCAGTGGGTTAAGGATCCAGCATTGTGACTGCTGTGGTGCAGGTCTGATCCCTGGCCTGGGAACTTCCACTTGCCACAGGTGTGCCCCCCTCCCGTCCCTGCCAAAAAGGCAAAGAAAAATGGCCGAAGAAATAGAAAATACACAGACTATTCAGGACAGGGCATAATTAACTCACCTCTGCTGAGAGGTCAAGTATAAGAAAGACTGGGGAGAGCACATGGTTTGAAGTCTTAAAGGCTGCAGCTGATGGACGAGTTCGTGGGAGATGAGGAAATAAAGATAATTAGTAAAGAGAACCCTTGCTATTGGATGGAGGGAAGTTTAAGGTACAGGAAAGAGAAGATGTAGATAGACAGACAGATAGATAGATCGATAAATAGATGTACTTTGTTGTTGTTGCTGTTGTTTTTTGTTTTTTGCTTTTTTCTTTTTAGGGCCACACCCAAGGCATGTGGAGGTTCCCAGGCTAGAAGTCTAATCGAGCTACAGTTGCCAGCCTATACCACAGCCACAGCAATGAAGGATCTGAGCCACGTCTGTGAGCTACACCACAGCTCATGGCAATGCCAGATCCTTAACCCAGTGAGTGAGGCCAGGGATCAAACCTGCATACTCATGGATAGTAATTGGGTTCATTAACGAGCCACAACGGAAACTCCCATTTTCCAGTTTTATGTCACTGGAATCATACTGTATATACTCTTTTTTTATATAGCTAAATAAATCTTTAATATTTCTAATTGCAGATGTATGCATATACTCTTTATAGGTCTAACTTCATTCACTCGGTATAATTATTAGAGTTAGCCCTGTTGTTGCATGTATCACTAGTGTGTTCCTTTTCTTGATGAGTAGTATTCCAATATATGGATATACTGTACTAGTTTTCCTCTGCACTCATCCATTTGTGTATATTTGGGTGGCTTCCCCGTTTTTGGCTATTACCAATAAAGCTACTATGAACACTGGTGTTAAGTATTTGTATGGGCATATTATACTTGATTATAAACTATCTGATATTCAATACCTATTGTGTTAGATACCATTCTAACTGTTTTCATATTGTTAGATTTATGGTGACTACATTTACCAGGCCAAAAATTAGGAAAATATGATCTAATAACAGAAAAGATTTTTTAATCAGGACTATCCTGGAAATTGAGCATGTGATCATTATGGTTTATTGATCTCTCATAGTTTGCTATATCTCATAGTCTCACAACTTTTTAAAGCCTACATGACACTTGAGAGCAAACACCAAGTCCTTTTTCATATACCTACAGTAACTAGTATAATGTTAACTGTATAGTAGTCTTTCACTATAATTTTCTTCTCTCACTTATCAGATAATCACTCTTTTACTTCCCAGGTTTCTTCCAAGGTGAATTCCAGTTGGCATCCAGCATCCTCCTTCTCTTCCTCTTCAGTGGTGAGTTTATTTGACACAAAAGGTTGGATTCTGGAGGAGGAATCTAGTGTGATTGCGGGGCGGTTTTTCCCATTTATCTTCTTTATGTAATTGTTATCAGAGTTTATGTGAAATTTTCTTGCTTTTCTTATCTTATGTCTATTATGTTTTAAGCATTTCCAGTATTTCGAGATTGTCTTTATGGTTATGATTTTATTGACTGTAAAAATCAAATATTATGTGGTTTTTCCCCTTCTTTTATATTATTTCTCCCTCTCTCTCTCTCTCTCTCTTTTTTTTTTTTTTTTTTTTTTTTTTTTTGGTGGCATATGCAAGTTCCCAGGCTAGAGGTCGAGTTGGAGCTGCAGCTGCCGGTCTATGCCACAGTCACAGCAATACCAGATCCTTAACCCACTCAGTGAGGCCAGGGATTGAACCCGCATCCTCATGGATTCTAGTTGGATTCATTACCACTGAGCCACGATGGGAACTCCCTGTATTATTTCTCTTCTGAACTAGGATTACTCAATCAAAAGGTACAAACCTTTTCATGGTTTCCAGAGGTTTTGTTGACCCTGCCAGATAGTTGTCTTCTTTACAACCATTAGAGTTTTTACAGACCTACTGTCTGTCAGACACTTGCAATAACTAAATCTAGTATATAAGAACTGGTGTTCAGAATCCTTTTTATATAGAAGCATGCACACACTAACATAGCAGTCTTTCACCTTTTGTGGTCCTTGGACCATTTTGAAAATAAGCTACTTCTCAGGAAAACTACACAGAAAGAAACATTCTTAAAAATCTTTTGATCATAAAGATAATGTGTGCTTATGGTAATATGACAGAAAGTCAGTTGTGCCAACAAGTCATAATAGCTAATCTTTGTTAACACAAAGTTTGCTGCTATTTTAGTGTAAGCTTTTCAGTGACATGTGTTTGCCCATAAAGTTCCGCTGTGTGATAACAGGGAATTTCCCATTTACAGAGAGATCACAGTATTGAGAGGCTCTACCACATAATAAGCACTAAAGACAAGTATTTCGTATATCTCTTTCCTAATAATAACATTTCTAGAGAGCAGAAAATTCACTTATCAACCCCAATTCCTTCCTCTTTGTGAAAGGGAAAGAGAGACGTAATTACCTAATATAAAGTTTTATGAGGTTTTTTTTTTTTTTCCCCCAGCCAACCGTAAAGCTCTTCATTGGTGGGAAGTTTATTGAATCCAAAAGTGACAAATGGATTGACATCCACAACCCTGTAAGTGAAGCTGCTTTGGGACTTAAACTTACTAGCCTAGAACTCTGGGAACATAATGGGAAAATAGGGACCTGGGTGTCCATTATGAAGCCTGTAGTGCTACCCTTGTGACTATATGAAAAATGAAGAAGGTGGGACACAGACAAAGGGTGACTGCTGCTTCTCCCATCAGGCCACCAATGAGCTCATTGGTCGGGTCCCTCAAGCCACCAAGGCTGAAATGGATGCAGCAGTTTCTTCCTGCAAGCGTGCTTTTCCTGCATGGGCAGACACTTCAATATTAAGCCGTCAACAGGTCCTGCTCCGCTATCAACAACTCATTAAAGAAAACTTGGTAAGAAATCTGAATGGTGTAATTTCCCAAACTGTTGCCCAGGGCATCCTTGTCCCTCCCATAGAGGCCCTTTCAGCTGCCCTCCCTAACCGTACAATCCAAAAAGACAGATGATGGCTTGCTCCCTCATACTACTTACTGCTCCCCTACTTGTATTCTTTTTTGGCTGCCTGCAAACAAAAAGGAGGCCCCTCCTTGCACTGGTTTCTATTTGTGTTTTCTCTCTAGAAAGAAATTGCCAAGTTAATCACATTGGAACAAGGGAAGACCCTGGCAGATGCCGAAGGAGATGTATTTCGAGGCCTTCGTAAGCTGGGAGTCCCTCATAGGGAGTTCAGGGACATTGGGAAGAAGCAAAGGAAGATGAGAGGCAAAGCTCCCAGAATGGGGGATTGCTTCTTCCTTTATGTAGATCTTGCTGTCCCAGGATATCTTGTTTAATGCATGTGGGAAATGACAGTACTTCTCAGGTTATCTATGAGATTGTTTAACTTTTTTTTTTTTCCGCTTTTCCAGGCCGAACTCGAGGCACATGGAGGTCCCCAGGCTAGGGGCTGAATCGGAGCTACAACTGCCGGCCTGCGCCACAACCACAGCAACACAGGATCCAAGCCACGTCTGCAATCTACACCATAGCTCATGGCAACACTGGATCCTTAACCCACTGAGCAAGGCCAGGGATCAAACCCACAACCTCATGGTTCTTAGTTGGATTCGTTTTGGCTGCGCCACGACGGGAACTCCTATTTTACTTATCGTAATTAAATGATCTTCCAGTTGGTATATGCATTTCACTGTCCTTTTCTTATTCAGAGAAACTCATTTTACACAACCCCTTCAAGTGCCAAGTCAGTGTTTCCTCCCTCTGTCATTGGCCTTGCCACTTAGGGCAGACTAGAACACGACAAAGCTAAGCAGAGCACAGTGTGGAGAGCTGGTGGCCCGACTGCTGCTTCTCTCTTCCAGAGGTGGTTGAGCATGCCTGCAGTGTGACATCCCTCATGCTGGGAGAGACCATGCCATCCATCACCAAAGACATGGACCTTTATTCTTACCGTCTGCCTCTCGGAGTGTGTGCAGGCATCGCTCCGTTCAATTTTCCTGCCATGATCCCCCTCTGGATGTTTCCCATGGCCATGGTGTGTGGAAATACCTTCCTGATGAAACCATCAGAGCGAGTCCCTGGAGCCACTATGCTCCTTGCCAAGTTGCTCCAGGACTCCGGTGCCCCTGATGGAACACTGAATGTCATCCATGGACAACATGAAGGTAACTGCCCCTCTGTTCATGGCACTTAGTCTGGATACCAAAAAATCAAGGTGTTGAGTGGGGGATGGGGTGTTTTAGGATGAAGAGCCTAGGGATGAAGGGATTAAGGGATTCACTGTCAGTAATCTCCATGTTTGAAGGTAATGTTTGTTGACTGTTTTGCCATCTTCACGCTAAGATAACTGGGGAGTAGCAGTTATTCTTGTACTGTATTCTTGTACTATATTCTTGCCATACAGAATACAGTAGGACAAAGAAATAGGGTTAGGGCAAGACACAGATAAGATTAAAGAGAAAGCATTCATTTCAATATTGAGAAAATTTATAAGGATATTTAACTCAGAATTTATAGACCTCAGAGGTACTGAAGCCCTTCTGATTCATGCAATAATAGCCAATACTTAAAAAGTGCTTCTATGTTTCAGGCATTATTCCTAGTGCCCATTATATGCTATTCCATTTAGTCTTTATAAGAATCCTTTGACTGGAGTTCCTGTCGTGGCGCAGTGGTTAATGAATCCGACTTAGGAACCATGAGGTTTCGGGTTCCATCCCTGGCCTTGCTCAGTGGGTTAAGGATCCGGCATTTCCGTGAGCTGTGGTATAGGCTGCAGACTCGGCTTGGATCCCGCGTTGCTGTGGCTCTAGTGTAGGCCGGTGACTACAGCTCTGATTCGACCTCCAGCCTAGGAACCTCCATATGCTGTGGGTGTTGCCCTAGAAAAGGCAAAAAGACAAAAAAAAAAAAAAAAAAAAAAAAAAAAAGAATCCTTTGAGGTAGGTACTATTATTTTCTCATTTCACAGCTTAATAAAGTCAAGTGATTTGCTGAAAACTGTCAAAACCTATACCTAGGGAGACTGATCCTGGTTTTTACTTGTAAAATATGCTATATTACCTCTCACAGAAGGGCACAATAGTATCTGAGAGCCTCAATATACAGTGACAGTTGAGGAAATAGCACATTCTTAAAAGACAAAACAAAAAGATGAGTATTGAAATGCTGTTATTTGGGAAGAAAATAGGAGTTGTAGCTTCAGTTAGATTACAAGCGGAAATTGTGGACTAGCAAATGAGAAAAAATAATGAAAGAGAAGAGGCTAAATAGAATTTGTAGTTTCTTAAAGAGTTTAAGAGAATAAGGACAGAATTCCAAAATGGGAATCCAGGGTAGAAAAACCAAGGTATGAAAACTTCTCATTCATAGCAGTGGGAAAAGAGGAAATTTGCTGTGTTGAGAAGCCCATAGCCTCTTGTTCCTTTTTGGTGACACTTATTTTCTTCTTAAAGCTGTAAACTTTATTTGCGATCATCCGGATATCAAAGCAATCAGCTTTGTAGGATCCAACCAGGCGGGAGAGTACATCTTCGAGAGAGGGTCAAGACATGGCAAGAGAGTTCAAGCCAATATGGTGACTTCTTATTCCTTTTTCCCCCAAAGTCTGTTATATGTATTAAAATTACCTAGAAAAACTCCTTTGGCAGAGGAGCCATTCATCCCACACTAATGCCAGTGTTCATTAGTCACAGTTTATCCTGATTGTCTTTCCCTTTAACCATGAACCTTGTAATGAGTTTTGTTCTCAGTCACTTTATCTTTTATCCAGGTAATCTTGGTGACAAAAGTCACATTTCTTCTCAAGAATAATATCAAATCCTTTGGGCTTCAGCATTAACTGCTACATTCTGTTTCTGGCCCTGTTTCTTCCTTCATACCATGCGTCCAGCCCTTTATTCTTCTTTCCTTTAAGGTGTATCCTAACTGCTAATGCCAAAGAGATGATCTTCCCCAAGAGTCCAGGTTATTTAAGGCACTGGGAAGAGCCAAATCTCTCTGTATGATATATGTGTAGTTCACTTGGTTGCATAATTTTACTGTTCCTTACTGACTAGTTCCTTGCCAAATACTTTGCAATTCTTTGATACTAAATATACTGTCCAGTTGCCACCTTCTTACCCTTCCACTAATGTTACAGAAAGGAGAGCCACCTATGCACAGGCTTGGAAACTGTTCATGTTATTTATTTTCCTGGCTGGATATATTTGGGCCAATTTGATTTATGCCCCTCCCACTTCACTACGTTTCTTTCTTTTTTTTTAATTTTTTTGTCTTTTTGTCTTTTCTAGGGCTGCACCCACAGCATGTGGAAGTCCCCAGGCTAGGGGTCTAATCAGAGCTGTAGCCGCTGGCCTACGCCAAAGCCACAGCAACACAGGATCCGAGCCATGTCTGCGACCTATACCACAGCTCACGCAACACCAGATCCTTAACCCACTGAGCGAGGCCAGGGATCGAACCTGCAACCTCATGGTTCCTAGTCGGATTCGTTAACCGCTTAGCCATGACGGGAACTCCAACTACATATTTCTTGAATGTATTCTGTGTCTAACATTATTCTAAGTGTGATGGGACACAATTGAGTGGCAGACATTGTATCTATTCATGCACTCAACTATAGTTGTATGTGGAGATGACCATATGTCATCCTACATACAGGTTTGCTAGAAGCAAGCCAGTTGGGGGAACCTCTTTCCAGAAATTGTGTATCAGGAGGTCTACTTCCTAGTTTGCCTTTCAGTTGGCTACTGGCAGCTCTGTTTGCATTCTTCTTCATATAACTGGAAACCCCGACAAACAACCATTCTTTCCTACCCAACTTAGAAAAGAGAAAGGTTCGTAGGTACAGTGTTTAGCCTGTCAGTTTGACTGAATGTGATTGAGGCAGGGTTTTTTTTTTTTTTTTTTTTTTGATAATGGTTTTGATCTAAATAAACACCTATCAGCTTTTTAGGTGAGAAAGTGAAGGAAAAGTAACCTGGAGACTTGCTCAATGTTACCAGGACTTCAGCAGTATTTAAATAATAAATCTCTCAATTTTCAAAGCAACAAAGAATAAATTCTCTAGCCCTTTCCTTAAATTCTCACCTGAGATCTCAGATCCTTTCATTTCTTAGCCTAATTTTATTTTGCCAAGGAATATTCATGTACTTTCTGTATTTCCTTAGGGAGCGAAGAACCACGGGGTAGTCATGCCAGATGCCAATAAGGAAAATACTCTGAACCAGCTGGTTGGGGCAGCATTTGGAGCAGCTGGTCAGCGCTGCATGGCTCTTTCAACAGCAATCCTTGTGGGAGAAGCTAAGAAGTGGCTGCCAGAGCTGGTAGAACGTGCCAAAAACCTGAGAGTCAATGCAGGTAACCAGTTGTCTGCCTAGCTCCTTTAGACTTTGCATCTGTGGAAATAAGCTCTTGGTTTTTGCTTGGCCTTGTCCAATGGGAGCAATTGTGTTTATTCTTACTGTTACCTCTCTTTACATTGTACTACGTGTATTGGATTCAGTTAGCGGTCATAATTTATGTTAGCAAAGACCTAAAATACTTCTCCTTGGTTTTACAGGAGACCAGCCTGGGGCTGATCTTGGCCCTCTGATCTCCCCACAAGCAAAAGAGCGAGTCTGTAATCTGATTGATAGTGGAACAAAGGAGGGAGCTTCTATCCTTCTTGATGGCCGAAATATTAAAGTCAAAGGTTATGAGAATGGAAACTTTGTTGGACCAACTATCATCTCAAATGTCAAGGTGAACAACTCTATGAAATGAAATGAAATGAAAATTATTTCACAAATTTGAGAGCTAGAGGCACTTTGGGAGGCAATGGAATCTCATCCTTCTAACTTATAAATGAAGACATTTACTGACTAGAAACTTTATCTCATCTCTTGCCAGGATTGGATTATTCAATTGTTTAATCTCAAATCTGAGTCTCTCCTCCTGACTCCCAATCTCTTTGCACTATACCAAGGGTTGGAAAACTGTGCTAAACTTAGCTCCATTAAGAGCTAAAAAGTAAATATTTTTGGCTTTGTAGGGATAAATAGTCTCTGTCATAAATACTCAACTCTGAGATTTTAGTGCTAAAGTAGCCATTAACATTGTGTAGTTGTAGTTCAATAAAACTTTGTTTATGGACAATGGAATTTGAATTTCATATAATTTTATGTCGTGACTGATTTTCTCAGCCATTTTGAAAATGTAGAGGAGTTCCCATTGTGGCTCAGCAGAAACAAACCCAACTGGTATCCATGAGCCTCGCTCAGTGGCTTAAGGATCCAGCATTGCCGCGAGCTTTGGTGTAAGTCACAGATGCAGTTCGGCTCCAGCATTGCCATGGTTGTGGTGTAAGCTGGCAGCTACAGCTCCAATTCTACCCTTAGCCTGGGAATTTTCATATACCACAGGTGCAGCCCTGAAAAGAAAAAAAAAAAGAAAGAAAGAAAAGAAAATATAGAAACCATTCTTTGCTTGTGGGCTATATAAAAAGAGGCAGTAGCCCACTCCAGCCCAAAGGCCATTATTTTGCCAGTCCCTATCTAACATTATACTTGTTACTTGTTTTTCTTTTTTTTTCATTTTTTTTTTTTTAGGGCCACACCCGTGGCATATGGAGGTTCCCAGGCTAAGGGTCGAATTGGAGCTGTAGCTGCCAGCCATAGCCACAGCAGTGCAGGATCTGAACTGTGTCTGTGACCTACACCACAGCTCACAGCAATGCTGGATCCTTAACCCACTGAGTGAGGCCAGGGATTGAACCTGCATCCTCATGGATGCTAGTCAGATTTGTTAACTGCTGAGCCACAACAGGAACTCCACTTGTTACTGGTTTAATGTTAATTTTTTTTTCTTTCCTCCCCTTCTTGCTGCCTAGCTTACAGCTACTGCAGTATCTCCATCAATATATCAGCCACCCAGTATTTACTAAATATCTTCCTCTTCACCAGAAAGTGACAAAAGAAAAAGAATTGGTGTCAATTTTTATTTATCGAAATTTTGAAAGTTGCTCAGCTAAAATTCATATATCCCCACTAATCCTATTATAATCCTGAGTGATCAAGAGTTGAATATAAGTATAGTAGAAATTATGAAATTTCTTGCCACAGAATCATTGAGGAAAAAAATCTACCTAGCAACAAATAGCTGACCAGCTGCAGTGGTGAAGGATGTTCTGAATGTTTAATGTGACCTGATATCAAAATTAAAATGTACAGACTCATTTGGAAGGCAAAGAAATGAATGAGAATGGGTTGTTTATGTTATAGAAAACTTAGCACAGGATTTCTTTAAATAGAAAATTCTCCAGTGGTATTTTTGTGTTTGATTTATGAAAAAGTAAATTTCCAGGTAGCTTTTCAGTAATATAACAATTGTATAAACAAATAGTGCAGACATAAAAGAGGAAGCTAGTGATTGGTCATGAGACCTAAAAATACAGTGCTTTAAGGCAAGGAGTGTAGTTATCATTAATAGGAATTTTAAGTTATTTATATGATTAGTAGCTTGGAGAATGGAACACAACAAGGAAGGTCTTTTTTCTAATAGTGGTTTAAAGTGAAAAGGGATTACTAACATAGAAGTTGTTTGTGTAAGCAATGGGTTATAAAGTACCAAATAAGCATAAAATACTGACTTCTTTTCTGGATGCATCACTCCTGGCAGCCAAATATGACCTGTTACAAAGAGGAGATTTTTGGCCCAGTTCTTGTGGTTCTGGAAACAGACACTTTGGATGAAGCCATCAAGATCGTAAATGACAATCCATATGGAAATGGAACTGCCATCTTCACTACCAATGGAGCCACTGCTCGGAAATATTCCCACTTAGTGGATGTCGGACAGGTTTGGAAGAGAATTTTTAGGAGATTCTTATAGCCATCCTTGCTTTCCTTGTGTAAAGGGGAGAAGGCAGACAATGATCAGTTACTGCCCCTTTGAATTCCCTCAATGCCCCATTTCTTGCTCAGGAATAAAAGTTCATGGGATGGAGGATGGGGAGGAAGGTGGGTAGTTAAAATTGGTCACTCTGATGCCAAGCATTTGTGTTTCTAAATGGAGAGTTCCTTTGTCTGAGTCTTTTTCTTGGTATTTGACGTGGATTTGGTCTCTTTTAGGTAGGGGTGAATGTGCCCATTCCAGTGCCTTTGCCAATGTTCTCATTCACTGGCTCTCGATCTTCCTTCAGGGGAGACACCAATTTCTATGGCAAACAGGTAACTTTACACTTAAAAATATATTTTTTTTCCTCTAAGAAACTTTCTTAAACATATTCAGAAACAAGGATTCTGCAAGGGCCTGCCAGCAGCTTCTGTGAGGTCTTTTGTTGTTCAGCAGTTCATGTCAGTAGGTCCTCTAGAGAAGATACAAAAGTTAACAAAATTTTGCCAAAGCCACTTTTTCCCAAATAATTCAATGCAACAGCATTTGGGGGAAAGAGTCTGAGTAAGTCCAAGCCTTCGTATATGTCCTTTCCTTTGTCTGTGACCCTCTCTCCCCGCTTCCCTCTTTCTTTGTTTTCATCTCACCTAACCACCAGTTTAAAGCCTGGACTCCTTCAGGAAATCACCTCTGACCACCATCATCTCCTTCAGTGCTGGGTTGGGTATGTCCTCATGTGCTCCCGCTGCACACATTTCTCTTAGCAGTTATTCATTTACTAAAAATTTTATTGAGCACCTTCTGTATATAAGACCACTTTATAGTGAAAAACGCTATAAATATAGCATTGCACACACACACATACAAAAGCAGATCTGGAACCAGATTACCACTATTAGCATATTTTTCAACTGGTGCATATATCCTACAGAAGAGTAGGCATAGCATGTTCAAACAGCAGAAATGGGCTGGAGCAGAGTGAGTTGAATGAGGAAGAAAGTGGTAAGAGATGAGATTAGAGATGTAGGCAGAGGCAAGTCGTGTAGGACTGCTTAAGCCATGTTAAGAAGCCCTCATCTCAAAAAGCTAAAAAGACAAAAAAAAGGAGTTCCCATTGTGGCTCAGTGGCTAACGAATCCGACTAGGAACCATGAGGTTGCGGGTTCAATCCCTGGCCTTGCTCAGTGGGTTAAGGATCCAGCGTTGCCGTGAGCTGTGGTGTAGGTTGCAGATGCGGCTCAGATCCCGAGTTGCTGTGGCTGTGGTGGAGCCAGCAGCTACAGCTCCGATTTGACCCCTAGCCTGGGAACCTCCATATGCCACAGGATTGGCCCTAGAAAAAAGCTAAAAAGACAAAAAAAAAAGAAGCCCTCATCTCTATGTCCATCCATGTTGCTGTAAATGTGTATGCCCACAGACATAGAGAACAGACTGGTGGTTGCCATCGGGAAGGGGAAGGGGAGAGGGGAGAGGGAGAGGGATGGACTGGGAGTCTGGGATTAGCAGATGCAAACTTCTATACATAGGATGAATAAACAATAAGGTCCCACTGTAGAGCACAGAGAACTATATTCAATATCATGTGATAAACTGTAATAGAAGAGAATGTATATATGTATAACAATCATTTTGCTGTACAGCAGGAATAAACACAATATTGTAAATGAACTAAATCAACTATTTTTCGATAAAATAAATTTTTTTAAAAAGAGAAGAAAAAAAAAAAAAAAAAGAAGCCCTCATCACACTGTAATTATCATTTACTTTTCTCTAATACCTGGCACAGGGCAAGTACCCAAATAAGAGTTGGATGAATGGGCTACTGCATGTTCTTTGTAGTCCCACAGAAATACAGCCATTTTGGAACCTTCAGTAATAAATATACTTGTTTTCTATACAGATCTCCCTTTTATAGGTTAATAAATTAACAGTGGGATTACATAGCAGAATATGACAATGTGGCCAACTGTTAAGAAAACACTTTGGCTTTTTGGAGGTGAATTATCCAGTTTGTGCCTTAGTCACAGCTTTTATAAAATTAACTAGTTTAATACTATTAAAAATTATTTGAAGGAAGGAGAGTAAAGCTATTGCTTAAAATAGTTTGTTGGGGTGTTTTTTTCCCCTCCTGTGTCTTTGTTTAACTACTGTAAGTTACTCTGGTAAGTGAAGCTTCTTAAGAGTAAAAGACTGACCTTATACACAATTTGAAGTCTTAAATCCTTAGCAATTAAATTGCTATTTTGCAATCTGGAAAGAAGACATGAAAGTATCATTCTTACATAATAAAATGTAAACTTTAGTTTTATCTTATTTATTTCTTATATCATTTATTTTATCTTTATTTATTTAATCTATTTATTTCATTGGAATGAAAGTATATAATAATCTCTAAAATTGTTTTCAATGTATTAACATGACCCGGGTATTTTTGTTGTGCTTTTTTTTTTTAGCGGCCGCATCCAGGGCACATGGAAGTTACCAGGCCAGGGATTGAATCCAACCTGTGCTGTGCTGTGCAATGCCAGGTCCCTTAATCCTGGATTAAACCTGGGCCAGGGATCAGACCCACACCTACACAGTGACCTGAGGCACTGCAGTCAGTCAGATTCTTTTTTTTTTTTTTTTTTTTTTTTTGTCTTTTTGCCATTTCTAGGGCCGCTCCCACAGTATGTGGAGGTTCCCAGGCTAGGGGTCTAATTGGAGCTGTAGCCACCAGCCTACACCAGAGCCACAACAATGCGGGATCCGAGCCACGTCTGCAACCTACACCACAGCTCAAGGCAAGGCTGGATCTTTAACCCACTGAGCAAGGCCAGGGATCGAACCCGCAACCTCATGGTTCCTAGTCGGATTCGTTAACCACTGAGCCACAACAGGAACTCCACAGTCAGATTCTTAATCCACTGTGCCACAGTGGGAACTCCAACATGGCCCAGATTTTGTCAGATAATTCTAGAAGAGTATTTTAATCATGTTGGTGTGTTTTTTCTAATAATATCCTTCTAGTTTGCTAATAATTTTATGTGTTAAATATGCACAGTTCTTTTGCTCAAGCCCATTATAAAATAATCTATGTATAAATAGAACCTTAGATGTGCTGAATTTTTTGGCTCACATGTTCTAGGTGATTTGGAAGTGAATGTTTGTTAGACATTTTACTTTTACTTTATAAGATATTGTGGATTTTACTATTTCAATATAGAGCGATTTATCACTGACAAATGTCAGAAACAGCCTAATATATATTTCCTTCTTTCATTCTTTTACTTCTTCATGGGAAGGACATGGAAAAAAAACAAATTACTGAACAGCATTTACTTTGCTAGGATTTTTCCATGTCATTTTGTTTTCCCCTCACAACACTGCTATGAGGTGGGTGTTATGTCAGAGCTAAGGCCCAAGGTTAGTCTTTAGTCAATAAGGAGTAGAGGCGGGATTTGAGCCATGTCTCAAGACCTCAGAGCACATGATATTCAGCTCTGGGAACAGAATGACCTCCAAGTTTAACAGTTTACATTGTTCACTTTTTCCATTTAGATGCTCTTGGCTAGTTTCAGCATAATGCTAAGATCTGACTATTTACTATGTGCCAGGTAATATGCTAAATATTTTACACAGATTATGTCATGAGCAACATATTGAATTTTTTGTTGTAACTATTCCTCAAGTAGGAACATGAATAGCACTTCACAGCACCTCTTTCAAAATTGATGAAAAGAGGAATCAGGGAGTTCCTGTCGTGGCGCAGCAGTAATGAATCCGACTAGGAACCATGAGGTTGCGGGTTTGATCCCTGGCCTCGCTCAGTGGGTTAAAGATCCAGCTTTGCCGTAAGCTGTGGTGCAGGTCGCAGACTCTGCTTGGATCTGGCGTTGCTGGGGCTGTGCCGTGGCGGCTACAGCTCCAATTAGACCCCTAGCCTGGGAACCTCCATATGCTGCAGGAGCCGGCACTAAAAAGACCAAAAAAAAAAGAGGAATCATGAGGAGTTCCTGCTGTGGCACTGTGGTTAAAGATCCAGTGTTGTTTCTGTGGCAGTGCAGGTTCAATCCCTTGTCCAGGGTGGTGAGTTAAGGACCTGGTGTTGCCACAGCTGTGGTGTAGGTCACTGCTGCAGCTCAGATTCAGTCCCTGATCCAGGAATTTCCATGTGCTGGGGGTGTGAAAAAAAGAGAAAAAAACAAGAGGAGTCATGAACCCCCCAGGAATATCTGCTAACTTTCTCTCTTTGTTTTAACTGTTTGTTCTCTTTAGGGCATCCAATTCTATACTCAGCTAAAGACCATCACTTCTCAGTGGAAAGAAGAAGATGCTACTCTTTCCTCACCCGCTGTAGTCATGCCTACCATGGGCCGCTAGAGATGAGTTTGTTCCAGACTCAGTCCATCCTGAGTAATCTCCCTGTATTCTCGACCAACTCTAACTGCCAACTTAACTCAGATTAGATCCCTGGGATTGGAATATCTTGTAACTAAAATCTTTCTCAGGACCACTAGTCCTTGCAGAGTTGCTAATAGGAAGACTCTAACTGTGAAATGCTTACCTGAAATGAGATCTTAGACCTGGTTTTCTAAAGATTCTCCGCTTTTCTGATGACTTGAAGGAAAGGAACATTAATGTGTAAAGAAGATTTTCTATTAATTGGAAGAGGATCTCTTGAATGGGGAAATACGTCAAAAATAATTCACCCTTTGGTTGATCCTCAAACACAGCCCTACATAAATGCCACTGGGTGAGATTCCTCCCAAGCTTTTCTTAGCCTCTCTTCTAGCCACATACACAAGATACAGTCCATTTCTACTTAGCCTAACAGTTGTGACAACCACTTCTTTCTTTCCTGCTAGTGCCACTTTGTCCTAATGATTCATGACCACTAATTCTATCATTGTCACTGGTTCTGCTTCATTTATTTTTTATTTTTGGGCCACACCTATGGCATATGGAAGTCCCCAGGCCAGCAACTGAATCCAAACCTAAGCTGCAACCTACACTGCAACTGCGGTAATGCTGGATCCTTAACCCACTGCACTGGGCTGGGGACCAAACTGGCTCTGCCTGGGAGAAAACGCTGGATCCTTAGACAACTGCTGTTCCTGCTTCTTAAAACCGCTTCTCAGGGATACCTGAGCATGCATTGGATAAGTCAACTTGTGTTGTGTGTGCCAAGCATTAAATTTCAGTGGATGCTTCAGCAACCATTAATTAATGCTTCAGTCCTTAATTCAGATGCCAAAAGGGTTTTGTTTTGTTTTTGTTTTTGTTTTCTCTCTTTTTAGGGCTGTACTGGTGGCATATGGAAGTTCCCAGGTTAGGGGTTGAATTGGAGCTGCAGCTGCCGGCCTACACCACAGCCACAGCAACACCAGATCTGAGCCACATCTGTGACCTACACCACAGCTCACAGCAACACCGGATCCTTAACCCACTGAGCGAGGCCAGGGATCAAACCCGCAGCCTCAGGGATACTGGTCCAGTTCTTAACCCCCTGAGCCACAGTGGAAACTCCCAGTGGGTTTTTTTTGGGGGGAGGGGGTTGTTGGGGGTTTTTTTGTTGTTTTTTTAGAAAACTTTCAAAAGTTATTTTAGGGCCGGAAATCAAGGAATTTTTCAACCATGAAACCATGAAGGTGGGCAAGATTCTTGCCTAAAGTAAGTCTAACCTGATATTACTTGCTGATTTTTTTTTTGTCTTTTTAGGGCTGTACTTGCGGATATGGAAGTTCCCAGGCTAGGGGTCAAATCTATAGCTGTCAGCCTACACCACAGCCGAAGCAACGGAGGATCCAAGCCAAGTCTGTAACCTACATCACAGCTCACAGCAACGCTGGATCCTTAACCCACTGAGTGAGGCCATGGATCAAACCCGCGTCCTCATGGATACTAGTCAGATTTGTTACTGCTGAACCATGACAGGAACTCCAGTTGCTGAATTTTTTATGTTGTTCTTTCTTCTTGCCTGCATCTGTCATTTATGATACTTTTTAATGAAAGAACCCCTAATGTAAAAGTAATGGTTGGGGCCTAAGAAATTTCATAGTTTCCCATATGTAAAGTAGTGAAAGAAATGCTTTGACAGGTTCTTCTACCATCATTTCAAGTGTCTTTATGCTTTTTGTTTCTTTGCTATAACTTAACTCTAAGTCAGAACAGAAATTTATGTGTTAAGCAGAATAGATTCTGCCTTTGTACTCTACCATCCCAGTCCAACCATGTCTATCTGAGATGGCTTCCACCCACTGAACAAGGAGAAGGCTTCAGCTTTTAATAGAGTAGTTCCTGGTCTTCAGCCAGATGACATAAGTCATTTATTTTTCTGCTTCCTCATTAGTCATGTGGATAATGCTAACCTATTTTTGTGGGGGTTAGTAAATTAAGGATGGTTAAAACCTTGAAAATATTTGTGCCCTCTGGATTTTAGGCTTATTACTGCCACCAGCTGGACAGAACATCAAAATATTCAGTCACTTAAGGAGAATTAAACTTTAATAAAATACATTTATGACCATACTAGCCCTCCTTTTTCTCTTTTTTCTTTTTTTTTGGGGGGGGGCGCCACTCCTGCAGCATATGCAACTTCCCAGGCTAGGGGTCAAATCTGAGCTGCAGTTTGGCCCATGCTACAGCTGCAGCAATGCCAGATTCGAGGTGCACCTGCAGCATACACCACAGCTTTTGGTAATGCTGGATCCTTAACTCACCAAGGGAGGCCAGGGATTGACCTTGCATCCTCAAGAATGCAAGTTGGGTTCTTAACCCATTAAGCCACAATGGGAAGTCCCCTCCCCCCCCCCTTTTTTTCCTCTGGATTTGCCTTCCTAAAGGTGAAGCAATAGAAATTTACAGTCTCTTGACAGAATTCCTCTTGTTTTATACATTGTCACAGCTGGCAACTGGTAGTGATATTTAATCCAGTCCAACAACTCCAGGCTGGGTTGAATGAAAGGTCATATTGTCTAAATTCCAGATGGAATTAAATATAATGACAGAGACTAAGTTTTCCTTACATTTAAGGGAAATCACTCTTTAGAAATACTAATAAGAATGGTGTTGCTTTAATTGGGATCAACTCATTTGGGTAGCTACTCGCTACTCTGAAGAGTTTCTTATTTCTTGGAGGGAAAAAAAATCTGTATAGTTACGTTCATGCTAGTAGCAGCTAAAAATTTCAGCCTTTGTGCTCTGAAGTGGCCTCATTTGGAATTTCTCAGATTTTACGTTGTGCTAATTGATTATGTAAAACAAATTACAAATAAAAAGCTCTTAAAAAGGAAACTTGGCTTTTTTTTTAATGGTACCATACTTCCTTATAATGCTTTTGTCTGCTAACCTATAGTGACTAAGACTTCCCACCTCTTTCCAAAGTCAAGAGTTATATGGGGAGTTCCCATCATGGCGCAGTGGTTAATGAATCCAACTAGGAACCATGAGGTTGCGGGTTCGGTCATTGCCCTTGCTCAGTGGGTTAACGATCTGGCGTTGCCCTGAGCTGTGGTGTAGGTTGCAGACACGGCTCGGATCCTGCGTTGCTGTGGCTGTGGCGTAGGCCGGTGGCTACAGCTCCGATTCGACCCCTAGCCTGGGAACCTCCATATGCCGTGGGAGCGGCCCAAGAAATAGCAAAAAAAAAGACAAAAAATAAAAAAAAAATTAAAAAGTTATATGGTCATTATGTTTATTTTTACATAAAGAATAGTACATATTTTATCTATGCTCTATATTTCAAAAGGCAATTTATAGGTTTTCCACACTAAAAGAGGCACAAATATGCATTTGCATTAAATATATGCCTTAGTGTGGATATTGTTATTAAAATACTCACAACCTCATCTTAATGTTGCTACTCATTTCAGTGATCCCTGAGAGCTCCTGGTTAGTAGAGAAAAGAACTGTGACTTAGCAAGAAGCTGCACGGGGAACGGGAAGAGTTAGGGGTGTTATTTGGTTAGATCACAGACTCCTTACCATGTCAGACTCTTGTGATTCATTCTGAATATTGGATATCACCAGTTCACCAGAAGAGTCCAAGATTGGCACTTGCTGGGTGATGAAGGTTTGATCTGGAAGCTTAATTTCATCCCTGCAATAATGACAAAGTATGACTATCAACAACCATACACATACTTGATTCAGAACAACAGAATTGAGTTACTCTCACTCAATTCTAGTATGTATATGACGTCCACAACCACCACTGTGATCATCAGGCTCATGTTCACTGCTCTGTCAAGAGAGCTTACCCAAACTCCTTTGCTTTTCCTTCATCTAGAACAACATAGTCTGGAACTGGAGGTCTAGAACTCTGGCTGTATTTCCTGTGATGGATATAAGTTAACAATGAGGCAGTGTCTCCACATGTCCTGTATTTCAACTTTACTTTAAAGCTGCTTAAAAAAAAAAACGCTTCAGTTGGATGGGCTTATTTTCAAAAATGAGCTTTTACACACAAGCAGTATAAAATTAGGTGAGTTAATTTAAACTTACATTCTCTTAAAGTTGAGATGTCTTGAACTTAAGAAATGGAAATATATATGAAGATAATCATGATAGTTCTACAACAGCTATTAATGGTGATGAGCAAGGCTGAACCAGAGTACTGACCAAAAGCAAAGCCAAAAAATTCCCTTCCCAAAGTTCCTGCTGTGGCACAACCAGATCAGCGGGGTCTTGGGAGCACTGAGATGCAGGTTCGATCCCTGGCCCAGCACAGTGGATCCAGCATTGCTGCACCTGCAGCTTAGGTCACAACTGCCGCTCAGATCTGATCCCTGGCCCAGGAACTCCACATGCCGTGGGGCAGCCGAAAGAAAAAATTCCCTTCCGACAAAAAGCTTCTCAAGACACAGGAAAGTTGGAGTTCCTGTCGTGGTTCAGTGGTTAAAGAACCCAACTAGCATCTGTGGGAGGACACGGGTTCGATCCCTGGCCTCGCTCAGTGGGTTAAGGATCTGGCATTGTCGTGAGCCGTGGTATAAGTCGCAGATGTGGCCCAGATCCCGAGTTGCTGCCCTGGCCTCGCTCATTGGGTTAAGGATCTGGCATCGTCATGAGCTGTGGTGTAGGTCACAGGTATGGGCGCATATCCCAAGTTGCTGTGGCTCTGGCGTAGGCCAGCAGTTACCTCCATATGCCTCCAATGCGGCCCTAAAAGACAAAAAAAAAAAAACAGGAAAGTTACCCAATGGAGATAGACCCAGTATGAAAATTTTCCTTATACTTTTTTTTTTCTTTTGTCTTTTTAGGGCCAAACCTGTAGCACATGGAAGTTCCCAGGCGAGGGGTCAGATTGGAGCTGCAAGCTGCCAGCATACACCACAGCCACAGCAACGCTGGATCTGAGCTGCATCTGCAGCCTATGCTGTAGCTCATGGCAACGCCGGATCCTTAACCCACTGAGCGAGGTCAGGGATCGAATCTTCATCCTCACGGATACTATGTCAGATTCCTAGCCCACCAAGCCACAATGGGAACTCCAAAATTTTCCTTAGAAACTGTAGTTTAAGAACAGGAAATAAACATTATTAATTCAATATTCTAATTTGAAAGTGAGCTTAACAGAGTTACAGAAAGTATAGTACGTTGATTTTCCAGTAGATAGATACATTCCTAAAACTTGTCCTAATTAGGTACATTATGAAAGCAGCAAAAACCCATTCAAAATGTAGTTATATTAAATAGTCCAAAAATAACACATGAGGGGAGTTCTCACTGTGGTGCAGAGGAAACGAATCTGACTAGTATCCATGAGGATGTGGGTTTGATCCCTGGCCTTGTTCAGTGGGTCGGGCATCTGGCATTGCCATGAGCCGTGGTGTAGGCCGGTGGCTACAGCTCCAATTGACCCCTAGCCTGGGAACTTTCATATGCCGCAGAGACAGCCTGAAAAAGCAAAAGAAAAAAAGTACTTTAGATACTACTAGTACCTGAGTTATAGCCAGAGTGACTGCTGATGTACTAGAGACTATAGTTTATTAGTTATTTTCCTTTGCCTTAGTTCAGTCACAAAGAAAAATATTGTACTGTTGGATTTACAATCTTATACAACAAGCTGTGAACTCTTAACCAACTTCCTAATTATTCTATTTGCCTTTTATGATCTAATTCCTCCCCAGCTAGTTTGAGCTTTCTCGTTTAATTTCATCTCCACCTCAAAATGTCACCATCCTATTCCTATCTTACCCTTATTTCATCCAACAGGCTTAGACATCCCACTGTGGCCAGGTTCAGGTTCATTACTTTGGTGTGAAAGACATCAACCAAATTTTTTTGTTTCTCCAGTGTGGAAAACAACACAGTGTGGAACTTGAGACCTGACACTCTGGCTATATTTCCTGGGGTACAGAAAAGTCAACTCACAATAAGACAAGACATTCAGTACCTAGAGTCTGGTGGTTCAGTGGATTAAGGATCTGGCATTGTCACTGTTATGCCATGGGTTCAAGCCTTAGCCTGGGAACTTCCACATGCTGCAGGCACCCCAAAAAATTTAAAAAAATTTTTTAAAAAGGAAAACAAAAAAGAGAGAGTGAAATTAATCATTAAAAATAATTATTTGGGGGAGTTCCCATCGTGGCGCAGTGGTTAATGAATCCAACTAGGAACCATGAGGTTGCGGGTTCTATCCCTGGCCTTGCTCAGTGGGTTAATGATCCAGCGTTGCCGTGAGCTGTGGTATAGGTGGCAGACTCAGCTCGGATCCCCCCTTGCTGTGGCCCTGGCATAGGCTGGTGGTTACAGCTCCGTTTCGACCCCTAGCCTGGGAACCTCCCATATGCCTCGGGAGCAGCCCAAGAAATGGCAAAAAGACAAAAAAAAAAAAAAAATTATTTGGGAGTTCCCGTCATGGGTCAACAGTAACAAACCCAATTAGCATCCATGAGAATGCAGGCTCTATCCCTGATCTCCCTCAGCGGGTTAAGGATTCAGTGTTGCTGTGAGCTGTGGTGTTGGTTGCAGATGCAACTTGGATCCTGCATTGCTGTGGCTGTGGCTACAGCTCCAATTTAACCCCTAGCCTGGAAACTTCTATATGCCACAGGTGCGGCCCTAAAAAAACAAAATTATTTAGAATACCTGTGTATTTCTGTTTTCCTTTCTGAGTCTTTTTCTTGGTAGTAGAGATTCCCTTAATAATCAGCTTTAAAATCATGGAGTTCTCTTGTGGCTCAGTGGGTTAAGGATCCACATTGTCACTGCAGAGCTTGGGTCACTACTGTTGTGTGGGTTCGATCCCTGGCCCGGGAACTTCCACATACTTGGGGTGCAACCAAAAAAAAAAAAATTCTTTTTAAAATTCATTTACTTATCTTTGCAGACCAATAAAATCTTAACAATTATTAGTGGTTAAGCAATGAGATCCTGCACAGGGAACTATATCTAGTCACTTGTGATGCAACATGATGGAGGATAACATGAAAAAAAGAATACACACACACACACACACAACCGGGTCACTTTGCTGTACAGCAGAAATTGACAGAACATTGTAAGTCAACTATAATGGGGAAAAGAAACAATTATCATGCTTCTCTCTCTTCCTTTTTTTTTTTTTTTTTTTTTTTTTTTGGCTTTTTGTCTTTTTGCATTTTCTAGGGCCGCTTCCCGCAGCATAGGTTCCAGGCTAGGGGTCCAATAGGAGCTTTAGCCACCCGCCTACCTACGCCAGAGCCACAGCAACACGGGATCCGAGCCGAGTCTGCCACCTACACCATAGCTCACGGCAACACCGGATCCTTAACCCACTGAGCAAGGCCAGGGATTGAACCTGAAACCTCATGGTTCCTAGTCAGATTCGTTAACCACTGCACCACAGTGGGAACTCCTCATGCTTCTCTTTAGTTACCATTCAGCTAAGCAATGTAATACCTTCTTAGTAAGCATAACCTAAACACCTAAGATTAATTGATTTTCTCCCCTTTTAATTCTAATTCCTCTTTCATTTTTGTATGCACTTAGACATCTCCCAGTGTTTATCTCTGAGAGTCACTAAGCAGTATGGCCCTTTTATATTTTCTGGTCCTTTCCTGTTCCCTTAATTCTAAGTGAGAATATATTCATTGTTCCTATATGGTTTCTAGGTTTTTATGGCAAGTTGGTATTCTACTACTGAATCAGGGAGTTACCTAGGAACAAAGCCATTCATTTTTGCAAAGAGCAACCTCAAGACTTTCTCCTTCTGCTCCCAGGTCAAATCTCCAATATCCACATTTCCATGAACATCTGTCCTAAAGAATTTCAAAGAAAAAAAAAAGGGAAAAAATATAGTCAAAGTAAGCATCTCTTTTCTAAAAGTATAAAATATGTAAACATGATAAAAGAAAATCTCTTAGTCATAATTGAATATTATGAGGTTTCCAAATGTAATGACTAAAAAGCAAACTATGTCCATTACCAAATCCATAAAGTTGAAAAGGATATCAATATGCTAGCCGATCTGAAGTGTTACACAGTCATTAAAGTGAAAATAAGAAAAACTATAACATAAAAAAACTATGTTCAAACATTAAGAAAATAAGCAAAATAGAAAGTTGTAATGCAACATTATATATCTAGATAACACAAAAGGAACAAGAAAAAAATAGTTGTTTAGTGAAATTATTGGTAAATTCCCTCTAAGCATTTCTTTCGCATTAGATATTTTGCTATGAAAATAGAGTAATAGAGGTAAATTTATAAAATAACATGTAACTTATCTGGTCTATTTCTTATCTCCAAATAAGGCTGCAGCTAAGCCTTCCAGGCAGGTATTTATACCATAACTTTTCTAAAAGATTCATAGTCTACTTGCTCTTTACAAAACTGGCTGACATGCAGACAGAGTATTGATGTTGTATAACGTAAGAAATATTTTTGCATATACATCAGTTGGGTTAGTTTTCTTTTTTTGTTTTTATTTTTATTTATTTTATTTATTTATTTATTTTGCTTCTTAGGGCTGTACCCGAGGCATATGAAGTTTCCCAGGCAAGGGGTCAAATCAGAGCTACAGCTGCCAGCCTACGTCAGAGTCACAGCAACGTAGGATCTGAGCCTCATCTGCGACCTACACCACAGCTCACGGTAACGCCAGATCTTTAACCCACTGAGCAAGGCCAGGAATTGAGCCTGCAACCTCACAGTTCCCAGCTGGATTCGTTTCCACTGAGCCACAATGGGAACTCCAGGTCAGTTTAAGTTTAGGTTTTGCCTTATGATCACCATGTGCTTTAATTGTCCTTCCCCAGTGTGCCTCTTAAGCAGCTAATATAATATTTTAACTACAATTTCTGCCTTTCTGGTAGAGGTGATAGGACACTACGGTTAAGGTGATAAGTTGCTCATAAGGCAGGATAGGAAGAGTCCAGTTTCTGCAATAACAATGCGAAGAATCATTTTATGTACCTTCCCCTGAAGACTTATATACCACTTAATATACAGTAGATAAATAAATGTAAAAGAATCTGCCTTATATATGGTGGGGACTCAAGTTGCTTGACTTATGAAATAAAAAAGAAAACTATAGTGAATCTCTTGGTAACAGACATGTCTCACAGACTTTTGAATAGGGCAAGAAGGTAAAACAATTATCATAGGGACATTTTTTTGGCTGCCCTGTGGCATGCAGAAGTTTCTGGGTCAGGGATTGAACCTGAGCTGTGTCATGACAACTCGTATCTTTTACCCAATGCACCACAAGAGAACTCCAAGTACAGACATTTTTGAAGAAGAGTTCTATCTTTCAAAAGTCACTTGCCATCTCCAACCTTCCCAACAGCTTTAGAATTTAAAAGAACCTACAAATTCGTCCATTTAAAAAAATATAAAGAAGATGGAGTTCCCATTATGGCTCAGTGGTAACGAATCTATTCATGAGGACATGGGTTCGATCCCTGGTCTTGCTCAATGGGTTAAGGATTGCTGTGGTGTAGGCCAGCAGCTACAGTTCCAATTTGACCCCTAGCCCAGGAACTTCCATATGATGTGGGTGTGGCCCTAAATATATATATATATACATATATATATAGAGAGAAAGAGGGCAGAAAGCACATTTGGAAGCCCTCTTAATAAAATGTTAAGTAGATAGCAGTAGGGAGTCATTTTAAGTTTCTTAAGGCCTTTGAAAAATCTAATTGTGTTAGGATATAAAACAATTTTTTTTTCAGAATAATCTTTAAAACGCACTATAATTTAATCCCTAGTTTATAGGGGGAAAAGTATTGTGACAGATAAAAATGCTAACAGGAAACAATCATTGTGTATAGTCTACAATATCTCAATCATTCTTCCACCTTTATCACAGTAGCAGTAGATCTCCACAGTATACTGAGAACCTTATGGGAACTTCTGGTTAGTACAATGATGGAGGGGACACTAAAAAAGAGTTGCTACAAAGAATTGTTATATTGACTTTCTAAATGATGGCTCTGGCTAGATGTATTACCTATGCATTTCATCTCAGAATAGTAAAAGGCACATTATAAAATATTGTGAAAGTATATTTATCAAAAATGTTTAATCTGTATCTAATCAAATCTTTTTTTTTTTTTTTGTCTTTTTTTTGCTATTTCTTTGGGCCGCTCCCGCGGTATATGGAGGTTCCCAGGCTAGGGGTCTAATCCGAGCTGTACCCCTGGCCTATGCCAGAGCCACAGCAACGCAGGATCCGAGCCGCGTCTGCAACCTACACCACAGCTCACGGCAACGCTGGATCCTTAACCCACTGAGCAAGGGCAAGGACCAAACCCGCAACCTCATGGTTCCTAGTCGGATTCGTTAACCACTGCACCATGATGGGAACTCCTCTAATCAAATCTTTATAATGGAAGTTGTCTTATGGTGCAGTAGGTTAAGGATCTGGCATTGTCACTGCAGTGGCTTGGGCTGCTGCTGTGGCCCAAGTTCAACTTCTGGCCTGAGACTTCCATACGCCCCGGGGGTAGCCAAAAAAAAAAAAGGAGTTCTCTGATGGCCTAGCGGGTTGAGCCTCCTGCATTCTCACCCCTGTGGCTCTGGTTGCTGCTGTGCGGCATAGGTTCAATCCCTGGCCCGGGAATTCCCACATACTGCCTGTGTGGCAAAAAAGACAAAAAAAAAAAAAAACCAAAAAACCCAAGAGAGAACCTAAAATAAATGCTGCAACTCTCATTTAAAAAGAAAAAAAGAAAGAAAATCTTTATAATCAATTTATGGGAAACAACATAAAAGAACATGTTAAAAGATATTACAGGAGTTCCCATCGTGGCTCAGTGGTTAACTAAACCCAACTAACTAGCATCCATGAAGATGCGGTTCGATCCCTGGTCTTGCTCAGGGGGTTAAGGATCCGGCGTTGCCATGAGCTGTGGTGTAGGTCACAGATGCAACTCATCTCGGGTCTGGTGTTGCTGTGGCTGTGGTCTAGGCCAGCAGCTACAGCTCCAATTCAACCCCTAGACTGGGAAACTCCATATGCCATGGGTTCGGTCCTAAAAAGACAAAAAATAAAAATAAAAAATAAAAATAAAAGATATTACAATAGCATTCAAAATGGAATAAACAATTTAGTCCATTTGACAAGTCTCTGTCACACAAAAATGGGGGTACATCTACTAAGAATACCTACTAAGGTCCACACACTATGCTAAGCATGGGAGTTAAAAAGATGAGTGAGATAGTTCCTCTGCTCAAGTAACTTACTGAGTAATCTATTTAATACTTAGATATTATCAAACTGAACTTTTCAGGATTCTTACTTTTCTAAAGGGCACAAAAATAGCAGTAAAAGGATAAAATGTGAAAGCATTATTAGTACCACTTATCAGCCTCCATAAGATCCTGATTCACACTATTGGTGCTGTGCTCTCTGCCATCGAATGTGCGGATTTTGGGATATTCTGTTCTTCTTGCACACGCCTCTCTCATTTTAAAATTGAAAGCAGCTTGTGCTATCTGTTTATAACGCTTTCTACTAGTCAGGATCTGTTGCTTTACTTGGTGTAGAGCATCTAAAAAGAAACTTTCCACTTCTGTTCTCTCATCTAGTATGTTCTTGGCCAGCTTCTTCATTCGATTCATTTCCCTGTCCTTCATCTGAAGAAGTTGCTGCAATTTGAAAATTTCAATTTGACCTGCTTGGTTCTCTACCATTGCCTGCTGCTGCAGTTTTAAAACTTCAGTCTCAAACTCTTTGGTCATACAACTCAGGGCAGTCTCCAAGCTTACCACCTTCTTCTGCAGAGTCTGAATTTGGGATCTCTGCTGGGTAAGCTGCATTATCTTTTCCTTAACCAACAGATCATTGATCTCCTAAAACAAAAAGATGAGAGAGATGAGAAATTTTTTTCTTTAATTAACATCAAAACTTAAAAGTTCCTCCCTAATTTCCATTACTTCACGAGATTTGAGTTTGATGCCACATTGCAATGGTGATATTTTGGTATCCTGTGTGTAAACATTGAGAGTCCTTGTTTGGACTTACAAAGGCCACAGATTTTGCTAATTAAGAAACTTTCAGAGTTCCCATCGTGGCTCAGTGGTTAACGAATTCGACTAGGAACCATGAGGTTGCGGGTTTGATCCCTGGCCTTGCTCAGTGGATTAAGGATTCAGCGTTGCCGTGAGCTGTGGTGTAGGTTGCAGACTCGGCTTGGATCCCGCGTTGCTGTGGCTCTGGCGTAGGCCGGCAGCTACAGCTCTGATTAAACCCCTAGGCTGGGAACCTCCATATGCTGCGGGAGCAGCCCTAGAAAAGGCAAAAAGACAAAAAAAAAAAAAAAAAAAAAAAGAAAGAAAGAAAGAAAAAGAAAAGAAATTTGCCTTCCTCTAAAATTCCGAAAGACTCAATATCTTCTATTATCAAAACGATATTCCAAAATCGATCAGACTATACAGTAAAACATTGATTTAACAACTATACCCTGGAACTGTGATAGTCTGCTAGTTGTCTATCCCAGTGTCCGTTTTCAATTTCTTCCTTAGTAATAAAACCTCAATTTTATTCAGAAAGGCAGCGAGCCCAGCTGAAAATTGCCCCTATAGTTCAGCAAAACCATGTAACTAAGTTCTGACCACAGCGGTGTGAGTAGAAAGGTGTGTAGGACTTCCAGGAAGCCTCTAAAGGGGTTTTTCCTTCTTCCTTCCTGCTGAGTAATGGTTAGAGCTCCAGCAGCCGCTGGGGTCCATGAGGCGACTCTGAGGATATAAGCCTTATGCAGAAGAACAAATTTGAGGAACCTGTCTCTGTTGACTGTGGCACTACCATACCAGTTCTGGATTGCTTACCTCCAGACTTACTTTAGAGGAGAGGATAAACTTTTACGTGGCAAAGCCACTGATGTCAGGGCTTTTACTCACCAGTGAGAACCTATTCCTCAGTGATTCAGGGACCAACTCTAAGCAAAGTAAAATGAAGACTAAAGTAGTAGAGAACAGGAGTTATATTTTTCTGATCTTTTTTTTTTTTTTTTTTTTTTTTGTCTTTTTTTGCTATTTCTTGGGCCGCTCCTGTGGCATATGGAGGTTCCCAAGCTAGGGGTCGAATCGGAGCTGTGGCCGCCAGCCTACGCCAGAGCCACAGCAACACAGGATCCGAGCCGTGTCTGCAACCTACACCACAGCTCACAGCAACGCCGGATCGTTAACCCACTGAGCAAGGCCAGGGATCGAACCTGCAACCTCATGGTTCCTAGTCGGATTCATTAACCACTGTGCCACGACGGGAACTCCCTGATCTATTCTTTATAAAACCAAATCTAAAGTTTCTTATAAGTCATTCAGTAATTAACTTTTTCAGATAAAGAAAATACATCATCCAGACAGAAGAATGGTCCTATTGTCCTTATGTATCATTACTATACTCAACTCTTAGTATTCATCAACCCAATCTTTAAAAAAAAAGTTAGGAAACAAAGTCTAAATGAGGATAGGAACCTTTTGCTGTAAAAGCAAAGTTTGAGTCTCTTGTAACTTCTGGGAATTTTTTTGCAGAGTGTCGGTTTCCTTCAGATGGTATGCAAGAGCTTTCTGGAGATAAACATTCTCTTTAAAAACAGTTCTTCCAGCATTATTCAATTGCCTGAAATAGACATAAGATCCCAAAACATAGACTTAAGTTTTAGGTATTACCAAACTGGAATAATAACTGCTTTACCCCTAATAATAATAATAATGACCTCCACTTATTTAGCTTATTGTGGGTACTCAATAGTTAGGAGGGAATCTTAAGAACTAAGTTCTCACCAAAGGGAAAGTAAAAAGCAATGTATTACTTCCAGTCCAAGGCAATTAAAAGCAAGTATGTGGCTCAACACTGTAAATCAACAATACTTCAATTAAAAAAAAAAGCAGGTATGTGCAGCACTATTTGCAATAGCCAAGACATGGAAACAACTTAAATGCCCATCAACAAAGGAATGGATCAAGAAGATGTGGTACATATACACAGTGGAATATTACTCAGCCATTAAAAGGAACAAAATACCAGCATTTTTAGCAACATGGATGGACCTAGAAATTATCATGCTGAGTGAAGTCAATCAGACAATGAGACACCAACATCAAATGCTTTCACTGACATGTGGAATCTGAAAAAAGGACACAATGAACTTCTTTGCAGAACAGATACTGACTCACAGACTTTGAAAAACTTATGCTTTCCAAAGGAGACAGTTTGGGAGGTGGGGGGATATGCTGGGGTTGTGGGATGGAAATCCTATAAAATTGGATTGTGATGATCATTGCACAACTATAAATGTAATAAATTCATTGAGAAATAAATAAATAAAATTTTTTTAAAAAGCAGGTATGAGTTTCTCATGCTCTCTCTGTCCATGTGACTGGACATGAAAAACAAGATGGAAGCAGCCCAGGTTCCTGAATCACCCCTGAAGTAGAGCTGTTAGACCCACACTGGATTATTATATAAGCAAGAAATAAACCATTGAGATTTTATCTATTAACACAACATAGTTTAGTGTTACGTTCACTAATATACCTCATGACAACCCTGAACAGTTGCCATCATTCACACTTTTTTATTTTATTTATTTATTTTTGCTTTTTAGGGCCGCTCCTGAGGCATATAGAAGTTCCCAGGCTAGGGGTAGAATCAGAGTTGCAACTGCTGGCCTACGCCAGAGCCACAGCAACATGGGATCTGAGCTGAGTTGGTGACCTACACCACAGTTCACATCACTGGTGGATCCTTAACCCACTGAGCAAGGCCAGGGACCGAACTCACATCCTCATGGATACTAGTCAGGTTAGGAACCCAATGAGCCACAACAGGAACTCTCTTTTTTTTTTTTTTTTTTTTTTTTTTTTTTTTTTTTTTGTCTTTTTGCTATTTCTTTGGGCCGCTCCAGCGGCATATGGAGGTTCCCAGGCTAGGGGTAGAATCGGAGCTGTAGCCACCGGCCTACGCCAGAGCCACAGCAACGCAGGATCCGAGCCGCGTCTGCAACCTACACCACAGCTCACGGCAACGCCGGATCGTTAACCCACTGAGCAAGGGCAGGGATCGAACCCGCAACCTCATGGTTCCCAGTCGGATTCGTTAACCACTGCGCCACGACGGGAACTCCAGGAACTCTCTTAACATCATTTTTAAATGAAGATATTTAATTTCAAAAAAGTTAAGAAATCTTCCTACAGTCAGTTAGTACACATGTTGAGACACAAAGTGTAACTTCAAAGCCCAGGTTCTTTCCTCTGCACTGTTGTTCTACAAAAAGGGTGAATGGAAAAGGGGCAGGAACACAAAGGGAAAGAAACAGTGAGGGAAAGCAAACCAGAAAATTTGAAGAAAGCAAACCAGGAGAGAAGGAGGAAGACAACATGATAGGAACAAAAAAACACCAGCAAACAGGTAAGAGGGGCTATTAGAGGTAGTTCCCTGGTGGCCTACTGGTTAAGGATCTGGCATTGCCACTACTGTGGCACTGCAAAAAAAATAAAAAGGCTATTAGGAAGAAAAAGGAGGCAGCAATCTCCTACATAACGGCTTCATGGTGGGCTCTCTCTGCCAGCATTATTATCTTCTTTTCAGCCTCTTGTTCTAGTCGGTGCTAAAAAAGAAAACAGGCTGTTTTAACACAGTTATATTTCTTTCTTCTTCTTCTTCTTTTTTTTTTTCAGTTGTGCCCACAGCATGAGAAGTTCCCAGGCTAGGGACTGAATCTGCACGACACCAGTGACCAGAAACATAGCAGTGACAACGCCAGATCCTTAATCTGTTCTGCCACAAGGGAGCTCCTAGAGTTATATTTCTAACAACAAATTTTACATATCAAAAAGTTAAGGACTGGAAGTTCCTATTGTGGCTCAGCGGTAACAAACCTGACTAGTATCCATGAGGATGCAGGTTCAATCCCTGGCCCCACTCAGTGAGTTAAGGATCCTGTGTTACCATGAGCTGTGGTGTAAGTTGCAGATGTAGCTCAGACCTGGTGTTGCTGTGGCTGCGGTGTAAGCTAGCAGCTGCAGCTCCGATTCCACCCCTAACCTGGGAACTTCCATATGCCTCAGGTGTGGCCCTAAAAAAAAAAAAAATTAAGGACTTATTTTATAATGTCAAAAAAATACTCCTTCCACATGAATTGGTGTGAAGTATTTGATTATTGGGGGAGGAGCCAGCCAAGAGGATAGCATGAACAAAGGAACATTAGGGTAGCTCCCAATTTCCCCATTAAAGAAGAAAAATGAGGGAGTTCCCTGGCAGCTCAGTGGGTTAAGGAGTTGGCATGGTCATTGCTACAGCTCTGGTCGCTGCTATGGTGCAGGTTCAAGCCTGGTCTAGGAACTTCTGTATGAGGTGGACATTCACACACACACACACAAAAGAAGCAAAATATAAGTAGAAAAAAAATTCCACATCAGTATTGGAAAGCAGAGCTGGAAGAAATTTCTGTTAAATACAATATGATGAGAATCATTTACTCATTCATTCAACAAATTCCTGTTGAGAGCTAATAATGTACCAGGTTTTTTAGATACTAGAGATTCTGCGGTGAACAAAACAGATAAGATTCCTGTTCTCATGGAGCTTATATTCTAGGATGAGACCCAAACAAATAATGATAATTAAAATGCACTGAGCACTTACTGTGTGCCAGGCATGGTTCCACACATGTATTATTTACTTCTCACAACAGTGTAATTAGATACTTGTGATTTAGGTATTATTATTATTATCCCTAAAGATAAGGACTGAGGAAACTCAGAGAAAGAGAGGTTGGTAACTTGTTCAAAATCATATAGCTAGAAAATGGCAGAGCAGTGATTCACATGCAGTCAGGTTGATAGTATCAGCCTCCTTAACAAATAAACAAGAGAATTAACTGACTGTGATAAATGCTATAAGTGAAATAAATGTAGTAATAAAATATACAGTAACTGAGGAAGGTAATTTTATTTATTTATTTATTTAGCTTTTTATTTATTTTTTTCAGGGCCATACCCGTGGCATATGGATCTTCCCAGGCTAGAGGTCAAATCAGAGCTAGAGCTGCCAGCCTACACCACAGCCACAGCAATGCCAGATCCAAGCCTCATCTGCAACCTACACCACAGCTCATGGCAGTGCTGGATCATTAACCCCCTGAGCGAGGCCAGGGATCAAACCGGAAACCTCATGGTTCCTAGTGGGATTCATTTCCACTGCGCCACAACGGGAACTGCAGGAAGGTAATTTTCGATTGGGGTTTAGGAACTATTTCTTTGAGGGAACCACGTTTGAGCTCTGAAGAATGAGAATAGGCTGGAGCTGAAGAGGGAACCACAAGTACAAAAATATGCAGCTGGAGTTCCTGTTGTGGTGCGGCGGAAACGAATTCAACTAGTATTCATGAGGATGCAGGTTCGATTCCTGGCCTCACTCAGTGTTGCCATGAGCTGTGGTATAGGTTGCAGACGAGGCTCAGATCTGGTGTTGCTGTGGCTGTGGTGCAGGCCAGCAGCTGTAGCTACAATTAGAACTCTAGCCTGGAAACCTCCATATGCCTCAGGTGGGCCCTAAAAAGGAAAAAAATAAAATAAAATACAGCTGGCAGGAGTTCGCTGGTGGCTCAGCAGCCCTTGGGCTCAAACCAGCACAGGAGTTTGTATCTAACCAAGAAGATTTTCCCTAACATGGTGAGGCACATACTGCTGTGGCTGGCCAACCCAATGCTCATTCCCATCCTCTTCTTTCCCAGCTTCCACCAGTGGCTGGAAAAACAAAACACCCACTTTCTCAACATCCATTATAACATGGTTCTGGATAGTCAGAGATATGCAAGAAGAAAGCTAGGAACTTCTGGGAAAGATTTAACGGTTTCAAATAAAAGGGACATACACAGATGGAGCCTCCCTTCTTCCTGCCTTAAAACAGATGAATCTTAGCGTGTATTATCTATGATGCAATTAGGAGGGAAAGCCCAGCAGCCATCTACTTCCACACATAAAAGTCCTATTAAAAGAAGCCATTTCTGGAGTTCCCATCATGGTTCAGTGGTTAAGGAATCCAACTAGGAACCATGAGGTTGCGGGTCCGATCCCTGACCTCTATCAGTGGGTTAAGGATCTGGCGTTGCAGTGAGCTGCAGTGTAGGCTGCAGACGCGGCTAGGATCCTGCGTTGCTGTGGCTGTGGCAAACACTGGCTGGCAGCAACAGCTCCGATTAGACCCCTAGCCTGGGAACCTCCATATGCCTCGGGTGCAGCCCTAAGAGGACAAAAGACCAAAAAAAAAAAAAAAAAAAGGAAGCTGTTTGAGTGAGGTAATCTGTAAACCGACCAAGCACCTAAGCAAGTGAGAGAAATCAAGTGTAGGATGGAGTGAGGAAAGAGACAACTGAGAGCAGCCCATTCCCAAGGCCTTCCCTTCCTAACAGTAGCCAGGAAGTGCCTGGGGGGAAGCACCTCCACACTGTTCCTGCTCCACTATACACTAACTGGAGACCTAGAGCCACTTTTTAAAGCGAAATCTCCTATATAAACCTGATAAGAGTACTTATTTGTCTCACCCTCAACTCCCTACATTTCTACCAATTTGTGAAAAAGTCTATTCAGTTATTTCCTAAGGATGAAAAACTAAAGAAAAAAATTAAGAGAATTAAAGAAAAACCATGGGGACTCTGGGAAGATTCTGCAGAAGTGTTCCAACGCACTTGCCATAATTTGTAGAATTAACTTCAGAAGCACAGAGAAATGTGGAAGTTTGTAGTGTGCTAAGGCACATTTTTGGGCCCCTTTTATGAACATCCACAGTCAGCCTGACTAAAGGAAGAGCTTGGCGTGTGCCAGAAGACCTCGTATCCCCTTTCCCCTACAGAAAGTGGTACATGCAGCTTTAGTTCCACCAGGAGACACCAAGCTGAGGAGGGGTGTCCTGAAGTCGTGGTCAGATGACAATCCCTCTTGAGGATTTCAAAAATCTCTAACTGGGAAGGGTAGTGGGGAGAAACGATCTTCTACTACGATATCAAATGAAAAAAACTGATGTCTCGGAATACATACACTCTTATGGTATTCTAGTAAACAAAATATTTGTTCATTAAGGCAAATATGCTATACCTTTTCTTCAAAAAATCTGCTTTCCAATCTTCTAAGAGTCTCCTGATGCTTCCGCTCTGTGTTCCTTAAATTCTCCTTCAGCTAAAATTAAATTTTTTTAAAAAAAGGTCAATATAAAACAGGATTATTAGGGCATATTCCTAGAAAATTCTCAATCAAGAAATGTTTTCTGGGAGTTCCCAGAGTGGCTCATGGTTAACGAACCTGATTAGCATCCATGAGGACACGGGTTCCATCCCTGGACTCACTCAGTGGGTTAAGGATACCTCGATGCTATGGCTGTGGCGCAGGCCAGAGGCTGCAGCTCCAATTCAACCCCTAGCCTGGGAACTCCCATATGCCATGGGTAAAGCCTTAAAAAGACAAAAAAAGAAAGAAAGAAAGAAATGTTTTCTGTTATACATTACCTCTTAATCCTGAACACAAAGAAAAACCCCATGCCCTCCCGCTGAGTAGCATATTTCTCAAAATCATCTGTGGATTTACAAGATCAGTATTGAGTTTCTAAAAAGCTTTTCATGTATAATGGTTCTCAGAACATCAGATAAGTTATTACCATAATCATTTTCTCCAAACGTCTTCATTTTTAAATATGTGGACTCACAAAATCATGTTTTAGACTCAGAAGGGGACTTAGGAGTCAGACTAACAAATCTCCCACTTAATATAAGAATCTTTTCTATGAGAAAACCAGAGTTCCTGTCATGGCTCAGCAGCAACGAACCTGACTAGTATCCATGAGGACTCAGGTTCGATCCCTGGCCTTGCTCAGTGGGTTAAGCATCCGGCATTGCCTTGAGCTGTGGTGTAGGTTGCAGATGCAGCTCAGATCTAGTGTTGCTGTGGCTGTGGTGTAGGCCAGCAGCTGCAGCTCCAATTTGACCCCTAGCCTGGGACCTTCCATATGTTGCAGGTGCAGCCCGAAAAACCAAAAAGGAAAAAAGAAAAAATAACTAAAGACAGAATTATCTCTAATTCAAATCATATTAATTCCCTAGGCTTCCCTTCAAGAGTCCCCATATTTAGAAAATTCTGGAGTTCCCGTCATGGTGCAGTGGTTAACGAATCCGACTAGGAACCATGAGGTTGCGGGTTCGATCCCTGGCCTTGCTCAGTGGGTTAACGATCCGGCGTTGCCGTGAGCTGTGGTGTAGGCTGCAGACGCGGCTCGGATCCCGCGTTGCTGTGGCTCTGGTGTAGGCCAGTGGCTACAGCTCTGATTCGACCCCTAGTCTGGGAACCTCCATATGCCGCGGGAGCGGCCCAAAGAAATAGCAAAAAGACAAAAAAAAAAAATTCTTAGTATAATCCTACTGTATAGCACAGGAAACTATATATACATAAACAATGGGTCATTTCGCTGTACAGAAGAAATTGACAGGACATTGTAAATCAACTATAATAAAAATTTAAAAAATAAAAATAGCAAGTATCTCCCTAGAAGTCCCACAGATGGATCCTTCTTCTAGGCAAAGGAAGCTACCTTAAAGATATTATTCTGATATACCTACTGACAAGAACCAGTCAGATTGAATGTACTTAATCTACTATTCATGCCTCACCAAAGGCAGTAGAGAAGGACTTTCCATCAGACAGACAAGAGTTCAACTGTTACCTCTCACCTACCAGTTGTATGGTCAAATCACTTAACTTCTCTAAGTCTTGTCTCCAGGGTAAAAAGAGGATAATAATAGTAGCTATCTCATAAAGGTGTGGCAAGGATTAAATAGCAAATAATACACGTAAAGTACTTAGAATAATAACCATGTAATGTAGAGGTTATTATAATACCTAATATTCTCCTCCCTTATACTTAATAATTTTTCTGAGTGTGGTCTCTGTCCTAACTGTATTAAATCTCCATTTGATCCACATTATATGACCTCTTTCAGATGTTCTTCTTTCTCCCTGTTTTTTTTTTTTTTTTTGCTTTTTAGGACTGCACCTGTGGCATATGGAAGTTCCCAGGCTAGGGGTCTAACTGGAGCTACAGCTGCCAGTCTACACCACAGCCACGGCAATGCCAGATCCTTAACCCATTGAGCAAGGCCAGGGATCGAACCCAAAACCTCATGGTCCCTAGTCAGATTCGTTTCTGCTGTCGCCACGACAGGAACTCCCTCCCCCTGTAATTTTTATACAATTTTTTTTTAAATGGCCTCTTAGGAGTTCCCATCTGGTGTTGTTATTGCAGTGGCTCTGGTTGCTGCTGTGGCATAAGTTTGATCCCTGGCCTGGGAATTTCTGCATTCTCTGAGCACAGCCAAAAAAAAAAAAAAAAAAAAAAAAAAAAAGGCCTCTACATTGTCAAAGACTTTTAAAATTAATGTCAACATACAAATTTATGGAAATGTCTACTATCACAGTGGGATGGGGTGGATCTTTCATTTGCCATTGGGCTCCCTCAAAATCCTATAAATTAATAAATAAATCTTTTGAGGAGTTTTCTTTTTTTTTTGCCTTTTTGCCTTTTTGCTATTTCTTAGGCCGCTCCCGCGGCATATGGAGATTCCCAGGCTAGGGAATCTCCTATGCCAGAGCCACAGCAATGCGGGATCCGAGCCGCATCTGCAACCTACACCACAGCTCACAGCAACAGCTCACAGCAACGCCGGATTGTTAACCCACTGAGCAAGGGCAGGGATCAAACCCGCAACCTCATGGCTCCTAGTCGGATTCGTTAACCACTGCGCCACGACAGGAACTCCCTGAGGAGTTTTCTTATGGCACAATGTGTTAAGGATCTGGCAGGCAGCAGCGGCTTGGGCTGCTGCTGTGGCATGGGTTCAGAACCTGGCCTAAGAGCTTCTACATGCACAAGCATAGCCAAATAAATAAGTAAGTAAATAAATAAATCTTTTGAAACATAATTAGGCAATGCACTAATTAAGGAACTCTGTGACCTTATTTTTATACAAAATAGCATATAGATACTTCATTTATTTATTTATTTTGTCTTTTGTCTTTGTAGGGCCATACCTGTGGCATATGGAGGTCCCCAGGCTAGGGGTTGAATTGGAGCTATAGCTGCCAGCCTGTGCCACAACCACAGCAATGCCAGATCTGAGCTGTGTCTGCAACCTACACCACAGCTCATGGCAATGCCAAGTCCTTAACCCACTGAGCAAGGCCAGGTATCAAACCCTTGTCCTCATGGATCCTAGTTGGGTTTGTTAACCACTGAGCCACAACGGGAACTTCTACAGGTACTTTAAAATATGTTTACACATAGCATATTTTATATATAAAATATGTTTATACATAGAGGTGGGCAAAGGAAAGACTATTTACCAAAATATTAACAATAGTTTAGCTAGTATGGTTTTAGGCGGGAGGGTTTTTCATTTTCTTCTTTTTTTTAATCAGCTAAGTTTGCTGAAATGGGTAGTATTTCCCTGTCAAAAGAAGAAAGACTAAAACAAATTATTATTATTATTATTATTGTCTTTTGTTCTTATAGGGCTGCACCAGCGGCATATGGAGGTTCCCAGGCTAGGGGTCTGACTGGAGCTACAGGTGCCGGCCTATGCCACAGCCACAGCAATGCCAGATCCGAGCCATGGCTGCGACCTACACCACAGTTCACTGCAACACTGGATCCTTAACCCACTGAGTGAGGCCAGGGATGGAACCCGCAACCTCACGGTTCCTAGTCAGATTCGTTCCCTCTGCACCACGATGGGACCTCCCTAAAACAAGTTATTTTAAAAATATTAACTGCAACCTACCAAGTATGCTCCTTCTGTTAATCAGGTAGATGGAAATCATTTTTTCTTTAAAATTATTCTTTAAATATCTCTTGATAAACTAAATTTAATTAGCCTCTTCTAAATTTGTATAATGAATTCTATATACACTGTATAATTAATTTTCCTCCATTTTTAAATTCATGGACCCTACACCTACCTAAATTCTTCCATATTTGGGATTCCACAGAATCACCTTATTTTTTTCCCTTAAGCCAGTAAGTTTCCCCTTTGAATGTAAGTCTTCCTGGCTCACCAGCCATTCTTGAAAGGTCTGAAATCCATTTCTCCACTAGGTGGCAATACTTCTCTTTAAAATAAATCACGCAAAGGCCCAACAAAGTATGTCCAACTAGCTCTTGATTCACTGTGATTCAGAATGTGTACCTACACCTAGGATGTCTATTTTGAGAGTTCCTGAAAAAATAAGGAACTTAATTTGATTCAATCTTCAGCATTTTCATATAAAACAAAACTAGAAAGTCTTTCTAGAAAACATTTCACCTTTATTGAGGAACTGTTGATAAATAAAATGTATGTACATCATGATGATTTGATCCATATACATTGTGAAAGGACTCTTCCCATCTAGTTAGCAGAAAACTTGATATTTCTTCAATTACATCTTTAGTAAAAGACCCACTCAGCATTTAACATAGACTTGTTTTATTCTTTTTTTTCCTCTTCCCCCGCCCCCACCCTTTTAGGGCCAGACCTGTGGTATATGGAAGTTCGAGGCTAGGGGTCAAATTGGAGCCTCGGTCCTACGCCATAGCAACAGCAACACAGGCCCTGAGCTGCATCTGTGACCTACACTGCAGCTCATGGCAACAATGGCAGATCATTAACCCGATGAGCCACTGTGTCCCCAAGTATACTAGTTGGGTTCTTAAGTAAATGAGCCACAACAGGAACTCCCTATTTTATTTTTATTTTTTGGCTGCACCTGTGACATGCAGTTCCTGGGCCAGGGACTGAACCCATGCCACAGCAGCAACCTGAGCCACTGCAGTGAAAACACAGGGTCCTTAACCAGCTGATCAACAAGAGAACTCCTTAATATGGATTTTATTAAGCATTACTGTGTATCTTGTATTTTGATGACTATGAAGGATAATACTGTTCATGCCTCAAAGAATTTACCATCTCGCAGTTCCCGTTGTGGCTCAGCGGAAACAAATCTGACCAGCATCCATGAGGACACAGGTTCGATCCCTGGCCTCGCTCAGTGGGTTAAGGATCTGGCGTTGACGTGAGCTATGGTGTAGGCTGCAGATGTGGTTTGGATCCCGAGTTGCTGTGGCTGTGGTGTAGGCCAGCAGCTGTAGCTCTGATTCGACCCCAGGCTGGGAAGGTCCACATGCCTCAGGTGCAGCCCTAAAAAGAAAAATTAAATAAAAAAAATAGAATGGGCTAAATACAAAATGCTGCAAAAACATGCAAAAAATAATATATTACTTTTTTGCTAATAATCTATTTAAAATTTTCTTTTTTCTTTTTTCTAGCTTAATTGAAATATAATTGACATACATCATTGTGTAAATTTAATGTGTCCAATGGTAAATTTGATATTTCTTCAATTACATCTTTAGTAAAAGACCCACTCAGTCAGATTCACTTCTGCTGCGCCATGACAGGAACTCCTGACGTATTTCACTTAGCATAATGCCCTTAAATTTCATCCAAGTTGCCACAAATGGCAGGAAGAAAATTATTACTTTCAAACAGGACTCTAGGGGAAGTCCTCACGGAGAACATACATTTGAAGAACTGGTAAAATTTTAATGGACAGAGCTCTCTCAGGAGTATATTCTAGATAGAAGAAACAGTATAAACAGGGTAAAGGCAGAAATGACTTTAGGGAATATCTAGGTTGGGTGGATTAAAGGGGTGTGTATGAGAATGTGTAGGAAAAGGAAACAATATGTTTGAAAGTAGGAAGAAAGTGTAGGGTCTTGATTTTCATGCTGAGATGTCTGGACGGTATTCTGTTTACAACAGAGAAATGTTAAAGAAGATTCTTGAGGGAGGTATCTGAACATCATGAGAACTGTGATATTTTAAGGTTATTCCCATAGCAGTGTGTACTGTGGTGGTATGGTAGATTTAAAACACACCATCTTCTGTGATAGTCCTCCCTTCAAATGATGGAACCTCATTCCCCACCCTTAGAATGTGGGCCAGATAGGCATTCATTTCTAACTAATAAAAAAATGACAGAATAATGCTGTGATTTCCAAGGCTAAGTCAAGAAAAAAAATAGCTTCTGTCAGCCTTTCTCTTGGATTGCTACTCACTCTGGGTACAGTCACTCAAGCAGCTTAAGTAGAAGCTCATGCCTTCTGCTAATTACCACCACCAACTTGACAGCCATGTGAGCTGGCACCTTGGAAGCAGATCCACAAGCTCTAATCAAGCCTTCAGATGATGGCAACCTTGGCTGACATCTTGACTGAAATTTCAGAGACCCTGAGCTAGAACTGCCAAGCCAAACCCATCCCAAATTCCTAAATTCCAAAGAAATTGTGCTTTTAACAAATGTTTATTATTTATATAAGCCAGTGGATTGGGGGTAATTTGTTCTGCAACAATAGGTAACTAATACAGGTGAAGAAATAGAGGAACAGGACTAGAGGTACTAGACAGGGATTCAGGGCACTGGGATTTTGCTACCAGCTTTACAACCTTTCATGTAAGTCACTTAGCATCTCTGGGTCTTGGTTTTCCTCATCTGAAGAATGGGCTTAAATAGGCCCTAAAGATTCTTTCAGCTCTAAAATTCAATCAATTCTATGGGAGGTTGAGATAGTTGCCTTATATCACTCATTTAGCAAATTTTATTATTAAATCCTAGTCTAGGAACTAGTGAAGAGAGACAAGTACCCACACAGTGGATGATTTGGCTCCTTTTATTCTCCTTAGTTTACAAAGATTCAAGAACAACACAAATATAAAATAACTAAAGAAGACCGTTATGTAACCACTATTTTAAGGTCTTTAAAGGCCTTGAAACACATAGGGAGAGAGAATTCCCCAGAAAATACTGCAAAAGAGTTTGAATAATTAAGAAATGAAAGAACAATTTTAAAGCAACAGTTATAAGAACAGTTGTAAAGCAACAAGTAATCAAGTTTGAGAACAAAGTCAGCTTCATGGGAAAGTTTTGCTGTAACTATGCAATTATGATCAGATAAATTAAAACACACTCCTCCCAGTCTAAGAAAGTGTCTTCCCCCTCCCCACCCTGCCTGAACTGTGCCAAGTCATTCCTTTAATTAGAGCTTCGAAGAGCCCTCTATTAAGATTTTTTTTTTCATGGCACAGCAGAAACAAATCTGACTAGGAACCATGAGGTTGTGGGTTCGATCCCTGGTCTCGCTCAGTGGGTTAAGGATCTGGCTTTGCTGTGGGCTATGCTGTAGGTCATAGATGTGGCTTGGATCTGGTGTTGTTGTGTTGTGGCTATGGCAGCTGTAGCTCTGATTCGACCCCTAGCCTGGGAACTTCTATATGCTGTGGGTGCAGCCCTAAAAAGCAAAAAAAAATTTTTTTAATTTTAATTTTTTTTTTTTTGGTCTTTTCTAGGGCCACACCCATGGCATATTGAGGTTCGCAGGCTAAGGGTTCAATCAGAGCTGTAGCCACTGGCCTACGCCAGAGCCACAGAAACGCCAGATCCGAGCCGCATCTGCAACCTACACCACAGCTCACAGCAACACCAGACCCTTAACCCACTGAGCAAGGCCAGGGATCGAACCTGAAACCTCATGGTTCCTAGTCGAATTTGTTAACCACTGAGCCACGATGGGAAATCCAATATTTTTTAATTTTAAAAAAAGCAAAAAAAATTTTTTGACGTATAGTTGATTTACAGTATTATATTAGTTTTAGGTGTACAGCATAGTGATTCAGTATTTTTACAGATTATATTCCATTAAATGTTGTTATTGGGAGTTCCTGCTGTGGTGAAGTGTGTTAAGAATCCAGTTGCAGTGGCTTGGGTCACTGTGGAGGTGCAGGTTTGATTCCCAGCCTGGCACAGTGGGTTAAAGGATCTGGCATAGGTCATAGCCACCAGGAATTTCCATATGCTGTGGGTGAGGTCATTTAAAAAAATTCTAGAGTTCCTGTGTGGCTCAGCCGGTTAAGGACCTGATGTTGTCTCTGTGAGGATGTGGGTTCAATTCCTGACATCATTCAGTAGGTTAACGATCTGGCGTTGCCCCAAGGTGTGGTATAGGTCACAGATGTGGCTTGGATCCAGTGTTGCTGTGGCTCTGGTGTAAGCTGGCAACTGCAGATCCTATTTGACCCCTAGCCTAGGAACTTCCATATGCCACAGGTGTGGCTGTAAAAAAAAAAAAAAAAAAGTTGTTACAATAATAAACTCTTTATTTTAAATTTTAATTAATTTTTTGGCCACACCCACAGCATGCAGAAGTCCCCAGGCCAAGGATCAAACTGTGCCACAGCAGTAACAAATCTGGATCGTTAATTGCTAGGCCACCAGGGAACTCTAATAAAATCTTTTTCTTAAATTAAAGTACGATTGATGTACAAAATCATATGTTACATGTGAACCATATAGAGATTCACAACTTTTAAAGGTTATACTCCATTTATAGTTACTATAAAATACTGGCTATATTCTGTTGTACATACCTTACTCATTTCTCACTGATCCTTTCAATTTGGTAGTTAGCTAAAGGTAAACAGAAACAGGATGCACGAACTTTGGTTTCCCATCAAAGCTTGTTCTTTCTAAATAAGCAGAGCATTGGGTAGCCAGAGAAATACTGCATGCTTGAAGGACATGCTGTGACTATGAGTGAGAGGCACTAAAAGGGACAGTGGAAGGGCCTTAAATAATACTAATTGTAATAACCATAATTATATTTTGTTGTATTTTTGGCAGTGCCAGCCCAGAGCATGCAGAAATTCCTGGGCCAGGGGTCAAAAACACACCACAGCAGCAGCCCAAGCCACATCAGTGACAACACTGGATCCTTAACCTGCTAAGCCACCAGGGGACTCCTGTAATAACCATAATTTTATTTTATTTTCCTTTCTTTTTAGGGCTGCACCTATAGCATTTGGAGTTCCCAGGCCAGAGATCAGATCCAAGCTGAACTTGCAACCTATGCTGCAGGTTGCAGCAATGCCACATCCTTAACCACTGATCAAGGCCAGGGATTGAACCCAAACCCTCACGGACACTATGTCAGGTACTTAATCTGCCAAGCCACAACAGGAACTCCTATAATTTTAGCAGGAGTAATAATAGTAGCAGGATCAGGAAGAGCAGGTAATGTTTATCACACAATGCTAACCATTTAAAACAGATGACAGGTATTTCCTGCTTTTTGAAAGTACACTTTATTCTGCTTTTACCAAAAAAGCTACATTAGTACCTGTTTTCACTAACTGAAAATAATTCAAAGAGGATTTTCACTTTTATGAAAAAAAAGTGAAAAGCAAAAATAGTGTTTAGCAGGGAGCCTCAGGCTGCATTATAGAGGCAGCATGCACCCTTAGCAATGAGGAGAATGGTACCACCAAACTCCTTCCCCGGAAACTGCACTCAGCATCAAGCTGCCATAGCTTTGAACTGTGTCTGTGAGCAACTGTGCTTTGATTTATTTTGTGTCCTAAGAAAATTGCTTCTTCAGCTTGGGAAAGGTTTCGTAGGAACACTCTACTTTCAGATAACAAAGAAAACCTGTATTTCATTTATTTTTCACAATGATCCATTGAAACGTACTATTATTCTTACTTCCATGTTATAGATGAAGAAACTTAACAAGATAGTGAAGACAGTGTTTATACTCTAGCAGTCTGATTTCAGAGCACCAACCTTTTACCCTCTATTATATGGTGTATGGTTATCTTAGGTGGCAATCCTACTTCTATTACTACTATTAGTAATAATAGCAGCAGTTTCAAGTTGGAGCTGACTCATACCAGGAGTTTTAGCAGCACATTTTTAAAGCATTGGTAGCTTGAAATTGGCCACATTATATTGGTCATAACATAAGTATTATACCAAGGAGATCAGCAAATGTTACCACGAACTTTGCAGAGAGCTCTACACCACTGTTAATTCTCATTATGTGACATACACTATTTTAAGCACTTTACATATATGAACTCATTTAATTCTTATGACATTCTATGAGCCACTAACCTTTCTCATCCCCAATTAACAGATGAGGAAACCAACATAAGTAAATTGCTCCAAATCACAAAACTGATTTCAGCTACTTGTGCCCAGCCCTCCTCTGTGCTATTTATTGCATGGCCATTAATACAATAAAACTATGTTCTGGACTGAGGGAATGGAAAGAGCATACAAGGTGAGAGAAACTTTTTTTTTTGTCTTTTCTAGGGCCACACCTGTGGCATATGGAGGTTCCCGGGCTAGGGGTCCGACTAGAGCTACAGCTGCCGGCCTACGCCACAGCCACAGTAACAATCTACACCACAGCTCACAGCAACACCAGATCCTTAATCCACTGAGCAAGGCCAGGGATTGAACCCACAACCTCATGGTTCCTAGTCGGATTTATTAACCACTGCGCCACGACGGGAACTCCTCAGAGAAATTTTCTGAAAGTAGTTTTCCTCATTCCATCCACTCCTACCCAGAGTGTATTTTAAATTTTTCTAAAATTATCATTCATCAGTCTAAACATGTTTTCCTTTAAGACTTTGCTACTTTGCCCCTAATGTTTTCCTAGAGCTGTAGTTCCAAATGTTTAACCACTGATAAATTTTGGCTAAGATTCAGTAAATTCGCAAAGAAATAATGCTTAGAAAAAGAAAAGTCTAACGTTGAGATTTTTTACTTCTAGTCCTACACTACATCTTCCTCTTTTCTCTCAAATAATCTCTAAAACGTCAAAGGGAATCCTTTACCATATCACAGGAATAAATGTCTATGAAGGTTTTTGCAGACATTAAGTAGTTAATTCTAATCTCCTTTTTAAAAAAAAATAAAAGAAAGAAAAGGAACTTACATCATCTAATTCTTTCTCCACTTGGATTTTTCTCTTTTGGAATTGTTTTATTGTTTTGAGCTCCATCTGAATCATGCCAATTTCTTTGGCTTTCTGATGGAACTGTCCCTCCAGCTCATTTATTTGCACTGTATATTTTTGTTCCTGTATGCAAAAAAGACAGGTAAATGAGTTAGGAAAAAGAACAGAGGTCACACAGAGTTCTGGTCCATTTGAGGTCTTCAGCTATTTGTCTTCTTTGAAGAAATGTTCCTCCTTTATTTTTGCATTAAGTTTTTTGTTTTGTTTTGTTTTTCTTTTTTTAGGGCCACAATTGTGGCATATGGACGTTCCCAGGCTAGGAGTTGAATTGGACCTGCAGCTGCTGGCCTATGCCACAGCCACAGTAATGCCGGATCCAAGCCCCCTCTACAACCTACACCTCAGCTCTTGGCAATGCTGGATCCTTAATCCATTGAGTGGGGCTGCGGATAGAATCCGAGTCCTCATGGATACTGGTCGGGTTGGTTACTGCTGAGCCACAACAGGAACTCTGCATAAAGTCTTGGGGTTTTTGTTTTTGTTTTTGTTTTTTTGTCTTTTTGGGCCTGCACCCATAGCATATGGAAGTTCCCAGGCTAGGAGTCGAATTGGAGCCATAGCTGCTGGCCTACACCACAGCCATAGCAACACCAGATCTGAACCATGTGTGCGACCTATATACCACAGCTCACAGCAATGCTGGATCCTCACTGAGCAAGGCCAGGGATTGAACCCATGCCCTCATCAATACTAGTCGGGTTCATTACCGCTGAGCCACGACAGAACTCCTGCATAAAGTTGTTTATTAAAAGACGAGTTCCCACTGTGACACAACAGGATCAGTGGAGTCTCTGGAGTGCTGGGACACAGGTTCGACCCCTGGACCAGCACAGTGGGTTAAGGATCTGGAGTTGCCACAGCTGTGCCTTGGGTTGCAACTTCGGCTCAGATCTGATTCCTGGCCCAGGAACCCCATATGTTGTGAGGCAGTAAAATAAAATAAAATAAAATAAAATAAAATATACTTGAATAAGGAAACAATTCTTAAATAAGCTGATCTTATGTAGAAAATGTAGATATTAAAAAGAGGTATGAGAATACCAAACAAATCTTTAATCTGTATGAAAGATAAATAACACCCTGATCCTAAATTAAAATTAGTAAGCTAATGGAGTTCCTGTTGTGGCTCAATGGTTAACAAGCCCGATTAGCATCCATGAGGTCGTGGGTTAGATCCCTCAGTGGGTTAAGAATCTGGTGTTGCCGTGAGCTGTGGTGTAGGTAAGTCGCAGATGTGGCTCAGATCCAGAGTTGCTGCGGCGTAGGTCGGCAGTTACAGCTCCAATTCAACCCCTAGCCTGGGAACCTCTATATGCCACCTAAAAGACAAAAAGACAAAAAATAAAAATAAAAAATAAAATAAAATTAGTAAGCTAAGAGACAAAGGGAGGGCCAATATCTCTTATAAATAAAGAAGAAGTTGGAGGAAAGAGGAACAAACTGGGAAGATGGAGGAGAAGGGAAAAGAGAGAGGAGGAGAAAAGGAAGAGAAGGGAAGAGAAGGGAGGAGAAGGAGAAGGATAAGAGAGAAAAAAGGAGGGAAGTGGAGGAGAAAAAGGGCCAATAACACAACTAAAAATTGAATAAGAGCTATCAAAAGAAATGCAAATAACCCTCAAACACACGAAAAAATCCTCAACCTAGTTCATAGTAAGAGAAATGCAAATTGAGGTATACTGAAATACCACTTCTCACCTCTCAGGTTGACAAAAATCCATTTGACAATATACTCTGGTATATTGTGGAGACAGGGATAGATGTTAGATTTCTCAGAATATACCACATTTGATAGATTTGAATTTGGAAACACGTAAGTGTATTACATAATTACAGAGTTCCATTTTACTTAAAATTTTTAAAGGCAAAAATCAAAAGCAAAATATTATTAAGTTGGTGGCATAACCTCACAGAAAGGAATTGGTTCAAATCATTTTTAAACCGTGCTAATTTGATTGTAGAGCCCTATTGGTATATATCCTAAGGGGAGAAGTGCCCCCAAAATGTTAAACTGCATCCACTAACTTATGCTGGTGGAAGTATTAATATTAGTATTCTGTGCCTACTGATGTATTGAGGTTTGAAGAAATTATACAATTATACTGTTTTCATTAAGAACCAGGATTTTGGGTGAGGGAGAAAGGAGACATGATAAAGTTAAGTAAAAATCCTATACTTCCGTATCTGAATTTAAAGTAGTAGTATGGGGGAGTTCCTGCTGTGGCTCAGCAGAAATAAACCTGATTAGTATCCATGAGGATCATGAAGATGTGGGTTCAATCCTTGGCCTTGCTCAGTGGGATAAGGATTGGGTGTTGCCACGAGCTATGGTGTAGGTCACAGATGTGGCTCAGATTTGGCATTGCTGTGGCTGTGGTGTAGGCCAGCAGCTACAGCTCCAATTCAACCCCTAGCCTGGGAACTTCCATATGTCAAAACTGTGGCCTTAAAAAATAAAAAAATAAAGTAGTAGTATGGGCTCATAATATTTTTTAATATTCCTTAAATATATATTTCCTAGCTCTGTTCACTGAAAAGCTCTAGAACTGAAGATCAGTGAGCACCACTTCTACCAGAAGGGTTTTCTACAATTACACAATTTTATGTTACTTTCAAGCTTTGTATAATCAAGTGTGTGAGCTTTAAGGTTATTGACAAAAAAAAGATAAATAAATAAATTTTTAAAAAGGGAGTTCCCATTGTGGTGCAGTGGAAATGAATCCAACTAGTATGCACGAGGATGCGGGTTCGATCCCTGGCCTCACTCAATGGGTTGGTAATCTGGCATTGCCGTGAGTTGTGGTGTAAGTCGCAGACGTGGTTCAGACCCTGCATTGCTGTAGCTGTGGTGTAGGACAGCAGCTGTAGCTCTGATTCGACCCCTAGCCTGGGAACTTCCATATGCTGCCGGTGCAGCCCTAAAAAGCAAATAATAATGACAAAAATAATGTTATTGAACTGCTCAGAGGACCTATTCCCTTATTCTCCTTGTGTATTAAATATTTGAACTTGCCAGAAACCTGACCATGAGTAAGTGAAGTGTTAGTGTCTACACTCACCAATTTTTCCTTCTCCTCTTGGGCTTTTTCTTTTGTTTCATTCAATTGCTGTTTCAGTTTTTCAATCTATAGAAAATGGAAATACAGAGTCAAGAAGGTAAAGAAATGCTGTGTCCTACCTTAGTTAAGCAGCTTAGTTTTCACGCGATACTAAAACCAGTAGGTTTGGAAAGGTATAGTAAGGTGGGAAGAAGAGAGAGAGGACATAATCCATACCATTAACCTGCTATTGCCAGTTTCTAAAACCTGGCTATCATCAGAACTGCCTGGGTAACTAGCCAGGATGTATCAGAGGTTTTTTTTTTTTGCTGGAAAAAAAATATGTAGCCAAACATCATAAGATTACTACTAATCACAAGGAACAGACATTTCAAGTTAATTTTAATGCTTTTCTATGTATAGGAAGATGCAAGAATTTGGACTTGTTGAAATTATTCCTTAGATATGCCATTTTATCCAGGGCCAATATCCAAAGCACAGAATGCCTCCCATTTTTCTCCAACCTGAATTCCTCTCAGGACGCACCCTGGAGAGGGTGGGGGGCAGCCGCAATGTCTAATGGCTTGATCCTTGCAGAACTGGAATAGTGGGCAACATTCTTTATTTACTGGAATGTCAGGCAACTTTCCCTGCCCTCAGATACTTCCTATGAGTGGAATCATAGTGTTTGTCCTTTTATAACTAGCTTGTTTCACTTAGCATAATGGCATTGAGGTTCATCCATCTTGTAGCATTATGACAGCATTTCCTTCTTTTTAAAGGCTGCATAATATTCCATTGTATGTATATACCACATTTTTTAAATTCACTCATCCATCAACAAACATTTGAGTTGTTTCCACCTCTTGACTATGTGAATAATGTTTTAAGGACATAGATGTGCAAGTATCTCTTCAATATCTCACTTTAAGGAATTCCTGTTGTGGCACAGCTGCGGTGTAGGTTGCAGACATGGCTCAGATCCTGTGTTGCTGTGGCTATGGCATAGGCTGGCAGCTGTAGCTCTGATTAGACCCCTAGCCTGGGGAGAACCTCCATGTGCTGCGAGTGTGGCCTTAAAAAAATGTTTTTAAATAATAAAATAAAATGGTGTAGGCATTATGGAAAACAGTACAGAGGTTTCTCAAAAAAATAAAAATAGAATTATCATATGATCCAACAATCCCACTTTTGAGTTCATTTCCAAAACAATTTAAAGTGAGATTTTGTTCTTGTTTTTGTTTTTTTTGCTTTTTGCTTTCAGGGCCGCAACCGCAGCATATGGAGGTTCTTCTCAGACTAGGGGTCTAATCGGAGCTACAGATGCCAGCCTACGCCATAGCCACAGCAACACAGGATCCGAGCCACGTCTTCAATCTACGCCACAGCTCACCACAATGCCAGATCCTTAACCCACTGAGCAAGGCGAGGGATCAAACCCACAACTTCATGGTTCCTAGTCAGATTCGTTTCCACTGTGCCACAATGGGAACTCAGCTACACTATTTTAAATTCCCAACCACAGCACACAGGGATTCCAATTTTTCTGCATTCTCAAAAATACCTGTTATTTTCTGAGAGTAGCCATCCTAATGGGTGTGAAGTGATAACTTGGAGTTCTGGTTTGCATTTCTCTTAAATGGGTAATTTTTTAAAGAAAAGTTTGGAGTACAAAGAATTATCAGGTACTCTCCACCCAATTTTGTCACATTTGCTTTCCCTCTATGATAGGTCTATAGATACAGATACAACATAGATTTAAAATTTTATATAGGAGTTCCCATCGTGGCACAGTGGTTAATGAATCTGACTAGGAACCATGAGGTTGCAGGTTCGGTCCCTGGCCTTGCTCAGTGGGTTAAGGGATCCGGTGTTGCTGTGAGCTGTGGTTTAGGTTGAAGACGCAGCTCAGGTCCCGTGTTGCTGTGGCTGTGGTGTAGGCCGGCGGCTACAGCTCCAATTAGACCCCTAGTCTGAGAACCTCCATATGCCGCGGGAGCGGCCCTAGAAAAGGCAAAAAGACCAAAACAAAAAAAAACCAAAAAAAACACCAAAAAACAAAAAAAAAAGTTTTATATATAGGAGTTGCTGTGGTGGCACAGTGGTAATGAACCTGACTGGCATCCATGAGGACTTGGATTTAATCCCTGGCCTTGCTCAGTGAGTTAAGGATCTGGCATTGCCATGAGCTGTGGTGCAGGTCACAGACAAGGCTCGGATCCCATATTGCTGAGGTGTAGGCCTGTGGCTACAGCTCCAATTGGACCCCTAGCCTGGGAACCTCCATATGCTTTAGGTGCAGCCCTAAAAAGACAAAAAAAAAAAAAAAATTTTTTTTTTTCTGGACCATGTGAGAGTAAGTTTAGGAGTAGTTTGTTTTTTTTGTTTTGTTTTGTTTTTTCTTTTAGGGCTGCACCTGTGGCATATGGAAGTTCCCAGGCTAGGGGTCAAATCAGAGCTACAGCTGCTGGCCTACACCACAGCCATAGCAATGCAGGATCCGAGCCGCGTCTGCAACCTACACCACAGCTCACGGCAATGCCGGATCCTCAACCCACCGAGCAAGGCCACGGATCGAACCCACAACCTCATGGTTCCTAGTCAGATTCATTAACCACTGCGCCATGACCTGAACTCCATTGTCTTTTATTTATTTATTTTTTACCCACTGTTGATTCTTGACTAAAATAATTATTACTGATGCCAAATGACTTTTCCAATTCCATCATTTTTTTTTGACTGTCCCAGATTTGGCCGATGGTAGGCCCTTCAAGCTATCCCCTATGCTGTTTAATTTTTTTTAACTTAACTTCCTAGCACAATACGATAATTCAAGTTCATCTTTTATTCCCCCTGCTCCCGTCTTAGAATCAATAATTTCTCCAAGGATGCTGTTATGTTTGGTTTTTTTGGCTGCACCTGCAGCATGCAGAAGTTCCCATGCCAGTAACCGAACCTGTGCCACAGCAGTGATGTGCCAGATCCTTTACTGCTAGGCCACTGGGGAACTCTAGATGCTGGCATGTTTTAATAGGAAACCTGAGTAGCTTTTAAAACTAAAAACTCATTGACAGAGTTCCTGTCATGGCTCAGTGGTTAACGAATCCGACTAGGAACCATGAGGTTTTGGGTTCGATCCCTGGCCTTGCTCAGTGGGTTAGTGAGCCAGCGTTGCCATGAGCTGTGGTGTAGGCTGGTGCAGACACAGCAGGCTGTGGCTGTGGTGTAGGCTGGTGGCTACAGCTCTGATTGGACACCTAGCCTGGGAACCTCCATATGCCGTAGGAGCAGCCCAAGAAATGGCAAAAAGACAAAAAAAAAAATTTTTTTTAAATAAAAACTCATTGACATGGTTATAGAATCAGAGAATACAGAAGTGAAACACTTTTGTAAATAATCTTAGAACGGTTTGAGGAAAACCTAAACATTTTTAAAAATAAATTGAGGCAGTCCTGAGTCATGTAAGACAGGTGTAAAACATAGCAAGATTTTTTTCATGTGTTGATTTAATAAATCTTTAAATATAAAAACACACTCTTAAGGAAAATCTTTTTTTTTTTTTTTTTTGGTTTTTGGGGCCGCACCTGTGGCATATGGAAGTTCCCAGGCTAGGGGTCAAATGGGAGCTACAGCTGCCAGCCTACAACACAGCCACAACAGGACAGGGATCTGAGCCTTGTCTTCGACCTATACCACAGCTCACAGCAACACCAGATCCCTGACCCACTGAACAACGTCAGGTATTAAACCCGCATCCTCATGGATACTGGTCAGATTCGTTTCTACTGCACCACACAGGAACTTCCAAAATCTCCCAATTTTGTCCAAGATATAATAGCTTTCAAAACACACTTCATTTCTGGAGTTCCCGTCATGGCTCAGGGGAAACAAATCTGACTAGCATCCATGAGGATGCAGGTTCGATCCCTAGCCTTGCTCAGTGGGTTAAGGATCCAGTATCACCATGAACTGTAGTGTAGGTTGCAGAAGCAGCTCGGACCCCACATTGCTGTGGCTGTGGTGTAGGCTCGCAGCTACAGCTCCAATTTGATCCTTAGCCTGGGAATCTCCATATGCCATGGGTAGGGCCCTAAGACACACACTTTGTTTCTAATATTTCTTTCTTTTTTTTTTTTTTTTTTTTTTGCCCGTGACCCCCGCATGCAGAAGTTCATGAGCCAGGGATTGAACCCTCACCACAGCTGGTCCAAGCCACTGTAGTGACAACACTGGGTCCTTAACCCGCTGTACCACAAAGGAACTCCAATATCTAATATTTCTATAATTAACATGAAGTAAGACTAGACACAGTTTATTTTTTTGTCTTTTGTCTTTTTTTTTAGGGCTGCACCCACGGCATATGGAGGTTCCCAGGCTAGGGTCTAACTGGAGCTGTTGCTGCCAGCCTACACTAGAACTACAGCAACACCAGATCTGAGCTGTGTCTGCAACCTACACCACAGCTCACAGCAATGCCAGATCCTTAACCCACTGAGTGAGGGCAGGGATAGAACCTGCAACCTCATGGTTCTGATCCATTTCTGCTGTGCACGACAAAGTTTAAGCAAATAATGCAGTTCTGGGGTAGAGTAGAATCAGTAACAAGATTACAAGAACACTAGTTAAGCAGAGTATATTGAATCTATTTTACTTCTTCCTCTCAGTTTCTTTGGTTTGAACAGGCATCCGTGATTTGGAGAAAATTAAATATTTGCTACAGCTAGCTGCTGGCCTTTGATACATGAAAGCAGATGAAAATCAGGAAATACAAGTGATAGTAATAAATGCAGATCAATATCAGTTATTGCAGACCATAGAGCTTCTTTTTTTTTTTTTTTTTGTCTTTTTTTGCTATTTCTTGGGCCACTCCCGCGGCATATGGAGGTTCCCAGGCTAGGGGTCGAATCAGAGCTGTAGCCACCGGCCTACACCAGAGCCACAGCAACGCGAGATCCGAGCTGCGTCTGCAACCTACACCACAGCTCACAGCAATGCCAGATCGTTAACCCACTGAGCAAGGGCAGGGACCTAACCTGCAACCTCATGGTTCCTAGTCAGATTCGTTAACCACTGCACCACGACGGGAACTCCCATAGAGCTTCTATACAATGAATTTTGAAAATTATTTGTCGGCTGGCTTAAAGGCTTATTTTAGAATAATACTAATAGCAATTTTGATACTGCATACTATTCAAAGACTAATTTTAAAAATGGAAGTTGCCTAGGAAAGAAGGTTAAAAAAGCAGGCGTTCCCATCGTGGCACAGCAGAAATGAATCCAACTAGGAACCATGAAGTTTCAGGTTCGATCCCTGGCCTTGCTTAGTGGGTTAAGGATCTGGCGTTGCCATGAGCTGTGGTGTAGGTTGCAGACGCGGCTCTGATCTAGTATTGCTATGGCTGTGGTGTAGGCCAGCGGCTGTAGCTCCGATTCGACCCCTAGCCTGGGAATCTCCATGTGCCATGGGTGCAGCCCTAAAAAAAAGAGGGTTAAAAAAGAAATGTACAAAAAATTACACTTTATCTAATAAAACACATAAAATCCACATAAATGTTCAGTTGTCTGATTTTTCTAAAATGCTTCCAGTATCATCTTGAACTTAGTTTTGATTGCTATTAACTTTTTCAAAGCATCAGTGCAATCACAAGCCAATAATTCATTCAAACATATTTTGATGAGTGCCCACTATGTGCCAGGCACATGCTAGGTGTTGGAGATACAGTACTCAACAACTGTTTAAAAAGGCCTCCAAGAAGTTCCCACTGTAGCACAGTGGGATCAATGGTGTCTCTGCAGTGCCAAGACATAGGATTGATCTCCAGCCCAGCACAGTGGGTTAAAGGATCCAGCATTGCCGTACCTGCAGCATCAGCTGCAACCATGGCTTGAATCTGATCTCTGACCCAGGAACTCCATATGCTGTGGGGAGGCCAAAAGAGGGGGAAAAAAGCTCCCAAATTATTTACTTCTGTGAGGTTTCATTCTAATCAGGAAAAGAGAAAATAAATACATAAGTAAACTGCATTCAGTATAACAGAAGGTTATAAACACTGAAAGAAAATAAAACAAGGGAAATGGTTTTTTGGGTTTTGTTCTTGTTTTTTCTTTTCTGGCCACACCTGTAGCATATGGAAGTTCCCAGGCTAGGGGTCAAACAGGAGCTGCAGCTGCCGGTCTACACTCTAGCCACAGCAACACAGGTTCTGAGCGGCATCTGCAACCTACGTTGCAGCTTACAGCAACACTAGATCCTTAACCCACTGAGTGAGGCCAGGGATTGAACCTCATGGAGACCACATTGGTCCTTAACCCACTAAGCTGCAATGGGAACTCCAAGGGAGATGGTTTTAATTTTTAAGAAGTCAGTGAGGAAGAGTCTCCTTGAAAGTACAGCATTTGAAAAAAATTATGGGAATTCTCATTGTGGCTCAGTGGGTTAAGAACCCAATTAGCATCTAGGAGGATGCAGGTTTGATCCCTGGCCTTGCTCAGTGTGTTAAGGATCCGATGTTGCCATCAACCATGTTGTAGGTCACAGACACGGCTCCAATCCTGAATTGCTGTGCCTGCAGTGTAGGCCTGCAGCTGCAGCTCCACCAATTTGACCTCTAGCATGGGAACTTATATATGCCACAGGTGTGGCCCTTAAAAAAAAAAATTATGGAACAATTCATGGATTCACATCTCCTCAAGTAGAACCTATGCTTTATTCAACTGTGTTTTGTTTTGTTTTGTTTTGTTTTTGTCTTTTGGGGGCCATACCCGCAGCATATGGAGGTTCCTAGGCTAGGGGTCAAATCATAGCTGTAGCTGCACCACCTACACCACAGCCATGGCAATGCCAGATTCGAGACATATCTGCGACCTACACCACAGCTCATGGCAATGCCAGATCCTTAACCCACTGAGTAAGGCCAGGGATTGAACCTGTATCTTCATGGATGCTAATCAGACTTGTTTCTACTGAACCACGACAGGAACTCCCAGGAGCTATGCTTTGTATCACTCCAAAATGCATACTGAAGCAAATACATTAAAAAAAAAAAACAAAAAACGGTGAAGGAACATACAAAAGATGCTCAAGTGACTGAATCAGGAAAATACAAATTAAGACGATATACCAATTTACACCCATAAAATTGAGCAAAAATTAAGTATAATATCAAGTATTCACAAAAATGTGGACAAACAGGAACTCACTTTAATACACTGCTTGTGACAGTTTAAATTGGTATAACCTCTTTGGAGTTCAATTTAAATCCTTGTGAATTTGAGACTTATGTGTACCTCATATAGTAATTTCTCAGTGTCTGCTCTAGGGAAACTCACACGTGAGCACAAGCAGAATACACAAGAGTGTCTCTTGAAGGTCTATTCGTAATAATGAAAAAAATGGAGTCTGACCCACAAGTTGGTATGAACATATAAATTTTGGTTTATTACATGATGGAATATTATAAAGCAGTTAAGAATGAATAAAAAATAAAGCATACTCATTATAAAAATTTTTCTGGCCATGCCTGCAGCATGCATAAGTCCCCAGGCCAGGAATCAAACCTGTGACACAGCAATGACAACACCATATCCTTAACTGCTAGGCTACAAGGGAATACCTAAATTTTTAAAAAATGAACTGAATCATGTAGTCTTCATAAATATACCACAAAACATAATATTTTATTAAAGAAATACAAGTTTAAGGAGTTCCCGTCGTGGCGCAGTGGTTAACGAATCCGACTAGGAACCAGGAGGTTGCGGGTTCAGTCCCTGCCCTTGCTCAGTGGGTTAAGGATCTGGCGTTGCTGTGAGCTGTGGTGTAGGTTTCAGACGCGGCTCGGATCCTGCATTGCTGTGGCTCTGGCGTAGGCCGGTGGCTACAGCTCTGATTCGACCCCTAGCCTGGGAACCTCCATATGCCATGGGAGCGGCCCAAGAAATAGCAAAAAGACAAAACAAAAAAAAAAGAAAAAAAGAAATACAAGTTTAAAAAGATATGTACAGTAAGACACTACTAATGTAAATTTTAAAACAAGACTATAATAAATATGTATTATTTGTGGATGTATAATGTATAAACAGTAAAAACACAAAAACATACATAGGAATGAAACATGGTGGAAATTTCCTTGGGTCCCCATGGGGCTCAGAGAGGCAGATGGGAAGAGTTTAAGTCAAACCTAAATTCCACATTAACATCCACTAGCTATGAGACTTTGGGCAAGTTACCTGTCCTGAGAGTCAATTTCTTTATCTGTAAAATGGGAATGACAATTTGTAGGTACATGGGGTTATTAAAGGGCTAAATGAGACTGGAATTCCCAAGGTGGCTCAGTTGTTAAAGAGCCCGACAGTATCCATGAAGACTCGGGTTCGATCCCCAGCGTCACTCCAGCATTGCCGTGAGCTATGGTGTAGGTTGCAGACATGGCTCGGATACCTCGCTGCTGTGGCTGTGGTGTAGGCCCGGCAGCTGCAAGTCTGATTCGACCCCTAGCCTGGGCACCTCCATGTGACACGGCTTAGGCTTTAAAAAGACACACACACACACACACACACACACACACACACACACACACACACACACGGACTAGATGAGACGGCAGAGGTAGAGTGCCTAGCACAGTGCCTGGCACAAAACAGGAGCCCCAAAATGTTAGCTCCCTTTCCTTTTTCCTCTATATCTAAAATGATAGCTCTAGTCCTAATATTTCAACAAGGTACAATAAGATAAATTCAAGACTCAACAGGCCAGGTGTTCCCTGGTGCCCTAGCAGGTTAAGGATCTGGTGTTGTCATTGCTGTGGCAAGAGTCTGATCCCTGGCCTGGGAACTTCTGCATGGTACAGGAACCACAAAACAAACAAACAAACAAACAAACAGGCCTCTGTGACTTCCAGCCTGGTTCCTCCCCATGGAACCAGGAGTAAAAATAAGAAAGAGCCAATTCTGACAATAAGGCCATTCTGAAAAAACATGTTGCTTCAAGGTGAGTTAGTCAGGTGAAATGTCTTAACTATGTGACTGATATTTCAAGGAATTAAAAGCCCTGAAATATATAACCATACCAGTACAACCACAGAGGTAGTTACTAAGGCTCAGGAGGATTTCTACCTACCTACCAGATTATCTTTCTCCTGATCCTGCTTCTTCAAGTAGCTCAAAACAGACATTGTGTCTTTCTCCATTTTATACTGCTGTTTCTTTAAGTCTTCATTACTTTTTGCCAGTCTTCGGGAAGTATCACGATACTCAATCCTAGAGAGTTCTGTGACTTCCAGCCTGGCCTCCCAAAGGGAGGCATTGGCCTTGGCTCTTTCCACAGAAGATTCCTCAACTTTTATTATCTTCCTGCATGGGAAAAGGACATTGACAGCATAAAACTATTTCTCTACTATGTGAGTAATATAATATGCTATACAAATAATAAATAATTATGATTTGTTTTCCTTGGATTTGCCTGGCACATATGAGCAAATATTGTTGGATGAATGAGTTAATAAGAAATACATATTTACTTGATAAGGGAGGTAAGTAGGTACCTTTTTTCCGGAAGAGGGGAACTCTGAAGCACAACTAAGAGACTGGGAAAACAAAGAGGCATGATAAGTCAAATTCATTTTATCAAGTTTTCACATATTTTCGTTTACTTCTCTCTCATATTTGAACTATCTTTTCTATTCCTGCTTACTCAGTCTTAGACCTTGGTTCTCTCTACTGCAAATCAATTACCTTAGTTTCCCTTTTGCATAATGATACATTGGTATTGTAACTAATTTTAAGTCCACTGTTCTATAATCTTCCGCTTGCCCAAATCCCAGTTTTATTTTTGTTTTAAGTTGTTTGGGGTTTTTTTTTTTTTTTTTTTTTTTGGCTAGACCTTGAACAAAAGATCAAGTCACTAGGGCAAGTATGTTAAATCACTTGCCAGGATGCACCAAGCTTCAAAGATGGCAGAGAAACAAACCATAATTATTTATACAGAGGTAGGAAATTTTAAAATAATAATAATAGGGATTCCTGTCATGGTTCAGCGGAAATGAATCCAACTAAGAACCATGGTTGCAGGTTCCATCTCTGGCCTTGCTCAGTGGGTTAAGGATCCAGGGTTGCTGTGAGCTGTGGTGTAGGTCGCAGACTCCGATCCTGCATTGCTGTGGCTGTGTTGATGGCTGGCAGCTGTTAGCTCCAATTAGACTCCTAGCCTGGGAACCTCCATATGCTGCAGGTGCATCCCTAAAAAGCAAAAATAGTAGTAATAATAATAAATGATGGTTTTAAACATTAAAATGACAAAAGGGGAGATTTTTAAAAATATTTATTGCATGAGCATTAAGAAAACACTCCTCTTTATATGACAGGCACTTTATTTTTTTGTTTTTTGTCTTTTTTGCCATTTCTAGGGCTGCTCCTGCAGCATATGGAGGTTCCCAGGCTAGGGGTCGAATCGGAGCTGTAGCCGCCGGCCTATGCCAGAGCCACAGCAATGCAGGATCTGAGCCACGTCTGCGACCTACACCACAGCTCATGGCAACACCAGATCCTTAACCCACTGAGCAAGGCCAGGGATCAAACCCGCAACCTCATGGTTCCCAGTAGGATTCATTAACCACTGCGCCACCACGAGAACTCCTTTTTTTGTTTTGTTTTGTTTTTCAGGCACTTTATTTGTCTTTTTAGGGCCACACCTACGGAATATGGAGGTTCTCAGGCTACGGGTCCAATTGGGGCTACAGCTGCCAGCCTACACCACAGCCACAGCAACTCAGGATCCAAACCGAGTCTGTGACCTACACCACAGCTCATGGCAACACCAGATCCTTAATCCACTGAGCGAGGCCAGGGACTGAACCTACAACCTCATGGTTACTAGTCAGGTTCATAAACCACTGAGCCACAACGGGAACTCCAAGAATTCATCTATATTTGAATTCTAGATATCTTCATACATATGTATGTGTGGACCTTTATACAGTCACTCTCCACTCCCCCAACTGCTGGTTCTTGATCTCTTTCCAGTCCCACCCTCATGCTGTGTTCTCATAAAATTAATTCTAGCCCCATCCCCAACCCCTCAACTGGTTACACTTGTTGACATCCCTCTCCACCAGGATTTAGGCATTCATGATAAGACTGTCTTGCTATAATTACCCAATTTCTCCCTGGATATATCAGGTCTAAGCTACCCAGTGTAATCTATGCAAGAAATTAAATAAGATTTGTCACAGGGAGAAACAAAACAGGGTTTCTCAAACTATGAGTCATGAAAAATTCAAGGAATAAGAGGTCTGTTACCCTGAATGTTTCTCATTGTTGATACATGCACCATAGATGCATGGTCAAAAATAGAAAACATATGCCGGTAAATTCCAGGAATGCAATAAGCCCTTGGCACTTTTTAAAAATGCTAGACTAAGTATGCAATTACGTAAGAAAAAAACTCACTGTAGAAGAATACTTATATTACTACACTGGGAGAAAATGCCACAAATAAATATGTATACTGGGCTATCATTTCACAGGGAAGAAAAAGAATATTCCAAAATTATAGTAGTGGTTATCCTTGGAAGATGGGATCACAGGTGATTTTTTATTTCTCCTTTGACTTTCTATGTTTCCTAAACTTTCTATAGTGAGCATGCATTCCTCCCATAAACAAGTTACTCCATAAACTTTACAAGGATTCCCTTGTGGTCCCATATATAGTGTTGTTGGACACCATGTATGACTCCAAGGCATCTAGGAATCACTAGGGTCATCCAATAGGTTTAGAGGCAATTTAGCAGCAACTCCAAACCTGCAAAGATTTAGTGCTAGAGCTATACTACCCATTTCAGAATTCTGATCAGTTTGGGGAAACGTGAATAATTACCCAGTTTAGTCAAATCCTTGGGTTTTCCTTTGAACCAAAAGGAATCCCTGAGAAAGCCCAAGGAGATCCTTCAGTCACCCAGAGATCCTTTTGATGTTCAAGATCATCTCAACCACAAAGAAACTGCTCAGGCCATAGGCAAAAAATAATGAACCCAGGAGTTCCCATCATGGCTCAGTGGTAATGAACCCGACTAGGATCCACAGGATGTGGGTTTGATCCCTGGCCTTGCTTGGTGGGCTAAGGATCCAGCATTGCCATAAGCTGCAGTGTAGGTCCAAGATTCCGCTGGAATCTTGCGTTGCTGTGGCGTAGGTAGGCAGCTGTAGCTCCAATTTGACCCCTAGCCTGGGAACTTACATATGCCCTGGGTGTGGCCCTAAAAAGCAAAAAATAAAAATAACAAGCCCAGAGCATCAGAGCACAGTTCTTGTGGATGAAAAAAGAAGATTCAAGTTAAAGCATACACAAGCAGACACCTTAATTTATTTAAGAAATAGTAAGCATCTGCCATGATCCAGACTCTCTGGTAGGTGCTGGATGTATGGCAAATAATGCTTACTGCCTATTCTCTGTGCTTAAAGCATTGAGCAGGGTTTCCCAACTGATTTTGTGTGTGTGTGTGTGTGTGTGTGTGTGAGAGAGAGAGGGGAGAGAGAGAGAGAGAGAGAGAGAGAGAGAGAGAGTGTCTTTTTGCTATTTCTTTGGGCCGCTCCCACGGCATATGGAGGTTCCCAGGCTAGGGGTCCAATCCCAGCTGTAGCCACTGGCCTATGCCACTGCCACAGCAACGCGGGATCTGAGCCGAGTCTGCAACCTACACCACAGCTCACGGCAACGCCGGATCGTTAATCCACTGAGCAAGGGCAGGAACCGAACCCGCAACCTCATGGTTCCTATTCGGATTCGTTAACCACTGCGCCACGACGGGAACTCCCCAAATGAAATTCTTCTAAGCCACATGATTGTTTCTTGCGAGGCTAGGAATTGTCCTGTGCCCTGTAGGGTATTTAGCAGCGTCCCCAGTCTCTTATCCACTAAATTTCCCCAGATGTGACAACCAAAAATGTCTCTAGATATTGACAAGTGTCCTCTGGGAGTCAAAATTGCCTCGCTGAGAACCATGGTCTCAGGTAGTGCTATCCAACAGAACTTTCTGTGATGACGGAAATGCTCTATATCTGGGCTGTCCAATACGGTCACCATAGCCACATGTGCTTACTGACTACTTGCAATGTGGCTAGTACAAAGGAGGATCTGAATTCTTAATATTATTTAATTCTAACTTATAATCATAGCCACACACGATCAATGACTACTCTATTGGACAGCACAGGTCTAGAGGATCTCCAATGTTCCAAGAAATGGTATCCTGACCTTCGCTTTCAGTGTCAGAACTCTTCTACCTCACAGTTCTTTTTTCCTCCAGCACTAATTTCACTGGGTCCAATGTTACTCCTGTTTTTTGGGAACTTATCTGCCTTCTCATTAGTGCATGACACATGGGCGGGTCTATTCCACATTACTTCAGGGTCTCAAATCCTGTCTTAGTTGAAACAGTATAGTTTGGCATGCGTTTTGGAAACTTCTGAGCAAGGGGAGCTGTCCCTCTCAGCAGCTGAGTGAGAGAGAGGAGCGTCCAGGAAGGTGGGGTGTGGGGTGGGGAAGGGCGCCAGTGGGCCTGCACCTACAAATCCCCGGAGGGTAGGTCCAGGGAGCAGGGCCCCCAGTGTGGCTTCTCCTTACTTCTTCTTCTTGTCTTTGCCCTGGCCCTTCTTTTTGTCCTTTCCCTTCGACGGCATCTTGGCTTCTCCAGGGGCTCTGTTGTCGTCGTTGCCTCTCTGCCGCCGCCCAGACCCGGCTTCGTCTCCAAGGACACCAGCACGCTGATGGGGTAAACTTCCGCGCGGGCCGTTGCCGGCGAACAGAGCGCACGCGCTCGTGACGTAGCCCCGACGCCGCCGCGCGGGGCCCAGTCCACGGGCCGGGCGCAGGGGGCGGGGCGGAGATCACGCAGAGGGCGGTGGGCGGCCGCGCCGGAGCGGCGCGCGCGCGCGCGCGGTGAGTGTGCGAACCTCGGAGTCGCCCAACCCAGCTCACGGTGCCAGCTGGTCCAGCGAGGAGGGCGGAGCGGGCGGTGGCAGGACGGCCGGGGCGTCCTCCCCTCTGGAGGCTGGCTTCCCGGCGGGTTCGGCCGCCGCGCAGCGGTGCTCAGAGCGTCGCCTCAGCCGAGTTTGCAGCGTTTGGCGTCTTGCCCTCATGCTGCAGCCAGCGTGGCCGCGGCCACCTCGCTCTCGTCCCTGCCCCGCCTCTCCCGAAGCTGCGTCTTCGGGACTCTTTTGGTTCCTTCTCTCTCTCCTGGCTTCTAACTCTTGCTAGTTCTGCAAGGGATGGTGCAGCCAGCGGGCTTCCCAGGCCAAACATTTTTTGGTGAGGCAGCTGAGGACTTTTCCGAGGGTGGTGGTTGGGCGTGAGGCGGGCCAGGGGCGTGGGCGTCGGGGAACCGGGCAAGGAGAGAAGTGCTGCCACCTGGGGTGGGAGAGGCTCCGGGGCCTGGAGGAGAGTCCTGGGGTCAGGCCCTCGGTCCCATTCTGTCCTGTCTTGGCAGACGCTGCCCGCCCAGAACCGGCCCGGGATTCCCATTGGCTAATAATCTCGTTTCTCCTCAGTGTCCTTTTTTTCCTGCAAGTTGTGTAAAGTTGAAAGCGCTTGCTTGCCTTTTTGTTTGTTTGTTTTTGGTTTAGTTTGATGTGTTCCCCTCTTCCCCCCAGCACGCCTGAAAAAGACTAAAACTCAAAAGTATTGTTCGCCTGTTTCAGAGGAGGAGCTCTATGATTATGCCTTCATTCATTGAGTTGGTCCTCGAGTCATTGAGGAGGATAGGGAATTATGGGTGCCAAGACAACAGTTAGGAAATTTGTGATTGAAGCTCTGCTGTGCCTAATCCTCCATTTAAAATTTTGTCGTGGGAGCACCCGCTGTAGCGCGCAACGGGATCAGCGGCATCTTGGGAGCTCCGGGACGAGAGTTCGATCCCCTGCCCGCACAATGGGTTAAGGATCTGGCGTTGCCGCAGTTGCCGCTTAGGTCGCCTCTGCTACCGGGATCTGATGCCTGAGAGTTCTATATGCGGCAAAATTTATTTATTTAGCTTTTTAGGGTCCCCGCCCCGCATGTGGACGTTCCCAAGGGGTTAAATCGGAGCTACAGCTGCCGGCCTATGCCACAGCGAAGGCAAGGCTGGATCCCTAATCTACTGAGCAAGGCCAGGGATCGAGCCCGCATCCTCATGGATCCTACTTGAGTTCTTAACTGCTGAGCCAGGAATGGAACTCCCAAATTTATTTTTTCATTGCACATCTTCCTTCTCCCTTTCTCTAGGGAGGGAGAACTTAATCCCTACACCCTTTCCAGAGTTCTCTGATGCACCCCCCCTTTTTCCCCTCCCACTTGCTTCTGTTTCTCAATTCAGTGGTTATAGGGAACTTGCTAAGGTTAATAAGCACTGAAAATCTTTTTAGTCATACCATCTGCTGGCATGATAGTGGCTTGCTCTATTTCTGGTGCTTTCCCCCTCTGTTTGCGTGTCACTTTTCTGTGAGTCCAGGTGGGATCAGCATACATTGAAAGGGTTTATTCTGATATGGAATCTAGAAGTTACTATTGATTGTATATGTGTAAGGTTGAACAATACACGTTACTGACAGCTTGCAGAAAAAAAGAGGGTAGAGCATCTTCTATCAGAGGCCTTATATTTGGAATTCATTCTAAAAATTGGTTACTGGAGTTCCCGTCATGCCACAGTGGTTAACGAATCCAACTCGGAACCATGAGGTGGATTCAATCCCTGTCCTTGCTCAGTGGGTTAAGGATCCAGCATTGCCTTAAGCTGTGGTGTAAGTCACAGATGCGACTCGGATCCGGCATTGCTGTGGCTCTGGTGTAGGCCAGCAGCAGCAGCTCTGATTAGACCTCTAACCTAGGAACCTCCATATGCTGAGGGAGCAGCCCTAGAAAAGGCAAAAAGACAAAAATAAATAAAAATAGGTTACTGCATAATATGAAAGTCAGTCCAAGACTTTTGTTATCAGATAACATAAACATAAAAATTTGACTGTAGGAGTTCCTGTCTTGTATCCATGAGGACGCAGATTGGATCCCTGGCCTCACTCAGTGGGTTAAGGATCCGGCATTGCTGTGAGTTGTAGTGTAGGTCTCAGACACTGCTTCCATCTGGCCTTGCTGTGGCTCTGATTCAGCCCTTAGCCTGGAAACTTCCATAAGCCCTAAAAAGCAAAAAAATAAAAAAATAAAAATAGACTGTAACAAGGTTATTTCTTGATATATATATGTATACTATTTTAGTTACATGCATTTTATAGTTATTTTATCATACAACATATTTTATTGACTATAAGTTTTTGTGGTCAAAACTGTTATGACTTGAATATGGCTAAAAGAAATGCCCAGATTCACACTGTAGTAGAGCTTGTTCTAGAATGTACTGTCTTCTGAACCTCCACATTCTCTGTCAAAGAACTGGATGTTATTATTCAGTCATCTCTTTGTGAGAAACATCTGATGGTGCAGATAGTAAAGTAGGAAGTTGCTATGTAGCAGTTCGTCTGGTAGCATTTCCTTCCATAATTTCTTGTAGGTAGTTTTACTGTGAAGTTTATTTCGCAAAATAAATTTGCTTTTTTAATTTTAATTATAGTTTTTTAAAAATTTGCTTTGTTTTATTGTTTAGAATGCTAATGCTTTTAAAACTTGGGAAGCACTTCATGTGTTGTTGACTTGGCTTTGTAATTCTGTTTTTTGTTTTTTTTGCCCAGTTTGTGTAGTTCCTTGTCAACAGAAATGTGGAGTATCTTGGCTGAGTCCTCCCTACAGACCAGATCATTATGGTCCAGGGTCCTGGTAGACAGGGCAAGTATCTGAATGTAAGGTAATGTCTCTGATATCCTTTTTTTTCTTTTGGCCAGGGGGCTGGGGGGGAGGGTGCCCACAGCATATGAAATTTCCAGGGCCAGGGCAATTTCTGAGCCAAAGCAATGACCCAAACTGCTGTGGTGACAATGCTGGATCATTAACCTGCAGGAGAACTCCTCTGCTATCTTTAAGTTGTAAAATGTACTTCATTTACTCCTGGGTTGGTTGGTTGTTTTCTGAATTGGGTTTTCTGCCTTTCCCAAATATTGTTAACTTTTCTCTTAAAAAAAAAAAAAAAAAAGGGAGTTCCCATTGTGGCTTAGTGGTAACTAACCCAACTAGTATCCATGAGGACACAGGTTCGATCCCTGGCCTTGAACAGTGAGTGGGTTAAGGATCTGGCATTGCTGTGAGCTGTGGTGTAGGTCGCAGACACGGCTCAGATCTGGCATTGCTGTGTCGTAGGCCAGCAGCTGCAATTCGAGCCCTAGTCTGGGATATGCTTCAGGTGTGGCTCTAAAAAGCAAAAAAAAAAACCAAAAAACCAAAAAAACCAAAGCAAAAAAACTTTTTCTCTCGTCCCATTGATTGTAATACCACCAAGTGTGGAGTTGTTCAAAAAGCCGTATAGGAACTTAGGACTATATCTCATAATACATATTATTTCTAACATTTTTCTTCTAGTGGATCCACCTTTGGGGTTACTCTGTAAAGTAATCTGTGGCTTTATTCTGGTTTAGCTTGGAGACCAAGTTTTTACTCATAAATCATCCTTGAAATTGCCCAATTGCAGATACTAGTCTATAATATGAAGAGACTGGCTGAATAGAGTTTGGTTTTGTTTTCACATAGACTTTAGAATCCCAGATAAATATATTGTCATCCAAACTTTATCTGAAGGGACTGATTAATATTTCTGAATATCATGAGAGGTTAGTTTCATCCTACCTTTTTATTGCATGTGGTACAAACATTAAATAGGTATTATGATGTAATGATTAGTTCATATCTCTACAGGGAATAAAGAATCCTGGGAGTTCCCCTCGTGGCGCAGTGGTTAACGAATCCGACTAGGAACCATGAGGTTGCGGGTTCGGTCCCTGCCCTTGCTCAATAGGTTAACGATCCGCGTTGCCGTGAGCTGTGGTGTAGGTTGCAGACGCGGCTCGGATCCCGAGTTGCTGTGGCTCTGGCATAGGCCGGTGGCTGCAGCTCCGATTCAACCCCTAGCCTGGGAACCTCCATATGCCGTGGAAGCGGCCCAAGAGATAGCAACAACAACGACAAAAGACCAAAAAAAAAAAAAAAAGAATCCTGGAGACATAGGATTTAGTCTTACCAGTTTTCAAATCAGTTTTTTTTTGTCTTTTATCTTTTTAGGGCCCCACCTGAGGCATATAGAGGTTCCCAGGCTAGGGGTCAAATTGGAGCTGCAGCTGCCGGCGTACACCACAGCCACAGCAATGCCAGATCTGAGCCGCAGCTGTAACCTACAGCACAGCTCACAGCAATGCCGGATCCTTAACCTACTGAGTGAGGCCAGGGATCGAACCCAAAACCTCATGGTTTCTAGTCGGTTTCGTTTCCACTGCACCACAACAGGAACTCCTCAAATCAGTTTTTTAAATGTTTACTGTTTTATACACACAGAATGTCTTCCCACAGATGATAATTATCTATTGGTAATTTATTTGCAAAATATTCAGTTTTTTTTTTGTTGTTGTTGTTGTTGTTGTTGTTGTTGCTATTTCTTGGGCCACTCCCGTGACATATGGAGGTTCCCAGGCTAGGGGTCGAATCGGAGCTGTAGCCACCAGCCTACGCCAGAGCCACAGCAACGCAGGATCCGAGCCGCGTCTGCAACCTACACCACAGCTCACGGCAACGCCGGATCGTTAACCCACTGAGCAAGGGCAGGGACCGAACCCGCAACCTCATGGTTCCTAGTCGGATTCGTTAACCACTGCGCCACGACGGGAACTCCAAAATATTCAGTTTTTATTTAGTTGTCCATTCTGACAAAATGACTTAAAGTCAGTTCTCTGAGAAAAATTATATACCCAAATTTCAGGCCCATTTATCAGTACTTTTCATTTCATGGATCTGTGAAATGTTTGTTCATTTAAGAAATGTTTAGGGAGTTCACATTGTGGCGCAGCAGAAACGAATCCGACTGGGAACTGTGAGGTTGCAGGTTCAATCTCTGGCCTCACTCAGTGGGTTAAGGATCTGGCATTGCTGTGAGCTGTGGTGTAGGTCTCAGATGCCGCTCGGATCTGGTGCGGCTATGGCTGTGGCGGGCAGCTGTAGCTCCAATTAAATCCCCAGCCTGGGAACCTCCATATGCCGCAGGGGCGGCCTTAAAAAGCAAAAAGCAAAAAAAAAAAAAAAAAGTTTAGTAAGTGCCAACTGTATACCAGGCTCTTGCTAGCTTGAGGGGTGCAGTGGGAGACAAGACAGGGCCCCTTTCTTCAAGTGCCTTACAGTCAGGTATGTAGGGTGCTGACCTGGACATTGATTTCTGAGAATACACAACCTCATTGGCAGCTATACACAAACATTTAACAGTAAAAAATCACCAAGCGGTGATGAATAAAAAGCAGATGGCATGGGCCTTAAGTGCTGCAGGAATTTGGAGGCATGAAAAACGGTTAGAGAAAATTTATAGGAAGAGATAGGCAGAAAGTCAAAGGGAAGGCTTTCTGGGAAGGTAGAGCAATATGATCAAAATCAGTGAGATAAGGAGTAATTTAACTAGAGCCGTGATTTCCAGAGTGTGGTCCATGCATCAGTAGTATCAGCCTCATCTGGAAACTTGTTAGAAATGCAAATTCTCAGGCCCCACTTGAGACCTATTGAATTGGAAATACGGTGGAGCCCTGAAATTTATACTTTAACAAGCCGTCCAGGTGATTCTGATGCATGCTAAAGTTTGAGAACCACTGAGCTAGAGCTGAGGGTTCTTCTATGAAAGTGGGCAAAAAACTTTGGTAGGTAGCCTGGGAATTTACAATGAAGGGTTTAGAATGTCGGGCAAGAACTCTGTCTTTTATCCTGCAGAGCAGAGTCACCAACTTGTAACTTAAGGGCTGGATTTAACCCATAGGTATATTTTGTTTGACCTGCACAGTGGTTTTTTTTGGTGGGGTTGTTTGTTTTTAATTTTTAAATGGAATTAGTTGTCACTGTTTAAAAACCAAATTTTGTTTAAAATCTGTGCTTTTAGCTTATCTCGAAAAATCAGAAGACCTGGTAATACTGGGCCTGTATTTCATTGTGGTAGCTATTTGTTGGAGCAGCAAGCAACCGACCCTTTATTTTTATTTATTTATTTTTGCGTGTGTGCTTTTTAGGGCTGCACTCTCAGTACATGAAGGTTTCCAGGCTAGGGTTCAATAGGAGCTACAGCTGCCGGCCTACGCCATAGCCACAGCAATGTGGGATCTAAGCCATGTCCGTGACCTACACCACAGCTCATGGCAACGCCGGATCCTTAACCCACTGAGCATAGCCAGGGATCGAACCCGTAACCCCATGGTTCCTAGTTGGATTCGTTTCCCCTGCTCTATGACGGGAGCTCCAGCAACTGGCCCTTTAAATGGGACATGTGCTTTCCAGTTTGCACAGCCCCCACCATTTCCCTTTGGTTTACACACATTTTTACTTACCTACATTTTCTGCCTGGCCCCAGTAGGTATTTCTTCTTCTTTTTGCTTTTTAGGGCTGCACTCACAGCATATGGAGGTTCCAGGCTAGGGGTCCAATCCGAGCTACAGCTGCCAGCCTACGCCACAGCAGCACCAGATCCAAGCCCCATCTGTGAACTACACCACAGCTCATGGCAACACCAGATCCTTAACCCACTGATCGAGGCTAGGAATTGAACCCACATCTTCATGGATGCTAGTCAGATTCTGTGCCACAAATGGAATTCCCAGTAGGTATTTCGCTATTTGAATTTGCAATTTCTGTTATGGACAGTGGGAAATTGGTGAAAATTTTCAGCAGCAAAGTGCTGTGACTTAGGTATTTATCAATTCATTCAACAAACATTGATGAATTAAACACATATGCCAGGTTGTACATTGTTCAGAGATGAATGAATCCCTGCTATGATGTAGGTTACAGTCTAGTGTGAAAATGATGAAAATAGCATTTTAGGAAGATAGTAGTATATGGATTTGAGAAGAGAGACATTGGTGACTTGAAGACCAGTTAAGAGGCTATAACAGTTCAGGTCTGAAGTGATAAAGGCCAGACTTTAAGTATCAACAAGGGAGTAGGAGGGAGAAAAGAGAAAAAGATGGGAAAGATACAGCAAAGCAAAATCGTCTGTCCTTGATAAGAGATTGGGCATAAGAGGGGAATTCACAGAAGGTGAATATTTTGAGTTGTGAATTAGGGAATTTGTGGTGCCATTAACAGAAATGGGAAATTAGAGAATCCATTTCATCCTGTTTGTATGAGGCAGGGACACTAAGGAAGGGGGAAGTTGGGAGATGCCAGTTTGAGGTGTCTCTTGTGTGAGTTTGGTATATTGGCATATACACAATATGGGTGTTTTTATTTATTTACTTGTTTATTTCATCTTTTTCTATTTTGGGGGGCCGTACCTGCGGCACGTGGATGTTCCCAGACTAGGGTCTAATCGGAGCTATAGCCTACCCCACAGCCACAGCAACGCCAGATCCAAGCCACAACCTCATGTTTCTTAGTCAGATTCGTTAACCACTGAGCCACGATGGGAACTCCCAATATGGGCGTTTTTAAGAGGAAAACTTGGTAGAAATGTTGTCAAGGGAGTTCCCATTGTGGCACAATGGAAACAAATCCGACTAGTAACCATGAGGATTCAGGTTTGATCCCTGGCCTCGCTCAGTGGGTTAAGGATCTGGCGTTGCTGTGAGCTGTGGTTTAGGTCACAGACATGGTTCAGATCCCGTGTTGCTGTCACTCTGGCATAAACCGGTGGCTACAGCTCCGATTGGACCCCTAGCATGGCAACCTCCATATGCTGTAGGTGCAGCCTTAAAAAGACAAAAAGACCAAAAAAAAAAAAAAAAAAAAAAAGGCTCATGAGGTAGTCCAGGGATGAGCACTGTCATTAAATTGTTGCTCTGTTGAGATAGTAGGCAAAGTTTTTCCTCTCATGATTTTAGTATTTGCAGTGCTTGGTTTCTTTTGCTTTTTTTTTTTTTTGGTCTTTTTGCTATTTCTTGGGCCACTCCCGCGGCATATGGAGGTTCCCAGACCAGGGGTCGAATCAGAGCTATAGCCACCGGCCTACGCCAGAGCCACAGCAACGCGGGATCTGAGCCGAGTCTGCAACCTATACCACAGCTCATGGCAACGCCGGATCGTTAACCCACTGAGCAAGGGCAGGGACCGAACCCGCAACCTCATGGTTCCTAGTCGGATTCGTTAACCACTGCGCCACGACGGGAACTCCTCTTTTGCTTTTTAAGAATTTTTTTTGACTGTGGTAAAATATGTATAACAAAAATTGCCATTTTAACCATTCTAAGTGTGTAATTCGATAGTATTATTTACATTCAAAGTGTTGTACAGCTATCACTGCTGCTTCCAAAACTTTTTTCATTACCTCAAACAGAAATTCTGGACTTGTTAAGCAATAACTACCATTCTCCCCTCCCCCAGCCCCTGGTTAACTAATATACTTTCTGCCTCTATGAATTTGCCTGTTCTAGATACTTCATATTAATGGAATCATAGTTTTTGTATCTTAGCGTAATGTTTTGAAGGTTCATCTTTGTTGTAACTCTGTCAGAACTTCTTTGCTTTTATGGCTAAGTAATGTTAGATTGTATGTGTATGTATCCTGTTTTGTTTATCTATGCATCTGTTGATGGACACTTGGGTTTTTTCCACTTCTGGCTGTTGTGAATAATGCTTCAGTGAATACTGGTATGGAAATATCTGTTTGAGTCCCTGTTTTCAATTAGGTTAGTATGTACTCAGGACTGAGATTAACTTGGTCCCTTTTAACCACGTACGTACATTTAATAGTGAGTGCCCCTCTAGATTACATTGTGGAACACACAACTAGTATTTCAGTTCTTCACAGCCAAAAAAAGACCTCACAAAGTGTATAAATTTGTGCACACCTACACTGACACTTTTCTAGGGCCATGCCCGAGGCAGATGGAGGTTCCCAGGCTAGGGATCCAATCGGAGCTGTAGCTGCTGGCCTACGCCAGGGCCACAGCAACGCTGGATCTAAGACACATCTGCAACCTACACTACAGCTCCCGGCCACGCTGGATCCTTAACCCACTGAGCAAGGCCAGGGATCAAACTGGCAACCTCATGGTTCCTAGTTGGATTCGTTTCCGCTGCACCACAGTGGGAACTCCAACTCCCTCTAGCTTTTAGAGGGAATGTTACTTGCCTCCTCTTGTTATTGCTGATTTTGTAAACAAGTCATTTTATAAGAGTGGCTGCAGTTGTATTTTGAATGAAAAAGTATGGAAGAGGAGAAAGAGCCCAAGACTACTAGAGAGATTAACTTGGTGATCTGCTTTCCAAAGCCTGAAACAAATGTAAAAAGAGATAATTGCATCAAAAATAGGCATGCTGACAAGAGAGGCAAAAAAGAGAACTTTGCTCTTATGAGTAACCCATCTCCATGTTCTACAGGTTGAAAAAGTGACACATTAGTTGAAGGAAACAAAGGGGAAAGCCCAGAAAAGAAAAGAAAATATTGGTAAGTAACCTATATAAAGTATACCCTACTTTTCCATAGGTCAAGATTTCTTTCTTATACCTAGCTAGCTGAGAGCTTATAGTTAAGTGGAAAGGGGTCAATGAGTCACTAAAAGCTGTCACAGATTCCACAACCCTTATTCTGTTGGAGAGGCCCTCATTTGTGTATGTTGACATAGAAGTCTAATAATTATGGCTCTCTGATTCACATCCCACAAAAGATTTTTTTTGCCACACCTGCAGCATATGGAAGTGACAACACGGGATCCTTAACCTGCTACACCACAAGAGAAACCCCAAAGGATTTTTTTTCTTTTTATGGCTGAATTTGCAGCATATGGAAGTTCCCGGGCAGGGGTTGAACCGGAGCTGCAGCTCGCAGCAACACTGGATCCTTAACCCACTGAGAGAAGCCAGGGATTGAACTCACATCCTCCTGGACACTATGTCAGGTTCTTAACTCACTCAGCCACAATGGGGACTCCCCCAAAAGATTTTTTTTTTAATTAAATGATGGCAGCTTATTGAAGGAGTCAGACAGTGATCAGTGGTGATAGTGCGATGTCAAGGGAAACTAGTTCAGAAAGCAAGCAATCTGGGACTATTTGTTGGCAGAGGGACAGTCCTAAAGACCTGTAGTCCCTGAAGGCATCCCAAGTTTACAGAAGAATATAGCTGATGATCATGCTCATAACCCCGAACCATAAGTATGTCACTTTAGAAACATTTTTACCAAACACTATTAAAATAAAGATGTTATGGTATTTAGAGAGGAAGCATCTTAAAGACATTTGAGGAAATGTACTTACATAGAGCCCCTATTCTTTGCTTTAAATATGAGGTATCAGGAGTTCCCGTTGTGGCGCAGTGGTTAGCGAATCCGACTAGGAACCATGAGGTTGCGGGTTCGGTCCCTGCCCTTGCTCAGTGGGTTAACGATCCAGCATTGCCGTGAGCTGTGGTGTAGGTTGCAGACGCGGCTTGGATCCTGCGTTGCTGTGGCTCTGGCGTAGGCTGGCGGCTACAGCTCTGATTGGACCCCTAGCCTGGGAACCTCCATGTGCCGTGGGAGCGGCCCAAGAAATAGCAAAAAGACAAATAAATAAATAAATAAACATGAGGTATCATTGTAATATTTGCCTTTCTCAAGCTTTTCATTTTGACGAAATGGGTTAGTTGATAACAAGAAGATACATTTTCTTCTCTTCCTTCAAGCTCCAGTATAAACAGTGACAAGTGGCATTGATCTTTGCAGTCACTCTTCTGCAAGTAAGTGCCTCCCACAATGGATATGGGTTTGGAAGCAGAGATAGTTTATCACTTTAGATTTTCATTATATTTGCTCATTGGGGAAATATTAACCCTCTCCTGATTAATAGTATCTTCTTATCTAAAGGACTTTGTCTTTTTAATGAATGGATAAAAGGCCTGTGACTTAAGAGAGACATCAGTAACAACAGTTTTCCCCATGGGGTGATTATTGTGGCTAAGTCAAGCCGGAAACAATGAAGAATGAAGTCATGCACTGCCTGATCTCATTTCAGTATAAGACTCAGACGGTTCATTGTACAGAGTGGGCCTTTTTGACACATGTCTAATGATGTTTGGATTAAAGTGGAGTAAAGTACAGAAAGAAGTAATCTGTTTATAGGAAATAAGTTCATATTTGTTAGTAACTACCAATGCATCAGTTCTAATTCCTCTGTTGAGAGAGTATTTAATCTTAGTGTTGGAGGGACCTTAAAAGATAGTGCATTCAGCCAGCCTGCTGATTTGTGAATCCGCTTTGGACAGTGTGGTCATATTTGAGCTGAGCCCTTGGGTCAAGAATTCTTACCCCACCAATATGAAACAACTCATTGTAGGGAAATTCTTCCTATTTAGTCTCTCCCCTGTAGTTTCCAGTCTTATTATAACTCCTTGGCAGCGATCTAATAACAGTTAATTTTTTAAAATAAACCTTTTTTATTGAGTTAATATTCGAAAAATGCTTATTGTAAAATTTTTCACTGGTTTTCAAATCTGTACCAGTTGTCAGTCTTATCCTTTTCTACCTAATACTTCTTCAGTACCTATGTATTATTAATGCTACCATTGTATTAGATTTTTTTTTTGTCTTTTTTTTTTTTAGGGCTGCACCTGCGTCATATGGAAAGTCACAGGCTAGAGGTCAAATCGGAGCTATAGCTGCCAGCCTATGCCACAGCTCACAGCAACGCTGGATCCCAACCCACTGAGCAAGGCCAGGGATTGAACCTGGTCCTCATGGATACTAGCTAGGGGTCTAATCAGAGCTGTAGCCATCGGCCTACACCAGAGCCACAGCAACAAAGGATCCGAGCCATGTCTGCAACCTACACCACAGCTCACAGCAGTGCGGGATCCTTAACCCACTGAGCAAGGCCAGGGATTGAACTCGCAACCTCATGGTTCCTAGTTGGATTTGTTAACCACTGTGCCACGACAGGAACTCCGGCAAGCTGGTTTTGGCTATTTGGAAAAAAACCTCGGTTGCTTCCCATGTGCACGCTCCATAAGGCCTTGAATGTCTGCACTACATGGTGGCTAGCTTCCTCCAGAGTGGGTAAGCCAAGAGAGCATGGAAGAAGCTTGTATGACTTAGCCCTTCAAGTCACACACTATCACTTTCCCCATAATCCATCGGTCATATGGACCAATGTTGATGAAATATGCAAGGGGACTACAAAAGGGCATAAATATTAGGAGGTAAGGGTCACTGAGGGCCATCTTGGAGGCTGGCTACTGAAAGTGATCATCCGTACTTGTATGATATTTTGTGTTCAGCTTTTTCCCCAGTTTATATATATTTTTACATACTTTTTGTTTTAGAAACTGTTCCCATTATGGCTCAGCAGTTAACAAACCCAACTAGTATCCGTGAGGATGTGGGTTTGATCCCTGGCCTCACTCAGTAGGTCACGGATCCGGTGTTGCTGTGAGCTATAGTGTAGGTCATAGATGTGGCTCAGATCCCGCATTGTTGTGGCTGTGGTGCAGGCCAGCAGCTGTAGCTCTGATTCGACCCCTAGCCTGGGAACTGACTTCCATATGCCGCAAGTGCGGCCCTAAAAAAAGGCCAAAAAAAAGGAAACTATATGGTATTCCAAAGATACTAACTTTCTTTCTCTTCTTTTCTTTTCTTTTTTTTTTCTTTTTTTTTTTTTTTTTTTTGGCTTTTTAGGGATGTACCCATGGCATACAGAAGTTCCCAGGCTAGGGGTCAAATCGGAGCTATAGCTTCTGGCTACACCAAAGCCACAGCAACACACAATCCAAGCCATGTTTTCGACCTATGCCACAGCTCAAGGCAACGCTGGATCCCCAACCCAATGATCAAGGCCAAGGAGTAAACCCGCATCCTCATGGGTACTAGTTGAATTTGTTTCTGCTGCACCACAACAGAAATTTCCTCAAAGACATTAACTTTTTTTTTTTTTTTTTTTTTTTTGTCTTTCTTTTTAGGGCCGTTCCCGCGGCATATGGAGGTTCCCAGGCTAGGGGTCTAATCAGGGCTGTAGCTGCCGGCCTACCCCACAGCCACAGCAATGCCAGATCCGAGCCTCCTCTGTGAACCACACAGCTCATGGCAATGCTGGATCTTTAACCCACTGAGTGAGGCCAGGGATCAAACCTGCAACCTCAGGGTTCCTAGTCAGATTCGTTTCCCTTGTGCCACAGTAGGAACTCTGATATTAACTCTTAAAAATTAAAAATGTCATGGACTTTTAACTTCTCTGAAGATAGCATATCCCACGACTTGAAGCCATCCATTTTTTGTTACAGTTCAAATGTTTAAAAACTACACCTCAGTGTCCCGCTTGTTCCCAAATGAAGACAAATTTAAATACTTCAAATAAAAGATAATTTTAGGAAAGAGTAGGAAGAAATGAGTTATTACATTTAAGATTACAAACATCAAACACTAAATCAAGGAAGATACAGGGTGAAAAATATATTAACAGAACAGCAACTTCTTCATGCTATACACAGAAAAAAATTCTAGGAGTTTTGATTGTGGCTCAGTGTTCCTAGAAAAGGCAAAAAGAGGGAGTTCCCATCATGGCACAGTGGACAACGAATCTGACTAGGAACCATGAGGTTGTGGATTCGATCCCTGGCCTCGCTCAGTGGGTTAATGGTCCAGCGTTGCCATGAGCTGTGGTGTAGGTTGCAGATGCGGCTCGGATCCCGTGTTGCTGTGGCTCTGATGTAGGGCAGTGGCTACAGCTCCAATTTGACCCCTAGCCTGGGAACCTCCCATATGCCGTGGGAGCGGCCCAAGAAATGGCAAAAAGACAAAAATAAATAAATAAAAGGCAAAAAGACAAAAAAGAAAACAAAATCAGCTTGCCAACCATTGAGTGAGCTATCTTGGAGGTCAAGATGACCTCCAAGCCTTTGGATGACTGCTGCCTAAGCTTGCTTTTTTTTTTTTTTCAGCCTACATCTTGACTAGAATATAATGAGAGACCCTGAGGCGAAATTATCCAATTAAGCCACTCCCAAATTCCTAAATACCGGAACTGAGATGATGAATGTTTATTGTCTTTCTAAGCAACTAAGTTTTAGAGTTATTTCCTGTGCAGCAGTAGATAGCTAACCTACACTATCCTAAAATATTTATTGGTTTGATATGTAGAAGAGAATTTGAACAATATAAACAATGCCTGATGTCTTTTAGATTTTTTTTAGGGTCTGCACCTGCAGCATGTGGAATTTCCTAGGCTAGGGGTTGAATTGGAGCTGCAGCTGCTGGCTTGTGTCACAGACACACCAGATATGAGCCTCATCTGTGGCATACACCACAGCTCGCAGCAATATCGGAGCCTTAACACATTGAGCGAGGCCAGGGATTGAACCCACATCTTCATGGATACTAGTTGGGTTCATTTCCGCTGAACCATAACAGGAACTCCTAGATTTTTTTTCTGGTAAGTCATTTTATGACAATTTTAACAATTTGAACATGTTTGGTTAAAGAAATTCAGTTTAGCTAATAGATTCAGAGAAGTAACATAGTTTATCCTAAAACAAATTAGTATGACTAGATTAGGTATTCATTAATCAGTTATATTTTCTCTTAAATATTTGTTTAACTCTTTTTTTTTTTTTTTTTTTTTTGTCTTTTTGCCTTTTCTAGGGCCGCTCCCATGGCATATGGAGGTTCCCAGGCTAGGGGTCAAATTGGAGCTGTAGCCGCCGGCCTACACCAGAGCCACAGCAACGTCAGATCCGAGCTACGTCTGTGACCTACACCACAGCTGACGGCAACGCCGGATCGTTAACCCACTGAGCAAGGGCAGGGACCGAACCCGCAACCTCATGGTTCCTAGTCGGATTCGCCAACCACTGCACCATGAAGGGAATTCCTTAAATATTTGTTTAACTCTTTATGAAAATATCCTCCTTTTTTATGTCACATTGCAGTTAATATTGTCACTTTTTATTGAACTCCTTCTTGGATGCTATTCTAGGTTCTTGGGCTACAAAACAAAAGATTTCTGCTCAAGGAGCTTATATTCTGTCAGAAACACAGATAGTAAGCATAGTGGTGTAGAGAAAAAGAATAGATCAGTGTAAGGGGGGATTGAGGAAGTAAACGGAGGTAGGGCACACATGAGGGAGTGTGGATGTAGTGTTAAATAAAGGTAGGCCTCAATAAGAAATCGTCATTTGAACAATGATTTGTAGGAATTGACCACGTGGAGATATGGGAAAAATTATTCCAGACAGTGGGGTCAGCAAGAGCAAAGGCCGTAAGGTGGCACCACACGTGGTATTTAAGCTCAGAGGTCAGTGTGGATGGAATGAGTGAGGTGAAAACTTTAGTAGCTGAGGTCAGAGAGGTAATGGGATGGGAGCAGAGCAGGTGGGTTCATGAAGGCCATTATTTGGATCTTGCTACTCTGAGGGAAATGGAAAGCCATTGCTAGATTTTGCAAAGGAGGAAGATGCTTTAACTTATATTTTAAAAGGATGACTGTAGTTGCTTGTTAAAAATAGACTGTAGGGGAGTGAAGGTAAAATCAGAGATCCGTTAGGACAATATTACTGTTAATCACATGAAAGATGATGATAGCTCAGGGAGTTCCTTTCGTAGCTCAGCAGTTAACAAACCCGACTAGGATCCATGAGGATTCAGGTTCGATCCCTGGCCTCGCTTAGTGGGTTATGGATCTGGCATTGCCATGAGCCGTGGTGTGGGTTGCAGATGCAGTGCGGATCCTGCGTTGCTGTGGCTCTGGTGTTGGGGCTGTAGCTCCAATTTGACCCCTAGCCTGGGAATGCCTATATGCTGCAGGTGAAGCCCTAAAAAACAAAAAGAAAGAAAAGAAAGATGATGGCGGCTCAGGCCAAGCTGGTGGTGGTGGAAGCGGTCAGAAATGGTGAAATTCTGGAAATGTAATCAATAACTTTTGGTCATGCCCAGGAAGATATCAAGACTTTCACATCCTGATGCCAGTCTAACTTTCCAGAGTCATCTCTGACCATCCTTTTCTGCTCTACACTCTCTGACCCACCCTGTACCCATCTTTCTTAAGTGCCATACTTTCTGACCCTTCCTGTGACCTAGCAGTTATAACTGTGGGCTCTGTATTAGACCATCTGGGTTTGATGTCTTTGCTCATTTCACTTAACTGTTGTGTGGTCTTAAATTACTTTAACCTTAGTTTTCTTATTTCCAGAATGGGGGTGTTAACAACAAAATCTACCTCATGGAGTGGTATTGTGAGCTTAAATGAAATAATCCATGTTATTCCACATAGTGCTTGCAATGTATTAAGGTCTCAGTAAATATTAGCTGCTGATAATTATTACCTCAGATTGTGTTCGTCTTTCTGGATTAAATGCTGACGTCCCTATATCATCTTCCGCTCTAGCCTTTCATTTGTTTTTGTTTGTTTTCATTTCTCAAATCTATATGACAAAAAATTCTTGAGGAAATTTAAAAAGTGAAACCAAACTATCCATAATTTCCCTGTTACCCATTTTCATTTTATAGTCCCTCTGGTCTTTGTCCACATGTCTTTATTATTTATGTAGTTACTTCTACTCATTTTTCATAATCAGTACAAATATCATCTCATGATGCCTTTCCTAATCCACTGTGTAGAGTTAGTCATCTGTGCTTTGGGCTTCTTTAACATTTTCATGATTTACTTAAAAAGATGTGGTTGTTTGTATATGTATCTATCACCTCTGCCACACTGAGCATCTTGAATAAAAAAGTGTTTATTCACCTTTAATTCTCTGGCACCTTGTACTTAGTAGGCACTATAAACATTTGTAGAATTAGACTAGTGCGTGGAACCTACCAAGTTTCCCTACCCTAGTCCTTCTTGTATGTAACTGCCAGAATCATATTTTGTGACCCTCTCTGGCTGAAAATTTTCAGTGGCTTGCTATTGTCTGCAAAGTCAACTTCACATTCCTTAAGTATTTGGTGTGTTCTACTATTTGACCTTAGTTTGCCTTTCCAATTTTATTTCGTACTACAGTTAGTCAAACTGATCTGTTCACTATCCCTTGGGGTTCCGCGATCCTCTTTCTACATCCATGTCTTGATTCATATTATTTCTCTTTCCTGAAAAGCACTCCTCTTCTGTCCTAATTCCCCTCTTCAATACCATCTTCAAATGCTCCCTCTTTTACAAAGCCTTCTCTTATCATCCCAGCTAGAAATAATCTCACCCTGCTTTGACATCTCAGATCATGGAACTGTGCTACTTGTTACATTTTAACTTTACAAAAGTAATTAAATGGATATCTATTTTTCTTTTCTGTTCGCTACAGTCTCTTAAAAGGCAGGTCTAAGATGATTCATCTTTGCATGCTGTACTTAAAAAGTAGCATTAGGCAACCGATAAATTCTGTAATGTCTGAATGAATAAATTAATATATGAATAATAGACTTCCTTGAATAGCACTCCTATGGGCTGGTTTGGAGGAGAAATGGGTGTTGAGAATGTGAGACATAGCCATGGGAAGACACTGGGAAAAGGGTTACTCCCTGCCCCAGTGCTCCTGTTTGCAGATTCCATTAGCCCAATTGTACCAAGTCCATTCAGGACATGGTTGCTGATGTTCAAGACTCAGTACTTGGCTGTAGGAATACAGAAGATATTATGTACCTTCACCTTAGACAACCTTCAATAGCAAGGTGTTCCAGAGCTCTGGCCCTTGGTATCACTATGTCGATCCAACGTTATATCCTCAAATGAGGCATTGCTCGCTGTGCTGACATCTATCCCAAACTTACCTTATTAGGCCCACCTTGGTTTTACTTTGCTTGGCTGATTTATGCTCTGGGTGGTTTGGCTAATCCATTTCCATGGTTTAGTTCATTGTTGAAAAATTTTATTCTAGTTACATGTTTAACTTGCTTTATGTTAAACTTTTAACTTTGTTACAGCCACCTTTGCTGTGGAACTCAGAAGAAGTGGCAGTGGGAGCTTTTACATTTTACTGTGTCCAGGCTTTTCGGTAGACCTTTCTGGTCACCTCCCTCATGCCATTATTTTACACTGTTGGGAAATACTGTCATTTTATCCAACTAATCAGTATTAATGTTTAAGGAGGAAATATAAAAACATAAATAACAGCCAGGAGTCACCATGGAACCTGTAGAAGAAAAACAAGCCCACTCATTTTGAAATCTGATTTGCTGCCTTTAGAACAAGTCTTTCTCACACCGGCCCTCTTTGTTCTTGTACACCTCTACATTCCAGCCATACTGAACTCTTAATATATGAAGTTCTCAGAATTCTTCCTTGTCACTCTCCCAGGGTAATTCCTGCCTCTGATTCAGGACCCAGCTTATGCTTCTCATCCCTTAAAAAGCCTCCCATTCCCAGAGTTCCTGTCATGGCGCAGTGGAAACGAATCCAACTAGGAACCGTGAGGTTGCAGGTTTGATCCTTGGCCTTGCTCAGTGGATTAAGGATCTGGCGTTGCCATGAGCTGTGGTGTAGGTCATAGACGAGGCTTGGATCTGGCGTTGCTGTGGCTGTGGCTTAGGCTGGCAGCTGTAGCTCTGATTAGACCCCTAGCCTGGGAACCTCCGTGTGCTATGGGTGCGGCCCTACAAAGCCAAAAAAAAAAAACCTCCCACTCCCTTCTCACCTCCATCCTTCTCCTTCTAAGGTGAGTTACTTGTCCCTCACATCCCTTCCTGTCATACCCTGTGCATAGTTCTGTCAGAGAACTTGCACAGTACATTATGGCTGTTGGTTTGTTTCTTCTAGTAAGCTGAAATATCCTCACCAGCTGAGCCTGTATCTAAAGTCTCTTTTCTATCGAGAAGCTAGACACTAGTACAGTGTCTGATATGTGTTAGACAACTTAGTGCCGGCCTTCTAAGTTCATCTCAAGGATGGAGGCTATTGAGTAGTTATATTCACTTCTCTACTATTGGGCTAATGTTGTAAAAGCATAAATTAGTAGAGAATCAATAATGATATTATATGGTTACATATCTGGTCATTGTAAACATAGCATAGGGGAGTTCCCCTTGTGGCTCAGCAGTAGTGAACCCTACTAGTATCCATGAGGACATGAGTTCAAACCCTGGCCTTGCACGGTGGGTTAAGGATCCGGCATTGCCATGAGCTGTGGTGAAGGTTGAAGACCAGGCTTGGATCTGGTGTGGCTGTGGTGCAGGCCAGTTGTTGCAGATCCAATCCGACCCCTAGCCTGGGAACCTCCATATGCCATGGGTGCAGCCCCCAAAAAGACAAAACTTATACCATGAATTATGTTGTAAAAATGTTAATTATAATCTCCTGTATATAAGTAGCCCTGAATTCATTTCCTGAGCAACTTCAGCCTTGTAAGCAGTAATTCTACCAGTTGGCACTGTACTATCATAAAAGTAAATGAACTGGACAATCATGTGTACTCAGAAAAAAAGGTGGATAAGGGAGGAGTGAAGGATATATAAGGGAGTGAGTTAGCAAAATGCCAGGCAGTCGGTTCCAAACTAGCACAAAGGTGAGTGTGATTCATGAGGCTGGTTTGATTCACAAGGGCTGGAATAGGAGCAAAGAGCAAAAGGCAATCAACAATGAAAGTCAGGATTCATAGGGCTCAGCGGACATGAGCAGGTGAGCACCCAGCTGGGGCCTGGGGCCTGTGGGATTGTGGCCTCACACTCTGGGGAGGCTGAGTGGGGAGGCCTGGTGTTTACTATGGAGACAGAGATGCGCTGAAAAGACTTTAGAGGGAGAGGGACATGGTGACAAACACTAGTTGGCACCAGAGTCTCAAAAGAATTGAAGAGGGGACTTTGTTGGGAGTGAGTATGGAGATAGCAAGAGAGACTGAGAAGACCAGTTCTGAAAGGAGTGGATTTAAATATGCTGATGTATATGCTCCAGTCTATATATATTATGTTGAGTAGCAGTAAAGCTTTTTATATGATTGACCCATTCAGAGAAACAGTCGATCCTTGGAAAGTTTGGAATCATGATCTTCTAATGGGTGAATAGTTAATTTCCTTTTGGAAAGAAGTCAGTTATTCGTATTAAATGAGTGCGATCCAGACCCTGAGTCACTTCAGTACTGTTCCACTGCTGGAAACACATCAGTGAACAAAACACAAAAATACCTGCCCGTGTATAGCTCACAAAGGACAGGGGCAGAGTCAGGAGCAAGGAGTATGAGAAAAACAACACACAAAAGTAGTAAATTGTGTAGTGTATTAACAGGTGAAAAGTGCTGTGAAGAAAAATAAACAGGTAGAAGGTAGAAGACATGCATGTGACCAGGTGGGTTGCAATTTTAAATACAATAGACAAGGAAGGACTCTGAGAAGGTGACATTTGAGCAAAGACAGTGAATGAGCAAGCTGTGTAATCTGGTGTCTTGCAAATTAGGGTGTCTTTCTGTATGCTCCAAGTTGTAAGCCTTTTTAATACCACCCTTACAGTAGCTGATCTAAGGAAGAATGAGATTGGAAGTGGTGTTAGGAGGTAGGGATTCAAAGCAGAAGGGACATTTTATGTGTTCATCATTTGCTTTCTCTAAAATCTGCTGTTTTACACTGAACACCTGGCATGACTCTGCAGTTTTCACTTCATGAAAACAGATACCTAGCATGCATTTTTTTTCTCTTGCAATTTCTTTTGGAAGAAAAACAAATGTTTGCTTAATGGGAACAGAAGCTGGCAAGGTTTTTTTTTTCAGAAACCACAATAGTAGAGGAAATATGAGTGAGTCCTGAGGAAGGCTGCTGTGGAATCTGTCACGACAATGGAAGCAAGCTGGTGACGGGAGAGCCCCTAAATACACTTCTCGAGTGAAAGGACTTAGTGTGGAGTATAGTTTGAGCTTTGGACAAGACAACGATTTGTTAATACTTGTAATCTGAAAAGGTTGTTTTTGTTTTCGGTTACTTAGGTTGATCTACTTGACCAGACTGGTTACTGTAAAAGAAGAATCAGCCTAAGGAAGTGATTGAAGATGTGAGTATGACTCTGGCCAGGCAGCTGCCCTGATGCAGTGGTTGATTTCCTGAGATGAGTTTTCTCTTTTGAGATTCCAGGTTTTCCTTTCCTAGCTGGTAGCTCTCATTCTTAACTATAAGATAGAAGTTCAACCTTGACTAGTTCTAACTTTGCCTTTGTAGTGCCTCAGAACAACTTTAGTTATTTTAAATAGTTTTATATTCCAAATGCAATTAACTTTAATTTGCTTTATGATGTGTAGTATGTCACCTGAGAAGGAAGGCATTTGGTAAAACAAATCTTAGAAGATCAGCAGATTTGAGAATGATTAAGGATCTTCCATCTGTACTCTAAAAATCCCAAGTATTCTATTAGAGATAAGGGGACTGGGAAATGGGGACTTTGGGAGTTCTCGTCATGGCACAGCAGAAACTAATCCAACTAGGAACCATGAAGTTGCGGTTCAATCCCTGGCCTTGCTCAGTGGGTTAGGGATCCAGCGTTGCCGTGAACTGTGGTGTAGCTTGCAGATGCAGCTTGGATCCCATGTGGCTGTGGCATAGGGCAGCAGCTACAGCTCTGATTTGACCCCTAACCTGGGAACCTCCATATGCTGTGGGTGCGGCCCTAGGAAAGACAAAAAAAAAAAAAAAAAAAAAAGCAAAGAAAGAAAGAAATGGGGACTTTGGAACTAGATCTTATGTAACCAGTAACTATGACTTACTGACTTACATGAAGGGAAGTTCAGAGGTGAAAGCTGGATCAGAATACACAAAACTAGATATTCTGGGCATCTTGTTTTTGTTTTTTGTTTTGTTTTTGTTGTGACCATGGCCATATGGAAGTTCCTGGGCCAGGGATTGAACCCATACCACAGCAGTGCCCCGAGCCACAGCAGTGACAGTGCTGGGTCCTTAACACACTAGGGCATCAGGGAACTCTTACCTAAAACTGTTTTGAACAGAGTGCTTAAAGTGCGATTAAGGAAGCCTTAAATATTAGAGGATAGAGATGGCGTTCTTCATTTAATACCAGGAGAAAATATAGCCTATGCAGGAGACATTTTTCTTTGTAGCCTTATTCTAAGTTTTCTGCATATATTTCTGCATATATTAACCTACCTTAATATACAAATCTAAAAGAAATAGGAGTTCCTGTCATGGCTCAGTGGAAATGAATCCATCTATGAACCATGAGGTTCCAGGTTCTATCCCTGGCCTTGCTCAGTGGGTTAAGGATCTGGCATTGCCGTGAGTTGTGGTGTAGGTCAAAGATGCGGCTCGGATCTGGCGTTGCTGTGACCTGTGGTGTAGGCCAGCAGCTGTGGCTCTGATTTGACCCCTAGCCTGGGAACCTCCATGTACCGCAGGCACAGCCCTAAAAAATAATAAATAAATGAATAAATAAATAAATAAAACAAATAATGCTGAGCCACTTTAAAAGGTTGTTTGTTTGTTTTGTTTTGCTCTTTAGGGCCGCACTCACGGCATATGGAGGTTTCCAGGCTGGGGGTCGAATCAGAGCTACAGCTGCCAGCCTACACCACAGCTCACAGCAATGCCAAACCCCTGACCCACGGAACAAGGCCAGGGATCAAACCCATATCTTCTTGGACACTGGTCAGATTCGTTTCTGCTGTGCCACAGTGGGAACTCCCTAAAAGGTGTTTTTTTGTTTGTTTGTTTGTTTGTTTTGTTTTTTTTTGTTTTTGTCTTTGCTAAGGGTACATTAAGAAATACAAGCAGGGAGTTCCCGTCGTGGCTCAGTGGTTAACGAATCCAACTAGGAACCATGAGGTTGCGGGTTCGGTCCCTGCCCTTGCTCAGTGGGTTAACAATCCGGCGTTGCCGTGAGCTGTGGTGTAGGTCGCAGACATGGCTCGATCCCGTGTTGCTGTGGCTCTGGCGTAGGCCGGTGGCTACAGCTCCGATTCGACCCCTAGCCTGGGAACCTCCATATGCCGCGGGAGCGGCCCAAAGAAATAGCAAAAAAGACCCCCCCTAAAAAAAAAAAAGAAAAAAAAAAAAAGGAAATACAAGCAGTGGAGTTCCCGTCATGACTCAGTGGTAACAAACCCGACTAGGGTCCATCAGGATGTGGGTTCGGTCCTTGTGGTTAAGGATCTGTATTGCTGTGAGCTGCAGTGTGGGTCACAGATGCAGCTCAGATCTGGTGTTGCTGTTGCTGTGGTGTAGGCTGCAGCGATAGCTCCAATTCGACCCCCTAGCCTGGGAACTTCCATATGCCTTAGATGCAGCCCTAAAAAGAAAAAAAAAAAAAGAAGAAATACAAGCAGTAATTTGCCATAGCTCATCACTGACCTGCTTTATGACTCAGCAAGTGTTGAGCCTTTTTGTCTTAATTCGCCCTTCTGCTCTAAGTTCTTATGAGGATATCATGTCCTGAAACCTATGTAGGATGTTTTAAAAACCATAGTGCTCTATTTAAGTGTTTTTAAGTCGTTGATTTATTTCTTTAAAATGTGGTTGAATGTGCAAGCCACTGGCAACATTGTTGGTCACAGATGGCAGTCCAGTGGGCTGATTTAAAAGGCTGTGAACACTCCAGTGCTAGGGACTTTGTAACCTTTTTGTAATTTTATAACTTTAATTAAGAAATTTAAGTTTCTTTTCTTTCAATCAAAAAGAGGAAAGAGAAAAAGATCAGTGGCATCTCTGCAGTTCCAGGACACAGGTTCGATCCCCTGCCAGCACAGTGGGTTGAAGGATCTGGCATTGCCACAGCTACGGCCTGGATCTGATCTCTAGCATGGGAACTCCATGTGCTGCAGGGAGGCCAAAAAACAAAAACAGGGAAATGTTAGTATACGATCTAAAGACAAAATTGTCAATATCACAAGTAGAAAATCAGACTCCACATTAGGAGCATGGTGTCAGAGAGAGCCTTTGGGTTTGTTTGATTGCTTTTTAGGGCTGCATCTGCAGCATGTAGAAGTTCCCAGGCTAGGGGTCAGATTGGAGCTACAGCTGCCATCTTATGCCACAACCACAGCAACACTAGATCTGAGCTGTGTCTTCGACCCACACCATGGCTCACGGCAACACTGGATCCTTAACATACTGAGCAAGGCCGGGGATCCAACCCACATCTTCATGGATACTAGTCAGGCTTGTTACCGCTGAACCACAGTGGGAACTTCTCAGAGAGAGCCTTTGAGTATGTGAGATCTGCCCTACAATTAAAAGCAGAGCATGGGAAAATACATTTTAAATCCCAATTTCCTTTTGCGGTAACCAGATACCCTTCAAAAAAGGTACCAAGAGCCTATGTCAGCCTGGTCTAGCTTGTTGTGCTGGTTATTAGGAATAGAGAAGGAGCTCCTTGGGGGAAGGGGTGGGAGTTTTGTAATGAGTGTTTCTCCTTTTACAAAAAGGCCTATTGGTCTAACTTTCTGTGTCTTTGTCCTATAAGCCTCTGCAGGTGTATGAGCAGCACTGCTTCTATAACAAAAGTCTAGACCTACTACATCTTGAAAGAGAATGGGCACTTCCTGGGGGACAGCCTTTTTCATGCTGGTAGCATCCTGCGTTTGCAGCACTGTCTTCCACAGAGACCAGCAGACTTGGTTTGAGGGTATCTTCTTGTCTTCCATGTGCCCCATCAATGTCAGTGCCAGCACCTTTTATGGAATTATGTTTGATGCAGGGAGCACTGGAACTCGAATTCATGTTTATACCTTTGTGCAGAAAATACCAGGTAAGTGCACCTGATACCCTCACCAGAGTCTGCAGATCTGCACTTTATCATCTAGCCCAGAATCAAGAGTGAGTGTATGAGGTGAATTACAGAATCTTATGGCTACTGAGTGTCTGTCGTCAGAAAACACTTCGGATTATAACTGAACACATATGGCTTAATTCAGTGTGAAATTAAGAGAGATCTGGACTGCCTGTCTGAAACCCATGTGTCCAAGAAGTATAGCTGTAGTTTTTCTTTCCTTTTCTGTAAAGGTTATTGATACTCCAGCGTTTAGAAAATTGAGAATGATCTTGAGAGAAAGATCATCACCCTCCTTGGAGAAGGGGATGAGGAGACCCTGAAGATAAAAGTTTTCTGAATTTTCGGAGTCCCATCCTCAGGTTACAGAAGCTAAAGAAAGGAGTAGAAGCTAGGTGTCCACCAGAGAAATGGCAGAGAGACCCTCAACAATTACTTCTCATCCTTTGCCCCCCTGCCCAATACCCTGCAAGCTATTCCCAGGTGACTTGGAATAGCTTAAGGAAATAGCGTGTTAATGTGATATGGAGCCCAGCATCAAAAACAGCCTGACCTTCAGTAACCAGCCATCTCTCTTCTGTTTTGTTTCATGGACAAAATAGGCGAGCTTCCAATTCTGGAAGGGGAAATTTTTGAATCTGTGAAGCCAGGACTTTCTGCTTTTGTAGATCAACCTAAGCAGGTGAGTTTTTTAGTTACATGTTTAGATTCTCAAACGCCTTGATTACTCACACCACTGCTGTGAAATGTTTCATGCTGTTCACTTACTGATACTGAGGTCATGTGTGAGATGAGTTTTCTGTCCTCAGCTAGTCTCCTGGATGGCAGGAACTGTCCACCTGGGCTCACCAGGGCGTGGGTAGAAGGAGTTGAAAGTAGGTAGTGGCCTTGCAGGGATGACACCATCTAAAGAGCCTGCACTCTTTGTATTTATTGTTTAAGATTTTTTAGTTGAAGCCATCCACTGCATTGATCAGTGTAGATAACAGAAGAAGGATGTGAAGCTCTCTAAGCAATTGAGGGAATGTAGATCCAGTGACCTCCATTTCAGAGTGCCCTGATACGGACAGAGCCACGCCTATATTCTAGAAACTAGGTGAAACTCATGACAACAAAAATCTTCAGTAATAGAGGATGACTGTAGGGTTCTGTCGCAATTATATTTCACCTTGAAGCTCCACAACAGGCAACACCCAATGTTTCGGAGGCCACACTGAAATGAGACAGAATAAGGCAGAATGTTGAAATTTGGTAGCAGATCTAAAGGTATTGTTCAGGGTCACAAGTGTAATCATTAACCAAGGGAAGACCTGATGTTAAGAACTGCTTGAACTTGAAGAACTGAGAGGATGTTTATTTTCTCAGCTCACTGTTATGAAATGGCAAATGTGCTAGAAAATTAGGAGCTTTGGAAAGCATCTACTTTATCAGAAACTGATTTGACATTTGGAGAATTAAAATTGTGTTGTGGTTGTTAGTTATTATAATGATTAAGAGGTAGTGTTGTCTGAGCAGATGTTTACTCAGAGAAACAATAGATTTAAAATAATAGTTTTTAACTTATAATTTGAACATCTGCTGTGGACCATGCATGTAGGTGCTGGTAATGCAAAATTGAACCTGACAATTTCCATCCTTACAGAGATCACAAAAGCTCCACACAGTCTGCCTGATCTAATGCACACAACAGTTTTGTATGATGGTATCTTCATCTCACGGCTGAGGAAGCCAAGCCCCAGGAGGGCCAAGTGACCTATGTTAGGCTGGCAAGCAAGTCTTCTAACTCTAAACCTTGTTTCCTTCACTATACCAACATTCTGAGCTAAAAAAAAAAAAAAAAAGCTAATTTTTTTATGAGACTCACAATAACAAATAAAACAGCCACACTCTAAAAGAATCATTTTTAGAGTTCCCATTGTGGCACAGGAGAAACAAACCTGACTCATATCCATGAGGATGGGGGTTCCATCCCTGCCCTTGCTCAGTAGGTTAAGGATCCAGCATTGTCATGTTGCTGTGGTGTAGGTCACAGACACAGCTCAGATCTGGCGTTGCTGTGGCTGTAATGTAGGCCAGCAGCTGCAGCTCTGATGCAACCCCTAAACTAGGAACTTCCGTATACTGCGGGTGCAGCCTTAAAAAGCAAAAAAAAAAAAAAAACAAAAAAAAACAAAAAAAAAAAACAAGAAATCTTTTTTTATTACAACTTAATTAAAATGAAGTGGCTTCTTCTCCTTCGAAGAGGCTTGCTGCTCTAGGTTTCTGCTCTACAGAGTAGAGAAGGGCTCGAGGCCCTGGTGCTCTCCCAGAGCATGTTGAGGGGATAGACCAGCTCCGCTAAATGGACTATTCACTGGATACGTGGATCATCTGTTTTGAAGGGTGCTGAGACTGTTCAAGAACTCTTAGAGGTGGCCAAAGACTCCATCCCCCGAAGTCACTGGAAGAGAACCCCAGTGGTCCTGAAGGCAACAGCAGGACTGCGCCTACTGCCAGAAGAAAAAGCCGAGGCTCTGCTCTTTGAGGTAGTTTTTTGAAATCTTCTGTGTCCTGAATAATTCTTTTTCCCTATGTGAATATTTTCTTCACAGGTATGTATTTCTTTGGAGTGTTACTGCTACCTTTAGTACTGTACCATTGCTAAAGCACTGTGGTGACTCTGGCTCTTGTTATAGCTAGTTATTTACATTTAAAAAATATTACACTTGAATTTATAGAGCTTTTCCTAAAAAGCATAAAGTACTTCCTGCCCATGATATTCTTAATTCTCCTAACTTGTTAAAGAATTATAGAAATTGTTTTTAATCAGCTTCGTTGAGGAATAATTACATACAGTTAAATGTACCCATTTTACGTGTTCGGATTAAGTGAGTGTTTATAAGTATAGAGGTTTCCTTATTCCCCTTTGCATTGTTTCCCCCTCCCCTGAAACTAGGCAACCACTGAATCTGCTTTGTATCATTATAGTTGAGTTTTGATTATTCTTACATTTCATATAAATGGAATCATATAGCTTGTACTGTCTTTTTTGTGTGACTCTTTTCTCTCAGCATAAAGTTTTTGAGAAGAATCGCGAAAATTTAGAGTGAAATTTTTTTTGTCTTTTTAGGGCTGCACCTGTAGCATATGGAAGTTGCCAGGCTAAGGGGTTGAATCAGAGCTGCAGCTGCCAGCCTACACCACAGCCACAGCAACACCAGATCCAGGCTGCGTCTGCAACCTACACCACAGCTCATGGCAACACCAGATCCTTAACCCACTGAGGGAGGCCAGGGATCAAACCCTCATCCTCATGGATACTAGTCAGACTCGTTTCTGCTAAGTCACCATGGCACCTCCCTAGAGTGAAATATTTTTAAAGATTACCTAATTTCAGCTCTCATTCAAATCAAAACTTTAAGTACAGAGAGTTTTTAAAGACTCAGTATTTTTAACTTTAAATTTTGTAATGCAAAGAATATGTAAATTACTAAGATTAATAAGATTTAATATTGTGAAGAATATTTGTAGGTGGAATCCTGTTCTAACAGAAAACTATAGCAAAAAAGGATTATGTTTTACAGGTGTGTTAATTCAGTCTTCTAAATCCATTTTCCTTTGACTGTCAGCACAGAGGGCTTATGTCCCTTGTCCAAAGACAAACTGCCTAGTATGTCTGCATGAGGATCCATATCATGATTCCTCATTTATTCATTTACTCATTTTTTAGTATATGAGAGCTTACCATGTACTGAGGACATAGAATAGGGAGCAAAAAAGACACCATCCCCGTCTTCATGAATCTTAGATTTTAGTTGCAAGGAGACGGAAAATAAATCAATACAAAGTATGTCAGATGCTATAAATGCTGTGGAGAAAACTAAAGCAGCATGGGCAGATAGGGAATGCTGGGGCTGGTAGTGGGAGAGATGCTATTTAAGTAGGGTAATCGGAGTTCCCGTTGTGGTGCAGTGGAAACGAATCCGACTAGGAACCATGAGGTTGGGAGTTCGATCCCTGGCCTCGCTCAGGGGGTTAAGGATCTGGTGTTGCCATGAGCTGTGGTGTAGGTCGCAGACATGGCTTGGATCTGGCATTGCTGTGGCTGTGGCATAGGCCAGCACCTGTAGCTCTGATTAGACCCCTAGCCTGGGAACCTGCATATGCTGTAGGTTCGGCCCTAAAAAGACAAAAAGACCAAAAAAAAAAAAAAATAGGGTAGTCAGGGAAGACTTCATTTGATAAGAGGCATTTGATCAGAGATGTGAGGAAAGTGAAGAAGGAAGCTAGTCAAGACATTTGTGAGAAGAATGTTCCAGACTAAAAAAGAGCTTGTGCCAAGGCCTAAAGCAGGAATATGCTTGATATGTTCAAGGAATGGCATCCAGGAGTTCAGCATAGCTGGAGGGGAGTGAATGATGGGAGGGAAGTAGGAGATGAGGTCAGAGAAGTGGGGAGGGCTGAGGTCTTTGTTGTATAGGGCCTCAGCACAACAGTGTAGGCCTTTGATCTTTTTCTCTAAGAAGGAAACTACTAGAGGGTTTTGAACTGAGGAGAGACCTGAGCTTTCATCTCTTTTTAAAAGCACCATTCTGACTGCTCTGTTGAGAATAAACACGTGGGCAGCAGAGAGAGATGAAGAGGGCAAGAGCAGAAACTCTCTATGTGTTTACTCCTGTTTTCTTATCTACCTTCTCCTTAATAGCTTGTTCATAAATCACTTAATTGCTTTTCCTGGTTGGAACAGGGTCCAGAGGTCACTGCGTGAAGTGTTTTGTGCCATCAGAAGTGAAAATAGGGGAGTTCCTGTCATGGCTCAGCTGTAAGGAACCCGACTAACATCCTTGAGGACATGGGTTCAATCCCTGGCCTCACTCAGTGGGTTAAAGGATCCGGCGTTGCCATGAGCTGTGGTGTAGGCTGGCAGCTGCAGCTCTGATTCAACCCCTAGCCTAGGAACCTCCACATGCTGCCGGTGTGACCCTAAAAAGACCAAAAAAAAAAGTAGGAGTTTTCAATAACCTGCATGGCACGGTGGGTTAATGATCCAGAGGTGGAGGCGCCAGTTCAATCCCTGGCCCTCCTCAGTGGGTTAAAGTATCTGGTGTTGCTGCAGCTTTGGCATAGGTCCAAGCTGGGGCTCAGATTTGCTCCCTGGCCTGGGGAACTTTCATATATCTCGAGGGTGACCGAAAAAGAAAAGAAACAAAGTAGCCAGCAGACTAGAATTCCTCCTATTTATTTCTTTTTGGAAATCCTCCCTACCCACCATGACAATCATATAAAAATAAGCGATAACACCAATATTTTTTTTTTTTTTTTGCCGTTTTTGGCCACCCCAAGGCACATGAAGCTCCTGGGCTAGGGATCAGAACTGAGATGCAGGCTCAACCTAAGCTGAAGCTGTGGCAACACTGGATCCCTAACCCACTGCGTCAGGCCGGGGATCAAACCTGCGTCCCAGTGTTCCCAAGACACTGCCAATCCTATTGCGCCACAGCAGGAGCTCCAACACCAATATCATTGACCTATTCTTATGGAGGGTCAAGAGCATTTGTAGGAGGTCTTCATTCCCATCTCCTAAAACAGGCTAAATGAATCTAGATCTGGGGTCTCTCTAGACTCTTGAGGCCCCAGCCATGTGGCAGGATCTGCCACAGGCCGACAGCAGAGTATCTCAGCCCGTGGCCATGAGTCCCTTTACTAGAAAGGGCAGAGTCCTGTAGAATTTGATTGGGAGAGCAGCAGAAACTTTCTTGGATCCTCAGGAGCCACCCAGGCCCAACTCTTCTCTGCTGTCCAGGTTTATCTGCGCATCTCAGATGGAGTAGGAAAGGGACCTCCTAGCTTCCTGTATGTGTTCAAGTAGAATTAAATCAAGTGTGATTGGTGTTTTTGTTTTTTTGCTTTTTAGGGCCGCACTCGAGGCTTATGGAGGTTCCCAAGCTAGGGGTCCAATTGGAGCTGAAGCTGCCAGCCTATGCCACAGCCGCAGCAATACAGGATCTGAGCTGCGTCTGTGACCTACACCACAGCTCCCGGCAACGCCAGATCCTTAACCCACTGGGCAAGGCCAGGGATTGAACCTGCAACCTCATGGTTCCTAGTCGGATTCATACTTTATTTTTTTTATTCAATTTTTAAGTCTCATTGAAGTATAGTTGATTTACAATGCTATGATAATTTCTGCTGTCCAACAAAGTGATTCACTTATACGTATACACACATCCATTCGTTTTCAGATTCTTTTCCCATATAGACGATCACAGAGCAGTGGGTAGAGTTCCCTGTGCTCTACAGCAGGTCCCTGTGCTATACAGTCATTTCATATACCACAGTGTGCCTGTACCAATCCCAAACCCCGAGTCCAGCCCTCCCCCTCTCCCCCCAGATTTATTTTAAGGTGAAAAGAATCCCTGTTTGTTTTGTTTTGTTTTGTTTTGTTTTGCTTTACGAGAAACTGATAATGGCTTGCCTAGTTTCCTCTCTGGTTTCTTAGGGAAAAGGAATGAGTTCTGCTAAAATTTTATCTAGGAAAAACGAAGAGTGTAGTTTTCTAAGCATTATAGGATATAGTCAAAATATGTAAATCTGTTGCCTTAGGGAATCTAGATTTTTTTCCTTTTTCTTTAGGTAAGAGAGATCTTCAAGAAGTCACCTTTCCTGGTACCAGATGACAGTGTTAGCATCATGGATGGATCGTATGAAGGTGGGCGAGGTGGTGATGTATGTTCTAGGAGGAGAGAGCTAGGTTCATAAAAGAGCTGAGTAAAGGAACTGGGAACAGGGTGGGGGTGCGGAAGAAAAAGGAACTAAGAGAGGAGAACAGATGAACAAGGAGAAAGGGGATATCGGGAAACAGAGGGATGGGGAGAGGAAAAGGTGTATTTCAGATAAGAAATTTAGAGAGAAAAAGAACAAAGATAGGGCCAGGGAAGGAGGGAAAAAATGCTTGGGATGTAATCTTTGTCTTTCTCTCCTTTTTTAGGCGTATTAGCTTGGGTTACTGTGAATTTTCTGACAGGTAATACGTTCTCAAGTTTATCTAAGACCATATCTGGGTTTCACACATGGTCAGGGAGCAAAAAAATACCTTTTTTTTCCCTTTTTATATATACTTTTTTATATGGGAGAGGGGCAGGAAAGACATGTTTATTACCTGCCTTTAAGGCCTCAGCTGCAGCAAAAGTCTAAGTTAGCATTTGCCTGCAGCCTTTGGGGCTGAGGAGCAAGGTAATATTTACAGGATTCCTCCAGTATATGACAAGGGCAGGAGAGATATTGTGGACAGAGGAGTGTTGGGCTGTCCAGGAAGCAGAAGATATTCAGAGCTGGCTCTCATTCACAGGTCAGCTGCATGGCCACAGCCAGGAGACTATGGGGACCCTGGACCTGGGGGGGGCCTCCACCCAAATCACGTTCCTGCCCCAGTTAGAGGTGAGTCATACACATGTGAAGGTCTGGTTAGCAACCCACTCGGCAGGCATATCATGGTGCCTCATTTCACATAGCAGCTCTACCAGGAACAGGCTGAGCAGAGTCAATTAATGATTGATGAACTTCCCCTCACTATTCAGGGACCCTTGGATTCTTCAGGCCTTGTGAGATTAGCAGTTTACTCTGTCTTCTTCATCTCTGATTTTTTTTTAGGGGGAGGGTTGGGGTTGGTGGTGGTAGCATCTTCAGATAATTGTGGATCCTAAATAGCCTTTTTGCTTTTTCTGACTTGCAGAAAACCCTGGAACAGACCCCTAGAGGCTACCTCACTTCCTTTGAGATGTTTAACAGCACTTATAAGCTCTATACACATAGGTGAGGAGGGGGACATGGAGGAATAATGATATTTCACATTGTATGATTCTCCTAACTTTTCAAACCATTTTCACATCTATTATTGCATCCGACCAGCCTTACAAAGTCTTTGCCAATCCCTGAAGTCCTGTTGACTGAAACCAAAACCCAAGGGATCCAAGAGATTTCTCCATTTCTGGCCTCGAAAATACTTAACTAACAATAATAAAGTAAAAAATAATAGAAGATTATTTTAATGTAAAAGTAAAAAATAAGCAATATAAGAGTAAAAGTAATATGTGTCAAGTTTTTGTCTTTTTAGGGCCATACCCTTGGCATATGGAAGTTCCCAGGCTAGGGGTTGAATTGGAGCTACAGCTGCAGGCTGCAGCCACAGCCACACTAGATCCGAGCCACGTCTGTGGCCTACAGTGCAGCTCACAGCAATGCCGGATCCTTAACCCACTGAGCAAGGCCAGGATTCGAACCCGTGTACTCATGGACACTAGTTGGGTTCATTAATGCTGAGCCACAACAGGAACTCCATATGTGTCAGATTTCCTCCAGAGAGAGGATACTCAGAGAAGGTTCAGCCAAAGCTCTTGTGTCAGCTTCTTTTAAGCTGACCTTCAGATGTTCAAATCCGGCCTAGAATTTGATCACAGTAGGGCTGAGAGCTAAGATAATGAGAGCTTTTCTGGGGGTGGTTCCCAGGGTGGGACTCTAGAAAATGTCACTGTCTCTGGCCTTTAAATCATAGCTCTGGACAGTTCTTACTGCATGGCCTTGATCTGAATTGTGCCGGAATTCTTGCTTATTGTCCACATGAGCTGCAAAGGTCACAGATAACAAGGTTTTCCTCCCTTCAGAGGGAAACAGAGAAACCGTGTTACTTTTGCAAGAGGGAGCTTTAGGCTGGAGAATTCAGGCCCAGCATGAAATTAGTCAATCCTGTATTTTACAGTTACTTGGGATTTGGATTGAAAGCTGCAAGACTAGCAACCCTGGGAGCCCTGGAGACAGAAGGTTCGTCTGGGTACCGGTGCTGGTTGGGGTATGGTGAGAGTGACACCAATACTCAGCTTGCCTTTTACACACCTTGGCAGGGATTCTATGGAGGAGAGGGTTATGCTGCAGTAGGAAGCATATGTTGTAAATGGACACGATAATGGAAAATTCCTTTTCTACTTTATGAACTCAGATGTTTTGGTATATATTATTAGCCATTTCCAGCGTGGAGTCTGTTTGTATAAGGAGAATGGTCTTTGGCCAGGATGCTGAAAGGTCTGTGGGAATTCAAGTCTCAAGGTGTGAATTTGGCAAGAGCCTGCTCAAGCCCTTAATTTTACATGGAAGGTGCAGACAGCAACAGTCCACTTAAAAGATGGAGTAACTGAACAACTCACCCAGGGCATGTGGAAGTTCCCAGGCCAGGGGTCAAACCCACGCCACAGCAGTGACAAAGCTGGATGCTTAACCCACTGATTCGGCAGGCAACTCCGTCCATTCCTCCCTTCATAGGTGGTAGAGGGGTTAAGAGCTCAGCTTTTGGGGTCAGGTAAAACTAGAGTCAGTCCTAGTCTTGTGATTTGGGGCCAGTTAGCTAACCTTTTTGTGCCCCTTTCTTCACATTAAAGAGCTTTTTGTTTTTGTTGTTGTTGTTATTTTGTCTTTTTGCCTTTTTCTAGAGCCACACCTGCAGCATATGGAGGTTCCCAGGCTAGGGGTCTAATCAGAGCTACAGGTGCTGGCCTACGCCACAGCCACAGCAACACCAGATCTGAGCTGTGTCTGCGACCTGCACCACAGCTCACGGCAATGCCGGATCCTTGACCCACTGAGCGAGGCTAGGGATTGAACCCGCAACCTCATGGTTCCTAGTCGGGATTCATTAACCACTGAGCCACCGCTGGAACTCCAAAAGAGATTTTTGCATTTAATTTAATTCGTATGGCACATGGTTCCAGTGAGGATTGTATGGCATTTCAGAGTTTACATTCTCAGTGTATTTTATTTAAGCCTCACAGCAACCCATGAGTTAAATAGAACAGTATTTTTTCCTTTTTTTAGAAAGGATGAAACTTTTTCCATTGTAGGTTTTAGATTTCTTTGAGATGTGATGAAAGCCATTGACCCCTCTGCCAAATAGACATATGCACAAAAATTTGCCTGTAGTGTCAAAGGATTCACCAACCCTGCGGAGTCCATCTGTGAACCCTGAGTTAAGTATTCCTGTCATAGGACGCAGTCATGGAACTAATTTCTTATGATTTTAAGGCCCAGCCACTTTGATAATTCCTTTGGACCTTATTGGCTTCTTGATTGCCTTCTTCTCTCACACCTTTGCCTCTTCTTTTGTGGTCTGCTTTCTTACAGGAATTGATGGACACACTTTCCGAAGTGCCTGTCTACCGAGATGGTTGGAAGCAGAGTGGATCTTTGGGGGTGTGAAATACCAGTATGGTGGCAACCAAGAAGGCAGGTGATATTTTTTTCAGTGGTTGACATTACTTTACACTAGAAGTCTAGAAAAATCCCATGGGGAACTTTTTTCCAGAGCTCAAGAGAAGCTTGTCTTCTGCAGGAACTAATTCCAAAAAGATGTTGCTGTGCCTTCAAGGAGTAGTGTGAAGTGACAGTGAACAAGACAGCCACCATTCTGTTCAGCTTTTCCCTGCCCAAGAGTTGTAAATCCATTAGAAACTTCTTCTTTCCCTAGGTTGATATATTAAGGGTCTCTGTCCTCAGCAGAATGAAACTCTGTTTCAGGTTCAATTAATGTTTAGTTATTTCAAATACAGTATAACTTAGAATCGAGACAATAGGAAGAATAATTGATCGTAGGTTTTATAAGAGGCATAGACCTTAAACTCAAGGAAAAAGCTTGATTTTTTTCCAGTGAGGGAAGCTGGTGAGCCTGTGCATACTTCTCATAAATACTGTGAAGCATAATGCTAGGCAGTAGCTCAGGGTCGGCTAGAGCTGTTTGGTGAACACAGGTTAGGGAGGGGAGCCGCTGTAGAGAAGCAGGTATCCTCCCCCCAGAGTGATGAGGCTGCAGAAACTTGCTCATCTCCATGTGCCTTTGTCCTGAGCCTCAGCTCACCTTGATCCCCCTGCTCTTTCATTGACTTCACAGCTTGCTTCTCACTTTCTCACCTTGCCCCTGTGCACCTTTGCCCCAGCAGGGGAGGTGGGCTTTGAGCCCTGTTACGCTGAAGTGCTGAGGGTGGTCCAAGGAAAACTTCATCAGCCAGATGAGGTCCAGAGAAGCTCCTTCTATGCTTTCTCTTACTACTATGACCGAGCTGTTGACACAGACATGATTGGTAAGTCCACTGCAGCTGCCAGTGCAGGGAGAAAACTGGGCAAGGCTGTGGTGAGAAAGGAAAGGGACAAAAGGAGTATTTGAAATTCTTTGTCGAGGTGATCACCCTACTTTTCTTTTTCTCTCAAGTCACCCAGGTGAAAGAGTGAATATGATTTAGAACCTTTGGAGACTAGAAGATGGCGTAAACAAATATACATGAGGTCCTTTTGTATTTATTTTTCATTTTTTAAATTTATTTTATATTTTTCGCTTTTAGAGCTGCACCCACAGTACATGGAAGTTCCCAGACTAGGAGTCGGATCAGAGCTATAGCTGCTGGGCTACACCACAGCCATAGAAACACAGGATCCGAGCCACGTCTTTGACCTGTACCACAGCTCACGACAGTGTGGGATCCTTAACCCATGGATCGAGGCCAGGGATCGAACCTGCATTTTCATGGATACTAGTTGGGTTTGTTTCTGCTGTGCCACAACAGGAACTCATGAAGGCTTAAAAAAAATTTTTTTTTTTGTTATGAAGGTATAATTGACATAAAATGCCTTTTTTTTTTTTTTTGCCACACCTGTGGCATATGGGAATTTTCAGGCCAGGAATTGAATCTGAGCTGTAGCTTCAACCTGCACCACAGCTGCGGCAATGCCAGATCCTTAACCTACTGCACTGGGCCGAGGATCAAATCTGCATCCCAGCAGCAACCTGAACCGCTGCAGAGACAACACTGGATTCTTTAACCCTTTGCGCCACAGTAGGAACTCCTCAAATGTAGCACATACTTAAAGTGTACAGTTTGGGAGTTCCTCAGTGGCCCGAGGATCCAGTGTTGTCATTGTGAGTGGCCCGGGTCACTGCTGTGGCACCAGTTAGGTCCCTGGCACAGGAACTTCCACATGCCATGGGCTCAGTGGAAAAATGAATAAAGTATCCAGTTTGTTAAGTTGTGGCATATCTGTATACTCACGAAACCATCACCAAATTCATGATAATGAACATGTCCATCTCCCCAAAATGTTTCCTCTTACAACTTTTTTCTTCTTTTTGGCCGCCCAGCAGCATAGGAGTTCCTGGGCCAGGATCAGATCCGAGCTACAATTGCAGCGTACACTGCAATTTGGGCAACACCAGATCCTTTAGCCCACTATGGCAGGCCAGGGATTGAACCTTCGTCCTGGTACTGTAGAGAGGCCGCCAATCCCATTGCGCCACAGTGGGAACTCCTATAACTTTTTTTCTTATCATAACAGTAATACATTTTTTTTAAGCTATGAGAATATATATGTGTTCTGTCATGACCTGAGATGTGAATTTCTTATCTTCTAATGTGTTTAATGGCCCATTTTTATTTATTTATGTTAATGTAGCCCAAGCTACATGTGGTTTTAAAACATTTGAAATGTGGCTGGTCTTTTTTTTTTTTGGCAGCAGTATGCAGCAGCTTAATGTGGAAATTCAGTTCCCAGGCACAGTGGTGAAAGTGCCAAATCTGAAGCACTGGATGACCAGGGAATGCCCTAATGGACCTCTTTTAATGGGCCAGTTTTTTAGCTGTAGTTAAATATACATCACATAAACAGGTTATGAATAAATAAAATAAACTGCATAGATTATACTGTAGTGATAAATCATGTTGGTTTATCCCATTCTCTGATGTTGAAAGTTTTATTTCTATTTTCTCATTATTATAAATATCACTAGGATAAATTTCCTTATGTTTCCTGAAGACATTTTAACATCAACTACTGTTCTGTTTCATTTCAGATTATGAAAAGGGCGGTGTTTTAAAAGTTGACGATTTTGAAAGAAAAGCAAAGGAAGGTAAGCACCAGTGTAAACCATCGTAGGTGAGCCCGTGAGGCTGTGCCTGCGAATCCATGACCTTAAAGTCACCTAATGCAGCTCAGCCAGCAGAAAGCCTCTCAGAAGGCTGGTTTCCTATCTTTGCCAAGAGTTAAAAGCATTAAGTGGCAAAGAAAAATATGAGAATACAAGAGACCTTGAAGAGATGGTGAAAACATTTATTTCTCACTTTTTTGAAAAAATGAAATAGTGTTATCAGTGTTAATGAACTATACAAAATATATGAGAAATAGCCACAAGAGTCTTCCTTGAAAGAGTCCATCAAAAAATACAAATAGGAGTTCCTGGTGTGGCACAGTGGGTTAAGAATCTGATTGCAGCTGCTCGGGTTGCTACAGAGGCATAGGTTCAATCCCCAGTCCAACATAGTGGGATCAAGGATCCAGCCTGCAGCTCAGATTCAATCCCAGCCCCAAGGAACTTCCATATACCTCGGGTGTGGCCATAAAAAAACAAACAGGAAACAAACAAATGATCTTACCCAGTGGCTCCAAAGTGGAGCTAACTGGTATTCCCTTGTATTCTGAGCCCCAGCATTAATATAAAAGGGATTTAGTTGAATTAAGCCCCGATAGTAGGTTATAGGGAAATACAGCAAATAAACTAGGACCCATGTACCTTAGAGTAGATACATCAGAAATAAGCAGGTTCTTGAGAAGCTGGGGTCTTGCAGAGGCTGTCAGTGCACAGTTCTAACATCAGAAACTCCCAGGAATCTGGGAGGAGGATAGAGGATTCTGCTTTGCTTATTCTTGGTCTGTTTAGAGAAAATCATACACCTCTCAGTTGACTGCAAACTTGAGTTCTGTTCTCCACTCTCTCTCACCTCCAGTATGTGATAACTTGGAAAACTTCACCTCAGGCAGTCCTTTCCTGTGCATGGATCTCAGTTACATCACAGCCTTACTGAAGGATGGCTTTGGCTTTGCAGGCAGTACCATCTTACAGGTAAGAGAGAGGACGCCAGAGTCACCTAACAGTCCTCTTATTTGGGAGCTGGGAAGAAAGAGTTAAAACTTGTTTAGTAATCAGGGTGGCTGAAGGTTGAATTATGAGGTCATTTTACTAAGGCTGTGGACAAGGCACTATGCAAGGCAACAGGAATGTGGGAAATTAGCTTGATGCAGTGGCAGCTTCTAAGTACAATTGACCGTTGGATAATACGGCTTTGAACTGGGTCCACTTACACCTGGATTCTTTTCAAGAGTAAATACCACAGTACTACACAGTTCAATTTGCAGATGGGGAGGGCCCACTGTAAAGTTATATGGGGATTGGCACATTGTTCAAAGGTCAACTGTCTATTACCTTTAGGTACTATGAGCTGTCCCAGAGGTCACAGCAGAAAGATTTGCAGCCCAAATTAAGACGTCCAAGTCACATGGTTTATTAAATTGAGAAACAAGGGGGAAGAAATGAGCTAGGTGAACACAGGTTGGCAGTGCTGTACTTCCTGAATTCTGGTTCACATGTCCTACCTCTCTGCTGCTGGTAATGTCATGACAAGGACTTTAGCTGAAGTTTGGTCAGGGGGGTACAAGGGCAGAAGGTGCCTGGGGCCATTACACCGACTTGCTACTTGCTCTCTTTGGAAGGGCACAGGGGCAGGTACACTGCACAGGAGCATTAGCTCACTCGTTAGCCCATTAGATGGTTTTGTTTGGCAGAAGACAGGAGGGACCAAAAGGGTATCACCAGGGAGTGGCTTATTCAAGACTTCTTGAGTATTGAATGCCTTGTGTAGTATGTCACATATAGTTTATGAGTGCCTCGTATATTTAGTGCCTCTTGAGTCTTGGGTCCGTCTTGGACTTCTTAACTTGATCTGTGGTAACTATTCCAAAAACATGAGTTTCATCCATCCCATATTTTCTGATCTTCTGTACCATAATTGAATAATTGTATATTATAATTACAAAGATGATTATGATGTAATCTTTATCCTCAAATAGCACACAGTCTATTAGAGGAGATGTGACAAAAATATAGCTATGACACAAGGCAACTTTGAACTTTGGGGTCAAGTAAGTAGACTACTTTGTTTTTGAAACCCTCTCCTTTTCTTATGCCACTTCTTCCTGTTTCCTCATTTCCAGATAGTTTATATTGCCCCATTTCTTGTGTTAAACAGATTTCATAAATTGATTTGTACAGAGGTATTTGGATTTAAAGCATTGTTATATCTGCCAAGAATATTGGCATCGAAAGAGTTACTTTCCAGGGAAGTCAGTATAGCATAGTGTTTTAAGCATAGGCTCTGTTGTCCATCAGATCTGGGTTCAAGTTCTGATTCAGCAAGCTTACTAGCCAATGACCTCAGATGATTTACTTCCTCTCTCTAACTTTTAGGTTCCTCATTCATTTTTATTTATTTTATTTATTTATTTTTGTCTTTTTCTAGGGCCACACCCATGGCATATGGAGGTTCCCAGGCTAGGGGTCGAATCGGAGCTGTGGCCTCCGGCCTACGCCACAGCCACAGCAACTCCAGATCCAAGCCGCATCTGCGACCTACACCACAGCTCACAGCAATGCTGGATCCTTAACCCACTGAGCGAGGCCAGGGATCAAACCCAAAACCTCATGGTTCCTAGTCGGATTCGTTAACCACTGAGCCATGATGGGAACTCCTAGGTTCCTCATTTAAAACATAAGAAACCTTAGAGTACTTATTGAATGGGGCTATGACAATTGAGATGAAGTATAATGCCTGGCACATAGTAAGTTGTTAATATTGGTATAATTGTGGAGTTCCCGTCGTGGCGCAGTGGTTAACGAATCCGACTAGGAACCATGAGGTTGCGGGTTCAGTCCCTGGCCTTGCTCAGTGGGTTAAGGATCCGGCGTTGCTGTGAGCTGTGGTGTAGGTTGCAGACGCAGCTCGGATCCCGCGTTGCTGTGGCTCTGGCGTAGGCCAGTGGCTACAGCTCCAATTCGACCCCTAGCCTGGGAACCTCTATATGCCGCAGGAGCGGCCCAAGAAATAGCAAAAAGACCCCAAAAAAAAAATATATATATATATTGGTATAATTGTTAGTGTAGGCATTTCACACCAGCTGGAGATGGATTTGTGGATAACAGAGGTCATCCTAAGCCCTCAGTACATACTAAGTTAACTTCCTCAACAATAATAAGTATCAACAAAAATGTCCATTTAAGGACAATTTTCTGCCATTTCCATTTCTGGCATCTTTTTAGTCTTTATTTCAGTGGCGGCAGAATTTGAATCAGGGCTGGACAGTCCCCTGCCCAGAGATGGCTTCACTTTGGCATCTATATCCCTAGGCTATCAGTTCTGTCCTGAGGATGGAGGAAGAGCATTTTGGGGATGGGGGACAGGGAGGCACTCTCAGTTTGATTCAGGTGTCACAGACTATATCTCAAACTATTGATTCATATGCCATTTATCCCAGTTTTGGTACAGTGGTTATAGATTAGATTTCATCAGGTCAACATAGAAGAATTGTGACATAGGAAGTTAGTATTAGACTAAAACCAGTCCACTGATTTGCAAACCTATGTGTGGGTGGGTGGGTGGGTAGTGATGGCATCTATATTCAACAGTAGCTTATGCAGAATGCCAGTAACACTGATAAAAATGGAACCATCCGGTTGAAGCAGAGGCAGGGGCCTAGAATTCCTTCACCATTTTGCCTCCCCTTCTCCTTTGAAGTACTTCCAGGAAACCTCTAGGATCCTGAAGAAAACAATTTGATAAACACTAATCAATCCCCTGTTACATAGTTGAGGAATGTCTAAACTTTTGCCCAAGGTCTCTAAACTAGTTGAGGCATAACCTGGCCTAGAATGCCTTATATCCCTTGGTTGATTATTAACTAGTGCTTAAGAAGGTGCAGATGCCACAGAGTATGAATTGAGAAGCTTAGATGTTCTTTCCTACCTCTGAATCTATTCCTAACTAACTCCTGTTACATTTAGTTTCAGGATTAGGGAAAGCATTAAAAAGTCTGTATGCCTGAAAGGTCCTGTCTAGAAGTCCTGGGCTGAGACACTTCTGGGCCAGAAGATTCAGGGATCATATTAGCAGGTGTAGGGGCAATGGCAGGGGCAAAACTTGGGGAAGCCTCCAGAGACTGGCCACTCTCGATTCTGCTTCGGTTTGGCCACGCAGATGACCTTTGCAGATATGACCTGCCCGTTTTGTGCATGCTAAAGTTGAAAATTGAATGGAAATGTGAAGATTTTTTTTTCTCCTTGCCAATAGCTGACAAAGAAAGTGAACAACATAGAGACAGGCTGGGCCTTGGGGGCCACCTTCCACCTGCTACAGTCTCTGGGCATCTCCCACTGAGGCCAAGCCCTTCCTCCAAAGCCTGCATCTGCCAACAACCTTTTTAAAGGGAGACAGAAAGAGGAGAGGACTCAGTCATGTTCAGAGCTAGTCTGGGTTCAGCCTAGACTGAAGCCCAGCAGCTGGTTTCATCAGGAAGAAGAGGCTTTTGAAGGCAAGTCTTGCCCTTGAGTCTAGAGATTTGGGTTTAAATAATTTTACACACCTAATGTGAACTGTCTCCTAACCACTATTCGTGCACAGCTGGTACCAGAGTCTAAATCTGTGAGGTTCCTTGTGTGTCACAGCGAGCCCAAAGGAACTGTTTTGGAATGGAACCTTGGAAAACTCAGGGATGGAACCCTGGGAACCAAAGAAAAATCTCATTTCAACCCTTTTAGTGCCTCATTCCTTTGGACATTTTAATTTTCCTCTTACATGTTAAACTAAGCTGATTGCAGTTCCATGACCCAACACAAGCATTTTTTTCTTCCCTACATATTGCTCTGTCCTACATTTGTCTCCACCCACCTACCCTAACAAAGAAAGAGAAAAAAATACCTGGTTTTGCTTTCCATTTGCTATTGAGAGAGAGAGAGAAAAAGACCCATATCTGAAGTTATGTGATCCTGCTTTGTTTTAGCTCCAATCAGCCACCGGAGAGCCATCCTAAATCTCAGCAGGATGGAGAGCAGGTCCTAACTGGGCAGGTCCCAGCCTTAAGAAAAGGGGCTGTTTTGTTTCTAGGAATAGGTCTTGGGAGCTTGTGGCTGCTCTGTGTAGACCACCTTCTTTTTTGCCAGTCTACCCTGGGATTAATGAACATATCCAACCTTATAGGAGAGAGAGTGAGTGCACGCACGTGCACATGTGTACATGCTTGTGTACATGCACACACATGTGCACCGGTACCTCCTTCCAGGCTAATGTGTTTGTCATCCTAAACTTGTTTTCTTTGTATTTCTAAGAAATAAATCTACAGCCTAGCTTTTGGCCTGTGGTGAGAGGCCTGTGGCTGTGCTGTTTAAGGATCTAGATTGTGGTAACAGCCCCTCTTGGTTTGCCCTTTTCTTCTCTTTGTAGCAGTCACTGTTCCTGCCCTGGCCCCTGATCACTTTAGCTAGCATCCTCTGCAATACTTGTCCAGTTCCAGGGTTTCTGATACCCTTCTTGAATCCTAACATTGGACTTGGTTGGCCATTTTGGCCCACATCAGTGAGTGGATTCTCACTGAGTGAATATTCAGAGCTCTTGATTCTGTGAATTATTTCCCCTAAAATTCATATCTTGCACTTTCCCACATGACCATCCCTTCTTCTTGTCTACCAACTCCAGTGCTCTTGGACTTGAAAGATCTTCCTCTGGTCTGGCTCTTTTGCCTTGGCTCTTTACCTCCAACTTCTTTCCAGCAGAGTTGCATCTCCCCAGATTTGTAGCTTTCACCGTAGACTTTTCTTTATAGGGCCACACCCATATGGAAGTTCCCAGGCTAGGGGTCAAATCAGAGCTATAGCTGCCGGCTTACACCACAGCAATGCTAGATCCAGGCTCAGTCTGCAACCTACACCACAGCTCACGGCAACACCAGATCCTTAACCCACTGAGCAAGGACAGGGATTGAACCCACGTCCTCATGGATGCTAGTCGGGTTCATTTCCGCTGAGCCACAACGGGAACTCCAGGGAACCTTATTTTAAAAGGTATTCCATTGAGTCAATATTTAACATCTGAGATGTGCAAGTGATTAGGCAAATTTCTATATCCTCATCCCCCGAACTTTTAGTTTTTTAGTTCTATGTGGAATTTTTTCATTCTTCACACTTTTAATTATTACCGAGGTCACCTTTATACATATTGCTTCTTCCCCCAAAAATGCATAATGAAATAAAAATCTTTATAGAGTTGGAAACAGCCTAAGCATATAATCCAATGGGTAGAACACTGCAGAATTCCCTTAACACTTCTAACTGGTTTTCATTCAGCTTCTGTCAAGGTATGTTTTCAGACAACTCATTCTGCTTTGGGATTGCACTGATGACCAAAAAAAAAAAAAAAAAAAATCCCTCCTTATATTGAGCTGAAATCTACATATCTTCTTAGTATCTTAATTCTGCTCTAATCCTTCCACAGGCCTTTCAGTTTTTTGAAGAAAGCTCCTCCCCAGTCCCACCACATGACTTCTAGACCCTTCCCATCTTTGTCTCAAATGTCAGGTGTTAGAACCAGTCGTCATACACAAAATTTTGTTCCACAGGATTGGGGGAGAGCATTTCCTATTAGAAACCAAGTTGTTTTCCCAAGAGATAAACTGTGTTCACTAGACTACTCCAGCTTCATCAGTCCAGAGAGGTAAGACTGCCTGGTCTGTATTAGCACAGCTTGTCTCTGAAACTTTTCTCACAAAGGCCACATACTGTTCAGCAGACTATTTCAGTCATCCCAAATACTTTTCAGAACTCTTGGGTAGATGCATTGTAACTCCAGAAATGTATCTACCTGTTTTCTGATCATCTTGATTATAATATTTGGAGAATTATACTATTTAGAGAATTAACTACCTTTAACTATCTTATCCATTTTAGGAGCAATTTGGAATGAAAATTTTTCTTAAAAACAAAAAACTGTCTATAATGTCCTTTCTGCCCTTGCTGTACCTTTTGGGGCCTCTCATTAAGAGCTTCTGTAGGAGCTAATATTGGTGGCTAAGTTTCCTTTCTATAAATGTGGTCTTAGGACATGGCCCAGCACATAGGGGGTGTGTGTGTGTTGTTTGATATCATCATCATCAGAAAAACATCCTGTCAGTTATGGAGGTCTTTGCAAGGTGTGCCTTAAAATTCTTCATGTCTTACCCAATTTTGTTCATGTGCTTTTGAAGCGCCCCATGTTCTAACCTGGGCTACCTTTCCATTCTTTATGAAAGATTACCTTTTCCCCTTCAGCGACCTTTCTGGGCTCTGCCAGGGGTCAACACAGCTTTTCCCAGTGGCTGCCATCTTTCATTATGGGCACAGTTTTCCTGAGAACAAAGGTTTGTGACATTCACACCTTTTTACTCTAGTGTCTCATAAATTTCCCAGTTACCTGAAAAGCTCCTGTGCAATAACAAATTTCCCATTCCTTCAAAAATATTTCCCAAGAGTAGCTTAGCTTGGTTCAGAAGCAAACTGTTACCTTCTCCTTTTCGTCTTCAAGTCAGACTTCTGGGCAAGATGTTTTTTATAGTATTGAAATCTGATGGATCCCAAATCTCTTCAAGTGAAATCTCTGGTACTATGTATGAGGTAAGCGCTTCAAAAATGCATAGCAAAACAACCCCCTGCCCACCTCAACAATTTGCTGCTAATCAGAATTTTTCTTTTGACTTGGTTTCTGAGGTCTTTAAACCTGTGCAATGAAATTTATTGTTTTATTAATAAACAGACAATGGTGCCCACAATGGAAGAACCATAATTAAAATTGAAATATGGTGCTGTGATGACAAAGTAATACCTAGCATTTTAAGATCTGGTTTTCTTTTCAGGTCAAGTGTGACAGAGGTTAAAGCAATTTGTTTAATTTGCATTTTAATGTTATTAATTTTTAAATAGCAATTCTAACAAAAATGCATCAATTGACTTTCTAATACTTTATCAAAAACAACTGTATAAATTTACAACCAGCATTTAAAAAAATAAACTGTATAACTTCTCTTTGGAAAGGACTGCTAATAAGTGAAAATGAATGAGACAGCACCTTAGCAATTTCTGATTTAGTAATAAAACGTTTTTTCAACAAAATCATAGTCTTCCTTTGTGATTTTTTCTTTGGCTTGGTTTTTATGCCTGTCTCACAGCAAATCACCACTCATTATTTGGACTATATAGGTCCATTAAGCAGAGGAGAAAAAAAAAGAATGACTTTTTTTTTTTTTGCTTTTTAGGGTCATACTTGTGGCATATGGAGGTTCCCAGGCTAGGGGTCAAATTGGAGCTACAACTGCTGGCCTACACTACCGCAATGCAGGATCTGAACCATGTCTTCGACCTACACTGCAGCTCATAGAAACACCAGATCCTTAACCCACTGAGCGAGGCCAGGAATCGAACCCAAAACCTCATGATTCCTAGTCAGATTCGTTTCCACCGTGCCATATGGGAACTCCAAGACTGACATTCTAATGTAAAGTAAATTTATTAAATTAAATCCTGAAAATATGTGATGGTCTTGGGAAAAGATGTTCAGAATCTCCGGAAGAAGAGCATTCATTTGCTTGCAAAGGCCATAATCTGCTCCTGGGGAAAAATGAAACAGTGAAGTGATACTCGACCCCTTAAGGCATGAGGGCAGGTGAAGAGAACACTTTAAAATATCTTAAGTGATGTAAGCAAAAAACTCAGCAAAATTCCCAGATAGCTTCTCCCAAGTGTACCTCCAAAGTGTCTTTTAATGGAAAGGGCAAGCAACAAAAGGAGTTAAGCATCTTTAAGCATCTTTTTTTTTTTTGGTCTTTTGGGGGCCGCACCCGTGGCATATGGAAGTTCCCAGGCTAGGGGTCTAATCGGAGCTACAGCTGTTGGCCTACACCACAGCCACAGCCATGCCAGATCCTTAACCCACTGAGCGAGGCCAGGGATGGAACCTGCAAACCTCATGGTTCCTAGTCGGATTCGTTTCCACTGCGCCACGACGGGAAGTCTGACTTAAGCATCTTTATCTTTAAAAGTCCGCAGTCGCTATTTTAGGCCCTTCTTACACAGTTATTGCTTAGATGTGGGCCCTAGCACCAGCAAGCCCAGCAGACATTTCTTTCGCTCATAACTACTGGGGAAGGTATTCAGATAAAGACGGTAATTTTATAGCCAAGAAAATTCAAAGAAATTAAGACTCATTGACAAAGTCATTTCTCAGTGAGCAAGACTCTGGCAGAGCTGGGGGCACTCTTACTTTGAGTGGAGATACTGCATTTGTAGCTTGCAAGCCCCACGTCCTGAGCAGCACAAGTGGGGTGGCACTGGTGGAATAGAGCCTTTTGAGTAGGTCAGTAGCAGCCAGAAGAGCAGTGTTGTGACGTTGTCTGTCTGTTTCATAACCTGTGAGGTGGCTCATGGAGCCTGGAGAGAAGAGGAGAGGTTCAATTCCCAATTCAGTAGTGACGTCTTCTTTCCTAGCAAACTAGATACATTCACGGCCATTACACTTGGCTCCTGAGGGCCACGTTCATGATCTTCCCCTATGAAATGACCTTGGGAAACCTTTCCAAGGTGCCTGAATCCCTACCTAAGTCTTTCCCGTTGAAGGCTGCAGTTCTGAGGTGATGGACCAAGCTGGAGATATCCCCAAAGCCCATGTTGACACCTTGTCCTGCAAGTGGGTGGACTCTGTGGGCGGCATCCCTAAGGACAAAGCACAGTTCAGGTGCAGCCTCCAGTGCAGAGTGAAAGGGGAGCAGTCCTGCTTTGTTATTATCTTACCCAATGAGTGCCAGCCGAGGCCGGACGTACTCAGCAGCGTGTCCCAACCCAAGAGGAAACAGTACCCGGCTTTTGGCATCCACCTTGGCTACACTTGGGGGCAGCTGGCGAGCTGAGACCTTAGTGGGCTTCAGAATGGAAACCACATAGTGCAGCACGGAGCTGGCCGAGTCGACGAGGTCTGTGTGGTTAGCATCACTCCACTGAGTGGCGGCCACAAAACAAGTGAAATTTCATCAGTGACCAGGAAATTAAAAGTTCAACAGAGCAACCCTTTATAACCACAGCCACAGGTAATGGCACCCAACATGCCTAAACTGATCCAGACCACAAGTGACGAGCCCCTTGAGCCAAACATAAACACACTTCCCGTCACTTCCCACAGGCGTTAGGATGAAGCCAGACTGCTCATGACCTGCCCCTGCCTACCTCTGTGTGTCACCCCCACCAGTCCTACCCTCAGAAAGATGTGTCTGCCACAAAGCAGCTCTCTCTACAACCTCTTGCCTCCACGCTCTCCTCTGTTTAGAATGTCTTCCCACCACCAGCTCGCCAGGATTACACCTCAGAGCATCCAGAAGCTGTCGCCAAACCCTCCTCCCTGCTCCCACAGTATCCCATGCCTACTTCTACCACTGTTCCAAACTGTCATTTCTGTATCTTTCTCCCTCCCTTGACTGAGCTTCCTGAAAGCAGGGACTGTGTCTCATCTGTCTACCTCTGGAGCCTTCTACAGAGAAGCACTCATAAGTCTTGCTGAACGAATGTACTGCAAAGACCTGTGCCAGGAATATAAAATGACCCAGAGGGTCACTATTTATCTTGGAAGCCACTTCAGTATGTTCAGTTCCTTTTATTCTTGTTACTACAGAGCAGGGGAGCTTAAATTCTTCACTGTAAACCGCTGTGAAGTCATCAGCGAGGCAGCAGTTTGGTGCTTAAAAGCATGGGTTTGAGGCCCAGTCTGATTTCAGAACCCAGCTCTGCCAATAGCTGTATGACCTCAGGCAAGGGACCTATCGCTAACTGAGCAGCATACAGTACCTACCTCAACTGTGCACTGATTAAGTATGTGAATAGATGTAAAAACCCTTCACCAGTACCTGGCAAACTGCAAGTGCTCAATAAATGTTACTGATTATTATTAGTGAATTTAGATAATGTGGCATTTAAGGTCCCAAAATACTGGTGTCTATTAATCTAAAGGCTGTGTCTACTCCAGAATAACTACATTGAGTACCTATAATGTACTAGGTATGTTGCAAGCATTTTCTATAAATTTTCTCATTTTGAGTCTTTAGACTTTTTTATTATTGTTAAACTCTGAAAGGTTCGTGATGCTACTTCCATTTTACAGGAGACTAATATTGAACCCATGTCTGTCTACAAAGCTCACTCTTTTTTTTTTTTTTTTTTTTTTTTTGTCTTTTTGCTATTTCTTGGGCCGCTCCTATGGCATATGGAGGTTCCCAGGCTAGGGGTCGAAACGGAGCTGTAGCCACCGGCCTACACCACAGCCACAGCAACGCGGGATCCAAGCCACGTCTGCAACCTACACCGCAGCTCACGGCAACGCCAGATCGTTAACCCACTGAGCAAGGGCATGGACCGAACCCGCAACCTCATGGTTCCTAGTCAGATTCGTTAACCACTGCGCCACGAGGGGAACTCCCAAAGCTCACTCTTAAGCTCCCCACTGAAATGTGCTCAGTCACCTCCCACTCCCCCCACCCAGGAACACTTCTAATGAATCAGGCTTCAAAGGTTCAGGTACTTGGGATCTAGGAGAGCAGCTCAAAATTATCCAAGTATTATAGCTTTAAAAAAGGCTCTACCACCTAGGCAGCTGTTTCAGTCAGCTTAATAGCGGCCCACAACCCTCAGAAGAGCACATAAATTAATTTCTATTCTTTTACATTTCCTGAATCCCCTCCACATAATCCAGGTCCAGTGTCCCAGGTTTAAAGGAGCAGCTGGTTGGTTAGTCCTTTCTTCTTACTCAAAACCACCTTTCTGTATCTACCCGTGCAACACACCATCGGCTGGTGATACTCACAAAGGCAGAGTTAATGGCATCCACAAACTTTTCCTCATCCATACTGACCAGCTCTGCTGCGTGTTCATGGGATGTGGACCAAACCAAGGAACTCAAAGTGTCCGAGAGCTGTGTCAAAAGAACATTAGTACCAAGGGCTAAAACTTCGTGCGAGCGCTCAAGCATGCAGGAAGGTAAGAAGGGGAGACAAAGCCAGCCCGGGCATATTCCCTTGAAACCAGAAAAAGGCTAAAAGTGAAGTTCTAAAAGAAGATGACTTGACACGTCCAAGCAGACTAGCCAGGACTTCTTACCGGGAGCAGAGCAATGGGCCCAGACGGAAGAAATCTCTGCCAAGCTACATTGTTTTCCGTGGGCTGCGACAGCAAAAGAAAAGTTCTTGTGACAAGTACCTCGTACGAACCGGGCCCCCCAATGGCAGACTCGGGATCTTACCTCTGATAAATGCAAAGTAGCCACAACAGCGGACTGGTCATAGTTCCAGCTAACATCCCGGATTCCAGCAGCCTGCCGTACTCCTGAGTTGTGACCATCAGCACCAATCTGCATGGAGACAAGAGCCTGCTAAGTCTTACAAATGCTTAATAAATGAAACTGTTCCAGAAGTTTGTCTCTGCCTTCTAAAAGTTTTCTCTAGTTCCAAATGCTGCAACCCTTTATCATGCCTGTCTCGCCCACAGGCCCTAGAGGAGAAGCCCTACCTATGTGATCCCAGCCTCAGCTAATAGTTCAAAGCTGGACATTTGACTCAAGAGCTGCCAGCCCGAGGTTAAACTCAGCCTGAGTGTCTTGATATTTGAACTAGTAAGCAATTAGGCAGGCACTAGAGCTAACAGTCCTGATGGTTAAGCTAGGAATGGCTGACATGTTAAAGGGGAAGCTGATGAGAAGAAACAAATGGCAGATGCAAGGCGATGAGTGACACAGGACTCCCGAAAGGGAAAGAACAGCCTCAGTTTCTGACACTCTGGTTCCTGTCCCCGTAAGGCCAGCTATCCTTTATTTCAAGACCTGCGATGGCCCAGGAGATTGCTTCCTGTACAGGGTTTACCACAGGACCATCTTAACTTGAGCTGGTCTGAGTGAGTACTGATCCTTATAACCAAAAGCTTGGCCCAAAATTAACTTCAACAATATGGGGAGTTCTCTGGTGGCGCAGTGGGTTAAGGTTCCCAGCATTGTCATGGTTGTGGCTTGGGTCACTGATGTGGTAAGGATTCAATTCCTGGCCTGAGAACTTCTGTATGCTGCGAGCATGGCCAAAAAAAAGGAAAAACAAAACTTCAACTAGAGCTTAGATCTAAAATTAGCAGAGATGCTAGAATCTAATAACATGTGGCTATGCAAGACCCCTGGCAAAATAAGAATCTTCAACTACCAACAATTTGGTCTGGAGGGTGCTGCCATCACCTAGGGTAATATGAACCCAAGGGCTGGAGTCTGCCATGGAAAATGGGTAAGGCCAGGTATAGCTGACTGCTTTGCTCTTGTAGAGAACGGTCACTCGGTCTAGGGAGGTCAGAAGAGAAAAAAACAAACATTAGACAGTTGGGCCACACAGGCTGAGGAAAGAACTAAATACCTAATTCAAGCAAAGTCCCAGGAGAGCATATCATTATCTTATTATTTACTCCTAAATGACAAAAGCAGAGATCTACAAAATAATTCATGTGGTCAATGCTACGCTCTAAGAGCTGGTGAAGGACAGAGGCCACAGGGATGCATCGCGGAGGGGAGAGGAGCCAGGAAAGGAAAGCTGCCTCTGAATTAGCACCTGTCCCTCGCACTTGCTTGTCTTCAGGCTCCTGCTCCTCTAGTTTCGCTCTACATCTAAATGAACCCACATGTGCTTTCAGAGCAAACACGGTGGGGAATACCACAAGCTCAAATAAGTTGTAGATTTCATAAGATTTTTCTTCCCACTCAAAGTCATTTTACTGTAAAAGTCTGAACAACAAAGGTTTAAGTTGGAGAAAAATCACCTTTAATATACCACTCAGAGGCAGCCACAGCTAAGGCTTTACTGTATAGCTTTCCAGACAGTATATATGCACACTGCCCACCCCCAACATAGACTCACACACAAGTGGGATTATATGACACATACTTTTTTTTTCTACCAATACATTATGGGACTTTTTTTTTTGGCCTCACCTGAGGCATGTGGAAATTCCCAGGCCAGGGACCAAAGCAGCAGCAATCTGAGCCACTGCAGTGACAACACCAGATTGTTAACCCACTATGCCACAAGGAAACTCCTGGGACATGCTTCTAAATGACTATTAGATCTAAATTATCTTTTTTTATTTTTGTCTTTTTGCCTTTTCTAGGGCCGCTCCCGTGGCATATGGAGGTTCCCAGGCTAGGGGTCCAATCGGAGCTGTACCCACCGGCCTAAGCCAGAGCCACAGCAAGGCGGGATTCGAGCTGCATCTGCGACCTACACCACTGCTCATGGCAATGCCGGATCCTTAACCCACTGAGCGAGGCCAGGGATCGAACCTGCAACCTCATGGTTCCTAGTCGGATTCGTTAACCACTGCGCCACAATGGGAACTCCAGATCTAAATTATCTTTAAAAGCTACATGGATGTGTATGACATAATCACTTTGCTATACAGGAAAAATTGGAACACTGTAAACCAACTATACTTTAATAAAAAAATTATATTAAAAAAAAGCTACATTGGAAGTTCCCGTTGTGGCTCAGTGGAAACAGACCCAATTAGTATCCATGAGGACAAGGATTCGATCCCTGGCCTTGATCAGTGGGTTGTGGGTTTGATCCCTGGCCTTGCTCAGTGGATTAAGGATCCAGCACTGTTGTGAGCTGTGGTGTAGGTTACAGACGTGGCTTGGATCCCATGTTGCTGTGGTGTAGGCTGGCAGCCACAGATCCAAGTAAACCCCTAGCCTGGGAACAAGGAACCTTCATAAGCCGCAGGTACGGTCCTCAAAAAAAGAAAAAAAAAAAAAAAGCTACATGGAAGGGATGAACTATTATCCCAAATGAAAAAGCATTTAAGTTGCTTCCAACTCCTCTCTCCAGAACCCCGAAATATTTATAAATCATATATATAAGGAATTTATATCCAGAACATATAAAGAACTCTTAAAACTAAAGACAAAAAATCTAGCTTTAAAATGGGTAAAAGAGGAGTTCCCGTCAAGGCACAGCAGAAACAAATCCAACCAGGAACCATGAGGTTGCGGGTTTGATCCCTGGCCTTGCTCAGTGGGTTAAGGATCCAGCATTGCCGTGAGCTGTGGTGTAGGTCACAGACATAGCTCGGATTCCAAGGCTACAGCTCTGATTATACCCCTAACCTGGGAACCTCCATATGCCCTGAGCGTGGCCCTAGAAAAGACAAAAAACAAAAAAACACCAAAAACAAACAAAAAAAACCAAAAAAAACCAACTCTGAGATAACCAACAGAGGGTTCTTTATGGTGGACATCAGTATCTGCAGAAGAGATCCTTTCAGTAAGTCCCAGAATAATGCACCTTCCAGAAAGTAAACAGAATGGAAGTCAGGAAGTGCCTCACCTGACACAGCCTCCAGCTGCTTCGTGAGGGCCTGCATGATGACATCATTCTCCACGATATAGCCCATGTCATCTAAATTATCCTTGTCAAACATGATCAGGGCCTCGGAGCAGGCATCCCACACCTAGAAACACAAAGGGGAGGTCTGTATTACAACCCAAGGAAAAGGAAACACTACTCCAGTTGGAAATCAAGTGTTGCTTTCCCAAGTGAGTGAAGCAGAAAAATCACAATTGGCCAGTCCCTCTGCCAGGAGATAGAAGGTGAAAAGCAAATTCTCTTGGGAATGCTTTCCCATCTCCTTAGACTGAGCGTAAACTGATTTCTTCCCACAGTCACAGAAAACCTGGAGAATGTGAACTCCAATATCCTAACACAAAACCGACCATGATATCTTGCCAAACGTGATAAAGGAGGCACCTGCATTCGCCGAAAGGCTCTGTATCTCATGTTGCAGATGTGGTCCCAGGCACCAAAACCTACAAAAGAAAGGATCTGCATATAGACTAGAGCAACCCCGTGGGACCCGCATCCCTCCTGGGCTCCCCTTTGTCCCTCCAGTCAGAGGTGGTTGTCACCGGTCTCCAACAACAGAAAAACACTCTCCGCTTCTATCCTGTTTAATGCTAGGAGCTAAGCTAATCTGTTCCCCAGTTCAGATTACAGAGGATGAAAAGGATCCAGCTTTCAGGATCAAATGTCAAATCATGTTAAAGTGGGGGAAATAAAAAAGGAAACCAAATCCATATAATTTTTCTTCATCATTCTATTGAGGTTACAAACTCCCTGGATAAAGACCTTTTTTAAAAAAAACTCTACAGCACTAAACCATTCATTGAGGAAATATTTATTGAGCACCTACTATGTGCCAGATACACTTCTAGGTACTGAGCATAAAGTGAGAAACCAAACAGACAAATCCCTGCCTTTAGCAGCTGACATTCTAGTTGGGAGAAATAGGTAATAAAGAAAAAATGTTTTTCATAGTAAAATGTCAGGTAGTTAAGTGTCATGAAGAAAAATAAAGGGCTAGAGAGTGATGCAAGAATCTAATTTTAGATGGGGTGGTTCTAGACAGGATGGCCCTAGGGGAGATCCGAGACAACTTGCTAACTGGTTCCATGTGCACACATCCATCCACACCCTAAAAGCATTTAGCATTCAGGCTCCCCAGCCCCCTAGAGGACTAACTCTGGAACTGAAGAATATGCTGCTGCTAGAAGTGAATGGTCAGAATCAGTTCATATAGTTTCAATGCCACCGATTCATAATGACCCAGCATCACAAATGAAGTCCACATGGACCTACTTGTCCCACGTATGCCTTCCTCAGGATTGAGAGTTGACGCAGGAACAATTCCAGGGGCCTCATCTTCAACTATGCACAAGACTACCAACCCCACTCCTCTCCCCCACCCACCTCAGTGAGCTCCCTCCTGGCCAGATACTCTGGTGACTTTGTACCATGGGACACAATGGAAAGTCAAGAGACAGGAGACTGATTCTAGAACAGAGAAGCTTTTACTCACTACTGAGAAGGGTTGCAGAGCCAGGGGAAATGGAGCTGACCCTGTTGCTGTAAGTTTCTGGTAATTTCCCCAATACTTTCTTTGGACCTGCTTCTAGCAACAGAATTTTCTTGTCACCAAAGTGAATATCATGTCCTAAAACAAAAAAAGAAAATGTTATATCATTTTAGGAAAATCGGCATATATTTTTTCTCATTTCTAAGAGAAGCAACAGATTAACCAATTCCTCAGCCCCTTGGATTCAAATTTCTTACAGGGCACATAAAAAAGAAACACTATGTAAGCAGTTAACATACGCTGTTTCAGTCATGCAAACCACCCTGCCCATGGTGGTAAGGCCTCTCCAGACAGCCCAACACTTGCCATGTGCAAAGAAGCAAAAAACTGGCAAAACCCAGAGCGAGCTAAAAGAATGCCCTAGAAAGGAAGAATGAAGAAAGGAAGGTTGTTGTATTTAGATAATAGATATTTACAATCTTCAAAGTATTAAGTTCCTAAAAATTACAAATCCTGTTCAATAGAAAAATGTACTTAAGAAGCAAAATTCGGGAGTTCCTATTGTGGCTCAGCGGGTTACAAACAACCAGTACCCATGAGGATGCAGGTTCAATCCCTGGCCTTGCTCAGTGGATTAAGGATCCGGTGTTGCCATGAGCTGTGTTGCAGGTCTCAGACACAGCTCGGATTCAACTCCTAGCCTGGGAACTTCCATATGCCACAAGTGCAGTCAGCACAAAAAAAAGCAAAAAAAACCTATTGCATAGCACAGGGAACTAGAGTCAATATTTTGTAATAATCTATAAGGGGAAAGAATATATATATAAAACGGAATCACTTGGCTATACACCTGAAAGTAATACAACATTGTAAATCAACTATTTTTCAATTTTTAATTTTTATCTATTTCTTTTTCTTTTTTTTTTTTTTTTTTTTTGGCTGCACCCAAATCATGCAGAAGTTCCTGGGCCAAGGATGGAACTTGTGCCACAGCAACAACCTGAACCACTGCAGTGGCACCACCAGATCCTTAACTTGCTGTGTCAGGAGAGAACTCCTCAAATTTTTTTTTTTTTTTAATTTTCCCACTGTACAGCAAGGGGATCAAGTTATCCTTACATGTATACATTACAATTACATTTTTCCCCCACCCTTTGTTCTGTTGCAACATGAGTATCTAGACAAAGTTCTCAATGCTATTCAGCAGCATCTCCTTGTAAATCTATTCTAAGTTGTGTCTGATAAGTCCAAGCTCCCAATCCCTCCCACTCCCTCCCCCACCCATCAGGCAGCCACAAGTCTTTTCTCCAAGTCCATGATTTTCTTTTCTGAGATGTTCATTTGTGCTGGATATTAGATTCCAGTTATAAGTGATATCATATGGTATTTATCTTTGTCTTTCTGGCTCATTTCACTCAGTATGAGATTCTCTAGTTCCATCCATGTTGCTGCAAATGGCATTTTTTTAAAAAAGTGAAAAAAAACAACCCACAAAATGGGAGACAATATTTGAAAATCATTTATCTGATAAGGGGCTTATACCCAGAATATATTAAAAAAAAAAAAAAAAACCTCTTAAAAAGTAAATAATAAAAGGAAAAACAGCCAATTTAAAAATGGGCAGAGGTTCTGAATACCTCTCTAAAGAAGATATACAAATGACAGATAAACCTGAAAAGATATTCAACATCATTAGTCATTAGGGAAATGCAAATTAAAAGCAGGAGATAGCTGGAGGTCCCTTGTGGCAGAGCAGGTTAATTACCCAGCGTTGGCACTGCAGAGGCCCAGGTTTGATCCCTAGGAACTTCCATATGCTGCAGTGCTGGATGGATGGATGGATAGAGAAAGGAAGGAAGGAAGGAAGAAAACAAAACAAAACAATGAACAAAGGAAAGAACCAGGAGAGAGCACTTCACACTCCCTAGTATAACTAGTAACAAAAAGATACTAACATTGCTATCCAGGATGTGGAGAAATTATATTGGTCATATATTGTTGGGGGAAATGTATTTTACATGGGCAGCCACTTTGGAACACTGGCTGTTCTTCAAAAGGTTAAACAGAGTTTACTGTGACCTAGCAAATCCACTCCTAGGAATAGGAGTGTACACAAAAGCTTATACACAAAATGATAGTAGCATTACTTGCTATCGTCCAAAACTGATGAATGAATAAATGTGCTATATCCACACAAAATATTAAGCTTGTAAAAAGGAATGAAGCACAAGCTACAACCTGCGTGAAAATCAAAAACATTAAGTAGATTCCATGTATATGGAAATGTCCCAAAAAAGCAAATATATAGAGGCGGAAAGTACACGAGCAGTTACCTAGGGGGGACGTGGACAGTGACCATTAAGGAGTTTGGATTCCTTTTGGAGATGATAAAAATACTTTAAAATTTATTGTGGCGATGGCTGCACAATTCTGTGAATATACTAAAAATCATCAAATTCTATGCTTTAAATGATAGTGTACAAATCATATCTCAATGAAGCTATTTATTTATTTATTTTTGACTTTTTAGGGCCGCACCCACGGCATATGGAGGTTCTCGGGCTAGGGGTATAGTTGGAGCTGTCGCTGCCGGCTCACACCACAGCCACAGCAATGTAGATCCCACAGGAGTCTGCAACCTAGACCACCGCTCAGGGCAACGCTGGATCCTTAACCCACTGAGTGAGGCCAAGGATGAAACCTGCATCTTCCTCACTAGTCAGATTCATTTCCACTGAGCCACCACGGGAACGCCTCAGTGAAGCTGTTTAAAAACCAACACAAACCAGCCTAGCTCAATAGGCAATGCCTGCTTCCTTTCAACGGTGTCCAGAACTAAAAAACCCTGGGCAAGTCTGTTTCCCCACGCCTTGGAAGAACTCCTACTGTTCCCTCCCACTTTTGACCCTTTGACATCCTGAAGGAACAAACGCTTGCCCCAAGGCCTTGGGGCTCCTCTGGGCAGGGAATGGACCACAAGATACATAACTCTCAGACTCTGGGCAAACAGTGCCAGGGTTCCCACGGTTCTCACCGTTCCTCCCGGGCCCCACTCCCCGCCACTACCGGTCTGGAGATGCGCTTACCCAAGGCACAGGCCATAGCGGCGCCCACCATGCCTCCACCCGACACCACAACATCATACACGGTGTCAGCCGTGGCGCCGGCCCACCTCCGACAGGAAACTAGCGGGCCTCTCTGGGCAGCAGAAAGAGCAGTCCCCGATCGGCTGCCAGCCAGCCGGGCAGCCATGGTGCTGACTTGCGCCGTATTTGGCGCCCCGCTAGGCCCGCCTCCGGGAGCACTTCCGGAGCAGAGCCCTCCAGTCACTAGCTGCTTTAACCTCCACCTCTAAACCGGAAGTAGAACTTACCTAGAGAATAAGCCAATCAGAAGACGAATCTTGCCTGCCGAGGAAAGGGACCATTTCGTGTATCTGCCTGGAAGCCAATCAGCGGCCCAAGCGAGAAAGGGGCGGAACCTGACCTGCGTAGCTAGGGCAGCTACAGCAGCTGTCACGCCACTGTCTCTTCCACGCTTCTGTCTCTGCCCAGCTGAGGAGATGACCGTGGGGAGCTCCTCGGGAAGCTCCTGCGGCGCTCAGTGGAGTCCTCAGGTGAGGAAAGAAAAAGAAAGGGAGCGATCATGTCTGCTAACTGGAAAGGAATCCCTAAGAGAGGAAACTGTTTGACGTTGCCTTGGAGACCGTCGACAGGGGCGTGTCACAGGGGCGTGGGATTAAAACTGACCGAGTTTAGGCAAGCGGAGACCAGACTCAGCAATGGGACTCCAATGCTTGAGCTTTCTGACAAGCTATTCATAGAGCCATAGCAATGGCCTTTAGTTTTTCCTTTTCCTCTCAACCATCCCAGGACTAAAAGCACGATTCTTGTCTCCATTTCATAGAAGAAAAAGCTGAGGCACAGAGAGATTAAGAAATTTGCCCCCATGGAGTTCCCGTCGTGGCTCAGTGGTTAAAGAATCCGAGTAGGAACCTTGAGGTTGTGAGTTCGATCCCTGGCTCCGCTCAGCGGGTTAAGAATCCGGCGTTGCCGTGAGCTGTGGTGTAGGTCGCAGACACGGCTCGGATCTGGCGTTGCTGTGGCTCTGGCGTAGGCCTGCAGCTATAGCTCCGATTCGACCCCTAGCCTGGGAACCACCATATGCGGCGGGTGCGGCCCTAAAAAGGACAAAAAGACAAAACAAAACAAAAAACCAGAAATTTGCCTCCCAAATCCACAGAGACAGAAAGTAAACTGGTGGTTGCTTAGGGCTTGAGGCTTGGAGGAGGGTTAGAGAAGATAGGGAGTGACAACAAAATGGAATGGGGTCCTTTGGGAGGATGATTTAAATGATCTGAAACTGATTGTGGTGATGGTTGTGCAACTCTGAATATATTGAAACCCACTGAACTGTTCACTTTGAGTGATTTGTATCAATTATATGGTAACGAAATTGACAACACTAACCCGCCTGAACCCAGCCAAAACCCAGATTGGGACTTGAACCCAGGTGCCAGGACCCGACCCAACCTAAAGCCAGATTGAGACTTAAACCCACGGTTTTAAATTCGAGTTACCCTGTGTCTGGACTCACCAAGGCTCAGGTTCTTTATGCCTCTGCGCAGAAGGAATTCAGCGAAAGACAAAGCGACAGACAAGGAACAGATTTACTAGGATAGGACTCTTGTAAGAGGTACAAGTGAGCAGGCAAGGAAGCCCTGCGGAGGGTCTAATCTTCGGGGCCGCAATTTTATCATCCGAGGGGAGTGGGGGTTGGAAAGGCCCGCCTCTTCCTCTCCGGGAATAGAGCTCCTCCTTAGTATCCTGTAAGGAGTGTATTCAAATCAGCTGAAGGGTGGCCTTCAAACTCTTCCCCTGGGTCTGAATCTGAATGCAGGACTTATCCCATCTCCCACCCAATGACCTGGGGGCGATTCTCACACCTCCACTGGTTAAGCAAGCCTGCTTTGTTTTGAACTTACAGTGGTCTCCCAACATCTCCCAGGTTTTCCTCTTTATCTATCTATTGGGACTTCCACAACCACCTGTGTCTACTCTAGCCCTATCAGTCTGAGTGAATTATATCCAAAAAATCGTTTTTATTTTTTTATTTTTATTTATTTATTTTTTTGTTTTTTTGCATTTTCTAGGGCCGCACCCGCGGCATATGGAGGTTCCCAGGCTAGGGGTCAAACCAGAGCTGTAGCCGCTGGCCTACACCAGAGCCACAGCAACTCAGGATCCGAGCTGCGTATGCAACCCACACCACAGCTCATGGCAACACCAGATCCCTAACCCACTGAGCAAGGCCAGGGATCGAACCCACAGCCTCATGGTTCCCAGTCGAATTCATTAACCACCTTGCCATGACGGGAAACTCCTCGTTTTGTTTTTAAAAGAAATTTTCCTAAAATTCACATGCTTTTCAGTAGCAGAGTGAGAGCTAGAGCACATACCTACCTTTGAATCCAGAGTCAGAATTCCCTTCAACCAAGCACACCCCATATACCAATACGTGAAATTTCTTTAAAGCAAGGAACACATTTATTTTTTTATTAAAGTACAGTTGATTTACAGTGTTGTGCTAATTTCTGCTGTACAGCAAAGTAACCCAGTCATTCATATATATATATTCCTTTTCTTATATTACCCTCCATCACAGTCCATCCCAAGAGACTGGATATAGTTCCCTGTGCTGTACAGTCGGACCTCAGTGCTTATCCATCCTAACTGTAATAGTTTGCATCCACGAACCCCCAACTCTCAGTCCATCCCTCTCCCTTTCTGTCCCCCCTCCCTCTTGTCACAAGTCTGAGGAACACATTTTTCTTTACTCCTCTTCAGCTTTAATATATAGAGGCTTATTTAAAGTGAAATTAAAATAGTTATGTTTTGAAATTATAGTTTGTCTATTCTATTTCATTTTAGATGTTTCCCCCCAAATCCTCCTCAGACACAGAGACAGAAGAGCAGCCGCCTGGGGATGGGCTGGTTTTGCCCAGAGCTGGCAGGCTCAGTGAGTTCCTCAGCCCAGAGGAGGAGACAGATTCTACTTCTGATTCAACGGGGAGCTTTTATGAGACCCTGCAAGCGCTGAGGCAGAAAGGCAGGTGGTGCCTGTTGGAATCCCTTTATCCCTCTGACCCAGACAGTGATGGGAGCCTCTCTGAAGATGACGAGGACCTGGACAGTTTCTTCCAAGACAAAGGCAGGGGGAAGCCACAGGTGCACCACCCCTCATCTCCAAGGTAAGGCCCTGCAGTTCAATAGCTGCCTCAATGCCTGGCACTGGCCAGGTCACAGCATGACTCAACCTCACCTTCCTCAGTAAAACACAGACCCCTTCTGCACGTTGCCAGACCACAGGCTCCAGTTCAGAATCAGCCAAACATGTTCTGACTCCTACCCAGCAGTCCTAAATCTTTGGGTAACCGTTAGTTACCTGAAGCTCCAGAACTGCTTAAAGACATGCCTTTCCCCACTATACTACCTCCCTGGGAATGGCAGCAAGGTCCATTGATACTGACCAAGCCCTGCTGGGCGCACGTGTACTTTATCTCATTTAATATTTATTTTCTCCTCCAAGTAACCCTCTGAGTAAATATGTTTGCCACTCTACAGGTGAGGAAATTGAGGTTCCAAGAAGACTTTGCTTAAAGTCACAGCTGGGAATTGTTTGAAGTAAGATTTGAACCTTGCCTGACTCTAAAGCCCTCCTCTGCTCCATGGCACTCTTCTCTGTCATATGGAAATATGAGAGTGCCAAGTGGCAATACCTAGATCAATTCTTCATCCTACTAGGGCTGCTAGGATGGCCTCTAGGGAGGAACGAGGCCACTTGAGAGGGGGGCAGGCCTGGAGTCCTGTGGGGCTGTGATGGGAGGCTGAGTAGCTGAGTAACGGACTCGCTGGCAGGGAAGGGCAGGGAGGAGGACCTGTGAGGAACCAGCCTCCAGGCTGCCCTGTCCTCCACACACAGAGCTGCTTTCTCCCCACAGGTGCGGCTCCAGAAGACGCTGCCACTCCCTGAGCCACCTGCCCAGTGACACCCCCACGGCTCAGCCACCCTCTGGCTCCAGGCCTCCCTCCCAGCACAGAAGCATCAGCTCCTGGGCATCATCCATCACCGTCCCTCAGCCATTCCGCATGACGCTGCGAGAGGCCAGGAAGAAGGCCCAGTGGCTGGCCTCCCCTGCCTCTTTTGAGCACGAGAGGCAGCAGGCCCAGAAGCAGGGCCAGGAGGAGGCCGAGTGCCACCGGCAGTTCCGGGCACAGCCCGTGCCTGCGCATGTCTACCTGCCCCTCTACCAGGAGATCGTGGAGCGCAGCGAGGCGCGCAGGCGGGCAGGGATCCAGAAGAGGAAGGAACTGCTCCTCTCTTCCTTGAAGCCCTTCAGCTTCCTGGAGAAGGAGGAGCAGCGAAAGAAAGCTGCTCAACAGAGGGACTTGGCCGCCGCAGCTAAGGTCAAAGTCCCCAAGCAGAAGGCCACCAAGAGGATCCCCAAGTCCATTCTGGAGCCCACCCTCGGGGACAAACTCCAAGGTAAACACATCCTTGCCTCCGGCCTGCAGGGGACTGAGCAGGGCCGCAGGGATTTATTCAGGCTTGAGGTCAGCCTGGCTTGAAGAGGAGCTGTTCCAGCGCGCCCGCTAGAGGCCCTGCTCAGCCGGGGTAGGGTGGGGTCCCTCTATACAATGGGGGTTCCTAGTCTAGAGGGAGGAGGGAGAAGCCCTACAGCGCCCCCATGGACCCCTGTCTCAGTGCTTGGATGCCAAGGCCTCTGCAGCAGCGCGGGTGCCAGAGCAGAGAACCATGAGACATCCAAGGAGCAGGCTAGGCCTGTGCAACCGCTAGCCAGCTGCCCCCGAGGAAAGCCACCCCTCACCCCATGTCCTGTGAGGTACTCATTTCAAGAAATAGCTCAGGTAAAGGACTCAGGCTTTATTCGCTCATTCAGTAACATGTGCCTCGTCGCAGGTGTGAATAAACAGGGAGTTTGTGGACGTGGGAGGGAGACAGATAATAGACAAGAAATTACAAATGTGATACGTCACTTGCTTGATTAAAGGGCGGAAGCCTGGGGGTGCTACGGAGCATAGAACAGAGGGTTCTGACTTAGAGTGTGGGGAGGGGTGGGAACAGTTGGGGACGATCCCCAGGGAAATTGAGCCCAGAGGCTGACCCTGAAGGATGAGCTCTGGTGACTTCGATGAAGAGGGAGGAAAAGTGCACCAGGCAGAGATGATAGCACGGAGGTAAGAAAGCTGAGCGTGTTCAGGGTATGGAAAGCCAGAGGCGAGAGAAGGGAGGGAGAGACGGGCACAGGCCAGACCAGGGGCCCTGAAGGCCGTGGAAGGGAGTCTGGACTTGATGGACTTCACCGCAAGGACAGTGGGGAGCCACTGACGGGTTCTGAGTAGGGTGCCTCATGATCAGATATGCGGGTCAGAAAGCTCACTCTTCTGCGGGGATATTCAGGAGGGATGGGCAAGACCCTATGGCAGTGATTCAATGGGGAAACTGTGACAGTATTAGCAGGAAGGATGAAAAGAGGCTGGGCCAGAGGGAGGGCAAAGAGGAGGAGATGGCGGAACCTGTGACTAAGAAGATGAGAGAAGAGCAAGCGAGAAATATTTGGGCCCCGGGCTTAGGCAGTTGGGTGGATGGTGGGGCCTCTGCCTGAGACAGGGAGACCTAGGGATGGGCACGCTTCCTGCTTCATCTCTGAAGGAAGGGCTGGAGAGAGTGCTAAGGTTAAATGGCAGCTGCTTCTGCAGCCTGCCTGGCCTGCAACAGTGACATGCTGATTTGTAGTGTTTGTCATTGTCATGGTATAAGTATTCCTATCCTGGCCAATTTTAAGCTTCCTTCATGATGCCAACTGGCTTACAAAATTCCTGGAAAGCTCATGACAGCTCCAGCCACATACTAACTCTGAGTATGTTTTTTTGTTTTTTTTTTGTTTTTTTTTTTTTGCTTTTTAAGGCCACACAGCATATGGAGGTTCCCAGGCTAGGGGTCCAATCAGAGCTACAGCTGCTAGCCTGTGCCACAGCCACAGCCACACCAGATCCAAGCCATGCCTGCGGCCTACACCACAGCTCACGGCAACGCCGGATCCTTAAACCACTGAGCGAGGTCAGGGATCAAACCTGCAACCTTGTGGATCCTAGTTGGATTTGTTTCCGCTTCACCATGGCAGGAACTCCTAACTCCGAGTGTTTAGAAGAGAGAAAGTTCTGCAAACCTTCTGGTACAAGGCTTGGTCCCTTCTCACTCATCACCACCCTGACTTCTTTTCCATAGAAGCTGAGCTCTTGAGGAAAATTCGCATCCAGATGAGAGCCCTGGACATGCTGCAGATGGCCTCCTCCCCCATCCCGTCCTCCAGTAGCCGCCGGGCTGACCCACAGCTTCGCACAGCCACCCGGACCCGGAAGGAAAAGCTTGGGTTTCTGCAAACTGACTTTGGATTCCAGCCTCGGGTGAATCCTGTCGTCCCTGACTATGAGGGCCTTTACAAGGCCTTCCAGAAAAGAGCCGCCAAGAGAAGGGACACGAGGGAGGTGACCCGCAACAAGCCCTTCTTGCTGAGAACCGCCAGCCTGCGTCACACTTCACGGCCCTGTGATGTCGCTGCCTCTGAAGGGAGGAGGGTGAGAGCCCAGGCCACTGCCCGAGGGTTAGGGCTGAGGCCCGTGATAGAGGATGAGCCCAGTCTCAACATAGAGCACTTCTCATGACATTTTTCTCTCTTAATTTTTTTTTTTTTTAAGCACCAGTTTAGCTATAAGCAGATCCACAGTTCCTAAAAATTTAAGACCATAAGAATACTTTCCTTCCTTCCCTCTCTGTAGAGGGGTTTTGCAGAAATAAGTCTAAGCAAGTCTGGAAAACGGCATTGAGAACAGTTGTCATGTCCTAATATCAGTTCCAAAGAACCCTTCTCATATAATTAAAACCTTTGGGATCGACAGGCAAGCCTTTGCCCTGTTACTAAACTCAAGATCTCGTTATCCTTGCCTTAATCCCAAGAAAGACATGAAGATTCCCTGACTAGTCCTTCACTGCAGTGGAATCCCAGTTAACACAGAAACTAATGCATGTGCTGCCCCACCAATATCAGCCTTCATTTCTTGCAGGAATCTCCACAGCCCCCCGCCACACCCCTGCCAAGGAGTCGTTCCCTGAGTGGCCTTGCTTCCCTCTCTGCCAACACCCTCCCTGTGCACATCACAGACGCCACCAGGAAGAGGGAGTCTGCAGTCAGGTGAGCAGTCAGGCTGCAGGGGAGTCACCATGTTCGGATCTTGGCCTGAATGCTAGAAAGCCCTCCCCTCCTGGGCCTCCTCTCCTGTGATCAGAGAGACTGAAGAGGGGGGAAGGGGATTCTCTGATCAGGGCAGGAATTCACATGACCCCCCAACACTTACCTCTCTGACAGCAGGAGAACACCCAGCCAACCACTAGGCAAATATTCTTAGGGGACTGACTTCATGCCGAACACAGTGTTAAGGCGGGAGATACCTCATGGAACCTCTAGTTTAATATCTAATCTGAAATACAGAAAAGCAAAGAAGCAACAATTATATCTTGTGAGTAGCACAATGATGGGGGAATACAGGGGGCTGGGGGTGGGGGGCACTGGGCAGCCTGGTCTCTTGTAATAGACATCTAAGGTGAAACCTGAAGAATGAGCCGGGCAAAGGCAGGAGAGAAAGAAGTTTCCAGAGAGAATAATGTGGGTAAAGACACGTTGGTGAAAGAGGGAGGAAGCCACTAGGAACAGGAATGCAGAGGCGCCCAAACCTGTGTGTGACCCTGCCACAAAGACATGAGGCCTCCATCGCACAGATGTGAGATTCTCTGAGATTCATCTTGGGAAACCAATAGAAGTCAGGTGGGAAGAAGGAGCCTCCTTATTTAACTCTTTAACTGACCTGACTCTGTCCTGGTGGCCGTGTCATCAAGCCAGCACCTCTGCAGGAGTTCTTGCACTCGGCCTCTGAGCTGAAGGCTTAGCCCTGGGAGAGGACTGGTGCCTCCGTGCTTTCCTGTGGGGCTCCCAGAGGAGCACACAGAACCTAAGTGGCTCCTGAAGACCCACAACAGGGATTTTAGAAATGTATTTGGAATCTGCGAAGCTCAAGATTCATTGAGCTACTAAATCAAGGCTAACGGCATCAGTATCTTGAGGTCCACTGAGACCACAATGGGAACTCCACATCTCAGATTTGACGAAAATGGGTCTCACGCACCAGAGGGTGGCCCACTGCAGAGGATGTCCACAGCTGCATCCTAGCATTTGGGCGTTTGACATGCATTAAACATTAATCGTCCATGCCCTCCTCCCTAATGTGTCCATTTCAATATAAATGGCCACCTGCAAGAGTCTCAACTGTTTTTCCTTTTGGTAGAATTCGCCATGGTACCTTGTAGAATGCTCTTTACACACACTTGGTGCTGCAGTTGACCCCACACTGTCTGTGTATTGAGCTCTCTGTGGAAATGTGGGTTTGTATTCCCAAAGGGCCATGAACTCAGGCACTTTCCAGCCGCCTTTTACAGCACAGTTGTCAAGGGCAGAGCCTTGGGAGTCAGACATCCTGGTTTGAATCTTGGCTTTTCCAATGGCATGCTGGGTAGCTCTGAGCAAGTGGCTTGCCCTCCCTGAGGCTCAACTCATTGCCTCTAAAAAAGGAGGCTTATGGTCCTCACCTCACAGGGCAGCTATGAGGATTACAGGATCTAATGGCTAGAAAGCACTTATTGGTGCCTATCTGCACTGGGTTCAGGGTATGCGGGTAGCTCAGCAAATGGTAGCTATTAGTATTATTTTGTTTCCAGCTGGCAAGAAGCCTGGGTGTAAGAATACTTTAACTCATATTTTTCAGTTCAATTAATGAACTCCTGGGGTGGAAACTCACTGTCCATAGTGCTAAGAAGACTTCATCTGCCAGTCCATTTATTTCCAGAATCTTATTCTTTCTGAGATGCCAGTGTGGCAAATTACCCATTCATAGGAAACACCAACTGGAATTCCTGTTGTGGCGTGGAGGAAATGAACCCAACTAGTATGTGGATGCAGGTTCAATGCCTGGCCTCACTCAGTGGGTTGGGGATCCAGCGCTGCATGAACTGTGGTGTAGGTCACAGATGTGCCTCAGATCCGTGTTGCTGTGGCTGTGGTATAGGCCAGCAGCTACAGCTCCGATTCGACCCCTAGCCTGGGAACTTCCATATACCACACGTGTGGCCCTTAAAAAAAAAAGAGAGAAACCCCAACTAACTGGACAGCAGTTAAGAATCCAGTGTTGCCACAGTTGTGGCATAGGTTGCAGCTACATCTCAGATTTTTTTTTTTTTTTGCCTTTTTTCTAGGGCCACTCCCACGACATATCGAGGTTCCCAGGCTAGGGGTCTAATCAGAGCTGTAGCCGCTGGCCTACACCACAGCCACAGCACGACCTACACCACAGCTCATGGCAATGCTGGATCCTTAACCCCCTGAGCAAGGCCAGGGATCAAACCCGCAACTTCATGGTTCCTAGTCAGATTCGTTAACCACTGAGCCACGACAGGAAATCAACATCTCAGATTTGATCCCTGGCCTGGGAACTTCCATATGCCGTAGGTGTGACCAAAAAAGAAAAAAAACCAACCGACTTTCTGGAGAGGTTACTAAAATTGCTTTTAAGTATACCCAGGTTGGTCATCTGTATTCTTTTTTTTGCTTCTTCCCTTTAGAAGTTCACTTGAGAAAAAGGACAAAGCAGATGAAAGTACTCAGTGGTTGGAGATGCACAAAAGGAAGTGTCAAGAGATATCGAAATCTGTGACTTTGCGTGCAAAAGCCATGGATCCCCATAAAAGCCTGGAGGAAGTATTCAAAGCAAAGCTGAAAGAGAATAGGTCAGTGTCCTCTACATGCCAAAGGGATGACTGTCTCAGAAGCCAACAGACCACTGGTGTTGAAAATGGCAATATGGGGTTATTACAGTGAGCTTCTGCAATCATACAGAATCAAAGGATTTTTCCAGGCAGTTAGGAATTTGCAATGTCTGTGGGAGTTATTCCACTTAACTGGAATGAAAGTATTCTGGATTGGAAAAAGCAAGAATTCATTCTAAAAATCTTGTTAATTCCAGGAACAATGACCGTAAAAGAGCAAAAGAGTATAAGAAAGAACTGGAGGAAATGAAGAAGAGAATACAAATAAGGCCCTATCTCTTTGAACAAGTTACCAAGGTAAATCTAAACCATCATTCAGTTTCTGTCTTGGATGAAAGGGCTCTTAGAAATTAGGAAAGTTTAATATCTGGGTATCAAACACTTCCTTTAGGTTCAGAATGATTCTAAATTTGGTTCCTTTTATTACTACCACCTCTCCTCAAGGTAAGGGGTGTAGCAGTGAATGTTTGGACTGATTTCATCCAAGACTGGATTCCAAAGGCACCCATTAAGGAGTATTTCGCTCACTGGGATTTTCACTACAGCTTTCTTATTTTTTCTCTTTTTGCTTTTTAGGGCCGCACCCACGGCATATGGAGGTTCCCAGGCTAGAGGTCCAATCAGAGCTGTAGTCACCGGCCTACACCACAGCCACAGGAACTTGGGATCCAAGCCGCTCATAGCAACGCCAGATCCTCAACCCACTGAGGGAGGCCAGGGATTGAACCCACATCCTCATAGATACTAGTTGGATTGTTTCTGCTGTGCCGCAAAGGGAACTCCTAGTCTTTCAGTTTGAATCAGAGTGGAGGTTAGATTCCAGACATACAATTGACAGTTTGGCTGTGTTAGAGTATCTTTAACTTCCTAATGTCATCTGTCCTCCTATAGTGCTGGTGCCCTGGGCATCCCCAGCCGCTAGAGCTATGCCACGTTTATAGGTCTTCGGTTGGGATGTTCACAAGCACCCCACAAACTTCTTCTGGATTAAACAGCTTTCAGGCTGAAGAGTCACATTAAGATGTTCTCTAGACTTTTGGGGACATTGGACTCAGTTGAGATCTCCCTAAGGAAGCTTTGAGGCTACCTGAACTGCCTTAGAAAGGCCACCATCCCAGACAGCTTTGAGCTGTATCAGGCTGCAGATCCCTCTCCAGAGTTTCAGACAAAAGGTGGCATTCCCTAGTGACATGGTTCCAAATGCTGGGTGTCATCTGTCTCACAGCCAGGGGGTTATTTAGATATTTCCTGATTCCAGTCCTTCCCAACCCTCTACATATTACACACACACTCATACACATGCTGGAATGTCTTGGATAAAGTAAAATCTCTCATAATGACCTTTGCTCTTTATGTTGACTTTTTTCAAGCAAGCTCACTCTCAGATCTCACCAGATCTTTCATCACTCTAGGAAAAATACAGAGTAAGAGTACTCTATACGCCTTTGCTCTTCAACATTTAAAACAAACAGAAAATAACCTTTTTCTGGTCTACATGCAGACCATCCATCCTGTTAAGAATGTCACTAGCGCGGCTTATTTTCAATTTATCATTCAGTGTTCCTGATGATAGTTTGGTTAGTTTTAAATCTTAAAATGTTTTTAGTCCATCTTTTTCACCTAGACATCACTTGTCTTCCAAAAATCTAGATTCTTATCTCCCAAAATACCACCTGGCATCTCCTGGGAGTATAGAAATACAGAATTGCAGGCCCCAACTGAGAACTACCAAATGAGAATCTACACTTTAACCCAATCTTCAGCTAGTTCCTGTGTACTTTAAAGCCTGAAAACAATGCTTTAAGTAATTTTCATGTAAATCTATGTCCAGCACTAATGGCAGGTGGTAGGGTAGGAAAGCAGTATTGTAAGCATACAGTTTACGCAAGCAATTTAGAATTATCCAGGAATCCAGCTACAGCAGATTCATTTCCATTCCATAGGATCTTGCCAGGAAGGAAGCAGAACAACGGTATCGAAACACCCTGAAGCAGGCTGGGCTGGATGAAGACTTTGTGAAGAACAAGGGTCAGGGCAACCAGGCTTCACAGTGGAAGGAGCAGTCAGAAGTCCATGATTGTCCCAGGTAACTGGAGATACTGCTGTCATCCTGTAGCTCTCAAGTTGCATCTCTAGTAAGGCCACCGGGAGGAAGCTTTAGAATAGTCACGGATATTCTGAGATCACAATACGGTATTTATGAGTACCAATCCAGAGATCTCCAAGTAACACATTTAAATTTGGTGAGCAGTGCCGTTGTGAATAAAATATAACCATTGTATATTAGGTTTAGATTCCTTTAATTTGAAAGAGATCATTTTTTCCAATTCCAGTCTAATGTCATCAGTCAAAAATGCTTCTAATTCACTGTTGAAGAAAAATCATGTATACTTTTACCTCCTATAAAATGATACATTTCTTACTTTATTGGATAAGTAAAGGCAGAAACCTTTACAGAGCCACAATAAAAGCTATAATATCCTGAATAATAATTTAAAACTCCTTTCTTTTCCCCTCAGCTTGGTCAGATCTAGCATTTTTTTTATTTTTTTATTTTTATTTTTTTGTCATCTCTTTAGGGCCACACTGCAGCATATGGAGGTTCCCAGGCTAGGGGTCAAATCGGAGCTACAGCTACAGCTGCCGGCCTACACCACACAGCAACTGGGGATCTGAGCAGCGTCTGCAACCTACATCACAGCACACAGCGATCCATCCTTAACCCACTGAGTGAGGCCAGGGATTGAACCTGTGTACTAGTCAGATTTGTTTCTGCTAAGCCACAACAGGAACTCCCAGATCTAACACTTTTTAAAAGTAACTCATTAGCATCACCTCTTCCACAGATATCATGTGAGTCAAAGAGGAAAAGCACAGCATCTCCATAACTCTCAACTGTGTTTTAAAGTTCTAATAGCCCTCCCCCTAATTCCTGTATCAGTTTTCCCCCAGAAATTTACCTTTTTACCTCATAAGAATTAACGATAATATTGAAACCATCCTTAAACCTTACGTAACACTTAAAATTTTTGATTTTGTAATACTCTAATTTATTCTGCAGCACTCATGAAACTACAAAACTCCAGCATCAGGAATCCACACAGGATCTAGAAGAATCTCTACAACAGCCTACAAGTCCCAAGAAAGAACTGGAGAAGCTCTCTTATGAATTACAAAATAATCTCAGATCACTTGTTTAATCAATCAGTATACTTAAAATTACTGCTTTGGAATAATATCAAGCTGCTAACTTGGAGTTGAGTCAAGGCAGGCAAAACTTGGGTTTTGAGTCACATGGAGAATGGGGTAAAGGAGATAATACAAAACGGCTCATGTAAATCAAAGTGGAACAGCTCTGGGTGGAGGGATCAGAGATGATTAAGGGTCCTTGGTTTGTGCCTCAGGCTTTAGCATACAGGTATAAAAAAAAGGGCATGAGCCCAAGTGTTTACAGGGGCTAGTCAGGAAACAAATGGACCAAATGGGCTGGCTGTAAGATAGTAGGACACAGTGGAGACCAGAGAATATCAGCCCTGCTAGAACACAGGCTCAGAATTACCAGAAAACCATGTCTTCAACAGAAGCCAGAATTTTGCATATTGGCAACTAATTCAAAAACTACCTGGGGAGTTCCCACTGTGGTCCAGTGGGTTTAAGAACCCGAGATAGTCTTAAGGATGCAGGTTCGATCCCTGGCCTCAATCAGTGGGTTAAGGATCTGGTGTTGCCACAAACTGCAGTACAGGTCCCAGATGCAGCTTGGATCTGGCATTGCTATGGCTGTGGTATAGGCCAGTAGCTGTAGTTCCAATTCGACCCCTTGCCTAGGAACTTCCATATGCCACAGGTGTGGCCATTAAAAAAAAAAGAAAAAAAAATTAGAAATGGAATTCCTGCTGTGATGCAGCAGGTTAAGATCTGGCATTGTTTCTGTGGTGTCAAGAGTTTGATCCCTGGCCAGGCGCAGTGGGATAAGGATCTGGCATTACTGCAACTCAGGCATGGATCCAGTCCCTGGCCCAGGAACTTCCATATACTGCAGGTGCAGCCAAAAAAAAAAAAAAAAAAAAAAAAAAAACCTCCAAAAATAATGTGTGGGAAAAACCAAACACATTTGTTTATCAGATTTAGCCCATGGGGTAAGATAAGTTTTCAACCCCAAATACAGGGTTTCTCGGCCTCGGCACTACTGACATTTTGGGCCAGATGAGTCTGTGCTGGGTGTTAGAAGAGAGAGCTGTACATTATAGGATGGATAGCAGCACCTCTCTTCCCCAGCAGTGACAACCAAAATTGTCTCCGGATATTATCAAAGGTCCCCTGGGTAGCAAGATGTCCTCAGTTGAGAACCACTGTTCTAGCATAAAAGTAAGGCTCCTGGAAGCCAAAACTGGCATTTTAAGAATATAAGTAACTGATATGAACTCAGTCTACACAGCATAGGATGACTGTGCGTGTCATTAAACTAGGAACTATAATTACTTTATTTAAAACAGCAGTTAATGATTAAAGGGAGTTCAAGCTGTGGCAGCCTGGTGGACTTATGATCCGGTGTTGCTGAAGCTATGGCGCAAGTCGCAGCTCTGGCTCAGATTCCATCCCTGGCCAGGGAACGTCCACATGATGCCTTGTGGGCATGGCCAGAAAAAGAAAACAAAAGAACTCCAGCAGTTAATTCTTTGCTGTTATCTGCTTAGAACACGCCACTGTGTGCCTGTGTGTACTGTGCCAGCATGAGGGTCAACCCAATAAATAACTCTGAAACTTCCTCTGATAGCCATGATTTTCTACTAGTAAATGATCTTTGGATACTTTTCTTCTCACCAATAATGATCAGATATTCTCTCTCAGTTACTCTAAAGACAGGATGACAGCAAGAGTAGCTACTCTAAAAGAAACTTTCTCTTGTTTTTTCAAACTATCTTCCTGGAAATATCCAAAAATATCAATTATTGCCATTTTCCAGACTCAGACATGGTCCTGTCTGGTGATGACAACAGTGATACTCCAATAACTACCATCTGGGTTTGCCAGCTGGAGATGAAGATGCTCATGTCATGTTCCCCAAGACTCCTGAGCTCAGTGTTACTGCATAGACTCCTAAGGGTAAATCAGTGCCCTCCCTACCTTAAAGGGAAAGACTGAACTATTTTCTTAATCTCCTAAGAAAACAAATTTTGTTTAAAACAAGGAGCCAAATAACTGACTGGCTGTTTTGTTTATTTAAAGGAAAACAACTGAATCTCTGAATCATGTGATTTTTAACTTAAAAAAAAAAAAAAAAAAAACAACCTCTTAACATGCTACTATATGTTCCATAAACAAAGAAAGCAAAGTGGCCAAGTAGAGGCATAGAGGACAAGACAGTACCTCAACCTGGGCCAAGCAGAGATTCAAGTAATTTATTTTCTTTGCAGCCCAGTGGGGAAAGAGTCTCTTACTCAGGTTGCTAAAGGGAGAATGTCACTCCCTTCTCCAAAGCAACAAGGCATCTTGAAAGCGCAACTTCTTGGTGAAGTTTTACAGTCGGTGGCAGGATTTAGTTCACTCGTGTGAAAAGAAGCTCAACCTGGGATAAAAACTCTTCAAAGGAAAACCTCCCTTCCACAGTCACACTGGGAAACTTCAGCCAACACGTACTCAAATTCACTTTTGGGAGAAGTCTATCCCAAACTTTTGCAGTGGGAAGAGAGGTAGGGACAGTTACCCAGCCCACATTCCCTGCTTTCTTCCTTGTCTGAATCAGATGGCAGTTGAAGAGACACTCTCCTACACTGAACTTCTAGGCCAGGAAAGATGAACAGAGGCAAAAGCAGGGTCTTGTCCTTCACTGATTCATTTTGGTTCTGGCAAATTGTGAGCCAAAGCATCCTGTTCCCACTGTCTGCACTCTGGGATCAGACAGAGCTGCTCTTCCAGGAGTAGGCACTCATTCTCATGTCTGTCTTTCAGTTAAATCTCCTTGGTTTAGTAACTGTAAGAGAGTAAAAACAAAGATGAATAGTTACTACTGAGTAACAGGAAAAATAATTCACACTAAGTGAAAGGTTTACAATGGGGGGGTGGGGAATGCACTGCATGGGTGTGTCAAGGACATCTAGTTCCAAAGCAAGAGACATGCATCGACTGACAGATCTCATTTATATACTGGCCTTGGGATGGCACTATGGCCATGTGATGATGCTGGGACTTCCACTACGGCAAACTATAATTGCCATAGTGACTGAGCCAAAACTATGATTGAGCCAAACTATGATCTGTGTCATCACATATTCACTAGTCAGTAATGGTGGACTCTATAAGCACAGGGAAGTCAGAGTTGGTAGAAGCAAAAATCTTGTATCAGTCAGCTGGCCAAAGTATAGGCTGAAGGCTCAAGTTGATGTAAAAAGGATGGAGTTCTACATGGAGCTAGAACCTACTCAACCAGGGATTTCCTGGGCTTAAAATACATCTCCTGTGATGAAGGAAGACTGAGTCTCCAAACAGGGTGGCAGCTACTGTGGACATTCTACTCTATACTGAAGGTTCCTGTTGAAAGGTGGTTTTATATAATAATTTACTGGGTCCCCCCCCCCTTTTTTTTTGTCTTTTTGCCTTTTCTAGGGCTGCTCCTATGGCATATGGAGGTTCCCAGGCTAGGGGTCCAATTGGAGCTGTAGCCCGCCAGCCTAGGCCAGAGCCACAGCAATGTGGGATCCGAGCCACGTCGGCAATCTACATCACAGCTCACGGCAACGCCAGATCCTTAACCCACTGAGCAAGGCCAGGGATCGAACCCACAACCTCAAGGTTCCTAGTCGGATTCGTTAACCACTGTGCCACGATGGGAACTCCTGTGTTCCATTTTACTATGAAAAGAAAATGGGAATAATACAGTGAAAACAATAAAAACTGTGTCATTTGTTAAAATCTAATAAGGAGTTCCTGTTGTGGCTCTGTGGAAACGAATCTGACTAGTATCCATGAGGACACAGGTTCGATCCCTAGCCTTGCTCAGATTAAGGATCCGATGTTGCCATGAGCTGTGGGGTAGGTCACAGATGCAGCTCAGATTTGGAGTTGCTGTGGCTCTGGCATAGGCCAGTGGCCACAGCTCTGATATGACTCCTAGCCTGGGAACCTCCATGTGCTTCGGGTGTGAAAAGACCAAAAGAAAAAAAAAAAAAAAAAAAATCTAACCAGACAAACTCCTGATCTGGAAATGTATTTATTTGGTGATCTTAATTTAGACTAAGGTAAATTATATAGTATAATTTAATGGTATGGAAACTAAAGAAATTTAAACAAAATTTGAGGAAAAAATTACATCTTGGAAAAACCACAGATTTCATTTGATGCTGTGTGACAGAGATTAAGAATGGCTTGGTTTTTTGGGGGTTTGGGGGTTGGCCATGCCCATGGCATGTGGAAGTTCCTGGGTCAGGGACCCAGCTGCTGCAGTGACAATGCTAGATCCTTAACCCACCACACCACAAAAGAACTCCAAGAATGGTATGCTTTTAATTTAGACCAAGATCCAGATGTTTACACTCAAATTTAGCAATGGCACTTTATGGGAAATGTAAGAATTTGTCATTTCTGTTTTCCTCCTTGTTTTATTTGGGAAATATTCGAAGACAGAGTCACAGCTAGCTGGCAATCACTTACACTGGTTCTTGAGTTCAAGAATGTGAACTATGTGAACAAGGTGGCTCTGGAACCCATCTGGGTTCCATAACTTCATAACTTTAGTTCACAACAGGTACAAAAGCCCTGGGGTCTCAGCTGGGCCTACGCAAAAGTCCTCCGTCTGATTCTCAGAAGGCCTGGCTACACTGAGGGAAACCTGAATTGTCCAATCTGAAACATGCAAATGAGAGTTAACATGTTGTTCTTCATATATTTTCCATGACAATTTCTGTTTACTTAATTTGGTTGTTCTCTGACACTCTTGATAAATTATTTTTATTTTTAGATCGTATTTACAGGATTCCAATTAGAAGGGCATCAGGAGTTCCCGCTATGGCACAACGGGATCAATGGTGTCTCTGCAGTGGCAGGGACGGGGGTCTGATCTCCTGCCCAGCTCAGTGGGTTAAGGATCTGGCATTGCCACAAGTGTGGCATAGGTCACAGCTCTGACCTGGTTGCAGGATTTGCTTCCTGGCCTGAGAACTACATACGTCACAAGGCGGCCAAAAAAAAAAGTGCATGGGTAGATTCTTACAGGTCTCATCTACAATGCATGGTGATCTTTAAAAAAAAAAAAAACAATTTGGAATGGCCAATACTGTTTTAAGGGTTGCTATCCTTTTTTCCTTCTTTGGCATCTGAGGACCCCTAAGGAGTCAATACTCCTCATTTAATGGAGGAATGGTCAATTAGTACTCAGACCCTGAATGAGGAAGAGGATGAAGCCTTGAGCCTTCAGGGGCTTAGAGTTTGAGAAACAATGAAGGTACTGGAGGATGTGATAAGGCTACCTTACGAAGGAAAAGTGGGGCATGAGCAGTGGGAATGCCTTGATGAAAGGAAAATGATAACGGTAACAGTAAAGGAAACACAAAAAGTAGTGTGGCTCAAAGTTGTATTTGTAAATACACAAGGATCCACGAGGAAAGAGTGATAATGCGGGGTTTTCAGCTACATCGAAGGGCAGCACGTTCCTCTTGATGGTATTAATATTTTTCTATTAAGTGTCTGAGGCTTCCATTATGAAACCAGGTACTCAGGGCCTATAGGCCCTTTGTGTTCTCCCGAAGTGAAGGCCAAGTTTTCCTTTGTTTTTTAAGGCAGCTTGTGTTACTGTCTGCCTGGGGCTGTGAATGGGCATCGAATAGACAAGAACACACTGAAACCAATTCTAAGTTCAAGAGAACAAATGCGCTATTACTGGACTTTATGCATAACAAATCTGATCATGTCACATCCCATTTAAAACCATGCAGTGGCTCCCTAGTGTCCCCAGGATAAAAATCATGTCCTATAAGGTCCTTCCAGCTTGTTTCTCCTGCTCTCATTTTCCCATTCTATACCCATCTCTCCATTCCCTGTCCATCACACTCAACCCTTCGTGGCTCCAGAGTTGGGCATGCTCCTCTCACCTTCTGCCTTTGTACACATTCCTACCTTTACAACTATTAAATTTTGTCCAAGCCCTCCCATTTCTCCAGCAAGATAACTGCTACTCGTCCCTCAGTCCCAACTTCAACTCTAAAACTTATTTCCTGCTTTCTCTAAGACTATCACTACTACCCTATACAAAAATCGCCAGTTTACTGATCTGTTGCCCTTCCCATTCTAAACTCTATGTACAGCACAACTCCCAGGGCACCCTCTACATAGCTCTAAAAGGCAGAGGTCTGAACTCTGACAATAAGCTCTTTGAGGCAGAGACTGTATTTTGTTTACAACTGCATTAACTAGTACACAGCACAGTGCCTTGCACAAAACAGGTACATAGTATTTGCTGAATGAATTAAATTTTTATACATCTGACATTTATTTGGAGGAACATGGAGCTTCAACAAAAAACTGTATTTAGCAGTATGGGAGAGAAAAACATTTCTTTCTTTCTTTTTTTTTTTTTCTCTTTTTGGCCTTACCAAGCCCCAGCAACGCTGGGTCCTTAACCCTTAACTGGGGAACTCACTCCAAGGTTTCAAATATTAAAAAAGAAAATGTGTTGGGCATTTGTTTGTCAAGTTAATAATTTATACTAGGTACAAAGAGAAGGGGGTGATTTTCCTGAACTATTTCAGAGCAACCCAACAGTTAATGAAAAGTTATTTCTTTTGTAGAAGAATCATAGTTAATAAAAACAGAAGGAAAGAGAATTAGGCTACCACTATTTTGCAAGGAGATCTAATGAAAAAGCAGATCTAGCCCATGATCGGTAACGGCTGCCAAAACTTTTACAGAATCCAATCTTGAGATCAGTAAGAGGGGAACAACCAAATACCATGTGTCTCCTGATGCGACGTAGTAGGAAGCAAGAGATATTCTTCTATGAGATATTCTTGCCAAGGGGAAAAAACAAACAGAAATATAATCAAGCTTCTAAATTTCAGAAAATTAACCAAATTTTAGTAAATCTGTGGATAGAGAAATGGGTCAAACAACAAAAGGAGTTGGCCCAAACCAGAATGTTGGAAATTCTACAGGAAAAATAACCCAGTTCCTTAAACAGATAGCCATACTGAAGAAGAGGGGGAGGACTATTAGAGATGAACAGAATTATCAACCAAATGCAATGTAGAGGCCTTGTTTGAATCCTAATTCAAACCAACCAACCATAGAGATATTTTTGAGAAAAAAATTTAAAAGGCTAAGTATTAGAGGATATCAATAAATTATTGATAGTTTTGTTGGGTGTCATAGAGATTTTATACTTTTTTGTGTGTGTGCCTTTTTTACAGCCACACCTGAGGTTCCCAGACTAGGGGTTAAATAGAAGCTGTAGCTGCCAGCCTACATCACAGCCACAGCAATACCAGATCCAAGCCTCGTCTGAGACCTATACCACAGCTCACGGCAACACCAGATCCTTAACCCACTGAGCAAGGCCAGAGATCAATCTGCATCCTCATGGATGCTAGTCGGGTTTGTTACTACTGAGCCATGATAGGAACTCCAAGATTTTATACTTTTGAAAAAATCTTTACCTGTTAGAGGTATATACTGAAAATATTTACAGATAAAATGTCTGTGATTTGATTTACAACACTCCAGTGCAAACAAAGCATCAACAAACAGAAGAAGGGAAGAGATGAGAATAGCAGAAAGTTAACTGTTGAAAATGGGTGATAGTACATGCGTTCATTACACTATTTTCTTTTCTTTTTTCTTTTTTTTTTTTTTTGTCTTTTTTCTTTTCTAGGGCTGCACCCTCGGCATATAGGAGGTTCCCAGGCTAGGGGTCAAATCAGAGCTGTAGCTGCTAGCCTACACCACAGCCACAGCAACACAGGATCCAAGCCACATCTGCAACCTACACCACAGCTCATGGCAATGCCAGATCCTTAACCCACTGAGTGAGGCCAGGGATGGACCGCAATCTCATAGTTCCCGATCGGATTTGTTAACCACTGCGCCACGGAGGGAACTCCTACGCTATTTTCTTTCTCACTATATATACTCTTTGAAAACTTCCATAATAAAAAAATTTAGTAGATAAGTGAAGAGGGGAAAAAATAAAGGAAAAAGCAGTTATAAAATGGTTACCAGGAGCAGATGACTTAGGAAAGAACCAATGATACCAAACAGCAAAAACTTTCTTTCTTTCTTTTTTTTTTTTGCTATTTCTTGGGCCGCTTCTGTGGCATATGGAGATTCCCAGGCTAGGGATCTAATCGGAGCCGTAGCCACCAGCCTACGCCAGAGCCACAGCAACACGGGATCCGAGCTGCGTCTGCAACCTACACCACAGTTCACGGCAAACACCGGATCCTTAACCCACTGAGCAAGGGCAGGGACTGAACCCGCAACCTCATGGTTCCTAGTCGGATTCGTTAACCACTGCGCCACGATGGGAACTCCGCAAAAACTTTCAATATCATATAAGTAAAACTGGAGTTCCCTGGTGACTAAGCAGGTTAAGGATCTGACCATTGGCATTGCTGTGTGTGGCTTGGGTCACTGCTGTGGCACAGGTTCAATCCCTCGCCTGAGAACTTCCACAGGCCCCAGGCATGGACAAAAAAATAATGATATAAGCAAAACTGAGATGATGGGTCACAATGATGAATAGAAGGAAAGATCCTGGTAGAAAATTAACATGCACACCCGAAGCCTTGTAATCCTGGGTATCCTCAGAAATATCACAGAAAACTTGAGAATATTCAATACAGTATGCTGAGTCACTTGAATGCTATAATAGCTGATTCTGGCCTAAAGGTTTTAATGAAAGGAAAAGGGAAAAGATGAGAGAGCACCGTGAAAGATACTATAACACTGAAGGGATCCAGGCTGTACAGGTTTTGGCATAAACTTATGCATATGAAATGAGCTCACGATGAGGTCATCCACCTCCATGACACAAGACCAATAAAATATCCTAAGATTCTAAAAGCCCAACTGGTTTTCACTCTGTTTTCTGGGTCAGAGCCAAAAACATAGAGTTAGGAGTGCTTAGAATCAACCTAAAGCCCTCTTTGACTTAGATGGTATTATTCAACAGGCAAATGAACACATTCCTATATGCCCAATTGGTTCAGCCTGGCGTGGCCTAGGCAACTGACCCTACTAATGAATGATCATTGTTTTTAATGATTTAAGGACCATTTGTCCTAGAATGTTATTTATGAAATAAAAGCAGCATCAGCATTCTTTTCTGGTGCATCGTATTAAGGGATCTGGCGCTGGGCCGCTGCTGTGGCACGGGTTTGATCCCTGGCCCAGGAACTTCCACATGCTTTGGGCATGGCCAAAAAATTAAAAAATTAAGAAAGAAAAAAAAAAAGGCAGCATCCTTTTCACAAGTGAGGCAGAGAACAGGAGGCGTCAATCTCATTTAGGGCATGTGTATAAAGGAAATTAGGACTGAGAGTCCCAGCTGCGACTGACCCTCTCCCAACTCAGGAGACCCTAAGACTCAGGATCCTTTCGAAGCTGGACCCAAACACATCTTAAGGGAAGATATTCTAGTCAAAGTTTCCAGGAAAGGATCCCCAATCATTTGCCAAATTAATCTCCACAGAAACAAAGTAAGGGCAAGAGACAGTTTTACCTCCTGTGGATTCACGGCAGTTAAGACAGAAACCTCATATGACTGCCTCCCTGACTGCATGGTCACCAAATGATGTGTCACATCAGGCACTGAAGACAGGGGACGTGGGGATCCTTCAGCAAGCACCTCTGAAATGGCAGAAAAATGTTTCAGTGCAAACTGAATCCACAGATACACTTACCTTCATTATCAAGTCAGTAAGAACTCTAAAAACTATTTCCCCCAAAACTGAATCTCATGGTCCTGTATTTCTTACAAATTAATTTCTGTCTGATAAATGCTACTAGTGAACTTGGAAAGTATTACAAAAGGGAGATGGGAAGAAAAGGCAAGAAATCTCAATGCAACAGTTGACCATTTTTCAATATACAAATTTAGAGTAATACTAAATTTAATCCAGTACTACTAGCTGGATTAAAATTTCATATAAAACAGGTCAAAAGCTTCTTAGGCAGGCAAATCAGGGAAGCAGAGCCAACCTTTAAGGCAGTTAGCAATGATATAAATAGCGCAATATGTGCAGGTCAGGAACTTAAGTTCCTACTCATTGTCCCATCCTCCCTTGAAGCTTTCTTCCTTAAGGCTGGCCAAGTAGCTCCATGCAATTTCTGTGCCTCCTGCTTCATTTATCAACTGAATCATTCATGCAACAGAAGAAGCTTACTGTGGAAGCACACTCTGGGCCTAGCAGTTACACAGACAATGTCTTTATACCCAAAACTGACCGAGTGAGATATGAGTAATGAAAACAGGGTCTCAGACTGATTAAATGTCATCAGCAGGATCACCACAAAAATCTTCTGGGAATAGTTTACACACAAAAGCACTTAGCTCTCAAATAAATTAAAGAGTATCTTCTAGGGGCTTTCTAGCTTATACCACATCACTTGACGTTTGCTTATACACTATCTTCTTGTCACTCAATGTTGTTTCCCATGTGTAAGTTTTGACTTCTCAACTAGATTTTGAGGTCCCTGTCTTCTACTTTTATCTTTCCCATGGTGCCAGGCACACAGTAGGCACTGAATAAATGCATGCTGACCTCACCTGTTAAGTTTTTCAGAGAAGAGGGACTGGCCTGTGTAACTTGGGTGAAATTTCTATACCAGAGAGGAGCAACTGTTTCCTAGAGAGCCCTTTCTTTTCTCCAGAAGATATGGCTTTTGAAGGTATGGAGAAATTGCTTTAATTCTCCTCTGTAAAACCTGGTTATGTTCTGTTTAAATGTTTTAAAAGTTAAGTTCTTCCATAACTGCAATAGGAAAGATAGAAATAGTTGGGCTAGAATGCTAGGAGATTATGGATAATTTTCTTCTTAAAAATTTTTTTGTTACATTATCTTTTCAATGAAAAAATTTTTTTTTTACAGATCCATTGTCTACCCCAGAGACAAAGAACACAAATGCTATTGAATCATACCATTTCCACTCAGAGGAAATGAAATTAGCTAAAATCTCCAATTCAGCGACAACCCCATTCCTTAGTCCCTAGCTGCAGGCATTTTCCCCAAATAAAGGAGAGTTGAAAGTCTTACCATCATCAACTCCTAGGATAGAATTGGTATTTGGAAGGTCCAAGGGCTCTCCACCAAGGCTGGGCTGAGAATTCATAGACACCAAGTTTTTACTGGTTACTGAAGCCTCTTCAAGCAAATTACTGCCCATTAGTGGCTCAGCTGCACAGAGAATAGGATGTGAAAGACATACAGCAGTCAAGGCTGTGCCTGGTCCCCATTTTCCTTCACAGGAAGCTGGACTTTTCTTTTAGAACTAGAAGTTAATCTGTACCTTGAAAGCCATCTCCTATTTCACTTACTTTGGGAAAGCAAAAATACACCTAGGGAGTTCCCGTTGTGGCACAGTGGTTAACGAATCCGACTAGGAACCATGAGGTTGCGGGTTCGGTCCCTGCCCTTGCTCAGTGGGTTAAGGATCCGGTGTTTGCCGTGAGCTGTGGTGTAGGTTGCAGACGCGGCTCGGATCCCGCATTGCTGTGGCTCTGGCGTAGGCCAGGGGCTACAGCTCCAATTTGACCCCTAGCCTGGGAACCTCCATATGCCGCGGGAGCGGCCCAAAGGAATAGCAGGAAGACAAAAAAATTAATTAATTAATTTAAAAAAAATACACCTAGATGCCTCATGGATAAATGTCCTTGTTCATGACCAGCATATGGATAATTAATATATGAAATGGTATTCCAAGTACTCAGAAAGGAGTACTTGGAATAAGACAACCAATTAAGGAAAGATATGGAAATGAATAATAAAAATCTATTTTCAAACTTAAGTTAGGGTAAACGAGGAGTCACAACAGAAAAGTAAAAAAATACTTGGCGTTCCCACTGTGGCACAACGGGTTGGGAATCCAACTGCTGCAGGCTGGGTTGCTGCAGAGGCCCAGATCTGATTCCTGGCCCAGTGCAGTGTGTCAAAGGATCTGGTGTTGCCACAGCTGAGGCTTGGATTTAATTCCTGGCCTGGGAACGTCCATATCCTGCAGGTGTAGTCATACAAAAAAAAAAACCACACAAAAGAAAAACTCTTGTTATATAGAAATCTTGATCATAGTGATACTCAAATCCTGGTTCATGGGTTAGCAGAGTTACTATCAAACTCATTAGCGGAACTTTTAAAATTGCAGATGCTGTGATTTCATTTTCCAAAACCTCATTTATCAGGTTGTTTTGTAGGCTGGGGGGGGGGGGGGGTGGACAAGCGATACAAAATAGGCTTTATTTTTTATTTCTTTTTTTTTTTTTTTTTGGCCTTTTTGTCTTTTGTTGTCTTTTTAGGGCCGCACCCATGGCATATGGAGGTTCCTAGGCTGGGGGTCTAATCAGAGCTATAGCTGCCGGCCTATGCTACAGCCACAGCAACTCGGGATCCGACCCAAGTCTGCAACCTACACCACAGTTCACGGCAACGCCAGATCCTTAACCCACTGAGCAAGGCCAGGGATTTAACCCGCAACCTCATGGTTCCTAGTCAGATTCATTTCCATTGTGCCACCACAGGAATTCCCAAAATATGTTTAAAAGCTTGCGAATGATTTTACTGTACAGCTACACTGCAAACCACTAGTCCATCAAATGAGACCAGCCTCTCTACCCAAAGCAGAATCAGAAAATTTCCATATCAGACACTCCAGTTATTTGGCTTGTTGAACCCCCCAAATAAAACCCTCCACTATACCCTCTTCTTACCAGTTTGTTCTTGCTCTTGACTCCCAGCTGCTCCCATCTGCAAGTGATGCTTTCTCATGTGCACATTCCTGCTCCCACTTTGAGAGAAGGTCTTCCCACAGACTTGACACTGATGTGGCTTCTCTCCTGAAACACAGACCAGGTTAAGACAAGGGTGCCAAAATGACAGGGTATGTTTCTGACAGCAGGAGAATGGACTCAAGCCCTAGATGGAGAAGCCCTTAGGATGTTAAAGTAAACATTAAGAGGCTGCTCCTTCTCCCATTCCGCATCTTCCCCCAGCCTCTCAACCTTCCGTGTGTGAGAGAAGGCTGGCAGAATACACCAGGAGGGCTTAGCATGCTCACTGCTCCCAGTTTCTGGTACTTTCCAGACCCGCTTACTACTGCTTTCACCAAACGACTTCTCAGGTAGAAGATCACACAGAATATTTACTTCCCTTTTCCAGATAGTCTTTCATGGATCTCTAGAACATGTACTATCCTCAAGGATTCCAATACAGGATTGATTCATCCTAAGCCTTTATCCCATTTCCTGCCACAACTCTCAGTCTTCAGCATTTGCACTAGTGGTTCTTCTACACAGTGATCTAAACTATTCCCAACGTCCTCAAGGCTGAAACCCTCAATCTCTACTCCACCTACCCAGACAACTACACTTGGAGCACAGTCAAAAACTTATGCCTACAGGGGACTAGTAGGTAGCAAAATTAAGTGAAATGGCCAGAAAATTTCCAGTAGAGGCAGGAAGCTGGTCAATGATTGCCTGGATCTGGGGGTGGGAGCAAGAACTGACAGCAAAGGGGTTGAAAGGAACTTTTGGTGTGATACGAGTGGTTCTAAAACTGGATTGTGGTGATGACTGCACATTGCTATATATTTTCTGAAAATCACTGATGCGTATATTTACAATGGTTGAGTTTTAAGGTATAAGCATTATATGTTCAAAAGCCGTTAAAAAATAATTCTAATGGATTGAAATACAATGATTATACAGGAACACATGAATTCAAAATAATACTAATGAGAGAGAAAAAGCAGTGAAAATGATACTACTGGAAGTAACCAGAGCACCAATTATTATTCTGAAAACTCACAATTAAAAGAATTACACATTTTTCCTGCCTTTTGTGTGCAAGTTACTAAATAGGCCCAGTTGATAGAGACCAATTACACAGAATTCCAGCTAATGAATGTGTATGAATAACAGAATTAGAAAAATAACCATTTTACAACCCTAATGAAATAAATTCAGACCACTCAGACACCAGAGATAAAACCATATGGCAAAAGACTGCTAGCGAATGTTACAATTCGGGGATCAGGGTGTTATCATCTGAACTGATCAGTTTTGACAACGAAGCACTGTGTGCCTCCTGATGTGATGCAAAATGAAACACAACCGCCTATACAATAACACATCCTTGCCCAAATCTTTGAACCTTTGAAGCTTTTAGGTCTTACTTCTACTTATAAGGAAATATAAAGGAACAAGTTAAATGACATAAAAGGAAGCAAACCAACAAATCCAGAACGTGGGATGAACTATATGACTGACTTTGTTGTGCAATAAGTTTATAGCATGAAAAACAAACAAAAAAAAGCACATGAAGACAAATCTGTTTTTTTTCTTTGCTTTTTAGGGCTACATGTGAGGCATATGGAGGTTCCCAGGCTAGGGATGGAATCAGAGCTGCAGCTGCCAGCCACAGCCACAGCAATGCCAGATCCAAGCTGTGTCTGCAACCTACACCACAGTTCACAGCAATGCCGGATCCTTAACCCGCTGAGCAAGGCCAGGGATCTAACCAACATCTTCATGGATACTAGTTGGGTTTGTTTGTAACCCGCTGAGCCACAATAGGAACTCCACAGACAGATCTAGATTGAAGAAGACTTACTAATCAAGTGCAACAATTGGATCTTGTTGAATTGTGATTTAAATAAATCCACTTTAAAAGACATTTTTGAGACAAGTGGAAAAAAATTAAACACGAACTGGGTCTGAGATAAAACCAAGGAGTTATTATTAATTTTGATAGGTATGATAACAGCATTACCGTTATATGAAAAAGTATTTTTTCTCTACTTTTATGTATTTAACAAAATTTTATATAATAGATAAAAATAAATAAATGACAACACTCTAACCAAGCAAAACACATGTGGAAGTCCACATCTCATCCACTGGTATCAGTGTGCTACCTCTGCTTAGAATTTGTCATTGTATTAAAAAAAAACTGCTCTGCCTCTAGGATCTCAGTTCTGAAATTCACAGCCCTAACTGACTGTATCTCTCCAACCCCCTTGCTCCCACTGAATTGCTTTGCTGTCTTGATCATGAATAACTTCCAGTTCCTTCTCGCCACTCCTCCCATTCTGGCTTCCTTTTGCTTCCCTTGGCTAGCCATTTGAACAATTACCTGATTCCATTCTAGAATCTCTCTCTACTTTGAGTTCACCTCTGCCTTGGCTAATCTCTGCTCTGAATAACTTCCATGGACCGTATCTGATGTAACTTACAAAGCATCCAGTGTAGTGCCAAATAAATTCGCTGATCTCAGAAAAAGGTCTCTACTAGAAAGTAGCTCAATGGCTCAGTTAAAATAACAGGCTTTTTTTCCCTTAATTATATGACCCTTTGAATGCAAGTATTAAGGGCCTTTATTGTTGATTCTGTCATGATGAGGAAGAAAATTTGTGGTCAATGTTTCTTTTTATATTTTTTTATACCACACTTCCATAATCTTTTATCCTTTTGGCTCTCCTCCTTCCCTGCCATCTATGAATGGCACAGGTTCTAGTACCTGAGTGAACCACCAAATGCTTTCGAAGACTAGAATACTCAGCAAAGGAACGGCCACATCCTTGGGCTTCACAGAGGAAAGGCTTCTCTCCTAGAGACAGAAAATGAGATAAAGACTCAATCTTCTGATGCATTGACTACCAATCTCTTTTCTTATCAATCTTTTCCTGCTTC